>NC_087369.1:52536709-57336709 GCF_030014295.1 Loxodonta africana
TAAAATTTGATTCTTTAGAAATTTAAAAATTTTTGGTTAATCTTTTTGTCTAAAAGCTACACTGTCACTCACTTCAATTCTGGGCCTAGAGAAGATAGGAGTATTTTAATATCCAGATCAAATGCTACACTGGCCTCACAGTGCCCTGGCTTGCTTCAATTTGTACTGCCTTTGATCTGCTCCCTATTTCTCTGCTAGGGCCTTTCCCTTTTCCTAGATATTGCTGCTGCCTCTGTGCTGAGGACAGTTGGTACAAAATGGGGAAAAATTTAGAGCCCCCATACTAACATCGTGGCATATGTAGGAGCTAAGGATTATCTGGAGGACTACCATTGGAAAGAGTTCCATGGAGTTGTGTTTTTATTCTCCAAGTTATAAACAGTATACAGTAGCAGATATCATAAGCTTTCATTGATAATGTCTTATGCTATAGGTACCTAGTTGATTGTGTTTCTTAGTATATTAAAAATTATAATCTTTCATTTCATTTTTGAGATGTATATGAACAATCACTTCAGAGTATATAAGCGCATTCTTTTATTTTCAGCGTTTTAGCTCTTAAAGGCCATATTGTCTTATCACAGAGACTTAATTTATATATATATAGGGGTGTGTGTGTATATATATATATATATATATATACACACATATGTTGTTAGGTGCTGTTGAGTCGGGTCCAACTCATAGGAACCCTATCTACCACAGAATGAAACACTGCCCGGTCCTGTGTCATGCCCACAATCATTGTAATGCTTGAGCCCATTGTTGGAGCCACTGTGCCAGTCCATCTTGTAGAGGGTCTTCCCCTTTTCTGCTGACCCTCTACTTTAGCAAGCATGATGTCCTTCTCCAGGGACTAAGCCCTCCTGATAACATGTCCAAAATATGTAAGATGTACTCTTGCCATCATCGCTTCTAAGGAGCGTTCTAGTTATACTTCTTCCAAGACAGATTTGTTCGTTCTTTTGGTATTTCATGGTATATTCAGTATTCTTTGCCAACACCACAATTCAAAGGCATCAGTTCTTCGATCTTCCTTATTCATTGTCCAGCTTTCGCATGCATATGATGCCATTGAAAATGCCATGTCTTCGGTCAGGCACACCTTAGTCTTTAAGGTGACATCTTTGCTTTTCAACACTTTAAAGAGGTCCTTTGCAGCAGATTTGCCCAATGCAACGTGTCTTTTGATTTCTTGACTGCTGCTTCCATGGGTGTCGATTGTGGATCCAAGCAAAATGAAATCCTTGACAACATCAGTCTTTTCTCCATTTATCACGTTGTGGCTTATTGGTCCAGTTGGGAGGATTTTTGTTTTCTTTATGTTGAGGTGCAATCCGTACTGAAGGCTGTGGTCTTTGATCTTCATTAGTAGTAAGTACTTCAGGTCCTCTTTACTTTCAGCAAGCAAGGCTGTGTCATCTGTATAACACAGGTTGTTAATGAGTCTTCATCCAATCCTGATGTCCTATTCTTTTCATATAGTCCAGCTTCTTGGATTATTTGTTCAGCGTACAGATTGAATAGGTATGATGAAAGAATACAACCCTGACGTACACCTTTCCTGACTTTAAACCACTCAGTATCTCCTTGTTCTGTCCAAACAACTGCCTCTTGATCTATGTACAGGTTCCTTATGAGCACAATTAAGTGTTCTGGAATTCCCATTCTTCTCAATGTTATCCATAATTTGTTACTGATCCACACAGTCGAATGCCTTTGCATAGTCAGTAGAACACAGGTAAACATCTTTCTGGTATTGTCTGCTTTCAGCCAGGATCCATCTGACATCAGCAATGATATCCCTGGTTCCATGTCCTTTTCTGAATCTGGCCTGAATCTCTGGCAGTTCCCTGTTGATATACTGCTGCAGGTGCTTTTGAATGACCTTCAGCAAAATTTTGCTTGCATGTGATGTTAATGATACTGTTTGATAACTTCCACATTCAGTTGGATCACCTTTCTTGGGAATAAGCATAAATATAGATCTCTTCCAGTTGGTTGGCCAGGTTGCTGTCTTCCAAATTTCTTGGCATAGACAAGTAAGCACTTCCAGCTCTGCATCCGTTTGTTCAAACATCTCAATTGATATTCCTTCAGTTCCTGGAGTCTTGTTTTTCGCCAGTGCCTTCATTGCAGCTTGGACTTCTTTCTTCAGCACCATCTATTCCTGATCATATGCTACCTCTTGAAATGGTTGAATGTTGACTAATTCTTTTTGGTATAATGATTCTATGTGTTCCTTCCACCTTCTTTTGATGCTTCCTGCATCATTTAATATTTTCCCTGTAGAATCCTTCACTATTGCAACTCAAGGCTTGAATTTTTTCTTCAGTTCTTTAGCTTGAGAAACACCGAGTGTGTTCTTCCCTTTTGGTTTTCTATCTCCAGCTCTTTGCATATGTCATTTTAATACTTTGTCTTCTTGAGCTGCCCTTTGAAACTTATATTCAGTTCTTTTACTTCGTCATTTCCTCCTTTTGCTCTAGCTGCTCAATGTTTGAGAGAACATTCTCTGACATCCATCTTGGTCTTTTCTTTCTTTCCTGTCTTTTCAGTGACCTCCTTGCTCACGTATGATGTCCTTGATGTCATTCCACGACTGGTCTGGTCTTTGGTCATTAGTGTTCAACACGTTGAATCTATTCTTGAGATGGTCTGTAAATGCAGGTCGGTGGCGTAGTGGTTAATTGCTACATCTGCTAACCAAAGGGTCGGCAGTTTGAATCCGCCAGGTGCTTCTTGGAAACTCTATAGGGCAGTTCTGCTCTGTCCTGTAGGGTCGCTATGAGTCGGAATCAACTTGACGGCACTGGGTTTGGTTTTTGGTTTTATGCTCAAGGTTGTACTTTGGCCCGCATGGACTTGCTCTGATTTTCTTCAGTTTCAACTTGAACTTGTACATGACCAATTGATGGTCTGTTTCACAGCTGGCCCTTGGCCTTCTTCTGACTGAAGCTATTGAGCTTTTCCATCGTCTCTTTTCACAGATGTAGTTGATTGATGCCTGTGTATTCCATCTGGCAAGATCCACGTGTATAGGTGCCGTTTATGTTGGTGAGAAAAGGTATTTGCAATGAAGAAGTTGTTGGTTTTGCAAAACTCTATCATTCGATCTCCAGCATTGTTTCTGTCACCAAGGCCATATTTTCCAACTACCGATCCTTCTTCTTTGTTTCCAAATTTTAATATTTACCTCTTTTTTCCTAAATTTAAGCCAATCTTTTATTTCTTGGTGTCTCTTTGATTTCCTCTCCATATCAAAGTTCTATGACTACAGTATTTCATCTCTCTGTTTTAATGTTATCTTTTATGTATTGATATCTCTCTTTCCCTACTTTCAGTATTTTTGATTTGTTTTTGTGACTTCCCTATTTCTTTCTATCTAGGTTGATATTTGGTTGTTCTGTCCTGTGTTCTAGTCTTTGGTTGTTTTCTGATGTTACTGATTTTCTAACAGGACAACTCCCTTTAGTATTTCTTGTAATTTTGGTTTGGTTTTTACAAATTCCTAAACTTGTGTTTTTCTGGTAATGTCCTAATTTGCCATTATAGTTGAGAGATAGTTTTGCTGGATATATAATTCTTGGCTGGCAGTTTTTTTTTTTTTCAAGGCTTTATGTATGTCATCCCATTGCCTTCTTACCAACATGGTTTCTGCTGAGTAGTCAGAGCTTAATCTTATTGAGTCTCCTTTGTAGATGACTTTTTGTTTATCCCTAGCCACTCTTAAAATTCTCTCTCTGTCTTTGGTTTCTGCAAGTTTGATTGTAATATGTCTTGGTGACTTTCTTTTGAGGTCTGCCCTGTATGAGGTTTGATGAGCATCTTGGATAGATACCTTCTCGTCTTTCATGATACCCGGGAAGGTTTCTGTCAGCAAATCTTCAACAATTCTCTCTGCATTTTCTGTCGTCCCCCCACCCCGCCCCCGTCCCCATTCTGGTATTCCAATCACTGGTAGGTTATTTCTTTTGGTAGAGTCTCACATAATTCTTGGGGTTTCTTCATTTTTTTTTAATTCTTTCATCTGATTTTTCCTTAAGTAAATTGGTATCAAGTGCATTATCTTCAATCTCACTAATTCTAACTTCCATTGCCTCAGTTCTGCTCCTCTGACTTTCTGTTGAATAGTCTAATTCTGAAATTTTATTGTTAATCTTCTGTATTTCTGTTTGCTGTCTTTTTGTGTATTCTTGCAGTCTGTTAAATTTGTCATTATGCTCTTTTATAACCTTTTTAAGTTCCTCTGTTGCTTTGTCTGTTTGTTCCTTGGCTTGGTCTGAGTTTTGCCTGATCTCTTTCCTGATCTCTTGAAGAGCTCTGTATATTAATGTTTTGAATTCTACCTCTGGTATTCCAAGAATTTATCTTCCTCCAGGAGGTTTCTTCTTTGTTTTGGTTACTTGCTGAAGCCATGATGGTCTGCCTTTTTGTATGATTTGATATGACTGTTTTCTCCAAGTCATCAATAAGTTACTATATTTGTTTATGTTTGCTTAGCATTTCTTAGCTTCTCGTTTTGTTTTGTTTTGATATGCCCAAATAGGTTGGATGTGTGAGCTACTTTGATTTTTGGCGTTTTTGAAGCTCTCACGTCCTGTCACCAGGTGGTTAGAGTTGCTTCTAGGTACATGAGCCCAGGAGCCCGTCTACTTTTCTTGTGTAGATTCAGCTCAGGTGTCCAGGTTGTTGGTCACTGAGGGCATGCTGCAGGCTCTCACCTACAGTCCTAGACGGGCAGGGCTATATAGCGGTCATTCTGGTATGCCCTGGCTGCAGTACGGGGTTATGTGCTAAGCAAGATAGGGGGCTGATGGCTGACTGTGAGCACCTGGGTGGAAGGTGTTTCCTTGTTCCCCAGAGCACATAGGTGGATGGGTTTTGCATCCTGACTTTGGGCACCCAGTGCTGTTGGCCGAAAGGACTGGGATGCACCAATTATTCTTGGACCCCTGTTGCAGGTAGCTGGGTGAATTAGGTAGAGCTGCCAGTCCTCAGGCCCCTGGTTTGGGCAGGTGATTATGGTGTTTAATGGGCAGGGCAGTGTCACATGTCATGAATCTGCCACTCTCCCTTAGCTGTTGCAGTTGAAAATAGGCTTCAGGTATGTACCCAGTTGTACTGTAATAATGAGGGCCTTTGCTGTTGAAATGGGCCCACGCAGGTCGTCTAGGTAGGCGTAAAAGGCTTTCAAAGTCCATGGATGCCTTATGCCTGTGCTTATGCAAAGGGCTGTGCCTTCCCTGAGCTCCTGGTTTAGGGGAGCTAGCAGATTATTTTTTACTTTTCGTTAATTTCTTCCCTTTCCAAAGCCAAGAGAATGGCTTGGTATGTGCCATGGATCCCACTTCTATCCCAGGGGCATGGCAGTCACTGAAGCCGGACTGGACAGTAGCAGAGCGGGGAGGGGGCAGGGAAATGGGAGAGAGGTACTTCCCAAAGGGTTTAAGGGCTTTTTTAATCCCATGCTATAGGTTAGACGCTTACACTTAACTTTCACAGAATCAGCGCTACTTTTCCCTTGTTTCGGTGGCTTGAGCAGACTCTCCTCTGCTGGGTTTCTCCTGGCATGGAAGATGTGTCCCGAGCACTACTGCTTATCTTAGACCGTGTATGCCGGCCGATCTAGCCTTCAGGGTGCCATCCAGGTCAGGGCTGGCAAAGCCTTGCTGTTTCTGAACTCTCTCTCCCTCCCCCTGCCACTCAGTGACTTCTTAACTTTGTCTTTGATTCCTTTGAGACCTGTCATGAACTCCTTTGTTTTACTTGAGAAAATTAAGAAAGTGACATGCCTATGGTTCTATTTAGTATGATATCCAAAAGTTTGTACAGCAGAATTTCAAGCCTTAATTTTCTTTAGTGCCAGCCAAAAAGGGCTGATATGTAAGATTTTCCTGTGTAGCAAAATAAGGAAAATTAATTTTTCAATTTGTTATCCTATAATTTATGATGAAAAATAGCTAATTCCTTCTTGAATAAGCAGAGTTACTAATTTTTTCACTCCCCTCAATAATTAAAATTTCGAATTCTTATGTGAAATTTTAATGTTAAGAATAGTTGATACTTTTAATGCATTGACTATTTTTGAACTTGTAATAAGTGGGTGAAGTAGGTTGGTTAACCTGGAATGATTTGAATGCTCTAAAATTATATCTTTGCTGGTTTTCTGAGTTGAGTAGAAACTTTAAGAGATTGGAAATATCTTTCTTTTATTCTTCTACTAAAAGAATTACAGTTTGGGAATAATTCTACCATATTTTAAGAATTTATAATTTAACAAATATAATACCTTCATTTAAGGAAAGAATCCCAAATGCTAATAAGTAATAATTACGTACAATGTCAGAACGGATAGCAAGTATATGCGTAATTTTAAAAATTGGTATAGTTTGTTCTAATATTACGTAGATTAGAGTCTTACTGAATTTTATCAGTCAAGAAGTTGCATGGAAAATTCTTCCCAGTTTTTAGAAAAGAAAAAAGGTCTTTGCAGATTTGAGAGTTGTGACAAAGATATTCTTGTTATAATTGCTAAGATGAAACATAGTAATAGATTCTTTTGTTACTATTGTCTAGACCTATTTTAGTCAGGTTATTGTTTTAACGGAAACCCTGGTTGCACAGTAGTTAAGTGCTACGGCTGCTAACCAAAGGGTCGGCAGTTCGAATCCGCCAGATGCTCCTTGGAAACTCTATGGGGCAGTTCTACTCTGTCCTTTAGGGTCGCTATGAGTCAGAATCGACTCGACGGCACTGGGTTTGGGTTTTTTTGGTTTATTGTTTTAACATTTGATGGAAAGACTCTGATGGTGGAGAGAAAATTGGAGTTCATGTTTATCCTTTTAGTGGAAAAAAATTTAAAAATTAGCAAAATAGAGAATACTGTCAATAATTTATGTGGTGTGGTTTCTTTTGTATTATTTTTCCCCAATGGAAAATGTGGGAATCAAGATGAGTATTTGCTGTAATTTATTATTATCTTGATGGATCCAGATCTCATGGATTGATTTTATTTATACAAATGCCTAATAATTTAATTAGCACGTAATTCAAGGTTTTTTTTTTTTTTAACCGTGTTTTCCAAATAAACATACTACAGTTGATTTATTCTCCTTTCTTCTTTTTTTTAAGGAATCTAGGTAAAAATGGCTTGTCTAACAGTAGTATTTTGTTGGATAAATGTCCACCTCCACGACCACCATCTTCACCATACCCTCCCTTGCCAAAGGACAAGTTGAATCCACCTACACCTAGTATTTACGTGAGTGTGAATTGACTGACTAGAAATAAACCAGTGTTTGCACTTACCTGTCTTTTAGATGATCTTCCTTTAACTTAATACAAATGCCTTTTAGTAAACGTTAAAATCATTGTCAGCAGCTTGAATATTTTGGGGAAAAAAGATGTATAAAAAAAGATTTTGTAATAGCATTTAAAAAATGTTCTTCTCAGGTATTTACTGGGTTATCTGAGAGTAGCGAGAAATACTTTGTCCTGACCCAATTTTGAGCAATATTAGGCAGAAGTTAACCTAAAAGTAACCTTTTTGGGTAAGCTGGGTTCTAAATCTGCATTCTGCCACCTACTAGTTGTATGGACATTAAAATTCATTCTGTTTTATGCATGTACAACAAAAGGGATATTACCTACCTTCAAAAAAAGTGTTCGAGAATATAAAATGTTATAGTAGATATGTTATTAAAAAGCTTCAAAGGTTATTTAAAACTGGGTATTGTTTTTACTTTACAGAAATTTAGATATCACCCAATATGGGAAGTTGATAAGGTTTTAATCAAAACTTCTATTTATCTTTCTCCCAAATAGGTTCTGTCCCATTTCCTTCCGTCCTCCTGCTTCTATTCTAAATGAAAAAAATTTAAGCTGTAAAATTATGTTAATGTACTTAACCAGAATGATCTTGCATCTATTAAATAATGGTAGATTGTTTTTTTAAGATTTGGCCTTTTTTGCTCTGTAGAAGCCATTTGTTATATTAATATTTCCTCCAACCAGTATTTATTGATCTCTTAACTATGTAAGGAAGGCACTGGGGTAGAAGTGTAATAGAATCTTTTAAACTGATGTTTGAGGAAAAAAATGCAAAATTTAGATTTGTCCTTTTGGGCTTTCTTCAGCCTGCTTTCAGTTTTATAATATTTTTTAAAAGCATTTTGATTTTAAAGTTAATGTAAATTTTATTTCTCCTACATATTTTGTTCCAGATAAAATGGACAAGAGAAATTTACGTGGTTACTATCTAATTGTAATTAGAATCAAAAGGCATAATGATAAAAATTCTAAAATATAGAAATAGCAGTAGTATAGAGCATGCAATATTTATTTAAAATGCAATAAATAATGAATATGAATTTGTGACGTAATATTTAAATAAAAGCTTTTGTTTCCTCAGACCTAACTACACATTGTAATTTTACAGTTGGAAAATAAACGTGATGCTTTCTTTCCTCCATTACATCAATTTTGTACAAATCCAAACAACCCTGTTACAGTAATACGTGGCCTTGCTGGAGCTCTTAAGTTAGGTAAGCTTTAAATTAGAGAAAGACAAAAAAGTTTGTATGTTTCTTTTACTATCTGATAACTTTTAAAACACTAGCAGTCATTCATTTTGATTTTTTTTCTTCAGTTCTTTGTGTGTTCATTTTAATGTTTTCCTGGCTCTAAGTATATTTATGTGTATCGCTTCTTTAATCCATGATGCAAATACATAATGGTGATATTGGTTATTGTTGATTTCATGGCACTTTTTAAATTTAGCTTTTATTTTCACCTAATTATAAAATTATGATTTAATTAATAAAAACTATTTTGAGTATGAAATGTGGGTGAACTTCGATGCTACTGATAAGTACTATAACCCCATAGGTATTTCCTGGCATTGGCAAAAATTAAATAAGTGAAACTTTAGTCCCTGGACCCTTGATTCTGTCTGTGTTGGGAGGAACCTTGATTCTGTCTGTGTTGGGATGACATGATGATTAGATCTAGGGCTTCAGTGTATGGTATGCAAACCTAGCATTCCACATTTCAGGGTGTTTAGAGGCCCTGGTTGGTTTTTAGAGGAACTGGATGGAGCAGCTAAATTTTTTTTTCCTTTTTTTCTTAATTAAATGCACTTTGAAAATATTGCCCCAAATGCAGTTTTTGTTTATTAACTACATTTATTTATTTATGAAGACCTGGGACTCTTCTCTACCAAAACTTTGGTAGAAGCTAACAATGAACATATGGTAGAAGTGAGGACACAGTTGTTGCAGCCCGCAGATGAAAACTGGGATCCCACTGGAACGAAGAAAATCTGGCATTGTGAAAGTAATAGGTCTCATACTACAATTGCTAAATATGCACAGTACCAGGCCTCCTCATTCCAGGAATCATTGAGAGTAAGTAGTTACTTCCTGAAAATTATTTTAGAGTTTTAAAGATTATTTTCTTTTGAAGGTTTGAAAGGGCACGTTGTTTATATAAACATCTGATTATTTTATAATTACATAAAATACTTCGTACATGTTATAAAGTTTGCTCTAATTAAAGTTTAAGCAGACATATGAGTCGATAAAGTAAATATTGCTGTGGTGAAGTAGGACTGTCTAGTGAGTTGTCGCCATTATTTCTGGAATGGTTCTATTTAGAGCAAGGTTTCTCAGCCTTGGCGCTATTGACATTTTAGACTAGATAATTTTTTTGTTGTTAGGAGTTTTCCTGCGTATCATAGGATGTTTAGTAGCATCTCTGACCTCTGCCCACTAGATGCCAGTAGCATACTCCCCACCCCTAGTGTGACAATCAAAAATATCTCTAGACATTGCCAGTGTCTCCTGGGGGGCAAAATGACCCTGATGGAGAACCACTAATTTAGAGGGGCAAACTGAGTCTCAGATTTGCGATATGCTTGTAGAATTCCTAGTCTTGTGTTTTTTCTCTACCAGATTGGTATTATCTGAGAGAGAACTCCTCCAAGAGGCATTAGTGTTTTCAATCTCAATCTTCAAAGGAAAACTGAGGGAGAGGCAGAAATTTATAGGAAGTAATTCAAAATATACAGAAAATTAAAAAAAAAAAAAAAAACTTTGAAAAACAATCAGAGGAATATTATTATTAAAAGCATTACTAGAATCATCTGGCCCTGTAATGAGAACTTTGTGAATTCTCCCACAAAGTGAACATAAAGCATCCACAGAAATGAGTTTATTAAATGTATTACTCAAATACTTGTCTGTACTAAGTTGTTTCTCACATGTCCCACAGTTGAAATTTAATATATAGCTGAACATTTTTAATTTGTAATTTATTAGATTTGCTTTTCTCTGTGAAAAGTGTTTAAAATTCTGACCTGAGTTCACATTTTCAATCAAGACGACATCAATACCTGTAAATTGTATATTTGTGTTAAATTTTTCACAGCTACCACCTACATCCTACAAAGAATTGTAAATAAAAGTAATGTTTGCATTAAAATAACCTGTTTATCCAGCACTTAACTCCTTACTGATGTAAATCTTTTACCATTCATATATAATTAATTGTGACAAAATTTTAACCCAGAAAGAACTTCATCTATTTTGAATAGAAGAATAGAGTGCGTCTAACTTTCTACCCTCTTTACTTGTATAGCTACATACGCATGTATGCACCTCTGCTGGTTTAGAAGGTGTGCCATTGCTTTGTCACCTTGGCATTCATAAACACGATTGATACATCTTAGGCTTCTCAACTTTCCTGAAGTTTTCCCATGTCTTGAATATGGGGCAGATATGAGATTCTATAATTTTTCACCTTACAGAAGAATGTTTTAAGGAAAAACACAAACATAACTTTATGGCTGGTGGAGGAGGTTGAGTATCATGCCATTGAGCTTTGACTTTTTTTTATGAAGAAGTTCTCAAGTAAAAGAGGCCTATAGAAACTTAACATTTGAGCTAGATGTTACTTTTTTTTTTTTTAAACAATAGAAGGGGTAGCCTGTTGTGATACTAAGCTGAAATGATTTTTGTTAATCTACAGGAAGAAAATGAGAAAAGAAGTCACCATAAAGACCACTCTGATAGTGAATCCACATCTTCAGATAAGTAAGTAATTTTTAATATCCACTTAGTGTTTCTGAAAACCCCGGTGGCGTAGTGGTTAAGAGGTACAGCTGCTAACCAAAAGGTTGGCAGTTTTAATCCACCAGCTGCTTCTTGGAAACCCTATGGGGCAGTTCTACTCTGTCCTGTAGGATCGCTATGAGTCAGAATCAACTTGACAGCAAGGGTTGGTTTTTGTTTTTGTTTTGATTAAAAGGCACATTTTAAATGTTATCTCCCCCCCCCCTTTTTTTTTTAAGTTCTGGGAGGAGGAGGAAAGGACCCTTTAAAACCATAAAGTTTGGGACCAACATTGACCTATCTGATGACAAAAAGTAAGTCTTTGTTGTAGTATTTTTGAGAACTCATACAAAGAGGTATCCTTTGCAAGATAGGGAATTAGCTACACTTTCCTCTTCTATTTAATTACTTGTCATTTTTCTTTCTAAGTAGAGATGAGTTTTAACTAAGTTATATTTGCTAGGTTTTACAGTTAGATTCTTTTACTTAAGACCCTTGTACAATTTTTTTTTTATCAGGACCCTGCCTATATGCTAATTACATAGTCATAAAACTATATTTTTATATAATTATAAAAATAGAAAGTCAAGTATTTTCCTTGGTCCATAATTTTTAATGCTCCTTTCGAGCAATTTGTTAGGAATTTTTCCTTGGAAAAATTTAAACATGCCAGTATTTCCTATGACTGATAAGGTAAAATATTTGTACAAGTTCTGACTGGAACACAAGATTTTTGAAGAAATAGTTAAATTTCACAAATACTTTTAGCAGGATTTCAGTCTTGATCTGCTGTTCTATTGCAGGTGGAAGTTGCAGCTACATGAGCTGACTAAACTTCCTGCTTTTGTGCGTGTGGTATCAGCAGGAAATCTCCTAAGCCATGTTGGTCATACCATATTGGGCATGAACACAGTTCAACTATATATGAAAGTTCCAGGGAGCAGAACGCCAGGTGATTTTTGTGAACTATCATGTATCTTGTACAATTAAAATACAGAATTAATCAAAATGTGAAAGATGAGAGAGAACCAGATTCTTTCCACTTACAGTGAATAAAAGTGAAAGGTTTGTTCCTATTATGAGGTTAAACAAAGAGTCTGGGCTCAGATTATTAAATTTTTTCCCTTCACATTATGTTTTTTTTTTTTTTTTAATAGTTATGAAGCAGTAGTAACAATTTAATCTGGAAAGGGGTCAGGTCATTGGCACATTCTTGGGAAAATAAGGCCCTCTGGCCTAAAGGCTCGGTTATTGATCCCATTTACTGCAGAGTGACACAGAGTAGTGTTTTTAAACTTTTTTTTTTTTTTAAATAACCACAATCACAGTAAGAAATGTATTTTACATCATAACCTAGTGACATGTATGTATGTAAAAAATAGTTTCATCAAAGAACACATTTTCTAATCTGTTGTATTTTATTTTAAAAACAGTTGATGAGGTGGAGACATCACTAGACTCATCCTGGTATCTAGTCTGGACTTCAGAAGCACTAACTAGGCTTATCACTTTTGGCAAGCAACTTTCATTCTCTACATCCTTTTCTTCATTTGTAAAATGAATTGTATTGGTTTTAGACTTAAAATTCCAAATTTCACAGGGTAATGTTTAAAATACTTAGCAGTGGTTACAACCCAGGCACTAGTCAGTTAGCAGCTGTACAGATGCCTACGGCTGCATATATAACGCTCAGATGTTTCTGTTTGCTACTAGCAACAGCCATGGTTTGAAAACCAGACTGATTCCTTCTTTGCAGCCTTCTTATTGAATCATAACCAAAGAATTGTTTCAAAATAGGGTTATGCTTGCTTCTAGATAATGTAGATCAGTTGTTCCCAGCCCTGGCTACACATTAGAATCTCCTAGTAAGTTTTTAAAAATACATAATTGGTCAGTCTCTGGGGATTGGAATTCAGGCATCTATATATATATATTTTTAAATTCCTCAGGGGATCAACAGCAGAGTCTTTAGGCCAGAGGGCCTTATTTTCCCAAGAATGCTCCAGTGACCGATTAGGTTGGTGTTTATCTTCCAGCCATTGGAAGCCCAATTCTGTGAAAAGCGTTCTGGAATAAATGACAGAAGACCTATGTTCTGGTCCTCACTATGTCATTAAACACTTATGTAAATATGGGACAAGTTATTTGAAACCTCTTGAGTTAGATTTTCTTAACGTATGTAATATGAGACTGGATCAGTTAAGATTCATTTCAATTGGAAACTTCTCCCATCCATTTTGAATTATTTTAAACAGTAAACATTGTCCCCAAATCAAAAAGAATGCCCTTTTTCATTTCAGATCTAGGGAAAAAGTAAACTTGATATAATTACCTGTTTGTCACTTGTACCTAAAATGTTTTCGGCTTTTCATTGTTTATACGGCACTTGTTTCCCCACAGTGTCTTGTGAAATTTCTGTTAGTGTAGCGCTGTCCAATAGAAATATGCTGTAAGCCATATATATGATTTTAATTTTCTGGTGGCCACATTAAGTAAAAATAAATAGGTAAAACTAATTTTAATATTTTAACCCAATATAGCCAAAATAGTATCATTTCAACATGTAATCAATCTAAAAATCATTGAGATTTTTATACTAAGTTTTTGGAATCTAGTTGTGTACTTTACAGGTACTGCACATCTCAATTCACACTAGCCACATTGCCAAGTGCACAAAAGCCACATATGGCTAGTGGGTACCATATTGAACAACACAATTTTAGAAGAAATGTTGTATAGTTTATAATTAGTGTGTTTAGTTCAATTCAAGAGACATTATTTTGAGCCTCTGGTTATGGGGCAAACACTTTGTTCCTGGCATTACAAAGATAAATATAAGTGGTACCTACTATGATGGACTTCATAATCAGTCATGTGTGTTCTAAACTATATGCATGCTCTCAGGCTGTACCCTAAGAGAATTTTATTTAGTTAATGGGATCGGTCCTAGCATCTCTGATGCTAATTAGAGCTAAGTTTATTCAGACTCCATGACATGACCAGTTCCAACCATTTTCCCGTGGTAGGTGACAGTTGTAAGTAATAGGAGTACCATCCTCACATTATACTATAATATGTAAGAGACTCAGGGTGTGGTGTGCACAGGGTAGGTAGGGAGCAGCAACATTTTTTTTTAATTGAGGTAATAAGGTAAAATTAGCTATTAACTAATTTAAAGTGAACAATTCAGTGGAATTTAGTATATTGACAGTGCAGTGCAACCATTACCTCTGTCTAGTTCCGGGACCTTTTCATCACCCCAAAAAGAAACCCTGTATACCCGTTAAGCATTCACTCCCCATTCTGCCCTCCCCCAGCCCCTGGTAACCAGTAGTCTGCTTTCTGTCTCTATGCATTTACCTATTTTGGCTATTTCATTTAAATGGAATCATACAGTATGCGACCTTCTGTGTCTGGCTTCTTTTACTTAGCATAATGTTTTGAAGATTCATCACATTGTATGTATATCGATACTTATGACTGAGTAATATTCCATTGTGGGACTATACCCCATTTTGTTTATCCATTCATCAGTTGATGGACACTTGGGTTGTTTCCACTTGGCTATTGTGAATACTGCTGCTATGAACATTTTTGTAATAGTATTTATTTGTATGGCTTTCTAGATTTCTCAGGATATGCACAAACTTCTCAAAGCCCTTACTCCCTGGAAAATCTAGCTCCTTGGCTTTTTCTCCGAGGCTATGGGTGTGTCTGTTTTTTACCTTACCTGTTACTTTTTGCCCTGGGCAACAGCAGCTTGTTCTTTTGTCTTTCCTTGTTTTAGGGAACATCCTCCCCCTAGCCAGTTCAAGTTAAGCCAGACAAAGGGAAGCCCCTTGTGTTAATCCTTTGGGGATACCCCAGTCAGGTCAAAACAGATGAACAAAAATCCTTGGTAACAAAGTCCATTCTGCTCTGACCAGAACCAGGTGCCCACGCCAGGACACAGGCAGCAGTCTCCAAGTCCGCAATGAGCCTGGTGTGGGAGTTGGAGGTACAATAAGTTAAAATGCCACAAAGATCTCCTGCCTTGTTTAAGTTGCCTTTCTCCTGGTGAAGCATTCTCTTGGTTGCTGTAAACCTTTGACTCTCTCCCAGAGTTCTGATAATGTTGATTCTGACAGGTTTTGCCAGCTTTTTTGGTGTTTCTGGAGAGGGACGGCTCCCCACAGTTTTCCTACTCCACCAGTTTTGCTGACCTCATTGTCAGGAGCAGCTACATTTTGTAAACCACACTCCTTGCCTCTTTACCGATTTCCTAATACCACCTGTGGGAAACGAGGATTAGTTCACAAAGAAGTGGTAATGAAATTGATAATAGGTAGTTAATATTTATTGTTTACCATGTATTAGGCAGTGTTCTAAGCATTCATAATTTCATTTAATCCTCAAAACAACACTGATTTATGGAATTGTTAATATCTACTCTTATAAACAAGAAAACTGAGTCAGACAGGTTTGGCAACTTGCCCAGGTTTGTATAATGACCAAGCCAAGGAGCCTGGTCCAGAGCCCAAGCTCTTAGCCATAATTTTTGCTGTTTTCCAAAGAAACTTCAGAAATGAGTTAGGAGTTGGCCAAACTCAACTCTAGATTTTTTTTTTCCTTTTAAATGCTCCAGTGAGAAAGAACTGAATACCACTAGAGTGTTCTCTTTTGAACATTTCTAACATTTCATTTCTAAAGATACCATTTTTCATGGAATTTATAATGTGCTGATGATTTTTTTCCTTTCACATTTCAGGACATCAGGAAAATAACAACTTTTGTTCAGTTAACATAAATATTGGTCCAGGTGACTGTGAATGGTTTGTCGTTCCTGAAGGTTACTGGGGTGTTCTGAATGACTTCTGTGAAAAGTAGGTCTCTGAACTAAATTTTCTTTAAACAGAATTTCCTAAGCCAGTTTACACTTAACATTCAGCAGAAAATTCAGTTTAAATGATTTGATTTGAAACCTGTTATTTTGTGTTATCAGTAATACTTTAGGAAAGATGCCATGAAACCACACTAGGTAATAGTAATAGTCATAAATTTAGAGGATAGAAAGTTTGAGTTGTTTATTAGATCAGTTAAAAAATTGATGTATAAATACTTGTTTGTTTGAAAGGTATGTATTCCAAGAAAAATTATTCTATTATAAATGGTTTTAGAAGTGGAAACTTTTACAATTGAATACCCGTATAGATCGTTCATAACTCGCTTGAACATATTACTGTTTATCATATCATCGTGATATGAATTCTTCTGAAACGACATTAGCAACTTTTCTATAAAGGAATTTTATACAATTTAATTACCTACTTCAGATTTTGTTTTTCTCTAGAAGAAATAATTCACATAGTGGCGTACCTTTGCTTAAGAACCTAGGAATAGCCTTCACTTTACTTCTGTGTCTTCTGCTAAAGGGCACCTTGGAATTGTTTTCATTGGTTTAAATTTAATTATTTGTCTGGATGGGACCTTATTCTCTTTTTTCCTAAAAGGTACTCCATTATGAAAGCACCTGATAATTTCAGTTATTGATAATATTGGAAAATTATTGTGGTAAAAAAATGTAAAAATGTAAATTACACATATATTGAGTATCATACATCCTCCATTAGGTAAAGGAAAAAACCCATCTGAAACATTTACATGTAAAACTGCTTTGAAAGCTAATTATACACATATTCCACGTAAAAATGTGTTATTTTCTACTTTGGCTTAAAGAATCTTTGCTAAAAATATTTTGATTTCTTAAGAAGTGCATCATTGTTGGGGGGAAAAAGATATTAATCCAAAATTTTCTTATATACAAAGAAGAGATAATCACCTTTTATTGTCTTCATTATTTAACATCAGATTTCATTCACTGTACGAAAGCCAAAGATGTGGAATTTTAAAATTTCTAATGTACAGATAAAATAACCTGATCTACTTCAATCTTTACTTAATTTTATGGGCCAGCAATCTGGTAGCATCAGAGAAAGAACAGTATAATGTGGAAAATCTTCATTTGCTACGGAAAGATTTTTATTTCTTAAACTTGAGGATAGGAGTATATTGTTGCAACTACAGTACAGTGATCCTTCTTCATTATTTCAGAGTAGAGATTGGCTGTTGTTAGGGTTTAGCTTTCTTTTCTGTGTGAACAGAGAGGTGTCTTGGGAGCAAGGATAATTAGAATAGGCAAATGATATCCAAAAAGCTTGAGCTTGGGGATAATAAAAATATCAAGTTAGTATGAGGGAAAAAATAATTTAGCTAAGTCGCAGAAATAGTACTTGCTTACCTCAGCAATTCATTGTAATTTTGTTTCAAATAAGGATCATTGCTCCTGATATTGACCATTTCTGTAGTTATAAAGAATACCTGTCTGGAAATAATAATTTTTTTTAAATATATGATTAAAAAATACTTGCTTTTTTGGGTAAGTTGGTTACTCTTGACTAGTTGTTGATTATTTATGTTTGCTTGCCTGCTTGCTTGCTTTTGTATAGAAAGTTATGTCCAATTTTAATATGGCAATGCATGGTGAAATAGGGCTCGTACTTCTGTTTATAACCAGTTTTTGCTTTACTGGCAATTTTTTCTGGAATGTGTCCAGGCACTTAGACTAATAACAAACAGTAAGCCAATCCTTATCCCCTTATAATTAGACTACTGTTGTTTGTCTGATGTAGGCTTAATCTCAAGAGTAGCCTTGAATTTTTTAGGAAATAAAATAGAAGTGACTATGGTTCCTTCTAGGCTAGGGGTTGGCAAACTTTCTGTAGAGTCAGGTAATAAATATTTTAAGTTTTGCAGGTCATATGGTCTCTATCACAACTCTGTCCTTGGAGTACAAAAGCAATGATAGATAACACGGAAATGAATGGGCATGTCTGTGTTCCAGTAAAACTTTATTTACAAAAACAGGCAACAGGCCAGATTTGGATCATGGGCCATAGTTTGCCAACCCCTACCTAGACAAGAATTAAATTTAAATCAATGAAAACAATTTTAAGGTACCTTTTATCATATACTTTAACACAAGGCACAGAAATAAAGGGAAGGTTATTTCGTAGATTTTAAGGAAAGACCCATTTCCACTATGCAAGTTCTTCCCACCCCCCCCCCAAAAAATCTAAAGTAGTTAATTGAATGTTATAAAACACTTTTGTAGGCAAAGTTACTAATGTAGTTTTAAAAATATATCATGATGAAAGAGGCTAATAAGAAGCCAGATTTTATATTAAAAGGTTATTAGTATTATGATCAAGGGGCCCTGGTGGTACAGCAGTTAAGCAGTCTGCTGTTAATCAAAAGGTTGACAGTTTGAATCCACCCAGTGGCTCTGTGGGAGAAAGACCTGACGATCTGCTTCTGTAAAGATTAAAAAAAACAAAAACCAAACCTAGTGCCGTCGAGTCGATTCTGACTCAAAGCAACCCTATAGGACAGAATAGAACTGCCCCATAGAGTTTCCAAGGAGCGCCTGGCAGATTCGAACTGCCGACCCTTTGGTTCGCAACCATAGCACTTAACCACTACACCACCAGGGTTTCCTCTGTAAAGATTACAGCCTAGAAAATCCTGTGGGGCAGTTCTACTCTGTCACATGGAATCTCTATGAGTCTAGAATTTAATTAGTAGCACCTAACAAGAACAATTTAACAAGAACAATATTATGAACTATAAAATGTTTCTGAAGTGTGGTGCTGGTGGTGATATGTACTTAAGTGTGATTGTCCATTTTTGGTGATAGTTTATTTCAGCTGCATGGTTTTAATCAATCAGTCATCCAAACATTATAGAGACTGACATTCTGTCCCTCTTTTCCTGCTTGGAATTCAGAACAGCAGTAGATGATTTTGTCTTCTACTTTCCTTCAGAAATTGAGGGTGGTTCCTAGTACTTATATCTACCATAGTGTTCCTATTTATGGATTTAAATGACTTGATGTCAACTCCACCTTCCATTTACCTTTAGGGATTCCTAGGTTCTTCAGGGATAAGGGTTCAATCTAAATAGTCTTCATTGAAATGAAATGAAAAGTATTGTATGTAAATGTTACTTAAAATTAGCTTTGGATTTCCTTTGGACCTTTGAAAGATCAATTTAAGCCAGTAATGCTGATCTTTGGATAACTTATCCAATACTCAGCTGTAATTAATTTCATTCACTTTTAAATACAGCAGTTCATATTGCACAATCAAGTTCCAGTGAAATAAATGAACATTTTAAAATACTTTTGACATTATCTTCCAGTCTCATAAGGACCTTATTAGGTACTTGATCCATTTGCATTATTTGTTCTTATTTCAGAAATAATTTGAATTTCCTAATGGGTTCTTGGTGGCCCAACCTTGAAGATCTTTATGAAGCAAATGTTCCAGTATATAGATTTATTCAGCGACCTGGAGATTTGGTCTGGATAAATGCAGGCACTGTACATTGGGTTCAGGCTATTGGCTGGTGCAACAACATTGCTTGGAATGTTGGCCCACTTACAGGTATTTTAAAGAATATGCTAAAAAAAATGTTATAAAAGATTGTACCTGATATGTCTATTCTTTTATTTTTTTTTGAAATATTATTCACTAAAAATTGGAAGAAGAGTGTCTCTTTGCATAAAATCTTAGTATATATGTAGTACAAAAAATTATATTCAAGTTAACAAATGGAAATTCAAGACATAGACCTCAGCAGATAACAAATTTATGTCTGTATATGCATAGAGAAATCAATAATTTTTAAAGTACCTGGTTTTGTTTTATAAAGGAAATATTTTATGGGAGAAAACAGAGTGGGTAATTCTTTCATATTTTTATCTGGTCATGTGAACAGCCCGACTATGTCAAGATCTGTTTGAATTATGCCTGCCTTTCTAGGCATTAGACACTTAAGGTTAAGAATATGGCCTTTGGAGCAAGAAAGACCTGGATTAGGACCAGGACCTGGCTCTTGCTACTTTGGGCAAGTTGTTTAACCTCTCTGGGCTTCAATTTCTTCATCTATAAAATGGGGATAATAAGATGATTGTAAAGATTAAGTGAGATAATGTATAAAAATAGCTCAGCACAGTGCGTGGCACGTAAGCGCTCGTTACATAATCACTACTGTTATTACTATAATTATCATAAAACATAAAAATTACTTTTTGTAGAGCTTTGAGGTTTTTAGAATTGGTGTTGAAGATATCACCTTAGAGAGTGATAATGATTATTTTCATATCTTTTGGTACTTTGGGTTGCTTTATAATTGTTTCTTTTTTCCTAGCCTGCCAGTATAAATTGGCAGTGGAACGGTACGAATGGAACAAATTGCAAAGTGTGAAGTCAATAGTACCCATGGTTCATCTTTCCTGGAATATGGCACGAAATATCAAGGTCTCAGATCCAAAGCTTTTTGAGATGATTAAGTAAGTGCTTTCTAAAACTGCTGTAGTCCCTGGGTTTTTTTGGGGGGTTGGGCGGGGAGTGGAGAGTGTTAACTATTCAATATATTTTTCCCGTAGAATTATGTTGACATCAAAACAAAATTGTCCAGTAATCTTGGCAAAATGTAATATGAGAACACATGTTAAAAATATTTTTTCCCTTCCAAATAGTCAGCCCACTGTGGTACAAAGAGGAACAAAGGTGCAAGTGATTCTAAACCAGTAGATTCACAGCCTGTATTTCTCCACTACTGTCTTGAGCCACCTGATTTGATTTTTCAGGAGAACTTTAGTAGTAATACTGAAAGTATACCTATAGTAATAGCGGGCATCATAAAATAATTGCTGGTGTAGAGAAATTAGCATTTAATATAGAGATTTGACTAAAATGGTAATTTTCTGGTTGTCTAATCAGATCATCTTATAATTATCCCTTTTCTTAGCTGTTTTAATACTTAATACAAGTTTTACAAATTTTTATATACTAACCTAATTTTGGAAACCCTGGTGGCGTAGTGGTTAAGTGCTATGGCTGCTAACCAAAGGGTCGGCAGTTCAAATCCACCAGGCGCTCCTTGGAAACTCTATGGGGCAGTTCTCCTCTGTCTTATGGGGTCACTATGAGTCGGAATCGACTGAACGGCACTGGGTTTTTATGTTTTTAACCTAATTTCACTGTATATATCCTAGTAAGCTTCTTATTTGGTATCACAGTTTCTATCATAGCTATTTTGTAAATCTGTTTAGAAGTAACGTTTTCAAACAGGGCTATATAGCAGTATTCCCCTAAACTCTTTTCTACTAGGGAATTCTGGTCAAAGAAATATGGGAACTGAAGGACTAGAAAAATACAAATTCTTTTTTTTTTTTTTTTTTTTTTTGGCAAAATGTTTAGATCCCGACGGCATAGTGGTTAAGAGCTATGGCTGCTAACCAAAAGGTCGGCAGTTCGAATCCACCAGGCGCTCCTTGGAAACTCTATGGGGCAGTTCTACCCTGTCCTATAGGATTGCTATGAGTCGAAATCGACTCAACGGCAGTGGGTTTGGTTTGGTTTTTGGATATTAATGTGTTTTGTGAATGTGGAAGAAGGGTTATAATGTACACTATTTCCCAAACTTATTAACCAGTATCTTTTAAGGAATTGGTCTCCTTCAAAACTCATTTTGGAATATGCTACTTTAGACTCACTGATAAAATAAATTTGACTTAGTCTTTCTTAAAAGTGTATTTATGTTAAGTATTTCTTCTGCAGGAATATTAATTCGGTTAGCATGTGTTTTTTTGTAAAATACTGTATTTTGAAAGTAATCCTAATTTGTTAAAATTATCTCAAACTTAAATCTAAAATTCAAACAAAAATGTGGCCATGGTAACATGCCTATGAATTATCTTATGACACGGTCCTTTATCAGTTGTACTCTTTTATGTAATCTTGGGCATTAGGCGTGGGGGAGACAAAAGGGAATGAAAACCAAATCACAGCAAGTAATATACAAATCCGTAAAAATGTTCAGCAATCCCAGTTACCACACTCTCTGTATAAATGGGAGTTGGGGGTGAGAGGGGCTGTCTGTCCATTTATCTATTATGGCACTTTGTTCTGAATAGCAAGTTCAGTGTTACTTTTGAGAAGAAAATTATCTGAAGTCCCTGAAAATGTATACTAAGTTAGAGATAGGCATAAAGTAGATGCTGATTCAGAGCACCCGAGATAAAGGGATGGCATGATATATAGAAGCCTTTGTATTCAAGTGAGTACCCATGATTTTTCATCACTTTGCCATAAAACCCAACAGCTATATAGGCTGAAAGTAATTCATTCCATTTCAGATAGACTAGGATCTTTAAAGTTCATTTAGTTAAAACTCCTACCTAATTCAGTAATCCCTTCTATAGCATCAGTGATTTGTGGTCTCCAGCAACTTAAACACTCTCGTTGCTTCGTTACAATTTGTGAAATTCTTTACAAATTGGACTAAAATCTACCTGTCATTTGATCTGAATTCCATAAGTATTATTTGAGTTTTTTGCGGAATAAGTCACATTCAACACATGTTTGAGAATAGACTCCATGATGCACACTGTTCTAGGAACTGAAGATAGACACAGCAGGGTAGAATATAAAAATCCCTGTCTTAAAGGCACTTAAATTCTAGTTGAATAAAACAGACAAACCCCGAACAGATGAGTAAATTACTGATAAGTAATATGAGTAAGATAAAATAGAATGATATTTGAGGAGGGGGGCAAGGAGTGCTGCTTTTGCTAAAGCGGTCGGGGAAGGTAACTGAGATGAGCTTTATACTTAGACTTGAATAATGACATGGAGTCAACCATTGAAGATTTAGAGGTGGAACATTTCAGGCCCAGAGAACAAGTAAAGGCTGAATTAAGAACAACTTTGTTATAAAGACAGTGTTTTACATCCTACCTTGATGAGTGGCATCTGGGGTCTTAAAAGCTTGTGACTAAGATACTAAGATATAAGATACTCCACTGGTCCCACCCTATCTGGAGCAAAGGAGAATGTAGAAAACCAAAGACACAAGCCAAGGATTAGTCCAAAGGACTAATGGACAACAACTGCCACAGCCTACACCAAACTGAGTCCAGCACAACTAGATGGTGCCCGACTAACACCACCAACTGCTCTGACAGGGATCACAATAGAAGGTGCTGGGCAGAGCTGGAGAAAATGTAAAACAAAATTCAAACTCACAAAAAAAGACCAGACTTACTGGTCTGATAGACTGGAGGAACCCCAACTGTGGCCCTCGGACACCCTTTTAACTCAGTACTGAAGTCACTCCTGAGGTTCACCCTTCAGCCAAAGATTGGACAGGTCCATAAAACAAAAACAAAACGAGACTAAATGGGCACACCAGCTCAGGGGCAAGGACCAGAAGACACAAGGGGAGAGGAAGGCTGGTAATGGGGAACCCAAGGCTGAGAAGGGGAAGGTGTTACCATGTCGTGCAGTTGGTAACCGATATCACAAAACAATATGTGTATTAATTGTTTAATGAGAAACAAATTTGTAAACCTTCATCTAAAGTAAAATAAAGAAAAAAGAACAGCTTTGGCATGTTCATGGAACAGAAAAAGCCAGTGTGACTATATGAGAATGAGGGAAAGGAAAAGTAGCAATAAGTTCAATAAAATGAGCAGGAACCAGATCATACATTGACGTTTAGGCCACGGTAGGAAGTTTATATGCATATATATTCTGAGTGTTACAGGTCACCATTAGAGAATTTTAAACAGGATGTGGATAGGTTCTGAATTAAAGCTTAAGAAAATGAATTTAGTTGCTTTGTGGCGAACGGATTTTGAAAAGCAGGCTTAAAAGTAGCAAGGAGCTAATCCATACAAGAAAAGTAAACACACTCCTAGGCTCATATATCTAGTAACAGCTCGACCACCTGGTAACAAGTTGTTAGAGCTTCAAAGGTGCCACTGATCAAACTAGCTTACCTGAGCAGCCTATTTGAACATATCAAAACAAAACAAGAAGCTAAGACACAGTAACTCCAAAACCAAACCAAACCCACTGCCACTGAGTCGATTCCGACTCATAGCGACCCTATAGGAGAGAGTAGAACTGCCCCATAGAGTTTCCAAGGAGCGCCTGGCAGATTTGAACTGCCGACCTCTTGGTTAGCAGCTGTAGCACTTAACCACTACACCACCAGGGTTTAGGTAGCAGCTGTAGCACTTAACCACTACACCACCAGGGTTTAGGATACAGTAAGCAACCATAAAATAAATAAATACAATAAATTATTGATGGCTCAGAGACAACAGTCAGTATCAAATGACATAAACAGGCAGACCGTGATGGCTTCAGAAAGCTCCCAAAACAAAGAATCAGGAGAACTTCCTGGAATTACCAGAGGTAGAATACAAAACATTAAAATACAGGACATGTCAGGAGATCAGGGAAAATGCAGAACAAGCCAAGGAACACGCAGACAGAGCATTAGAGGAACTTCAGATTAGAGAAGAGCATAATGACAGATATAATAGGCTGCAAGAATCCATAGAGACAGCAAACAAATCCAGAAGATTAACAATAAAATTTCAGAATTACGCAACTCAATAAAAAGTCACAGGAGCAGGATTGAGGAAATGGAAGTCACAATTAGTGAGATTGAAGGTAAAGCACTTGACGCCAACATATTTGAGGAAAAATCAGATAAAAGAACTTTAAAAAATGAAGAAACCCTAAGAATTATGTGGGACTCTATCAAGAAGAATAACTTATGAGTGATTGGATTACCAGAACGGGGGGGGATAACAGAAAATACAGAAAGAATTGTTGAAGATTTGTTGGTAGAAAACTTCCCTAATATGAAAGAAGAGAAGATATGTATCCAAGGTGCTCATCGAACCCCAGCAAGGTAGATTCCAAAAGAAACGCACAAAGACATACTATATAATCAAACTTGCAAGAACCAAAGATAAAGGGAGAATTTTAAGAGCGGCTAGGGATAAACGAAAAGTCACCTGTAAAGGAGAGTCAATAAGACTAAGCTCAGACTACTCAGTAGAAACCACACAGGCACAAAGGCAATGGAATGACATATATAAAGCCTTAAAGGAAAAAAATTGCCAGCCAAAGATTATATAACCAGCAAAACTGCCTCTCAAATATGAAGGCAAAATTTGGGCATTTCCAGATAAACAGAAGTTTAGGGAATTTGCAAAAACCAAACCAAAATTACAAAAAATACTAAAAGGAGTTCTGTGGTTAGAAAATCAATAACATCAGATAAACCCAAGACTAAAACACAGGACAGAGCAACTAGATATCAACCCAGATAGGGAAGTCACAAAAATAAATCGAAGCTAAAACACTCAAAACAGGGAAACAGGAAAGTCATTATGTAAAAGATGACAACAGTAAAACAAAGAGGGACGAAAAAATGTAGTCATAGATATTTCCTATGGAGAGGAAGTCAAGGCAATACAAAGAAATAAAAGATTGGTTTAAACTTAGAAAAATAGAGATAAATATGAAGGTAACCACAAAGAAAACTAACAATCCTACACGTCAAAATGAAAAACATAAAGACTCAGCAAATACAAAAGCAACAACAATGAAAAAGAGGAAAAGAAAATACATAAAGGAAAACGACTTGGCGCAGAAAAGTAAGTGGAAAAAAGAATCTGTCAACAACACAACACAAAAAAAAGACATCAAAATGACAGCACTAAACTCATACCTATTAATAATTATGCTGAATGTAAATGGACTAAATGCACCAATAAAGAGAGAAAGGCAGAATAGATTTTTTAAAAAACATCCTTCTGTGTGCTGCCTACAAGAGACACACCTTAAAGACACAAACTAAAAGGATGGAAAAAAATATGTCACGCAGACAACAATCAAAAAAGATCAGGAGTGGCAATTTTAATTTCTGACAAAATAGACTGTAAAGTTAAATCCACCATAAACGATAAGGAAGGAGACTATATAATGATGAAAGGATCAGTATACCAGCTGGATATAACTGTAATAAATATTTGTGCACCCAATGACAGGGATCCAAAATAGATAAACTCTAACAGCATTGAAAAAAGAGATAGACAGCTCCATAATAATAGTAGGAGACTTCAATACACCACTTTTGGTGAAAGACAAACATCCAGAAGGAAGCTCAGTAAAGACACAGAAGATACAAATGCCACAGTCAGCCAACTTGACCTCATAGACATATAAAGAGCACTCCACCCAACAGCAGCCGAGTATGCTTTCTTTTCCAATACATATGGAACATTCTCCAGAATAGACCACATATTAGGTCATATTGCAAGGATTAACAGAATCCAAAGCATTGAAATATTACAAAGCATCTTTTCTTACTCTAAAGCCATAAAAGTAGAAATCAGTAACAGGGAAAAAAAGTCAAACACATGGAAACTGAACAACACTTTGCTCAAAAACTACTGGGTTATAGAAGAAATTAAGGATGGAATAAAGAAATCCATAGACTCAAATGAGAATGAAAACTCTTCCTACTAGAACATTTAGAATACAGCAAAAGCAGTGCTCAGAGGTCAATTTATAGCAATAAATTCACACATCCAAAAGCAAGAAAGGGCCAAGGTGAAGGAATTGTCCCTACAACTCGAACAAACAGAGACCAGCAAAAGAAGCCCTTGGGCACCAGAAGAAAGCAAGTGATAAAAATTAGAGTAGAATTCAGTGAAATAGAGAACAGAAAAACAATTGAAAATTAACAAGACCAAAAGATGGTTCTTTGAAAAGATCCACAAAATCGATAAACCATTAGCAAAACTGACAAAAGAAAAACAGGAGAGAAAGCAAATAACGTGAAAAAGAAATGAGAGGGGTGATATCACGACAGACCCACCTGAAATTAAAAGAGTCATAACAGAATACTATGAAGAATTGTACTCTAACAAATTTGAAAACGTAGACAAAATTCTAGAAACGCACTATCTACTTAAACTGACAAATAGGTAGAACAGCTAAATAAACCTAAAACAAAAGAAGAGATTGAGAAAGGAATTTAAAAACTCCCAACAACAACAACAAAAAAGCCTGGCCCTGATGGCTTCACTGGAGAATTCTACCAAACTTTCAGAGAAGGGTTAACACCACTAGTACTAAAGGTATTTCAGAGCATAGAAAAGGATGGAATATTCCCAAACTCATTCTGTGAAGCCACCATAACCCTGATACCAACACCACAATAAAAGAAAATTACAGACCAATATCCCTCATGAACTTAGATGTAAAAATCCTCAATAGAATTCAACAACATATCAAAAAAATAATTCACCACAATCAAATGGGATTCATACCAGGTGTTCAGGGATGGTTCACCATTAGAAAAACAAGATCCACATGATCTTAACCTATGATTCAGAAAAGGCATTTAACAAAGTCCAACGCCCGTTCACAATAAAAACTCAGCAAAATAGGAATAGAAGGGAAATTCCTCAACATAATAAAGGGCATTTATACAATGCCAACAGCCAACTAAATGGAGAGAGTCTGAAAGCATTCCCCTTGAGAGCGGGAACCAGACAAGGAAGCCCTTTATCACCAGTCTTATTCAACATTGTGCTGGAGGTCCTAGCCAGAGCGATTAGGCTAGAAAAAGAAATAAAGGACATCCAAATTGGTAAGGATGAAGTAAAGATATCTCTATTTGCAGATGATATGATCTCATACACTGAAAACCCTAAAGAATCCACAAGAAAACTACTAGAACTAATAAAAAGAGTTCAGCAAACTATCAGGATACAAGATAAAAATGCAAAAATCAATTGGATTCCTCTATACCAACAAACAGAACGTCCAAGAGGAAATCACTTAATCAATACCATTTACAGTAGCCCCCAAGAAGATAAAATACTTAAGATTAAATCTCACCAGAGGCATGAAAGACCTATACAAAGAAAACTACAAGACACTACTGCAAGAAACCAAAAGGGACCTACACAAATAGAAAAACATACCTTGCTCCTGGATAGGAAGACTCAACATTGTAAAAATGTCTATTCTGCCCAAAGCAATCTTAGCTACAATGCAGTCTCGATCCAAATTCCAATGGCATTTTTTAATGAGGTGGGGAAACAAACCTCCAACTTAAAATGGAAAGGGAAGAGGCCCTGGATAAGTAAAGCATTACTGAAAAAGGAGAATAAAATGGGAGGCCTCAAACTTCCTGATTTTAGAACCTATTATACTGCTACTCTAGTCAGAACAGCCTGGTACTGGTACAACAACAGATATATAGACCAATGGAATAGAATTGAGAATGCAGACGTAAATTCATCCACCCATGAGTAGCTGATATTTGATAAAGGCCCGAAGTATCTGTTAATTGGGGAAAACGCAGTCTCTTTAACAAATGGTGCTGGCATAACTGGATATCCACCTGCAAAAAAATGAAACAAGACCCATACCTCACACCATTCACAAAAACTAACTCAAAATGGATCAAAGACCTAAACATAAAATCTGAAATGCTAAAGATCATGGCAGAAAAAATAGGGACAATGCTAGGAGCCTTAACACATGGCGTAAACAGTATACAAAACATTACTAACAATGCACAAACACCAGGAGACAAACTAGATAATTGGGAGCTCCTAAAAATCAAACAATTAATGCTCTTCAAAAGACTTCGCCAAAAGAGTAAAAAGACAACCTACAGACTGGGGAAAAAATTTTGACTATGACAAATGCGATCAATGTCTTACTTCTAAAATCTACAAGATACGGCAAAATCTCAACAACAAAAAGACAACCCAGTTAAAAAATGGGCAAAGTATATGAACAGGCACTCACCAAAGAAGATATTCCGGCTGCTAACAGATACATGAGGAAATGATCACGATCATTAGCCATTAGAGACATGGAAATCAAAACTACACTGCGATACTGTCTCACTCCAGCAAGGCTAGCATTCCAGGAAACACAAGATAATAAATATTGGAGATATTGTATAGAGACTCCAACATGTATGCACTGATGGTGGGTATGTAAAATGGTATGGCCCCTTGGGAAATCAATTTGGCGCTTCCTTAAAAAGCTAGAAATACAACTGCCACGTAGGATCCAGCAATCCTACTCCATGTGATATGTCCTAGAGAAGTAAGAGTCCCCACACAAATAAATAGAGGCATACCCATGTTCATTGCAGCACTGTTTACAATAGCAAAAAGATGGAAACAACCAAGGTGCCCAGCACCAGATGAATGGATAAACAAATTGTGGTATATTCACACAACAATAAAGAACAACGATGAATCTGTGAAACATCAGATAACATGGAGGAATCTGGAAGGCATTATACTGAGTGAAGTCAGCTAGTCGCAAAAGGACAAATATTGTATGAGACCACTATTGTAAGAATTCAAGAAAAAGTTTAAACAGAAGAAAACATTCTTTGATGGTTACGGGCTTCTGGAGGGAGGGAGGGGGGTATTCACTAACTAGATAGTAGACAAGAATTATTTTAGGTCAAGGGAAGGACAACACACAACATAGGGGAAGTCAGCACAACTGGACTAATCCAAAAGCTAAGAAGTTTCCTGAATGCAACCAAACACTTTGAGGTACAGAGTAGCAGGCAGGAGCGGGAGTCTGTGTACCATGGTTTCAGGGGACATTTATGTCAATTGACATAACAGTGTATTAAGAAAATGTTCTGCATCCCACTTCGGTGAGTGACGCCTGGGGTCGTAGTGACTCTGTGTGCAACCGAAGGAAACACTTCCCGATCCTGTGCCATCCTCACAATCATTGTTATGCTTGAGCCCATTATTGCAGCCACTGTGTCAATCCATCTTGTCGAGGGTCTTACTCTTTTTCACTGACCCTCTACTTAACCAACATGATGTCGTTCTCAAGGGACTGGTCCATCCTGATAACATGTCCAAAATAAGCCATCTTCGCCTCCAAGGAGCATTCTGGCTATACTTCTTCCAAGACAGATTTGTTCATTCTTCTGGCAGTCCATGGTATATTCGGTAATATATACCATAATTCAAATGCATCAGTTAATCTTCAGTTTCCCTTACTTATTGTCCAGGTTTCATATGCGTATGAGGCTATTGAAAATACCATGGCTTGGTTCAGACGCACCTTATTCCTCAAGGTGACATCTTTGCTTTTTAACACTTTAAAGATAGTGCATATAAATAAGTAGATGGGGAGAAGTTCAGTGACAGATCTTCTCTATTCTTTCCAGTCCATGGAGTCAGAGAAATGTTTTAAGCTGTGCAGCGTTCACATTTTGAGTGAAGGGTGAACATGTGGAGGCAAGGAGATTAGAAAATAGCACTTGATGCCATATTAGGACCAGATTCTTGCACCAAAAGAAAGATACCTCAATTCATCCATAAGATACGGTATACCTTTGTACCGGTTCTCGTTAAGTCCAACACAGTCATGTTTTTCGCTAATAAAGGAATAAATTCCTCTTATTCAGTTGACTACCAGGCAGAATAGTTGGCTTACGTGTGGAGGTTATGTTGTATGAAAAATTAATATCTTCATCTGCTAAAATCATACTCAGCATGCACGGTAAGCTGTTCATGCTTGGAAAGCTCAGAGGAACTCAGACTGCCTATAGGACTAGCAAATGCATACTCACTCCAGGTTACCTTATCTTCCTCCTGCTTTCTATTCTCTCCCCACCACCTTTTTCTCTTCTCCCTCCTGATTTCCCTCCTTACTATGTGTTTGTATGAGCTTAAATGTGTATATGACACAACTCTGCTATTATGTGTATGTTGACAACAGTTGGTGGTACATTCTGACTTAAGCACAGTGTGTATGATGAGTAGTAAAATAAGATAACGGTTGTGAAAATTGTTTAGTGGCAGATCATGCTTGGGTGCCAAACTTAAGACTGTACTGCTGGAGAGCTCTTGGTGGGTATTTAAGTAATAACAAGGTCTAATTTAGGTTTCATAAAGATCTTTCTAGCAGTTAAAAAAATAGGGTAAGTTTTGGGATGATAAGGGAAAGGAGTGAATCACAGATCCTTTGGATTTTCAAGTTTGGGCTCTAGATGGTTTAGTAATAATGCTACTTGAAAAATTGAACTTGATGAGCAATGTATTCTACAGACTGCATCCCATTCACTCCTCACTGTATCCCAGGGTCACCCAATTGGTAAGAGGCAGAGCTAGGATTTAAACCCACATTTGTCTTACATGAAAGTGTTTGGATTTATCTGTGGCACATGACTTTATTTTGGGGCAGTGGTGAGTTTGAGGAGCCAGTGAAATAGTTGGGTAGAACTGTTAAGAAGAGGCTGTAGAAAGTGCAGAACTTTAAATAGTGAAGTAGTTACTGACAAGGAAGTTTTCTACCTAGCGGTTTGTAATTGCCTTGAGAGGAAGAGGAGAAGAGGATTTGGGAACAGAATCTGGGGGAATACTTCTATTTAATAAAAAGAAATAGAGGAACTAGATAAGGGCAGAGAGAGCAGAGCGTGGAGAATGTATTGTTATAGCAACTAGAGGGGGGTTGTTGTAGTTTCTTAGGACTGCCATAACAAAATAAATACCACAAAGTGAGTGGTTTTAAAGAACAGAAATGTTTTATCTCACAGTTTTGGAGGCTTGAAGTCCAAATCAGGGCATTCGTTATGTTGATTCCTTCTGACGGCTTTGAGAGGACACGTTCCATGTTCTAGCTTCCAGCAATCCTTGATATTCCTTGGTTTGTAGATGCATCTTCACTTGGCAGCATCATCCTCCTCCTGCCGCCCCTCCATCCCTTCCCCTCCCAATGTGTGTGTCTGTCTATTCTCTGTTTTTATAAGACACTGCTCAAAAGGAATTAGAACCCACCTTGTTTTTATTCTATCTCCTCTAAATCTAACTGATAACATCTTCAAAGGCAGACTCTAGGTAGCCCCCTACTTACTATGGCGTTCTGTTCCAGTGACTCCATTGTAAGTCGATTCTGACGGAAGTCAAATACCTTTTTTTTTTTTTTTTTAAGTTTTCATTATTATTGCCTTTTGTTATCAGTATCTTTATAAATCCAGTCTTCGTCTTTGGAAGTTGGAAACATTACATATAAACTTATATAATTTGATACATACATACATTAAAAAATACACAAATCGTAAAAACGATGAAGAAGAGTTGGATGAGAATTGGATGACATTGGCATTTTATCAGTTGCGGTAATAACTCCACTTGTGGAAGATTCTGGATCATCTGAATTATCACTGGGATTGGGGGTGGCGTTTCTAGTCAGAAAATTAGAGTTGTCCGTGTGGTCCTTTTCTTTTTTCTTCGTATATTTCACAGTAACATTTCACTGCTTCCTGAATCTGCCTTTCGACTTAGCAAAGCAATCAGCATTTGGTTCCACATTTTCAAGCAACTGAAGCCCCTGATTTAGTTTAGAAAACTAAATCTATACGGCAGTGTTTCGAACAGTAAATCATAAAATTGAACATCTGCATATGATAACATCAGCAAATTACATGCTACAGCATTGTGTGTAGTATATATTACTAAGGATGAGATGTACCCCACCACCAAAAAAAAAAAAACACCAACGGCCATAAGTACAGTCCATCTTAACTCGAATACGTTTTAAGTTGGGGACTACCTGTATTTCCAAACAAGGTCACATCCACAAGTACAGAAATTAAAACTTCAACATACAATACCTTTTGAGAAGGCACAATTTGTTCCATAACAGGGACCTTTCCCACAAGCACAATTTTGCTATAAAATTGTTGTATCTGCATCATTGCTCTGGTCCTCAAATCTAATATCCTGTCAGAAAAGGAAGTGGTACTGGTTTTTCTGGCTTGTGAGCTTTGGCAGTTTGCCAGTTCTTAATAAACAGTTCTCTCTTGTTATTCCTTCCTCTGCTTTGAGCCATTTGATGTATTAGCCCCAGGGATTTTCTTCATTTCCTGTCCACTCCACCATCCACAGTAGTCTGGCTTCCCACCTTCAATATGCCCTTAAACCCTCTCTTGCTAAAGTCACTTAGTAACCAACTACTCTAAATACACAAAGGCATAAATGTAAACTCTAGTTAAAAATCCACATTTTTAAGCCTAGCATGTGAAGTCTGTCTCCCACATGTCAGTCATTTCTCCCATTGCAGCCTTTAGATATATGCTTTAAATTTGTTTATTTTTACCTTTCTGTTTGCTGTTTTAAACCATCTTTAATATGAACTACAAATTTTATCCCCCCTCCCCCCCTTTTTTTCCTCCTTCTTTGAATTATGTTTTAGTAAAATATTAATTCAGTATACTTGGAGCATGTGAATTACAGGCTATTTTAAAAGAAAAGATATCAGAGGTAAGTGGGATGGAGAAGACATACAAAGACAGTACTGTTCCTTAACTTTCTCCCTGAATTATTTTTTGGTTATTAAATATGTTGAATCTACAATGTGCAACATGTATATTGCTTTTTAGGTCTTCATAACGAAGTGGTAAGCCAGCCTAACCAAAAAGTAAGCAAAATTTGCCTTGTGCCTTTCATCCATTCCACTTGCCTCTCCCAATTCTTTTCATCCATTAATTCAGTAAATATTTATTGTGGATGGAGTTGGTGCCCAGGTATCGTGCTAGTGAAAAATTTGATCACTTCTCAAGCTGCTTAAAATAAATGGGGAAACATTGCAAAGCATTAAAATATGTGGATTTCTGCTCTAATGGAGATATGGAGATATCGGTAAGGAACAGTGGGAGAGCACAGAGGAAGGCACTTCCAAGAGAGGGGAGAATCAGGAAAGGCTTCACAGAAGAAGTACTATCTTCATATTCCTTATCTTCATAGTACTTAAGTCCCTTATTCAGGTATGGTTGGAATTCAGAATTTTTTGGATTTAGAAAGGTAATACAGTGCATTTATAATATAGTTTACCCTACCAGTAGTATTTTTGGCAGTAGCTTAGCCTGGAATCAAACACATTAATATTTCTTCAGTAAAGCATATAAATAGTCTAAGTGGGCTACATGAAAACTGTAAGTAGCCTCAGGTCAAGTTTCAACACCAAATGAATTTATGAAAAATGTGTGAGATAGTAATAACAACAATAATGAACCTGTATTTGCACTGGGTGATTAATAATGGAAAAAAATACTATCTCCTATTGCCACCTACTAATTCGTTTTTTTCCCCCCTTTAACCTTTTTTTTTTTTAATAATGTTTATTGCGCTTTAAGTGAAAGTTTACAAATCAAGTCAGTCTCTCACACAAAAACCCATACACACCCTGCTACACACTCCCAATTACTCTCCCCCTAATGAGGCAGCCCACTCTCTCCCTCCACTCTCTCTTTTCTTGTCCATTTCGCCAGCTTCTAACTCCCTCCACCCTCTCATCTCTGCTCCAGGAAGGAGATGCCAACCTAGTCTCAAGTGTCCACCTGATCCAAGAAGCTCACTCCTCACCAGCATCCCTTTCCAACCCATTGTGCAGTCCAATCCATGTCTGAAGAGTTGGCTTCGGGAATGGTTCCTGTCTTGGGTCAACAGAAGATCTGGGGGCCATGACCACCGGGGTCCTTCCAGTCTCAGTCAGACCATTAAGTCTGGTCTTAATGAGAATTTGGGGTCTGCATCCCACTGCTCTCCTGCTCCTTCAGGGGCTGTCTGTTGTGTTCCCTGTCAGGGCAGTCATCGGTTATAGCCGGGCACCATCTAGTTCTTCTGGTCTCAGGGTGATGTAGTCTCTGGTTCATGTGGCCCTTTCTGTCTCTTGGGCTCGTATTTGCCTTGTGTCCTTGGTGTTCTTCATTTTCCTTTGATCCAGGTGGGTTGAGACCAGTTGATGCATGTTAGATGGCTGCTTGCTAGCGTTTAAGACCCCAGACGTCACTCTTCAAAGTGGGATGCAGAATGTTTTCTTAATAGAGTTTATTTTGCCAATTGACTTAGATGTCCCCTGAAACCATGGTCCCCAGACCCCTGCCCCTGCTACACTGGCCTTCGAAGCATTTTTATTCAGGAAACTTCTTTGCTTTTGGTTTAGTCCAATTGTGCTAACCTCCCCTGTACTGTGTGCTGTCTTTCCCTTCACCTAAAGTAGTTCTTATCTACTATCTAGTGAATGCCCCTCTCCCACCCTCCCCCCCTTCTCGTAACCACGAAAGAATGTTTTCTTCTCAGTTTAAACTATTTCTCAAGTTCTTATACTAGTGGTCTTATACAATATTTGTCCTTTTGCAACTGACTAATTTCACTCAGCATAATGCCTTCCAGTTTCCTCCATGTTATGAAATGTTTCAGAGATTCGTCACTGTTCTTTATCGACACGTAGTATTCCATTGTGTGAATATACCATAATTTATTTATCCATTCATCCATTGATGGGCACCTTGGTTGCTTCCATCTTTTTGCTGTTGTAAACACTGCTGCAATAAACAGGGGAGTGCATATATACCTACTAATTCTTTATCATTTTGAGAATGAATTACCTGTACTTCCTTAAACTAGTCAGCATTACTCTTATTTCTCTGCACTTTCAGGTTCAAGTTGGGTCTTTCAGAGCCCTGCAATTCTATAAAATCCCTCATCTGAAGAAGTCATTTAGCAGATCTAGTTTCTAAAACCTAGCTCTTCTACTAAAATACACTAATTTTACTTTGTACTGTACTTCACATTCTTCCAAATTCCTCCTACACTGGGATGAGTCAAAAGAATATTCATTATCTTGATTACTTCTTTCATTTCATAATGCAGTGAACTTGACTTGAAAAGTTCATAGCCTAAGTCCTAAGGAATATTTTAGTGGAAGCTCAGTGCATAACTTTTATCTCGATTTCATTTTAATGTTGAAACTTTTTTCCACATACCCCGTATGTTGCAAGTAAACTTAATTTCTCCTTGTTTTTAGACCAAATTTTTAAGTATGTCTTAGGTTTAAGCCCAACTTGTTCATTCATATTAGCTGAAGAGTAGAGATTGAAACTTGTGTTGCTAAAAATTCCAGCTGGGAATTTTTATTGGCAAGAGCTGCTAATTAGAAGCCTTTAGAATTTTTAATATGTTTAATAGTGATCAAATTTACATGTTGGGTCGTTTGACAGCAAGATGAAGCATTAAACAGAGGACACAAGATTTAGAGGCATTAATTAGAAAAGCAGTTGCTGCAGGTCAGACAGAATGAGAGACAAGGGTTAGAGGATAAAGTAAAATAGGCTTTGATGAATGACTGGATGGTAGAAGTGAGGGAGGCATCTGTATTCCTGGGTTTTGGCTTGGGCCACTGAGTGGGACATTTGATTTTGTTGATGAAATTGGGGATAAAGGAAAGAGAGGAGAAGATGGGTTAGGTGTGGGGAGTAATGATCATCAACTTGGCTGTTTTTAGACATGTAGAACTTGAATTCCTCATAGGATGTTTAAGTGTAAATTTCTGTTAAACAACTAGGTGTATATACGGTTCTATTGCTTAGAAAAGAGTCTAAGATACTCATTTGTAGCTTTCAGTTGGCTGATAGGTAATCCCTGCCAAGGTGTTAGCTGTTGAAATTTCTGAATCGTCAGCTGTTTTTAAAGTAGAACAGTAAGCACACAAAGAAATTAAGGAAAACTTCAAACTAAAAGATACCTTAATTCATTCAATTAAGTCAGTTTTTCCATGTTAAGATATCTTATTCTTCTTTAAAATATATAAAATTTACATATTACACATCGCTGTACTCCCCCAAACTTGTTTATACTTAACTTTTTCTCCAGCTTTTAATTTTGAAATTTTTCAAACCTACAAAAAAGTAGAAAGAATAGTACAACAAATGAATACCTTTATAACCTCATCTGTATTTACCAAATAAATTTTTGCTGCATTTACTTACAGGCTCTTTAAATACATACATATGCACACACTTTTTTTTTGCCTGAGCCATATAAAAAAGTAATTTGCAGACACCATGACACATCACTTCACATACTTCAACCAACATCTCTTAAGAATAAAGATATTCTCCTACATAACCGCACCGTTTGTCATATCTAAGAAATTTAAAGTTCAGTAATACCAGCTAGTATACAGTATACATTTAAATTTCCCCAACTATCAAATATATCTTTTCTTACCTCTTACCTCTCCCCACCCTATCCCACCACCCCTAATCCATTTTCAGTTAAAGTTCACGTTGAATTTGTTATGTATGTAGTCATTGTCTTCTTTAAACCAAAAAAAAAAAAAAAAAACCACTGCTGTCGAGTTGATTCCGACTCATAGCAACCCTATAGGATAGAGTAGAACTGCCCAATAGAGTTTCTAAGGAGAGCCTGGCGGGTTCGAACTGCCGACCTCTTGGTTAGTGGCCTTAGCACTTAACCACTACAACCTGAGTCATTTTTTCATGACATTCTCTTTTTTTGTAGAGACTTGGCCTTGGTCTTGTTCAACAGGTCTTTGTCTTGTACAGAGGTCCACATTCGAGATTTATTTTCTCATAATTATATTTGGATTAAACATTTTTGACAAGAATGATTGATGATAACCTATGTCATAGCTACTTTCATTAGTGGGTCCTGAGTGAATGAAGTGTTATTAAATAGGCACATTAAAATGGAGTGAGGGATTATTGCTGCTTTTTGTTTACATTTATCAAAGTATGTGGTGTTTACCCTTTAGTTTTAATATTAAAACGAGTTGATTGAGAATTAAAGGAAACCCTAACTCTGCAAATTCATGATTCCTGTTTTCAGATATTTGAGATAGCATTGCTTTGGCCTACATTTTCTCCCTGTACCGTTGTACGATTCTTTTTTATTTCACTTTCATAAGTCATACTCATTCATTATGTTTTACCATTGAAGTATTCCTTCTAATGGGATCATTGAAAGGAATCAAATTAAAGTGCAGCAGGTGAGCTCTAGAGACTGTTGGTACTGATTAGATTTCCCTACCAATAAACACTTTCAGAATAGAGAGGGGCTTCTTGATGCAGTTGAATGGTTTAATCTCAAAGGTAGATAAAGTTAACCCCAACAAATACGGTATAAATTGTTGCATTCATGTTCATCTAAAAGTTTTTAACTATTAGCAAGTTAATTCGGTGATAGTTGTATGGTTACTCTGGTTTATCCACCAACTACTTTGTTAGTTCTACTTAAATCACCATGATAACATATACAGAATGCCAAGGAGCCCATTTTTCTCTGAAAAGTTCAATATTAGATTTAGGAGGAGCATATCAGATAGTATGCTGAGGAGTAAAATGTTAACTTTCAGAATACCCTTTCTCTTATCTACCTCTGTGTAATCTGCCATTCTAAAAATATGTAAGCCAGTAGTTCAAAATAAATTCTCTAAAATTTAAACAGTACCAAGCCCACTTGAAAACAAACCACTTACCACACACTTAATTTCTTACATCATTTTGTCATTCTTTTGACCGTCATTTAAAGCACTGTTCTTAATATTTTAGTTTTTAAATGTGCTATCTTATATACACAGTGTTAGTGCTTTAGGTGCTTTCTTTGTGCCTTTTGTATATGTATGATCATTTTTTTATTTGCCTTTCCTGTTTTATTTTCCTAAGTCTTAGGGTCTCTGCTATTTAATAGCCTAGTAAAATATTACAGGAAGGGCAGTGCTGTGTAGTTGTCTGGAGTTCAGGCTCTGGAGTCCAATCTGCCTTCAAATCTTGGCCTTTCCATTCACTGACTGGGGACTGTGGGCAAATTACTAAACCTATTAGTCTTTGTTTCCGCTTCTGAAAAATAGGAATAATAGTAACTTTCTAATGTGATTTTTATAAATTTTATGTGAGTCTTAGTATAGAATAGGAGGAGCCCTGGTGGCACAGTGGTTAAAGTGCTTGTTTGCTAACCGAAAAGTCGGCAGTTCAAACCCACCAGCCACTCTGTGGAAGAAAAGATGTGGCAATCTGCTACCATAAAGATTTACAGCCTTGGAAACCCTGCGGGGCAGTTCTCCTCTGTCCTATAGGGTTGCTATGAGTCAGAATCAACTCAATGGTAGTGGGTGGCATATAGAGTAAGCACTTAGTAAATGTTAGTTGTTGTTATTAATTATAGAAACCCCCAATCCATTCAGTTTTGTTTTTTTTTTTTTTAAATATAGTGCAGTGGTTCTCAGGAGCAGTTTTCCCCATACCTATCTCCCCCTGGGGACATATGGCAATGCTGTGACTTGGGGGTTGCTACTGACATCTTCTAGGTAGAGGGCAGGGATGCTAGTAAACATCCTACAATGCATAGAATAGCCCTCCAGAGCAAAGAATTATCCAGTCCAAAATGTCAGTAGTGCCAAAGTTGAGAAATTAATGGAATCTAGACTAAACCCTTTTTAAATGCCAACACCACTGTTTCATGTTGGCACTCATCCCACAGTTTTTTTCAAATTAAAAAACTAAACTTTAGTTTAGTTACTATAGAATTATTTTAATGGAATTTAAGAATTTGACATGTCAGGTTCAAGCAGCATAGGTTATTAGTTAATATTTATTGAGCACTAACTGCCAGGCACTAATCTAAGTACTTTATATAAGATCTGTAATTTAGGTATCCCCTATAAGTTAGGCATCCCCTTTTTACAGTTGAAGAAACTGAGATACAGAAAATAAGTATATGTGGAACTGAGATTTGAACTCAGGCCTTCCATGTGTGAGACCTGGGTTCAGTTCAGTTCCCAGCCAGTGCACCTCATGCAGCCACCACCATGGCAATGATGATGAACAGGCTTCAGTGGAGCTTCCAGACTAAAACGGACTAGAAGAAAGGCCTGACAATCTACTTCTGAAAATCAGCCAGTGAAAACCCTGTGGGTCACAATGATTTTATCTGTAAGCAAGCATGTGGGTGCGCAGGACTGGGCAGGATTTCATTCTGTTATGCATAGAATTACCATGAGTCAGGGACTGACTTGACGGCAGCTAACAACCAATCTAGCTCTACAGCTAGCTGTGTTACTCTAGTCTCTTAAGGCTCTAATCATAAAAACATGGCGATTTGTGAAAGTTGGTATTGTACTACTATCTATTGTAAAATATTGCCATAAATTTTAGACATTGTTTTCAGTTTCCTCATTTATGAAGTAAGAGGTTTTCACTGCTTACTTACCTGATCATAAGAATCACTTGGGACTCTTATTAAAATAGGTTCCCAGGCTCTATTCCTACCAAGTAAATTCAGTGGGAAGAGCCCTAAGAAATGCAGTAGCCTAGGTGACATGTTCAGACAAGTTAGGGAAACCCTGGACTAGATTATACCTCTTTTAGAACTAAGAATTCTTTCAGTTATTCCTTTATTTTCACATTTATTGTAGATATTAGCTTATTAACATAATATACACTTTATCACATACACAGACTTTTATAATGTAAAATAAAGCAAATCGTTAAGTACTGACTCCGTTTTCACTTTTGGTTCCCATTTTAAAATGGATAAATGAGGTATTCTGCAACTCTGGTCATGGCCAGTTGGCCTAATAATTGAACAAAATCTCTTTCACAGCTATCAGTAGATAATGGCATAGTCTTGACGACCAGTCCATAGTTAGCATAGATCCCAGTACTGTTCTGGTGGTCTTCTAATACAGCATTGGGCCTAATATATAATGCTATGTGATAACATTAACCAAACAAAATCTAAAAAATTACAAAACTTTAGTCTTAACGGTTGACATGTTTACTTTCATGCTTTTTTAAAAAAAAATTTTTTTTTTTAATCCAGGAGTTTAAAATTCTTAAGTTACTCATTTTTACCATTGACTAAGACCTTGGTTTTCAGCCATGTGGTTGGTTTAAATGAAACTAGTAGATGTCTTACTGATATTCAGAGATCCGCTGTTATCCTTGGAGAACACAACCCTGGAGTAACCAGTGACGAGATATTACAGAGTCGCATGTCAGGCTCATTTTTCCTTCATGATTCTTTCAGTAAGATAGACTGGGCAAAGCAGGGCACCTCTTGGTATTCTTTAATTTGTACGCCATCTACTTTTTAGTGGCTAGAATATTTGTTACCATGAAGGCTTTAAAAGTGCCATATTGCGTTAACCCATGTTTCGTCTGTCTCTGCACTATTTGGGAACTCACTATGGAACTTAGTCAAGTTGCCCCGATGTTGTCTTAACTTCATCGTATTATCTGTGTCATTATGGCTTCATTCCTCTTATTATCCTGCCTCAGGAACCTCATCCCAAGATTAAAATCTTCTAAGAACAGTTGTTTGTTCCCTACATAATTTCCACTTCCTGCCTTCATACCTTTGCTCGTAGCATTCCTTCTGCCTAGAAGTGCCTTCCCCACACCTCTCCTTCCTGCCCACATCTAAACTGACAACAAATTCTTTATGAAAATTGATTTTCCATGTTTTCCACCTCCCCTTACCTGAAGATGACCTCTCCCTATTTTTAGCATCCATAGCATACTATGTCTGATTATCTTTTGTGGATTAATTGCTATGTAAATAAGGCTGATGAAGATCAAAGACTCTAGCCTTCAGTATGGATTACACCTCAACATAAACAAAAATACTCAACTCCACCAATAAACAACATCATGGTATGATAAACGGAGAAAAGATGGAAGTTGTCAAGGATTTCATTATACTTGGATCCACGGTCAACACCCATGGAAGCAGCAGTCAAGAAATCAGATAAAGACCAGACTTAACTGGTCTAACAGAGACTAGAGAAACCCCGAGAGCATGGCCCCAGGACACCCTTTTGACTGAGTATCAAAGTCACTCCTGAGGTTCGCCCTTCAACCAAAGATTAGACAGGCCCATAAAACAAGACTAAATGGGCACACCAGCTCAGGGGCAAGGATGAGAAGGCAGGAGAGGATAGGAATGCTGGTAATAGGGAAGCCAGGGTCGAGAAGGGGGAGAGTGTTGGCACATCGTGGGGTTGGCAACCAATGTCATAAAACAATATGTGTATTAATTGTTTAATGAGAAACTAATTTGCTCTGTAAACCTTCATCTACAGTACAATAAAAAAAAAAGTGGGATAAAAAAATCAAATGACATTGCATCGAGCAAATCTGCTGCAAAAGACTTCTTTAAAAGTGTTAAAAAGCAAAGATGTCACTTTGAGGACTAAGGTGTGCCTGACCCAAGTCATGATATTTTCAATGCGAGGAGCCCTGGTGGTGTAGTGGTAAAGAGCTACGGCTGGTAACCAAAAGGTGGGCAGTTTGCATCCACCAGCCACTCCTTGAAAACCCTATAGGGCAGTTCTGCTCTGCCCTTTAGGGTTGCTATGAGTCATAATCACCTCACAACAATGGGTTTAATGGATTTTCATATGCATGCAAAAGCTGAACAATGAATAAGGAAGGCCAAAGAAAAACTGATGCCTTTGAATTATGGTGTTGACAAAGAATATTGAATATACCATGAACTACTAGAAGAATGAACAAATCTCTCTTGGAAGGAGTACAGCCAAAATGCTCCTTAGAAGTGAGGATGGCAAGACTTCATCTCACATACTTTGGACATGTTATCAGGAGGGACCAGGCCCCGGAGAAGGACATCATGCTTGGTAAAATAGAGGGTCAGCAAAAGACCCTCAGCAAGATGGATTGACATAGCTTGCACAGTGGGCTCAAGCTAGCAATGATTGTGAGGATGGAGCAGGACTGGGCAGTGTTTCATTCAGTTGTACATAGGGTGGCTGTGAGTTGGAACCAACTTGATGGCACCTAACAAGTAAGGCTCACAATTATTTGTACTATTATTGTCTTCAGTTTTCTTTTTCTAATATTCCACATGTATTTTTATTCTATCCTTTGTATGAAGTCATTTTCTACAATCCCATCCCTCATTAGGCTTCATCTTTGCCAGTGGGTTTTTAGTTGGATTAGATTTTACTGTGCAACCTCAAAATATACCAAGCCTTCAATCGGCTTCTCCCTTGTAGTTTTCTTCCAGGCTGAGAGCTGTCTTTATGACCTACTTTTTTCATGTATTTTATGTCCAAACAACTAAAAACAAGTACTGAAACCAAAACTGACCCTTAAAAGTCAAAGAATTCCTTCCTTCTCTAGTTCCTGAAATCATTTCTGACCCTGTTCCTAAAATGCAACTGTGAAAAACAGCATTTTCCACCTTCTGTGTTTTTACTTCTTTTATGTTTTTAACAAATTGAATTCTTAATTGCTGTAAACTTAAACAAAAATTCAACAAAACTAAAATTGTAAAGAAATGACAACCCCGGGTTTGTTTGACTTCTATTTTTTACTTCTCCAATACACTCAAAAGTTGTCTTCATGTAAAATAAAAGTCTGGGGTTCATCAAAGCAAAACAAAATCTTTACTTTTTATGTATTTTTCCCTGCCCTTTGATTGAATCAGATCCTTAAAAGCCTTTGTCTTTCTAAATTCTCTTTCTACTCCAACTTCTACCTTTTGAAAATGGGAAGGAACAGAAATTTTCAAAATTAAGGAAAGAAAAAGTACAAAGGCAAGGAAGAAACCATGATTTTGTTATTCATTGTCAGACATTAATAAAGCTGTCAATTTTTTAAGATTCGAGCACCTCAAAAAATAAAAATTCTGGAACCCCGATTCATGGCTTAGCAACCTTAGCTCCAGCCCATTATTTGCAGAAAATATATTGCCTTTTTCTAGATGAAAGAATGAAACTAAACATAAATTATAAACTATAATCTAGCTACCAAAGTAGTCTGTAGCACTGAAGATAAAAGTTCATTTGCTGAGTAAAGAGTAAAATAATCCACAGAAGCAGCGCTCAGTGTTTGAAAAAAAAAGGTATTGACTGAGCTCCAAGAATCTCATCTTTAAAAGAGAAGGGGGGCGGGGGAGTGAGTAAGAATAAGATGTGGAAAGAGGCCAGAAAGAAGAGAGTACAGTGTAAGATAGTGAGGGGAAGTTTGAGATTTTCTGCTTCCAACAGCCCCTAGTTTAACCACTTAAATAGCTTTATGATATGAGGCAAATTCAGCTTCTCTGAGCTCCAGTTATCTCGTTTGTAAAACAGACATAATAGTGCCTCCTGCACAGGATTGTTGGAAGCCTAATGACGTAATGTATGTGAACTACCTGATGATACCATGCCTTCTGCTTGGTACTATGCCCTCATGAATGTAAGCTCTTGTTACTCTTTTATGTTTTACTATTTTTGTTGTTTGTTTGTTTTCCCACATAAGAATATAGTTGAGTTTGTAAATATTCCAAAGGTATCTGCAGAGTTTTAGGCATTATTTTCCTGTGAAAGAAACATTATTTTATATATATATATATATATATATATATATATGTATAATTTATTTTATTTTTGTTGAGAATATACACAACAGAACATATACCAATTCAACAATTTATGTATGTACGGTGACATTAATTACATTCTTCCAGTTGTGCAACCATTCTCAACCTACTTTTTCCAAGTTGTTCCTTTTCCATTAACATAAACTCATTGCCCCCTAAGTTCCCCGTCTAATCTTTCGAGTTGCTGTTGCCAATTTGATCCCACATAGATAGATCTTAAAAGAGCACAAAAAAACCAGTAGAGCACAGTACTCAAGAAAGACATTCTTTACTTGTTAAGCTAAAGTATTGTTTGGTTTTGAGCCCTGCTGGTGCAGTGGTTAAAGTGCTTGGCTGCTAACTGAATGGTCAGTGGTTCAAACCCACCAGCCTCTCTGCAGGAGAAAGATGTGGCAGTCTGCTTCTGTAAAGATTACAGCCTTGGAAACCCTATGGGACAGTTCTGCTCAATCCTATAGGGTCACTATGAGCTGGAATTGACTTGATGGCAATGGGTTTGGGGTTTTTTGTTTGTTTGTTTGTTTGGTTTTAAGAAGACTTAAGGGGATATTTTTGGTTTAAAGATTATCTCAGGACAAATAGTTTCAGGGGTTCAACCAGCCTCCATGGCTCTAGGAAATGCAGATTCTGTGAGAATTTGAAATTCTGTTCTGCATTTTCTCCCTTTTGATCAGGATTCTTCTATAGACTCTTTGATCAAAGTGCTTGATAATGGTAGCCAGACACCATCCAGTTCTTCTGGTTCCATGGCAAAGGAGGCAGTTGTTCATGGAGGCAATTAGTCACACAGTCCATATCCTCCTCCTGTTCCTGACTCTCCTTCCTCTGTTGCTCCAGTCAAATAGAAACCAATAGTTTTACCTTGGATGGCCACTTGTAAACTTTTAAGACCCCAGGCACTAGCTAACTAGGAGGTAGAACAGAAGCACCAAACATGTTAATTAGGCCAGTTAACTGGGATGTCCCATGAAACCATGACCTTAAATGTCTGAACTAAGGAACAAAATCCCATGAGGTGTTTGGCTGTACATACATAAGCAGCCTGAGCGGCTACTCTTTTTTTTTTTTTTTTGGTTGTTGTAGTAAATATATGTATCACACAACTTGCCAGTTCAACTCTTTATGGGTATACGACTTAGTGACAGTAATTACATTAGCTGGCTGTCTAACTCTACCCTTAATCAATGTGATTTTTCCATCACCATAAACCAAAACTCAGTACTCCATAATCTTCCCTTCCTTCCTCTGTCTCATCCCTGGTAACCATTAATAAACATTGATCTCTATACGTTTGCCTGTTCTATTTTTATACAAGTGAGGTCATACAATATTTGACTTATTTCACTCATCATAATGTCTTCAAGCTCCATCCATATTTCATTTCTCATGCTGGCTGAGTAGTAGTCCACTGTATGTATGTACCACATTTTGTTTACCTATTCATCTGTTGATGGTTATTTAGGTTGTCTCCACCTTTTGGCTGTTGTGAATAATGCTACAGTGAACATTGGTATACAAGTATCTGTTTGAGTCTCTGTTTTCAAGTTTTTTGGGTATATACCTAAGAGTGAAATTGCTGGGTCATGTAGTAGTTCTATTTTTAGTTTTTTTGAGGAACTTCCACATTGTTTTCCACAACAGCTGTACCATTTTGCATTCCAATTGCAATGGATAGGGGTTCCAATTTCCCCACATCCTCGCCAACATTTGTTATTTTCTGGGTTTTTTTCCCCCGTTTTCTTTTTATATCTTATCCATCCTAGTGGGAGTGAAATGGTTTCTCATTGTGGTTTTGCTTTGCATCTAGCTGGTGGCTAATAACGTTAAGCATCTTTTCATGTGTTCAGTGGCCATTCGAATGTCCTCTTTCGTGAAATGCCTCTTCAAGTCCTTTGCCCATTTTATAATTGAGGTTTTTGGGGGAGGGGGGAGTCATTGTCGACGTTTTTGTTACTAGATTCTTATCAGATATGTGGTTTCCAAGGTATTTTCCCAGTCAGTAGCTTGTCCTTTCACTTTTTTTAAAGAATTGTTTTTTTTTTTGAAGTCCTACTTGGAACACTTGTTCAGTAAAATATGTCCCCCCAGAGGTGAATTGTATGGGACATGGGGAGGGAGAAAGGAGCGGGTGCTGCTCAAAAGCTCTAGGCGCATAGTCTGCATTACGTTCTCCCTCTTTTTGCCACGAACTTAATTTTTACTTGCCACCTCCCCATACCCTTCCCAAACACACACACACACATATACAGAGATACAGCAGCTATCCTAGCTTTGACATCCAGCCACAGCCTAAAGCATTATGTTTTGTTTCTAAATAAGTTAAACATGCAAGAATTGCTGAAGCTAAATAGCGTGAAATCCTTTGAATATGATATTAAGAAATTTGCCTTAAAGTTAATACTGTTTTATCTTTACTTAACAGGTTTCGAGTATATTTTTAATTATTCCCTCTCCCCACCTGAACTTAACTTATATAGGTTCTGTAAATAACAATATTTTAACCTAGTAACTTAAACAAATAGCAAGAAAATATAAATTAAGAGAAAGTAAGTATGCTGTTATCATACCTTTAATTTTAGTTGTCCTAGGCAGTTTAAGTAGACAAGACAACATGAATAACACTCAGTTGCTAAACCCATTTCCTTTTCTTTAGGGTATTTTCATGGTCTCCGAATTTTAGAGCTGAAAAGTGCCTTAGAGATCATCTAGTTCAACCTCTTTGTTCAAATGGAGAACCTGAGCCACTAAGATTCACAGGAGAGTAAGAGAATTTAGCAGACAATTCTGAGTAATGACAGCAAACTGTAGGAAAACAAGCACAAATTTTGAAAATTCACTATGTTGTTAGCATAACTATGACTTTAGAAAAGGTATTAGCACAAGAAAAGTTCAGTTGTGTTAATATAAATGACAGATTCCACTATATTAAGTTAAAATTGAGGAAATAAATGTCTTTTTCTTCTTTAGCACTGTAATTAAACCAGTTTTGTATCCTGTGGTAGCAGTCCCTGGGTGGTACAAACAGTTAACATGCTCAGCCGCTAACCGAAAGGTTAGAGTTTCCATTCCACCCAGAGGTGCCTGGGAAGAAAGGCCTGGCAATCTACTTCCAAAAAATCAGCCACTGAAAACCCTATGGAGCATAGTTCTACTGTGACACACATGAGGTCACCATGAGTTGGAATCAACTCGGCAACAACTGTTCTTTTAGTAACAGACTAACTCCATGAATGGTTTTCTGCTTATGGACTCAAAGTTTCAAAAGCAACTATACAGATGATGCTGTTTGTGAGTGTCTAGGTAGTGTTGATACAAATAATATGTGCCTTGCTTCCTTGCTAGAATCAATAAGCGTTCAAAACTGTAATTCAGACCCCTTATTTCAGGGATGAGGAAATTGATTCTCAAAGAGGTTAATTGACTTGCCCAAATAAGAGCCAAAATTAGCAACTTACATTTAAACAAGGGGTCAGTTTTTTAATGTTAATATTATATTTTTATATTCAGATATCAACTATTCTCAACTTTAAATAATTTAATATTGTCATCATCAGACCTGCTGAGCATTACCTTATTTTTTTTAAATCTGAGAATATCTAAGAAAAATTAAGTGATAGACATTAGAACCGAGTCTCTTGGTATTATTTCTAATTGGTGTATCTCTTATGCTAAAAATACTCAATATTCAGTTGCTGGTCATAAACAATTTTTCCCCCGCAATAGATATTGTCTTCTGAGAACTCTGAAGCAATGTCAGACATTGAGAGAAGCTCTCATTGCCGCAGGAAAAGAGATTATATGGCATGGGCGGGCAAAGGAAGAACCAGCTCATTATTGTAGCATTTGTGAGGTAAGTATCTGTTCTTCTTATCTACAGTTGTTTTATAAAACCTCTTACCCAGTTTTTATTTTTTTAATTTACCTATTTTTTAAGTAAATTTTTAAAATAACTAACGAGAAACCAAAGCACTTTACTGAAATTGACACTGTTTTCAATTTTGTTATTTTTTTGTTACTTAGCTATTAAAATTTAACCTGATGATACAGTATTTCACTAACTGTGAATTAACCTTAAAAATATCTACTACAGAGTCATTCATCTAGTAGATCTTTAACAGATGGTAATCATCAAGAAGTTCAGTCTGAGATTTTAAACTGGGGACAGCCCAGACATACACAGATTTCAGTAAACTAGATGTCCGGTATAGCTCCAAGGTAGATCAACATTAAGGCCTCTCTGGTTCAATTTACAATACGTTTTGTCAGTGTTCTCCTGTGGTCGGTCGAAGCTTTCAAGAGGTGCCAGGAACAAAGATGATGTGATGCCTGCTCTGAAAGAACTTAGGTTCTTTTCAGAGAAAAGCTGTATAAACAAGTAATTGCAATGTATATGACCTAAATTTCTCTTCCAGTATTGGCTTAAGAGTTCACTAAAGTATTAACATTTGAGTCCATCCTTGAAGGATGAATTTGATTTGAACAAACCAAAAAATGGGAAGAAATGGAGATAAAATGTCACTGTGGGCCATAGGAACAGCATGAGGGTGGGGATAGGGAATGTTTTATTCAGAAAAGGGTCAGTAGTCCAATGTGGCTGGATCTCATAGTGACCCTATAGGACAGAGTAGAACTGCCGCATAGAGTTTCCAAGGAGCACCTGGTGGATTCAAACTGCTGACCCTTTGGTTAGCAGCTGTAGCACTTGACCACTACACCCAGGGTTTCTGGCTGGAACACAGACTATGTAAATTCTCTTTGTAAGTCTAGGTGGTAGGTAGTTTGTAAAGCATCTTGAATGGTTTTAAGGAATTTGATATTTATTTTGTGGTCTTTGAAGCCATCAAAAGTTTTTGAACAAGGGAATAAATTTAGATATGTGTTTCAGAGAGAAAGGTAGTTGGAGAGGATGGAGATAGATAGAAAGTTATTGCAGTGATCTAAGTGAGAGCTATTACCTTAAGGCCTGGACTAGAGCCTAGCAGTGGAAATATTAAAGGAGAGAATTGCTTAGAAGGTAAAAACCAATATGCTTAGAAGGTGAAACCAATAAAACAACTCATTAAATGGCAGAAGTGAGGGTCAAGCGGAAGAGTGCTCATGTGTTTTCCAGCTCAGATCAGCTCATGTTGCTGCCCATGGATAGTAATGGAAAACATGGTGAACTCTGGGATTTTAATTAACATAACTGTTCAAAGATGACATGAGGTCATGAGTTTTCTGTCATTGCAAAAATTATAAGCATAAGCCAAGGACAGGGATATTGATGATCTATTCCAAACCTAGAAGTTCTGTAATTCTGAGGTTAACTTTTATTTTAAATGATTGAATCCACTGGTTATTTTAATGTTTAGAAACCCTGGTGGCGTAGTGGTTAAGTGCTACGGCTGCTAACCAAAAAAGGTCGGCAGTTTGAATCTGCCAGGCGCTCCTTGGAAACTCTGGGGGGCAGTTCTACGCTGTCCTATAGGGTCGCTATGAGTCAGAATCGACTCAACGGCAGTGGGTTTGGTTTCGTTTGGGTTATAACCTGACCAAAGAAAGTCACCAGGAGATCAGATATATAAAGAAAGTAACTAGGAAAAAAAAAAAAAAGATCAGATATTCCAGTAAGGTGCATCATACCTCAAAAAAATGAATGTATAAGCTTTTCCAGTATTTGAGAATGAACACCTATCCCACCATGTTATTCTTTATTCTGCCTGAACCATAGCAACTCATCAGTCCTTTTTTTAAATTGAGCTTTAAATGAAGATTTATGGAACAAACTAGTTTCTCATCAAACAGTTAGTACACACATTGATTGTTCTATGACATTGGTTAACAAGCCCACAACATGGTAACACTCCCTTTTCAACCCTGGGTTCCCTATTACCAGCCTTTCTGTTCCCTCCTACCTTCCAGTCCCTGCCCCAGGGCTGGTGTGCCCCTTTAGTCTTGTTTTGTTCCATGGGCCTGTTCAGTCTTTGGCTGAAGGGTGAACCTCAGGAGTGACCTCATCACTGAGCTGAAAGGGTGTCTGGGGGCCATATTCTCAGGGTTTCTACAGTCTCTGTCAGGCCAGCAAGTCTGGTCTTTCTTTCTGAGTTAGAAGTTTGTTCTACATTTTTCTCCAGCTCTGTCTGGGACCCTCTATTGTAATCCCGATCAGAACGGTCAGTGGTGCTAGCCGGGCACCATCTCGTTGTACTGGACTCAGTCTGGTGGAGGCCATGGTAGATAAGGTCCATTAGTCCTTTGGACTAATCTTTCCCGTGCATCTTTAGTTTTCTTCATTCTTCCTTTCTCCCGAAGGGTTGAGACCAGTGGAGTACCCTAGATGGCTGCTCATAGGATTTAAGACCCCAGACGCTACTCACCAAAGTAGAATGTAGAACATTTTCTTTATAAACTCTGTTATGCCAATTGAGCTAGATGTTCCCTGAGACCCGGTCCCCATAGCCCTCAGCCCAGCAGTCCAGTCCCTCAGGGAGTTTGGATATGTCTATGGAGCTACCATGGCATTGCCTTGTACAGGTTGTGCTGGGTTCCCCAGTATTGTGAACTGTCTTACCCTTCACCAAAGTTACTGTTTATCTATTGTCTATTAAGTGTTGTTCCACTGCCACCCCTCCCCTCCATCTTAACCATCAAAGATTGTTTCTTTTTGTATGTAAACCTTTTCATGAGCAACTTACCAGTCTTCTGTATAAAATAGTTATAATTTCTAAAACCACACAGTGCTCATGAGTACACTTTTTTGTTTGTACTCGTAATCTTTAACACATGAGGCTTATAACTGAACACTTACTGTCACTTACCTGACAGTTTCCTGATCTGTAAATTAATCCGATTATATTCATTCAACAAGTGTGCTTGGAGGCTTGGCTAACCATTAAGCACTAAGAGTCTCCATCTCTGAGGATCTGTGAGGGAAGACAAACATCCATACAGAGTATGTCTTGGTTATGTAGTGCTGCTATAACAGAAATACCACAAGTGGATGGCTTTAACAAAGAGAAATTTATTGTCTCACAGTACAGTAGGCTAGAAGTCTGAATTCAGGGCACTGGCTCCAGGGGAAGGCTTTCTTTCTCTGTCAGCTCTGGAGGAAGGTCCTTGTCATCAGTGTTCCCTTGGTCTGGGAGCATCTCAGTGCAGGAAACTCAGGTCCAGAGGATGAGCTCTGCTCCTGGTGCTGCTTTCTTGGTGGTATGAGGTCCCCACCTCTCTTCTTGCTTCACTTGCCTTTTATCTCTTGAGAGAGAAAAGGTGGTGGCAGGCCACACCCCAGGGAAAATCACTTTACATTAGATCAGGGATGTGACCTGGTAAGGGTATTAAAATCCCACCCTAATCTTCTTTAACGTAAAATTACAATCACAAAATGGAGAACAATCACAGAATACTGGGAATCGTGGCCTAACCAAGTCGATATACACATTTTTGGGGGGACATAATTCAATCCATGATATAGTACCTTTTGTTGACTGCTATTGTAGAGAAGTAAAAGGAAAATAAAATAACGAAAATTGGCTGAGCTTTATCGAGCTTTTGAATTAGACTTTCCCCAGTGCTTGGAATGAGTATGTCATTCCCTTAGGTCATTCCCCTAAATATACGTTATCACCCATACCCATGTCTTTGGGTATGTATGGTACAAGATAAGCTTGGTCTGTTAAAGACTGTCAAATACAACTGTGGGTTTTTGTTAGTACCTACTGTTAACCAGAGATCAATGTCCACAATTCCATGTAAAGTAGAATTCTATAATTATATTAAAACAATACAATAAATACCACTGTCTCTACTGAATGTTTTTCTCTTGTATAAAATAGGTGGAGGTTTTTGATCTGCTTTTTGTCACTAATGAGAGCAATTCTCGAAAGACTTACATAGTGCATTGCCAAGATTGTGCACGAAAAACAAGTGGAAACCTGGAAAATTTTGTGGTGCTAGAACAGTACAAAATGGAGGACCTGATGCAAGTCTATGACCAATTTACATTAGTAAGTAAAATAAACATGTGAGTACATAGGTAGCTGGGTTGTAAAGCAGCCGTGTTTCCTCTGCCACCTGATAAGTAGGAGGTAATGAGATATTTAAATTTTCCTTTGGCTCATTAGATAGTACATTAGAAGATATTCATCTCATTCTCCTCCTTCCTCCCACCCCTACTTGCAAGGAGTTTATTCATATGCAGTTGGCATATGTCATTTTCATTTTTCTTCCTTGGTGAGACCAGCCTAAATAATACCACAATAATCACATTCAAAAATCTTTGTATGCTTTTAGAACACCATCGTGTCCTTAATGTTATTTGATCCCAGTTGATAAAATGTTTGCACACATAGGTTATTAATGCCCACTATAGGGATGATTAAGGAGCCTTTGTGGTGCAGTGGTTAAAATGCTCGGCTCTTAACCAAAACGTCAGTGGTTCAAACCCACCAGCCACTCTGGGAGAAAGATGTGGCAGTCAGCTTCTGTAAATATTACAGCCTTGGAAACCCTTCGGGTCAGTTCTACTTTGTCCTTCTAGAGTCACTATGAGTCAGAATTGACTGGACAGCAATAGGTTTTGGTTTATGGGGACGATCAAAAAATAAATCAATATGTGTGCTTTTAAATATACTACTCCTTTTAGAGCTAATTGCATTTATTTAAAATTTTGTCCTTGCCAGAAGTATTAAACTCATGGGAATATTTGATGGAGCTTAACTTCCTAGTGTGTTATCTTATGAAGTTCAAGTATACTTATAAATTATGTGTAGCTTTCAATTTCAAACAACAGATGCTTAGTAACAAGCATTTTACTCTAGCAGATCAATTGCTTTAGGAAGAGAAACACACAAAATTTATGAATCGTTGATTTTCTCCAATACTTTTCTCTCTCACACATAGGTGATCGAAAACTGAATTTCTGAAATTTAGTTCATTGTATTTTCACTTGGATGATCCTCAAGTTGCTCGAAGAAGAAAATTTTGTAGAGTATGTTAAACAAAACATACAATCTAGCTGAGATAGGTTCTGAAGCTAGTCACTAATGAAATTGTAATTTATTTGTTAATCTACTAGCCTTTTTCTTTAAGCAATCTAAAGAAATGGTCAAGCTAATAATGTTCCTAGAGTTTTTGACTAATCGGTGAAGAAGTATGGAAAAACGGGTATACTGAGTAGGGTAATGGTCCCAGACTCTTAGGAAAATTGACCAGGTGGGAGACCATAAGGTGGGTTGTACTTTTCATTGTGTAACAGGCCATTAAACTTTCTTGAGAGTGATTATTTCCCCTAACTTCATAAGCAGACTCTGTGTTGCTTTGTAGCCATGAGCTAAAAAAAAAAAAAACCAAACCCGTTGCCATCAAGTTGATTCCAACTCATAGCGACCCTATAGGACAGAGTAGATCTGCCCCATAGGGTTTCCAAGGAACGCCTGGTGGATTTGAAATGCCAACCTTTTGGTTAGCAGCCAAATTCTTAACCACTGCACCACCAAGGTTTTCACCATGAGCTAGAAAACAGTATTAACAATTTGTGTACCAATATAATTAACATACCATACTTTATTTTCAGGCTCCTCCATTACCATCCTCCTCATCTTGATATTGTTCCATGGACATTAAATGAGACCTTTTCTGCTATTCAGGAAATAACCCAGTTCTGCACCACTGGTTTTTGTAGCTATCTCGTAAGGCTGCTGACTGAAAACTGCGTCTATGCAACCTTCCAAGTGCGGAGTGTCAACCAACTGGACAGGGGAGAGCACCACTCCTACTCCAGGACTCTCAGAAAGCTGATCCAGCTGTACTTCAGAAAAAAAATAATAATTTTCATGTTTTGTATATATCTGACAAAACTGGCAACATCATACAGACTACTGACTTGAAGACAACCTCTTTTATATTTCTCTATTTCTGGGCTGATGAATTGGTTTTCATCTATCTTTTCCTCCTTCAGAATTTTCCTTGGAAAAAAATACTAGCCTAGCTGGTCATTTCTTTGTAAGGTAGTTAGCAATTTTAAGTCTTTCTTTGTTCAGCTTTTTTTTAATGTGAAAAGATAGGTAAGAAACTTTTTTACTGCTTTTATGTTTTTCTGTCTTGTTTTGAAACCATGACGGTTACGCTTTGGTTCCTAAATAAAACATTAAAAAGAAAAAAAATTAACAGCCAAGTCACAGAGATAATGGATTGCACATAGACTAAGGAATAAACTTCAGATTTGTGATTTTTGTTTCTAATCTTGATGTAAATTTACACTATTTATAAATACATATTTATTGCTTGGAAATATTTGTGAATGGAATGCTGTTATTTTTTCCAGATTTACCTGCCATTGAAATTTTAAGGAGTTCTGTAATTTCAAACACTACTCCTCTTACATTTTCTATGTGTAAATAAAACTGCTTAGCATTGTACAGAAACTTTTATTAAAATTGTTTAATGTTTAAGAGTTTTCTATTGTTTGAGTTTTAAAAAGACTTTATGTACAGTGCCCAGTTTTTGTTCATTTTTCAAATCTGATTATATATATTTTATATATACTTGTGTATGTATATATAATATATATAGAAATCTGGATATATATGTATAAAGATTTAGAACTTAAATTTTTCTCGTTCTAAGTTTCACCTATGGTAGATATTTGAGGTGTCTACTGTAAAGTATTGCTTACAAAAAGTATGATTATTTTTAAAGAAATATATATGGTATGTATCTTCAAGACCTAAAATGTCAGACTGGTTTATTGTTAAGTTGCAATTACTGCAATGACAGACCAATAAACAATTGCTGCCAAAATGTAGTATATAGTAGAAAACAAATAGTGATTGAACTTAAGATCTTAAGGGGAATGTTCTATGGGCTGACAAATCTTGTACATCACTTAGTAGAGTTTTATATGGAAAAAAGTTCAGGATGAAGTGCTCTATTTTAGAATGCAAATAAATTAAGAGACATTTTTTTAAGTTAGGCAGTTTTGAAATCTCATGCTTTCCTGCTTGTATGATAGGATGGGGGGAGGGTATGCAAATCCCATATCACTAGTACAATTTAGCAAGCTATATTAGCATTTTTTAACAAATCACTTCTAATTAATGATATTATTTCATTTTATAATACACCTACTCCTCACTTAGCAACTATGTCATCCAACATTTTGCATTTACAACAATAGTAAAAAATCTGTCCAACTATTTTGCTCATTAACAATATATGTCTGGCAGTAATGAATGCCAAGGTGCAAGGCAAGAGTAATGCTGACTGTGCTGGTTAAGGTTATGTGTCAACTTGGCTGAGCTATGATTCTCAGTGACTCGGCAGTTATGTGATGATATAGTTATCCTCCATTTTTGTGATCTGATGTGGTCATCCTCCATTTTTTGCATAATGCTGATTTTCACTTAACGACCTGGTCTTTGGAACCTAACCATGTTGATTAGTGAGGAGTGGGTATATATATAGGACTAAAGAGAATTTATAATCCTAGCTGGTGAAATACTGTGCTGATTGCATTAATCAAGTACTCTTTTTCAAATAGTTTTGGAGTATGTTGTCTTCCCAGAAACAGTTTGAAGGCTGAAAGCATGCAGATGTTATGTTCAATTAGTTAATTTGGTAAATACTGAATATTTATTAGCTGCATTCATCTCTTATTATTTCAGGAGGAAAAAATTACAAATCTATTTTAGTTAAGGAGCAAGAGTACTTGTCTAAGTGCTGCCCAAGAATTTTAACCACTAATATTTTTAAGTGGATTTCTTGTAGAATCTCCTGTCCAGAGGTTGTTGAGAATAAAAAAGCTCAAACATTTTTGCAAACAATAATTATAAACCAACCGTCAGAATGCAAAGATTATAAGAATGCTAAAGCTATCTGAATGCTTCTTAACCCATTTTCTTCTATGGTTTTCTTAAGATAGTTTATTGCCCAGATTAAGTTATCTGGCATTTAAGTGTAGTGGTGTTTCACTAATACATATTTGGATTATATATCAAGAGTAATACTGGTTGAGAAGCTTGCAGCCTTTGAATGGATAGAGGATAGGAGATAGAGGATAGAAAGCGAACACATCAACATTATTCTGAAGTATAATTAGATGAGTGAAAAACCAAACCCACTGCCGTCATCAAGTCTATTCCGACTCATAGCAATCCTTTAGGACAGAATACAACTGTTTCCGAGGAGCAGCTGGTGGATTCAAACCGCCGACCTCTTGGTTAGCAGCTGAACTCTTAACCACTGTGCCACCAGGGCACCTAGAGGAGTGAAGTTCTATGTAAACTGCTTTCTTTTCATTAACATCCTTTATAATTTGCATTTTTCAGATTTCAGGAAAAAATAGAATAAGTTTTTTTTTTTTTTTTATCATTTAATGCTTGTATAGGTAAGTCCTGTTAAGGCACACTCTAAGTACCTTAATTTAACAAGTTTGCATCATAGCAAACACATAAAGAAGCTAATCAACACAGTACATAAGAAGCAGATGTTAATACAAATAGAAACTAAACCATATTCTTTTCTCATTGTCACCAGTTAAATGGGAACTCTTAACAAGGATACCTGCTGCCATCAGTATAGCAGTTCAACTCACTTAACCTAGTGTTTAAGTTAAATCAACAACAAAAAATTGGCTTCTGCATTTCGAAATAAAATCTTAAGCCACTTTTCCGAAGTAGTAAATTGACAGGACTTTTAAAACACTGGTAATTGGTCAAATAAAATTTAAGATTACATGATATGAATTTAAGTCAAGTGAAGTATCTGCTTCTCAGAGGGAAGTATGTTGAACCTAGTTATTAAATCTTTAAATTATCACCATGTGTGTTTTCATTTTAATTGACACACTTACTTAGCATCTTCTAAAAGACTTTTTTTTTTCCCTGCCCTCTATCCTCCATATACATCGAATATGAGAAATTCATGTAAATATACCAGGCAACACCTTCTAAAGGAAGTAACGAGTATGTATTTGTGAGATCTGCGTCCCGACAGGGGTTATCATCAACACCTTACAGAGCAAGAATATTTGGGAATTTCAAGTAGTTCGTCATGACTAAAGGGTTGGAGGGCTGTTAAGACTACTAGAGAGGAAGGAAGGACACAATGCTCACATGCCTTTTCTGCCATTGTGAGATGTTTAATAAAAGAACAACATTAAATTTGCAGTAGTCTTCCTGCCTCCTTTAACACCTCATCTGTCTACTACATTGCTGCCAGAGGGATACTTGTACACAAATTCAAGGAAGAGATGATTTGGGCTTGCACCTTGGATATTGTGAGAATAGAGATAAGAGGACAGATTTGGGAGACAAAAGTAAAGTCTACAGGACCTAAGAAATCTTCAGGTGATGAGGGGTGCTTTAACCAGGATAGAAAATACAGAAGAGTTCTGGGGGCAAAAGATAACTACCTGTAGAGCATCTAAGTAATTTGTTTTAGAGAGTAGCAGTTGAATATATTGCCCTGGAATTAGAAGTGGCTGGACTGGAAGTATAAAGCTGGCTTTCCATTGAGATGGCCCTTAAAGCCATGGGAGACAAGATCATACAGGAACTGTCTTATGAAGAGAGGTGGAACATCATATAAAGGGAGATGGGAGAAGACGGCTGAAAAAAGACCAGCCAAAGGTGATGTTTGACGAGCTAGAGCTTTGGGAAAAAAGATGTGCTGCAAAGATAAGGGATTAAAGAAATTGTTTTGGGTGTTGGCAATAAGGATAAAAGGAATTGTTTTTGGGTGTTGGTGGCATTTGCCAGAGCACCTTCAGTGGCGTGACAACCTGATGGCCATGAATGGGAAAAATTATTAAATTTGAAAGGGTTGGCTAGGTCTTTATAGGAGCACTGGATATGAAATTATCTTGATTTTTGGTGAATAACAAACAGATGACCAATTTTGAATACTTTGCAGCATTGTACTAGAGTGCTTTACACAGTAATAGTTTTGTATACTTACCACGAAGCAACCAGATGATGTTTTGCTTTTGAAAGGAAGACATGTTTTCAGTTGAGCAGGGAAATGGGGACGTTATTTTTTACTGTGCCCTAAAGATACCGCTATGGGTCAGAATCGACTTGACGGCACTGGGTTTGATTTTTTTTTGGTTTAAAGATAACTACTATTTACTGAATACAGCCCTGGTGGTGCAGTGGTTAAGAGTTTGGCTGCTAAGTGAAAGGTCAGCGATTTGAACCCACCAGCCGCTCCACGAGAGGAAGATGTGGTGCTCTGGTTCCATAAAGATTACAGCCTAGGAAACTGTATGGGGCAGTTTTACTCTGTCCTATAGGGTCGCTATGAGTCAGAATCGACTGGACGGCGGATTTTTTACGGGTCCAAAGCATGATGAGTACGCTATGTACATTCTTCTATTTAATCCTCACAGTGATTCTCTGAGTTAGATATTGTTTTATCCTCGTCTTAACGGGTGAGGCAAAGAGAGATCATGTAACTTGCCCAAGGTTCATAGCTATGAAGTGGTGAAGCCAGTATTCCAACTCTGGCTATCTGACCGCAGGGCAAGTGCTGTTCTACCTCCCATGGTGTGGAGAAACAGGAATTGCTAAGTGCTTACTCTGCATCCACATTTGAAAGAAACTTCATTTTGAATGTGCCTTTAACAAGATCAAGATGACCTATCATTTAGGCTGACCCTATTCCAAACCAGGATCTCTTTGAGATTAAATGACGTCACTCTTAATAATTAGTCTGGGCAGCAGTCATAAAATGAGACTGTCCTGGGCAAGCCAGGACGTATGGAAAACATTTAATGTTTGGAAGAAACATTTTGAGAGTAGTATTCAGAATCAACGGCAGTGGCTTTTGTTTTGTATTTACCTCCTCCCGGCATCATATTTCTGGATTTCTGCACTCTTAGAATGGGAAGAAAACATGGGTTTGGGTTGAATTAGACCAATAATTGTGATTGAAAAATGAAGATAGAGAATTATCAGGGTGAAAATGCAAACGAGGACTAAGAGAATATGATAATATGATAAAGGGGAATTTCTGTTTTAGTGATGTCTACTGAGTTACTCCTATCCTAAAACCATATAATGGCACCTCAAGAAATGGTGTGACAAGAAAATGAGTGACTAGAATATTCTTAATGTAAAGATTATTAATAACCATTTTTATAAACTCTAGGCCCAACTGCCACTCAGCCAATCTAGTTTAAGGTGGGAATCTGATTTAACATATTCAAAATACAATTTTTTAAGTGTGCCAACCAGAAAAAAAATGTAGAGCCACAGATTTCTCATGGCTTTAAAATCATTCAGTGCCATGTAGTTTACTTCCACGTGATTGATTAAACACGTTTTAATATGAACCAACAAGAAAATACCTAATAGACATAAGGACTATCTTAAGGTATTTAAAGTATAACCACGTGTGTGTACGTGTGTGAAATAACTTCAAATAGATGTGTATGATTAACAAAAAATGATACTCTGAACCACACCTACTTCCAAAATGCCCAGATACAACACATATTAAAGAGAGTAAGGGGAGAAAAAAGAAAGTGAATACATTAATTTTGTAGACTTAAATAGTTCATTGTCTTTAAGCATTAACTTTACTTCTTCACTTTGTGGCAGAGTAATACACTTGTCAGAGTGAAACTAGATGTGAATGTTATCTTTAGAAAACCTGAATTTAAACGTCATACTCTTTCATTAAATAATGGACTCATTGGATGCAACTTTAGAAATGACTGTACATGCAAAGGATTCTATGTCTGATAAATGGAGTTCAGTACCCAAGTCTGTGATCGAGAGTCAGTATTTCCTTAAGGTACTGAAAGCATTTGGGGGACAAGTTGAAAACTGACATAGTCGTGCATCAAAAGTTTTAGCAAAAAATAAAAACTGGAAAATATCAAAGATTTGAAAATACAACTACTGTATACAGAACCTGGATAGTTTCAGATATTGAGCAGCCTGCAAATTATCCTGTCATAAACCATCATTCTTCTAAATCAGGTGGGGTTTGCAGTCCATGAATTAGAATTTCTCTGTAAGATTGACTTCACCTGCCCCTCCCAATAAATTCAGTCTGCTCAAAGTTTTATGAGTAAGAGACCACGGAGAAGCTGTGTGTGAACAGTAGGTGTTCTGCTAGTCAACATATTGAAAGATTAATTCCATGCCATGCTAGTACTCTCAAACTTGCATTTTAGGCTTGCTTCAGTCTCCATCTCCCTCCCTCTTATTTATTTTTTTCTTACCTTCTACTCCCTCTTTCTTCCCAATTAAACTCTTCAATTATTTCCATTTAAATAATCATAACATGTAATAGAATACTTAAGTTTTTGTTGTGTATTTGCACTATCATCTTAATTTTATAAACTTTGAAGTATATATAATGTGCACAGATAAGAGTACAGTTCGATGAATTATTACAAAGCCAACACCCACGTAATCACCAACCATATAAAGAGAGTGTTACCAGCACCCCAAAATCATAAAATATCAGTTGCTGTTGATTCTGACTCATCATGGTGAGCCCATGTGTTGCAGAGTAGTACTACACTCTATATATCACGGCTGCGACCTTTCAGAAGCAGATCACCAGGGCTTTCTTCCCAGGTGCCTCTGGGTGGGTTCGAACCACCAACCTTTCAGTTAATAGTTGAACACTTAACCAGCACTCCAGAACTCCCCTTATTTCTTTCTACTATCACTACACCCCCCCTTCTCCCAAAGGTAACCATCATTCTGGCTTCTAATATCTTAGATTACTTCCACCATTTTTGAACTTTATATACTGTATGTATTCATATGTTTCTGGCTTCTTTCACATTTGGCTTCTCTTTCACTCTTTATAGCTATACACATCTTTATTTTTAATATTGCTTAACCATTTAAAAGTAAATTGACTACTTAATGACATTTTGTCCCTAAATATTCAACATGTGGTTTGTAAAAATGAAGACAAATTTTCTCAATTGTCCCCAAAAATGTCCTTCCGGTTTTGTTTTTGTTTTCTCCAGACCGAACACCCAATTAAGATTTATGCTCATCTCTTTTAATCCACTCCCCACCTTTCCTTCTTTTTTTATGGCATTGATTTAAGAATCATTCTGTATTTGTCTGATTGTTTCCTCATGGTATAATTTAACTTATGGGGTGTTGTATACCTGATAATCGTGTCACATCAGGAGACATAATGTGGGATTGGTAATGTCAGATTGCCCCCACTCTTGGTGATGCTAAATTTGGTTAAGATATTTCCATTGTAAAGGTACGTTTTTCACTTTCCAAGTAAGTAATGTATAGGGTGATACTTTGACACCATGCAAGTATCCTGTTCCTTAACACCAGTTTACTTAATATTTTAACCCATTGCTGATTTTTAACTGAATCAATACATTGGGGATTGAGACTTCTAATTTTCTAACTTTATTGTTCTGCGTATATTTATTAGATGGTATAGGGTGATACTTTGACACCATGCAAGTATCCTGTTCCTTAACACCAGTTTACTTAATATTTTAACCCATTGATGATTTTTAACTGAATCAATACAATGGGGATTGAGACTTCTAATTTTCTAACTTTATTGTTCTGCATATATTTATTAGATGGTAATTTTTTTTTATTCTTCTATAAAGAAGAGTATCTGTTCTGTTTCATCTCTTTCTGAGTATTACTTTGGACTCATGGATTTTTGAAAGTTTTACAGTCAGTTGCAGTCATTACATATCTTGATACTCAAACTGTCTCAAGCTGGATCCTGTGTCCTGATGTATCCCTCATTAGTCTATCAGCACTTTTTGCTTTCTGGCCCGATAAGGTGTCCCAGGCTCACTTTCTCACTTTGTATTTTCGCTGCCTCAGCTCTGAAATCAGCCATGTCTTCAAAGAACCCCACTATTTAGTGTAAAAAATGTTTAGAAACCAGTATCTGGTGCTAAGTGTGCATTGTTACTGAGGTATTGTTGTTTCAAAGTCATTTTGATAGACAGCTGTTTTTTTTTTTAAGTGAGTCCATATTGATATTTTCAATTCATATGTAACATGGGTTTTTTCTTAACCTTTTATATTTGTCTTTTTCTTTGCTTAAAGTCCTGGTTCCCAGAAATAAGTTGAACTTATTTCCCAGTGATATATTTATTCATTGCTTTATCCTATAATAAGTATAAAAATTTCAAGATTATAATGCCCAATATCGTTACCAACAATAAACCTACTGATGTTTAAGATTCTCTGCAGTTTTTTAGTCATTAGAATATATTCCACTAAGGATGTACAGAAATACTGTCTTCAAAAGTGAGTCAAAATTTTCTTTGTGTAGTTATGTTAGCAATTCATTACACAGTTTTTTTTTTTTTTTCTATTTTCAATTTTGTGGTTTGGTTTTTTCCTTTTGATTCAGCTGTTTTCAAAATATATAACATTTACATGGTCCAAAATGCAATAGTATATTAAAAGGTACATTCAGAGAAGTCTTGCTCCCATTCCTGTCAGCTTCAAATTGTCTCCACCCAACATCTATAGATGATTTTCAATTCATTAGCTCACATTTCCTGTGTTTCTTTTTCCAAAAATAAATTTGTGTGTATAGTCTTATTTCCCCTTCTTTTTTACACAGGAGGTAGCATACTATATATGTTATTCACCACCTTGATTTTTTTCACTGAATATATCCTGAAAATCATTATGTATCAATTCATACTACCCCATTGTTGGGTGTATGTACTATCTCCTAATGATGGACATTTGTGGTGTTTCCAGTCTTTTGCTATTTCAAATAATGTTGCAAGTGACCTTATGTGAATGTTGTTTTGTATTTATGGAGGTATATCTTCAGAGTAGAGCCCTAGAAGTTTGATTGCTGGGTCAAAAGGTAAGTGCATATATAGCTTTACTTGGTACTGCCCTTCATAGATGTACTGTGTTGCACTTTCCCCAGTGATGTATGAATGTGACTGTTCCCCCCACAGCCTTGCCAACAGACTGTGTACCACGGAGCATTTAGATTTTCACAAATAAGGTTGGTGAAAAATGGTATCTTAGAATAGTTTTAATTTGCTTTTCTCTTATAACTAAAGTTAAACTTTTTTCATGTATTTAAGGACTGTTTGCCCGGTTGGTTTATTTTTTTGTTTTTTTAACTTGACTTTTTTTTTTTTTTTGGAGGTATGATTACATATGGTAAACTGAATAGATCTTAAGTGTACATACAGTTCAATGAGTTTTGACAAATGTCAACACTGGTGTAATCTATATCCCAGTTAAGAATAATGCATTGCTATCACCCTAGAAGTGTCTCTCATGTTCTTTTTAATTCTATCCCCCTCCTCCCTTGCCCCGCTCCACGCACCTACTTTTCTGATTTCTATCCCCATAGATTAATTTTGCTTTCTTAAACTTCATAAAAATGGAAGCATGCAAAATGTGCTTTGTGTCTGACTTCTTTTCACTGAGCATAATGTTTTTGAAATTCATCTATGTTGATGTGTGTATCAGTAGTTCTTTCGTTTTTAGTTGTTGACTACTATTCCATTGTATTAATGTAACACAAAATGTTTATCCATTCTCCTCTTTATTGACATTTGGGTTGTTTCAAATTTTTACTACTAAGAATAAACCTCTATGAACATTTCTTTATAAGTCTGTGTGGGCATATGTTTTCATTTCTTTTGAGTAAATACTTAGGACTGGAGTGGCTGGATCATAAGGTACGTGTATATTTAACTTTACAAGAATTGTTAAACACTTTTCCAAAGTTGTTATAACAGTTATACTTCCACCAGCAACATATGAGAGCTCTAATTGCTCTGTATCCTCACCAACACTTATTGTTGTTAGTTTTCAAAAGTTTAGCCATTCTGGTTGGTGTGTAGTGATATCTCATTGTGATTGTAATTTGCATTACTGGATGACTAATGCTGAACATCTTTGCATATGTTTATTTATCATCTTTCATAAAATGTCCAAATCTTTTGCTCATTTGAAATTGGGTTGTTTATCTTTTCATTATTGATTTGTAGAGTGGTGTTCCTTGTATAATGTGGCTATGAGTTATTTTTCAAGATATTTGTATTAAAAATATTTTTTCCATTCTAAATTGCCTTTTCATTTTCTTAATGTTGTCTTTTTTTAAAGTAATTTTTATTGTGCTTTAAGTGAAAGTTTACAAATCAATCCAGTCTCTCACACAAAACCCATATACACCTTGCTACACACTCCCAATTACTTTCCCCCTAATGAGACAGCCTGCTCTCTCCCTCCACTGTCTCTTTTCATGTCCTTTTCGCCAGCTTCTAACCCCCTCCACCCTCTCATCTCCCCTCCAGACAGGAGATGCTAACATAGTCTCAAGTGTCCACCTGATCCAAGAAGGTCACTCCTCACCAGCATCCCTCTCCAACCCTTTGTCCAGTCCAATCCATGTCTGATGAGTTGGCTTCGGGAATGGTTCCTGTCCTGGGGCAACAGAAAGTCTGGGGCCATGACCACCGGGGTCCTTCCAGTCTCAGTCAGACCATTAAGTCTGGTCTTATGAGAATTTGGGGTCTGCACCCCACTGCTCTCCTGCTCCTTCAGGTGTTCTCTGTTGTGTTCCCTGTTAGGGCATTCATCGGTTGTAGCTGGGCACCATCTAGTTCTTCTGGTCTCAGGATGATGTAGTCGCTGGTTCATGTGGCCCTTTCTGTCTCTTGGGCTCGTAATCACCTTGTGTCCTTGGTGTTCTTCATTCTCCTTTGATCCAGGTGGGTTGAGACCAATTGATGCATCTTAGATGGCTGCTTGCTAGTGTTTAAGACCCCAGATGCCACTCTTCAAAGTGGGAGGCAGAATGTTTTCTTAATAGATTTTATTATGCCAATTGACTTAGATGTCCCCTTAAACCATGGTCCCCAGACCCCTGCCCTTCTACGCTGGCCTTCGAAGCATTCACTTTATTCAGGAAACTTCTTTGCTTTTGGTTTAGTCCAATTGTGCTGACCTCCCCTGTACTGTGTGCTGTCTTTCCCTTCAACTAAAGTAGTTCTTACGTATTATCTAATTAGTGAATACCCCTCCCACCCTCCCTCCCTCCCCCATCTCGTAACCCTGAAAGAATGTTTTCTTCTCAAACTATTTCTCAAGCTCTTATAATAGTGGTCTTATAAAATATTTGTCCTTTTGCAACTGACTAATTTCTGTCAGCATAATGCGTTCCAGGTTCCTCCATGTTATGAAATGCTTCACGGATTCCTCACTGTTCTTTTTTTAGTATTCCATTGTGTGAATATACCATAATTTATTTATCCATTCATCCGTTGATGGGCACCTTGGTTGCTTCCAGCTTTTTGCTATTGTAAACAGTGCTGCAATAAACATGGGTGTGCATATATCTGTTCGTGTAAAGGCTCTTATTTCTCCAAGATATATTCCAAGGAGTGGGATTGCTGGATCGTATAGCAGTTCTATTTCTAACTTTTTAAGGAAGTGCCAAATCGATTTCCAAAGTGTTTGTACCATTTTACATTCCCACCAGCAGTGTAGAAGTGTTCCAATCTCTCCACAGCCTCTCCAACATTTATTATTTTGTGTTTTTTGGATTCATGCCAGCCTTGTTGGAATGAGATGAAATCTCATTGTAGTTTTGATCTGCATTTCTCTAATGGCTAATGATCGTGAACATTTCCTCATATATCTGTTAGCTACCTGGTTGTCTTCTTTACTGAAGTGTCTATTCATCTCTTTTGCCCATTTTTTTTTTTTTTTAATTTTTATTAAGCTTCAAGTGAACATTTACCATTCCAATCAGTCTGTCACATGTAGGTTTACATACATCTTACTCCCTTCTCCCACTTGCTCTCCCCCTATTTAGTCAGCCCTTACAGTCTCTCGTTTCGTGCCAATTTTACCTTCTTCCCTCTCTCTCTATCTTCCCATCCCCCCTCCAGTCAAGAGTTGCCAACACACTCTCCCGTGTCCACCTGATTTAATTAGCTCACTCTTCATCAGTATCTCTCTCCCCCCCACTGACCAGTCCTTTTCATGCCTGATGATTTGTCTTCGGGGTTGGTTCCTGTCCTGTGCCATCAGAAGTTCTGGGGAGCATTGTCTCTGGGATTCCTCTAGTCGCAATCATACCATTAGGTGTGGTCTTTTAATGAGAATTTGGGGTCTGTATCCCACTGGTCTCCTGCTCCCTCAGGAGTTGTCTCTTGTGCTCCCTGACAGGGCAGACATCGATTGTGGCCGGGCACCAACTTGTTCTTCTGGTCTCAGGATATTGTAGGTCTCTGGTTCAAGTGGCCCTTTCTGTCTCTTGGGTTCTTAGTTGTCGTGTGACCTTGGTGTTCTTCCTTTGCCTTTGCTCCCGGTGGGTTGAGACCAATTAATGTATTTTAGATGGCTGCTTGTTGGCATTTAGGACCCCAGGTGCCACAATTCAAAGTGGGATGCAGAGTGTTTTCATAATAGAATTGTTTTGCCCATTGATTTAGAAGTCCTCTCAAACCAAGTTCCCCAGACCCCAGCCCCTGCTTCGCTATCCTTTGAAGCTTTCATTTTATCTCGGAAACCTCTTTACTTTTAATCCTGTCCAATTAGGCTGACCTTCCTTGTTTTGAGTGTTGTCTTTCCCTTCACCCAAAGCAGTTCCCATCTACAGATTGATCAATAAAAAGCCCTCTCCCTCCCTCCCTCCCTCCCTCCCCCCTTTGTAACCACAAAAGTATGTGTTCTTTTCCGTTTTTTCTATTCCTCAAGATCTTATAATAGTGGTCTTATACAATATTTGTCCTTTTGCAACTGACTCATTTCGCTCAGCATAATGCCTTCCAGATTCCTCCATGTTATGAAATGTTTCAGAGATTCGTCACTGTTCTTTATCGATGCGTAGTATTCCATTGTGTGAATATACCACAATTTATTTACCCATTCGTCCGTTGATGGACATCTTGGTTGCTTCCAGCTTTTTGCTATTGTAAACAGAGCTGCAATAAACATGGGTGTGCATATATCTGTTTGTGTGAAGGGTCTTGTATTTTTAGGGTATATTCCGAGGAGTGGGATTTCTGGTTTGTATGGTAGTTCTATTTCTAACTGTTTAAGATAACGCCAGATGGATTTCCACAGTGGTTGTACCATTTGACAATCCCACCAGCAGTGTATGAGAGTTCCAGTCTCTCCGCAGCCTCTCCAACATTTATTATTTTGTGATTTTTGAATTAATGCCAATCTAGTTGGTGTCAGATGGAATCTCATCGTAGTTTTAATTTGCATTTCTCTAATGGCTAATGATCGAGAGCATTTTCTCATGTATCTGTTGGCTGCCTGAATATCTTCTTTAGTGAAATGTGTGTTCATATCCTTTGCCCACTTCTTGATTGGGTTGTTTGTCTTTTTGTGGTTGAGTTTTGACAGAATCATGTAGATTTTAGAGATCAGGCGCTGGTCTGAGATGTCATAGCTGAATATTCTTTCCCAGTCTGTAGGTGGTCTTTTTACTCTTTTGGTGAAGTCTTTAGATGAGCATAGGTGTTTGATTTTTAGGAGCTCCCAGTTATCGGGTTTCTCTTCATCATTTTTGGTAATGTTTTGTATTCTGTTTATGCCCTGTATTAGGGCTCCTAGGGTAGATCCTATTTTTTCTTCCAAGATTTTTATCGTTTTAGTCTTTATGTTTAGGTCTTTGATCCACTTGGAGTTAGTTTTTGTGCATGGTGTGAGGTATGGGTCCTGTTTCATTCTTTTGCAAATGGATATCCAGGTATGCCAGCACCATTTGTTAAAAAGACTATTATTTCCCCAATTGACTGACACTGGTCCTTTGTCAAATATCAGCTGCTCATACGTGGATGGATTTATATCTGGATTCTCAATTCTGTTCCATTGGTCTATGTGCCTGTTGTTGTACCAGTACCAGGCTGTTTTGACTACTGTAGCTATATAATAGGTTCTGAAATCAGGTAGGGTGAGGCCTCCCACTTTCTTCTTCTTTTTCAGTAATGTTTTGCTTATCCGGGGATTCTTTCCTTTCCATATGAAATTAGTGATTTGTTTCTCTATTCCCTTAAAGTATGACATTGGTATTTGGATTGGAAGTGCGTTGTATGTATAAATGGCTTTTGGTAGAATAGACATTTTTACTATGTTGAGTCTTCCTATCCATGAGCAGGGTATGTTTTTCCATTTAAGCGTGTCCTTTTGAATTTCTTGTAGCAGAGTTTTATAGTTTTCTTTGTATAGGTCTTTTACATCCTTGGTAAGATTTATTCCTAAGTATTTTATCTTCTTGGGGGCTACTGTGAATGGTATTGATTTGGTTATTTCCTCTTCGGTGTTCTTTTTGTTGATGTAGAGGAATCCAAGTGATTTTTGTATGTTTATTTTATATCCTGAGACTCTTCCAAACTCTTCTATTAGTTTCAGTAGTTTTCTGGAGGATTTCTTAGGGTTTTCCATGTATACGATCATGTCATCTGCATATAGTGATAGCTTTACTTCCTCCTTACCAATCTGAATACCCTTTATTTCTTTGTCTAGCCTAATTGCCCTTCTTTTGCCCATTTTTTAATTGGGTTGTCTTTTTGCAGTTGAGTTTTTGCAGTATTATGTAGATTTTAGAGATCAGGTGCTGATCAGAAATGTCACAGCTAAAAACTTTTTCCCAGTCTGTAGGTAGTCTTTTTACTCTTTTTGGTGAAGTCTTTGGATGAGCCTAAGTGTTTGATTTTTAGGAGCTCCCAGTTATCTAGTTTTTCTTCTACATTCTTTATAACGTTTTCTATACTGTTTATGCCATGTATTAGGGCTCCTAACGTTGTCCCTATTTTTTCTTTCATGATCTTTATCGTTTTAGATTTTATATTTAGGTCTTTGATCCATTTTGAGTTATTTTTTGTGCATGGAGTGAGGTATGGGTCTTGTTTCATTTTTTTGCAGATGGATATCCAGTTATGCCAGCACCATTTGTTAAAAAGACTGCCTTTTCCCCATTTCACTGTTTTGGGGCCTTTGTCAAATATCAGCTGCTCATATGTGGATGGATTTATGTCTGGATTCTCAATTCTGTTCCATTGGTCCATGTATCTGTTGTTGTACCAGTACCAGGCTGTTTTGACTACTTTGGAGGTATAATAGGTTCTAAAATCAGGTAAAGTAAGGCCACCTACTTTGTTCTTCTTTTTCAGTAATGTCTTATTTATCCGGGGCCTCTTGCCCTTCCATGTGAAATTGGTGAGTTGTTTCTCCATCTCATTAAAGAATGTTGTTGGGATTTGGATCGGAATTGCATTAAATGTATAGATCGCTTTTGGTAGAAGAGACATTTTTATAATATTAGGTCTTCCTATCTATGAGCAAGGTATGTTCTTCCACTTACGTAAGTCTCTTGGTTTCTTGCAGAAGTGTACTGTAGTTTTCTTTGTATAAGTCTTTTACATCTCTGGTAAGATTTATTCTTAAGTATTTTATCTTCTTGGGGGCTACCGTAAATGGCATTGATTTGGTGATTTCCTCTTCCATGTTCTTTTTGTTGGTGTAGAGGAATCCAACTGATTTTTGTATGTTTATTTTGTATCCCGATACTCTGCTGAACTCTTCTATTAGTTTCAGTAGTTTTCTGGAGGATTCCTTAGGGTTTTCTGTGTATAAGATCATGTCATCTGCAAATAGAGATACTTTTACTTTTTCCTTGCCAATCAGGATGCCCTTTATTTCTTTATCTAGCCTAATTGCTCTGGCTAGGATTTCCAGCACAATGTTGAATAAGAGTGGTGATAAAGAGCATCCTTGTCTGGTTACCGATCTCAATGGGAATGTTTTCAGGCTCTCTCCATTTAGGGTGATGTTGGCTCTTGGCTTTGTAGAAATACCCTTTATTATGTTGAGAAATTTTCCTTCTATTCCTATTTTGCTGAGAGTTTTTATCATGAATGAGTGTTGAACTTTGTCAAATGCCTTTTCTGCATCAATTGATAAAATCATGTGATTCTTGTCTTTGGTTTTATTTATGGGGTGGATTACATTAATTGTTTTTCTAATGTTGAACCATCCCTGTATACCTGGGTATGAATCCCACTTGGTCATGGTGAATTATTTTTTTGATATGTTGTTGGATTCTATTGGCTAGAATTTTGTTGAGGATTTTTGCATCTATGTTCATGAGGGATATAGGTCTATAATTTTCTTTTCTTGTGATGTCTTTACCTGGTTTTGGTATCAGGGATATGGTGGCTTCATAGAATGAGTTTGGTAGTATTCCATCCTTTTCTAAGCTCTGAAATACCTTTAGTAGTACTGATGTTAACTCTCCTCTGAAAGTTTGGTAGAACTCTGCAGTGAAGCCATCAGGGCCAGGGCTTTCTTTTGTTGGGAGTTTTTTGATTACCTTCTCAATCTCTTCTTTTGTTATGGGTCTATTTAGTTGTTCTACCTCTGTTTGTGTTAGTTTGAGTAGGTAGTGTGTTTCTAGGAATTCATCCATTTCTTCTAGGTTTTCAAATTTGTTTGAGTATAGTTTTTCATAGTAATCTGATATGATTCTTTTAGTTTCAGTTTGGTCTGTTGTAATATCACCCATCTCATTTCTTATTCGGGTTATTTGCTTCCTCTCCTGTTTTTCTTTTGTCAGTTTGGCCAATGGTTTATCAATTTTGTTGAGTTTTTCAAAAAAACAACTTTTGGTCTTGTTAATTCTTTCAATTGTTTTTCTGTTTTCTATTTCATTTAGTTCAGCTCTAATTTTTATTATTTTTTTTCTTCTGGTGCTTGTGGGTTTCTTCTGTTGCTCTCTTTCTATTTGTTCAAGTTGTAAGGATAGTTCTTTGATTTTGGCCCTTTCTTCTTTTTGGATGTGTGCATTTATTGATATAAACTGGCCTCTGAGCACCGCTTTTGCTCTGTCCGAAAGGTTCTGATAAGCAGTGTTTTCATTCTCATTGGATTCTCTGAATTTCTTTATTCCACCCTTAATGTCTTCTATAATCCAGTCTTTTTTGAGCAGGGTATTGTTCAGTTTCCAAGTGTTTGATTTCTTTTCCCTGCTTTTCCTGTTATTGATTTCCACTTTTCTGGCCTTCTGGTCAGAGAAGATGCTTTGTAATATTTCAGTGTTTTGGATTCTGCTAAGGCTCGCTTTATGACCTAATATGTCGTCTATTCTAGAGAAGTTCCATATGCACTAGAAAAGAAATTATAGTTGGTTGCTGTTGGGTGGAGTGTTCTGTATATGTCTACAAGGACATGTTGGTTGATTGTGGCATTTAGATCTTCTGTGAGCTTCTTTCTGGATATCCTGTCCTTCACCGAAAGTGGTGTGTTGAGTCTCCTACTATTATTGTGGAGCTGTCTATCTCACTTTTCAATGCTGATAGAGTTCGTTTTATGTATTTTGCAGCCCTGTCACTGGGTGCATAAATATTTAATATGGTTATATCTTCTTGGTGTATTGTCCCTTAATCATTATATAGTGTCCTTCCTCATCCTTTCTGATGGATTTAACTTTAAAGTCTATTTTGTCAAAAATTAATATTGCCACTCCTGCTCTTTTTTCCTTGTTGTTTGCTTGATATATTTTTTTCCATCCTTTGGGTTTTAGTTTGTTTGTGTCTCTAAGTCTACAGTGTGTCTCTTGTAGGCAGCATATAGACGGATCTTGTTTTTTAATCCATTCTGCCACTCTCTGTCTCTTTATTGGTGAATTTAGTCCATTTACATTCAGGGTAATTATGCATAGTTATTTAGTGCTACCATTTTGATGTCTGTTTTTGTGTTTTGACAACTTCTTTTTCCCACTTGATTTTATGTGCTGAGTAGATTTTCTTTATGTACTGTCCTTTCCTCATATTTGTTGTTGTGGATTTTGTTTCTGCTGAGTCTGTATTTTTCCCTTGTGTTTTATTTTGATGAGTAGGATAGTTTGTCTCCTGTGTGGTTACCTTATTAGTTACCCTTATTTTTCTAAATTTATAACTAACTTTTATTTCTTTGTATTGCCGTATCTTCCCCTCCATATGGAAGGTGTATGATTACATTTCTTAGTCCCTCTTTATTATTTTAATGTTGTCTTCTTTTATATAATAACATTCCCGTTACCCTGTGTTGGGCTTTTTTTTTTTAATCTTGCTTTGTTTTTTTGGGGGGGGATTTCCCTGTCTGAGTTGACTTGTGGTTCCTCTGCCCAGTGTTCTAGTGTTGGGTTGATACCTGATATTATTGATTTTCTAACCAAAGAACTCCCTTTAGTATTTCTTGTAGTTTTGGTTTGGTTTTTACGAATTCCCTCAACTCGTGTTTATCTGGAAATGTCTTAATTTCATCTTCATATTTAAGAGACAGTTTTGATGGATACATGATTCTTGGCAGGCAATTTTTTTCCTTCAATTTTTTAAATATGTCATCCCACTGCCTTCTTGCCTGCATGGTTTCTGCCGAATAGTGCAAGCTTATTCTTATTGGCTCTCCCTTGTAAGTGACTTTTCTTTTATCCCTCGCTGCTCTCCTTATCTTTGGTTTTGGCAAGCTTGATTATAATATGTCTTGGTGACTATCTTTTCAGATCTACCTTATGTGGAGTTCAATGAGTATCTTGGATAGATATCTTCTCATCTTTCACAATATCAGGGAAGTTTTCTGCCAACAAATCCTCAACAATTTTCTCTGTATTTTCTGTTATCCCTCCCTGCTCTGGTACTCCAATCACTCGTAGGTTATTTCTCTTGATAGAGTCCCACATGATTAAGTTTCCTTCTTTTTTTAGAATTCTTTATCTGATTTTTCTTCAAATATATTAGTGCCAAGTGATTTATCTTCGAGTTCAGAAATTCTAGCTTCTACTTGCTCAGTTCTGCTCCTCTGACTTTCTACTTAGTTATCTACTTCTGTAATTTTATTGTTAATCTTCTGAATTTCTGATTGGGGAGTGTCTATGGATTTTTCCAGCTTATTAAAGTTTTCATTATGTTCCTGAATAATCTTTCTGAGTTCTTCAGTTGCTTTATCTGTGTGTTCCTTGGCTTGTTCTGCATATTCCCTCATTTCCTTCCTGATGCCTTGAAGGGTTCTGTATATTAAACTTTTGTATTCTGCATCTGGTAATTCCAGGAATGCGCTTTCATCTAAAAGATCCCTGGATTCTTTGTTTTGAGAGCCTGTTGGAGTGATCATGGCCTGTTTCTTTATGTGACCTGATATTGACTGTTTTCTCCGAGCCATCTATAAGTTATTGTATTAGTTTATGCTTGCTTAGTGTGTCATAGCTTCTTGCTTTGTTTTGTTTTGCTATACCCCTATGGGTTGCTTGAGTGAGCTAGCTTGATTATTCACCTTTGGAGCTCTGGTGTCCTGTCCCCAGCTGGCTAGAGCTGTTATCAGGTATATCAGTCTAAGAGTACATTCAGTTTTCTTGTATGAATTCAGCTCAGGTTTCCACATAGCTGATATCAAGTGTGTGGTACAGACTCTGTCCTACAGTCTTAGAGGGGGAGGGGTGATTAGTGTATATACCCGTATCTGATTGCAGCAGGGGGTCACGCTCTGAACAAGGCAGGGGGCTGAGGACCGACCCCCAAGTGTCTCTGAGGAAAAAGTGTCTCTGTTCCCTAGAGCGTGCTGGTGGGTGGGTTCTGCAGAGGGACCATGGGCACCCAGTGTTTTTGTTGTAAGGACTGGGAGGTACCAGTTATCCCTGGGCCCCTGTTCTGGGTGGCTGGGTGACCCAAGTGGAGCTACCAGCCCTTAGGTCCCTGTTGTGGGTGAGGGCCTTGTTTAATAGGGAAAGTAATGTCAAACGTCAAAAACCCACCTCTCCACTGCACAGCTGAAATGGTTGGAGTTTGCCAACAAGGGCCTAGTCTCCCGAAATAGGCCCACACAGGTCCATGCAGAAGGGAAAGGTGCTCAAGGTCCACAGACGGTTTATGCCTGGACAGGAGCCACTTCTGTCCTGAGATCCCCCAGTTAATGGAGCTAGCAAATTATCTTTTCCCCCAGTTGGAAATTTTTTCCTTCCCCAAGGCTGGGAGCATGTCTCCAGGTGCTCACCAGGGTTTTTTCAGGCCCAGGGATTCAGCCGCTGAAGCCGGCTTGGGGGTGGTGGGGGGGCGCGGTAAAATATAGGCAAGTACTTAGCTTTTACCAAGAGCACCGTTCTGCTCAGTTTCCGGAGGTGTGAGTGGGCTGTGTGGCTGGTTGCTTCTCCCTGAGAAACTGCGGCCGAACGCTAGGACCAGCCCGCCGCCACCGCTGCCGCTCTGGGAATGGTGCCTGAGGGCTCCCTGGGATTCAGGTCCAGCAACTCCTCTCTGCTTCTGAACGGTCTGTTCCTTCCCCTGCCACTCAGTTCGTTGTCTAAGCTTGCCTTTGATGCTCAGGGCTCCCAGCTTGTCACAAATATACTTGTTTCACTTGTTTTTTCGGGTCTTCGTTGTAAAGAGGGCTCGAGGGAGGCATCTGTCTATTCCGCCATCTTGGCTTCGCCTCCCCTAATGTCTTTTGATGAGCAGAAGTTCTTCATTTTGAGTCTAGTTCAATTTTTTTCTATTATGTGCAGTGCTTTTTGTGTTCTGTCTAGTAAATCTTTGCTATCCCCTATGCCTAACAGGTCTTTGTATTCCTAAGCATTTGGTTTTTTTATGCTATTTTGAGCCATATTTTTTAAATTTTAAATTGTTGCTAATGTGTAGAACTGTAATTGATTTTTTAATATCGACCTTGTATCCTACAGCCTTGCTAAGCTCTAATAGTTTTTCTGCAGATTCCTTGGGATTTTCCATATAAACAATTACATCATCTGTAAATAAAGGCAGTTTTACTGCTTACTTTCCAATCTGGCTACTTTTTGTCGTCTTTTTTTCTTGCCTTTTTGCACTTGCTAGAACTTCCAGTGCAATATTGAGTAGCAGTCATGATAGCAGACTTCCTTGCCTTGTTCCTGATTTGAGGAGAAATTAATTATGATGTTAACTGTGGGTTTTTCATAGATGGCATTTATCAGATTGAGGATGTTCTCTTCTATTCCTAGTTTGCTGAGATTTTTTTTTTTTTTATCAGAAATGGAAGTTGAATTTTATAAAATGCTTTTTCTGCATTGATTGAGATGATTATGTGGTTTTTCTTTTTCAGTCTGTTAATACGGTGAATTACTTGATTTTTTTTTTTTTTTTTTTTAATGTTAAACCAACCTTGTAGTCCCGAGATAAAACTCACTTGGTCATATTTTATTATTTTCTATATTGTTGGAATTGATTTGCTAAAATTTTTTTTGAGAATTTTTGCATCTGTGTTCATGAAGGATATTGGTCTACCTTTTGTTTTCTTCTAATGATTTTGTCTGGTTTTGTTATCAGGTCCCTAGGCTAATTTTTTTACAGCAACATGTAAAAAAAAAATTGGCATAGTGGCACTTATGAAAATACCTCCTGGGGGGAGGGTGCAGTTGGCAAACAAACATAAAAGGTATGCATTATTTGTGTAAAAATACAGTAGTCAGTACTATAAATTTCCATCTAGGTAATGTTTTAGCTATGTGTCAGAGGTCTCCAAGAACACTGTCAGGGTCGATGATTTGCTAAAAGGGTTCATAGGACTCAGGAGCTGTTATATTCATGGTTACTGTTTATTATAACACAATGATATGGATTAAAGTCAGCAAAAGGAAAAGGCACATGGGGCAAAGTCTGGAGTAAATCGGGTACAAGCTTCCAGGTATCCCTTTCCAGTGGTGTCACATGGGACATGCTTAATTCCTCCAGTAACAATGTGTGACAACATGTGCAAAGTGTTGCAAACCAGGTAAGCTTGCTCAATCCTTGGGGTCCAAGGTTTTTATTGGGGGATCAGTGACATAGGTATGCAGCACCTGCGTGACTAACCTCAGCTGCTCAGACTCCAGACTGAGCAAAAGCAGGTGTTCACCATAAATCACGTTGTTAGTATAAACTACCGGGTCAAACTGGTACAGCATGGCATAAGGGCTTGGCCATATAAAAATAATCTTATCAGACAGAACATTCCAAGAACTTGGTGCTTCATTCCCAGGGGTCAGCCAAAAGTCTTTCTTGGGAATGTGCAAGGTTTAAACAATGCAGCCCTGCTAAGTTAACCTTTTCCTGCACAGGCTGCCTCCCACAAATTTGGATATATTTTCATTTTCATCCATTTCAAAATAAGTTCTAACTTCCCTTTTGATTTCTTCATGTGTTATTTAGCTTCCAAATACTTGGGGATTTTCAAGATTGTTTTCTGTTATTGATTTCTACTTTAATTCCATTGAGGTCAAAGAACATATTGTATGTCTTGAATCCTGTAAAATTACTGAGACTTGTTTTATGGCTCAGAATATGTTCCACCTTGGTAAATGTTCCGTGTGCTTGAAAAGATTGTATATTCTGCTGTTGGATAGAATTTCCTGTAAGTGGCAATTAGGCAAGTTGATCGATAGTGTTATTCAAGTCTATTCCTATACTGATTTTCTATTTGTTCTGTCAGTAATTGAGAGAAAGGTGTTGATATCTGCAACAAAAATTGGGGATTTGTCTATTTTTCCTTATACTTCTCTCAGGTTTTGCTTCAAGTATTTTGAAGCTGTGCCATTAGGTGGCTAAATATTTAGGTTGTTATGTCCTCTTGATGAATTGACCCCTTTATCATTATAAAATGACCTTTTTAATTCCCGGTAATATTCTTTGCTTTAAAATCTACTTTAATATTAATATAGCTACTCTAGCTTTCTTTTGATTAGTGCTAGCAAGCTGCATTTTTTCACACTTTAACGTTTAACCTTTAAATAAGATTTAAATAACCTTATTTAAATTTGAATAGCCTTTAAATGTCTTTAAATAAAAAGGGTTCTTTGTATGCAGCATACAGTTGAGCCTTGCTTTTTTAATCTGACAATCTCCATCCTTTAATTGGGATGTATATTACTTTTTCATTGCTGCTGTAAAAAATTACCACTAATTTAGTGGATTAAAGCGACATGTATTTATAATCTTATAGTTCTGTAGTTCAAGAGGCCTATACGGGTCTCACCAGGCTGAAATCAAGATGTCAGCAGACTCTTCCTTTCTAGAGGCTCTGGTTTGGGTTGTTGACAGAATTCAGTTCCTTGTGGTTATAGGACTGAGGTTCTACTTTTCTTGCTGGCTATAAACTGAAGGTCATTTCCAGCTTCTAGAGTCCTCTGCATTCCTTGCCTCATGGCTCCCTTCCTCCATCTTCAAAACTAGCAATGGCAGGTCAAGTCCTTCTCATGTCACATCTCTCTTCGTTATTACATTTCTCTTCCTCTTCCCGTCTCATCTCTTTGACCCAGCCTGGAAAGGTTCTCTGATTTTAAGGACTCCTGTGATTAGATTGGATCCACCTGGATATTACAGGATCATCTCTCCATCTCAAGGTCCATACCCTTAATCACTTCTGCAAAGTCCCTTTTCCCATGTGTTATGGATTAAACTTTGTCCCCCAAAAAGTTATGTTGAAGTCCTAACCCCTGTACCTATAAATATGACCCTCTTTGGAAATAGGAGTTTTCTCTTGTTATGCTAATGAGCTCATGCAAGAGTAGGGTGGGTCCTAAACCTAATCCCTTCTGAATGGTGTCTAACATAAACAGCAGAATATACACAGACACACATAGGGGGAGATGCCATGTGAAGATGCAGGTAAATGAATCTATAAGCCCAGGAACACCAAGGATTGTCACCAGCTACTAGAATCTCAAAGAGACAAAGAAGGACCTTCCCTAGAGTCAACATCATGGATCTGGACTTCCAGCCTCCAGAACTGTGAGAAAGTTTTTGTTCTCTAAAACCACCCACTAGCAAACTAAGACACAGTGCAAGGTAATATATGCAAAGTTTCTGAGGATTAGGGTGTTGTTTTCTTAGGCAGTACAGCGTATAAATATACAGAAAGAAAAAAAAAAATACAGAAAGAGAGATTTATATCAAGGGAGCAGCTCACGCAATTGGAGAGGCTGCAATGTCCCAAGCCCGTGGATTAGGATAGAGGCTTCTCCTGATTCATGTAGCCACAGGGGCTGGTGAACCCAAGATTGGCAGGTTGGAGAGCAGGGCTCTTGCTCACAGGCTGTGAAGGTTGACAAATCCCAAGATCAGCAGGTGAGACCAAAGGCTTCTCCTGATGCACATAGCTGTAGTGGCTGGAGAACCCAAGATTGGCAGGTTGGAGAGCAGGACTCGCAATCACAGGCTGTGAAGATCGACAGATCCCAAGATCAGCAGGTAAGCTGCTAGCTCAAGTCCTAAGAACTGGAGGTCACATGAACAAGAGGCAGCTGCAGGATCCAGAACAAGCTGAAAGCCTTGGTAAGGCTAGCAGGAAGAAAGTAGGCAGCGGAGGGTGGAGAGATGAAGGCTGAGGGGGCAATGAGCCGCCACAGGCCCTGCCCCCACTGGTACCACTCAGCAGATTCCATCATGGGGGTGATCACATATCAAATTTCAGCAGGGAAGTGATCACAACATTATACAACTGCCAAAACACTGAGAATCATGGCCCAGCTAAGCTGACATGCAGTCTTGACCACCACAGGTGTGGTTTTTGGAGGTCATTATTCTGCCTACCACAAGGTGTTTAGAACCATTTTTATTTAGTGTGATTATTGATATGGTTTAAATCTACCACCTTGCTATTTGATTTTCATTTTTCCCATCTATTCTTTGTTCACTTTTTCCTCCCTTCTTTTTCATTCAGTATTTTTTAATGATTCTATTTTATCTTCTTTGTTGAGTTATTAGCTATAACCCTTTGTTGTGATATTTTAATAGTTGCTTTAGGGTTTATATTATACATCTTTAACTTATCACAGAATACCTTCAAATGATATTATACCACTCATATATAGTTTAATAATCTTACAACAGCGTACTGCTATTTTTGTCATACATTTTACATCCGCATATATTATAGACTATACATTATTATTACTTTCACTTTAATCCGTCAATTATGCTGGTCTTCTTTTTCAAAAAGCTTGTTTTAAACAATCAAGAAAAAATCTTTTATTTTACCTTTGTAGTTACCATTTCCAGTGTTCATTCCTTTGTATGAATTCAGATTTCCATTTTATATAACTTTCCTTCTGCCTGAAGGATTGATCGTCTTTAACATCTCTTGTAATGCAGGTTTGCTGGCAATGGATTCTTGACAGTGTGAATTTTAACTTGTTGGGTTCTGGATATTTTTTTATTCTTCTAAATATTCTTGGACTTGTTCTGAAATGCAGTTAAGTTACTTGGAAATAGATTGAACCTTTCATGTCTTGCTTTTATTTTATTTTTTGCTCAGAAAAAAATAGATTTATTCTATTACAAGATTTTTGAACAGGTGGTAAAAAGCATTTCCTGGGGAAATTGGCTTTAAGTTTTGTTAGGTGGGTCTAAAGTATGTTCAATCTAGTTCTAATTTTGCCCCACTACTGAGACAAAACCTATCAGAGTACTCTGCCTGATGACCCATGATTTATGAGGTATTTCCAATCCAGTTGGTGAGAGTAGTGAGCTCCAGGGACTGTTCCCTTTAATCTTTTAGGGTGGTTTTTCCTCCAACCCTAAAACAGTGACTTCACATACTGATCCTTCCAGTTGAGGCCTTAAAAGGGATTCTCAGCAAATCTCCAGAGTTGCACAGCATCTCTATTCCAGTACTCCTTCCTGTGAATTTATACCTGTCTTGGCCTCCTTGAATTCTCAACTGTCTCTTCAACTCAGGGACACCATTGGACTCTGTTTGGGTTCCTTCTCCGTGGGCTGTGATAGGACAGAGTAGAACTGCCCCATAGGGTTTCCAAGGAGCACCTGGTGGATTCAAACTGCTGACATTTTAGTTAGCAGCTGAATGCTTAACCACTACGCCACCACGGTTTCCCTCCAAGCAATAAGCTGGGGAAATTTTATGGCTCGCTTCATTGCCCCTCTGTCAGTGATCACTGTCTTGTGCTGCCTGTTTTCTAATATCTGAAAACCATTACTTCATATAGTTTGTCCAACTTTTTGCTTGTTGAAGCAAGAGGTTGCATCAGTCCTGTTACTTCGTCTTAGCCAGAAATGAAAGTCTCTGCTTTTTAGTATACAACTATCTTCCTCTAATTTTTTAAGACTGTTAAATATTTTTTCCTTTTCCATTCCTATTGAAAATGGAATCTTCTCTTCCATTATATCTTCTAAGTAGTAATTGTGTGTTATATAAAGGCTACTGACCTTCGTATGTTATTTTTATAGGTAACCTTCCTAAACTTTTATTAATTTTAGTATTAATTTTCTTGGGCTTTTTAGTGTATTATCTTATCAACTATAACTATAGTTTTACCTTGTCCCTTTCAATTTGTATGCTTCTATTTGTTTTGTTTCATTGTTTTGGCTAATACCTCCATATAATGCTAAATATTCACATTCATATTTCAAACCTAGTATCAACAACTAATCTCAACTTGCATACATTAGGTTTATTTTTAAGGCCTCATACCGAGGTTAGGGAACAGTCTGGTGACCAATAAAGAAAGTCTCTTTTCAAAGTAGTATTAAATTGGGGGAATCCAGGTTCCAAAATTGTCCCCAGAATGTCTACCAGAGCATTGTGAACATTCAGGTGGCCATGTCCAGTATGCATGCAGAAATGATTATCTTGATCCACTTTGTTCTAAGCCTCTTGGTTGCCTATTCAAGTCCGTTCTGATGCCTATTCTGCTGTTATTTGTTAAAATGTTCTATAAATATCAGTTGAGTCAAGTTGTTAGTAGTATTGATCAGATTTTCTACATCTTTTCAGATTTTGTCCACTTGCTCTACCGATTACAGAGAGAGGAGTGATGATGTTGCCAAGTTTAAGTATGGATTTGTCGATTTTTCCTTTGAATTCTATCAGTTTTCGTTTCATGTATTTTAAAGCTCTGTAGTTAGGTGCATAAACGTTTGGGATGATTATGTCTTCTCAGAGAATTGGCCCTTTTATCATTTTGTAATATTCCCTTTTATTGCTGATGTTTTTCCTTCTTTTGAAGTCCACTTTGTCTGATATTAATGTAACCACTCCATCTTTTTTTTCTATTATTATTGGTGTTATGATTGTATGTGTGTTTAGCGGATATGCATTTCTCAGGCCAGGAAAGGCATACACAAGAAATATAACCTTTTTCTATAACTTCTATGTAGAACACCCATTCACGGACTGGCAGAAACAGCCACAGTCAATTCAGGGTCCCAGTCCCTCCCTGATGTTGCATCTTGGTTCTGTAGGTGGCTCATATGGCAGCAAGGCTTAGGGAGGAGGAGTCACTATCTACTAATGTACGCATGTGCCTCAGTATGCTCTTGTCTCCTGTCCTTGGGCCACATAGACTTGTTTTTTATCCTAGAACCAGGCCTCTCTCTCTGCTGTTGCCAGCTCTCAAGGCCCTATGCACACGGCTCTCAGCTGCATGAAAACACATTCTGAGTCTCCTTGTGCTGTGTTGGGATGTGAGAAGGCACTGGAAGACTGCCTTGGGGCTATCTCACTTGAGTCTTTCTCTCTCTCTCCTTAGCCTTTGGAGCCACAAAAGCAGTCTGCTCTGGGATAGGAAAAGAAAGCTTCTTTTCTTTTTTATGACTTTTTATTTTGATATTATTTTCAATGTACAGAAAAGTTGCAAGATTAGACCAAAAATCAAGGACTTCCTGTGTACCTTTTACTCAGATTCATGAATTTTTATGATTTGTCACATTTGCTTTGTCATTATGCTTTTGTGTGTATGTGTTTATGATGTCACCATCTAGTCTTTTTGTTTTCCTGAATCATTTGAAACTAAACAAGAAAGAGTAAATCAATGAAATAAAAAGTTAGTTCTTTGAAAAGATCAACACAATTGACACACCTTAGACTGGCCAAGAAGAAAAGACACAAATTGTCAAAATCAGGAATGAAAGAGGGGACATCCTACTCACCTGAGAGAAATTAAAAGAATTATAAATGAATGTTATGGAAACTCTGCTGGCATAGTGGTTAAGGGCTATGGCTACAAACCAAAAAGTTGGCAGTTCGAATCCACCAGGCGCTCTTTAGAAACCCTATGGGGCAGTTCTACTCTGTCCTACAGGGTTGCTATGAGTCGAAAACAACTCAATGGCAATGGGTTTATTATGAACAAGTTTATGCCAACAAGTTGAACAACTTAGGTGTCTTAGACACAAATTACCATAACTGACTCAAGAAGAAATAGAACTCATTCCTAGGATATGAAAACATATATCCACACAAAAAATTGTGCACAACTGTTCATAGCAACATTATTCATGGTAGCTGAAAAATGGAATCAACCCAAATGGAAAATGGAAACAACCCTTCATCAACTGATGAAGGGACAAATGTGGTATATCCATACAGTGGAATATTATTCAGCACAAAAAGAAATGAAATACTGATATATGCTACAACATGGATAAACCTTAAAAACAGCATGCTAAAATGAAAGAAGCCAGTCACAAAGGACCATATAATGTATAATTTCATTTATATTAAATGTCTACCCACAACATTAAATGTCTAGAATAGGCAAATCTATAGAGACAGAAAGTAAATTAGTGATTTCCAAGGGATGGAAAGAGTGGATGAAAGGATTGCGGGGGTAAGGCTAAAGGGTAGAGGGCTTCTTTTGGGGGTGATGAAAATATTTTAAAATTAATTGTGATGATGGTTGTACAACTCTGTAGATATACTAAAAGCCATTTAATTGTACACATTAATGGGTGAATTGTATGATATGGAAATTATATCTCAATGAAGTTGTTACCAAAAAAAAAAAAAATGGAAAGGCTGAATAGACCTATGACCAGTAAAGAGATTGAATTAGTAATTGAAATCTTTCACACACACATAGATCTGGATGACATCATTGGTGAGTTCTGTCAAACATTTGAAGAAGAAATAATATTCTTTCACAAACTCTTTCAGAAAATAGAGGAAAAAGGGGCACGTCCCAACTCATTTTCTGAGGCCAATATTTCGCTGATACCAATGCCAGACAAAATACCACAGGAAAAGAAGATTACAGACCAATATCCCATGAATCTCAATACAAAAATTCTTAAGAAAATGTTAGCAAACTGAATCCAGCAACACACAGAAAGGACTATACTCCATGACCAAGTAGGATTTATCCCAGGAATGCAAGGCTGGTTTAATATGCCAAAATTAATTGATTTAAAACACCTTATTAATTTTTTTTTTTATTAATAGAATAAAAGTAGAAAACCACATGATCATTTCAACGGTTGCTGAAAAAGCATTTGACAAACACCCATTCATGAAAAAACAAAACAAAAAACTCAACTAACTAGGATAGAAGGGAACTTAACCTGATAAAGGGCATCTGTGAAAAACCCACAGTTGATCTCATGCTTAATGGTGAAAGAAAGACTGAATGCTTTCTCTCTAGATCAGGAACAAGACAATGATGTCCACTCTCACCACTTCAATTTGTCATTGTACTGGAGATACTAGTCATTTTAATAAAGCAAGAGATGAAATAAAAGGCACCCAGCAGGCTTCTTTGGGGATTTTTTTCTTTTTTGAGGGGGGGAGGTGGGGTCTGCTCGCATTGGTATTTCCAGGTTGGCAGCTTCTCCAGCACCCACTTCAGGATATATGAGGCAAAAATAAAACTCAGGAAACTCACTGCCTTGTCGTTCTTCAGGGCTCCAGGTCCCCAGCCAATTTGCTTTCTTCTCTCCATCTTTTAAAGCCTTCTCATGCTTTTATGTATAATATGTATATGTATCTCCTGTACATAAAATGGAGACCCTGGTGGTGTAATGGTTAAGAGTACAGCTGCTAACCAAAAGGTCAGCAGTTCAAATCTACCAGGTACTTCTTGGAAACCCTATGGGGCAGTCCTTTAGAGTCCCTATGAGTCAAAATTGACTCGACAGCAACGGGTTTATATATAAAATATTTAAGGCTTTTAACTGTACTTCCCAGGAGGAATAGAAGTACTCCATTTTGGCCTGTAACTGCAAATCTGGACCAGTTTTTTTAAATAGCATTTTTATTTTGAAATAATTTTAGATTTTCAGAAATCTCTCAATGTTAAGAACATAACCTAATATTTGAGCAGCCCTGTGAGAGATCAGAGAGGAAATCTGTGCTTTTGAGTAGAGACTTCTCAATTGGCAATGAATTGAAGCAAGTTTAGCACTTTTCTTATGTGCCACTGAATTAAATTGAATATATTTTATTTGATATTGTTGCATCTCTAGTTATTAGTCAGATTGGTTTTCTTTTTTGTGTAGGTTTTGGTATCAGAATTCTACTTCTTTTGAAAAATACATTGAGGTTAGAATTCCATAAAGATGACAAACTGAACATGGGTAGCAACCCAAATCTTATCTGCTGCTGTTGTTGGAAGTTGGGGGCAAGTGAGGCTTTGAGCTTCATGAGGATCCTGGCAGGGAGAACCTGGTGGATCTTTCTTCTTGGTGGTTTGGTGAAGCCTTGGAGACCAGAGTTATAGAGCCCCAGAGAGAGGATTAGAATGAGGTGGATACTGGAGAAAGCTCATACCACCAATACGTAGATCTCAGGCGGGGAGGACACCTGACATTGGATCCCCTCCAGTGGGCTTGATTGGGTTTCCAAGAGGCCAAAGGGAGCTGAAGTGGTGGACTGTGTCTTTTCCATGCCTGAGTCTAGGAAACTGAGAAGATCTGGAAGCAGGAAGTTTTCCTTCTGGGGCCTCAGTGGGGAACTTGTACCCTGCCTGATGCTATGGGGAGCTCATGAGGAGTGAAATCGCTTTGTCTCCCACCACTTTGGGGACTACTGTTAATAACTGTACCTCATCGCCGTCTAGAAATAACTCATCTAAGGGGGTCCCAGAAGCTAGAAAGAGAAGATCAGTCAGAACAAGGATAATACATGTCCAGCAAAACTTGTTCAAGATAACCACTTGAGCCAAAAAAATAATATGAACACTTAGGAAGATATATGTGTAGTTCAAAATATTTTCTGGCTCAACTGTGCGATTTAGTAGCTGAGTAGAAGAAAAGGATGGTCATTATTGGGACACAAGTCAGTGACCTGTAAACTCAAGTGGAAGAAATACTTCAAAGCATAGAACTAAAACACAAAGATGGAAATTAAGAGGAACATGTGCATGTATCTGAGTGAATGCACGCATGTGTTTCTCTAGTACATATCCAAGGATAGAATTACTGGGTCATAGGTTACGTATATCTTCACTTTTACCAGAATATGCTGAGCCAATTTCCAAAGAAACAGTACCAATTTGCACGCCCATCAGCAGTGTATGAGAGAGAGTTACCTTTGCTGCACATCCTCTTCAAAATTTGGTATTATCCAACTTTTAAATGTTTGCCAATATGATATGTGTACAGTGGTGTATCATCATGGTATTAATTTTTATTCCCTCTTTAATAGTGAGGTTGACCATTTTTTTCATGTTTATCGGCTATTTGGATTTTCTCTTTCTTTTTAAAAAGATTTTATTTTTTACAACAGTTTTAGATGTACAGAAAAATTTGTGCAGAAACTGCAGAGAGTTCCCACATACCCCCTGTTCCTCTGGCATACAGTTTCTCCTATTATTAATATCTTGCATTAGTGTGGCACATTTGTTACAATTGATGAACAAATATTAATACATTATTAGTCACTAAATTCCATGGTTTACATTGAGGTTCACTCTTTGCTGTTGTACAGTCCTATGGGTTTTGGCAAATGCATAATGTCAAAAATCAACCCTTAGGGGATCATACAGAGTAGCTTCGCTGCTTTAAAAATGCTCTGTGTGAAGCTGGCTGAAAGGACACGGGGAATACAGGGTGATGAGAAGGAGTGTGCTGTCTCATTAGGGGAAGAGCAACTAGGAGTACCTGTTGTTGTTGTTAGGTGCCATCAAGTTGGTTCTGACTCATAGCGACCCTATGCACAACAGAACGAAACACTGTCCGGTCCTGCGCCATCCTTACAATCGTTGTTATGCTTGAGCTCATTGTTGCAGCCACTGTGTCAATCCACCTCGTTGAGGGTCTTCCTCTTTTCCGCTGACCCTGTACTCTGCCAAGCATGATGTCCTTCTCCAGGGACTGATCCCTCCTGACAACATGTCCAAAGTATGTAAGACGCAGTCTCACCATCCTTGCTTCCAAGGAGCATTCTGGCTGCACTTCTTCCAAGACAGATTTGTTCGTTCTTTTGGCAGTCCATGGTATATTCAATATTCTTCACCAACACCACAATTCAAAGGCGTCAACTCTTCTTCGGTCTTCCTTATTCATTGTCCAGCTTTCACATGCATATGATGCGACTGAAAATGCCATGGCTTGGGTCAGGCACACCTTAGTCTTCAGGGTGACATTTTTGCTCTTCAACACTTTGAAGAGGTCCTTTGCAGCAGATTTGCCCAATGCAATGCGTCTTTTGATTTCTTGACTGCTGCTTCCATGGCTGTTGATTGTGGATCCAAGTAAAATGAAGTGCTTGACAACTTCAGTCTTTTCTCCATTTATCATGATGTTGCTCATTGATCCAGTTGTGAGGATTTTTGTTGAGGTGTAATCCATACTGAAGGCTGTGGTCTTTGATCTTCATTAGTAAGTGCTTCAAGTCCTCTTCACTTTCAGCAAGCAAGGTTGTGTCATCTGCATAATGCAGGTTGTTAATGAATCTTCCTCCAATCCTGATGCTGTTTTCTTCTTCATATAGTCCAGTTTCTTGGATTATTTGTTTAGCATACAGATTCAATAGGTATGGTGAAAGAATACAACCCTGATGCACACCTTTCCTGACTTGAAACCAATCAGTATCCCCTTGTTCTGTCTGAACAACTTCCTCTCGATCAATGTAAAGGTTCCTCATGAGCACAATTAAGTGTTCTGGAATTCCCATTCTTCGCAGTGTTATCCGTAGTTTGCTATGATCCACACAGTCGAATGACTTTGCATAGTCAATAAAACACAGGTAAACATCCTTCTGGTGTTCTCTGCTTTCAGCCAGGATCCATCTGACATCAGCAATGATATCCCTGGTTCCACGTCCTCTTCTGAAACCAGCCTGAATTTCTGCAGTTCCCTGTTGATATACTGCTGCAGCCATTTTTGAATGATCTTCAGCAAAATTTTGCTTGTGTATGATATTAATGATATTGTTCTATAACTTCCACATTTGGTTGGATCACCGTTCTTGGGAATAGGCATAAATATGGATCTCTTCCAGTCAGTTGGCCAGGAAGCTGTCTTCCATATTTCTTGGCATAGATGAGTGAGCACCTCCAGTGTTGCATCTGTTTGTTGAAACACCTCAACTGATATTCCATCAATTCCTGGAGCCTTGTTTTTCGCCAATGCCTTCAGAGCAGCTTGGACTTCTTCCTTCAGTACCATCGGTTCCTGATCATATGCCACCTCTTGAAATGGTTGAATATTGACTAATTCTTTTTGGTATAATGACTCTGTGTATCCTTCCATCTTCTTTTGATGCTTCCTGCATCGTTTAGTATTTTCCCCATGGAATCCTTCACGATTGCAACTCGAGGCTTGAATTTTTTCTTCAGTTCTTTCAGCTTGAGAAATGCCGAGCGTGTTCTTCCCTTTTGGTTTTCCATCTCCAGCTCTTTGCACATGTCATTATAATACTTTACTTTGTCTTCTTGAGAGCCCCTTTGAAATCTTCTGTTCAGTTCTTTTACTTCATCAATTCTTCCTTTTGCTTTAGCTGCTCAACACCCAAGAGCAAGTTTCAGAGTCTCCTCTGACATCCATCTTGGTCTTTTCTTTCTTTCCTGTCTTTTCAGTGACCTCTTGCTTTCTTCATGGATGATGTCCTTGACGTCATTCCGCACCTCATCTGGTCTTCGGTCACTAGTGTTCAATGCGTCAAATCTGTTCTTCAAATGGTCTCTAAATGCAGGTGGGATATACTCAAGGTCATATTTTGGCTCTCGTGGACTTGCTCTGATTTTCTTCAGTTTCAGCTTGAACTTGCATATAAGCAATTGATGGTCTGTTCCACAGTCAGCCCCTGGCCTTGTTCTTACTGATGATATAGCAAGGTGTATATAAATTTTTGTATGAGAGACTGACTTGATTTGTAAACTTTCACTTAAAGCATAATAAAAAAAGAAATGCTCTGCGCTCCACCTATTTATCCTTCCCCCACCCCCACAAACCCCTGGATTTTATGTCTTTTGAAAAGCCTGTTTAAGTGTTTTGCCCATTTTATATTGAGTTGTCTTTTTTCCTCTCATTAATATGTAGGTTTTCTTTATATATCCCAATTGTGAGTCTTTTGTCAGTGAATGTGTTGCAAATATCTTCTCCCATTCTGAGCTTGTCTCTTCATGGAGTCTTTTGATGAAAAAAAAATTCTTATTTTTTAATGCAGTCAAATGTATCAATCTTTTGCTTTATGGTTACTACTTTTTGTGCTATGTTTAAGAAAACTTCTCCTGGCCCCATGTCATGAAGATATTCTCTTATATTAAATTCTAAAAGCTTCAACATTTTGTCCACATTTACTTTTATAATCCACTAGAGTTTTTATGTAAGGTGTGAGGTAGAGATCCAAGTTGTTAGCCTTTTTCCAGCTGCCAAATCATCTGACTTAAGCAGTGATCTTTTATTATCTACCCCTAGTTCTAATCAAGGACCTCAACTGAGCATGCTTTGGTGTTTCCTTGCCCTCCCACATTATCCTTAAATCAGCATAGTTCAAATCTTCTCTCTCTCTCTCACCTGGTCTGGAGATTACTGTGCCTCACATGAACACTGCTTGTACATAATACCTCCACTTGCCTCTTCCTAAAATTCTGAATGGATTATATTCTCCTTCTTTCCAACCTTACCTACATTTCCCATGGCTTTTAGGATTGAATTTTGGCACACTAGGGCAAAAAAATTGAATGACGCAGGAATTCCAGAACACTTAATTGTGCTCACGCGGAAACTGTACATAGACCATGATGCAGTCATTCAAACAGAATAAGGGGATATTGCATGGTTTAAAATCAGGAAATGCATGTATTCTTTCACCATACTTATTCAACGTGTATACTGAGCAAATAATCTGAGAAGCTGGACTATATGAAGAAGAATGGGGCATCAGGATTGGAAGAAGACTCATTAACAACCTGCGATATGCAGATGACACAACCTTGCCTGCTGAAAGTGAAGAGGACATAAAGCACTTACTGAGGAAGATCAAAGACTCTACAGCCTTCAGTATGGATTACGCTTCAACATAAAGAAAACTCCTCACGAATGGACCAGTAAGCAACATCTTGAGAAACAATGAAAATATTGAAGTTGTCAAGGGTTTCATTTTACTTGGATCCACAATCAATGCCCATGGAATCAGCAGTCAAGAAATCAAACAATATATTGCATTGGGCAAATCTGCTGCAAAAGACAACTTTACATCAAAAAGCAAAGATGTCACTTTGAGGACTAAGTTGTGCCTGACCCAAGCCATGGTATTTTCAATCGCGTCATATGCATGCGAAAGCTAGACAATGAATAAGAAAGAGAGAAGAAGAACTGATATATTTGAATTATGGTGTTGGCGAAGAATATTGAACATGCCACGGACAGCCAGAAGAACAAACAAATCTCTCTTGGAAGCACTACAGCCAGAAAGCTCTTTAGAAGTGAGGATGGCGAGACTTTGTCTCAGGAATGTTGGACATGTTATCAAGAGGGACCAACCCCTGAAGAACATTGTGTGTGGTAAAGTAGGGGATCAGCAAAAAAGAGGAAGACCTTCTAACAAGATGGATTGACCCAGTGGCTGCAATAATGGGCTCAAATGTAGCAACAATCGTGAGGATGGTGCAGGACTGGGCAGTGTTTTGTTTTGTTGTCTATAGGGTTGCTATGAGTCCGAACCGACAGGAGGGTACCTAAAAACAATCACAGTGTGTAATCAAATCTCTTGGCAGGCTATGCTCCTTCCATATCTCCTGCCTTGTCTTCCTTTGGTCCCTTCACAAACCCGGTGCTCAAATCCTTCTATTCCATCCAATGACTTTGACTTTCCTTCTGTCATATTCTTTGAATTCTTCATACTTAGCACTTAGTAGGTGCTTGACAAATGTCTGTTAAAATACAATTAAATCCACCCCCCCCCCACGCAAAGTACACATCCTGGTCAGTAGCATATCATAAGTACTTAATAAATGTTTTCTTGTTGAACGAATGAACTGCCATCTCTGCACTTGCATCATTCATTTTGGTATTTAACATAAAAAGTGCCCTTTAATATGATTTACATATATAATGCTTTTATGGGGTCCAGTCCTTGGGGGAATGAAACAATAAGTTAATGACAGTCATATATGATACAATAGAATGTTTTATGGAGACCGTGAACATAGGGCTAATTGCATAATTTGGATAATAAACATAAGAAATGCTTAAAAAGAAAAACACTACTGAGGGGCAGGGTCAACAGGGTAGGTTTTCAGGAGGAGGTGGGCTTCAGCTGGTTTTTAAAGGATGGTTTGGCCTAGGAAGTCCTGAGCAAAAGAAAGAGCAAATGCAGGGATGTCCATGAACTTGGAGTATGGTAGGACATTTGGACTAGTGGCCACTGCTCCTGCAGCCTAGTCTCCGGCTTGGAACATGAGGATCTGCCTGGGCTGTTCTGGTCTAGGTCCTATCCTGGGGTTGCTGGTGGGGCATGAGCATGAGCAAAGGTCCTGATGTTATCAAAGCAGTATAGCATAGTGGTTATGTGCATGGACTCTAGAGTCAGACCTACCCTCAATTCCCAGTATTACTACCTACTGGCTATGTTTCCATGGGCAAGATATTCATTTTCTCTGAGCCTCAGTTTCCTCACCTATAAAAAAAAAGATGCAATATTTACCTCTCAGGGCTGATGGTAAGGAGTAAAAGCAAGCAAAAAACAACCAAACTAAAAGTTGGATTAGTTCCTGGCACACAGTACACACTTAACAAATCTGCTGTGGGGGGTGAGGTGTAGTTACTCTTAGGGGCTGGAAAGGGGGAGTTGGTGGACAAACCTTCAGGCATCATGATGGACTGCAGGGAACCCTCTTTAGCATTGTAGATTCTGAAAAGTACTAAATCAGCCTCCTTGGTCTCCATGGCATGGGGTGGAATCAGCAGTCTTTAGTCCATACCCATCATTAATGGCCCCTTCTGAGTGCCGTAGGGTAGCTAAGAGATGAATGGATAATACAAGGTCATCATGAAGAGGTGATAAAAAACCCCACAGATGGTGCCCAAGTCATTTATATTAGACTTGCCAGGCCAGAGTCTGAAGAAACTCGGCCAAACACAAAATTTTAATTAAAAATAAAAATTTGGGCCCCATCATGGCTCCCATTGCTATTGCATTTCATTGCCATCAGACACAGCTGATTTTGGACTATCAGAAGCACTGGACAGCTTAGTCTATTGGGAAAAATCGGGCAGCTTCTTTGGTGCTCTGCTCCAACTATCTATGAGTTGGGCCTCTGGAGATAAGGCCATCCCTCCAATTCCCTATTGCTCGTTAGTGACTTCTGACCCAGACTTGGCTGCCAGGGTCAAATGGCAGGAGAAATGGACTTTTCGGTAAAATAGGGGTGTGCATATATCACATAAAAACATGTACAGGAACATTCATACCAATTTTATTCATAATAGCTCCATATTGTTAACAATCCAAATGTCCCTCAATGGATGAATAGATAAATGTTATGGATTGAATTGTTCCCCCCAAAATATGCATTGTAAATCCTAACTCTATGCCTGTGGTTATAATCCCATTTGGGAATGGGTTGTCTTTGTTATATTAATGGGACAAGATTAGTGTAGGGTGTGTTTTAAATCAGTCTCTTTTGAGATATAAAAGAGATTAAACAAGGAGAGAAGCAGAATTGGGGTAAGATAGATGCCAAGACACATGGAGATCTCCAAGGAAGCAGAAGTTGAAGAGACAAGAATGTTGCTCCAGAGCCAACAGAGAGAGAAAGCCTTGCCCTAGTGACGGCACTCTGAATTTGGACTTCTAGCCTCCTAAACTGAGAAAATAAATTTTGTTCGTTAAAGCCATCCACTTGTGGTATTTCTATTACAGCAGCACTAGATGACTAAAACAATAATAAATAAAACTCCATATGATATGATGAAATTTAACTCAGCAATAAAAAGGAACAAAGTACAGATACACAAAACAGCATGCTGAGTGAAAGAAGCCAGACCCAAAAGACTATACTATTCCATTTTATGTGAAGTTGAAAAACAATCAAAACCAATCTATGGGGAGAGAATGCAGAACTACGGTTACCCTTGTTGCAGCTAGGATGGGGTACAATATTGACTGGGAAGTTGCCCAAAGGACGTTTCTTGGGGAATGGAAATGTTCTTTATCTTGATGGTGCTCATATAGGTGTCTGTCTATGAAAAATTCATCCAGCTGTACACTTAAGATTTGTGCCTTTTAAAGTGTTTTAAGCTATAGTGTTGCTATGAGTCGGAATCGATTCAACTGCAATGGGTATTCTGGTTCAGTTATACCTTAATTAAAAATGAAGAAAAGAAAGCAGGAGTGGAGAGTGGGCTGTGAAACCATTAATCAACCAAAGCACAAACCACAGATAGCAGAAACTGAAATGCAGGCGTGTCCCCTGAAGAGCAGAAGAGGGCAGCTGTGGTGTGGCACCCCTGTAAATGGAGCCAGTGTTCTGGGCCAGAGACCCTGCTTGGCTGCTTCCTGATGGTGCCTGCTGCAGAATTGGCCCAAGTGGGACAGCTTGACTTGATCTTGGGACAGGAATTGGCTCTACCACTGGTGCCATCAGGGCTCCTCAAGACAGGGTGTCTTCCTCAGACAGGGTGCTTGAAAAAGAAAAATTTTGAGAACTTGGTTGTTTGAAATTGATAGTTTGAGTAGAATTGTTCAATAGTTGTATGGGAAGAGAATTCACTGTAGGAAATCATTTTCCCTCGGAATTTTGAAGGCATTGTCCTGTTGTCTAGGCTTCTAATGTCGGTGAGAAATATGCTGCTGCTCTGACTCCTGACCCTTTGTACGTGACTGATTTTTTTTTTTTTAATTTCCATCTGGAAGCTTGTAGGGTCTTTTCTTTGTCCCCAGGGCTCTGAACTTCATCCACTGTGCTGGGCACATCAAAAGTCCTTCCAGTGTAAAAAACTAATAGTATTCAGTTATGGGAAATTTAATGTTTCGTTGATTATTTCCTTCCTTTGCATGTGTGTGTTTGTCTCTCTGTGTATCTCTGTGTTGCTGTGTGTGTGTCTGTATATACATCTCTGTGTAATTGTGTGTATATCTCTATGTCTGTGTTTATATCTGTGTTTGGGTATGTGTGCCTATATGTGTTTTTGTCTTGTGTATGTGAACACATTTTTATTTCTCTAGGGTAAATAACTAGGGGATTGCTGAGTCATATGGAACTCAAAAACCCAAACTTGTTGCCATCGAGTTGATTCTGACTTAAGCAACCCTATGGGACAGAGCAGAACTGCCCCATAGGGTTTCCAAGGAGCAGCTGGTAGATTTCAACTGCCGACCATTTAGTTAGCAGCTGTAGCTCTTAACCACCTTATACGAAATTGCCAAACTATTTCAGAGTAGCTGTACCTCTGTCTGTGTCTTTGTGTGTGTGTGTCTATGTCTCTGTGTGGTATCTGTGTTTGCATATATATCTGTGTCTGGGTGTGTCTATCTGTGTGTGTGTTGTCTTTTGGTATGCCTATGATTTGGATATTAGACCTCCTGGAGTAATTCCATAATTAAAAAAATTTTTTGCTCTCCTTTTTTTATTGTACTTCAGATGAAAGTTTACAGAGCAAGTTTGTTTCTCATTAATAAATTATATACATATTGTTTTGTGACATTGGTTGCCAACCCCATGACATGTCAACACTCTCCCCTTCTCGAACTTGGGTTCTCTGTTACCAGCTTTCCTGTCCCCTCCTGCCTTCTCATCCTTGCCCCTGAACTGGTATGCCCATTTAGTCTCATTTTGTTTTATGGGCCTGTCTAATCTTTGGCTGAAGGGTGAACCTCAGGAGTGACTTCAGTGCTAGTTAAAATGGTGTCCAGGGGCCATACTCTCGAGGTTTCTCCAGTCTCCGTGAGGCCAGTAAGTCTGGTCTTTTTTTATGAGTTTCAATTTTGTTCTACATTTTTCTCCACTCTGTCCAGGACCCTCTATTTTGATTCCTGGCAGAGCAGTTGGTGGTGTTAGCTGGGTACCATCTAGTTGTGCTGGACTCAACCTGGTAGAGGCCGTGGTACTTGTGGTCCATTAGTCCTTTGGACTAATCTTTATTTTGTGTCTTTGGTTTTCTTCATTCTCCCTTGCTCCAGATGGATTGGGACCAGTGGAGTATCTTAGATGGCTGCTCACAGGCCTTTAAGACCCCAGATGCTACTTGCCAAAGTGGGATGTAGAACATTTTCTTTATAAACTATGTTGTGCCCATTGATCGCTCTCCTGTTTTTAGTCTGACTTTTTGCTCTCTGTCCTGGGAGGTTTCCCACTGGCCAAATCTGAGAAAACTTGAGCATCAAAATAAATGCTAGTGATGGATTATAACACATTAAATAAAATAAGAATCCACTGTTGCTGTGTTGTTAGGTGCCATCAAGTCAGTTCTGACTCACAGCGACCCCTATGTACAACAGAATAAAACACTGCCCGGTCTTGCACCATCCTCACAATTGTTGCTATGCTTCAGCCCATCGTTGCAGCCACTGTGTCGATCCATCTCATTGAGGGTCTTCCTCTTTTTCGCTGACCCTCTATTTTACCAAACATGATGTCCTTCTCCAGGGACCAATTCCTCCTGATAACATGTCCAAAGTATGTGAGAAGGAGTCTTGCCATCCTTGCTTCTAAGGAGCATTCTGGTTACACTTATAAGATTTGTGCATTCTTTTGGCAGTCCATGGTATATTCGATATTCTCAGCCAAGAACACAATTCAAAGGCATCAACTCTTCTTCAGTCTTCCTTATTCATTGTCCAGCTTCCTCATGCATGTGAGGCGATTGAAAACATCATGGCTTGGGTCAGGCACACCTTAGTCCTCAAGGTGACATCTTTGCTTTTTAACACTTTAAAGAGATCTCTTGCAGTTGATTTGCCCAATACAACGTGTCTTTTGATTTCTTTTTTTTTTTAATTGTGCTTTAAGTGAAAGTTTACAAATCAAGTCAGTCTCTCACACAAAACTCACATACACCTTGCTACATACTCCCAATTACTCTCCCCCTAATAAGACACCCCGTTCCCTCCTTCCACTCTCCCTTTTCGTGTCCATTTCTCCAGCTTCTAACCCACTCTACCCTCTCATCTCCCATCCAGGCAGGAGATGCCAACATAGTCTCAAGTGTCTACCTGATCCAAGAAGCTCACTCCTCACCAGCGTCCCTCTCCAACCCATTGTCCAGTCCAAACCCTGTCTGAAGAGTTGGCTTTGGGAATGGTTCCTGTGCTGGGCTAACAGGAGGTATGGGGGCCATGACACCGGGGCCCCTCTAGTCTCAGTCAGACCATAAGTCTGGTCTTTTTAAGAGAATGTGGGATCTGCATCCCACTGCTCTCCTGCTCCCTCAGGGGTTCTCTGTTGTGTTCCCTGTCAGGGCAGTCATCGGTTGCAGCCAGGCACCATCTAGTTCTTCTGGTCTCAGGCTGATGTAGTCTCTGGTTTATGTGGCCCTTCCTGTCTCTTGGGCTCGTAATTACCTTGTGTCCTTGGTGTTCTTCATTTTCCTTTGATCCAGGTGGGTTGAGATCAATTGATGAGTCTTAGACGGCCACTTGCTAGCGTTTAAGGCCCCAGGTGACTCTCTCCAAGGTGGGATGCAGAATGTTTTCTTAATAGATTTTATTATGCCAATTGACTTAGATGTCCCCTGAAACCATGGTCCCCAATTCCCTGCCCCTGTTACACTGGCCTTCGAAGCACTCAGTTTATTACGGAAACTTCTTTGCTTTTGGTTTAGTCCAGTTGTGCTGACCTCGCCTGTATTGCGTGTTGTCTTTCTTGCCACCTAAAGTAGTTATTATCTATACTAATTAGTGAATACCACTCTCCCACCGTCCCTCCCTCCCCCATCTCCTAACCATCAAAGAATATTTTCTTCTCTGTTTAAACTATTTCTTGAGTTCTTATAATAGTGGTCTTATACAGCATTTGTCCTTTTGCAACTGACTTTTATTTTAATTTCACTCAGCATAATGCCTTCCAGGTTCCTCCATGTTATGAAATGTTTCACAGATTCATCATCACTGTTCTTTTTTGATGCGTAGTATTCCATTGTGTGAATATACCATAATTTATTTATCCATTCATCCATTAATGGGCACCTTGGTTGCTTCCATCTTTTTGCTGTTGTAAACAGTGCTGCAGTGAACATGCGTGTGCATATATCTGTTCATGTAAAGGCTCTTATTTCTCTAGGATATATTCCAAGGAGTGGGATTGCTTGATCCTATGGTAGTTCTGGAAACCCTGGTGGCATAGTGGTTAAGTGCTATGGCTGCTAACCAAAGGGTTGGCAGTTCGAATCCACCAGGCGCTCCTTGGAAACTCTGTGGGGCAGTTCTACTCTGTCCTATAGGGTCGCTATGAGTCGGAATCGACTCTATGGCACTGGGTTTGGTTTTTGGTTTTATGGTAGTTCTATTTCTAGCTTTTTAAGGAAGAGCCAAATCGATTTCCAAAGTGGTTATACCATTTTACATTCCCACCAGCAGTGTAGAAGTGTTCCAATCTCTCCACAGCCTCTCCAACATTTATTATTTTGTGTTCTTTGGATTAATGCCAGCCTTGTTGGAGTGAGGTGAAATCTCATTGAAGTTTTGATTTGTATTTCTCTAATGGCTAATGATTGTGAGCATTTCCTCATGTATCTGTTAGCTACCTGAATGTCTTCTTTATTGAAGTGTCTATTCTTATCTTTTGCCCATTTTTTAATTGGGTTATTTGTCTTTTTGCAGTTGAGTTTTTGCAGTATCATGTAGATTTTAGAGATCAGGTGCTGATCGGAAATGTCATAGCTAAAAACCTTTTCCCAGTCTGTAGGTAATCTTTTACTCTTTTGGTGAAGTCTTTGGATGAACATAGGTGTTTGATTTTTAGGAGCTCCCAGTTATCTAGTTTTTCTTCTGCATTGTTAGTAATGTTTTGTATACTGTTTATGCCATGTATTAGGGCTCCTAATGTTGTCCCTATTTTTTCTTCCATGATCCTTATAATTTTAGAATTTATATTTAGGTCTTTGATCCATTTTGAGCTCGTTTTGGTGCAAGGAGGGAGGTATGGGTCTTGTTCCATTTTTTGCAGTTGGATATCCAGTTATGCCAGCACCATTTGTTAAAAACACTGTCTTTTCCCCATTTCACTGTTTTGGGGTCTTTGTCAAATATCAACTGCTCGTATGTGGATGGATTTATGTCTGGATTCTCAATTCTGTTCCATTGGTCTACGTATCTGTTGTTGTACCAGTACCAAGTTGTTATGACTACTGTGGCCATATAATAGGTTCTAAAATCAGGTAGAGTAAGGCCTCCCACTTTGTTCTTCTTTTTCAGTAATGTTGTACTTATCTGGGGCCTCTTTCCCTTCCATATAAAGTTGATGATTTGTTTCTCCATCTTTTAAAGAATGTCGTTGGGATTTGGATCAGAATTGCATTAAGTGTATAGATCACTTTTGGTAGAAAAGACATTTTTATAATGTTAAGTCTTCCTATCCATGAGCAAGGTATGTTTTCCCACTTATGTAGGTCTCTTTTGGTTTCTTGCAGAAGTGTATTGTAGTTTTCTTTGTATGAGTCTTTTACATCTCTTGTAAGATTTATCCCTAAGTATTTTGTCTTGTTGGGGGCTACTGTAAATGGTATTGATTTGGCGATTTCCTCTTGGATGTTCTTTTTGTTGCTGTAGACGAATCCAGCAGACTTTTTAATGTTTATCTTGTATCCCGATACTCTGCTGAATTCTTCTATTAGTTTCAGTAGTTTTCTTGAGGATTCCTTAGGGTTTTCTGTTTATAAGATTATGTCATCTACAAATGGATATAATTTTACTTCTTCCTTGCCAATCAGGATGCCCTTTATTTCTTTGTCTAGCCAATGAGCTCTGGCTAGGACCTGCAGCACAATGTTGAATAAGAGCGGTGATGAAGGGCATCCTTGTCTGTTTCCTGTTCTCAATTGGAATGCTTTCAGAGTCTCTCCATTTAGGATGATGTTGGCTTTTGGCTTTTTATAAATGCCCTTTATTATGTTGAGGAATTTTCCTTCTATTCCTGTTTTCTAAGAGTTTTTATCATGAATGAGTGTTGAACTTTGTCAAATGCCTTTTCTGCATCAATTGATAAAATCATGTGATTTTTGCCTTTGGTTTTATTTATGTGAGGGATTACATTAATTGTTTTTCTAATGTTTAACCATCCCTGCATACCTGGGTATGAATCCCACTTGGTCATGGTGAATTATTTTTTTGGTATGTTGTTCAATTCTTTTGGCTAGAATTTTGTTGAGGATTTTTGCATCTAAGTTCATGAGGGATATAGGTCTGTAGTTTTCTTTTGTGGTGTCTTTACCTGGTTTTGGTATCAGGGATATGGTGGCTTCATAGAATGAATTTGGTAGTATTCCATCCTTCTCTATGCTCTGAAATACCTTCAGTAGTAGTGGTGTTAACTCTCCTCTGAAAGTTTGGTAGGACTCTGCAGTGAAGCCATCAGGGCCAGGGCTTTCTTTTATTGGGAGTTTTTTGATTACCTTTTCAATCTCTTCTTTTGTTATGGGCCTATTTAGTTGTTCTACCTCTGTTTGTGTTAGTTTAGGTAGGTAGTGTGTTTTTAGGAATTCATCCATTTCTTCTAGGTTTTCAAATTTGTTAGAGTACAGTTTTTCATAGTAATCTGATATGATTCTTTTAATTTCAGTTGGGTCTGTTGTAATATCACCCATCTTATTTCTTATTCGGGTTATTTGCTCCCGCTCCTGTTTTTCTTTTGTCAGTTTGGCCAATGGTTTATCAATTTTGTTGCTTTTTTCAAAGAACCAGCTTTTGGTCTTTTTAATTTTCTGAATTTTTTTTCTGTTTTCTCTTTCATTTAGTTCTGCTCTAATTTTTATTATTTGTTTTCTTCTGGTACCTGAGGGTTCCTTTTGTTGCTCTCTTTCCATTTGTTTAAGTTGTAGGGATAATTATTTGATTTTGGCCTTTCTTCTTTTTGGATGTGTGCATTTAATTGATATAAGTTGACTTCTGAGGGCTGCTTTCCCTGTGTCCCAAAGGTTGTGATAAGCAATGTTTTAATTCTCATTGGATTCTATGAATTTCTTAATTCCATCCATAATGTCTTCTATAATCCAGTTTTTTTGGAGCAGGGTATTGTTCAGGTTCCAAGTGTTTGATTTCTTTTCCCTGATTTTTCTGTTATTGATTTCCAGTTTTATGGCCTCAGGGTCAGAGAAGATGCTTTCGAATATTTCAATGTTTTGGATTCTGCTAAGGCTTGCTTTATGGCCTAATATGTGGTCTATTCTAGAGGATGTTCTATGTTCACTGGAAAAGAAAGTATACTTGGTTGCTGTTGGGTGGAGTGTTCTGCATATATCTGTGAGGTCAAGTTGGTTGATCGTGGCATTTAGATCTTCTGTGTCTTTTTTGAGCTTCTTTCTGGATGTCCTGTCCTTCATGGAAAGTAGTGTGTTGAAGTCTCCTACTATTACTATGGAGCTGTCTGTCTCACTTTTCAATGCTGGTAGAGTTTGTTGTATGTATCTTGCAGCCCTGTCATTGGGTGCATAAATATTTAATATGGTTATATCTTCTTGGTTTATTGTCCCTTTAATCATTATATCATGTCCTTCCTTATCCTTTATAATGGATTTAACTTTAAAGTCTCTTTTGTCAGAAATTAAACTGCCACTCCTCTTCTTTTTTGATTTTTGTTTGCTTGATATATATTTTTTCTGTCCTTTGAGTTTTAGTTTGTTTGTGTCTCTAAGTCTAAGGTGTGTCTCCTATAGGCAGCAGATAGATGGATCGTGTTTTTTAATCCATTCGGCCACTCTGTTTCTCTTTATTGCTGCATTTAGTCCGTTTACATTCAGCATAATTATAGATAGGTATGAATTTAGTGCTATCATTTTGACGTCTTTTTTGTGTGTTGTTGACAGTTTCTTTTTCCCACTTGATTTTATGTGCTGAGTAGATTATCTTTATATATTGTCCTTTCTTCATATTTGTTGTTGTTGATTTTGTTTCTGTTGAGTCTCTATTTTTTTCTTGTATTTTATTTTGATGAGTAGGATAGTTTGTGTCCTTTGTGGTTACCTTATTATTTACCCCTATTTTTCTAAATTTTAACTTAACTTTTATTTCTTTGTATTGCCGTATCTTCCTCTCCATATGGAAGGTGTGTGATTACATTTCTTAGTCCCTCTTTATTGTTTTAATGTTGTCTGCTTTTTTATAATAACATCGGTGTTACCCTGTTTTGAGCTTTTTTTTTTTAAATCTTGCTTTGTTTTTTTGGTTTCCCTGTCTGGGTTGATTTCTTTTTGCTCTGCCCCGTGTTCTAGTCTTGTGTTGATACCTGATATTATTGATTTTCTAACCAAAGAACTCCCTTTAGTATTTTGTGTAGTTTTTTTTTAGTTTTTCACGAATTCCCTAAACATCTGTTTATCTGGAAATGTCCTAATTTCACCTTCATATTTGAGAGACAGTTTTGCTGGATATTTGATTCTTGGCTGGCAATCTTTTTCCTTCAATTTTTTAAATAAGTTATCCCATTGCCTTCGTGCCTCCATGGTTTCTGCCAAGTAGTCTGAGTTTGTCCTTATTGGCTCTCTGTTGTAGTTGACTTTTTGTTTACCCCTAAAAAAAAAAAAAAAAAAACCCTAGCTGCTCTTAAAAATCTCTCTTTATCTTTAGTTTTGGCAGGTTTGATTATAATATGTCTTGGTGACTTTCTCTTAACATATACTTTATGTGGAGTTTGATGAGGATCTTAGATTATGTTCTCATCTTTCATGATATCAGGGAAGTTTTTGCCAACAAATCTTCAGTAATTCTCTCTGTATTTTTTGTTATCCCTTCCTATTCTGCTACTCCAATCACTCGTATATTATTTCTCTTGATAGAGTTCCACATGATTCTTAAGATCTCTTTGGTTTTTTAAATTCTTTTATCTGATTTTTCTTCAAATACATTAGTGCCAAGTGATTTATCTTCAAGTTCAGAAATTCTAGCTTCTACTTGCTCAGTTCTGCTCCTCTGACTTTCTATTGAGTTGTCTACTTCTGTAATCTTATTGTTAATCTTCTGGATTTCTGATTGCTGTTTGTCTATGAATTTTTTTAGCTTATTAAATTTTTCATTATGTTCCTGAATAATCTTTCTGATTTCTTCAGTTGCTTTATCTGTGTGTTCCTTGGCTTGTTCTGTGTATTGCCTCATTTCCGTCCTGATGTCTTGAAGGGTTCTGTATATTAAACTTTTGTATTCTGCCTCTGGTAATTCCAGGAATGCAGTTTCATCTAGAAGATCCCTGGATTCTTTGTTTTGAGAGCTTGTTGAGGTGATCATGGTCTGTTTCTTCATGTGACTTGATATTGTCTGTTGTCTCCATGCCATCTATAAGTTATTGTATTAATTTATGTTTGCTTGCTTTGTTTGTTTTGATATGCTCAAATGGGTTGCTTGAGTGAGCTAACTTATTTTCACCTTTGGAGCTTTGACATCCTGTCCCCAGATGGCTAGAGGTGTTATCAGGTATATCAGTCTAGAAGTCCATTCAGTTTTTCTGTATGAATTCAGCTCAGGTGTCCAGGTAGCTGATCATCAAGTGCGTGGTACAGGCTCTGTCCTACAGTCTTAGAGGGGCAGGGGTGATTGGTGTAGGTACCGGTAGCTTGTTGTAGCAGGGGGTCATGCTCTGAACAAGGCAGGTGGTTTAGAACTGACTCACAAGTGTCTCTGGGGAAAGCACGTCCCTGTTCCCTACAGCGTGGAGGTGGGTGGGTTCTGCAGACAGACCATGGGCACCCAATGTTTTTGGTTGTAAGGACTGGGAGGTACCAGTTATCTTTGGACCCCTGTCACAGGTGGCTGGCTGACATGAGCGGAGCTACCAGTCCTTAGGCCCCTGATGTGGGTAGGTAAGGACCATGTTTAATAGGCAAAGCAATGTCAAGCATCAAACACCCACCTCTCCACCGTACAGCTGAAATGGTTGGAGTGTGTCAACAAGGGCTTATTCTCCTGAAATAGACCCCACAGGTCCACACAGAGGGGAAAGATGCTCAAAGTCCACAAACCGTTTATGCCTGGACAGGAGTTGCTTCTGTCTTGAGCTCTCCCAGTTAGTGGAATAGGCAAATTATCTTTTCCCTTAAATGCAAATTTTTCCCTTCTCCAAGGCCAGGAGGATGGCTCTAGGCACTCAGCAGGCCCTATCTCAGGCCCATGGAATTCAGTCTCTGAAGCCGGCTTGGGGGTGGGGGGGGGGGCACGTTAAAATATATGCAGGTACTTAGCTTTTGCTGAGAGCACCATTCTTCTTTGGTTCCGGAGGTGTGAATAGGCTGTGTGGCTGGCTGCTTCTCCCTGAGGAAACTGCAGCCCAACACTAGTACCAGCCCGCTGCCGCCACTGCCACCACCCCGGGAGTGGCGCCTGAGGGCTTCCCGTGATTCAGGTCCAGTAACTCCTCTCCATTCCTGAACCGTCTGTTCCTCCTCCTGACCCTTGGTTCATTTTCTTAGCTGGCCTTTGATGCTCAGGGCTCCTAGCTTGTCATAAATATACTCGTTTCACTTGTTTTTCGGGTCTTTGTTGTAAAGAGGACTCCCCGAAAGCATCTGGGTATTCCGCCATCTTGGCTCTGCATCCTCCATTTTTTGACTTCTTAAGAACCCATTAGTCCATACTTATTATTATGGATTAAATTTCGTCTCCTCAAAATATCCATTGGAATCCTAACTCCAATCCTATGGATGTAATCCTGTTTGGAAATAGAGTTTTCTTTTTGATATTAATCAGATCATACTTAAGTGGGTTGGGTTCTAAGTCGAATCACTTCTGAATTATAAAAAAAGCTGACTAGACATGGAGATACACACATACACACACACACACACACACACGGAGTGGTGGTGGTAGTGGTGTTAGGCAAAAACCATATGAAGATCATCTATAAGCTAAGCAACCAAAGAATACCTGGGTCTACATACAAGGAAGGAATTGACACAGCTGAGACTCTAATTCAGACTTTTGGCCTCCAGAACTATAGAAACAAATTTCCGTTCCTTAAAGCCACCCACTTGTAGTATTTGTGTTACGGCAGCACTAAGTAACTAATACACTTAAATAAATGTCTGAATAAAATAAGTAAGGGGGAAGGAAAAGCCCTTTCATGGAATTAGAATGTCATCACCATGTGACAACCATCATAGAAATAATTGATTCAGGCAAGGATCATCAATGCATGTTGAAACGAGTGGGTGGAAGTTTGATGAATGCAAGATATTTACATAGTCTCAAAGTATCTCCTCTCCAACTGCTAACTTTACAGTGGAGAAAGCTGGCAGACCTTACCTTAACCAAGAGAACATCACTAAGAAAGGGACAAACTGACCTCACGTGTCTTCTGATAGATGCAACAAAAAGACACAGCATCACATCTGAGGCATTCCTACCGAAAATAAAAAACCTAAATTGAATCATGAGGGATCATCAGACAAACACAGACTGAGGGACATTCTACAATATAACCTCTTCAAAGATGTCAAGATCATGAGACGCACGCACAAAAAGGCTGAGAATCTTTTCCAGATGAAAGAAGACTAGGGAGACATGACAACTTAATGCAATATGTGATCCTAGATTGGATTCTGGACCAGAAAAAAATTCCTATGAAAGACATTATTGGGGAAATTGGCAAAATTCGAATAATGTCGGTAGTTAGATAATAACCAGTTGCTGCTCTATGTGTGTCAGAGTAGAACTGTGCCCCATAGGATTTTCAATGGCTGATTTTTCAAAAGTAGATGACCAGGCCTTTCTTCCAAGGCACCTCTGGTGAACTTGAACCTCCAATCTTTCGTTTAGCAGCCAAGCATGTTAACCATTTGCACCTCCCAGGGACTCCAGTTAAATAATAAAAACTGTTGCCATCAAGTTGATTCTGACTCAAAGAGACCCAATAGGACAGAGGAGAACTGCCTCATAGGGTTTGCAAGGCTGTAATCTTTACGGAAGCAGACTGCCACATCTTTCTCCCGCAGAGCGGCTGGTGAGTTCTAACTGCCAACCTTTCGTTAGCAGCTGAGCACTTAACCACTGCACCACCAGGGCTCCTTTTTGTTAGATAAAAGTGTTGTATCAATGTTAATGTCCTGATTTGGGTAATTGCACTGTGGTTATGTAAGCTTTTATTTTGTTTTTAGGCTATAAATGCTGAAGTATTTAGGGGTAAGTCTGCAATTTACTCTAAAATGGTTCAGAAAAAAATGGAGAGGGGAGATAGAGAAAGCAAACATGGAAACAAGTAAACAGCTAGAAATATGGATACAGAGTATATAGGAGTTATTTGTATTTTCTTGCAACTTTTCTGAAAGTCTGGAATTATTTCCAAATAATGTTAGCAAAAAAATAAAAACCAAAACAAGCAAACAAACGAAAAACAGAAAAGAAACAGAGTAGGGAACTAAAAAGATGATTGGGAGCTATGAAGAGCCAGTGGGGTTTGCCAACTGCAACCTTCACTGCAGGGGTCTGGAGGGGGCTAGAGGGGTGGTCAAGGGGCTCTGATGTCAGGATCTTTTGGCCTGGACCTTGGATGCTCACTCTTCAGTTCTCCTGCCTGGGGTTGAAGACCAGTGAGCTTGAAGTCAGAGTGTACACAGGCACTTGATTGCGCTGCCACCCTAATCTCTGAACACCCTGTTATTGACTCCAGGGAAGGAGTCTCCAATCTTTAGTTGGGTCTGGAAAAGCTATTACCTGGGTGTGAATAGTGGGGAGATCCGGGGATCCAATTGCTTCTTTTTTAAAAATTGTTTTAACAATATCTATAATACAACATTTGCCAATTCAACATTTTTCACGCATACAATTCAGTGATACCAATTACATCAATCATGTTGTGCAACCATCACCAACATCTGTTGCCAAATTTTCCATCACCATAAATAGAAACTCAGTGCTTTCTAAACAATGACTTGCCCTTTCCCCCTCTCTCCTGACCCTGGTAACCACTAGTAAAATTTGATGTCTGTGCATTTGCATTTGAATTATGGTGTTGGCAAAAAAAAAAAAAAAATTTTTTTTTTTTTTTTGGCAAAGAATATTGAATATACCGTGAACTGCCAGAAGAATGAACAAATTTGTCTTGGAAGAAGTACAGACAGAATGCTCCTTAGAAGTGAGGATGGCAACACTTCTCATATACTTTGGACATGTTATCAGGAGGGACCAGGCCCTGGAGAAGTACACCATGCTTGGTAAAGGTAGAGGGTCAGTGAAAAAGAGGAAGACCTTCAATGAGATGGATTTACACAGTGGCTGCAAGAATGGGCTCAAGCATAGCAATGATTGTGAGGATGGAGCAGGCAGGACCTATTGTACATAGGGTCACTATGAGTTGGAACCAACTCGATGGCACCTAACAACAACAACAACAACAGGTATTTTATATTCGTGAGATCATACAGTATTTGTCCTTTGTGACTGACTTACTTCATGCAGCATAATGTTCTCAAGGTTCATCCATGTCGTAGTAAGTATCAGGACTTCCTTTCTCCTAATGGCTGGGTAACATTTCATTGTGTGCATATACCATATTTTGTTTATCCATTCATCTGCTGATGGACATTTGGGTTGTTTCTACCTTTTCAACTATTGTGAATAATGCTGCAATGAACATGTAGCTGTGTAGCTGCTTTCGGGTCTCTTGGGTTATATACCTAGGAGTGGAATTGCTGGGTCCAATTGCTTCTTTAATAGCCTTTTAAGCCTCATCCTTATTTCAGCCTTCCCTTCCCCCTCCCAAGGGATCTAGTGCCACCAACTCCTCAACCTTTGGAGGATTTTGTGGTAAAATTGATTTGGTTCTCAGCATTCTTTGCTATCAGATTAGGATTCATTTCTTTGGATCCTGCTAAGTTATTTGCTTTCCAGTTTTTAAAATTCTGTTTCTATTTTCTCCTCTCTCATTTCCTCGTCTTGTAGTTTATGACTATTAAAAAGTACACTTACTCTCATTTTAGTAGGGGTTACGAGTGTTCAGTTGTGATTTTGAACAGTCAGTCTGTGCATAAATCTCTCTGCATTCTTGATTACTTCCTTTGGATAGCATCCCAGAAGTGGAATTATTGGGTAGAGTATGCGGTCCTTTTTGAGGCTCTTGATGAACTTTGCCAAATTATTTTTCAATAGAATTATGTTCTCACCAAGTTTCCATGACTTGCCTCTTTTCCTGAACTTATGCCTGCCTTGGCTAGTGTTGTTGTCTTGTGCCATCAAATCTATTCGACTCACAGAATAGAACAGCTCCATGAGGTTTTCTTGGCTTTAATCTTTACAGAAGCACATCACCAGGATTTTCTTCCGTGGTGCCACTGAGTGGGTTATGAACCACCAGCCTTTCAGTTACCAGCCAAGTATAAACTGTTTACACCACCCAGGGACCTTGCCCTGGGTAGGATCATTAAAAAATAAAACATTAAAAGATTTGTTGTTTTGACAAGGGGAATATTAACTGACTTTTGGCACAATTCTCCTTCAAGAATGATTTTTTTGCACAGAGAAGCTCCAGGTATGGGCAGGAGGCAGAAAGGTGGATTCGGCTAAATCAGAAGTGGGCGGGTAGAGGGGTAGAAGGGGAGGCTCGAAAGAGCCAGATGTACAGTCAACTCTTGCTAGGTGCCCTCTCTGCAAGAGTCACTGTGGTTTGTGTGGCGAAGGAAAGGAATCAGAGTTGAACGTGAGGAAGCCCTGGGCCTCGACTGCCTTCCAGTGTGTTAGGGGCAGCCCTCATTCTAGTATGGACATATTTCCTTGGACAATTTAAATCAAAGTGACGGAGAGAAAGAGCAATAACAATTAAAATGGTGCAATGGTTCTTCTAGTCAGTGACCATTACCCTAGAGTAAGCCCCAAATGGGAGAACTGAATCTCCCTTTTCCCGAATCCAATTCAATTGTCCATGTGTTTCTCATACAGATAACGATTTAGTGCTGTGAGACACGTATTTTGTTTTGCTTAGCACAACCCCTATATGCAAGCCAACCTCTTCATCTAGTGCCAGACCAATTTCTGCCTCATGCACTGAGTTGTTTTTTTTAACTTTTTATTTTGGGATAATTTTAGACTTACAAAAAAGCTTCAAAATAGTATAACAGTGCCATCGAGAGTTCCTAAATACCCTCTATCTGTTGTTGTTAGGTGCTGTTGAGTCAGTTCTGACTCATAGCAACCCTGTAGGGCAGAGTAGAACTGCTCCATAGGGTTTCCAAGGAGTAACTGCTGACTTTTGGTTAGCAGCTGAGCTCTTAACCACTACATCGCCAGAGCTCCATCGTTTACCTAGCTTCCCCTAATGTTAACCTCATATCTCCATAGTACAATTATTGGAACTAAAAAATTAATATTGATAAAATACCATTAACTAATCTATAAACTCTATTTGAATTTCACCAACTGTCCCACTAAGAAAAAGAAATGCAGCCCCTGACATCCAGGAGCAGATCTGATTCTGTCACCAGGCCTTGGTGTTGCGAGGAGCTGGCCTGCCACTCCCAGCAAGGCCTTGGTGTTCTTCTGTAGAACATGAAAAATTTCGTAGAACGGCAACATCATACAAGGCCATTCTGGGGCCATGATGGATCACGATGAAACAAGATGACTCCTAATCATGTCAGAACACTGACAAAAACATGAATTTTGTCCAAACCACAAAAATGACTAAACCTCCCCCTATCCTGGATAATATGAGTGACTTCTGCTTCTTTACTAATGGCAGCTTTCAACTTTTTTCCTTCCTCCTGTCCTATAGATAATATTTTTTTATTGTTGTAAAATGCACATATTTGCCATTTCAAACATTTTTATGTGTACAATTCTGTGACTTTGATTATGTTCATCATATTGTACAACCATGACTCTTTTTTTTATTAACTTTTATTAAGCTTCAAGTGAACATTTACAAGTCCAATCAGTCTGTCACACATAAGTTTACATACATCTTACTCCGTACTCCCACTTGCTCTCCCCCTATTGAGTCAGCCCTTTCAGTCTCTCCTTTCGTGACAATTTTGCCAGCTTCCCTCTCTCTCTATCCTCCCATCCCCCCTCCAGACAAGAGTTGCCAACACACTCTCAAGTGACCACCTGATATAATTAGCTCACTCTTCATCAGCATCTCTCTCCCACCCGCTGACCAGTCCCTTTCATGTCTGATGAGTTGTCTTCGGGAACGGTTCCCGTCCTGTGCCGACAGAAGGTCTGGGGACCATGGCCGCCGGGATTCCTCTAGTCTCAGTCAGACCATTAAGTATGGTCTTTTTATGAGAATTTGGGGTCTGCATCCCACTGATCTCCTGTTCCCTCAGGAGTTCTTTGTTGTGCTCCCTGTCAGGGCAGTCATCGGTTGTGGCCGGGCAGCATCTAGTTCTTCTGGTCTCAGGATGATGTAAGTCTCTGGTTCATGTGGCCCTTTCTGTCTCTTGGGCTGTTAGTTGTCGTATGACCTTGGTGTTCTTCATTTTCCTTTGCTCCAGGTGGGTTGAGACCAATTGATGCATCTTAGATGGCCGCTTGTTAGCATTTAAGACCCCAGACGCCACATTTCAAAGTGGGATGCAGAATGTTTTCATACTAGAATTATTTTGCCAATTGACTTAGAAGTCCCCTCAAATCATGTTCCCCAGACCCCCGCCCCTGCTCCCCTGACCTTTGAAGCATTCATTTTATCCTGGAAACTTCTTTGCTTTTGGTCCAGTCCAATTGAGCTGACCTTCCATGTATTGAGTGTTGTCTTTCCCTTCACCTAAAGCAGTTCTTATCTACTGATTAATCAATAAAAAACCCTCTCCCTCCCTCCCTCCCCGCTTCGTAACCACAAAAGTATGTGTTCTTCTCAGTTTTTACTATTTCTCAAGATCTTATAATAGTGGTCTTATACAATATTTGTCCTTTTGCCTCTGACTAATTTCGCTCAGCATAATGCCTTCCAGGTTCCTCCATGTTATGAAATGTTTCACAGATTCGTCACTGTTCTTTATCAATGCGTAGTATTCCATTGTGTGAATATACCACAATTTATTTACCCATTCATCCGTTGATGGACACCTTCGTTGCTTCCAGCTTTTTGCTATTGTAAACAGAGCTGCAATAAACATGGGTGTGCATATATCTGTTTGTGTGAAGGCTCTTGTATCTCTAGGGTATATTCCGAGGAGTGGGATTTCTGGGTTGTATGGTAGTTCTATTTCTAACTCTTTAAGATAACGCCAGATAGATTTCCAAAGTGGTTGTACCATTTGACATTCCCACCAGCAGTGTATAAGAGTTCCAATCTCTCCGCAGCCTCTCCAACATTTATTATTTTGTGTTTTTTGGACTAATGCCAGCCTTGTTGGAGTGAGATGGAATCTCATTGTAGTTTTAATTTCCATTTCTCTAATGGCTAATGATCGAGAGCATTTTCTCATGTATCTGTTGGCTGCCTGAATATCTTCTTTAGTGAAATGTGTGTTCATATCCTTTGCCCACTTCTTGATTGGGTTGTTTGTCTTTTTGTGGTTGAATTTTGACAGAATCATGTAGATTTTAGAGATCAGGCGCTGGTCTGAGATGTCATAGCTGAAAATTCTTTCCTAGTCTGTAGGTGGTCTTTTTACTCTTTTGGTGAAGTCTTTAGATGAGCATAGGTGTTTGATTTTTAGGAGCTCCCAGTTATCGGGTTTCTCTTGATCATTTTTGGTAATGTTTTGTATTCTGTTTATGCCTTGTATTAGAGCTCCTAGGGTTGTCCCTATTTTTTCTTCCGTGATCTTTATCGTTTTAGTCTTTATGTTTAGGTCTTTGATCCACTTGGAGTTAGTTTTTGTGCATGGTGTGAGGTATGGGTCCTGTTTCATTCTTTTGCAAATGGATATCCAGTTATGCCAGCACCATTTGTTAAAAAGACTTTATATTCCCCAATTAACTGACACTGGGCCTTTGTCAAGTATCAGCTGCTCATACGTGGATGGATTTATATCTGGGTTCTCAATTCTGTTCCATTGGTCTATGTGCCTGTTGTTGTACCAGTACCAGGCTGTTTTGACTACTGTGGCTGTATAATAGCTTCTGAAATCAGGTAGAGTGAGGCCTCTCAGTTTTTCCTTCTTTTTCAGTAATGCTTTGCTTATCCGGGGCTTCTTTCCCTTCCATATGAAGTTGGTGATTTGTTTCTCTATCACCTTAAAAAATGACATTGGAATTTGGATCGGAAGTGCAATGTATGTATAGATGGCTTTTGGTAGAATCCACATTTTTACTATGTTAAGTCTTCCTATCCATGAGCAAGGTATGTTTTTCCACTTAAGTATGTTCTTTTGAATTTCTTGTAGTAGAGCTTTGTAGTTTTCTTTGTATACGTCTTTTACATCCTTGGTAAGATTTATTCCTAAGTATTTTATCTTCTTGGGGGCTACTATGAATGGTATTGATTTGGTTATTTCCTCTTCGGTGTTCTTTTTGTTGATGTAGAGGAATCCAAGTGATTTTTGTATGTTTATTTTATAACCTGAGACTCTGCCAAACTCTTCTATTAGTTTCAGTAGTTTTCTGGAGGATTCCTTAGGGTTTTCTGTGTATAAGATCATGTCATCTGCAAATAGTGATAACTTTACTTCCTCCTTGCCAATCTGGATACCCTTTATTTCTTTGTCTAGCCTAATTGCCCTGGCTAGGACTTCTAGCACGATGTTGAATAAGAGCGGTGATAAAGGGCATCCTTGTCTGGTTCCCGTTCTCAAGGGAAATGCTTTCAGGTTCTCTCCATTTAGAGTGATATTGGCTGTTGGCTTTGCATAGATGCCCTTTATTATGTTGAGGAATTTTCCTTCAATTCCTATTTTGGTAAGAGTTTTTATCATAAATGGGTGTTGGACTTTGTCAAATGCCTTTTCTGCATCAATTGATAAGATCATGTGGTTTTTATCTTTTGTTTTATTTATGTGATGGATTACATTAATGGTTTTTCTGATATTAAACCAGCCTTGCATACCTGGTATAAATCCCACTTGATCAGGGTGAATTATTTTTTTGATGTGTTGTTGGATTCTATTGGCTAGAATTTTGCTGAGGATTTTTGCATCTATGTTCATGAGGGATATAGGTCTAAAATTTTCTTTTTTTGTAATGTCTTTACCTGGTTTTGGTATCAGGGAGATGCTGGCTTCATAGAATGAGTTGGGTAGTATTCCGTCATTTTCTATGCTTTGAAATACCGTCAGTAGTAGTGGTGTTAACTCTTCTCTGAAAGTTTGGTAGAACTCTGCAGTGAAGCCGTCCGGGCCAGGGTTTTTTTTTGTTGGAAGTTTTTTGATTACCGTTTCAATCTCTTTTTTTTTGTTATGGGTCTATTTAGTTGTTCTACTTCTGAATGTGTTAGTTTAGGTAGGTAGTGTTTTTCCAAGAATTCATCCATTTCTTCTAGGTTTTCAAATTTGTTAGAGTACAATTTTTCGTAGCAATCTGAAATGATTCTTTTAATTTCATTTGGTTCTGTTGTGATGTGGTCCTTCTCGTTTTATTCGGGTTATTTGTTTCCTTTCCTGTATTTCTTTAGTCAGTCTAGCCAATGGTTTATCAATTTTGTTAATTTTTTAAACGAACCAGCTTTTGACTTTGTTAATTGTTTCAATTGTTTTTCTGTTCTCTAATTCATTTAGTTCAGCTCTAATTTTTATTATTTGTTTTCTTCTGGTGCCTGATGGTTTCTTTTGTTGCTCATTTTCTATTTGTTCAAGTTGTAGGGACAGTTCTCTGCTTTTGGCTCTTTCTTCTTTTTGTATGTGTGCATTTATCGATATAAATTGGCCTCTGAGCACTGCTTTTGCTGTGTCCCAGAGGTTTTGATAGGAAGTATTTTCATTCTCGTTGCATTCTATGAATTTCCTTATTCCCTCCTTGATGTCTTCTATAACCCAGTCTTTTTTCAGGAGGGTATTGTTCAGTTTCCAAGTATTTGATTTCTTTTCCCTAGTTTTTCTGTTCTTGATTTCTAGCTTCATTGCCTTGTGGTCTGAGAAGCTGCTTTGTAATATTTCGATGTTTTGGACTCTGCAAAGGTTTGTTTTATGACCTAATATGTGGTCTATTCTAGAGAATGTTCCATGTGCGCTAGAAAAAAAAGTATACTTTGCAGCAGTTGGGTGGAGAGTTCTGTATAAGTCAATGAGGTCAAGTTGGTTGATTGTTGTAAGTAGGTCTTCCGTGTCTCTATTGAGCTTCTTACTGGATGTCCTGTCCTTCTCCGAAAGTGGTGTGTTGAAGTCTCCTACTATAATTGTGGAGGTGTCTATCTCACTTTTCAGTTCTGTTAAAATTTGATTTATGTATCTTGCAGCCCTGTCATTGGGTGCATAAATATTTAATATGGTTATGTCTTCCTGATCAACTGTCCCTTTTATCATTATATAGTGTCCTTCTCTATCCTTTGTGGCGGATTTAAGTCTAAAGTCTATTTTTTCAGAAATTAATATTGCTACTCCTCTTCTTTTTTGCTTATTGTTTGCTTGATATATTTTTTTCCATCCTTTGAGTTTTAGTTTGTTTGTGTCTCTAAGTCTAAGGTGTGTCTCTTGTAGGCAGCATATAGATGGATCGTGTTTCTTTATCCAGTCTGAGACTCTCTGTCTCTTTATTGGTGCATTTAGTGCATTTACATTCAGCGTAATTATAGATAAATAAGTTTTTAGTGCTGTCATTTTGATGCCTTTTCATGCGTGTTGTTGGCAATTTTGTTTTTCCACCTACTTTTTTGTGCTGAGACGTTTTTCTTAGTAAATTGTGAGATCCTCATTTTCATAGTGTTCGACTTTATGTTAGTTGAGTCGTCACGTTTTTCTTGGCTTTTATCTTGAGTTATGGAGTTGTTATAGCTTTTTGTGATTACCTTATTATTTACCCCTATTTTTCTCAGTAAAAACCTAACTTGTATCATTCTATATCGCCTTGTATCCCTCTCCATCTGGCAGTTCAATGCCTCCTGTATTTAGTCCGTCTTTTTGATTATTGTGATCTTTTACATTTTGACTTCAGTGATTCCCTGTTATGAGCATTTTTTTTTTAATTAATCTTAATTTGTTTTTGTGATTTCCTTATTTGAGTTGATATCAGGATGTTCTGTTTTGTGACCTCGTGTTGTGCTGGTATCTGATATTATTGGTTTTCTGACCAAACAATACCCTTTAGTATTTCTTGTAGCTTTGGTTTGGTTTTTGCAAATTCTCTAAACTTGTGTTTATCTGTAAATCTCTTAATTTCGCCTTCATATTTGAGAGAGAGTTTTGCTGGATATATGATCCTTGGCTGGCAGTTTTTCTCCTTCAGTGCTCTGTATATGTCGTCCCATTCCCTTCTTGCCTGCATGGTTTCTGCTGAGTAGTCTGAACTTATTCTTATTGATTCTTCCTTGAAGGTGACCTTTCTTTTCTCCCTGGCTGCTTTTAAAATTTTCTGTTTATCTTTGGTTTTGGCGAGTTTGATGATAATATGTCTTGGTGTTTTTCTTTTTGGATCAATGTTAAATGGGGTTCGATGAGCATCTTGGATAGATATCCTTTCGTCTTTCATGATGTCAGGGAAGTTTTGTGTCAGGAGTTCTTTAACTATTTTCTCTGTGTTTTCTGTCCCCCCTCCCTGTTCTGGGACTCCAATCACACGCAAGTTATCCTTCTTGATAGAGTCCCACATGATTCTTAGGGTTTCTTCATTTTTTTTAATTCTTTTCTCTAATTTTTTTTCAGCTATGTTGGTGTTGATTCCCTGGTCCTCCATATGTCCCAGTCTGCATTCTAATTGCTTGAGTCTGCTCCTCTGACTTCCTATTGCGTTGTCTAATTCTCTAATTTTATTGTTAATCTTTTGGATTTCAACATACTGTCTCTGTATGGATTCTTGCAACTTATTAATTTTTCCACTATTTTCTTGAATAATCTTTTTGAGTTCTTCAACAGTTTTATCAGTGTGTTCCTTGGCTTTTTCTGCAGTTTGCCTTATTTCATTTGTGATGTCTTGAAGCATTCTGTAAATTAGTTTTTTATATTCTGTATCTGACAATTCCAGGATTGTATCTTCATTTGGGAAAGATTTTGATTCTTTTGTTTGGGGGGTTGTAGAAGCTGTCATGGTCTGCTTCTTTATGTGGTTTGATATGGACTGCTGTCTCCGAGCCATCACTGGGAAACTAGTTTTTCCAGAAAATCCGCTAAAAAAAAATGCAGTCAGATCCCTATCAGAGTTCTCCCTCTGGCTCAGGCTATTCGGATGTTAATGAAGCCGCCTGGGGAGGGTGGGGGAGGGATCAGAGAGATAGGAGAGTAGCACCTCATAATATAGCCAGAGTTGCTTGTCTTGCTTGGAATGACTATTATATCTGAGATATCTGCGGGGCGCGTCGCCTATGTGTGCTGGCTGTGTGGAGTTTGCCCCCGGGGGGTCTGGCCTGCTGGAGTCACGGTCAGATCCTCAGCTGTCAGCCCCACGCCCAACGTCAAGTTTGCCCTACTGGGACGGTGCACTCCCGACTCCAAAATCAGTCGCTGCCTCCCGGGGACTCCCCGTCCTGCCAGCCGCGTCGCCGCACCGCCCCCGCGAACCGGCTGGCCGCCCCCTGGGGTCCGCTCAGGCGAGCGGAGCAGCTCCCCGCCCCTGCGCCAGGACTGCGCGTCCCAGCTGGGACGCCGCTCTCCCCACTCCAAGACCAGTCGCTGCCCCCCAGGGACCTCCCCCACTGGCCGCTTCACCTCGCCGCCCGCGCGAAACGGCTGGGCCCCCCCCGGGGCTAGTTCAGGGGGGTGGAGCAGCTCTCCGCGCCTGCGCCGCGACCATTTGTCCCGGCTGGGACGCCGCTCTCCCCGCTCCAAGACCTGTCACTGTCTCCCGGGGACTTCTCCCACCGGCTGCATTGCTACGTCACCCGCATGAACTGGCTGGGCCCCCTCCCGGGGTTAGTTCAGGGGGGTGGAGCAGCTCCCCGCGCTTATGCCGTGCCCGCGGCCCGCCAAAATCCCAGCGGGACGGCTCCCCGGCTGGGACGCTGCTCTCCCTGCTCCAAGAGCAGTCACTGCCTCCCAGGGACTTCTCCCACCGGCTGCATCACCACGCCGCCCACGCGAACCGGCTGGGCCCCCTCCCGGAATGAGTTCGGGGGTCAGAGCTGGGCCCCTTGTTTGTGCCGTCTGCCCCCCTGGGCTCTGCCCCAAATCGGGCGCCGAAGGTCACCTGACTGGTACGCTGGCTCCAGGCTCTGAAAACAATCGCTGTCTCCCCGTATTTGTTCGTTCTCCGTCTCTAAATCTGTGTTTGTTGTTCAGGGTTCGTAGATTGTTATGTATGTGATCGATTCACTTGTTTTTCCGAGTCTTTGTTGCAAGAGGGATCCGCGGTAGCGTCCACCTAGTCCACCATCTTGGCCCCGCCTTCACAACCGTCACTCTTAACAGAAACTCAGCGCCCCTTAAGCAAGAAGTCCCACCCACTCATGGTAACCACTGATAAACTTATCTCCACATATGTGCCTATAGATAAGATTTTATTGAGACATGCAATCATAGAATTTCCCCCACTTCTGACAGCATCCAATCCAGAGCAAAGCCCTGCTTCCTTGAGCCTTCCCCAGTCATCTAATGAGTCCAAATTCTATGTCATTTCTCACACCCTCTTACTCAGATGACTCTTGTATCCTCCTGGTGTGTGTTTTCCATTGTGGGAATGAGAAATAAACCCAACCTATTCATTATAACAGGTATGTTCCTGGTGGTTTTCGGCTGTGGAGTATTGATACCACTGATGTCTTTTGTCTGGTCCAGGATCCCACATTGCATGTAGTTCTCATGTCTCCTTAGTCTCCTCCAATCTGGGGTAATACCTTTGTCTTTGTTTTTCATGGCTAGTTATTCTGTAGAATGCCCCTCCACTTGTCTGATGTTATCTTGTGATGAAATTGAGTTTATGCATTTAGGACAGAAATGATGTCGTGTCTTTCTCAGTGCATCATAGCAGGTGGTACATGGTATCAATAAGTCTTACTACAGATGATGTTGACTTTGTTTACTTAATGTGATGTCTGTCAAGTTTCTCCACTGCAAAGTTACTATTTTTCTCTTTATAATTAATAGTATTTTTTAGGGAGATAACTTCGAGACTATGCAAATATCCTGTTTCTCGTTGAGCGCTCATCCACTAGGTCCACTAGCCTCCACTGGTAATTCGTGCTTGCAATGATTATTACTGTAGCTTTTTTTTTTTTGCCTAGTGGTGATTTTCCACTTCCATCATTCCTTCTATGTTTATTAATTGGAATTCTCCTATAACGTGAAGCTCCTGTCTTCCTATTTATTCAGTTATTTATTTATATCGGTATGGTCGGACGGCATTGGTGATTCAGTGGTAGAATTCTCACCTTCCATTTTGGAGATGCAGGTTTGATTCCTGGCCAGTGCACCTCATGTGCAGCCACCAACCATATGTTAGTGGAGGCTTGTGTGTTGCTATGATGCTGAATAGGTTTTTTTTTTTAATTGTGCTTTAAGTGAAAGTTTATAATTCAAGTCAGTTTCTCATACAAAAACTTATACACACATTGTTATATGACCAGGCTTGTTCTCCCTATAATGTGACAGCACACTCCTCCTCTCCATCCTGTATTTCTTGTGTCCATTCAACCAGCTACTGTCCCCCCTGCCTACTCATCTCACCTATAGACAGGAGCTGCCCACATAGTCTTATGTGTCTGCTTGAGCTAAGAATACTTGAGCTAAGAAGCACAGTCCTCATCAGTGTCATTTCATGTCTTATAGTCCAGTCTAATCTTTGTCTCAAGAGTTGGCTTTGGGAATAGTTTTAGCTCTGGGCTAACAGAGAGCCCGGGGACCATGACCTCGGGGGTCCCTCAAGTCTCAGTCAGACCATTAAGTCTGGTCTTTTTACTAGAATTTGAGGTCTGCAGCCCACTTTTCTCCTGCTCCATCAGCGATTCTGTGTTGTGTTCCTTGTCAGGGCAGTCATTGGTGGTAGCTGGGCACCATCTAGTTCTTCCGTTCTCAGGCTGAGGGAGTCTCTGCTTTATGTGGCCCTTTTTGTTTCTTGGGCTAACATTTTTCTTGTGTTTTCAGTACTTCATTCTCCTTTGCTCCAGGTGGGTTGAGGCCAATTGATGCATCTTAGATGGGCGCTTGCTAGCTTTTAAGACCTCCGGTGCCACTCACCAAAGTGGGAGGCAGAACATTTTCTTAATAAACTTTGTTATGCCAATTGACCTAGATGTCCCCTGAAACAGTGGTCCCCAGACCCCTGTCCCTGCCACTCTGTGCCTTGAAGTGTTTGTTTGTATTCAGGAAACTCCTTAGCTTTTGATTTAATCCAGTTATGCTGACTTCCCCTGCATTGTGTGTTCTCCTTCCCTTCACCTAAAATAATTCTTGTCTACTATCTATTTTTTTTTTTTACTATCTAATCAGTGAATACCCCTCTCCTTCCCTCCTTGCCCTCGTAACTATCAAGGAATGTTTTCTTCTGTGTTTAAACCTTTTCTTAAGTTCCTAGAATAGTGTTGTCATACAATATTTTTCCTTTTGTGACTAATTTCACTCAGCATAATGCCTTTCAGATTCCTCCATGTTATGAAATGTCTCACGGATTCATCATTGTTTTTCATCATTGCATTGTATTCCATATGTGTGGATATACCATAATTTGTTTATCCATTCATCCGTTGATGGATACCTTGGCTGTTCCCATCTTTTTGCTACTGTAAACAGTACTGCAAGAAACGTACGTGTGCATATATCTATTCGTGTGAGGGCTCTTATTTCTCTAGGATATATTCCAAGGAGTGGGATTGCTGGATTGTATGGTAGCTCTATTTCTAGCTTTTGAAGGAAGTGCCAGATCAATTTCAAAAGTGGTTGTACCGTTTTACTTTCCCACCAGCAGTGCATAAATGCTCCAGTCTCTACACTCCCTCTCCAACATTTATTATTTTGTGTTTTTCGGATTAATGCCAGCCTTGTTGGGGTGAGATGGTATCTCATTGTAGTTTTGATTTCCATATCTCTAATGGTTAATGATCGTCAGCATTTCCTCTGTTAGTTGCCTGAATGTCTTCTTTGTTGAAGTGCTTGTTCGTAGTCTTTGCCCATTTTTTAACTGGGTTACCTGTCTTTTTGCCATTGAGCTTTTGCAGTATCTTCTAAATTTTATAGGGTTGCTGTGAGTCAGAATCGACTCAATGGCAATTTTTTTTTTTTTTTTTTGTAGATTTTAGAGATTGGGCACTGATCGGATTTGTCGTAGCAAAAAAATTTTCCCAATCTGTAGGTTGTCTTTTTACTTTCTTACTGAAGTCTTTGGATGAGCATAAGTGTTTGATTTTTAGGAGCTCCCAGTTATCTAGTTTCTCTTCTGGTGTTTGTGCATTGTTAGTAATGTTTTGTATACTGTTTGTGCCATCCTAGCATTGTCCCTATTTTTTCTTCCATGATCTTTATCATTTTAGATTTTATATTTAGGTCTTTGATTCATTTTGAGTTAGTTTTTGCACATGGTGTGAGGTATGGGTCTTGCTTCTTTTTTTTTGCAGGTGGATATCCAGTTATGTCAGCACCATTTGTTAAAGAGACTGTCTTTTCCTCATTAAGCAGACTTTGGGCCTTTGTCAAATATCAGCTGCTCATAAGGATGGATTTATGTCTGGATTCTCAATTCTCTTCCATTGATCTATGTTTCTGCTGTTGTACCAGTACCAGGCTGTTTTGACTACTGTAGCCATACAATAGTTTCTAAAATCAGGTAGAGTGAGGCCTCCCACTTTGTTCTTCTTTTTCAGTAATGCTTTACTTACCCAGGGCCTCTTCCTTTTGCATATGAAGTTGGTGATATGTTTCTCCACCTCATTAAAAAATGCCATTGGAATTTGAATCAGCATTGCATTGTATGTATAGATCGCTTTGGATAGAATAGACATTTTCACAATGCTAAGTCTTCCTATCCATGCGTAAGATATGTTTCCATTTATGTAGGCCTCTTCTGGTTTCTTGCAGTAGTTTTCTTTGTATAGGTCTTTTAACATCTCTGGTTAGATTTATTCCTAAGTATTTTATCTTCTTGGGATATTTAAATGGTATTGATTTGGTGATTTCCTCTTGGACATTCTCTTTGTTGGAGTAGAGGAATCCAACTGATTTTTGTATGTTTATCTTGTATCCTGATAGTTTGCTGAACTCTTATTAGTTCTAGTAGTTTTCCTGTGAATTCTTTAGGGTTTTCTGCTTGTAAGATCATATAGGTCTGCAAATAGAGATACTTTCACTTCTTCCTTACAAATCAAGATGCCCTTTATTTCTTTATCTAACCTAATTGCTCTGGCTAGGACCTCCAGAACAATGTTGAATAAGAGGTGATAAAGGGCTTCTTTCTCTGGTTCCTGTTCTCAAAGGGAATGCTTTCAGACTCTCTCCATTTAGAATGATGTTGGCTGTTGGCTTTGTAAAAATATCCTTTATTATGCTGAGGAATTTCCCTTCTATTCCTATTTTGCTGAGAATTTTTATCATGAATGGGAGTTGGAGTTTGTCCAATGCCTTTTCTGCATCAATCGATAAGATCATGTGGTTCTTGTCTTTTGTTTTATTTATGTGATGGATTACACTGATTGTTTTTCTAATGTTGAACCATCCATGCATACCTGGAATGAATCCCACTTGGTCATGGTGAATTATTATTTTTTTTTTGATATGTTGTTGAATTCTACTGGCTAGCATATTGTTGAGGATTTTTGCATCTAAGTTCATGAGGGATGTTGGTTTTTATTTTTCTTTTTTTTTGTGGTGTCTTTACCTGGTTTTGGTATCAGGGTTATGCTAGCTTCATAGAACGAGATCGGGAGTATTCTGTCCTTTCTTATGCTCTGAAATACCTTCAGTAATAGTGGTGTTAACCCTTCTCTGAAAATTTGGTTGAGTTCTCCAGTGAAGCCATAAGTGCCAGAGGTTTTTTTTTTTTTATGTTGGGAGTTTTTAAATTACCTTTTCAATCTCTTCATTTGTTGTAGGTTTATTTAGTTGTTCTATCTCTGTTTGTATTAGTTTAGGTAGCTAGTGTGTTTCTAGAAATTTGTCCATTTCCTCTAGGGTTTCAAATTTGTTAGAATACAATTTTTCATAGTATTCTGTTATGATTCTTTTAGTTTCATTTAGGTATGTTGTGATATATCACCCGTTTCATTTCTTTTTCAGGTTATTTACTTCCTCTCCTGTTTTTCTTTTGTCAGTTTGGCCATTGGTTTATCGATTTTGTTGATTTTTTCAAAGAACCAGTTTTTGATCTTGTTAACTCTTTCAACTATTTTTTCTGTTCTCTATTTCATTCAATTCTGTGTAATTTTTGTTATTTGCTTACTCTGGTGCATGAAGGCTTCTTTTGCTGGTCTCTTTCTATTTGTTCTAGTTGTAAGGATAATTCTTTGATTTTGGCCCTTCTTTTTTTTTTTTTTTTAGATGTGAGCATTTATTGCTATAAATTGATCTCTGAGTACTGCTTTTGCTGTGTCCCAAAGGTTCTGAAAAGAAGTGTTTTCTTTCTCATTTGATTCTATGAATTTCTTTATTCTGTCCTTAATTTCTTCTATAACCCAGTAGTTTTTGAGCAAGATGTTGTTCAGTTTCCATGTGTTTGATTTTTTTTTTTTTCCTGGCTTTTTCTGTGATTGATTTCTACTTTTGTGGCTTTATGGTCAGAAAAGATGCTTTGCAGAATTTTGGTGTTTTGGATTCTGTTAAGACTTCCTTTATGAACTAATATGATGTTTATTCTGGAGAATGTTCCATGTGTGTTGGAAAAGAAAGTGTACTTGGTGCTGTTGGGTGGAGTGTTTTGTATATGTCTATGAGACCGGTCAAGTTGGTTGATTGTGGCACTTAGATCTTATGTGTCTTTACTGAGCTTCTTTCTGGATGTTCTGTCCTTCACCGAAAGTGGTGTGTTGAAGTCTCCTACTATTATTGTGGAGCTGTCTATCTCACTTTTCAATGCTGATAGAGTTCATTTTATGTATCTTGCAACCCTGTCATTGGGTGCATAAATATTTAATACGGTTATATTTTCTTGGTGTATTGTCCCTTTAATCATTATATAGTGTCCTTCCTCATCCTTTCTGATGGATTTAACTTTAAAGTCTATTTTGTCAGAAATTAATATTGCCACTCCTGCTCTTTTTTGATTTTTGTTTGCTTGATATATTTTTTTCCATCCTTTGAGTTTTAGATTGTGTCTTTAAGTCTAAGGTGTGTCTCTTGCAGGCAGCATTTAGATGGATCATGTTTTTTTCATCCATCTGCCACTCTGTGTCTCTTTATTGGTGCATTTAGTCTATCTCAGGCCTAGGGATTTCAGCCGCTGAAGCTGGCTTGGGGGTGGGGGGGGCGCGGTAAAACATACACAAGTACTTATCTTTTGCCCAGAGTGCCCTTCTCCTCAGGTTCTGGAGGTGTGAGTGGGCTGTGTGGCTGGCTGATTCTCCCGGAGGAAACTGCGGCCGAATGCTAGGACCAGCCTGCAGCAGCAGCAGCTGCTCCAGGAATGGTGCCTGAGGGCTCCCCACTGTTCGAGTCCGGTAACTCCTCTCTGCTTCTGAATGGTCTCTTCCTTCCCCTTGCCCCTCAGTTCGTTGTCTAAGCTTGCCTTTGATGCTCAGGGCTCTCAGCCTGTCACAAATATACTAGTTTCACTTGTTTTTGGGGGTCTTTGTTGTAAAGAGTGCTCAACGGAAGCGTCTGTCTATTCCTGCGTCTTGGCTCTGCTGACATTCTGATGTATTTTTGTGTGTGTGGTTGACAATTTTTTTTCCACTTCACTTAATTTTTATATATTGTCTTTTCCTCTTTTTCATTGTTGTTGCTTTTGTATCTGCTGAGTCTTTATGTTTTGTTTGTTTTTTATTTTGATGTGTAGGGTTGTTAGTTTCCACTGTGGTTACCTTAATATTTATCCCTATTTTCTAAGTTTAAACCAAACTTTTATTTCTTAACTTCCTCTCCATATGAAAAATCTATAACTACATTTTTTAGTCTCTCTTTTTTTATTTAATCTGGTCATGTTTTACATAATGACGTCTCTTTTCCTTGTTTTGAGCGTTTTAGCTTTATTTTTATGATTTGCATATCTGGGTTGATATCTGTTTGTTCTGTTCTGTGTTCCAGTCTTGGGTTTTTATCTGATGTTAACTATTTTCTAACCGGAGGACTTCCTTTAGTGTTTCTTGTAATTTTGGTTTGATTTTTGCAAATTCCGTAAACTTCTCTTTATCTGGAAATGTCCTAGTTTCATCTTCATATTTGAGAGACAGTTTTGCTGGATATATAATTCTTGGCTGGCAGTTTTTTTCCTTTAAGGCTTTAAATATGTTGTCCCATTGCCCTCTTTCCTGCATGGTTTCTGCTGAGTAGTTCGAGCTTAATCTTACTGACTCTCCTTTGTAGGTGACTTTTCGTTTATCCCTAATCCCTAGCCACTCTTAAAATTCTTTATCTTTGGTTTTGGCAAGTTTGAATACATCTTCATGATTTTCTTTTGGGATCTACCTTGTGTGGAGTTTGATGAGCATATTGGATGGGTATCTTTGATGCTATCAGGGAAGTTTTCTGCCAACAGATCTTCAACAATTCTCTCTGTATTTTCTGTTATCCCTCCCTGTTCTGGTACTCCAATCACTGGTAGGTTATTTCTCTTGATGGAGTCCCACGTAATTCTTAGGGTTTCTTCATTTTTTAACATTCTTTATCTGATTTTTCCTCAGATATGTTGGTGTCAAGTGCTTTATGTTCATTCTCACTAATTCTGACTTCCATTTCCTCAGTTCTTCTCCTATGACTTTCTATTGAGTTGTGTAATTCTGAAATTTTATTGTTAATCTGAGTTTGATTGCTATCTCTCTATGGATTCTTGCAGCCTATTAAATTTGTCATTATGATCTTCTCTAATCTTAAGTTCCTTTAATGCTTTGTCTGTGTGTTTCTTGGCTTGTTCTGCATTTTGCCTGAGCTCCTTCCTGATCTCTTGAAGAGTTCTGTATGTTAATCTTTTGTATTCTATGTCTGGTATTTCCAGGAAGTTCTCTTCATCCAGAAGATTTCTTGATTCTTTGTTTTGGGAGCTTGCTGAAGCCTTCATGGCCTGCCTGTTTATGTGATTTGATATTGACTGTTGTCTCTAAGCCTTCAATAAGTTATTGTATTTATTTATTTTATGTTTGCTTACTGTGTCCTAGCTTCTTGTTTTGTTTTGATATCCCCAAATAGGCTGCTTAAATGATCTAGTTTAATTATTGATGCTTTTGAAGCTCTCATATCTTGTCACCAGGTGGTTAGAGGTATTACCAGGTATATGATTCCAGGAATCTGTTTACTTTTCTTGTGTGGATTCAGTCAGTCACCAAGTGCGTAGAGCAGGCTCTCACCTACAAAGAGCAGGTGTAATTGGTATAGGCACAGGTGTCTTGCTGTGGTAGGGGGTCAAGCACTGAGCAAGGCAAGGGACTGACAACTGCCACTGGTCGTCTGTGAGGAAAGCAAATCCCTGTTTCCTGGAGTGCCTAGGCGGATGGATTTTGCAGCTGGACTATGGGCACCCAGTGCTGTTGGCTGTAAGGGCTGGGAGGCACCACTTATCCTTGGATTCCTGTTGAGGGTGGCTACATGGTGTGGGTGGAGCCACCAGCCCTCAGACCCCTGATGTGGGTAGGTGAGGACCCTGCTTAATAGGCAGAGCAGTGTCAAATGTCACGAACCTACCTCTCCACCATATAGCTGAAACAGTTGAAGTTAGATTTCAGGTTTATACCCTGTTGTACTGTGCTAATGAGGGCCTACACTGTCGAAATGGGCCCACACAGGTTAATGCAGGGGTGAAAAGCAAAGTCTGTGGACCACTTATGCCTGTGCCTAGGCAAAGGAACTGTTTCTGCCCTGAGTTCTCAGCTTAGGGGAGCTGGCAGATTATTTTCCCCCCTCTATTTGTTAATTCGTTTCTTGTCCAAGGCCGGGAGAATGGTTTAGGGTGTGTGACAGGTCCTACTTCCAGCCCAAAGTTGCTATAACTGAAGCCGGCTCAGGACCTGGTGCAGAGTGGGGAGGGATCAGTTAAATGGGAGAGAATTTTTTCCAAATGGGTGTTTTTTGGTCTGCGTGATAGATTAGACACAAGTACTCATCTTTTGCTGAGAATGCTGCTTTTCGCTGATTCTGGAGGTGTGAGTGAACTCTCTGCAGCTCAGTCTCTCCTGATGTAGAGAATGCTTCCTGAACGCCTCTGCTTGCTTCACTGTGCTCACACCAGTGGATCCAACCTGTAGGGTGCTGGTTCCTGCAGGGTCAGGTCTGGCAACTCTTCGTTGCCTCTGAACCATCTCTCCATTCCCTGCCACTCAGTCTGATTCCTCAACTTTGCCTTTGATGTTCAGGGCTCCTAGATTGTCATGTATAATCAATTCATTTGTTTGTTTGGATCTTTATTGTAAGAGTGACCACCAGAAGTGCCTGACTACTCCACCATCTTGGCCCCGCCCTTCTGAACAGGTTTCAGTGGAGCTTCCAGACTAAGATGGAGTAGGAAGAAAGGCTTGGTGATCTACTTCAGAAAAATCAGCCAATACAAGCCTTATGGATCACAATAGTCTGATCCACAACTGATCATGGAGATGAAGCAGGACTGGGCAGCATTTCGTTCTGTTTTGAATGGGATAACCATGAGTTGGGGGTGACTTGACAGCAAATAACAACACAATAACAAGCAGTATGGTTTCATAAAAATTAATTTTATTCTATGGATAATAATCCATTACTGTCATTTATTTCATAGCTCAAATTGTCCCAGCTTTGGCCACTGGGAGCTTCTTCAAGTTGACTCCTGTGTCCTTTCAACATGTCCCCCCAGTTTTTCGAGCACTTCCTTTCTTTCTGGCAACAGAAGTATTCCAGGCTCATGTTGTACTTTCCCTGCCCTAGTACTGGAATCAGCCATGTCTCCAAGGAGCTCTGGTGCCTTTTATTGGAGAAACCAAGACTGGGCACTAGATACTGGGGTATCACTGCTTATAGGTCCTCTTGGCAGGTTTGAATTTTGTCCCCGCAAAACATATGTTGAAATCCTCACCCCGTACCTGAATGTGACCCTGTTTGAAAAGAAGACGTTTTGTTTTGTTATGCTAAAGAGGCAGTACTGGAGTAGGGTGGGTCCTAAACCTAATTATTATTAGTATTATTATTTGGGGTAGTTGGCTTTTTTTTATTGTGCTTTAGGTGAAAGTTTACAGCTCAAGTTAACTTCTCATTTAAAAATTTATACGCATATTGTCTTATGACATTGGTTGCAATCTCCATAATGTGACATCATGCTCCCCCTTTCCACCCCAGGTTTCCTGTGCCTATTTGTCCAGCTGCTGTCCCTTCCTGCCTTGTCATCTTTGCTTTTGGACAGGAGTTGCCCATTTGGTCTCATATATTTGATTGAACTAAGAAGCATGTTCCTCCTGTATGTTATTTTTTATTTTATACCCGTTGCTGTCGAGTCAATTCTGACTCATAGCAACCCTATAGGCCTGTCTAATTTTTGTCTGAAAAGTGGGCTTTGGGAATAGTTTTGGTTCTGGGTTAGCAGAGTGTCTGGGGGCCGCAGTTTTGGGGGTTCCTCCAGGCTCTGCCAGACCAGTAAGTCTGGTCTTTTTTCATGAATTACTTCAGAGTTATAAAAAGAGCAGAATAGACACAGACACACACAGGGGTAAACACCCTGTGAAGATGGAGGCAGATGAATCTACAACCCCAGGAATGCCAAAGATTGCTGGTAGCTACTAGAAGCTGAAAGAGCCAAAGAAGGACCTTCCTCTACAGCCGATTCCCTGAATTCAGACTTCTAGCTTCCAGAATTATCTCATGAAATCACTTATAGCAAGAAGTTACAGGGGAGGACCGGAAAGCAGGAGACCTATAAATTGTCACTTTGAGCAAATCACTTAACCAGTTTCCTCATTTAAAGAATAGCACTAGCTGACTTGAGACCACAGGGTCCAGTCACTGACGGATTGTAGAGGAAAAGTTGGACATGAACTCCAAGGACCAACAGGGGCAGGGCTTTGGCAGGAGCTGAGGCAATTGATGTTTTGTGAAACACACTCCAAATGTTTATGTAGATAGTAGCTGCAAAATAATGGGAGAGATGGTGCACAAGCTGGATGTAGAGTTTACTGGGGACCCAGTAACTCTCTAAATGTAGGTGAGAGGGTTTCTGGATGACAGACAAACCAAATGGTAGAACTGAAGGCAGCCCACAAAGCAAATGAACAAGCAAAGAGCCAAAATATGGATAAACTCATCTTTGAAACTGATAGCAAGTTTGTCATCAAAGGCATGATGGAATGGATTGTTAACTGGAAACAAAATGGTTGGAAAACAACCTCTGGAAGAGATGTTGTCAACAGAAATTATTTTGGGAAGATTGATCAAGCTTCTGAAGGCATGGATATTCAGTGGAAGTATGTTCCTGGTTATTGAGGCATCAAAGACAATGAAGAAGCTGATAGATTGGCCACAAAAGGGTCCAGAAAATAAGATTCATTTTCATCATAGGTGTTACCTTCTCTCTTGGAGTTATATCTGCTGATGCCAACTTCCCTTTTTCTCATGGGCATCTGGAATCTCCATATAAAACTTTTTTCATTTTTGTTTCTGCCTTTTTCTACCATTGATATTAACAACTTCTTTGTCAATTAATTACAAGAGACTTTCTGCTTGGAAAAAAAAAAGTAGCACTTGCCTGCAAGAATGTGGTTATGCCCTCCTGCTAGCTGCTGCCAATGGAGTCTGTTCTAATACGTCAGTTCTTTTACTGTGATGGGTGTGGGATATTCTGAATCTCCCCCCTGGTCCCACACCTACTCCCCTTGGTTGTGGAGGCTAAATGAGACCCCAGTAAACCTCAAGAATACTCTACACCAAGCTTAAGGAAATTAGTATTCTCAGGTAATCAGGGCTGGCTTCATGGGTGTAGAACCTGGGCAGTTTAGTGCTCCGCTGTCACCATCTTGAAATTCAGGGGACCCCACATTTTCATTTTGCACTGGGCCCCACAAATTGTGTAGCTGGTCCTGCAGGTGATAAGACAATGACTAGCAAAAGTCAGAAAAATAATGTCCCCAATTAGATTCTTGGGGGCTTAGAATATACCACGATAATTTCGTTCCGGCTGAAGCCATTTAAGTGTTGACTCTGTCTCCTGGCTGTTGAGGGGAAAGAACTGTTCTGCTCTAGGAAGTGGCTCTGTCCTGTATATGGCCAGCATGGTACAGGTATGTGAAAAACACCGAGCCAATAGGGCTGAAGATAATCATTATCCTCAGCAAGAACATTTCCTGAGCATCAGCTCCATGGCTCTCCCTGTGCCAGTGGCTGTAGGAAATACACAGGGTCTCACACTACTGCCATCTTCAGAGAGCTCCCAGCTGGATGAAGAAGGTGGGACACAGATATGTCTGAGATAACCTTGAGATTAGCTCCAAATGAGGCACAGCTCTATGGCTCAGGAGTTCAGAAATGGGAAAGGGATCGCTGGTCACTGGGCTTTCAGGAAAAGCTTCAGGCAGGGTCTTAAGTGATACATGGAACTTTCTAAGTGGAAGAGTGAAACAATCCAAGCCTCAGTCCTGGATATGGACACAGAACACATTCCCTCATCTGTGTCCACCACGGTGAGTGAGTGGGAGATAGGGTCAGCAGATGGCCAGGGCCCAGGTCAGGGGTGGGGAGGAGGATGTCCCCTGAAGGCCTGTGTTGTGGAGTCATGGGCTCATGGTTTTCAGGCAGTTGGCAAGAAAAAATTTGCTCTGTAGGAAAGTGTTTCAGAAGGGGGACCCCGAAACCTCCTGAACCTGGGGAAAGATTCTAGCTGGCGAACAATTTCTAAGTCATTCCTAAGTATATGTAGGCCTTGCCTAACATCGGCCCTGCCTTATCAGCATTCTGCCTGCACTGTAGGTATGAACACTGCTGCTCACACAGTTTATTATTTATACTAAAAACTCATCTCCCAACAGCCCCAGAGTGTGCCCTGATGTAGTTTTGTTCTTTGCTTTCTTCTGGGATTGTGTAAGTAGGATAGAGGATCTCTTTATCCTGATTATGGAGGAGTCCAGGGGGTGCATTTCCTGCGTGGACTCAGGAGCTCCAGGGGGAAGAGGATGACTTTGAGGATTCTTCAGAGTTTCAGGCGACTGTTCTGGAGGAGAGAAAGGGGCAGCTGCTTTCTCTACACCTGTGCAGATTGGATAAACATGTGGTTGAGGAGTTAGACGAGGGTTACCTCAAGACCACAAGCCTGCACCGAGCAGGGGCCATTTCCAGAACTTACTGGGAACCTCACTCAAAGTCACTCATCGAGTAGAAGCACTTTGTGGTGCAAAAACACCCAGGCCCAGCACCTGGCTGGTGCATCAGAAGGTCTCTGTGCAAACAGGGGGCAGCATGGCTGCTCTTATTTCTCTGTGGAACTCTAGAGGATCTGGAAGCTGCTGTCTCTTTTCTGGTTTCTGGTCAGGCAGCAGGCTAGGACACTCTGCAGCCAAGCCTGCAGGGAGGAGGAAGCGTGACTATGCACCCAACAGACAAAAATCAAAAGAGAACCTTTCAAAGACCCTTAGGCAGCCCAAGCCAGCTCTTCCAGAAGCTTCATTTGCCATTATCACTGTCATGGTTGCCCTGGGGGCAGTGCCTGGAGTAGTGGAAAGACAACACCAAAGACAACCTATTGTACCACAAAATAGGATGTTTCTGGGTCCATCTTTCAAAGTGGTTGGTGCAGTGGAGCCCTGGTGGTGCAGTGGTTAAGAGCTCAGCTGCTAACGAAAAGGTCAGCAGTTTTACTCTGTCCTATAGGGTCACTATGAGTCAAAATCAACTCTACAGCAGCAGGTTTGGCTTGGTTTGGTGGAGTGAAGGGACCAGAATTGGTTAGAACAGGTGAGAGTCAAAGGCTGAAGGGGAAGGCAAGAGGGGCATAGATTAGTAGTAGGAGTTCTGGAACTGCCCGAGCAAATCACTCTTCCTCTCCAAGCCTCAGTTTCCCCATTTACAAAGTGAAGGTGGCGATTCACTTTAAGGTGGCAATTAAGAGGTAGAAAAGAGGAGGTAGACCGTTAGGTCCCTGGGGGTAGATTGTTGGCACGGAGGCTGGGCACAGGCCCAGAAGAGTCCTCCACTAATGTTTGAGGGGCCAAGGCAAGAGTATAAATGAAGTGTTTAAATATTTAAAAGGTATAAAGCAAACTAACAAACTGTTAAATAAAATATGTTCTATTTGCCAACTTTGAAAAAATATTTTCACGTTGAGCTGGGAGGTCAGGCTTCAATGAGAATTCTTGGACTCCTCAGAGAATTCTGAGCATGGAGCATGGCAGTGTGGAGAGAGCCGACCCCTGGGCCCTGGCTATGGCTCTGGTAAGAATGTTCTCCCACTAACAGACCTCCTGTCCCAGGGAACAGAACTAAGTGCCCCAACCCCTGTCCTTTGAAGTCCATCTTTGCTTCCTAAGAGCTGTTCCCCATCAATGGTAAGTGTGATATGGATGCTAAGGCGGCCTGTTCCTGGGAGACATGGGACTACCCTGATGGCCAACTTTGGCTCAAGGACCCCTGAGAGCTTGGCTGAACCTTTCTTAGACTGCACAGCCAGAAGTCTATGGTACCTCCACCTAACTTTCTCTCCCTCTCTTCTTTACTCAAACTCAGGTTTACAGCATGGTCACAGTCTGAACACTCTCCCAGCTTTCTCTAGCTCCTTCCTTATTTCCTTGCACACAGACATCTCGCTTGATAAAATCCTTGCACAGTTCACCCTGCCTTGACACCTGCTCTTGGAGGACCTGAAATAACATGTTGACCCCCAACCCACTCCCCTCCTTATCTTATCCCTGGCTCCTTCCCACACCATGAGGTACCTCATGTGCGTGTCTAGGGAGTCCCAGGTACCCAGAAAATGGTCTAGAAGCAGCCCCTAGTAGGCAAGTCCCCTCGGTCTGCAGTCTCTTTGCCCTGTCGTGGTATGGGGGGGGGGCGTGGTGGAGGGCTAGAGCAGGGCCCTCTAAAGTGTGGGAAACAGGCAGGGGGCTTCCCTTGTCCAAGTCTAACATGATACTGGCCAGGAGCCTCCCCTTCACACTGCCTTCCTGCCATGCTCTGGCTGGGACAGCTCATAGAGTCATGCTCTTGACCTCCATGGTTCTTTCTCATTTGCCGTGCCTGTGTGGCTCCTGGACCATGCTTTGTAACCTCCTGGGCTAGGGTTGTGATCATTGTCACAGGCCCTTCACATCTTTTGTCTTCTTTCACTTTAACGAGAGTCTATGGAAAACATAGGTTTTCCTCTGTTACCAGGGAGAAAACTGAGGCTCCAAGGTCAAGTGAGTGTCCATACTCGGGTCTTCTGATGCCCACTCCTGTGCTTAGCCATGACCTGCCAGCCAGTGGTGGCATTCATGTGGTATCACAGAACTCCCCTCTGGTAGTTCAAGTATTCCCTAATCCCTGGGAAATCAATGTGCATTTGAACTGAAGTTCTTCTTTCAACCTTGCAGCAACCTCACTGGGGGAATGGAAGGTCAAGACTGTTGTCCCCCAAGCCAGCTAGTTCCAGCCCCTCAGAACTTAGCATTATACCTGCAGTCTGGGTAGCGGTAAGCAAATCTGGGGTCACAGGTCCTCAGGGGCCTCAAGATGTCCTTCAGCCGGCTGGCGGCCCCCAGGACTTCAGGATCTGGGCGAGTACCCTCCGCACACTGAGTGAGCGCAGCATCTATCTCCTCCTGCACGGGGGAAGGGAATTTCCCCTGGAGAAGTCGGGGCAGCAACTGCCGACACACCAGCACCAGGCTCTGCTTCTCTGGGATGGCATTACAGGAGGGCAGCTCGGCCTGGCAGCCAGAAACCAGGCAGCTAAAGATGTCTTTATTCTCTTCTGCCCTGGTGGCTACCTGGCTGCCTGGAAGAGAAACGGAAAATATTACATGCCCCACTGCCTGTTCTCCTTGGGGAGAGTGCCACTAATCAGAATCCATGGGCAAAGCAGGTTTCATTTCCTAGCATTTCCCTATCATCAGGGCTCAGGGTCACAGTGGCCCCTGATGAGATCAACATGGGAGTTCTCTCTGCTATAATGTCTGTCTGTGTCATAATAGTCATGGAAAATCCACTTCTCCCTCTCAGAAGCTGGGCCTGTAATTGTAGGAATCACATCCATGTTGTTCTACTCCTGTAAGTACTGAATTAAGGAACTCAGGAAAGTATTAAGACTGGTATTACTTGGCCTTTTTAAATAAAAAATCAGGAGAAAGTACAGGTAACCCAGAATATGCATCCAGTGGTTGTACTGGAGTGGTGTTCAGTACTGATGTCCTGAATATTCTGGAATCAGCCTGATTTCTTCTAATTTTATTCTCCTTGATAAAGGCAAATCAAGAAATGAGTAAGCACGGTTTAATTTGTCTATGTTTGTAGACCTACTCATATAAATACAATAAAAAATCAGAAAAATTTTGGGCTCAGAAAATTTGGTCACTGTTAGAGATGGGGATGTTCAAAGGGTTCTAGAACCCTGGATGAGCCCCTGCACATATGATTCACTCATGCATCTCCTTTGGTGCCATGCCTTTTAATTAGAAAACTTTATATTAAAAAAAAGTGCCAAAATAGATTGTGAAGTATACCAGCAAGTCAGCCAGATATTTAAATTTTAGATAAAGACTAAAAACATCTGATGAGAAAGGCTCTAAGAGAGATAGACCTGTGAGTTGTGTGTGTATATGGTGGGGAGGGAGGCACGTCCCTGGGCCACCTCACAGACCGAATTGGACAACAGCACTGCCCCTGGTGGGCACAGTCGGGGTTGTGCAGGATGGGAAATGCCTCTCATGGACAGGGCTAAGTCCAGGTCCCCTTTGGAGTTGGAGGTGGAGCAGAGACTCAAATGGGTAAGGGGAATATTTTACATGGCAGCTAACATCCCCGAACTTGGGTTGCTCTTTCTGTGTCACACAGAGACTGGAAAGGCCCGTGGTATAACCCCTGACTACCCCTCCCTAGCTTCTGTCACCCTGAATTCTCCTCTGACAGCCACTCATCCAGGCCCATGCTGGTTACCTTCCTGCTTGTCAATGACACCCAGTGTGCTGGCATTCCGGATGAACAGATGCCCGTTGCTGAAGATGCCAAACATGCCTGCATCGATGTGGGTGAAGTAGAAGAAATAGTTCAAATCGTTGTTCCTCAGAGACTCCAGGACACCAAGGAGCTGGTAGGCGAGGTCGGCTGCCTGGTCTGGGGGTGCACCATAGAATTCCTGCAGTGGTCTGGTGCTGGTGCTGACAAGGAATCTGCCACAGGAGCCCAGATACTTGGGCAGCGGCCATCCCTCTGCCCCAGGGAAGATCTGCCAAGCCAGAAGGAGGAGGCAGGAGAAGACACTCAGAAATCTCAGTCTCTGCCTGTCACCATGAGCACACAGAAAGATCAGCCTTACCCAGGCATCCTCCGTCTCCAACCCCCTCTGTCTCCAAACCCGTCAGCAAAAGTCTCTCAACCCTTTCTATACCTCTTTGAAACTGACAATACCCCCATCCCTCCCTCCACACACATTTTTTTTTGTTCAATTATTAAAAGATTTGGAAAAGGAGGCACTAATTTCCACACTGTGGATTGTATTTCAACAGAGTTTCTCCAAATGTGGAGTCCCTGGGTGGCAAAAATGGTTAAATGCTTGGCTGCTAACTGAAAGGCTGACGATTCATACTTGCCCAGAGGCACCTCAGAAGGAAGGCCTGGCAATCTGCTTCCAAAAGGTCACAGCCATTGAAAACCCTATGAAACAGTTCTACTTGTGCACCTGTGGAGTGGCCGTGAGTCAGAATCGACTTAACAGCAACTGGTTTTGTTTTGGTCTCCAAGTGTGGTACAAGCCTCCCGATGGACTTGCTGTGTTTTTAGATGGCATACAGGATTTAAGGGAATACGTTTTAAGAGTTGTGTAGTTGACAAAACATGAATAATATTTGAGATTTGACAGATATCATTGCTTAGGAAGAGACTATGGGAAAAAAAGAGCATCAACTTAAGGCTTATTTAAAGAAAAATATTACAAAATAACACTATAGGTGGTTTTGGGATATGGCAAAAATCATGAAGCTGGCCCTTGGATGACCCACATTTAGGAAATCACTGTACTGGCCTGAAATCTTTCCTCCTGGCCCTGGGTGGATCAGCCTGGCTTGGGTAACTAGACACTCACAGATGCTCTCCCACTGACTGGGAGACAGCTTAAGCTGGTCTACGAAGCACACAGCCCCAGGCCTGTCTCTTCTGTCTCCTTGTAAGAGCTCCAAGCATGTGGATATGTGAGGTGAAAAAGCAGGAAGGGAATCCTGCCTGGTCTTTTCTTGACTATTTATTGAAGCAGGTATATCTAGAATGGCATTTCTTTAAACTATGAGAGAAATGAAGTAGCCCTGGTGATGCAGTGGTTAAGAGCTTGGCTGCTAACAAAAAGGTCGGTGGTTTGAACTCACCAGCTGCTCCATGGGAGAAAGATGTGGCAATGAGGGAAATAACAGAAACTTTAAATACGTAGCACCTTCTTCCTTGCTTTTCCTTCTTCAAAAAATGAAGCCATCCCCCTCTCTGATGAGTTTCTGTTATCTTCTGTGCATGCTCATCTACCTGTCGCTTTTGTAAAGAACCCATGTCCAAGTGCTTCTTGGCATTTCCCATGCCCAGAGGGGGCGTTGGGCCTGCTGGTGATGCCCACATATGTGTCCACAGAGCCATCCCCAGGTGGGTGGCAGGTCCCTGCCAGGCTGAGTGGAGGGTCCCAGCCCCATGGTCCCCATCCCAGGCCTCTCAGGAGCCAGGGCTGTGAGTAGCTAGTGTCTGCTGCTGCTGCCAAGGTTAGAAGGATGGGAGAAAAGACCTCTGAGACAACACGCATTCCTTCTCCTCTAGTGTCTAACATGCCAATTTTCCTAGAATCGTTTTTGTAAAGAGTCAGAGAGCTCTGGGTTTGGGTTTCATCTTTGACTTTGGCTAAGTACTTAACATCCCTGAGCCCCAGTTTCCTCATCTGGAAATGGGGACAATAATGATATTCCTGTGGGGTTAGCATTTTTTTTTTTTTTTTAGCATAAGCATTAAACGAGACAACGATGTAAAACCCCAACATAATGCTTGGCACATAGCAAGTGCTCAATAAATGAGAGCTGTTATATATTCGGTTGTCATCCATTTGGCCTATATTTTATTAACTGTTTTTACTGTGGCTTCCTCTTTTCCCTCTCCTCTTTATCTCCTTCCTCCTCTTTCTCCTCTCCGCCTCTCTTTCCTCCTCCTCTCTCTAACTTCCCTCTTCTTCCTGTTGCTCCCTCCCACTTCCTAGTTTCCTTTGTGCCTATTATGTGACCCCTGTATTGTGACCCTTGGGGTTTGGGGGAAATTGGTGTGGTTGGACTGCACATGGTCCACGAATGCTTGTTTATGTAACTGCCTGTCTACTACTGGACTGGAAGCTGCAAGAAGGCAGAGACCTGTGCCTGTTTTGTATCCCCAGGCCCTAATGCATCTTCATTTATTCAACTATTTCCCATATTGACGGACATTTAGGTTACTTCCATTTTCCTCTCTTTTCCAAGTGTAGCTTCAGGGCACACTTCTGCAAGGGTTTCTTTGGCTCCTTTCTCTGGAGTCTCCAGAACTTGCTCAAATCTTGCTACTCTTTGAGGCACAGGTCAAACTTACCCTTCAGGGCAGCCTCAGACAGTGAAGGTGGCCATTTAGCCACCCCACCCTTCACCTACCCGCTCCCCTCCACCCCCTTGAGCTCTCCTACCGTACTTCCACAGTGAAGAAGCCAAGGAATGCCACAAAGATTCTAAAATGGGCAGGTGGCCCCAAGGCATGCAGTAATGGATAGAGCGCTCAACCCTGGGCCCGCCTGAAAGTCTGAGGAGGCTGCTCCCCTGAATTTATGCTCATACCCTCCCGGGCCCACAGCAGAGTTGAACCCCTCTTTTGAGAGGCTTTCCCAGGTCTGCGGCGTTGGAGGGTCGCTGCCTACCTGTAGAAGGATGGGGTGCGCGTTGACTGCCAGCGTGTAGAGCAGTCGCAGCTTGTCGCGGTCGGTGAAGTGGTCCATGAAGATGCTGCCGGCGTCTGCCACCTCAGCATACCGACGGACCACGCGGTCCAGGAGTCGCTGCGACGGGCAACGCAAAAGGGGGCTGGGCAGGCCCTGCGGGGGTGTGGGCGAGACCCCCAGGACGGGGAAATGGGTGTTGAGCGCTGGCGGGGGCCGGCAGGAAGGGCGGATGAACAGGCGCTGCGTGTGGGGGAGACCCCGCAGGTGGGGGCCTGGGAAGGAGCGGGCTGATTGCTACTAGAGGGCGGGGCAGGAGGGGGAAAAGACCCCTGGGGCAAGGAAAGGGGGCGGAACCCTCGTGGGGGAGGGGGAGTTACTGAGGGGCGGGGGAGGGGGGATCACCACGGGGCACGAGGTGGGCAGCGAAGGGCGAGAGGGAAATTACTGCGGGGCAGGAGGAAGCGGGCCCCTTATCCTCTTAGTGGGCTCTCCTCACCCCACCCCACCCCTCACCCGGCAATCCAGCCTTAGAGCGCCAGTCTGTGTCTCCTTCCACCATCACACTCCCACCCTGCCCATGTTATCAGGCTGAATTAATCAGAGCGCCCTCCTGTGATCAGCTCTTTCGATTTCTTCCACCATTTCACTGCCAAGTTGTTATTGTGGATTTGGACTCATAGCGACCCTATGTGACAGAGTAGAACTGCCCCATGGGATTTTCTAGGCTGTTTTTTTTTTAAATCTGTACAAGAACGGATCTCTAGGTCTTTCTGCCACGGAGCCGCTGGGTGGGTTCAACTGCCAACCTATTGGTTAGCAGCTAAGCGCTTAACCATCCCCTTTTTCACTGCTACAGCGCCGCCATTATTATGTCACGCATGAGCATCTTTATATGTGCCACTTTGTTCTTTTTGTGGGGATTAAAATTTAGAGATATGAACCTAGGCTTATTTTCCATAACCTTTCAGCCCTCCTCTATACCTTTCTTCACACTCTGAACAAAAAAGATAATGAGCCTGTTAATAAAAGAAAAGAAATATAGTTATGGACACGGCCCTGGTGCCAGTCAGCCAGAATTCAACCTGGCTTCCACGCTTGCCAGCTGTGTGACCTCGAACAAGCTACTGAGTCTCTCTGTACCTTGGGTTCCAATCTTAAGTGAGGGTGACAATTGTAACACCCTATTTTTTTAAGGAGACACAAGGATCAAATAAGTTAAGAGATGTAAAATATCTAGAACAATGTCTGGCAGGTAGTGAGTACTCAGTAAATGCTAGCTATTGTTATTAAATTAATTAAGGAAGAAAAAATTCCCAGCAGAGAGAGCAGTTGGTGATAGCCAAGGAACGCTGGCTTTATGAATTGAGAACAAGATTTTCAAGTTCTGAGAAGCTAGCTTTGAAGATCACAAACCAAGCCCGAAAGATCCAGGACATAAAAGTGTGTCCGCAGGCTGTGGGTTTGCAGGATGCTGGCCTAGTGGAGGCCTGGCTAACTGAGTTGTTGGGGTAGGCAGCTAAAGGCAGTCTCCAGAGCCCTGGGCACCCAGCACGGGGTGGGGACAGCAGCCTGGAGCCCTGGGTCCCCCCCAGTAGGGGCACAGGAGGGTGGGAGGACCTCTGAGAGACTTGACGTAGGAGTTTGGAGGTTGGAGAGGATATGACCAGCCATCCCAGTTTGCCTGAGACTGAAGGGTTTCCTGGGAAACAGAGCTTTCAATGCTAAAACTAGGAAAATGAGTGGGTTGGTCACACTACAACCAGGCCACTGCTGGCATGGCTGTGGTCAGAATATGCTCCTGCCACCAGATGAGGACTAGAACAGTCTGATAGAGGCTAATGTGCATGCTCGTCAAACCACCATAGTGTGCGCAATTGGTGAGCCCCTGGACTCCCCAGGGAGGTGGGGAGGGGACTGGTCAAGATTCTGAAGTGACTGGGCAAGATGAGATGTGACTGGGGTTGCCTAACAGTGCTTGGATAACTCTTTCCATGCCTGAGAGGAGCGGGGCACAGGAAGCTCAGCTCAGGCAGAGAAAATTAAAGAGGCTCTCAGTCTTCGAGCTTCCAATTCATGTGTGCTTTGTCCTGTGGAAGTGTTTACAGTTGGGAGGAGAGGGAACTAACCCACCACGTGCCAGGCAGTGGGCTGGGTATTTCCTGTACAGTTCCCTGTTTAATACTCTCGGGTACCCCACTCCGCGTGCATCTGGCAGTTTGTCATACTGTGGGGGCTTTCGTGTTGCTGTGATGCTGGAAGCTATGCCACGAGTATTCAAATACCAGCAGGGTCACCCATGGTGGACAGGTTTGAGCTGGGTTTTCACACTAACATAGACTAGGAAGAAGGACCTGATGGTCTGCTTCTGAAAAGAATTAGCCAGTGAAAACCTCATGAATAGCAGCGGAACATTGTCTGATACAGTGCCAGAAGATGAGCCCCTCAGATTGGAAGGCACTCAAAAGATGACTGGGGAAGAGCTTCCTACTCAAAGTAAAGTCTACCTTAATGGCATGGATGGAGTCAAGCTGTCAAAACCTTCATTCGCTGATGTGGCACGATTCAAAATGAGAAGAAACAGCTGCAAACATCCATTAATAATCGGAACATGGAATGGACAGAGTATGAATCTAGGAAAATTGAAAATTGTCAAAAATGAAATGGAACCCATAAACATTGATATCCTAGGCATGAGAGAGCTGAAATGGACTGGTATTTGGTCATTTTGAATCAGACAATCATATGTTATACTACGCTGGGAATGACAACTTGAAGAGGGATGGCATTGCATTCATTGTCAAAAATAACATTTCAAGATCTATTCTGAAGTACAACGCTGTCCGTGATGGGATAATGTCCATATGCCTACAAGGAAGACCAGTTAATAGACTATTATTCAAATTTATGCACGAACTGCTAAGGCCAAAGATGAAAAAGTTGAAGATTTTTTACCAACTTCTGCAGTCTGAAATTGATCAAACATTCAATCAGGATACATTGATAATTACTGTTGACCAGAATGCAAAAGTTGGAAACAAAGAAGAAACAGTAGTTGGAAAATATGGCCTTGGTGATAGAAATGATACTGGAGACTGTATGATAAAATATGCAAGACTAATGACTTCTACATTGCAAATATCTTTTTCAACAACATAAATGGCAGCAACCCTACGTATGGACCTAGCCAGATGGAATACACAGTATCAGATTGACTACATCTGTGGATAAAGGTGATGGAAAAGCTCAGTATCATCAGTCAGAACAAGGCCAAGAACTGACTGCGGAACAGAACATCAATTGCCATGTGCGAGTTCAAGTTGAAGCTGAAGAAAATTAGAACAAGACCATGAGAGCCAAAGTATGACCTAGAGTATATCCAACCTGAATTTAGAGACCATTTCAAGGATAGATTTGACGTGTCAAACACTAATGACTGAAGACCAGATGAGTTATGGAATGACATCAAGGACATCATACATGAAGAAAGCAAGAGGTCATTAAAAGGACAAGAGAGAAAGAAAAGACCAAAGTTGATGTCAGAAGAGACCCTGAAACTTGTTCTTGTATGTTGAGTAGCTAAAGCAAATGGAAGAAATGCTGAAGTAAAACAGCTTAACAGAAGATTTCAAAGGGTGGCTCGAGAAGACAAAGTAAAGTATTATGATGACATGTGCAAAGACCTGGAGATAGAAAACCAAAAGGGAAGAACACTCTCGGCATTTCTGAAGCTGAAAAAATTCAAGCCTCAAGTTGCAATACTGAAGGATTCTATGGGGAAAATATTAAATGATGAAGGAAGCATCAAAAGAAGATGGAAGGAATTCACAGAGTCACTATACCACTATACCATTTTGGGAGGCAACATATGATCAGCAACTGATAGTAATGAAGGAAGTCCAAGCCGCACTGAAGGCATTGGCGAAAAACAAGGCTCCAGGAATTGACCGAATACCAATTGAGATGTTTCAACTAATGAATGCAGCGTTTGAAGTGCTCACTCATCTATGCCAAGAAATTTGGAAGACAGCTGCCTGGCCAACCGACTAGAAGAGATCATATTTATTTATGCCCATTCCCAAGAAAGGTGATCCAACTGGATTCGGAAATTATTGAACAATATCATTAATAACACATGCAAGCAAAATTTTGCTGAAGGTCATTCAAGAGTGGCTGCAGCAGTATATCGACAGGAAACTGCCAGAAATTCAAGCCGGATTTAGAAGAGGACGCGGAACCTGGGAGATCATTGCTGTTGTCAGATGGATCCTGGCTGAAAGCAGAGAATACCAGAAGGATGTTTGCCTGTGTTTTATTGACTATGCTAAGGCATTCGACCGTGTGGATCATAACATAACAAATTATGGATAACATTGCAAAGAATGGGAATTCTGGAACAGTTAATTGTGCTCATCAGGCATCTGTACCTGGATCAAGAGTCAGTCACTCAAACAGAACAAGGGGATGCTGCATAGTTTAGAGTCAGAAAAGAGGTGCTTCAAGGCTGTATCCTTTCACCATACTTGTTCAATCTGTATGCTGAGCAAATAATTTGAGAAGCTGGATTATATGAAGAAGAACCAGGCATCAGGATTGGAGAAAGACTCATTAACAACCTGCGTTATAAAGATGACACAACCTTGCTAGCTGAAAGTGAAGAGGACTTGAAGCATTCACTGATGAAGACCAAAGACCACAGCCTTCAGTAGGGATTACACCTCAACATAAAGAAAACAAAATTCCTCACAACTGGACCAATAAGCAACATCATGATAAACGGAGAAAAGATTGAAGTTGTCAAAGATTTCATTTTAATTCGATTCACAATCAACACCCATGGAAGCAGACATCAAGAAATCAAAAGACACATTGCATTGGGTAAATCGGCTGCAAAAGATCTCTTTAAAGTGTTAAAAAGTAAAGATATCATTTTGAAGACTAAGGTCTGCCTGACCCAAGCCATGGTGTTGTCAGTCACCTCATATGCATGCGAAAGCTGGACAATGAATAGGGAAGACTAAAGAAGAATTGACGCTTTTGAATTGTGGTGTTGGAGAAGAATATTGAATATACCATGGACTGCCAAAAGAATGAACAAATCTGTCTTGGAAGAAGTACAACCAGAATGCTCCTTAGAAGCGAAGATGGTGAGACTATGTCTCACATACGTTGGATATGTTATCAGGAGGGACCAGTCCCTGGAGAAGGACATCATGTTTAGTAAAGTAGAGGGTCAGTGAAAAAGAGGAAGACCTTCAATGAGATGGATTGACGCAGTGGCTGCAACAATGGGCTCAAGCATAGCAACGATTGTGAGGATGGCGCCGCACTAGGCAATGTTCGTTCTGTTGTATATAGGGTGGCTATGATTTTTATTTATTTATTTATTTTATGATTGGAACTGACTTGAGGGCACCTAACAATAACAACAACAAGGTATCCCAGGAGCTTCATTTTGCAAATAATGAATTAGAAGTTTGCAGGGTGTAGGTAAGGATTGGAGGGGTTGGATACAGGATTTGAATCCAATGGGTCAGACTCTAGTATCCACACCTTCTTCACTGTAATAGGCCCTGTCCCACCCCCATCCCCATAAGCTACCTTAGAAGATGATTTTAGAGGCTATGGGAACATCTCTTTGCTTCTGAACGTCTTATAACACACAGCCTGAAATTCTCCCATTACAGATGATCATAGAGGGGGAGGAGTAAGTAATTCTTTCTTCTCCAAGAGCCAACTCTTAAATGAGAATACCTCTGGGAGAGGTAGTAATCATTATCTATTATTATTGCTGTTCTTGTTATGGCCAATCAGCATCCTACCTCTGATTGGCCATAACAAGAACAGCAATAATAACAGATAATGATTAGTGAGAACTTGCTATACAACAGGAACTGTTCAAAGTCCCTCACAGGTACAGTGTCTTCTTTCATTTACTCCTCACAAGAACCTAATGAGGTAGATACTATTATTACTTCCATTTTACAGATGGCAATACTGATATTTAGGGAGATTAAGTGAGTTGCTCAAGGTCACACATACCTAGTATTTATACCAAGACAGCATGCTGGGTAAGCGATAGGTGTAGCCAGGTAAAACCTGCACCATTTGTCTTTACTGGGAATGAGATGACCACATCATGTAACACCATAGTTAGCTGAGATCTGGTCATTCATTCATTCACCCCATCAATTTTTTGGAGCATCTACTAAGCATTAGGCTGTATTCTAGGCACTGGGGATAGAAAGGGGAACAAAATAGGCCCTACCCTCCTGGGGCTCCTGTCCAGTGGGGGAGACCAACAAGCGTCCAGCAGTCACAATGTGGTGTTGGAAGTGCTGTGACTGGAGTGAAGCCAGGGAACTACTGGAGCCCATGGGAGCAGAGCCACATTATAAGTTTCGTAGGCCCCAGGTACTTTTGCCTTCATGGGCTTCTTCCTCCACTAAAAAGAAATTTAAAATTGCATTTTACAACTGCATTGGCATAAAGACAAATACATTAATATTATGTATTAAAACATTTTCTTGGACCTGAAAGTTCATTTTTTTATTTTAAAAGAAAATAAAACATTTTTGTGGGCTCCTAAAAGGCTTCTTGGGAGACAAGGAAGTCTAAGCTGAGGGCTGAAGCATGGGTAGAGTAAACTTGCAAAGTGGGTGGAAGGGTATTTTATGCAGAGGAACAATGTATGCAAACACTTCAAGATGAGAGAGAATGTGCTGGAAGCTATAAGTAGGACAGTCAGTACTCCTTGAAGCTAGAGTGTCCCTAGTAAGAGTGGACAGAGAAGTCCAAACAGGAAGAACATTGAAGTCATTCTAAGGAATTTTGATTTTATCTAGATGGGATATTTTTGGGATAGGGACCCATTAAAGGCTTTAAGCAGGGACATACTTTGATATACATTTTAGGAAACTAATTCTGGATGCGATGTGGAGAATAGATTCAGAGAAGTGTGGCCAAGACTGTTCTTAAGTTTTGGTCTGTCCTGAGGGAAAACGCCCTCTCTTGTGCTACCAAAGGATGAACTTTCTTATCTATAGCTTCTAGAGAAAAACCACATGAATGACACCTGGATTTTAGCCAGGCATATGGCTGCCCAGAGTAAAGATTCCATTCTCAGCTTCCCTTGCAGCTGGGTGTGGTAACGTGACTGGGTACAGGTCAATAAGCTATAAGAAGAAATTTCAGAGAAAGGCCTTTAAAGAGAAAGGGTGTGGCTATCTTCACCCCTTTTTAACTCCTGGCTGGAATGTGGAAGCAATGATTGGTGCTTGGACAGCTATCCTGGACCATGGCATGCTAAGAAATGTGGGTCAGTAAAATTAAAATAGGCTGGATCTCTGACAATCACAGAGCCTCTATCCCAGCCCTGGGCCACTTATTTATTTATTTGATGTTAGTACTTTATTTTTATTTATTGCACTTTAAGTGAAAGTGTACAAATCAAGTCAGCCTCTCATATAAAAACTTATTCACACCTTGCTATGTACTCATAGCTGCTGTCCCCCTAATGAGACAGCACATTTCTCCTCTCCACCCTGTATTCCTCATGACCATTCAACCAGCTCTTGTCCCCCTCTGCCTTCTCATCTCACCTCCAGACAGGAGCTGCCCACATTGTCTCATGTCTCTACTTGAGCAAAGAAGCTCACTCCTCACCAGTACCATTTTCTGTCTTATACTCCAGTCCAATCCCTACTTGAAAGGTTGGCTTTGGGAATGGTTCCAGTCTTGGGCTAACAGAGGATCTGGTGACCATGACCTCTGCAGTCCCTCTAGCCTCAGTCAGACCATTAAGTCTGGTATTTTTGTGGGACTTTGAGGTCTGATTCCCACTCTTCTCCTGCTCCATCAGGGATTCTCTGTTGTGTTCCCTGTCAGGGCAGTCATCCGTGGTAGCCGAGCACCATCTAGTTTTTCCGATTTCAGGCTGATGGAGTCTCCGGTTTTTGTGGCCCTTTCCGTCTCTTGGGCTCATATTTACCTTGTGTCTTTGGTGTTCTTTATTTCCTTAGCTCCAGGTGGGTTGAGACCAATTGGTGCATCTTAGATGGCCAGTTGCTAGCATTTAAGACCCCAGATGCCACTCACCAAAGTTGGATGCAGAACGTTTTCTTAATATATTTTGTTATGCCAATTGACCTCAATGACCCCTGAAACTATGGTCCCAGACACCCACCCCTGCTACTCTGGCCTTTGAAGCATTTGGTTGTATTCAGGAAACTTTTAAACTTTTGTTTTAGTCCAGTTGTGCTGACCTTCCCTGTATTGTATGTTGTCTTTTCCTTCACCTAAAGTAGTTCTTATCTATTATCTAATTAGTGAATACCCTTCTACCTCCCTCCCCACCCTCATAACTATCAGATAATGTTTTCCTATGTGTTTAAACTTTTTCTTGAGTTCTTATAATAGTGGTCTCATGCAATGTTTGTTCTTTTGCAACTGAATAATTTCACTCAGCATAATGCCTTCCAGATTCCTCCATGTTATGAGATGTTTCACAGATTCATCGTTGTTCTTAATCATTGCGTAGTATTCCATTGTGTGAATATACCATAATTTCTTTATCCATTCATCCATTGGTGGGCACCTTGGTTGCTTCCATCTTTTTGCTGTTGTAAACAGTGCAGCGGGAGGTGGTGCCAAGATGGCAGAGTAGTCAGATGCTTCCAGTGAACCTTCTTACAACAAAGACACGAAAAAAACAAGTGAAATGATTATATTTATGACAAGCTAGGAGCCCTGAACTTCAAAGGCAAAGTTAGAAAACAGACTGAGTGGCAGGGGGAGGGAGAGACAGTTCAGAAGCGGAGAGGAGTTGCCGGACCTGAATTACTGGGAACTCTTAGGCTGCAGTGGGCTGGTGGTAGTGTTCGGCCTCGGTTTCCTCAGGGAGAAACAGCCAGCCGCAAAGCCTACTCACACTTCCGGAACCAGAGAAGAATGGCGCTCTCAGCAAAAGCTAAGTACTTGCGTGTATTTTACCGTACCCCCAGCCCCCAATCTGACTTTAGTGGCTGTCGATTTCCCTGGGCCTGAGATAGGTTCTGCTGCACGTCCTGAGCCATTCTCCCAATCTTGGAGAAGAAATAAATTCACAGTTGGGGAAAAGATCATCTGCCAGCTCCATTAACCTGGGGAGCTCAGGACAGAAATGGCTCCTGTCCAGGCACAAACAGTCCATGGACTTTGAATAACTTTCCCCCCGCATGGACCTGTGTGGGTCTATTTCAGGAGAACAGGCCCTTGTTGGCAGACTGTAACTGTTTCAGCTATGTGGTGGAGTGGTGTGTGTTTGATATTTGACACCACTTTGCCTATTAAACAGGGTCTTCACCTACCCACATGAGGAGCCTAAGGACTGGTGGCTTCACTCAGTTCACCCAGCCACCAGCAACTGGGGTTGAAGGATAACTGGTACCTCCCAGTCCTTAAAACCCAAAGTTTTGGGTGCCCATGGTCCATCTGCAGAACCCACCCACCTGTCCACTCTAGGGAACAGGGACTCACTTTCCACACAGACACTTGGGGGACAGTTGTCAGCCCCCTGCCTTGTTCAGAGCATGACCCCCTGCTGCAACCAGATACAGGTACCTATACCAATCACTCCTGGCCTTCTAAGACTGTAGGACCGAGGCTGTACCACACACTTGGTGACCAACTACCAGGACACTTGAGCTGAAACCATACAAGAAAAATGAATGGACTCCTTAGGCTCATATACCTGATAACAGCTCTAGCCATCTGAAGACAGGACATTAGATCTTCAAAGGCAAAAATAATCAAGCTGGCTCACTCAAGCAACCTATCTGGACATATCAAAACAAAACAAAGCAAGAAGCTAGGATACAGTAAGCAAATGAAAAATAAACTAATACAATAACTTATAGATGGCTTGGAGACAACAGTCAATATCAAATCACATAAAGAAGCTGACTGTGATCGCTTAAACAAGCTCTCAATACAAATAATTAAGGGATCTTCTGGATGAAGGTGCCTTCCTGGAATTACCAGATGCAGAATACAAAAGATTAATATACAGAACTCTTCAAGACATCAGGAATGGGATCTGGAAGGAGATCAGGCAATACACTGAACAAGCCAAGGAAAACACAGATAAAGCAGTTGAGAAATTTAAAAAAGGTTATTCAAGAAAATAATGAAAAATTTAATAAGCTACAAGAATCCATAGAGAGACAGCAATCAGAAATTCAGAAGACTAAAAATAAAATTACAGAATTACTCAACTCAATAGAAAGTTAGAGGAGCAGAACTGAGCAAGTGGTAGGCAGAATTGGTGAGATTGAAGATAAAGCACTGGGCACCAATATACTTGAAGAAAAATCAGATAAAAGAATAAAAAAAAAAAATGAAGAAACCCTAAGAATCATACGGGTCTCCATCAAGAGAAACAACCTATGAGTAGCTGGAGTACCAGAAAAGGGAGGGATAACAGAAAATACAGAAAGAATGGTTGAAGTTTTGTTGGCAGAAAACTTCCCTCATATCATGAAAGATGAGAAGATATCTATCTAAGATGCTCATCGAACTCCACATAAGGTAGATCTTAAAAGAAATTCACCAAGACATAATGAAATTTCCCAAAACCATAGATAAAGAAAGAATTTTAAGAGCAGTTAGGGATAAACGAAAAGACACCTACAAAGGAGAATCAATAAGAATAAGCTTGGACTACTCAGCAGAAACCACGCAAGCAAGAAGGCAGTGGGATGACTTATATAAAGTAAAAGAAAAAAATTTTTTTTTTTTTTTTTACTGAAGGAAAAAAATTACCAGCTGAGAATCAGATATCCAGCAAAACTGTCTCTCAAATATGAAGGTGAAATTAGGACATTTCGAGAAAGACAGAAGTTTAGTGAATTTGTAAAAACCAAACCAAAGCTATAAGAAATACTAAAGGGAGTTCTTTGGTTAGAAAATCAATAATATCAGATATCAACCCAAGACTAGAATGCCGGACAGAGCAATCAGATGTCAACACAGAAAGGGAAATAACGAAAATAAATCAAGATAAAAGAATGCTCAAAACAGGGAAACAGTGATGTAACTAGGTAAAAGAAGACAACATTAAAATAATAAAGAGGACTAAGAAACGTAGTCTTAGATCTTTCATATGGAGAAGACAAGGCGATATAAAGAAATAAAAGTTAGGTTTAAACATAGAAAAATATGGGTAAATATTAAGGTAACCATTAATGAGATTAACAATCCTACTCATCAAAATAAAATACAAGAAAAAAATACTCAGCAGAGAAAAAGATCAACAACAACAAATAAGAAGAAAAGACAATATATAAAGATAAACTACTCAGCACAAAAAATTAAGTGGGAAAAACAAACTGTCAACAACACACAAAAAACGACATCACAATGACAGCACTGGACTCACACCTACCCGTAATTACGCTGAATGTAAATGGACTAAATGCACCAATAAAGAGAGAGAGAGTGGCAAAATGGATAAAAAAACACAATCTGCCTATCTGCTGCCTACAAGAGACACACCTTAGAGACACAAACAAACTAAAACTCAAAACATGGAAAAAATATACCAAGCAAACAACAATCAAAAGAGCAGGAGTGGCAATATTAATTTCTGAAAAAATAGACTTAAAGGGCGCCAAGATGGCTGACTAGGTAGACGCTACCTCGGATCCCTCTTGCAACAAAGACTCGGAAAAACAAGTGAATCGATCACATACATGACAATCTACGAACCCTGAACAACAAACACAGATTTAAAGAGTTGACATGAGTGACAGAGACAGAGAACGAACAACTACGGGGAAGCAGCGACTGTTTTCAGAGCCTGGAGCCAGCGCCCCAGTCAGGTAACCTTGGCACCAGGCTTAGGACTGGGCACAGGGGAGCTGAACACAACATCCTGTGACAGCGCAAACACGGGGCGCAACCCTACCCCCCTGAACTGACCTCGGGAGGGGGCCCAGCCGGTCAGCGCAGGCGGCGCGGCGACGCAGCTGGCAGGAGGAGAAGTCGCCGGGAGCCAGAGACTGGTTTTGGAGCCGGGAGTGCAGCGTCCCAGCTGGGGAACCTTGACGCTGGGCTTTGGATTGGCAGTGGAGGAACTGACCGCGGCTTCTGCGGGCCAGACCCTCGGGGGCAATCTCTTCACAGCCAGCACACATAGGTGACACGCCACTCGGGAATCTCAGATAAAATAGTCATCCCAAGCAAGATAAGCAACTTTGTCCATATTCCGGGGTGCTACTCTCTCCTGTTTTACTGAACCCTCCCCTCGCCTTCCCAGGCGGCTTCATTAACATTGGAATTTCCTGAGCCAGAGGGAGAACGGCTCCACGGCTTTTCTTTCCCCCTTTTTTTTTGGTCTTTTCCTAACCCATTCTTCCGGCCTGAGAGAAGGAACCACAAAAACACCAGGGAACAAAAATCCTTCCCTAATTGGACTAAAAACACAGAACCAGCTCCAGCCAAGCATATGTGATCCATATCTCCGGCTACAGGGAAAAAGGTGGCTATTATAATGCAAAGGCATTTCTTATAGGGATCTGACTGCATTTTTTTTAGCGGATTTACTGGAAAAACAGGTTTCCCAGGTCTGATACCTCTGCGCATTCAACAGAGCCCTCACTGACCCACAACAGGGAACTGAGGGCTGAAGCTACCCCCAGACCGCCTAGCCTCCTGCCTTAGGGGTCTAAGGAGGGTGACACCTACCAATCTGTAGAGGTACTTGCACTGGGGGCCTAAGGTACAGCTGCAGAGCCCTCCCACCGAGGTGCTTTAGGAATAGAGACACACCTACCTCACTGACACTTGGGGGAAGCCTGTCAGCATCCTGCCCCCCCTGGAGTGTGAACCCCAGCTGTTAATAGAATCTGGTGCACACAACTATCACCATTACTTCTCAACGTGGATAAGTGTTAGGGTGCAGCACACACTTGATGACCCAAAATCAGATTCTACTCAAGAATAGTGAACAGACTCAGGCATATATATCTGGCAACAGCCCAAACCAGCTGGTAATAGGTCATAAGTAAGTCAAGGGCTACAACAATCAAGACAGCACAATCTAGTAGCCCATCCACGTATATTGAAAGAAAACAAACCAAGATAAGACTCAGTGAGCAAATATAGAATAAATCACTACAATATCTTAGTGATGGCTCAGAGACAGCAGTCGATATCAAACCACATAAAGAAGCAGACCATGATTGCTTCTACAACCCCCCAAACAAAAGAATCAAAATCTTTCCCAAATGAAGATACAATCCTGGAATTGTCAGGTACAGAATATAAAAAACTAATTTACAGAATGCTTCAAGACATCAGGGATGACCTCAGAAATGAAATAAGGCAAACTGCAGAAAAAGCCAAGGAACACACTGATAAAACTGTTCAAGAACTCAAAAAGATTATTCAAGAACATAGTGGAAAAATTAATAAGTTGCAAGAATCCGTAGAGAGAGAGCATGCAGAAATCCAAAAGATTAACAATAAAATTACGGAATTAGACAATGCAATAGGAAGTCAGAGGACCAGACTCGAGCAATTAGAATGCAGACTGGGAAATCTGGAGGACTAGGGAATTATCACCAACACAGCTGAAAAAAAATCAGATAAAAGAATTTAAAAAAATGAAGAAACCCTAAGGATCATGTGGGACTCTATCAAGAAGGATAACCTGCATGTGATTGGAGTCCCAGAACAGGGAGGGGGGACAGAAAACACAGAGAGAATAGTTGAAGATCTGCTGACAGAAAACTTCCCTGACATCATGAAAGACGAAAGGATATCTATCCAAGATGCTCATCGAACCCCATTTAAGATTGATCCAAAAAGAAAAACACCAAGACATATTATCATCAAACTTGCCAAAACCAAAGATAAAGAGAAAATTTCAAAAGCAGCCAGGGATAAAAGAAAGGTCTCCTACAAGGGAGAATCAATAAGAATAAGTTCAGACTACTCAGCAGAAACCATGCAGGCAAGAAGGCAATGGGATGACATATACAGAGCACTGAAGGAGAAAAACTGCCAGCCAAGGATCATATATCCAGCAAAACTCTCTCTCAAATATGAAGGCGAAATTAAGAGATTTACAGATAAACACAAGCTTAGAGAATTTGCAAAAACCAAACCAAAGCTACAAGAAATACTAAAGGAAATTGTTTGGTCAGAAAACCAATAATATCAGATACCAGCACAACACAAGGTCACAGAACAGAACATCCTGATATCAACTCAAATAGCGAAATCACAAAAACAAATTAAGATTAATTAAAAAAAAATGCTCAAAACAGGGAATCATTGAAGTCAATAGGTAAAAGATCACAATAATCAAAAAGAGGGACTAAATACAGGTGGCATAGAACTGCCATATGGAGAGGGATACAAGGCGATATAGGACAATACAAGTTAGGTTTTTACTTAGAAAAATAGGGGTAAATATTAAGGTAACCACAAAGAGGTATAACACCTCCATAACTCAAAATAAAAACCAAGAAGAATGTAACAACTCAGCAAACATAAAGTCAAATACTATGAAAATGAGGATCACACAATTTACAAAGAAAAACATCTCAGCACAAAAAAGTAAGTGGAAAAATGAAATTGTCAACAACACACATAAAAAGGCATCAAAATGACAACACTAAACACTTATCTATAATTACACTGACTGTAAAAGGACTAAATGCACCAATAAAGAGACAGAGAGTCTCGGACTGGATAAAGAAACACGATCCGTCTATATGCTGCCTACAGGAGACACACCTTAGACTTAGAGACACAAACAAACTAAAACTCAAAGGATGGAAAAAAATATATCAAGCAAATAATAAGCAAAAAAGAAGAGGAGTAGCAATATTAATTTCTGACAAAATAGACTTTAAACTTAAATCCACCACAAAGGATAAAGAAAGACGCTACATAATGATAAAAGGGACAATTGACCAGGAAGATATCACCATATTAAATATTTATGCACCCAACGACAGGGCTGCAAGATACATAAATCAAATTTTAACAGAACTGAAAAGTGAGACAGACACCTCCACAATTATAGTAGGAGACTTCAACACACCACTTTCGGAGAAGGACAGGACATCCAGTAGGAAGCCCAATAGAGACACGGAAGACCTAATTACAACAATCAACCAACTTGACCTCATTGACTTATACAGAACTCTCCACCCAACTGTTGCAAAGTATACTTTTTTTTCTAGCGTACATGGAACATTCTCTAGAATAGATCACATATTAGGTCCTAAAACAAACCTTTGCAGAATCCAAAACATCGAAATATTACAAAGCATCTTCTCAGACCACCAGGCCATAAAAGTGGAAATCAATAACAGAAAAATTAGGGAAAAGAAATCAAATACTTGGAAAATGAACAATACCGTCCTGAAAAAAGACTGGGTTATAGAAGACATTAAGGAGGGAATAAAGAAATTCATAGAATGCAACGAGAATGAAAACACTTCCTACCAAAACCTCTGGGACACAGCAAAAGCAGTGCTTAGAGGCCAATTATATCGATAAATGCACACACACAAAAAGAAGAAAGAGCCAAAATCAGAGAACTGTCCCTACGACTTGAACAAATAGAAAGTGAGCAACAAAAGAATCCATCAGGCACCAGAAGAAAACAAATAATAAAAATTAGAGCTGAACTAAATGAATTAGAGAACAGAAAAACAATTGAAAGAATTAACAAAGCCAAAAGCTGGTTCTTCGAAATAATTAACAAAATTGATAAACCATTGGCCAGACTGACTAAAGAAATACAGGAAAGGAAACAAATAACCTGAATAAGAAACGAGATGGGCCACATCACAACAGATCCAACTGAAATGAAAAGAATCATATCAGATTATTACGAAAAATTGTACTCTAACAAATTTGCAAACCTAGAAGAAATGGATGAATTCTTGGAAAAACACTACCTACCTAAACTAACACAATCAGAAGTAGAACAACTAAATAGACCCATACCAAAAAAAGAGATTGAAATGGTAATCAAAAAACTCCCAACAAAAAAAAGCCCTGGCCCGGATGGGTTTACTCCAGAGTTCTACCAAACTTTCAGAGAAGAGTTAACACCTGTACTACTAAAGGTACTTCAAAACATAGAAAATGACGGAATACTACCTAACTCATTCTATGAAGCCACCATTTCCCTGATACCAAAACCAGGTAAAGACATCACAAAAAAAGAAAATTACAGACCTATATCCCTCATGAACATAGATGCAAAAATCCTCAACAAAATTCTAGCCAATAGAATTCAACAACATATCAAAAAATTAATCCACCATGACCAAGTGGGATTTATACCAGGTATGCAAATAAAAAAAAGGCTGGTTTAATATTAGAAAAACCAATAATGTAATCCACCATATAAATAAAACAAAAGACAAAAACCACATGATCTTATCAATTGATGCAGAAAAGGCATTGACAAAGTCCAACACCCATTTATGATAAAAACTCTCACCAAAATAGGAATTGAAGGAAAATTCCTCAACATAATAAAGGGCATCTATACAAAGCCAACAGCCAACATCGCTCTAAATGGAGAGAACCTGAAAGCATTTCCCTTGAGAATGGGAACCAGACAAGGGTGCCCTTTATCACTGCTCTTATTCAACATTGTGCTAGACATCCTAGCCAGAGCAATTAGGCTAGACAAAGAAATAAAGGGCATCCGGATTGGCAAGGAGGAAGTCAAATTATCTCTATTTGCAGATGACATGATCTTACACACAGAAAACCCTAAGGAATCCTCCAGAAAACTACTGAAACTAATAGAAGAGTTTGGCAGAGTCTCAGGTTATAAGATAAACATACGAAAATCACTTGGATTCCTCTACATCAACAAAAAGAACATCGATGTGGAAATAACCAAATCGATACCATTCACAGTAGCCCCCAAGAAGATAAAATACTTAGGAATAAATCTTACCAAAGATGTAAAAGACCTATACAAAGAAAACTACAAAGTACTACTACAAGAAACTAAAATGGACCTACTTAAGTGGAAAAACATATTTTGCTAATGGATAGGAAGACTGAACATAGTTAAAATGTCTATTCTGCCAAAAGCCATCTATACATACAATGCACTTCCGATCCAAATTCCAATGTCATTTTTTAATGTGATGGAGAAGCAAATCACCAACTTCTTATGGAAGGGAAAGAAGCCTTGGATAAGTAAAGCATTACTGAAAAAGAAGAAGAAAGTGGGAGGCCTCACTCTACCTGATTTCAGAACCTGTTATACAGCCACAGTAGTCAAAACAGCCTGGTACTGGTACAACAACAGGCACATAGACCAATGGAACAGAATTGAGAACCCAGATGTAAATCCATCCACATACGAGCAGCTGATATTTGACAAAGGACCAGTGTTAGTTAATTGGGGAAAAGATAGTCTTTTTAACAAATGGTGCTGGCATAACTGGATATCCATTTGCAAAAGAATGAAACAGGACCCATACGTCACGCCATGCACAAAAACTAACTCCAAGTGGATCAAAGACCTAAACATAAAGACTAAGACGATAAAGATCATGGAAGAAAAAATAGGGACACCCTTAGGAGCCCTAATACAAGGCATAAACAGAATACAAAACATTACCAAAAATGACGAAGAGAAACCAGATAACTGGGAGCTCCTAAAAATCAAACACCTATGCTCGTCTAAAGGCTTCACCAAAAGAGTAAAAAGACCACCTACAGACTGGGAAAGAATTTTCGGCTATGACATCTCCGACCAGAGCCTGATCTCTAAAATCTATATGATTCTATCAAAACTCAACCAGAAAAAGACAAACAACCCAATCAAGAAGTGGGCAAAGGATATGAACACACACTTCACTAAAGAAGATATTCAGGCAGCTAACAGATACATGAGAAAATGCTCTCGATCATTAGCCATGAGAGAAATGCAAATTAAAACCATGGTGAGATTCCATCTCACTCCAACAAGGCTGGCATTAATCCAAAAAACACAAAATAATAAATGTTGGAGAGGCTGCGGAGAGATTGGAACTCTTATACACTGCTGGTGGGAATGTCAAATGGTACAACCACTTTTGGAAATCTATCTGGCGTTATCTTAAAGAGTTAGAAATAGAACTACCATACAACCCGGAAATCCCACTCCTCGGAATATACCCTAGAGAAATAAGAGCCTTCACAGGAACAGATATATGCACACCCATGTTTATTGCAGCTGTGTTCACAATAGCAAAAAGCTGGAAGCAACCAAGGTGTCCATCAACGGATGAATGGGTAAATAAATTGTGGTATATTCACACAATGGAATACTACGCATCGATAAAGAACAGTGACGAATCTGTGAAACATTTCATAACATGGAGGAACCTGGAAGGCATTATGCTGAGCGAAATTAGTCAGAGGCAAAAGGACAAATATTGTATAAGACCACTATTATAAGATCTTGAGAAATAGTATAAACTGAGAAGAACACATACTTTTGTGGTTACGAGGGGGGGAGGGAGGGAGGGTGGGAGAGGGTTTTTTACTGATTAGTTAGTAGATAAGAACTGCTTTAGGTGAAGGGAAGGACAATACTCAATACATGGAAGGTCAGCTCAGCTGGACTGGACCAAAAGCAAAGAAGTTTCCAGGATAAACTGAATGCTTCAAAGGTCAGCAGAGCAAGGGCAGGGGTTTAGGGACCATGGTTTAAGGGGACTTCTAAGTCAATTGGCAAAATAATTCTAGTATGAAAACATTCTGCATCCCACTTTGAAATGTGGAGTCTGGGGTCTTAAATGCTAACAAGCGGCCATCTAAGATGCATCAATTGGTCTCAACCCACCTGGATCAAAGGAGAATGAAGAACACCAAGGTCACAAGATAACTAAGAGCCCAAGAGACAGAAAGGGCCAAATGAACCAGAGACTTACATCATCCTGAGACCAGAAGAACTAGTTGGTGCCCGGCCACAACCGTTGACTGCCCTGACAGGGAGCACAACAGAGAACCCCTGAGGGAGCAGGAGATCAGTGGGATGCAGACCCCAAATTCTCACGAAAAGACCATACTTAATGGTCTGAGACTAGAGGAATCCCGGCGGTCATGGTCCCCAAACCTTCTGTTGGCCCAGGACAGGAACCATTCCCGAAGACAACTCATCAGACATGAAAGGGACTGGACAGTGGGTAGGAGAGAGATGCTGATGAAGAATGAGCTATTTATATCAGGTGGACACTTGAGACTGTGTTGGCATCTCCTGTCTGGAGGGGGGATGGGAGGATAGAGAGAGTTGGAAGCTGGCAAAATTGTCACAAAAGGAGAGACTGGAAGGGCTGACTCACTAGGGGGAGAGCAAGTGGGATTACGGAGTAAGGTGTATATAAACTTATATGTGACAGTCTGACTTGATTCGTAAACGTTCACTTGAAGCTCAATAAAAGTTAATAAAAAGAAAATAGACTTAAAGTTAAATCCACCACAAAGGATAAGGAAAACACTATATAATGATTAAAGGGACAATATACCAGATTTTTTTTTTATACCAGAGGGATATAACCATATTAAATATTTATGCACCCAATGACAGGGCTGCAAGATATATAAAACAAACTGAAACAGCATTGAAAGTGAGACAGACAGCACCAAAATGATAGTAGGAGACTTCAACACACCACTTTTGGTGAGGGACAGAACATCCAGAAAGCAGCTCAATAAAGACACCGAAGATCTAAATGACACAATCAACCAACTTGGCTTCATAGACGTATACAAAACACTCCACCCAACAGCAGCCAAGTATACTTTCTTTTCTAGTGCACATGGAATAGTCTCTAGATAGACCACATATTAGGTCATAAAGCAAGCCTTAGCAGAATCCAAAACACTGAAATATTACAAAGCATCTTCTCTGACCATAAGACCATGAAAGTAGAAATCAATAACAGAAAAAGCAGAGAAAAGAAATCAAACACTTTGAAACTGAACAATATCCTGCTCAAAACGATTGGGTTATAGAAGACATCAAGGATGGAATAAAGAAATTCATAGACTCCAATGAGAATGAAAACATTTCCCATCAGAACCTTTGGGACACAGCTAAAGCAGTGCTCAGAGGTCAATTTATATAAATAAAAGCACACGCACAAAAGAAGAAAGGGCTAAAATCAAAGAATTATCCCTTCTACTTGAACAAATAGAAAGAGAGCAACAAACGAAACCCTTGGGCACTAGAAGAAAGCCAGTAATAAAAATTAGAGCAGAATTAAATGAAATGGAGAACAGAAAAACAATTGAGTTAACAAGACAAAAAGCTGGTTCTTTGAAAAAATTAACAAAATTGATAAACCATTGACCAAACTGACAAAAGAAAAACAGGAGAGGAAGCAAATAAGCCAAATAAGAAATGAGATGGGCCATACTACAACAGACCCAACTGAAATAATAAGAATCATATCAGATTACTATGAAAAATTGTACTCTAACAAATTTGAAAACCTAGATGAAATGGATGAATTTCTAGAAACACACTACCTACCTAAACTGACATAAGCAGAGGTAGAACAACTAAATAAACCCATAACAAAAGAAGAGATTGGAAAGGTAATTAAAACACTCCCAACACAAAAAAAGCCCTGGCCCTGATGGCTTCACTGCAGAGTTCTACCAAACTTTCAGAGAAGAGTTAACACCACTACTACTAAAGGTCTTTCAGAGCATAGAAAAGGACGGAATACTCCCAAACTCATTCTATGAAGAGAGCATACCCCTGATACCAAAACCAGGTAAAGGCACCACAAAGAAAGAAAATTACAGACCTATATCCATCATGAACTTAAATTTAGATGCAAAAATCCTCAACAAAATTCTAGCCAATAGAATTCAACAGCATATCAAAAAAATAATTCACCATGACCAAGTGAGATTCATACCAGGTACGCAGGGATGGTTCAACATTAGAAAAACAATTAATGTAATCCATCATGTCAATAAAACAAAAGACAAAAACCACATGATCTTATCAATTAATGCAGAAAAGGTATTTGACAAAGTTCAACATTCATTCATGATAAAAACTCTCAGCAAAATAGGAATAGAAGGAAAATTCCTCAACATAAAAAAGGGCATTTATACAAAGCCAACAGCCAATATCATCCTTAATGGAGAGAGTCTGAAAGCACTCCACTTGAGACTGGGAACCATACAAGGATGCCCTTTATCACCACTCTTATTCAACATTGTGCTGGGGGTCCTAGCTGGAGCAATTAGGCTAAAGAAATAAAGGGCATCCAGACTGGCAAGGAAGAGGTAAACGCATCTCTCTTTGCAGATTACACAGAAAACCCTAAAGAATCCTCCAGAAAACTACTGAAACTAACAGGAGAGTTCAGCAGAGTATCAGGATACATGATAAACATACAAAAATCAGTTGGATTCCACTACACCAACAAAAAGAACATCAAAGAGGAAATCACCAAATCAATACCATTTACAGTGGCTCCCAAGAAGATAAAATACTTAGGAATAAACCTTACCAAAGGTGTAAAATACATATACAAAGAAAACTACAAGACACTACTGCAAGAGACCTACATAACTGGAAAAACACACCTTGCTGATGAATAGGAAGACTTAACATTATAAAAATATCTATTCTACCAAAAGCGATCTATAGATACAGTGCAATTCTGATCCAAGTTCCAATGACGTGTTTTAATGAGCTGGAGAAACAAATCTCCAACTTCATATGGAAGGGAAAGAGGCCCCAGATAAGTAAAGCATTACTGAAAAAGAAGAACAAAGTGGGAGGTCTCACTCTACCTCATTTTAGAACCTATTATACCGCCACAGTAGTCAAAACAGCCTGATACTGGTACAACAACAGATACATAGACCAATGGAAGAGAATTGAGAATCCAGACATAAATCCATCCACATATGAGCAGCTGATATTTCACAAAGGCCCCAAAGTCAGTTGAATGAGGAAAAGACAGTCTCTTTAACAAATGGTGCTGGCATAACTGGATATCCATCTGCAAAAAAATGAAACAAGACCCATACCTCACACCATGCACAAAAACTAACTCTAAGTGGATCAAAGACCTAAATATAAAGTCTGAAACGATAAAGATCATGGAAGAAAAAATAGGGACAATGTTAGGAGCCCTAATATATGGCATAAAGAGTATATAAAACATTACTAACAATGCAGAAGAGAAGCTAGATGACTGGGAGCTCCTAAAATTCAAGCACCTATGCTCATCCAAAGACTTCACCAAAAGAGTAAAAAGGTTACCTACAGACTGGGAAAAAGTTTTTAGCCATGACATTTCTGATCAGCATCTGATCTCCAAAATCTATATGATACTGCAAAAACTCAAGTACAAAAAGACAACCCAATTAAATAATGAACAAAGGATATGAACAGGAACTTCACTAAAGAAGACATTCAGGTAGTTAACAGATACATGAGGAAATGCTCATGATCATTAGCCATTAGAGAAACGCAAATCAAAACTACAGTGAAATTCGATCTCACTCCAACAAGGCTGGCATTAATCCAGAAAACACAAAATAATAAATGTTGGAAAGGTTGTGGAGAGACTGGAACACTTAATACATTGCTGGTGGGAATGTAAAGTGGTACAACCACTTTGGAAATTGATTTGGCGCTTCTTTAAAAATTAGAAATAGAAGTACTATACGATCCAGCAATCCCACTCCTTGGAATATACCTTAGAGAAATAAGAGCCTTTACATGAACAGATATATGCACACCCATGTTCATTGCAGCAGTGTTTACAATAGCAAAAAGCTGGAAGCAACCAAGGTGCCCATCAACAGATGAATGGATAAATAAATGATGGTGTATTCACACAATGGACTACTATGCATTAATAAAGAACAATGATGAATCCATGAAACACTTCATAACATGGAGGAATCTGGAAGGCATTATGCTGAATGAAATTAGTCAGTTGCAAAAGGACAAATATTGTATGAGACCACTCTTATAAGAACTCAAGAAATAGTTTAAACAGGGAAGAAAATATTCTTCATGGTTATGAGAGCGGGGAGGGAGGAAGGGAGAGGGGTTTTCACTAATAAAAAAAAAATTAAATTGTAGTTAAGAAATATTTTAGGTGAAGGGAAAGACAGCACACAATACAGGAGAGGTCAGCACAACTGGACTAAACCAAAAGCAAAGAAGTTTCCTGAATAAACTGAATGCTTCGAAGGCCAGTGTAGCAGAGGCGGGGTTTGGGGACCATGGTTACAGGTGACATCTAAGTCAATTGGCATAATAAAATCTATTAAGAAAACATTCTGCATCCCACTTTGGAGAGTAGCACCTGGGATCTTAAAAGCTAGCAAGCAGCTATCTAAGATGCATCAACTGGTCTCAACCCACCTGGATCAAAGAAGAATGAAGAACACCAAGGACACAAGGTAATTATGAGCCCAAGAGACAGAAAGGGCCACATAAATCAGAGCCTACATCATCCTGAGACCAGAAGAACTAGATGGTGCCCGGCTACCACGGATGATTGCCCTGACAGGGAACACAACAGAGAACCCCTGAGGGAGCAGCAGAGCAGTGGGATGCAGGCCTCAAATTCTTGTAAAAAGACCAGACTTAACGGTCTGACTGAGTCTACCCCAGAGGTCATGGTCCCCAGACCTTCTGTTAGCCCAAGACAGGAACTATTCCCAAATGGTTGGGCTTGACTCTGGAATAGAAAATGATACTGGAGAGGAGTGAGCTTCTTGCATCAAGTAGACACATGAGACTATGTGGGCAGCTCCTGTCTGGAGGGGAGATGAGAGGGCAGAGGGGGTCAGAAGCTGGCCGAATGGACACGAAAATAGAGAGTGGAGGGAAGGAGTGTGCTGTCTCATTAGAAGGAGAGTGACTAGGAGTTTTTGTATGAGAGACTGTCTTTGCAAACTTTCACTTAAAGTACAATAAAAAACTTTAAGTACAAAAAAAAAACAAAGTACAATAAAAAAAAAACTGTGCTGAAATGAACATGGATGTGCATATATCTGTTTGTGTGAGGGGTCTTATTTCTCTAGGATATATTCCAAGGAGTGGGATTGCTGGTTGGTATGGTATTTCTATTTCTAAGGAAGCGTAAAATCGATTTCCAAATTCTACATTTCCACCACCATTGTGTAAGTGTTCCAGTCTCTCCACACCTCTCCGACATTTATTATTTTGTTTTTTTGGATTAATGCCAGCCCTATTGGGGTGAGATGATATCTCATTGTAGTTTTGATTTGCATTTCTCTAATGGCGATGATCGTGAGCATTTCCTCATGTATCTGTTAGTCCCCTGAATGTCTTCTTTGGTGAAGTGTCTGTTCATATCTTTTGTCTGTTTTTTAATTGGGTTATTTGTCTTTTTGTTCTTGAATTTTTGAGGCGTTTTAGAGATTAGATGCTGATTGTAGTTGTCATAGCCAAAAAGTTTTTTGCCTTCTGTAGGTAGTCTTTTTACTCCTTTGGTGAAGTCTTTGGATGAGCACAAGTGTTTGATTTGTAGGAGCCCCCAGTCATCTAGTTTCTCTTGTGGTGTTTGTGCATTGTTAGTAAAGTTTTGTGTACTGTTTATGCCAAGTATTAGGGCTCCTAGCATTGTCCCTTTTTTTTTTTGCTTCCATGGTCTTTATCCTTTTAGGTTTTATATTTAGGTCTTTGATCTATTGTGAGTTAGTTTTTGTGCATGGTGTGAGGTACGGGTCTTGTTTCATTTTTTTGCAGATGGATATCCAGTTATGTCAGCACCATTTATTAAAAAGACTGTCTTTTCCCCATTAAACAGACTCTATGCATTTGTCAAATATCAGCTGCTCCTGTGTGGATGGATTTATGTCTGGATTCTCAATTGTTTTCCATTGTTCTATGTATCTGTTGTTGTACCAGTACCATGGTGTTTTGACTACTGTAGCGGTATATGTTCTAAAATTATGTTGTGTGAGACCTCCCACTTTGTTTTCCCCATTCAACTGACTTCGGGCCTTTGTCAAATATCAGCTGCTCATATGTGGATGGATGCAAATGAACATGCATTCTTGATGGCAGGGTGTGGACGCTTGGTGAAGACACGCTCCCATCCCCGCCCCCACTCTTCAGACATCCATCACCTTTCCCTAAAACATTTTGGCTGCTAAAACTCCATAGAGCTCTCCTTTAAACAGGGGTTGTTGTTGTTGTTAGTGGATGTTGAGTTGGCTCTGACTCATGGTGACCCCAAGCACAACAGAATGAAATGTTGTGTTGTCTTGTGCCATCTTCATGATTCTTGGTATGCTCCAGCCCATCATTGTGGCCACTGTGTATTTTGAGTGCTTTCCAACATAAGGGACTCATCTTCCAGCACCATATCAGACAATATTCTGCTGTGATTCACAGGGTTTTCATTGGCTGATTTTTGTAAGTAAATTGTCAGGCCTTTCTTCCTAGTCTGTCCTAGTCTGGAAGCTCCACTGAAACCTGTTCAGCAGGTGACCCTGGTGGTATTTGAAATAATGATGGCATAGCTTCCAGCATCATAGCAACATGTAAGCCACCACAGTAAAACAAACTTTCAAATGGGTGGTGGTTAAGTGGGAGTATACACACTGTAATAAGGGTGCTCCAAAAGACCAGACAACCATTGAAACCTAACCAAATGAATATCTCTGATGCTTGGAGGAGACATGGATGAGCTGACCTCTCAAATTACATCACAGAGCCTGCTCTGCCTTCTCAGGAGGTTTGATTCTCTCTTCCAGAGAGCAAGGAGGGCTCAAGCTAAAAGAAGAATCCAGAAGACCAAGTTGCAGCTGGAAAGGCATCAACTCTCCAAGGGCCACATATTGACTCAAATTAGCCTTTAGTCCCATGCTACAGCTCTGGGTTACAAGAACAAAGGAGAGCTGGAATCCTAGTTGCCTTGATTTTTATGCTTCCTTTTTTTTTTTTTATGTTGAGTCAGGAAAGGGTAAAGATACTAGGATTGTCGTTTTGGTCATTTCACTCAGAAAGAGGTGTCAGAAGTCATGCTACTGAACAGTACATTTCAACGTGGTGGAAAGACTGGAGCAGTTCGAATTCCGTACTACTGCCTGTCCTACCAGCCCTTTGGGAATTGAGCACAGACTTAGCTTCAGGGCTTCGAACCAGTTAGAAGCCCTGCTGATAATCTGCATTTCTAACAAGTTTCCAGGGGATACTAATGCTGCTGGTTAGGGACCAATTCTGAGAAGCACTAATAGAGCCGTGGTTCTCAAAATTTATCATATGTAAGAATCACCTAGGGATCTTGTTAAAATGTAGATTCTGATTCAGTGTATCTGAGGTGGAAATGCAAATTCTCAGCAGGGGTTTGAACTGGGAACAAACTGGTTTGAAGCCCTGCCCAGTTTACAAGCCTCCCAGAACATGCATGTGAAAGGCTTGGTGTGGTGAGAGGCACATACTTTGCACTTGGTACCCATCATGGTCACCACCATCATCATCATCATCAACATCAGCATCATCACTGTCATGTTATAGATGTGCCTTCTAACCAATCATGATATTTTCCATGCCCTATGTCCCCTTCTTGCTGAAGTTTCCCCTCCCATGGCCCCTTGCTTAGGGAAGCAGGGTGAAGCTGTCCTTGATGGGGTGGGGATGAGGTTGCCTGATGTGACAAAGCTCTGCTTAATGAGGTGTTGATGAAGAGTTAGGCCAATTATTCAGACTCCTTTTGAGATTTAGATTTGGGATCCATCTGAGAAGGAGGGGACTGGGCAGACCAATGGAAAGAAGCAGAGACACCATGAGCCAGGGTGACTGGGGGCCATGAAAGAAGGGTTGAAGTACTAGATGCATGGCTGCTAGATGCCAGAGCTGCCTCAACTTCTGGAAGCTTCCAGGCCTGATTCAGGATCAGGGATGGCCTTACCACAAACCCCATTTCCAAAGAGTAATCTTACTGAGTCTTTGTTCCTCACCCCCAGGAAAGCCAAGCAGCCCAAGAACCCAGAGAAATGTGGCTTCACTGAGGCACGAGGAAATGGCAATGGGTTAGGAATGGAAGTCCTGGGCCTACTGGGACTCAGCTCCCACCTCTGTAAGAAGGCATGATGATGTCTCTCCTCCTACCTCACAGGAATGGCAGGAGGAGTGAAGAAAATGATGTATGTAAACCTCTTTAAGGCATTCAACATCCTGGATCCCCATATACCCGTTGCTGTTGAGTTAATTCTGACTCATAGCAACCCTATAGGACAGAGTAGAACTGTCCCATAGGGTTTCCAAGGAGTGGCTGGTGGATTCAAACTGCTGATCTTTTGGATAGCAGCCTAGCTCTTAACTACTGCACCACCAGGGCTCGATCCCATATAGCCATATGATTATCAAGCTCATTTCCCATATTAATCATCCAACTTGGTTCTGATTTGGCTGTTTCCAAAAGCAAATATTACTTAAAAGATTTTACCATCGCTGAACATATTTGAGCATTTGCTCCAATGGAAATAAATGTGTGGAAGAAAAGAACACCAACTGCTCTTAGAAAGAAAATATAAGACCAAAGAAATAGAGATTTTCTCTTTAAGATTGAAAGTCAGCTTTTCTCAAGAAGAAAGTTGCCCTGGCCAGCTAGATTTGGCAGGCTGAGGCAAATCTCAAAAAAATGAATTTTTTACTTTGCATGGACTTACTGTTCTCAAGCTTCCCTGGCACCAAGAGAGAAGAAGATAAAGTTCTAGCACTGATAAACCTGTGAGTTTACTTTCCGGTTACATACATTAGCACGTTTTATATGATTAGTTGTTAAATATGCTTGCGAAACACAGCTTAGGTTAATTATGTGACTTAGCTTATCAGTGAGTCCCTGGGTGGTAGAAACAGTTAACATGCTCAGCTGCTAACCAAAAGGTTGGTGGTTTGAGTCCACCCAGAGACACCTTGGAAGAAAAGCTTGGTGATCTACTTCTGAAAAATCAGCCATTGAAAACCCTGTGGAACACAGATCTACTCTGACTAACATGGGGTTGGTTGTCAAGAGTCAGGGCTGACTCCGTGGCAGCTAATGACAACTACAGTTAATGTGTCATCATTAAAACAATGATGATTCAATAACTGTATCAGTTGTTGTGGATAATTACACCAAAAGTTACTGAAAATATCTTCAAGCCTAATTGTATTTAAACCCATGGGAACCCCTGTTTGGTATATGCTATCAAAAGTAGCATATACCAAAAGTCAAGAAATCAAAAGACGCATTGCATTGGGCTAATCTGCTGCAAAGGGCCTCTTCAAAGTGTTGAAGAGCAAAGACGTCACCCTGAAGACTAAGGTGTGCCTGACCCAAGCCATGGTATTTTCAATCACATCATATGCATGTGAAAGCTGGACAGTGAATAAGGAAGACCGAAGAGTTGACACCTTTGAATTGTGGTGTTGGTGAAGAATATTGAATATACCATGGACTGCCAAAAGAACAAATAAATCTGTCTTGGAAGAAGTACAACCAGAATGCTCCTTAGAAGCAAGGATGGCTAGACTGAGTCTTACATACTTTGGACATGTTATCAGGAGGGATCAGTCCCTGGAGAAGGACATCATGCTCGGCAGAGTACAGGGTCAGCGGAAAAGAGGAAGACCCTCAATGAGGTGGATTGACACAGTGACTGCAACAATGAGCTCAAGCATAACAACGATTGTCAGGATGGCTCAGGACTGGGCAGTGTTTCATTCTGTTGTGCATGGGGTCGCTATGAGTCGGAACTGACTCGACGGCACCTAACAACAACAACAAATCAAAAGTAGATGGATTTTTTTTTTCTTTTCACCACAAGCCCTTCTGAAAAATTTTCCCCTCTGAAACCCAAATATGATGTGAGGCTTTTTGGTCTGTTAATTTTTTATTCTACAAGTGCCTGGCCACCACAGTGATTCTTTTGGATGATTATTCATTTGGATGATTTTAAGTTCAGAAATCCAGAAATGTTCTCATAACTCTTAGTCACCTTACGTTATAGGCATAACTCATCCTTTTAGCTCACTGTTACTGATACCACAGGAGGGAGGGAATTGTGTACAGAAGAGAGTCTCCAAATAATTTCAACTTTGCTTTGAAATATATAAACTATGGTAACCAGTATTGGGGTATGGGTGGTAGTGGTGGTTCAATTGTAGAATCCTTGCCTTCCATGTGAGGGACCCGGATTCAATTTCCAGCCAATGCACCTCATGCACAGCTGCCACCTGTCTGTCAGTGGAAGCTTGTGTGTTGCTATGTTGCTGAACAGGCTTCAGTGGAGCTTCCAGACTAAGACAGACTAGGAATAAAGGTCTGGCAATCTACTTTTGAAATTTATCCAGCAAAAACCCTATGGAGCACAACGGTCTGACCTACAACTGATCACAGGGATGGCACAGGACTGGATAGCATTTTGTCCCATTGTACATGGGGTCACCATAAGTCAGGGCCAACTTGATGGCAGCTAACAACAACAACAACAACAATAAGATATGGTAGATTTACGATAGGACCCTTCCCCTCTTAGGGAGTTTCTCTCTCCTACTTTTGTTTGCTCAGGCTGATCAACTAAGGTTTCCTGAAGCCTGGTCACTACTGAGAAGCCAAGCAGAAAGGGTAGAAGCAGAGAGGGGAAATGAACCAGAAGTGGGTCCAGAATTTAGAGTTTACCTTGGATCATCTCAGAGTGGATAATAAACTCAGGAGGGTTTAATAGATGTTAAAACAACATTAAATTAAAAACTAAACAGACTTGGGTGTGTGTGTGGCGGGGGGGGCAAAGAATATGAAGTGTTTTGCTTGGCACCATAAGTCCTATCTTTCACAGAGCTCTGGCTTCTACATAAAACACATCCTCTAACTCTCAGTGACACCCTTTCCTTGGGCAGGGCTTCTGTTTGTTCGTTGTTGTTAGTTGCCTTCCAGTCATCTCCAACTCATGGTGACCCGATGTACAACAGAAAGAAATGTTGCCTGGTCCTGTGCCATCTTCATGATCATTGTTTCGTATGTTTAAGTCCATTGTTGTGGCCATTGTGTCAATCCATTTCATTGAGGGCTTCCCTTACCTTCACTGTCCTTCATCATATCCTGATGATGTGTCCAAAGTAGGTGAATTGAAGTCTTGGACAAATCTGTGATCCATAATGTTTTCATTGGCTAATTTTCAGAAGTAGATCACCAGGCCTTTCTTCCTAGTCTGTCTTAGTCTGAAAACTCCACTGAAAACTGTCCACCATGGGTCACCTTGCTGGTATTTGAAATATTGGTGGCATAGCTTCCAGTATCACAGCCACGCGCAAGCCACTACAGTATGACAAAATGACAGAAGGGTGGTGGTCTGTTTGTTCAGATTCTTCTTATTCCCCAGAGTTTCTGGGCCAAACTCTTAGGAGCAGAGGACTTAAGAGAAGCTCTGTTTAAAGTGTTGGAAAGAGTTTCCGGGAGAGGAGTAATGAAGTTAGCCTGAGCAATGGAGTTCCAGGGCTTTATTCTGAGAGGTCATCATTCTCCTGCCTTACCTCCTCCTGGTGGGTCTTCTTCATGCTTGACCACTCCAGCCCAACTGCCAGCTTACATTCATTCTAGTTTGTATTCCATCAGCCTGTGGAGGGACCTCTCCCTGGATGGATGGCGAGCTTCGCCTCAAACTTCAAAGGTGAAAAACTGGATTCGACACCACCTTTGGAGGCAGTATGATGAAGTAGTTAAAAGTATGTCCTTTAGAGTTACACCATCTGGCTTCAAATCCCAACTCTGTCCCTTAATAACTGTGTGACCTGGGGGAAGTTATTTAATATATTGGTGCCTCAGTTAATAATAATTAAGGTACCCATATGTCTTGGTCATCTAGTGCTGCTACAACAGAAATACCACAAGTGGATGGCTCCAGCAAAGAGAAATTTACTCTGTCACAGTCCAGCAGGCTACAAGTCCAAACTCAGGGAGTCAGTTCCAGGGGATGGCCCTCTCACCCTGCCGGCTCCAGAGGAAGGTCCCTGCCATCAATCTTCCCCTGGTCTGGGAGCATCTTTGCACAGGAACCCCAGGTCCAAAGGGCGCACTCTGCTCCAAGTACTTCTTTCTTGGTGGTATGAGGTCCCCAACTCTCTGCTTTCCTTTTATCTCTCGTAAGATAAAAGGTTGTGCAGGCCACACCCCAGGGAAACTCCCTTTACATTGGATCAGGGATGTGGCCTGAACAAGGGTGTTACATCCCACCCTAATCCTCTTTAACTACAGGCAGACATTATGATTTATAACACATAGGAAAATCACAAAATATAGGACAACCACACAATACTGGGAATTATGGCCTAACCAAGTTGACACATATTTTGGGGCGACACAATTCAATCCATGACACCATATAACTTATCTTCTAAACCAACATATTTTTGAGAATGAAAAGGGTGATATTAATAATTAAGTTAAGACAACGGGCATAAACTGGGACTGTCTCAGTCAAACCTGAATGTATAGTTATCCTAATAATTACAACACCCATTTCATGAGGGTGTCGGGAGGGTCAAATCTGTGAGAACTGTCTGCTACATGGTGAGGGGTCTGTAAGTATTAGCTGTTATTATTTGTCCCAAAGACAATATTCTTTCCCAATTTTTCCATTTCTGTAAGTGGCCCCATCATTCCCCCAGTCTTCCAGGTTAGAGTAGTTGGGGCTATTTTTGACTTCCTTATCTTAATCACTGTCGTAGTCACCTCTTCCACAGCTTGCACTCTGGGCATAGGTGTCTGGGGTGTGTGCCTTTAGACAAGTCACTTTCCCTATCAGAGCCTCTGTTTTCTCCTCTATCACATGGAGATAATGGTAGATTCTCTGCTGACATCCAGAACATCATTTCATTGCCTGGCTCTAGGTTGGTCTCTGGGACATAGTAGGCACCTGATACTATGCATAATAAACATGTTGCTGTGCTTACAGACTGTGGAGTGCTTTCCAGACATAAGGTACTTGTCAGTTTAAGGGGTTGATGGTAACATGCTCCCTCCCAAAATTTGGCAATAAGGTGGATCTCTGGGTAGGAAACAAGGTAGCTTTCACCACTGTGTCCCTAAGCACCTGGTAGAAAGTTCACATGCAATACATATTTGCTATATGTATCAGTGAAGGAATTATTGAAGGCCAAAGTCTGGACAGATTAGGAAGGAAGGCCTGGCAATCTTCTGAAAATCAGCCAATGAGAATCCTATGAATCCTAACCATCTAATCTGCAACCCGTCATGGGGATGATGTAGGACTGGGCAGCATTTAGTTTTGTTGTACATGGGGTGGCCATGATTCAGGGGCTGACTTAACAGCAGCTAACAACAATGAAATCTGGACTATGATGAATTTACCATGGTAAAAAAAAAAAAAATTTTTTTTTTTATATGCCAGCTGGAAACCCTGGTGGTGTAGTGGTTAAGTGCTATGGCTGCTAACCAAAGGGATGGCAGTTTGAATCCACCAGGCGCTCCTTGGAAACTCTATGGGGCAGTTCTACTCTGTCCTATAGGGTCGCTATGAGTCGGAATCGACTTGACCGCCCTGGGTTTGGTTTTGGTTTATATGCCAGCTTCTGAGCCCCTTTGGAAGCCAGCAGAAAGGGTGGCTTTCTAGTGACACACCTGTGTGTTGGTGTGTATCATGACCTTTCACATTGACGCTAATAAAAGCAATAGGTACCATCCGTGGAGTGTTTGCTCTGTGTCAGGCATGGTGCTCTGCACCTTACATGTGCTGCCTCAGTTCATTCTCATACTTCCATGTGGTAGGCACTGTGATAGCTCCCAATGAGGGGTCTAGGTGCTAGGAAATTTCAGAATGTACCCAGGGTTTCATACTTAGTGGTGGAACTAGGTTCAAACTCAGACTTGTTGGAGCCCCAGGCCAGGCCAGACTGCCTTCTTACCTTGAACCTGCTGCAGCTTCCTTGTTGGGCCTTCTCTAATACTGCCAGGTGGTCCATGCCTCAAGCTCAGGACTTGAGTTCCACACTCCTCATTTCTATAGGAAGCCTGGGTATCATCTGGCCTCTGGCCCATGCCTCATCTCTTGGATGTGCCCTTCCCTCCCTCCTTCCTGTGTCAGCTGTGGCCCTGCCCCACTTTTGCCACGTAGCTTCCCTGACGCCATTCTGGTCCCTTGGCCATTCACCCTGCATACCATTTGTGGAATGAGCCACTGTCCTCAAGTCACTTTTCTTTAGAAAAGCAAATTCTCGGGCCCTGCCCCAGACCTGAGTAATCAAAACCTCTGGGGCTGAGGCCCAGTGATCTGTGCATTAACAAGCTCTCCCTGTGAGTCTTGATGCACACTCAAGTTGAATAATCCCAGTCCTATAGAATGAAGTTTAAACACCCACCCCCCTGCCCCACCCAGTCCTGCCGTTTCAGCATTTACCCACTGCTCTCTGACACTTGCTATAATTGTGGGTCATGACACTCACTACTTCCTGCAATTGCAACTTATTCCTACGTCCATGCCTTTGGCTGGAATGCTCTTCCTTTTATCCAATGGACGATCTATAACTGACATTTTCGCTATTCTATACTTCCGCTCCCAGTTCAGGCTGCACCTACTCCAAACAGCTGTCCTGTCTCCTCCAGGCCTCATGTTCTTCCCTCTCCTGGAGTCCCTTCATAAGCAAATACTCGTTTACAGACTGATGGGTGTGCTGCAGTGGGCTTACTGGGGGTGTCTGCCTCAACCCAGGCAGCTGGGGGAAGGCCAGGAACTGTGCCATCATGTAATGTTGGGGGGGGGGCAGGGGGCATGATATAAAGAGAGATCCAGTCTGCAGTTTGCTGAGAAGGTAAAGGAACAGACATCCAGAAAGGAGCAGTGATGAGAAGCTCTCCCTGGAGACAGAGAGGTGGACCAAGTAGGTACCTTACAAAGTTCTAGTTTATATGATGTGTTGAATGGATGTACTTCCAGTGCAATAAACCCTTCTCTGCCTTTAGTTGATCTGAGGAGGCTTCTGATCCTCCCAACCAGTGATCTCTGATTAAGACATAAGCAAATGGTTCCTTTTTGTAGATATGCATTATTGTGGTTAAGTAGGTGACCAACTTAGCTGAGGAGGTGAGCAATTCCCAACAACGTTACTCACTGATAGGGCTACTTCCCCTCCCTACCTGTGCCCCTTGCTGTCAAACTTTCTGTAGCCAGAGGCTTATGTGGTAGGGATCATGCCTCCCCCCGACTCATTTTAAAGAAAATCTTGGTAAAATACACACAACATAAAATTTATCATTAGTGACATTTAGTACATTCCCAATGTTGTGCAACTATCACCACTATGTTCCAGAACATTTTCATTACCCCCAAAGGAAACCCCATACCTATTAAACAGCCACTCTGCATTCCCACTCCCCCATCTCCTGGCAACCGCTAATCTGTCTTCACAGCCTCCTTTTTCATGAGGTAGCCAACATCTTGGACGACCATGATGGTGGAAGTGGTGGCTAGCTTTCCCCTCTTATTGGAGTCTCTCTCTCTCTTTCCTTTTCACTTCCCACTTTCTGCTCCACCTCCTTCCATTCTAGGGTCCCTGAGGCTTTACTATTGAAGCATTTATGGACTGCTTAAAGATTTTCACTGTGGCAGATGAGATAATCATTGTGGCAGGCAATTCAGCTGATAGTTGGGGAGGCAGGGCTGCTGACGCAGAGCATAACACATTATTTCATGGTCTGTCATTTTGATTCAGGTATGCTAAGGCTGGTCATAATTCTCCATTGGGCATTTCATTTTATAGGCTGCTGTTTTTTATTTTTCTTTCTCTGTTTTTTTAAATCAAAAGACTGGAAGCCAAGTGCTTCTGACAACTTCTCTGTGCATCCAAGCTCGCAGAAATTTTCATAGGAGCTCAGTGGCTTCTGCTGCACAAAGGTCCTGTAGTCCTGAGGCCCAGAGAGAATTCTGATTATCAGGAAACCCTCCAACCAGCCTCCAACCAACCAGCCTCCTGTCTTGGGGAAGGGAGTGAGCGGGCTTCAAGTCTCTTCTCCCCCTTAGCCTTTCTGTTGAAGTTGTACAACATGTATCAGCTAGGGTTCAATCAGAAAAAAATTTTTTTACAACAATTTGGCATTACACAATTGTGAGAGCTGGTTAAGCAGTGTCTGTAAGGTTGTTGTCTTCTCTTCTAATGCTGGAGCTTGGAGTCCACAGGTCAGGCAGTCAGGAGAGGGAAATGGATATAAAGTGGGGGAGAGCAAGAACAAGGTAGAACCCACAAGCAAGAACTGGTGCTCATGAGAACAGACTGGAACCCCTATCAGTTCTTGTTGCCTCTGACTGTGATGGTGTGGGTGTCCTGCAGAAGCCAAGGTCCCTTGTCATGGAGCTAAACCATACACACTTGGTCCAGAAGTCACAGAAGCCAAAGAAAGACCAAGGGGAAGTGAAGTAGTTGCAGACCCAGCTGCTACCACACACCAATAAGGTGAGTCAACAGATCAGCAACAACTTGTGTGAGCTACAAAATGGTTGCTGCCTCCCTTCCGGCCTTCAAATCTCCCAATAGAATTTCTTTGTGGCCCACCCTAACAGGGAACATACAGGGAAGGGAATTCTGGGAAATATAGTTTGGCCTGGGCAAGTTGACACCTTATAAATCCATCATAACACCTTTGGCTTTCTTTGCCTGTCTCATGGTTACTTTTGTTTTCTTTAGCCTGATGGAGGTATCTCACTGGTGCCTACCTGCCCTGGGTATATATTTGGGGTGTGTGTCTGTAGCAGGTCTCAGGTGAGGTACTCTCCATCAGACTGACAGAGTGTAGACAGCTCAGAGGGGAGCTGGTGATGTATTCTCTGGGTACCTTAGAGAAGCTCCTAGCAGGCTAAGCCTCCTTATTATTTATTCTCCCCCTCTTTACTACCCCTGGAGCCCTGGTTGCTCAGTGGCTATTTGGCTTAGGCCTCCTCTCCTGGCCCTCAGCCCCTGCTCGGGCCTTGCCTCTGCCCTTCTCGGTCAAGTGTTACGAAGATTTTTAGCTCTACAGATAATTGCCCATAGTCACCCCACTCTGTCAGTAATTCTTGGGCCCAAAGACACTCAGCTCTCTCTGTGGGTCAGCATGCCCACTGTAGCTGCCTTGCTCCATGGGTTGGAAAGCCTACCACACTGTCTCGTGCCAGTCTCCTGGTTCTGTTGCTGCGATTTCTCTGCTGCTACTTCTCTCCGTCTCCAGTGTTACAGCTCTGTCTCTCTGTTTCCTGGGTCTAGGAGGTTCTCAGCACAGGGACCCAGGTCCAAAGGACATGCTCTGCTCCTGCCTCTGTTGGTGGTAGTGAGATCCCCTCTTTCAGTTCCGGGATTGGCTTCCTTTAAGCTTAGCGGGATGGCAAAACTGACAAATCCCCTTGTTAGGGTTCCATACACCTTATTTGCATGGTCCACCTCCCCTCTCAGCAGAGATTCCATGCACCTTATTTGCATTATTAGCAGGCTGCCCAATCCCCCTGGTGGGCCACAAGCACTTTATTTGCATAGTCCCACCCAATCATTGTGTGGGAGTCACAAAGACTATGGCTAGAAGGAACATATTGAGTAACTGGCAGATGGAAATAGCTCTAAAGCCTGGATAAAATATACAAAACAACTGTTTACAGGCATTGGACCACCACCACTTAGGGCCATGATCCTTTAGAGAAAGGCTGCACATGAAGTGTGCCCCATATTCACACTATCTTTCTCCCTGAGTGTGAAAGGTATTCACACTAACTTTTCCTCACTTATAATAGCATCAAAAATCACAAACATCCAAGACATCTAACAATACCATTTATAATAATATTAAAAACATGAGATATCTATCAAAAGATGTGCAGGATTGCCTGCTGAAAACTACAAAACGTTACAAAAAAACAAAATCCACTGCTGTCGAGTCAATTCTGACTCATATCGACCCCAACGGGTTTCCAAGGCTGTAAATCTCTACAGAAGCAGACTGCCACATCTTTCTCCTGTGGAGCTGCTGATGGTTTCAAACTGCTGATCTTTCAGTTAGCAGTCGATTGCTTTAATTCCTGCACCACCAGAGTTCCTTTTATAAAACATTAGGAGACAAATTAAAGGTGACGTAGATAAATAGAGCCTTATTCCGTGTTCATGGATTGGGGGTCTAAATAATGTAAAGACGTCACTTCTATCCAAATTGCTCTACATACTTAATGCATCAAAATCACAGCAAGTTTTTTGTGGAAACTGACAAAATGATTCTAAGATTTATGTGGAAATACAAAGGAGCTATAATTTCCAAGGTAATATTGAAGGTGAAAGCTGAAAGCCTTACAGTACTGGTTATTGCTATAAAAAAAAATAGGTCTACAATAATTAACACTGTTTGGTATTGGCACAAGGATGGATTATACAAAACAATGGAATAGAATACATAGTCCAGAAAAGATTCACACATTTATCATCACCTGATATCTCACAAATAGTCCACCGAAATTTAGTGGGGAAAGTATTGTCTTTTCAAAACATGGTGCAGGGTCAATTGGATATTCAGATGGGAAAAAATACTTTGACCCTTACCTCACACTATTTACAAAAATTAATTTGGGACAAATGGTAGACCTGTACACTAGAGATCAAACATCAAAGCTTCTGAAGGTAATCAGGAGAATACTTTCTTGACCATAGGATAAACAAGACAGTAAAAGCACTAACCATAAAATGAAAGATTGATTAGTTGGACTTCATTAAAATTAAGAATTTCAATTCATCAAAAGACACCAGTAAGTTAGTGAAAAGGCAAGTCAGAGACTGGGAGAAGATATTTGTAATACATACATCCAACAAAGAACTTGCATCCAGAATATAAAAATAATTTGTACCAACCAACAGGAAGAAAACAGACAACTCAATAAAAAATGGGCAAAAGACTTTAACCAGCACTTTATGAAAGAAAAAATCAAAGCAGCTAATAAATATTTGAAAAGGGGCTTCACTTCATTAGTTATCAGAAAAATGGAAATTCAAACCACATGGTGAGATACTGCTAGATACCCACCAAAATGACAAATTAAAAACTAAGAATATCAAGTGTTGACGAAGATGAGAAAAAATGAAACTTTCTCTTTCATTGTTTATCGGAGGAGATCAGTACAGCCACTTCAGAAAATTTTTTGGCAGTATCTATAAAATCTGACCATATATACATGCTGTGACCCAGCAGTTCCATTTGTGTGCTTATGTTCACCAGCAGACTTGTACAAGAATGTTAGTGGCAGCTTTAAATATTTTTTTGTCTTTTTCCCCCAGCAACATTAGTTATGTTTATAGTGTTGTTCAAGCATTACCATTATCCACTTCTAAATTTTCCCAATACCCTTAACAGAAGCTCAGTGTCCCCTAAGCAATGAGTCCCCCTTTTGCCCTCTCTCCCACACACCTCTGGAAACCATTAATGAGCCTTGGTCTCTATACACTTGCCTATCCTAGATGTTTCATATACATACCCACCAAAATTTCGTATACATACATAGCAGCTGTAATTCTTAGTAGTTAAAACTAAGTACAATCCAAATACTCATCAACAATAAAATGAATACATAAATTGTGACACTTAGCACTAATGTGGGAACAATTTCAAGCAAACTGGGATGGTTGGTCACCCTAGGAGAGGGATCTTTTAAAGGAGGGGACCTGAAAGAGCCTTCTGAGGTGCTGGAAATGTTCGCTATCTTGGTACGGATGGTGGGTACATGAGTGAACACGTTTAAAAATTTATCTAGCTGTACACTTCAGGTTTGTGCTTTTTATAGTATATAATTTATACTTTGATTAAAAATCTTTAAAAATAGCTATTTTTTTCTTTTTTTATTGTGCTTTAGATGAAGGTTTACAGAACAAACTAGCTTCTCGTTAAACAGTACACTTATTGTTTTATAACACTGGTTAAGAACCCCACGACATGTCAACACTCTCCCTTCTCAACCTTAGGTTTCCTATTACCAGCTTTCCTGTTCCCTCCTGCCTTCTAGTCCTTGCCTCTGGGCTGGTGTGCCAATTTAGTCTCATTTTTGTTTTATGGGCCTGTCTAATCTTTGGCTAAAGGGTGAACCTCAGGAGTGACTTATTTACTGAGCTAGAAGGGTGTCTGTGGGCCATACTCTCTGGTTTCTCTAGTCTTTGTCAGGCCAGTAAGTCTGGTCTTTTTTTTGCGAGTTAGAATTTTGTTTTACATTTTTCTCCAGCTCTGCCTGAGACCCTGTATTGTGATCACAGCAGTCAGTGGTGGTAGCCAGGCACCATCTAGTTGTACTGGACTCAGTCTGGTGGAGGCTGTAGTAGTTGTGGTCCATTAGTCCTTCGGACTAACCTTTCCCTTGTGTCTTTAGTTTTCTTCATTCTCCCTTGCTCCCAAAGGAGTGAGACCAGTGGAGTATCTTAGATGGCAACTCACAGGCTTTTAAGACCCCAGATGCTACTCACCAAAGTAGAATGGAGAACATTTTCCTTATAAACTATGTTATGTCAATTAAGCCAGATGTTCTCCCAGACCATGGTCCTCACAGCCCTCAGCCCAGTAATTTGGTCCCTCAGGGAGTTTGGATGTGTCTAGGAGCTTCCATGATCTTGCCTTGTACAAGTTGTGCTGGCTTCCCCGGTATCGGGTACTGTCTTATTCTTCACCAAAGTTACCACTTATCTATTGTCTATTTAGTATTGTTCCATCCCCACCCCTCCCCTCCCTCGTAACCATCAAAGACTGTTTCTTTTTGTGTGTAAACCTTTTCGTGAGTTTTTATAGTACTGGTCTCATACAATATTTGTTTTTTTGTGATTGACTTAAAAATAGCAATATTTTACAAAGTACAGAGTACAAAGAAACTAAAGACCTGTTGAGTGGCAGGATGGGGAGAATTTGGGTGGATAACAAAATGGAGGCCCAATTTTCATTCCTAATGTTTGTTTGTCTTCTGTGGTCAGGTGTTGGGCCTTTGATCTGAAAAGGAAGGAGCAAAAGTAGTGAACAGCAATGGAAAGCCAGGATGGGTAAAGGAAGCCTTCATTGTTCTGAGTGAGTTTCCTGGCCTGGAAAATTCACAGAGACCTTGCAAATGATATTGCTGAACCATAGGCAGTGAAATACAGAGAATAGAAAAGGCATAAAAATCCATTTCTTATATTCAAAAGGAGCAAGGGTGTAGATTTCACGAATTAGTGGACTGATCCTGGATCACAGGAAATATTCTAAAACAGATTATTAAAAGGATGATTTGTGAACCTCTAGAAGAAGGAATGATCCTATGGCAGTACTGGGAATTCATTTAATCAAATCATGCCATACTAATTTCACTTTTTTTCTTCGACTTGGCTCTTTGATTTTTAATCAGAGAAATGCAATAGCCTTAGGCTATACAGACTTCAGTGAGACATCCAACAGTGATTTTCATGATAACCTTGTAAAGGAGATGGGGAAGGAAGATTTTGGCTGCGTGGAAATTAAGATGATTAGTTAACTAAGTTTACCTAACAATTAATGGATTAGTCCCCATAGAGAAAGAAGGCTTTCTCTTTGGTCCTATCCCATTTAGCATTAAAAAAAATTTTTTTGCATTAGATGAAGGTTTACAGAGCAAATTAGTTTCTCGTTAAACAATACACATATTGTTTTGTGACATTGGTTCTCAACTCTACAACATGTCGACACTCTCCCCTCCTCAACCTTGGGTTCACCATTACCAGCTTTCCTGCCCCCTCCTGCCTTCTTGTTCTTGCCCCTGGGCTGGTGTGCCCATTTAGTCTTCATTTTGTTTTATGGGCCTGTCTAATCTTTGGCTGAAGGGTGAAACTCAGGAGTTACTTCAGTACTGAGTTAAAAGGATATCCAGAGGCCATGCTCTCAGGGTTTCTCCATCTGTTCAACATTTTTATTAATGAGTATGACATATATATAAATTGCCTTCATCAAAATTGAGGATGATATGTGGTTGAGGTGATAGTGAATATGATAAGCTGGAGCAATGTATTTCATCTAAAATCATACATAATGAGATAAATCAAAGGTTCTGTCTTGAAAAATAAAATCTAGCCTCATAAGGGGTTTTCATTGACACATGTAATATGCATCAGTAGGAGGAGAATGACCAAGATGGGAAAGGAAATTGAGATGTTTAAGCTGGGGAAGCCAGGATTTAGGAGGAAGATACATGGAAGAAGGAAATGTCATATGTACGGTAATCTGTGTAACTCCAAGGAGTAGAAATAATTTAAATGAATGAAAGCTACAAGAAGACAGATTTGAGAAGAACTTTCTAACAATCTGTTCTGTCCAAAGAAGGAATGGGCCATCTCTGAAGATAGTAAGTTTCCTGTCGCTGTATGATCCTTATAGAAAGGATTCGAATGTTTTGAAAGTTTGAATTGATGAGCTTTTTAAATTTATTTCAAGCACAAGAATCTATGACAGTGGGTAGAAACCTACTTTGATCTTTAACAGATTGAGATATTATTCTCTTATATATAAGCCAGGATAAATATACTTGTTCCCCATTTTGCTCACAGATCAAGTCTTCTATAGAACTCTTGGTAATCATTAGAAAAGCTAACAAAACTGGAAAAATTATTATTGTTTCCTGAGGCCCTGAATGAGGACCAAATTGAAATGCAATTTCCAATTTTTATAACTTTTTGTATTACTCCTCCACATTAATGATCAAACTTGTAGACAGTGACACAACTCTGGATTGATTTCCAGTTTTCCTCTGAGCAGTGATTCATTGTTGTTGTTAGGTGCTGTTGAGTCAATTCTGACTCATAGCGACCCTAGAATGAAACACTGCCTGGTCCTGGGCCATCCTCACAATCGTTGTTATGCTTGAGCCTATTGTTGCAGCCACTGTGTCAATCCATCTCATTGGGAGTCTTCCTCTTTTTCACTGACCCTCTACTTTACCAAGCGTGATGTCCTTCTCCAGGGACTGTCCCTCCTGATAACTTGTCCAAGGATGTGAGACAAAGTCTTGCCATCCTTGCTTCCAAGGAGCACTCTGGCTGTATTTCTTCCAGGACAGACTTGTTTGCTATTCTGGCAGTCCATGGTGTATTCAACATTCTTCACCAACACCATAATTCAAAGTTGTCAATTCTTCGGTCTTCCTTATTCATTGTCCAGCTTTCACATGTTATATGAGGCAATTGAAAATATTATGGCTTGGGTCAGGTGCACCTTAGTCCTCAAAGTGACATCTTTGCTTTTTTTAACATGTTAGAGAGATCTTTTGCAGCATATTTGCCAAATGCAATGCAGTGATTTAGCAAAGGCTAAATAATAGATTAGGAGTCCACGGGTGGTACAAATGGTTCAGGTACTTGTCTGCCAACTGAAATGTTGTAGGTTCAAGTCTACCCAGAGGTGCCTTGGAAGAAAGGCCTGGCAATTTACTTCTGAAAAATCAGTCATTGAAAACCCTATAGAAACACAATCCTACTCTGACACACATGGGGTCACCATGAGTCAGAGCTGACTCCATGGCAATTGGTTTCAAATCATAGATTGACGATATATAAAATTTTTGTCTTTGTATTTTCTTGATATTATTACAATGTCAGTTATTTATGTTGTGGTTCAAAAGATAATGTTTTTAAATTCCAGGTTTGGTAGGGTTTTTTTTTTCTGCCTTTTTATTGTTGTTAATGTCTAACATTACTGCCTTTTGATCACAGAAAATGATCTTTAAGTATTTCTACTTCTTAAAAATTTTTGAGGCCTAATAAAAAGTTTTTAGAACATAACCAACAAATCAATTAGTTCTATCATTAATTTTTCCAAGTGAATATCCTTATAGGCATATATATTATATAGTTTAACCCTGTTTACTTCATATTATGTGGACATCTGTAGAGGCACAGCCAATCCACGGACCTCTAAGCCAAGTCACATTGATGGCAAAAGCATTTATTCCAGGATATATCAGAATAGGGATAGTGAGATATCACAGGAAGAAATTTGTAGTAAGAACAAAGGATGGTTTGATTTAAGAAGGGACTTGGTTGGTTAGCATCTATATTCAGGACAAGCTGAGAGCTCTGTAAGGCAAACCTGCTTGGGGTAGTCTGTTTTGATGATGGTCCAGGCTTACGTTATGTTTTGGGTGGGGGTTACCACCCAAAGAGACTCATCAGGAAGGAGGAAGCCACTGGTGTGACCTGTCTCTTTCTACCTTTCTCCAACTTGTCTGTGTCAATGCTGGCAAGCCTTTCACTGTCCCCTTTTCATTAATGAGATTAATCAAGAATGATTTAGTGGTCATTTTAGCAGACAGAGTAGGTGATCTGTTAATCCCTTTTCTACTATTCTATGACATGGTGGCCACCACCTGTCAGATTGTCATACTGTGGTGGCTTGCATACTCCTGTAATGCTGGAAACTATGCCACCAGTATTTCAAATACCAGCAGAGTCAGGTGGTTTCAGTAGAACTTCCAGACTAGGACAGACTAGGAAGAAAGGCCTGGTGATTAACTTCCAAAAATTAGTCAACGAAAACTCTATGGATCACAATAGAATATTGTCCCATATAGTGTTGGAAGATAAGTTCCTAAGTTGAAAGGTACTCAAAATACACAGTGGCTGCAACGATGTAGCTAAGCATATGAACAATGGTGAAGATGGCACAGGACTGGGCAATACTTCATTCTGTTGTACATAGGGTTGTCATGAGTTGAAGCTGACTCAACGGCTACTAACAACAACAAAATGATATGATGGAGGCCTGGAAATTAATAGGTTATTCTTTGCCCCATTCAAAAAACCCCCTTGCCACAAATGCTGAGGTGGTGGAGTCTCAGGGGTTCTAACCCTAAACAAATTCTATGATTTGAAGTCTTAGGTGTTTCAACTCTCAATGATTCAATTATTTGAAAGAGAAAGTGGACTGTGGGGTGCTCTCTCATACACGCTCCTCTGTGGACAATAAACAAGGCACTGTAACTACTTCCTAAGGATCACAGGGAAAGAGGCCTAAGGATCTCACAGTCACAGAATACCTCTGATCAGGCTTGGCTTTCTTGAGACTGTTCATCCAGAACATGCACTGATGTGGGGGGAATATTGCCCATGGGGGTATTGGCAAGGCATTTCTAGCTGCTTAAATTTCCCCTTTCGCTAATTGTCATTTGATCTTTGACTCCAATATAGATGAGCATGAAAATGATACAGCCAAGAGTCAGCTGTTTTGTTTTTAATCAGCATCAATATAGTCATGTTATTTTTTAAAACATAATGTAACTTTTTAGAAGCATCCTTGACTTGATAGCTTGTGAAAGATTAAAATATTTATAGTCTGAAAACTAGTTGAGAAATCAAATATAAATTTTCCATCCCTATAAAAACAATCATAACCTGCCTTATGTCAGAATAAATCAGATATGGTATGTCTCCCTCATTGAGGTGTGGTGAAATGAGTTCCTTTATGTGGCCTTTTGCCTTGGTTCTTTGGAAAAATAGCTTGAGATATTTTCCCCTTAAGTCCTGAGAAGTTAACTTTGCCCTAGTTTCTACCACAGAGGGTTTGTTACTTTTGTCCCGGTTGATAGTCATTTCCTGGGTAAGCTGTAAACAACTTGACTTTTTGTCTGCCCCTGGGCAGCAGCCTGCCCTGTGATTCGTATGCACCTTGCAAGGGTTGGTCAATAGACTATGCAAATGAGGTGAGTTGTAGCCTACTATGCAAATGAAGTGTCTGTGGCCTACCAAGAGGGAACTGGTTAGTTCATGGTCCTGATAGGAGTGTAATGCCTTGAAATCAACAAGGAGTATTTAAGCAACCAGCCACAACAGAGGTTTTTCAGACAGAAAGAAGCAGGAAGAGAGGCAGCAGGAAGAAGCAGAAGGAAGAAAGAAGAGAGAAGAAGCAGAGAGAGAGAGAGAGAGGAGGCAAGGCACCTCCTAAAAGAGCTGCAGTACATGGTCAAGGGCTATAACACTGAAGACAGCAAGAGGCTGGGAAGGGGCCCAGCGGAAGAGCTGGCAGTGACAGATGGCAGGGCCAAGAGGAGCCTGTTTTCAGGGGGCTAAGAGGAGCTGGGAGAGCTGTTCTGCACTGAAGAAGGGTGACTGATCCCGAGTTGTAGCCTGTTGATTCTGATCCTGAGTTGTACCCCGTTCCTTAATAAACCACTTAACTCTAAGAACAGTTTGCGAGTTCTGTGAGATGTTGGAGAGAATTACCGAACCCAAAAGGGGGAAGAGGAGTGCTGAGGGGAGGGAAAGTGGCCAGTGTGAGAGATGGAGTGGTCCAGCAGCTTGGAGAATGTGGACATCCGGGGTCTCTTTGACCTCCACCTCATAGGAATTGGCTTTGTGCTGATTCTTATATTTGAAGTTATTCGTACAGGGTGTAATCTCCAAGAATTCAGGGACCTTGTCTTGATACTCTGATACCTTTCTAGTGCCTAACATCTTGTTGTTAGTTGCTGTCATGTTGGCTGTGACCCATGGCGACCCCATGTGCCTGGTTTTGTGCCATCTTCATGATCATTGGTATGCTCAAGTCCATTGTTGTGACCACTGTGTATTTTGAGTGCCTTCCAACCTAGAAGATTCATCTTCCAGCACTATATCAGGCAATATTCTGTTGTGATTCATAGGGCTTTCTTTTCATTGGCTGATTTTTGGAAGTATATCACCACGTCTTTCTTTCTAATCTGGAAGCTTTGCTGAAATCTGTCCACCATAGGTGATCCTGCTGGTACTTGAAATACCAGTGGCATAGCTTCTGGCAGCATAGCAACACAGAAGCCACCACAGTACAACAAACTGACAGATGGGTAGCAAGTGCCTAGCATAGGTCTTGTAAACACGCCTTCAGTATTTTTTGAATTGAATTTAAGCAAGTGAATTTTCCTTGTTTAGTAGCTACTTTTAAATGTTATAATTTAGACCCATATTTAGGTTAAATGATTCACGTGCATTTTGGTTGATGTGCTTATTTCCCTTACTCTATTTATTTAAAAAATAATTGAGGCTTGGGAAGTAAAATTGCAGAAGTCCTTGTTTAAACAAACCTGCCTGAACACTCTTTATTTACTGCCATCTAGTGGGAGGAATGGCTCCATTGCTGTCTAGTCCGTTCCCCTTTGAGGAAGTAACATGGTCTGTGTTTAGAACAATGTCAGAAGGATATCATCATTGAGGGGATGGGAGGGGAACACGATGGAGGATATGTTTTTTCCACTGATTTATCAGATGCTGCTTATGCTGGTTGCCTTTGTGCTTGGCATAATAGCAAAGGAAGCCTTCTTTGTGGTTTTGCAAACAAACACATCATGATTAACTCTGGGTGGTGTTCTTGGCTGTGGTTCTATTTATGGGTTAGTAATTGAGGCTCTTGGATAGTCCCATCACAACAATGCAGCTTTTAGAGGAGAAAAGGCATAGTTAATTAGCATAAATGCTACATGCGTGCACGCACAGTGCATTGTTTCACCCTCTTCCTGAATTTAGGTCCTGTTGCTGCCTCTCCTTGGCAGCCCTGGCCATAGTATACTGCCTGTGACTCAAGAGACAGTGTTCTTAATACAAAGCTGCATTTGGCCCTGCAGAAGGGGAGCCACAGCCTCCCTAGCTCAGCCTCTGATGATGACTACTGGGGCTTTTCATCCAAGCTGACTTTATTCATAAGCAGGACTGCCAGTCAAAGTTCTGAGGCCCCTGCTCCAGTCAAATCCCTCCTCCTTTCAATTTTCTTTCATTTTTTTGATTTCTCTCCTCTCTTCTCTGCTCGTGGACCCTTGCCAGTTCTCTGAACAAAGCCTGTGAGTTCCTTGTAGCCTCTTTTTCACCCCCAAACCACACACCAATACACACACACACACACTCACACACTTTAGGGTGCTGGCCTAGATCCGTGTTGGAATGTGGCTCTTGAGGAAATCAGGGAAAATCCACTTAAGCCACACACCGAGAGAACCCCAGGCCTGACCTTTCTGATGAGCTGAGCTGGCACTGGGCCATTTGGTATGAGTTAAAGGAGAAGGCAAGTTTCCCTAATGACCACCCTATAATATCTTCTCTGTTGACTCCTGAAACTCATATAAGCATAGAAAGCCCATGATTTCCAAACCAGAAATTAGGACCCATGTCTGACAAATTATCAGAAAAACAAATAAAAAAACCAAACCCATTGCCACTGAGTTGATTCTGACTCGTAGAGACCCTATAGGACAGAATAGAACTGCCCCATAGGGTTTCCAAGGAGTGGCTGGTGGATCAGAACTGCTGACCTTTTGGTTAGCAGCTGAGCTCTTAACCACTGTGCCACCAGGGCTCCTAGATCAGAAAAATAGGGCAGAGCTATTCTGCTGAATCTGGGATGAATGGTCGCTCAGGAATAGATTTCCTCTCTTATTCCAACTGAGATCAAAGGCAGAGGCCACCTGCTTGGAAGAAAATCGAGAAGGATTCTGGGGACAGATCTGGATTTAGTGGGGGAAGAATGCAGGGATGAGATATAAAAATCAATTGTATTTCTATATTCTAGCAACAAATAATAGGGAAGGGAAATTAAAAAAAGTACCACTTACAGTAGCATCAAAATGATCAAATATTCATGTTATCAACTCCCAGATTAAAGAGTACAGCTCTCTTAAGGCCCTCTCTTCAGACTAACTCCACCTGGGACCCTGGACAACATACTGAAGAGCAAAACCTTCTGGTGCCCAAGATGCACTTGAAACCCCAAAGAAGGTGGGTAGACTGGCCTTAAGCTTTGAACTAAGGAAAACTCCCACTTTCTGTCACCTTCTGGATACTTCCATAACAACTATACAGTGAGGAATATTCCAGGGGGCTGGAAAATTCAAAGCAACCTTCCAGGTACATCTAATGTCACCTGCCTTGATAGGGAAAAGGTCCCTGGGGCCTAGAAACTGTGGTTTAGTCCTGGCTCTGCCACTAAAAGCTGTGGCAGAATGAGAAGTAGGGGCAGCTACCCAGGAAAAACAGAGAGGTTCCAGTTCCTGTTCATCCATTCAACAAGTTTCAACAACTGTGTTACATCCTGGGGATACAGAGTTGAATAAGATACAAGAACACAAATCTTCACAAAGCAATGTAGGTGATATTTTGACATTTTGCACAGAGACATGGGACAGACTATTGATGCAGGTCTCTTTCACTCATCGACCGGTTGACTTTGTATTTAAACTCAGGGTATCCCCATTCTTGCTCTGACGTTCATTCTCCAAAAATGGACAGGGGAAGGGCTTCTGGAAGATCTCAGTGACCCTTCCAGCTCTGATACTCTTTGACTTGACATGACTCTGCTCCATTTATTTCACAAATATTTACTGAATGCCTACTATCCCCAGCCACTGTGCTGGGTATCTTAATTTTCTTGTTTCTCAAATGGCAGCAAATAATACCTGCTCTACCAGATCCATCCATCTTACTGAGATGGGAAGATGCTTTAGAAAAAGTCCATCGCTATAGAAATGCATGACTGTGTCCTTGTAATAAGTGGGTCCCTTTCTTCAGTTTGTAGTGCTAAAACACGCTCTACCAATTTTGTTACCTTTCATTAAAACAAAATTTCCTTCTTTCTGCCAAAGAAGCATCCATTAACAACAGCCTGTGAAGACACAGCCAGAACCATAACCATTTGAACAGTACTTTGGCCCTCCCGTAACCCTTGTTTTCATCCCTCCCGGAGATTCTTCCCTTCCTTATAAAAAATAGAAAAATACCAGCAGCTATTTTATGAATCTTGGACAAACTCTATTTTGCTGCCATGTACCACCTCTTCCCCCAATGGCCTGCACACTTACCTGCACCAGGTCTGGCGTGAGGCGCTTGGCCTGCAGCCATTTCTGGAACCTCCCAGTTTTCCGCAGGACTCGCTCAATGCTGCAGGTCTTTGGGGCTGATGCGGAGGCACAGATTCTCCTGTCAGAGAGTTCATTTTGGTATTTGCTGACCAACCTAGTGATCTCCACAGGGCGCCAGGTTTTGGAATCATCTGAGTAATTGGCAGGGTAAGAAGGCAAGTAGTCAGGAGGAAGTTGGAGGGGGGAAGCCAGCCAGTTGCCAAACCTGTTGGAAGAATAGCCCTTTTAGGATTGGCCTGAGAGCTGGAGAGGTGAGGCAGGGACTAGCAGGGGTAAGCAGCATTGCCAGAGCCAGAGGCCAGCACAACCAGGGCACAGGGAGACAGGGGATGAAGCTGATCTCATCCATTTCTCCTCCTAAGGCTGGAGTGCTTCAAACTATTTTGGTGAGATCATTTTTGTTTCCTCAAACTAAAAAAAAAAAAAAGTCGTTGAGTCGACTGACTCCCGGTGACCCCATGTGTGTCAGAGTAGAACTGTGCTCCATAGGGTTTACAATAGCTAATTTTTTAGAAGTAAGACCACCAGGTCTTTCTTCTGAGGTGCCTCTGGGTGGACTTGACTCAGCAACGTTTTGATTAGCATCCCAGTGCATTAACTGTTTGCATCACCCAGGGACACCTCCTCAAGCTTAGGGAAATGTATGTGTGATTTCAGAAAAAGTTAGGGAGGTGTATGGTGGGTACAAACTTTATCCTCTTCATGCAACTAGTACGGAAGGAACTAAAACCAGCATCAGTTGCCATGAAGTCAATTCCAACTCATGGTGACCCCATGTGCTTCAAAGTAGAACTGTGCTCCATGGGGGTTTTCAATGGCTGATTTTTTTGGAAGCAGATTACCAGGCCTTTCTTTCAAGGTACCTCTGGTGGACTTGAACTGCCAACCTTTCAGTTAGCAGCTGACCACGTTAACTGTTTGCACCACCCAGGGACTCCCAGAAGGAACTAAAAACCCCAAAACCAAACCTGTTGCTGTCGAGTCGATTCTGACTCATAGCGACCCTATAGGACAGAATAGAACTGCCTACCATAGGGTTTCTAGGGTAGACTGCTAACCACCACTTATTAAACTCCTACTCCTACTCCTTTATGAGTCGGAATTGACTCGAGGGCACTGGGGTTTTTTTTTTTTTTTTTTTGGTTCCTACTGCTTTACACATGCTGTCACTTTTAATTCTCCTAATACCTTATTCCCACTTTACAAGTGTGGAAACTGAGGCTTACAGAGCTTAAGTACCTTGCCCAAGGTCAGACAACATTTTGCCAAGCCGAACCACAAACCCAGGGTGGTCTGTCAGCAAAACTCATGATCTTTCCTTTTTGCTGCACTGGTTTACACAGCTGTCCACTCTCTGAGCTGTTGCTGCGTCTTGGAAATGTAGTTCTTTCAGGCTTCTGGAAGAGTTCACTGCCCCTCCCTATTCAACCCCAGGAGCCCTGGTGATACACTGGTTAAGACCTCGGCTGCTAACCAAATGGTTGGTAGTTTGAATCCACCAGCGGCTCCTTGGAAACCCTATGGGGCAGTTCTAATCTGTCCTATAGGATCGCTATGAGTCGGAATTGACTCAATGGAAAGGGGTTTGTTTTTTTTTTAATCCAACTCCAAGGAGCCCTATCAATTTTGCTTTCAGACCCAAAATTTAAGTCATTAGTACCAACCAAGTCTCAGGAAAGAGTGGCTGCTAAATAGTCACCAAATTCAAAACTATCTGGGGATTCAGGAGGTATGCAATTCCACAAAATGGCTTCATCAGTACTTAGTCACCTCAGGAGGTGCACTGGCCTGTAATAATCTGCCGATTTCCTAGGTCCACATTGACCCTTTTCTCCACAGTCATTTCTCCAGCTGTGTGCCAACATTTCAATTAGGGAAGCATGTTAAATCTTCTTTTGACTTATGTATGAAAAATTACTAAGAAAAAGTTTACCCCCATCATTCTTAAAAATTGAGGGTCACACTGCAAATGAAAATTGGGCTTTATAAGATATATATATATATATAATTTAAATAAGAATCTTTAAATTCTTCTTATTGGGCAACCCCATGGTAATGAGTTTTGGATAAGAAGTTTTGGAAGAACTAGCATTTTCATTAGTCAAAAACCCTAGATTGTTTTATTTTCTAACTTATATGACACAGCTTTACCCTAAGAGACCATAAGCTTTTTCTAATGTTTTGATGGCAGAGAAAGCTACCAAAAACTTACAAGGGCAAAGAGGTCGAGAGACTTTTCCAGGGAGCTGGAGAACCTGGGACAAGAGCCTGGGCCTCTGAATCTCTGAGGAATGCACTAGTGCTCCTGGGACTCTAGCATTTTGGAAGGTGGCTATTATGGATTGAATTGTGTCCCCCCAAAATATACATTGAATTCTTAACCCCTGCACCTGTGAACATGACCCTGTTTTGGAATAGGGTGTTTCTTTGGTTGTGGTAATGAGGTCATACTGGAGTAGGGGGGATCCTAAACACAATCCCTCCTGAGTGGTGTCTTACGAAAAGAGCAGAATAGACACAGACACACACAGAGGGAGACACCATGTGAGGGTCCTTCTACAAGCTAAGAAATGCCTGGGGCTACCAACAAGAAAGGACTCTTTCCTAGAGCTAATGCCCCGATTTGGGCTTCTAGCCTACAAAACTGTGAGACAATAAATTTCTGTACTTTAAAGCCACACACTTGTGGTATTTTTGCTGTGGCGATCCTCGGAAACTAAGACAGTGGCCTATCAGAAACTGCGTATAAGCAACTTCTGCAATGCAGGACAATCCAAATTGCAATTGAAGTAAGCATAAAGAATTATGTTCAAGAACATTGCCACAAATATATTTTTAAAAAATGAAGCACTGTAAACTTGCAACTTGGCTATGAGTCGGAATCAACTTGGTGGCAATGGGTTTGGGTTTTTTTTTTTTTGGTTAAACTTGCAACTAGCCAGTTTTCCTGGAAGTTTCACATAACCATGGGAAATGATTGCTCATCCTCTCTAGGAGGATAAGGAAGGGCCCAGGGCCTGTTTCCTTCAACTGTTCTTGATCATGGGGGCTCAACTCACAAAGTGCCTGTTATTGAGGATTAACAACTAAGTGGCTCATTTAGATAATGGCTGTGATGGTTAATTTTATGTGTCAACTTGGGGAGGCTATGGTGCCCAGTTGTTGTTCAAACACCAGTCTAGATGTTGCTATGAAGTATTTACATGTGATTAACATTTACATCAGTTGACCTAAAGTAAAACAGATTACCTTCCATAATGTGGGTGGGCCTCATCCAACCAGGTGAAGGCCTTAAGACCAAAAAATGAAGTTTACCTAGGGACAAAGGATTCTGCCTCAAGACGGTAACATAGAAATGCCACATGAGTTGCCAGCCCACTGCCTGGTCTACCAATTTCAGACACATAACTGCCAGAATTTCTAGTTCGTCACCTGACCAATAGATTTAGGACTTGCCAGCTCCCAGTCCCCAGAGTCATGTGAGCCAATTCCTTAAAATCTCTCTCTCACTCTGTATTATTGATTCTGTTTCTCTGGAGAACCCCAACTAATACAATAATAATAGCAACAAACATTTATGGAACACAAGTGTGCCAGTCACTTGGCTAAACACTTTACTTATATCAATTCATTTAATCCTTTCAACAAACCTATGAGGAAGGTACTATTATTAACATCATACAGATAAGGCAACTGAGGAACAGAGAGGTTAAATAACTTGCCCATGATCACGCAACCAGGAATTAGAGGAAGCAGCCTTTGAGGCTCCAGAACTTGCAATCTTAACCACTTTGCTGTTGCTTATTCCTCTATCATTCATTTTATTAATTAGCTCTTGGGAAGAGATAGGTAGATTACAAGGGGTTATAGCTGGCAAGGCCCTTAAAATTTATTTTGTTCCAATCCCCTTCCCCATCTTGTTTTGAGGATGAGATATACATACACACATTACACACACACACACGTAAATTCTAAAAATTTTGCCATATTTTGACCTAGAAATTTAACTGTTAATTATGAAGAATTAATTACTGATGTGTGCAAAAGTCTAGCCACAGGGATATTCAACTTAGTACTGTTTATAATACTGAAAAGTGAAAAAAAAAAAACAAAACCCTAACGGTCTCACAGTAGTGGACTGGTTAAATTATGGTTCATTGATGCAATTGAATAATATAAAAAAAAAAATTTTTTTTTTAATATAAAGCCATTAAAAATCAAATTGTGGAAGAATATTTAATGATGTGGAAAGCTATTCCTGGTATATTGTTAAATAAAAGTTTATAAAAGAGTATACATAGTATGATCCTATTTTTGTTGAAATTTATTTTTATCCATACTTAGAAAAAGGTGGCAAGGATATGCATCAAAGTGTTAACTAAGTGGTGATATCTTGGTGGAGGAATTATACATGATTTTTATGTTGTACTTTCCTTAATGAATATTTCCTAAAGATTATAAAATAAAATGATTAATTTGTAATAAGAAAGTCATTTAATTTGGAAACAGATGGTGGTGATGGTTAAATAACAAGATGAATGTGATCAGTATCACTGAATTGTACATGTAAAAGCTGTCAAAATGGCAAATGGTTTGTTACATATATATTTACCACAATAAAAAAAAGCTAAAAAATATCTCACCCTGACACTACTGGCACTAAAAATAAAACAAAAAACCAGAAAATAAATAAATGTTGGAGAGGTTTCGGGAAGAATGGAATTCTAGGAGTGTAAAATGGCACAGCCACTGTGGAAAATGATATGGCACCTCCTTAAAAACCTAGAAATACCATATGATCAGCAATCCCACTCCTAGGAATATATCCTAGAGAAATGTCGTGGATTGAATTATGTCCCCCCAAAATGTGCATCAACTTGGTTAGGCCATGATTTCCAATATTGTGTGATTGTCCACCATTTTGTCATCTGATGTGATTTTCCTATGAGTTGTAGATCCTACCTCTATGATGTTAATGAGGTGAGATTAGTGGCATTTATGTTAATGAAGCAAGACTCAGTCTACAAGATTAGGTTGTGTCTTAAGCCAGCCTCTTTTGAGATATAAAACAGAGAAGCCAGCAAAGAGACATAGAGACCTCATGCCACCAAGAAACAAGAACCGGGAGAATAGCCCATCTTTTGGACCTGGGGTCCCTGTGCTGAGAAGCTCCTCAACCAGGGAAGATTGATGACAAGGACCTTTCCCCAAAGCCGACAGAGAGAGAAAGCCTTCCCCTGGAGCTAGCACCCTGAATTTGGACTTCTAGCCTCCTAGATTGTGAGCGAATAAATTTTTCTTTGTTAAAGCCATCCACTTGTGGTACTTCTGTTATAGCAGCACTAGATGACCAAGACAAGAAATAAGAACTGTCACATGAATAAACATATGCACACCCATGCCCATTGCAGCATTATTCACAGTAGCAAAAGATGGAAACAACCTAAGTGCCCATCAACGGATGAATGGATAAACAAATTATGGTACATACACACAAGAAATACTATGCAACAATAAAAAACAATGATGAATCCTTGAAATATTTCACAACATGGATAAATCTGGAGGGTATTATGCTGAGTGAAATAAGTCAATCACGAAAGGCCAAATACTGTAGGAGACCACTATTATAAAAACTCAAGAAAAGGTTTACACACAGAAAGAAACAATCTTTGATGGTTACAAGGGAAGAAAGTGTTGGGGAGGGTAAATCATTAACTAGACAGTAGCTAAGTGGTAACTTTGGTGAAGGAAAAGACAGTACACAATACTGGGGAAGTCAGTACAACTTGACCAAGGCAAAGTCATAGAAGCTCCATAGACACATCCAAACACCCCGAGGGACTGAGTTACTGGGGCTGAGGGCTGAGGACCATGGTCGAGGAGGGTCATCTAGGTCAATTGGCATAACATAGCTCATAGAGCAAATGATATACATCCAACTTTGGTAAGTAACACCTGGGGTCTTAAATCTTGGGAGTGGACATCTAAGATACATCTACTGGTCCCATCCCATCTGGAGCAAAGGAGAATGAAGAAAACAAAAGACACAAGGGAAATATTAGTCCGAAAGACTAATGGGCCACAAGTACCACAGCCTTCACCAGCATTAGCCCAGAAGAACTAGATGATGCCTGGCTACCACCACCGGCCTCCCTGACAGGGATCACAATAGAGGGTCCTGGACAGAGCAGGAGAAAAATGTACAGCAAAATTCAAATTTACAAAAAAAAAAAAAAAAAAAAAAGACCAGACTTACAGGTCCAACAGAAACTGGAGGAACTCCAGAGACTACGGCCCCTAAAAACGAAAAGCTCTTTGCCGTAGAGTCTATTCTGATTCACAGTGACCCTATAGGACAGAGTAGAACTGCCCAGTAGGGTTTCCAAGGAGCGCCTGGTGGTTTCAAACTGCTGACCTTTTGGTCAGCAGCAGAAATCCTAACCACTACACTACCAGGGCTTCCTAGACACCCTTTTAACTCAGTACTGAAGCTACTCCCAAAGGTCACCCTTCAGCCAAAGATTAGACAGGTTTATAAAACAAGCAATAACACGTGGGAGGAACGTGCTTCTTAGTTCAATCATGTATACGAGACGAAATGGGCAACACCTGCCCGAAAGCAAAGATGAGAGGGCAGTAAGGGACAGGAAAATGGGATGGATGGAAATGGGGAACCCAAGCTGGGGAAGGGGAGAGTGTCAACACATCATAGGGATTGCAACCAATGTCACAAAACAATGTGTGTATAAATTGTTGAATGAGAAACTAATTTGCTCTGTAAACTTTCACCTAAAGCATAATTTAAAAAAAAAAAAAGCAACAATAAAAAATCTACATTTTTTTCTAATTTCTGTTGTTTAAATTTAACTTTTCATATATCTGAAATTAATTTGTGTATATCATATGAGGTAAGCTTCTATATTTATTTTCTTCCAAATGGAAAGCCAGTTGTTCCAGAATCCTTTGTTAAATAAACTATGCTTTTTCTATTGAACTGAGAAAAAAAGACTAAAAAAAAAGTTATTTAAAGTTTAGAGAAAAGGATTATGAACAAATCCATGTCCCCAGACCCTCTGCCCCTCTTTCTTCTTTGTGCTGATGGATAGGCATTCTCAATAAGGGGGGATGTAAGCACAGACCTGCCCAGCCTCGTGTTTTCCTGCTTGCATCTGCACATTTCCCTTTCAGGTTCACATGGAAAATGAATTCTAAGGGAGGTGAAGTAATATCCTGAACACAGTGGAACAGAAAACTATTTAGGGAGAAGCTTTCTGAATTTGCCCAATACTTGCCAGGTGAGAAACAGTTTATCTCCAGTAGGAGAGGAACAGTCCCTGAGTAGTGCAAACAGTTAAATGCTTAGCTACTAACCGGATAGGTGGAGGTTCAAATCCGTACTCTCCTTTCTCAGAGGAATCAGCACTACTTTCCCTGTATTCTTGGTCCTCTCCATCCCCTGCCTTAGGTTGGAATCTTGAATTCACTTTCAAAATCTCCATCATTATTTTCTTTTACATCCAGGGGGTCAACAAAGTGAGTATCTATCTGAACCAACTTAAATCCCTGCTGCCCTACTCTGTTCCTGATTGCCTTTCTCCTGGACTAGGAGAACTGGTCCCACAACCTCCTATCCCAGTTTCACCATCCTGCACACTTGCTTTCCCTGAGATCTTTCTGAGACACAGGTCTCATCTTGCCCCTACCCAGCTTAACACCCTCCATTGCCTGCAGCAGAGCTTCTCCAACTGAGCATCTTTCACATTTTCAACATTCAAAAATACCTAAAAACAATGCCTAATAAGAAAATCAGTTGCCGTCAAGTCGATTCTGACTCATGGAGACTCCATGTGTGTCAGAGTTGAACTGTGCTCCATAAGATTTCCAATGGCTGATTTTTTGGAATCAGATCGCCAGGCCTTTCTTCCAAGGCACCTCTGGGCAGACTTGAATCTCCAACCTTTTGGTGAGCAGCAGAAGGCCCAAAACAAACAAACAAACAAACAAACAAACAAACAAACAAACAGAAAACCAAACCCATTGCCATCAAGTCAACTCCAACTCATAGAAAACCTATAGGACAGAGTAGAACTGCCCCACAGAGTTTCCAAGGAACATGTGGTGGATTCAAACTGCCAATCCTTTGGTTAGCAGCCGTAGCACTTAATCACTACGCCACCAGGGTTTCCTTTGTATCACCCAGGGACTCCTTAATAAGAAAAGCCCGCATAAACTCCATACGATACTTGCTATCTCACAAAAGAAGTTTAACATTTTTTTAAATAATATTTTCTGTTCATTATGTCTGTTTAATAATTTAGTTGAATAATCCAATATGTCTTTCAGTAACACCTGCTGAAAATAAGATTATTGTTAATTAATGCTTTTTGTTTGGGGAAGGAGAAGGAAGGTGTTACAAAAGTTCTTTGATACTGAAGAGGCTGGGGAGCAACTGGTCTACAGATTAAGGGTCAAATTCAAATGGCATTCAAGGCTCCCTGTTCCATCTTACCCTTCTAACCTCCTCCTCTGCCAGGCCTCCCATATACACCCCATGCTCCAAGCATTAAGTACTTCTCATCATTTCCCACACCTCTGGGGCTTTGCTTAAGTTTGTCCTTCTGCCTTAAGTCTTTCCCCTCCCACTAAATTCCAGTTCATCCTTTCAGACCTTGCTCAGGATACCTCCCCTTAGAGAAGACCTTTCCAAAGGCCCTGTTTAGAATGCCTCCTCCCTGGAGCTCCTGGAGGTCCTTTACACTTTGCTTCTGGCCTGCATCAGACCAAGCCTGACCCTCTGGAGGAGAATGACCAGAGTTATAGTCTGCCCTGAAAGCACCTGCTGGGTCTCTGCTGCTGTAGATGCTTCATTGACCATGTGCTGAATGGGATTGAGTCCCAGAGTGTGATACCATTTTTTGGTGAGCCACATGCTTCGTAATTTACTAAACTCAGGTTTTCCTCTGATCAGTGCAACATCTCTTAACAGAAAACTGGTTCAGAAACTTTGGAACAAACTGCCCAGGTTTGAATTCCAGATCTGCCACTTATGTGGTGACATTGGGCAAGTCACTTAATCTTGCTATATCTCAGTTCGCTGTCTGAATGATGGGTGCAAAACTCTATCTCCCAAGATGCTGGTAAGGAGTAAATAAAATAACTTTAAAATGCCTGTCTTATAGTAGGTGTTTCACAAATTTTATTTCCCTCCTCCTGTTACAAATGAATTTGATGAATTCAACAGTCCCAGGCTACTCCCTTCATGGAATTGAAAACTTTACGTTCCCACTTCAAAAGGAAACTTTGGAGTTAGCGTTTAGGGCTGGAATTTGCCCTCACACTCCCCCAGCCCCAATTTCAAACCATTACCACAATGATTAAATGACTTTGTTTCAGTCCCCGCCCATAAATTACAGTCTGATTTGTTTTCAACAAACTCCTGGACATTTTCACATGAAGAGAACTGAATTTTCCCCCTCAGTTATTTCATTGAGATTCTGACCTTATTTCTTCTTTAAAGAACTTCTTGCAAATAGATGTCCCGATGCAGGCATTGCATTTATCAAGCCCAAGGAATGTCCTTCCAGAATTGTAGCTGCTTCGGACTCGGGGCACCAGAGAAGGAGAGAGAGAAACTGGTGAGGAAAAAGAAGAGCTCAGGGCTGAGAACCACAGCAGCAGGGACGGCCAGCCTGGGCAGATGGTGGCAGTCTCGGGCCCCAGCCTGGGCTCCATGCCTGGGTCTAGACTCCAGCTGCAGCTTCAGCTCCCCACTCAGAGCTGCACAGAGGCAGGTCTAAGCAAAAGAGGAAGCTGTCAAAGGGGCAAGCTTCAGGCGTGCTGACCCCATCCCAGCTTCCCAGGGTTCTGTTTGAGGATGCTAAGGAACTTGGGCTTAATGGGGCTGGGGAGGAGGTGAGGAAATCCATGGAGGATGCTGATAAGCCATTTCCAGTGTTACTCTTCCTCTGCCTGGGGCGGCTGCCTCAGGCTGGGGAGGAGTTCACTGCAGATTTTGGGAAGGATAATGGTCAGGGCTTCTCTGTGCAGTCTTTCGACAAACACAGGATATCCTGGCTGGGCAGGAAAGGTCCACACAGGATGTGTGTCTGACCTGGGTCCCACCTGGGAGTTTCAAAGGATCTTGAAGGACTCCGCCCTCCACTGTTTTATTCTGGATATATTTGTCCCTGTGGATTACACACTTGTGAGTGCGTGCACACGTGTGCGCTTGCGCGCTCGCGCACACACACACACACACACACACATACACACAAACAAAACTATTGTTTCCCTCCTCTGCAGTGAATAATTTGGCCTGCCCTTAGCCAGTCAAACCTCTCCAATTTTACCATGTTTGGCTGTGAGAGGTTAACTTGTTGGCAATTAAGTGGCATATTTAACAGTGATTTGAAAGGTGAAGGGTTTTTGCTGCTTAGGGAACAGAAAAATTCAGGGTAGCCCGTGCTTCAGCTTCTTCTGCTGATCTGAAAACTAGAGTGGGGAAAGGACCTGGTGGTGTCTGTGGTGTGATGAAGGGAGCACTAGAAAGATCTCTTGGCCTGCCTGCAGTTGTGTCTGTCTCCCTCACACCGGAAACTTCCTCTTCCCTTTACAACCCTGCCCCACTTCTCCGTGATTTTTGCCCTTCAGAGTTATTTGATGAAGAGTCTCACATTATTTCTTTTACTTTTTAATTGTGGTGAAAAAACATAAAACATATACCATGCCAACAATTCCTACATGTATAATTCGGTGACATTGATTACATTCTTCAACTTGTGCAACCATTTCCAAATCCTTTCACCACCATTAACATAAACTCAATGCCCCCTAAGCAAAAACTTCCCTTTTCTCTCTCCTTCCTACCCCTGGTAACCACTAATATGTTTTGGTCTCTATACATTTGCCTATATCATATAAGTGCAATCATACAATATTTGCCCTTGTGTGACTAACTTATTTCACTCAGCATAATGTTTTAAAGGTTCATTCATGTCATAGCATATATCAGAACATTATTTCTCTTTATGGCTGACTAATATTCTGTTGTTATCCATAATTTGTTATGATCCACACAGCCGAATGCCTTTGCATAGTCAGTAAACCACAGGTAAACAGATTTCTGGTATTCTTTGCTTTCAGCTGAGATCCATCTGTCTTAGTTATCTAGTGCTGCTATAACAGAAATACCACAAGTGGATGCCTTTAACAAAGAGAAATTTATTTCTTCACAGTAAAGTAGACTAAAAGGCTAAATTCAGGGAGTCAGCTCCAGGGGAAGGCTTTCTTTCTCTGTCAGCCTTCTCATCAATTTTCCTCCAGCCTAGGAGTTTCTCTGTGCAGGGATCCCAGGCCCAAAGGATGTGCTCTGCTTCCAGCACTGCTTTCTTGGTGGGATGAGGTTCCCTCCTGCCCCCCACTTCCCTCTGCTGGCTTCTCTCTTTTATATCTCAAAAGAGATTGTCTCAAAAAGTAGTAGGAGGCAGGGCCAAGATGGCAGAGTAGTCAGATGCTTCCTGTGGTCCCTCTTACAACAAATACCCCCCCAAAACAAATGAATCTATTATATATGACAATCTAGGAGTCCTGAACATCAACACAAAGTTGAGGAATCAGAATGAGCAGCAGGGAGTGGGAGACACAGTTTAGAAGCAGCGAGGAGTTGCCAGACCTGACCCAGCGGGAACTGGCACCCTGCAGGCTGTATTGGCTGGTGCCTCCACAGTGAAGCAAGCAGTGGTGCTTGGGACACGTTTTCCACGTAGGGAAAGACTGAGCGGTGGAGGGTGTGGCCAACCCTCCAGAACCAGCAAAAAGTGGCACTCAATTGGCAAAAGATAAATACATGCATCTAACCTACCACGCGGATCAAAAAACACCTTTGGGAAAAATCTCTCTCCCATTTACCTGTTCCCTCCCCACTCTACACCTTCCCGGGCTGGCTTCAGTGATTGCCATATCCCCTGGGCCAGAAGTAGGACCCACCACATGTCCTGAGCCATTATCCTGGCTTGGGAGAGGGAACAAATTAACAAACAGGAAAAAAAAATCTGCCAGCTCCCCTAAGCTAGGACCCCAGGGCAGGTACAGCCCCTTTACCTACGCACAGGCAAAAAGGGTCCATGGACTTTGAATGCCTTTCATCTCTGCATAGACATGTGTGGGCCAATTTCAATAGTGTAGGCCCCCATTAGCACAGTACCACAGAGTATGTACCTGAAGGATAACTTTAACTGTATCAGCTATGTGGTGGAGTGGCAGATTCGTGATATTTAAACAGCGCTCTGTCCATTAAGCAGGGTCCTCACCCACCCACATCAGGGGCCTGATACTTTGCTGATCTCTTCTATTAGGTCTAGTAGTTTTCTTGTGGATTCTTTAGGGTTTTCCGTATATAAGATCATACCACCTGTAAATAGATACTTTTACTTCTTCCTTACCAATTTAGATGCCCTTTATTTCTTTTTCTAGCCTAATTGTTCTGGCTAAGATCTCCAGCACAATGTTGAATAAGAGTGGTAATAAAGGGCATCCTTATCTGGTTCCTGTTCTCAACTGGAATGCTTTCAGACTCTCTCCATTTAGGATGATGTTGGCTGTTGGCTTTGTATCAATGCCCTTTATAATGTTGGGGAATTTCCCTTCTATTCCTACTTTGCTGAGAGTTTTTGTCATGAATGGGTGTTGGACTTTGTCAAATGCCTTTTCTGCATCAATTGAAAAGATCCTGTGGTTCTTGCGATGGATTGCATTAATTGTTTTTCTAATGTTGAACCAACCATGCATACCTGGTATGAATCCCACTTGGTCACGGTGAAATATTTTTTTGATATATTGTTGAGTTCCATTTGGCTAGAATTTTGTTGAGGATTTTTGCATCTAAGTTCATGAGGGATATAGGTCTATAATTTTCTTTTCTTGTGGTGTCTTTACCTGGTTTTGGTATCAGGGACATGGTGGCTTCATAGAATGAGTTTGGGAGTATTTCTATGCTCTGAAATACCTTTAGTAGTAGTGGTGTTAACTCTTCTCTGAACATTTGGTAGAATTCTCCAGTGAAGCTGTCAGGGCAGGGCTTTTTTTTTTTTTTTTTTTTAATAATTTTTATTTTACTTTAAGTGAAAGTTTACAAATCAAGTCAGTCTCTCACACAAAAACCCATATACACCTTGCTACACACTCCCAATTACTCTCCCCCTAACGAGACAACCTGCTCTCTCCCTCCACTCTCTCTTTTCATGTCCTTTTCGCCAGCTTCTAACCCTCTCCACCCTCTCATCTCCCCTCCAGGCAGGAGATGCCAACATAGTCTCAAGTGTCCACCTGATCCAAGAAGCTCACCCTCACCAGCATCCCTCTCCAACCCATTGTCCAGCTCAATCCATGTCTGAAGAGTTGGCTTTGGAAATGGTTCCTGTCCTGGGGCAACAGAAGGTCTGGGGGCCATGACCACAGGAGTCCTTCTAGTCTCAGTCAGACCGTTAAGTCTGGTCTTTTGAGAATTTGGGGTCTGCATCCCACTGTTCTCCTGCTCCCTCAGAGGGCAGGGCTTTTTTGTTGATGTTGTTGGGAGATTTTAAATTGCCTTTTCAATCTTTTCTTTTGTTACAGGTTTATTTAGTTGTCCTATCTCTGTTTGTGTTAGTTTAGGTAGGTAGTGTGTTTCTAGAATTTTGTCCATTTCCTGTAGGTTTTCAAATTTATTAGAGTACAATTTTTCGTAGTATTCTGTTGTAATTCCTTTAATTTCAATTGAATCTGTTGTGATATTACCGATCTCATTTCTTATTCAGGTTATTTGCTTCCTCTCCTGTTTTTCTTTTGTCAGTTTGGCCAGTGATTTATTGATTTTGTTGATCTTTTCAAAGAACCAGCTTTTGGCCTTGTTAACTCTTTCAATTGTTTTTCTATTTTCTATTTTCACTAGTTTTTTTTTTTCTTTTAATTATGCTCTAGTTTTTATTATTTGCTTTCTTCTGGTGCCCTAGGGCTTCTGTTGCTGCTCTCTTTCTATTTGTTCCAGTTGTAGGGATAATTTTTTGAATTTGGTCCTTTCTTCTTTTTGGATGTGTGCATTTATTGCTATAAATTGACCTGAGAGCACTACTTTTGCTGTGTCTCAAAAGTTCTGGTAGGAAGTGTTTTCATTCTCATTGGATTCTATGAATTTCTTTTTTCCGTCCGTAATTTCTTCTATAACACAGTAGTTTTTGAGCAAGGTCTTGTCTCTTGCTTTTTCTGTTATTGATCTCTACTTTTATGGCTTTATGGTCTGAAAAGATGGTTTGTAATATTTCAATGTTTTGGGTTCTGTTAAGTCTTGCTTTATGACCTAATATGTGGTCTATTCTGGAGAATGTTCCATGTGCATTGGAAGAGAAAGCGTACTTGGCTGCTGTTGGGTGGAGTGTTCTGTATATGTCTATGAGGTTAAGTTGGTTGATTGTGTCATTTAGATCTTCCATGTCTTTATTGAGCTTCTTTCGGGATGTTCTGTCCTTCATCAAAATTGGTGTGTTGAAGTCTGATACTATTATTACATTTCTTGGTGCCAGCCAAGAATTATATATCCAGCAAAACTGTCTCTCAAATATGAAGACAAAATTAGGACACTTCCAGATAAACAGAAGTTTAGGGAATTTGCAAATTCAAGCTAAAATTACAAGAAATACTAAAGAGAGTCCTCCTGTTAGAAAATCAATAACATCAGATAGCCTAAGACTAGAACATAGGACAATGCAACCAGATATCAACCCAAATAGGCAAATCACAGAAATAAATGAAAGCTAAAATGCTCAAAACAAGGAAACAGAGACATCATTATGTAAAAGATGACATGAAATCACAAAAGAGGGACTAAAAAATATAGTCATAGATCTTTTATGTGGAGAGGAACTCAAGGCGATATAAAGAAATAAAAGTTTCATTTACACTTAGAAAAATAGGGGTAAATATTAAAGTAACCACAAAGGAAACTGAAAATTGTACACATCAAAAGAAAAAAAACAAACAAAACATGAAGACTCAGCAAATACAAAACCAGCAACAATGAAAATGAGGAAAAGACAATATATAAAGAAAAACTACTCAGCACAGAAAATTAAATGGAAAAAAGAAACTGTCAACAACACATACACAAAAAAGATATCAACAGCACTAAACTCACACCTATCAATAATTACTGAATATAAATGGACTAAATGTACCAATAAGGAGACAGAGTGGCAGAATGGATTTAAAAAAACATGATCAGTCTATAGGCTGCCTACAATAGACACACCTTAGACTTAAAGACACAAACTAAAATTCAAAGGATGGAAAAAATTATATCAACCAAAGAATGATCAAAAAACAACAGAAGTGGAATTATTAATTTCTGACAAAATTGGCTTTAAAGTAAAATCCACCACAAAGGATAATGAAGGACACAATGTAATGATTAAAAGGTCATTATAGCCGGAGGATCCAAACAAACTAAACGAAACCCAATGTCATCAAGTCGATTATGACCCATAGCGACCCTATAGGACAGAGTAGAACTGCCTCATAGAGTTTCCAAGGAGCGCCTGGTGGATTTGAACTGCCGGCCCTTTGGTTAGCAGCTGTAGCACTTAACCACTATGCCACCAGGGTTTCCGAGCCAGAGGACATAACTGCAATAAATATTTCTGCACCCAATGACAGGGCTCCAAAATACATAAACTCCAACAGCACTGAAAAGAGAAATAGATAGTTCCATAATAATAGTTGGGGACTTCAACACACCACTTTTGGTGAAGGGCAGAATATCCAGAAAGAAGCTCAATAAAGACACGGAAGATCTAAATGCCACAATCAACCAAGTTGACCTCATAGACATATATAGAACACTCCACACAACAGCAGCCAAGTATACCTTCTTTTCTAGTGCACGTGAAACATTCCGACCACATACTAGAACATAAAGCAAGCCTTGACAGAATCCAAAACAGTAAAATATTACAAAGCTCCTTCTCTGACCATAAGGCCATAAAAGTAGAAATCAATAACAAAAAGCAGGGAAAAGAAAAGGAGCACTTGGAAACTGAGCAATATCCTGCTCAAAGCCGACTGGGTTATTGAATAAATTAAGGATGGAATAAAGAAATTCATAGAATCCAAGGAGAATGAAAACACTTCCTATCAGAATGTTTGGGACACAGCTAAAGCAGTGCTCAGAGGTCAATTTATATCAATAAGTGTACACATACAAAAAGAAGAAAGGGCCCAAATCAAAGAATTATCCCTACAACTTGAACAAATAGAGAGCAAAAAAAAAAAAAAAAAAATGAAACCTGCAGGCACCAGAAGAAAGCAAATAGAAGTTAGAGCAGAATGAAATGAAATAGAGAACAGAAAAACAATTGAAAGTGTTAACAAGGACAAAAGCTGGTTCTTTGAAAAAATTAACAAAATTGATAAACCACTGGCCAAACTGACAAAAGAAAAACAGGAGAGGAAGCAAATAACCTGAACAAGAAGTAAGATGGGCGATATCACAGCAGACCCAACCGAAATTAAAAGAACCATAACAGAATATTATGAAAAATTGTTCTCTAACAAATTTGAAAACCTAGACGAAATGGATAAATTTCTAGAAACACACTGCCTACGTAAACTAACACAAACAGAGGTAGAACAACTAAATAGACCCATAACAAAAGAAGAGACTGAAAAGGTAATCAAAAAACTCCCAACAAAAAAAAGGACCTGGCCCAGATGGCTTCACTGCAGAGTTCTACCAAACTTTCAGAGAAAAGTTAACACCACTACTACTAAAGGTATTTCAGGGCATAGAAAAGGGTGGAATACTCCCAAACTCATTCTATGAAGCCAGCATAACCCTGATACCAAAACCAGGAAAAGACAACACAAAAAAAGAAAACTACAGACCTATATCCCTCATGAACTTAGATGCAAAAATCCCCCCACAAAAATTCTAGCCAATAGAATTCAACAATATACCAAAAAAATAATTCCCCATGACCAAGTGGGTTTATGAAGGGATGGTTCAACATTAGAAAAACAATCAATATAATCCACCACATAAATAAAACAAAAGACAAGAACCACATGATCTTATCAATTGATGCAGAAAAGGCATTTGACAAAGTCCAACACCAATTCATTATAAAAACTCTTGGGAAAATAGGAATAAAAGGAAAATTCCTCAACATATTAAAGGGTATTTATGCAAAGCCAACGGCCAACATCATCCTAAATGGAGAGAGTCTGAAAGCATTCCCTTTGAGAACGGGAATGAGACAAGGATGCCGTCTATCACCACTCTTATTCAATATTGTGCTGGAGGTCCTAGCCAGAGCAATTAGGCTAGAAAAAGAAATAAAGGGCATCCAAACTGGTAAGGAAGAAGTAAAAATATGTCTGTTTGCAGATGACATGATCTTATACACAGAAAACCCTAAAAAATCCTTAAGGAAACTACTGAAACTAATAGAAGAGTTCAGCAGAGTATCAGGATACAAGATAAACATACAAAAATCAGTTGGATTCCTCTACATCAACAAAAAGAACATCAGAGAGGAAATCACCAAATCATTACCATTTACTATAGCCCCCAAGAAGATAAAATACTTAGGAATAAATCTAACCAGAGACGTTAACAGTCCTATATAAAGAAAACTTCAAGGCACTGCTGTAAGAAACCAAAAGAGATCGACATAAGTGGAAAAACATACCTTGCTCATGGATAGGAAGACTTAACATTGTAAAAATGTCAATTCTACCACAAGCGATTTATACATACAATGCAATTCCGATCCAAACTCCAACGACATTTTTTAATGAGATGGAGAAAAAAGTTACGAACTTCATATGGAAGGGAAAGAGGCCCCAAATAAGTAAAGGATTACTGGAAAGGAAGAAAAAAGTTGGAGGCCTCACACTACCTGATTTTAGAACAGATTGTACTGCCACAGTAGTCAAAACAGTCTGGTACTGGTACAACAACAAATACATAGACCAATGGAACATAATTGAGAATCCAGACATAAATCTATTCACATATGAGCAGCTGATATATGACAAAGGCCCGAAGTCAGTTAAATGGGGAAAAGACAGTCTCTTTAACAAATGGTGCTGGCATAACTGGATATGCATCTGCACCATGCAGGAAAACTAACTCAAAGTGGATCAAAGACCTAAAAATAAAATCTAAAATGATAAAGATCATGGAAGAAAAATAGGGGCAATGCTAAGAGCCCTAATATACGGCATAAACATTATACAAAACGTTACTAACAATGTACAAACTCCAGAAGAGATACTAGATAACTGGGAACTTCTAAAAATCAAACACCTATGCTCATCCAAAGACTTCACCAAAAGAGTAAAAAGATTACCTACACACTGGGAAAAAGTTTTTAGGTATGACATTTCCGATCAGTGCCTGATCTCTGAAATCTACATGATACTGCAAAAACTCAACTACAAAAAGACAAATAGCCCAATTAAAAAATGGGCAGAAGACATGAACAGACACTTCACCAAAGAAGACATTCAGGTAGCTCACAGATACTTGAGGCAATGCTCACAATCATTAGCTATTAGAGAAATAGAGAAATGCAAATCAAAACTACAATGAGATTCGATATCACTCCAAAAAGGCTGGCATTAATCCAAAAAACACAAAATAATAAATGTTGGAGAGGGTATGGAGCGATCGGAACACTTATACACTCTGGTGGGAATGTAAAATGGTACAACCACTTTGGAAATCAATTTGGCACTTCCTTAAAAAGCTAGAAATACAACTGCCATACGATCCAGCAATCCCACTCCTTGGAATATATCCTAGAGAAATAAGAGCCTTTACATGAACAGATATATGCACACCCATGTTCACTGCAGCATTGCTTACAGTAGCAAAAAGATGGAAGCAACCAAGGTGCCCATCAATGGATGAATGGATAAATAAATGATTATTTTTTATATTCACACAATGGAATACTATGCATTGATAAAGAACAGTGATGAATCTGTGAAACATTTCATAACATGGAGGAATCTGGAAGGCATTATGCTGAGTGAAATTAGTCAGTTGCAAAAGGACAAATGTTGTATGAGATCACTATTATAAGAACTCAAGAAATAGTTTAAACAGAGAAGAATATATTCTTTGATGGTTACGAGAGGGGGGAGGGAGTGAGTGAGAGGGGTATTCACTAATCAGATAGTAGGCAAGAACTATTTTAAGTGAAGGGAAAGACAACACACAATACAGGAGAGGTCAGCACAACTGGACTAAACCAAAAGCTACGAAGTTTCCTGAATAAACCGCATGCTTTGAAGGCCAGCGTAGCAGGGGTGGGGGTTTGGGCACCATGGTTTCAAGGGCCACCTAGGTCAATTGGCATAATAAAATCTATTAAGAAAACATTCTGCATCCCACTTTGATGAGTGGCATCTGGGATCTTAACCGCTAGCAAGCGGCCATCTAAGATGCATCATTTGCTCTCAACTTACCTGGAGCACAGGAGAATGAATACCAAAGACAGAAGGTAATTATGAGCCCAAGAGACAGAAAAAAAAAAAAAAAAAAGAGAGAGAGAGAGACAGACAGAAAGGGCCACATAAATCAGAGACTACATCAGTTGATTCCAGAAGAACTAGATGGTGCCCGGCTACAACTGATGACTGCCCTGACAGGGAACACAACAGAGAATCCCTGATGGAGCAGGAAAGCAGTGGGATAAAAAAAAAAAAAAATTATGCAGACCTCAAATTCTCTTAAAAAGACCAGACTTAATGGTCTGGCTGAGACTGGAATGACCCTGGAGGTCATGGTCCCCAGACCTTCTGTTAGCCCAAGACTGGAACCATTCCCAAAGGCAACTCTTCAGACAAGGATTGGACTGGAGTATAAGATAAAAAATAAAAAATGATACTGGTGAGGAGTGAGCTTCTTGGCTCAAGTAGACACATGAGACTATGTGGGCAGCTTATGTCTGGAGGGGAGATAAGAAGGCAGCGGGGGACAGAAGCTGGCTGAATGGACACGGGAATACACGGTGCAGAGATGGAGTGTGCTGTCTCATTAGAGGGAGACTAACTAGGAGTATATAAAGGTGTATATAAATTTTTGTATGAGAGACTGAATTGATTTGTAAACTTCCACTTAAAGCACACACACAGAAAAAAAACTAAAAAAAAAAAAGAAACCAGGAAATAACAAACACTGGTGAGGATGTGGGACAATTGTAACCCTCATCCATTGCTAGTGAGAATGTAGAATGGCACAGCTGTCGTGGGAAACAGTGTAGGAGTTACTAAAAAAAACTAAAAATAGAGCTACCATATGATCCAGCAATTTCACTCCTAGGTACATACATGCCCAAAAGACTGGAAAGCAGAGACTCAGACAGAGACTTGTACACCAGTGTTCATTGCAGCACTATTCACAGCAGCCAACTGGTGGAAATAACCTAAATGCACATCAACATATGTATGGATAAGCAAAATTTGATAAATATATACGATGGAATACTCAGGCGGTAAGAAAAATGATGTCTTGTTAATGCTACAATATAGATGGAGCTTGAAGACATTATACTGAGTGAAATAAGTTAATCACAAAAGGATAAATGTTTTATGACCTCACTTGCATAAAAAGAGAAGAATAGGCAGAAGTATAGAGACCAAAGTTTGTTGATGGTTGCCCAGGCGGGAGGGAGGGGTAAGAGGAGGGCTTGTTGCCTATCGAATGCTGAGTTTCAGTTTGTGGTGATGGAAAAATCGCATTGGTTAAGGGTAGGGTTGCACGCCCAATTAATGTAATTCCTGTCCATAAGGTGTACAAATGTAAAAAGTTAACTTGGCAAAAGTTATGTGATACATATATTTACTATGATGACAAAAACAAAAAAAAGTAGCTGCTCAGGTGGTTTATGTACAGCCAAATACCTCATGGGATTTGATTCCTTACTCTGGAAGTTTAGGGTCATGAATTCATGAGACATTCCAGTCAATCAGCCTAAGAAAGTGTTTAGTGCTTCTGTTCTACTTCCTAGTTCATTACCTAGTGCCTGGGGTCTCAAAAGCTTGCAAGTTGCCATCTGAGGTACAACAATTGGTCTCTATTTGCCAGAAAAAGAAGGAGAATCAGGAATAAGAGGAGGAAATGGATGTGTGGTGAATTGCCTCCATGAATAACTGTCTCCTTTGCTTTTTTTTTTTTTTTTTGCTTAGAAGACCAGAAGAGGTGGATGGTGCCCGGCTACAACGTGAACATTTTGATCAAAGATTCTATAGAAGAATCCTGAACGAAAGGGGGAAAATGCAGAATAGCATTTCAAATTCTCATGGAATCCAGATTTTCTGGAGCCATAAAGGCTGGATGAACCACTGAAACTATTGCCCTTGAAACTATTAGCTACTTGAATGTCTTCATTGGTGAAGTGTCCGTTCATTTCCTTTGCCCATTTTTTAATCGGATTATTTGTTTTTTTGTTGTAGAGCTGTTGGATTTTCATGTAGATTTTAGAGATTAGAGATTAGACCTTTGTCAGATTTGTAATAGCCAAAAGTTTTTCCCAGTCTGTAGGTTCTTGTTTTACTCTTTTGGTGAAGTTTTTTTGATGAGCATAAGTGTCTAGTTTTTAGAAGATCCCAGTTATCTAGCTAATTTTCTGGAGTTTGTGTGTTGTTAATTATGGTTTGTATCCTGTTAATGCCGTGTCTTAGGGCCTCTAGCTTTGATCCTATTGTTTCTTCGATGATCTTTATAGTTTTTGGCTTTATATTTAGGTATTCCATCCATTCTGAATTAGTTTTTCTGTATGGTGTGAGGTATGGGTCCTGTTTCATTTTTTGCAGATGGGCATCCAGTTTTGCCAGCACCATTTGTTAAAAAAGACTGTCTTTTCCCTATTTGATGGATTTTGGGCCCTTGTCAAAGATCAGGTGACAGTTGGTGGATCGATTTACACCTGAGTTCTCAGTTCCGTTCCATTGGTCAATGTATCTGTCATTGTACCAGGATCAGGCTATTTTGACTACTGCAGCTGTATAGTAGGTTCTGAGGTCAGGTAGTGTGAGTCCTCCTACTTTATTCTTCTTCTTCAATAGTGCTTTAATTATCTGGGGCTTCTTCCTTTTCTGTACAAAGTTAATGATTAGTTTTTCCATCTCTTTAAAGAATGTTGTTGGTATTTGGATCAGGATTGCATTGTATTTGTAGATTGCTTTGGTCATTTTCACAATGTTAAGTCTACCTATCCATGAGCATGGTATGTTTTTCCATTTATGTAGATCTCTTTTGGTTTCTTGCAGTAGTGTTTTGTAGTTTTCTTTGTGTAGGCCTTCTACATCACTGGTTAGATTTATTCATAAGTATTTTTTAGGGGCTATTATAAATGGTATTGTTTTCCTGATTTCCTTTTCATCATTCTCTTTATTGGTGTACAGGAATCCAACTGATTTTTGTATGTTTATTTTGTATCCTGCTACTCTGCTGAATCTTTCTATTAGTTACAGTAGTTTTCTCATGGAGTCTTTTGGGTTTTCTATGTATAATATCCTATCATCTGCAAATAGGAACAGGCTTATTTCTTCATTACTAATTCAGATTCCCTTTATTTCTTTTTCTTGCTTTATTGCTCTAGTTAGTACTTGCAGCACAGTGTTAAATAGGAGTGGTGATGTAGGGCATCCTTGTCTTGTTCCTGTTCTCAAGGGGAATGTTTTCAGCCTCTCTCCATCAAGAATGATGTTGTCAGTTGGTTTTGTATATTAAAAAAAATGCCCTTTATTATGTTGAGAAATTTCCCTTTTTTTATGTACCTATTTTATTGAGAGCTTTTATCAGGAATTAGTACTGGACTTTGTTGAATGTCTTTTCTGTGTCAATTGAGATAATCATGTGATTCTTTTATTTATGTGATGGGTTACATTGATCGATTTTCTAATGTTGGACCATCCTTGCATACCTGGTATGAATCCCACCTGGTTGTGGTGTATTATTTTTTTGATATGATTCTGAATTCTATCGGCTAGAATTTCGTTGAGAATTTTTCATCTATATTATTCATAAGAGATATTGGACTGTAATTTTCTTTTTTTGTGATGTCTTTTTGTCGGGTTTTGATATCAGGATTATGCTGCCTTCATAGAATGAATTCCAAAGTATCCCTTCCTTTTCTATGTTCTGAAATAGTTTGAGTAGTACTGGTGTAAATTCTTCTCTGAATGTTTTGTAGAATTCTCCAGTGAAGCCATCTGGGCCAGGGTTTTTTTTTGCGGGGGGGGGGGGGAGTTTTTTTTTTTATTATTATTACCTTTTCTATCTCTTCTCTTGTTATAGGGTCTGTTCAGATTTTCAGCATCATTTTGTGTTAGTTTGGGTAGGTAGTGTATTTCTAGAAATTTGTCCATTTCCTCTAGGTTTTCAAATTTGTTGGAGTATAGTTTTTCATAATACTGTGTTATGATCCTTTTTATTTCTTTTGGGTCTGTTGTAATGTCCCCTATTTCATCTCTTATTTGGGTTATTTGCACCCTCTCCTGTTTTTCTTTTTTCAGTTTGGCCAGTGATTTGTCCATTTTGTTGATTGTTTCAAAGAATGAACTTTTCATTTTGTTGATTCTTTCTATTGTTTTTCTATTCCCTATTTCATTTATTTCTGGTCTGATCTTTATTATTTCCTTTCTTCTGGTGCCTGTGGCTTCTTTTGCCTTTCTCTTTCTATTTGTTCCAGTTGTGTAGCTAATGTTTTGATTTTGTCCCTTTCTTCTTTTTTGATGTGTGAATCTACTGCTATAAATTGAACTCTGAGCACTGCCTTTGCTGTGTCCCAAAGGTTTTGGTATGATGTATTTACATTCTCATTTGAGTCTAGAATTTTTTTTATTCTATCTCTGATTTTTTCTATTACCCAGTAGTTTTTAAGCAGGGTGTTATTCAGTTTCCATGTAATTGATTTTTTCCCCTTGCTCTTCCTGTTGTCAATCTCTACTTTGATGGTGTTGAGGTCAGAGAAGACACTTTGTATTATCTCAATGTTTTGGATTTTGTTGAGTGTTGCCCTGTGGCCTGCAATGTGGCCTATACTGAAGAACATTTCCTGTGTATTGGAAAAGAATGTGTACTTTGCAGCTAGGGGGTGGAGTGTTCCATATATATCTATGAGGTTTAGTTGGCTGACTACATCCTTTAGATCTTCTGTATCTTTGTTGAGTTTCTTTCTAGATGTTCTGCCCTTTACTGAAATTAATGTGTTAAGGCCTCCTACTATTATTGTGAAACTGTCAATTTCTCTTTTCAGTGCTGTTAGAGTTTTTTTTCTGTATTTTGGAGCCCTGTCATTGGGTGCTGTCTTAGTCATCTAGTGCTGCTATAACAGAAACACCACAGGTGGATGGCTTAAAAAAAGAGAAGTTTATTTCCTCACAGTAAAGTAGGCTAAAAGTCCAAATTCAGGGTGTCAGCTCCAAGGGAAGACTTCCTCTCTCTGTCACCTCTGAAGAAGGTCTTTGTCATCAATCTTCCCCTATTAGCTTCTCTGCACAGAAACCCTGGATCCAAAGGAAGCACTCTACTCCTAGCACTGCTTTCTTGGTGGTATGAGGTCCCCAACTCTCTTCTTCCTTCTTTTTCCTTTTATCTCTTGTGAGATAAAAGGTGGTACAGGCCACACCCCAGGAAAACTCCCTTTACATTGGGTCAGGGATGTGACCTGAGCAAGGGTGTTACATCCCACCCTAATCCTCCTTAGCCAGAAGCAAGATTATGATTTGTAACATGTAGGAAAATCACAAAATGGAGGACAACCACACAATACTGGGAATCATGGCCTAACCAAGTTGACACATATTTTTAGGGGACACAATTCAATTCAAGACAGGTGCATAGATATTTATCATTGTTATGTCTTCATGAGAGATTGGCTCTTTAATCATTATATAGTGCCCTTCTTTGTCTCCAGTTTGGTGTTTTGTTTTAAAGTCTATTTTATCTAAGATTAGTATTGCCACTCCTGCTCTTTTTTGGTAGTGGTTTGATGATATATTTTTTTCCATCCTTTGATTTTTAATAAATTTATGTCTTTGCTTCTAAGGTGAGTCTCTTGTAGACAGCATATTGATGGATACTGCTTTTTTATGCACTCTGTCACTTTCTGTCTCTTTATGGGTGCATTTAGGCTGTTTAGGTTCAGTGTAATTATTGATAGGTGTAAGTTTACTGCTGTCATTTTGTAATGCTTTTTTATATGGTGCAGACTTTTTCTTTGTTCCTCTTACTCTCCTGTGCTGAATTCTTTTTGTTTGTGGATTTTTAAAAATTTCTATTGTTTTCGTAGATTTTGTTTTTTACTGAGACTTTATGTTTTTCTTCTTTATTTTGATGAGTAGGTTTGTTAACTTTCTTTGTGGTTACCTTGAACTTTACCCTTATATGCCTAGGTTTGAACCAGTCTATTATTACTTGGTATCGTCTTGCCTTCCACTACAGTCTTCTTAAAGCGAAACAATAGTGTAGCTGAACTTGTAAAGAACGTCTGCCTTGAGCGTTATGCTCTTTTAAGATCCATCAATATGGGGTCAAATCAACAATAACAACTCAAAAGATAAACTTAGGGGGAGAGAAACAACTTGGAAAAGAAGGGTGAAAATGGTCACACAACTCAAAGAATGTAATCAGTGTCACTGAATTGTACATGTAGAAATTGTTGAATTGGTGTATGTTCTGCTGTGTATATTCTCATCAACAACAATAAAAATAAAATAAATTTTATTAAAAAGATTACAGCCAAGAAAAAAAAAATACTCACCTTTGACTTAAAGAAATTTGCTGCTACATGTTCCATGTCCTAGGGAACATGTGGAAGGAGCAGGAGACGAATCCAAAGCCAAGATCAATTTCTGGCAGAACCTTTGTAAAGGAGATGGACTTTCACACAGCACAGGGTTAAAGAAACTTCTTTCAGAAGGGCAGAACTGAGAACAGGAGTGCATGGCCAGGAATTAGAATATGGCCAGGAACTTGAATATGTCCCTGAAGGTACAAAGCCAAGATTTGGAGTGTCCCCCTTTGGAAAGAATTTTTTTTTTTCACTTTTGACCACAGAGACAGATATTTGAAATATTCCAGTTGTTATTTCTCCTCTATAATCACCCCTGGACCTTCAGAAAAGTCTGATCAATATTGTTTGGTAGTGGTAAGAAGAACAAAAGGAAGTGTGATCTTCTGCATACTCACCCCTTTGCTGACACCTGAGGCAGGGGAAATGGCATATTATAAACAGCACCATGTCCAGGAACTCTTCCTAGGAACCAGTACAACAGGGAAAAGGGGAAATGCTGGAAGATATGAGTAGGGGCAGAACACCCAGATAAGCATTGTTGTGAGACCAGCTCAGCCATGTGACCTAAACCCCTCTCCCCACTACATGCCAGAATAAGGAGACCAGAGAGAAGGGTGTTCTGGTGATCCAGATTCATTTATTTGTTCTTTCAAAAATATTTTTGAACACTTATTGTGTGCAAGGCAGTGTACTAGGTTCTGGGGATATGAAAGGAAAGAAACAGACAAGGTCCCTGCCCTTCACTGTAGTGGAAGAAACAGACGATGATCAAATGAATATATAATATAAAAGGAACTGAAAGAAAAATGTAGAAACACCAAACTGGAGTACGGGAGTAGTGAGTGAAGGAAAGGTAATATTTCAGATAGAATGGTGACAGGTGGTCTCTCTGAAGAGGTGAGTTTGAGAGAAATCTGAATGAAGTGAGGAAGTGAACCAGGCAGGGATCATGGAAAAACATATAGCACACACACAGGCACACAAACACACAGAGACAGAGAGAGAGAGAGAAAGATTTCCAAAAGATCCATATTAATTCTCAGATTTGGTTTTGTGTCAGACACAGAGATCTACGTCTCAGATCCTCCTTTAAGAAAGAATTTGCTGTCCAGCTGCAAGAAGTGTGGTTAATACAGTCTCTACCTGTTAGCTTCATCAGGGCTCAACTCAGCTTTACAATACTTTCTCAGAGTATGACAGTCATTGCCCCTGGCCAATAACTGAGAAAGGAGGTGGTAGCTGAGAGCACGCTCTTTTGGGGGCATCCCCGCAATTGATTAAGCAAGGTGCTGGTAAAAGGATCTAGCCATTTCCACCCAATGTGGGACTTCTCTGATGGAGAGCGCTCTACCAGGCTGACAGATACTATTCCAGTCTGACAGTTCCCCCTGCCCAATCCTGTTTCCTCCCTTTTCCTTTCAATATTACTCCCTGTTAGGTGCAGAAAGTAATTTGGCCTTATGTTGTAGATTCCTGAAAGCCAGACCATCTTGGGGCCTGATGTTGACTAAGCCTCATGAGTCATGATGTAATGTATCATGGCAACGTGGTGAAGCCAATAAAGATTTGGAAGATGGAGACTCAGTGGAGCTTCTGGGTTGGAGAATATCTCCTCTCGGGAGGGTGAGCATATCCTCTGGGGACACAGAAGCTCTGTGTTGGGACACCTCCCACACCTTGCCCTATGTATTTCTTCCTTTGTATCTTTGTTATTGTTATAGTAAAGCTGCTATCACTGGTATGATGTCTCCTGTGACCTCTGTGAGCCATTCCAGTGAATTATCAGACCCAAAGGAGCAGATGGAGCCAATCAGGCTGAAGTGGAGAGAGTCATGTGGACTTCTGGGCTTGTGGCTGGTACCATGAGGAGGTAGAGGAAAACTCCAGGTTTGTGACCACTGGTCCGAAGTGGACTCTCAAGCTTGTGGCTGGTACCCACTGACCCAGCCTGGGGTGGCTGGGGGTGCTGTGTGAGCAGCTGGGGCTTGAAGCGAACAGGAAAGGGAGCCTGAGATTTCCAAACGAAGCAGCTGGAGTGTGGAGTAGGATTTGTTATCCACCACACAATTTGACATCGAAAGTGGGTGATCTTAGTTTTCCTGAACTGGTTTGATACAGTTGGCCATGAAGGTAGAATCTGCTTGAGTGGTCCTGACTGTGTAGACTCCCCAGTGGGATTTTTGCACTCCTAACTCTGTTTCAGCATCTGCTTTCTGGGGAATCCAAATTGTGACAATTTTACAGAAGAGTGTGAGACTTCATCTTGCTTATTTTGCATGTTGTCAGGAGGGACAAATCCCTGGAGAAGGACAACTTGCTTGGTAAAGTAGAGCATCAGTGAAAAAGAGGAAGACCCTCAATGAGATGGGCTGCAACAATGGGCTCAAACATACCTACTATTGTGAGAATGGTGCAGGACTGTGCAATGTTTCTTTCTGTTATAAGGACACTGTGAGTCAGAGCTGACTAGACATCACCAAACAATAAGTTCAAAGAAATCTACTGGAACGAAATGTTAAATGAAAATTTTATCCAAGACCATAAGACCATAGATCTGACACTCAAAGTAAGTCGTGAGATTTCAAGACAGGATCCAAAAAGCAGATTATTTACTTTCATTCAAAGAGTAAAAGAATTGTAGATTAAGAGAACAACTTTAGACAGAATTTCTCTGGAGACAACTGTGTCCCGAGTAGTCCCCCAACCCAAAAGAGGAGAAGGTGCGGGTGCCTGTTCTTCACTTCAAGCCTATGAAATGTTTTAACAGGATCACTTGCAGTGCTTGAAATGTGTTCCCTGGAACTTAGGGTAGAAACACTGGCCCAGTGACCAAGTCATGCCAAAGAATTCTCACAGGAGAGACACATTCCCATTAGTCTCTCATGAGCCATTTTAAATTCCATAGGGAGAATCTGAGTTGACTGGATTGGGGGGTGGAGGAGAACATAGGGACTGAGGAAAATGTATTAGCCACTTATAGAAGTGTCGTTAAATATCCTTATGGGGCCCTCTGAAGAGCTCCCCCAGAGAAGGCGTCAGCTTAAAATACACCCGCCAGACCTGGAGGACCTTAGTTAAAAGCTCCAGAGAGGTGTCAGTTTGGAGGGAAGTTTACATGCTTTTCAACTTGCTGCCATCTCCATACCACACTTCCATTTGTCTGTTGATGGGCACCTAGGCTGTTTTCATCTTTTTGTGATTGTGAACAGTGCTGCAATGCACATGGGTGTACCTATATCTATTTGTCTGATGGCTCTCATTTCTCTAGAAGGAGTGAGATTACTTTATCGTGTGGTACTTCTACTTCTAGCTTTTTTAGGAAGTGCCAAATCAATTTCCAAAGTGGCTGTACCATTTTACATTCCCACCAGCAGTGTATAAGTGTTCCAGTCTCTCTACATCCTCTCCAACATGTATTATTTTGTGTTTTTTGGATTAATGCTAGCCTTGTTGGGGTGAAATTGTATCTCATTGTATTTTCGATTTGCATTTCTCTAATGCCTAACGATTGTGAGCATTTCCTCATGTATTTGTTAGCCTTCTGAATGTCTTCTTTGGTGAAGTGTCTGTTCATATCCTTTGCCCATTTTTTAATTGGGTTATTTGTCTTTTGTTGTTGAGGTTTTGCAGTATCTTGTAGATTTTAGAGATTAGACCCTGATCCAATATGCTGTAGCCAAAATTTTTTTCCCAGTCTGTAGGTTGTCTTTTTACTCTTTTGGTGAAGTCTTTTGGTGAGCATAAGTGTTTGATTTTTAGGAGCTTCCAGTTAGTTTTTTTACTTTTTTCTCCAGTTGTCTAGTTCCTCTTCTGGTGTTTGTACATTGTTAGTATGTTTTCTATTCTGTTTACGCCATGTATTAGGGCTCCTAGCATGGTCCCTATTTTTTCTTCCATGATCTTTATCGTTTTACATTTTATGTTTAGGTCTTTGATCCATTTTGAGTTAGTTTTGGTGCATGGTGTGAAGTATGGGTCTTGTTTCATTTTTTTGAAGATGGATATCCAGTTATGCCACCACCATTTGTCATCATTGCTGTCCATCCTCCCAAACCAAGGTGCCATCGGTCAGCTTAGGAGTTTCTGGACAAGCATAACTCTGAAAAATGAGTATATTTTATGAAACCTACCTGCATTTTCATCCCAACTGGGGACTTGAGGAAAGTGTGAAGAGCATCTTATTTCTTCCCAAAGACACATATTCCACTCTCATTGACCAAAAGAAATTGTGCTGAATGTTTCTAGCAGCATTATTCTTAACAGCCAAAGGGTGGAGACTGCCCAAATGCCATCAACTGATGAATGGATAAACAAAATGTGTTTTATCTATACAATGGAATATTTTCAGCCTATAAAGGAAAGGAGTACTGATACATGCTACAACATGGGTGAAACTTGAACAGATTATGGTAAGTGCAAGAAGCTAGTCACACAAAATCACATATTGTATGATTCAACTCATATGAAAGTCCAGAACAGGAAATCTATAGACATAAAATAGATTAAAACCATTGTCATTGAGTCGATTCTGACCCATAGCAACCCTATAGGACAGAGTAGAAGTGCCCTATAGGGTTTCCAAGGAGTGGCTGGTGGATCCAAACTGCCAATCTTTTGGTTAGCAGCTGAGCTCTTAACCATTGAGCCACCAGGGCTTCCAAAACAGATTAGTAGTTGCTTAAACCTGGGAGGGGGACACAGGGGGAAGATGGGGGAGAAGAGAGTTAAAGGGTGCAGGATTTCTTTTTGAGGTGATAGAAAATGTTCTAAAATTGGCTGTGTTGGTGGTTGCACTTTCTGTGAATATACTAGAAACCATCGAATTGTACACTTAAATGAGTGAATTATATGGTATGTGAATCACAGCTCAATAAAATTGTTTTAAAAAAAATAAAAGAACCAATGGCTCTCTTGTGAAATGCCACAGCTCCCTTCTCTAATGCTGTGGAATCTTTTGCCAATTTCATGGCCCGTGACAAACAGAAGTGCCACAGGGTACAATGAGCCATAAAGTTGTTTCCAATTACAGTATTAGCTAAATCTACAAGGTGATAATATGCCATGCTGGGAGCATGCACTGCGACCATTAGCCAGAGCATCCTCACGTAGTTTTGTGTCTGAAAGTTTGGGCCTGTGAGAAGCTGGCGGGAGCAGCCCAATTTACTCTTTCTCTTCCAACAAAGGGTCAAGGTACAAACACCAACTTTGTCCTCCACAGCAAGAAGCCACCTCCCTTGACTCCTTCACAAGAAAGGAAAGGACACTGCAGTTGGAAAGTGCTTTGGGTAGGAGAAAACTTCTGAAGAAAGCACCAAGGGCCTACCTGTACCAGACAGTCTGCTGCTAACAGTCCTGGGCAATTTTGGAGAGACATTGCCTGTGGAATCTCATCTTCTTGCCCAGCAAAGAACCTTGTAAGTAGGAGGCACTAATTGATTGATCACATGTAAAATAAGACTCCAAAATCACAGAAACCTTTTTTAAAGAAGATGGTTAGGAAACATAATTTTTAAAAATCTGGAAGAATTTTCCCCAGTCCCAGTCTCTCAGGGCCACTGACACTTAACTGCTTAAAACAGAACTCTGCAGCTCATCTGATTTCACAGTTCACCTGGTGCTGGTCAGCTAGTTTTTTTTATATAATTTTTATTGTGCTTTAAGTGAAAGTTTACAAATCAAGTCAGTCTCTCACACAAAAACCCATATACACCTTGCTACACACTCCCAATTACTCTCCCCCTAATGAGACAGCCCACTCTCTCCCTCCACTCTCTCTTTTCATGTCCTTTTCACCAGCTTCTAACCCCCTGTAACCTCTCATCTCCCCTCCAGGCAGGAGATGCCAACATAGTCTCAAGTGTCCACCTGATCCAAGAAGCTCACTCCTCACCAGCATCCCTCTCCAACCCATTGTCCAGTTCAATCCATGTCTGAAGAGTTGGCTTTGGGAATGGTTCCTGTCCTGGGCCAACAGAAGGTCTGGGGACCATGACCACAGGAGTCCTTCTAGTCTCAGTCAGACTGTTAAGTCTGGTCTTATGAGAATTTGGGGTCTGCAACCCACTGGTCTCCTGCTCCCTCAGGGGTTCTCTGTTGTGTTCCCTGTCAGGGCAGTCATTGGGTTGTAGTTGGGCACCATCTAGTTCTTCTGGTCTCAGGATGATGTAGTCTCTGGTTCATGTGGCCCTTTCTGTCTCTTGGGCTCATAATCGCTTTGTGTCCTTGGTGTTCTTCATTCCCCTTTGATCCAGGTGGGTTGAGACCAATTGATGCATCTTAGATGGCTGCTTGCTAGCGTTTAAGACCACAGATGCTACTCTTCAAAGTAGGATGCAGAATGTTTTCTTAATAGAGTTTATTATGCCAATTGACTTAGATGTCTCCTGAAACCACGGTCCCCAGACCCCTGCCCCTGCTACGCTGGCCTTCGAAGCATTCAGTTTATTCAGGGAACTTCTTTGCTTTTGGTTTAGTCCAATGGTGTGGTCAGCTAGTTTTGATTACAAGGTAAGCAACATAAACAACTGGAGGTGGAGCGACAAAAACCCTCAACTGTTCCTGGAAAACCAAGCAAAAATCATACTCTTTGGCAGCATCAATAATATCATGTTCTTTTTGAAAAAAAAAACATAGCCAGGGTTTCAATTCCTCACCCAGGGCATTCCCTATTGTAAGATGGATCAGGCAACCTAAGACATTCACAAGAAGACTGGTTAGGTAGAGACCATATGAACATTTTCTAAGAGGGTTGTGAGGAACACTAGCCTGTGAAGTGTTCTACTAGAAAAAGTGCTTCTTGTTCAAAAAATTGTGGGGAACATATCGCCTTCTCTTGAAATTTCATTGACGGTTTTAACATCTTAAAGGCCCAAAATGCCCCTCAGTTGAAAACAACAACCAGCGTACTTACACAACCATGGAAGCCTTTATTCTTATTTGTTTATTTATTTTATTTTTTTAAGTGAAAGTTTACAGCTCAAGTTAGTTCTCATACAAAAATTTATACACACATTGTTATGTGACCCTAGTTGCTCTTTCTATAATGTGACAGCACATTCCTCTTTTCCACCCTGGGATTTCCTGTGTCCATTCAACCAGCTCCTGTCCCTTTCTGCCTTCTCATCTTGCCTCTGGACGGGAGCTGCCCACACAGTCTCATGTGTATACTTGAGCTAAGAAACATACTCCTCACCAGTGTCATTTTATGTCTTATAGTCCAGTCTAATCTTTGTCTGAAGAATTGGCTTTGGGAATGGTTTTAGTTTTGGGCTAACAGAAAGTCTGGGGGCCATGTCCTCTGGGGTCCCTCCAGTCTCAGTCAGACCAGTAAGTCCAGCCTTTTTACTAGAATTTGAGATTTGCATCCCACTTTTTTCCTATTCCATCAGGAATTCTCTGCTGTGTTTCCTGTCAGGGCAGTCATTATTGGTAGTCAGGCACCATGTAGTTCTTCTGGTCTCAGGTTGATGGAGTTTCTGGTTTATGTGGCCCTTTCTGTTTCTTGGGCTCATACTTTCCTTGTGTATTTGGTGTTCTCCATTCTCCTTTGCTCCGGGTGGGTTGAGACCAATTGATGCATCTTAGATGGCCGCTTGCTAGCTTTTAAGACCCCAGACACCACTCACAAAATGGGATGCAGAACATTTTCTTAATAAACTTTGTTATGCCAATTGACCTCAATGACCCCTGAAACCATGGTCCCCAGACCCCCGCCCCTGCTATCCTGTCCCTTGAAGTGCTTCGTTGTATTCAGGAAACTTCTTAGATTTTGGTTTAGTCCAGTTGTGCTGACTTTCCCTGTGTTTGTGTTGTCCTTCCCTTCACCTGCAGTAATTCTTGTCTTCTGTCTAGTTGGTGAATACACCTCTCCCTCCCTCCCCAACCTCGTAAGCGTCAAAGAATGTTTTCTTCTGTGTTTAAAACTTTTCTTGAGTTCTTATAATAGTGGTCTCAAACAATTGTCCTTTTGCGACTGACTAATTTCACTCAGCATAATGTCTTCCAGATTCCTCCATGTTATGAGATGTTTCTTGGATGCATCATTGTTCTGTATCATCGTGTAGTATTCCATTGTGTGGATATACCATAATTTGTTTATGCATTTGTCCATTGACGGGCACCTAGCTTGTTTCCATCTTTTTGCTGTTGTAAACAGTGCTGCAATAAACATGGGTGTGCATATATCTCTTCCTCTGACCGCTCTTATTTCTCTAGGATATATTCCAAGGACTGGGATTGCTGGATCATATGGTAGTTCTATTTCTAGCTTTTTAAGGAAGTGCCAAATCGATTTCCAAAGTGGTTGTACCATTTAACATTCCCACCAGCAGTGTATAAGTGTTCCAGTCTCTTCAAACCTCTCCAACATTTATTCTTTTGTGTTTTTTGGACTAATGCTAGCCTAGTTGGGGTGAGATGGCATCTTATTGTAGTTTTGATTTTTATTTCTCTAATGCCTAATGATCGTGAGCATGTCCTCATGTATTTGTTATCCACCTGAATGTTTTCTTTTGTGAAGTGCTTGTTGATATACTTTGCCCATTTTTTAATTGGGTTATTTGTCTTTTTGTTGTTGAGGTTTTGCCATATCTTATAGATTTTAGAGATTAGACCCTGATTGGATATATCGTAGCCAAAATTTTTTTCCCAGGTGGTCTTTTTACTCTTTTGGTGAAGTCTTTTGGTGAGCACAAGTTTTTGATTTTTAGAAGCTTCCAGTTTCTGGAAGTTTCTCTTTTGGTGTTTGTAAGTTGTTAGTAATGTGTTGCATTCTGTTTATGCCATGTATTAGGGCTCCTACCTTGTCCCTATTTTTTCTTCCATGATCTTTATTGTTTTAGATTTTATATTTAGGTCTTTGATCCATTTGGAGTTAGTTTTTGTGCATGGTGTGAGGTATGGGTCTTGTTTCATTTTTTTGCAGATGGACATCTAGTTATGCAAGAACCATTTGTTAAAGAGTATGTCTTTTCCCCATTTAACTGACTGTGGGCCTTTGTCAAATATCAGCTGCACATATGTGGATGGATTTATGTCTGGATTCTCAATTCTGTTCCATTGGTCTATGTATGTGCTGTTGTACAAGTACTAGGCTGTTTTGACTAACATGGAGGTATAATAGGTTCTAAAATCAGGTAGTGTGAGGCCTTCCACATTGTTCTTCTTTTCCAGTAATGCTTTACTTATCCGGGGCTGCTTCTCTTTCCATATGAAGTTGGTGAGTTGCTTCTCCATCTCATTAAAAAATGCCATTGGCATTTGGATCGAGATTTCATAGTATCTGTAGATCGCTTTGGGTAGAATTGACATTTACACAACATCGAGTCTTCCTATCCATGAGCAAGATATGTTTTTCCACTTTTGTAGGCCTCTTTTGGTTTCTAGCAGTAGTGTCTTGTGGTTTTCTTTGTATAGGTCTTTTATGTCTCTGGTTAGATTTATTCCTAAGTATTTTATCTTCTTGGGGGCTTTAGTACATGGTAATGATTTGGTGATTTCCTCTTCGATTTTCTTTTTGTTGGTGTAGAGGAATCCAACTGATTTTTTGAATGGCTATCTTGTATCCTGATACTTTGGTGAAATCTTTTATTAGTTCCAGCATTTTCTTGTGGATTCTTCAGTGTTTTCTGTGTATAAGATCATATCATCCACAAATAGAAATACTTTTACTTCTTCCTTACCAATTTGGATGCCCTTTGTTTCCCTTTCTAGCCTAATTGCTTTGGCTACGACCTCCAGCCAATGTTAAATAAGAGTGGTGATAAAGGGCATCCTTGTCTGGTTCCTGATCTCAAGGGGAATGCTTTCAGACTCCCTCCATTTAGGATGATGTTGGCTGTTGGCTTTGTATAAGTGCCCTTCATTCTGTTGAGGAATTTCCCTTCTATTCCTATTTTGCTGAGAGTTTTTATCACAAATGGGTGTTGGACTTTGTCAAACGCCTTTTTTGCTTCAATTGATAAGATCATGTGGTTCTTGTCTTTTGTTTTATTTATGTGATGGATTACATTGATTGTTTTCCTAATGTTGAACCATCTGTGCATACCTGGTATGAATCCCGCTTGGCCACGGTAAATTGCTATTTGTTTTGATATATTGTTGAATTCTATTGGCTAGAATTTTGTTGAGGTTTTGAGTCTATGTTCATGAGGGATAGAGGTCTGTAATTTTCCTTTTTTGTGATGTGCTCACTCATCTATGCCAAGAAATTCGGAAGACAGCTACCTGGCCAACCGACTGGAAGAGATCCATATATATGCCTATTCCCAAAAAAGGTGACCAAGCCGAATGCAGAAGTTATTGAATGATATCAATATCACATACAAGTAAAATTTTGCTGAAGATCATTCGAAAGAGGCTGGGAACTGCCAGAAATCAAGCCAGGTTTAGAAGAGGATGTGGAACCAAGAATACTGTTGCTGATGTCAGATGGATCCTGGCTGAAAGCAGAGAATGCCAGAAAGATGTTTACCTGTGTTCTACTGACTATGCTAAGGCATTTGACTGTGTGAATCATAACAAATTATGGATAACGTTGCAGAGCATGGGAATTCTGGAACACTTAATTGTGCTCATGAGGAATCTGTACTGGATCAAGAGGCAGTTATTCAAACAGAGGAAGGGGATACTGCATGGTTTAATGTCAGGAAAGGTGTGCATCAGGGTTGTATCTGTTCAATCCGTATGCTGACCAAATAATTAAAGAAGCTGTAGAACGGGGCATCAGGATTGGAGGAAGACTCATAAAGAACCTGTGTTATGCAGATGACATAACATTGCTTGCTGAAAGTGAAGAGGATTTGAAACACTTACTGATGAAGATCAAAGACCGCAGCTTTCAGTATGGATTACACCTCAACATGAAGAAAACAAAAATCCTCATAACTGGACCAATAAGCAATATGATAAACGGAGAAAAGATTGAGGTGGTCAAGTATTTCATCTTACTTGGATCCAGAATCAACATCCATGGAAACAGCAGTCAAGAAATTGAAAGACGCATTGCATTGGGCAAATTGGCTGCAAGAGATCTCTTTAAAGTGTTAAAAAACAAAGATGTCACCTTGAGGACTAAGGTGCACCTGACCCAAGCCGTGGTTTTGTTTTGTTTTTTAATTTTTATTGTGCTTTAAGTGAAAGTTTACAAATCAAGTCAGTCTCTCACCCAAAAACTTACATACACTGTGCTACGTACTCCCAATTGCTCTCCCCCCTAATGAGACAGCCTGCTCCCTCTCTCCACTTTCTCTTTTCGTGTCCATTTCGCCAGCTTCTAACCCCCTGTAACCTCTCATCTCCCCTCCAGGCAGGAGATGCCAACATAGTCTCAAGTGTCCACCTGATCCAAGAAGCTCACTCCTCACCAGCATCCCTCTCCAACCCGTTGTCTAGTCCAATCCCTGTCTGAAGAGTTGGCTTTGAGAATGGTTCCTGTCCTAGGCCAACAGAAGTTCTGGGGGCCATGACCGCCAGGATCCTTCTAGTCTGAGTCAGACCATTAAGTCTGGTCTTTTTATGAGAATTTGGGGTCTGCATCCCACTGCTCTTCTCCTCTCTCAGGGGTTCTCGGTTGTGTTCCCTGTCAGGGCAGTCATCCATTGTAGCAGGGAACCATCTAGTTCTGGTCTCAGGATGATGTAGTCACTGGTTCATGTGGCCCTTTCTGTCTCTTGGGCTCATAATTACCTTGTGTCCTTGGTGTTCTTCATTCTCCTTTGATCCAGGTGGGTTGAGACCAATTGATGCATCTTAGATGGCCGCTTGCTAGTGTTTAAGACCCCAGATTCCACTCTCCAAAGTAGGATGCAGAATGTTCTCTTAATAGATTTTATTATGCCAAATGACTTAGGTGTCCCCTGAAACCATGGTCCTCAAACCCCCTGCCACCTCTACACTGGCCTTCAAAGCATTCAGTTTATTCAGGAAAATTCTTTGCTTTTGGTTTATTCCAGTTGTGCTGACCTCCCCTGTATTGTGTGTTGTCTTTCCCTTCACCTAAAGTAGTTCTTATCTTCTATCTAATTAGTGAATACCCCTCTCCCACCCTCCCTCCCTACCCCCTCTCTTAACCATCAAAGAATATTTTCTTCTCTTTTTAAATCATTTCTTGAGTTCTTATAACGGTGGTCTTATACAATACTTGTCCTTTTGCAACTGACTAATTTCACTCAGCATAATGCCTTCCAGATTCCTCCATGTTATGAAATGTTTCACAGACTCATCACTGTTCTTTATCGAAGCATAGTATTCCATTGTGTGAATACACCATCATTTATTTATCCATTCATCCATTGATGGGCACCTTGGTTGCTTCTGTCGTTTTGCTATTGTAAACAATGCTGCAATAAACATGGGCGTGCATATATCTGTTCATGTAAAGGCTCTTATTTCTCTAAGATATATTCCAAGGAGTGGGATTGCTGGATCGTATGGCAGTTGTATTTCTAGCTTTTTAAGGAAGTGCCAAATTGATTTCCAAAGTGGTTGTACCATTTTACATTCCCACCAGAGTGTATAATTGTTCCAATCACTCCATAGCCTCTCCAACATTTCTTATTTTGTGTTTCTCGGATTAATGCCAGCCTCGTTGGAGTGAGATGAAATCTTGTTATAGTTTTGATTTGCATTTCTCTAATGGCTAATGATTCCTCGTGTATCTGTTAGCTACCTGAATGTCTTCTTTAGTGAACTGTCTGTTCATATCTTTTGCCCATTTTTTAATTGGGTTGTCTTTTGGTAGTTGCGTTTTTGCTGTATCATGTAGATTTTAGAGATCAGAAGCTGATTTGAAATGTCATAGCTAAAAACATTTTCCCAGTCTGTAGGTAATCTTTTTACTCTTTTGGTGAAGTCTTTGGATGAGCATAGGTGTTTGATTTTTAGGAGCTCCCAGTTATCTAGTTTTTGTCTGCATTGTTAATGTTTTGTATACTGTTTATGGCATGTTTATGGTATGTATTAGGGCTCCTAAAGTGGTCCCTATTTTTTCTTCCATTATCTTTATTGTTTTAGAATTTATATTTAGATCTTTGATCTATTTTGAGCTCGTTTTTGTTCCTGGAGAGAGGTATGGGTCTTTTTTCATTTTTTTGCAGATGGATATCCAGTTGTTCCAGTAGCATTTGTTAAAAAGACTCTCCTTTCCCCTTTTAACTGTTTTGGGGGCTTTGTCAAATATCAACTGCTCACATGTGGATGAATTTATGTCTGGATTCTCAACTGTGTTCCTTTGGTCTATGTATCTGTTGTTGTGCCAGTACCAGGCTGTTTTGACTACTGTGGTGGTATAATAGGTTCTGAAATCAGGTAAAGTAAGGCCTCCCACTTTGTTCTTCTTTTTCAATAATGTTTTACTTATCCGGGGCCTCTTTCCCTTCCATATGATGTTGGTGATTTGTTTCTCCATCCGTTAAGAAGTGTCATTGGAATCTGGATCGGAATTGCATTAAATCTGCAGATCGCTTTTGGTAGAATAAAAAAAAAAAGCCCAGTGCCGTCAAGTCAATTCCGACTCATAACGACCCTATAGGACAGGGTAGAACTGCCCCATTGAGTTTCTAAGGAGTGCCTGGCGGATTAGAACTGCTGACCCTTTGGCTAGCATCTGTAGCACTTAACCACTACGCCACCAAGGTTTCCTTTGGTAGAATAGACATTTTTATAATGTTAAGTCTTCCTATCCATGAGCAAGGTATGTTTTTCTACTTCTGTAGGTCTCTTCTGGTTTCTTGCAGAAGCGTACTGTAGTTTTCTTTGTATAAGTCTTTTACATCTCTGGCAAGATTTATTCCTAAGTATTTTATCTTTTGGGGGGCTACTGTAAGTTGTATTGATTTGGTGATTTCCTCTTCAATGTTCTTTTTGTTGGTGTAGAGGAATCCAACTGATTTTTTGTATGTTTATCTTGTATCCCAATACTCTGCTGAACTCTTCGATCAGTTTGAGTAGTTTTCTTGAGGATTCTTTAGGGTTTTCTGTGTATAAGATTAAGTCATCTTCAAGTAGAGAGACTTTTACTTCTTCCTTGCCAATCTGGATGCCCTTTATTTCTTTATCTGGCCTAATTACTCTGTCTAGGACCTCCGGCACAATGTTGAATAAGAGCAGTGATGAAGGGCATCCTTGTCTCATTCCCGATCTCAAGGGGAATGCTTTCAGACTCTCTCCATTTAGGATGATGTTGGTTATTGGCTTTGTATAAATGCCCTTTATTATGTCGAGGAATTTTCCTTCTATTCCTATTTTGCTGAGAGTTTTTATCATGAATGAGTGTTAAACTTTGTCCAATGCCTTTTCTGTGTCTATTGATAAAATCATGTGATTCTTGTCTTTTGTTTTATTTATGTGATGGATTACATTAATTGTTTTTCTAATGTTGAACCATCCCTGCATACCTGGTATGAATCCCACCTGATCATGGTGAATTATTCTTTTGATATATTGTTAGATTCTATTGGTTAGAATTTTGTTGAAGATTTTTGCATCTGTGTTCGTGAGGGATATAGGTATGTAATTTTCTTTTTTTGTGGAGTCTATACCTGGTTTGGGTATCAGGTATATACTGGATTCATAGTATGAGCTTGGGAGTATTCCATCCTTTTCTATGCTCTGACATACCTTCAGCAGTAGTGGTGTTCACTTTTCTCTGAAGGTTTGGTAGAGCTCTGCAGTGAAGCCATCCGGACCAGGGCTTTTTTTGTTGGGAGTGTTTTGATTACCTTTTCAATCTCTTCTTTTATTATGGGTCTATTTAGTTGTTCTACCTCTGTTTCTGTTTGTTCAGGTAGGTAGTGTGTTTCTAGAAATTCATCCATTTCTTCTAGGTTTTCAAATTTGTTAAGAGTACGATTTTTCATAGTAATCTGATATGATTCTTTTAATTTCAGTTGGGTCTGTTGTAATATCGCCCATCTCATTTCTTATTTGGGTTATTTGCTTCCTCTCCTGTTTTTCTTTTGTCAGTTTGGCCAATGGTTTATCAATTTTGTTGATTTTTTCAAAGAATCAGCTTTTGGTTTTGTTAATTCTTTCAATTGTTTTTCTGTTTTCTATTACATTTAGTTCTGCTCTAATTTTGATTATTTGTTTCCTTCTAGTGCCTGAAAGTTTTATTTGTTGTTCTCTGTCTAGTTGTTAAAGTTGTAGGGATAATTCTTTGATTTTGGCCTTTCTTGTTTTTGTATGTGTGCATTTATTGATATAAATTGACCTCTGAGCGCCACATTTGCTGTGTCCCAAAGGTTCTGATAGGAAGTGTTTTCATTCTCATTGGATTGTATGAGTTTCTTTATTCCATCCTTAATGTCTTCTATAACCTAGTCTTTTTTTTTTTTTTTAGTTTTAAAACAACCAATAAAAGGGAATTTATTCTGGTTTTTTTTTTTATTAATTTTTATTAAGCTTCAAGTGAACATTTACCATTCCAATCAGTCTGTCACATGTAAGTTTACATACATCTTACTCCCTTCTCCCACTTGCTCTCCGCCTATTGAGTCAGCCCTTTCAGTCTCTCGTTTCGTGCCAATTTTGCCGTCTTCCCTCTCTCTCTATCTTCCCATCCCCCCTCCAGTCAAGTGTTGCCAACACACTCTTCAGTGTCCACCTGATTTAATTGGCTCACTCTTCATCAGCATCTCTCTCCCCCCCACTGACCAGTCCTTTTCATGCCTGATGAGTTGTCTTCGGGGATGGTTCCTGTCCTGTGCCATCAGAAGGTCTGGGGAGCATTGCCTCCGGGATTCCTCTAGTCGCAGTCATACCGTTAAGTATGGTCTTTTTATGAGAATATGGGGTCTGTATCCCATTGGTCTCCTGCTCCCTCAGGAGTTTTCTGTTGTGCTCCCTGACAGGGCAGACATCGATTGTGGCCCGGCACCAACTAGTTCTTCTGGTCTCAGGATAATGTAGGTCTCTGGTTCATGTGGCCCTTTCTGTCTCTTGGGTTCTTAGTTGTCGTGTGACCTTGGTGTTCTTCCTTTGCCTTTGCTCCAGGTGGGTTGAGACCAATTGATGTATCTTAGATGGCCGCTTGTTGGCATTTAGGACCCCAGACGCCACATTTCAAAGCGGGATGCAGAATGTTTTCATAATAGAATTATTTTGCCCATTGACTTAGAAGTCCCCTCAAACCATGTTCCCCAGACCCCAGCCCCTGCTCCGCTGACCTTTGAAGCTTTCATTTTATCCCGGAAACCTCTTTGCTTTTAGTCCAGTCCAATTAGGCTGACCTTCCTTGTATTGAGTGTTGTCTTTCCCTTCACCCAAAGCAGTTCTTATCTAGTGATTGATCAATAAAAAAACCTCTCCCTCCCTCCCTCCCTCCCCACTTTGTAACCACAAAAGTATGTGTTCTTCTCCGTTTTTTCTATTTCTCAAGATCTTATAATAGTGGTCTTATACAATATTTGTCCTTTTGCCTCTGACTCATTTCGCTCAGCATAATGCCTTCCAGATTCCTCCATGTTATGAAATGTTTCACAGATTCATCACTGTTCTTTATCGATGCGTAGTATTCCATTGTGTGAATATACCACAATTTATTTACCCATTCATCCGTTGACGGACATCTTGGTTGCTTCCAGCTTTTAGCTATTGTAAACAGAGCTGCAATAAACATGGGTGTGCATATATCTGTTTGTGTGAAGCCTCTTGTATCTCTAGGGTATATTCCGAGGAGTGGGATTTCTGGGTTGTATGGTAGTTCTATTTCTAACTGTTTGAGATAACGCCAGATGGATTTCCAAAGTGGTTGTACCATTTTACAATCCCACCAGCAGTGTATGAGAGTTCCAATCTCTCCGCAGCCTCTCCAACATTTATTATTTTGTGTTTTTTGGATTAATGCCAGTCTAGTTGGTGTGAGATGAAATCTCATCGTAGTTTTAATTTGCATTTCTCCAATGGCTAATGATCGGGAGCATTTTCTCATGTGTCTGTTGGCTTCCTGAATATCTTCTTTAGTGAAATGTGTGTTCATATCCTTTGCCCACTTCTTGATTGGGTTGTTTGTCTTTTTGTGGTTGAGTTTTGACAGAATCATGTAGATTTTAGAGATCAGCCGCTGGTCTGAGATGTCATAGCTGAATATTCTTTCCCAGTCTGTAGGTGGTCTTTTTACTCTTTTGGTGAAGTCTTTAGATGAGCATAGGTGTTTGATTTTTAGGAGCTCCCAGTTATCTGGTTTCTCTTCATCACTTTTGGTAATGTTTTGTATTCTGTTTATGCCCTGTATTAGGGCTCCTAGGGTTGTCCCTATTTTTTCTTCCATGATCTTTATCGTTTTAGTCTTTATGTTTAGGTCTTTGATCCACTTGGAGCTAGTTTTTGTGCATAGTGTGAGGTATGGGTCCTGTTTCATTCTTTTGCAAATGGAGATCCAGTTATGCCAGCACCATTTGTTAAAAAGACTATCATTTCCCCAATTGACTGACACTGGTCCTTTGTCAAATATCAGCTGCTCATACAAGGATGGATTTATATCTGGGTTCTCAATTCTGTTCCATTGGTCTATGTGCCTGTTGTTGTACCAGTACCAGGCTGTTTTGACTACTGTAGCTGTATAATAGCTTCTGAAATCAGGTAGAGTGAGGCCTCCCACTTTCTTCTTCTTTTTCAGTAATGCTTTGCTTATCCGGAGGTTCTTTCCCTTCCATATGGAATTAGTGATTTGTTTCTGTATCCCCTTAAAATATGACGTTGGTATTTGGATTGGAAGTGCGTTATATGTATAGATGGCTTTTGGTAGAATAGACATTTTTACTATGTTAAGTCTTCCTATCCATGAGCAGGGTATGTTTTTCCACTTAAGTATGTCCTTTTGAATTTCTTGTAGCAGAGTTTTATAGTTTTCTTTGTATAGGTCTTTTACATCCTTGGTAAGATTTATTCCTAAGTATTTTATCTTCTTGGGGCTGCTGTGAATGGTATTGATTTGGTTATTTCCTCTTCGGTGTTCTTTTTGTTGATGTAGAGGAATCCAAGTGATTTTTGTATGTTTATTTTATAACCTGAGACTCTTCCAAACTCTTCTATTAGTTTCAGTAGTTTTCTGGAGGATTCCTTAGGGTTTTCCATGTATATGATCATGTCATCTGCAAATAGTGATAGCTTTACTTCCTCCTTACCAATCTGGATACCCTTTATTTCTTTGTCTAGCCTAATTGCCCTGGCTAGGACTTCAAGTACGATGTTGAATAAGAGCGGTGATAAAGGGCATCCTTGTCTGGTTCCCGTTCTCAAGGGAAATGCTTTCAGGTTCTCTCCATTTAGAGTGATATTGGCTGTTGGCTTTGCATAGATGCCCTTTATTATGTTGAGGAATTTTCCTTCAATTCCTATTTTGGTAAGAGCTTTTGTCATAAATGGGTGTTGGACTTTGTCAAATGCCTTTTCTGCATCTATTGATAAGATCATGTGGTTTTTATCTTTTGTTTTATTTATGTGATGGATTACATTAATGGCTTTTCTGATATTAAACCATCCCTGCATACCTGGTATAAATCCCACTTGATCAGGGTGAATTATTTTTTTGATGTGTTGTTGTATTCTATTGGCTAGAATTTTGTTGAGGATTTTTGCGTCTATGTTCATGAGGGATATAGGTCTATAATTTTCTTTTTTTGCAATGTCTTTACCTGGTTTTGGTATCAGGGAGATGGTAGCTTCATAGAATGAGTTGGGTAGTATTCCGTCATTTTCTATGCTTTGAAATACCTTCAGTAGTAGTGGTGTTGAGTCTTCGCTGAAGATTTGGTAGAACTCTGCAGTGAAGCCGTCTGGGCCAGGACTTTTTTTTGTTGGAAGTCTTTTGATTACCGTTTCAATCTCTTTTTTTGTTATGGGTCTATTTAGTTGTTCTACTTCTGAATGTGTTAGTTTAGGTAGGTAGTATTTTTCCAAGAATTTATCCATTTCTTCTAGGTTTTCAAATTTGTTAGAGTACAATTTTTCATAGTAATCTGAAATGATTCTTTTAATTTCATTTGGCTCTTGTGATGTGGTCTTTCTCGTTTCTTATTCGGGTTATTTGTTTCCTTTCCTGTATTTCTTTAGTCAGTCTGGCCAATGGTTTATCAATTTTGTTATTTTTTTCAAAGAACCAGCTTTTGGCTTTGTTAATTCTTTCAATTGTTTTTCTGTTCTCTAATTCATTTAGTTCAGCTCTAATTTTTATTATTTGTTTTCTTCTGGTGCCTGATGGGTTCTTTTGCTGCTCACTTTCTATTTGTTCAAGTTGTAGGGACAGTTCTCTGATTTTGGCTCTTTCTTCTTTTTGTATGTGTGCATTTATCGATATAAATTGGCCTCTGAGCACTGCTTTTGCTGTGTCCCAGAGGTTTTGATAGGAAGTATTTTCATTCTCGTTGCTTTCTAAGAATTTCCTTATTCCCTCCTTGATGTCTTCTATAACCCAGTCTTTTTTCAGGAGGGTATTGTTCATTTTCCAAGTATTTGATTTCTTTTCCCTAGTTTTTCTGTTATTGATTTCTAGCTTCATTGCCTTGTGGTCTGAGAAGATGCTTTGTAATATTTCGATGTTTTGGATTCTGCAAAGATTTGTTTTATGACCTAATATGTGGTCTCTTCTAGAGAATGTTCCATGTGCGCTAGAAAAAAAAGTATATTTTGTAGCAGTTGGGTGGAGAGTTCTGTATAAGTCAATGAGGTCAAGTTGGTTGATTGTTGTAAGTAGGTCTTCCATATCTCTATTGAGCTTCTTACTGGATGTCCTGTCCTTCTCCGAAAGTGGTGTGTTGAAGTCTCCTACTATAAATGTGGAGGTGTCTATCTCACTTTTCAATTCTGTTAAAATTTGATTTATGTATCTTGCAGCCCTGTCATTGGGTGCATAAATATTTAATATGGTTATGTCTTCCTGATCAATTGTCCCTTTTATCATTATATAGTGTCCTTCTTTATCCTTTGTGGTGGATTTAAGCCTAAAGTCTATTTTGTCAGAAATTAATATTGCTACTCCTCTTCTTTTTTGCTTATTATTTGCTTGATATATTTTTTTCCATCCTTTGAGTTTTAGTTTGTTTGTGTCTCTAAGTCTAAGGTGTGTCTCTTGTAGGCAGCATATAGATGGATCGTGTTTCTTTATCCAGTCCGTGACTGTCTCTTTATTGGTGCATTTAGTCCATTTACATTCAGCGTAATTATAGATAAATAAGTTTTTAGCGCTGTCATTTTGATGCCTTTTCATGTGAGTTGTTGGCCATTTCATTTTTCCAGATCCTTTTTTGTGCTGAGACGTTTTTCTTAGTAGATTGTGAAATCGTCATTTTCATAATGTTTAACTTTATGTTAGTTGAGTCATTACGTTTTTCTTGGCTTTTTTCTTGAGTTATGGAGTTGTTATAGCTTTTTGTGGTTACCTTATTATTTACCCCTATTTTTCTAAGTAAAAACCTAACTTGTATCATTCTGTATCGCCTTGTATCCCTCTCCATCTGGCAGTTCAATGCCTCCTATATTTAGTCCCTCTTTTTGATTATTGTGATCATTTATCTATTGTTTTCCATGATTCCCTGTTATGTGTATTATTTTGTTTATTTATTTATTTTTTAGAATTAATCTTAATTTGTTTGTTTTTGTGCTTTCCCTATTTGAGTTGCGTTGATATCAGGACGTTCTGTTTTGTGACCTTGTATTGTGCTGGTACCTGATGTTATTGGTCATCAGGCCAAACAATCTCCTTTAGCATTTCTTGCAGTCTTGGTTTAGTTTTTTTGCAAATTCTCTAAACTTGTGTTTATCTGTAAATATCTTAATTTCTCCTTCATATTTCAGAGAGAGTTTTGCTGGATATATGATCCTTGGTTGGCAGTTTTTCTCCTTCAGTGCTCTGTATACATCGTCCCATTCCCTTCTTGCCTGCATGGTTTCTGCTGAGTAGTCTGAACTTATTCTTATTGATTCTCCCTAGAAGGAAACCTTTCTTTTCTCCCTGGCTGCTTTTAAAATTTTCTGTTGTCTTTGGTTTTGGCAAGTTTGATGATAATATGTCTTGGTGTTTTTCTTTTTGGATCAATCTTAAATGGGGTTCGATGAGCATCTTGGATAGATATCCTTTCGTCTTTCATGATGACAGGGAAGTTTTGTGTCAGGAGTTCTTCGACTGTTTTCTCTGTGTTTTCTGACCCCCCTCCCTGTTCTGGGACTCCAATCAGTCGCAAGTTATCCTTCTTGATAGAGTCCCACATGATTCTTAGGGTTTCTTCATTTTTTTAAATTCTTTTATCTGATTTTTTTCCAGCTATGTTGGTGTTGATTCCCTGGTCCTCCAGATGTCCCAGTCTACATTCTAATTGCTTGAGTCCGCTCCTCTGACTTCCTATTGCGTTGTCTAATTCTGTAATTTTATTGTTAATCTTTTGGATTTCTACATGCTGTCTCTCTATGGATTCTTGCAACTTATTAATTTTTCCACTATTTTCTTGAATAATCTTTTTGAGTTCTTCAACAGTTTTATCAGTGTGTTCCTTGGCTTTTTCTGCAGTTAGCCTAATTTCATTTGTGATGTCTTTAAGCATTCTGTAAATTAGTTTTTTATATTCTGTGTCTGATAATTCCAGGATTGTATCTTCATTTGGGAAAGATTTTGATTCTTCTGTTTGGGGGGTTGGAGAGGTTGTCACGGTCTGTTTCTTTATGTGGTTTGATATGGACTACTGTCTCCGAGCCATCACTGGGAAACTAGTTTTTCCAGGTAATCAGCTAAAAAAAAATGCAGTCAGATCCCTATCTGAATTCTCCCTCTGGCTCAGGGTACTCGGATGTTAATGGAGCCGCCTGAGGATGGTGGGGGAGGGATCAGAGAGCTAGGAGTGTAGCACCTCAGAATATAGAGCTGATCCCCTCGTTCCGCCTGCGCCTGCCAAAATCCCGGCGGGACGGCTTCCCGGCTGGGACGCTTGTCTCCCGGCTCCAAGACCTGTCACTTCCTCTCGGGGACTTCTCCCTCCAGCGCGCCGCTCCGCTCGCGCGAACTGGGTGGGCGTCGCCCACATGAATGGCTGGGCCCGCCCCCGGGGTCAATTCAGGGGAATATAACTGATCTCCACGCTCACGCCCTGCCCGCATCCGCCAAAATCCCAGCGGGACGGCTCCCCCGCTGGGACGCTGCTCTCCTGGCTCCAAGACCAGTCATTTCCTCCCGGGGACTTCTCCCTCCGGTGCGCCGTGCCACATGCGCGAACTGGGTGGGCGTCGCCCATACGAAGGTCTGGGCCTTCCCCCGGGGTCGCTTTAGGGAAATATAGCTGATCCCCACGCTCACGCCACGCCCGCTTCCCGCCAAACTCCCGACTGGACGGCTCCCCGCCTGGGACGCTGCTCCCCCCCGCTCCAAGATCAGTCACTGCCTCCCGGGTGCTTCTCCCAGCGGCTGCGCCGCCTGTGCCAACCGGCCAGGCTCCCTCCTGGAATGAGTTCGGGGGGTAGGGCTGGGCCCCTTGTCTGTGCCGTCTGCCCCCCTGGGCTCTGCTCCAGATCGGGCTCCGAAGGTCACCTGGCTGGTACGCTGGCTCCTGGTTCTGAAAACAATAGCTGTCTGCCCGTATTTGTTCGTTTTCCGTCTCTAAGTCTGTGTTTGTTGTTCAGAGTTCGTAGATTGTTATGTATGTGATCGATTTACTTGTTTTTCCGAGTCTTTGTTGCAAGAGGGATCCGCGGTAGCGTCCACCTAGTCTGCCATCTTGGCCCCGCCTCTCAACCTACTCTTTTTTGAGCAGGGTGTTGTTCAGTTTCCAATGTTTGATTTCTTTTCACTGCCTTTTCTGGTATTGATTTCCACTTTTATGGCCTTGTGGTCAGAGAAGATGCTTTGTAATATTTCAATGTTTTGCATTCTGCTAAGGCTTGCTTTATGACCTACTACATGGTCTATTCTAGAGAATGTTCCATGTGCACTAGAAAAGAAAGTGTACTTGGTTGCTGTTGGGTGGAGTGTTCTGTATATGTCTATGAGGTCAAGTTGACTAATTGTGGCATTTAGATCTTCTGTGTCTTTATTGAGCTTCTTTCTGGATGTTCTGTCCTTCACGGAAAGCAGTGTGTTGAAGTCTCCTACTATCATTGTGGAGCTGTCTATCTCACTTTTCAGTGCCGATAGCGTTTGTTTTATGTATCTTACAGCCCTGTCATTGGATACATAAATATGTAATATGGTTATATCTTCTTCATATATTGTCTCTTTAATCATTATATAGTGTTCATCCTTATCCTTTTTGATGGGTTTAACCTTAAAGCCTATTTTATCAGAAATTAATATTGCCACTCATGCTCTTTTTTGATTGTTATTTTCTTGATTTTTTTTCCACCCTTTAAGTTTTAGTTTGTTTGTGTCTCTAAGTCTAAGGTGTGTCTCTTGTAGGCAGCGTATAGACGGATTGTGTTTTTTAATCCATTCTGCCACCGTCTGTGTCTTTATTGGTGCATTCAGTCCATTTACATTCAGCGTAATTACAGATAAGTATGAGTTTAGTCCTATCATTTTGATGTCTTTTTTTGTGTGGTGTTGACAGTTTCTTTTACGCACTTAATTTTATGTGCTGAGTAGATTATCTTTGTATATTGTCCTTTCCTCATATTCATTGTTGTTGATTTTGTTTCTGCTGAGTCTCTATTTTTTTCTTGTATTTTATTTTGATGTGTGGGATAGTTTGTCTCCTTTGTGGTTACTTCATTATTTGCCCTTATTTTTCTAAATTTAAACCTAATTTTTATTTCTTTGTATCAGCTTATCTTCCTCTCCATATGGAAGATCTGTGACTACATTTCTTAGTCCCTCTTTGTTGTTTTAATATTGTCTTCTTTTACTTAATAACATTGCTGTTACTGTGTTTTGAGCTTTTTTTAATCTTGCTTTATTTTTTTGATTTCCCTGTCTGGGTTGACTTCTGATTGCTCTGCCCAGTGTTCTAGTCTTGGGTTGATACCTGATATTATTGACTTTCTAACTAGAGAACTCCCTTTAGTATTTCTTGTAGTTCTGGTTTGCTTTTTACGAATTTCCTAAACTTTTGTTTATCTGGAAATGTCCTAATTTCACCCACATATTTGAGAGACGGTTTTGCTGTATATGATTCTTGGCTGGCAATCTTTTTCCTTCAATTTTTTATATAAGTCATCCCATTGCCTTCTTGCCTGCATGGTTTCTGCCGAGTAGTCCAAGCTTGTCCTTATTAGCTCTCCTTTGTAGGTGACTTTTCGTTTATCCCTAGCCACTCTTAAAATTCTCTCTTTATCTTTGGTTTTGGCAAGTTTGATTATAATGTGTCTTGGTGACTTTCTTTTAAGATCTACCTTACATGGAGCTCGATGAGCATCTTGGATAGATATCTTCTCATCTTTCACAATATCAGGGAAGTTTTCTGCCAACAAATCTTCGACAATTCTCTCTATATTTTCTGTTATCCTTCCCTGTTCTGGCACTCCAATCACTCGTAATTTCTTTCTCTTGATAGAGTCCCACATGATTCTTAAGGTTTCTTCATTTTTTTTTTTTAATTCTTTTATCTGATTTTTCTTCAAATATATTAGTGCCAAGTGATTTATCCTCAAGTTAGGGAATTTTGCCTTCCACTTGCTCAAATCTGCTTCTCTGACTTTCTATTGAATTGTCTACTTCTGAAATTTTGTTGTTAATCTTCTGAATTTCTGATTGCTGTCTATCTATGGATTTTTCCAGCTCATTAAATTTTTCATTATGTTCCTCAATAATCTTTTTAATTTCTTTAATTGCTTTACCTGTGTTTTCCTTGGCTTGTTCTGCGTATTTCCTCATTTCCTTCTTGATGTCTTGAAGAGTTCTGTATATTAATCTTTTGTATTCTGCCTCTGGTAATTCCAGGACGGCACTTTCATCTAGAAGATCCCTGGATTCTTTATTTTGAGAGCTTGTTGAGGCGATCTTGGTCTGTTTCTTTATGTGACTTGATATCAACTGTTGTCTTCGAGCCATCTATGTTATTGTATTAGTTTATTTTATGTTTGCTTACTGTATTGTAGCTTTTTGCTTTGTTTTGTTTTGATAGGCCCAAATGGGTTGCTTGAGTGAGCTAGCTTGATTATTTTTGCCTTTGGAGCTCTGACGTCCTGTTCACAGTCGGCTAGAGCTTTTATCAGGTATATCAGCCTAGGAGGCCATTTACTTTTCTTGCATGAATTCAACTCAGGTGTCCAGGTAGCTGATATCAAGTGTGTGGTATAGACTCTGTCCTACAGTCTTAGGGGGCAGGGGTGATTGATTTAGGTACCAGTATCTGGTTGCAGCAGGGGGTCACACTCTGAACAAGACAGGGGCTGAGAATCATCCCCCAAGTGTCTCTCAGGAAAGTGTGTCCCTGTTCCCTAGAGAGTACAGGTGGGTGGGTTCTTCAGACAGACCCAATGTTTTTGGTTGTAAGGACTGGGAGGTACCAGTTATCCTTGGACCCCTGTTGTGGGTGGCTGGGTGACCTCAGTGGAACTATCAGTCCTTAGGCCCCAGATGTGGGTAGGTGAGGACCCTATTTAATAGGCAAAGCAACGTCAAACATCAAACATCCACCTCTGTGCCGCACAGCTGAAAAGGTTGGAGTCTGTCCACAAGGGCCTTTTCTCCTGAAATAGACCCACACAGGTTCATTCAGAGGGGAAAGGTACTCAAAGTCCACGGACTATTTATGCCTGGACAGGAGCCACTTCTGTCCTGAGTTCTCCCAGTTAGTGGAGTTGGCAAATAATTGCAAATTTATTCCTTCTCCAAGGCCGGGAGTATGGCTCTAGGCACTCAACAGGTCCTATCTCATGCCCAGGGAACTCAGCCACTGAAGCTGGCTTAGGGGCGGGGGCGGGGGGGGAGTAAAATATACGCAAGTGCTTAGCTTTTGCTGAGAGTGACTTGCTTCTCTGGTTCCGGAGGTGTGAGTAGGCTGTGTGGCTGGCTGCTTGTTCCTGAGGAAACTGTGGCCAAATGCTAGTACCAGCCTGCTGCCGACGCTCCCGGGATGATGCCTGAGGGTTCCTCGCGATTCAGGTCCAGTAACCCCTCTCCACTTCTGAAATGAGTCTTCCTCCCCCTCCCCTCAGTTCATTTTCTAAGCTTGCCTTTGATGTTCAGGGCTCCTAGCTTGTCTTAAATATACTTGTTTCATTTGTTTTTTTGGGTCTTTGTTGTAAAGAGGGCTCACCGGAAGCATCTGTCTATTCAGCCATCTTGGCTCCTCCTCCAGCCATGGTGTTTTTAATCACCTCGTATGCATCCCAAAGCAGGACAATGAATAAGGAAGACCAAAGAATAGTTGACACCTTTGAATTGTGGTGTTGGCAAAGAATATAGACTAAACCGTAGGTTGCTGAAAGAATGAACAAATCTGTATTAGAAGAAGTGCAACCAGTTCCTTAGAAGCAAGGATGATGAGACTTCATCTCACTTTGGACATGTTATCAGTAGGGATCAGTCCCTGGAGAAGGACATCATGGCTGGTAAAGTAGGGGGTCAGTGGAAAAGAGGGAGACACTCTCAGGAGATTGATTGATAAAGTGGTTTGAACAATGGGCTCAAGCATAGCAATGATTGTGATGATGGCACAGGACTGGGCGTTGTTTTGTTTCTGCTGTACTTAGGGTGGCTATGAATCATTACTGACTCAACGGCACCTAACCACAACAACAATTACCTGGTTTTGCTTTCAGAGTTATGCTGTAAGCCTTTATTCTTGTAAAACCCATGAACATTCCTGCAGATTTTTTTTTCATAGAACACACTTCAAGAAACACTAAACCTCAATCACATGTATCATCCTACTCAACTGTGTAATTCTTTTGTGTTTGTGTGTTTTAAGTGAAAGTTTACAGCATAAATTAGTTTCTCATTCAATAATTTGTACATGAATTGTTTTGTGACTTTCATTGCAATCCTTGCGATGTTTCAGCGCTCTCCCACTTTCTCTTTACACCCCAGGTTCCTCTTGTCCATTTGTCCAAATTTCCTGTCTTCTCGTCTTTGCTTTTGGGCAAGTATTACCCATTAGGTTCTTCTATTTCAGCACTGTAATTCTTGATGCTAAGAGGATCCTGAGGACAATACTCTCAGAAGAGCATGGTGCGCCCCCTGCCCCGGCCCATTCATATAAACCTGGCATCCACAACAGCTCCAGCACAGAGCAGTGAAAGTTCTTTCCGTGGGAGAAGCAGCCTGGTGTTCTGCAGTGCTCACTAGCCTGAGACCCCAGAGACTTGGGTTTAAGTCCAAGTCAGGAACTTCAGGAGCACAAGATCTTAAAACATTATGATGCCCCACCCCATATATACTATTCCCAAATTGTAAAATAAACATAAGTGAGCTTAAAGTTCTGGTGATTCCATAACGACAACTTCAATATTTTAACTATCAAGTATGAAATTCTTTCCAAAAAAGTAATACTCTTGCTTTGCCAATACCCTAATGACACGCTTAGTCTGAGTTAGGTTACTAGTCCTGTCAGAATTCCCTCTTTGGATCTGCCATTCATTGACCTGAAGATAACCAATTCACTTCTCGTTGTCTGAGTTAAAACGGAATAGCTGAAACTAGTCTACTACACTGCTAAGCTTATTTTCAGCTCTCAACTTCTGTGATTCCTCCAGGCTTATTAACTAGTCCTTGGACTTCAACCTGACTTTGGGGGTTGAAACCCTTTCCTGCAGCAATTTCCCAGGTGCCTACTGTAGTGCACACAGTTAGCTTCTCACTTTAGCAGACAGCGTGGGCGCCTAGCCCATTTGCCCTTGGCACTTCCTTCATTCCCATACTTGCCACCTAACTGATGGCTTCCGACTGTAGACACTTGCACCTCTTTGCCTGAGACCTTCCTCTTTCGCGAACTTACTCAGACTGTGTAGGGCAGGCTGGAAATCCCAAGGAGTTAATACCCCCAGAGAAGCCCTCAACTAATAACTGATGAGAGTTTTATGTAAAGATCCCAGCTCCCTGTGCTTCAGTTGGGGTAACTCTGACATGTCTCCCAGAGTTCACCAGCAGGATTGAACTCCAGTTTCCCACAGTTATAGCTGACTTGATAATGCGCTCTTTATTGACTTCTTCTTTTTCCTATGTCTGTTCACTTCTCTTCTACCATTATTTCCTAGGACCACCTCCCAGATAAACTACTTGCATTCAAACCCCTCTTTGAGAGTTTGTTTCTGGGGAATCCAACTCAAGACACTAGCCAGCATTCGTTTCCCCACTTTCTCTTTCTCCAGCCACACCTTGTTTTGGTTTAACTATCCACCCTGCAAGAGAATGTATTCCTATCTCCAGCTGTATGGATAGAACCAAGCCAACCAAGGTAATCTCAGTCCTCTTCCCAGTGACAGGGTAGGAATTGATTCAATTCTAGACAACGAGACTTAAAGGAAGAATTCTGGAAAAGAGTTCCTTACTCCAAAGGGGAAAAAAGGCAGGGGGAAAGATGTCCCCTACCCTACCACTGGAAATTGACATGTCTGAATGTGATGCCAAGAACTGCAGTCACCAACTGGTGGCTTGGAGAGCCAGCCTGAAGGGAAAGCTGACTCATCTAAGGACCATTGGTCTCTACTTGTCTGGAGCATAAGAGAAAGGAGGAAACCAAAGACTCAAAGAAAAAATTAGTTTCAGGACAAATAGTCTGCATGGGCCATGGCCTCATCACTTTGAAACCAGAAGAACTAGATGGTGCATGGCTACCACTACTAACCGTTCTAATCAGGGCCACAAGATGGACCTGACAGAATGGGAGAAAAATGTGGAACAGAACCTCAAATTCCTAAAAAAAAAAAAAAACAGCCAGACCTCCTGGATTGGTTGAGACTGGAGGACTCCTCAAGATTATTGCCCTGAGATACTCTTGAAACCTTGAATCGAAACTAACCCCTGAGGTCACCTTGAGGCTAAACAACAAATTGGCAAAAAAAAATATCACCCATATATACTGTGGTCCTTTAAGAAGTCACCTTTATGAGACCAAATAATCAACAATTACTTTAAAATAAAGATGAGAATGAAAGGAGGCAGGGAAACTAATGAAAATGAAACAACCAGAACAGAAATAATGAGAATGTTCACACATTGTGAAGAACATAACCAATGTCACTGAACCACTTTTGTAGAAATTGCTGAATGGGAACCTAAACTGCTGTATAAACCTTCACTGAAAACACAAGAAAATATCATTTAAAAGCAACAGAGTTACGTACTGACTTCCCATCCATATTTTCAGGCTTTTATGGCAGAACAAATGGGCTTCTCTGTTGTAACTCAGGAAACCCTTGTGACGTAGTGGTTGAGAGCTATGGCTGCTAACCAGAAGGTCGGCAGTTCGAATCCATCAGGCACTCCTTGGAAACCCCATGGGGCAATTCTACTCTGTCCTATAGGATCGCTATGAGTTGGAATTGACTTGATGGCAATGAGGTTTTTTTTTTGGTTGTAACTCAATGGCAAAACTAAAGCCAATAATTGGAAATTACTCAGAGGCAAAATTGAGCTTATCATTAGGACACACCTTGTGTTAGAATTATCCAGAAGTAAAATGGATTAAGTTAAAAAACAAAAACAGCAACAACAAAAAAACAGGTTACAGAATTGTAGGTATAGTATAATCCATTTTTATGAATGGATTTAAAAAAAAAATCTGGAATGACATATACCAGGAGATTAGCAGTGGTTATCTTTTGGTGGTGTTAGTAAGACAGTTGATAGGGAACTGCTAGAAATCCAAGCCAGATTCAAAAGAAGATGTGGAACCAAGGATATCATTGCAGATGTCAGATGGACCTTGGCTGAAAGCAGAGAATACCAGAAAGATGTTTACCTATATTTTATTGACTGCACAAAAACATTCGACTGTGTGGACCATAACACATTATGGATAACATTTCAAAGGATGGGAATTCCAGAACAGTTAATTGTGCCCATGTGGAGCCAAGAGGCTAGTCATTCGAACAGAACAAGGGGATTCTGCATGGTTTAAAATCAGGAAAGGTGTGTGTCAGGGTTGTATCCTTTCTTCATACTTATTCAATCTGTATGCTGAGCAAATAATCCCAGAAGCTGGATGACATGAAGAAGAACAGGGCATCAGGATTGAAGGAAAGCTCATTAACAGCCTGTGATATGCAAATGACACAATCTTACTTGCTGAAAGTGAAGAGGACTTGAAGCACTTACTGATGAAGGTCAAAGACTACAGCCTTCAGTATGGATTGCACCTCAACATAAAGAAAACAAAAATCCTCACAAGTGGACCAACAAGCAACATCATGATAAAAGGAGAAAAGATTGAAGTTGTCAAGGATTTCATTTTACTTGGATTCACAGTCCACACCCACGGAAGCAGCAGTTAAGAACTCAAATGACATATTGCATTGGGCAAATCTGCAAAAGGCCTCTTTACAGTGTCAAAAAGCAAAAATGTAACTTTGAGGACTAAGGTGCGCCTGACCCAAGCCATGATGTTTTCAGTTTTTCGTTCTGTTGTACACTGGATGGCAGCTAACAACAATATTCCGTTGAATGGATTTAACTCATTTTGTTTATCCACTCATCTGTTGATGGACATTTAAGTTGTTTCTACCTTTTGGCTATTGTGAACAGTGCTGCAATGAACATGGGTTTACAGGTTCTGTTTGTGTTCCTGCTTTTAATTCTTTTGGGTGTATACCTAGGATTGGCATTGCTGGGCCATATGATAGTTCTTTATTTAAGTGTTTGAGGAATTTCCAAACTGTTTTCCACAGTGATTGTACCATTTTACATTCCCACTAGCAACGGATGCAGGTTCCAATTTTTCCACATCCTCCAAAACATCTGTTATTTTCCTTTTGTGTTTTTCTTGATCATGCCCATTCTGTTGAGGGTGCTTGTTTCTTCTTTAAAGAACTACTTGTAAATAGATGTTCCAGTGCATTTAACTTGAATTTAACTTCCCAAGTATGGTTTTCCTCTTAATGCTAAAATGAGGACCACAGCATGGGGTCAATGGGAGTGATAACTTGGGAGTAGAGAGAGCCCCTAAGGACCAAATCAGGGAATGCAGGTTTGCCTGCCTTCCTGTAGGAAGGGTGAGGAACTTTGCTAAAGATTGTTTTGGTGGGAAGAGCAGGATAAAGGCAGTTCTCTGACAGTTAATCATGTGCTTATTAGCCATCTGTATATCCTCTAAGGTGAAATGTTTGTTCATTTTTTAATTCTAATTGTTCAGTTTTGACACTTCTTTATTCTAGATACTGGTTCCTTGTTGGATTTGTGGTTTGCAAATATTTTCTTCTAGTAGTCTCTTCTCTTTTCATCCTCTTAACAGGGTTTTTCTAAGAGCATAAGTTTTAAATATTGATAAAGTCAAATTTATTAATGTCTGCTTTTATAGATTGTGCTTTTGGTGTCAAGTCTAAGGAGTCTGCCTAGCCCTAGGTCCCAAAGATTTTCTCCTGTAATTTCTTATAAAAGTTTTTAGTTTATATTTAAATTTATGATTCATTTTGAGTTTTTGTACAAAATGTGAGGCTTAAGTCAAGGAAACCTTATATAGAAGTTCATTTGTTGAAAAGACTATCCTTCCTCCATTGAATTTTGTTTGTATCTTTGTCAAAAAATCAGATGCCTGCCCTGAGGGAGCAGGAGAGCAGTGGGATGCAGACCCCAAATTCTCATAAAAAGACCAGACTTAATGGTCTGACTGAGACTGGAAAGACCCCCGTGGTCATGGCCCCCAGACCTTCTGTTGGCTCAGGACAGGAACCATTCCTGAAGCCAACTCTTCAGACATGGATTGGACTGGACAATGGGTTGGAGAGGGATGCTGGTGAGGAGTGAGCTTCTTGGATCAGGTGGACACTTGAGACTATGTTGGCATCTCCTGCCTGGAGGGGAGATGAGAGAGTGGAGGGGGTTAGAAGCTGGTGAAAAGGACACGAAAAGAGAGAATGGAGGGAGAGAGCAGGCTGTCTCATTAGGGGGAGAGTAATTGGGAGTGTGTAGCAAGGTGCATATGGGTTTTTGTGTGAGAGACTGACTTGATTTGTAAACTTTCACTTAAAGCACAATAAAAATTATAAAAAAGAAAAAAATCAGATGCCTGTTCTTGCGTGTGGCTATTTCTTGGTTCTTTATTTTGTTCCATTGATCTATGTGTCTATCCCTCTGCCAATACCATGCAGTCTTGACTACTGTAGCTATATAATGTCTTGAAATTAGGTAGAATAACTCCTCTCATTTTCTTCTTTTTTGAAATTATTTTAACTGTTCTTTTTCCTTTCCTTTTCCACATAAATTTTATAATAATCTTGTCTATATCTACAAAACAATCGTGAAGATGGCACAGGACCAGGCAATGTTTTTTTCTGTTATACATAAGGTCACCACAAGTTGGAGCTCACTCAACAGCAACTGACAACAACATCTACAAAGAATCCTGAGATTTTCATAGGAATTGAATTAAACCTGTATATGAACTTGGGGACAATTAACATCTTTATTATGTTGAGCCTTCCAATCCATGAATACAGTATGTATCTCCATTTATTTAGATTTTCTTTGGTTTCTTTCACCAGTTTTTTGTAAATTGCAGCAACTAAATCCTGTAAATGGTATTGTATTTTTAAATTTAGTTTTCATGTGTTTATTGCTAGTATATGGTAATAAAATTGCTTTTTTTAAAAAAAAATTATTTACTTTGTTGTTGAGAATATACCCAGCAAAACATACCAGTTCAACAGTTTCTACATCTGCAGTTTAGTGACACTGATTACATTCAAGTTGTGCAACCATTCTCACTTTTCCTTTTCTGAGTTGTTCCTCCTTTATTAACATAAACTCACCGCCCCCTAAGTTTTCTATCTAATCTTTCAAGTTGCTATTGTCAATTTGATCTCGTATAGTTCTTAAAAGTGCATAATGCTCAAGGCAAACCTTTTTTTTACTAGTTAAGCTAAACTATTATTTGGTTTTAAGATGACATCAGGATTTATTTATTTATTTCCTTTAGGTGAAAGTTTACAGAGCAAATTAGTTTCTCATTAAACAATGAATATACAAATTGTTTTGTGACATTGGTTGCCAACGCCGTGATGTGTTAACACTCAGACCTTCTTGATCTCATGTTCCCCATTTCCCTTCGTCCACTTTTCCTGTCCTCTCCTGTCTTCTCGTCATTCCTTTTGGGTTGGTGTGACCATTTAATACATGGTTGAGCTACATGTGTTGTTGTTTGTTCTATAGGCTTCTCTAATCTTTGGCTGAAGGGTGAACTTCAGGAGTGACTTCAGCACTGAGTTCAAAGGGTATCAGGGGGGCATACTCTCAGGATTTCTCTAGTCTCTGTCAGACTAGTAAGTCTGGTCTTTTTTGTGAATTTGAATTTTGTTCTACATTTTTCTCCAGCTCTGTCCAGGACCCTCTGCTGTGATTTCTGTCAGAGCAGTCGGTGATGGTAGCTGGGCATCATCTAGTTGTGTTGGACTCAGTCTGGTGGAGGCTGTGGTAGCTGAGGTCCATTATCCTTTGGACTAATCTTTCCCTTGTCTCTTTGGTTTTCTTCATTCTCCTTTGCTCCAGATGGGGTGGGACCAAGACTTATCTTAGATGGCCACTAGCAAATTTTTAAGACCCCAGATGCTACTCACCAAAGTAGGATGTAGAGCAATTTCTTTATAAACTAAACTATGCCAATTGAGCTAGATGTCCATCGAGACCATTGTCCCCAGCCCTCAGCCCAGTAACCTGGTCCCTCAAGGAGCTTGGGTGTGTCTATGAAGTTTCTATGACTTTGCCTTGGTAAAGTTGTGCTGATTTCCCCAGTATTGTGTACTGTCTTACCCTTCACCAAAGTTACCACTTATCTTTTGTCTAGTTAGTGTTTTTCCCTTCCCAACCCTCCCCTCCTTCAATACTATCAAAGATTGTTTCCATGTGTAAAACATTTCATGAGTTTTTATAATAGTGGTATCATACAGTATTTGTCCTTTTGTGATTGACTTATTTCACTCAGCATAATGACCATCAGATTCATCCATGTTGTGAGATGTTTCACAGATTCATCATTGTTCTTTATCGTTGTGTAGAATTCTATTGTATGCATGTACCATAGTTTATCCTCTCATCTGTTGATGGGCACTTAGATTGTTTCCATCTTTCTGCTATTGTGAGTATGCTGCAATGAACATGGGTGTGCATGTGTCTATTCCTGTGACAGCTCTTATTTCTCTAGAATATATTCCTAGAAGTGGGATAGCTGGATAGAATGGTACTTCTATTTCTAGCTTTTTAATGAAGCACCATATCGTTTTCCAAAATATTTGTACCATTTTGTACTCCCACCAGCAGTGTAAAGGGTTCCAATCGTCTCACAGCCTCTCCAACATTTGTTACTTTCTGTTTTTTTTTTTCTTATTCATGCCAGTAATGTCGGGGTGAGATAATGTCGGGGTGAGATGGTATCATTGTGGTTTTGATTTGCATTTCTTTAATGGCTAGTGATTAAGAGCACTTCTTCATGTGTTTGTTAGCTGGCTGGATGTTTTCTTTGGGGAAGTGTCTGTTCGTATCTTTTGCCCATTTTTCAATTGAATTATTTGTCTTGCTGTAGAGGTGGTGGTTTTTCCTATAGATTTTAGAGATTAGACCTTTGTTGGATATGTCACAGTCAAATATTTTTTCCCAGCCTGTAGGCTCTCTTTTACTCTTTTGTGAGGTCTTTGGATAAGCATAAGTGTTTAATATTTGCAAGACCCCACTTATCTAGCTTATTTTCTGGTTTGTATCCTGTTTATACCATATATTAGGACCCGTTGTGTTGATTCTATGTTTTCTTCCATGATCTTTATAGTTTATGGTTTTATATTTAGGTCTCTGATCCATTTTGAATTAGCTTTTGTGTATGGTGTGAGGTATGGGTCCTGTTTCATTTTTTTTTTTTAACAGATGGACATCCAATTTTGCCAGCACCATTTGTTAAAAAGACTTTCTTTTCCCCACTTAATGGATTTTGGGCGTTTGTTGAAGATCAGGTGAGCATAGGTGGATGGATTTACATCTGGGTTCTCGGTCCTGTTCCATTGGTCAATGTGTCTGTCATTGTACCAGTACCAGGCTGTTTTGACTACTGTTGTTGTACAGTAGGTTCTGAAGTCAGGTAGTGTGAGTCCTCCTACTTTATTCTTTTTTTTCAGTAGTGATTTACTTATCCAGGGCCTCTTTCCTTTCTATATAAAGTTAATGATTAGTTTTTCCATCTCATTAAAAAATGCTGCTGGTATATGGATCGGGATTGTGTTTTATTTGCAGATTGCTTGGAAAGTCTGGTGACGTAGTGGTTAAGAGCTACAGGTGCTAATCAAAAGGTCGACAGTTTGAATCTACCAGGCACTCCTCGGAAACCCTATGGGGCAGTTCTACTCTGTCCTATAGGGTCCCTATGAGTGGGAATCGACTCGAGAGCAGTGAGTTTTTGGGTAGAATTGACATTTTCCCAGTGTTGTGTCTACCTATCCATGAGCATGGTGTGTTTTTTCATTTATGTAGGTCTCTTTTGGTTTCTTGAAGTAGTGTTTTGTAGTTTTTCTTTGTATAGGTCTTTTATGTCCCTGGTTAGATTTACTCCTAAATATTTTATTTTTTTAGGGGGTATTAAAACTGGTATGAAAACCCAAAAACCCAAACCTGTTGTCGTTGGGTCAGGGAAGAAGGGTAGGGGTTAGGGAAGCATATATCGCTCGTTACTGGGGGCTCTGTCTCCTGCTGGGAGCTTCTTGAAGCTGCTTTCCTGTACTCCCTGTCTGCCGATCTGCAATGTGGTTGGGGCGAATCCAAGTGGCACCAATGTTGCACTTGCCAGCGGGCTGAGCCACTGCAGCCAGCCAGGAAGCTCAGAGGTAGAGTAGCAGGGAGAGAATGGGGGGTAGGAAAGCATGTATTGCTGGTTACTGGGTGCTCTGTTTCCCGGTGGGAGCTCCATGAAGCTGCTTTCCTGTGCTCCCTGTCCGCCAATCCCCAACAGGAGTCCCAGATGGCGAATCTATGCTTCGTTAGCTGATAAGGGACCTCGGCATGTGTGTCTTCTCGCTCTGTCCTCTGTCAGTTTCTTATTCCATTCGTTGTTTGGCTGAGCTCTTTATCTCTTCATTTGACACTTTGGGTTCCAGGAATGACGTTTGTCTCTGTTTTACTTAGTTTTTAGGGTCTTTGCTGTGGAGGGATGGTGTGGTGCTACTGTCTATGGTGCCATGTTGGCCGGAAGTCTTTGTTGAAGTTTTTAAATGAGCATAGGTGTTTGATTTTTAGAAGCTATTTTTTTTCCCCAGGTATCTAGTTCCTCTTCTGGAGTTTGTGTGTTGTTAGTTATGGTTTGTATTGTTTATGCTAGCATTTCCCTATTTTTTCTTCCATGATCCTTATCGTTTTAGATTTTATATTTAGGTCTTTGATTCATTTTGAGTTAGTTTTGTATGTGGTTGTGAGGTATGAGTCTTTCATTCTTTTTGCAGATGGATATCCAGTTATGTCAGCACCATTTGTTAAAGAGACTGTCTTTTACCCATTTAGTGGACTTTGGGACTTTGTAAAATATCAGCTGCTCATGAGTGGATGAATTTACATCTGGATTCTCAATTCTGTTCCATTGGTCTATGTATCTGTTGTACCAGTACCAGGCTGTTTTGACTACTGTAGCTGTGTAGTAGGTTCTGAGGTTAGGTAGTGCGAGTCCTCCTACTTTGTTCTTCTTCTTCAATAGTGCTTTACTTATCCAGGGACTCTTCCCTTTCCTTATGAAGCTAGAGATTAGCTTTTCCATCTCTTTAAAGAATGCTGTTGGTATTTGGATCAAGATTGCATTGTATTTGTAGAGTGCTTTGGGTAGAATTGACATTTTCACAATGTTGAGGCTACCTAACCATGAGCAAGGTATGTTTTTCCATTTATGTAGATCTCTTTTGGTTTCTTGCAGTAGTGTTTTGTGGTTTTCTTTGTATAGGTCTTTTACTTCTCTGATTAGATTTATTCCTAAGTATTTTATCTTCTTGAGGTCTATAGTAAAGTATGTTTATCTTGTATCTTGCTACTCTGCTGAATCTTTCTCTTAGTTCCAGTAGTTTTCTTGTGGAGTCTCTTGGGTTTTCTATGTTTAGTATCATATCATCCACAATTAGAGACAGTTTTACTTCTTCCTTGCCATTTTGGGTGCCCTTTATTTTATTTTTTTGCCTTATTGCTGTAGCTATGACTTCCAGGACAATGTTAAATAGAAGTGGTTATAAAGGGCATTCTTGTCTTGTTCATGTTCTCAGGGGAATGTTTTCAGCCTCTCTCCATTGACAGTGATGTTGGGTGTTGGTTTTGTTAAATGCCCTTTATTATGTTGAGAAATTCCCCTTCTACTTTTATTTTATTGAGAGTTTTTATCAGAAATGAGGGTTGAACTTCATCAAATGCCTTTTCTGTGTCCATTTAGATGATCATTTGATTCTTTTGTTTTATTTATGTGGTAGATTATGTTGATTGATTTTCTAATGTTAAATGATCCTTGCATACCCAGTATGAATCCCACTTGATCATGGCGTATTATTTTTTCATATGATGCTGAATTCTATTGGCTAGGATTTTGTTGAGGATTTTTGTGTCTATATTCATGAGAGATATTGGTCCATAATTTTCTTTTTTGTGTGTGTCTTTGCCTGGCTTAGGTATCAGGGTTATGGTGGCTTCATAGAATGAATTCAGAAGTATCCCTTCCTTTTCTATATTATGAAACAGTTTAAGTAGTACTGGTGTAAACTCTTTTCTGAATGTCTGGCAGAATTCTTCATGAAGCCATCTGGGCCAGGGCTTTTTTTCGTTGGAATTTTTTTTTTAACTACCTTTTCAATGTCTTCTCTTGTTAAGGGTCTATTCAGATTTTCTACCTCAGTTTGTGTTAGTTTAGGTAGGTAGTGGATTTCTAGAAACCTGTCCTTTTCCTCTAGGTTTTCAAATTTGTTGGATAGTTTTTTCATAATACTCTGTTATGATCCTTTTTATTTCAGTTAGGTCTGTTGTAATGTCTCTCATTTCATTTCTTATCTGGGTTATTTGCCTCCTGTCCTGTTTTTCTTTTGTAAATTTGGCTAATGGTTTTTCAATTTTCTTGATCCTTTCGAAGAACCCACTTTTTGTTTTGTTGATTCTTTCTATTCTTTATTTTATGTCTTCTCTTATCTTTATTATTTCCTTTCTTCTGGTGGCTGTGGGCTTTTTTTGGTGTTCTCTATTTGTTTAAGATGTAGGGCTGGAGTTTTGATTTTATCACTCTTTTTTTTTTTTTGCTGCATGCATCTATAGCTATAAATTGACCTCTGAGCACTGCCTTTGCTGTTTCCCAAAGATTTTCATATGATGTGTTTTCATTTTTGTTTAATTCTAGGAATTTTTTGTTTCATCTTTGATTTCTTTTATTACCCAGTGGTTTTGAAGCAAGGTGTTATTCAGTTTCCGTGCTTTTGATGGTTTTTCCTTTCTCTTTCTGTTATTAATTTCTCCTTTTATGGCATCGTGATTTGAGAAGATGCTTTGTATTATTTCAATGTTTTGGATTTTGTTAAGGAATACTTTGTGTCCTAAGATGTGGTCTATTCTGGAGAATGTTCCATGTGCATTGGAAAATAACGTGTATTTTGCAGCTGTTGGGTGGAGTGTTCTACATATGTCTATGGGGTCAAGTTGGTTGATTGTGTTCTTTAAATCTTCTGTATCTTTGTTGAGCTTCTTTCTAGATGTTCTTTCTTTTATTGAGTGTGGTGTGTTGAAGTCTCCTACAATTATTGTGGAATTGCCAATTTCTCTTTTCAGTATTGTTAGAGTTTGTTTGATGTAGTTGAAACCCTGTCATTTGGTGGGTAGATATTTATTACGGTTATGCCCTTATGGTGGATTGTCTCTTTAATCATTATGTAATGCCCTTCCTTCTCTTTTATGGTAGATTTTGTTTCAAAGCCTATTTTATCTGAAATTAGTATTGCACTCTTGCTCTTTTTTAGTTGTTTGCTTGATATGTTTTTTCCCATCCTTTCATTTTTAATATATTTGTGTCTTTGTTTCTAAGGTGTATCTCTTGCAGATGGTATATTGATAGGTCATGTATTTTTATCCATTTTGTCACTCTCTGTCTCTTTTCGGGTTCATTTAAGCCAGTTACATTCAGTGTGATTATTGATAGGTGTGAGTTTATTACTGTTATTTTGTTGCGCTTTTTTCTGCCTTAATTTTGCTGCTGACGTTTTCTTTGTTCCCTTTACTCTCTTGTGCTGAGTTCCTTTTGTCTGTGGAATTTCTTTCCGTTTCTTTTGTTTACTGAGAATTTTTGTTTGTTTGTTTGTTTTGATGAATAGGTTTGTTAACCTTCTTTATGGTTATCTTGAAATTTATCTTTACATTCCTAAGTTTTAACCAGTCTTTTCTCACCTGATATCATCTTGACTTACTCTCCATTTGAAAGTTCTATACCTACACCATTTATTCCCTCTTTTATTGTTCTGACTTTGCTGCCATTTACAGATTGACCTCTCTTTTCCCTGTTGTAAATCTTTTAGTTTTCTTTTTTTCTTGAGAGTTCATTACCTAGTATGGTATCTGGCTGATGCTGTCCTGTGTTCTAGATTCAGTTATTGTCTGATGTTGTGGGTTCTTTAACTGAAGGACTCCCCTAAATAATCCTTGTAAGTTTGGTTTGTTTTTTATTTATTTCCTTAATTTCTGTTTATCTGAAAATGTCCTAATCATATTTGAGCAAGATTTTGCATGATATATTATTATTGGTTGGCAATTCTTTCTTTCAAGATTTTATATATGTCATCCCACCGCTTTCTTGCCTGCGTGATTTCTGCCAAGTAATCAGAGCTCAGTCTTTTTTTTTTTTGTATTTTAGATGAAGGTTTACAGAACAAACTAGCTTCTCATTAAACAATTAGTACACATATTGTTTTGTGACATTGGTTACCAACCCCATGACATAAGTCAACACTCTCAGTTCTCGACCTTGGTTTCCCTATTACCAGCTTTCCTGTCCCCTCCTGCCTTCTAGTCCTTGCCCCTGGGCTGATGTGCCCTTTTAGTTTCATTTTGTATTATGGGCCTCTCTAATCTTTGGTTGAAGGGTGAACTTCAGGAGTGACTTCATTACTGAGTTAAAAGGGTGTCTGGACCCATACTCTCAGGGTTTCTTCAGTCTCCATCAGATCAGTAAGTCTGGCCTTGTTTTGTGAATTAGAATTTTCTTCTACATTTTTCTTCATCTCTGTCCAGAACCCTCTATTGTGATCACTGTCAGAGCAGTCAGTGGTGGTAGCTGGGCACCATCTAGTTGTGCTGGACTCAGTCAGGTGGAGGCTGTGGTAGATGTGGTCCGTTAGTCCTTCGGACTAATTTCCCTTGTGTCTTTGGTTTTCTTCATTCTCCTTTGCTTCAGATGGGGTGGGACCAAGATGTATCTTAGATGGCTGCTGACAAGTTTTTAAGGCTTCAGATGCTACTCACCAAAGTAGAATGTAGAACATTTTCTTTGATGATTTAAAAAAAACTGAACTTTAGATGAAGGTTTACAGAACAAACTAGTTTCTCATCAAATAGTTAGTACACACATTGTTGTACGTCATTGGTTAACAACCACATGACATGTCAACAGTCTCCCTTCTCAACCCTGGGTTCCCTATTACCAGCTTTCCTGTTCTCTCCTGCCTTCCAGTCCTTGCCCCAGGGCTGGTGTGCCCCTTTAGTCTTACTTTGTTCCATGGGCCTTTTCAATCTTTGGCTGAAGGGTGAACCTCAGAAGTGGCCTCATTACTGAGCTGAAATTGTGTCTGGTGCCATACTCTTCATGGTTTCTCCAGTCTCTGTCAGGCCAGCAAGTCTGGTCTTTCTTTTTGAGTTGTAATTTTGTTCTGCATTTTTCTCCAGCTCTGTCCGGGACCCTCTATTGTGATCCTTGTCAGAGCAGCCAGTGGTGGTTGCTGGGCACCACCTAGTTTTACTGGGCTCAGTCTGGTGGAGCTGTGGTACATGCGGTCCATTAGTCTTTTGGACTAATCTTTCCCTTGTGTCTTTAGTTTTCTTCATTATTCCTTGCTCCCAAAGGGGTGAGACCAGTGGAGTATCCTAGATGGCTGCTCACAGGCTTTTAAGGCCCCAGACGCTACTCGCCAAAGTAGAATGTAGAACATTTTCTTTATAAACTCTGTTATGCCAATTGAACTAGATGTTCCCAGAGACCATGGTCCCCATAGCGCTCAACCCAGCAATTTGGTCCCTCAGGGAGTTTGAATGTGTCTATGAAGCTTCCATGACCTTGCCTTGGACAAGTTGTGCTGGCTTCCCCTGTATCGTGTACCGTCTTACCCTTCACCAAAGTTACACTTATCTATTGTCTATTTAGTGTTTTTCCACTCCTCCCCTCCCTCATAACCATTGAAGTTTGTTTCTTTTGTGTGTAAACCCTTTCATGAGTTTTTTTTTTATTGCACTTTAGTTGAAGGTTTATAGAACAAATTAGTTTCTCATCAGTCAGAATATACATTGTTTCATGACATTGGTTAACAACCCCATGACATGTCAACACTCTCCCCTCTCAACCCTGGGTTCCCTATTATCAGCTTTCCTTTCCCCTCTTGCCTTCCAGTCCCTGCCCCAGGGCTGGTGTGTCCCTCCAATCTCGCTTTATTTTATGGGCCTGTCCAATCCCTGGCTGAAGGGTGAACACTGAACTGAAAGGGTGTCCAGGGGCCACACTCTCAGGGTTTCTGCAGGCTCTGTCAGGCCAGAAAGTCTGGTCTTTCTTTTTGAGTTAAAATTTTGTTCTATATTTTTCTCCAGCTCTGTCCAGGACCCTCTATTGTGATTCCTGTCAGATCAGTCAGTGGCGGTAGCTGGGCACCATCTAGTTTTACTAGACTCAGTCTGGTAGAGGCCACGGTACATGTGGTCCATTAGTCTTTCCCTTGTATCTTTAGTTTTCTCCATTCTTCCTTGCTCCCAAAGGGGTGAGACCAGTGCAGTATCCTAGAAGGCCACTCACAGGCTTTTAAGACCCCAGATGCTACTCACCAAAGTAGAATGTAGAACATTTTCTTTATAAAGCCTGTTACGCCAATTGAGCTAGATATTCCCCAAGACAATGGTCCCCACATTCCTCAGCCCAGCAATTCAATCCCTCAGGGACCTTGGATGTACCTAGGGAGCTTCCATGACCTTGCCTTGTACAAGTTGTGCTGGTTTCCCCAGTATTGCGTATTGTCTTACCCTTCAGCAAAGTTACCACTTATCTATTGTCTCTTTAGTGTTTTTCCATCCCCACCCCTCCCCTCCCTAGTAACCATCCAAGTTTGTTTCTTTTTGTGTGTAAACTTTTTCAGTACTGTACTGGCCTCATACAATATTTGTCCTTTTGTGATTGACTTATTTCACTCAGCATAATGCCCCCCAGATTCATCCATGTTGTGAGATGTTTCACAGATCCGTCATTGTTCTTTATCATTGCATAATATTCCATGGCGTGTATGTACTATAATTTGTTTATTCATTCATCTGTTGATGGGCATCTAGGTCGTTTCCATTTTTTTGCTATTGTGAACAATGCTGCAATGAACATTGGTATGCATATGTCCATTCATGTGATGGCTCTTATTTCTCTAGAATATATTCCTTGGAGTGGGATTGCTGGATCATATGGTTTTCTATTTCCAGTTTTCTAAGGAAGCACCATATTGTTTTCCAAAATGTTTGTACCATTTTGCATTTCCACCAGCACTGTGTAAGAGTTCCTATCTCCCCGCAGCCTCTCCAAAATTTGTTACTTTCTGTTTTTTTGATTCGAGTCAGTAATGTTGGGGTGAGATGGTATCTCATTGTGGTTTTGATTTGCATTTCTCTAATGGCTAGTGTTTAAGAGCGTTTCTCACGTGTCTGTTAGCCACTTGAATGTCTTCTTTGGTTAAGTGTCTGTTCATATCCTTTGCCCATCTTTCAGTTGGATTATTTGTCCTTTTGTTGTAGAAGTGTTGGATTTCCCTGTAGATTTTAGAGATTAGGCCTTTGTCGCAGCCAAAAAAATTTTCCCAGTCTGTAGCTTTTCTTTTTACTCTTTTGGTGAAATCTTTTGATGAGCATAAGTGTTTAATTTTTACAAGATCCCAGTTATCTTCTGGAGTTTGCAGTTTGTTAGTTATAGTTTGTATCCTGTTAATGCCATGTATTATGGCCTCTAGCATTGATCCTATTTTTTCTTCTATGATCTTTACAGTTTTTGGCTTTATATTTAGGTCTTTGATCTATTTTGAATTAGTTTTTGTGTATGCTGTGAGGTATGCGCATTGTTTAATTTTTTTTTTTTTTTTTGCGGTGGACATCCAGTTTTGCCAGCACCATTTGTTAAAAAGACTGTCTTTTCCCCATTTGATGGGCTTTAGGCCCTTGTGAAAGATCAGGTGACCGTAGGTGGGTGGATTTACATCTGGGTTCTCAATTCTGTTTCATTGGTCAATGTAGGTTCTGAGGTCAGGTAGTGCGAGTCCTCCTACTTTGTTCTTTTTCTTCAATAGTGCTTTACTTATCCAGGGCCTCTTCTCTTTCCATATAAAGTTAATGATTAGTTTTTCCATATCTTTAAAAAATTCTGTTGGTATTTGGATCAGGATTGCCTTGTATTCGTAGATTGCTTTGGGTAGAATTGACTTTTTTACAATGTTGAGTCTACTATCCACGAGGATGGAATTTTTTTCCATTCATGCCGATCTTTTTTGGTTTCTTGCAGTTTTTGCAGTAGTGTTTGTAGTTTTCTTTGTATTTATTCTTAAATGTTTTATTTTTTTAGGTGCTATTATAAATGATATTGTTTTCCTGATTTCCTTTTTGTGGTTCTCTTTATTAGTGAATAGGAATCCAACTGGTTTTTGTATGTTTACCTTGTATCCTGCTACTCTGCTGAATCTTTCTTTCAGTTCCAGTAGTTTTCTCATGGAGTATTTTGGGTTTTCTATGTATGGTATCATATCATCCACAAATAGGGACTGTTTAACTTCTTCATTGCCAATTTGGATGCCTCTTATTTCTTTTACTTGCCTCATTGCTCTAGCTAAGACTTCTACCACAATGTTAAATAGGAGTGGTGATAAGGGCATCCTTGACTTGTTCCTGTTCTCAAGGGGAATGTTTTCAGCCTCTCTTCATTAAGAATGATGTTGGCTGTTGGTTTTGTATAACCCAAATAGATGTCCTTTATTGTGTTAAGAAAATTTCCTTCTACACCTATTTCATTGGGAGTTAGCAGGAATGGGTGCTGGACTTTGTCGAATGGCTTCTCTGTGTCCATTGTGATGATCGTGTGATTGTTTTATTTACATGGTGGATAAACTTGATTGATTTTCTAATGTTGAACCATCCTTGCATACCTGGTATGAACTTCACTCCGTCATGGTGTATTATTATTATTTTTTGATATGATGCTGAATTCTATTGGCTAGTATTTTGTTGAGAATTTTTGCATCTATATTCACAAGAGATATTGGTCTGTAATTTTCTTTTTTGTGGTGTCTTTGCCTTGTTTTGGTATCAGGGTTATGCTGGCTACATAGAATGAATTCCGAAGTATCCCTTCCTTTTCTATGTTCTGAAATACTTTGAGGAGTACTGGTGTAAGCTCTTCTCTGAATATTTGGTAGAATTCTCCAATGAAGCCATCTAGGCCAGGGCTTTTTTTGGGGGGGGGGTGGGGAGTTTATTATTATTATTTTTACCTTTTCAATCTCTTGTCTTGTTATGGGTCTGTTCAGATTTTCAATATCATTTTGTGTTAGTTCGTGTAGGTAGTGTGTTTCTAGAAATTTGTCCATTTCCTCTAGGTTTTCAATTTTGTTGGAGTATAGTTTTTCATGGTACTCTGTTGTGATCCTTTTTATTTCAGTTGGGTCTGTTGTAATGTCCCCCATTTCATTTCTTATTTGGTTTCTCTCCTGTTTGTCTCTTGTCAATTTGGTCAGCGGTTTGTCAATTTTGTAGATCCTTTCATAGAAAAAACTTTTGGTTTTATTGATTCTTTCTACTGTTTTTTTCTGTTTCATTTATTTCTGCTCTGATCTGTATTTCCTTTCTTCTAGTGGCTGTTTTAGTGGCTGTGGGCTTCTTTTGCTTTTCTCTTTCTATTTGTTTGAGTTGTGTAGCTCATGTTTTGATTTTGTTCCTTTCTCCATTTTTGATGTGTGCATCTTTTGGTATAAATTGACCTCTGAGTACTGCCTTTGCTCTGTCCCAAAAGTTTTGGTATGATGTTTTTTCATTCTTGTTTGATTCTAGGAAATTTTTTTTCCCTGTCTTTGATTTCTTCTATTACCCCGTGGTTTTTAAGTAGGGTGTTATTCAGTGTCCATGTATTTGATTTTTTTCCTTGCTCTTCCTTTTGTTAATTTCTACTTTCATGGCATTGTCATCAGAGAAAATACTTTGTATTATCTCAGTGTTTTGAATTTTGTTGAGAGTTGCTTTGTATCCTAAGGTGTGGCCTATTCTGGAGAATGTTCCATATGTGTTGGAAAAGAATGTGCACTTTGAAGCTGTTGGGTAGACAGTTCTGTATATGTCCATGAGGTCAAGTAGGCTGATTGTGTCCTCTAAATCTTCTGTATCTTTGTTGCATTTCTTTTTAGGTGTTCTTTCTTTTATTGAGTGTGATGTGTTGAAGTCTCCTACTATTATTGTAGAACTGTCAATTTGTCTTTTTTGTTAGAGCTTAGTCTTATTGTTTCCCCTTTGTATGTTACTTTTTGTTTTTCTTGAGCTGCTCTCAGGATTCTTTTTTTGTATTTGGTTTCAGTGAGTGTGATTACGATATATCTTATTGACTTTATTTTGGGGTTTATCCTATATGGGGTTTGTTGAGCTTCTTGGACATTCAGCTTTCATTTTTCATGATATTAGGGAAGTTTTCTGTCAGCAAATCTTCAAACATCCTCTCTGCGCTTTCCATTTTTGCCCTCTTTGGGGTTTTCTGGAATGCTGATCACATACAAATTTTTGCTTTTGATTGTATCCCACAGTTCTTAGGTTTTCTTAATTTTTGTTCATTTGTTTCTCAGATTTTTCCTCAAACAAAGTGGTACCCTTTGATTTTCTTCTATTTTGCTGATCCTGTCTTCCATTGTTTCAAATTTGATCCTAAAATCGTCTACTGTATTGTTCTATTTTGTTGTTTATCTTTTGAACTTCTAATTGCAGTACTTGTATTATTTCTAATTTTTTTTATTTTGACATTTTGTTCTTGTAGTATTTTCCTTCATTCTTCCATTGCTTTTTCTGTGTTTTCCATGATTTTGTCTGTATTTTCCATGATTTTGTCTATTTTTTCTTTAGTTTTGTCTGTGCTTTCCTTGATCTCTTTCCTGATATCTTGGAGAGCCCTGAATTTTAGACTTTTGAATTCCCTATCAGGTAGTTTCAGTGCTTTTCTTCTACCAGAAGGCCATCTGGTTTTTTACTTTGGTCAGTTACTTGAGCCATCCTGTCCTGTTTTTTAATATGTTTTTATATAGTCTGCTGTCTCTGAGACATTAAGAAATTATTTTCTTTGTTTATTGATTGTAGGTTTGTTTGTTTCATCCTGCCTTTTGTTTCATTTGGTTATGTTTTGACAGGCAGGCTGAGTGTGTTTTGTTGCTTGCTAGTCCGTGGGCACCATATTTCTCAGTACCTTGTGCAGGTTGGCAGGGCCAGTCCCTCAACCATGGTGCAGCAGGGAAGGTTCAGCATTTGGGGAAAAGGGCAGGGTTGGGTCATTTGTCTGTGGCACAAACTGGGGCCAGGAGGGTGGGTCTAGGAGCGGCACAGTGGAGTGGTACCAGAGGTCTGGAGGTCCACACAGGTCCTGCTCAGGGGCATGGCACTCTGCTGGGTGCATTTGGGGAGAGATCGAGGCAGAGTCCTGGAGTCCCACACAGGGTGCAGTGCTTGGCAGGGCAGGGCCAGTGGCAAAGTGGGGCAGGGTCTGGCGGTCCATGCTGGTCCGACTCTAGGATATGATTCTTGGTGGGTGTGTCTGGGGGGTGGCATGGGGTGGTGTCCTGGGGTATCTGCTGTTCCCATTTGAGGGTGCTGCCATCAGTGAGATGGAGCCTGGGGGTGGTGCATGATGGGTTCCAGGGGCCCAGGGGTGTGCACCATTCCCACTTGGTGGCACAGCACTTTATGGGCAATACAGAGAGCAGGAAAGAAGGGAGAAGGTATGACGTGCAAAGCTATGTAGGAAGGAGAAAGAAAAGGGAGATGAGAGAGAAAAAAGCAAAAAGCAAAAAAAAGCAAATGGCTGAAGCAGGCATGTGGAGGCAGGGCAGACCTGGTGATGCCATGTGTCAGTGGCTCTCCAGCCTAGTGCATGGTACAGCTCACTGAGAAGGGGAGGAGGTGGTGCATGGGACTAGGTGGGTGGGAGAAAAGAAAGGAAGGAAGGGAAAGAAAGAGATGAAAGAAACAAAAAATATTGTGCTGAGGGAACCGGTCTTTGAGGGCAGGATGGAACCGGGGTGGTGGCGAGCAGGTGTCTCTCTTGCCAGATGGCGCAGCACATCCTGTTAGAAAGTAGCAGAGACAGTGCAGGGTCGAGGTGAAAGGGAGAAAGAAAGGAAGAAAGGGGAAAAAACATGGTGCTGAGGGAGCTGGCTGGAGGGGGCAAGGTGGACCTAGGACAACAGTGAGCTGGTGTCTTTAGAAAGCAGTGGAGCCAGGTTACCAGGTGCTGTGTCTCATGTTGGGAGCTCCATGAAGCTGCCTTCCTGTACTCCTGTCCAGGGTTGTTGCTGGCTGTGTTCCAAGAAGGCGAAACTGTGTCACATTAGCTGGCAGGGGACCTCCATTCTAGCTCTCCTCATTCTCTGTTCTGTCAGTTTTTTCTTCCATTGGTGCTTGATGTAGTTCTTTATCTCTTCATTTGATGCTTAGGGTTCCAGGATGGATGTTTGTATCTGTTTTACTTAGTTTTTTGGGTCTTTCCTGCAGAGGGACAGCATGGTGCTTCCTACTATAGTGCCATGTTCAGTATTGCTGCTCTCAGGATATTTTTGATTTAAAGTTTAAAGATTATCTCAGGGCAATAGTTTCAAGGGTTCATCCACCCTCCATGACTCCAGAAAGTCTGAAGTCCATGAGAATTTGAAATTCTTTTCTTCATTTTCCCCCTTTTGCTAAGAATTTTTCTATGGAATCTTTGATCAAAATGTTCAATAATGGTAGCTGGACATCATCTGGCCCTTCTGGTCTCATGGCAAAGGAGGCAGTTGTTCATGGAGGCAAGTAGCTACACATTCTACATCCTCCTCTTATTCCTGACTTTCCTTGTTCTTCTGTTGCTCCAGGTAAATAGAGGCCAATCGCTGTGCCTTGGGTGGCCACTTGCAAGGTTTTAAGACACCAGGCACTATGCAATGAAGGAGGTAGACCAGAAGTACTAAACATGTTATTAGGCCCATTAACTATGAAACTATTACCTTAAACCTCCAAACCAAGGAATCAAATCCCATGAAGTGTTTGGTTGTACATAAGCAGCCTCAGTAGCTAGTCTTTTTTTTTTTTTTGTAGTTGTTGCTAATATGTTACACAACTTTTGCCAATTCAACTTTTTACAGGTGTACAACTTATTGACAGCAATTACAATAATTGCGCAACCCTGTCCTTAATCAATTCAATTTTTTCATCACCATTAACCCCTTTTCGCCCCTCTCTTCCACCCATGGTAACCACTAATAAACTTTGGTCTCTATACATTTGCCTTTTCTTGTCTTTTTATGTAAGTGAAGCCATACAATATTTGTCCTTTTGTGATTGGCTTATTTTGCTCAGCAAAATGTCTTTAAGCTCCAACTATACTGTGGCATGTATCAAGATTTCATTTCTCTCACTGGCTGAATAGTATTCCATTGTATGTATGTACCATATTTTGTTTATCCATTCATTTGTTGATAAGCATTTAGGTTGTTTCTACCTTTTGGCTATTATGAATAGTACTGCAATGAACTTTGGTGTACAAGTTTCTGCTTGAGTCTCTGCTTTCAAGTCTTTTGGGTATATACCTAGGAGTGGAATTGCCTGGACATTTAGTAGCTCTATTTTTGGTTTTTTGAGGAACCACCACATTAATTTCTGCAATGGCTGTACCATTTTGCATTCCAACCAGCAACGGACAAGGGTTTCAATTTACCCACATCCTGTCCAGCATTTGTTATTTTCTTGTTTTTTAATCTTAGCCATCGTAGTGGAAATGAAGTAGAAGTGAAATGGAATCTTGTGGTTTTAATTTGCATCTCTCTCATGGCTAATGACGCTGAGCGTATTTTCATGTATTTGGTGGTCACTTGAGTGTGCTCTTTGGTGAAATGTCTATTCAAGTCCTTTGCCCATTTTACGATTGGGTTATTTGTCTTTCGGTTAAGTTATTGAAGTTTTATATATATTTTGGTAATTAGATTCTTGTCAGATATATGGTTTCTGAAGTTATTCTCTCAGGCAGTAGCTTGTTGTAAAAACTGTGTGGGGATGTTGTCTGACCTCCTCTAACTTCATGAGGAGGGGAGAATCAATATCAACAGCTCAAGACTGATTCCTATGAGTCAGAGGTCCAACCCAGAACTCCCAGTGCTGTCGAGTCAGAGGTCAGACATGCCTTATTTCTCCACCATTTTTACCAACTCTGACGCCAACCGTCCCTCCCATGGCACTCTCTTCTTTTCTGCTGGGTTTGATAATTCATTACAGTGGCCACATAGAACTCCCAGACAATACTCACGATTACGGGGTTTATTAGGGAAGTAACAAGTTACAATGCAGGTTCAGAAACACTCAGGATACAGTTCTTCCAACAGGACACAGCCTTCCCAGCCATGCTCAGAGGCACGCCTCTTTCTGGCCTTCTGTCTCTTCCCAAAGGCACTCAGCTTTCTTTCTCCGTGAACTGGTAAGCCCATCACACTGACTCCTGCTGCCAAGTCTCTGCTGCCAGGTCTCACTGTCTTCAGGGTTACAGTTCGCTCTCTGTCTCCTGGATCCAGGAGCTTCTCAGCACAGAGATCCTAGGCCCAAAAGACATGCTGGCTCCTGGCTGTTCTTCCTTGGTGGTGGTGGTGTCTTCTCTTTCCTGCCTCTGGGGTGGCTCATTTCAAGCTCAGCAGGATACCAAAACTGACCAATCCCCTTGGTGGGTCACAATTACCCTATCACATAGTCCCTCCCAGTCACCTGAGTGGGAATTTAGGCCACACAAAAAGCAATCCATTGTACCACACTTGTCTTCTCACCTTTTTGGTAATGTCTTTTGATGAACAAAAGTTTTTAATTTTTATGAGGCCCTGTTTATTTCATTTTTTGCTGTTTGTGCTTTTCTTATTGTATTAGATAATCCATTTTTGAAAGCCTGGCGTGACAGTGTTGTCCCTGCTTGTTCTTCTAACAATTTTATGGTTTTAGTTTGCACATTTAGGTTCTTAATCCATTCTGAATTTATTTTTGTGTATGATGTGAGGCATGGATTCTGTTTCATTTTTCTGCATGTGAAAATCCAATTTTCCTAGCACCATTTATTGAAGAGACTCTTCTTTCCCCACCAAATGGACTTAGCACCCTTGTCAAAAATCAGTTGACCATAGATGTACAATTGATTTTTGTTTTCCTATTTCAATTTCATTTATTTCTGGTCTTGTCTTTGTTATTTGTTTCCTTGTGCCTGCTTTGGGTTTATTGGGATTTTTAAAAAATTTCTTGAGATAGGAACCTAGATTATTGATTTGAGACTTTTCCTTACTTTAGTGTAAGTATTTAGTGCTATGAATTTATCTCTTAGCACTGCTTTAGCTGTACCCCACAAAATTTGAGGCGTTGTATTTTTATTTGGACTCAATTCAATGTACTTTTAAAACTTTCCTTGAGACTTTCACTGTCACCCATGAGTTATTTTGATGTGCTGTATTCGGTTTCCAAGTGTTTGGAGGTTTTCCTGTTATCTTTCCGTTATTGATTCCATTGTGATCACAGAACACACTCTGCGTGATTTTTTTGTTGTTAAGGTTGTTTTATGATCCAGGATATGATTTATATTGGTATATGTTCTGTGCATATACTGCTATTGCTGAATCGAGTGTTATATAAATGCCGATTAGATCCTGTTGGTTGATAGAGTTGTTAAGTTCTTTCTTATACTTGCTGATTTTCTGTCTAGTTGTTCTATCAATTGTGGATTGACTGTAATTGTGGATTTGTCTATTTCCCCTTTCAGTTCCATCAGTATTTACTTTTCATATTCTACAACTCTCTTGTTTACTACACACAATTAAGATTACTATGCCTTCTTGCTATGCTTCTGTCCCTGATAATTTTCTTTTCCCTGAAGTCTACATTATCTGATATTAACATAGCCACTCTTGCTTCCTTTTGATTACTGTATGTCTTTTTCCATTCTTTTATTTTCAGCCTACTTATACCATTATATTTTAAGTGAGTTTCTTGTAGACAGTATGTAGTTAGGTCATGTTTTTGTTTTGTTTTATTTTTTAATCTGTATTGCCAATCCCTGTCTTTTAACTGGTATATTTATACCATTTACATTTAATGCAAATATTGAAAACTTAGGGCTTAAGTGTGTCATCTATGTTTTTTCTGCTTGTTCTCTCTTTTTTTTGTTGTCCTGATTTCCTGTAGGCCACTTGAACACTTGCAGAATTCCATTTTTATTCATCTGTAGTATTTTTGAGTGTACCTCTTCGTATAGCTTTATTAGTGGTTATTCTAGGTATTACATTACATGCACATAACTTGTAATAGTATACTGATGATTAGCGCTTGCCAGTTTGAGTGAAGTGTAGAAACCTTACCTCCCTTTACTACCCTTTATTTATAATTGTCTTCAATATTTATTCTACATACATTGAGAACCACACCAGATGGTGTAAAAACTGTGTTCTCTAAAGTCGAGTATACTTTAGAAAACTCAAGAAGGGAAGGAAAGTCTATTGTATTTACTCATATTATCACTCTTTCTATTATTCTTTCTTCCTGATGATCCAAGATTCTTTCTTTTATCATTTCTGTTCTGTTTAGGGTAGATCTGCTGGCAACAAATTCTCTTGGTTTTCTTTCATCTGAGAATGCTTTGATTTCCACTTTATTCCTCAATGATATTTCACTGAATATAGAGCTCTGAGTTGACAGTTCTTTTCTTCCAGAACTTCAAAAATGTTGTGCCACTTTCTTTTGACCTCCATGGCTTCTAATAAGAAGTCAAACTCTCAAATTTTTTTTCTCTATAGGTTTGTCATTGGCTTCTTTAAATATTTTTTTCTTTGTTCTTAGTTTTTAGAAGTTTGACGTTGATGTGTAATTGATGAATTTCTTTAGTTTTCCTCTGTTTGGGGTTCATTCAACTTCTTGAATCTGTAGGTTTATGTCTTTTACCAAATTTAAAAACAATTTCAGCCACTATATCTTCAAATACTTTTTCAGCCTCTCCTTCTTTCTCTTCTCCTTCTGGGACTATAAGGACATGTTCGTTAGATCTTTTGTTATAGTTCCACAGGTCCCTGAGGCCCTGTTCATTTTCTTTTTTTTTTTTGGTGGGGGAAGTCTATTTTGTCTCCATTGTAGGACTGAGTAATTTCTACTCTACTATCTTCAAGTTCACTGATTATTTCCTCTCTTCCCTCCATTCTGCTGTTGATCCTTTCTATTGAGTTGTCATTTCAATAGTTGTATTTTTCAGTTCTAAAATGTCCATTTTGTTCTTCTTTATTTGCTGGGACTTTCTGTTTCTTTGCTCAGTCTTTCTATTTTTTTCCATTTATTTCAAGCATTTTTGTAGTTGTTCACTGAAGTATTTTTATGATGGCTGATTTAAAATCCTTGTCAGGTAATTTCAACATCTCTGTCATCTTGGTATTGGCATCTATTGATTGCTTTTTTAAAGTAAAGTTGAAATTCTCTTGGGTTTCAGCATAAGTGATTTTCATTTGAAACTTGGATTTTTTGATATTTTGTTATGAACTCAAGATTGTATTTAAATCTTATGTTTTAACTGGCTTCCTCTGACATTGCTATGGCAGGGGCCTGTGCAGGGCACCTTCTCCATACTTCCAGATGGGAGGGGAAGTCCAGGCTCCTCACTCAGCTTTGTTGACACTTGGGAGGAGGGTCTCCTTTTTACTTCTGGGTGACTATGGGAGTTCCCGATCCCTTCTGAGCCTCTGCTGATTTCTTTCTGGCTGAGAAGTCAGGAGTGCCACATTACTGCTCCCCATGTGGCCCCAGTTGATATTGCAGGGTGTGTGTCTGTAGCCTCATTATTGCTAGGCAGTGGTGAATGTTCTGACTCTCCACCAGGCCTCCTTTGATACCACCCCAGCTGGGAAGCAGAGGGGCAATCCATTACCATCGGGTGGGAGTCGAAGTCCAGGCTCCCCACATGGTCTCCACTAATGGTTGGTGGGGGAGGATGAGTGTGTCTCTTTACTGCCTGGTAAGAATAATGTCCTGCCTCCCTACTTGCCCTTTTCTCACATCACTCAGGTAGGGAAGCTGGACTGCCTTGTTACAACCTGGAAAGGATGGAAGTCTAGGCTTTCCTCTTGGACTTCTGGTGGGGGTACGGCTGCACTTTTTTTTTTCCAGCCTTTCCAGGCTACCCCTTTCTTAGTCTTTGGCTAGAGAGATACAACTTTTTCTTATTGTGCTTTAAGTGAAAATGTACAGGTCAAGTTAGTTTCTTGTACAAAAACTTACACACTCATTTTTATGTGACCCTAGTTGTTCTCTCTATAATGTGACAGCACACTCCTCCTTTCCACCCCAGATTTCCTGTGTCCATTCAACCAACTCCTGTCCACTTCTGCCTTCTCACCTCACCTCCGGACAGGAGCTGCCCTTTTAGTCTCATGTATAAGGGATACAATTTTGTTTGGGCTTTTTTCCCTCCATCTGTTAGTGTTTCCTGGTAGCCAGTTTGTCCAGTTTGTCCAGCAATCAGGCAAAAAGAGAACCCAGGGAACTACCTACCATTGTGTCATTTCTTGGGTTCCAAGGCCCCTAGCCAAGCTGTCTTCTTCTTTTCAGTTTCAGAGTCTTATTTTTGCTTTACATATAATGGCCAGGGTTTCTAGCTGTATTTCGCAGGAGGAATAGGGTAAAGCACATCTATTCCATTTTTCCAGAGCAGAAATCCTTCACAGTCTTTTATAGCCTAATCTCATAAGTGACATTATCACTTTTGTTGCATTTATTTGTTAGAAGCAAGCCGTTAGGTCCATCTCACACACAAGAGGAGGGGATTAAACAAGAGCATGAATACCAGAAGATGGGAAAAATTGGGAGTCATTTTAGGAAGACGCCTAACATAGCAGAGCTATTCAGAACCAGCAACATCAGCCTTACCTGTATAATTATTAGAAATACATATTCTTTAGTCCCCCCCCCGCCCCAGACCTACTGAATCAGAAATTGATGGTGGGACTCAGCGCTCTGTAATGTAACAAATTCTTCAGGAAATTCTTTTGCACGCTCAAATTTTGAGAACCACTCCTTTAAGCAATTTGCTAAGCTTTTTTCTCTAGCTTCTGCTTGATCATACTGGTGACTGGCAGCCACACACTTAATCTTACAAGACAGCCCATTTAATTTTTTAGCTCTTAGTCTTTTATTACATAGATAATCCATATTTCTTATAGTAAAATGACATAATACAGATAACCAAAAGAAAAAAATACTGCCTTACTTCACCGTTGTTGTTAGGTGCTATCGAGTTAAGCTTTGACTCATAGGGACCCTTTGCACAACAGAACGAAACACTGCCCTGTCCTGCATCATCCTCACAATCATTGCTATGTTTGAGCCTATTATTGCAGCTACCTTGTCAATACATCTTGTTGAGGATTTTCTTCTTTTTCACTGGCCCTCTACTTTACCAAGCATGATGTCCTTCTCCAGGGACCAGTTCCTACTGATAACATGCCCAAAGTACATGAGATGAAATCTCACCATCTTAGCTTCTAAGGAGCATTCGGGGTGTACAGCTTAAAAGACAGGTTTGTTCTTCTGGCAGTATATGGTATATTCAATTTTTTCACCAACACCATAATTCAAATGCACCAATTCTTCTTTGGTCTTCCTTACTCATTGTCCAGCTTTCATATGCATATGACACAAATGAACATAGCATGGCTTGGGTCAGTCATACCTAAGTCCTAAAAGTGACATCTTTGCTTTTTAACACTGTAAAGAGATTTTTTGCAGCAGATTTACCCAATGCAATACGTCATTTCATTTCTTTCTTTTTTATTTAAATTGTACTTTTTTAGGTGAAGGTTTACAGAGCAAATTAGTTTCTCATTAGACAATTAGTACACATATTGTTTTGTGACATTGTTTGCCACCCCCACGACATGTCAACACTTTCCCCTTTTCTACCTTGGGTTCCCTGTTACCAGCTTTCCTGTCCCCTTCTGTCTTCTCATCCTTGCCCCTGGGCTGGTATACCCATTTGGTTTTGTTTTGTTTTATGGGCCTGTCTAATCTTTGGCTGAAGTGTAAACCTCAGGGGTGACTTCAGTACAGAGTTAAAAGTGTGTCCAGGGGCCATACTCTTAGGGTTTTTCCAGTCTCTGTAAGACCAGTAAGTCTGGTCTTTTTTTGTGAGTTAGAATTTTATTTTACATTTTTTCTTCAGCTCTGTCCAGGACCCTTTATTGTGATCCTTGTCAGAGAAGCCAGTGGTGGTAGCTGGGCACCATCTTAGTTGTGCTGGACTCAGTCGTGGGAGGCTGTGGGATTTGTGACATTGTTTGATTTCTTAACTGCTGCTTTCATGGAAGTTGATTGTAGATCCAAGTATAACAAAATCCTTGACAACTTCAATATTTTCTCCATTTATCAGTGATGTTGCTTACTGGTTCACTTGTGAGGATTTTTGTTTTCTTTGTGTTGAGGTACAATTCATACTGAAGACTGTAGTCTTTGTCATCAGTAAGCACTTCAAGTCCTCTTCAGTTTCAGCAAGCAAGGTTGTGTCATCTGATATCACAAGTTGTTAATGAGTCTTCCTCCAATCCTGATGCTGCATTCTTCTTGATATAGTCCAGCTTCTCATATTACTTGCTGAGCATACAGATTGAATAAGTATGGTGAAAGGATACAAACTTGACACACACTTTTAAAAAAATTTTAAACCATGCAGTATCCCCTTGTTCTGTTCAAACGACGGCCTCTTGGCTCCACATGAGCACAATTAAGTGTTCTGAAATTCCAATTCTTCCCAATATTATCTATAATTTGTTATGATCCACATAGTCAAATGCCTTTGTGTAGTCAGTGTAACACAGGGTAAACATCTTTCTAGTATTCTCTGCTTTCAGCCAAGATCCTTCTGACATCAGCAATGCTATCCCTTGTTCCATGTCCTCTTCTGAATCTGGCTTGAATTTCTGGCAGTTCCCTATCGACTGTCTTACTTATACCACCAAAATATAACCACTGCTAAACTCCTGGTATATGTCATTCCAGATTTTTTTAAAAGAAAATCCATTTCTAAAAATGGATTATACTATACATACAATTCTATAACCTGTCTTTTTTTTTTTTGTAACTTAACCTATTTTACTTTTGGATAGTTCTAACAGAAAGCATGTCTTTATGATGAGCTCAAGCTTGCCTCTTTGTAATTTCCAATTATTGGCTTTAGTTTTGCTGTTGAGTTACAACAGACAAGCCCATTTGTCCTGCCGTAAAAGCCTTCAGATATGGATAGGAAGTCAGCATGTAACTCTTTTTCTTTTAAATAATATTTTATTGTGTTTTCGGTGAAGGTTTACAGAGCAGCTTAGGATTCCATTCAACAATTTCTACACAAGTGATTCAGTGACATCCATTACATTCTTCACAATGTGTGAACATTCTCATTATTTCTGTTCTGGTTGTTTCATTTCCATTAATCTAGTTTCCCTGCCTCCTTTTATTCTCATCTTTGTTTTAAAGTAATTGTTGATTATTTTGTAACAGATAGGTGATTTTTTAAAGGAGCACAGTACTTATGGGTGATATTTGCTATTTTTTGAGCCAATTTGTTTAGCTACAAAGGGACCTCAGAGGCTAGTTTCGGTTCAAGGTTTCAAGAGTATCTCAGGGCAGTAGTCTTGGGGAGTCCTCCAGTCTCAACCAATCCAGTAAGTATGGATTTTGTCATTTTAGGAACTTGAGGTTCTGTTCCACATTTTTCTCCCATTTTATCAGAGTTCATATTGTAGCCCTGATTAGAACTGTTGGTAGTGGTAGCCAGTTACCCTCTAGTTCTCCTGGTCCCAAGGTGATGAGGCCATGGTGCTTGTAGACTATTTGTCCTGTAAACTAGTTTCTTCTTTGAGTCTTTGGTTTCCTTCTTTCTCTTTTGCTCCAGACAAGTAGAGACCAATGGTTATATCTTAGAAGTCTGCTTGCAAGCTTTTAAGTCTCCAGACACTACTCACCAAACTAGGATATAGAACATAACTTTATAAGCTATATTGTGCCAGTTGACTGAGATGTCCCACAAAACTATGGTTCTAGTCCTTTAAACCCCCAAATCCAGTCCTGTGAGGTGTTGGTTATGTCTAAAGAGTATCTGTAACTGTGCCGCCTATGAGCTTTATTATATATATGAATATATGTGTATACAGTTGCATACATGCATATATATATGCCTACACCTATGTATACACATGGAAACCCTGGTGGCATAGTGGTTAAGTGCTACGGCTGCTAACCAAGAGTTCAAATTGACCAGGCGCTCCTTGAAAACTCTATGGGGGCAGTTCTACTCATCCTATAGGGTCACTATGAGTCGGAATCAACTCGATGGCAATGGGTTTCGGTTTTTTTTATGTATACACACACATATACATACCTATACACATACATGGAAACCCTGGTGGGCATAGTGGTTAAGAGCTACAGCTGCTAACCAAAAGTTTGGGAGTTTGAATCCACCAGGTGTTCCTTGGAAACTCTATGGGGCAGTTCTACTCTGTCCTATAGGGTCATTATGAGTCCGAATTGACTCAATGGCAATGAGTTTGGATTTTGGATACGCCTGTATACGTACATATATACCCACAAATATATTTTTTGGTTGTTTTTGCTGTTGTTTCCAAATTACATATGCAATTACCAACAGATCCTTTTTTCTTGTGTACTTTTTAGTGACATCGTTTACCTTCATCAAGTTGCGTACACTTCACCCTCACTGGGTGTTATTTGCTCATCACCAAAAACAACAATTATCTACCATCCAGAGAGTGAATCCCCCTCTCTCCTCCTCCCCATCCATGGTAACAGCTAATGAACATTAGTTTCTGTATGTTTACTTGTTCTGCCAAAATATCTACTTATATTTTGGAGGCAGAGCACACTTCAGGGAAATTCCCTTTTCAACTGATTGATTACATTAGATTACATTATGGAAGGTAATTACATTACAACTTACATTAGATTACATTATGAAACAGCAAAAAGACTAGTGTTTGGCTGAACAAATGGGAACCATAGTCTAGCCAAGTCAACACATAAAATTAACCATCACACCTCCTGAGGAAATGAGAAAGGGACCAACTCTTTCTTGAATTGGGGAGACAAAAAGAAGAAAATTCAGGGGTAACAAAAACACAGATTACTGCCTCCAAATGTTTTTCTGCCCCAGAAAGCATAACAGGTTTTTCTGCATGTCCTATTTGGTTGGAGGTATAGTTTCATTTTTTCTAATTGAGTTATTTGCACTAGAAGTTAAAGAGTTTCTCTTTAAAGTCAATCAGACCCTGTGACAGATAGACTTTCCAGAACGTGGTGACAGGGGCCCCACATATTCTGCTAAAATTTATTCAGGATTTAATTTCTGAAGTTGCAGGTTTGAAAACAAAACATTCTGATTTGGTTTCTGAAATCTTTGGGGAAGTATATCAGATAGGATGCTTCTGGCTGGGAGTAACAGAATACTCCTGCTGAAATCAGTCTAAATACTTCAAAATCTACTATCGCATGTAAGAAGTTCAGTGGGTTCCAGCCACTCAAATATGTCATTGAGGAGAGAAGTTTTTTTTTGCCACTTCTCCACTTTGCTCCTTAAGTGAGACAGCTTTCCCTTCAGGCTGGCTCTCCAAGCCACCAGTTGGCGACTGCAGTTCTGGGCATCACATTCAGACATGTCAATTTCCAGTGGAAGGGTAGGGGACATCTCTCTCTCCTCCCCCCCCCTTTTTTTTCCCTTTGGAGCAAGAAACTCTTTTCCAGAATCCTTCCTTCAAGTCTCATTGTCTAGAATTGAATCAATTCCTACCCTATCACTGGGAAGAGGACTGAGATTACCTTGGTTGGCTTGGTTCTATCCGTATAGCTGGGGATAGGAATACATCCTCTTGTACGGTGGATAGCTAAACCAAAACAAGGTGTGGCTGGAGAAAGAGAAAGTGGGAAAACAAATGCTGGCTAGTGTCTTGAGTTGGAGTCCCCAGAAACAAACTCTCAAAGAGAGGTTTGAATGCAAGTAGTTTATCTGGGAGGTGGACCTAGGAAACGATGGTAGAGGAGAGGGGAACTGACATTGGAAAAAGAAAGAAGTCAGTAAAGAGCACATTATCAAGTCAGCTATAACTGTGGGAAACTGGAGTTCATTCCTGTTGGTGAACTCTGGGAGATAAGTGTAGAGCAGACATGTCAGAGCTATACCAACAGAAGCACAGGCAACTGGGATCTTTACATAGCAACTCTCATCAGTTATTAGTTGAGGGCTTCTCTGGGGGTATTAACTCCTTGGTATTTCCAGCCTACCCTACACAGCCTGAGTGAGCTCCAGTGGTAAGAGAAGGCCTCAGGCAAAGAGGTGCAAATATCTACAGTTGGAAGCCACCAGTTAGGTAGCAAGTATGGGAATGAAGGAAGTGCCAAGGGCAAATGGGCTAAGCATCCACACTGTCTGCTAAGGTGAGAAGCTAACTGTGTGCACTACAGATGGCACCTAGGAAATTGCTGCGGGAAAGGGTTTCATCCCCAACATCAGGTTGAAGACCAAGGACTAGTTAATACAGCTGGAGGAATCACAGAACTTGGGAACTGGAAACAACCTTAGCAATCTTGTAGACCAGTTTCATCTACTGCATTTTAACTGAGGCCAAGAGAGGTGAATTGGTCAGCTTCAGGGCAATGAACTGCATATCCTAAGAGGGAATTCTGACAGGGCTAGTAACTTAATTCAGACTAAGCATGTTATTAGGACGCTGGCAAAGCAAGAAAGTTACTTTTTTGGAAAGAATTTCATAGTTGATAGTTAAAATATTGAAGTTGTTATTATGGAATCACCAGAACTTTAAGTTCACATATATTTATTTTATAATTTGGGAGTAGTATATATGGGGTGGGGCATCATAATGTTTTTAGGGTCTTGGGCTCCTGAAGTTCCTGACTTGGACTTGAACTCAAGTCTGTGGATTTTCAGTCTAGTGAGCATTGCAGAACACCAGGCTGCTTCTCCCAAGGGAAGAACTTTCACTGCTCTGTGCTGGAGCTGTTGTGGATGCCAGGTTTTTATGAATGGGCCTGGAGCCAACATGCTCTTCTGAGAGTATTGTCCTCAGGATCCTCTTAGCATCAAGAATTGCACTGTTAGAGCCTGTACCACACACTTGATATCAGCTACCTGAAAACCTGAGCTGAATTCATACAACAAAACTGAATGGACTCCTAGACTGATATAACTGATAACAGCTCTAGCCAGCTGGGGACAGGACACCAGAGCTCCAAAGGTGAAAATAACCAAACTAGCTCACTCAAGCAATCCATAAGGGTATACCAAAACAAAACAAAGCAAGCAGCTACGACACAGTAAGCAAGCATAAACTAATACAATAACTTATAGATGGGTTGGAGACAACAGTCAATATCAAATCACATAAAGAAACAGGCCATGATCACCCCAACAGGCTCTCAAAACAAAGAATCCAGGGATCTTTTAGATGAAAGTGCATTCCTGGAATTACCAGATGCAGAATACAAAAGTTTAATATACAGAACCCTTCAAGACACCAGGAAGAAAATGAGGCAATACGCAGAACAAGCCAAGGAACACACAGACAAAGCAACTGAAGAAATTAGAAAAATTATTCAGGAACATAATGAAAAGTTTAATAAGCTGGAAAAATCCATAGACAGAGAGCGATCAGAAATTCAGAAGATTAACAATGAAATTACAGAATTAGATAACTCAATAGAAAGTCAGAGGAGCGGAATTGAGCAAGTAGAAGCTAGAATTTCTGAACTCGAAGGTAAATCACTTGGCACTAATATATATGAAGAAAAATCAGATAAAAGAATTTAAAAAAATGAAGAAACCTTAAGAATCATGTAGGACTCTATCAAGAGAAATAACCTACAAGTGATTGGAGTACCAGAACAGGGAGGGATAACAGAAAATACAGAGAAAATTGTTGAGGATTTGTTGGCAGAAAACTTCCCTGATACTGTGAAAGATGAAAAGATATCTATCCAAGATGCTCATCGAACTCCGCGTAAGGTAGATGTTAAAAGAAAGTCACCAAGACAAATTATAATCAAGCTTGCGAAAACCAAAGATAAAGAGACAATCATAAGAGCAACGAGGGTTAAATGAAAAGTCACCTACAAAGGAGAGCCAAAAAGAATAAGCTCTGACTACTCGGCAGAAACCATGCAGGCAAGAAGGCAAACAAAACAAAACAAAACAAAACAAAACAATGCCGTCGAGTTGATTCCAACTCATAGCAACCCTATAGGACAGAGTAGAACTGCCCCATAAAGTTTCCAAGGAGAACCTGGGAGATTCAAACTGCTGACCTTATGGTTAGCAGCTGTAGCACTTAACCACTATGCCACCAGGGTTTCCAAGAAGGCAATAGGATGACATATTTAAAAAATTGAAGGAAAAAAATTGCCTGCCAAGAATCATATATCCATCAAAACTCTCTCTTAAATATGAAGGTGAAATGAAGACATTTTCAGATAAACACAAGTTGAGGGAATTGGTAAAAACCAAACCAAATCTACAAGAAATACTAAAGGGAGTTCTTTGGTTAGAAAATCAATAATATCAGGTATCAACCCAACACTAGAACACTGGGCAGAGGAACCAGAGACAACCCAGACAGGGAAATCCAAAAAAAAAAAAAGCAAGATTAAAAAAAAAAAAAAGCCCAACACAGGGTAATAGCGATGTTATTATATAAAAGAAGACAACATTAAAATAATAAAGAGAGACTAAGAAATGTAATCATACATCTTCCATATGGAGAGAAAGATACGGCAATACAAAGAAATAAAAGTTAATTTTAAATTTAGAAAAATAGGGGTAAATAGTAAGGTAACCACAAAGGAGACAAACTATCGTAATCATCAAAATAAAATACAAGGTAAAAATACAGACTCAGCAGAAACGAAATCATCAACAACAAATATGAGGAAAGGACAATATATAAAGAAAATCTACTCAGCACATAAAATCAAGTGGGAAGTAGAAACTGTCAACACACAAAAAAAGATATCAAAATGATAGCACTAAATTCATATCTATGCATAATTACCCTGAATGTAAATGGACTAAATGCACCAATAAAGAGAGAGAGAGTGGCAGAATGGATTAAAAAACCAGACCTGTCCATATGCTGCCTACAAGAGACATACCTTAGATTTAGAGACACAAAGAAACTAAAACTCAAAGGATGGAAAAAAATATATCAAGCAAACAACAAGCAAAAAAGAGCAGGAGTGGCAATATTAATTTCTGACAAAATAGACTTTAAAGTTAAATCCATCAGAAAAGATAAGGAAGGACACTATATAAGGATTAAAGGGACAATACACCAAGAACATATAACCATACTAAATATTTATGCACCCAATGACAGGGCTGCAAGATACATAAACAAACTCTATCAGCATTGAAAAGTGAGACAGACAGCTCCACAATAATATTAGAAGACTTCAACACACCACTTTCGGTGAAGGACAGGACATCCAGAAAGAAGCTCAATAAAGACATGGAAGATCTCAATGCCATGATGTACCAACTTGACCTCGTAGACATATACGGAACACTCCACCCAACAGCAACCAACTATACTTTCTTTTCTGGTGCACATGGAACTTCTCTAGAATGGACCACATATTAAGTCATAAGGCAAGCCTTAGCGGAATCCAAAACATTGAAATATTACAAAGCATCTTCTCTGACCAGAAGGCCATAAAAGTGGAAATCAATAACACGAAAAGCAGGGAAAAGAAATCAAACACTTGGAAACTGAAGAATACCCTGCTCAAAAAAGACTGGATTATAGAAGACATTAAGGATGGAATAAAGAAATTCACAAAATCCAATGAGAATAAAAACACTTCCTATCAGAACCTTTGGGACACAGCAAAAGCAGTGCTCAGAGGCCAATTTATATCAATAAATGCACACATCCAAAAAGAAGAAAGGGCCAAAATCAAAGAACTATACCTACAACTTGAAGAAATAGAAAGAGAGCAACAAAAGAAACCGACAGGCACCAGAAGAAAACAAATCATAAAAATTAGAGCCGAACTAAATGAAATAGAAAACAGAAAAGCAATTGAAAGAATTAACAAGACCAAAAGCTGTTTTCTTGAAAAACTCAACAAAATTGATAAACCATTGGCCAAACTGACAAAAGAAAAACAGGAGAGGAAGCAAATAACCTGAATAAGAAATGAAATGGGCGATATTACAACAGACCCAACTGAAATTAAAAGAATCATATCAGATTACTATGAAAAACTATACTCAAAGAAATTTTGAAAACCTTGAAGAAATGGATGAATTCCTAGAAAACCACTACCTACCTAAACTTACACAAACAGAGGTAGAACAACTAAATAGACCCATAACAAAAGAAGAGATTGAAAAGGTAATCAAAAAACTCCCAACAAAAAAAGCCGTGGTCCGGAAGGCTTCACTGCAGAGTTCTACCAAACTTTCAGAGAAGAGTTAACACCACTGCTACTAAAGGTATTTCAGAGCATAGAGAAGGATGGAAAACTACCAAATTCACTCTATGAAGCCACCATATCCCTGATACCAAAACCAGGTAAAGACACCACAAGTAAAGAAAATTATAGACCTATATCCCTCATGAATGTAGATGCAAAAATTCTCAACAAAATTCTAGCCAATAGAACTCAACAACATATCAAAAAAATAATTCACCATGACCAAGTGGGATTCATAACAGGCATGCAGGGGTGGTTCAACATTAGAAAAACAATTAATGTAATCCATCACATAAATAAAACCAAAGACAAGAATCACATGATTTTATCAATTGATGCAGAAAAGGCATTTGACAAAGTTCAACACTCATTCATGATAAAAACTCTCAGCAAAATAGGAATAGAAGGAAAATTCCTCAACATAATAATGCACATTTATACAAAGCCAACAGCCAACATCACCCTAAATGGCCACTGAAAACATTCCCATTGAGATCGGGAACCAGACAAGGATGCCCTTTATCACCACTCTTATTCAACATTGTACTGGAAGTCCTAGCTGGAGCAATTAGGCTAGATAAAGAAATAAAGGGCATGCAGTTTGGCAAAGAAGAAGCCAAAGTATCTCTATTTGCAGATGATCTGATCTTATACACAGAAAACCCTAAGGAATCCTCAAGAAAACTACTGAAACTAATAGAAGAGTTCAGCAGAGTATTGGGATACAAGATCAACATACAAAAATCAGTTGGATTCCTCTACACCAACAAAAAGAACATCGAAGAGGAAATCACCAAATCAATGCCATTTACAGTAGCCCCCAGGAAGATAAAATACTTAGGAATAAATCTTATCAGAGATGTAAAAGACTTATACAAAGGAAACTACAGTACATTTCTGCAAGAAACCAAAAGAGATATGAGTGGAAGAACATACTTTGCTCATGGATAGAAAAACTTAACATTATAAAAATGTCTGTTCTACCAAAAGCAATCTATACATTTAATGCAATTCCAATCCAAATCCCAAGGACATTCTTCAAAGAGATGGAGAAACAAATCACCAATTTCATATGGCAGGGAAAGAGGCCCCAGATAAATAAGGCATTACTGAAAAAAGAAGAACAAAGTAGGAGGCCTTACCTTACCTGATTTTAGACCCTATTATACCGCCACAATAGTCAATACAGCCTGGTACTGGTATAACAACAGATACATGGACCAATGGAACAGAATTGAGAATCCAGACATAAATCCATCCACATATGAGCAGCTGATATTTGACAAAGGCCCCCAAAACAGTTAAATGGGGAAAAGACAGTCTTTTTGACAAATGGTGCTGGCATAGCTGGATATGCATCTGCAAAAAAATGAAACAAGACCCATACCTTACTCCATGCACAAAAACTAACTCAAAATGGATCAAAGACCTAAATATAAAATCTAAAACAATAAAGATCATGGAAGAAAAAATAGGGACACCCATGTATTACGTTAGGAGCCATAATACATGGCATAAAGAGTATAGAAAACATTATAAAGAACGTAGAAGAAAAACTACATAACTAGGAGCTCCTAAAAATCAAGCACCTATGCTCATCCAAAGACTTCACCAAAAGAGTAAAAAAACTACCTACAGACTGGGAAAAAGTTTTTAGGTATGACATTTCTGATCAGCGCCTGATCTCTAAAATCTACATGATACTGCAAAAACTCAACTGCAAAAAGGCAAATAACCCAATTAAAAAATGGGCAAAAGATATGAATAAACACTTCACTAAAGAAGACATTCCGGTAGCTAACAGATATATGAGGAAATGTTCACGATCATTAGCCATTAGAGAAATGCAGATCAAAACTACAAGGAGATTTCATCTCACTCCAACAAGGCTGCCGTTAATACAAAAAACACAAAATAATAAGTGTTGGAGAGGTTGTGGAGAGATTGGAACACTTCTACACTGCTGGTGGGAATGTCAAATGGTACAACCACTTTGGAAATCGATTTGGCGCTTCCTTAAAAAGTTAGAAGTAGAACTACCATACAATCCAGCAATCCCATTCCTTGGAATATATCCTAGAGAAATAAGAGCCTTTACACGAACAGATATATGCACACCCATGTTTATTGCAGCACTGTTTACAATAGCAGAAAGCTGGAAGCAACCAAGGTGCCCATCAACGGATGAATGGATAAATAAATTATGGTATATTCACACAATGGAATACTACGCGTCGATAAAGAACAGTGAAGAATCTGTGAAACATTTCATAACATGGAGGAACCTGAAAGGTATTGTGCTGACAGAAATTAGTCAGTTGCAAAAGGACAAATATTGTGTAAGACCACTAGTATAAGAACTTGAGAAATAGTTTAAACTGAGAAGAAAACATTCTTTTATGGTTATGAGAAGAGGGAGGGTGGGAGGCTTGGGAGAGGGGTATGCACTAATTAGATGGTAGATAAGAACTACTTTTAGGTGAAGGGAAAGACAGCACACAATACAGGGGAGGTTAGCACAATTGGACTAAACCAAAAGCAGTTCCCTGAATAAACTGAATGCTTAGAAGGCCAGCGTAGCAGGGGCAGGGGTCTGGGGACCATGGTTTCCGGGGACATCTAAGTCAATTGGCATAATAAAATCTATTAAGAAAACATTCTGCATCCCACTTTGAAGAGTGGCGTCTGGGGTCTTAAATGCTAGCAAGCAGCCATCTAAGATGCATCAATTGGTCTTAACCCACCTGGATCAAAGAGGAATGAAGAACACCAAGGACACAAGCTGATTATGAGCCCAAGAGACAGAAAGGGCCACATGAACCGGGGATACATCATCCTGAGACTAGAAGAACTAGATGGTGCCTGGCTACAACTGATGACTGCCCTGACAGGGAACACAACAGAGAATCCCTGAGGGAGCAGGAGAGCAGTGGGATGCAGACCCGAAATTCTCATAAGACCAGACTTAATGGTCTGACTGAGACTGGAAGGACCCCGGTGGTCATGGCCCCCAGACCTTCTGTTGGCCCAGGACAGGAACCATTTCCGAAGCCAGCTCTTCAGACATGGATTGGACTGGACAATGGGTTGGAGAGGGATGCTGGTGAGGAGTGAGCTTCTTGGATCAGGTGGACACTTGAGACTATGTTGGCATCTCCTGCCTGGAGGGGAGATGAGAGGGTGGAGTGGGTTAGAAGCTGGCGAAAGGACACGAAAAGAGAGAGTGGAGAGAGAGAGCAGGCTGTCTCATTAGGGGGAGAGTAATTGGGAGTGTGTAGCAAGGTGTATATGGGCTTTTGTGTGAAAGAATGACTTGATTTGTAAACTTTCACTTAAAGCACAATAAAATTTTTTTTTAAAGAATTGCACTGTTAAAATAGGAGACCTAATGGACAACACCTGCCGAAAAGGAAAGTCAAACCAGCAATCAGAATTGTCTGACTTGTATGGACTTATGGCATTGGCTACTTAGCCATGGTGTCTCTAGGAGTGAAATAGACAGGAAATCTACTAAATATTTCCTTGATCTGTATAAACGGATGAATTCTAGGTCAGATGAACAGCAGTCTAACTTGAATCACCAGAATAGAGACTCGCGGTCCCGCAATCAATTCCCAGATTTGAGCGAGTTTAAAGACCCACAACCCCTTGAATGAAGAGAAAGCTGGGTTCCCTTGAGGAAAGACTCTAAAAATTTTTACTGTTAGTCTCTCTCCCAACCTTCCGCAAAGAGACCTATAGCCTTTTATGAGAGTGACTGTTCCCTGGGGAAAAGGAAATAATCAGACTTTTTGGGGATTAATGGATACTGGCTCTGAACTGACACTAATTCCAGGAGACCCAAAACATCACTGTGGTCCACCAGTCACAGTGGGGGCATATGGAAGTCAGGCTATTAATGGCGCCTGGGCTCATATCCACCTCACAGTAGGTCCAGTATGTCCCTGAACCCATCCTGTAGTGATTTCCCCCATTACAGAATGCGTAATTGGAATAGATACACTCAGCAAATGGAAGAATCCACACATTGGATCCCTGAGAAATAGAGTAAAGGCTATTATAATAGGAAAAGCCAAAGTGGAAGCTATCAGAACTGCCCCTACCTAGGAAAATTGTAAACCAGAAGCAATACCATGTTCCTGGAGGGATTGCAGAGATTACTGTCACCATCAAGGACTTGAAGGATGCAGGGGTGGTGATTCCCACCACATCCCCATTCAACTTGCCTATTTAGCCTGTGCAAAAAACAGATGGATCTTGGAGAACGACAGTAGATTATCGAAAACTTAACCAGGTGGTGACTCCAATTGCAGTTGCTGTTCCAGATATAGTTTCATTGCTTGAGTAAAGTAATACATCTCCTGGTGCCTGGTATGCAGGTATTGATCTGGCTGATGCCTTTTTCTCCATACCTGTTTCAAAGGAGCATCAGAAGCTGTTTGCCTTCAGCTGGCAAAGGCCAGCAGTATGACAAAAAACCTTCACTTGCCTACCTCAGGGCTATATCAACTCTCCAGCCCTATGTCATCATTTAGTCTGCAGGGACCTTGATCACCTTTCCCTTCCACAAGACATCACTCTGGTCCATTACATTGATGACATCATGCTGACTGGACCTAATAAGGAAGAAGGGTCAATGACTCTGGACTTATCGGTAAAACATTTGTGAGCTTATCGGTAAAATATTTGTGAGCTAAAAAAAAAATTGTGAGCTTATCGGTAAAACATTTGTGAGCTAGAGGCTGGGAAATTAATCCTGTGAAAATTTAGGCACCTTCCACCTCAGTGAAATTTCTAGAGGTCCAGTGATGTGGGGCATGTTGAGATATTCCTTCTAAAGTGAAGGATAAGTTATTGCATCTGGCTGCTCCCAGAACTAAAAAGAAGGCACAACGCCTAGTGGGTCTCTTTAGATTTTGGAGGCAACGTATTCCTCATTTGGGTGTGCTACTCCAGCCTATTTATCAAGTGACTCGAAAAGCTGCTAGTTTTGAGCAGGGCCCTGAACAAGAGAAGGCTCTGCAACAGCTTCAGGCTGCTGTGCAAGCCATTCTGCCACTTTGGCCATATGATCCAGCTGATCCAATGGTGCTTGAAGTGTCTGTGGCAGATAGAGATGCTGTTTGGAGTCTTTGGCAGGCCCCTATTGGTGAATTATAGTGCAGGCCCTTAGAATTTTGGAGCAAAGCCCTGCCATCCCTCTGCAGATAACTACTCTCCTTTTGAGAAACAACTTTTGGCTTGTTACTGGGCCTTAGTAGAGACTGAACTCTTAACCATGGGACACCCAGTCAGCATGCGGCCTGAACTGCCCGTTATGAACTGCGTGTTGTCTGAGCCACAGAGTCATAAAATCGGATGTGCACAGCAGCACTCCATCATTAAACTAAAGTGGTATATACAAGATCTGGCCCAAGCAGGACCTGAAGTTACAAGTAAGTTGCATGAGGAAGTGGCCCAAATGCCCACGGTCTCCACTCCTTTCACATTACCTTCTATCTCTCAGTCTGTACCTATGATCTCATGGGGAGTTCCTTACGATCAGTTGACTGAAGAAGAGAAAATTCGTGCCTGGTTTACAGATGGTTCTGTGTGATATGCAGGCAGCACTACAGCCCCTTTCTGGGACTTTCCTGAAGGACAGTGGTGAAGGGAAATCCTCTCAATGGGCAGAACTTGGAGCAGTGCACCTGGTTGTTCACTTTGCTTGGAAGGAGAAATGGCCTGATGTGCGACTGTATACTGATTCATGGGCTGTGGTCAATGGTTTGGTTGGATGTTCAGGGACATGGAAGGAACATGATTGGAAAATTGGAGACAAAGATTTATGGGGAAGAGGTATGTGGATAGACCTCTCTGAATGGGCCAAAGAAGTGAAGATATTTGTATCTTATGTGAACGCTCACCAAAGGGCGACTTCAGCAGAGGATGATTTTAACAATCAGTGGATAAGATGACCCGTTCTGTGGAAGCCAGTCATCGTCTTTACCCAGCTACTACTGTCATTGCTCAATGGGCTCATGAACAAAGTGGCCATGATGGCAGGGATGGAGGTTATGGATGGACCCAGCAACACAGACTTCCACTCACCAAGGCTTACTTGGCTACAGCCACTGCTGAGCGCCTAATCTGCCAGCAGCAGAGACCAACACTGAGTCTCTGATAAAGCACCATCTTTCTAGGTGATCAGCCCACATCCTGGTGGCAAGTTGATTACGTTGGACCACTTCCATCATGGAAAGGGGAGCATTTTGTCCTTACTAGTATAAACTAATATAAACACTTACTCTGGATATAGATTTGCCTTCCCTGCACGAAATGTTTCTGCCAAAACTACCATCCATAGGCTTACAGAATGCCTTATCCACCTTCATGGTATCTCACACGGCATTGCCTCTGATCAAGGGCTAGCTTCACAGCAAATGAAGTGTGGCAGTGGGCCCATGCTCATGGAATTCACTGTACTTACCATGTTCCTCATCATCCTGAAGCAGCTGGCTTGATAGAATGATGGAATGGCCTTCCTTCTAAAGACACAATTACAGTGCTAGCTAGGTAGCAATACCTTGCAGGGTTGTGGCAGCGTTCTCCAGGAGGCTGTATATGTTCTAAACCAGCATCCAATATATGGTGCTGTTTATCCCAGAGCCAAGATTCGTGGGTCCAGGAATCAAGGGGTGGAAATGGGAGCGGCACCATACACTATTACTCCTAGTGACCCACTCTCAAGATTTTTGCTTCCTGTCCCTGTGACCTCATGCTCTGCAGGTCTAGAGGTCTTAGTTCCAAAGGGAGGAATGTTCCCACCTAGAGATACATCATTGATTCCATTGAACTGGAAGCTAAGAATGCCACCTGGCCACTTTGGGCTCCTTATGCCTCTGGATTAACAGGCAAAGAAGGGAGTTACCGTACCGGCTGGTGGGATAGATCCTGATTACCAAGGGGAAATCATATTGATATTACATAATGGAGTTAAAGAAGAGTATGTCTAGGATGCAGGGGTTCCCTCAGGGTATCTCTTAGTACTACCATGCCCTGTGATTAAAGTCAATGGAAAACTACAGCAACTCATTTCCGACATGACTACTAATGACCCAGGCCCTTCAGGAATGAAGTTTTGGGTCACCCCACCAGGCAAAGAACCATGACCAGCTAGGTGCTTGCTAAGGGCAAAGGGAATACAGAATGAGTGGTGGATGAAGGTCGTTCTAAATACCAGTTAAAACCATGTGACCAGTTGCAGAAACAAGGACTGTAATTGTTATGAGTATTTCTGCTTTGTATGTGTGTATCAAATACTTTTGTTTTCTTCACTTATAAAATATAAGATGTAAATGGGGCTAGTGCGTTTTTGGTCGTATGCATGCTAGTTGTATCATGCTAGGTGCAATTATGACTTTATAATTGTCTTTATTCAGAGGTTATGTATGGTTTAAGGAGATGTGTACATGTGCGAAGTTTACAAGGGGTGGACTGTGATAGTTTAGATTGTGTGTCAGTTTGGCTGGGCCATGATTCTCAGTTTCCACATGTGATCACTTCCATGATGGCATCTGCTGTGAGTAGCCAATCAGTTGAAAGGGAGTTTCCTTGGGGGAGTGGCCTGAATCCAAATATAAGCAGATATTCTTGCTTTTTGCTCACTCTGGATCCCACGGCTGCCTCCTGTTCATCTGACCTTTGGTTCTTGGAGCTTGAGCTATCAACTTATCTGCTGATATTGGGATTCGTCAATCTTCACAGCCTGTGAGTAGAATCCTGCTCTCTGATCTGCTTATCATGGGTTTGCCAGCCCCAAATGTGAATCAGGAGCTATGTGAATCAGGAGCTATGTGAATCAGGAGAGCCTTTTGGTCTTGCCTACCAATCTTGGGATTTGTAGATATTCACAGCCTGTGAGCAAGAGCCTTGCTTTGCGACCTGCTGATCTTGGGTTTGCCAGCCCCAGCGGCTAAGTGAATTGGGAGAAGCCTGTATCCAAATCCACAGATTTGGGACATTCTAGCCTCTACAATCCTGTGAGCCATTTCTTTGATATAAATCTCTATATAAATATATTTATAAGCTTTACTGGTTTTGCTTCTCTAGAGAACCCAGCCTAAGATACCCTCCCAAGAGCAGATGTTCACTATCTCCAACCCAGAAGCTCCACTGAGTCTCCATCTTCCAAATCTTTATTGACCTCACCATGTTGCTGTGATAAATTACATCATGACTCATGAAGCTTAGTCAATAGCAGGCCCCCAGGTGGTCTGGCTCTGAGGAATCTAGAATGTAAGGCCAAATTGCTTTCTGCACCTAACAGGGAGTAATATTGAAAGGAAAATGGAGGAAGTGGGATTGGGCAGGGGGAACTGTCAGACTGGAATGATATTTGTCAGCCTGGTAGAGCGCTCTCCCTCAGAGGAGTCCTGCATTGAGTGGAAATGGCTAGGCCCTTTTACCACACCTTCTTTAATTAATTGCTGGGGGCTGCCCCCCAAAAGCGTGCTCTCAGCTACCGCATCTTTCCTCAGTCATTGGCCAGGGGCAATGACTCTCATACTCTGAGAAAGCACTTCAAAGCTGAGGTGAGCGCTAATGAAGCTAACAGATAGAGGCTATCCGTTAGTCACACTTATTGCAGCTGGATGGCAAGTTCTTTCTTAAAGGAGGATCTGAGGGGCAGATCTCTGTGTCTGATCCAAAACCCAATCTGAAAATTAATATAGATCTTTTGGAAATCTTTCCATCTCTTTCTCTGGGCTATATGCTTTCCTATGACCCCTGTCTGGTTCACCCCCTTACTTCATTCAGATTTCTCTCAAAGTCACCTCCTCAGAGAGACTGCCTCTCACTGTTCTATCTGAAATATTACCCTCCCTTCTCTCACTATTCCCTTACTCCAGTTTAGTTTTTCTACATTTTTCTTTCAGTTCCTTTTATATTATATATTCATTTGATCATCGTCTGTTTCTTCCACTACAGTGAAGGGCAGGGACTTTGTCTGTTTTGTTCCTTCCACATTCCCAGAACCTAGTCTGCTGCCTTGCACACAACAGGTATTCAATACATATTTTTGAAAGAGCAAAAAAATGAATCTGGATCACTAGAACACCTTTGTCTCTGGTCTCCTTACTCTGGCATATAGTGGGGAGAGGGGTTTAGGTCGCATGACTGAGTTGGTCTCACAGCTATGCTTTTCTGGGGGTCCTGCCCCTACTCACATCTTCTAGCATTTCCTCTTTTCCCTCCTGTGCTGGTTCCTAGCAGGAGTTCCTGGACTTGGTCCCATTTATAATATGCCCTTTCCCCTGCCTCGTGGTGTCAGCAAAGGGGTGAATGTAGGGAAGGTCACACACTTCCTTTTGTGCTTCTTAGAACTACCAATGTTGATCAGACTTTTCTGAAGGTCCAGGGGTGATTATAGAGGAGAAATAACAACTGGAATATTTCAAATATCTGTCCCTGTGGTCAAAAGTGAAAAAAAAAAAGTTCTTCCCAAAGGGAGACACTCCAAATCTTGGCCTTGCACCTTCAGGGACATATTCAGGTTCCTGGCCATATTTTAATTCAGGAATTAAACATGCACTCCTGTTCTCAGTTCTGCCCTTCTGAAAGAAGTTTCTTTAAGCCTGCACTGTGTGAATCTCCATCTCCTTTACAAAGGTTCTGCCAGAAGTTGATCTTGGCTTTGGATTCATCCCGTGCTCCTTCCACATGTTTTCTAGGACATGGAACATGTAGCAGCACATTTCTTTAAGTCAAAGGTGAGTATTATTTTTTTTTTCTTGGCTGAGATTTTTTTAAAATAAAATTTATTTTATTTTTGTTGTTGTTGAAAATATACACAGCAGAAATACAGCAATTCAACAATTTCTACATGTACAATTCAGTGACATTGATTATATTCTTTAACTTGTGCGACCGTTCTCACACTCCTTTTCTGAGTTGTTTCTCCCCCACTAACATAAACTAAACTGCTCCTAAGTTTATCTTTTGAGTTGCTGTTGTAGATTTGATCCCATATAGATGGATCTTAAAAAAGCACAATGCTCAAGGCTGACATTCTTTACTATTTAAGCTAAAACTATTGTTTGGTTTTAGGGAGACTTCAGTGGATATTTTTGTTTTAAGGTTTAAAGATTATCTCAGGACAATAGTTTCAGTGGTTCATTCAGTCTTCATGGCTCCAGAAAATCTGGATTTCATGAGAATTTGAAATGCTGTTCTGCATTTTTTCCCCTTTTGATCAGGATTCTTCTATAGGATCTTTAATCAAAATGTTCAGTAATGGTAGTCAGGCACCATTCACCTTCTGGTATTATAGCAAAAGAGGCAGTTATCCATGGAGGCAATTAACCACACATTTCTTCCTCTTATTCTTGACTGTCCTCCTTCTGTTGCTTCAGGCAAATAGAGTCCAATTTCTGTAGCTTGGATGGCTACTTACCAGCTTTTGAGATCCCTGGGACTACACAAAGAACTAGGAGGTAGGATAGAAGCACTAAACATGTTCTTAGGTAAATTTACTGGGATGTCCCATGAAACCATGACCCTAGACCTCCAAAGTAAGGAACCAAATTTTATGAGGTTTTTGTCTGTACATAAGCCGCCTGAGCAGCTACTCTTTTTTAAATCATTGTAGTAAATACATGCATCACATAACTTTTGCCAATTCAACTTTTTACAGGTATGCAAGTTATTGACAGCAATTACATTAATGAGCTGTGCAACCCTACCCTTAATCAATGTGATTTTTCAACCTCCACAAACTGAAATTCAACACTCCATAAGCAACAACATCCACCCCCCCCACTGGCAACTGCCAACAAACTTTGGTCTCTGTACTTCTGCCTGTTCTTGTCTTTTTATACAAGTGGAGTCATACAATATTTGTCCTTTTGTGATTAACTTATTTCACTCAGTATAATGTCATCAAGCTTCATCCATATTGTAGCGTTGTCAAGGCTTCATTTCTCTTACTGACTAAGGAATATTTTATTGTATATAAGTACCACATTTTATTTCTGCATTCCTTCTTTTTTTTTTTTTTCATTCATGGGAATTTAGGTTGTTTCCACTTGGCTACTGTGAATATTGCTCCAGTGAACGTTGGTGTACAAGTCTCTGTTTGAGTCTGCTTTCAAGTCTTTTGGGAGTGGAATTGCTAGGTCATATTTGGTTTATGGTCATATGGTAGTTCTATTTTTAGTTTTTTGAGTAACTGCCACACTGTTTCCCACCATGGCTGCACCATTTTGCATGGTCATCAGCAATGGATAAGTATTAAAATTGCCCTACATTCTTACCAACATTTATTTCTATCTTAGCCATCTTAGTGAGAGTGAAGTGGTATCTCATTGTGGTTTTGATTTGCAGTTCTCTGATGTTGAGCATCTTTTTACATGTTTGGTGGCCATTTGAAAATGCTCTGGTGAAATGTCTATTCAAGTCCTTTGCCCATTTTATGATTGGGTTATTTGTCTTTGTTGTTAAGTTGCTGAAATTATATATATATTTTGGTTATTAGATTATTATTGGATATATGGCTTCTGAAGATAGTCTCCCAGTCAGTAGCTTGTGTTTTCACTTTTTTGATGAATGAAAGTTCTTAATTCTTATGAAGTCTCATTTATTTATTTATTTTATCTTTTGCTATTTTTCCTTTTGTTACTATATTAGATAATTTGTTGTTAAAAGCTAGCCCCAACAGCCTTGCCCCTGCATTTTCTTGTAAGAATTTAACGGTTTTATTTTTCACATTTAGGCCTTAATCCATTTTGAATTTGTTTTTGTATATGATGTGAGGCATGCATTCTGTTTCTCCACATGCAGAAAAATGAAACAGAATGCATGCCTCTTCCAGTTTTCCCAAGAGCATTTATTGAGGAGATTCTTCTTTCCCCAGTGAATGAACTTAGCACTCTTGTCAAAAAACAACCATAGATGTGTGAGTTTATTTCTGGACTCTCAATTCTAGACCATTGGTCTATCTGTAGAAATTGGATGATTAGAAAGGAGGCTATCCCAGCAGTCTAAATAAGAGGAAATTGTGGCTTGGACCAGGATGCAATGGGGAATGTGAAGGAAAGACATATATCAAGGATATGAGCAAAAGAGAGGATTAAATTTGACTCCAAGATTTTATCCTGAGGATGAATGAATTTATTAAGTTGGGGAAACCTGGGTGAATTAAAGGTTTGGTGGGAGTTAAGACTTTGGTTTTGGACGTGGAACATGTTGAGCTCTCAATTTTTATGTATTTATTTTTTTTTATTGTGATTTAAGTGAAAGTTTACAGCTCAAGTTAGTTTCTCATACAAAAATTTATACATGCATTGTTGTGTGACCCTAGTTGCAATCCCTGCAATATGTCAGCATGCTCCTCCTTTCCACCCAGGATTTCTTGGGTCCATTCAACTATCTCCTGTCCCTTTCTACCCTCTCATCTTGCCTCCGGACAGGAGCTGCCCATTTAGTCTCATGTATTATCTACTTGAAAAAAAAAATTTTTTTTTTTTTTTATCTACTTGAACTAAGAAGCGCACTCTTCACGAGTGTCATTTTTCTTTGTCCAAAGAGTTGGCTTCAGGAATAGTTTTAGTTCTGGGTTAACAGAGTCCAGGGGCCATGCCTTCTGGGGTTCCTCCAGTCTTAGTCAGACCACTAAGTCTGGTCTTTTTACTAGAATTTGAGTTCTGCTCCCCACTTTTTTCCTGCTCCATCAGGGACTCTGTTGTGTTCCCTGTCAAGGTGGTCTTGGTGGCAGCCGGGCACCATCTAGTTCTTCTGGTTTCAGGCTGAAGGAGTCTCAAGTTTATGTGGCCCTTTTTGTTTCTTGGGCTAATATTTTCCTTGTGTCTTTGGATTTCTTCATTCTCCTTTGTTCCAGGTGGTTGAGATCAATTGATGCGTCTTAGATGGCTGCTCGCTAGCTTTTAAGACTTTAGATGTCATTTGCCAAAGTGGGATGCAGAATGTTTTCTTAATAATCTTTGTTATGCCAATTGACCTAGCTGTCCCCTGAAACTATGGTCCCCAGACCCCCACCCCTGCTACTCTGTCCTTCGAAGTGTTTGGTTATATTCAGGAAACTTCTTAGCTTTTGGTTTAGTCCAGTTGTGCTGACTTCCCCTGTATTGTGTGTTGTCCCTCACTTCACCTTTTTTTATGTAGTTAGTCATCTGTGAGTTGGAATCGACTCGACGGCAGTGGGTTTGGTTTTTTTTTTTTGTTATGTAGTTAGTGAATACCCCTTTCCCTCCCTCCCCACCCTCATAACCATGAAAGAATGTTTTCTTCTGTGTTTAAACCTTTTCCTCAGTTCTTATAATAGTGGCCTCCTACAATATTTGTCCTTTTGTGACTAACTAATTTCACTCAGCATAACGCTTTACAGATTCATCCATGATCTGAGATGTTTTGCGGGTTCATCGCTGTTCTTTATCATTGCATAGTATTCCACTGTGTGAATATACTATAATTTGTTTACCCATTTGTCCATCGATGGGCACCTAGTTGTTCCTATCTTTTTGCTATTGTGAACAGTGCTGCAATGAACACAGGTGTGCGTATATCTATTCGTGTGATGGCTCTTATTTCTCTAGGAAATATTCCAAGGAGTGGGATTCTTGGATGGCATGGTACTTCTATTTCTAGCTTTTTAAGGAAGCACCAAATCGATTTCCAAAGTGGTTGTACCATTTTACATTCCCACCACCAGTGTATAAGTGTTCCAGTCTCTCCACAACCTCTCCAACATTTATCATTTTGTGTGTTTTGGATTAATGGTAACCTTGTTGGGGTGAGATGGAATCTCATTGTACTTTTGATTTGCATTTTTTTAATGGCTAGTGATTGTGAGAATTTCCTCATGTATCTATTAGTTGCCTGAATGTCTTCTTTGGTGAAGTTCCTGTTCATATTCTTTGCTCATTTTTTAATTGTGTTATTTGTCTTTTTGTTGAGGTTTTGCAGTGTCTTGTAGAATTTAGAGATTAGTCCATGATGGGATATGTCACAGTCAAGAATTTTTTTCCCAGTCTGTAGGTTGTCTTTTTAGTCTTCTGGTGAAGTCTTTGGAAGAGCATGGAAATCCTGGTGGCATAGTGGTTAAGTGCTACGGCTGCTAACCAAAAGCTTAGCAGTTGGAATCTACCAGGTGCTCCTTGGAAATTCTATGAGCAGTTCTACTCTGTCCTATAGGGTCGCTGTGAGTCGGAATTAACTCGACTGCAATGGGTTTGGTTTTTTCTTTTTGGTTTTGGAAGAGCATAAGTGCTTGATTTTTAGGAGCTCTTTTAGTTACCTGGTTTCTATTCTGGTGTTTGTGCATTGTTAGTAATGTTTTGTATTCTGTTTATGCCGTGTATTAGGCCTCCTAGTATTGTCCCTATTTTATCTTCCATGATTTTTATCCTTTCAGATTTTATATTTAGGTCTTTGATTCATTTTGAGTTAGTTTTTGTGCGTGGTGTGAGGTATGGGTCTTGTTTCACTTTCTTTTTTTTTGCAGATGCATATCCAGTTATGCCAGCACCATCTGTTAAAGAGACTGTCTTTTTCCCATTTAACAGACTTTGGGACTTTGTCAAATATCAGCCGCTCATAGGTAGATGAATTTATGTCTGGATTCTTAATCTGTTCCATTGGTCTATGTATCTGTTGTTGTACCAGTACCAGGCTGTTTTGACTACTGTGTTCCTATAAAATAGGTTCTAAAATTAGGTAGTGTGAGGCCTCCCACTTTGTTCTTCTTTAGTAATGCTTTACGTATCCAGGGCCTTGTCCCTTTCCATATGAAAGTGGTGGTTTGTTTCTCTATCTCATTAAAAAATGTCTTTGAAATTTGGATCAGGATTGCATTGTATCTATAGATCACTTTGGATAGAAAAGACATTTTCACAATGTCGAGTTTTCCTATCCATGAGCAAGGTATGTTTTTCCACTTATGTAGGCCTCTTTTGGTTTCTTGCAGTAGTGTCTTGTCATTTTCTTTGTATAGGTCTTTTACATCTCTGGTTCGATTTATTCCTAAGTATTGTATCCTCTTAGGGGCTATTGTAAATGGCATTGATTTGGTGATTTCCTCTTTGATGTTCTCTTTGTTGGTGTAGAGGAATCCAACCGATTTTTTAATGTTTATCTAGTATCCTGATACGGTGCTGAACACTTCTATTAGTTCCTGTAGTTTTCTTGTGGATTCTTTAGGGTTTTCTGTGTCTAAGATCATATCATCTGCAAATAGCAATACTTTTATTTCTTCCTTACCAGCTTGGATGCCCTTTATTTCTTTTTCTAGCCTAATTGCTCTGGCTAGGACTTCCAGCACAATGTTGAATAAGAGTGGTGATAAAGGGCATCCTTTTCTGGTTCCCATTCTCAAAGGGAATGCCTTCAGACTCTCTCCATTTTTTTCTGGTTCCCATTCTCAAAGGGAATGCCTTCAGACCCTCTCCATTTAGGATGAGGTTGGCTATTGATTTTGTATAAATGCCCTTTAGTGTGTTGAGGAATTTCCCTTCTATTCCTATTTTGCTGAGAGTTTTATCATGAATGGGTGTTGGACTTTGTCAAATGCCTTTTCTGCATCAATTGATAAGATCCTGTGGTTCTTGTCTTTTGTTTCATTTATGTGATGGATTATAGTGATTGTTTTTATAATGTTGAACCATCCCTGCATAAAAAAAAAAATCCCTGCATATCTTGTATGAATCCCACTTGGTCAGGGTGAATTATTTTTTTGATATGTTGTTGAATTCTATCAGCTAGAATTATTTTGTGGATTTTTACGTCTATGTGCATGAGAGATGTTGGTCTGTAGTTTTTTTAGTGTCTTTACCTGGTTTTGGTATCAGGGATATGCTGGTTTCATAGAATGAGTTTGGGATTATTCCATCCTTTTCTATGCTCTGCAATACCTTTAGCAATTCTTTGAAAGTTTGGTAGAATTCTCCAGTGAAGCCGTCAGACCAGGGCTTTTTGTTGTTGCTGTTGTCGAGAGTTTTTTAATTACCTTTTCAATGTCTTCTTTTGTTATAAATTTGTTTAGTTGTTCTACCTCTGTTTGTGTTAGTTTAGGTAGGTAGTGTGTTTCTAGAAATTTGTCCATTTCCTCTAGGTTTTCAAGTTTGTTAAGGCACAAATTTTTCATGGTATTCTTTTATGATTCTTTTAATTCTGGTTGTATCTGTTGTGATATTGCCCATCTCATTTCTTATGTGGGTTATTTACTTCCTCTCCTGTTTTTCTTTTGTCAGTGTGGCCAATGGTTTATCAATTTTGTTGATCTTTTCACAGAACTGTCTTTTGGTCTTGTTAACTCTTTCAATTGTTTTTCTGTTCTCTGTTTCATTTAATTCTGCTCTAATTTTTATTACTTTCTTTCTCCTGGTGACCAAGGGCTTTTTTTTACTGCTCTCTTTCAATTTGTTAGAGTTGTAGAGTTAATGTTTTGATTTTGGTCCTTTCTTCTTTTTGGATGTGTGCATTTATTGCTATAAATTGACCTCTGAGCACTGTTTTGCTGTGTCTCAAAGGTTCTGGCAGGATATGTTTTCATTCTCTTTTGATTCTGTGAATTTCTTTATTCTGTCCTTAATTTCATCTATAACCCAGTAATTTTTGAGCAAGATGTTGTTGAGTTTCCATGTATTTCATTATTTTCCTTGTTTTTTCTGTTATTGATTTCTCCTTTATGGCTTTTTGGTCAGGAAAGATGGTTTGTAATATTTTGATGCTTTGGATTCTGTTAAGGCTTGTTTTGTGGTTGAATATGTGGCCTACTCTGGAGAATGTTCCATGTGCATTGGAAAAGAAAGGGTACTTGGCTGCTGTTGGGTGAAGTGTTCTGTATATGTCTATGAGATCAAGTTGGTTGATTGTGGTACTTCTTTCCGGATATTCTGTCCTTCACCAAAAGTGGTGTGTTGAAGGCTCCTACTGTTAATATGGAGCTGTCTATTTCTCTTTTTTGATGTTGTTAGAGTTTGTTTTATGTATTTTGGAGCCCTGTCATTGGATGCATAAATATTTATTACGGTTATGTCCTCCGGGTGTACTGACACTTTAATCATTATATGTGTCCTTCCTTATCCTTTGTGGTGGATTTTGCTTTAAAGTCTATTTTGTCAGAGATTAATGTTGCCACTCCTGCTCTTTTTTTTATTGTTGTTTGCTTGACATATATTTTTTCATCTTTTGAGTTTTAGTTTGTTGTGTCTTTAAGTCTAAGGTGTATCTCTTGTAGGCAGTATATAGATGGATCAGTTTTTTAAAATCCATTCTGCTACTCTTTGTCTCTTTATTGGTGCATTTAGCCCATTTACATTCAGCATAATTATTGATAGGTACTAGTTAATGCTGTCATTTTGATGTCTTTGTGTGTGTGTGTGTGTGTGTGTTGTTGACAGTTTCTTTGTTCCACTTAATTTTCTGTGCTCAGTAGAGTTTCTTTATATATTTTCTTTTCCTTTTTTTCCATTGCTGTTGCTTTTGTATTTGCTGAGTGTTTATTTTTTTTTTTTTTATTTTGATGTGTAGGAGTGTTAGCTTCCTTTGTGGTTACCTTAATATTTACCCCTATTTTTCTATGTTTAAACCAATATTTTATTTCTTTATATCGCCTTGACTTCCTCTCTATATGAAAGATCTATGACTACATTATTTAGTCCCTCTTTTTTGTTTTAATGTTGTCGTCTTTTACATATTGACATCTCTCTTTCCCTATTTTCAGTGTTTTAGCTTTGATTTATTTTTGTGACTTCCCTATTTGGGTTGATATCTGATTGTTCTGTCCTGTGTTCTGGTCTTGGGTTTTTATCTGATGTTATTGATTTTCTAACTGGAGGAGTCTCTTTAGTATTTCTTGTAATTTTGGGTTTGTTTTTATAAATTCCCTAAACTTCTGTTTATCTGGAAATGCCCTAGTTTTGCCATCATATTTGAGAGACAGTTTTGCTGGATATATAATTCTTGGTTGGCAATTTTTTCCTTCAAGTTTTTATGTATGTCATCCCATTGCCTTCTTGCCTGTGTGGTTGCTGGAGAGTAGTCTGAGCTTAGTCTTATTGACTCTCCTTTGTAGATGACTTTTCATTTATCCCTAGCCACTCTTGAAATTCTCTCTTTATCTTAGGTTTGGGCAAGTTTGATTATAATATGTCTTGGTGACTTTCTTTTAAAATCTACCTTGTGTGGGGTTTGAGGAACTTCTTGGATACATACCTTCTCATCTTTCACTATATCAGGGAAGTTTTCTGCCAACAAATATTCAAAAATTCTGTCTGTATTTTCTGGTATCCCCCCTGTTCTGGTACTCCAATTGCTCATAAGTTATTCCTCTTGATAGAGCCCCACATAATTCTTAGGATTTTTTCATTTTTTAAAATTATCTATCTGATTTTCCCTCAAATATGTTGGTGTCAAGTGCTTTATCTTCAATCTCACTAATTCTGACTCTCATTGCCTCAATTTTGCTCCTATGACTTTCTATTGAATTGTCTAAGTCTGAAATTTTATTGCTTATCTTTGGATTAATGTTTGCTTTCTCTCTATGGATTCTTGCAGCCTGTGAAATTTGTCATCATGGTCTTGTATAACCTTCTTAAGTTCCTCTATTGCTTCATCTGTATGTTCTTTGGCTTGTTCTGTGTTTTGCCTAATCTCCTTCCTGATCTCTTGAAGAGCTCTGTATATTAATGTTTTGAATTCTAGCTCTGGTATTTCCAAAAAATTATCTTCCTCCAAAGGTTTCTTGATTCTTTGTTTTGGTGGCTTGCTGATGGCCATCATGGTCTGCTTCTTTACATGATTTGATATTGACTGTTGTGTCTGAGCCATCAGTAAGTTATTATATTTATTTATTTTATATTTGCTTACTGCATCTTAGCTTCTTGTTTTGTTTTATTTTGATATGTCTAAATAGGCTGGTTGTGTGAGCAAATTTGATTATTGGTGTCTTTAAGTTCTAACATCCTGTCACCAGGTGGTTAGAGCTGTTACTAGGTATGTGAGCCCAGGAGTTCATTTATTTTTCTTGTATGGATTCAGCTCAGGTGTCCAGGTAGTCAGTTATGAAGTCTGTGGTGTAAGTTCTCACCTACAGTCCTAGATGGGCAGGGGTGATAGGCATAGGCACAGGTGTCTGGCTGCAGTAAGTGGTCAAGCGCTGAGCAATACAGGGGGGTGATGGCTGCCCCTGGTTGTCTGGGAGAAAAGTGTGTCCCTGTTCCCTAGAGCATGTAGGTGGGTGGGTTTTGCAGCCAGACTATGGGCACCCAATACTGTTGGTTGTAAGGGTTGGGAGGCAGCACTTATTCTTGGACCCCTGTCATGGGTGGCTAGGTGGCATGGGTGAAGCCACAAGTTCTCTGGGTAGGTGAAGACCCTGCTTAGTGCACTGGCGATGCCAAATGTCACAAATTTGCTGCTCCCCCTTATAGTTGATATAGTTGAAAATAGGCTTCAGGTATATACCGCGTTGTAATGTGCTAATGAGGGAGGGCCTATGCTGTTGAAATGGGCCCACAGAGGTCTATGTAGCAGTAAAAGGCATTCAAAATCCATGGACCACTTATGCCTGTGTCTCGGCAAAGGTTGTGTGCCTTCCCTGAGTTCCCAGTTTAGGGGAGCTTGTATATTATTTTTTCCTGTTTGTTAATTTGTTCCCTCTCCAAAGCCGGGAGAATGGCTCAGGATGCACTACGGGTCCTACTTCCCGCCCACAGAATGTGGAAATCACTCAAGCCAGCCCAACCCAGTGCAGAGCAGGGAGGATGCATGTGAATGGGAGAGAGATTCTTCCCAAAGAATGTGTATTTTTGCTCTGCATAGTAGGTTAGATGCAGGTACTTATCTTTTTTGATTGAGCACCATTTCTCGCTGGTTCTGGAGGGTTGAGGAGATGCTCCCTTGCTCAGTCTTTCCCCCTGTGGAAAATGCGCCCCAAGTGCCACTGCTTGCCTCACCGTGCGTGCCAGCTGATCCTGCCTGCAGGTTGCTGGTTCCCGCTGGGTCAAGTCCAGCAACTCCTTGCTGTTTCTGAACCGTCTCTTCCTCCTCCTGTCACTCAGTGTGGCTCCTCAACTTTGCCTTTGATGTTCAGGACTCCTAGATTTTCATATATAATTGATTCACTTGTTTTTTTGGGTCTTTGTTGTAAGAGGGACCACAGGAAGTGTTTGACTACTCCACCATCTTGGCTCCGTCTCCTGAGCTCTCAATTTGATATATAATTGGTGATGCCGAATAAACAGTTGCGTATTCTAATCAAAGTCAAAGGAGAGGTCCAGGATGGCGATGTGGAAATGGTATTTAAAGTCAGCGGTATTAATGAATTTGCTTAAGGAACAGGTATAAAAAGAATGATCCCTAGGACACTCCAAATTGTAAAGGTCATGAAGATGAGGATGCAACAACGAAAAAGTGTTATCAGATATCAGTTTCGTACAACTTGATGGATGTGAAATGCTGTCTCCTTATTCTTTTTAATTTTCATTGTCCTCAATACTTTTTTTTTTCAATACTAGTGTCCTGGAGAATCTTCTCATATATGTTCATTGGCCATTAGAGCTTCTTATTCTTTGAATTGTCCAATTATATTCCTTGCCCATTTTTCTGTTTGATTCTTTGTTTGGCTTATGGATTCTTTATAAATATTCTGAATACTAATCCTTTTGTTGGATTAAAACAAAAAAGTTGCTGTTGAGTTGATTCCCACTCACAGCAACCCTGTACGACAGAGCAGACCAGGCCCATGAGGTTTCCAAGGAGTGGCTGGTGGATTCGAATCACTGACCTTTTGGTTAGCAGCCAAGCTCTTAACCACTGAACCACCAGGGCTGTTCCTTCATTAGATATGTGGGTACAAATACTGCCAATCCTCATTATTTCCAGATTCTACATTTGCAAATTCATTTACCAGCTAAAAGTAATTTTTAACTGCAAAATCAATACCCCTGGTTATTTCATGATCATTTGTGGACATATGTAAAGAGGCAAAAATTTGAGTTGCCTGATGCACAGGTTTCCAGTTGAAGGTGAACAAGGTGATCCCCCTGTCTTTTTGTTTTAGCTCTCATACTGTAAACAAATGTCCTTTTCCTGGTCTATTTAGTGCCATAATTTTTCACATTTTTGTGCTTTTTGTTCGTGATTTGGTGTTTAAAATGGCCCCCAGGTGTAGTGCTGAAGTGCTGTCTAGTGTTCCTAAGCATAAGAAGGCTACAATGCACCATATGGAGAAAATACCTCGTTCTTTTTATTTGTTCTATTAATGTGGTGTATTACACTGATCGATTTTCTAATGTTGAACCACCCTTGTATCCCTGGAATAAATCCCAATTGACTATAGCATATAATCCTTTAAATATGGTGTTGGATTTGGTTTGCTTATGTTTTTTGAGGATTTTTGCTTTTATATTCATAAGGAATATTGATGTGTAATTTTCTTTTCTCACGGTGTCTTTGGCTTTTGTATCAGGGTAGTGCTAGTCTCATAAAATGAGTTCAAAAGTACTCCTCTCTCTTCTATTTTTTGGAAGATTTTACAAAATACTGGGGTCAATTCTTCTTTAACTGATGGATTTCCCCAGTGAAGCCATCTGGTCCAGGACTTATTTTGGGGGGAAGTTTTTATCACTGATTCATTCTCTTACTAACTTGTTACGGGTCTGTTGAGATTTTCTATTTCATCTTGTGTCACTTAGGTAGATTATGTGTTTCTAGGAATTTGTCCATTTCCTCCGTGTTATCAAATTTGTTGGCACGCAATTGTTCATAGTACTCTCTTATGATCCTTTTTATTTCTGTAGGATTGGTTGTAGTATGTCCACTTTCATTTCTGATTTTAGCTATTTGCACCTTCATCGTTTTTTCTTTCTCAGTCTAACTAAAGATTTATCAATTTCATTGATCTTAAAAAAAAAACTCTACTGTTTTGCTGTTCTCTATTTCATTCATGTCCACTCTGATCTTTGTTATTTTCTTCCTTCTTATAGCTTCAGGCTTAATTTGCTTTTTTTTTTTAAGTTCTTCAAGTTGTAAAATTAGGTCATCGATTTGAGACCTTTTTTTTTTTTACTGTCTCAGATCTTTATTTCATTTTTTGTTTTTTTAATAATTTTTATTGTGCTTCAAGTGAAAGTTTACAAATCAAGTCAGTCTCTCACATATAAACTCATATACACCTTATGACATACTCCCAATTACACTCCCCCTAATGAGACAGCCCAATGCCTCCTTCCAGTCTCTCTTTTTGTGACCATTTTGCCAGCTTCTAAACCCCTCTACCCTCCCATCTCCACTCCAGACAGGAGATGCCAACACAGTCTCAATTGACCTCCTGATGCAAGTAGCTCACTCTTCATCAGCATCTCTCTCCAACCCATTGTCTAGCCCAATCCATGTCTGACAAGTTGGCTTTGGGAATGGTTCCTGTGCTGGGCCTACAGAAGGTTTGGGGACCGTGATTGCCGGGGTCCTTCTAGTCTCAGTCAGATCATTAAGTCTGGTCTTTTTATGAGAATTTGGGGTCTGCATCTCACTACTCTCCTGCTCCCTCAGGGGTTCTCTGTTGTGTTCCCTGTCAAGGCAGTCATCAGTTGTGGCTAGGCACCATCTAGTTCTTCTGGTCTCAGGATGATGTAGTCTCTAGTTCATGTAGCCCTTTCTGTCTCTTGGGCTCGTAATTACCTTGTGTCCTTTGTGTTCTTCATTCTCCTTTGATCAAGGTGGGTTGAGGTTCATTGATGCATCTTAGATGGCCACTTGCTAGCGCTTAAGACCCCAGACGCCACACTTCAAAGTGAGATGCAGAATGTTTTCTAGATAGATTTTCTTTCGCCAATTGACTTAGATTCCCCCTGTAACCATGGTCCCCAAACCACTGCCCCTGCTTTGCTGACCTTCGCAACACTTAGTTTATTCAGAAAACTTCTTTGCTTTTGGTTTAGTCCAATTGTGCAGACCTCCCCTGTATTGAGCGTTGTCCTTCCCTTCACCTAAAGTAGTTCTTATCTACTATCTAATTAATAAACAGTCCTCCCACCCTCCCTCCCTCCACCCTCTCCTAACCACAAAAGAATGTTTTCTTCTCAGTTTAAACTATTTCTCAAGATCTTATAATAGTGGTCTTATACAATATTTGTCCTTTTGCAACTGACTAATTTCACTCAGCATAATGCCTTCCAGATTCCTCCATGTTATGAAATGTTTCACAGATTCCTCACTGTTCTTTATCGATGCGTAGTATTCCAATGTGTGAATACACCATCATTTATTTATCCATTTATCCATTGATGGGCACCTTGGTTGCTTCCATCTTTTTGCTATTGTAAACAGAGCTGCAATAAACATGGGTGTGCATATATCTGTTCGTGTAAAGGCTCTTATTTCTCTAGGATATATTCCAAGGAGTGGGATTGCTGGGTCGTATGGTAGTTCTATTTCTAGCTTTTTAAGGAAATGCCAAATCAATTTCCAAAGTGGTTGTACCATTTTACATTCCCACCAGCAGTGTTTAAGTGCTCCAATCTCTCCACAGTCTCTCCAACATTTATTATTTTGAATTTTTTGGATTAACGCAAGCCTTGTTGGATTGAGGTGGAATCTCATTGTAGCTTTGATTTGCATTTCTCTAATGGCTAATGATTGAGAGCATTTCCTCATGTATCTGTTAACCTCCTCAATGTCTTCTTTAATGAAATGTCTGTTCATATCCTTTCCCAATTTTTAATTACGTTCTTTGTCTTTTTGTGGTTGAATTTTAGCAGAATCATGTAGATTTTAGAGATCGGGCGCTGGTCGGAGATGTCGTAGCTGAAATTTTTTTCCCAGCCTGTAGGTGGTCTTTTTACTCTTTTGGTGAAGTCTTTAGATGAGCATAGGTGTTTGATTTTTAGGAGCTCCCAGTTATCTGGTTTCTCTTCGTCATTCTTGGTAATGTTTTGTATTCTGTTTATGCCTTGTATTAGGGCTCCTAACGTTGTCCTTATTTTTTCTTCCATGATCTTTATCATTTTAGACTTTAAGTTTAGGTCTTTGATCCATTTGGAGTTAGTTTTTGTGCATGGTGTGAGGTATGGGTCCTGTTTCAATTTTTTGCAGATGGATATCAAGTTATGCCAGCACCATTTGTTAAAAAGTCCATCTTTTCCCGAATTAACTGACACTGGGCCTTTGTTAAATATCAGCTGCTCATATGTGGATGGATTTATATCTGGATTCTCAATTCTGTTCCATTGGTCTATGTGTCTGTTGTTGTGCCAGTACCAGGCCATTTTGACTACTGTGGCTGTATAATAGGTTCTAAAATCAGGTAGAATGAGGCCTCCCACTTCGTTCATCTTTTTCAGTAATGCTTTACTTATCCGGGCTTCTTTCCTATTCATATGAAGTTGGTGATTTGTTTCTCCATCACGTTAAAAAATGTCGTTGGAATTTGGATCAGAAGTGGATTGTACATATAGAGGGCTTTTGTTAGAATAGACATTTGTACAATCTTAAGTCTTCCTATCCTTGAGCAAGGTATGTTTTTCAACTTATGTAGTTCCCTTTTGGTTTCTTGCAGTAGTACCTTGTAGTTTTCTTTGTATAGGTCTTTTACATCTTTGGTAAGATTAATTCCTAAGTATATTATCTTCTGGGTGGCTACTGTGAATGGTATTGATTTGGTGATTTCCTCTTCCATGTTGTTTTTGTTGATGTAGAGAAATCCAATTGATTTTTGTATGTTTATCTTGTAACCTGGTACTCTGCAGAACTCTTCTCTTAGTTTCAGTAGTTTTCTGGAGGATTCCTTAGGGTTTTCTGTGTATAAGATCATGTCATCTGCAAATAGAGATAATTTGACTTCCTCCTTGCCAATCCGGATGCCCTTTCTTTCTTTGTCTAGCCTCATTGCTCTGGGTAGGTCCTCCAGCACAGTGTTGAATAAGAGCGGTGATAAAGGGGATCCTTGTCTAGTTCGCATTCTCAAGGGCTTTCAGGCTCTCTCCATTTAGGGTGATGTTGGCTCTTGGCTTTGTATAAATGCCCTTTATTATGTGGAGGAATTTTCCTTCTGTTCCTATTTTGCTGAGAGTTTTTTTTATCATGAATGGGTGTTGGACTTTGTCAAATGCCTTTTCTGCATCAATTGATAAGATCATGTGGTTCTTGTCTTTTGTTTTATTTATGTGGTGGATTACATTAATTGTTTTTCTAATATTGAACCAACCTTGCATAAAATTTTTTTTTTTTTTTTTGCGTACTTGGTATAAATCCCACTTGGCCATGGTGGATAATTTTTTGATATGTTGTTGAATTCTATTGGCTAGCATTTTTTTGAGGATTTTTGCATCTGTGTTCATGAGGGATATAGGTCTATAATTTTCTTTTCTTGTGGTGTCTTTACCTTGTCTCGGTATCAGGGATATGCTGGCTTCATAGAATGAGTTTGGGAGTATTCCGTCCTTTTCTATGCTCTGAAATATCTTTAGTAGTAATGCTATTATCTCTTCTCTGAAAGTTTGTTAGAACTCTGGAGTAAACCCATCCGGGCCAGGGCTTTTTTTTGTTGGGAGTTTTTTGATTGCCTTTTCAATCTCTTTTCTTGTTATGGGTCTATTTAGTTGTTCTACTTCTGATTGTGTTAGTTTAGGTAGGTAGTGTGTTTCTAAGAACACTTCCATTTCTTCTAGGTTTTCAAATTTGTTAGAGTACAATTTTTTGTAGTAATCTGATATGATTCTTTTAATTTCAGTTGGGTACTTATTCGGGTTATTTGTTTCCTTTCCTGTATTTCTTTAGTCAGTCTGGCTAATGGTTTATCAATTTTGTTAATTTTTCAAAGAACCAGCTTTTGGCTTTGTTAATTCTTTCAATTGTTTTTCTGTTTTGTATTTCATTTAGTTCGGCTCAAGTTTTTATTATTTGTTTTCTTCTGGTACCTGATGGATTCTTTTGTTGCTCGTTTTCTATTTGTTCAAGTTGTAAGGACAGTTCTCTGATTTTGGCTCTTTCTTCTTTATGTATGCATTTATTGAAATAAATTGACCTCTGTGCACTGCTTTCACTGTGTTCCAGAGGTTTTGATAGGAAGTGTTTTCAGTCTTGTTGCATTCTATGAGTTTCTTTATTCCCTCCTTAATGTCTTCTATAACCCAGTCTTTTTTGAGCAGGGTATTGTTCGGTTTCCAATATTTGATTTCTTTCCCTGATTTTTCTGTTATTGATTTCTACTTTTATGGCTTTATGGTCTGAGAAGATGCTTTGTAATATTTCGATGTTTTGGATTCTGCAAAGGTTTGTTTTATGACCTAATATGTGATCTATGCTAGAGAATTTTCCATGTGTACTAGAAAAAAGTATACTTTGCAGCTGTTGGGTGGAGTGTTCTGTATAAGTCTATGAGGTTAAGTTGGCCGATTGTAGCAATTAGATCTTCCGTGCCTCTATTGTGCTTGTTACGGGATGTCCTATCCACCAAAAGTGGTGTGTTGATGTCTCCTACTATAATTGTAGAGGTGTCTATCTCACCTTTCAGTTCTGTTAAAGTTTGTTTTATGTATCTTGCAGCCCTGTCATTGGGTGCATAAATATTTAATATGGCTATGTCTTCCTGGTGAATTGTCCCTTTAGTGATTATATAGTGTCCTTCTTTTTCCTTTGTGGTGGATTTAACTTTAAAGTCTATTTTGTCAGAAATTAGTATTGCCACTTCTGCTCTTTTTTGATTGTTGTTTGCTTAATATATATTTTTTCCATCCTTTTTTAGTTTGTGTCTCTAAGTCTAAGGTGTGTCTCTTGGAGGCAGCATATAGACGGTTCATGTTTTTTATCCAGTCTGTGACTCTCTGTCTCTTTATTGGTGCATTTAGTCTATTTACATTCAGCGTAACTATAGATAAGTATGAGTTTAGTGCTGTCATTTTTTTCAGCATAATTTTTATTGTGCTTTCAAGTCAGTCTCTCACATGTAAACTTACTACATACTCCCACTTACTCTCCCCCTAATGAGACAGCCCTCTCCTTCCTTCCAGTCTCTCCTTTCAGAACCATTTTGCCAGTTTCTAACCCCCTCTACCCTCCCATCTGCCCTGCAGGCAGAAGATGCCAACATAGTCTCAAGTGTCCACCTGATGGAAGCAGTGCCGTCATTTTGATGCCTTTTTTAATGTGTTGACAATTTCATTTCTCCACTTACTCTTTTGTGCTGACAAGTTTTTCTTTGTAAATTGTTCCTCGTTTTCATAGCAGTTGAATTTATTTGTGCTGAGTCATTATGTTTACCTTGGTTTTTATTTTGAAGTATGGAATTGTTAGACCTCTTTGTGATTACCTTAATATTTACCCCTATTTTTCTAAGCAAAAACCTAACTCGTATTGTCCTATATCACTTTGGTTTCCTCTCCATATGGAAGATCTATGCCTCCTGTACTTAGTCCCTCTTTTTAGATATTGTAATCTTTTACATAATGACATCAATGATGCCCTGTTTTGAGCATTTTTTAAATCTTATTTTGTTTTTGTGATTTCCCTATTTGAGTTGATATCAGGATGTTCTGTTCTGTGACCTTGTGTTGTGTTGGTATCTGATATTATTCATTTTCTCACCAATTTCCTTTAGTAATTCTTTTAGCTTTGGTGTGGTTTTTGCAAATTCTCTAAGCTTGTGTTTATTTGTAAATGTCTTAATTTCACCTTCATATTTGAGAGAGAGTTTTGCTGGGTATATGATTCTTGGCTGGCAGTTTTTCTCCTTCAGAGCTGTATATGTCATCCCATTGCCTTCTTGCCTGCATGGTTTCTGCCGAGTAGTCTGAACTTATTGATTCTCCTTTGTAGGTGACTTTTTGTTTATCCCTGGCTGCTTTTAAAATTTTCTCTTTATCTTTGGTTTTGGCAAGTTTGATGATAATATGTCTTGGTGATTTTCTTTTGGGATCTATCTTGTATGGGGTTCGAAGACCATCTTGGATAGATATCCTTTCATCTTTCACGATGCCAGGGAAATTTTCTGCCAACAGATCTTCAACTATTCTTTCTGTATTTTCTGTTATCCCTCCCTGTTCTGGAACTCCAATCACATGCAAGTTATTCTTCTTGATAGATTCCTACACTATTCTTAGGGTTTCTTCATTTTTTTTAAATTCTTTTATCTGATTTTTCTTCAACTATATTGGTGTCATTTGCCTTATCCTCCAGCTCCCCCACTCTGCATTCCAATTCCTCGATTCTGCTCCCCTGACTTCCTATTGAATTGTCTAATTCTGTAATTTTATTGTTAATCTTTTGGATTTCTGAATGCTGTCTCTCTATGGCTTCTTGCAGCTTATTAATTTTTTCACTATGTTCTTGAATAATCTTTTTGATTTCTTCAACTGCTTTATCAGTGTGTTCCTTGGCTTTTTCTGTAGATTGCCTTATTTCATTTCTGAGGTCATTCCTGATGTCTTGAAGCATTCTGTGTATTAGTTTTTTATATTCTGCATCTGGCAATTCCAGGAATGTATCTTCATTTGGGAAAGACTTTGATTCTATGATTTGGGGGGTTGCATGGTCTGCTTCTTTAAATGGTTTGATATTGACTGCTTTCTCTGAGCCATCTATAAGATATTGTAATGATTTATTTTATATTTGCCCACTGAGTCTTATCTTCTTGTTTTGTTTTGTTACAATACACCCAGATGGGCTACTAGATTGCGCTATCTTGATTGTTTGTAGCCTTTGAATCACTTATGTCCTATTACCAGATGGTTTGAGCTGTTACCAGATATATGAGCCTATGAATCTTTTCACTATCCTTGAATAGAATCAGCTTGGGTGTGCTGATAGTGGGTCACCTAGTGTGTGGTGTAGGCTGTCACCTATTAACTTAGAGGAGTAGTGGTGATGGTTATATGCACCAGATTCTAGCAGCAGCAGGGGAGTCACACTCTGAGGAAGGCAGGATGCTGACAGCCTTCCCCCACGTGCTAGTGAGGTAAGAGTGTCTTTATTCTCTAGAGCTCTCTGGTGGGTGGGCTCTGCAGCTGTAACTTCAGCACCCAATGCTTGTATCTCTAAAGATTGTTTGGCGTCACTATCCTCAGACCTCTTTAGCAGGTGGCTAGGTGGTGTGGGTGGAGCTTCAGCCCTCAGTTTCCTGCTGTGGATCAGTGAGGGCTCTGTTGATAGGTAGAGAGGTATCAGATCTCCAAAACTTGCCTTTCCACTGCTCAGCTAAAACGATTACAGTGAGATCTCTATCAGAATTGCCTTTGCATTATAATAGCCACCTGGTTCCCTGTAGGGATGAAAGGCAAAGACTGTGGATCTCTTATGCTTGGTTGGAGCTGGTTCTGTATTATTATTCCAGTTTATGGAAGTCAGAGAAGGATTTTTCCCCCCGGTTGTTAATTGCTGCTTTTCTCAGGCCAGGAGAATGGTTAGAAAAGGAAGAAAAAAAATCCCACAGAGCACTTCACTCCCTTGCCCAGGAAAGTCCAATGTTAATGAAGCCTGCTGGGGCAGGGAGGGGAGGGGTCAGATAGATAGGAGAGATTAGCGGGGCAATATAGACAAAGTTACTTATCTTGCTTGGTGATGACTGTTTTATCCGAGATTCCAGAGGGGCGTGTAGCCTGCGTGCACTGGCTGGGTCAAGATTGCCCCCGAATGTAAGGGCTGCATCCTGTGCTTTCACCATCTCAGGAAGCCGTGATCAGCTCCTCCGCGCTTAGTCCAAAGCCCAGCTCCAAGGTTTTCTGGCTGGGACACTGCACTCCAGGCTCGGAAACCAGTCGCTGCTTCCCTGTGGTTTCTTGTTCTCCTGTCAGCAGCATCGGTGTACAGCTGGTGTGCGCTGGATGGGTGCCCACCAAGGTTACTCCAGGGGGCTAAAGCTGTGTCCCATGCTTGTCCCATCTGAGTAAGCTGCGATCAGCCACACCACTCTGGCTCCAGGGAAGCACGAGGGCTCAAGGCTGTGGCACAGGACACCAGCTCCAGAAGCAGTCCCTGCTTCAGTGCTCAGCTTTTTGCTCCCCTGTCACTCAGGTCAACTCCTTAGTTCTGTTTGATGGTCAGGATTCATAGATTGTCATGTATGTAATCGATTCACTTGTTTTTTTTTTGAGTCTTTGTTGCAAGTGATCAGCAGAAGCTTCTACCTAGTCAGCCATCTTGGTCCCGCTGAGACCTTTTTTTTAATGCAGGCATTTACTGCTGTAAATTTCTCTCCTAGCACTGCCTTTGCTGTGTCCCATAAATTTTGGTATGCTGCACTTTCATTTTCAGTTGGCTCTAAGTATTTTCTGATTTCCTTGACTTGCTGATTCTTTAATAGTGTGTTGTTTAATTTCTACATGTTTGTTTATTTTCCAGTTTTGCTTCTGCTATTAATTTCTAGTTTAATTCCATTGTAGTCGGAGATGATACTTTGTATGATTTCAATATTTTAAAATTTATTTAGACTTGTTTTGTGACCTAGCATATGGTCCATCCTGAAGAATGAACCATGTGCACTGAAGAATGTGTCTTCTACTGTTGTTGGGTGGAGTGTTCTGTATAGGTCTGTTAAGTCATATAAAACAACTACGTTTTACAGTGCTGTTCAAATTCTCCATAGGCAGTCCCTGACTTACGATGTATTTGAGTTACGATGAACCACATTTATGATGCCTATTTTTTTTTTGTACATCTTATCTTTAGTAATATCTACTAAATACAATGTTGGAGCACATAATTTGCTGGTGTTATTGTTCTCAGATGTTGACTAGCAGATCTTCAGTGTTCAATTTACTGTTCAAATCACTGCCATATAATGTAGTTCCCGACTTATGACGGGGTTCTGTTCTGATGACTTCGTCATAATTCGGTTCTGACGTAAGTAGAATACCTGTTTTTTTTTTTTTTTTGGTTTGCGTTATTATTACCTTTTAGTATCAGTCTTTGGGGGTTGGAAACATTACATATAAACTTTCAGATGTATTTTAATACATAAAAAAATAACACATAAAATTTGGTCTCTATGCATTTACCAAATTCTAGATATTTCATATAAATGAGATCATACAATATTTGTCCTTTTGTTACTGACTGATTTCACTCAGCATAATGTTTTCAAGGTTCATTAATGTCATAACATGTATCAGGACTTCATTTTTCTTTATGGCTGAGTAATATTCCAGTGTATGTATGTATCACATTTTGTTTATCCATTCATTTGTTGATGGCCATTTAGGTTGTTTCCACCTTTTGGCTATTGTGAATGTAATTGCTATATCTTCTTGATGAACTGACTCTTTTATCATTATAGAATGCCCTTCTTTGACTCTTATAAGAAATTTTTAGTTAAAGTCTATTTTGTTTGATATCAGTATAGCCATCCCAGTTCTCTTGTGGTTAGTATTTGCAAGGAATATTTTTTTCCCATCCTTCCACTTTTAACTTATTTGTGTCTTTGGGTCTCAGGTGTGTTTCTTGTAAACAGCATATAGATGGATCATGTTTTTTTTTTTTTTATCCTTTCTACAATTCTTCCTTTCTATTGGAGAGCTTAATATGTTTACTTTTAAGGTAATATGGAAAGATTTACTTCTGTCATTTTACTCTTTGTTTGTTTTTGTGTCTTATACCTCCTTCGTCCCTCATTTCCTCCAATACTGCCATATTTATATTTAGGTTTTTTGTTGTTGTTGTTGTTATAAGCCATTTTGATTTCCTTCTTTCCTTTGTGCATATATATGTATATTTTGGTATTTTCTTTGTGGTTACCGTGAGAGTTACAATTAACATCTTAAATTAATAACAACCTAGTTTATATTAATACTAACTTAATTTCTGTAATATACAAAAACTATTTTTTTAAATTGTGTTTTAGGTGAAACTTTACAGAGCAAATTAGTTTCTCATTCAACAATCTGTATACAATTTGTTTTGTGACATTGGTTGCAATCCCTGTGATGTCTCAACACTCTCCCTTTCCACATCCCAATTCCCCATTTCCATCCATTCATTTTTCCTGTCCCTTCCTGCCTTCTGGTCATTGTTTTTGGACAGGTATTGCCATTTTGCAAAAACTCAATTCTTACACCACTCCTCTTGATTTTATGTAACTGTTATAATAAGTCACATCTTTAAACATCATGTGCCAAAATAGCATACATTTATAATTATATTTTATGTATTTGTCTTTTGAAATCATATGGAACATAATTAAGGAGCCCTGGTGGTGCAGTGGTTAAGTGCTTGACTGCTAACTGAAAGGTTGGCAGTTCAACCCACCAGCCAGTCTTAGGGAGAAAGATATGTCAGTCTGCTTCCACAAAGATTACAGCTTTGGAAACCCTATAGGGCAATTCTACTGTGTTCTGTAGGGTCTCTATGAGCTGGCATTGACTTGAGGGTAGTGGGTTTGGTTTTTTGATTTATAGGAGATGACCATTAAAGTTACAAACCAAAAATATCATAAAACTATCACTTATATTTGTCCACGAGATTACCTTTATGGGAAATCTTTCTTTTCTATATACATCTTACAGTTGTTGTCTTATAACCTTTCAGTTCTATTCAGAGAACTCCCTTTAACATTTCTTGTAATGCAGGTCTAGACATCATTAACTCCCTCAGTTTTTGTTTATCTGGAAATGTCTTAATTTTGCCCTCATTCTTTTTTTCTGTTTTTTTTTTTTCTTTTTTTTTAAAAATTTTTATTAAGCTTCAAGTGAACATTTACCATTCCAATCAGTCTGTCACATGTAGGTTTACATACATCTTACTCCCTTCTCCCACTTGCTCTCCCCCTATTGAGTCAGCCCTTACAGTCTCTCGTTTCGTGCCAATTTTACCTTCTTCCCTCTCTCTCTATCTTCCCATCCCCCCTCCAGTCAAGAGTTGCCAACACACTCTCCCGTGTCCACCTGATTTAATTAGCTCACTCTTCATCAGTATCTCTCTCCCCCCCACTGACCAGTCCTTTTCATGCCTGATGATTTGTCTTCGGGGTTGGTTCCTGTCCTGTGCCATCAGAAGTTCTGGGGAGCATTGTCTCTGGGATTCCTCTAGTCGCAATCATACCATTAGGTGTGGTCTTTTAATGAGAATTTGGGGTCTGTATCCCATTGGTCTCCTGCTCCCTCAGGAGTTGTCTCTTGTGCTCCCTGACAGGGCAGACATCGATTGTGGCCGGGCACCAACTTGTTCTTCTGGTCTCAGGATATTGTAGGTCTCTGGTTCAAGTGGCCCTTTCTGTCTCTTGGGTTCTTAGTTGTCGTGTGACCTTGGTGTTCTTCCTTTGCCTTTGCTCCCGGTGGGTTGAGACCAATTAATGTATTTTAGATGGCTGCTTGTTGGCATTTAGGACCCCAGGTGCCACAATTCAAAGTGGGATGCAGAGTGTTTTCATAATAGAATTGTTTTGCCCATTGATTTAGAAGTCCTCTCAAACCAAGTTCCCCAGACCCCAGCCCCTGCTTCGCTATCCTTTGAAGCTTTCATTTTATCTCGGAAACCTCTTTACTTTTAATCCTGTCCAATTAGGCTGACCTTCCTTGTTTTGAGTGTTGTCTTTCCCTTCACCCAAAGCAGTTCCCATCTACAGATTGATCAATAAAAAGCCCTCTCCCTCCCTCCCTCCCTCCCTCCCCCCTTTGTAACCACAAAAGTATGTGTTCTTTTCCGTTTTTTCTATTCCTCAAGATCTTATAATAGTGGTCTTATACAATATTTGTCCTTTTGCAACTGACTCATTTCGCTCAGCATAATGCCTTCCAGATTCCTCCATGTTATGAAATGTTTCAGAGATTCGTCACTGTTCTTTATCGATGCGTAGTATTCCATTGTGTGAATATACCACAATTTATTTACCCATTCGTCCGTTGATGGACATCTTGGTTGCTTCCAGCTTTTTGCTATTGTAAACAGAGCTGCAATAAACATGGGTGTGCATATATCTGTTTGTGTGAAGGGTCTTGTATTTTTAGGGTATATTCCGAGGAGTGGGATTTCTGGTTTGTATGGTAGTTCTATTTCTAACTGTTTAAGATAACGCCAGATGGATTTCCACAGTGGTTGTACCATTTGACAATCCCACCAGCAGTGTATGAGAGTTCCAGTCTCTCCGCAGCCTCTCCAACATTTATTATTTTGTGATTTTTGAATTAATGCCAGTCTAGTTGGTGTCAGATGGAATCTCATCGTAGTTTTAATTTGCATTTCTCTAATGGCTAATGATCGAGAGCATTTTCTCATGTATCTGTTGGCTGCCTGAATATCTTCTTTAGTGAAATGTGTGTTCATATCCTTTGCCCACTTCTTGATTGGGTTGTTTGTCTTTTTGTGGTTGAGTTTTGACAGAATCATGTAGATTTTAGAGATCAGGCGCTGGTCTGAGATGTCATAGCTGAATATTCTTTCCCAGTCTGTAGGTGGTCTTTTTACTCTTTTGGTGAAGTCTTTAGATGAGCATAGGTGTTTGATTTTTAGGAGCTCCCAGTTATCGGGTTTCTCTTCATCATTTTTGGTAATGTTTTGTATTCTGTTTATGCCCTGTATTAGGGCTCCTAGGGTAGATCCTATTTTTTCTTCCAAGATTTTTATCGTTTTAGTCTTTATGTTTAGGTCTTTGATCCACTTGGAGTTAGTTTTTGTGCATGGTGTGAGGTATGGGTCCTGTTTCATTCTTTTGCAAATGGATATCCAGGTATGCCAGCACCATTTGTTAAAAAGACTATTATTTCCCCAATTGACTGACACTGGTCCTTTGTCAAATATCAGCTGCTCATACGTGGATGGATTTATATCTGGATTCTCAATTCTGTTCCATTGGTCTATGTGCCTGTTGTTGTACCAGTACCAGGCTGTTTTGACTACTGTAGCTATATAATAGGTTCTGAAATCAGGTAGGGTGAGGCCTCCCACTTTCTTCTTCTTTTTCAGTAATGTTTTGCTTATCCGGGGATTCTTTCCTTTCCATATGAAATTAGTGATTTGTTTCTCTATTCCCTTAAAGTATGACATTGGTATTTGGATTGGAAGTGCGTTGTATGTATAAATGGCTTTTGGTAGAATAGACATTTTTACTATGTTGAGTCTTCCTATCCATGAGCAGGGTATGTTTTTCCATTTAAGCGTGTCCTTTTGAATTTCTTGTAGCAGAGTTTTATAGTTTTCTTTGTATAGGTCTTTTACATCCTTGGTAAGATTTATTCCTAAGTATTTTATCTTCTTGGGGGCTACTGTGAATGGTATTGATTTGGTTATTTCCTCTTCGGTGTTCTTTTTGTTGATGTAGAGGAATCCAAGTGATTTTTGTATGTTTATTTTATATCCTGAGACTCTTCCAAACTCTTCTATTAGTTTCAGTAGTTTTCTGGAGGATTTCTTAGGGTTTTCCATGTATACGATCATGTCATCTGCAAATAGTGATAGCTTTACTTCCTCCTTACCAATCTGAATACCCTTTATTTCTTTGTCTAGCCTAATTGCCCTGGCTAGGACTTCAAGTACGATGTTGAATAAGAGCGGTGATAAAGGGCATCCTTGTCTGGTTCCCGTTCTCAAGGGAAATGCTTTCAGGTTCTCTCCATTTAGAGTGATATTGGCCGTTGGCTTTGCATATATGCCCTTTATTATGTTGAGGAATTTTCCTTCAATTCCTATTTTGGTGAGAGTTTTTATCATAAATGGGTGTTGGACTTTGTCAAATGCCTTTTCTGCATCAATTGATAAGATCATGTGGTTTTTGTCTTTTGTTTTATTTATGTGATGGATTACATTAATGGTTTTTCTGATATTAAACCAGCCTTGCATACCTGGTATAAATCCCACTTGATCAGGGTGAATTATTTTTTTGATGTGTTGTTGGATTCTATTGGCTAGAATTTTATTAAGGATTTTTGCATCTATGTTCATGAGGGATATAGGTCTAAAATTTTCTTTTTTTGTAATGTCTTTACCTGGTTTTGGTATCAGGGAGATGGTAGCTTCATAGAATGAGTTGGGTAGTATTCCGTCTTTTTCTATACTTTGAAATACCTTCAATAGTAATGGTGTTAAGTCTTCTCTGAAGGTTTGGTAGAACTCTGCAGTGAAGCCATCTGGGCCAGGACTTTTTTTTGTTGGGAGTTTTTTGATTACCATTTCAATCTCTTTTTTTGTTATGGGTCTATTTAGTTGTTCTACTTCTGTATGTGTTAGTTTAGGTAAGTAGTGTTGTTCCAAGAATTTATCCATTTCTTCTAGGTTTTCAAATTTGTTAGAGTACAATTTTATGTAGTAATCTGATATGATTCTTTTGATTTCATTTGGTTCTGTTGTGATGTGGTCCTTCTCGTTTCTTATTCGGGTTATTTGTTTCCTTTCCTGTTTTTCTTTAGTCAGTCTAGCCAATGGTTTATCAATTTTGTTAATTTTTTCAAAGAACCAGCTTTTGGCTTTGTTAATTCTTTCAATTGTTTTTCTGTTCTCTAATTCATTTAGTTCAGCTCTAATTTTTATTATTTGTTTTCTTCTGGTGCCTGATGGATTCTTTTGTTGCTCACTTTCTATTTGTTCAAGTTGTCGGGACAGTTCTCTGATTTTGGCTCTTTCTTCTTTTTGTATGTGTGCATTTATCGATATAAATTGGCCTCTGAGCACTGCTTTTGCTGTGTCCCAGAGGTTTTGATAGGAAGTATTTTCATTCTCGTTGCTTTCTAAGAATTTCCTTATTCCCTCCTTGATGTCTTCTATAACCCAGTCTTTTTTCAGGAGGGTATTGTTCATTTTCCAAGTATTTGATTTCTTTTCCCTAGTTTTTCTGTTATTGATTTCTAGCTTCATTGCCTTGTGGTCTGAGAAGATGCTTTGTAATATTTCGATGTTTTGGATTCTGCAAAGATTTGTTTTATGCCCTAATATGTGGTCTATTCTAGAGAATGTTCCATGTGTGCTAGAAAAAAAAGTATATTTTGCAGCAGTTGGGTGGAGAGTTCTGTATAAGTCAATGAGGTCAAGTTGGTTGATTGTTGTAAGTAGGTCTTCCGTGTCTCTATCGAGCTTCTTACTGGATGTCCTGTCCTTCTCCGAAAGTGGTGTGTTGAAGTCTCCTACTATATATGTGGAGGTGTCTATCTCACTTTTCAATTCTGTTAAAATTTGATTTATGTATCTTGCAGCCCTGTCATTAGGTGCGTAAATATTTAATATGGTTATGTCTTCCTGATCAATTGTCCCTTTTATCATTATATAGTGTCCTTCTTTATCCTTTGTGGCGGATTTAAGTCTAAAGTCTATTTTGTCAGAAATTAATATTGCTACTCCTCTTCTTTTTTGCTTATTGTTTGCTTGATATATTTTTTTCCATCCTTTGAGTTTTAGTTTGTTTGTGTCTCTAAGTCTAAGGTGTGTCTCTTGTAGGCAGCATATAGATGGATCGTGTTTTTTTATCCAGTCCGTGACTCTCTGTCTCTTTATTGGTGCATTTAGTCCATTTACATTCAGCGTAATTATAGATAAGTAAGTTTTTAGTGCTGTCATTTTGATGCCTTTTTATGTGTGTTGTTGGCCATTTCATTTTTCCACATGCTTTTTTGTGCTGAGACGTTTTTCTTAGTAGCTTGTGAGATCCTCATTTTCATAATGTTTAACTTTGTGTTTATTGAGTCGTTACGTTTTTCTTGGCTTTTTTCTTGAGTTATGGAATTGATATTCCTTTTTGTGGTTACCTTTTTATTTACCCCTATTTTTCTAAGTAAAACCCTAACTTGTATCCTTCTATTTCGCCTTGTATCACTCTCCATCTGGCAGTTCAATGCCTCCTATATTTAGTCCCTCTTTTTGATTATTTTGATCGTTTAGCTATTGATTTCCATGATTTCCTGTTGTGTGTATTATTTTGTTTATTTATTTATTTTTTAGAATTAGTCTTAATTTGTTTGTTTTTGTGCTTTCCCTGTTTGAGTTGCGTTGATATCAGGACGTTCTGTTTTGTGACCTTGTATTGTGCTGGTACCTGATATTATTGGTCATCAGGCCAAACAATCTCCTTTAGCATTTCTTGCAGTCTTGGTTTAGTTTTTGCAAATTCTCTAAACTTGTGTTTATCTGTAAATATCTTAATTTCTCCTTCATATTTCAGAGAGAGTTTTGCTGGATATATGATCCTTGGTTGGCAGTTTTTCTCGTTTAGTGCTCTGTATATGTCGTCCCATTCCCTTCTTGCCTGCATGGTTTCTGCTGAGTAGTCTGAACTTATTCTTATTGATTCTCCCTTGAAGGAAACCTTTCTTTTCTCCCTGGCTGCTTTTAAAATTTTCTGTTTGTCTTTGGTTTTGGCAAGTTTGATGATGATATGTCTTGGTGTTTTTCTTTTTGGATCAATCTTAAATGGGGTTCGATGAGCATCTTGGATAGATATCCTTTCTTCTTTCATGATGTCAGGGAAGTTTTGTGTCAGGAGTTCTTCAACTATTTTCTCTGTGTTTTCTGTCCCCCCTCCCTGTTCTGGGACTCCAATCACTCGCAAGTTATCCTTCTTGATGGAGTCCCACATGATTCTTAGGGTTTCTTCATTTTTTTAAATTCTTTTATCTGATTTTTTTCCAGCTATGTTGGTGTTGTTTCCCTGGTCCTCCAGAAGTCCCAGTCTACATTCTAATTGCTCGAGTCTGCTCCTCTGACTTTCTATTGCGTTGTCAAATTCTGTAATTTTATTGTTAATCTTTTGGATTTCTACATGCTGTCTCTCTATGGATTCTTGCAACTTGTTAATTTTTCCACTATGTTCTTGAATAATCTTTTTGAGTTCTTCAACAGTTTTATCAGTGTGTTCCTTGGCTTTTTCTGCATTTATCCTAATTTCATTTGTGATATCTTTAAGCATTCTGTAAATTAGTTTTTTATATTCTGTATCTGATAATTCCAGGATTGTATCTTCATTTGGGAAAGATTTTGATTCTTTTGTTTTGGGGGGTTGGAGAAGCTGTCATGGTCTGTTTCTTTATGTGGTTTGATATGGACTGCTGTCTCCGAGCCATCACTGGGAAACTAGATTTTCCAAGTAGTCAGCTAAAAAAAAATGCAGTCAGATCCCTATCTGAATTCTCTCTCTGGCTCCGGGTATTCGGATGTTAATGGGGTCGCCTGGGGAGGGTGGGGGAGGGATCTGAGAGCTAGGAGTGTAGCACCACAGAATATAGAGCTGAACACCACGTTCACGCTCCGCCCCCGTTCGCCAAAATCCGGGCTGGACGGGTCCCTGGCTAGGACACTGCTTTCCTTGCTCGGAAACCAGTCCCTTCCTCCTGGGGACTTCCTCCGGTGCGCGGCACCGCTCGTGGGCACTGGGTGGGCGTTTCCCGCACGAACGGGTGGGCCCGCCCCCAGGGTCTATTCAGGCGATTATAATTAGATCCCGCGGTCACGCCCCGCCTGTGCGCGCGCCCAAATCCCAGCGGGATGACTTCCGGGTTGAGACGCTGCTTTCCCTGTTCGGGAACCAGTCACTTCCTCCCCGGGACTTCTCCTTCCGGAGCGCCACACCTCTCGCGCGAACTGGGTTGGCGTCACCTGCACGGCCAGGTGGGCCCGCCCCCTGGGTCAATTCAGGGCAATAAAAATGGACTCCGTGCTCACGCCCCGCTCGTGCGCGCGCCCAAGCCCCAGCAGGACGGCACCCCGTCTGGGACGCTACTTTCTGCGCTTCGGGACCAATCAGTTCCTCCGCACGGCCAGGTGGGCCCGCCCCCTGGGTCAATTCAGGGCGATAAAAATGGACTCCGCGCTCACGCCCCGCCCGCACGCGCCCAAGCCCCAGCAGGGCGGCACTCTGTCTGGGACGCTACTTTCTGCGCTTTGGGACCAATCAGTTCCTCCGCACGGCCAGGTGGGCCCGCCCCCTGGGTCAATTCAGGGCAATAAAAATGGACTCCGCGCTCACGGCCCGCTCGTGCGCGCGCCCAAGCCCCAGCAGGGCGGCACTCTGTCTGGGACGCTACTTTCTGCGCTTTGGGACCAATCAGTTCCTCCCGGGGACTTCTCCTTCCAGTGTGCCACACCTCTCGCGCAAACTGGGAGGGCGTCACTCGCACGACCAGGTGTTCCCGCCCTCTGGGTCAATTCAGGGTAATAAAAATGGACCCCGCGCTCATGCCCCGCCCACGCGCGCGCGCGCGCGCGCGTGCCCAGATCGCAGCGGAATGGCTCCCCGTCTGGGATGCTGCTTTCCCTGTTTTGAGACCAGACACCTCCGGGGATTTCTCCCTCTGGTGTGCCGTGCCACACGCGCGGACTGGGTGCGCGTCCTCCCGCACGAACGCGTGGGCCCCGCCCTGGGGTCACTCCAGGAAAACACAGCTGACCCCCCCCCCGCGCGCGCCCCGTCGGCTTCTCGCCTAACTCCCGGCGGACGGCACGGCACCCCAGCTGGGACGCTGTTCTCCCCCCTCTCAGATCAGTCACTGCCTCCCGGGTGTTTCTCCCTCCGGCTGCGCCCCTACGCCGCCCGCGCCAACCTGCTAGGCTTCCTCCCGGGATGGGTTCGGGGGGGAAGGGGTGGGCCCCCTTTCTGTGCCGTCTGCCCCCCTGGGCTCTGCCCCAGATCGAGCTCCGAAGGTCACCTGCCTGGTGCGCTGGCTCCTAGTTCTGAAAACAGTCGCTGTCTGCCCGTATTTGTTCGTCCTCCGTCTCTAAGTCTGTGCTTGTTGTTCAGAGTTCATAGATTGTTATGTATGTGATCGATTCCCTTGTTTTTCCGAGTCTTTGTTGCAAGAGGGATCCGCGGGAGCGTCCACCTAGTCCGCCATCTTGGCCCCCCGGCCTTTTTTTCTGTTTTTAATTGTGCTTTAAGTGGAAGTTTACAAATCAAGTCAGTCTCTCATACAAAACCTTACATACTACTTGCTATGTACTCCTAGTTGCTCTCCCCCTAATAAGACAGCACATTCCTCCTCTCCATCCTGTATTCCCTGTGTCCATTCATCCAGCTCCTGTCCCTTTCTGCCTTCTCATCTCGCCTCCAGACAGGAGCTTCCCACATAGTCTCATGTGTCTACTTGATCCAAGAAGCTCACTCCTCACCAGCATCATTTTCTTTCTTATCTAATCCCTGTCTGAAGTGTTGGTTTGGGAAACAGTTCCAGTCTTGGGCTTACAGAAGGTAAGGGGACAATGACTCTGGGGTCCATCTAGTCTCAGTCAGACCATTAAGTCTGGTCTTTTTATGAGAATTTGAGGTGCACATCCCACTGTTCTCCTGCTCTATCAGGGATTCTGTGTTGTGTTCCCTGTTAGGACAGTAATCAGTTGTAGCTGGGTACCATCTAGTTCTTCTGGTCTCAGCCTGATGTAGTCTCTGGTTTATGTGGCCCTTTGTGTCTCTTAGGCTCACTATTGCCTTGTTGTCTTTGGTGTTCTTAATTCTCTTTGCTCCAGGTGGGTTGAGACCAATTGATGCATCTTAGATGGCCACGGGCTAGTGTTTAAGACCCCAGATGCCATTCACCAAAGTGGGATGCAGAATGTTTTCTTAATACATTTTGTTATACCAATCGGCCTAGATGGCCCCTGAAACTATGGTCCCCAGACCCCCGCCCCTGCTACTCTGGCCTTTGAAGTGTTTGGTTGTATTCAGGAAACTGTTTTTGGTTTAGTCCAGTTGTGCTGACCTCTCCCATATTATGTGTTGTCTTGCCCTTCACCTAAAATAGTTCAAGTCTACTATCGAATTAGTGAATACCCCCTCCCTCCCTCTCGACCCTCGTAACCATCAAAGAATATTTTCTTCTGTGTTTAAAATATTTCTTGAGTTCTTATAATAGTGGTCTCATGCAATATTTGTCCTTTTGCAACTGACTAATTCACTCAGCATAATGCCTTCCAAATTCCTCCATGTTATGAGATGTTTCACGGATTCATCATTGTTCTTTATCATTGCATAGTATTCCATTGTGTGAATATACCACAATTTATTTATGCATTCATCCACTGATGGGAACCTTGGTTGCTTCCATCTTTTTGCTATTGTAAACAGTGCTGTAATGAACATGGGTGTGCATATACCTGTTCGTGTGAAGGCTCTTATTTTTCTAGGATATATTCCAAGGAGTGGGATTGCTGGATCGTATGGCAGTTCTATTTTTAGCTTTTTAAGGAAGCGCCAAATCGATTTCCAAAGTGTTTGTATCGTTTTACATTCCCACCAGCAGTGCATAAGTGTTCCAGTCTCTTCACAACCTCTCCAGCATTTGTTAGTTTGTGTTTTCTGGATTAATGCCAGCGTTGTTGGAGTGAGATGGTATGTCTTTGCAGTTTTGATTTGCATTTCTCTAATGGCTAATGATCATGAGCATTTCCTCACGTATCTGTTAGCTGCCTGAATGTCTTCTTTGGTAAAGTGTCTGTTCAGATCCTTTGCCCATTTTTTAATTGGGTTATTTGTCTTTTTGTTGTTGAGGTTTTGCAGTATCATGTAGATTTTAGAGATCAGATGCTGATCAGATTTGTTGTAGCCAAATTTTTTTTCCCAGTTTGTAGGTAATCTTTTTACTCTTTTGGTGAAGTCTTTGGATGAGCATAAGTGTTTGATTTTTAGGAGCTCCCAGTTGTCTAGTTTCTCTTCTGGTGTTTGTGCATTGTTAGTAATGTTTTGTATACTGTTTATGCCATGTATTGTTTGCCCTCATTCTTGAAAGACAGTTTTGATAGACATAATATTCTTGCCAGTTTCTTTTAGCACTTTAAATACATCATTCCACTGCCTTCTGACCTTTACAATTTCTGAGGAAAAACTGACAGTCTTACTGAAGATCCCTTGTATGTGACATTTCACTTCTCTCTTGCTGCTCTTGGCATGGTCTCATTGTCTTCGGTCTTCATAATTTGATTATAATGTTTCTCAGTGAGGATGTCTTTGGTTTACCCTACTTTGAGTTTGTTGAACGAACTTCTTGGATTTGTAAACTGTATTTTTTGTCAAATTTGGGACGTTTCCTACTATTTTTTCAAAATTCCTTCTATCCTCTTGTCTCTCTCTTTCCCTTCTGGGATTCTCATGACAGGTATGTAAGTTTGCTTAATGGAATCCCACCATTCCATTAGGCATTGCTCAGTTTTCTTGATATTTTTTTCTTTTTGTTCTTGAGACCAATAATATTGATCGCTTTATCCTCTGCTTTGCTGAGTCTTCATTCTGCAAGCTCAAGTCTGCTGTTGTGTTTCTTCACTGGATTTTTCATTTCAGTTATTGTAGTTTTCAGCTCCAGTAATTCTGTTTGGTTCCCTTTTAAGTATTTACCTCTTTGTTGATATTCTCATTTAGTTCATTTGTCTTTTTCCTGATTTCCTTTAGTTCCTTGTCCATGTATTCCTTTAGTTCTTTGAGCATATTAAATACTATTGTTTTAAGGTCTTTTAGTCTGCCTATTATCCTGTCTTCCATGGAGACAATTTCTCTCCCTTTGTCTTGTTCTTTTGACTAAGCCATCATTTTCAGTTTCTTTACAAGGCTTTTGATTTTTGTTGTTGTTGAATCCAAGATATTAGAATATTACAAAGTGCTAGCACTGAGAATGTGTGTGGCTTTCTCAATTCCTTGCATGCACTGTATTTTCCAAAGTGTTAATTTCTGCAAGAAAGTTTCAGGTGGTCACAGCCTTTAATCTTTGCTTACTACTCCCTCTTCTGCCTTGTGTGAACTCCGATTCAGATCTCACCAAGGATTCAGCCCTTCAGGCAGCTCTTAGAAGATCACAACAGACACACTGTAAAGTCCATCAGCAAAGTCTGCCCTGCTCACTGCAAAGCCAGAGTTTGGAGCCTCTTCTTTGAGAATGCAAGCTATGGTTCACTTTGCTGCAACTACTCCCTTTCTGTACTTGGGGGATGGGTGGCAGGTACTGTAGAAAAAGAAGTTTTCTTACCATTTAAAAGTCGCCTCTTTCTTGTTTTAGGGTATGGTTAGTTGCTGCAATTCCCCATCTACTTTTCAGTGTTCTTACAGTGTTGAGATTACAGATGTCTATTTGCTTTTCTTGGTTCTCATGTGGGAATGTTGGGATTTTACACCTGCTTATGCTGCTATCTTTCCAGAAGACTCTATATGTTGTATTAGCTTTTTCTTTAAAGTCAGGTTTTATTTTTTATTTATGGTTCCTACGGAAACACTGGTGGTGTAGTGGTTAAGTGCTACGGCTGCTAATAGCAGTTTGAATCCACCAGGCACTCCTTGGAAACTCTGTGGGGCAGCTCTACTCTATCCTATAGGGTCACTATGAGTCGGAGTCAACTCAACGGCACTGGGTTTTTTTTTTTATGGTTTCTATGTTTTTTCTTTCTGTGTATTCTGTTTGACGTTTTCTTTTAAAAAAATCTTTAAAAAAAATCAAAACCAAGCCCCACTGGGACTTTAATTGAAATTTTGTTTGACTTTTTAGTTAATTGGGGAAGAACTGACATCTATATACTATAGAAATATTGCCATCTAGGAAAGTGAGATGTTTTGCTGGCCATTAGAATATTATCTTAACAATGTTTGAAAATTTTCTTGTAGTTCTTAGATTTCTGTTAAGATTATCCTTTTGCCATCAAATCTATTCCAACTCATAGCAGCCCTGTAAGACAGAATAGAACTGCCTCACAGGATTTCCAAAGCTGTAATCTTTACGGAAGCAGAATGCCACATCTTTTTCTTGTGGAGTGGGCTGGCGGGTTTGAACCACCAACCTTTCGGGTGACAGCCAAGCACATTAACCACTGCTCCAGCAGGGCTCTTAGGTTATCATTAATTATTTTAAATTTTAGTGATTATTATGGTAGTATTTTCCCATTCTTCTACCAAATTGATAACTATATTTTCTTTGTAATTGACTACCCTGCATAATTTGCTCATTAGTTTGAACAGTTTTTTTTAGTTGTTGATTTTCTTAGGGTTTCCAGCTATACCAACATATGGTGATAAATTGGTCTACTCCTTTCCAATAGTTACAGCTTTTATTTCTGTTTTACATATTAGCCTTGGTCACAGCTCCTAGAGGCATGTGAAAATTAACAATGTATAGTAAACATCCTTTTGTTCCTGCTATTTATAGAAATGCCTCCCAGTTATTCAGTCAAGTATGAAGTAAAAAGTATTTATCCAATAAAACAAAGTTTTTTGGGGGTGGAGGGAGACTTCTTTGAGAATCCGATCATAGTTTTATCAATTTTATTTCTAGGAAATGCTTATAGACACACACACGTAAAATTTTGCATTCAATTTCATGGGATAACATGCCTTTTTATGTTAGGATTCTGGACCTCTAGAATTCTAACGTAAGAACTTCTGATATAAAGGAAATACCTTTTTATTCCTGATTTTTAAGAGTTTTGATTTTTTAAATCATGAGTTGGATTCGAATTTAATTAAATGCTTTTAAAGCATTCTTAGTACTAATGAGTTTTCTTATTTAACCTATTAACCTGACTTATGCTATTTATGGAAACCCTGGTGGCGTAGTGGTTAAGTGCTAGGGCTGCTAACTAAGAGGTCAGCAGTTCGAATCCTCCAGGTGCTCCTTGGAAACTCCATTGGGCAGTTCCACTCTGTCCTATAGGGTCACTATGAGTCGGAATTGACTCCAGGGCAGTAGGTTTGGTTTTTTTTTAATGCTATTTATAGATTTCCTACTATCAATTAAATCTTGCAGACTTGAAATAAACTATGTGTGAATGTGGTAGGTTATTAATTTAATATTCTCTCACATTTAATTTTTACATAGTCTTTATGCATTTTACCTCTTTTTATAAGTGCTAATGGTCTATGAGGAGCCCCGGTGGTGCAGTGGTTAAGAGCAATGGCTACTAACCCAAAAGGGTCTACGTTTATAGATTTTAGCTGTACTTGTCAAATTTAGTGTCAAATTAATTTTAGTTACATGAAAAACTGAGCAGGTTTCTGTTTTGTTTTATTTTTCTTAGAACGGTTTATGGAATATTAGAAATTAGCTCACTGAAAGCTTGAAAGGACTCACAGGTAAAACTATTTGTTCCCCCAGCCTTCCTTTGAAGGTACTTCTTTGCAGACTTTTTTATGTTACTTTATTGGTTTTTGGTCTGTTAAGATTTTCTCCTCCTTCTTTATAGTTTCCTAGAAAATTATCTATATCATCAAGATTGTCAGACCCACATTTCTGTTTTTCTCTTCTGTCCATTATATTTTATTTATTTGCATTTTCTTTCTTCCTAAAATTGCATTTGGCAAAGATTTGTCTATTTTTAAAAGAAAAATTCTATTTTCCTTGCTTTTAAGTAATTTATTTATAGTTTTATATTGTTTCTTTCCTCTTGGTTTCCCTAGGTTTGTTTTGCTATCCTTTGACAAACTTCTTGAATTGAATACATTTTTAAAATAATAAAATCTGTTAAGGCTATGAATTTACCATTGATGGTAATTTTGACCACAGTTTTAAAAATCTGAGATACAGTGTTGTCATTTTTACTCTTTAAAATATTCATATATTGTATATTTATTTTCTTTTTCAGCCAATAATTACATAAACCAAACCTGTTGCTGTCAAGTTGATTCTGACTCATGGTGATTCCAAGTGTTACAGAGCAGAGTTTCTCCATAGAGTTTCTTGGCTGTAATCTTTATAGAAGCAAAATGCCAGGCCTTTCTTCTGCAGTGATGCTGGGTGTGTTTGAACTACCAACTTTAGGTTATTAGTTGAGCACAAACTGTTTGCACAACCCAGGGAACTTTAGTAACCACATAAGAAGAATTATATACTTCTGGTTGATAAAGACTGGATAATCAATTGTATATGTTTCTTTCCACTACAGGATTTCTCAGAGACAATAATATGGTAACGTGTATTGCAAATTTTTAGGCAAGTAATGAATTTACAGGAGTCCCTGGTGGTGCAAAAGGTTAGCATGCTTGGCTGCTAACTGAAAAGTTAGCAGTTTAAGTCTACTCAGAAGCACCTTGGAAGAAAGGCCTGGCAATCTACATCTGAAAAATCAGCCATTAAAAACCCTATAGAGCACAGTTCCACTCTGACACACACGGGGGTGCCATGAGTCATAACCTACTTGATGGCAACTGGTTTAATGAATATGCAGTATTTCCTACATTTATTTACCATGGAATTCTTTTTCTGTGGAACTGCTAATAATCATTTTGCTTGACATTGGGGTCAGAGATATTGCTCTAGAATAGTGTTTTTCAAATTGCAGGAAGTGACCTATTGATCCTGTGCTGTGAAATCAGTTTAGGTTGTAATCAACTTCAAAAAAAAAAGCTAATCTAGAAGCAGGCTCACCAGTGCTCCAGATATGCATGTATCCTTCTCCCCTTCTGATCTGGGCTGGGAAGCGTCATCAAACACATTTATTTTTCCCAAGTTTTACATGATTTCTTGGGGGATTTTTTTGATACTGTATTTCAATTTTCAAAAAATCATATGTGATGTTAACTTTCTTATGTTTTTACTTTATCATATGTAATAAGAGTAAGTATTACTTTTTATTACTTAGTGAAATGTTTGTTTCATTTATATGTACATGTTATGATGTAAAATATATTTCTTACTAAGAGTCATAGTTGAAAAGTTTGAAAAACACAGTTCTAAAAACATGGAGACAGTTGTGAGGGTGAAATGAGACAGTTCAGGTAAAGTGCCAAGAGCTCAACTGTTGTTGAGGGCTGGCTGCATAATTTGTGGAGTCCAGTGCAAAATGAAAATGCAGAGCTCCTGTTTAAAAATCAATGAAGAGCACTGTTAAATGTACTAAAATATAAAACTTTGTTCTTTCTTCCTTGATCTCTCCACCTGTCATGTTGTTTTTGTTTGTTATTTAATGTCGTGCTCCTTCAGGCATGGTGATACTTGCTGGGCAAGTGCAGACCTTCATAGGTGCCTTGAGGCCCCACCCAGAGACTGGGTGCACATAGCTTGGGGTCTCCCTCTGTTATGGATTGGTTTGTGTTCCCCCAAAAGGTATACTGAAGTCCTAACCCCTGGGATCTTTGAACATGACATTGTTTGGAAATTAGGTCTTTGAGGATGTTATCAATTAAGTTAACACGAGGTCATAAAGGAGTAGGGTGGGTCTTAATCCAACATAAGTGATATCCTTATAAAAGAAGGAGAAAAGACACTGAGAGACAGAAGAAGGACTCCATGTGATGCTGCAGCTGCAAGCCAAGGAACACCTATGGCTACCAGAAGTTGAAAGAAACAAGAAAAGATCTTCCCCAGAGCCTTCAGAGTGAGAATGGCCTTGCCGACATCCCATGGACCCACTGTCCCAACCCACAGCAGATGAAAAGGGGTGACCCCCAAGAAATTGCAACCACTGTGTCAGGACCCCTTAGTACCTGGATTGTGGGTGGGCAAGAGGCCTGACCCCCTCAGTTACTCGCTGAATGTGCAGTGGTGCTGCCAGTCCAGGAAGGCATGGCAGCCACCATGTCTTTCCAAGGTGCATGTGCCTGGCCCTGACCCTGACCCCACCCATGCCTGTGCCTAGGTCCTTGCTGGGGGAGGAGTGCAGTAACAATTCTAGGCTGGCCCCTCTGCCACCCCAGGTGCCAGGGGACACGGAAATGGGTGGCTGAGAACCTGTTCGTGGGAGATGGGGTGGGGGGAGGGAGTGTGGGCAGGACAACACAAGAGTCGAGGCTCAAAACCCCTGGAGCATGCTCCAGGGGTCCTACCAGGCTTCACTTACAAAATACAAGTTCTAATGTAAAATTATTAAGGATTTCAAGATGGTCACCGAACAGCATTAAACGCCAAGTGTGTGGCTGGGTCCCCAAGGCCACCCCTAGGTTTGATGATTCTCTAGGAGGACTCATTGACCTCAACGTATAGTTTTACTCATGGCTATGATTTATTGCAGAGAAAAGATTCAAAGCACGATAAACAAAGAAAAAAGGCAGACGGGGCAAAGTCTAGGGGGAACCAGGTGCAAGCTTCCAAAGGTCCTCTCCTGGAGAAGTCACACAGCATGCACTTAATTCCCTCAGAAATGAGTTGTGACAAGACGTGTGGAATGTTGCCAACCAGGGAAGCTTGTTAGAGTCTCAGCAGCCAGGATTTTTGTTGGAGGCTGGTCGTGTAGGGTCTCCCTGCCTTGAGTGTATCCAAATTCTAGACCCCCAGAAGGAAAACAGGTGTTCAACGTAAACCACATTGTTTAAACAATTCAGGCACAGTGAGGTAGGAGCCCTCTCAAAATTCAGTTTTCTGGATGCCAACCAAGGGCCAATCTTATAAGCAGACCTTTCAAAGGGTAAGAAGTCAGGCCTGCCATGTTAACTCCTTTCTGCACAGGGGTCCTTCTGAGTGTAGGACCCTGTGCAACTGCACTGGTTGCACACCAAAGAAACTGGCCCCAGTGGTTTTCCTTATATTGCTGAATGAAGTCTTGCTATGGAAAAGGTAATAGAAATGCAGAACAGCACAGGCTGCTCTCCCAGGTACATGGCCACAGAGAGGAGCCTTAAAGCCTTCAAGGTCAGTGGCTATGAGGACAGGGAGCCTCAGCTACTTGGCTGCTGCACCCTCCAGTGCTGGGTGGAAAACAAGGGCTGGAAGTACCTGGCTTCATGTTTTGCCCTTTAGCCACCAGTCACACCTTTCATTTAATCTAACCCCTACCAGCACACAGTGTCATTAACAGGAGGAGGCAAGAGGAAGATACGTTTAGAAAAATCAAAAGTGATGGCAGTTGCATCTATCGTGAGATTGAGTAAACACTAATATATTTGATAAGGCTCTTTTTTACTTCTCTTGCTAAGAAAATCATCCTCTAGATTTTTTTCTTTCATAGAATATAAACACCTTTATTACATAAGCTAAAATGGGAGGAAGGAGGATTTATTTGCCTTTCTAGAACTTGATTTTCCTCAGAATTCCATCTCCTTGCCCTCTAGCACAAAGGCATCTGCTTGGGCACACTGGTCTGGCCTTGAAGTGATATATTCAAGAAGCTCATCCTGCCGAAACTGCTCTTTTAGAAGACTGCCTATCTGGGCGTATTTTTTTTTTCCTTTCATCATATTGCTTTTGAGTTTTCTTTGATTACTTTTTGTTTAAACTTTCTTCCTGTTCAGGAGTCAGCTTGGCCCCCTTCTTGCAGCCCTGGGGCAATACACAGTTCTTCATCAGGGTCTTGGTACAGACCAGCTCGTTACTGGATGCATTGTAGACAACATGGATGATCCTCATTTTGTGAGTACAACACTCAGAGCTCCAGAAGACATTCTTCATGTCCAGCTTCAGGGCATGGTACTTCTTGTTGCCTCCTCACTCACAAACTCTGTGTATAAGGTGGGGGCCAATCTTAGTGTTGGCAGCTGGGCATCCCAACTCATACTTTTACTTCTTACGGTAGGGCTTTCTCTTGCTCCTAGTCTTGTGGCACTTGTCTCAAGAATGCCTATCAGTTGGTGTTGACTACAAAGAATCATCCTCTATATATTAAAGTAAAATAAAAAGCCTGAGAGTCTATGTGTATTAGTTAACCATTGCTGCAACAACCAGAAACAAGTTGCCATTAAGTCAACTCCAACTCATGGCTCCCACATGTGTATCAGAGTAGAACTGTGCTCCAATGGGTTTTTAATGTCTGATTTTTCAGAAGTAGATTGCCAGGGCTTTCTTCTGAGGCACCTCTGCATGCCAACCACCAATCTTTTGGTTAGCAGCTAAGTGCATTAACCAACTGCACCACCCAGGGACTCCACAGCTGCATAACAAACTACCCCCAAAACATAGTGACTTAACACACTTCCATTTATTTAGCTCACAACTCTGTTGGTCAATAATTTGGGCTGGGCTCAGTGGGTAGTTCTTCTGTTGATCTCAACTGGGCTAACTCAGACATTTGCGGTTGTCTTCCAGTCAGCTAATAGCTCTACTTCTGGGAGGTTGGTTGGCTGTGGCTGTGGTGACGGGTGTGATTGGGTCACCTGTCTCTTAGACTTGGGTTTGTTCACATAGAGGTGGTACATTTTCAAGAGCAGCAGGAAAATCCAAGCCCCAACGCACAAATGCTTTTCTAGTCTCTCCTTGTGTCACACATGCCAATGTCTCATTGGTCAACACAAGTCACATGGTCAAACTCAGATTAAACTGGTGTGAATATAGACTCCAGCTCTGGATGCAAAAGTCTGCAACATACATTTCAGGGTCATGGGTGTTAGGAGGGGAAACATTCATAGCCCTCTTTCTAATCTACCACATTATGCTATTGATTCACTGGAACCCCAATATAGGACACAGAGAATCAGTAGTAACTGGTTGTCTTGGTTATCTAGTGCTGCTGTAACAGAAATACCACAAACAGATAGCTTTAACAAAGAGAAATCTATTTCTTCACAGTGAAGTAGGCTAAAAGTCCAAATTCAGGGTGTCAGCTCCAGGGGAAGTTTTCTCTCTCTCTCTCAGCTCTGGAGAAAGATTCCTTGTCATCAATCTTCCCCTGGCTGAGGAGCTCTCAGGCACAGGGACCCCAGGTCCAAACGATGTGCTCTGCTCCTGGTGCTGCTTTCTTGGTGGTATGGGTCCCCAACTCTCTGCTTGCTTCCCTTTCCTTTTATCTCTTGAGAGATAAAAGGTGGTACAGGCCACACCCCAGGGAAACTCTCTTTACATTGGATCAGGGATGTGACCTGAGCAAGAGTGTTACATCCCACCTTAATCCTCTTTAACCACAGGCAGAGATTATGATTTATAACACATAGGAAAATCACAAAATGGAGAACAACCACACAATACTGGGAATCATGGCCTAACCAAGTTGACACATATTTTGGGGGGACACAATTCAATCCATTACACTGGTATAACCTCTAAATTGGACTCACTTTAATTCATTGTAGGGTTGGTTGTTAATTTATGCTTTTATAAAAATTTAGCCATTGTAAGGCAGTCTGAATCAAATGTAAGAAAACAACTCATTTCTAGAGGACCTAAGCAGCTCAGTCAAACACCACCACCAGCACCACCACCACCAAAATCACACACCATCATTGATTTGCATTTGAGCATAGAAAAAAACATGAAAATACAAAATCTGTTTAAGAGAGTGACTGGTAGATGTTTCAGCAGGCCACACTTAAACTCTTTTAAGGAATGGCTAGTCTTTCTGACTAGACCAATTTGTGGAAATCATTAATAAGGGCTGTTTGTTTCTTATTCTTTTCTTTTAGTTGGCTATTATAAATATATTGTGGGTTGTTCTCCCCATCACTATTCAGACTTGAAATGTAGAGGAGAAAAAGTGGCTTTTTTTCTATACTTTTAACAGAAGAATCAAAGTCACACAGCGTGTGTGCTGTCTCCTGAGTATATAAGTTTAAAAAAAGCAGAACTTCTCCTTTCTAAAATTGCCCTCAGGGATCTTAGTTTGGTCTTAAAAACCCTCACATAATGGGATTTTGATGCTTTTACTGTCAAAGAACTTTAAAAATGTGTCTTCTAATTTTGTACTTAAAGCCTCTGATTACTTTCTTTCCTTCCTGCAAATTATGTTAATTCAATGGCTTGTGATCCAGCTCTTAAAAATATTTAGAAGTCAAACACGGATGAGGGCCTTGGCACAGGAGCCAGAGAGGGAACTCTGAAGAGTACCCCTCCATAGTTAATAGTACTCTAGGAGGGACCTCTTTATCCAGCAGCCCAGGCAATCAGGCCTGGAGTTCCTGTGGCCAGTAGCTGGAGGCCCTGTGGTCCTTCCCAGGGGTTAAAAAAATAAAAATCAAACTGATTGCTGTTGAGTCAATTCCGACTCATAGTGACCCTATAGGACAGAGTAGAACTTCCCCATAGAGTTTCCCAGGAACACCTGGTGGATTCAAACTGCCAAGTTTCCAGGGGTTAGTAGTCAAGTTCAATTAGAGGCCAGTGCGATGCCACACCTTATGAGGCACACACTATTGTAGGTGTGAGGGGACTCGCAAATGCTTCTATTTTACTTCCTTGAACTTGAGCTTTGTGTCAGAAGTGGTGGTCTGGGGTACACAGGCAGGGATCAGAGCTCCTAGGGGCCAGGAATCCTCACTCCATAGAAGGACAATTTGCACCTGTTCTCCACTTCCCAGTCATTGTACAGGTGCCTGGTACCAACTTGAGAGCCCTTAGGACTACAGACCCCTCGTGCTGCCCAGCACTTCTAGTCCTGTGCCACTTCACACCACCCAGGAGCCTCAGAGAGGGTGGAGGCCATACTGGGCAGGGGAACCTCTCCACAACCTTTTTCCTTCCTCTGGAGATATGCTGTTACTCATGCGGCTGTGGAAAACGGCATTTTCCAAATATGGCTGAAACAGTATCTTCCATCCCATATGCTCTTCTAGAACTGTGCCACTGTCCCATCAAGAGGTGGAGTCTATGTCCCTTCCCCTTGAACCTGGCTAAATCTTTTTTGACTGCCTCAACCAATAGCATATGGAAAAAGTGAATACTATGTGACTTCTGAGGCTAGATCATAAAACTGCTTTGCTTAGTCTCTTGGGATGCTCACTCTTGGAACCAGCTGTTATGCTCTTAGGAAGCCCAAACTAATCTGTGCATAGAACACATGTAGAGTCCATTGTTTGGTGAAAATTTCTTCCTCTTCACCTTATTGGTGGGGAAAAATTCCCACCGTAGGGTTATGGGTATGCAGATGACCAAACACACAGACTCTGGACAGATAAGATCAATGGCCATTTATTAGTCACATATACTCACAGCCCTGGGGAAGAGGACATAGTATGTTGTACTGTGTATGCTATACAGGGCCACCTGGGGGTTTCACTCTGGAACTGAGTGGACAAGCAGGAACTGTGGGAGGCAGTCTTTGTAGTAACAAGAGGGTGTGGTGGCTAATGGTTCATTGGCTTGTGTGAATAATTTCCTATCTGGCAGGGAGCTACTCAGGGATAAGCAGGCACTGTGCCTGGTCCCTGTGACAAGGAGAGTTGTTTGGATAGGGTACCTTATCTGCAGGAGCAGAGTGGGGAAGTAAACTTGTGGTTAGGCCATTTGAGGTGCTCCCATTTCCCCCAGATGTCAAGACATATAATACTGGGCCTTAATTATAGACATTACATCACAGTGTGTGGGGGTGTTCCGGAGGGCAGCCCAGCTGAGGTTCTAGCTGATAGCCAAGTCACTCCCAGCATTTGATTCTTCCCAATTGAGGTTCCAGACATTATGGAACAGAGACAAGTTGTCTCTAGTGTGTTCTGTCCAAATTCCTGATCCATCAATTCCATGAACAAAATAAAATATTTGTTGTTTTACATCACCAAGTTAGCAGCAATAGTAACTGGACCAGAGACTCTCTCTTGGGGTCCAGAATCTGAAGAAAAGACACAATCTTGTTCTAGAAATGCAGCATTACAAGTAGGGTGACCAACCATACTGGTTACCTGGAACTAACAGGTTTCCTAGAAGATTTTTCAATGCTAAAACTGCGAAAATCCTGGGAAAATTGGGGTGAGTTGAGGGTTAAATCCCTCCAGGAAGGAATGACCAGTGTGGGATAGGAGTCTTCCCAGGGGCTGGAGGATATTAAAAGCACAAAAAGTGCATTTGCTTAACAGAAAAAAAATTTTTTAATTTCTTAATTCCTATGGATTAATAATCTGGGTTGGAGAGTGAGAAAAAAGAGAGATTTAAGAGTATATTTGTGTATGTGTGTGTTGAAGAGGGTAATTGTCATAAGAACAGGAATTCTTACATGCTGCCCACTTCTCTGGAAGCTGTTACTTGCCTGAGCATGGTCAGGACTACGGTGCAAAATTTAAGGGGGGGGGGCACTGAAAAAACTCAGTAATCAAGATATATAATTAAAAAAAATAGATAACATTTTAATGCAGTATTTAAAAAAAATCAAACGGGCAAATTATGGCCCATGGACTACCTATCTGTTTTTGTAAATAAAGTTTTATTGGAGCTAGGGCCAGGATTAGGGTGAGGCAAAGCGAGGCAGGGTCATGCATACACAGGGTTGGATCTCGTCTTTATTTAAAATATTGGTATTTTCTTCATAATGGGTTTTTTGCATTAATTTTATTTTTAAAAGAATTGCATCAAAATATTTATCTTAATCACTGAGGTTTTTGGTGCTCCCTTAAATTTTGCACCTGAGATGAGTGCCTTACTTGCCTCACCCTAGTTGCAAGCCCTGCTACCTGAGAAAGGCCTTAAGGAAGCTGATTTCTTCGAGAAGTTGCATGGGCAAAGAGTTGTTTAGCAAGTAGTTTGGCCATATTTTAAAAAGCTACTTCCTCAGTAGAGCAGGTGTTATTGGTACATCTCTTGAGTCCTCTTAGGCCCCCTTTACTGGTGCCGTGTGTCTCTCCCCCATTTTCCGTGGGCTTTGCTGTGACCTTCTTCAAGAGAGCTCCCTTTGGGCTGCTGAAGCCAGAAATGCCTGAAGGTTTACATCCCTGGGGTGACCCTTAGCCAATGACTGCCAGGTGCAAGAGTATAAAAAACCCAGCTCACTTGCCTTCAGACCTAACAAACTCTGAAGAGCAATTCTTGCCTCAGAGTGCCCTGCAGTATCAGGCTTAGGCTGGGACATCACCTGAACTCACACCCTTGCTTGGTCTCTTCCCCTTCATTGTCCTGCTTCCTCAGCTCCCTTATCAGTTTCTCCAGGGAGCGTTCCCTTCATAAATCACTTGCACCAGACTCCTTATCTCAGAGCCTACTTCAGGAAAAATCCACCACTCACAGTAGAACTTATGCGGCCAAACTTAAGAGCTCTGTAGAATTCTTTTTATCAGGTTCTACCTATAAAATCAGGTTTCCTTAGCAACCGTTCTCATTACTATGGCAACTATTAGTTATGGTTACCAAGGCAAACTTGACTTTCTGAAAAGAGAGAGCGGCACTCTTCACTTATCTTGTTGTCTTTTTTCTCAGTTCTCTCCAAGGCAATTGTGTGTGGGCTGTAGGGTTCTTCATTTCTTTTAAAATTGATTCTTTAAATGAAACTTGCACAAAGCAAATCAGGCATGTTACCTGAGATGTTGCTGCTTGGATTGCTCTTGAGGCAGAGCTGCATATGCCCAGGCTAGATGCTGAGGGGCAGAGCACAGATGCTGCTGACCTCTGAGTGAGACCAAGGCAGAAAACACAGCCCTGTGCTTCACAGGCTGGTGCTCTGACCATCTCTCCCCTAAAGTGCGCAGTAAAGGTGGGGAAGGGCCAGTGCAATTGTAGCATCTCAACGTACGAAACTTTGATTTAAAAATGATGTTTCCATGAGGGATGTTTCTTTTTCTCTAAGACATGTATATAATTTTTTTTCTATGTCAAAGAGACATGCAAAAAGCAGCTAGCTCTTTACATAAGGCTGTGTTCTCCTTGGTGGTAATTATTATTATTTTTTTTTTCAGAATGTCTCCTCCTCTTCAGGGCCGACATTGTATGGTCTGCCAGCTAGGGTTGCCTCCACTGGTGGGGAGTTCTGGTGAGTGGGCAGGTGCCCTCTTGCCATTCACAATCATTGTCTACTGGCTTCTCTGGAGTGCAGTGCAGGGGTCAGGGCTGAAAGAATGGATCTACCTTGCTGTCTTTGTTTAAAAAAAGTAACTCATAATACAAAACCCTCTATTATCCTAAAAAGCCTTTATATTTCCTGCTCTGCTCTCTGTTTCCATGGAGATGGAACTAGTTACAAGTCGTTAAGTCAATGGCTGCAATGGTTGTATTATGTTCCCTTCTCCCTGAAGAAAAACACCTTTATTTTCATCTGTCCTTTGTCAATGGACAAGGTGCTCTCATTGCAAAGCATCCATCCCTGGCAGACAGTGAACCATGAACTGGGCCAAGCAGAGAGGAATGTAAAGCTTTCAAAAGAAACACCCTCTTCTTCATCAGTCTCACCACGCACCTGGTGGAGGAGCCAGGGAGTGGGGGGCAGGGTTGATCCAGTCTGCCTAACTTCCAAGTTCATTCTAGAGACTCAGAAACAGAAGTGCTCCTAGGGTTGAACATAAAACTATAGCTGTTTGGCTGTTACTTCAGGGATTTGTGCTGGTGTGGTAAACACTGCTGATACCCCACCCAGATCCCTTCCTTCCACAGCTTTTTGTTTTTTTAAACTTTTACTTACTTACTGCTCTTTTATTTTATTGTGGTAAAATATGTATATAAAACACTGCTATTTTAACCATTTTAAGTGTACAATTCAGTGACATTAATTGCATTCACCATGTTTTGCAACCATCACCATTATCTAGTTTTGAAAGTTTTTCATGACCAGTACTCCTTAAGCAATTACTGTCCATTCGCCCCTCCCTTGATCCACTGGTAACCACTAATAAACTTTTGTCTTTGAATTTATCTATTCTAGATATTTCATATAAGTGAGATCATACAATTATTTGTCCTTTTGTGTCTGACTAATTTCACTTAGCTCAATGTTTTCAAGGTTCATCCATGTCATAGCATGTATCAGAATTTAATTTCTCTTTATGGCTGAATAATAGTCCCTTGCATGTACAGTAATTACTGATAAGAAAGGATTTACTTTTGCCATTTTGCTGGGCTTTCTGTGTGTCTTATGTGTTTTTTGACCCTCATATTTTTCCATACTGTCTTCTTTTTTGTTTAGTTGATTTTTTATAGTGAACCATTTGATTCTCTTCTCATCTCATTTTGTGTTAATTCTAAGATATTCTCATAGTGGTTACCATGGAAATTACACTTAACATCCTAATTTTATAACAATCTAGTTTGAATTGATACCATTTTAACTTCAATAATATTAAAAAATTCTATACCTATAAAGCTCCATCCACTCCTTTATATTGTTGTCACATATTACATCTTTCAAATGACGCAAATTTATGATTTTGTAAATGTATTTGTCTTTTATATCACATAGGGTATAGCAAGTAGAGTTACAAACCAAAAATACAGTAAAACTGAAACTTCATATTTACCCACGAAATTACTTTCACTAGAGATAATTATTTCTTCATACAGCTTCGAGTTACTATCTAGTATTCCTTCATTTCAACCTGAAGGACTCTCTTTAACATTTCTTGTATGGCAGGTTTAGTCATCACAAACTCCCTCAGCTTTTGTTTATCTAGAAATGTCTTAATGTCACCCTCATTTTTTTCAAAATTTAAATATTTTTTTATTATAGACATTTGCAAATATCCATGAAAGTAGAGACAATAGAATAATGAACCTCATGTACCAGTTACCCAGATTTGGCAGGAATCAACCTTCACCAGATTGATCTCACTGTTCGTGCCACCATTTTTTTTTTTTAGTCTATTTGGAGTCCCTGGTTGGTGCAAAAGGTTAAGCTGGAACCTGTGCCATAGTTTCACATACCAGCAGGGTCATGCATGGTGGACAGGATTGAGCAGAGCTTCCAAACTAAGACAGACTAGGAAGAAAGGCCTTACAATCTACTTTTGAAAATCAGCCGATGAAACCCTGTGGATCACAAGAGAATATTGTCCAATACAGTCCTGGAAAATGAGCTCCCTAGGTGGGAAGGCACTCAGAATACACACTGGCTGCAACAATGGACTTGAGCATAATACCATCGATCGGGAAGGTGGTGCAGGACCTAGCAATATTTTGTTCTGTTGTACATGGGTTGCAATGAGTGCAAGCCAGCTCAACAACTCAGGCTTGTGATTTAAAAGACTACAAGCCATTCCACCAATTTGCCTTTTGCCACCTTGTGTTTTCATCTCTCTTCCTCTCAAGGCTTGACGCACTGTACTTTCCCCAAATTCTTTATTTCAGTAGCTTATGTTGGTGTTTTCTCTCTCCTCTACCCTATAGACTGCCCTTTGGAGCAATACCTCCCAGTCAGCATTGTGTCTTTTTTCTGTGGGGTTGCCTCTCCCCTTCTCCCTTACCCAGTCCTTTCTCTCATCATGCTCCATCCCCTGGCATCACTCCAAATCCTTTAGTACTTAAAGCCCCCTGGCTTCTTATCTTTATTTTTTAAAATTTATTTATTGTGCTTTAGGTGAAAGTTTAAAAATTAAGTCTCTCATACAAAAAGCCATACACGCCCCGCCATGCACTCCCAGCTGTTCTCCCCGTAAGGAGACAGCACATTCCTCCTCTCCACCCTGTGTTCCCCGTGTCCATTCAACCAGCTCCTGTACCCCTCTTCCTTCTCATCTCGCCACCAGACAGGAGTCTACCGCATAGTCTCATGCATCTACTTTGAGCCACGAAGTTCACCCCTCACCAGCATCATTGTCTATCTTATAGTCCAGGCCAATCCCTGTCTGTAGAGTTGGTTTCAGGAATGGTTCCAATCTTGGGCTATCAAAGGGTCTGGGGACCATGACTGTCAGGGTCTCTCTGGTCTCAGTCAGACCATTAAGCCTGTTTTTTTAAGGAGAATTTAAGATCTGCATCATATTGTTCTGCTCCATCAGGGATTCTTTATTGTGTTCCCTGTCAGGGCAGTGATTGGTGGTAGCCGGGCACCATCTAGTTCTTCGGGGCTCAGGCTGATGGAGTCTCTGGTTTATGTGGCCCTTTCTGTCTCTTGGGCTCATATTTACCTTGTGTCTTTGGTGTTCTTCATTCTCCTTTGCTCCAGGCAGGTTAAGACAAATTGAGGCATCTTAGATGGCCGCTTGCTAGCATTTAAGACCCCAGACACCACTCACCAAAGTGGAATGCAGACCGTTTTCTTAAAACATTTTGTTATGCCAATTGACCTAGATGTCTCCTGAAACCATGGTCCCCAGACCCTTGTCCTTGCTACTCTGGCCTTCAAAGATTTTGTTGTATTGAGGGAATTTCTTTGCTTTTGGTTTAGTCCAGTTGTACTGACTATCCCTGTGTTGGGTGTTGTCCTTCCCTTCACCTAAAATTTTTTGTCTACTATCTAGTTGGTGAATATCCCTCTCCCTCCCTCCCCACCCTCGTAACCATCAAAGAATATTTTCTCCTGTGTTTAAACTTTATCTGGAGTTCTTATAACAGTGGTCTCATATAATATTTGTCCTTTGCAATTGACTAATTTCACTCAGCATAATGCCTTCCAGATTCCTCCATGTTACGAAATGTGTCACAGATTCATCGCTGTTCTTAATCGTTGCGTAGTATTCCATTGTGTGAATATACCATCATTTATTTATCCATTTATCCATCGATGGGCACTTTGGTTGCTTCCAACTTTTTGCTATTGTAAACAGTGCTGCAATGAACATGGCTGTGCATATGTCTGTTTGTGTAAAGGCTGTTATTTCTTTAGGGTATAGTCCAAGGAGTGGAATTGCTGGGCCGTATGGTACTTCTATTTCTAGCTTTTTAAGGAAATGCCAAATTGATTTCCAAAGTGGCTGTGCCATTTTACATTCCCATCAGCAGTATATAAGTGTTCCAGTCTCTCCACAACCTCTCCAACATTTATTCTTTTGTGTTTTTTGGATTAATGCCAGCCTCGTTGGGGTGAGATGGAATCTCATAGCTGTTTTGATTAGCATTTCTCTAGTAGCTAATGATCGTGAGCATTTCCTCATGTATCTGTTAGCAGCCTCAATGTCTTCTTTGGTAAAGTGCCTGTTATATCCTTTGCCCACTTTTTAATTGGGTTGTCTTTTTGTTGTTGAGTTTTTGCAGTATCATGTAGATTTTAGAGATCACACGCTGATCAGAGATGTGGTAGCTAAAAACTTTTTCTCAATCTGTAGGTAATCCTTTTACTCTTTTGGTTAGCATAGGTGTTTGACTTTTAGGAGCTCCCAGTTATCTAATTTCTCTTCTGGTGTTAGTAATGTTTTATATACTGTATGTGCCATGTATTAGGGCTCCTAGCTTTGTCCCTATTTTTTCTTCCATGATCTTTATCGCTTTAGATTTTATATTTAGGCCTTTGATCCATTTTGAGTTGGTTTTTGTCCACGGTGTGAGGTATGGGTCTTGTTTCATTGTTTTGTAGATGGATATCCAGTTATGCCCGTTCCATTTGTTGAAGAGATTGTCTTTTCCCCAATTAACAGACTTTGGCCCTTTGTCAAATATCAGCTGCTCATATGTGGATGGATTTATGTCTGAATTCTCAATTCTCTTCCATTGCTCTATGTATCTGTTGTTGTACCAGTACCAGGCTGTTTCGACTACTGTGGCAGTATAATAGGTTCTAAAATCAAATAGTGTGAGGCCTCCCACTTTGTTCTTTTTCAGTAATGCTTTACTTACCCAGGGCCTCTTTCCCTTCCATATGAAGTTGGTGATTTGCTTCTGAATCTCATTAAAAAATGTCACTGATAGTTGGGTCGGGATTGCATTGTATATATAGATTGCTTTGGGTAGAATAGACGTTTTTGCAATGTTGAGTCTTCCTATCCATGAGCAAGGTATGTTTTTCCACTTATGTAGTTCTCTTTTGAGAACTGTCTTATAGTCTTTTGAGTAGTGTCGTATAGTTTTCTTTGTATAGGTCTTCTACATCTCTGGTTAAATTCATTCCTAACTATTTTATCTTCTTAGGAGCTATCATAAATGGTATTCATTTGGTGATTTCCTCTTCGACGTTCTCTTTGTTAGTGTAGAGAAAGCCAACTGATTTATGTGTGTTTATCTTGTATCCTGATACTCTGCTAAACTCTTCTATTAGTTTTAGCAGTTTTCTTGAGGATTCTTTAGGTTTTTCTGTGTATAAGATCATGTCATCTGAAAACAGAGATATGTTTACTTCTTCTTTGCCAATTTGGGTGCCCTTTATTTCATTATCTAGCCAAATAGCTCCAGCTAGGACATCCAGGACAATGTAGAATAAGAGTGGTGATAAAAGGCATCCTTGTCTGGTTCCCATTCTCAAGGGGAATGGTTTCAGTCTCTCTCTGTTTAGGATGATGTTGGCTGTTCACTTTGTATAAACGCCCTTTATAATGTTCAGGAATTTTCCTTCTATTCCTATTTTGCTGAGAGTTTTTATCATGAATGAGTGTTGAACTTTGTCAAATGCCTTTTCTGCATCAATTGATAAGATCATGTGGTTCTTCTATTTTGATTTATTTATGTGATGGATTACACTGATTGGTTTTCTAATGTTGAACCATCCCTGCATACCTGGTATGAAACCCACTTGGTCATGGTGAATTATTTTTTTGATACGTTGTTGAATTCTATTGGCTAGAATTTTGTTGAGGATTTTTGAGTCTAAGTTCATGAGGGATATAGGTCTGTAATTTTCTTTTTTTGTGGTGTCTTTACCTGGTTTTGGTATCAGGGTTATGCTGGCTTCATAGAATGAGTTTGGGAGTATTCCGTCCTTTTCCATGCTCTGAAGTACGTTTAGTAGTAGTGGTGTTAACTCTTCTCTGAAAGTTTGGTAGAACTCTGCAGTGAAGCCTTTCGGGCCAGGGCTTTTTTTTGATGGGAGTTTTTAAACTACCTTTTCAATCTCTTGTTATGGGTTTGATTAGCTCTTCTGTTTGTTTGTGTTAGTTTAAGTAGGTAACGTGTTTCTAAAAATTTGTCCATTTCTTCGAGGTTTTCAAATTTTTAGAGTACAATTTTTCATAGTATTGTGTTATGATTCTTTTAATTTCAGTTGGGTCTGTTGTGATATCGCCCATCTCGTATCTTATTCGGGTTATTTGCATCATCTCCTGTTGTTCTTTTGTCAGCCTGGCCAGTCATTTATCAATTTCGTTAATCTTTTCAAAGAACCAGCCTTTGGTCTTGTTAACTCTTTTGATTGTTTTTCTGTTTTCCATTTCATTTAATTCTCCTCCAGTTTTTATTATTTCCTTTCTTCTGGTGCCTGAGGGTTTCTTTTGTTGCTCTCTTTCTCTTTGTTCAAGTTCTAGGGATAATTCTTGGATTTTGGCCCTTTCGTCTTTTTGTATGCATGCATTTATTGATAAAAATTGACTTCTGAGCACTGCTTTAGCTGTGTCCCAAAGTTTCTCATATAAAGTGTTTTCATTCTCATTGGATTCAATGAATTTCTTTATTCCATCCTTAGTTTTATAATCCAATCTTTTTTTTTATTAACTTTTATTGAGCTTCAAGTGAACATTTACAAATCAAGTCAAACTGTTACATATAAGTTTATATACACCTTACTCCGTACTCCCACTTGGTCTCCCCCTAATGAGTCAACCCTTCCAGTCTCTCGTGACAATTTTGCCAGCTTCCAACTCTTTCTATCCTCCCATCCCCCTTCCAGACAGGAGATGCCAACACAGTCTCAAGTGTCCACCTGATACAAATAGCTAACTCTTCATCAGCATCTCTCTCCTACCCACTGTCCAGTTCCTTTCATGTCTGATGAGTTGTCTTCGGGAATGGTTGGTTCCTGCCTTGGGCCAACAGAAGGTTTGGGGACCATGAGCGCCGGGTTTCCTCTAGTCTCAGTCAGACCATTAAGTATGGTCTTTTTGTGAGAATTTGGGGTCTGCATCCCACTGATCTCCTGCTCCCTCAGGAGTTCTCTGTTGTGCTCCCTGTCAGGGCAGTCATCGATTGTGGCCGGGCACCAACTAGTTCTTCTGGTCTCAGGATGATGTAGGTCTCTGGTTCATGTGGCCCTTTCTGTCTCTTGGGCTCTTAGTTATCATGTGACGTTGGTGTTCTTCATTCTCCTTTGATCCAGGTGGGTTGAGACAAATTGATGCACCTTAGATGGCAGTTTGTTACCATTTAAGACCCCAGATGCCACATTTCAAGGTGGGATGCAGAATGTTTTCATAATAGAATTATTTTGCCAATTGACTTAGAAGTCCTCTTAAACCATGGTCCCCAAACCCCCGCCCTTGCTCCGCTGACCTTTGAAGCATTCAGTTTATCCCGGAAACTTCTTTGCTTTTGGTCCAGTCCAGTTGAGCTGACCTTCCATGTATTGAGTATTGTCCTTCCATTCACCTAAAGCAGTTCTTATCTACTAACTAATCAGTAAATAACCCTCTCCCACCCTCCCTGCCTCCCCCACTCGTAACCACAAAAGTATGTGTTCTTCTCAGTTTATACTATTTCTCAAGATCTTATAATAGAGGTCTTATACAATATTTGTCCTTTTGCTTCTGACTAATTTCACTCAGCATAATGCCTTCCAGATTCCTCCATGTTATGAAATGTTTCACAGATTCATCACTGTTCTTTATCGATGCGTAGTATTCCATTGTGTGAATATACCACAATTTATTTACACATTCATCCGTTGATGGACACCTTGGTTGCCTCCAGCTTTTTGCTATTGTAAACAGAGCTGCAATAAACATGGGTGTGCATATATCTGTTCCTGTGAAGGCTCTTGTATCTCTAGGGTATATTCCGAGGAGTGGGATTTCTGGGTTGTATGGTAGTTCTATTTCTAACTGTTTAAGATTATGGTAGTTCTATTTCTAACTGTTTAAGATAACGCCAGATAGATTTCCAAAGTGGTTGTACCGTTTTACATTCCCACCAGCAGTGTATAAGAGTTCCAATCTCTCTGCAGCCTCTCCAACATTTATTATTTTGTGTTTCTTGGATTAATGCCAGCCTTGTTGGAGTGAGATGGAATCTCATCGTAGTTTTAATTTGCATTTTTCTCATGGCTAATGATCGAGAGCATTTTCTCATGTATCTGTTAGCTGCGTGAATATCTTCTTTAGTGAAGTGCGTGTTCATATCCTTTGCCCACTTTTTTTTTATTAACTTTTATTAAGCTTCAAGTGAACGTTTACAAATCCAATCAGTCTGTCACATACAAGTTTACATACATCTTACTCCGTACTCCCACTTGCTCTCCCCCTATTGAGTCAGCCCTTTCAGTCTCTCCTTTCGTGACAATTTTGCCAGCTTCCCTCTCTCTCTATCCTCCCATCCCCCCTCTAGATAAGAGTTGCCAACACACTCTCAAGTGTCCACCTGATATAATTAGCTCACTCTTCATCAGCATCTCTCTCCCACCCGCTGACCAGTCCCTTTCATGTCTGATGAGTTGTCTTCGGGGATGGTTCCTGTCCTGTGCCGACAGAAGGTCTGGGGAGCATGGCCGCCGGGATTCCTCTAGTTTCAGTCAGACCATTAAGTATGGTCTTTTCATGAGAATTTGGGGTCTGCATCCCACTGATCTCCTGTTCCCTCAGGAGTTCTCTGTTGTGCTCCCTGTCAGGGCAGTAATCGATTGTGGCCGGGCACCAACTAGTTCTTCTGGTCTCAGGATGATGTAGGTCTCTGGTTCATGTGGCCCTTTCTGTCTCTTGGGCTCTTAGTTGTCGTGTGACCTTGGTGTTCTTCATTTTCCTTTGCTCCAGGTGGGTTGAGACCAATTGATGCATCTTAGATGGCCGCTTGTTAGCATTTAAGACCCCAGATGCCACATTTCAAAGTGGGATGCAGAATGTTTTCATAATAGAATTATTTTGCCAATTGACTTAGAAGTCCCCTCAAACCAAGTTCCCCAGACCCCCGCCCCTGCTCCGCTGACCTTTGAAGCATTCATTTTATCCCGGAAACTTCTTTGCTTTTGATCCAGTCCAATTGAGCTGACCTTCCATGTATTGAGTGTTCTCTTTCCCTTCACCCAAAGCAGTTCTTATCTACTGATTAATCAATAAAAAAACCTCTCCCTCCCTCCCTCCCTCCCCCCTTCATAACCACAAAAGTATGTGTTCTCAGTTTTTACTATTTCTCAAGATTTTATAATAGTGGTCTTATACAATATTTGTCCTTTTGCCTCTGACTAATTTCACTCAGCATAATGCCTTCCAAGTTCCTCCATGTTATGAAATGTTTCACAGATTCATCACTGTTCTTTATCGATGCGTAGTATTCCATTGTGTGAATATACCACAATTTATTTACACATTCATCCGTTGATGGACACCTTGGTTGCTTCCAGCTTTTTGCTATTGTGAACACAGCTGCAATAAACATGGGTGTGCATATATCTGTTCCTGTGAAGGCTCTTGTATCTCTAGGGTATATTCCGAGGAGTGGGATTTCTGGGTTGTATGGTAGTTCTATTTCTAACTGTTTAAGAAAACGCCAGGTAGATTTCCAAAGTGGTTGTACCGTTTTACATGCCCACCAGCAGTGTATAAGAGTTCCAATCTCTCCGCAGCCTCTCCAACATTTATTATTTTGTGTTTTTTGGATTAATGCCAGCCTTGTTGGAGTGAGATGGAATCTCATCGTAGTTTTAATTTGCATTTCTCTAATGCCTAATGATCGAGAGCATTTTCTCATGTATCTGTTAGCTGCCTGAATATCTTCTTTAGTGAAATGTGTGTTCATATCCTTTGCCCACTTCTTGACTGGGTTGTTTGTCTTTTTGTGGTTGAGTTTTGACAGGATCATGTAGATTTTAGAGATCAGGCGCTGGTCGGAGATGTCATAGCTGAAAATTCTTTCCCAGTCTGTAGGTGGTCTTTTTACTCTTTTGGTGAAGTCTTTAGATGAGCATAGGTGTTTGATTTTTAGGAGCTCCCAGTTATCTGGTTTCTCTTCGTCATTTTTGGTAATGTTTTGTATTCTGTTTCTGCCTTGCATTAGGGCTCCTAGGGTTGTCCCTATTTTTTCTTCCATGATCTTTATTGTTTCAGTCTTTATGTTTAGGTCTTTGATCCACTTGGAGTTAGTTATTGTGCATGGTGTGAGGTATGGGTCCTGTTTCATTTTTTTTTGCAAATGGATATCCAGTTATGCCAGCACCATTTGTTAAAAAGACTATCATTTCCCCAATTAACTAACACTGGGCTTTTGTCAAATATCAGCTGCTCATATGTGGATGGATTTATATCTGGGTTCTCAATTCTGTTCCATTGGTCTATGTGCCTGTTGTTGTACCAGTACTAGGCAGTTTTGACTACTGTGGCTGCATAATAGGTTCTGAAATTAGGTAGAGTGAGGCCTCCCACTTTCTTCTTCTTTTTCTGTAATGCTTTACTTATCTGAGGCTTCTTTCCCTTCCATATGAAGTTGGTGATTTGTTTCTCTATCACATTAAAAAATGTCATTGGAATTTGGATCGGAAGTGCTTTGTATGTATAGATGGCTTTTGGTAAAATAGACATTTTTACTATGTTAAGTCTTCCTATCCATGAGCAAGGTATGTTTTTCCACTTAAGTAGGTCCATTTTAGTTTCTTGTAGTAGTACTTTGTAGTTTTCTTTGTATAGGTCTTTTACATCTTTGGTAAGATTTATTCCTAAGTATTTTATCTTCTTGGGGGCTACTGTGAATGGTATCGATTTGGTTATTTCCACTTCGATGTTCTTTTTGTTGATGTAGAGGAATCCAAGTGATTTTCGTATGTTTATCCTATAATCTGAGACTCTGCCAAACTCTTCTTTTAGTTTCAGTCATTTTCTGGAGGATTCCTTAGGGTTTTCTGTGTATAAGATCATGTCATCTGCAAATGGAGATAATTTGACTTCTTCCTTGCCAATCCAGATGCCCTTTATTTCTTTGTCTAGCCTAATTGCTCTGGCTAGGACCTCTAGCACAATGTTGAATAAGAGCGGTGATAAAGGGCATCCTTGTCTGGTTCCCGTTCTCAAGGGAAATGCTTTCAGGCTCTCTCCATTTAGGGCGATGTTGGCTGTTGGCTTTGTATAGATGCCCTTTATTATGTTGAGGAATTTTCCTTCAATTCCTATTTTGGTGAGAGTTTTTATCATAAATGGGAGTTGGACTTTGTCAAAAGCCTTTTCTGCATCAATTGATAAGATCAGGTGGTTTTTGTCTTTTGTTTTATTTATGTGGTGGATTACATTAATGGTTTTTCTAATATTAAACCAGCCTTGCATACCTGGTATAAATCCCACTTTATCAGGGTGAATTATTTTTTTGATGTGTTGTTGAATTCTATTGGCTAGAATTTTGTTGAGGATTTTTGCATCTATGTTCATGAGGGATATAGGTCTGTAATTTTCTTTTTTTGTGATGTCTTTACCTGGTTTTGGTATCAGGGAAATGGTGGCTTCATAGAATGAGTTAGGTAGTATTCCGTCATTTTCTATGCTTTGAAGTACCTTTAGTAGTAGTGGTGTTAACTCTTCTCTGAAAGTTTGGTAGAACTCTGCAGTAAAGCCATCCGGGCCAGGGCTTTTTTTTGTTGGGAGTTTTTTGATTACCGTTTCAATCTCTTTTTTTGGTATCGGTCTATTTCGTTGTTCTACTTCTGATTGTGTTAGTTAAGGTAGGTAGTGTTTTTCCAGGAATTCATCCATTTCTTCTAGGTTTGCAAATTTGTTAGAGTACAATTTTTCGTAATAATCTGATATGATTCTTTTAATTTCAGTTGGGTCTGTTGTGATGTGGCCCATCTCGTTTCGTATTCGGGTTATTTGTTTCCTTTCCTGTATTTCTTTAGTCAGTCTGGCCTATGGTTTATCAATTTCGTTAATTATTTCGAAGAACCAGCTTTTGGCTTTGTTAATTCTTTCAATTGTTCTTCTGTTCTCTAATTCATTTAGTTCAGCTCTAATTTTTATTATTTGTTTTCTTCTGGTGCCTGATGGATTCTTTTGTTGCTCACTTTCTATTTGTTCAAGTTGTCGGGACAGTTCTCTGATTTTGGCTCTTTCTTCTTTTTGTATGTGTGCATTTATCGATATAAATTGGCCTCTGAGCACTGCTTTTGCTGTGTCCCAGAGGTTTTGATAGGAAGTATTTCCATTCTCGTTGCATTCTATGAATTTCCTTATTCCCTCCTTAATGTCTTCTATAACCCAGTCTGTTTTCAGGAGGGTATTGTTCAGTTTCCAAGTATTTGATTTCTTTTCCCTAATTTTTCTGTTATTGATTTCCACTTTTATGGCCTTGTGGTCTGAGAAGATGCTTTGTAATATTTCGATGTTTTGGACTCTGCAAAGGTTTGTTTTATGACCTAATATGTGGTCTATTCTAGAGAATGTTCCATGTGCACTAGAAAAAAAGTATACTTTGCAGCAGTTGGGTGGAGAGTTCTGTATAAGTCAATGAGGTCAAGTTGGTTGATTGTTGTAATTAGGTCTTCCGTGTCTCTGTTGAGCTTCTTACTGGATGTCCTGTCCTTCTCCGAAAGTGGTGTGTTGAAGTCTCCTACTATAATTGTGGAGGTGTCTATCTCACTTTTCAGTTCTGTTAAAATTTGATTTATGTATCTTGCAGCCCTGTCATTGGGTGCATAAATATTTAGTATGGTTATATCTTCCTGGTCAATTGTCCCTTTTATCATTATGTACTGTCCTTCTTTATCCTTTGTGGTGGATTTAAGTTTAAAGTCTATTTTGTCAGAAATTAATATTGCTACTCCTCTTCTTTTTTGCTTATTGTTTGCTTGATATATTTTTTTCCATCCTTTGAGTTTTAGTTTGTTTGTGTCTCTAAGTCTAAGGTGTGTCTCCTGTAGGCAGCATATAGACGGATCGTGTTTCTTTATCCAGTCTGAGACTCTCTGTCTCTTTATTGGTGCATTTAGTCCATTTACATCCAGCGTAATTATAGATAAGTATGTGTTTAGTGTTGTCATTTTGATGCCTTTTTATGTGTGTTGTTGACAGTTTCATTCTTCCACTTACTTTTTTGTGCTGAGACGTTTTTCTTTGTAAATTGTGTGTTCCTCATTTTCCTAGTATTTGACTTTATGTTTGCTGATTCGTTATGTTTTTCTTGGTTTTTATTTTGGGTTATGGAGTTGTTATACGTCTTTGAGGTTACCTTAATATTTACCCCTATTTTTCTAAGTAAAAACCTAACTTGTATTGCCCTATATCGCCTTGTATCCCTCTCCATATGGCAGTTCTATGCCTCCTGTATTTAGTCCCCCTTTTTGATTATTGTGATCTTTTACATATTGACTTCAATGATTCCCTGTTTTGAGCATTTTTTTTTAATTAATCTTAATTTGTTTTTGTGATTTCCCTATTTGAGTTGATATCAGGATGTTCTGTTCTGTGAGCTTATGTTGTGCTGGTATCTGATATTATTGGTTTTCTGACCAATTTCCTTTAGTATTTCTTATAGCTTTGGTTTGGTTTTTGCAAATTCTCTAAGCTTGTGTTTATCTGTAAATATCTTAATTTCACCTTCATATTTCAGAGAGAGTTTTGCTGGATATATGATCCTTGGCTGGCAGTTTTTCTCCTTCAGTGCTCTGTATATGTCATCCCATTGCCTTCTTGCCTGCATGGTTTCTGCTGAGTAGTCTGAACTTATTCTTATTGATTCTCCTTTGTAGGAGACCTTTCTTTTCTCCCTGGCTGCTTTTAAAATTTTGTCTTTATCTTTGGTTTTGGCAAGTTTGATGATAATATGTCTTGGTGTTTTTCTTTTTGGATCAGTCTTAAATGGGGTTCGATGAGCATCTTGGATAGATATCCTTTCGTCTTTCATGATGTCAGGGAAGTTTTCTGTCAGCAGATCTTCAACTATTTTCTCTGTGTTTTCTGTCCTCCCTCCCTGTTCTGGGACTCCAATCACACGCAAGTTATCCTTCTTGATAGAGTCCCACATGATTCTTAGGGTTTCTTCATTTTTTTTAATTCTTTCATCTGAATTTTTTTCAGCTATGTTGGTGTTAATTCCCTGGTCCTCCAGATTTCCCAGTCTGCATTCTAATTGCTCGAGTCTGGTCCTCTGACTTCCTATTGCATTGTCTAATTCTGTAATTTTATTCTTAATCTTTTGGATTTCTGAATGCTGTCTCTCTATGGATTCTTGCAACTTATTAATTTTTCCATTATGTTCTTGAATAATCTTTTTGAGTTCTTCAACTGTTTTATCAGTGTGTTCCTTGGCTTTTTCTGCAGATTGCCTTATTTCATTTCTGAGGTCATCCCTGATGTCTTGAAGCATTCTGTAAATTAGTTTTTTATATTCTGTATCTGATATTTCCAGGATTGTATCTTCATTTGGGAAAGATTTTTATTCTTTTGTTTGGGGGGGCATAGAAGCAGTCATGGTCTGCTTCTTTATGTGGTTTGATATCGACTGCTGTCTCTGATCCATCACTAAGATATTGTAGTGATTTATTCTATATTTGCTCACTGAGTCTTATCTTGTTTTGTTTTCTTTCAATATACATGGATGGGCTACTAAATTGTGCTGTCTTGATTGTTGTAGCCCTTGACTTACTTATGACCTATTACCAGCTGGTTTGGGCTGTTACCAGATATATATGCCTGAGTCCATTCACTATTCTTGAGTAGAATCTGATTTTGGGTCATCAAGTGTGTGATGCACCCTGTCACTATCCACCTTGAGATGTAGTGGTGATAGTTGTGTGCACCAGATTCTAGTAGCAGCAGGGGTTCATACTCCAGAGGGGGCAGGATGCTGACAGGCTTCCCCCAAGTGCCAGTGAGGTAGGTGTGTCTCTATTCATAAAGCACTTTGGTGGGTGGGCTCTGCAGCTGTTCCTTAGGCCCCCAATGCAAGTACCTCTACAGATTGGTAGGTGTCACCCTCCTTAGACCCCTAAGGCAAGAGGCTAGGTGGTCTGGGGGGAGCTTCATCCGTCAGTTCCCTGTTGTGGGTCAGTGAGGGCTCTGCTGAATACACAGAGATATCAGACCTGGGAAACTTATCTTTCCAGTAATCCGCTAAAACAATTACAGTCAGATCCCTATCAGAAATGCCTTTGCATTATAATAGCCACCTTGTTCCCTGTAGGGATGGAAGCCCAGGACTGTGGATCACATATGCTTGGCTGGAGCTGATTCTGTGTTTTTAGTCCAATTAGGGAAGGATTTTTGGTCCCTGGGTTTTTTGTGGTTGCTTCTCTCAGGCCGGAAGAATGGGTTAGGAAAAGACCAAAAAAGGGAAAAGAAAAACCGCGGAGCAGTTCTCCCTCTGGCTCAGGAAATTCCAATGTTAATGAAGCCACCTGGGAAGGGGAGGGGAGGGTTCAGAAAAACAGGAGGGAGTAAAAAAAAAAAATTTTTTTTTTTTTTAGCACCCTGGAATATAGACAAAGTTACTTATCTTGCTTGGGATGACTATTTTATCTGAGATTCCCAAGGGGCGTGTCACCTATGTGTGCTGGCTGGGTAGAGGTTGCCCCCGAGGGTCAGGCCCGCAGAAGCCGTGGTCATTTCCTCTGCTGCCAATCCGAATCCCAGCGTCAAGGTTCCCCGGCTGGGACGCTGCACTCCCGGCTCCAAAAACCGTTGCTGCCTCCTGGGGACTTCTCCTCCCGCCAGCCACGTCGCGGCGCCTCCCTCACAGACTGGCTGGGCCCCCTCTCGGGGTCAGTTCAGGGGTGTAGGGCTGCGCCCCGTGTTTGCACCATCACAGGATGTGGTGCTCAGCTCCCCTGCGTCCAGTCCAAAGCCCGGCGCCAAGGTTCCCTGCCTGGAACGCTGCAGTCACGGCTCCAAAACCAGTCGCTGCCTCCCGGCGACTTCTCCTCCCGCCTGCCGCGTCGCCGCGCCTCCTACGCAGACTGGCTGGGCCCCCTCCCAAGGTCAGTTCAGGGGAGTAGGGCTGCGCCCCGTGTTTGTGCTGTCACAGGATGTTGTGTTCAGCTCCTGCGCCCAGTCCTAAGGCCGGCGCCAAGGTTACCTGACTGGGACGCTGGCTTCAGGCTCCGAAAACAGTCTCTGCTTCCCCGTAGTTGTTCATTCTCCGTCTCTGTCACTCAGGTCAACTCTTTAAATCTGTGTTTGTTGGTCAGGGTTCGTAGATTGTCATGTATGTGATCGATTCACTTGTTTTTCCGAGTCTTTGTTGCAAGAGGGATCCGAGGTAGCGTCTACCTAGTCAGCCATCTTGGCCCCCCTCCCATCCGATCATTTTGAGTAAAGTGTTTTTCAGTTTCCATGTGTTTGATTTGTTTTCTCTGATTTTTCTCTTACTGACTTCTCATTTTATCGGTTTATGGTCAGAGAAGATGCTTTGTAATATTTCGATGTTTCGGATTCTGTTGAGGCTTGCTTTATCGCCTAATATGTGGTCTATTCTAGAGAACATTCCATGTGCGTTGGAAAAGAAATTATACTTGGCTGCTATTGAGTGGAGTGTTTTGCATACGTCTGTGAGGTCAAGTTGGTAGATTGTGGCAATTAGCTCTTCCATGTTTTTATTGAGCTTCTTTCTGGATGCTCTGTCCTTCATTGAAAGTGGTGTGTTGAAGTCTCCTACTATCATTGTAGAGCTGTCTATCTTGCTTTTCAATGCTGTTAGAGTTTGTTTTATGTATCTTGAAGCCCTGTCTTTGGATACATAAATATTTATTATGGTTATGTCCTCCTGGTGTCTTGACCCTTTAAATCATTATGTAGCATCCTTCCTTATCCTTTTTGGTGGATTTTGCTTTAAAGTCTATTTTGTCAGAGAGTAATATTGCTACTCGTTCTCTTTTTTTGATTGTTGTTTGCTTGATATGTTTTTTCCATCCTTTGGCTTTTAGTTTTTTTGTGTCTTTAAGTCTAAGGTAGAAGTCTAAGGTGTGTCTCTTGTAGGTAGCATATAGATGGGTCGTATTTTTTTTATCCATTCTGCAACTCTGTCTCTTTATTGGTGCATTTAGTCCATTTACATTCAGCTTGATTATAGATAGGTATGAGTTTAGTGCTGTCATTTTGATGCCTTTTTTTGTGTTGTTGACAGTTTCAGTTTTCCACCTTTTTTTGCGCTGAGTTTTTCTTTGTAAATTGTATGTTCCTGTTTTTCATTGTTGGTTTTGTTTTTGCCGAGTCTTTATGTTTTTCTCGTACTTTATTTTGATGTGTAGGATTGTTAGTCTCCTTTGTGGTTACCTTAATATTTACCCCTGTATTTCTAAGTTTAAAACTAACTTGTATCTCCCTATATCTCCTTGATTTCCTCTCCATATAGAAGATCTATGACTACTTTATTTAAAATAAATAGAAATTTATTTTATTTAGTCCCTCTCTATTGATGTTGTCATCTTTTATGTAATGAGATTGCTGATTCCCTGTTTTGAGTGTTTTTCTATCTTGATTTATTTTTATGATTTCCCTATCTGGGCCTGGTTGCTCTGTCCTGAGTTCTAGTGTTGGGTTGATATCTGATGTTATTGGTTTTTTAACCAGAGAATTCCCTTTAGTATTTCTTGTAGTTTTGGTTTGGTTTTTGCAAATGCCCTCAACTCCTGTTTTTCTGGAAATGTCCTAATTTCACCTTCATATGTCATGCCCTTGTCTTCTTGCCTGCATGGTTTCTGCTGAGTAGTCCGAGCTTATTCTTATTGATTCTCCTTTGTAGGTAACTTTTCGCTTATCCCTGGCCACTCTTACAATTTTCTCTTTATCTTTGATTTTGGCAAGTTTGATTATAATATGTCTTGGTGACTTTCTTTTGGGATCTACCTTGTATGGGGTTTGATGAGCATCTTGGATGGATATCCTTTCATCTTTCATGATGTCAGGGAAGTTTTCTGCTAACAAATCTTCAGCTATTCTCTCTGTATTTTCTGTTATCCCTCCCTGTTCTGGTACTTCAATCACTCGTAGGTTATTCTTCTTGATAGAGCCTCACATGATTCTTGGGGTTTCTCCATATTTTTTTTAATTCTTTTATCTGATTTTTCTTTGAATATATTGTTGCCAAGTGTTTTATCTTCTGTCTCGCTCGTTTTGACTTTCAGCTCCTCAATTCTGTTCCGCTGACTTTCTACTGAGTTGTCTAATTTTGAAATTTTATTGTTAATCTTCTGAATTTCTGATTGCTGTCTCTCTATGGATTCTTGAATAATTTTTCATTATGTTCTTGAATAATTTTCTTAATTTCCTTGACTGCTTTATCTGTGTGCTCCTTGGCTTGTTCTGCCTTTTGCCTGATCTCCTTTCTGATGTCTTGAAGAGTTTTGTATATTAATCTTTTGTATTCTACATCTGTTTATTCCAGGAATACATCTTCATCCAGAAGAGTCCTTGATTCTTTGTTTTGGGAGTTTGTTGTAGCAATCATGGTCTTCTTCCTTATGTGATTTGATTATTGACTGTTGTCTCCAAGCCATCTATAAGTTATTGTATTAGTTTATTGTATTTTATGTTTGCTCACTATGTCCTAGCTTCTTGCTTTGTTTTGTTTTGTTTTGGTATACCCAGATAGGGTACTAGAGTGAGCTAACTTGATTAATGGAGCCTTTGAAGTACGAATATCCTCTTACCAGATGGCTAGAGCTCTTTCCAGGTATATGAGTCTAGGAGTCCATTCACTATTCTTATATAGACTCAGCTCAGGTGTCCAAGTAATTGGCCACCTAGTGCATGGTGCAGGCTCTCACCTACGATCCTAGAGGAACAGTGGTGATTGGTGTAAGCACAGGTTTCTGGCAGCAGCAGGGGGTCACACTCTGAGGAAGGCAGAGAGCTGACAGCTTTCCCCGAATGTGAGGAAGGCACATCCCTGTTCTCTAGAGCACTCTGGTGGGTGGGATCTGCAGCCGTACCATAGGCATGCAATGTTTTTAACTGTAAGGACTGGAAGGCACCACTTATCCTTTGAGCTCTGTCACAGGTGGCTAGGTGACGTCAGTGGAGCCTCCAGTCCTCATGCCTCTGCTGTGTGTAGGTGAGGGCCCTGTTTACTAGGCAAAGCAGTATCAAATGTCAAAAACCTGCCTCTCGACCACACAGCTGAAACAGTTACAGTCAGACCTCTAACAGATTTGCCCTTGCACTATAACAGGTAGATCCTATCTGATGTAATGGGACCACCTGGATCTATGCAGGAGTGAAGATGAAGTCTGTGGACTGCTTGTGCATGGGCTGGGGCTGCTTCCGCTCTGAGTTTCCAGATTTGGGGAGTCGGCAGAGTATTTTTCCCCTGTTTGTTAATTTGTTCCTTCTCCATGGCCAGGGGAATGGCTCAGGAAGTGCAGCAGGACCTATCTCAGGCCCAGCGAAATCAACTATTAATGAAGCTGGCCAGGGCAGAGGGAGGAGGGATCAGATAGGAGAGAATTCTTTCAAAAGGAAGAGCTAACGCAGTAAATTAGACAAAATCACTTATCTTGTGCTGAGAGAGGTGTTTTACCTCAGATTCTGGAGGCTTGTGTAGATTGCGTGCACTGTCTCCGTGGTCTCACCAGGGGGTAGGGCTGAAGCACCTCACTTACCTTCTTTCACTGAAGCAGCTGCATCCTAAACGCCACCGCCAGCCCTGCCACAGTCACACTAGGGGGTCAGGGTTTGCGCCACTTCTCTTGCCTTCTTTCGCTGAAGTAGCCACATCCTGGAACACTACTGCCAGCCTCGCTGCAGGGGAATAGGGGCTGAGGCACTGCCGCCAACTCGGCAACTCCTTGCTGCTTCTGTACCATCACTCGCTCCCTGTTACTCAGTCTGATTTCTTAACTTTGCCTTTGATGCTCAGGGTTCGTAGCTTGTCATATATATAATTGGTTTGTTTTTTCGGGTCTTTGCTTTTTTGCTGTAAGAGGGACCACCTGAAGCGTCTGACTACTCCACCATCTTGACCCTGCCTCTCACCCTCATTTTTGAAGGATGGTTTTTCTGAGTATAGAACTGTTGCGTTTTTTTTTTTTCTGCTTTCTTTCAGCACTTTAAATATGTCATTCCACTGTCCTCTGGCCTCCATGGTGCCTGAGGAAAAATTTGCATTTAGTCTTAATGAGGATCCCTTGTATGTGATAATTTGCTTCTCTCTTGCTGCTTTCAGGATTTTCTCTTTATCTGTGGTTTTTGAGAGTTTGCTTATAAAGTGTCTCTGATCTCTGAGTTTATCCAATTGGAGTTCATTCAACTTCTTGTATGTGTAAGTTACTCAAATTTGGAAAGTGTTCAGTCATTATTTCTTCAAATATTCTTTCTGTCCCTTTCTCTCTCTCTCCTTCTGGGACTCCCACAATGTGTATGTTGGTCCATTTGATGGTGTTCCATAGGTCCATTAGGCTTTGTCCATTTTTCTTTTCTTTCTGTACCCAGACTGGATCATTTCAATTTTTTTTTATCTTCAAGTTCCTTGATTCTTTCTTCTGCCAGGTTGAATTTATTGTTGAGCCCTTCTAGTGATATTTTTTATTTTAGTTACTGTACTTTTCAGCTTCAGAATTTCTGTTTGGTTCCTTTTCATAATTTCTACCTCTTTATTGATATTTTAATTTTTTTGAATTGGTTTCCTCATTTCCTTTAGTCCTTTGTCTGTGCTTTCCTTGATAAACTCTGAGCGTATTTAAGACAGTTGTTTTAAAGTCTTTATCTAGTAAGTCCAATGTCTTGGCTTTTTCAGGTATGGTTTCTGTCATATTTTTTTCCTTTGAATGGGCCATCCTTCCCCATTTCTCTATATGCTTTGTGATTTTTTTGTTATTGTTGTTGAAAATGGGACATTTGAGTAATATAATGTAGTAACTGTGGAAATTAGATTCTACCCTTCCTTGGGGTTTGCTGGTTTCTCTCTATTTTTTTATAATTGAAGGCTGTATTAATTCAATGGTTTAGTGACTTTTCCAAATTATTTTTGCAAAGACTGGATTACATGAAGTTTCTATTCCGTTAGTTTGTATTCAGCTATTGTTTTGAAGAGATTTCCTTCAATGTTAGGAGTTGAAAAGAAAATAAAAGGAAAAAAGCAAACAAAAGAAAATCAGTAGAAGAAAAACTTCTTGAAGTCTTTACAGATTGGCTATGTGCTAGTGGCACTCCTTCAACTCTTAGCCAGGCTTAAACTGCTTCTAGAGATCATCCCAAGGTAAAAGTTTAGGATTTTCTCAAGTCTTTTCTGGTCATACATCTTGCCCTGGGCATGTATATGGTTATCTGAATTTCTTAGTATACACAAGTGCTTCTGAATACCTCAGCTTCCCCAAAGTAACTCTCTTCTTGGCTCCTTGGCCTTAGCCCTAAGTTTTTATTGTGTGCCTCCATCACCCTCTCTTGCCCCAGGGAGCTTTTAGTTGACTCTACAGTGCTGGGTTCCTGATCATATGCCGCCTCCTGAAATGGTTGAAAGTCAACCAATTTTTTTTGGTATAGTGACTCTGTGTATTCCTTCCATCCCCTTTTGATGTTTCCTGAATTGCTTAATATTTTCCCCATAGAATCTTTCAATATTGCAACTCGAGGCTTGAATTTTTTCTTCATTTCTTTTAGCTTGAGAAATGCCGAGCATGTTCTTCTCTTTTGGTTTTTTAACTCCAGGTCTTTGCACGTGTCATTATAATACTTTACTTTGTCTTCTTGAGAGGCCCTTTGAAATCTTCTGTTCAACTCTTTTATTTGATCATTTCTTCCTTTTGCTTTAGCTACTCTTTGTTCAAGAGCAAATTTCAGAGTCTCTTCTGACATTCATTTTGGTCTTTTTTTTCTTTTCTGTCTTTTTAATGACCTTTTGCTTTCTTCATGTATGATGTCCTTGATGTCATTCCAGAACTCATCTGGACTTCCATCATTAGTGTTCAACATGTCAAATCTATTTTTGAGATGTCTAAATTCAGGTGGGATATACTCAAGGTCGTACTTTGGCTCTCATTGACTTGGTCTAATTTTCTTCAGCTTCAACTTGAACTTGCATATGAACAATTGAAGGTTTGTTCCACAGTCGGCCACTGGCCTTTTTCCAAATGATGATATTGAGCTTTTCCATCATCTCTTTCCAGAGATGTAGTCAGTGTAATTACTGTGTATTCCATCTGGTGAGATCCACATGTATACTTGCTGCTTATGTTGTTGAAAAAGGTATTTCCAGTGAAGAAGTCATTGGTCTTGCAAAAATTCTATCATGTGATCTCCAGCATTGTTTCTATCACCAAGGTCATATTAAGCAACTACTGATCCTTCTTTGTTTCCAACTTTAGCATTCCAGTCAACAGTAATTATCAATGCATCCTGATTGTATGTTTGATCAATTTCAGACTGCAGAAGTTGGTAAAAATCTTCAATTTCTTCATCTTTGGCCTTAGTGTTTGGTGCATAAATTTGAATAATAGTTGTGTTAAATATTGTGTTAACTATTCCTTGTAGGCTTATGGATATTATCCTATCACTGACAGCATTGTACTTCCGGATAGATCTTGAAATGTTCTTTTTGACCATGAATGCAACGCCATTCCTCTTCAAGTTCTCATTCCCAGCATGGTAGACCATATGATTGTCTGATTCAAAATAGCCAATACCAGTCCATTTCAGCTCACTAATATATAGGATATCAATGTTTATGCCTTTCATTTCATTTTTGATGATTTTCAATTTTCCTAGATTCATACTTCGTACATTCCACATTCTGATTATTAATGGATGTTTGCATCTGTTTCTTCTCATTTTGAATAGTACCACATCAGCCAATGAAGTCCCAAGAGCTTGACTCCATCCACGTGATTAAGGTCAACTCTACTTTGAGGAGGCAGCTCTTCCCCGGTCGTCTTTTGAGTGTCTTCCAACCTGAGGGGCTCATCTTCCAGCACTGTATCAGACAATGTTCTGCTGCTATTCGTATTCACTGGCTTTTTTTTTTTTCCTGAAATAGGTCCTTCCTTCCTAGTCTGTCTTAGTCTAGAAGCTCAGCTGAAACCTGTCCACAATGGGTGACGCCTCTAGTATTTGAGTACAGGTGGCATAGCTTCCAGCATCTTGGAAACATGCAAGCCTCCACAGTACGACAAACTGATAGAGGTGTGGTGGAAGTGCTCATTTGTCTATGCTAAGATTTTGGAAGCAAGCCACCTGGCCAACTGACTGGAAGATATCCATATCTATGTGTATTCCAAAAAAGGTGATACAATTGAATGTGGAAATTATCAAACAATATCATTAATATCATACACAAGTAAAGTTTTGCTGAAAATCATTCAAAAGTTGCTGGATGAGTACATCCACAGGGAACTGCTAGAAACTCAACCTGGATTCAGAAGAGGACATGGAACCAGGGATATCATTGCTGATGTCAGATGGATCCTGGCTGAAAGCAGAGAATACCAGAAAGAAGTCTTCCTGTGTTTTATTGACTATGCAAAGGCATTCCACTTCATTGATCATAACAAATTACAGACAACATTGCAAAGAATGGGAATTTCAGAATACTTAGTTGTGCTCATGAGGAACCTGTACACAGATCAAGAGGCAGTTGTTCAAACAGAACAAGGGGATACTGTATGGTTTAAAGTCAGGAAAAGTGTGCGTCAGGGTTGTATCATTTCAGCATATTTATTCAATCTGTATGCTGAGAAAATAATCCATGAAGCTGGTGCATATGAAGAAGAAAAGGGCATCAGGATTGGAGGAAGACTCATTAACAACCTGCTTTATGCAGATGACATAACCTTGCTTGCTGAAAGTGAAGAGGACTCAAAGAATTTACTGATGAAGTTCAAAGACCACAGCCTTCAGTATGGATTACATGTCAGCATAAAGAAAACAAAAATCCTCACAACTGGACCAATGAGCAACATCATGATAAACGGAGAAAAGATTGAAGTTGTCAAGGATTTCATTTTATTTGGATCCACAATCAACAGCCATGGAAGCAGCAGTCAAGAAATCAAACAACGCATTGCATTGGGCAAATCTGCTGCAAAGCCCTCTTTAAAGTGTTAAAAAGCAAAGATGTCACCTTGAAGACTAAGGTGCGCCTGAACCAAGCCATGGTGTTTTCAATCGCCTCATGTGCATGTGAAAGCTGCAGAAAAATTCATGACTTTGAATTATGGTGCTGGCAAAGAATATTGACTATACCATGGACTGCCGAAAGAATGAACAAATCTGTCTCGGAAGAAGTACAGCCAGAACGCTCCTTAGAAGCAAGGAGGACAAGACTACATCTTACATACTTTGGCCATATTATTAGGAGGATCAGTCCCTGGAGAAGGACATCATGCTTGGTAAAGTAGAGGGTCAGTGAAAAAGAGCAAGTCTCTCAAGGAGATGGATTGACTCAGTGGCTGCAACAATGAGCTCAAGCATAACAATGATTGTGAGGATGGCGCAGGACTGGGCAGTGTTTTGTTTTGTTGTACATAGGGGTTGCTATGAGGCGGAATCAACTTGACAGCACCTAACAACAACAACAACAACAGTGCTGGGGTTATGCCTGCAGCTCTTCCGCCTTACACTACTTCCAAGTTGGATGGAACAGAGATGTTTGCTTTGCTTCAGTCTTTTAGGTAGCCACTTGACAGGTTCAAAGAGGCAAACACAGTAATTTGTGCATTAGATGTGTTCTGCTTCTTTCAGATCCCAGGACCAAGGTCCCAAGCTGGAAAGGTGTGCTGTCACTCTAATTTAGCTGCCAAGCCAGGGCAGGGGAGGTGCGTGGTTCAGTAACAAAAGGTATAGAGCTTTCCTACCATTTCCTAACCTTGCCTTTTTCTTGATTCAGCATTCACTTGGTTGCTGTGAACTTCTGACTGTTTACCAGAGTTCTGACAAAATTGGTTCTGACAGTTTCTACTTGTTTTTAATGTTTCTTTGGGGAACTGGAGCATGGAGCTTCTGATTTCTTGGTGATATCACTCTCCCCACCATATGGTTTACTAACTCTGTGACTATACCCCAGCTTCTGCGTGCCTTGCTGCTAATGGCTGGCAACTGTGACCTTCAGTGGATTGTCCTTGGGCATAAAAGTCACCTCATTTGCACAGAGTTGGAAGTAGTGGTGTACTGATAAATGTTTAACAAGTGACTCTCTGGAAAAAAAAAGTCCTGATTTGTAGCATTTATTGTTTTCCATGATGTAAATACTCCCACTACTGCCAATTTCACACTACTAATATGACTTTACTGAATTCAGAGTTGAGAATAATTGCCTCATACAAGTCAGTACAAACCAGTCCCAGCACACCACTGGTTGGAAGGGCCTGGGAGTTTATATTCTCACCCCAACCCCCTGCCTACTGTCATGCAGCCAATGATAGACTTGGGTGGAAATACAAAACCCAGATCTTTTGTCTTTAAAAATTTCAAAGTGTAATTTTCATTGTAGAACTCCTTCTGGGGAACAGGCTAAATCTGGGACTTCACATGAAATTAACAACCCTGCTTGGCTTCCTTCCCTTTCTCATCCTGCTTCCCTTAATGACTTCTTCTGGGAGCACTTCATTAATAAGTTACTTGCAGAAAAATCCTTATCTCAGAATCTGCTTCTAGGTGAAATTGATCTACAACAGCTGGTACATGCTGTGATGTCAGAGGCACAGAGAAACCCTTCTTTTAAAAAAGTTTTGCTAAAAATCTGGATAGAGATGGCAAGGAATATTATGATTACTTTTGGGACTTATAGATATTGAATTTAAGTATTCTGTGGGCTAGAAATTGGAGTATGTAAAGTAAAGGAGAAAATAATTGTAATCTTTCCTTGGTAACTTTCTGAGTCAATCCATCATGCTGAGGAAGGTGTAGCGGAGACAAAGGACTGGTGGCTGGTAGGTTAGGGAACTATATGTGAAAAGAAACATTTACTTGAAGAAAAGGGGCTTAGTGAAAATGATTAAAAACAATAATAATCGTTATAATTTATAGAGCGCTTACTATGCGTGAGCCCTTTTTTAGTGCTCTGTTGACATTATTCAAGAATATGTTCACATATTTGACAAATATTTATTGAATACTTACTATGTGTCTGGCACTGTTCTGAGCACTGGGGATACAGCAGTGAACAAAACAAAGTCCTTGCTCTTCTGGAGCTTATGTTCTGTTGAGAAAGAGGTAGACAATCAACAAACACATTTATCATATGTTAAATTATATGAAGAAAAATAAAGCAGGTAAGGAAATGCAGTGACTGGTGTTGGGATGTTATCTTTATGTAGGTGGATGCCCTTTCTGAGAAGGTGACATTTGACCAGAGAGACCTAAATAGAGTGAAATAGTGAGCCACATGGATATCAAGAGGAACACTAAGTACAAAGGCCCTGAGGCAAGAGCATGTTAAAGAGTCCAGGGACAGCAAGAAAACTGATGTTTTTAGGGTAGTGTGAGCAAGCAGGAAGTGGTAGGAGACAAGGCCAGAAAGGTAGTAGAGGGACAGGTTGTTTAGGGTCTGATAGAGACCATGTAAAGACTTTGGCTTTTACTCTGAGTGAGTTGGGAGCCATTGGAGAGTTTTGCACAGAGGGATGATATCATCTGGCTTACTTTAAAAAAGATCCCTCTGGCTAATGTGTCAAGAATAGATTGAAGAGAAAGGGCAAAGGGGGAAGCAGGGAGGCCAGAGAGGAGGCTGTGGCAAAAATCTAGGTCAGAGGTGATGCTGGCTTAAATCAGAGTATAACTGGGAAGGTAGTGAGAAGTGGGTGAATTCTGGGCATATTTTTTTTTTTTGAAGGTAATAACCAGCACAGTATCTGCCCATTTAATCCTCTCAGCAACATGATGAGGAAAGCACTTATTAGCCTTATTTTACAAAAAAAGTAAACCAAGACTAGGAAGGCTAATAATTTTGTCCAGTGTTGTGAGTTGAATTGTGTTCCCTTGAAAGATATGCTGAAATCCTAAATCTTGGTACCTGTGAATGTGACCTTATTTGGAAATAGGGTCTGTCTTATTTAGTGCTGCTATATACCACAAGTGGATGGTTTGGCAAACAGAAATTTATTCTGTCACAGTTTAGGAGTCTAGAAGTCTGAAATCAGGGTGTCAGATCTAGGGGAAGTCTTTCTCTCTGTTCACTTCTTTTATATCTCAAAAAAGATTGACTCGAGATACAATGCAATCTTGTAAATTGAGTCCTGCCTCATTAACATAACTGCCTCTAATCCTGCCTCATTAACATCATAGAAGTTAGGATTTACAACATATAGTATAATCTCATCAGATCGCAAAACGGAGACAACTGCACAATACTGGGATTCATGGCCTAGCCAAGTTGATACACATTTTCTGAGGACACAATTCAATCCATAGCAGGGTCTTTGGAAATGTAATCAAGTTAAAATGAGATCCTACTGGATTAGGCTGGTCCCTAAGTCCAATGATTGGAGTTCTTATTTGGAAAGAGAGATTTGGACAGACACAGACACACAGAGAAGGCCACGTGAAGATGGAGGCAGAGATTGGAGTGATGTTTCCACAACCCAAGGAACACCAAGGAATACTGGCAACCACCAGAAGCTGAAAGAGGCAAGAATTGGATTCTCCCTTAGAACCTTCAGAGGGAGCATAGATCTGTAACAACTTGATTTTGCCTCCAGAATAGTGAGAGAATAAATTTCTGTTGTTTTAAGCCACCATGTTTGTGGTACTTTGTTATGGCATCCACAGGAAACTAATATACACAGAGTCAGGCTTAGAACTGAGGTCTGTCCAACATTGGCCCAGCAAGCTTAACAACCATGCTAGAGGTTTCACATCCCCTTTGCATGGATGGAGGTTAGCAGCAAAGCCCCTGAGTGGAAAAGAATCAGGGAGAAGTGATTTCCTTTCTGGCTCAGCCAGTATAAGCTGGGGGAACCTGGGAAGTAGCTAAACTCTCTGAACATCATTTTCCTCGTCTCTACATTGGGGGTTAATAATATCTTCCTTGCTGGGCTATTGGGAGGTACTATGGATTGAATTGTGTCCCCCCAAAATATGTGTTGTAAATCCTAACCTCTATGCTTGTGGTTATAATTCCAGTGATGGGATTTGGGAATGGGTTGTCTTTGTTATGTTAATGAGATAAAGGATTAGTGTAGGGTGTGTCTTAAACCAATCTCTTTTGAGATATAAAAGAGATTAAACAAGGAAGCAAAAGAAGCAGAGATGGGGCAAGACAGATGCCAAGCCACATGGAAATCTCTAAGGAACCAGGGAGCAGAACCTGAAGAGACAAGAACTTTTTTTCAGAGCCAAAAGAGAAAGAAAGCATTCCCCCTAGAGTGAGTACTCAATTCAAACTTCTAGCCTCCTGAACTGGAGAAAATAAAATTCTGTTTGTTAAAGCCTTCTACTTGTGGTATTTCTGTTATAGTAGCGCTAAGTAACTAAGACAGAATTTGATACTGAGAAGTGGGGGTGCTGCTCCATCAAATACCTACAGTGTGGAAGTGGTTTTGGAATTGGGTAATGGGTAGAGGATAGAAGAGTTGTAAGGTGCTTGATAGTAAAAGGCTTGATTGCCTTGAAGAGAATGTTAGTAGAATTATGGGCATTAAAGGCAATTCTTGTAAGGGCTCAGAAGGAAGTGAGGAGAGCTATAGAGAAAGTCTCTATCGTCTCAGAGAATACATATGGTGCCAGCAAAAGAATGTTGCTAGAAATGTGGAGGTTAAAGGTGCTTCTGGTGAGGCTTTAAAAGAAAATGATGAACATGTGATTGGACAATGGAGGAAGGGTGATGCTTTTTATGTAGTAGCAAAGAACTTGTCTGAATTATGTTCAAATATTTGGTGGAAGGTAGAACTTGTAAGTGATGAACTTGGGTATCTGGTTGGTGAGATTTCTAAGCAAGATCTTAAAGGGGCCGCATGGTTCTCCTCACCTCTTATATAAAACGTGAGACAAAAGAGATGGACTTAAAAGTCAACTGTGCAAAATGAAAACAAAACTTAAAGATTTGGAAAATTCTGTTGTACAAACTAAGGACAAGTGCCCTAGAATTTTCACCAAGGATGTGGCTACACAATCTTTTGTTAAAGAGATTAAGCCTGTGACTGATGGATCTAACCAATCACTACAGCAGAAAATCCATCAGTTTAACCTGAAGGGGATGGAGAAAGAATGAAAGAATGCTGTCTGCCTCTTGGAATTCTACAGGGAGGAAACAGGCTAAAGGAGCTACACCTGTCACCTTCTAAAAAAAGAAAATAACCATCCCTGGAGCAGCTCAGAGATCAGCAGAACTGTTGGAAGGAGCACAGGATGCAGGGCATTATTGCTTTCGAAGTGTGGGGCCACAGTCTCCTGGATCTCAAAGGTGGGGCCACAGCCTCTTAGGTTTCAAAGAGTTGGATCTTTGCCGACTCAGTTTCAGAGTGTGGGACTACCGCTAAAGCATGCCAGGGGGAAGAGGCCACCACTCAAAGCTGAGGGGTGAGGCTGCCATGCCCAAGGGGCAGAAGAATGGGGCCTCCTGGGGCTGAGGAGATGGGATTGCCACTCAGATGGACTAGGAGAATGGGGCTGCCCAATGTCAAGCGAACAGAGTTGTCATCCCAGTGGGCCTGGAAGGCGGAGCTGAAGTCCAGAGCTGGGGGTCCTCCACCCAGAATCCAGAGAGCTGGCCAACGCTCAGTCTGGAGGGCAGGGCTATTGCCTAGATGGTTTCAGAGAACAGAGGATCATTTTCAAGACTTGAGAGCTAATGTAAATTGTTCTGCTGGATTTTGGACTTGTGTGGTACCCATTATTCCTTCTTTCCCTCCAATTTATTCCTTTCGTAATGGAAATGTCTAACCTGTGCCTGTTCTGCCGTTGTATTTTGGAAGTAGATAACCTGTGTGCTAGATTTTTACAGGTTCTCAGATAAAGAGAAATTTTGCCCCTGGATGGAATAGCCCAACGTCTCACCCATGTTTGATTAGATGATTCAGAAGATGAGATTTTGACTTGGAGTTGATTTAAGACTTTTCGGATTATGTGATAGGGTATATGTGTTTTGCATGTGACAAAGACATAAATTTTGGGGAGCCTTTTTTTTTTTTTAAAGGGTGGAATGTTATGGAATGAATTATGTCCTTCCAAGATATGTGTTGTAAATCCTAACCTCTATGCCTTTGGTTATAATCCCATTTGGGAATGTTACGTTAATGAGACAGGATTAGTGTGAAGTGTGTCTTAAATCAATCTCTAAGTAGCCAGGAAGTAGAAGCTGAAGAGACAAAGACCTTCCTCCAGAGCTGACAAAGAGAGAAGCATTCTCCTAGAGCTGGAGGCCTGAATTCGGATTTCCAGCTGCTTAAACTGTGAGAAAATAAATTTCTATTTGTAAAGGCCATCCACTTGTGGTATTTCTGTTATAGCAGCACTGGATAACTGAGACAAGAGGTTTCAATTAATGTTTGTAAAGTGCTCGTGGGGCTGAAGAACAGAAGACACTAGCCACAGGCTCTGGGTACCTCCCTGTCAGGACCAGGCTATGGTGGAACAGTTTTGCTTAGAAGAGAAAATCGAATTGAGTTAATGTCAAAAGAGGTTTTCTCAGAGAACATTTAGTCTTAGACTGTTACCTGATCACTTTAAACCTACTCTTATTGGAATATACATTAAAGAAATGTACTAGTACAATTAATTACTTCTTGGCTGCTTTTAAGCAAATTAGTGTACATTTATATGACAAACAAGAAAAAACAGAGAGTTTTATCTGCACAATATCTGCATGTGCCTGCAGTCGTTGTGATTTTGAAGTGAGGGAAGAAAGCACAAGTCTCCCTGTGCTATGTTAAACTGTAAAACCATAAAAAGTACTGACATCTTGTTCCCTAAAAGTTTTCTGAAGACTGAACATTAGTTTGATTGAGTGGTTATTGGGAGAGAAGCTTGTCAGCTAAGATGCTGTCAGGGGTCAGATGATATGATTGGCCCTCTGCCACCTACTGGGGAACAATGAGATAGTGTGGTGGTTTTAAACCATGTCTGCAAATTCCTTAACCCTTCTCCCAATTAGAAGTGGAGTCTAACTTGAGTATGGACTGGCTTTAGTGATTTGCTTCTAAGGAATAAAATGCAGTGCTACTTCTCAGTCTGTCATAAAATTCCATACAGATTCTACTTGGTTCCCTCTCTCTCAGGACATACCTACACCTTTGGATCTCTTTGCCGTCATGGAAGATGAGGCCCCTAGGTTGGATGGATTCAAACATGGCCATGATCAAGGAGGTGGTGCAGGACTAGGCAACATTTTGTTCTTTTGTGCGTGAGGTCATCATGAGTCAGAGCTGACTCATCAGCATCTAGCAACAACAACACCACCAAAAAAACCAAACCAAACCCATTGCTGTTGAGTTGATCTAGATTCATAGCAACTCTATAGGACAGAATAAAACTACCTCACAGGGTTTCTAAGGAGTAGCTGGTGGATTTGACCTATATATATATACAAACTATATAAATATACATGACCCCACACATCTGTCGGTTTGTCTACTGTGGTGGTTTGCGTGTTGCTGTGATGCTAGAAGCTATGCGGCTGGTATTTCAAATACCAGCAGGGTCACCCATGGTGAACAGCTTTTAGCTGAGCTTCCAGAATAAGAGAGACTAGGAATAAGGGCCTGGTGGCCTACTTCTGAAAAAATTAGCCAGTGAAAACGTTATGAATAGCAATGGAACATTGTCCAATATAGTGCTGGAAGATGAGTCCCTCAGGTTGGAAGACACTCAAAATATGACTGGGAAAGAGCTGCCTCCTTAAAGTATAGTCCATCTTAATGACGTGGATCTCATTAAGCTTTTAGTATGAAAAGCTTTTGGTACCTTCATTTGCTAATGTGACATAACTCAAAAATGAGAAGAAACAGCTGCAAACATCCATTAATAATCAGAATGTGTAATGTATGAAGTATGAATCTTGGAAAATCAGAAGTTGTCAAAAGTGAAATGTAATGCATAAACATCGATTACCTAAGCAATAGTGAGCTGAAATAGACTGGTATAAGCCATTTTGAATTGGACAACCACATGGCATACTATGCTGGGAATGACAAATTGAAGAGGAACGGTGTGGCATTCATCATCAAAAAGAACATTTGAAGATCTTTCCTGAAGTATAGTGCTGTCAGCGGTAGGATAATATCCATACGCCTACAAGAAAGACCAGTTAATATGACTATTTCAACTGAGTAATTACATTAGATCATATAATGTAGGGTATTTACATTATATTATATTATGGAACAGCAACTAGTCTACTGTTTGGTCAAACCACTGGGAACCATAGCCTAGCCAAGTTGACACATAAAATTAACCATCATAGTGGGATATATATTGTTAATAAAAAATATTGTTAAGTTGTATAAAGTCACTTCCATGACTATAGCCGGGGCCTCCAGATAACATAAAAAATCCAAAAATCCAAACCCACTGTCAACAGGTCGATTCTGACTCATAGTGTTCCTATAAACCAAACCAAACCCATTGTTGCCGAGTCGATTCCGACTCATAGCGACCCTAAAGGACAGAGTAGAACTGCCCCATAGGGTTTCCAAGGAGCACCTGGCGGATTTGAACTGCCGACCCTCTGGTTAGCAGCTGTAGCTCTTAACCACTATGCCACAAGGGTTTCCAGTGATCCTATAGGACAGAGTAAAACTGCCCCATAGAGTTTCCCAGGCTGTAATCTTTATGGAAGCAGACTGCCAAATCTTTCTCCTTTGGAACAGCTGGATAGCAATGCAAAATAATTTTTGTCTAAAGACATACAAATTCTGTTCTGTCAAGTAGATGTTCAACTGACTTGCCTAATTTCTGTAGAAACACTGGTTTTGTCACCATTTTCATATTCATTTCAACATTCTTCTACTCCATATAAATTTGTACTTTTTGACTTCTGCTTTGACTCGATTACAATATCTGTCTGGTTGATCAAGTTAAATAAAATCACATGCATTATTTTTATATGTATATGAAAGTAAGGACTTAAACTTTAAAAAAATTGTCTTTTAACAGTTTTGGATCTCTTCCATCAAGATACCCAATGGATTCACCTGACAGCATCAGGTAACTTCATCACCAGAGAAGTGTACCTCATGGGTGGTTTAAGCCCAGACACATTTTTCTTGGTTTCCACAGGTGAATACTTTGCTGACTCTGTTTTTCTAATTTTAATTTTCTGTATACTAATTTTATGTTTTGGTTTGTTTTCAGCAGATAAGTGCTTCCTATTGCTGGAAGCAATGGTTGGAAATTTGGCGTTACAGGCTGATCATTTGGAAGTTTCTGAGCTTGGCTGCTATCATAGATTGAATTATGTCCCCAAAAAATATGTGAATAAATTTGGCTAGGCCGTGTTTCCCAGTATTGTGTGATTGTCCACCATTTTTTCGTCTGATGTGATTTTCCTATGTGTTGTAAATCCCACCTCTATGATGTTAATGAGGTGGGGTAGGTGGCAGTTGTGTTAGTGAGGCAGGACTCAATCTACAAGATTGGATTGTGTCTTGAAGCAATCTCTTTCGAGATATGAGAGAGAAGTGAGCAGAGAGACAGGAGGGCCTCATACCACCAAGAAAGTAGTGCTGGGAGCAGAGCACGTCCTTTTGCCCTGAGCTTCCTGGTTGGAGAAGCTCCTAGTCCAGGCAAAGATTGATGATAAAGACCTTCCTCCAGAGCCAACAGAGAGAAAGCCTTCCCCTGGAGCTGGCGCCCTGAATTTGGACTTCTAGCCTATTTTACTGGGAGGAAATAAATTTCTCTTTGTTAAGGCCACCCACCTGTGGCATTTCTCTTATAGCAGCACTAGATAACTAAGACAAAATGTTGGCAGTTCAAATTCACCAGCCACTCCTTGGAAAATCTATGGGGCAGCTTCTCATCTGTCCCATAGGGTTGCTATGAGTCGGAACCAACTCGATGGCAACTCGTTTGGACTCTCTGCTGAGTGAGAGAAAACAGAGAACCTGGTTTGACAATCTTTTTGATTGTTTCTCTATTTGTCTATTTTGAGCTCAAATCAATTAAGAATTTCATGTCCACAGTTGAGAAGAGCTCTTTGATATCTGTACCAGCGAGTTTTTGTGTTTCTGTGTAAAAAATCGACTCGATGGCATTGGTTTTTTTTTTTGGTGTTTATTCTTGACTCATGGCTGAAATGGTAGAATTGAAGCTATAAGCTCTGTGTATGTGTGTCTATGTGTCTGAAATTCAGAAAGGCCTTTGCTTTTCATTGTGTGAGGGTGTAATGTTTTCCTACCTCCAGATAATGTATTTATAATACTAGATTATAAGGTCTCTTAAATTGAAGGAACTCTGTTCTGATTGGCTTATAGAGACAATAAACATGTAAATTGAATATTCACAGAAAATAAGGAAATTAGACTTCTAATACTTTAAATGTGGTAGAATTTAAAAAATTTTAAAAAAGGTATTCTTACCAAAACTAGCTCAGAAATGTCTAGGAATCCAATTTTACATAATTTAGGTAAATCTTTAGCAGATAAGACTATTTTACTGTTTTTGGTTTAATAAAAACAGCTGTGTCTTCTGATTTATCAATTTTATTCTACTTAGGTATTTTTTTTTTTAGGTATGCTCTTCTTAACTTGTAGAGATTTATTGAAAAAATAAGCTAGCATTGTTGTTGGGTGCTATGCAGTCTATTCTAATTCATTGCAACCCCACGTGATAAAGTAGAACCCCCCCCATAAGGTTTTCTTGGCTGTAATCTTTATGGACACAGATTGCCAGGTCTTTCTCCTGCAGAACTGCTGGCTGAGTTGGAATCACCAACCTTTCTCTAAGCAGCTGAGTGCTTAACCATTGCTCCACCAGGGCTCTTTAAGCTAGCATTACTTCTGCTTAATGTTTAAGGTTAGAAAATCATAAATTTGCATTTAACCAAGTTGAATCATTACTCTGACAAATTTTGTTTAATGGTAATTATGTTTTGCAGTATGTCAGCTTGAAGATATTTTCCAGGATTTTTAGGTAACTCAAAACTTGGATTGATATTAAATTGAGTTAATCAGTGGATATTCAATGTATGCCTAGATCATTTCTAAATAAGAGAGAATATTGAAACACTGATTATTAATTATAATTTTAAGTTTATATGCTTTTGCTTCCAGTTTATCTGCTACAGGGAAGCTATATGTTTGGTTCTGTTAATGAATGTGCTCATTTTTGCCACATTGACAGGTTGTATAAGAATTGTGTGTGGTTGTAGAAAGTTGTGTTATGTGTATTCACGAGCTCTGCAAGTCAGCTAAGACTGGTATGGGACAGTTCTCAATTATCCACCTCCCAGTTTTCTCTGTGAAATAGAAGTTACTTTGGTTAATTGTTAAAATTAATATAAATGAACATAAAAACCAAATCCACTGCTGTCAAGTTGATTCCGACTCATAGCGACCCTATAGGACAGAGTAGAACTGCCCCATAGGGTTTCCTAGGCTGTAATCTTTACAGAAGCAGACTGCCATATCCTTCTCCCTTGGAGTGGCTAGTGGGTTTGAAATGCCGACCTTTTGATTAGCAGCTGAGCGCTTAACTACTGCACACCAGGGTGCCTTATAAATTAATATAAGTGAATGAAACTATAGTTAGGAGTAATAGTTTCAGAAACATAAATGTTTGCGGACGTGCTTCTGTTTTTCAAGGAAAAGAATTATTTTGTTCTAAAGCAGCAGTTTTCAGAGTTTTTTTTTTTTTTTTTTTTTGGTCTTCAAATCTCTACACTCTTCACATTTATTGAGGACCCCAAAGAGGTTGTTTTCCATTGTTATTTTGTGGGTTACTATTGATATTTACTGTTGGAAATTGAAACTGAGAAATTTTTTCAATGCGTAAGTATTGAATCAGTTAAAGACAACAATGAATGCATTGCGTGTGAACAGCATTTTAGTGTTGTTATTAAATTAGTTCTGACCTTGCAGACCTTCTAAGATTTATCCTAAAGTGTCAGTTTGCTCCAGAATATGAATGAGTATAACAAAGGACAAAACTTAGAAAGTAAATTTTATTTGGTTTGGTTTATAATGCTTGAGTCTGAAAAGGTATGAAATGTGTTAAAATCTTAGCAAAGGTTGCTGAGTTTTGATAAGCTTGTTTCCCTGGTTTACTGTTTGCCTTAACCTACAGTATGAATGGTTACTTTTTCTCTGTACTCTGCCTAGATAACAATTTTCTATGTCATATATTGACTTTATTATATTCTTGATCATTTAAGGAAACAGTCTCTTCTTTAAAGAGGTAAAGTTCATTAAAATCATGTTAAAATATATATTTAAAAATGTTTTATTGTCACTTTGATTAAATAGGTAACTGAGTATTTTTTCTCAGCCACCCATGACCTTCTCTTAATCAAGTGTCCAAATCTCCTTTGACAACTTCTTAAGTTTTGCCTTCCTCAAACTTGAATCCTAAATAAAATATGAAATAAAATAGCTCTTTCAGGTTATATTTTTACATCTAAAACTATCTTTGAGATTTCCCAGAGGATCCCTGGACATTTACAAAGATTTCTTTCTTTTTCCACTTATAAAAAAGGTGTAGTAGAAAAAAAAGTAGGTTTATTTGATATGTCACTAATGATGAGTTGCATGGAAAGAGTTGCCAAATCAGAAGAGACACTCAGCTTTCCCTAGGTTAAATGTGCATAGGTAAAATGTTTTTAATATAAATATTTAAGTAATCATATGCTCTATGAGAAGTTTCCGGAGAATTGTCAGCACTTTTGCTCTCTACGTTTCTGTTTACCAGAGCCCGGATGCTGTTTTGTGTGATGATATTAGGCAATGACAGTATAGTGTTATAAGTCATATTTTGGCTATTATTTAAAATGCTTACTTGGTCACAGCCTTTCTGTTTAGATTTGAATCTAGCGTCTTCTAGGCCAATGTTTTCAATTGGGAATGCAAATCAGACTTACCCATGGAGTTTTAGAAAAATACAGATGTCGAAGATTTACTCCAGACTCAACAGAATCTCTTTACTTGATAATCTTGGTATATTCTTGGTATATGCATGATATTATATCTCAGGATTTTATATATATATATATATACACACACATATATGTATAAACCAGAACCAAACCTACTGCCTTTGAGTTGATTCCAACTCATAGCGACCCTATAGGACGGAGTAGAACTGCCCCACAGAGTTTCCAAGGAGCGCCTGGAGGATTTGAACTGCTGACCTCTTGGTTAGCAGCTGTAGCACTTAACCACTACACCACCAGGGTTTCCCATATATATATATATATATAAGTATATATAAAAACATATATCATGTCTCAAGACTTTTGCTCTGTAAAAATTAAGTTTATCCATTGTTATGGATTGAATTGTGTTCCCTAAAAGATATGTTGTAGTCCTAGCTCCCTGTACCTGTGGATGTGATCTTATTTGGAATTAGCATCTTTGCAGAAATAGTTAACATGAGGTTATACTGGAGTTTTTTTTTTTTTTGAGTAGGGTGGGTCTAAATCCAACATGAATAGTGTCCTTATAAAAGAGAATAGGTACACAGAGGAAAGATGGCCATGTGAAGGCACAGGTACAGATGCAGAGAGAAGACAGCCATGTGAAGATGGAGGCAGAAATCGGAGTGATGCTGCTGTAACTAAAGGAATGCCTGGGACCATCAGGCGCTAGAAGTAGAAAGGAAGGATCTTCCCCTAGAGCCTTCAGAGAGAGCATGGCCCTGCTGACACCTTGAATTTGGACTTCTAGCCTCCAGAACTGTGAGAGAATCAGTTTCTATTGTTTTAAGCTACCCAGTTTGTGGTACTTTATTATAGTAGTCCTAGGAAACTAATGTATCCATTTTTATAAATCTGATGTAACATTGACTGTCTTCTTGGAAAATAGACTTAATCATTATGCTTATAGGCATTTTGTTTAAAGCTTTTTGGATTGACTTTATTATCTTGTTTTGTGTGCCACAGGGAAAAAACAAAGTTTCCTTGTCAGTTGTCAGTTGAATTATTCTTGTTATGAACTCTTTCACTTTTGAAAATTATCAGTAGTACATTAAACACAGCCATTTGAGATCTGTCATCTACAGATAGTTTTTTGTTTTATTATGATGCTTTCCTGAAGGCTCCACAAATAGCTATAGGTCAGAGTTGTTGTGTTCAACAATGATGGACTGACTCAGAGCCCTGTGGAAAAGGACTGTACCAGGTATTTCAGAAAATAGACTCCTGGGTACAGGATTCTTATGACATTGCTTAGAAAACTTTGAGACCATTTCAGGGGGCTGAGTCAGGATTTCCAGAACTCTTCAGGTGAGAAGTAGACAAGTTCATGAGACTGCTTACCCAAGATCTAGAGTGTTATGGATTGAATTGTGTCTCTCCTCAAAATATGTGTTGGAATCCTAAGCCCCATACTTGTGGATGCAATCTTGCTTGGAAGTAGGCTTTTCTTTGTTATGTTAATTAGATCCTACCTGAGTAGGGTGGGTTCTAAATCTAATCACTTCTAAGTTATAAAAAGAACAGATTAGACCAAGGGATATGCACATACTTGGGGACAGACACCTTCTGAGGATCATATACAAGCCAAGGAACCAAAGAATGCCAGGGGCTACTGATAAGGAAGAAACTGACACAGCCAAGACCCTGATTTGAACTTTTAGCCTCCAGAACATGAGAAAATAAATTTCTGTTCTTTAAAGCCACCTGTTTTTGGTATTTGTGTTACAGCTGCACTAGGTAACTGAGACAAAAAGAACAAGAATTAATTACATAGGACTAAATGAACTGATGAGGGATGATGATAGTTTTCGTTTGGAATATTGTTGCTGTTATTTTAATGTTCTATTTTCTATTTATAAGGAAGCCCTTTCTCTTTCCTCATGCCCCTCCCCCCATTGCTGTCAAGTTGATTCTGGCTCAAACTGACACTATATGACAGAGTAGAATTGCCCCATAGGTTTTCCAAGGCTGTAATCTTTTTGGAAGCAGACTGCCACATCATTTTTCCTGTAGAGTTGATTCAAACTGCCGACTTTCCAGTTAGCAGCCAAGTGATTAACGACTGTGCTACCAGGGCTCCTTCTTTATAAACTATTTGTAATTCCATAACAACTTAGTAGACTCTGCTTTTGTAAACTGAAGTGAAATATTTGTAAATATATTTTATTCTCTCTGCCTGACCTGCTCGCAAAATTCAGAAACTCTTACTGAGTTCTTACTTTTCATGAAAATATCATTATTTACATAAGTTCAATAATAATCTGCCTTTTTTTAAACCAGGATATAATTGGAAAAATTGGTTATACAACCTTGCTTAGAATGTCATATTTGAGAATGATGCTCATTTAATCAGGTGTAACAAGCCACTTGTAAGGACTAAGGTTAACTTTGATGGCAGGGGTGGTTTAGTGGTAGAATTCTTGCCTTTCATGCAGGAGACCTGGGTTTGACTCCCAGCCACTGCATCTCAAGCATAGCCACCACTTGCTTGTCAATAGAAGCTTGCAAATCGCTAAAATGCTGAATAGGTTTCAGTGAAACTTCCAGACTAAGGTGGTCTAGGAAGAAAGGACTGAGACCTACCCACTCAGTCACCTACTGGGACACTGCTGGAATTTGAAATACAGGTGGCATAGCTTCTAGCATCGTAGCAACACATAAGCCACCACAGTATGACAAACTGATAGATGGGTGGCAGGTATAAACTTTACGTTTCACAAAACCTAGATCCTCACCCCTTCCCCAGTAATGTCTTTTTTTTTTAGTTGTGGTATATATATGTTTATATATATCTCAAAAACCAAAAAACCAAACCCACTGCCATCAAGCTGATTCCAACTCATAGTGACTCTGTAGGACAGGGTTTCCAAGGGGCGCCTGGTGGATTTGAACTGCTGACCTTTTGGTTAGCAGCCGTAGCACTTAACTACTACGCCACTGGGGTTGCCATATATATAATGTAAAATTTGCCCTTTTCACCACTTTTAAGTGTACAATTCAGTGACATTAATTATATTCACATTGTTGTACAGCCATCTCCACTATATATATATATTTAAAACACACAGAAGTAGGCCTTTAAAATTTGAATTGGTTAAGATTGCTGTCTCTTTGTGCTCTGACTTTCCTCTGCTCCACTTCCTCTTGTGGCCAGTACAATTGAAGTGGCTGCAGGTAGTGTTAGGAATCCAGCTAAGGGGAAGTTGCGTTGAAGACACATTTAATTTTGGTTTGTTGTTGTTATTACTTGTCATAGAGTTGATTCCAACTCACGGCAACCCCGTGTGTGTGTGCAGAGGAGAACTGTGTTCCGTAGGGTTTTCAAAGCTGTGACCCTTTGGAAGCAGATTGCCAGACCTGTTTTCTGAGGTGCCGTGGGTGTGTTCAAGACATCAACCTTTAGGAAAGTTGTCGAGCAAGTAACCATTTGTACCACCAGGGACTCTATAATTTGGCTTTAGTGGGATACATTTACGTGGTTCTTAGTCACTTTTGAGTGTAGTTATTTCTAGCTGCCCCAGTGTAAGAATGACCTCTAGGAGTAATCCTACCGCCCAAAGTACTGACTAGCCGGGCATTGTGACAGGAAAGCGCAGGACCACTCATGAAGAGGTAGAGATAAATTTCTAGTAAAAGCAATGAACAGTCTCCTGGATTGTTTGACAATCCAATCGATGAAGAGGAGGGAGTTTTAAGAAGACATTGGAAAAAGGTTTAATATTGTGATATTTATTGGCCTTTTAAATTTGTAATTTGCTGAGACTTCATTCTCATTCTAAATAAATAACTCACTTTTCGACTTCATTTTGTCTTTGTAATTTTGTATTCTTTTACTCAAAGAGGGGTCCCGCAAATGATATAGGCCTCAAGCCCCACAAAGCCTGACTGTACCCAAATGGAAGTCTAATATGCAGTCCTCTCTTCCTCACTATCTCCTCTCTAGAGGCCAATCTCCACAGTTTTCAAGCTCCATCCCCCTGAGATACCTTGAGTTCACCTCTTCCTGGACAAACCTCTTATTGGGAACATGTGACTGCCAGGGAATAAAAAAGCTCTAAAAGATATCAAATTATAGGCCTCTGGCCACTGACAGTCAAGTCACTAATGGGAAGTCCAAAATGAGGGTAAGTTAGGAAAGCACCTCAAGGAATGACCTATTATGAGTGTGTGGTAGGAGGATGCTGGATATCTGGTAGGCAGGCAAGTCCACAGTGAATATCAGAGGGGAAAAAGTCCCCTCCTACCCAGTGTGCTACAGCCTGGAGGTCTTGCCTCTGGCCCTAAGGCCCTCCTTGTGGAGCCAGCTGCCAGGAGGGGGACTGTAGGGTGAAGAATTACTTTACCCAAAGAATTTGGTCTTTGTCCTTGGTTCCTGGGCAGTAACCTCTAAACCTTTGGGGTTTCCTGAGTGAAGTGTCTTTTTTATTCATATGGACTTCAGACTACCCTGACATCTTATGCTAATGAGGTGAATCAGGGTGTGGGGTTTAGAAGACCCACCATGTAATATCAGCCTAACAAGAGGGGCTGGAGTTTGAGCTCAGCCACATGGGCAATGAGTCAATCAACCAGTATGCCTACATACTGAACCTCCAATAAAAGCTCTGGAAATTGAAGCTTCCCAGTTAGTGATACATATGGATGCACCAAGAGGGTAGCTTTTCACTGGAGACACAGAAGCTCCATGTTGGGGACCCTCCCTCACCCTATGTGTCTCTTCTTTATGCTGGTCCTGATTTGTATGCTTTATAATAAAGCTGTAATTGTAACTGCAGAACTTTCCCGAGTTCTGTGAATCATTCTAGTAAGTTATCAAACCTGAAGTGTTAGTGGTAACCCCTTAATTTGTAGTCAGCAGGTCAGAAGTGTGGATGCTTTGGGGACCTTCGAGTTTGAGGCTGGTATCCTGAGGAGGTAGTGGGAACCCCTAAGTTTGTAGCCAGCAGATCAGAAGTGAGGGTGTCCTGGGAAATTCTGAGTTTGCAGCTAGTGTCCTGAAGGGGTAGTAGGAACTCCCAAATATGTAGTCAGTTGGCCTGAAGTCCAAGTGAATTAGAACCCCTGAACTTGTGGATCGTGTCTGAAGTCTTGGGCAGACTTGGCAGTCTGGAGGACTGGGCGTTTTAATGTGTGAAATCTAACCTAATTCTGGGTGGTTAGGGTCAGAAGAATTGAAGAGCTGATACTGCATTGCAGTTAATGTCAGGATACAACAGAATAGAACTGATTTTAGAGGAACAAATCAGCTTAGTCTTTCAGGGAGAGGATCCTTGAAACCAAAAAACCTGTTGCTCTTGAGTCAATTCTGACTCACAGTGATCCTATATGACACAGTAGAACTGCCCCATAGAGTTTCCAAGAAGCAGCTGGGGGATTAGAACTGCCGACATTTTGCTTAGCAGCTCAGCTCTTAACCATGGCTCCATCAGGTCTCCGGAGGAGTCTTAGGACCCTTCTCAGGCTGGAAGCATGAATTTGGGAGAGACTTCATTTCTCCTCAGGCTTTGGAGATGGAACTAAGAACAGGACCAGGGCTTTGTCAGGAGGGTTCTTTGTTGAGAGAGAACGTAGTTGGATAGTGAGAGGAGGAAAGATGAGGAATTTTTAATTTTCTTTTTTCAGGAAAGAGTTGGTTATTCTGTGCAGTATAGGTTAAGAACAGAGGCTCTGATGCCAGACTGCCTAGGTTTGAGTCTCAACTGCTGTTTCACCTTGGGAAAGTCATTTAACTTTTCTATGCCTTAATTTTTCATCTATGAAATGGATCTACCAATAGTACCTATCTGTTCTGGTTATACCACCCCAAGCTTAGTGTTGTAAAACAATAACCATTTTATTATGCTAATTAATTCTGTGGGTTGAGAATTCAAACGGCACGGTGGAGATAGTTCGTCTCTACTCCATGATGTCTGGGGTCTCATCTGGGAAGATGTGAAAGGCAGGGTTGACCTGAAAGGCTAGGGGCTAGAATCATCTAGAGGCTTCTTCACTCACATATCCAACTCTTGGGCTGGGATAGTTGAAGAGGCAGATTGCTGACCAGAGCATTGCCATGTGTCCTCTTCATGTGGCTTGAAATTCTCACAGCCTGGGTTCCAAGAAGGAGCATCTGGGAGTGAGTGTTCCATGAGAATCAGACATAATCTCTTGGCCTCAGAAATCGCATGGTGTCATGTCTGCCATATTCTATCAGTCGAAATAGTCATACGCCTTCCAAGATCCAAGGAGAAGGGACATAGACTCTACCTCTAAATGGAAGAAGTGTCAAAAAATTTGAGGGTCAAGTCTTAAAACTGCCATACTGTTTCACAGGGAAGTTGTGAAGATTAAATGGGTTATTGTATAGATAGCTTTTATTATTATTACTTACAGGAAAGTGCTCATCTGAGCAAGATTTTTGGGAATGACTCCAGGGTGAGCTAGCCTGAGCTCAGACAGCACCTGTCTCCTGGGCTGTGGCTCTAGGGCCAGCTCTCAGGTGTTCTGCCAGGGCCTGTAGAACCCAGGTGTTTTTGAGTACATCAGAAACATATCTAGACACAGCAAGGCACTCTCTCCCCTTCAGAGGGTGTTAACTTCCAGGTGATGCTTCTGCCAGAGCCTACCCTGGAGGATTATCCAAAGATGTTCTTGGTCCCTACTAATACAATGCCCCATCAGGGGAGACTGCTTTACTTTGACAATTATGAAAGCCCTGAATGGGTCTGCCAACACCAGACTCTATTCCACAGGGAACAGTGTCTGTATGTGTTCTTGCATATTTGGGAGAAGGCAAAACTCCATCTTTATTTTCATACCTTTGTACACAGCAGCTTCTGTTCAGTAGCAGTGACAAAAGCAGATATTTACCTCCTCTCCACTACTTTGAGGAAACCCTGGTGGTGTAGTGGTTAAGTGCTACTGCTGCTAACCATAGAGGTCGGCAGTTCGAATCCACCAGGCTCTCCTTGGAAACCCTATGGGGCAGTTCTACTCTGTCCTATAGGGTCGCTATGAGTCGGAATTGACTCGACGGCAACGGTTCTCTTTCTCTTTCTCCCCCACTCCTTGGAAACCCTATGGGTCAATTCCACTCTGCTCCACAGGGTCACTACGAGTCAGAATAGACTCGACGGCACATAACAACAACTGCAAAATTAACAACATCCTAAGCCATTGCTACTGTATGTGAGGTCCATGCCAGAAGCATAGGCATCACCTGGGAACATGTGAGAAATGCAGAATCTCAGGCCCCACCCCAGAATCTGCATTTTATAAGATCTGCAGGTGATTCCTACACATATTAGAGTCTGAGAAACACAGACCTAAATTACCAGTGGACCTTCACTTCCTCTACTCAAGCTGATTTTTGACACTTCATTTCCTGTTACTGTTTATTGTCATTTATTTTTTAAAGAAATTACAAAGGTGTTTATAGAGAGTGAAAGGTGATTTCCCAGGATGAGACAGGGGAAGTTTTAGACCATAACAAGGTACTTTGCAGAGTAAGAACCAACTTTATTCAGAGTGGGCAAGAAGTAGAGGGAGTTGGGTTATAATTTCTCACAAAGAATAAGGTAAGTCATAATACTGATGACTCAATAAAACTTAATAGTATCTAGTGGACAAGGAGAGGGTGGTACAAACCAGAGCCAGGACTTGTTATGTGTAATTGAAAACAAAAGTAGGCTTCATGAATCCTGCATTCTCCCCCTTCTGAACGACATCAAAATCCTGGAATCTGGAAATGTGTCCTGCCCACTCCTTCTGTACTCTTCAGAGAGATATTGGGGAATTGTTGTAACATGATTTGTGGGATATGAGTTTCCTTTGGTAGAATTATAGGAGGAAGAGGGAGGAGGAGAGGCAGTCACTCAAATTCTACAGTGGATGTATCAGTCAGGGTTTTTCAGAGGAATAGAACCAATAGGATGGATATAGATATAGATACATTATTTTAAGGAATTAGTTTATGTGACTATAAAAAAAAACCAAGGGGCTGGCAAGTCCAAAATCTGCAGGTCAGGTGATAGGCTGGAAACTCCACTAGGATTTCTATGTTACAGTTTTGAGGCAAAATTCCTTCTCCCTTGGGAAACCTCAGTTTTTGTTCCTTAGGTCTTCAAGTGATTGGATGAGGCCCACCCACATTATGGAGGGTAATCTGCTTTACTTAAGGTCAACTGATTGTAAATGTGACAGCAACCAGGGCTTTGAACTAGTTCCTTCAGTTCAAACCCTTGCTGAGAATTTGCATTCCCACCCCAGATATACTGAATCAGAATCTACAGTTTCACAAGATCCACAGGTGATTCTTATGTATAATAAATTTTGAGAATTACTGCTCTATTAGTGGTTCTCAGAATTGGTCTCTAACCAGCAGCATTAGCATCACCTGAGAACTTTTTAGAAATGCAAATTCTCAGCTGGGGTTCTAACCACAACAAACCCATTTGAAGCCCTGATAGCAACATTGAGACTAGTGTTTGACCAAACACTTGGGCACCATAGCCTAGCCAGCTTGACACACAAAATTAACCAGGAGTTTGTGAGAACAGACCAGAGCATAATACCTCTGGGCAGGGGCTGTCTCACAGACCATAGAGCCCTACAGCAAGCCTAAACAACAGACAAGAAAAGCAAGGCCTGTGGTGACACATTGTCTTAGAAGCAGAGCCTGTGTTCTGGATTCTGTGAGAGTGATTCATTGGAGGAGTGCTCTCAGGAGAAGGGGATTGGGGAAGCAGGATAGGGTAGGACAGGAATGTTGAGTAAGGATGGGGTCTCAGCTGGAGACTATCTTCAGCCTGATTGCATGGGAAAATTACCCAGCACAAAATGCTTCACAAAATTGGTCATATCTTGAGGCGAGGGGCTAGCCTTTTGTATCCCTGAGTCAGCCATTCATTGGTGGAGGTCTGCCTTTAGGGCGAGGGGCATGTTGGCAGAGTCTTCTGGTCAAGGTTTTTCCCATTTGGTCCAGGGCAATTTTTCAGAGAAGGGGACAGACAGCTGTGAATTGTTATCAGCCAACACTTTTGGCTGCTGGGAGCTGGGTGTATCAGCTGACAAGGGGGTATAGACGGGCACCAACAGTACAGGCACCTTCCATCTTATTTTGGTATGTGAGCCTTCTGGCAAACCCAGGCAGAGTTGCAGGTATAGGACACACGACAGGGAGAGGAAGCCTTGGGAAGACAGTGCTAAAACCAACTTGCTACTTTCTCTGTAAAGCTATTTTCTTTCCTTTTCCTATGTGTGTATCCATCCACCCAATCGTCCATCCATCCATTTATCTATTTTACCTCCCTCTTGCTCTGGGTAAGTATATTGATTACTATTTTGTTTGTTTGTTTGATTTTGTTTTGTTAATTGGTTTTTAAAAGCTGTGTGGAGAGAAAGATAAAGGAAAGAAAACACAAAACAGGAAGAGAGAGACATCTACAGACAAAATGAAATAGATATAATCATTAAAAAAAAAGCTGTTAGAGTTTATCTACTGAAAGCCTAAGTTGTGTTTCAGTCAAAGCCTCAGCTTTCTTACTTTTTATTACCTTTGTTTATTTTCAGTTTTTTGTAGTAGGTCTTAAGTCTTTATCAGGGGTCAATGAAGTATAAATGAAGTATAAAACCTTAAATTATGTGATTGTGCATACAAATACCGGGGAAAGAAAACTCTGATCCATGAATCATGAAAGTTGTGGCCTTAACTTTTTGTGGGAACAAGTTAGGTTTTTTAAATAACAGCTTTATTGAGTTATGATCTACATATCATAAAATATAACCTTTTAAAATATATAATTCAGTGGTTTTTAGTATATTCACCAAGTTGCACAACTATCACCACTATCTAATTTTAGAATATTTTCATCATCTCCAAAAGAAACCCCATACCCATTACTAGTCAATCCCCATTCCCTACTATACCCATCACCTGATGACCACTAATCTACTTTCTGTCTCTACGGATTTGAATATTCTGGACATTTCATATAAAAGGAATTATATAGTATGTGGCCTTTTGTGACTGGCTTCTTTCATTTAGCATAGAGTTTTCAAGGTCCATCCATGTTGTAACACATCAGTACTTCCATTTATGGCCTAATATTCCATTAGTCAGTGATATGTTAATATTCATACACCTGCAAGGAAGCCCAATTAATATGACTATTATTCAAATTTACACACCAACTACTAATGCCAAAGATGAAGAAATTGAACATTTTTACAAACTTCTGCAGTCTGAAATTGATTGAACATGTAATCGAGATGTATTGATATTTACTGGTGATCGGAATGAGAAAGTTGGAAACGAAAAAGGATCAGTAGTTGGAAAATTTGGCCTTGGTGATATAAATGATGCCAGAGATTGCATTATAGAATTCTGCAAAACCAATGACTTATTTGTCGGAAATACTTTTTACAGCGCAAATTAGTTTCTCATTCAAAAATTTATATACAAATTTTTTGTTACATTGGTTGCAATTGCTGAAATATGTCAGCACTACCCCCTTTCCACCCCGGGTTCCTCATGTCCATTTGTCCAGCTTTTGTGTCCCACCCTGCCTTATGGTCTTTGCTTTTGGGCAGGTGCTGCCCATTTGGTCTCGTATGCTTGATTGAACTAAGAAGCATGTTCCTTACGTGTGTTATTGCTTTTTTTTTTTTTATAGGTCTGTCTAATCTTTGGCTGAAAAGTGAACTTTGAGAGTGGCTTCAGTTCTGAGTTAGAAAGGTGTCTGGGGGCCATAGCCTTGGGGGTTCCTCCAGTCTCTGTCAGACCAGTAAGTCTGATCTTTTTTTGTAAATTTGAATTTTGGTCTACACTTTTCTCCTGCTCTGTTCAGGACCCTCTATTGTGATCCCTGTCAGAGTGAACAGTGCTGGTAGGCTGGTGGAGGCTGTGGTTCATGTGGTCCATTAGTCCTTTGGACTAATATTTTCTTTGAGTCTTTGGTTTTCTTCATTCTCATTTGCATCAGATGGGATGGAACCAATAGATGTATTTTATATGGCCACTCCCAAGCTTTTAAGACCCCAGACGCTACTCACCAAAGTAGGTTGCAGAACATTTTCTTTATGAACTATGTTATGCCAACTGACCTAAATGTCCCTGTAGATCATGATTCCCACCCTCAGCTCCAGTAACTTGGTCCTTCAGGGTGTTTGGATGTGTCTAGGAAACTTCTGGAGCCCTAGTAGTGAAGTAGTTAAGAGCTACGGCTGCTCACCAAAAGGTCAGCAATTCAAATCCACCAGCCACTCCTTGAACCCTATGGGGAAGTTCTACCCTGTTCTATTAGGGTCCCTATGAGTCAGAATCGACTCAACAAAGGGTCTTTTTTTTTTTTTTTGAACTTTAGATGAAGGTTTACAGAACAAACTAGTTTCTCATCAAACAGTACACACATTGTTGTATGACATTGGTTAACAACCCCACGACATGCCAACACTCTCCCTTCTCAACCCTGGGTTCCCTATTACCAGCTTTCCTGTTCCCTCCTACTTTCCACTTCCTGCCCCAGGGCTGGTGTGCCCCTTTTAGTCTTGTTTTGTTCTATGGGTCTGTTCAATCTTTAGCTGAAGGGTGAACCTCAAGAGTGACCTCATTACTGAGCCAAAAGGGTGTCTGGGGTCCATACTCCCAGGGTTTCTCCAGTCTTTATCAGGCCAGCAAGTGTGGTCTTTCTTTTTCAGTTATAGTTTTGTTCTGTATTTTTCTCCAACTCTGTCCGGGACCCTCTATTGTGATCCCTGTCAGAGCGGTTAGTGGTGGTAGCTGGGCACCATCTAGTTGTACTGGACTCAGTCTGGTGGGGGCTGTGGTAGATGTGGTCCATTAGTCCTTTGAACTAATCTTTCCCTTGTGTCTTTAGTTTTCGTCATTTTTCCTTGCTCCTGAAGGGATGAGACCAGTGGAATATCCTAGATGGCTGCTCACAGCCTTTTAAGACCCCAGACGTTACTCACCAAAGTAGAATTGCTGCAGGGCAAGGCTTCCCAGCTCAGGACTAAGCACTGCCTAGGTTCTTACCTTCTTCTGACCAAGAATGACCAGGAGAGGCTCAGCGGTTCCACATGAACAAAGGTTTGTTAGTGACAGAAAGAAAGTAAAAGGCTTGAGAGGGAGAGAGGAAGAGGGGTTTCCACCCATGTTAGCCTCCAGCCTCTCCCTCAACAAAGGATTTCCTAGGGCTTATACAAGTTTTTAGGTGGGAAAAAGGCATTATCTTTATTCATTAGATGGGTGGAGATTTCCAGAAGAAAAGGAGGGGTTATGAAAATCAAATGCGTGCACAGTTAGAATTCAAGATGGATTTCCTTGCAGAGGTTGCTGGAACTAAGATGGAGTCTGTCACAAAGGCTGCTGAGATGTCAAACAGGACTTATTCTGGGATGTTGTGCATGAGTGATGCCTCTGAATCTTGGTTCGAGCCCTGGCGAGGGGTCCCTGCTCATGTTTGTTTCACGTGGAAGGTCATTCATAGACCACGTTGATTTTTACTGTGCATGCTCTGCATCTGGTGAGGCCTTGAAAAACAACTCAGGAGGATTATTAGTAATTTATAGCTGGTCAAGCACACAGGGCCTTGAAATGTAGCCCCTTATCTTATCTAAGTACCTAGTTTGTTAATCAAAAGTCGTTCTCAGGTGCCAGCAGTAAAAGTTATATGGTGGTCTGCACTTAGGTTTAGATTCCAAAAATACTGAGTCAGAGGCTATTTAATTATAGCTGGTCAAGCACACAGGGCCTTGAAATGTAGCCCTTATTTAATTCAGCCAGCCCGATCTCTTCCCTGTCTCAGAACGTAGAACAATTTCTTCATAAACTCTGTTATGCCTATTGAGCTAGATGTTCCCTGAGACCATGGTCCCCACAGCCCTCAATTTGGTCCTTCTGGGAGTTTGGGTGTGTCTATGGAGCTACTACCATGGCCCTGCCTTGTACAGGCTGTCCTGGATTCCCCAGTATTGCGTACTGTCTTACCCTTCATCAAAGTTACCACTTATCTATTGCCTATTGTTTTTCCATCCCCACATCCCTCCCCACCCTCATAACCATCAAAGATTGTTTCTTTTTGTATGTAAACCTTTTCATGAGTTTTTACAGTAGTGGTCTCATACAATATTTGTCCTTTTGTGATTGACTTATTTCACTCAGCATAATGTCCTCCAGATGTATCCATGTTATGTGGTGCTTCACAGATTCATTGTTGCTCTTAAGCGTTGCATAGTACTCCATTGTGTGTATGTACCACAGTTTGTTTATCCACTCATCTGTTGATGGGCATCTAGGTTGTTTCCATCTTTTTGCTATTGTGAACAATGCTGCAATGAACGTGGATGTACATGTATCTATTTGTGTGATGACTCTTATTTCTCTAGGATATATTCCTAGGTGGGATTGCTGGATCATATGGTATTTCTATTTCTAGCTTTCTAAGGAAGTGCCATATCATTTTCCAAAATGGTTGTATCATTTTGCATTCCCATCAGCAGTGCATAAGAGTTCCAATCTCCCCACAGCCTCTCCAGCATTTATAATTTTCTGTTTTATTGATTCTTGCTAGTAATATTGGTGTGAGATGGTATCTCATTGTGGTTTTGATTTGCATTTCTCTGATCGCTGGAGATTGTGAGCACTTCCTCCTGTGTCTGTTGGGTACTTGAATGTCTTCTTTGGTGAAGTGTCTGTTCATATCCTTTGCCCATTTTTTAATTGGATTCTTTGTCTTTTTGTTGTAGAGTTGTTGGATTTTCTTGTAGATTTTAGAGATTAGACCTTTGATTTGTTTTCCGAAATTTTTTTCCCAGTCTGTAGGTTCTGTTTTCACTCTTTTGATGAAGTCTTTTGATGAGCATCAGTGTTTAATTTTTAGTAGATCCCAGTATCTAGCTTATCCTCTGGCCCTTGTGTGTTGTTGGTTGTGATTTATATCCTGTTAATGCCATGTGTTAGGGGTTCTAGCATTGATCCTATTTTTTCTTCTGTGAACTTCATAGTTTTTGGCTTTATATTTAGGTCTTTGATCCATTTTGAATTCATTTTTATATATGGTGTAAGGTATGGGTCTTGTTTCATTTTTTACAGGTGACATCAAGTTTTGCTAACACCATTTGTTCAAAAGACTGTCTTTTTCCCATTTGATGGAGTTTGGGCCCTTGTTGAAGATCAGGTGACCATAGGTGGATGGATTTACATCTGGGTTCTCAATTCTGTTCCATTGGTGAATGTATCTGTCACTGTACTAGGACCAAGCTGTCTGAGGTCAGGTAGTGTGAGTCCTCCTACTTTATTCTTCTTCTTCACTAGTGCTTTACTTATCCAGGGCCTCTTCCCTTTCCATATAAAGTTAATGATAAGTTTTTCCATCTCTTTAAAGAATGTTGTTGGTATTTGGATCGGTATTGCATTGTATTTGTAAATTGCTTTGGGTAGAATTGTCATTTTCACAATGTCAAGTCTACCTATCCATGAGCATGGTATATTTTTCCATTTATGTAGATCTCTTTTGGTTTCTTGCAGTAGTGTTTTGTAGTTTTCTTTGTATGGGTCTTTTACATCCCTGGTTAGATTTATTCCAAAGTATTTTATGTTTTTAGGGGCTATTTTATACATGGTAGTGTTTTCCTGATTTCCTTTTCACCGTTCTCTTTATTGGTGTATAGGAATCTCACTGATTTTTGTATGTTGATCTTGTATCCTGCTACTCTGCTGAATCTATTAGTTCCAGTAGTTCTCTGGTGGAGTCTTTTGGATTTTCTAAGTATAGTATCATATCATCTGCAAATAGGGAGAGTTTAACATCTGGTGGCATAGCGGTTAAGAGCTTGGCTGCTAACCAAATGGTCAGCAGTTCAAATCCAAGTGCTTCTTGGAAACCCTATGGGGCAGTTCTACTCTGTCCTATAGGGTCGCTATGAGTCAGAGTTGACTCCATGGCAATGGGTGTTACCAATTTGGATGTCCTTTATTTCTGTTTCTTGCCTTATTGCTCTACTATAGGATTGCTATGAGTCGGAATCGACTCGGCAGCACTGGGTTTGGTTTTTTTTTTGTTAAGACTTCCAACACAATGTTAATAGGAGTGGTAATAAAGGGCATCCTTGTCTTGTTCCTGTTCTCAAGGGGAATGTTTTCAGCCTCTCTCCATTGAGAAGGATGTTTGCCATTAGTTTAGCATAGATGCCCTTTATTATGTCAAGAAATTTCCCTTCTATACCTATTTTGTTGAGACTTTCTTATCAGGAATGGGTGTTGGACTGTCAAATGCCTTTTCTGCATCGATCGAGATGATCATGTGATTCTTTTCTTTCCTTTTATTTATGTGGTGGATTATGTTGATTGATTTTCTAATGTTGAACCATCCTTGCATACCTGGTATGAATCCTACTTGGTCACGGTGTATTATTTTTTTGATATGATGCTGAATTCTATTGGCTAGAATTTTGTTGAGAATTTTTGCGTCTGTTTTCATGAGAGATATTGGTCTGTAATTTTCTTTTTTTGTGGCGTCTTTGCCTGGTTTTGGTGTCAGGGTTATGCTGGCTTCATAGAATGAATTTAGAAGTATCCCTTCCTTTTCCATGTTCTGAAATAGTTTGAGTAGTACTGGTGTAAGCTCTTCTCTGAATGTTTGGTAGAATTCTCCAGTGAAGCCATCTGGGTCAGGGCTTTTTTTGGCTTGGAGTTTTTTTTTTTATTATTATTACCTTTTCAATCTCTTCTCTTGTTATGGGTCTGTTCAGATTTTCAACATCATTTTGTGTTAGTTCGGGTAGATAGTGTGTCTCTAGAAATTTGTCCATTTCCTCTAGGTTTTCAAATTTGTTGGAGTATAACTTTTCATAATACTCTGTCATGATCCTTTTTATTTCAGTTGGGTCTGTTGTAATGTCCCCCCATTTAATTTCTTATTTGGGTTATTTGCATTCCCTCCTGTTTTTCTTTTGTCAATTTGGCCAGTGGTTTGTCCATTTTGTTGATCCTTTCAAAGGACCAACTTTTGGTTTTGTTGATCCTTTCTATTGTTTTTCTATTCTCTATTTCATTTATTTCTGCTCTGATCTTTATTACTTCCGTTTGTCTGGTGGCTGTGGGCTTCTTTTGCTGTTCTTTTTCTATTTGCTCAAGTTGCGTAACTAATGTTTTGATTTTGTCCCTTTCTTCTTTTTTGACGCATGCATCTTGTGCTATAAATTGACCTCTGAACACTGCCTTTGCTGAGTCCCAAAGGTTTTGGTGTGATGTGTTTTCTTTCTCGTTTGATTCTAGAAACTTTTTGATTCCATCTTTGATTTCTTCTATTACCCAGTGGTTTTTAAGCAGGGTGTTATTCAGTTTCCATCTAATTGATTTATTTTTCCTTGCTCTTCCTGTTGTTAATTTCTACTTTGATGGCATCGTGGTCAGAGAAGATACTTTGTATTATCTCAATGTTTTAGATTTTGTTGAGGGTTGCTCTGTGGCCTAAGATATGGTCTATTCTGGAGAACATTCCATGTGCATTGGAAAAGAATGTGTACTTTGTATCTGTTGGGTTGAGTATTCTATATATGAGGTCAAGTTGGCTGATCATGCTCCTTAGCTCTTCTGTATCTTTGTTGAGTTTCTTTCTAGATGTTCTGTCCTTTACTGAGAGTGTGTGTAAAAGTCTCCTACTATTATTGTGGAACTGTCAATTTCTGTTTTCAGTGCTGTTAGAGTTTGTTTCATGTATTTTGGGGCCTTGTCATTGGGTTTGTAGATGTTTGTTATGGTTAAGCGTTCATGATGGATCATCCCTTTAATCATTATATAGTGCCCTTCTTTGTCTTTTATGGTGGATTTTGTTTTAAAGTCTATTTAATCTGAAGTTAGTATTGCCACTCCTGCTCTTTTTTGGTAGCTGTTTGCTTGATATATTTTTTTCCATCCTTTGATTTTTAATAAATTTATGACTTTGTTTCTAAGGTATGTCTCTTGTAGACAGCATATTGATGGGTCTTTTTTTTTTTAATCCATTCTGTCACTCTGCGTCTCTTTATGGGTATATTTAGGCCATTTACATTCAGTGTAATTATTGATAGGTGTGAGTTTATTGCTATCATTTTGTAGTGTTTCTGTGGCGCTAACATTTTCTTTGTTCCTCTTACTCTCCTGTGCTGAGTTCCTTTTGTTTGTGGATTTTTTTCATTTCTTTTGTTTTTGTAGATTTTTCTTTTATTGAGGCTTTATGTTTTTCTTCTTTATTTTGTTGAGTAGGTTTGTTAACTTTCTTTGTCGTTTCCCTGAACTTTACCCTTATTTTCCTGGGTTTAAACTAGTCTATTATTACTTGGTATCGCCTTGCCTTCCTCTCCATTAGAAAGTTCTATACCTACACCATTTATTCCCTCGTTTGTTGTTCTGACGTTGTTGTCATTTACAGAGTAACCTCTCTGGTTCCCTGCTGCAATTGTTTTGGTTTTGGATAGTCCTTGAGAATTCATTTCCTAGGTTGGTATCTGGCTGGTACAATCTTGCCTCCTAGATTCAGGTTGTGGTCTGATGTTGTTTGTTCTCAGACCCAAGGTCTCCCTTTAATAATTCTTGTAAGTTTGGCTTAGTTTTTACATATTCTCTTAATTTCTGATTATCTGGAAATGTCCTAATTTCACCATCATATTTGGACAAAAGTTTTGCAGGATATATTATTTTTGGTTGGCAATTTTTTTCTTTCAAAGTTTTTTATATGTCATCCCATTGCCTTCTTGCCTGCAGGGTTTCTGCTGAATAATCAGAGCTTAGTCTTATTGTTTCTCCTCTGTATGTGACTTTTTGTTTCTTTCGAGCTGCTTGCAGGATTTTTTCTTTTTCTTTGGTTTTAGCAAGTGTGATTATGATATGCCTTGGTGTTTTTCTTTTGGGGTCTATCCTATGTGGGGTTTGTTGAGCCTCTTGGATGGCAGCTTTTCATCATTCATGATGTTAGGGAAGTTTTCTGTCAGCAATTCTTCAAGGATCTCTGCGTTTTCTGTTTTCTCTCCCTGTTCTGGAACTCCAATCACTTGCAAATTTTTGCTTTTGATTTTATCCCAATAATTCTTAGGGTTTCTTCATTTTTCTTTGTTCTTTTTTCTGATTTTTCCTCAGAGTTGTATCCAAGTGTTTGTCTTCAATTTCACTGATTCTGTCTTCCATCGTTTTCAAACCTGCCCCTCAGCCCTTCTATGACACTGTCAGTTTCTGAAATCTTGTTGTTTATCTTTTGGATTTCTAATTTTTTTTGTATGATTTCTAGTAGTGAGTTTATTTTGGCATTTTGTTCCTGTATTACTTTCTTGAATTGTTCCATTTTTTTGTCTGTATTTTCCATGAATTTGTCTGCCTTTTCCATAAATTTGTCTATTTTTTCCTCATTTTTGTCTGCTTTTTGCTTCAACTCTTGGATAGCTCTGAATATTAGAGATTTGAATTCCCTGTCAGGTAGTTCTAGTGCTTTTTCTGCTACTAGAAAGTCATCTGGTGTTTTATTTTGGATGCCTACTGGAGCCATCCTGTCCTGTTTTTTTTTTTATATGTTTTGATATTGTCTGCTGTGTTCAGGACATTTGGTAGTTATTTTCTTCATTTTTTGATTGAAGATTTGTTTTGTCCTTCTTTTTGTTTTATTTGGCTATGTCTGAGCAGGCGGGCTGTGCATTCTTTGTTGTTTGCTCGATGGTAGTCACAAACTTTTCACCTCCTTGTCCAACGGGCAGGGCCAGTCAATTAGCTATGGTGCAGCAGGGCAGGTCTTGTTGAAGGTGAGGGGCTGGGATGGGTCGTTTGTGGCATGTACTAGGGCCGACAGTGCAGGCTAGGAACTAGTGCTGGGCAGGTTCCTGTAGGCCATGCCTGTGCTGCTCAGGGGTGTAATGGTCAGTGCACAGTGCAGGTAGGCAGGAAAGAGTGGGGAGGTTGCGATGTATGGAGCTAATAGGGGTACAGGAAAGAGGAGAGAAAAACAGGAGCTAAAAACAAACAAGCAAAGAAAGAAAGAAAAAGAGTACTAAGGGAGCTTGCCATTGGAGTGGAGAGAAAAGAAACCAAGAAATAGAGGAAAGCAAAAAGAAAAAAAAAAAGGGAAAAAGAAAGAAAGAAAGAACTAGAAAAAATTGGAAAAGAAAAAGAAAAGAAAAGCCACCAGGAGTCCCAGAGCCGCACTGGTGGGGCTGCTATGACTGGAGAAGTGGCTCCCAGGCCGCACAGTATATCCTGGCCAGAGGGGGTGTAGATGTCATACAGCACCAGGTATTCAGGAGATAGGAAAAGGAGATAAGTGTAGAGAGATGGGAATTGAGAAATGAAGAAAGGCAGAAAGGGAAAAACAGAGAGAAAAGAAAGAGAGAAAAAAGAAATGCACCAAGGATCCCAACTATGTGGCTGCCCAGATTGGGGGAGTGGCTCTTAAGCAATGTGGTGCAGCTTGGCTAGATGGGGCTCCCAAGCTGTGAAAAGAAAACAAACAAAACAAAAGAAAACAGAACAAAGCAAAACAAGGCAAAAAAAGAACCCTAGGGAGCCCACCAGTGTGGTATCATGGGCTGGGGGAGTGGTTCCCCAGTTGAGCGTGGCGTCACAGCCTTTCAAGAAGAAGCAAAGATGGCACAGAGAGCCAGGTGTTCCAGAGAAAGGAGGGGGAGGTGGTAGGAGGCACAGAAGAAACCAAAAGAGACACAAAGAACCAACACCAACTCAGGAGCCTGTCCAGTGTGGGCAGGGCAAATCCAAGCAGCCTGAGGCCAAAGCACTTACCTCTCGGCCAAGAGACTGTGGCTGGCGGGAAGCAGAGGAGGCCGAAGGGGTAGGGGAGGAAGGGGGGCTAGGAAAGTGTACACTCCTCGTTACTGCGTGGACATGGGTGGGGCGAATCCAAGTGGTACTGATGCTGCACTTCTGGGCTGGCGGAGCCACTGCAGCCAGCCAGGAAGCTCAGAGGTAGAGCAGTGGGGAGAGAATGGCGGGTGGGAAAGCATATATAGCTCTGTCTCCTGCTGGGAGTTCCGTGAAGTTGCTTTCTGGTGCTCCCTATCTACCCGTCCCTGATTGGAGTCCAAGATGGTGGTCTCATGCTGCGTTAGTGACGGGGCCCTCCACAGGTATTTCTCCTCGCTTTCTGTCCTCTGTCAGTTTCTTATTCCATTTGGTGCTTGGCTGAGTTCTTTATCTCTTCATTTGACACTTCAGGTTTACAGGAATGATGTTTGTCTCAGTTTTACTTAGTTTTTTGGGTCTTTGCTGTAGAAGGACGGCATGGTACCACTGTCTATGGCACTATGTTGGCTGGAAGTCTTTTTTTCTGTTAGGAAGCTCCTATGACTTTGCCTTGGTCAAGTTGTGCTGACTTCCCCCATATTGTGTGTTGTCTTTCCCTTCACCAAAGTTAACACTTGTCTACTGTCTAGTTAGTGATCCCCACCCACCCCTCCTCTCCCTTGTAACCATCAAAAATTGTTTTTTTCTGTGTGTAAACTGTTTCTTTTATAATAATGGTCCATATGATATTTTTCCTTTTGTGGTTGACTTATTTCACTCAGCATAATGGCCTCCAGATTCATTCATGCTGTGAGATGTTTCGCAGATTCATCATCTTTTTTATCGTTGTGTAGTATTCCATTGTGTGTATATACCATAGTTTATCCATTCATCTGTTGATGGGTACTTAGGTTGTTTCCATCTTTTTTGCTATTGTGAATTATGCTCTAATGAACACGGGTATGCGTATGACTATTCATGTGATGGCTCTTATTTCTCTCGGATATATTCCTAGGAGTGAGATTGCTGGATTGTAAGGTATTTCTGTTTCTAGCTTTTAAAGGAGGTGCCATATTGTTTTCCATAGCGGTTGTACCATTTTGCATTCCCACCAGCGGTGCATAAGAGTTCCAATCTCCTCGCAGCCTCTTCAACATTTGTTATTTTGTTTTTTTTTTTGATTCACGCCAGTACTGTTGGGATGACATGGTATCTCACTGTAGTTTTGATTTGTATTTCTCTAATGGCTAGAGATCTCGAGCATTTTCTCATGGGTCTGTTAGCTGCCTGCATGTCTCCTTTGGTGAAGTGTCTGTTCATACCCTTTACCCATTTTTTAATTAGATTATTTGTCTTTTTATTGAGGTGTTGAAGCATTCTATAGATTTTAGAAATTAGACATTTGTCAGATATGTAGTAGCCAATTTTTTTTCCCCAGTCTATATGTTCTCTTTTTACTCTTTTGGTGAAGTCTTCTGATGAGCATAAGTTTAATTTTTACGAGCTCCCAGTTATCTAGCTTATCTTCTGGAGTTTCTGCATTGTTAGTTATGGTTTGTATTCTATTTATGCCATGTAATAGGGCCCCAGCATTGTTACTATTTTTTTTCCATGATCTTTATCATTTGAGGTTTTATATTTAGGTCTTTGGTCCATTTTGAGTTAGTTTTTGTGTATGGTGTGAGGTATGGGTCCTCTTTTTTTTTTTTACAGATGCACATCCAGTTTTGCCAGTGCTGTTTGTTCAACAGACTGTCTTTTCCTCATTTAATGGACTTTGGTTCTTTGTCAAAGATCAAATGATCATAGGTGGGTGGATTTGCACCTGGGTTCTTGGTCCTGTTTCTTTGGTCTGTGTGTCTGTCCTTGTAACAGTACCAGACTGTTTTGTCTATCGTGGCTGTATAGTAGGCTCTGAGATCAGGTATTGTGGAGCCTCCTACTTTGTTCTTTTTCTTCAATAATGCTTTTCTTATCTGGGGCCTCTTTCCTTTCCATATAAAATGGGTGATTAGTTTTTCCATCTCTTCAAAGAATGTTTTGGAATTTGGATCAGGATCGCATTATACTTGTAGATCGCTTTGGGTAGGATTCACATTTTCATAATGTTGCGTCTTCCTACCGGTGAGCATAGTATGTTTTTCCAATTATGTAGTTCTCTCTCTCTCTCTCTCTTTTTTTCAGTAGTATTTTGTAGATTTCTTTGTATAGGCCTTTTACGTCCCTGGCTAGATTTATTCCTATCTTTTTTTTTTATACTGTTTTAGGGGCTATTATAAATGTTATTGTTTTCCTTTTTGAGGTTTTTGTTGTTGGTGTATAGAAATCCAAATGATTTTTTATGTTCATCTTGTATCCCGCTACTCTGCTGAATCTTTCTATTAGTTCCAGCATTTTTCTTGTGAAATTTTTTGGGTTCTCTATGTATAGTATTATGTCATCTGCAAATAAGGATAGTTTTACTTCTTCCATTCCAATTTGGATGCCTTTTATTTCTTTTTTCTTACCTTAATGCTCTATCTAGGATTTCCAGCGCAGTATAAAATAGGAGTGGTGATAAAGGGCATCCTTGTCTTGTTCCCGTTCTCAGGGGAAATATTTTCAGCCTTTCTCCATTGAAAATTATGCTGGCCATTGGTTTTGTATAGATGACCTTTGCCATTGGTTTTGTATAGATGACCTTTATCTTGTTGAGGAATTTCCCTTCTGTTCCTATTTTATTGAGACTTTTTATTAGGAATGCACACTGGACTTTATCAAACACCTCTTCTGTGTCGATTGAGATGATCATGGGATTCTCTTTTTTGTTCTATTTCTGTGGTGGATTAGGTTGATTGATTTTCTAATGTTGAACTACCCTTGCATACCTGGTATGAATCCCACTTGATCGTGGCGTATTATTTATTTTTGTTATGATGCTGAATTCTATTGGCTAGAATTTTGTGGAGAACTTTTACATCTGTACTCATGAGAGATATTGGTCTGTAATTTTCATTATTTTTTGTGGCGTTTTTGACTGACTTTGGTATCAGTGTTATGCTGGCTTCATAGGATGAATTTGGGAATATCCTTTCCTTTTCTATGTTCTGAAATAGTTTGAGTAGTACTGGTGTGAGATCTTTCCTGAATGTTTGGTAGAATTCTCCAGTGAAGCCTTCCAGGCCAGGGCTTTTTTTGTTTGGAGTTATTGTTATTATTACTTCTTCAATTATTTTCTTGTTGTGGGTCTGTTCAGATTTTCTATCTCAGTTTGTGTTAGTTTAGGTAGGTAGTGTGTTTCTAGAAATTTATCCATTTCCTCTAGGTTCTCAGATTTGTTGGAGTACAATTTTTTGAAGTATTCTGTTATGATCCATTTTATTTCGGTTTGGTCTGTTGTAATGGCCCCCATCTCATTTCGTATTTGGGTTATTTGTTTCCTCTCTTGTTTTTCTTTTGTCAGTTTGGTAAGTGGTTTGTTGATCTTTTCAAAGGACCAACTTTTGGTCTTGTTGATTCTTTCTATTGTTTTCCTGTTCTCTATTTCATTTCTTTCTGCTCTAATCTTTTATTATTTCCTTTCTTTTGATGCCTTTGGGCTTGTTTTACTATTCTCTTTCCATTTGTTCTAGTCGTAGGCCTAACATATTGATTTTGGCTTATTTTTCTTTCTTGATGGGTGTGTCTATTTCTATAAAGTGACCTTTGAGCAGCGCCTTCGCAATGTCCCAAAGGTTTTGGTAGGATGGTTTTCACTCTCGATTGTAGGATTTAAAAAAAAATTTTATTGTGCTTTAAGTGCTATGGCTGCTGACCAAGAGGTTGGCAATCCGAATCCACCAGGCGCTCCTTGGAAACTCTATCAGGCACTTCTACTATGTCCTATAGGGTCGCTATGAGTTGGAATTGACTTGACGGCAGTGGGTTTTTGGTTTTGGTTTTAAGTGAAAGTCAGCCTCTCACACAAAAACTTACATACACCTTGCTACTTACTCCGGATTGCTCTCCCCCTAATGAGACAGCCCACTCCCTCCCTCCACTCTCTGTTTTCGTGTCCATTCCGCCAGCTTCTAACCCCCTCTACCCTCTCATTTCCCCTCCAGACAGGAGATGCCAACATAGTCTCAAGTGTCCACCTGATCCAAGAAGCTCACTCCTCACCAACATCCCTTTCTATCCCATTGTCCAGTCCAAACGCTGTCTGAAGAGTTGGCTTTGGGAATGGTTCCTGTCCTCGGGCAATAGAAGGTCTGGGGGCCATGACCACCAGGGTGCTTCTAGTCTCAGTCAGATCATTAAATCTGGTCTTTTTATGAGAATTTGGGGTCTGCATCCCACTGTTCTCCTGCTCCCTCAGGGGTTCTCTGTTGTGTTCCCTGTCAGGGCAGTCACCAGTCGTAGCCAGGCACGATCTAGTTCTTCTGGTCTCAGAATGATGTAGTCTCTGGTTTATGTGGCCCTTTCTGTCTCTTGGGCTCGTAATCACCTTGTGTCCTTGGTATTCTTCATTCTCCTTTGATCCAGGTGGGTTGAGACCAATTGATGCATCTTAGATGGCCACTTGCTACTGTTTAAGACCCCAGCGGCACTCTCCAAAGTGGGATACAGAATGTTTTCTTAATAGATTTTATTATGCCAATTGACTTAGATATCCCCTGAAACCATGGTCCCCAAGGCCCCACCCCTGCTTCTCTGGCCTTCGAAACATTCAGTTTATTCAGGAAACTTCTTTGCTTTTGGTTTTTCCAGTTGTGCTGACCTCCCCTGTATTGTGTGTTCTTTCCCATCACCTAAAGTTCTTATCTACTATCTAATTAGTGAATACTTCTCTCCCACCCTTCCTCCCTCCCCTCTCTCATAACCATCAAAGGATATTTCCTTCTCTGTTCAAACGATTTCTCGAGTTCTTATAATAGTAGTCTTATACAATATTTGTCCTTTTGCAACTGACTAATTTCACTCAGCATAATGCCTTCCAGATTCCTCCATGTTATGAAATGTTTCACAGATTCATCACTGTTCTTTATCGATGTGTAGTATTCCATTGTGTCAATATACCATAATTTATCCATGCATCCATTGATGGGCACCTTGGTTGCTTCCATCTTTTTGCTATTGTAAACAGTGCTGCAATGAACATGGGTGTGCATATATCTGTTTCTGTAAAGGCTCTTATTTCTCTAGGATATATTCCAAGGAGTGGGATTGCTGGGTCGTATGGTAGTTCTATTTCCAGCTTTTTAAGGACGCGCCAAATTGATTTCCAAAGTGGTTGTATCATTTGACATTCCCACCAGCAGTGTATAAGTGTTCCAATCTCTCCACAACCTCTCCAACATTTATTATTTTGTGTTTTTTTGGATTAATGCCATCCTTGTTGGAGTGAGATGGAATCTCATTGTAGTTTTGATTTGCATTTCTTTAATGGCTAATGATTGTGAGCAGTTCCTCATGTATCTGTAAGCTACCTGAATGTCTTCTTTAGTGAACTGTCTATTCATATCTTTTGCCCATTTTTTAATTGGGTTATTTGTGTTTTTGTAGTTGAGTTTTTGTAGTATCATGTAGATTTTAGAGATCAGACTCTGATCGGAAATGTCACAGCTAACAACTTTTTCCAGTCTGTAGGTAATCTTTTTACTCTTTTGGTGAAGTCTTTGGATGAGCATAGGTGTTTGATTTTTAGGAGCTCCCAGTTATCTTGTTTTTCTTCTGCATTGTTAGTAATGTTTTGTATACTGTTTATGCCATGCATTAGGGCTCCTAACGTTGTCCCTGTTTTTTCTTGCATGATCTTTATAATTTTAGATTTTGTATTAAGGTCTTTGATCCATTTTGAGCTTGTTTTTGTGCACGGTGTGAGGTATGGGTCTTGTTTCATTTTTTTTGCAGATGGATAAATTCTAGGAATATTTTTATTCCCTCTTTTTTCTATTACTTACTTATTTTTAAACAAGATGTTATTCAGTTTCTATGTATTTGATTTTTTTCCCTTGCTCATCTTGTTATTGATTTCTACTTCTATGGCGTAGTGATCAGAGAGAATGCTATGTATTATTTTGATGTTTTGGATTGTATTGAGGATTGCTTTATGGCTTAAAATGTGGTCTGCTCTGGAGACTGTTCCATGTGCATTGAAAAAGAATGTATACTTTGCTGGTGCTAGGTGGAATGTTCTATATATGTCTATGAGGTCAAGTTGGTTGATTTTCACCTTTAGATCTTCTGTACATTTGCTGAGTTTCTTTCTAGATGTTCTATCCCTTGCTGACAATGGCGTGTTGAAGCCTCCTGCTATTATTGTGGAACTGTTTATTTCTCTTTTCAGTGCTATTAGAGTTTGTTTCATGTATTTTGGAGCCCAGACCTTGGGTGTGTAGATATTTATTAAGGTTTTGTCTTCTTGGTGAATTGTGCCTTTAATCATTATATAATGTCCTTCCTGGTTTTTTATGGTTGATTTTGCCTTGAAGTCCATTTTATTTGAGGTTGGTGTTGCCACTTCTACCCTTTTTAGATTACTGTTTGCGTGGTATATTTTTTTCCTTCCTTTTATTTTTATTATATTTATTTCTTTGCTTCTAAGGTAAGTCTTTTATAGGCAGCGTATTGATGGGTCATTTTTTTTTTTAATCCATTCTGCCATTCTCTGTCTCTTTACAGGTGCATTTAAGCCATTTCTATTCAATGTGATTATCAATAGGTATGAGTTTATTGCTGTCATATTATTGTGCTTTTTTATGTGGTGGTGATGTTTTCTTTGTACCTGTTATTTTCCTGTGCTGAGTTCCTTTTGTCTGTGGATTTTCTTTTCTTTCATTATTATAGATTTCGTGTTTACTGGGCCCTTATGTTTATCTTTTTTGCTGTGATGAGTAGGTTTGTTAACTTTCTTTGTAGTTACCTTGAAATTTACACTTATCTTCCTATGTTTGAACCAGTCTTTTATTACTTCATATCACCTTGACGTCCTCTCCATTTGAAAGTTCTGTACATACGCCATTTATCCCTCCTTTTATTGTTTTGATGTTGTCATTTACATATTGATGTGTCTGTTTCCCTGTTTTAAGTCTCTTAGCTTTTTATTATTATTTTTATTGAGATTTCCTTACCTAGGTTAGTAACTGGCTGATACTATCCTGTATCCTAGGCTCCAGTTGTTGTTGATTTTGTTGATTCTCCCTTTAATATTTCTCATGAGTTTTGTTTGGTTTTTATGAATTCTGTTATTTTCTGATTATCCGGAAATATCTGAATTTTGCCATCATATTTGAGAGAGAGTTTTAAAGGCTGTATTATTCTTGACTGGAAGTTTTTTTTCTTTCAAGGTTTTTTTTTAAATAATTTTTGTTCAGCTTTAAGTGAACATTTACAAATCAAGTCAGTCTGTCACATACAAGCTTATATACACCTTACTCCATACTCCCACTTACTCTCTCCCTAATGAGTCAGCCCTTCCAGTCTCTCCTTTCGTGACAATTTTGCCAGTTTCTAACCCTCTCTACCTTCCTATCTCCCCTCCAGACAGGAGATGCCAACTCAGTCTCAAGTGTCCACCTGATACAAGTAGCTCACTATTGACGTCAGCATCTCTCTCCAACCCATTGTCCAGTCCCTTCCATGTCTGATGAGTTGTTTTCGGGAATGGTTCCTGTCCTGGGCCAACAGAAGGTTTGGGGACCATGAGCGCCGGGATTCCTCTAGTCTCAGTCAGACCATTAAGTCTGGTCTTTTTATGAGAATTTAGGGTCTGCATCCCACTGATCTCCTGCTCCCTCAGGGGTTCTCTGTTGTGCTGCCTGTCAGGGCAGTCATCAGTTGTGGCTGGGCACCATCTAGTTCTTCTGGTCTCAGGATGATGTAAGTCTCTAGTTCATGTGGCCCTTTCTGTCTCTTGGGCTCATAGTTATCGTGTGACCTTGGTGTTATTCATTCTCCTTTGATGCAGGTGGGTTGAGACCAATTGATGCATCTTAGATGGCCGCTTGTTAGCATTTAGGACCCCAGACACCACATTTCAAAGTGGGATGCAGAATATTTTCATAATAGAATTATTTTGCCAATTGACTTAGAAGTCCCCTTAAGCCATAGTCCCCAAACCCCCGCTCTTGCTCCGCTGACCTTTGAAGCATTCAGTTTATCCCGGAAACTTCTTTGCTTTTGGTCCGGTCCAGTTGAGCTGACCTTCCGTGTATTGAGTACTGTCCTTCCCTTCATCTAAAGTAGTTCGTATCTACTAACTAATCAGTAAATAGCCCTCTCCCACCCTCCCTCCCTCCCCCCTCGTAACCACAAAAGTATGTGTTCTTCTCAGTTTTTACTATTTCTCAAGATCTTATAATAGTGGTCTTACACAATATTTGTCCTTTTGTCTATGACTAATTTCACTCAGCATAATGCCTTCCAGGTTCCTCCATGTTATGAAATGTTTGACAGATTCATCACTGTTCTTTATCGATGTGTAGTATTCCATTGTGTGAATATACAACAATTTATTTAACCATTCATCCGTTGATGGACACCTTGGTTGCTTCCAGCTTCTTGCTATTGTAAACAGAGCTTCAATAAACATGGGTGTGCGTATATCTGTTCGTGTGAAGGCTCTTACTTCTCTAGGGTATATTCCGAGGAGTGGGATTTCTGGGTTGTATATTTTTTATGGTAGTTCTATTTCTAACTTTTTAAGAAATTGCCAGATAGATTTCCAAAGTGGTTGTACCATTTTACATTCCCACTACCAGTGTATAAGTGTTCCAATCTCTCCGCAGCCTCTCCAACATTTATTATTTTGTGTTTTTTGGATTAATGCCAGCCTTGTTGGCGTGAGATGGAATCTCATCGTAGTTTTAATTTGCATTTCTCTCATGGCTAATGATCGAGAGCATTTTCTCATGTATCTGTTAGCTGCCTGAATATATTCTTTAGTGAAGTGTGTGTTCATATCCTTTGCCCACTTCTTGATTGGGTTGTTTGTCTTTTTGTGGTTGAGTTTTGACAGAATCATATAGATTTTAGAGATCAGGCGCTGGTCAAAGATGTCATAGCTGAAAATTCTTTCCCAGTCTGTAGGTGGTCTTTTTACTCTTTTGGTGAAGTCTTTAGATGAGCATAGGTGTTTGATTTTTAGGAGCTCCCAGTTATCTGGTTTCTCTTCGTCATTTTTGGTAATGTTTTGTATTCTGTTTATGCCTTGTATTAGGGCTCCTAAGGGTGTCCCTATTTTTTCTTCCATGATCTTTATCGTTTTAGTCTTTATGTTTAGGTCTTTGATCCACTTGGAGTTAGTTTTTGTGCGTGGTTGTGAGGTATGGGTCCTGTTTCATTTTTTTCTGCAAATGGATATCCAGTTATGCCAGCACCATTTATTAAAAAGACTATCTTTTCCCCAATTAACTGACACTGGGCCTTTGTCAAATATCAGCTGCTCATATGTAGATGGATTTATATCTGGGTTCTCAATTCTGTTCCATTGGTCTATGTGCCTGTTGTTGTACCAGTACCAGGCTGTTTTGACTACTGTGGCTGTGTAATATGTTCTAAAATCAGGTAGAGTGAGGCCTCCCACTTTCTTCTTCTTTTTCAGTAATGCTTTACTTATCCGAGGCTTCTTTCCCTTCCATGTGAAGTTGGTAATTTGTTTCTCCATCACATTAAAAAATGTCATTGGAATTTGGATCAGAATTGCATTGTATGTATAGGTGGCTTTTGGTAGAATAGACATTTTTACTATGTTAAGTCTTCCTATCCATGAGCAAGGTATGTTTTTCCACTTAAGTAGGTCCTTTTTAGTTTCTTGCACTAGTATTTTGTAGTTTTTTGTACAGGTCTTTTACATCTTTGGTAAGATTTATTCCTAAGTATTTTATCTTCTTGGGGGCCACCGTGAATGGTATTGATTTGGTGATTTCCTCTTCGATGTTCTTTTTGTTGATGTAGAGGAATCGAAGTGATTTTTATATGTTTGTCTTATAACCTGATACTCTGCCAAACTCTTCATAACCTGATACTCTGCCAAACTCTTCTATTAATTTCAGTAGTTTTCTGGAGGATTCCTTAGGGTTTTCTGTGTATAAGATTATGTCATCTGCAAATAGAGATAATTTTACTTCTCTCTTGCCAATCCGGAAGCCCTTTATTTCTTTGTCTAGCCTAATTGCTCTGGCTAGGACCTCCAGCACAATGTTGAATAAGAGCGGTGATAAAGGGCATCCTTGTCTGGTTCCCGTTCTCAAGGGAAATGCTTTCAGGCTCTCTCCATGTAGAGTGATGTTGGCTGTTGGCTTTGTATAGATGCCCTTTATTATGTTGAGGAATTTTCCTTCAATTCCTATTTTGGTGAGAGTTTTTATCATAAATGAGTATTGGACTTTGTCAAATGCCTTTTCTGCATCATTTGATAAGATCATGTGGTTTTTGTCTTTTGTTTTATTTATATGGTGGATTACATTAATTGTTTTTCTAATATTAAACCAGCCTTGCCTACCTGGTATAAATCCCACTTGGTCGTGGTGGATTATTTTTTCGATATGTTGTTGAATTCTATTGGCTAGAATTTTGTTAAGGATTTTTGCATCTATGTTCATGAGGGATATAGGTCTGCAATTTTCTTTTTTTGTGATTTCTTTACCTGGCTTTGGTATCAGGGATATGGTGGCTTCATAGAATGTGTTAGGTAGTATTCTGTCATTTTCCATGCTTTGAAATACCTTTAGTAGTAGTGGTGTTAACTCTTCTCTGAAAGTTCGGTAGAACTCTGCAGTGAAGTCGTCCGGGCCAGGGCTTTTTTTTGTTGGGAGTTTTTTGATTACCTTTTCAATCTCTTTTTTTTTGTTATGGGTCTATTTAGTTGTTCTATTTCTGATCGTGTTAGTTTTTTCATTTCCGATTGTGTTGGTTTAGGTAGGTAGTGTTTTTCTAGGAATTCGTCCATTTCTTCTAGGTTTGCAAGTTTGTTAGAGTACAATTTTTTGTAATAATCTGATATGATTCTTTTAATTTCAGTTGGATCTGTTGTGATGTGGCCCTTCTCGTTTCTTATTCGGGTTATTTGTTTCCTTTCCTGTATTTCTTTAGTTGGTCTGGCCAGTGGTTTATCAATTTTGTTAATTTTTTCAAAGAACCAGCTTTTGGCTTTGTTAACTCTTTCAATTGTTTTTCTGTTCTCTAATTATTAAAAAAAAAAAGTTTTTTTTTTTTAATTCATTTAGTTCAGCTCTAATTTTTATGATTTGTGTTCCTCTGGTGCCTGATGGATTGTTTTGTTGCTCACTTTCTATTTGTTCAAGTTGTAGGGACAGTTCTCTGATTTTGGCTGTTTCTTCTTTATGTATGTGTGCATTTATCGATATAAATTGACCTCTGAGCACTGCTTTTGCTGTGTCCCAGAGGTTTTGATAGGAAGTGTTTTCATTGTCGTTGCATTCTATGAATTTCTTTATTCTCTCCTTAATGTCTTCTATAACCCAGTCTTTTTTCAGGAGGGTATTGTTCAGTTTCCAAGTATTTGATTTCTTTTCCCTAATTTTTCTATTATTGATTTCCATTTTTATGGCCTTCTGGTCTGAGAAGATGCTTTGTAATATTTCGACGTTTTGGATTCTACAAAGGTTTGTTTTAGGACCAAATATGTGGTCTATTCTAGAGAATGTTCCATGTGCGCTAGAAAAAAAAGTATACTTTGCAGCAGTTGGGTGGAGTGTTTTGTATAAGTCAATGTGGTCAAGTTGGTTGATTGTAGCAATTAGGTCTTCCGTGTGTCTATTGAGCTTCTTATTGCATGTCCTGTCCTTTTCCGAAAGTGTTGTGTTGAAGTCTCCTACTATAATTGTGGAGGTGTCTGTCTCACTTTTCAGTTCTGTTAAAGTTTGTTTTATATATCTTGCAGCCCTGTCATTGGGTGCATAAATATTTAGTATGGTTATATCTTCCTGGTCTATTGTCCCTTTAATCATTATATAGTGTCCTTCTTTATCCTTTGTGGTGGATTTAAGTTTAAAGTCTATTTTGTCAGAAATTAATATTGCTACTTCTGCTGTTTTTTGCTTATTGTTTGCTTGATATATTTTTTTCCATCCTTTGAGTTTTAGTTTCTTTGTGTCTCTAAGTCTAAGGCGTGTTTCTTGTAGGCAACATATAGATGGATCTTGTTTCTTTATCCAGTCTGAGACTCTATGTCTCTCTCTTGGTGTGTTTAGTCCATTTACATTCAGCGTAATTATAGATAAGTAGTGTTGTCATTTTGATGCCTTTTTATGTGTGTTGTTGACAGTTTCACTTTTCCACTTACTTTTTTGTCCTGAGACGTTTTTCTTTGTAAATTGTGTGTTCCTCATTTTCATAGTATTTGACTTTATGTTTGCTGAGTCGTTACATTTTTCTTGGTTTTTATTTTGAGTTATGGAGTTGTTATACCTCTTTGTGTGTACCTTAATATTCACCCCTGTTTTTCTAAGTAAAACCCTAACTTGTATTGTCCTATATCGCCTTGTATCCCTCTCCATATGGCAGTTCTATGCCACCTGTATTTAGTCCCCCTTTTTGATTATTGTGATCTTTTACATATTGACTTCATTGATTCCCTGTTTTAAGTGTTTTTTTCTTTTTAAAATTAATCTTAATTTGTTTTTGTGATTTCCCTATTTGAGTTGATATCAGGATGTTCTGTTCTGTGACCTTGTGTTGTGCTGTTATCTGATATTATTTGTTTTCCGACCAATTTCCTTTAGTATTTCTTGTAGCTTTGGTTTGGTTTTTGCAAATTTTCTAAGCTTGTGTTTATCTGTAAATGTTTTAATTTTGCCTTCATATTTGAGAGAGAGTTTTGCTGGATATATGATCCTTTACTGGCAGTTTTCTCCTTCAGTGCTCTGTATATGTCATCCCATTGCCTTCTTGCCTGCATGGTTTCTGCTGAGTAATCTGAACTTATTGATTCTCCTTTGTAGGAGACCTTTCATTTATCCCTGGCTGCTTTTAAAATTTTCTCTTTATCTTTGGTTTTGGCAAGTTTGATGATAATATGTCTTGGTGATTTTCTTTTTGGATCAATCTTAAATGGGGTTCGATGAGCATCTTGGATAGATATCCTTTTGTCTGTCATGATGTCAGGGAAGTTTTCTGCCAACAGATCTTCAAGTATTCTCTTTGTGTTTTCTGTTATTCCTCCCTGTTCTGGGACTACAATCACACGCAAGTCATTCTTCTTGAAAGAGTCCCACATGATTCTTAGGATTTCTTCATTTTTTTTAATTCTTTTATCTGATTTTTTTCCAGCTATATTGGTGTCAATTTCCTGGTGCTCCAGATCTCCCACTCTGCACTCCAATTGCTCAAGTCTGCTCCTCTGACTTGCATTGTCTAATTCTGTGATTTTATTGTTAATCTTTTGGATTTCTGAATGCTGTCTCTCTATGGATTCTTACAACTTATTAATTTTTCCACTATGTTCTTGAGTAATCTTTTTGAGTTTTTCAACTGCTTTATCAATGTGTTCCTTGGCTTTTTCTGTAGATTGCCTTATTTCATTTCTGAGGCCATCCCTGATGTCCTTGAAGCATTCTGTAAATTAGTTTTTTATATTCTGTATCTGGCAATTCCAGGATTGTATCTTCATTTGGGAAAGATTTTGATTCTTTAGTTTGGGGAGTTGTAGATGCAATCATGGTCTGCTTCTTTATGTGGTTTGATATCGACTGCTGTCTCTGAGCCATCACTAAGATATTGTAGTGATTTATTCTATATTTGCTCACTGAGTCTTATCTTGTTTTGATTTCTTTCTGTATACGTAGATGGGCTACTAGATTGTGCTGTCTTGATTGTTGTAGTCCTTGAATCACTTATGACCTATTACCAGCTGGTTTGGGCTGTTACCAGATATATAAGCCTAAGAGTCCATTCACTATTCTTGAGTAGAATCTGATTTTGGGTCATCAGGTGTGTGGTGCAGACTGTCACCTATCCACCTGGAGAAGTAGTGGTGATAGTTGTATGCACCAGATTCTAGTAGCAGCAGGGGTTCATACTCCAGAGGGGGCAGGATGCTGACAGGCTTCCCCCAAGTGCCAGTGAGGTAGGTGTGTCTCTATTCCTAAAGCACTTTGGTGGGTGGGCTCTGCAGCTGTACCTTAGGCCCCCAGTGCAAGTACCTCTACAGATTGGTAGGTGTCACCCTCCTTAGACCCCTAAGGCAAGAGGCTAGGTGGTCTGGGAGGAGCTTCATCCGTCAGTTCCCTGTTGTGGGTCAGTGAGGGCTCTGTTGAATACACAGAGATATCAGACCTGGGAAACTTATCTTTCCAGTAATCTGCTAAAACAATTACAGTCAGATCCCTATCAGAAATGTCTTTGCAGTATAATAGCCACCTTGTTCCCTGTAGGGATGGAAGCCCAGGACTGTGGATCACATATGTTTGGCTGGAGCTGGTTCTGTGTTTTTAGTCCAATTAGGGAAGGATTTTTGGTCCCTGGGTTTTTTGTAGTTGCTTCTGTCAGGCCAGGAGAATGGGTTAGGAAAGACCAAAAAAAAAAAAAAAAGAAAAGAAAGAAAACCCGCAGTGCAATTCACTCTCTTGCTCAGGAAATTCCAGTATTAATGAAGCCACCTGGGAAGGGGAGGGGAGGGTTCAGAAAAACAGGCGAGAGTAGCACCCCAGAATATAGACAAAGTTACTTATCTTGCTTGGGATGACTGTTTTATCTGAGATTCCCGAGGGGCATGTGGACTGTGTGTGCTGGCTGGGTAGAGATTGCCCCCGAAGGTCAGGCCCCTGTCCCGTGCTTGCACTGTCTCAGAAGCCGTGGTTAGTTCCTCCGCTCCCAGTCCAATGCCCAGCGCCAAGGTTCCCCGGCTGGGACGCCGCACTCCCGGCTCCAGAACCAGTCGCTGCGTCCTGGTGACTTCTCCTCAGCCGCGTGGCTGGGCTGCCTGCATGCACTGGCTGGGCTTCCCCCGAGGTCACTTCTAGGGGGTAGGGCTGTGTCCCTTGTTTGCGCCGTCTCAGGATGCCCTGCCCAGCTCCCCTGCACCCAGTCCAAAGCCCGGTGCCAAGGTTTCCTGACTGGGACACTGGCTCCAGGCTCCGAAAACAGTTGCTGCTTCCCCATGGTTTTTCATTCTCCGTCTCTATCACTTAGGTCAACTCTTTAGATCTGTGTTTGATGGTCAGGGTTTGTAGATTGTCATGTATGTGATTGATTCACTTGTTTTTCCGAGTCTTTGTTGCAAGAGGGATCCCAGATAGCTTCTACCTAGTCAGCCATCTTGGCCCCCCTCTTTCAAGGTTTTAATGGAATAAATGATTCCATTGCCTTCTTGTCTGTATAGTTTTTGCTGAATAATCAGTTTAGTCTTATTTTTTCTGCTTAGTAAGTGACTTTGTTTTTCACAAGCTGCTCTCAAGATTCTTTGCCTTTGGTTTTGGCAAGTGTGGATTATGATACCTCGGTGACTTATTTTGGGGTCTCTGCTGTTTTAGTTCATTGAGATCCTTGGATGGTCAGCTTTTGTCTTTCACTATATTTGGGAATTTTTCTGCTAATAAGTCTTCAACAATCTTCTCTGAGTTTTCCATTTTCTCCCCCTGTTCTGGAACTCTGATTAACCAAAAAAAAAAAAAAAACAAAACCCATTACCGTCGAATCGATTTCAACTTATAGCAACCCTATAGGATGGAGTAGAACTGCCCCTTAGAGTTTCCAAGGAGTGCCTGATGGATTTGAACTGTCGACCTTTTGGTTAGCAGCCATAACACTTAACCACTACACCACCAGGGTTACACACACATTTTTGCTTTTGATTGGTCCCACATAGTTTTTAGGTTTTCTTCATTTTTCTGATTTGTCCTCAAACAAAGTGGCATCTGTGGTTTTGTCTTCAATCTCACTGATTCTGTCCTCCATTGTTTCAAATTTGCTCCTAAAACATTGTATTGAATTGTCCTTTTCTGAAATTTTCTTGTTTATCTTTTGGAATTCTAGTTGTTGTTTTGTATGATTTCTAATTGTTTATTTTGACATTTTGTTCTTGTGTTATTTTCCTGAATTCTTCTATTGCTTTGTTTGTTTTCTTTGATTTTGGCTATGTTTTTGTTTTGTCTGCTTTTTCCATGACTTTGTCTATTTTCTCTTGGTTTTGTCTGTGTTTTCCTTAATCTCTCTCTGAATCCCTTGAAGAGCCCTAAATACTAGTTTTTTGAATTCCATATCAGGGCGTTCCAGTGCCTTTTCTTCTACTGAAAGATTATCTGATTCTTTATTTTGGTCACTTGCTGAAGCCATCTTGTCGTGCTTTTTTTATATGTTTTAATATTGCCTTCTGTCTCACAGGCATTAAGGCATTATTACTTTGATTGAATTTTCGTTAATTTTGTCCTGCTTTTTGTTTTGTTTGGTATGTCATTGTGGACAGTCAGGATACACTTTACTTCTTGCTAGTCTGTGGGCACGATAGCTCTTACCGCCTTGTCTGGTTGGGCAGTGCAGCAGCAGGCAAGGCAAACTCTCTTTGCCATACACTGATTTAGCAAGGTTGCTGAGGATGGACTTGGTGAGTGTTGTCTGCCTCCTGATTTTGCTCCAACAGTATGGGAGAATTCACAGCCCCTCACCAGATAGGCAGGTGTGTGGGACAGGAGTGGTATGGGCTCACTTTTCACCATTCAGTAGTTGGTTGAGTGGTGGGAGGGAGGAGTGGTTACACCTGAGTGCCAAGGATGCTCTAGCTGTGGTGGCATGGCAGGTGCTGGCAGAAGGGGGGGGTATTGTATGGGGCTAGATGTGGTGGAGAAAGAAAAGGAAAGAAAGAAAGGGAAAAAAAGAAAAGAGTAGCTGTTGAGTGGGGGCTGTGCAGACCTGGAGGCTGGCCAGATGGGTGAGAGGTGGTGTACAGGGCTAGGTGGGAGGTATGAAGAAAAGAAAGAAAAAAATATATGATGGTGATATATGATGGTGCAGTGGGGGCTGGCTGGGCAGACCCCGGGCAGTGGTGGGCCAGTGCACCAGTATCAGTCTATCTGTACTGGTAAGGCAGGGGCCGGTGGCAAGAAAGCGAGGTGGTGTATTGGGCTAAATGGGAGAAAGAAAGAAAAGTAAGAAGGGAAAAAGAAAAAAATTGGCACTGTGGCTGGGGCTGGTGAATAGGGACAGGGTGGACCTGGGTGCCAGTGAGAATGGAGGGGAGGTGACATATGTGGCTAGGTGTCAGGGAGAATGAAAAGGAGGAAAAAACAGAAAAAATATGGTGGTGCAGCAGGGCCCGGCAGGTGTGGGTGGGGTTGACCTGGGGTGGCTGTGGGCCAGTGACTCTCTAGCCATGGTGGCACTGCGGGGCTGGTGGTTGAGGGGAGGTGGCATATGGGGCTAGGTGGGAGGGTAAAAAAAGAAGAAAGAGAAAAGAAAAGTGGTGGTGCAGTGGGGCCAGCGAGTAGAGGCAGGGCAGGTCTGGGGGCCAGTGCGAAGGGAGGGGAGTAGACCTACTGGGCTAGGTGGTGGGGAGAAAAAAAGAAAGAAAGAAGTGGCAGCATGGTGGGGGCTGTGGGTTGGGATGGGGCAGAACCAGGGCAGCTGCAGGCTGGTGTGTCACTGGCTCCCTAGCTGCTGCAGTGAGTGAGGTCTAGTGGGAAGGGGTGAAGGTGACGTATAGGGATAGGTGGGAGGGATAAAGAAAAGGAAGAAAGAGAAAAAATATTTTTAAAAAACTGGTGGCATGGTGGGGGCCAGCAAGTGGGAGTGGGACAGACTGACCCAAGGGGCAGTGGGAAGGAAGGGGAGGTGACATATGGGGCTAGGTAGGAGGGAGAAAGAAAAGAGAGAAGGAAAAAAAGGAAAAAAATGGCGACCTGGGGAGAGCTGGTAGGTAAGGGTGTGCTGGACCTGGGGTGGAAGTGGGCCACTAGCTCTCTGGCTGCAGTGGCACAGTGAGGGCTGGCAGGAAGGTGGGGAGGTGCCATATGGTGCTACGTGGAAAGAGAAAGAAAAGGAAGAAAGAGAGGGGGAAAAAAAACACTGCAGTGGGAGGTGGTGGGTTGGGCCCAGGGGAAGAAGGGATCTTGTATTGTGGACCCTGGCATTGGGGACAGCTGGGATAGGAGGGTTCTTGCATCTACTCACCAGAAGTGTGAGGGCTGGGAAAGTGAGTTTCTCTGGTTACCAGGTGCTCTGTCTCCCATTGGAAGCTCTGTGAAGTTGCATCCCCGTTCTCCCTGACCGGGGTCATTGCTGGCTGTGTTTCAAGATAGTAACACTGTGCAATGTTAGTTGGCAGGGGACCTCCACCACATATCTCTCCTCATTCACTGTTTTCCATCAGTGTCTTCTTCTATTCAGTGTTCGATCTAGTTCTTTATCCCTTCATTTTATGCTTAGGATTCCAGGACTGGCACTTGTCTGTTTTACTCAGTTCTTCAGGTCTTTGCTGTAGAGAGATGGCATGGTACTTCTGTCTAGGGTGCCATGTTGGCCAATCACACATTCTTAAGATAAATACTTAGTCAAACAGATTTTCATTACACACTTCTCAATCACCGACCATGTGTCTGGCACTGTGGAAGTTAACTGGATGAATGAGGTCTAGGTTCTACCATCAAAATGCTTATTAAAAGGAGCGGAGCCAAGATGGTGGAATAGACAGACGCTTCCGTTGAGCCCTCTTTATAACAAAGACCCAAAAAAAACAAGTGAAACTGGTGTATTTGTGACAAGCTGGGAGCCCTGAGCATCAAAGGCAAGCTTAGAAAACTAACTGAGGGGCAGGGGAAGGAAGAGACCTTTCAGAAGCGGAGTGGAGTTACCGGACCTGAATCGCAGGGAGCCCCCAGGCACCATTCCCGGAGCAGAAGCAGCAGCGGCGGTGGCGGTGGGCTGGTACTAGCGTTCGGCCACAGTTTCCTCAGGGATAAGCAGTCAGCCACACAGCCCACTCACACCTCTGGAACCTGAGGAGAAGGGCGCTCTTGGCAAAAGCTAAGTACTTGCGTATATTTTATCACGCTCCCCCACCCCCAAGCCAGCTTCAGCAGCTGAATCCCGAGGCCTGAGATAGACCCTGGTGAGCCCCTGGAGCTGTCCTCCTGGCCTTGGGGAAGGAAAAAATTTGCAACTGGGGGGAAAAGATAATTTGTTAGCTCCATTAACTGGGGGATCTCAGGACAGAAGCGGCTCCTGTCCAGGCATAAACCGTCCATGGACCTTGAGCACCTTCCCCTCCTTCATGGACCCGTGTGGGCCTATTTCGGGAGAATAGGCCCTTGTTGGCAAACTACAACCATTTCAGTGGTGTGGTGGAGGGGTGGGTGTTTGATGTTTGACATTGCTTTGCCTATTAAACAAGGTCCTCACCTACCCACAACAGGGACCTAAGGGCTGGTAGCTCCACTTGGGTTGCCCAGCCACCTGCGACAGGGATCCAGGGATAACTGGTACCTCCCAGTCCTTACAACAAAAACACTGGGTGCCCATGGTCCCTCTGCAGAGCCCACCCACCAGCATGCTTTCGGGAACAGAGACACTTTTTCTCAGAGACACTTGGGGGTCGGTTCTCAGCCCCCTGCCTTGTTCAGAGTGTGACCCACTGCTGCAATCAGATACGGGTATATACGCCAATCACCCCTGCCCCTCTAACACTGTACGATAGAGCCTGTACCACATATTTGATATCAGCTACCTGGAAACCTGAGCTGAATTCATACAAGAAAACTGAATGGACTCTTAGACTGATATACCTGATAACAGCTCTAGCCAGCTGGGGACAGGACACCAGAGCTCCAAAGGTGAAAATAATCAAGCTAGCTTACTCAAGCAACCCATAGGGGTATGCCAAAAGAAAACAAAGCAATCAGCTGTGACACAGTAAGCAAGCATAAACTAATACAATAACTTATAGAAGGGTCGGAGACAACAGTTGAGATATCTAGTCACATGAAGAAACAGGCCATGATCACCTTAACAAGCTCTCAAAAGAAAGAATCCAGGAATCTTTTAGATGAAAGTGCATTCCTGGAATTATGAAATGCAGAATACAAAAGTTTAATATAAAGAACCCTTCAAGACATCAGGAAGGAAATGAGGCAATATGCAGAACAAGCCAAGGAACACACAGACAAAGCAACTGAAGAAATCCGAAAGATTATTCAGGAACATAATGAAAAGTTTAATAAGCTGGAAAAATCCATAGACAGAGAGCAAACAGAAATTCAAAAGATTAACAATAAAATTACAGAATTAGATAACTCAATAGAAAGTCAGAGGAGCAGAATTGAGCAAGTAGAAGCTAGAATTTCTGAACTCAAAGATAACCTACTGGGCACTAATATATTTGAAGAAAAATCAGATAAAGGAATTAAAAAATGAAGAAACCTTAAGAATCATGTGGGACTCTATCAAGAGAAATAACCTACGAGTGATTAGAGTACCAGAACAGGGAGGGATAACAGAAAATACAGAGAAAATTGCTGGGGATTTGTTGGCAGAAAACTTCCCTGATATTGGGAAAGATGAGAAGATATCTATCCAAGATGCTCATCGAACTCCACATAAGGTAGATCTTAAAAGAAAGTCACCAAGACATAATCAAGCTTGCCAAAACCAAAGATAAACAGAGAATTATAAGAGAAGCAACGGATAAAAGAAAAGTCACCTACAAGGGAGAACCGATAAGAATAAGCTCGGACTACTTGGCAGAAACCATGCAAGCAAGAAGGCAATGGGATGACATATTTAAAAAATTGAAGGAAAAAAAATTGCCTCTCAAGAATCATATATCCATCAAAACTGTCTCTTAAATATGAAGGTGAAATTAAGACATTTCCAGATAAATACAAGTTGAGGGAATTTGTAAAAACCAAACCAAAACTATAAGAAATACTAAAGGGAGATCTTTGGTTAGAAACTCAATAATATCAGGTATTGAACAAAGACTAAAACACTGGGCAGAGCAACCAGAAGTCAACCCAGATGGGGAAATAGAAAAAAAAAAAAAAAAAAGCAAGATTAAAAAAAAAAAAAAGCCCAACACAGGGTAACGGCGATGTTATTATGTAAAAGAAGACAACATTAAAATAATAAAGAGGGACTAAGAAATGTAATCATACCCCTCCATATGGAGAGAAAGATACAGGGATACAAAGAAATAAAAGTTATACATTTAGAAAAATAGGGGTAAAAAATAAGGTAACCACAAAGGAGACAAACTATCCTACTCATCAAAATAAAATACCAGGGAAAAATACAGACTCAGCAGAAGCAAAATCAACAACAACAAATATGAGGAAAAGACAATATATAAAGAAAATCTACTCAGCACATAAAATCAAGTGGGAAAAAGAAGTTGTCAACACACAAAAAAAGACATCAAGATGATAGCACTAAATTCATACCTATGCATAATTACCCTGAATGTAAATGGACTAAATGCACCAATAAAGAGACAGAGAGTAGCAGAAAGGATTAAAAAACAAGATCCGTCTATATGCTGCCTACAAGAGACACACCTTAGACTTAGAGACACAAACAAACTAAAACTCAAAGGACGGAAAAAATATACCAAGCAAACAATCAAAAAAGAGCAGGAGTGGCAATACTAATTTCTGACAAAAGAGACTTTAAAGTTAAATCCACCACAAAGGATAAGGAAGAACACTATATAATGATTAAAGGGGCAATACACCAAGAAGATATAACCAAAATAAATATTTATGCACCCAATGACAGGGCCGCAAGATACATAAAACAAACTCTATCAGCATTGAAAAGTGAGATAGACAGCTCCACAATAATAGTAGGAGGCTTCAACACACCACTTTTGGTGAAGGACAGGACATCTAGAAAGAAGCTCAATAAAGACACGGAAGATCTAAATGCCACAGTCAACCAACTTGACCTCATAGACATATACAGAATACTCCACCCAACAGCAACCAACTATACTTTCTTTTCTAGTACACACGGAACATTCTCTAGAGTAGACCACAAGCCTTAGCAGAATCCAAAACATTGAAATATTACAAAGTATCTTCTCTGACCAGAAGGCCATAAAAGTGGAAATCAATAACAGGAAAAGCAGGGAAAAGAAATCAAACACTTGGAAACTGAACAATACCCTGCTCAAAAGACTGGGTTATGGAAGACATTAGGGATGGAATAAAGAAATTCATAGAATCCAATGAGAATGAAAACACTTCCTATCAGAACCTTTGGGACACAGCAGAAGCGGTGCTCAGAGGCCAATTTATATCAATAAATGCACATATCCAAAAGAAGAAAGGGCCAAAATCAAAGAACTACCCCTACAACTTGAACAAATAGAGAGCAACAAAAGAAACCCACAGGCACCAGAAAAAAACAAATAATAAAAATTAGAGCAGAACTAAATGAAATAGAAAACAGAAAAACAATTGAAAGAATTAACAAGACCAAAAGCTGTTTTTTTGAAAAACTCAACAAAATTGATAAACCATTGGCCAAACTGACAAAAGAAAAACAGGAGAGGAAGCAAATAACGCGACTAAGAAATGAGGTGGGCGATATTACAACAAACCGAACTAAAATTAAAAAAAATCGTATCAGATTACTATGAAAAACTATACTCAAATTTGAAAACCTAGAAGAAATGGATGAATTCCTAGAAACACACTACCTACCTAAACTAACACAAACAGAGGTAGAACAACTAAATAGACCCATAGCAAAAGAAGAGATTGAAAAGGTAATCAAAAAACTCCCAACAAAAAAAGCCGTGGTCCGGAAGGCTTCACTGCAGAGTTCTACCAAACTTTCAGAGAAGAGTAAGCACCACTACTATTAAAGGTATTTCAGAGCATAGAAAAGGATGGAATACTACCAAACTCATTCTGTGAAGCTAACATATCCCTGATACCAAAACCAGCTAAAGACACCATAAGAAAAGAAAATTATAGTTTTTAGTTTTATCCCTCATGAATGTAGATGCAAAAATCCTCAACAAAATTCTAGCCAATAGAATTCAACAACGTATCAAAAAAATAATTCACCATGACCAAGTGGGATTCATACCAGTTATGCAGGGGTGGTTCAACATTAGAAAAACAATGTAATCCACCACATAAATAAAACAAAAGATAAGAATCACATGAATTTATCAATTGATGTAGAAAAGGCATTTGACAAAGTTCAATACTCATTCATGATAAAAACTCTCAGCAAAATAGGAATAGAAGGAAAATTTCTCAAGACAATAAAGGGCATTTATACAAAGCCAAAGGCAACATCACCCTAAATGGAGAGTGCCTGAAAACATTCCCATTGAGATTGGGAACCAGACAAGGATGCCCTTTATCATCACTCTTATTCAACATTGTGCTGGAAGTCCTAGCCGGAGCAATTAGACTAGATAAAGAAATAAAGAGCATCCAGATTGGCAAGGAGGAAGTCAAAGTATCTCTATTTGCAGATGACGTGATCTTATACACAGAAAACCCTAAGGAATCCTCCAGAAAACTACTGAAACTAATAGAAGAGTTCAGCAGAGTATCAGGATACAAGATAAACATACAAAAATTAGTTGGGTTCCTCTACACCAACAAAAAGAACATCGAAGAGGAAATCACCAAATGAATGCCATTTACGGTAGCCCCCAAGAAGATAAAATACTTAGGAATAAATCTTACCAGAGATGTAAAAGACTTATACAAAGAAAACTACAGTACACTTCTGCAATAAACCAAAAGAGACTTTAATAAGTGGAAGAACATACCTTGCTCGTGGATAGGAAGACTAAAGATTATAAAAATGTCTGTTCTACCAAAAGCGATCTATACATTTAATGCAATTCCGATCCAAATCCCAAGGACATTCTTTAGTGAGATGGAGAAACAAATCGCCAATTTCATATGGAAGGAAAGAGGCCCCAGATAAATAAGGCATTACTGAAAAAGAAGAACAAAGTGGGAGGCCTTACTTTACCTGATTTTAGACCGTATTATACCGCCACAGTAGTCAGAACTGCCTGGTACTGGTACAATAACAGATACATGGACCAATGGCACAGAATTGAGAATCCAGACATAAATCCATCCACATATGAGCAGCTGATATTTGACAAAGGCCCCAAAACAGTTAAATGGGGAAAAGACAGTCTTTTCAACAAATGGTGCTGGCATAATTGGATATCCATCTGCAAAAAAATGAAACAAGACCCATACCTCACTCCATGCACAAAAGGTAACTCAAAATGGATCAAAGACCTAAATATAAAATCTAAAATGATAAAGATCATGGAAGAAAAAATAGGGACAACGTTAAGAGCCCTAATACATGGCATAAACATTATAGAAAACATTATAAAGAACGTAGAAGAAAAACTAGATAACTGGGAGCTCCTTAAAATCAAACACCTATGCTCATTCAAAGACTTCACTACCTACAGACTGGGAAAGAGTTTTTAGCTATGACATTTCTGATCAGTGCCTGATCTCTAAAATCTACATGATACTGTAAAAACTCAACTGTAAAAAGACAAATAACCCAATTAAAAAATGGGCAAGAGATATGAATAGACACTTCACTAAAGAAAACATTCAGGCAGCTAACAGATATATGAGGAAATGTTCACGATCGTTAGCCATTAGAGAAATGCAGATCAAAACTACAATGAGATTTCATCTCACTCCAACAAGGCTGGCATTATTCCAAAAAACACAAAATAATAAATTTTGGAGAGGCTATGGAGAGATTGAACACTTCTACACTGCTGGTGGGAATGTCAAATGGTATAACCGCTTTGGAAATTGATTTGGCGCTTCCTTAAAAAGTTAGAAATAGAACTACCATAGGATCCAGCAATCCCACTCCTTGGAATATATCCTAGAGAAATAAGAGGCTTTACATGAACAGATATATGCACACCCATGTTTACTGCAGCACTGTGTACAATAGCAAAAAGATGGAAGCAACCAAGGTGCCCATCAACGGATGAATGGATAAATAAATTATGGTATATTCACACAATGGAATTCTACGTGTCGATAAAAAACAGTGAGGGATCTGTGAAATGTTTCATAACATGGAGGAACCTGGAAGGCATTTTGCTGAGTGAAATTAGTCAGTTGCAAAAGGACAAATATTGTATAAGACCACTATTATAAGAACTTGAGAAATAGTTTAAACTGAGAAGAAAACATTCTTTTGTGGTTACAAGAGGGGGGAGGAAGGGAGGGTGGGAGAGGGGTATTCACTAATTAGATAGTAGATAAGAATTACTTTAGGTGAAGGTAAGGACAGCACACAATACAGGGGAGGACAGCACAATTGGACTAAACTAAAAGCAAAGAAGTTTCCTGAATGAACTGAATGCTTCAAAGGCCAGCGTAGCAGGGGCAGGGGTCTGGGGACCGTGGTTTCAGGGGAGATCTAAGTCAGTTGGCATAATAAAATCTATTAAGAAAACATTCTGCATCCCACTTTGAAGAGTGGCGTCTGGGGTCTTAAACACTAGCAAGCAGCCATCTAAGATGCATCAATTGGTCTCAACCCACCTGGATCAAAGGAGAATGAAGTACACCAAGGACACAAGGTGATTATGAGCCCAAGAGACAGAAAGGGCCACATGAATCAGCGACTACATCATCCTGAGACCAGAAGCATTAGATGGTGCCCAGCTAAAACCGATGACTGCCCTGACAGGGAACACAACCGAGAACCCCTGAGGGAGCAGGAGAGCAGTGGGATGCAGACCCCAAATTCTCATAAGACCAGACTTTAATGGTCTGACTGAGACTGGAAGGACCCTGGTGGTCATGGCCCCCAGACCTTCTGTTGGCCCAGGACAGGAACCATTCCCGAAGCCAACTCTTCAGACATGGATTGGACTGGACAATGGGTTAGAGAGGGTTGCTGGTGAGGAGTGAGCTTCTTGGATCAGGTGGACACTTGAGACTATGTTGGCATCTCCTGCCTGGAGGGGAGATGAGAGGGTGGAGGGGGTTATAAGCTGGCAAAAGGACAGGAGAAGAGAGAGTGGAGGGAGAGAGCAGGCTGTCTCATTAAAAAAAAAAAAAAATAGGGGGAGAGTAATTGGGAGTGTGTAGCAAGGTGTATATGGGTTTTTGTGTGAGAGACTGACTTGATTTGTAAACTTTCACTTAAAGCAGAATAAAAATTGTTTTTAAAAAATGCTTATTAATAGGATGATCATTCATTTATTATTCAAATAAGGCACCTTCAGAAAGTCAAAGGGGGTGTCTCTGTATTTAACATCAGGACAGGCTTCTCAGAAAAGGGAGCATTTTTGAAGTGGGTTTTTAAGTTTGGTGGTGCAGTGGAATAATTATTGCCTTCTATGCAGGAGCCCCAGGTTCCATTCCCAGCCACTGCACCTCATGTGCAGCCACCAACCATTTGTCAGCCATTTGTTGCTGAAGAGGATTCATTGTATCTTCTAGACTAAGATAAACTAGGAAGAAAGGTCTGGTAATTTACTTCCAAGAGTCAGCCAGTGAAAATTCTATGGATTACAATAGTCCGATCTGCAATTTATCATGGGGATGGCACAGGACTGGGAAGCATTTTGTTTCAGTTCACGTGGGGTTGCTGTGAGCCGAGGAGCTGACTCGGTGGTGGGTAACAACAACAACAGTGTTTGAATGAGCACATGATTGCTATGCAAAATGACAGTGAAGTAAAAAATCCAGAGTCTCGGGGGGGAACGGCAGTTGCCTGCAGTTGCTGAAGAGTAGGTGTGTGGGATGGGACTATAGAGGGAAGTGAGGAGTGTGGGGGTGGTGGGTGAGGTCATTGGAGTCTAAACTGTTGGATGGTCATCAGCTGAATATGAGTCGTTTCTTTCCATTCATATAGCTCGATGACTGTTGTAAAGAGTGTTAATTGTATGTTTTCTTTCTATCCTGGTTTGTTGGAGGCTCACTCCCTGGTTGGCCTGTGTTTACTGCTTTGGATTGTACAGAACTGATTTTACTTTACAGAGCTGAGTTCTGGGAAGCCCACACATAGGAACTTAATTGAAATCTTTCCATCCTAGTGCAGACGGCCTTTCCTTGGTCCTGAAGGGACTGACAAATGAGTTGAACAGAAGGCTCATTTATCATTGGCTCTCTGAGGAAAAGGAAGTAAAGGCTATTATTTCTTTACTAAATTTCCTCCCTTAAGTTGTGTTACCACCTTGATTTCAAAAGGTTTTCTATGAGAATAAATTTTCCAGAAAGGGCTCCCTATTTTGATAAAGAGAGGAAGCAAAAAAAAAAAAAGAGAGAGAGGAACATTTAAAAAGTTCCTTCTCTTCTCTTCCAGTGATTCTCATTCTCCTCTCAAATTGCTTCTGTCAATATCACCAATGTTCTCCACCTTGCTACATCCAGTGATTGCTTCTCAGTCTTTATCTTACTTAACCTACGAGCAACAAAAATCACGTGGTATTCACTTGGCTTCCAATACACCACACTCTCTTCACTTTCTTCTGTCTTTATTAGTTTTTCCTTCTCAGTGTCCTTTGCTGGTTTTTCCTCTTCTCCCTGAAGTCTCAACATTGCAATGCCTTGGTCCTCTTTTCTTCTCCATCTGCACTCACTCCCTTGATGATTTCACCCAGTCTGAAGGACGTTGTCTCCTGACCTCTTTCCTGATTGCAAGGTTATATTATCAACCGTATACTAGATGTTTCCATTTAAATGGATAGAGACATCTTAAATTTAACATGTAGAAACATGAACTCTGCTCTTTCTCGTAGGTTCTACACCCAATTCATCAGGAAATCCTAGAAAGCTTGCTTTATCTTCAGAATGTCCCCAGAACCTGACAACTTCTCTCTACCACCACTGCTACCTCTCTGGTCCAAGCCATTATTATCTCTCACACCTGGATTGCTTTAATATCCTCCTAAATAGCCTCCTGCTTCCATGTTGCCCTCTACAGTGTACTCTCCATACAGCATCAAGCAGCCAGGGTGATTTTTAAAAGTGTAAGCCAGATCATGTTATGCTTCTAGTTAAAACCCACCCTTAGCTTCTCATCTCATGTTGAGTAAAAGCCAAAGACCTCATCTCCTATTAATTCCTTCAGACTCATTCCACTCCAGTCACATTGACTGTCTTACTGTTCTTTGGCCACCACAGGCATGCTCCTGCCTTAGAATCTTTGCATTGGCTAGTCCCTTTGCCTATAATACTCTTTCTCCAGATGTATGCATGGCTCACTCCTTCATCTTCTTGAATATTTTGCTTAAATGTTATGGCTGCAGGTTGGCTTCTATGTAAAGCAGACTCTGAGATGATGTTTGGTGTGTAAATGTTTATTAGGAAGTGACCTTGGTATCCATATGTGTGGGAGGAAGGGAAAGAAAGCAGAAGTGGGCAGACAGAGAAGCTGAGTTGTGAATTAGGCCTGACCACAACCTCAATTGGTCCTACAGTGAGCTTTGGAGATAAAATGGCCTGTCAGCATTTCCCTCCATTGAGCCAAAAGGGTTAGCCTCTTATATCCCTCTGTTCTATCAGGATGTGACCTCGTGCATGGTAGCCTTCTGAAGTTGAAACTCTTCCTGAAAGAATTAACACCACTCTCCGAAGCTGTGGCAACAACTCCTTTCTTGAAGGGAGATCTGGACATTACTGTGTCCACCATAGTCACGTTCTTAATAATTCTTATCCTAACTACTTCATTTCTACTTGCAATCTGTGCCCCATTCTCAAATTATCTTCCTTTACCTTGCTTTGTTTTTCCATAGCACTAATCACAGTCTCTACCACATATCTGTCAGTTTGTCATAATGTGGTGGCTTGTGTATTAGTATGATGCTGAAAACTATGCCACTAGTATTTGAAATGCCAGCAGTCATCTATGGTGAACAGATTTCAATAGAGCTTCCAGACTAAGGCAGACTGGGAAGAAAGGCCTGACAATCTGCTTCTGAAAATTAGCCAATGAAAACCTTATGGATAGCAACATGACATTGATGTAGTGCTGGAAAATGAGCCCATTAGGTTGGAATACACTCAAAATACAACTGGGGAAAAACTGCCTCCTCGAAGTAGGGTCAACTTTACTGACACCAATGGAGTAAAAACCTTTAGGGCCTTCATTTGCTGATGTGGCATAACTCAAAGTGGGAAGCAACAGCTGTAAACATCCATTAATAATTGGAATGTGAAATGTATGAAGTATGAATCAAGGAAAATTGGAAGTAATAGAAAATGAAATGGAATGCATAAAGATTGATACCCTAGGCATTAGTGAGCTGAAATGGACTGATATTGGCCATTTTGAATCTGACAGTCCTTTGGTCTACTATGCTGGGAATGGCAAATTGAAGGGGAACAACATTGCATTCATCATCAAAAAGAACATTTCAAGGCCTGTCCTGAAGTACAACACAGTCGGTGGTAGGTTAATATTCATATGCCTACAAGGAAGACCAGTTATCACAACTATTATTCAAATTTATGTACCATCCACGAGTGCCAAAGATGAAGAAATTGAAGATTGTATGAACTGCTGCAGTCTGAAATTGATCAAATGTGCAATCAAGATGCATTAATAATTACTGGTGTTGGAATACGAAAGTTGGAAAATACGGCGTTGGTGACAGGAATGATGCCGGAGATCTCATGATAGAATTCTGCAAGACCAATGATTTATTCATTGGAAATACTTTTCAGCAACACAAATGGCAACTATAACATGTGTGCCTCACTGGGTGGATTACACAGGAATCAAGTTGACTACATTTGTGGAAAGAGATGATGGAAAAGCTCAATATCATCAGTCAAGGTGAAGCTAGGGGCCAATTGAAGCTCATAAACAATTTCTAGCTGAAGCTGAAGAAAATAAAATCAAGTCCACAAAGGCCAAAGAACACCTTGAATACATCCTGTCTGAATTTAGAAACCATCACAAGGATAAATTTGACACATTAAACACTAATGACCAAAGACCAGAACAGTAGTGGAATGATATCAAAAATATCAGTGGAATGATATCAAGGATATAATATATGAAGAAATTAAAAGATCATTAAAAATACAGGAAAGAAGGAAAAGACCAAAATGGGTGTCAGAAGAGACTCCGGAACTTGCTCTTAAGTGCAGAGTAGCTAAAGTGATTGGAAGAAATGATGAAGTAAAAGAGCTGAACAGAACCTTTCAAAGGGCAGCTTGAGATGACAAGGTAAAATATTTAAATGAAATGCACAAAGACCTGGAGTTAGAAAACCAAAAGGGAAGAACACACTTGGCATTTTTCAAGCTTAAAGAACTAAAGAGAAAATTCAAGCCTCAAGTTGCAATACTGAAGGGTTCTATGGGCAAAAAATTGAATAACAGAGGAAGCATCAAAAGAAGATGGAAGGAACACATAGTCACTGTACCAAAAAAAAATTGGTTGATGTTCAACCATTTCAGAAGGTAGCATGTGGTCAAGAACTGTTGGTATTGAAGGAAGAAATCCAAGCTGCACTGAAGGCATTGGCAAAAAACAAGGCTCCAGGAATTGGTGGAATACCAACTGAGATATTTCAACAAACAGATATAGCACTGAAAGCATTCAGTCGTCAATATCAAGAAGTTTGTAAGACATCTATTTGGTCAACTTACTGGAAGAGATCCATACTTGTGCTTATCCCCAAAAAAGGTGAGCAAATGGAATGTGAAAATTATTGAACAATATCATTAATATCATATGCTAGCAAATTTATGCTGAAGATGATCTGCCAGAAGTTAAAGCCCGATTCAGAAGAGGACATAGAACAAGGGATATCATTGTGGATGTCAAATGGATCTTGGCCAAAAGTAGAGAATAAAAGAAAGATGTTTACCTGTGTTTTACCAATTATGCAAAGGCATTCAGCAGTGTGGATCATAACAAATTATGGATAACATTATGAATAATGGGAATTCCAGAACAGTTAATTGTGCTCATGAAGAGCCTGTACATACATCAAGAGGCAGTGGTTCAGACAGGACAAGGGGATACTGTGTGGTTTAAAATCAAGAAATGTGTGCATCAGGATTGTATCCTTTCACCATATTTATTCAATCTGTATGCTGAACAAATAATCTGAGAAGCTGGACTATATAAAGAAGAACTTGGCATCAGGGTTGGAGGAAGACTCATTAACAACCTGTGATATGCAGATGATACTACAACCTTACTTGCCAATAATGAAGAGGACTTGAAGCGCTTACTGACGAAAGTAAAAGACTACAGCCTTCAGTATGGATTATACCTGAATGTGAAGAAAATTAATATTGTCATAACATGATAAATGGTGAAGAAATTGAAGTTGTCAAGGATTTTATTTTATGTGTATCATCAATCAACGCCTATGGAAGCAGCAGTCAAAAAATCAAATGATGTATTGCATTGAGGAAATCTCCGGCAAAAGACCTCTTAAAATTTTTAAAAAGCGAAGATGTCACTTTGATGAGGTGTACCTGACTCGAGCCATACATTTTCAGTCAGCTCATATGCATACAAATGTGGACAATGAAAAAGGAAGACCAAAGAAGAATTGACACATTTGTGTTATGGCTTTGGAGAAGAATATTGAATATACTATGGACTTGTAGAAGAACAAACAAAACAGCCAGGGGAAAGTACAGTCAGAATGCTCCTTAAAAGCGAGCATGAGACTTTGTCTTCCTTATTTCGGACACATCATCAGGAGAGCCCAGTTGCTGGAGAAGGACATCATGCTTGGTAAAGTAGAGGGTCAGCAAAAAAGAGGGAGACTCTCAATGAGATGGATTGACACAGTGGATGCAAAACTGGGCTAAACATAGTAACAATTGTGATGGCATTCTGTTATACACGAGATCGCTATGAGTCAAAGCCAACTTGACAGCACCTAACAACAACAACAATCACGGTCTGGAGTCCCTGGATTGGGTAAATGCTTAAGTACTTGAATACTAACCTTAATGGTTGCCAATTCAAACCCACCCAGAAAGAAAGTCCTGGTAATCTTCTTCAGAAAGGTCACAGCCTTGAAAACGCTATGGAATGCAGTTCTATTCTGCACATACAGGGTCGTCATGAGTCAGAACTGATTCAACGGAAATTGGTAATCACAGTCCAACAAACTATATAATTTACCTATTTACTCTGATTTTTGTTTGTAGTCTGCCTCCCTAGATGTAGGCTACGTGAGGGCAGAGATTTCTGTCTTTTGTTCATGAATGCATCCTAAGTGTCTAGAATGTTTCCTGGCACTAGTGGACCCTCAATGGATACTTGCGAATGAGTGGTGCTTGGTGAATGCTAGTGAATACTTGATGCAGTATTAAACATGGTCAGAAGTCGGTGCTGAAATAGGAGATAAGTTCTGCTTTTTAGAGTTCCTGATATTCATTGATATGCCAAAGAAATATATACGGTGAGGTGTGCATTATTTCGAATTGTCCAGCACCGTTCACAACTCTCCAGGGTCAGATGACCTGTTGGTGACCTAAACTTGATTAACTTAGCTTTGGGGCCCCATGGGAAAGAAATGAGTAATGATATATAGATGTATGCTGACCCATGTGGAGTGTGCTGCTTCTAATATTTATGAAGACTGGCATTTCATTCACACGAAGTCATTATTTACAATAGATGTATTTTTCATAATATGCTAATGTCAACAGGAATGGCATGTTAAGATCAGTAGATATCCTAACAGTTTGCCCATTAGTCCCTGATGGCCAACATCATTTGGTATGTAGCCAGCAGGTCAGCAATTGCAGGGATTGTGGTAGGAAGAAAAGAGAGCATTTAGCAGAGCAAAGATATAAATTCCTTTTGTTTCCACTGACTGAACTTTCAGAACAGGTCAAGTCAGGTTTTATTGCTCTTGGCTAAAGGCCAGTGCAAGATTTACAGAGCAAGGAAGAGGCTTCTGGTGAGATCAGAGTGAATTACAGAGTTGGCTGTAAAGAGGCATGAAAGTAGTTAGCATGTCAGAGGTAATTTTTTAGAAAAGAAATCATCAGACCACTGTACTGTCTGCTCTTTAAATAAAGCTTTTAAAGATTAAAAATATCCATTTAAATGTTTCTAACGAAGAGAATCTGGAGATATTGAAATACATAAAGATGAAAATAAAAATCACCTAATGAAACCTCTTGTTAATATTCCATTGTATTTCCTTCTAGACTTTTTTCTACGTATAAATAAAGAAAAAAAAATTGTTTTCTTTATTCACTTACACACAATCATACACATATACTCTTTTAAATTGGGGAATTTTTTTTAGAAGGCTGGAATCAAATTGGGGATACAGTTGTGTGTCTTGCTTTGTTTAACATATTCTTAGCATTTCCCCATATTATTAAATATTTGTGAAATGATTTCTAACTTAGCATATGTGGGATAGCTTACATGTGTGTTTGTGTGCATGTGTGGGTATGTGTATTTTTCTTTTTATCTGTCTTCTATTTGTACATTTAAGGTGTTCTCGAATATTTGATAGTAAATAATATTGCTATGACCATTCTTATATGTCAGCAATTTTGAACATCTTTGATTCTTTTTCATTGGATCAGAGGATGCAGATATCTTAAAGGCTCTTCCAGAGAGGCTGCTTCCATTTATACTTCCACCAGGAAGCATATGAAATTACTCCTACAGCTTAGACAATACTGGATAGTCTCAGTATTGTAATCTTTGCCTGTCTTGGTTTAAAAAGACATTTTCATTTTAATTCAAATTTCTAGTAATGGAGTGGATTTTTTTTTTTTGCATTATGATGGGTCATTTACATTTTTTCTTTATTTTATTGTACTTTAGATGAAGGTTTACAGAACAAACTAGTTTCTCATTAAACATTTAGTGCACATATTGTTTTATGACATTGGTTAACAACCCCACGACATGTGAGCACTCTCCCTTCTCAACCTTGGGTTCCATATTACCAGCTTTCTTGTTTCCTCCTGCCTTCTAGTCCTTGCCCCTGGGCTGGTGTGCCCCGTTAGTGTCATTTTGTTTTACAGGTCTGTCTAATCTTTACGGGCTGAAGGTGAACCTCAGGAGTGACTTCATTACTGAGCTGAAAGGGTGTTTGGGGTCCATACTCTCAGGGTTTCTCCAGTCTCTGTCAGGCCAGCAAGTCTGGTCTTTCTTTTGGAGTTAGAATTTTGTCTGCATTTTTCTCCAGCTCTGTCCGGGACCCTCTATGGTGATCCCCATCAGAGCAGTCAGTGGAGGTAGCCAGGCATCATCTAGTTGTAGGAGACTCAGTCTGGTAGAGGCTGTGGTAGATGTGGTCCATTAGTCCTTTGGATTAATCTTTCCCTTGTATCTTTAGTTTTCTTCATTCTTCCTAGAATGGGCATCTAGGTTGTTTCCATCTTTTGCTATTGTGAACAATGCTGCAATGAACATGGGTGTGCATATGTCTATTCGTGTGATGACTCTTATTTCTCTAGGATATATTCCTAGGAGTGGGATTGCTGGATCATATGGTATTTCTATTTCTAGCTTTCTAAGGAAGTGCCATATTGTTTTCCAAAATGGTTGTATCCTTTTGCATTCCCACCAGCAGTACATAAGAGTTCTGATCTCCCTGCAGCCTCTCCAACATTTGTTACTTTTTGGTTTTTTGTTCTTGCCAGTAATGCCGAGGTGAGATGGTATCTCATTGTGGTTTTGATCTGTGTTTTTCTAATGGTTTAGTGATCGTGAGCATTTCTTCATGAGTGTGTTGGCTGCTTGAATATCTTCTTTGAAGTGTCTGTTCATTCCTTTGCCCATTTTTAAATTGGATTATTTGTCTTTTTGTTGTAGAGGAGTTGGATGTTCTTACAGATTTTAGAGATTAGACCTTTGTCTGATTAGTAATAGCCAAAATTTTTTTCCCAGTCTCTAGGTTCTCTTATTACTCTTTTCGTGAAGTCTTTTTATGAGCATAAGTGTTTAATTTTTAGAAGATCCCAGTTATCTAGCTTCTCTTTGGGAGTTCGTGTGTTGTTGGTTGTGGTTTCTATTTTGTCGATGCCGTGTATTAGGGTCTCTAGCATTGATCCTATCTTTTCTTCTAAGAACTTCATAGTTTTTGGCTTTGTATTTAGGTCTTTAATCCATTTTGAGTTAGTTTTTGTGTATGGTGTGAGGTAAGGGTCCTGTTTCATTTTTTGCAGATGGACATCAACTTTTGCCAGCACCATTTGTTAAAAAGACTGTCTTTCCCCATTTGATGGACTTCGGGTTCTTGTCAAAGATCAGGTGACCATAGGTGGATGGTTTAACACCTGGGTTCTCAATTCTGTTCCATTGGTTAATGTATCTGTCATTGCCCCGTGCCAGGCTGTTTTGACTACCGTAACTGTATAGTAGGTTCTGAGGTCAGGTAGTGTGAGTCCTCCTGCTTTATTCTTCTTCTTCAATAGTGCTTTACTTATCTGAGGCTTCTTCTCTTTCCATATAAAGTTAGTGAAAAGTTTTTCCATCTCTTTAAAAAATGTTGTTGGTATTTGGATTAGTATTGCATTGTATTTGTAAATCACTTTGGGTAGAATTGTCATTTCCACAATGTTGAATGTTATTTTCACTATCCATGAGCATGATATGTTTTTTTCCATTCATGGAGATCTCTTTTAGTTTCTTGCAATAGTGTTTTGTAGTTTTCTTTGTATAGGTCCTTTACTTCCCTGGTTAGATTTATTGCTAAGTATTTTATTTTTTAAAACCCAAAAAACCCAACCCGCTGCCGTCGAGTCAATTCCAACTCATAGTGTCCTACAGGGCAGAGTAGAACTGCCCCATAGAGTTTCCAAGGAGCGCCTGGGAGATTCGAACTGCTGACCTTTTGGTTAGCAGCCATAACACTTAACCACTATGCCACCAGGGTTTCCTTATTTTTTTTAAGGGCTGTTATAAATGGTATTGGTTTCTTGATTTCCTTTTCATCGTTCTCTTTATTGGTGTATAGGAATCCAACTAATTTTTGTATGTTTATCTTGTATCCTGCCGCTCTGTGTCCTGGAGTCTTTTGGGTTTTCTATATGTAGTATCATATCATCCGCAAATAGGGACAGTTTAACTTCTTCATTCCCAGTTTGGATGCCCTTTATTTTTCTTGCCTTATTGCTCTAGCTAGAACCTCCAGCACAATGTTAAATAGAAGTGGTGATAAAGGGCATCCTTGTCTTGTTCCTGTTCTCAAGAGGAATGATTTCAGCCTCTCTCTGTTAAGAGTTCTGTTGGCCATTGGTTTTCTATAGGTGCTCTTTATTACGTGGAGAAATTTTTTTTACCTATTTTATTGAGAGTTTTTTTTTTTTTTTTATCAGGAATGGGTGTTGGTCTTTGTTGAATGCCTTTTCTGTGTCAATTGAGATGATCATGTGATTCTTTTCTTTCCTTTTATTTGCATGGTGGATTACATTGATTTTCTAATGTTGAACTATTTTGCGTACTTGGTATGAATCCTACTTGGTCGTGGTGTATTATATTTTTGATATGCTAACTGAATTCTATTGGCTAGAATTTTGTTGAGAATTTTTGCATCTATAATCGTGAGAGATATTGGCCTGTAATTTTCTTTTTTTTGTAGTGTCTTTGCCTGATTTTGGTATCAAGATTATGCTGGATTCATAGAATGAATTTGGCGGTGTCGCTTCCTTTTCAATGTTCTGAAGTAGTTTGAATAGTACTGGCATAAGCTCTTCTCTGAATGTTTTGTAGAATTCTCCAGTGAAGCCATTTGGGCCAGGGCTTTTTTTGGTTGGGAGTTTTTTTTTTTTAATCGCCTTTTCAATCTCTTCTCTTGTTATGGGTCTGTTCAGATTTTCAGATCATTTTGTGCTAGTTTGGGTAGGTAGTGTGTTTCTAGAAATTTGTCCATTCCTCTAGGTTTTCAAATTTGTTGCAGTATAGTTTTCCATAATACTCTGTTACGATCCTTTTTATTTCAATTGGGTCTGTTGTAATGTCCCCCATTTCATTTCTTATTTGGGTTATTTGCATTTTCTCCTGTTTTTCTTTAGTCAATTTTGCCAGTGGTTTGTCAATTTTGTTGATCCTTTCAAAGAACCAACTTTTAGTTTTGTTGATTCTTTCTATTGTTTTTCTATTCTCTTTTTTTTATTTCATTTATTTCTGCTCTGATCTTTATTATTTCATTTCTTCTGGTGGCTGTGGACTTCTTTTGCTATCCTGTATTTGTTCAAGTTTTGATTTTATCCCTTTCTTTTTTTGTTGTGTGCATCTATTGCTATAAATTGACCTCTGAGCACTGCCTTTGCTGTGTCCCAAAGGTTTTGGTATGATGTGTTTTCATTCTCATTTTATTCTAGGAAATTTTTGATTCCATCTCTGATTTCTTCTATTACCCAATAGTTTTTAAACAGGATGTTATTCAGTTTCTATGTAATTGATTTTTTTTCCCTTGCTTTTCCTGTTAATTTCTACTTGATGGCATTGTGGTTAGAGAAGATACTTTGTATTATTTCAGTGTTTTGGATTTTGTTGAGGGTTGCTCTGTGACCTAAGATGTGGTCTATTCTGGAGAATATTCCATGTGCATTGGAAAAGAATGTGTACTTTGCAGCTTTTGGGTTGAGTATTCTGTATATGTCTATGAGGTCAAGTTGTCTGATTATGCCTTTTAGCTCTCCTGCAACCTTGTTGAGTTTCTTTCTAGATGTTCTGTCCTTTACCGAGAGTGGTGTGTTGACGTCTCATACTATTATTGTGGAACTGTCAATTTCTGTTTTCAGTGCTGTTTGTTTTATGTATTTTTGAGCCCTGTCATTGGTTGCATAGATGTTTATTACGGTTATGTCTTCATGTTGGAGCTTCACTTTACTCATTATCTAGTGCCCTTCTTTGTCTTTTATGGTGGATTTTGTTTTAAAGTCTGTTTAATCTGAAGTTAGTATTGCCACTTCTGCTGCTTTTTGGTAGCCGTTTGCTTGGTATATTTTTTCCATTCTTTGATTTTTAATAAATTTATGACTTTGTTTCTAAGGTATGTCTCTTGTAGGCAGCATATAGATGGATCCTGTTTTTTTTTTTTTTTTTAATCCATTCTGTCACTCTGTTTCTCTTTATGGGTGCATTTAGGCCATTTATGTTCTGTGTAATTATTGGTAGGTGTGAGTTTATTGCTGCCATTTTGTAGTGCTTTTTTGTGATGCTGACATTTTCTTTGTTCCTCTTACTCTCCTGTGCTGAGTTCCTTTTGTTTGTGGGTTTCTTTTTCATTTCTTTTGTTTTTGTAGATTTTGTTATTGAGACTTTATGTTTTTCTTCTTTATTTTGATGAGTACGTTTGTTAACTTTCTTTGTGGTTACCTAGAAATTTACCTTTATTTTCCTAGGTTTGAACCAGTCTATTATTACTTGGTATCACCTTGCTTTCCTCTCCATTAGAAAGTTCTGTATCTACACTGTTTATTCCCTCTTTTATTTTTCTCTTGTTGTCATTCTCTGTTTTGCTTAGTTTTTCCGGTCTTTGCTCATGAGGGATGGTATGGTGCTTCTGTCTATGGTGCCATGTTGGCCGAAGCCTCTAAATTCTTTCTTTTGTCTTGTCCTTTGCCCATTTTCGGGGGAGGGGTTATAGTTTTCTTATTGATACTAGTTATTTTATTCTATTCTAAATGTACACATATTTATTATAAAATTGTTAGAAAATACAGGAAAATCACAAAGAATGGAAAAGAACATCCACAATACCATGACCCAGTGATATACAAAGTTAATGTCTGGGCCGGTTTTCCTCCAGATGTATCTGTGCTTTTGTGTATTAAGAAATTTACAAATTCAGAATAAACATACTTTTTGTTTTTCTTTGTTTTCTTGCTTCCATTAGAATTTACCTTTACGCAAGTATGCTTGAATAATATCATTTCAAAATTAAAAACATGATAGGTAACGTCTAAGTCCCCTTTGATCACTCTTTCCCTAAACCCTGGCCCCTATCCTCTTCCTTCCCTCCCCAGAGATAACCACTATTGTCCGTTTGATGTGCGGTCTTTCAAAGAGGTTTCATACGTTTATATTACAATTAGGATGTACGTGAGTGGGTGTGTGTATGTGTTGTATACTTTAAATATTTAATTGCAATATCAACTCAGAGTCATGGGACATAAATGTTCAATAATACAAGTAATTAAAAAGTGAACACTTGAGGGGCGGGGCCAAAATGGCAGAGTAGTAAGATGCTTCCGGTGATCCCTCTTACAACAAAGACACGAAAAAACAAGTGAACCTATTATATACATGACAAGCTAGGAGCACTGAATATCAAAGGAAAAGTTAGAAAACAGACTGAGTGGCAGAGGGGAGGGAGAGACAGTTCAGAATCGTAGAGGAGTTGCCGGACCTGGATCACCAAGAACCCTCAGGCACCATTTCCGGGAGTGACTGCAGTGGGCTGGTGGTAGCATTCAGCCACAGTTTCCTCAGGCAGAACAAGCCAGCCTCACAATCTACTCACACCTCCGGAACCAGAGAAGAACGGTGCTCTCTGCAGAAGCTAAGTACTTGAGTATATTTTACCATGCCCCCAACCCCTAAGCTGGCTTCAGTGGCTGTTGACTTCCCTGGGCCTGAGATAGGCCCTGCTGAGCCCCCTGGGCCATTCTCCTGGCCTTGGGAAAGGAATAAATTCACATTTGTGGGAAAAGATCATTTGTCACCCCCACTAACTGAGGGAGCTCAGGACAGAAGTGTTTCCTGTCCAGGCACAAACGGTCTATGGACTTTGAGTACCTTTCCCCCTGCATGGACCTGTGTGGGCCTATTTCAGGAAAATAGGCCCTTGTTGGCAGACTGCAACAGTTTCAGCTTTGTGGTGGAGAGGTGGGTGTTTGATGTTTGACACCACTTTACCTGTTAAACAGGGTCCTCACCCACATCAAGGGCATAAGGACTGGTGGCTCCACGCAGATCACCCAGCCACTCACAAGAGGGATCCAAGGATAACTGGTACTTCCCAGTCCTTACAACCAAAAGGATTGGGTGCCCATGGTCCATCTGCAGAACCCACCCACCTGTGTGCTCTAGGGAACAGGGATGTGCTTTCCTCACAGACACTTGGGGGACGGTTATCAGACCCTGCCTTGTTCAGAGTATGACCCCCTGCTGCAACCAGATAAAAATACCTACTCAAACACCCCTGCCCCTTTAAGACTGTAGGACAGAGCCTGTACCACACACTTGATGACCAGTTACGTGGACACCTGAGCTGAATCCATACAAGAAAAGTGAATGGGCTCCTAGACTGATATACCTGATAACAGCTCTAGCAACCTGGTAACAGGATGTTAGAGCTTCAAAGGTGAAAATGATCAGCTAGCTCACTCAAGCAACCTATTTGGGCATATCAAAACAAAACAAAGCAAGAAGCTAGGATGCAGTAAGCAAACATAAAATAAACCAATACAATAACTTACAGATGGCTTGGAGACAACAGTCAATATCAAATCCCATAAAGAAACAGAACAAAATCACTTCAACAAGCTCTCAAAACAAAGAATCAAAGGATCTTCTGGATGAAGGTGCGTTCTGGAATTACCAGATGTAGAATACAAAATATTAATTTACAGAACTCTTAAAGACATCAGGAATGAGATCAGGAAGGAGATCAGGCAACATGCAGAATAAGCCAAGAAACACAGAGATAAAGCAGTTGAAGAAATTAAAAAGGTTATTCAAGGACATAATGAAAAATTTAATAAGCTGCAAGAATCCATGGAGAGACAGCAATCAGAAATTCAGAAGATTAACAATAAAATTACAAAATTAGACAACTCAATAGAAAGTCAGAGGAACAGAACTGAGCAAGTAGAAGGCAGAATTGGTGAGACTGAAGATAAAGCACTTGGCACCAATATATTTGCAGAAAAATCAGATAAAAGAGTTAAAAAAAAATGAAGAAACCCTAAGAATCACATGGGAATCTATCAAGAGAAATATCGTACAGAGTGATTGGAGTACCAGAACAGGGAGGGATAACAGAAAATACAGGGAGAATTGTTGAAGATTTCTTGTCAGAAAACTTCCCTGATATTGTGAAAGATGAGAAGATATCTATCCAAGATGCTCATTGAACTCCACATAAGGTAGATCTTAAAAGAATGTCACCAAGACATATTATAATCAAACTGCCAAAAGCAAAAATAATTTTAAGAGCAGCCAGGGATAAACAAAAAGTCACCTACAAAGGAGAGTCAATAAGAATAAGCTCGGATTACTTGGCAGAAACCATGCAGGCAAGGAGGCAATAGGATGACTTATATAAAGAATTGAAGGAAAAGAAATTGCCAGCCATGAATCACCTCTCCAGCAAAACTGTTTCTCAAATATGAAGGTGCAATTAGAATATTTCCAGACAAACAGAAGTTTAGAGAATTCGTAAAAACCAAACAAAAACTACAAGAAATACTAAAGGGAGTTCTCTGGTTAGAAAATCAATAATATCAGATATCAGCCCAAGACTAGAACACTGGACAGAGCAATCAGATATCAACCCAGATAGGTAAGTCACAAACATAAATCAAGATAAAAAATGCTCAAAACGGAAACAGCGATATCATTATGTAAAAGAAGACAATGTTAAAACAATAAAGAGGGAAAGAAATGTACTCATAGATCTTTCATACGGAAAGGAAGACAAGGCAATATAAAGAAATAAACTTAGGTTTAAGCTTAGAAAAATAGGGGTAAATATTAAGGTAAACACAAAGGAGACTAACAATCCTACTCATCAAAATAAAAGAAACAAAGACTCAGCAAAAATAAAATCAATAACAATGAATAAGAGGAAAAGACAATACACAAAGATAAACTGCTCAGGACATAAAATTAAGTGGGAAAAAGAAACTGTCATCAACACACACAAGAAAGACATCAATATGACAGCACTAAACTCATAAAAAAATCATACCTATCCATAATTACACTGAATGCAAATGGACTAAATTCATCAATAAAGAGAGAGTGGCAGGATGGATAAAAAACCACGATCCGTCTATATGCTGCCTACAAGCGACACACCTTAGACTTAGAGACACAAACAAACTAAAACTCAAAGGATGGAAAAAATATTTCAAGCAAACAACAATCAAAAAAGAGCAGGAGTGGCAATACTAATTTCTGAAAAAAATTTACCATGACTAAGTGGGATTCATACCAGGTATCCAGGGATGGTTCAACATTAGAAGAACAATTAATGTAATCCATCATATAAATAAAACAAAAGACGAGAACCATATGATCTTATCAATTGATGCAGAAAAGGCATTCGACAAAGTTCAACACCCATTCATGATAAAAACTCTCAGCAAAATAGGAATGGAAGGAAAATCCCTTAGCATAATAAAGGGCATTTATACAAAGCCAACTGCCAACGTCATCCTAAATGGAGTCTGAAAGCATTCCCCTTGAGATTGGGAACCAGACAAGGATGCCCTTTATCACCACTCTTATTCAACATTGTGCTGGAGGTCTTAGCCAGAGCAAATAGGCTAGATAAAGAAATAAAAGGGCATCCAGATTGGTAAGGAAATAGTAAAAGTATCTCTATTTGCAGATGATATGATCTTATACACAGAAAACCCTAAGGAATCCTCCAGAAAACTACTGAAACTAATAGAAGAGTTCAGCAGAGCATGGGGATACAAGATAAACATACAAAAATCAGTTGGATTCCTCTACACTGACAAAAAGAACATCGAAGAGGAAATCACCAAATCTATACCATTTACAGTAGCCCCCAAGAAGATAAAATACTTAGGAATAAATCTTACCAGAGACGTATTGCAAGAAACCAAAAGAGACTTACATAAGTGGAAAAACATACCTTGCTCATGGATAGGAAGACTTTACATTGTAAAAATATCTATTCTACCAAAAGTGATCTATAGATACGATGCAATTCTGATCCAAGGTCCAACGACATTTTTTAATGAGATGGAGAAACAAATCACCAACTTCACATGGAAGGGAAAGAGGTCCTGGATATGTAAAGCATTACTGAAAAAGAAGAACAAAGTGGGAGTCCTCAGTTTACCTGATTATAGAACCTGTTATACCACCACAGTAGTCAAAACAGCCTGGTACTGATACAACTACAGAAACACAGACCAATGGAACAGAATTGAGAATGCAGACATAAATCCATCCATGTATGAGCAGCTTATATTTAACAAAGGCCCAAAGTCAGTTTAATGGGGAAAAGACAGTCTCTTTAACAAATGGTACTGGCATAACTGGATATACATCTGCAAAAAAATGAAACAACACCCATATCTCACACCGTGCAGAAAAACTAACTCAAAATGGATCAAAGACCTACGTTTAAAATCTTATACAATAAAGACCATGGATGAAAAAATAGGACTATTCTAGAAGCCCTAATACATGGCATAAATGATATACAAATATTACTAACAAAGCAGAAGAGAAGGTAGATAACGGGTAGCTCCTAAAAATCAAACACCTATGCTCATCCAAAGACATCATCAAAAGTGTAAAAAGAGTACCTACAGACTGGGAAAAAGGTTTTAGCTATGACATTTCTGATCAGCATCTGATCTGTAAAATCTACATGATACTGGAAAAACTCAACCATGTAATGACAAATAATGCAATTAAAAAATAGGCAAAGGGTATGAACAGGCACTTCACTAAAGAAGACATTCAGATAGCTAACAGATACATGAGGAAATGCTCATGATCATTAGCCATTAGAGAAATGCAAATCAAAACTACAATGAGATTCCATCTCACTCCAACAAGGCTGGTATTTATTCAAGAAACACAAAAGAATAAATGTTGGAGAGGTTGTGGAGAGGCTGGAACACTTATACACTGCTGGTGGGAATGTAAAATGGTACAACTGTTCTGGAAATCAATTTGGTGCTCCCTTCAAAAGCTAGAATTAGAACTACCATACGATCAGTCAATCTCCTTGGAATATATCCTAGAGAAATAAGAGCTTTTACACAAACAGATATATGCACACCCATGTTCATTGTAGCACTGTTTACAACAGCAAAAAGATGGAAGCAACCAAGGTGCCCATCAATGGATGAATGGATAAATTATGGTATATTCACCCAGTGGAACACTACACATTGATAAAGAACAATGGAGGAATCTGGAAAGCATTATGACAGTTGGAGTTAGTTGCAAAAGGACAAATATTGTATGAGACCACTATTATATGAACTCGAGAAATAGTTTAAACAGAGAAGAAAATATTCTTTGATGTTAGGGAGGGAGAGAGGGAGAGGGGTATTCACCAATTAGATAGTAGGCAAGAACTATTTTAGGTGAAGGGATAGGCAACACACAATACAGGAGAGATCAGCACAACCGGACTAAACCAAAAGCAAAGATGTTTCCTGAATAAACTGAATGCTTCGAAGTCCAGCGTAGCAGGGGTGGGGGTTTGGGGGCCATGGTTTCAGGGGACATCTAAGTCAACTGGCGTAATAAAATCTATTAAGAAAACATTCTGGATCCCACTTTGGAGAGTGGTGTTTGGGGTCTTAAACGCTAGCAAGCGGCCATCTAAGATGCATCAATTGGTCTCAAGCCACCTGGAGCAAAGGAGGATGACGAACACCAAAGATCAAGGTAATTATGAGCCCATGCTACAGAAAGGCCACATAAACCAGAGACTACATCAGCCTGAGACCAGGAGAACTAGGTGGTCCTTGGTACAGCCGATGACTGCCCTGACAGGGAACAAAACAGAGAACCCCTGAGGGAGCAGGAGAGCAATGGGATGCAGACCCCAATTCTGGTAAAAAGACCGGACTTAATGTTCTGACTGAGACTAGAAGGACCTCGGAGGTCATGGTCCCCCGACATTCTGTTAGCCCAAGACAGGAGTCATTCCCTAAGCCAGGTCTTCAGAGATTGAACTGGACTATTGGTAAAAATGATACTGGTGAAGAGTGAGCTTCTTGGATCAAGTAGACACATGAGGCTATGTGGGTAGCTCCTGTCTGGAGGGGAGATGAGAGAGCAGAGGGAGTCAAAAGCTGGTTGAATGGATATGAAAATAGAGAGTGGAGGGAATGAGTGTGCTGACTCATTATGGCGAGGGCAACTAGGAGTATATAAAAAAATATATAGCAAGGTGTATATAATTTTTTTTATGAGAGACTGACCTGATTTGTAAGCTTTCACTTATGAACAATAAAAATTAAAAAAAAAAAGTGAACACTTGTGTTACCACAACCTAGGTCAAAAAGCAGAGCATTGTCAGCATTCCTAGCTTCCCATGTGTCTCCTAGCTATTATCCTGTACTTTATGGTAATAAGTTTCTTGCTTTAAAAAAATTTTTTTTACCACGTAAATGTTATTGTTTAGTTTTGCCTGGTTTCTAACTTTATATAGATAGAATTATGCTGTATGTAATAAATTCTTTTGTGTATTGATTCTTTCACTCAACATTATGTCTGTGAGATTAATCCATGTTTTTGCCTACAGTTATCACTTGTTCATTTTCATCATAGTCTAGTATCCCATTATATGAATATACCACTGTTTGGCCATTCTGCTGTTGATGGACATATGGATTGTTTCCAGTTTTGGAAAACTACAAAAAATGCTGGAAGAAATTTTTTAAAAATATGTGTCCTGATACCCATGTGCATAGATTTCTCTAGGCTGTATAATTCTAGGGGTGGAATTCCTGGGCCATTGGGTATGTGTAACTTCAGCTTTATTATATAATGCTAAATTGTTTTTCAAAAAGTTTGTGTCAATTTACACTCCAAATGCATGAGAGGTTCAGTTTTTCCACATCCTTTCCAACCCTTCATGTTATCATACTTTTTGATTGTTATAGTCTGGTGGGTGCGTAGTGGTAGTTTTGTGGTACAATTTAGATTCCCGTCATTACTAATAAGGCTGAGAATATTTTCATATGTTTATTGGCCATTTGTAGTTTCTCTTTTATGGAAGTACCTCTTAATATCTTTTATTAATTTTTATATTAAGTTGCCTTTTTCTTATTGATTTATAGGAGTTATTTATATATTCTGCATACCAGTCCTTTATCAGTTTGTACGTGTTGCAAATATCTTCTCCCATTCTGTATCTTGAAATTTTCATTCAGTGGCGTCTTTTGATGAACAGAATTTCTTAACTTTAATGTGATCAAATTTATGAATCTTTTTCTTATGGTTAGTGTTTTTTGTGTCTTATCGAAAAAAAAAAAAACAAAAAAAGAAACCCATTGCTATCATGTTGATTCCAACTCATAGCGACCCTATAGGACAGAGTAGAACTGCCCCGTAGAGTTTTCAAGGAGCACCTGGTAGATTCAAACTGCCAACCTTTTGGTTAGCAGCCATAGCTCTTAACCACTATGCCACCAGGGTATCCTGTGTCTTTTAGGTATACACTTTTATTTTATGCATCATGCTATACGTGTGTTTCATTTTGTAATTTGCGTTTTTCACTCACCAGTATGTCTTAATGATCTATCTTTGTTAATACATGGTTTTTCGTTACTGTGAGCTAGTGTATAGTATTCTACATTGTGACACAGTTGAATTTAATCACTTTTCGGTTATAGTCATTTAGATTGCTTTTAGTTTTATTTATTTTTTACTATTATTTAAAAATGTAATACTGAACACCTTTCTGTACAAACCCTTTGTCTGTTACATTATTTTCTTAGAAGAAATTCCTGATTGTAGAAAATTTAGGTAAAAAATGTGAACTTTAAAAAATTTTGTAGTTAAGTTTGCCAAATTGCCCTTCAGAAAGTTTGCAGCAATTTACATGACCATTAACATTATATCATTTTATAACTTCTCTATATAAAATGTTTTACCCAACAAACTGCTGGATGTGACATGATTTCTCGAGTTACACAAATGGTTAAGTGTCTGTGGGAATGCTTGTTTCTTATAAACCTGACTTTGTAAGTGCCAGGAAGGTAGGGAAGTCTTCTAAGAAATGCCCGAACATTTATTTACTTAATCTATTTGAAATGAAGTTTCCAGTATCTACAGTGAGTGTTATGGATTGAAATGTGTTCCCCCAAAATATGTATTGTAAATCCTAACCTCTACGCCTGTGGTTATAATCCCATTGGCGAGTGGGTTGTCTTTGTTATGTTAATGAGCCAGGATTAGTGTGTTTTAAGTCAATCTCTTAACCAAATATAAAATAGCAGGTTAAGCAAGCAGAGATAGGGGAAGATAGATGCCATGGCACATGAAGATCACCAAGGAGCCAAGGAAAAAGGACCTTCACCCAGAGCTGAGAGAAAGAGAAAGCCTTCCCCTAGAGCTGACACCCTGAATTTGGACTTCTAGCCTCCTAAACTGTGAGAGAATAAATTTGTTTGTTAAAGCCACCTAATTGTGGAATTTCTGTTATAGCAATACCAGATGATTAAGACAATGAGTAACTGAAATATCCATTTTAAACTTAATTTGGTGCATAAAATGACATGCATTTTTGGAGCATTTATTTAAACAAGTAATTTTTTGCCTTAAAAAATTGTCTATATACAATCAAAGCTTTAAAAGTATCAGGAAGCATAAAAATGACTAGTCTGAGTATAAGAACCCTGAGAAACTGTAGCTAAAATGCTGTATGGCAATGCAACCCATGAAGAAATAAAACGTATTAATATTTTATCAATGACTGTAAGATCTGATAGTTTATTTGATTGGTTATGTCAGTTTTCATCCTTATTCCTAAGAATACATATTTATGTCTTCAGGGTTTTTTTTTTCCCGGTAAAACCAGTCAGAAGTTTGTCCACCTTCTTGGCTTTTCTTTGATTGACTTAACAGGTTTTTATTTTACTTAGCAGTTCTCCTGTCCTCTTAGTTCCGATTTACTGGGTTTACCTTCGTTAATTCCTGCCTCTTGCGTACCTCGATTTTGTATTTACTTGTGATTTTCATGACTTATGTTAATTCTTAATTTTATTCATTTTTATCCATGTTTTGGGTTAGGAGTAAGACATTTACAGCTATGAACTTGCCTTTGAACATTGGAATTAGCCCATACATTTTAAAGGTAGTTTATTTATTGTCATAACTAAATTTTTTCCCTAAATGAAAATGTGTTCATAAAAAATGCAAATGTATGCATATGTACGGAAGATAAAAGTGACATTCCTGTTTGCATTCCTTCCCTATTACAGCTTTTTACTTGCCCAGAGAAAAACAGTTTTAACAATTTGGTATATATCACCCCAGACCCATTTCTGTGCATTTGCAAACATGTATCTATGTGTGTATTTATGTTTATATAATGAGACATATACACACACACATATGGCTTACACCTTATAGGTATTATTCATGTTTTACATATTTTTGTATAAGTTGGTTTCTCTTTTAATATTCCATAGATATATACTTGCCAATTGTCCTCTAAAGATATTTTATTAGTTTACATTACTTCCAAGGGATATGTTTTCCAATACTTTATACAGCATTGAAGAGGATGTGTCTTTTCTAATTTTTGCCAAATTGACAGGAAAAAAAGTACATTATATTTCAAATTAACCCCCATGTGTCTGCCAGTTTGTTGTCATGTGAGGGCTTGCATGTTGCTGTGCCACCAGTAATCAAATACCAGCAGGGTCACCCATGGCTAACAGATTTCTGTTGAGCTTTCAGACTAAGACAGACTAGGAAGAAGGACCAGCAGTCTACTTCTTTAAAGATTTATCCAGTGAAAACCTTATGAATAGCAGTGGAACATTGTTTGATATAGTTCTGGAAGATGAGCCCCTCAGATTGGAAGGCACTCAAAAGACAACTGGGGAAGAGCTGCCTCCTCAAAGTAGAGTTGACCTTAATGATGTGGATGGAATCAAGCTTTTGGGACCTTCACTGGCTGATGTGGTGCTACTCAAAATGAGAAGAAACAGCTACAAGCATCCATTAATAACCGGAATGTGGAATGTACAAAGTGTGATTCTAGGAAAATTGGAAGTCATCAAAAATGAAATGGAATGCATTAACATGGATATCCTAGGCATTAGTGAGCTGAAATGGACTGGTACTGGCCATTTTGAATCGGACAATCATATGGTCTACTATGCTGGGAACAACTCGAAGAGGAATGGCGTCGCATTCATTTTCAAAAAGAGCATTTCAAGATCTTTCCTGAGGCGCACGCTTTCAGTGATATGATAATATCCACATGCCTACAAGGAGGACCAGTTAATATGACTAATTTTCAAACTTAGGCACCAACCACTAGGGCCAAAGATAAAGAAACTGAAGCATTTGCCAACTTCTGCAGTCTGAAATTGATCAAACATGTAATCAGAATACATTGATAATTACTGGAGACTGGAATGCAAAAGTTAGAAACAAAGAAGAAGGATCGGTAGTTGGAAGATATGGCCTTGGTGATAGAAACAATGCCAGAGATCGCATGATAGGATTTTTTAAGACCAACCACTTCTTTATTGCAAATACCTTTTTTCACCAACATAAATGGTGACTATACACGTGGACTTCACCAGATGAATACACAGGAATCAAATTGACTATATCTGTGGGAAGGGACGCTGGAAAAGCTCAATATCATCAGTCAGAAAAAGGCCAGGGGCTGACTGTGGACCAGACCATCAATTGCTCATATGCAAGTTCAAGCTGAAGCTGAAGAAAATTAGAACAAGTTGACAAAAGCCAAATGACGACCTTGAGTATATCCTACCTGAATTTAGAGACCATCTCAAGAATAGATTTGACACACTGAACACTAATGACCTAAGACCAGACTAGTTGTGGAATGACATCAAAGACATCGTACTTGAAGAAAGCAAGAGGTCATTAAAAAGACAAGAAAGAAAGAAAAGACCAAAATGGATGTCAGAAGGGACTCTGAAACTTGCTTTTGAACGTTGAGTAGCTAAAGTGAAAGGAAGAAATCATGAAGTAAAAGAGTTGAATGGAAGATTTCAAAGGGTGGCTCCAGAAGACAAAGTAAAGTATTATGATGACATGTGCAAAGAGCCAGAGATAGACAACCAAAAGGGAAGAACACACTCAGCATTTCTCAAACTGAAAGAAAAAAAATCAAGCCTCGAGTTGCAATGTTGAAGGATTCTATGAGGTAAATATTAAACGACTCAGAAAGCATCGAAAGAAGATGGAAGGATTACGCAGAATCACTATACCAAAAAGAATTGGTTGACATTCAACCATTTCAGGAGGTACCATATAAGCAGGAACCAGTAATACTGAAGGAAGAAGTCCAAGCTGCATTGAAGGCACTGGCGAAAAACAAGGCTACAGGAATTGATGGAATACCAGTTGAGGTGTTTCATCAAACAAATGCAACAGTGAAAGCACTCACTCGTCTATGCCAAGAAATTTGGAAGACAGATACCTGGCCAACTGACTGGAAGAGATCTATATTTATGCCTATTCCCAAGAAAGATGATCCCACCGAATGTGGAAATTATGTAACAATGTCATTAATATCACATGCAAATAAAATTTTGCTGAAGATCATTCAAAAACGGCTGTAGCAATATATTGACAGGGAACTGCCAGAAATTCAAGCTGGATTCAGAAGAGGATGTGAAGCCAGGGATATCATTGTTGATGTCAGATGGATCCTGGCTGAAAGCAGAGAATACCAGAAAGATGTTTGCCTGTGTTTTATTGACTATGCTAAGGCATTCGACTGTGTGGATCGTAACAAATTATGGATAACATTGCAAAGAATGGAAATTCCAGAACACTTAATTGTGCTCATAAAGAACTTGTACATAGATCAAGAGGTAGTCATTCAAACAGAACAAGTGGATACTGCGTGGTTTAAACTCAGGAAAGGTGTGTGTCAGGGTTGTACCCTTTCACCATACCTATTCATATTGTATGCTGAACAAATAATACGAGAAGCTGGACTATATGAAGAAGAACTCGGCATCAGGATTAGAGGAAAACTCACTAACAACCTGCTTTATGCAGGTGAAACAACCTTGCTTGCTGAAAGTGAAGAAGACTTGAAGCACTTACTAATGAAGATCAAAGACTGCAGCCTTCAGTGTGGATTACACCTCAATATAAAGAAAACAAAAATCCTCATAACTGGACCAAGAAGCAACATCACGATAGACAGGGAAAAGATTGAAGTTGCCAAGGTTTTCATCTTACTTGGATTCACAATCAACACCCATAGACGCAGCAGTCAAGAAATCAAAAGACACATTGCATTGGGCAAATCTGCTACAAACCCACTGCCGCAGAGTCGATTCCGACTCATAGCGACCCTATAGCTACAAGAGACCACCTTAAACTTGTTTAAAAGCAAAGATGTCACCTTGAGGACTACAGTGAGTCTGACCCAAGCCATGGTGTTTTCAGTCTCCTCCTAAACATGTGAGAGCTGGACGATGAATAAAGAAGACCGAAGAATTGATGCCTTTGAGTTGTGGTGCTGGAGAAGAATACTGCATGTACTGTGGACTGTCAAGACAATGAACAAATCTGTTTTGGAAGGACAACCAGAATGCTCCTTAGAAGCACAGATGGCAAGACAATGCCTCACATACTTTGGACATGTTGTCAGGAGGGATCAGTCCTGGAAAAGGACATCATGTTTGGTAAGGGGTCAGCAAAAAAGAGGAAGATCCTCAATGAGATGGATTGACACAGCGGCTTCAACAATGGACTCAAGCATAACAATGATTGTGAGGATGGCACACGACTGGGCAGCGTTTCATTCTGTTGTACATAGGGTTGCTGTGATTCGGAACCCATTCGATTGCACCTAACGACAACAACATTTCATATTAACGTACACTTCTTTGATTATTTGTGAGATTGGGGATCATTGCATTTGTTTATTGTCCACTAATACTTTTTCTTTAATACTTTTTCTCTAAATTGCTTGTCCATATTCTTTGCTCATTTTTATATTGGGGTTTTTATCTTCTGATTTATCTAACTCTCATTATTTCTAAGTGGTTGGTAAATATTGTTTTGATTTCAAATTTGAGCTAAGAATTATTGAACAGAGTGATTTTGTATTTCCGGGTGGTTGGGAATTTTTTTCATTTGAAATGTTCTTTTGCATTTAATTTTATTGCAATATGGTTAGGAATGTAACCTGTACAATTTCTGCTTTTTGAAATTTATTGAGATTTACTCCATGGTCTAGTATATAATCATTTTTTGGGAGCATTTTATTGTGTTTTAGGTGAAAGTTTAGAGAGCATATTAGTTTTCCATTCAATAATTTATATACAAATTGTTTTATGACATTGATTGCAATTCCTGCAAAGCATCAGCACTCTCCCCCTTTCTACCCTGGGTTCCCCGTTTCCATTCATCAGGTTTTCCTGACCCTTTCCTGCCTTCTCATGTTTGATTTTGGGCAGGTGTTGTCCATTTGGTCTTGTATGCTTGATCGTTCCTCACGGGTGTTATTTTTTGTTTTAAAGACCTGTCTAATATTTGGTTGAAAGGTGAACTTTGGGAGTGGCTTCAGTTCTGAGTTAGAAGGGTGTCTAGGTGCCATAGTCTCATGGGTTCCTCCAGCCTCTGTCAGATCAGTAAGTGTAGTCTTTTTCGTGAATTTGAATTCTGTTCTGCATTTTTCTCTGCCTCTGTCTGGAACCCTTTGTTGTGATCCCGGTCAGAGCGGTAGGTGGTGGTAGTTGGGCACCATCTAGTTCTTCTGGCCTCAGGATAGTGGAGGCTGTAGTTCATGTGGTCCGTTAGTACTTTGGACTAATTGCTTCCTTGTGTCTTTGGTTTTCTTTATTTTCCTTTGCTCTGGATGATGAGACCAATTATTGTATTTTAGATGGCTGCTGGCAAGCTTTTAAGACCCCAGACACTACTTACCAAAGTAGGATGTAGAACAATTTCTTTCTGAAGTCCCCCGAGACCATGGTCCCTAGCCCTCAGCCTCAGCAAATTGGTCCCGCGAGGTGTTTGGTTGCCTCTAGGAAGCGTCTATGACTGTGCCGCCTGTGTGCTCTATTATATACATGAATATACATGCTTCACATACAAATACCTGTGTGAAAACATCCACAGCCAAACCTGTATATGCACGTGGTGTACTCCTACACTCCTTCCTACCCCTATTCAGCATATGTATTTATCTATGTATCCACTTGTAAAGTTATTGTTTGTTTTTACTGTTGTTGTAGGGTTGTATATGTTATAGTATTTACTGTGGTTGCCTTTTGTGTGTGTGTGTTCCTCTCAGTTTCTTCCTTTGCCTTGGTCAGATTGTGCTGACTTCCCCTATATTGTGTATTGCCTTTTCCTTCACCAAAGTTGACACATGTATGCTATCTAGTTAGTGATTTTCCCCCCACCCCCATACTCCCCCAGGTAACCATAAAAGCTTGTTTCTTTCAGTGTGTAAATCTTTCTTGACTTTTTATAATAGTGGTCTCATACAATATTTGTCCTTTTGTGATTTATTTTGCTCAGCATAATATTGTCCTATCCATTCATCTGTTAATGGGCACTTAAATTGTTTCTGTCTTTTGCTATTGTGAATAATGCTGCAATAAACATGGGTGTGCATATGTCTATTTGTGTGACTGCTCTTATTTCTTTAGGATATATACCTATGAGTTGCATTCCTGGATTGTATGGTATTTCTATTTCTAGCTTTAAGGAAGTGCCATATCATTTTCCATAGTGGTTGTACCATTTTACCTTCCCACCAGCCATGTATGAGAGTTCCAATCTCCCCACAACCTCACCAGCATTTATTGTTTTTTTGATCTATGCCATTCTTGCAGGGGTGAGATTGTATCTCATTATAGTTTTGATTTGCATCTTTAATTTAATATCTATTAATAGGGTCGCTATGGCAATGGGTTTTGTTTTGGTTTTGGTTTTAATGGCTAATGATCACGATCATCTTTTCATGTATTTGTTGGCTGCCTGAATGTCCCTTTGGTAAAATGTCCGTTCATGTCTTTTGCCCATTTTATGATTGGGTTTTTTGTCTTTTTGTTGTTGATGTTTTCCACATACTTCAGAGATTAAGCCTTTATCAGATATGTTGTTGCCAAAGATTTTTTTCCCAGTCTGTAGTTTCTTTTTATATCGTCTTGGTAAAGTCCTTTGATGAGTGTTAAGTGCTTAATTTTTAGGAGGTTCCAGTTATCTAATTTATCTTCTGGAATTTCTGCACTTTTAGCTATGGTTGATATTCTATTTATGCCATAGATTAGGACCTATAGGCTTGTCCCTATGTTTTCTTTCATGATCTTTATAGTTTTTGGTTTTATGTTTAGGTCTTTGATCTATTTTGAGTTGGTTTTTGTGCATGGTGTAATGTATGAATCCTGTTGCATTTTTCTGCAAATGGATATCCAATTTTGCCAGCACCATTTGTTGAAGAGACTATCTCATCCCCATTGAACGGATTTCGACCCTTTGTCAAAGATCAGCTGTCCATTGCTGGATGGACTTACATTTGGGTTCTCAATTCTGTCCCATCGGTCTATATGTCTGTCATTGTACCAGTGCCAGGCTGTTTTCACTATTGTGGCTCAGTACCAGGCTGTTTTCACTATTGTGGCTGTATACTAGGTTCTGAGATCAGGTAGTGTGAAGCCTCCTATTTTGTTCTTATTTTGCAACAATGCTTTCTTATCTGTGGGTTCTTTCCTTTCCAAATAATGTGGATGACTACTTTTTCCATCTCTTTAAAGAATGTTGTTGGAATTTGGATCTAGATCGCTTTGGGTAGTATTGGCATCCATGAGCATGGTATGTTTTTCTATGTATGAAGTTCTTTTTTTTGGTTTCTTACAGTAGTGTTTTGTACTTTTCTTGTATAAGTCTCTCACATCACTAGATTTATTCCAAAGTATTTTATCTTTTTTGGAGCTATTGTAAATGGTATCGTTCTCCTGATTTTCTTTTCAGAGTTCTCTTTGTTAGTGTAGAGGAATCCAACTGATTTTTGTATGTCGATCTTGTACCCTGCCACTTGCTGAATCCTTCTATTAGTTCCAGTAACTTTCTTGTGGAGTTGCTTGGATTTTCTACATATAGGATCCTATCGCCTGTGAATAGGGATAGATTTACATCTTTCTTACTGATATAGATGCCCTTTACTTCCTTTTCTTGCCTTATTGCTCTAGCTAGGACTTCCAGTACAATATTGAATAAGAGTGGTGATAAAGGGCATCCTTGTCTGGTTCCCATTCTCAAGGAGAGTACTTTCAGTCTCTCTATATTGAGTATAATATTAGCTGTTGGTTTTGTATATATCACCTTAATTATGTTGACAAATTTCCCTTCTATTCCTATTTTGGTGAGAGCTTTTATCAGGAATGGGTGTTCGACTTTATCAAATGTCTTTTCTGCATGGATTGAGATGATCATGTGATTCTTTTCCTTTGTTTTATTTATGTGGTGGATTGTGTTGATTGATTTTCTACCTTGAACCGTCCTTGTATACATGCGATGAATCCCACTGGGTCATGGTGTATCATTTTTTTGATATGTCTCTGAATTCTATTGGCTAGAATTTTGTTGAGAATTTTTACGTCTATGTTCATGAGCGATATTGTTCTGTAGTTTTCTTTTTTATTTGGTGTCTTTGCCTGGCTTTGATATCAGGTTTATGCTGACTTCATAGAATAAATTTGGGAGTGTCCCTTCCTTTTCTGTGTTCTGGAATAGTTTGAGTAATATTTGATGTCACCTCTTCTCTGAATGTTTGGTAGAATTGTCCAGTGAAGCTGTCTGTGCTAGGGCTCTTTTTTTTCCTGAGTTTTTTATGACCTCTTCAATTTCTTCTTTTGTTACGGATTTTGGATCCATATGGATTGTCTTTTTTTTTTTAATAATTTTTGTTGTGCTTTAAGTGAAAGTTACAAATCCAGTCAGTCCGTCACATTTAAGCTTATATACACCTTACTACATACTCCCATTTACTCTTCCCCTAATGAGTCAGCCCGCTCCCTTCTTCCAGTCTTTCCTTTCATGACCATTTTGCCAGTTTCTAACCCTCTCTACCCTCCCATCTCCCCTCCAGAAAGGAGATGCCAATACAGTCTCAAGTGTCCACTCGATACAAGTAGCTCACTCTTCATCAACATCTCTCTCCAACCCATTGTCCAGTCACTTCCATGTCTGATGAGTTGTCTTCGGGAATAGTTCCTGTCCTGGGCCAACAGAAGGTTTGGGGACCATGACCGCAGGGATTCCTCTAGTCTCAGTCAGACCATTAAGTCTGGTCTTTTTGTGAAAAAGATTGAATTGTCAAGGATTTCATTTTACTTGGATCCACAGTCAATAGCCATGGAAGCAGCAGTCAAGAAATCAAAAGACGCATTGCAAATCTGCTGCAAGGGACCTCTTCAAAGTGTTGAAGAGCAAAGATGTCACCCTGAAGACTAAGGTGCGCCTGACCCAAGACATGGTATTTTTAATCGTATCATATGCATGTGAAAGGTGGACAACGGATAAGGAAGACCTAAGAAGAGTTGACGCTTTTGAATTGCGGTGTTGGCGAAGAATATTGAATATACCATGGACTGCCAAAAGAACGAAGAAATCTCTGTTGGAAAAGTGCGGCCAGAATGCTCCTTAGAGGCAAGGATGGTGAGACTGCGTCTTACATTTACCTTGGACATGTTGTCAGGAGGGATCAGTCCCTGGAGAAGGACATCATGGTTGGCAGAGTACAGGGTCAGTGGAAAAGAGGGAGACCCTCAACAAGGTGGATTGACACAGTGGCTGCAGCAGTGAGCTCAAGCATAACAAGGATTGTAAGCATGGCACAGGACTGGGCAGTGTTTCGTTCTGTTGTGCATAGGGTCGCTATGAGTCAGAACTGACTCGACGGCACCTAACAACAACAACATACTGTCATAGTAGTCAAAACAGCCTGGTACTGGTACAACATCAGATATATAGAAAATGGAACAGAATTGAGAATGTAGACATAAATTCATCCACCTATGACCAGGTGGTATTTGACAAAGGCCAAAAGTCTGTTAACTGTGGAAAAGACAGTCTCTTTAACAAATGGTGCTGGCATAATTGGATATCTATCTGCAAAACAATGAAACAAGATCCATACCTCACACCATGCACCAAAACTAACTCAAAATGGATCAAAGACTGAAATATAAAATCTAAAACTATAAAGATTATGGAAGAAAATGTAGGGATAATGCTGGGAGCCCTAATACATGGCACAAACAGTATACAAATGATTACTAACAATGAACAAACACCAGAAGAGAAAGTAGATAACTGGGATCTTCTAAAAATCAAACATTTATGCTTATCCAAAGACTTCAATAAAAGAATAAAAAGACAATCTACAGATTGGGAAAAAAAATTTTGGCTACAGCATATCCGATCAGCATCTAATCTCTTAAATCTACAAAATACTGCAAAACCTCCACAACAAAAAGGCAAATAACCCAATTAAAAATGGGAGAAGGATATGAACAGGCAATTCACCAAGTAAGTTATTCAGGCAGCTACCAGATACATGAGGAAATGCTCATGATCATTAGTTGCTAGAGAGATGCAAATCAGAACTACAATGAGATAACCATCTCACCCCAACAAGGCTAGCATTAGTCCAAAAAACACAAAATAATACATTTTGGGGAGGTTGTGGAGAGACTGGAACACATACATTACTGTTGGGAATGTAAAATAGCACAGCCACTTGGGAAATCGATTTGGCGCTTCCTTAAAATGCTAGAAATAGAAGTACCATACAATCCAGCAATCTCACAGCTCGGAATATATCCTAGAGAAATAAGAGCCTTTACACAAGTAGATATATGCACACCCATGTTCATTGCAGCACTGTTTACATTAGCAAAAAGATGGAAACAACCAAGGTGCCTGTCAACAGATGAATGGATAAACAAGTTATGGTATAGTCACACAATGGAATACTAAACAATGATACACAACGATGAATCCATGAAGCATCTCATAACATGGAGGAATCTGGAAGGCATTATGCTGAATGAAATTAGTCAGTCACAAAAGTACAAATATTATACTAGACCGCTATTATAAGACCTCAAGAAAAGGCTTAATCACAGAAGACAGCATTCTTTGGTTACAAGTGTGGGAAGGGAGAAAGAGGGATATTCACTAGATAGTAACAAGAATTATCAGGTGAAGGGAAGGACAACACACAATACAGGAGAAGTCAGCACAACTGGACTAATCCAAAAGCTAAGAAGTTTCCTGAATACACTCAAACACTTTGAGGGACAGAGTAGCAGGGACGGCATCCTGGGGACCATGGTTTCATGGGACATCTAGGTCAACAGGCATAACGAAGTGTATTAAGGAAACATTCTGCATCCCACTTTGGTAAGTGGTGTCTGGGGTGTTAAAAGCTAGCAAGCGTCCATCTAAGATGCATCAAGAGATCCCAACCCACCTGGAGCAAAGGAGAATGAAGAACTCCAAAGACATAAGGAAAATATGCACCCAAGAGAAAGAAAGGACCACAAAAAACGAGACTCCATCAGCCTGAGACCAGAAGGACTAGATGGTGCCCAGTTACGATCAATGACTGCTCTGATAGGGAACACAACAGAGAGTCCCTAATGGAGCAAGAGAAAAGTGGGGTGTAGAACTCAAATTCTAGTAAAAAGGCCAGACTTAATGGTCTGACTGAGGCTGGTGAGACCCCAGAGGTAATGGCCACCAGACTGTTAGCCTAAAACTAAAACCATTCTCAAAGCTAACTCTTCAGACAAAGATTAGACTGGACTATAAGACATAAAATGATACTGGTAAGGAGTGTGCTGCTTAATTCAAGTAGATACATGAGGCTATGTGGGCAGCTCCTGTATATTACAAGAGAAGAGTATTGTATCTCTGAGAATAACTGGATTTTTCTATTTCTTCCTTCAGATCTATCAATTTTTGCTTCAAATATTTTATGGTTTCTTTGTTAAAGGCATACACATTTAGTATTGTTATGTATTCTTGGTGAGCTGACCCTTTTATCATTTTGTAATTTCCTTTTTTGTCTCTGGTAAAATTCCTTGCTCTTAAATCTACTTTGTCTGGTACTAATGTGACCTCCAGGTTTCTTTGGGTTATTGTTTGCATGATACATTTTTGCATCCTTTTACATTTAAAGTAGACAGCATGTATTTGGGTTTTTTTTTTAGACTTTTTACATTTAAAATAATCGATGATATAGTTGGACTTAAAGAATGCCATTTTTTTTGCATGTTTCTTATCTTCTTTTGTTTCTTTGCTCCCTCCTTTGTACCTTTTTCTAGATTATTTTTGGATTCCATTTTCATTTATCCATTGGCTTTTTGGCTACATTTCTCTGTGTTTTGTTTTTTTTTTTAGTCACTGCTCTATAGGTTACAATACACCTACCTAACCTTTCCCAGGCTTGGTGAGCTACTTCCAAAAATTAGTCAATGAAAACCTTCTGGATCACAACAGAACGTTTCCTGATTCGCTTAGTTTGGACACATCATCAGGAGGGATTAATCACTGGAGGAGGACATCATGTTTGGTGAAGCGGAGATAGAGGGCCAGTGAGGGTAAGGGAGATCCTCAGTTAAATGGATTGGCATGGTAGCCTCAACAATGGACTTGAACATGCCGGTGATCATGAGGATGATGCAGGACTGGGCAATGTTTTGCTCTGTTGCCATGAGTCAGAGTCAGCTCAACAGCATCTATCTATCTATCATCTATATCTTCAAGTTCACAATTTCCTATGTTGTCTACATTTTGCTGTTGAGTCTATCAGGAATTTTAAAGTTTCAGAGATTATATTTTCAGTTCTAAAATTTCCATTTGATTTTTTTTTTCAGTTCCCTTTTCTCTGCTGAGAACTTCTTTCTATTCATATGAAATGTGTTTACCTTTACCTCATTGAGCATAGTTATGATTGTTGCTTTAAGTCTTTGTCCGATATTTCCACTACCTGGGTCATTGCACAGTTGGTATCTGTAGAGCTGGCATCTGTTGAGAATTGATCACATTTTAAAAATTACTTTTATGTCATGTAACTTTCTGTTGTATCCTGGACATTTTGGACATTTCATTGTGTAGCTTCTAGATCCTGTTGTAATTCTCTGGAGAGTGTTGATTTATTTTGCTTATCATGCAATCAACCCAGTAAGTTTCTGAATGTAAGTTTTGTCTTACCTTATGTGGGAAGTGTTTCTAATCTATGGTTTTCAAAATCTTTGCTTTATTTCTTTGAGTATGTCCCTCACATATGCCACTCAGTGTTAGATTGAGATGTGGCAGTGTACTGACTGTACTTACAGTTCTCAAAGTCTTATTTTGCTTCTTTGGGTCTTCCCTGTGTACACACAACTCAAAGACAAACCCAGCACTTGCATGGGTTCATACACAGAATCAGAGGATCTTTTTCTCCAGCTGTCTTTTCTGGGATGTCTCCTAAATTTTCTGATTCTCAGGGGTCTTTTTTCTTGTTTTCTGTGGCCAGAAAATTGGGCTTTATATCAGTTTTAGCCATCGATACTGCCACTGCACTGCTGCTTTGTAACAGGGGACCATTCCAGCACAAAGATGCAAGAGAAACGAGACCATAAAGAAATTTCTCTCAAACTCTTTGGACTGTAGTACCTCCTTTTCCTGGTTCCTCTGACCTGAAAGTGAGCTTTCTATCTGAGCTTTAGTTGCTCACATTGGTGCCTCTACACAGCTCCATGACTGGAGCTTGCCCTCTGAGCAATGTTGCTAGAAATTCAGTCTTCTGTGAATCACTTTTCCAAGTTTTACCTCCCTTCCACATTTGGCCTGCTTTTGTTTACTTCTCAGAATCCTCAGGAAGTTGCTTTTTGTATTTCTTCCAATATTTTTAGTTATGACCAGTGAGAAAGTCTTTAGCGGGCTTAATCTATTCTGACTGGATCAAAAGCCCCTCCACTGTAGTGTTAACTTGCATTTCTGAGATGAAAAATAAGTTGAGCATTTCTTCTTCTTTTGTGATTTGATTATCCTCTGTAATAAAGTATTTGTGGAAGTGTTTTGCCCAATTTTCATTAAGTTGTTGTCTTTTTCTTACTGACTAGTAGGAGTTTTTTATATATTCAGAATATGAGACCTTTTTGGATTCATGTATCACGGTCAACATTCAACCATTTCAGAAGGTAGCATATGATCAAGAACTGATGACACTGAAGGAAGAAGTCCAAGCTGCACTGAAAGCATTGGCAAAAAACAAGCCTCCAGGAATTGATGGAATACCAATTGAGATGTTTCAACAAACAGATTCATTGCTGGAAGTACTCACTCATCTATACCAAGAAATTTGGGAGACAGCTACCTGGCCAACCAACTGAAAGAGATCCATATCTGTGCACATTCCAAAGATAGGTGATCCAACAGAATGTGGAAATTATTGAACAATACCATTAATGTCACACATAAGTAAAATTTTGCTGAAGATCATTCAAAAGTGGTTGCAGCAGTGCATTGACAGGGAACTGCCAGAAATTCAAGCCGAATTCAGAAGAGGATTTGGAACAAGGGATATCATTGCTGATGTCAGATGAATCTTGACTAAAAGCAGAGAATATCAGAAAGATGTTTCCCTGTGTTTTATTGACTATTCAAAGGCATTTGACTGTGTGGATCATAACAAATTATGGATAACGTTGTGAAGAATGGAAATTCTAGAACATTTAATTGTGCTCATGTAGAACCTGTACATAGACCAAGAGGCAGTTGTTTGAACAGAACAAGGGGATACTGTGTAGTTTAAAGTCAGAAAAAGTGTGCACCAGGGTTGTGTCCTTTCATCATACTTATTCAATTTGTATGCTGAACAAATAATCCAAGAAGCTGGACTCTATGAAGAAGAATGGGGCATCAGGATCGGAGGAAGACTCATTAACAACCTGTATCATGCAGATGACACAACCTTACTTGCTAAAAGTGAAGAGGACTTGAAGCACTTACTAATGAAGATCAAAGACCACAGCCTTCAAGTATGGATTACATCTCAACATAAAGAAAACAAAAATTCTCACAACTGGACCAATAAGCAACGTCAAGATAAATGGAGAAGAGTTTGATGTTGTCGGGGATTTCATTTTACCTGGATCCACAATCAACGCCTGGAATCAGCAGTCAAGAAATCAAATGATACATTGCGTTGGGCAGATCTGCTGCAAAAGACCTCTTAAAAGTGCTAAAAAGCAAGGATGTCACTTTAAGCACTAAGATGCACGTAACCCAAGTCATGGTGTTTTCAATCACCTCACATGCATGCAAAAGCTGGACAATGAATAAGGAAGATCGAAGAAGAACTGATGCCTTTGAATTATGGTGTTGGTGGAGGATATTCAATATACCATGGATTGCCAGAATGAACAAATTTTGTCTTGGAAGAAGTACAGCCAGAGTGCTCCTTGGAAGTTAGGATGGCAAGACTTCGTTTCATGTACTGTGGACATGTTATCAAGGAAGGACCAGTCCCTGGAGAAGGATATCGTGCTTGGTAAAGTAGAGGGTTGGTGAAAAAGACGAAGACCTTCAAGGAGATGGATCAACACGGTGGCTCCAACAATGGGCTCAAGCATAACAAAGACTGTGAGGATGGCACAGGACTGGGCAGTGTTTCATTCTTTTGTACATAGGGTGTCTATGAGTAGGAACTGACTTGACAGCACCTAACAACAACATTAACGTCACGAGTATCTTCTCCCATGCTGTGGATTGCCTCTGCGTTCTGTTTATTTTTCCTTCTGATGAATAACCAAAAACCAAACCCGTTGCCATTGAGTCGATTCTGACTCATAGCGACCATATAGGATATAGTAGACCTGCCCCATAGGGTTTCCAAGGAGCATCTGGTGGATTTGAACTGCCGACATTTTGATTAGCAGCTGTAGCTCTTAACCACTGAGCCACCAGAGCTCCTTTTGATAAGTAGAAGTTATTAATTTTAATGTAATATTATTTATCTTTTGTTTTTCTTTTATGGTTATTGCCTTTAGTGTCCTGTTTAAAGAATCTTAGCCTATTCTAAGATATTTTCATGTGTTTTCCTCTGAAAAGGTTTATTGTTTTACCTTTTACATTTAGATCTGCAATCCATCTGGAATTTTTCTTTTTACTTCTGGTATAAACAGTGATTTAAGAGTAAGATACATATATTTTTCATATAGCTATTCAGTTGATCTTGTGTAATTAGTTAAAAAGATCATCCTTTCCTCACTGAACTGCAATATTGACTGATAGATATTTCTTAATAAGAATTTTTACGTGGAAACAATTTTAGTGATAATTCTTAATTAGCATTTTTACATGGAAATAATCCTGTTAATACAAGTAGGGAACAATTGCCATTTCTACTGAAGATTTTTTAGTAGAGGTGGAATACTCTTTTTTTTTTTTTTGTGCTTTAGGTGAAAGTTTATAGCTCAAGTTAATTTCTCATACAAAATTGATACACATATTGTTATGTGACACTAGTTGCAATCCCTATAATGTGACAGCATGCTCCCCCTTTCCAAGGTAGAGCACTCTTCACAAAATAAGTTGTCACTCTTCCTAAATGGAATAATAAGGCTGGAGAAGTTTATAATATATATAAAATCAGTCTCATAGTTCTGTGGGAAGGCATAACATAATTTTGATAGATGATTCTAAAGGTCTTTAAGGGTTTAAATAAGCCACTGCTACTGCAATCATATAACCTTATTTCAAATCTTCTATACTGTTTCCAGACCGTGTGTCATATGCTGCATCTCTGTGATTTGATATAGAAATAAGGTATTTATGTGGTTAAGAGGTGAGGAAGGAAATGAGAAAAGAGACAGGCTGTGCACTTGTGTGTATGGGACTCTGGAAGATCAGATTTATTACCTGGAGTGGTCAATCTTAGAGGGATTTATTCTGATGATTCTGAGTCATAAGCTGGCAAGCTTAATGATGGGAAATACATTTGTGACTAATCACCAGCACTGGGCATCCCCCCTAGTGAGAAGATCCATCCAGGAAGCAGAACCACTGCTCTGATGATTCCTTGGAGCAGCAGGAACAGAAGCCAGCATGCCTATCAATATCATAAATAGCCAACTTAAGTCCTGCTTGGTTTTTTGGACCATGAGAAGCAGTACGTTTGAGTTCAAATCCGGCTTAGATAAGTGTGGTGGATGTAATTATGTAGTGCTTAGGTTTGAACTGTTGACATCCAAAGCTGATTTATTTGGCGTGAATGGTGTATTTGGATTTTTTCCCACTTTCAATCTTGTTCAAGCAGGCCTGTTATTTAATTTGGAAACTGTATAGTAGTTCCCTGGGTCCTGTTTACTGCCATTTTAAAATTGTAATCTAGATAATATTCACTCAGCAAGAGATGTTTTTGGTCTGAGAGAAAAATAACCAAAATTGAGGATTTGTTCATATAATTCTTTTCCTTCCATCTTTACCATTACTTTTGCTCATAGAAACTGGGGCCCAATGAAGCTCATTTTCATTATGTGAATTTGAACAATTTGGTATTTAATGCCAAATTTATTGTAAATAAGTATATCATATATATTATCATTTTAGAGTCTTGTTTTATTTGAGAAAGATGGTCTGAGATTCCAGAATTGGACTTCATGTCTCTCTAACATGCACAGTCTGAATTCTGGATACTGTGTGCTGCTTTTTCCATCTTGCCTATACTCTGTAAGTATAAGAGACCCTACAGCAAATTCTCACTAAACTGAAAAAAAGAAAAAGAAAACCCTAACCTGTTGCCATAGTCGATTCTGATTCATAGTGACCCTATAGGACATAGTAGAATTGCCCCGTAGGGTTTTCCAAAAGTGGCTGGTGGATTCAAACTGCTGACTTTTTGGTTAGCAGCTGAGCTCTTAACCACTGTGCCACCAGGTCAATATGAACTAAGGGAAAGTGTAGTTACCCACGTTGGTAAGCAACCTAGATCAGTTGAAGTGTTGACTGAGGGTGAGGGAAATCTAGAACGCATGGCAGAGGAGGGAGATGATGAATATCAATTATAGCTTTGGGGCTAGTGGGAGCACCAAGGACCATAGGTTATTCTACTAACCTTTGTGTCTTAAGTCTTTTATTAGAGATTGCAGCTGGTCACCACTTTGAAGATTTACTGACAGAGTGCACCTTCTTTGGGCAGAAGCAGATCTGGGTGGTGCTAAACCAAAAAAACCAAAAAGTTGCTGTCAAGTCGATTCCATAGAACTGCCCCATAGGGTTCCCAAGGAGCAGCTGGTGGATTCGAACTGCCGACCTTTTGGTTAGCAGCTGAGCTCTTTTGTTCCCTGTGTTACATCCCCTTGGTCCGCCTGACTTCGATTGATGTGGACAGTTCCTATGCTTGCTGCTGGCTTCCTGTTCTGCTTTAGGGATTTCTCTTGCTCCACCCAGAAGCAAAGTGGAATTAACTCCCCAAAAGAGGGTTAGGAGTTGGTGGATAAAAGCTTCAGCCTCTGTTCTTCAGAATGATAATTCTAAGATACTCTTCTATATGATTTCTCAGAGGGTCACCAATGGTATTCAGCCTCACTTGTCCACAGAGGTAACCAGCTCAATAATGTACTCTTTATTGGTTGTCCTTCTTCATTCCTGCTTCCAGGAATCACTCTTAAATAAACTATCTGCGTTCTAGTCCATGTCTCAGGCTCTACTTACTGTTTAAATTTACCAAAAATAAAAAAGCAAACAAAACTTTTTTTTATATCCTTAAAAAGTATTTGCAAAAAATTAAAAATAATTACTTATTGATTGATTGGTTTAATGACTGCCTGTGATCTTAAAAATGCTTAACTTTCTTTTCAGAAAATTTCTCCATAAGGGTGAATATATAAAATTTCAACCTACTAAATGGAACTGTTGAAAAATACAAATTACTGGAACCCAAATAACTGAAATAAAAAACAATATTATTTTCAAAACCAAAATGCAAGTAAGTTGCTTTTCTAGATCCATGTGTATAAATTTTTTAAATTGTGCTTTAAGTGAAAGTTTACAAACCAAGTCAGTCTCTCATACAAAAATTTATATACAGCTTGCTAAATACTCCTAATTGCTCTCCCCATAATGAGACAGCACACTTCTTCCTTCCACTCTCTCTTTTTGTGTCCATTTGGCCAGCTTCTGACCCCCTCTGCCCTCTCATCTCCCCTCCAGACAGGAGATGCCAACATAGTCTCATGTGTCTACTTGATCCAAGAAGCTCATTCTTCACCAGTATCATTTTCTATCCCATTGTCCAGTCCAATTCCTGTCTGAAAAGTTGGCTTTGGGAATGGTTCCTGTCTTGGGCTAACAGAAGGTCTGGGGACCATGACCACCGGGGTCCTTCTAGTCTCAGTCAGATCATTAAGTCTGGTCTTTTTACGAGAATTTTGGGTCTGCATCCCACTGCTCTCCAGCTCCGTCAGGGGTTCTCTGTTGTGTTTCCTGTCGAGGCAGTCATCGGTTGTAGGCGGGCACCTTCTAGTTCTTCTGGTCTCAGGCTGATAAAATCTCTGGTTTATGTGGCCCTTGCTGTCTCTTGGGCTCATCTTTACCATATGTCTTTGGTGTTCTTCATTCTCCTTTGCTCCAGGGGGTTTGAGACCAACTGATGCATCTTAAACGGCTGCTTGCTAGTGCTTAAGACTCCAGATGCAACTCCAAAGTGGGATGCGGAATGTTTTCTTAAATAGCTTTTATTATGCCAATTGAATTAGATGTCCCCTGAAATCAGGGTCTCCAAACCCCTACCCCTGCTATGCTGGCCTTCGAAGCACTCAGTTTATTCAGGAAACCTCTTTGCTTCTGGTTTAGTCCAGTTGTGCTGACCTCTCCTGTACTGTGTGTTGTCTTTTCCTTCACCTAAAATAGTTCTTATCTACTAACTGATTAGTGAATACCTCTCTCCCTGCCTCCCCCCTCTCAAAACCATCAAAGAATACTTTCTTCTCTTTTTAAACTATGTCTCGACTTCTTATGATAGTGGTCTTATACAATATTTGCACCTGGCTAATTTCACTCAGCATAATGCCTTCCAGATTCCTCCATGTTATGAAATGTTTCACAGATTCATCACTGTTCTTTATTGATGTGTAGTATTCTGTCGTGTGAATATACCATAATTTGTTTATCCATTCATCTGTTGATGAGCACCTTGGTTGCTTCCATGTTTCTGCTATTGTAAACAGTGCTGCAATGAACATGTGTGTGTATATATCTGTCCCTGTAAAAGCTCTTATTTCTCTAGGATATATTCCAAGGAGTGGGATTGCTGGAACGTATGGTAGTTCTATTTCTAGCTTTTTAAGGAAGTGCCAAATTGATTTCCAAAGTGGTTGTACCATTTGACATTCTCACCAGCAGTGTAGAAGTGTTCCAGTCTCTCCACAACCTCTCCAACATTTATTATTTTGTGTGTTTTGGATTAATGCCATCCTTGCTGGAGTGAGATGGAATCTCATTGTAGTTTTGATTTCCATTTCTCTAATGGCTAATGATCATGAGCATTTCCTCATGTATCTGTTACCTTACCTGAGTGTCTTCTTTAGTGAAGTGTCTGTTCATATCTTCTGCCCATTTTTTAATTGGGTTGTCTTTTTGTAGTTGAGTTTTTGCAGTATCATGTAGATTTTAGAGATCAGACGCTGATCAGAAATGTCATAGCTAAAAACTTTTTCCCAATCTGTAGGTAATCTTTTTACTCTTGGTGAAGTCTTTGGATGAGCATAGGTGTTTGCTTTTTAGGAGCTTCCAGTTATCTAGTTTCTCTTCTGCATCGTAAGTAATGTTTTGTATATCATTTATGCCATGTACTAGGGGTCCTAAAGTTGCCCCTACTTTTTCTTCCATGATCTTTATCTTTTTAGATTTTATATTGATGTCTTTGATCCATTTTTGAGTTAGTTTTTGTGCATGGTGTGAGGTATGGGTCTTGTTTCATTTTTTTGCAGATGGATATACAGTTATGCCAGCACCATTTGATAAAGAGGCCGTCTTTTCCCCATTTAACTGACTTTTGGCCTGTGTCAAATATCAACTGCTCATATGTGGATGGATTTATGTTTGGATTCTCAATTCTCTTCCATTGGTCTATGTATCTGTTGTTGTACCAGTACCAGGCTGTTTTGACTACTGTGGCAGTATAATAGGTTCTAAAATCATGTAGAGTAAGATCTCCCACTTTGTTCTTCTTTTTCAGTAATGCTTTACTTATCCAGGACCTCTTTCCCTCCCATATGAAATCGCTGATTTGTTTTTCCATCTCATTAAAAAATGTCACTGGAATTTGGATCAGAGTTGTATCTATAGATCACTTTTGGTGGAATATACATTTTTATAATGTTAAGTCTTATATCCATGAGCAAGGTATGTTGTTTCACTTATGTAAGTATCTTTTGGCTTCTTGCAGAAGTGTACTGTAGTTTTCTGTGTATAAGCCTTTTACATCTCTGGTAAGATTTATTCCTAAGTATTTTATCTTCTTGGGGGCTACTGTAAATGGCATTGAATTGGTGATTTCCTCTTCGATGTTCTTTTTGTTGGTGTAGAGGAATCCAACTGATTTTTGTATGTTTATCTTGTATCCCGATACTCTGCTGAACTCTTCTATTAGTTTCAGTAGTTTTCCAGAGGCTTCCTTAGGGTTTTCTGTGTATAAGATCATGTCATCTGCAAGCAGAGATACTTTTCCTTCTTCCTTGCCAATCTGGATGCCCTTTCTTTCTTTGTCTAGCCTAATTGCTCTGGTTAGGACCTCCAGCACAATGTTGAATAAGAGTGGTGATAAAGGGCATCCTTGTCTGGTTCCCATTCTCAAGTGGAATGCTTTCAGGCTCTCTCCATTTAGGATGATGTTGGCTGTTGGCTTTGTATAAATGCCCTTTATTATACTGAGGGATTTTCCTTCTATTTCATTTTGCTGAGGGTTCTTACAATGAATGGGTGTTGAACTTTGTCAAATGCCTTTTCTGCATCAATTGATAAAATGATGTGATTCTTGTCTTCTATTCTATTTATATGATGGATTATATTAATTGTTTTTCTAATGTTGAACCATCCCTGCATAAAAAAAAATTTTTTTATACCTGGTATGAATCCCACTTCTTCATGGTGAATTATTTTTTTGATATCTTGTTGAATACTATTGGCTGGCAGTTTGTTGAGGATTTTTGCATCTTAGTTCATGAGTGATACAGGTCTGTAATTTTCTTTTTTTGTGGTGCCTTTTACCTGGTTTCGGTAACAGGGATATGCTGGCTTCATAGAATGAGTTTGAGAGTATTCCGTCCTTTTCTGTGCTCTGAAATACCTTTGGTAGTAGTGGTGTTAACTCTTCTCTGAACGTTTGGTAGAACTCTGCAGGGAAGCCATCTGGCACAGGCTTTTTTTTTTTTTTTTTGGGAGTTTTTGATTACCTTTTCAATCTCTTTTGTTATGGGTCTATTGAGTTGTTCTACCTTTGTTTGTGTTAGTATAGGTAGGTACTGTGTTTCCAGGAATTCACCCATTCTAGGTTTTTAAATATGTTAGAGTACAATTTTTCATAGTAATCTGATATGATTCTTTTAATTTCAGTTGTGTCTGTTGTAATATCGCCCATCTCATTTTTTATTTGGGTTATTTGCTTCTTCTCCTGTTTTTCTTTTGTCAGTTTGAGCAATGGTTTATCAATTTTGTTAATTTTTTCAAAGAACCTGCTTTTGGTCTTGTTAATTCTTTCAATTGTTTTTTCTGTTTTCTATTTCATTTAATTCTGCTTTAATTTTTGTTATTTGCTTTTTTCTGGTGCCTGAGGGTTTCTTTTGTTGCTCTCTTTGTATTTGTTCAATTGTAGGGATAATTCTTTGATTTTGGCCCTTTCTTCTTTCTGTATATATGCATTTATTGACATAATTGACCTCTGAGCACTGATTTTACTGTGTCCCCAAGGTTCTGATAAGAATTGTTTTCATTCTCATTAGATTCTATGAGTTTCTTTATTCCATCCTTAATATCTTCTATAACCCAGTCTTCTTTGAGCAGGGTATTATTCGGTTTCCAAGTGTTTGATTTCTTTTCCCTGCTTTTTCGGTTATTGATTTTTACTTTTTTGGCCTTATGGTCAGAGAAGATGCTTTGTAATATTTGAATGTTTTGGATTCTGCTAAGGCTTGCTTTATGACCTAATATGTGGTCTATTCTAGGGAATGTTCCATGTGCGCTAGAAAAGAAAGTATACTTGACTGCTGTCGTGTGGAGTGTTCTGTATATGTGTATAAGGTCAAGTTGGTTGACTATGGCAATTAGGTATTCCATGTCTTTATTGAGCTTCTTTCTGGATACCCTGTCCTTCCCCGAAAGTGGTGTGTTGAAGTCTCCTACTATTATTGTGGAGCTATCTCACTTTTCAATGCTGGTAGAGTTTGTTTTATGTATCTTGCAGCTCTGTCATTGGGTGCATAAATATTTAATATCGTTATATCCTCATGGTATATTGTCCCTTTAATCATTATATAGTGTCCTTCCTTATCCTTTGTGGTGGATTTAACTTTAAAGTCTATTTTGTCAGAAAGTAATATTGCTGCTCCTGTTTTTATTTTTATTGTTTTTAAAAAAAATTTTATTGTGTTTTCAGTGCAAGTTTACAAATCAAGTCATTCTTTCATACAAAACTTTGTATACACCTTGGTATGTACTCCCTATTTCTCTCCTCCTAATCAGACAGCCCGCTCCTTCCCTCCACTCTCTCTTTTTGTGTCCATTCCACCAGCTTCTGACCCCTGTGCCCTCTCATCTCCCCTCCGGATAGGAGATGCCAACATAGTCCCAAGTGTCTACTTGATCCAAGAAGCTCATTCTCCACTAGCATCTTTTTCTATCCCATCGTCCAGTTCCTACTTTTTTGTTGTTGTTGTTGTTTGCTTGATACATTTTTTTCCATCCTTTGAGTTTTAGTTTGTGTCTCTAAGTCTAAGATATGTCTCTGGTAGGCAGCATATAGATGGATCATGCTTTTTAATCCATTCTGCCACTCTCTGTCTCTTTTTTGGTGCATTTAGTCCATTTCCATTCAGCATAATTATGGATAGGTATGAATTTAGTGCTGTCATTTTGATGTCTCTTTTTGTGTGTTGTTGACAGTTTCTTTTTCCCACTTAATTTTTTGTGCTGAGTAGTTTATCTTTATATATTGCCTTTTCCTTTTATTCATTGTTGTTGATATTTTTCTGCACAGCCTCTATTTTTTTCTTGTATTTTATTTTGATGTGTAGGATAGTTTGTCTCCTTATGTGTTTACCTTAATATTTACCCCTATTTTTTCTAAATTTAAACCTAACTTTTATTTCTTTATATCACCTTGTCTTCCTCTCCATATGAAAGATCTATGACTAAATTTCTTAGTCCCTCTTTATTGTTTTAATGTTGTCTTCTTTTACATAATAACATCGCTGTTTTCCTGTTTTAAGGGTTTTTTTTAATCTTGATTTTTTTTGTGTGATTTCCCTGTCTGGGTTGACATCTGAATGCTCTCTCCAGTGTTCTAGTCTTGGGTTGATACCTGATTTTCTAACCAAAGAACTCCCTTTAGTATTTCTTGTAGTTTTGGTTTGGTTTTTACGAATTCCCTGAATTTCTGTTTATCTGGAAATGTCCTAATTTCACCTTCATATTTGAGAGACAGTCTTGCTGGATCTATGATTTTTGGCAGGCAATTTTTTTCCTTCAATGCTTTATATAAGTCATCGCATTGCCTTCTTGCCTGCGTGGTTTCTGCTGAGTCATCCGAGCTTATTCTTATTGACCTCCTTTTAGGTGACTTTTCAGTTATCCCTAGCTGCTCTTTAAATTCTCTCCTTATGTTTGGTTTTGGCAAGTTTGATTATAGTATGCCTTGGTGACTTTTTTTTAAAATCTACCTTATGTGGAGTTCGATGGGCATCTTGGAAAGATATCTTCTCATCTTTCACGATATCAGGGATGTTTTCTGACAAGAAATCTTCAGCAATTATCTCTGTATTTTCTGTTATCCCTCCCTGTACTGGTTCTCCAGTCACTCATAGGTTGTTTCTCTTGATAGAGTCCCAGATGATTCTTAAGGTTTCTTCATTTTGTAAAATTATTTTGTCTGATTTTTCTTTAAATATATTGGTGCCAAGTGCTTTATCTTCAAGTTCACTAATTCTACCTCCCTCTTCCTCAGTTCTGCTCCTCTGACTTTCTATTGAATTTTCTAATTCTGTAATTTTTTTGTTAATTTTCTGAATTTCTGATTGCTCTCTGTCTATGGATTTTTCCAACTTATTGATTTTTTCATTATGTTCCTGAATAACCTTTTTAATTTCTTCAACTGCTTTATCTCTATGTTCCTTGGCTTGTTCTGTGTATTGTCTGATCTCCTTCCTGATGTCTTGAAGGGTTATGTATATTAATTTTTTTGTTATGCATCTAATAATGCTAGGAAGGCACTTTCATCTAGCAGATCCCTTGATTCTTTGTTTTGAGAGCCTGTGGAAGTGATCATTGTCTTTTTCTTTATGTGATTTGATATAGACTGTTGTCTCAGAGCCATCTATAAGTTATTGTATTAGTTATTTTATGTTTGCTTACTGTATCAGAGCTTCTTGCTTTGTTTTGTTTGATATGCCCAGATGGTTTGCTTGAGTGAGCTAGCCTGATTATTTTCACCTTTGAAGCTCTGATGTCCTGTCAGCAGATGGCCAGAGCTGTTGTCAGGTATATCAGTATAGGAATCCATTCACTTTTCTTGTATGGATTCAGCTCAGGTGTCCAGGTAGCTGCTCATCCAGTGCGTGGTACAGGCTCTGTCCTACAGTCTTAGAGGGGTAAGGGTGATTGGTATAGCTACCAATATCTGGTTGCAGCAGGGGGTCACACTCTTAACAGGGCAGGGGGCTGAGAATCATCCCCCAAGTGTCTCTGAGGAAATTGCTTCTCTCTTCCCTAGTGTGTACAGGTGGGTGGGCTCTGCAGATGGAAAGTTTTTGGTTGTAAGGACTGGGAGGTACCTGTTATCATTGGACCCCTGTCACGGGTGGCTGGGTGATCTGATTGGAGCCACCAGTTCTTAGGCCCTTGATGTGGGTAGGTGAGGGCCCTGTTTAACAGGCAAAGCGGCGTCAAACATCAAACACCCACCTCTCCATTGTGCAGCTAAAACAGTTGTAGTCTGCCAACAAGGGCCTATTCTTCTGAAACAGGCCCACACAGGTCCATGCAGGCAGGAAAGTACTCAAAGTCACAAGCTGTTTATGCCTGGACAGGAGCCACTTCTGTCCTGAGCTCTCCAGGTTAGTGGAGCTGGCAAATTATCTTTTTCCCCAACTGTGAATTTATTCTTTCTCCAAGGCCAGGAGTATGGCTCTAGGCACTCAACAGGCCCTATCTCAGGCCCAGGGAAATCAACAGCCACTGAAGTTGGCTTGGGAGTGGGTGACGCAGTAAAATATGTGGAAGTACTTAGCTTTTGCCGAGAACGCTGTTTTTTTCTGGTTCCAGAGGTGTGAGTAGGCTGTGTGGCTGGCTGTTTCTTCCTGAGGAAACCGCAGCCTGATACTAGTACCAGCCTGCTGCAGCTGCTCCCAGGAATGGTGACTGAGGGCTCCCGGCGATTCAGGTCCAGTAACTCCTCTCCCCTTCTGAAGCAACTCTTCCTCCCCCTGCCACTCAGTTTGTTTTCTAACTTTGCCTTTGATGTTCAGGGCTCCTAGCTTGTCATAAATATCCTTGTTTCACTTGTTTTTTTGTGTCTTTTTTGTAAGAGGGCTCGCCAGAAGCATCTGTGTATTCTGCCATCTTGGCCTCGCCTCCCATGTGCATTAATATTTTCATTTTTGGCCCTCAAAGATTCAGCTGACTTTCAGTGTCTACTTATTCTCAGGGTTTCCTGGGATCTTATGAATGGTTTCCCCACTGTTCTAGAGGGCAGGTTATTATTCCCACGTTATTCTCTGTAGGAACAGAGTTTCCTGCAGTCAGCTAAGAATTGTTCTTTAGTTGATGAATATTTTTACTTCTGCCTGGATCTTGATTAACAGTGCCAAGTTAAAAATTACTCCTCAGCTTGAATTTATCTGTTTAAGAATTTGATATCCCCCCACCCACCAAATCATTCCCAATGTCACTCTCTCCCACCTCCTTTCATCCCAGGTCTTCTTTCTGTATTTCTGCTTTGTGGATTTGAGCCTATCTATTGCAATAAACCTTGATGTTGAAACGTTATAGAACAGGTAGTGTTTTCTTGATTCCATCTTTGAAGTCCTTCCTCTTCTTCATAAAATCTAGGATTTTACACACTCTCTCTGTCCATGTCCTTTTACATAGATTTCAGTTTTTGTCCAATGAAATTTATTCCAAATTTGTGTGCTTAATATAGGTGTTTTTCAATACATGAATGTCAGGTAGAATTCTAAATGTTAAGAAACTAGCTGCAGTAACTACATCAGTCAGAACCTAGTCAGAATAAAAGAAACTGTGCCAGGTAGTTTAATTGAAGGAATTTAATAGAGGGGGCTAAGTTACAAAGAGCCAATTGGAAAAGATGAGACAACTCAGAGACTTAGCAACTGCAGGAAATCATCCCTACCTCTATGACTGAAAGGACAACTGAAAAGGGTAGTGATATGGGACTGGAATCATGGCAGAGGCTGCCCAGCAACTGTTGGAACTGTGGAAGAGACAAAGCCTTTGTTAGAAGTGCCACCCAAAGCAGAGAGAGAGAGAGAAATCCTGGTTTTCCCCTCTATCTCATCCAGTCTCTTGGCAGGGAAACCAACTGGGTGAGTGTAACCAGAAGCCTGGGAAGTATAATTTGTATGGTTCAAACCACCATGATACAGAGCGGAGCAAAGGAAGAGTGAAGAGTGAATTGGAGAGAAAATGTACAGTAAAAGTAATGACTTTGTTGAGGCTACTCCAGCCATAGATGTTGTTACGAAAGGGAGGAAGATAACAGGGGAGGCCCTGGGTAGGAAATCTCCATTATGTGTAGAACTGAATACCTATGACATACTGTTCATTGTGGATGAGACAGGCTTTAGGATGAACAGCCCCTGTATGTAGAAAGCTTAAAGCCTAGAAGGAGAGCTAGGCATGTAAAGAGTATAATAAATTACAGTAAGTGTTTTAATAAAGAATTATAAGGTATTATGGATAATATACCTGGGAGGCCTAATCTCCTATGGCATCAGGGAAGGCTTCCTGGAGTAAGTAATATTTAAGGATGAGTGGGAATTAGAAGTGGAAGGTGAAGGATGTGAAAGAGGGAGGAGGTAAATCCAGAATAAGGAACAGCATGAAGGGAACAGAAGAAATACTGTGACAGAAGAATGGCTGTGGTGAGGAGCAGGTAATGTTGCTGGAGACAGGGCTGGGTATGAAGTCTGGTCCAGGTCACAAAGGGCTTTGCAGGCCATGTTGAGGACTTTAGACCCTATTCTAAAGGCAATGGAAGGTTTCTGAAGAGTTCTAATTAGGACAACAACAATCAGATTTATGGTTTAGAAAAGTCACTCCAGACTGGTGGTGGGAAGAGGAGGTAGGAGGCTGAGCAGTAGTCCAGATGAAAGAAGATGTTGACCTAGACCAATGTGGTGAATGGGGATGGGGGAACATTCAAGAGATATTTGGAAGGTTGAAACAGCAGTGCTTCACGATTGATTGCCTATGTGGGTGAGAGTGAGAGAAGAGAATGATTATGTTTGAGCCCCTGAATGAATAGCAGTGCCAGCTGTTAAAATGAGGAGTGTAGTCAGTGGAGCAATCTAGATGATTAAGAATCCAGGGGTTGGCAAACTTTCTCTGTGAAGGGCTAGATAGGAAATATTATCAGCTTTGTGAGCCATATGATCTCTGTTGCAACAACACAACCCTGCTGTGAAAGCAATCATAAACAATATGTAAACAAATGGGCAGGACTGTGTTCCAATAAAACTTTATTTACAGAAACAAGCAGTGGACCAGATTTGGCCTGGGGGCTATCGTTTGCGTACTCCTGGTTAAGACAATGAATTTCCTCTTGGACATCTTGAGTTTAAGGGACAAGAAGACATCCAGGTGGAGGTGCTGAGTTGGCACTAGAGGAGGGGGGAATTCTACTGTTCCTTTCTTTTCCTTGTTTCCTACCCTGTTTGCAAAAAAATAGCTACAAAAGTTCAGAACTATTCTTTATTGTGATATGGTCATCTTCCTGTGGGATAGTGATTTGGAGTTTGGGCAAGGGCAGGGGAAAATGCTAGATGTTTTAATCAAATACATCATTTAGTGATTGCGCTAATGGAATTTCCCTTTTTTATAAGGCAATATTGTCTAACATATATTATGTGTGTGTTATCTGCTGAGCATTGAGCTGCGTTGAGCCAGTCTATGGGAATACAAAGATGAATAAGAGGGTACCTGAAGATGTCCACACTCTAAAAAGTAAGGGAAAATTACATTAAAAATTATCCTATGATATAACGTAATGAAAGTAACAATGGAGGTTTGGACTTAATCTTACAAGAAGGCTTTAGTTACTCCTGCAGTGGCTAAGTGAGTGAGTGGAAGGTTTCTTGAAAGCTACTATTTGAAAGATTGGGTAGTAATTAGACAAACAAACTGTGATGTTGGTGTAGGTGAGTGGTGGGAATTCTTACAGAAGAAGTAGCACAGATAAAGGCAAGGCAGTGTAAAAACACATGGTATGTCCAGGGGAGAGTAAAATTGGGGCCTAATGAAACCCTGGCACACCTGGAAAGGCCCAGAACGTTTTTCAAGTGGAAAGGTTTCTAATACTGCATTTGTACTTGCTCTATCATGAGTTAAACAGAGCCAGGGAGAATGATTGGCCGGTAGGACAAGGGCTGTATTAGTGGGATTGTGGGACTGGGGAGCGGTTGGCTGGGGGCACGGTAGGGCACTAGGTGGTTGGTCTGGGGGCTTGATATCCTGTTCAGATACACCTGGGAGGCTGAATCATGGCCTGAATGTCTGGTAGATCCATTGGAAGTAGGATCCTATGAAGGGACACTCAGAGGACTTTAAATGGGAGCTCAGATCTCTGGGCTGTTTGGGGATTTGATTTGTGCCTTCCTGTGGAACACAGCAATCCTAATAGTGTGGCTTTTGTGAACTGTTCCCAACAAATGAAGTAAGTACCTTATTGTAAACAAAAGCAAGCAAGCAAATAAATAAATAAATAAATGACCTCTGTGCTGTGATTGGAAACCCTGGTGGCGTAGTGGTTAAGTGCTACGGTTGCTAACCAAACGGTCGGCAGTTCGAATCTGCCAGGCACTCCTTGGAAACTCGATGAAGCAGTTCTACTCTGTCCCATAGGGTCGCTGTGAGTCGGAGTGGACTCGATGGCACTGGGTTTGGTTTTTTTGGTTTATACTGTGATTATCATTAAAAGATAAAATATATTTGTAGGAGGAGCCATCATTTGTCAAAGTGAATTCATTGCGTCTTCTCAAAAACATGTCATTGTCTTATAGCTTGAATTTTTGCCATGAAGACTGAAGAAAAAATTTAGCAAATAGAACTCACTGAGCTATGCAGGAAAATTCCTAATTATGTTTCACATTTCTTCTCAAATTCAGAGGCACTGAGAGAAATAGAACATGCCTCAAGATGGCGCCCTTGAACCACAAAGTTTTGAAGCAAAGTCAGTGAATTTGTAAAGTGAAGGCTGGTCAAGCCTGGCTGCAATCCTAGTGGGGAAAGAAGAAGGTGAAGAGAAGCTGTGTCCTCCATCCCGCAAAACCTTCATGGACGCCAGGCAAGCCTTAGGGGTAGGCTTGTGTGGTTGTTCTCAGACTTGGGTTCCATCAGCTTCCAAGGTTAAAGGGTTAAATCAACAGGATATGTATAAATAAATTTATTTACATATCCCTTTAACAAAGTATGTATTCCCTCTTCTTAAGCCCATCTTAAATAGTTGAACCACAATTTGGAATTTTAATAATTTTCTTTGAACTCTAGTAAGCTATCATTCCAATGTAAGCACTACCCTTAGATGTGAGGGACTGAAACACAAAGGAAACATTAACCAGGAGTCTACTGCAATACCCAAATGAATGGGATGCTCCGCTTAGTAGAGCAACTTCCCTTAGAGAGGAAGGCAGCATAGCATAAAAAGAGCTAGGGCCTCAGCCGCTGCCATATTTAGGACTGAATCCTATCTTTATCCTTTCTTAGCTACGTACCCTTAGGCCAGCTTCTTAATCTAATAGTATCTATTCCAGGCTGTTGAGGATTAGAGACAATGTATTAAAGTGCCCAGTGCTTGGGAAGTGCCTACTAATGGTTATTACTGCGGGAGAAGTCATCTAGGGGTGTTCAGGCTGTACACTGAACAAGGTATCACATTCATGGAGTGCCATTTACACTGTAGACATCTGAATGCAAATGAACATAGGTGAGCCCTACAGCAACAGGGAAATGCCCCCTCTCTACATCAACCTACACTGGCTCGTGTAGCAGTATGCTTATTGAGGCAATCACATGGGCATACATGAACTATTGCATGTATCTGCAAGGCTATTCTCTACATTGACTGTCCCCTTGCTCTCCAAATAGGAACCTGATAAGAGTTGTCCCTTCTGCTTTGGTGGGGAGGGGCAGGGAATAAGCTGGTATTACAAGAGCCCAAGTGGCCCAGGTGAGCAGGAGATAGTGGGGGCTCCTGTATAGAGTCCTCGCAGGACTTTCATGTTCTAGACAATGGCTAAAAGAGATCCATGGAACTGCCATTGGGGCAATTTTCAGCTGAAGGGCAGTGCTCCTCCCAGCATACCAACACAGTCCCCTCCCCCTTTTATAGGTGGGTTATGCCACATAAAGGGTCGTATGCCACACTCTGGCCCAGCTGTGTGAGTTTATTCAGTTTGGCAACAATATATTAATAGATTTTTACTTGAAGAAGAGAGGCCATTCGCCAATGCACTCAAAATTCCCTAATGGCTAGCAGTGGTCCTGTTGCTGTTACAGAGACATCAGGATCTGGCATATTGCCTATAGCATTGACTTTCATTTGATGATATCTATACTTTTAATACCTTTAATGGAAACCCTGGTGGCATAGTGGTTAAGAGCTACGGCCGCTAACCGAAAGTTGGCAGTTTGACTCCACCAGATGCTCCTTGGAAACCATATGGGGCAGTTCTACTCTGTCCTATAGGGTCGCTATGAGTCAGAATCAAATTGATGGCAACAGGTTTATACTCGTTAATTACACTTAGTAGCACTTTGTACAATTTTAAAATCTCTGTCATCCCTCTGTTCTTTCTACATCTCATCTCCTTTCAGTTTTTTCTCCTGTCCTCTAATACCTTCTTTGCCTTTTTTCACTGTCTTGCAGTGAATGCTCATTCTCCTCCTCAAAACCTTTGTCTATCCACCTTCTATCTTCTTTTCATTCCTCATATCAGTTTTATTCCCCCTATTATCTTCTCCATGTTTCTTCTTTTCTTGTTCACTTTCTTCCCCTCTCTCCATGCCTTTACTCCCACCCAGGTTTTTTTTTTTTTATAACCTCTTTCAGCTTTATTCCCTCCTCCAAACCTTAACCAACACCACCGTCCGTTTTTCTTTTTCCCTTTTATTCAATCAGTCCATTTCTCCCAGTGGCAATGGATTAAGAAAATTCTGGGAAATAGAAGGTCACAGTGTTTCCAGTGCTGAGAGACCATTTGACCCAAGCCAAGCCCTGTGAATGTCCATTTCACTTTGTGTCCTTAGAAAATAATAATGTTCAGAGAAGTGACCATCATGGATCTAGCTGTATAGGCATCGTGTAAACTTCCTCTGGAGCTGGGGGCTGTGAATTTAGGTCTTGCCCAGGTTTAAACCCAATTTCATGGCTCATTTTCCCCTTGAAATTATGATAACAGAAAAGTCATGGAGTCTGTTTAGGGCTAGTCTAATGTTTTTGACCTTTTTGGGGTGAAGGTTTCCTCTGAGAATCTGTCGAAAATTTTGGTCCTTCTTCCTCCAAAAAATGCACAGGAGCTCAAAGTTTTCCTTACAATGTTAAGGAATTCACATAGCCCCTAGAGCCCATTTGAGGGCTTTCTAGGAGCCCCTTGGCTGTGGGTTGGCTGAACTGACTCTAGAGTTGCTGTTATTAGTTGCCGTCCAGTAGGCTCTGAATCATGGTGACCTTACACATAAGAGAACGAAACATTGCCTGGTCCTGAATTATCTTCCTTAAAACTTAGGGAGATCATCTTCCACCACTATATCGGACAATATCCTGTTGTGCTCCATAGGATTTCATGGGCTAGTTTTCAAAAATAGATCTCCAGGTCTTTCTTCCTAGTCTGTCTTAGTCTGGAAGCTCTGTTGAAACATGCGCACCATGAGTGACACTGTAGATATTTGAAATAATGGTAGCATAGCTTCCAGCATCATAATACATAACCTACCACAGAACTACAAAGTGGTGGAACTCTACAGCTGTTGTTGTTAGGTCTCATTGAGTCGGTTCTGATGCATAGCAACCCTATGTATAACAGAATGAAACACTGCCTGGTCCTGTGCCATCCTCACAATCACTGTTAGGCTTAAGCCCATTGTTGCAGCCACTGTCAATCCATCTCATTGAGAGTCTTCCTCTTTTTCTCTGTCCTTCTACTTTACCAAGCACGATGTCTTTCTCCAGGGACTGATCCCTCCTGACAACATGTCCAAAGTATATATATGAGATGTAGTCTTGCCATCCTTGCCTCTAAAGAGCATTCTGGTTGTAATCTTCCAAGACAGATGTGTTCGTTCTTTTGGCAGTCTATGGTATATTCAATGTTCTTCACCATCTCCACAATTCAAAGGCATCAATTCTTCATCTGTCTTTCTTACTCATCGCCCAGCTTTCCCACGCATACGAGGCAATTGAAAACATCATGACTTGGGTCAGGCACACTATAGTCTTCAAGGTGACATCTTTGATTTTCAACACTTTAAAGAAATCTTTTGCAGCAGATTTGCCCAATGCAAAGCATCTTTTGATTTCTTTACTGCTGCTTCTGTGGGTGTTGATTGTGGATCCAAGTAAAAGGAAATCCTTGACAACTTCAGTCTTTTCTCCATTTATCATGATGAAGCTTATTGTTCTAGTTGTGAGGATTTTTTTTTTCCTTTATGTTGAGGTGTAATCCATACTGAAGGCTGTGGTCTTTGATCTTCATCAGTAAGTGCTTCAAGTCCGCTTCACTTTCTGCAAGCAAGGTTGTGTCATCTGCATAACATAGGTTGTTAATGAGTCTTCCTCCAATCCTGAGGCCCTGTTCTTCTTCATATAGTCCAGCTTCTCGGATTATTTGCTCAGCATACAGATTGAATATGTATGGTGAAAGAATACAACCCTGATGCACACCTTTCCTGACTTTGAACCAATCAATATCCTCTTGTCCTGTCCTAACAACTGCCTCTTGATCTATGTAAAGGTTCCTCATGAGCACAATTAAGTGTTCTGGAATTCCCATTTTTCGCAATGTTATCCATAATTTGTTATGATCAGCACAGTTGAATGCCTTAGCATAATCAATAAAACACAGGGAAACATCTTTCTGATATTCTCTGCTTTCAGCCAGGATCCATCTGACATCAGCAGTGATATTCCTGGTTCCGTGTCCTCTTCTAAATGCAGCTTGAATTTCTGGCAGTTCCCTGTCAATATACTGCTGCAAGTGCTTTTGAATGATCTTCAGCAAAATGTCACTTGTGTGTAACATTAAGATACTGTTAGATAATTTCTGCATTTGGTGGGATCACCTTTCTTGGGAATAGGCATAAATATGGATCTCTTCCAGTCAATTGGCCAGGTAGCTGTCTTCCAAATTTCTTGGCATAGACAAGTGAGTACTTCCAGCGCTGCATCCATTTGTTGAAACATCTCAATGGGTATTCTGTCAATTCTTGTAACCTTGTTTTTTGCCAATGCCTTCAGTGCAGTTTGGAATCTTCCCTCAGTTCCTGCTCATGTGGTACCTCCTAAAATGGTTGAATGTCGACCAATTCTCCTTAGTATAGTGACTCTGTGCATTCCTTCCATCTTCTTTTGATGCTTCCTGAGTCATTTAATATTTTCCCCATAGAACCCTTCAATATTGCAACTTGAGGCTTGAATTTTTTCTTCAGTTCCTTCAGCTTGAGAAATGCTGAGCACGTTCTTCCCTTTTGGTTTTCCACCTCCAGGTCTTTGCACATGTCATTATAATACTTTGTCTTCTCAAGCTGCCCTTTGAAATCTTTTGTTCAACTCTTTTACTTCATCATTTCTTCCTTTCACTTTAGCTACTTGACATTCAAGAGCAAGTTACAGGGTCTCTTCTGACACCCATTTTGGTCTTTTCTTTTTTTCCTGTTTTTTAATGACCTCTTGCTTTCTTCATGTATGATGTTCTTGATGTCATTCCACAACTCGTCTGGCCTTAGGTCATTAGTGTTCAATATGTCAAATCTATTCTTGAGGTGGTTTCTAAATTCAGGTGGGATGTACTCAAGTTTGTACTTTGGCTCTCATTGACTTATTCTAATTTTCTTCAGTTTCAAATTGAACTTGATATGAGCAGTTGATGGTCTGTCCTGCAGGTGGTCCCTGGCCTTGTTCTGACTGATGATATTGAGCTTTTCCATTGTCACTTCACAAAGATATAGTCGATTTGATCCCTGTGTATTCCATCTGGTGAGGTCCATGTGTATAGTTGCCATTGATGTTGCTGAGGAAAGGTATGTGCAATGAAGAAATCGTTGGTCTTGCAAAATTCTATTGTACCATTTCTGGAATTGCTTCTATCACCAAAGCCATATTTACCAACTACAGAGCCTTCTTCTTTGTTTCCAGCTTTCACATTTCAATCTCCAGTGATTATCAATGCATCCTGATTGCATGTTCGATTGATTTCAGACTGCAGAAGTTGGTAAAAGTCTTCAATTTCTTCATCTTTGGCCTTAGTGGTTGGTGTGTAAATTTGAATAATAGTTGAATTAACTGATCTTCCTCATAGGCATGTGAATATTATCCTATAACTGACAGTGTTGTACTTCAAGATAGATCTTGAAATGTTCTTTTTGACAATGAATGCAGCACCATTCCTCTTCAAGTTGTGGTTCCTGGCATCGTAGACCATATGATTGTCTGATTCAAAATGGCCAACACCAGTCCATTTCAGCTCACTAATGCCTAGGGTATCCAAGTTTATGCATTCCATTTCATTTTTGACGACTTCGAATTTTCCTAGATTCATACGTTATACATTCTACATTCCGATTATTAATGGATGTTTACGGCTATTTCTTTTCATTTTGAGTTGTGCCACGTCAGCAAATGAAGGTCCCAAAAGTTTGAATCCATCCACACATTAAGGTCAACTCTATTTTGAGGAGGCAGCTCTTTCCCATTGTCTTTTGAGTGCCTTCCAACCTGAAGGGCTCATCTTCTGGCAGTACATCAAACAGTGTTCCACTGTTTTTCATAAGGTTTTCACTGGCTAAGTCTTTTTAGAAGTGGACTGCCGGGCCATTCTTCCTAGTCTGCCTTGGTCTGGAATCTCAGCTAAAACCTGTCCTCCACAGGTGACCCTGCTGATATCTGAATACCAGTGGCATAGCTTCCAGAGTCAGAGCAACATGCAAGCCCCACAGTAGGACAGACTGACAGACGTGTGGGGGGGATCTCTAGAGTAGGACAGTATTGACTCTAGAGTAGGAAAATATAAATTCAAACTCCAAGGGTGGTTTTGTCTGCTTCGACAGGCAGTTGGTGTAATGAGTTGCAGGGTTGAAAACGGGGAGAATTTCACACTTCAATACCAGAGCAATAGACCATGGTGTGAATTTTCTAGATTGAGGTGATATTGGTTAGGTTTTGCCTGCCCTATGTGTTTTATTTATTTATTTATTGTGCTTTAGGTGAAAGTTTACAAATCAAGTCAGTCTCTCATACAAAAAGTTATACACACCTTGCTATGTACTCCTAGCTGCTCTCCTCCTAATGAGACAACACATTTCTCCACCCTGTATTCCCCATGTCCATTCAACCAGCACCTGTCCCCCCTCTTCCTTCTCATCTCACCACCAGACAGGAGTTGTTCACATAATCTCATGTGTCTACTTGAGCCAAGAAGCTCACTCCTCACCAGTGTCTTTGTCTATCTTATAGCCCAGTCCAATCCCTCTCTGGAGAGTTGGCTTCAGGAATGGTTCCAATGTTGGGCTAACAAAGGGTCCGGGGACAGTGACCATCAGGGTCCCTTCAGTCTCAGTCAGACCATTAAGCCTGGTCTTTTTACAAGAGTTTGAGATCTGCATGCCACTGTTGTCCTGCTCCATCAGGGATTCTTTATTGTATTCCCTATCATGGCAGTGATTGGTGGTAGCCATGCACCATCTAGTTCTTCCGGTCTCGGGCTGATGGAGTCTCTGGTTTATGTGGCCCTTCCTGTCTCTTGGGCTCATCTTTATCATATGTCTTTGTTGTTCTTCATTCTCCTTTGCTCCAGGTAGGTCGAAACTAATTGATGCATCTTAGATGGCCACTTGCTAGCGTTTAAGACTCCAGGCGCCTTTCACCAAAGTGGGATGCATAACATTTTCTTAATACATTTTGTTATGCTATTTGACCTAGATGTCCCCTGAAACCATGGTTCCCAGAACCCCAACCCTGCTACTCTGGTCTTTGAAGTGTTCTGTTATATTCAGGAAACTTCTTTGGTTTTGGTTTAGTCCAGTTGTGCTGACTTCCCCTGTGTTGTGTATTGCCCTTTCCTTCACCTGAAATAATTCTTGCCTATTATATAGTTAGTGAATATCCTTCTCCCTTCCTCCCCACCCTTGTAACAATCAAAGAATATTTTCTCCTGTATTTACACATTATCTAGAGTTCTTATAGTAGTGGTCTCATACAATATTTATCCTTTTGCAACTGACTAATTTCACTCAGCATAATGCCTTCCAGATTCCTCCATGTTATGAGATGTTTCACAGATTCATCGTTGTTCTCAGTCGTTGCCTAGTATTCCATCGTGTGAATATACCATACTTTATTCATCCATTGACGGGCACCTTGGTTGCTTCCATTTTTTTGCTACTGTAAACAGTGCTGCAAGGTACATGGGATTGCATATATCTGTTCATATGAAGCCTCTTATTTCTCTAGGATATATTCCAAGGAGTGGAATTGCTGGATTGTATGGTTGTTCTTTATTTCTAGCTTTTTAAGGAAGTGCCAAATCAATTTTCAAAGTGGATGTACCATTTTATATTCCCACCAGCAGTGTATAAGTGTTCCAGTCTCTCCATAACCTCTCCAACATTTATTATTTTGTGTTTTTTGGATTAATGCCAGCCTTGTTAGGGTGAGATGGAATCTAATTGTAGTTCTGACTTGCATTTCTCTAATGGCTAATGATCGTGAGCATTTCCTCATGTATCTGTTAGCTGCCTGAATGTCTTCTTTCGTGAAGTCTGTTCATATCCTTTGCCCATTTTTTAACTGGGTTATTTGTCATTATGTGGTTGAGTTTTTGCAGTATCATGTAGATTTTAGAGATCAGGCGCTCATCGGAAATGTCATAGCTAAAAACTTTTTCCCAGTCCGTAGGTAATCTTTTCACTCTCTTGGTGAAGCTTTGGATGAGCATAACTCTTTGATTTTTAGAAACTGCCAGTTATCTAGTTTCTCCTCTGGTGTTTGTATATTGTTAGTAATGTTTTGTATACTGTTTATGCCATGTATTAGGGCTCCTAGCATTGTCCCTATTTTTTCTTCCATGATCTTTATCTTTTTAGATTTTATTTTTAGGTGTTTGATGCATTTTGAGTTAGTTATTGTGCATGGTGTGAGGTATGGGTCTTGTTTCATTTTTTTGCAGATGAATGTCCAGTTACGCCAGCACCATTTGTTAAAGAGACTGTCTTTTCTCCATTTAATTACATTTGGGCCTTTGTCAAATATCAGCTGCTCACAAGTGGATGCATTTATGTCTGGATTCTCAATTCGGTTCCATTTTTCTATATATTTGTTGTACTAATACCAGGCTGTTTTGACTACTGTGGCAGTATAATTGGTTCTAAAATCAGGTAGTGTGAGGCCTCCCACTTTGTTCTTCTTTTTCAGTAATGCTTTACTTATCCAAGGCCTCTTTCCCTTCCATATAAAGTTGGTGATTTGTTTCTTCATCTCATTAAAAATGCCATTAGAAGTTGGGTTGGGATTGCATTGTATCTATAGATCCCTTTTGGTAGAATAGACATTTTTATAATGTTCATTCTTCCTATCCACAAGCAAGGTATGTTCTTCCACTTATGTAGGTTTCTTACCATAGTGTCTTATAGTTTTCTTTGTATAGGTCTTTTATATCTCTGGTTAGATTTGTTCCTAAGTATTTTATCTTCTTGGGGGCTATTCTAAATGCTATTAATTTGGTGATTTCCTCTTTGACGTTCTCTTTGTTGGTGTAGAGGAATCCATCTGATTTATGTATGTTTACCTTGTATCCTGATACACTGCTAAACTCTTCTATTAGTTTCAATAGTTTTCTTGAGGATTCTTTAGGTTTTCCTTTGTATAAGATCATGTCATCTGCAAATAGAGGTAATTTTACTTCTTGTTTGCCAATTTGGATGCCCTTTATTTCTTTACCTAGCCTAAAAGCTCTGGCTAGGACCTCCAGCACGATGTTCAATAAGAGTGGTGATAAAGGGCATCCTTGCCTGGTTCTCATTCTCAGGAGGAATGCTTTCAATCTCTCTCCATTTAGGATGATGTTGGCTATTGGCTTTGTATAAATGCCCTTTATTATGTTGAGGAATTTTCCTTCTAGTCCTATTTTGCTGAGAGTTTTTATCATGAATGGATGTTGAACTTTGTCAAATGCTTTTTCTGCATCAATTGATAAGATCATGTGGTTATTGTCTTTTGTTTTATGTATTTGATGGATTACATTGATTGTTTTTCTAATGTTGAACCATCTCTGCATACCTGGTATGAATCCCACTTGGCCATGGTAAGTTATTTTTTTTGATACATTGTTGAATTCTGTTGGCCAGAATTTTGTTGAAGATTTTTGCTTCTAAGTTCATGAGGGATATTGGTCTGTAATTCTCTTTTTGGGGGTGTCTTTACCTGGTTTTGGTGTCAGGGGTATGCTGGCTTCATTGAATAAGTTTGAGAGTATTCCATTGTTTTCTATGCTTTGAAATACCTTTAGTAGTAGTGGTGTTGACTCTTCTCTGAAAGTTTGGTAGAATTCTCCCGTGAAGCCGTCTGGACCAGGGCTTTTTTTTCTTGGGAGTTTTAAAATTACCTTTTCAATCTCTTCTTTTGTTATGGGTTTACTTAGTTGTTCTACCTCTGTTTGTGGTAGCTTAGGTAGGTGGTGTTTTTCTAGAAATTTGTTCATTTCCTCTGGGTTTATGAATTTGTTACAGTACAGTTTTTCACAGGATTCTGTTATGAATCTTTTAATTTCAGTTGGGTCTGTTGTGATATTGCCCATCTCATTTCTTATTTGTGTTATTTGTTTCATCTCCTGTTTTTCTTTTGTCGGTATTGCCAATGTTTTATTGATTTTGTTAATCTTTTCAAAGAACCAGCTTTCGGTCTTGTTAACTCATTCAATTGTTTTTCTGTTCTCTAGTTCATTTAATTTTGCTCTAATTTTTATTACTTGCTTTCTTCTGGTGCCTGAGGGTTTCTTTTGTTGCACTGCCTATTTTTTTTAAGTTGTAGGGGTAATTCTTTGATTTTGTCCCTTTCTTCTTTTGGAAGTGTGCTTTTATTGCTATAAATTGACCTGTGAGCACTGCTTTAGCTATGTCCCAAAGGTTCTGATAGGAAGTGTTTTCATTCTCATTTGATTTGATGAATTTCTTTATTCCATCCTTAATTTCTTTTATAATCCAGTTGTTTTTTGCAAAGTGTTCAGTTTCCATGTTTTTTATTTCTTTTCCTTGTTTTTTCTGTTATTGATTTCTAGTTTCATGGCTTTATGGTCAGAGAAGATGCTTTGTAGTATTTCGATGTGTTGGATTTTTTAAGGCTTGCTTTATGACCTAATATATAGTCTGTTCTAGAGAATGTTCCATGTGCATTGGAAAAGAAAGCATAATTGTCTACTGTTTGATGGAGCGTTCTGTATACATCTGTGAGCTCAAGTTGTTTGACTGTGGCATTTAGACCTTCTGTGTCTTTATTTAGCTTATTTTTGGATGTTCTGTCCTCCACTGAAAATGATGTGTTGAAGTCTCCTACTGTCATTGTGGAGCTTTCTATCTTGCTTTTCAATGCTGTTAGAGTTTGTTTTACGTATCTCGAAGCCCTGTTGTTGGGTCCGTAAACATTTATTATGGTTATGTCCTCCTGGTGTATTGACCCTTTAACCATTATATAGTGTCCTTCTTTATACTTTGTGGTGGATTTAACTTTGAAGTCTCTTTTGTCAGATATTGGTATTGCCACTCCTGCTCTTTTCTGATTGTTGTTTGCTTGATATATTTTTTCTGTCCTTTTTTTAGTTTTAGTTTGAAACTTTATGGTTTTTTTTTTTTTATTGTAGGCAGTGTATATTTGGATCGTGTTTCTTTCTCCATTCTGAAACTCTCAGTCTCTTTATTGCTGCATTTAGTCCACTTACATTCAGCGTAATTATGGATTGGTATGAGTTTTTTTTTTATGAGTTTAGTGCTGTTATTTTAATGTTTTTTTTTGTGTGTTGTAGACAGTTTCTTTTTTTCCTCTGAGTTTTTCTTTGTAAATTGTGTTTTCCCCTTTTTCATTGTTATTGATGTTGTTTTTGCTGAATCTTTATGTTTTTCTTGTATTTTATTTTGATGTGTAGGATTGTTAGTTTCCTTTGTTGTTATCTTATTATTAACCCCTATTTTTCTAAGCTTAAACCAAACTTTTATCTCTCTATATCGCCTGGACTTCCTCTCAATATGAAGGATCTATGACTACTTTATTTACTTCCTCTTTATTGATTTAATGTTGTCATCTTTTACATAATGAAATTGCTGTTTCCCACTTTTGAGCATTTTTTTATCTTGATTTATCTTTGTTATTTCCCTATTTGGGTTGATATCTGGTTGCTCTGTCCTCTGTTCTAGTGTTGGGTTGATATCTGATATTATTGCTTTTCTAACCAGAGAATTCCCTTTATTATTTCTTGTAATTTTGGTTTGGTTTCTGCAAATTCCCTAAACTTCTGTTTATCTGGAAATATCCTAATTTCACCTTCATATTTGAGAGACAGTTTTGCTGGATATATGATTCTTGGCTGGCAATTTTCTTCCTTCAATATTTTATATATGTTATCCCATTGCCTTCTTGCCTCCATGGTTTCTACCGAGTAGTCCGAGCTCTTTCTTATTGACTCTCCTTCATATGTGACTGTTCGTTTATCCCTAGCCGCTCTTAAAATCCTCTCTTTATCTTTGGTTTTGGCGAGTTTGATTATAATATGTCTTGGTGACTTTCTTTTGGGATCTACCTTGTATGGGGTTTGATGAGCATCTTGGATAAATACCTTCTCATTTTTCATGATACCATGGAAGTTTTCTGCCAACAAACCTTCAACAATTCTCTCTGTGTTTTCTGTTTCCCTCCCCTGTTTTGGTACTCCAAACACTCGTAGGTTATTTCTTTTGATGGAGTCCCGCATGATTCTTAGGGTTTCTTCATTTTTTAAAAGTTCTTTTATCTGATTTTTCTTCAAATGTATTGTTGCCAAGTGTTTTATCTTCAATCTCACTAATTTGGCCTTCCATTTCCTCAATTCTGCTCCACTTTCTATGGAGTTGTGTAATTCTGAAATTTTGTTGTTAATCTTCCGAATTTCTGATTGCTGTCTCTCTCTGGATTCTTGTAGCCTATTAAATTTTTTATTGTGTTCTTGAATAACCTTTTTAATTTCCTCCACTGCTTTATCTGTGTGCTCCTTGGCTTGTTCTGCATTTTGTCTGATTTCCTTCCTGATGTCTTGAAGAGTTCTGTATATTAATCTTTTGTATTCTACATCTTGTAATTCCAGGAAGACATCTTCATCTGGAAGATTCCTTGATTCTTTTTTTGGGAGTTTGTTGAAGTGATCATGGTCTGCTTCTTTATGTGATTTGATATCAACTCTTGTCTCTGAGCCATCTATAAGTCATTGATGAATTTATTTTATGTTTGCTCACTATGTCTTAGCTTTTTGCTTTGTTTTGTTTTGATATAGCTGAATAGGCTACTAGAGTGAGCTAACTTGATTATTGGAGCCTTTGAAGCACTAATGTCCTGTCACCAGATGGCTAGAGCTGTTATCAGGTATATAAGCCTAGGAGTCCATTCACTATTCTTGTACAGATTCAGCTCAGGTGTCCAGGTATTTGGTCACCTAATGTGTGGTGCAGGCTCTCACCTATGATCTTAGAGGAGCAGTGGTGATTGTTGGATGCACAGATTTCTGGTTGCAGCAGTGGGTTACACTCTGAGGAAGGCAAGGGGCTGAAAACCTTCCCCCGAGTGTCAGTGAGGAAGGCACATCCCTGTTTTCTAGAGTGCACTGGTGGGTGGGCTCTGTAGCTGTATCATAGGCACCCATTGCTTTTAACTTTAAGGACTGGAAGGCACCACTTATCCTTGGACCCCTGTTGCTGGTGGCTAGGGGGCATGGGTGGAGCCACCAGTCCTCAGGGCCCTGATGTGGGTAGGTGAGGATCATATTCTATAGGCAAAGCAGTATCAAATGTCAAAAACCTACCTTTTCAACACACAGCTGAAACAGTTACAGTCAGAACTCAAGCATATTCATCCTTGAAATATAACAGCAAGACCCTAGCTGCTGAAATGGGTCGACCTGGGTCCACACAGGGGTGAAAGATAATCGAAGTCTGTGGAATGCTTATGCCTGGACAGCAGCTGCTTCTGCTCTGAGTTCCCAGATTAGGGGAGCTGGCAGATTATTTTTCCCCCATTTGTTGATTTGTTCCTTGTCGAAGGCTAAGTGAATGGCTCAGGGAGTGCAACAAGACCTATCTAAGGCCCAGGGAAATCAACTGTCACTGAAGCTGGCTGGAACAGAGGGTGGAGGGATCAGATAGATGGGAGAGGGTTTTTTTTCAAAAGGAGAAGCTATTAGATCTGTGCAATAAGACAAAATCACTTATCTTGTGCTGAGAGTGATGTTTTTTCACTGATACTGGAGGTGTGCATAGATTCTGTGCACTGGGTCGGCCCCGCCACGGTCACACTAGGGGATCGGGGCTGAGGGGCGTCAGTTCCCGCCGAATCAAGTCCAGCAACTCCTCGCTGCTTCTACACCATCTCTCCCTCTCCCTGCCACTCAGTCCAATTTCTTAACTTTGCCTTTGTTGTTCAGGGTTCCTAGCTTGTCATATATATAATTGATTCACTTGTTATTTTGGGTCTTTGTTGTAAGAGGGACCACTGGAAGTGTCTGACTACTCTTCCACCTTGGCCCCACCCTCTGCCCTATGAGTTTTGTGCTCTCAACAAAGATGAGGCACTTTCAGCATTCATATTCTGTCCTTTCCTGGCCACTTGGAGCCCTGGTTGCTTTAACTGCATAAATTACAGCTGGGGCCGGAGCAGTGATCAGAATAGAATGTTCATTAGGACATCCATAGCTTTCTATAGCTTCCTGATTTAGTCAGCTTCAGCCTAATAGCTATTTTTTGGAGGAGTGGAGTAAGGAAGTCACTTTCCTTGTCCAGGCTTTTTGACTCAAGGTGGTTTTTGCAACATGGGAAATAAATTTGGGAGGGAAGAATCTCATTTATACACCTGGGGAAAAATTTACTCCAGGAGTCTGAACTCTGAGGTATATTTTATTTAGCCAGTATTGCATCTGTGAAGTATCTTGCAGTTTTATTTTAGTGGTGGTTTGTTTATGTTTTGTTTGCATCCTTATTGGGAATTTAGTGTTTTCTACCACCACCCATGTGTCAGTTTGTTGTACTGTGGTGGCTTTCATGTTTCTGAGATGCTGGAAGCTATGCCACCAGTATTTCATCTACCAGCAGGGCCATCCTTGGTTCACAGGTTTCAGTGGACCTTCCCGAGGAAGACAGACTAGGAAGAAAACTCTGGCAATCTGCTTCTGAAAATTAACCAGTGAAAACCTTATGGATCACAACAGAATATTGTCTGATCTAACGCTGGAAGATAAGCCCTCTAGGTTGGAAGGAAGATAGTGCAGAACTGGGCAACATTTCATTCTGTTATACACGAAGTCACCATGAATCAGAGCTGACTTGATGGCAACTAACCACAATAGTGCTTTCCCATTAATCTCCCTCTTCCCTCAGCCTCATAGGTCTTCCAAGTTTATAAGCAGGAGCAGATTTCCAAGAGCAATTGATTCCTTCCTTTATTCCACTATGCATTATTTAGAATGGCTTATCTTCAATGAGGAGCCTTGGTGGTGCAGTGGTTCAAGAGCTTGACTGCTAACCAGAAGGTTGGTGGTTCAAACTCACCAGCCACTCTGTGGGAGAAAGATGTGGTAGTCTGCTTCCTTAAAGATTTATAGCCTTGGAAACCCTATGGGGTCCCTATGAGTTGGAATCAACTTGATGGCAGTGGGTTTGGTGAGTTATCTTCAATAAATTCAGCAAACAGGTATTAAGAGCAATTATTGTGTGATATCCTGCTCCAAAGGAGAAGGAACTAAGGAGAAAAACACAAGACCCATGTTTTACCCAGGAAGTGTGTGTATGTGTGTGTGCGTATGGGGGTGGTGGTGGAACGGTTAGTGGGGAAGAGGAGAATGTAGGAGCTAAGAGAGACATGGGCGGGTGAAAATCCATCAGATCTAGAGACTGATTATTATGCTGGCAGATATAGATCTGATGTGCACACCCCAAAGAGGTCTGATGAAAGTAAAAAAAAAAAAAGTTTAGTTTTACACTTGGAGACACCCAGGATGTTAGGTTGATGGTCACACTAGTAACTCCTGACTCCCTGTTTGTGGCTGAAATTCCCATTGCTCTCTGGCTGGCAATGGATCAGGACTGGGTGAAGGTCTCAAGGGCTCACCCTGAGCAGTGCTGAGGAAGGCAGAAGGCAATAGTGGCTAATGCCGTTAACAGACTTGGAGAACAATGGAGGAGTAAGGGAAGATTGTAAATTACACAGAGAACATTTGCTTTAAAATGACAAGTCATGGGTTATTCATGATTCACCAAGAAGAATCCAATATCCTAAAACTTTTCACAATTGTCCTCAATTATTGTCATCAAAACAATTATGATTTTCTCCTCGCAACTGTCTACAAACATGGCATGTTGTCCAAGTGAATCAAATGTGCTTAAATTGTGATTGCAAATGTCATTGTCATGAGAATCATTCTGAGTATAGAAAACAGTGTCAAGAAAGACCTTTTTAGCAACAGAGGAACTTCAAGAGCTGAGTCTTTTGGAGAAAGTGATTTCCAGAAATTTCAAAGTAATACTGGACTAAACTGTTACTGCGAATTTAGTTGAACTTCATAAACGCCTCACACAATGGAATTTTTTCATGGAAGTATGAGAACCTCATTTTTCCCTTTTAGACTTCTTATTTTACTGATCATCCTTGAGAAAAACAGGGGCAAGGTGGGGTGGAATTCTATATTGATATCTGGGTAAGAACCCCTATTGCATATTGAAGGATTAATGTGGATGCCTTGAGTTTTGTATACACGAGAAATTCCATGTAACAGACACTTTTCTAGCTTTCTGCCCACTTAGCAGTCCCTCCCTTATAACAAAGACACTATTGTGCCTTGGGCGACATATATAAGAACAGTACCTATGCAAAAGCCTGTACAATGTTAAATAGTCTCAAGAAAAAATGGTGTGTTTTCCAGACTTTTTTTGGTTGGTATTTGACTGGGAGGTTGTTGATACTAATGGAATATTTATCTTCAGATATTGCCTGTTCTTGGGATAGGGGCAAAGAGTAGAGGTAGTCTTTCTCTTTATAATAATAATAAAACTGCAATATGGAAGGTGCCAAGTTTATAGAGCATTTGAAAAAGAGATGTACTTATTCGAACTGAAGAAGTGGGAACCAAAGGCTATGGATAAGAAAGGAGAAATGGGAAAGCAAGAATCACAACCATTTAGATCTGGCTACAGTTTGTCCTACTGTGGTGGCTTACATGTTACTATGATATTGGAAGCTATGCCACCAGTATTTCAAATGCCAGCAGGATCACCCATAGTGGACAGGTTTCAGTGGAGCTTCCATACTCAGACAGACTAGAAAGAAAAGCCTGGTGATCTACTTCTGAAAATTAGCAAATGAAAACCCTATGTATCACAACAGAATATTGTCCAATATAGTACTCGAAGATGACCCCCTAGGTTGGAAGAAACTACCCAGTGGCCACAACAATGAACTATAAAAAACATCAATGATCATGAAGATGGCACAGGGACAGGCAATGTTTTGTTATGTTATACATAAGGTCACCATGCGTCAGAGCTGACTCAATGTATCTAACAACAACAAAGTGATATGATATCCTATGTAAATTTCTTTTCTAGCACCATCCCCTTCCCAGGATCATGGGGCCAGATTACAATAGAGGATTCTGGCTAAAATTCTCACCAGGGGCTCTGAGCTTGCTTGCCTTTTCTCTTCCTCAACTCCCACCATGTCTTCTAGTATAAATGTGTTTTTCTGTACAAAGGGTGGGAAATATACCAAAAGACCAACTACCTCCACTTCTGAATGTCAAGAAAACTCTAATTTGCTAGAAACAAGATTGGAATAGCAAGACCCTCCATCATTTTCTCTCAACTGCTCTGTCCCCCAAAACAGGAAACTCCAGCAGGGACTCCAGATGAAAACTTCCAGCAGGATATTTCACCAGCCACTTTTTAATAGATTTGAACTTTTTTTTTTTTGTGCTTTAAGTGAAAGTTTACAATTCAAGTCAGTTTCTCATACAAAAACTTACACACACATGGTTATGTGACCACGTGCACCCCACTTTCCTCTTGCTCCATTAGGGACTCTCTGTTGTGTTCCCTATCAGAGCAGTCATTTGGGTAACTGGGAACCACCTAGTTCTTCTGGTCTCAGGCTGATAGAGTCTCTGGTTTATGTGGTCCTTTCTTTCCCTTGGGCACATATTTTCCTTGTGTCTTTGGTGTTCTTCATTCTTCTTTGCTCTAGGTGGGTTAGGCCCAATTGATGCATCTTAGATGGCTGCTTGCCAGCTTTTAAGACCCCAGACACCACTCACAAAAATGGGATGCAGAACATTTTCTTAATAAACTTTGTTATGCCAATTTACCTAGATGCCCCCAGAAACCATGGTCCCCAGGCCCCCACCCCTGCTACTTTGTCCCTTGAAGTGTTTGGTTGTATTCCAGAAACTTCTTAGCTTTTGGATTAATCCAGTTGTGCTGACTTCCCTGTATTGTGTGCTGTCCCTCTCTTCACCTAAAATAATTCTCTTCTACTATCTAGTAGATGAACACCCCTCCCCCTCCTGCCCCACCATTGTAACCATCAAAAATTGTTTTCTTTGTTTAAAACTTTTCTTGCATTCTTATAATAGTGGTCTCATACAATATTTGTCCTTTCTTGACTAATTTCACTCAGCATAATGCCTTCCAGATTCCTCCATGTTATGGGATATTTCATAGATTCATCGTTGTTCTTCATGGTTACATAGTATTCCATTGTGCAACTATACCATAATTTGATTATCCATTCATCTGTTGATGGGGACCTAGGTTGTTTCCATCTTTTTGCTAATGTAAACAGTGCTGCAATGAACATGGGTGTGCATGTATCTGTTTGTGTGAGGGCCCTAATTTCTCTGAGATATATTCCAAGGAGTGGGATTGCTGGGTTGTATGGTAGTTCTATTTCTAGCTTTTTAAGAAAACTCCAAATTGATTTCCAAAGTGGCTGTGCCATTTTACATTCCCACCAGCAGTCTCTCTACAACCTCTCCAACATTTATTATTTTGTATTTTTTGGATTAATGACAACCATTTTTTTGTTGTTGGGGTGAGATGGTGCCTCACTGTAGTTTCGATTTGGATTTCACTAATGGCTAATGATCGTGAGCATTTCCTCATGTATCTGTTAGCTGCCTGAATGTTTTCTTTGGTGAAGTACCCGTTCATATCATTTGTCCATTTTTTGATTGGGTTATTTGTCTTTTTGTTGTGGAGGTTTTACAGTATTTTGTAAATTTTAGAGATTTCATGCTGATCAGATTTATCATAGCCAAAAATTCTTTCCCAATCTGTAGGTTGTCTTTTTACTCTTTTGGTGAAATCTTTGGATGAGTATAAGTATTTGATTTTTAGGGGCTTCCGGTTATTTCGTTTCTCTTCTGGCGTTTGTGCATTGTTAGTAATGTTTTGTATACTGTTTGTGCCATGCATTAGGGCTCCTAGCATTGTCCGTATTTTTTCTTCTGTGATCTTTATTGTTTCCGATTTTATTTTTAGGTCTTTGATCCATTTTGAGTTAGTTTTTGTGCATGGTGTGAGGTATGGGTCTTGTTTCATTGTTTTGCAGATGGATATTCAGTTATGCCAGCACCATTTGTTAAAGAGACTGCCTTTTCCCCAATTAACGGACTTTGGGCCTTTCTCAAATATCAGTGGCTCATAGGTGGGTGAGTTTTTGTCTGTATTGTCAATTCTGTTCCATTGTCTATGTATCTGTTGTTGTACCAGTACCAGGCTGTTTCGACTACTGTGGTGGTATAATAGGTTCTAAAATCAGGGAGTGTGAGGCCTCCCACTTTGTTCCTCTTCGTCAGCAGTGCTTTACTTATCCAGGGCCTCTTTCCCATCCATATGAAGTTGGTTGTTTATTTCTCCATCTCATGAAAAAATGCCATTGTGATTTGAATCAGGATTGCATTGTATCTATGTATTGATTTGGGCAGAATAGACATTTTCACAATGTTGAGTCTTCCTATCCATGATCAAGGTATGTTTTTCCACTTATGTAGGTCTTTTTTGGTTTCTTGTAGTTTTCTTTATAAAAGTCTTTCACATCTCTGGTTAGATTTATTCATAAGTGTTTTATGTTCTTGGGGGTATTGTCAACGGTATTCATTTGGTGATTTCCTCTTCAAAGTTCTCTTTGTTGGTGTAGAACTATCCAACTCATTTATGTATATCTTTTATCCTGATACTTTGCTTAACTCTTCTATTCATTCCAGTAGTTTTCATGTGGATTGTTTGGGGTTTTCTGTGTACAAGATCATATGATCTGCAAATAGGGATACTTTTGTTTCTTCCTTACCAGTTTGGATGCCTTTTATTTCTTTTCCTAGCCTAATTGCTCTGGTTAAGACCTCCAGCACAATGTTGAATAAGAGTGGTGATAAAGGACATCCTTGTCTGGTTCCCATTCTCAAAGGGAATGCTTTCAGACTCTCTCCATTTAGGATAATGTCGGCTGTTGGCTTTGTATAAATACCCTTTATTACGTTGAGGAATTTCCCTTCTATTTCTATTTTGCTGAGAGTTTTTATCATGAATGGTGTTGGACTTTGTCAAACGCCTTTTCTGCATCAATTTATAAGATCATGTGGTTCTTGTCTTTGCTTTTATTTATGTGATGGATTACACTGATTGTTTTTCTAATGTTGAACCATCCCTGTATACCTGGTATGAATCCCACTTGGTCATAGTGAGTTATTTTTTTGATATGTTGTTGAATTCTTTTGGCCAGAATTTTGTTGACAATTTTTGCATCTAAGTTCATGAGGGATATTAGTCTGTAATTTTCTTTTTTTGTGGTGTCTTTATTTGGTTTTAGTATCAGGGTTATGCTGGATTCATAGAATGAGTTTGTGAGTATTCCATCCTTTTCTATGCTCTGAAATACCTTTTGTAGTAGTGGTATTAACGCTTCTCTGAAAGTTTGGTAGAATTCTCCAGTGAAGCTGTCAGGGCCAGGCCTTTTTTTTTATTGGGAGTTTTTAAATTACCTTTTCAATGTGTTCTTTTGTTATAGATTTATTTAGTTGTTCTACCTCTGTTTGTGTTAGTTTAGGTAGGTAGTTGTTTCTAGAAATTTGCCCATTTCCTGTAGGTTTTCAAATTTGTTAGAGTACAGTTTTTCATACTATTCTGTCATGCTTCTTTTAATCAGTTGGGTCTGTTGTGATATTGCCCCTCTTATTTCTTATTCAGGTTATTTGCTTCCTCTCCTGTTTTTCTTTTGTCAGTTTGACCAATAGTTTATTGATTTTGTTAATCTTTTCAAAGAACCAGCTTTTGGTCTTGTTAGCTCTTTCAATTGCTTTTCTATTCTCTATTTCTTTTAATTCTGCTCTATTTTTTATTATTTGCTTTCTTCTGGTGCCCATGGGCTCCTTTTGCTGTTCTCTTTCATTTTTTTCAAGTTGTATGTTAATGTTTTGATTTTGGCCCTTTCTACTTTTTGGGTGTGTGCTTTTATTGCTATAAATTGACCTCTGAGCATGGTTTTTACTGTGTCCCAAAGGTTCTACTAGGATGTGTTTTTATTCTCTTTGTATTATATGAAGTTCTTTATTCCATCCTTAATTTCTTTTATAACTCAGTAGTTTTTGAGCAAGGTGTTGTTCAGTTTACATGTGTTTGATTTTTTTCCTTGCTTTTTCTGTTATTAATTTCTGCTTTTATGGCTTTATGGTCAGAAAAAAATCTTTGTAATATTTCAGTGTTTTGGGTTCTGTTAAGGCTTGCTTTGTGGCCTAATATGTGGTCTCTTCTGGAAAATGTTCCACGTGCATTGGAAAAGAAAGCATACTTGGCTGCTGTTGGATGGAATGTTCGATGAGCATCTTGGATAGATATCCTCTCATCTTTCATGATATCAGGAAAGTTTTCTGCCAATAAATCTTTAACAACTCTTTCTGTATTTTCTGTTATCCTCCCTCCCTGCTCCCCCCGCCATTCTTCACTGGCCACATTTAAGACTGGTATTGACCTTCAGAATTTTCTCCCATCAGAAGTGGTTCCCCCTTCCCTTCTGTCAGTAGCCGTGTGTAGCTCCTGGCAATAGCAAGTTCCACAACGATTTTGTGTTGGGGATGGTAATGAGGATGAGCTTAAAATTTATGGTCGTGATAGGTAACGTTATGTGTCAACTTGGCTAGTCTATTATTCACAGTGGTTTGGCAGACACTGGACTGGTTGCTCTTCCATAATGTAATATAATCCAGTCATCTTCTCTGATGTGATCAGTCAATCAGTCAAAGTGGGTGTTTTCTTGGGGGTGTGGCCTATCTTCAGTATATAAATGGATGTCCTGGCAATGACCACTCTCTCTCTTGACCCTGCACTGTTCTCGTTGCCTGACCTCTGGTTCCTGGGGCGTAAGCCTGCAGAAGTCTCCAGCTTGCCACCTAATCTGCAGATTTTGGATTTGCTAACCCCCACAGCCCTGTGAGCAAGCAGAAGTCTCTAGCCTATTATCTGACCTGTGGATTTGGTACTTGCCAGCCCCCACAATTGTATGAGCTATTTCCTTGAAGTAAATCAATCTCTCTCTTTCTCTTTATGTATCACTGGTTTTGCTCTGCTAGAGAACTGAGACGAAGACATGGTCCAAATTGAAACACTTGTTAATATTTTTTAACCTAGATATTGGAAAAGTTTTTTTTAAAAAACTTATTTTGAGATAACTGTAGATTCACATGCAGTCGTAAGAAAGAATACAGAAAGATCCCTTCTCCCTGTCCCCCAGTTTCCCCCAATAATAACTTTTGCATAACTATAGTACAATATCACAATCAGGACATTGATACAATCCACCTACCTTATTCAGATTTCACCAGTTTTACATACACTCATTTGTGTGTGTGTGTGTGTTTTTTTTTTAGAGTAAAACAGTGAGGTTTATTAAGCCTTAAAGAATGATTCAAATTGAGAACTAGGTGGCCCTTTGAAATGAAACCATGACATTCAAGGCACAATAATTACACAAACATTTTATAGGGCTCAGACAAAGAACAGGGATTACAGTATTTTGATTGGTTAGTCTTTGGTTGAGGTCACAAAAAGGATGGGTTAAGAGGAGGGGAGTGGGCGTCTGTTGCATAATTGGGTACAGAGACTTACAGTGATTGATTTTAGTAATTACAGAGGTTCTCAATCATAGTTATTCGTCCTTCAGGAAGGGTCAAAAAAACATCACTAGTTGATGTTGAACAGCCCTAACCAGATGTCTAAGATGTTTTCATTATTGTGCTTTAAGTGGAAGTTTATAATTCAAGTCAGTTTCTCATACAAAAACTTATACACATATTGTTATGTGACCCTAGTTGCTCTCCCTGCAATGTGACAGCACACTCCTCTCCACAGTGTATTTCCCGTGTCCATTCAACCAGCTCCTGCCCACTCTGCCTTCTCATCTCACATCCAGACAGAAGCTGCCCAAATAGTCTCATGTGTCTACTTGAGCTAAAAAGCACAATCCTCACCAGTATCGTTTCATGTCTTATGGTTCAGTCTAATCTTTGTCTGAAGAGTTGGTTTTGGGAATGGTTTTAGTTCTGGGGTAACAGAGAGTCCAGGGCCCATGACCTCTGAGGTCCCTCCAGTCTCAGTTAGACCATTAAGTCTGGCCTTTTTACTAGAATTTGAAGTCTGCATCTCACTTTTCTCTTGCTCCATCAGGGATTCTCTGTTGTGCTCCCTGTCACGGCAGTCACTGGTGGTAACCGGGTACCATCTAGTTCTTGCAGTCTCAGGCTGATGGAGTCTCACTTTATGTGACCCTTTCTGTCTCTTGGGCTTATATTTTCCTTGTGTCTTTGGTGTTCTTCATTCTCCTTTGCTCCAGGTGGGTTGAGACAAATTGGTGGATCTTGGATGGCCACTTGCTAGCTTTTTCTTTTTTTAACTTTTATTGAGCTTCAAGTGAACGTTTACAAATCAAGTCAGACTGTCACATATAAGTTTATATGCACCTTACTCCTTACTCCCACTTGCTCTCCCCCTAATGAGTCAGCCCTTCCAGTCTCTCCTTTCGTGACAATTTTGCCAGCTTCCAACTCTCTCTATCCTCCCGTGAATTTCTTTATTCCCTCCTTAATGTCTTCTATAACCCAGTCTTTTTTCAGGAGGGTATTGTTCAGTTTCCAAGTATTTGATATCTTTTCCCTAATTTTTCTGTTATTGATTTCCACTTTTATGGCCTTATGGTCTGAGAAGATGCTTTAATATTTCGATGTTTTTCTGCAAAGGTTTGTTTTATGACCTAATACGTGGTCTATTCTAGAGAATGTTCCATGTGCGCTAGAAAAAAAAGTATACTTTGCAGCAGTTGGATGGAGAGTTCTGTATAAGTCAATGAGGTCAGGTTGGTTGATTGTAGTAATTAGGTCTTCCGTGTCTCTATTGAGCTTCTTACTGGATGTCGTGTCCTTCTCCGAAAGTGGTGTGTTGAAGTCTCCTACTGTAATTGTGGAGGTGTCTATCTCACTTTTCAGTTCTGTTAAAATTTGATTTATGTATCTTGCAGCCCTGTCATTGGGTGTATAAATATTTAATATGGTTATATCTTCCTGGTGAATTGTCCCTTTAATCATTATGTACTGTCCTTCTTTATCCTTTGTGGTGGATTTAACTTTAAAGTCTATTTTGTCAGAAATTAATATTGCTACTCTTGCTCTTTTTTGCTTATTGTTTGATATATTTTTCCATCCTTTGAATTTTAGTTTGTTTGTATCTCTAAGTCTAAGGTGTGTCTGTTGTAGGCAGCATATAGACGGATCTTGTTTCTTTATCCAGTCTGAGACTCTCTGTCTCTTTATTGGTGCATTTAGTCCATTTACATTCAGCGTAATTATAGATAAGTATCTGTTTTTTTTTTTATCTGTTTAGTGTTGTCATTTTGATGCCTTTTTATGTGTGTTGTTGACAATTTCATTTTTCCACTTACTTTTTTGTGCTGAGTCCATTCACTATTCTTGAGTAGAATCTGATTTTGGGTCATCAAGTGTGTGATGCACCCTGTCACCTATCCACCTTGAGAAGTAGTGGTGATAGTTGTGTGCACCAGATTCTAGTAGCAGCTGGGGTTCACACTCCAGGGGGGGCAGGATGTTGACAGGCTTCCCTCAAGTGTCAGTGAGGTAGGTGTGTCTCTATTCCTAAAGCACCTTGGTGGGAGGGCTCTGCAGCTGTACCTTAGGCCCCGAATGCAAGTACCTCTACAGGCTGGTAGGTGTCACCCTCCTTAGACCCCTAAGGCAGGAGGCTAGGTGGTCTGGGGGGAGCTTCAGCCCTCAGTTCCCTGTTGTGGGTCAGTGAGGGCTCTGTTGAATACACAGAGATGTCAGACCTGGGAAACTTGTCTTTCTAGTAAATCCACTAAAAGAAATGCAGTCAGATCCCTATCAGAAATGCCTTTGCATTATAATAGCCACCTTGTTCCCTGTAGGGATGAAAGTCTGAGACTGTGGATCACATATGCTTGGCTGGAGCTGGTTCTGTGTTTTTAGTCCAATTAGGGAAGGATTTTTGGTCCCTGGGTTTTTTGTGGTTGCTTCTCTTGGGCCAGAAAAATGGGTTAGGAAAAGACAAAAAAAGGAAAAAAAAACCGTCGAGCAGTTCTTCCTCTGGCTCAGGAAATTCCAATGTTAATGAAGCCGCCTAGGAAGGGGAGGGGAGAGTTCAGAAAAACAGGAGAGAGTAGCACCCTGGAATATAGACAAAGTTACTTATCTTGCTTGGGGTGACTGTTTTATCTGAGATTCCCGAGGGGTGCGTCGCCTGTGCATGCTGGTTGGGTAGAGATTGCTCCCGAGGGCCAGGCCCACGTCCCGTGCTTGCGCTGTCTCAGAAGCCACCATCAGTTCCTCTGCTGCTAGTCTAAAGCACAGCGTCAAGGTTCCCCAGCTGGGACGCTGCACTCCCAGCTCCAAATACAGTTGGTGCCTCCCGTTGACTTCTCGTCCTGCCAGCCGCATTACTGCGCTGCCTGTGTGGACCGGCTAGGCCCCCTCCAGGTTACTTCAGGGGGCTGGGGCTGCACCCCATGTTTGCACTGTTACAGGATGTGGTGCTCAGCTCCCCTGCGTCCAGTCCAAAGCCCGGCGCCAAGGTTCCCCACCTGGGACACTGCACTCCTGGCTCCAGAACCGGTCGGTGCCTCCCGGGGACTTCTCCTCCCGCCAGCCGCGTCGCTGCGCCACCAGCGCGGACCGGCTGGGCCCCCTCCCGAGGTCAGTTCAGGGGGGTAGGGCTGCGCCCCGTGTTTGCACCATCACAGATGTCGTGCTTAGCTCCCTGTGCCCAGTCCAAAGCCCAGCACCAAGGTTACCGGACTGGGACGCTGGCTCCAGGCTCCGAAAACAGTCGCTGCTTCCCCGTAGTTGTTTGTTCTAGGTCTCTGTCACTCAGGTCAACTCTTTAAATCTGTGTTTGTTGGTCAGGGTTCGTAGATTGTCATGTGTGTGATCGATTCACTTGTTTTTCCGAGTCTTTGTTGCAAGAGGGATCCGAGGTAGCATCTACCTAGTCAGCCATCTTGGCCCCCCTCCTCCCACTTGCTGTGTGTGTGTTTTTTATACAATTTTATCACATGTGTAGAATAGCATGGCCATCACCATAGTTAAGAAACAGACCAGTTTCATCAAAAGTATGCATCATGTTGCCCTTGTAAAACCACAGTCACTTCCCTCCCACCCCACCCTCCCAAACCCTGGCAACCACTAATCTGTTTACCATCTCTATAATTTTGTGTTTTCAAAAAATGTTATATAAATGGAATCATACATGGTGTAACCTTTTGGGACTGGTTTCTTTTTACTCAGCATAATTCTCTTGAGATATATCCAAGTTATTATATGTATTTTGTTGCTTTAAAAAAAATCATTGTAATAAAAATATATATAAAAGGTGAACAGAAATCTATTATAGCTTGGATGGCTGCTTGTACACTTTTAAGACCCCTGGCACTATGCAACGAGTAGGAGGTGGAACAGAAGCATTGAAAAACAGTATTAGGCTAATTGACTGAGATGTCCTATGAAATCATGACTGTAGACTTCCAGACAAACAAACAAAAATATCCTGTGAGGCGTTTTGTTGTACATAAGCAGCATCAGCAGATTTTTTTTTTTTTTTTGGCCTCCATGAACACTAACCTCTTGTGCCATGATACCAGAAGAAATGGATGGTGCCCAGCTGCCATTACTGAACATTTTAATCTAAGATTCTGTAGAAGAATCCTGAGGAAAAGGGGGAAAAGACAGAACATAATTTCAAATTCCAGACCTTCTGGAGCCTTTGAGGCTGGATGAACACCTGAAGCTATTGCCCCAAGGTAATCTTTAAACCTTAAACCTCAATCCGAAACTATCCCCTGTAGTGTGCTTTGAACTAAACAATAGCTTAGTTAGTAAAGTATGTCTGCCTTGAGCATTGTACATTTTCAAAGAATTATTTATGTGGGATCAAGCTGACAACAGCATCTTGGAAAGGTTAGATGAGAAGCTTAGTGGGCAGTGAGTTAATGTTAATGGTGGTGGAATAATATGGAAAAAGATAGCAAGAATGGTTACACAACTTGAAAATGTAAACAATGTCAATAAATTGTATATGTAGAATTTGTTGAAATGGTGTATCCTTTGCTGTATATATTTTCTCCAAAAAATCAAATGAAAAAATATATAACACAAAATTTGCAATTTTAACCATTTTAAGTGTACACTTCAGTGACATTAATTACATCCACAATGTTGTGCAACCATCACCGCTATCAATTTCTAAAACTTTTTTCATTACACCAAATAGAAACTTTATACCCATTAAGTAGTAACTCTTCATTGCTCCCTACCTCCAGCCTCTGGTAAACTCCAGCCTACTTTCTGTCTCTATGAAGTTGCCTATTCTAGATGTTTCATGTAAGTGGGATCATACACTATTTGTTATTTGGTATCTAACTGATTTTATCACTCAGCATGTTTTCAAGTTTCATCCATGTTGTAGCATGTACTAGAACTTCATCACTTTTTATGGCTGAATAATATTCCATTGTACGGATATACCACATTTTGTTTATTCATCCCTCTGTCGGTGAACACTTGAGTTGCTTCCACCTTTGGCTATTGTAAATAATGCTGCTGTGAACATTGGTGTACAAGTATTTGTCATATGGTAATTCTATGTTTAACTTTTTGAGGAACTACCAAATTGTTTTCCACAGCAGCTGCACCATTTTACATTCCTACCAGCAATGGATGAAGGTTCCAATTTCTCTACATCCTTGCCAACATTTGTTATTTTCCATTTTTCTGATAATGGCCATTCTAGTGGGTGTGAAGTGACTTCTCATTGTGGTTTTGACTCACATTTCCCTAATGACTAGTGATGTTGAACATCTCATTTCTGTGGCAAAATGTCTATTCAAGTCCTTTGCCCATTTTAAAATTGGAGTGTTTGTCCTTTTATTGCTTTTATTGCTCTTTTTTATACCATTCAATGGTTGTACCACATTTGGATGTACCACATTGGATGTACCACATTTCGTTTATCCATTCGTCAGCTGATGGGCATTTGGGTTATTTCTAGTTTTGAGTTATTATCAATAATATGCTATGAGTATTGAGTACCACATTTGTATGGACATAAGTTTTCATTCCTTGAGGATAAATGCCCAAGAATGCAATGTCTAAGCTCTATAGTAAGTGCGTGTTTGGTTTTGTAAGAAACTACCACACTCTTTTCCAGAGAGATTATACCATTTTACATTCCCACCAGCAATGTATAAGTGATACAGTTTTTCTTCATCCTTGCTAGCTTTTGGTGTTATCAGTGTATTTTATTTGAGCCATTCTGGTAAGTGTGTAGGGATGACCTGCACAATCTTGCACCGTGCTCATTGTTTTGTGGTTGCTCTGCGAGGTGGAATCAACCTCCACCCAAAATCGGTTCAGATGTTAACCCTGATGATGCTAAACACACACACTAAGAGAGTATGAAAAGGTCTTTAATGGGACTTTCTGGAGGAGAGCAGGAAAGGCACCCAAGTGAGTTTGGAATGGCTTGAGTCAACTGGCTTTGAATTTTATTGTCTTTAGGATATGGGACTGGTCTAAGGATTTTTGCATGCCCTGGGGTTTGCCTAGTTTGAACTTCCTTGGTGGGGCCAAGGAAGAGAGTGCCCAGGGTTTCTTACCAGCTTGCCCAGATATAGGGCGAGAGAAGGGGAAGTGGTGGGATTTGAAAGTTGTCAGTGATGAAACATCAGAAGTGAATTCAGATATTTTATTACAAATTGCTTTTACACATTTGTAAAAAAAATCAGTTGGGCATATTTGTGTATGTCTATTTCTATGTTCTCTATTCTGTTCCATTGATCAATGTATCTAGTCCTCTGCCAAACCACACTGTCTTGATTACTGTAGCTATATAGTAAGCCTTAGCATGGGGTAGAGTGGTTCCACTCATTTTATTCTTCTTTTCCAAAATTGTTTTAGCTAATCTGGGTCCTGTGTTATTTTATATAAATTTTAGAAAGAGCTTCTCGATGTCTACAAAAATCTCTGCTAAGACTTTGATAGAAATGGCATTAAATCTATAAATCAGTTTGGGGAGAATTGACATCATTGAGTCTTCCAATCCATGAACAGAATATATCTCTCTTTTTATTTAGTTCTTTGATTTTTTTCATCAGCATTTTGTAATTTTCAGGATACACATCATGTACATGTTTTGTTAGATTTTTACCTACGTATTTCATTTTATTTGGCGTAGTTACAAATGGTATTTTTTTTTCAATTTGGTTTCCACATGTTTGCTGATACTATATAGAAAGCAACTGATCTTTGAGTGTTGATTTCATATCCTATGACTTTGTGATGAACTTACTTATTGTTTCTAGGACTTTTTATTTTGTGGATTCTTTGAGATTTTTTTGTAGACAATATGCCATCTGCAAATAGGGACAATTTTATTTCTTTCTTTCCAATATACATGTCTTTTATTTCTTTTTTCCTGCCTTATTACACTGGCTAGAACTTCCAGTACTATGTTGAATAAGAGTGGCATCCGTGCCTTATTCTTAAACTGTACAAGGCGATATACTCGAAAGACCTAAAATTAATCAAGATAGAAAACTAACAAATGTTCAAGTAACCCAATGGAAAGCTAGAAAAGAGAAACAGAGGAAGAGGAAATATAGGAAATAAACAAAAAACAAATAATAAAATGGCAGCCATAAGCCTTAATATTTCAATAATTACCTTACATTTAAATAGTCTAAATATGCCAATTAAAAAACACAGATTGGCAGAGTGGATTAAAAAATGATAAAACATAGATTTAAAAAAAAATAATGTGTACAAGAAACTCACTTCCAATACAATGACACAGATAGGTTGAAAATAAAAGGATAGGACAGGATGTATTATGCAAATATTAACAACAACAACAAAAGCAGAGGTGGCTATATTATTATCAGGGAAAATAGATTTCAGAACAAAAAATATCTCATATAGTAGTGTTTGAGATGCATGGGCAGTGTACAGAGTTCTCTTTTTAACACATGGCTAAATGTGAAAGATGACAACTTTTTCCAGATGCAATGTAACAAACACTTCCCTTTGAAGGATAGCCTTCAGGAGCTTGCTTATAAAGCAAAATTCTCTTGGACTCCAGAAGCTAGAGATTGCTAAGTCCTGATCTTAGGTGGTGTATTTGATGTCGTTTTATCTGCTGGTCACTTAGTGTACCAGCCACTTGTGCTGTGGCCTATGCCACAGCCTGCAAGCTGCATGAAACTTCAAGGTCATCAGTTTAAGGGGCCAGTAGGAATGTGAGAAATTATTAGTTAAGTATGAGTGAAATGCATGGGAGAAATGGAGGCAGAACAGTCTCTCTGTAGAGCACAAAGAAAACAGTCTGAATGCTCTTGTTACGGTAGTTTTTTATTTATGGACTTAGACATTTTATTACAAATTGCTTTTGTGGATGTGAAGCCAAGATGGTGGTCTAGTCAGACACACTAAGCCATCCTGCTGTAACAGAGACCCAAATATCAAGTAAAACAGATACATCAATCCTGGAATCCTGAACCTTAAATGAAGGGACCAAGTATTAGATTGGAAGCCATTGAGGAGAAGAAGAAACTGGTAGAAAACAGGGAAGGCATATAGATACGGAGTGGAGTTTCCCAGCCAAACAACGTGATTCAGCCTGGTCATCTTGGAATAAAGCCAACAACCCAGCATGTAGAAAGGCACCGCCACGGAATTCTCAATAGGAGGTAGAGGTATGGCATGGACACACACAGGACTAAGTAAGACTATGTTTCCTGGCTGCAACTCAAGGAGAAGCCCAGATTCTCTCACTCAGTAACCACAGGAGCGTGCTCCTACAGCCTTCACCCCTCTGGTGAACAGCAGCTATAACTGCCCCATTGCGGCAACCCCAACTGCTGGAAGCACAATAATAACCCACCCTATTGCTCTCCTCCATCTATCCCTCTCTTCCCCTGCCTTCGCCCCACCCCCTACTTCTCTCCTCTGCCCTGCCAGCTGCAGCCCCAAGGGGACCCGGCCGGGACCCCAGGCCCCTTTCTGCCAGCTCCGGACACCTCCCTCCACCAATTGCAGCCCCAAGAGGACCAAGCCCAGACCCCAGGCCCCTTCCTGTCAACTCTGGACTCCTCCCACCACCCACCATGGACCTGAAGGGACCCAGCCCAGACCCCAAGCCCTTCCCCACCAGCTCCAGACCCTTCCCCCACCAACCCCCACTGCCCTGCTCTAGCGCCTAGCCTCATTCATGCTGCAAATGACACATCTATGCCCCTTCCCTCCTGCTGGACCTTCCATGCTGCACCATAGCTGAGTGACTGGCCCTTCACACCAGGACAAGATAGTGAGAACTATCATGCCCACAGATAAGCAAGCAACAGAGCAGTCCCAGCACACCTACCCAGACATAACCAAAAAAAAAAAAAAAAAAAGACAAAACAAACAAAATTACAATGAATAAATAAAGAAAATGATACCTGAATGTCTTGGAGGCAGCAGGCAATATCAAAACATATTTTTTTTTAAAAAAAAACAGGATAAAATGGCTCCAATAAGCAACCAGAATAAAGCATCATTTGATCTTTTGGCAGAAGAAAAGACACTGAAATTACCTGATAGGGAATTCAAAAGTCTAATATTCAGGGCTCTCCAAGAGATTAGGAAAGGTATCAAGGAAAACACAGACAAATCATGGAAAACAAAGACAAAACCAACCAAAACATTGTGAAATCAAGAAAAACACAGATGAAGCAAAAGAATTCAGGAAAACAATACAAGAACAAAATGTCAAAATAAATAAAAAATTAGAAATCACACAAAAACAGCAATTAGATATCCAGAAGATAAACATCAAAATTTTAGAAGTGGACAATGCAATAGAAGGTTTTAGGAGCAAATTTGAACCAATGGAAGATAGAGTCAGTGAAATTGAAGACAAATCCACAGATGCCGTTTTGTTTGAGAAAAAATCAGAGAAAAGAATGAAGAAAACCTAAGAACTATGTGAGATAAAATCAAGGACAAAAATTTGCATGTGTTTGGAGTTCCAGAACAGGGGAGGAAAATGGAAAATGCAGAGAGTCATTGAAGATTTACTGATAGAAAACTTCTCTAATATCATGAAAGATGAAAAGCTGACCATCAAAGAAGCTCAAAGAACTACATAGAGGATAGACTCCAAAAGAAAGTCACCAAGACATAATCACACTTGCTAAAAGCAAACACAAAGAAAGAATCCTGAGAGAATCTTGAGGAAAAAAAAGCCATATACAATGGGAAACAATAAGACTAAGCTCTGGTTACTGGCAGAAAGCATTCAGGCAAGAAAGCAATAGAATGATGTATATATATAAAACTTCAAAAGGAAAAAAATTGCCAACCAAGAATAATATATCTTGCAAAACTCTCTCTCAAATACGATGGTGAATTTAGGACATTTCCAGATAAAGAGAAAATAAGGGAATTTGTAAAAACCAAACCAAATTTACAAGAATTATTAAAAGGAGTCCTTCATTAGAGAACCAACAACTCAGACAACAACCTGAATCTAGGACACAGGTCAGTATCAGCCAAATACTGACATAGGTAATGAACTCTCAAGGATAAAACAAAACTAAAAGATTCAAAACAGGGAGCTAGAGATAAAAAACCTATAAATGACAAAAACATCAGAACAATAAAAGGGGGAATACATGGTGTAGATATAGAACTTTCAAATGGAGGGGAAGTCAAGGCAATATCAGGTAATAAAACACTGGTTCAAACTTAGGAAGTTAAGGGCAAATTTCAAGGTAACAACAAAGAAAGTTAACACACCTACTCGACAAAATAAAGAAGATAAACAAAATCTCAGCAAACACAAAATCTACAATAACAAAAGAAGCTAAAAAAATTTTCACAAACAAAACAAACTCAGCACAGGAGAGTAAGAGGAATAAAAAAAATCAGCAACATTAAAAAAAAAAGCTACAAAATGACAGCAATAAAATCACACCTATTATAATCATGCTGAATATAAATGGCTTGCATTCCTCTAAAAAGAGACAGAGTGACACAATGGGTAAAAAAAATGACCCATCAATGTGCTGCCCACAAGAGACATACTATAGACACAAAGACGTAAATATATTAAAAATCAAAGAATGAAAAAAATATGTCAAGCAAACAGCAACCAAAAAAGAGCAGGAATGGCAATACTAATCTCATATAAAACAGACTTTAAAGAGAAATTCACCAAAAAAGACAAGGAAGGATATTATATAATGGCTAATTTTTTTTTAATGGGACAATCCACCATGATGACATAACCATAATAAATATCTAAGCACCCGACAAAAGGGCTCCTAAATACATAAAACAAACTAACAGCACTGAAAAGAGAAATTAACAGTTCCACAATAATAGTACGAGACTTCAACACACCACTCTTGGTAAAGGACAGAACATTGAGAAAGAAACTCCACAAAGATACAGAAGATCTAAAGGCCACAGTCAACAAATTTGACCTTATAGACATATATAGAGCGGTCCATCCAACAGCAGCAAAGTATACATTCTTCTCCAATGCCCATGGAACATTCTCCAGAATAGGCCACATCTTAGGTCACAAAGCAACCCTCAGCAACATCCAAAACATTAAGATACTACAAAATATCTTCCCTGATCACAATGCCATAAAAGTAGAAATTAATAACAGGAAAAAAAAAAAACCCATTGCCGTCAAGTCAATTCCAACTCATAGTGACCCCACTGGACAGAGTAGAACTGCCCCACAGGGTTTCCAAGGAGCGCCTGGTGGATTCGAACTGCTGACCTTTTGGTTAGCAGCTGTAGCTCTTAACCACTACACCACCAGTGTTTCCAATAACAGGAAAAGCAAGGGAAAAAATCAAATACATGGAAACTGAAAAATACCTTGCTTAAAAACCATTGGGTAATAGATGAAATCAAAGATGGAACAATGAAATTTCTAGAAACAAATGTGAATGAAAGCATATCATACCAAAACCTTCAGGACACAGTAAAGGCAGTGCTCAGAGGTTAATTTATAGCAATAGGCACACACATCAAAAAAAAAGAAAGGAACAAAATCAAAAAATTAGCCTTACAACTCAAACAAATAGAAAGAGAAACAGCAAAAGAAGCTCACAGCCACCAGAAGAAAGGAAATAAAGATCAGAGCAGCAATAAATGAAATAGAATAGAAAAGCAGTAGAAAGAATCAACAAAACCAAAAGTTGGTTTTTTGAAAGGATCAAGAAAATCAAGAAACCATTGGCCAAAATGACAAAAGAAAAATAGGAGAGGAAGCAAACAACCCAAAAAGAATTGAAACAGGGGACATTACAACATTTCCAACTGAAATAAAAAGGATCATAACAGAGTACAATGAAAAACTGTATTCCAAAAAAATTTGAAAACCTAGAGGAAATAGACAAATTTCTAGAAACACACTACTGACTTAAACTAACACAAACTGAGGTCAAAAATCTGAACAGAACCCTTAACAAGAGAAGAGATTGAAAAGGTATAAAAAAAATTCCAGCAAAAAAAGTCCTGGCCCAGACAGTTCACTGGAGAATTCTACCAAACATTCAGAGAAGAGTTTCACTAGTACTACCTAAACTAATTCAGAACATAGAAAAGAAAGGACACTTCTGAATTCATTCTATGAAACTAGCACAACCCTGATACAAAAACCAGGCAAAGACATCACAAAAAAAGAAAGAAAATTACAGGCGATTATCCACCATGAATATAGATGCAAAAATTCTCACCAAAATTCTAGCAAACAGAATTCAGCACAATTAAAAAAAAATCACGACCAAGTGGAATTCATACCAGATATGCAAGGGTGGGTCAAGATTTGAAAATCCATCAACATAATCTACCACATAAATAAATCAAAAGAAAAGAATCATATGATCATCTCAATCAATGCAGAAACGACATTGGATAAACTCTGACACCTATTCCTGATAAAAACTATTAATAAGATAGGAATAGAAGGGAAATTCCTCAACATAATAAAGGGCACCTATACAAAACCAACAGCTAACATCATTCTCAAAGGAGAGAGACTGAAAACATTCCCAGTGACCAACAGCTAACATCATTCTCAAAGGAGAGAGACTGAAAACATTCCCAGTGAGAACAGGAAAAAACAAGGATGCCCTTTATCAATACTTCTATTTAACGTTGTGCTGGAAGTCCTACCTAGAGCAATAATGCAAGAAAAAGAAACAAACGGCATTCTAATTAGTAAGGAAGAGGTAAAACTATCCTTATTCATGGATGCTAGGATAGAATACGTAGAGAACCCTAAAGATTCCACAAGAAAACTATTGGAACTAACAAAAAAACTCAGCAGAGTAACATGATACAAGATAAACCTAAAAATAAGTTGGATTCTTATACTTCAATAAAGAGAACTACAAAAAGGAAATCAAGAAAGCAATACCATTTATAACAGTCCCTAAAAAGATAAAATACTTAGGAACAAATCTAACCAGGGACCTAAAAACATATACAAAGAAAACTACAAACACTACTGCAAGAAACAAATAGAGGGGGGTGAGGCCAAGATGGCGGAATAGACAGACGCTTCTGGCAAGCCCTCTTACAACAAAGGCCTGAAAAAACAAGTGAAAAGTATATTTACAAGCTAGGAGCCCTGAACATAAAAGGCAAGGTTAGAAAAAGAACTGAGGGAAAGGAAGAGGAAGAGACAATTCAGAATCAGAGAGGAGTTACTGGGCCTGAATAGCCGGGAGCCCTCAGGCACCGCTTCCGGAGTCTGTGGCAGGCTGGTACTACCATTCGGTGACAGTTTCCTCAGGGAGAAGCAGCCAGCCACACAGCCTACTCACACTTCTGGAACCAGAGAAGAATGGTGCTCTCGGCAAAAGCTAAGTACTTGCGTATATTTTACCACACCCATCTCCCCTACTCTCAAGCCAGCTTCAGTGGCTGATTTCCCTGGGCCTGAGGTAGATGCCATTGAGCACCTAGAGCCATCCTCCTGGCCTTGGAGAAGGAATATATTTGCAACTGGGGGAAAAGATAATTTTCCAGCTCCACTAACTGGGGGAGCTCAGGACAGAAGTGGCTCCTGTCCAGGCATAAACGATCCATGGACTTTGAATACCTTTCCCCTCTGCATGGACCTGTGGGGACCTATTTCAGGAGAATAGGCCTTTATTGGCAGACTACAACTGTTTCAGCTGTGCGATGGAGAGGTGGGTGTTTGATGTTTGACACCGCTTTCACTATTAAACAGGGTCCCCTACTACCCACATCAGGGGCCTAATGGTGGCTCCACTCAGGTCACCCAGCCACCCGCGACAGGGGTCCAAGGATAACTGGTACCTCCCAGTACTTACAACCAAAAACAATGGGTGCTCATGGTCCATCTGCAGAACCCACCCACCTGTCACTCTAGGGAACAGTGACACGCTTTCCTCAGAGACATTTGGTGGTAGGTTCTCAGCCCCCTGCCTTGTTCAGAGCATGACCCCCTACTGGAATCAGATACTGGTACATACACCAAACACTTCTGCCCCTCTAAGACTGTAGGACAGAGCTTGTACCACACACTTGATGATCAGCTACCTGGATACCTGAGCTGAATTCATGTAAGAAAAGTGAATGGACTCCTAGACTGATATATCTGATAACAGTTCTAGCCATCTGGGGACAGGACGTCAGAGTTCCAATGGTGAAAATAATCAAGCGAGCTCACTCAAGCAATTCGTTTGGGGATATCGAAACAAAACAAAGCAAGAAGCTATGACACAGTAAGCCAGCATAAAATAAACTAATACAATAACTTATAAGTGGCTTGGAGACAACAGCCAATATCAAGTCATATAAAGAAACACAGCACGCTCACCTCAACAAGCTCTCAAAACAAAGAATCAAGGGATCTTCTAGATGAAAGTGCCTTCCTGGAATTACCACAGCCAGAATACAAAAGATAAATATACAGAGCCCTTCAGGACATCAGGAAGGAAATCAGGCAATATGCAGAACAAGCCAAGGAACACACAGATAAAGCAGCTGAAGAAATTAAAAATATTATTCAGGAACATAATGAAAAATTTAATAAACTGGAAAAATCCATAGACAAGAATCAGAAACTCAGAAGATTAACAATAAAATTACAGAATTACACAACTCAATAGAAAGTCAGAGGAGCACAACTGAGCAAGTGGAAGGCAGAATTTCTGAACTTGAAGATAATGCACTTGGCACCAATATATTTGAAGAAAAATCAGATAAAATAATTTTAAAAATGTGGGACTCTATCAGGAGAAATAAACTATGGATGACTGGAGTACCAGAACAGGGAGGGATAACAGAAAATACAGAGAGAATTGTTGAAGATTTGTTGGCAGAAAACGTCCCTGATATCGTGAAAGATGAGAAGATATCTATCCAAGATGTTCACCGAACTCCACTTAAAGCTGATCTCAAAAGAAAGTGACCAAGACATATTATAATTGAACTTGCCAAAACCAAAAATTTGAAGAACAGCTAGGGATAAGTGAAAGGTTACCTACAAAGGAGAGTCAATAAGAATAAGCTTGGACTACTTGGCAGAAACCATGCAGGCAAGAAGGCACTGGGATGACTTATATAAAAAATTGAAGGAAAAAATGCCAGCCAAGAATCATATATCCAGCAAAATTGGCTCTCAAATGTGAAGGTGAAATTAGGACATTTCCAGATAAACAGAAGTTTAGGGAATTTGTAAAAACCAAACCAAAACTACAAGAAATACTAAATGGAGATCTTTGGTTAGAAAATCAATAATATCAGGCATTAACCCAAGACTAGAGCACTGGGCAGAGCAATTAGAAGTCAACCCAGACAGGGAGATCACAAAAATATATCCAGATTAAAAAAAAAAAAAAAACACTCAAAACAGGGTAACAGCAATGTTTTTACGTAAAAGAAGACAACATTAAAACAATAAAGAGGAACTAAGAAATGCAGTCATAGATCTTCCATATGGAGAGGAAGATAAGGCAATACAAATAAATAAATAAAAGTTAGATTTAAATTCAGAAAAATGGGGGTAAATAATAAGGTAACCACAAAGGAGACAAACTATCCTGGTCATCAAAATAAAATACAAGAAAAAAAAATAGAGACTCAGCAGAAACAAAATCAACAGCAATGAATATGAGGAAAGGACAATATATAATCTACTCAGCACATAAAATTAAGTGGGAAAAAGAAACTGTCAACAACACAGAAAAAAGGACATTAAAATGATAGCACTAAATTCATACCTACCCATAATTACGATGAATGTAAATGGACTAAATGCACCAATAAAAGACAGAGAGTGGCAGAATGGATTAAAAAACACGATCCGTCTATATGCTGCCTACAAGAGACACACCTTAGACTTAGAGACACAAACAAACTAAAACTCAAAGGATGGAAAAAAATATATCAAGCAAACAACAATCAAAAAAGCAGGAGTGGCAATATTAATTTCTGACAAAATAGACTTTAAAGTTAAATTCATCATAAAGGATAAGGAAGGATACTATATAATGATTAAAGAGACAATATACCAAGAAGATATAACCATATTAAATATTTATACTCCCAATGAGAGAGCTGCAAGATACATAAAGTGTCCTTTGTGGTTACCTCCACACTTACCCCTGTATTTTTAAGTGTAAACCTAAATTTTCCTTATATAGCCTTGTCTTCCTCTCCATATGAAAGATCTATGACTGCATTTCTTAGTCCCTCTTCATTGTTTCAATGTTGTCTTCTTTTACGTAATGACATCACTGTTTCCCTGTTTTGAGCATTTTTTAATCTTGATTTATTTTTATGATTTCCCTGTCTGGGTTGACATCTGATTGCTCTGCCCAGTGTTCTAGTCTTGTGCTGATATCTGATATTATTGATTTTCTAACCAGAGAACTCCCTTTCGTGTTTCTTGTAGCTTTGGTTTGGTTTTTACAAATTCCCTAAACTTCTGTTTATCTGGAAATATCCTAATTTCGCCTTCATATTTGAGAGCCAGTTTTGCTGGATATATAATTCTTGGCTGGCAACTTTTTCCTTCAATTTTTTATATAAGTCATCCCAGTGCCTTCTTGCCTGCATGGTTTCTGCCAAGTAGTCCAAGCTTATTCTTATTGACTCTCCTTTGTAGGTGTCCTTTCATTTATCCCTAGCTGTTCTTCAAATTTTCTCTTTATTTTTGGTTTTGGCAAGTTCGATTATAATATGTCTTGGTCACTTTCTTTTGAGATCTACCTTATGTGGAGTTCGATGAGCATCTTGGATAGATACCTTCTCATCTTTCACGATATCAGGGATGTTTTCTGCCAACAAATCTTCAACAATTCTCTCTGTATTTTCTGTTATCCCTCCCTGTTTTGGTACTCCAATCACTCATAGGTTACTTGTCTTGATAGAGTCCCTCATGATTCTTAGGGTTTCTTCATTTTGTAAAATTATTTTACCTGATTTTTCTTCAAATATATTGGTGCCATGTGCTTTAGCTTTAATCTCACCAATTCTGCCATCCACTAGCTCAATTCTGCTCCTCTCGCTTTTCTGTAATTTTTATTGTTAATCTTCTGAATTTCTGATTGCTCTCTATGGATTCTTAAAGCTTATTAAATTTTTCATTAAGTTCTTGAATAACCTTTTTAATTTCTTCAACTGCTTTATCTGTGTGTTCCTTGGCTCATTCTGCATATGGCCTTGCTAATATTGTTCCTGATGTCTTGAAGAGTTTTGTATAGTAATCTTTTGCATTCTGCATCTGGTAATTCTAGGAATGCACCTTCATCCAGAAGATCTCTTGATTCTTTGCTCTGAGAGCTTGTTGAAGAGATCATGATCTGCTTCTTCATGTGTTTTGATATTGACTGTTGTCTCCATGCCATCTACAGGTTATTGTATTAGTTTATTTTATGTTTGTTTAGCGTATCTTAGCTTCTTGCTTTGTTTTGTTTTGATAAGCCCAAATAGGTTGCTAGAGTTAGGTAGCTTGAATATTTTCACCTTTGAAGCTCTAAAGTCCTGTCACCAGGTGGCTAGAGCTGTTACCAGGTATATCAGCCTAGGAGCCCATTCACTTTTCTTTAATGGATTCAGCTCAGGTGTCCAGGTAGTTGGTCATCAAGTGCGTGGTGTAGGCTCTGTCGTACAGTCTTAGAGGGGCAGGGTTGTTTGGTGTAGGTACTGGTTCCTGGTTCAGCAGGTGGTCACAGTCTGAACAAGGCAGGGGGATGACAATCTTCCCCTTGAGTATCTGTGAGGAAAGCGCCTCCCTTTTCCCTAGAGTGTACAGGAGGGTGGGTTCTGCAGGTGGACCATAGGCACACAATGCTTTTGGTTGTAAGGACTGGGGGGTGCCGGTTATTCTTGGATCCCTTCACGTGTGGCTGGATGACCTGAATGGAGTCACCAGTCCTTAGGCCTCTGATGTCAGTAGGTGAGTACCCTGTTTAATAAGCAAAGTGGTGTCAGACATCAAACACTCACCTCTCCACTGCACAATTGAAAGAGTTGCAGTCTGCCAACAAGGACCTATTCTCCTGATATAGGCCCACACAGGTCCATCCAGTGGGGAATGGTATTCAAATCCTCTTCTGTCCTGGGTTCTTCAGTTTAGTGGAGCTGGCAGATTATTTTTTCCACCAATTGTGAATTTATTCCTTCTCCAAGGCAGGGAAAATGGCTCAGGCACTCAGCAGGGCCTATCTCAGGCCCAGGGAAATCAACAGCCAGCGAAGCAGGCTTGGGGGCTAGAAAAAAAAAAAAAAGGTGTGGTAAAATATACACAAGTACGTAGCTTTTACTGAGAGTGATGTTCTTCTCTGGTTCCAGAGGTGTGAGTAGGCTGTGTAGCTGGCTGTTTCTCTGTGAGGAAACTGTGGCCGAATCTACCACCAGCCCACTGCAGTCACTCGCAGCAATGGTGACTGAGGGCTCCTGGTGATTCAGGTCCGGTAACTCCTCTCTGCTTCTGAACCATCTCTCCCTCCCTCTGCTGCTCAGTCCACTTTCTAACTTTGCTTTTGATGTTCAGGGCTCCTCGCTTGTCATAAATATAATCATTTCACTTGTTTTTTCAGGTCTTTGTAGTAAGAAGGATCACTGGAAGCATCTGACTACTCCACTGTCTTGGCCCCACCTTCTCCATGTGGTTTTTATTGGCTGATTTTTTAGAAGTAGTTCACCAGAACTTTCCTTAGAGGTGCCACTTGGTGGACTTGAATTTCCAACTTTTCAGTTGGCAGTTGAGTGCATTAACTGTTTTCACCACCCAGGGGCTCCACACCAGAAACACCACACCAAAAAATCCAAACTCAAGTAAAGATATAATCCAGTCATGGAACAACCTTAAACATCCAGTTGCATAATCCTTTGACTAATTTCTGTTCTGATGAACATAGTCTTCTTCTTTTCTACTTATATATAAAAAATAAACTCCTGGAGTTTCAAATCTAGAAGGATTGACTAACATGTTTCATGCTATTTGCCAAGGCTGGCCCCTTCAATGTGATGAAATAGAGAAGCCTTTTTTTTCTTTTACTTTGGACAACAATTTATTTATTTTTCTTTTTTAAATTGTACTTTATATGAAGGTTTACAGAACAAACTACCCTCTCATTAAACAGTACACATATTGTTTTATGACATTGGTTAACAACCCCACAACATGTCAACACTCTCCCTTCTTGTCCTTGAGTTCCCCATTACCAGCTTTCCTGCCCCCTCCTGCATTCTTGTCCTTGCCCCTGGGCAGGTGTGCCCCTTTAGAGAGAAGCCTTTTGGTGGAGCCAATTCTTTCTCCTCTCTAGCTTCTTTCCCTCTGTCTGGAGTCAGGGATCCCCTCTGCCTTTTTCCACACATCTCCCTCACAGCTGGAGCCTACACTACCCTCTTTCCTCAAGCCTGCCTCCATCAAATCCTGGCCCTTTTCTCCTTCCTAGGAACAATTTCCTTATGCCTTGCATTTCCTGTTGAATGTTGTCCCTTAGAGAACCAGCTATTTCATCAGTGCCTTCATGGAAAGGTGCTAGTGCCTGGGCTTTTTCACTTAACAGGAGCGTTTTACATAGAGTAATATTGAGAGTAGTTGTCATGCTTTCCCACCAGAATTTCTAACAGTGTGCAAAATAGTCATAGTAACGTTTAGTGAATGTGTCACATTTTTGATTACTTGACATTTGTACCCCTTTCTCCAGCTGGAGAGTCCACCTTTGAGAGGTTCTTGAGAGAGGAAGCTCTTTGCTCTAGCACAGACATAGAAAACAGCAGGTTCTTGCACTCACGACAGCAGCAAACACAAAGGTCCAAAACCAAAGTGCTTTACCTGTGACTTCACCTTTAAAATCAGTCACTAATGCCAACCATGACTGTTGAGATCTGGGCTTCACAAGCTGTCTGTGGTGAAGGACCAGGTTTTAAAAACTTCCAATCTGCTGTGGACTGATAGTTTTATAATATACAATAAAAAATAAATCACTATAAAAATGAATAATAAATGAAACAGTCATAAGAGCTACAAATCCCAATTTTGTATTATTAGCTTCTCAAGAGGTAAAATTACTCCGTCAAAATACTATAAAATTTCTAAATGCTTATTTTAAACTTATGTACTTGTCACTGATTGGAAAAAAAACATTTGGGAGACCACCCTGTGAGTGGCAGTGATTTAGGCTTCATTCGTGGTAGGAGGCAGGGGCAGAAATGTGATGTTCAGCAGCAGGGGAAGTTGTGGAGGCACCTTAACCAAATCCTTCCTGTGGTGTGACTTGGCTGGTTTCTGGCTGCTGCTGCTGTTTTTACTCATTCTTCAAGCTGGGCTTTCTAGCCTTTTAAGTAGATACAGTGAACTACTCAATCCCAGTGCAGTCGATTCAAGTTCCTTCCAATAGACAATATCTCTACTAAAATTATCCACAGCTGTTGTTGGATGTCTGCAGCTAGGAACCCTGACAAGCACAAATATTTATCACTGAAGATTTCTGTGAGGATTAGGTGAGGGATAAAATGCTTATACGGGCTTAGAACCCAACAGGAGCTCAATAGGTAGTATAGTGGACAAACCCTAAGGCAACTCCCATGATCTTTGCCTCCTGGTGTCCACCCCCTTGTGTAGTCCCCTCCCCTTGAGTGTGGCCAGGACCTGTGACTTGCTTCTAACCAATAGAATAAAATAGGTTACATTATGGGATGTCACTGTTGTGATTAGGTTACATTGTATGAGACTTTGTGGTAGCAGACAGGAGAGATTCTCCTTGAGGGCTTGATGAAGTAAGTAGCCATGCTGAGGAAGCCCATGTGGCAATGAACTATGGGTGGCCTCTAGGACTTGAAGGTGGGCTCTGACTGACGGCAAGAAAAAAGCTGAGGCCCTCAGTCATACAGCTGCAAGGAAATGAACACTGCCAACTATCTGAGGGAGCTTGGAAGAAGATCCTTCTCCAGTGGTGCCTCTGATGAGAACCCAGCCCTGGGCCACACCTTGACTGCAGTTAGTGAGAGACCCTGAGAAGAGGACGCAGCTAAGCCATGGCTAGACTCCTGAGCCACAGAAACTATGACATAATATGTATTGTTTAAGCCATCAAGTTTGCAAAATAATTTGTTTTGCAGCAATAGGTAACTAATATAGGTTGTTATGGATTGAATTGTGTCCCCCAAAAATGTGTATCAACTTGGCTAGGCCATGATTCCCAGTATTGTGTGGTTGTCCCCCATTTTGTGATCTGATGTGATTTTCCTATGTGTTGTAAATCCTAACCTTTATGATGTTAATGAGGCAGGATTAGAGGCAGTTATGTTAATAAGGCAGGAATTAATCTACAGGATAAGATTGTATCTTAAGTCAATCTCTTTTGAGACATAAAAGAGAAATGAGCAGAGAGGAGAGGGACCCCATACCACCAAGAAAGATGAGCCAGAAGAGTGCATCATTTGGACCTGGTGTCCCTGCGCTGAGAAGCTCCCAAGGCAGGGAAAAATTGATGACAAGGACCTTCCCCCAGAGCTGACAGAGAGAGAGAAAGCCTTCCCCTGAAGCTGGCACCCTAGATTTGGACTTCTAGGCTCCTAGACTGTGGGAGAATAAATTTCTGTTTGTTAAAGCCATCCACTTGCTGTATTTCTATTATAGCAGCACTAGATAAGGCACAAGTAGAAATAGTTGTTATTATAATTTATTAAATAAATCATTGGGAAAATTAGCCCCAATAACTATGGCATACTTGGATAAAAATGGGTACTGTTTTTCTAGCCACCAGTGCAAAATCTTGAAACAAAAGAGTATAAACTGATACCTTCTGAAGGCTAGAGAAGATATCAACTCAAGCATTGAATTTCTTTACAGTCCTATTTTTTTTAATCTTAAAAATAAATAGAACTCGGTACAACTACCTTGAAAAACTGTTTCACAGTGTCTACTGAAGCTGAAGATATACCTACTGTATGATCCTACAATTCTACTCTTGGTTATATACCCAGTCAAAATAAGTACTTTTTTCTATCAAAAGACCATACAAGTATAAGCACAGTGGCATTATTTCATAATAACATCAAACTGGAAACTACTTAAATGTTCATCAACATCAGAATAGATAAATTATGGTATATTAGCACAGTGGAGTACTATACAGCAAAGAGAATGGAGGACCTTCAACCACACAAAACAGTATGCATGGGTCTCACAAACATAATATTGAGCAAAAGAAGCCAGACATAAAACACATTGTATGAGTCCAATATAAAGTTCAATGTTGGGATAGTGTTACTCTTGCGGAGTAGCATCTAGAAGTGGCATAAGAGTGACTCCTGGGGTGTTGATAATGTTCTGTTTCTTAATCTGGTGCTAGTTCCGTGGATATTGTCAGTTTGTGAAAATTCATCAAAATGGACTTTTCTGTATGTACATTGTGCCTCAATAGAGATTTAAAAATGAATGTGAATGCTGAATTTCACTCTGAAATATACATGTATATCTGTTTTAACATATAGAGAATGTGCTTCTTTCCAAACCTTTAGGTGAAACATATTCTCAGAGAAGATGTACCACCTTTATTCTGTGGTTTTATATTACCTGTGGCTTACTTCTAGGGCTTCACATGTCCCAGCTGAGAAGCAAAGCTTTGATCCTAAAGGATGAGACTTCAATATTAGAATTAGGAACAGAGCAGGCCAGAGGTGTTGGAAGGTTTTTCTGGTCTCCTCCTTTAAACCTATTACAGAGATGACTGCCTCCACTACTCTGGGGTCGGATTTCATTGTATATGGCATATGCACTGGTCTCTGATAGATGCAATTGGTCTGGCTTATTGGTATCAAATTTCTTCCATTTTAAGTCATGCTAGTCCTTCATCCAGTGATGAGCTATAACAGAATCATTGTCATCTTTGGATACAAACTTCAAGAAAGCAGTGTAAAAATGTATTAGTGGTCCAGTCCAAAAAGTAACCACCACTTGTCTGTCCATTTTTCACACTGTGGTGGCTTGCATGTTGCTATGATGCTGGAAGTATGCCACTGGTATTTCAAATACCAGCAGAGTTGTCCATGGTGGACAGGTTTCAGTGGAGCTTCCAGACTAAGAAGACTAGGAAAAAGGACCTGGGTGATCTTCTGAAAAAAATTGGCCAGTGAAAATCTTATGGACAGCAGTGGAGCATTGTCTGATATAGTGCCGGAAGATGAGCCCATCCAGTTGGAAGGTACTCAAAATACGACTGAGGAAGAGCAGTCTCCTCAAAGTAGAATCAACCTTAATGATGTGGATGAAGTCAAGCCTTCAGGACCTTCATTTGCTGATGTGTCTCAACTCAAAATGAGAAGAAACAGCTGCAAACATCCATTAATAATCAGAATGTGGAATGTACAAAGTATGAATTAAGGAAAACTGAAAGTTGTCAAAAATAAAATGTAATGCTAGAAGATAGATATTCTAGGCATTAGTAAGCTGAAATGGACTGTTATTGGTCATTTTGAATTGGATAATTATATGGTCTACTGTGCCAGGAATGATGAAGAGGAACATTGTCTCATTCATTGTCAAAAAGAATATTTCAAGACCTATCCTGAAATACAGTACTGTTAGTGATAAGATAATATCCATACGCCTGCATGGAAGACAGGTTAATACAACTGTTATTCAAATTTATGCACAAAACACTTATGCCAAAGATGAAGAAATTGAAGATTTTAGCCAACTTTTGGAGTCTGAAATTGTTTAAACATGCAATCCAGATGGGTTGATAATTACTGGTGATTGGAATGTGAAAGGTGGACACAAAGAAGAAGGACCAGTAGTTGGAAAATATGGTTTTGGTGCTAAAAACAATGCAGGAGATTGTATGATGGAATTTTGCAAGACCTTTTTAATGACTTATTCATTGTAAATACATTTTTTTCAAGAACATAAGTGGCTACTATACATATAGATCTCACTGAATTGAGTACCCAGGAATGAAATTGACAGTATCTGTGGAAAGATATGATGGAGAAGCTCAGTATCATCAGTCAGAATAAGGCCAGGGGTTGGCTGCAGAACAGACCATCAGCTGCCCCTCTACAAGTTCACGTTGAAGCTGAAGAAAATTAAAACAAGTCCATAAAAACCAAAGTATGACTTTGAGTATATCCCACCTGAATTTAGAGACCATCTCAAGGATAGATTTGATGCACTAATGACTGAAGACAAGACAAATTGTGGGATGACATCAAGGACATCATACATGAAGAAAGCAAAATGACAGAAAAGGAAAAAAAAAACAGCAAAATGGATGTCAAAAGAGACTCTGAAGATTGCTTTTGGATGTAGAATAGCTAAAGTGAAAAGAAATGATGAAGCAAAAAAGCTGAACAAAAAATTTCAAAAGACAGCTCAAGAAGACAGAATAAGGTATTATGATGAAATGTGCAAAGATCTGAAGTAAGAAAACCAAAAGGGAAGAACATGCTTGGCATTTCTCAAGCTGAAAGAACTGAAGAAAAAATTCAAGCCTCTGGTTGCAATATTGAAGGATTCTATGGGCAAAATATTGAATGACTCAGGATGCATCAAAAGAACATGATGTTCAAGCATTTCAGGAGGTAGGATATAATCAAGAACTGATGACACTGAAGAAGTCCAAGCTGCGCTGAAGGCACTGGAGAAAAACAAGCCTCCAGAAATTGATGAAATACCATTGAGATATTTCAATAAACATATGCAGTGCTGGAAGCGCTCAATCATGTATGCCAAGAAATTTGGAAGACAGTTACTTGACCAACTGACTGGAAGAGATCCATATTTGTACCCATTCTAAAGAAAGGTGATCCAACAGAATGTGGAAATTATTGAACAATATCATTAATATCACATGCAAGTAAAGTTATGTTGAAGATATAAAAATGATTCCAGGAGTACATTGACAGGGAACTGCCAGAAATTCAAGCCAGATTCAGAAGAGGACGTGGAGCAAGGGTCAGATGGATCTTGGCTGAAAGCAGACAATACCAGAAAAATGTTTACCTGTGTTTTATTGACCTTGCAAAGGCATTCAACTGTGAGAATCGTAACAAATTGTGGATAACACTGCAAAGAATTGAAATTTCAGAACACAATTGTGCTCCTGAGGAACTTGAACATAGACTAAGACAGTCATTTGAACAGAACAAGGGGATACTGCATGATTTAAAATCAGTAAAGGTGTGTGTCAGGGCTGTATCCTTTCATCATATTTATTCAATCCACATGCTGAGCAAATAATCTGAGAACGTGGACTGCATGAAGAACAATGCAGCATCGGGATTGGAGGAAGACTCATTGACAACCTACAATATGCGGATGACCAACCTTGCTTGCTGAAAGTGAAGAGGATTTGAAGCACTTACTGATGATCAAAGACTAAAGCCTTCAGGATGGATTACGCATCAACATAAAGAAAACAAAAATCTTCGCAAATGAACCAATAAGCAACATCACGATAAACGAAGAAAATATTGAAGCTATCAAGGATTTCTTTTTACTTGGATCTACAATCAACACCCGTGGAAGCAGCAAGCAAGAAATCAAATGATGCACTGCATCGGGCAAAACTGCTGCAAAAGACTTCTTTGAAGTATTAAATAGCAAAGATGTCACCTTGAGGACTAAGGTGCTTCTGATCCACACCATGATATTTTCAATCGCCTCATCTGCATAGGAAATCTGGACAATGAAGACTGGAGAGAAATCAACTCCTTTGAATTATAGTGTTGGTGAAGAACGTTGAATATACCATATACTGCCAGAAGTACAAACAAATCTGTCTTGCAAGTAGTACAGGAGAACCCTCCTTAGAAGCAAGAATGGAAAAACTTCATCTCGAGTACTTTAGGCATGTTATCAGGATTTTTTTTTTTTATCAGGAGAGACCAGTCCCTGGAGACATCATGCTTGGTAAAGGGTCAGTGAAAAAGAGGAAAGCCCTCATTGAGATAGATTTACACAGTGACTGCAATAAAGGCTTAAACATAGCAATGATTATGAGAATGGTGCAGGACCAGGCAATGTTTCATTATATTGTACATAGGGTCACTAGGAGCTTTTTTTGGGAGGGGGCTTAAAACAGCAAAAATTTATTACCTCACACTTCTGTGGTCAGAAGGCCAACACAAGGCTTACTGGGTTAAAATCAAGGTGTCAGCGGGGCGGTGTTCCTTTCTTTTTTTTTTTTATTGTGCTTTAAGTGAAATTTTACAAATTAAGTCAGTCTCTCATACAAAAATTTATATACACCTTGCTATGTAGTCCTAGTTGCTCTCCACCTAATGAGTCAGCACACTCCTTCTCTCCACCCTGTATTACCCTTACCCATTCAGCCAGCTTCTGTCCCTCTTTGCCTTCTCATCTTCCCTCCAGACAGGAGCTGCCCACATAGTCTCATGTGTCTACTTTAGCCAAGAAGTTCACTCCTCACCAGTATCATTTCTATCTTATAGTCCAGTCCAATCCCTGTATGAAGAGTTGGCTTTGGGAATGATTCCAGTCTCAGGCTAACAGAAGGCCTGGGGACCATGATCTCTGGGGTCCTTCTAGTCTCAGTCAGATCATTAAGTCTGGTCTTTTTATGAGGTTTGAGGTCTGCATCCCACTGCTCTCCTGCTCCACCAGGGATTCTCAGTTGCAGTCATCGGGCATACCTGGCACCATCTAGTTCTTCTGGTCTCAGGCTGATGTAGTCTCTGATTTATGTGGCTCTTTCTGTCTCTAGGGCTCATACTTACCTTGTGTCTTTGGTGTTCTTCATTCTCGTTTGCTCCAGGTGGGTTGAGACCAATTGGTGCATCTCAGATGGCCACTTGCTAGTGCTTAAGACACCAGATGACACTCACCAAAGTGGGATTCAGAATGTTTTCTTTGTAGTTAGTTGTTGTTAGGTGCCGTCGAGTCAGTTCTGACCCATAGCAACCCCATTCACAACAGAACGAAACACTGCCCGGTCCTGTGCCATCCTTACAATCGTTGTTATGCTTGAGCCCATTGTTGCAGCCACTGTGTCAATCCACCTCTTTGAGGGTCTTCCTCTTTTCCGCTGACCCTGTATTTTGCCAAGCATGATGTCCTTCTCTAAAGACTGATCCCTCCTGACAACATGTCCAAAGTATGTAAGACGCAGTCTCGTCATCCTTGCTTCTAAGGAACATTCTGGTTTTACTTCTTCCAAGACAGATTTATTCATTCTTTTGGCAGTCCATGGTATATTCAATATTCTTCGCCAACACCACAATTCAAAGGCATCAGTTCTCCTTTGATCTTCCTTATTCATTGTTCAGCTTTTACATGCATATGATGTGATTGAAGGTACCATAGCTTTGGTCAGGCGCACCTTAGTCTCCAAGGTGACGTCTTTGCTCTTCAGCACATTAAAGAGGTCCTTTGCAACAGATATACCCAATGCAATGCGTCTTTTGATTTTTTGACTGTTGTTTCCATGGCTGTTGATTACGGATCCAAGGAAAATGAAATCCTTGAAAACTTCAATCTTTTCTCCGTTTATCATGATGTTGCTCATTGGTCCAGTTGTGAGGATTTTTGTTTTCTTTATGTTGAGGTGCAATCCATACTGAAGGCTATGGTCTTTGATCTTCATTAGTAAGTGCTTCAAGTCTTCTTCACATTCAGCAAGGAAGGTTGTGTCATCTGCATAACACAGGTTGTTAATGAGTCTTCCTCCAATCCTGATGCCCGGTTTTTCTTCATACAGCCCAGCTTCTGGTTTTATTTGCACAGCCTATACAGACTGAATAGGTGTGGTGAAAGAATACAACCCTGACGCGCACCTTTCCTGACTTTAAGCCAATCAGTATCCCCTTGTTCTGTCCGAACAACTGCCTCTTGATCTATGTAAAGTTTCCTCATGAGCACAATTAAGTGTTCTGGAATTCCCATTCTTTGCAATGTTATCCATAATTTGTTATGATCCACACAGTCAAATGCCTTTGCATCGTCAATAAAACACAGGTAAATATCCTTTTGGTATTCTCTGCTTTCACCCAGGATCCATCTGACATCAGCAATGATATCCCTGGCTCCATGTCGTCTTCTGAAACCAGCCTGCATTTCTGGCAGTTCCCTGTCAATATACTGCTGCAGCCATTTTTGAATGATCTTCAGCAAAATTTTGCTTGCGTATGATATTAATGATATTGTTCTATAATTTCCATATTTGGTTAGATCACCTTTCTTGGGAATAGGCATAGATAAGGATCTCTTCCAGTCAGTTGGCCAGAAAACTGTCTTCCATATTTCTTGGCATAGACGAATGAGCACCTCCAGAGCTCCATCTGTTTGTTGAAACATCTCAATTGATATTCCATCAATTCCTGGAGCCTTGTTTTTCGCCAGTGGCTTCAGAGCATCTTGGACTTCTTTCAGCACCATCGGTTCCTGATCACATGCTACTTCTTGAAATGGTTGAACATCGACCAATTCTTTTCGGTACAATGACTCTGTGTATTCCTTCCATCTACTTTTTTATCTTTTTTTTAAATAATTTTTATTGTGCTTTAAGTGAAAGTTTACAAATTAAGTCAGTCTCTCACACAAAAACCCATATACACCTTGCTACACACTCCCAAATACTCTCCCATTTTTTTTTAATGAGACAGCTTGTTCTCTCCCACCACTCTCTCTTTTTGGGTCCTTTTTGCTAGCTTCTAACCCCCTCCACCCTCTCATCTCCACTCCAGGCAGGAGATGCCAACATAGTCTCAAGTGTCCACCTGATCCAATAAACTCACTCCTCACCAGCATCCTCTCCAACCCATTGTCCAGTCCAATCCATGTCTGAAGAGCTGGCTTCGGGAATGGTTCCTGTCCTGGGCTAACAGAAGGTCTGGGGGCCATGACCACCGGGGTTCTTCCAGTCTCAGTCAGACCATTAAGTCTGGTCTTATGAGAATTTGGGGTCTGCATCCCACTGCTCTCTTGCTCCCTCAGGGGTTCTCTGTTGTGTTCCCTGTCAGGGCAGTCATCGGTTGTAGCTGGGCACCATCTAGTTCTTCTGGTCTCAGGATGATGTAATCGCTGATTCATGTGGCCCTTTCTGTCTCTTGGGCTCATAATCACCTTGTGTCCTTGGTGTTCTTCATTCTTCTTTGATCCAGGTGGGTTGAGACCAATTGATGCATCTTAGATGGCTGCTTGCTAGTGTTTTAAGACCCCAGACGCCACTCTTCAAAGTGGGATGCAGAATGTTTTCTTAATAGATTTTATTATGCCAATTGACTTAGATGTCTCCTGAAACCATGGTCCCCAGACCCCTGCCTGAGCTACGCTGGCCTGTGAAGCATTCAGTTTATTCAGGAAACTTCTTTGCTTTTGGTTTATTCCAATTGTGCTGACCTCCCCTGTATTGTGTGCTGTCTTTCCCTTCACCTAAAGTAGTTCTTATCTACTATCTAATTAGTGAATACCCCTCTGCCACCCTTCCTTCCTCCCCCCTCTTGTAACCACAAAAGAATGTTTTCTTCACAGTTTAAACTATTTCTCAAGTTCTTATAACAGTGGTCTTATACAATATTTGTCCTTTTGCAACTGACTAATTTCACTCAGCATAATGCCTTCTAGGTTGCTCCAAGTTATGAAATGTTTCACAGATTCTTCACTGTTCTTTATCGATGCATAGTATTCCATTGTGTGAACATACCATAATTTATTTATCCATTCATCCGTTGATGGGCACCTTGGTTGCTTCCAGCTTTTTGCTATTGTAAACAGTGCTGCAATAAACATGGGTGTGCATATATCTGTTCGTGTAAAGGCTCTTATTTCTCCAAGATATATTCCAAGGAGTGGGATTGCTGGATCCTATGGTAGTTCTATTTCTGACTTTTTAAGGAAGCGCCAAATCGATTTCCAAAGTGGTTGTACCATTTTACATTCCCACCAGCAGTATTTAAGTGTTCCAATCTCTCCACAGCCTCTCCAACATTTATTATTTTGTGTTTTTAAGATTAGTGCCAGCCTTGTTGGAGTGAGATGAAATCTCGTTGTACTTTTGATCTGCATTTCTCTAATGGCTAATGATCGTGAACATTTCCTCATATATCTGTTAGCTACCTGAATTTCTTCTTTAGTGAAGTGTCCATATCTTTTGCCCATTTTTTAATTGGGTTATTTGTCTTCCTGCAGTAGAATTTTTGCACTATCATGTAGATTTTAGAGATCAGGCGCTGATCGGAAATGTCATAGCTAAAAACTTTTTCCCAGTTTGTAGGTAGTCTTTTTATTTTTCTGGTGAAGTCTTTGGATGAGCCTAAGTGTTTGAATTTTAGGAGCTCCTAGTTATGTAGGTTTTTCTTCTACTTTCTTTATAATGTTTTCTGTACTTTTTATGCCATGTATTAGGGCTCCTAGCATTGTCCCTATTTTTTATTCCATGGTCTTTATCGTTTTAGATTTTATATTTAGGTCTTTGATCCATTTTGAGTTACCTTTTGTGCATGGAGTGAGGTATGGGTCTTGTTTCATTTTTTTGCAGGTGCATATCCAGTTATGGCAGCACCATTTGTTAAAAAGACTGTCTTTTCCCCATTTAATTGTTTTGGGGTCTTTGTCAAATATCAGCTGCTCACAAGTGGATGGATTTATGTCTGGATTCTCAATTCTGTTCCATTGGTCCATGTATCTGTTGTTCTACCAGTACCAGGCAGTTTTGACTACTGCGGTGGTATAATAGGTTCTAAAATCAGGTGAAGTAAGGCCTCCCACTTTGTTCTTCTTTTTCAGTAATGCCTTATTTATCCCGGGCCTCTTTCCCTTCCATATGAAATTGGTGATTTGTTTCTCCATCTCATTAAAGAATGTCTTTGGGATTTGGATCGGAATTGCATTAAATGTATAAATCGCTTTTGGAAGAATAGACATTTTTATAATCTTAAGTCTTCCTATCCATGAGCAAGGTATGTTTTTCCACTTACATAAGTCTCTTTTGGTTTCTTGCAGAAGTGTACTGTAGTTTTCTTTGTATAAGTCTTTGAGATCTCTGGTAAGATTTATTCCTAAGTATTTTATCTTCTTGGGGGCTACTGTAAATGGTACTGATTTGCTGATTTCCTTTTCCGTGTTCTTTTTGTTGGTGTAGAGGAATCCAAGTGATTTTTGTATGTTTATCTTGTATCCCGATACTCTGCTGAACTCTTCTATTAGTTTCAGTAGTTTTCTGGAGGATTCCTTAGGGTTTTCTGTGTTTAAGATCATGTCATCCGCAGATAGAGATACTTTTCATTCTTCCTTGCCAATCTGGATGTCCTTTATTTCCTATCTAGCCTAATTGCTCTGGCTAGGACTTCCAGCACAATGTTGAATAAGAGCGGTGATAAAGGGAATCCTTGTCTGGTTCCCGATCTCAATGGGAATGTTTTCAGGCTGTCTTCATTTAGGGTGATGTTAGCTGTTGGCTTTGTATAAATGCCCTTTATCATGTTAAGGAATGTTCCTTCTATTCCTATTTTGCTGAGAGTTTTTATCATGAATGAGTGTTGAACATTGTCAAATGCCTTTTCTGCATCAATTGATAAAATCATGTGATTTTTGTCTTTTGTTTTATTTATGTGGTGGATTACTTTAATTGTTTTTCTAATGTTGAACCACCCCTGCATACCTGGTATGAATCCCACTTGGTCATGGTGAATTATTTTTTTGATATGTTGTTGAATTCTATTGGCTAGAATTTTGTTGAGGATTTTTGCATCTAAGTTTCGTGAGGGATATAGGTCTATAATTTTCTTTTCTTGTGGTGTCTTTACCTGGTTTTGGTATCAGGGATATGGTGGCTTCATAGAATGTGTTTGGTAGTATTCCATCGTTTTCTATGCTCTGAAATACCTTTAGTAGTAGTGGTGTTAACTCTTCTCTGAAAGTTTGGTAAAACTCTGCAGTGAAGCCGTCCGAACCAGGGCTTTTTTTTGTTGGGAGTTTTTTGATTACCTTTTCAATCTCTTCTTTTGTTATGGGTCTATTTAGTTGTTCTACCTCTGTTTGTGTTAGTTTAGGTAGGTAGTGTGTTTCTAGGAATTCATCCATTTCTTCTAGGTTTTCAAGTTTGAGTATAGTTTTTCATAGTAATCTGATATGATTCTTTTAATTTCAGTTGGGTCTGTTGTAATATCGCCCATCTCATTTCTTATTCAGGTTATTTGCTTCCTCTCCTGTTTTTCTTTTTTAAATTTGGCCAATGTTTTTTCAATTTTGTTGAGTTTTTTAAAAAAAACAGCTTTTGGTCTTGTTAATTCTTTCAATTGTTTTTCTGTTTTCTATTACATTAAAAAAATTTTTTTTTATTACATTTAGTTCAGCTCTAATTTTTATGATTTGTTTTCTTCTGGTGCCTGTGGGTATCTTTTGTTGCTCTCTTTCTATTTGTTCATGTTGTAGGGATAATTCTTTGATTTGGGCCCTTCTTTTTGGATGTGTGCATTTATTGATGTAAATTGGCCTCTGAGCACCACTTTTCCTGTGTCTAAAAGGTACTGATAGAAAGTGTTTTCATTCTCATTGGATTCTATGAATTTCTTTATTCCATACTTAATGTCTTCTATAACCCAGTCTTTTTTGAGCAGGGTGTTGTTCAGTTTCCAAGTGTTTGATTCCATTTCCTTTTATTGATTGCCACTTTTCTGGCCTTCCGGTCAGAGAAGATGCTTTGTAATATTTCAGTGTTTTGGATTCTGGTAAGGCTTGCTTTATGACCTAATATGTGGTCTATTCTAGAGAATATTCCATGTGCACTAGAAAAGAAAGTATAGTTGGTTGCTGTTGGGTGGAGTGTTCTGTATATGTCTACGAGGTCAAGTTGGTTGATTGTGGCATTTAGATGTTCCGTGTCTTTATTGAGCTTCTTTTTGGATGTCCTGTCCTTCACCAAAAGTGGTGTGTTGATGTCTGCTACTATTGTTGTGGAGCTGTCTATCTCACTTTTCAATGCTGATAGAGTTTGTTTTATGTATCTCGCAGCCCTGTCATTGGGTGCATAAATATTTAATATGGTTATATCTTCTTGGTGTATTTGTCTCTATAATCATTTTATAGTGTCCTTCCTCATCCTTTCTCATGGATTTAACTTTAAAGTCTATTTTGTCAGAAATTAATATTGCTACTCCTGCTCTTTTTTTGATTGTTGTTTGCTTGATATATTTTTTCCATCCTTTGAGTTTTAGTTTGTTTGTGTCTCTAAGTCTAAGGTGTGTCTCTTGTAGGCAGCATATAGACGGATCTTGTTTTTTAATCCATTCTGCCACTCTCTGTCTGTTTATTGGTGCATTTAGTCCATTTACATTTAGGGTAATTATGGTTAGGTATGAATTTAGTGCTATCATTTTGATGTCTTTTTTTGTGTGTTGACAGCTTCTTTTTCCTACTTCATTTTATGTGCTGAGTAGATTTTCTTTATATATTGTCCTTTCCTCATAGTTGTTGTTATTGATTTTGTTTCTGCTGAGTCTGTATTTTTCCCTTGTATTTTATTTTGATGAGTAGGATAGTTTGTCTCCTTTGTGGTTACCTTATTATTTACCCCTATTTTTCTAAATTTAAAACTAACTTTTACTTCTTTGTATTGCAGTATCTTCGTCTCCATATGGAAGGTGTATGATTACATTTGTTCATCCCTCTTTATTATTTTAATGTTGTCTTCTTTTATATGATAACATCGCCGTTACCCTGTGTTGGGCTTTTTTTTTTTTCAATCTTGCTTTGGTTTTTTTTTTTTTTTTGGATTTTCCTCTCTGCGTTGACTTCTGGTTGCTCTGCCCAGTGTTCTAGCCTTGGGTCGATACCTGATATTATTGATTTTCTAACCAAAGAACTCCCTTTAGTATTTCTTGTAGTTTTGGTTTGGTTTTTACCAATTCCCTCAACTCGTATTTATCTGGAAATCTCTTAATTTCACCTTCATATTTAAGAGACAGTTTTGATGGATATATGATTCTTGGCAGACAATTTTTTTCCTTCAATTTTTTAAATATGTCATCCCATTGTCTTCTTGCCTGCATGGTTTCTGCCGAGTAGTCCGAGCTTATTCTTATTGGCTCTCCCTTGTAGGTGACTTTTCTTTTATCCCTCGCTGCTCTTATAATTGCCTCTTTATCTTTGGTTTTGGCAAGCTTGATTATAATATGTTTTAGTGACTTTCTTTTAACATCTACCTTATGCGGAGTTCGATGAGCATCTTGGATAGATATCTTCTCATCTTTCACAATATCAGGGAAGTTTGCTGCCAACAAATCCTCAACAATTTTCTCCGTATTTTCTGTTATCCCTCCCTGTTCTGGTACTCCAATCGCTCGTAGGTTATTTCTCTTGATACAGTCCCACATGATTCTTAAGGTTTCTTCATTTTTTTAAATTCTTTTATCTGATTTTTCTTCAAATATATTAGTGCCAAGTGATTTATCTTCGAGTTCCGAAATTGTAGCTTCTACTTGCTCAATTCTGCTCCTCTGACTTTCTATTTAGTTATCTAATTCTGTAATTTCATTGTTAATCTTCTGAATTTCTGATTGCTGTCTGTCTATGGATTTTTCCAGCTTATTAAACTTTTCATTATGTTCCTGAATAATCTTTCGGATTTCTTCAGTTGCTTTATCTGTGTGTTCCTTGGCTTGTTCTGCATATTGCCTCATTTCCTTCCTGATGTCTTGAAGGGTTCTGTATATTAAACTTTTGTATTCTGCATCTGGTAATTCCAGGAAGGCACTTCATCTGAAAGATCCCTGGATTCTTTGTTTTGAGATCCTGCTGAGGTGATCATGGTGTGTTTATTTATGTGACTTGATATTGACTGCTGTCTCCAAGACATCAATAAGGTATTGTATTAGTTTATGCTTGCTTACTGTGTCATAGCTGCTTGCTTTTTTAGTTTTGGTATACCCCTATGGGTTGCTTGAGTGAGCTAGCTTGATTATTTTCACCTTTGGAGCTCTTGTGTCCTGTCTTCAGCTGGCTAGAGCTGTTATCAGGTATACCAGTCTAAGAGACCATTCAGTTTTCTTGTATGAATTCAACTCAGGTTTCCAGGTACCTGATATCAAGTGTGTGGTACAGGCTCTGTCCTACAGTCTTAGAGGGGCAGGGGTGATTGGCGTATATACCCATATCTGATTGCAGCAGGGGGTCACACTCTGAACAAGGCAAGGGGCTGAGAACCAACCCCCAAGTGTCTCTGAGGAAAACGCATCTCTCTTCCCTAGAGCATGCTGGTGGGTGGGCTCTGAGGAGGGACCATGGGCACCCAAAGATTTTGTTGTAAGGACTGGGAGGTACCAGTTATCCCTGGACCCTTGTCGCGGGAGGCTGGGTGACCCAAGTGGAGGCACCAGTCCTTAGGTCCCTGTTGTGGGTAGGTGAGGACCTTGTTTAATAGGCAAAGCAATGTCAAACGTCAAACTCCCACCTCTCCACCGCACAGCTGAAATGGTTGTAGTTTGCCAACAAGGGCCTATTCTCCCGAAATAGGCCCAACAGGTCCAGAAGAGAAAGGTGCTCAGTGTCCATGGACGGTTTATGCCTGGGCAGGAGCTGGTTCTGTCCTGAGCTCCCCCAGTTAATGGAGCTAGCAAATTATCTTTTCCCCCCAGTTGCAAATTTTTTCCTTCCCCAAGGGTGGGAGGATGGCTCTAGGTGCTCACCAGGGTCTATCTCAGGCCCAGGGATTCAGCCTCTGAAGCTGGCTTGTGGGTGGGGGGGAGGAGCTGTAAAATGTACGCAAGTACTTAGTTTTTGCCGAGCGCACCCTTCTCCTCCGGTTCCGGATGTGTGAGTGGGCTGTGTGGCTGGCTGCTTCTCCCTGAGCGAACCGCGGCCGAATACTAGTACCAGCCCGCCGCTGCCACCGCTGCTCCGGGAATGGTTCCTGAGGGCTCCCCGCGATTCAGGTCCGGTAACTCCTCTCCACTTCTGAACAGCCTCTTCCTTCTCCTGCCCCTCAATTCATTGTTTAAGCTTCCTTTGATGCTCAGGGCTCCCAGCTTGTCACAAATATACTCGTTTTACGTGTTTTTTCGGGTCTTTGTTGTAAAGAGGGCTCGACAGAAGTGTCTGTGTATTCCGCCATCTTGGCTCCGCCTCCTCCTTCCATCTTCTTTTGATGCTTCTTGCGTCATTTAATATTTTCCCCATCAAATCTTTCACTATTGCAACTCGAGGCTTGAATTTTGTCTTCAGTTCTTTCAGCTTGAGAAACATTGAGCGTTATCTTCCCTTTTGGTTTTCCATTTACAGCTCTTTGCACATGTCATTACTTTGTCTTCTCGAGCCGCCCTTTGAAATCTTCTGTTCAGTTCTTTTACTTCATCAATTCTTCCTTTTGCTTTAGCTGCTCGACGCTTGAGAGCAAGTTTCAGAGTCTCCTCCGATATCCATCTTGGTCTTTCCTTTCTTTTCAATGACCTCTTGCTTTCTTCATGGATGATGTCCTTGATGTCATTCCACAACTCGTCTGGTCTTTGATCACCAGTGTTCAATGCATGAAGTCTATTCTTGAGAAGGTCTCTAAATTCAGGTGGCATATACTCAAGGTCATATTTTGGCTTTCTTGGACTTGCTGTGATTTTCTTCAGTTTCAGTTTGAACTTGCATATGAGCAACTGATGGTCTGTTCCACAGTTGGCCCCTAGCCTTGTTCTGACTGATGATATTGAACTTTTCCATCATCTCTTTCCACAGATGTAGTCAATTTGATTTCTGTGTGTTCCATCTGGCGAGGTCCATGTGTATAGTCACTGTTTATGTTGGCGAAAGAAGGTATTTGCAATGAAGAAGTTGTTAGTCTTGCAAAATTCTATCATTCAGTGTCTGGCATTGTTTCCATGTTTTCCAATTACTGTTCCTTCTTCTTTGTTTCCAACTTTTGTGTTAAAATCACCAGTAATTATCAATGCATCTTGATTGCATGTTCAATCAATTTCAAACTGCAGCAGCTGATAAAAATCTTGTATTTCTTCATCTTTGGCCTCAGCAGCTGGTGCATATATTTGAGTAATAGTCATGTTAACTGGTCTTCCTTGTAGGTGTATGGATATTATCCTATCACTGACAGGATTGTACTTCAGGATAGATCTTGAAATGTTCTTTTTGAAGATGAGTGCAACACCATTCCTCTTCAAGCTGTCCTTCCTAGCATGGTAGACTATATGATTGCCCGATTCAATATGGCCAATACCAGGACTAATGCCTAGGATATTGATGTTTATGTGTTCCATTTCATTTTTGATGATTTTTAATTTTCCTAGATTCATACTTCATACATTCCAGGTTCTGATTATTAGTGGATGTTTGCAGCTGTTTCTTCTCATTTTAAGTCATGCCACATCAGCAAATGAAGGTCCTGAAAGCTTTACTCCATCTACATCATTAAGGTTGACTCTACTTTGAGGAGACAGCTCTTCCCCAGTCATCTTTTGAGTGCCTTCCAACCTGGGGGGCTCATCTTCCAGCACTATATCAGACAGTGTTCCACTGCTATTCATAAGATTTTCACTGGCTAATACTTTTCAGAAGTAGACTGCCAGGTCCTTCTTCCTAGTCTGTTCTAGTCTGGAAGCTCAGCTGTAACCTGTCCTCCATGGGTGACCCTGCTGGTATCTGAATACTGGTGGGTGGCATAGCTTCTAGCATCACAGCAACACGCAAGCCCCCACAGTATGACAAACTGACTGACACGTGGGGGAATGTTTCCTTAATAGATTTTATTATGCCATTTGACCTAGATACCCCCTGAAACCATGGTCCTCAGAGCCCTGCCCCTGCTACTCTGGCCTTTGAAGCATTCGGTTTATTCAGGAAATTTCTTACCTCTTGGTTTAGTTCAGTTGTGTTGACCTCTCCTGTATTGTGTGTGTGTTCTTTCCCTTCACCTAAAATGGTGGCGTAGTGGTTAAGTGCTACGGCTGCTAACCTAAAGGTCAGCAGTCCAAATCCGCCAGGCGCTCCTTGGAAACTCTATGGGGCAGTTCTACTCTATCCTATAGGTTCGCTATGAGTTGGAATCGACTCGATGGCAATGGGTATGGGTTCACCTAAAATAGCTCTTGTGTACTATCTAATTAGTGAATACCCCTCTTACCCCCTCCCTCCTCACCCTCATAACCATCAAAGGATATTTTCTTCTGTGTTTAAACTATTCCTTGAGTTCTTATGATAGTGGTCTTTATGTTTTTCTTGTATTTTGATGGGTAGGATTGTTAGTCTCCTTTGTGGTTACCTTAATATTTACCCCTATTTTTCTAAGTTTAAACCTAAATTTTATTTCTTTATATTGCTTTGACTTCCTCTCCATATGAAAGATCTACGACTACTTTTTTTAGTCCTTCTTTATTGTTTTAATGTTGTCATCTTTTACATAATGACATTGCTGTTTCCCTGTTTTGAGCGCTTTTTCATCTTGATATGTTTTTGTAATTTCCCTGACTGGGTTGATATCTGGTTGCTCTGTCCTGTGTTCTAGTCTTGGGTTGGTATCTGATATTATTGATTTCTAACCAGAGAACTCCCTTTAGTATTTCTTGTAGTTTTGGTTTGGTTTGTACAAATTCCCTAATCTTTTGTTTATTTGGAAATGTCTTAATTTTGCCTTCATATTTGAGAGACAGTTTTGCTGGATATATGATTCTTGGCTGGCAATTTTTGTCCTTCAATGCTTTATATAAGCCATCCCATTGCCTTGTTGCCTGCATGATTTCTGCTGAGTAGTTCCCGCTTGTTTTTATTGACTCTCCTTTATAGGTGACTTTTCGTTTATCCCTAGCCGCTCTTAAAATTCTCTCTTTATCTTTGATTTTGGCAAGTTTGATTATAATATGTCTAGGTTACTTTCTTTTGAGAGCTACCTTATGTGGAGTTTGATGAACATCTTGGATAGATACCTTTTCATCTTTCACAATATCAGGGAAGTTTTCTGCCAACAAATCTTCAACAATTCTGTATGTATTTTCTGTTATTCCTCCTTGTTCTGGTACTCCAATCACTTGTAGGTTATTTCTTTTGACAGAGTCCTACATGATTCTTAGGGTTTCTTCATTTTGTAAAATTCTTTTATCTGATTTTTCTTTGCATATATTGGTGCCAAGTGTTTTATCTTCAATCTCACCAATTCTGCCGTCCACTTGCTCAATTCTGCTCCTCTGACTTTCTACTGAGTTGTCTGATTCTGAAATTTTATTGTTAATCTTCTGAATTTCTGATTGCTGTCATTCTGCAGATTCTTGCAGCCTATTAAATTTTTCATTATGTTCACGAATAACCTTTTTTTATTTTCTTCAACTGCTTTATCTGTGTGTTCCTTGGCTTGTTCTGTTTTTTGCCTGATGTCTTTCCTGATCTCTTGAAGAGTTCTGTGTATTAATCTTTTGTATTCTACATATGGCAATTCCAGGAAGATATCCTCATCTGGAAGATTCCTTGATTCTTTGTTTTGAGAGCTTTTGAAGTGGTCATGGTCTGCTTCTTTATGGGATTTGATATTGGCTGTTGTCTCTGAGCTATCTATAAGTTATTGTTTTAATTTAGTTTATATTTTTTCCTGTATCCTAGCTTCTTGCTTTGTTTTGTTTTGATATGCCCAAATAGGCTGCTTGAGTGAGCTAGCTTGATTATTTGCACCTTTGAAGTTCTAACATCTTGTCACCAGATGGCTAGAGCTGTTACCAGGTATATGAGCCTAGGAGTTTATTCAGTATTCTTGTATGGGTTCAACTGAGGTGTTCAGGTAGTTGGTCATCAAGTGTGTGGTACAAGCTCTGTCCTACAGTCTTCGAGGGGCAGGGGTGATTGGTGTAGGCACAGGTACCTGGTTGCAGCAGCAGAGTTACACTCTGAACAAGGCAGGGGCTGACAGCCATCCCCCAAGTGTCTGCGAGGAAAGCCCGTCCCTGTTCCCTAGAGCACACACGTGGGTGGGTTTTGCAGCCAGACCGTGAGCACCCAATGCTTGTAAGAACTGGAAGGGACCACTTATCCTTGGACCCCTGTCGTGGGTGGCTAGGTGATATGGGTGGAGCCACCAGTCCTCATGCCCTTGATGTGGGTAGGTGAGGACCCTGTTTAATAGGCAAAGCAGTGTCAAACATCAAAAACCCACCTTTCCACCACACAGCTGAAACAGTTCAAGCAGATCTCCAGCACATACACGGTCTGCCAACAAGGGCCTAATCTCCTGAAATGGGCCCACACAGGTCCATGCAGGGGTGAAAGGTATTCAAAGTCCATGGACAGTGTGAGCCTGGACAGGAGCCGCTTCTGTCCTGAGCTCCTCAGCTTAGTGGAGCTGGCAGATTATTCCCCCCCCCCCAATTGTTAATTTATTCCTTCTCCATGGCCGGGAGAATGGCTCAGGATATGCAGCAGAACCTATCTCAGCCCCAGAGAAATCGACAGCCACTGAAGTCAGCTCAGGGGCTGGGGGCATGGTAAAATAAACAAAAGTACTTAGCTTTTGGTGAGAGCACTGTTAGTCTCTGATTTCGGAGGTGTGAATAGACTGTGTGACTTGCTGTCTCTACCTGAGGAAACCATGTCCCAAATGCTCCCACCAGCCCTGCTGGGGTCACTCTAGGGGATCGTGCTTGGGGGCGCTGTTTCCCACCGAGTCAGGTCTGGCAACTCCTCACTGCTTCTGATCCATCTCTCCCTCCCCTTGCCACCCAGTCTGATTTCCTAACTTTGCCTTTGATGTTCAGAGCTCCTAGCTTGTCATATATATAATTGTTTCACTTGTTTTTTTTGGTCTTTGTTGTAAGAGGGATCACCAGAAGCATCTGACTACTAATCTGCCATCTTGGCCCCGCCCCTAGGGTCACTATGATTTGGAACCTACTCGATGGCACCTAACAACAACAACCAAAAATTCACACCACCTTACCTAAGCATTAGCTCCACACTTCTTTAATATCTGCCCTATTCTAGGCCCTGTGGTTCTCCACACCTACTGTTTTCTTTATGTTTCATTGTTGAGCTGCAAAGAAGCCAAAATATTTCTAGGCCAAAGGTAAAGTTGTTGAAAGTTCTCTGATGGCTATAGAAGTCATTTTTTTTTCCTTGACTTGAACGAAATGCATTGGAATGTTAGTTGTGTTCCTATAAATACAGGAATCCTTATGGCACCTTTCTACTTTTACACTGGTTTGAAAACAGTGAGTGGGGTTCTCTTCTTATTCATACTTGAATTTTAGGAGCTTAGCAAGAATTGGGTACACAGTTGGCCAAAGGCAATCGTAGAATTTCTATATTGAAGGGAGGTTTAGTTGCTGTTGAAAGGGGGTGAGGGAAGGATAGGGACCTTACCTTGAATCCATGTTTACTTTGCAATAAACCAAAAACCAAACCTGTTGCCCTCAAGTCGATTCCAACTCGTAGCGACCCTATAAGACAGAGTAGAACTGCACATAGAGTTTCCAAGGAGAGCCTGGCAGATTTGAACTGCCAGCCCTTTGGTTAGCAGCCATAGCACTTAACCACTATGCTACCAGGGTTTCCTACTTACCAGTAGGTTTTACTTAAACAATATGTTAATTTGGAATCATTTAGTGAGTTCTGATAGAAATGATAGTGCAGATCCCCTCACCTGGCCAGGATACTCACTGGTGGATTTGGAATAAGAAAATAATTGAGATAGTCTCTGTGGTGGTGGATTTTATATATCAATTTGGCTAGGCTATGGTGCCCAGTTATTTGGTCAAACACCAGTCTAGATGTTGTATGAAGGTATTTATACATGATTAACATTTAAATCAGTTGATCTTAAATAGATTATCTTCCACAATGTGGGTGGGCCTCATCCAACCAGTTGAAAGCTTTAAGAGTAAAAACTGAGGTTTCCTATGCTAAGCATAGAAAAATTCCATCAAGGAGCTTTAATTTTAGATAAATGAGCCTGTTATTTAAAGAATTTGTGAGTATATAATATAGATTCGATGGCACTGGGTTTGGATTATAGATCATGAGTGAAAAGACAAAAGGCAAATAGAGCGAGGAGGCAAGAATATCAATTTCTGTATAAATCTTGAATGGAGTTTCAACCCACGATTAGAGCTTTATCCAGAACATTCTAGAAATATTGAATAAAAATTGGCCTTTCTGAAAATTCATCTTTCCTAATTTGTAGAAATTCTTCTAGAGTAGGGTTGAATTTACTTTTTACTTTGTCTCTCTCTATTATCCAGTGAAAGAGCTCTGGTGGCACAATGGTTAAGCACTCAGCTACTAACCAAAAAGTTGGTAGTTCAAAACCACCCAGCAACTCCACGGCTCATAGAGATTAAAACAAAAAAACCAAACCCATTGCTTTCGATTCTGACTCATAGTGACCCTACAAGATAGAGTAGAACTGCCCCACAGAGTTTCCAACAATGTAATCTTTATGGAAGCAGACTGCTACATTTCTCCCATGGAGCGGCTGGTAGATTCGAACCACCGACTTTTTGGTTAGCAGCTGACTGCTTAGCAGATGGGCCACTAGAGCTCCTCTCTGTAAATATTACTGTCTAGAAAACCCTATAGGGCAGTTCTAGTCTGACATATGGGGCCTCTATGAGCAGAAATTGACTCAATGGCACCTAACAACAACAATAATTATTTAGTAGGGAGTTGAGTATATAAGTGGAAGAAGAACAGGGGTAGCCCCCTTAACTGGGTGGCTTATCTCTTTCTGAAAGAGATACTGATATAGAATTGGGCTGGGTACTCTCATTCTGTTAGTGTACCATTTCCACTCTGGAATATAAAAAGGGAGAATTTTTTTAATTCTAAGAAATTATGGCCACTTGATTCTCATTTTCTCTCTGACTTCTTCAATGCTACCTCTTTTCCAAGCAAACCAGTACAGGAAAAATTTGTTCCATAACTAAATTATATCTTCAAACGTTGAGTAAGTTAGAGAGATAACTCATCAGTAATTTTGGGTGGGCAGAGTGGATAACTAAAGGTTTAACCTTTTAACTTATGGACTTTGTTGAATCATTTGAGGAATGAAAATCTTTCCAAAACATGCCATACCTTTCTTTGCCTTCTTGGGCTAATGACACTGCTTTCCAAATTTCTTCTTACCCATGAAACTCATTCATTCATTCATCTACCAAACATTAATTGAATATCAAATTCGTTTCAATCACTGTGTTCAGCCTTGAGAATATAAAGGTGCAGAAGACATGGCCCCTACTTTCTAGAAGCCTGCAGCTGTATATACAATGTAGTAGCCCGTGCAGAGCCCTGGTAGCACAGTGGTTAAAGCGATCGACTGCTATCCAAAAGGTCGGCAGTTCGAAACCACCAGAAGCTCTGTGGGAGAAAGATGTGGTAGTCTGCTTCTGGAGAGATTTACAGCCTCAAAAACTCTATGGGGTCGCTATGAATCAGAATCAACTTGATGGCAGTGGGTTTAGATGTCGCTGTAGATGGGTGTGTTATTGGTGAGACTAAGGGAGAGTTGACTCCAGTATGGCTCACGATGGCCTTGCATGAGACAGTCAGTGAAGTCAGCTTTCGTTTTGGGCATTTGACCCTTCTCATGAAGACTCAGTAAGACATATTCAGCTGCACAACCACTTAGTGTGATGTGACAGGCTGCCTGAAAATTAAAGAAATATACCAAACGCTGAAACAACTGTTCCCCAAGGTATTCTCACTCTTTAGAGAGACCTTTCTTTGCTGTTGCTATTGTGGTTAAAGGAGCCACTGGTTTGGCCAGCTGATTGGCCTTTGGATGGGGCCTAATGGGAGTCAACTCATTCAAAGTCAAGACATTGTCCCTGCAAGTCAGAGGTGTACTAATTAGCGTATATTTCCAAATGTCACTGCTTAGCATGTCTCTAACTTGTACACTGATATCCTTAGAATGAAGGAGTATATGCCTGGATCTAGAGTTGAGCAAAGCTCTCTCTGGGTGGAAAGCTCCAGCAGAAGCCCTGATGTCAACAGAAGGCTACTCATGGCAAGGAAACAGAGTGAGAGGAGGTGGCTGGATGATTTTAATAACTGCTGGATGATTTTAATAACTGCTTGGCTGTTTAGCCAGATGCAGCCATGTCCACTACAGGGACCTACTTGCTACAGGGTTTGGCCGGCTATATTTATGGGTCAGGGCACCTCCTCTCACTGGACAGTGCTGAGTGGACACTGACAATTTTGAATCAATTTTGGTTCTCTTTCCATGATGACAACACTATTTCTGAGAATACATTTCCTTTAGCCATTATTGACCTTGCTATAAATGAGGTTCTCTTCTTGCTTGATAATCTACTTTTTTTTAAGGCGTGATATGTTAATTTCATCAGTCAAAATCTTAGAGTTCTGGTAGCATCTTCCTGCAGAGTTGCTCTCCACGTCCCATGTTTTGTCAGCTCAGTGAGATAGGTTATCATCTGGTAAGAAGCCACTTTGCTGCCATCACTTAAGCCTATTATGCTAAAATTATTTCCTTCTAAAAACATTTTGGAGGTCCAAAGGATGATAAAAGTAGCTTGCAAACCAACTTGTCCATCCCTTTAAACATTTTGCAAGCTAGAGGTAAATTTTCAATGACTGAACGTGTTAGGGTGTTAAAATATTCCAATTTTATGAGAACTTTCAATGTTAGCATAAGCATTAAGTCCACATGCATCTTATCTTTGTCAGCTTGGTACCATGGATCCACTGGCCCATGCTAAGGTAGAAGTAGGCCAAAGTAACCAAAAGGGACCAGTATGAGCATCCATATGAAACCCTCCAGGAGATAAAATATGCTCAGAAATGAGTATTCTGTAGAACTCTCAGATAATGTCCTGTGATCATTATTTGAAGACCTGTTGACTGGCTGAATTTAGCTTTCTAATGACACTAGCATGTGAAACAACAAAGCCATATACCTGGAAGAATGCATAAACCAAAAAAAAAAAAAACCCCACTGCCATCGAGTCGATTCCGACTCATAGTGACCCTGTAGGACAGAGTAGAACTGCCCCATAGAGTTTCCAAGGAGCACCTGGTGGATTTGAACCGCCGACTCTTTGGTTAGCAGCCATAGCACTTAACCACTATGCCACCAGGGTTTCTGGAAGAATGCATATAGCTGAACCATTGACTGAACTCAATTGTCCATGTTATCTTTTAAAAAAATTATTGATATATAATTCACATACCATAAAATTCAACCTTTTAAAATATATAAATTTGATGGCTTTTAGTATATTTGTGATGTTGTGCAACCATTACCACTATCTAATTCCAGAACATTTTATCGTACCACCCACTGGCGGGGGGGACACTCATCAGCAGTCACACCCAACTCCTGGCAACCACTAAGCTGCATACTATCTCTATGGATTTGACCATCTTGGACATTTCTTATAAATGGAATCATACAACATGTGGTCGTTTTTGTTTGACTTCTTTTCCTCGTATAATGTTTTCAGTGTTCATCCACGTTATAGCATGTACGAGTACTTCATTTCTTTTTTTTCTTTTTTTTTATTATTGTACTGTACATGAAGGTTTACAGAACAAACTAGTTTCTCATTAAACAATTAATACACATATTGTTTTGTGACATTGGTTACCAACCCCATGACATGTCCAACACTCTCCCCTTCTTGACATTGGGGATCCCTATTACCAGCTTTCCTGTCTCCTCCTGTCTTTCCCTACAGTTTTTTTAAAATAATTTTTATTGTGCTTTAAGTGCAAGTTTACTAATCAAGTCAGTCTGTCACTTATAAGCTTATATACACCTTACTCCATACTCCCACTTACTCTCCCCCTAAGGAGTCATCCCACTCCCTTCTTCTAGTCTTTCCTTTTGTGACCGTTTTGCCAGTTTCTAACCCTCTCTACCCTCCCATTTCCCCTCCAGACAGGAGATGCCAACACAGTCTCAAGTGTCCACCTGATACAAGTAGCTCACTCTTCATCAGCATCTCTCTCCAACCCATTGTCTAGTCCCTTCCATGTCTGATGAGTTCTCTTCAGGAATGGTTCCTGTCCTGGGCCAACAGAAGGCTTGGGGACCATGACCGCTGGGATTCTTCTAGTCTCAGTCAGACCATTAAGTCTGGTCTTTTTATGAGAACTTGGGGTCTGCATCCCACTATTCTCCTGCTCCCTCAGGGGTTCTCTGTTGTGCTCCCTGTCAGGGCAGTCATCGGTTGTGGCTGGGCACCATCTAGTTCGTCTGGTCTCAGGAGGATGTAAGTCTCCCTTGCCAATCTGGATGCCCTTTATTTCTTTATCTAGCCTAATTGCCCTGGCTAGGACCTCCAGCACAATGTTGAATAAGAGTGGTGATGAAGGGCATCCTTGTCTGGTTCCTAGTCTCAAGGGGAATGCTTTCAGGTTCTCTCCATTTAGGATGATGTTGGCTATTGGCTTTGTATAAATGCCCTTCATCGTGTTGAGGAATTTTCCTTCTATTCCTATTTTGCTGAAAGTTTTTATCATGAATGAGTGTTGAGCATTGTCAAATGCCTTTCCTGCCTGAATTGATAAAATCATGTGATCCTTATCTTTCGTTTTATTAATATGATGGATTACATTAATTGTTTTTCAGATGTTGAACCATCCCTGCATAAAAAAAAAAAACTTTTTTTTTTTTTTTTTTTACCTGGTATGAATTCCACTTGGTCATGGTGAATTATTTTTTTGATATGTTGTTGAATTCTTTTGGCTAGAATTTTGTTGAGGGTTTTTGCATCTAAGTTCACATTCATGAGGGATATAGGTCTGTAATTTTCTTTTTTTGTGGTGTCTTTATTTGGTTTCAGTATCAGGGATATGCTGGCTTCATAGAATGAGTTTGGGATTATTCCATCCATTTCTATGCTCTGAAATATCTTTAGTAGTAATGCTACTAACTCTTCTCTGAAAGTTTGGTAGAACCCTGCAGTAAGGCTGTCGGGGCCAGGGCTTTTGTTCATTGGGAGTTCTCGATTACCTTTTCAACCTCTTCTTTTGTTACGGGTGTATTGAGTTGTTCTACCTCTGTTTGTGTTAGTTTAGGTAGGTAGTGCCTTTCTAGGAATTCATCCATTTCTTCTAGGTTTTCAAATTTGTTAGAGTACAATTTTTTATACTAGTCTGACTTGATTCTTTTAATTTCAGCTGGGTCTGTTGTAATATTGCCCATCTTATTTCTTATTTCGTTTATTTGCTTCCTCTCCTGTTTTCTTTTGTTAGTTTGGCCAATGGTTAATCAATTTTGTTAATTTTTTCAAAGAACCAGCTATTAGTCTTGTTCATTCTTTCAATTGTTTTTCTGTTTTCTATTTCATTTAATTTGGCTCTAATTTGTATTATTTACTTTCTTCTTGTGTGTGAGGGTTTCTTTTGTTGCTCTCTTTGTATTTGTTCAAGTTGTAGGGATAATTCTTTGATTTTGGCCCTTTCTTCTTTTTGGATGTGTGCATTTATTGTTATAAATTGACCTCTGAGCAGTGCTTTCGCTGTGTCCCAAAGGTTCTGATAGGAAGTGTTTTCATTCTCGTTGGATTCTATGAATTTCTTCATTCCATCCTTAATGTCTTCTATAACCCTATCTTTTTTGAGCAGGGTTTTGTGTAGTTTCCAAGTGTTTGATTTCTTTTCCCTGCTTTTTCTGTTATTGATTTCTACTTGTATGTTCTATGGTCAGAGAAGATGCTTTGTAATATTTCAGAGTTTTTGATTCTGCTAAGGCTTGCTTTATGACCTAATGTGTGATCTATTCTAGAAAATGTACCATGTGCACTAGAAAAGAAAATGTACTTGACTGCTGTTGGGTGGAGTGTTCTATATATATATGTCTATGAGGTCAAGTTGGTTGAGGTCAAGTTGGTTGATGGTAGCATTTAGATCTTCCGTGTCTTTATTGAACTTCTTTCTGGATGTCCTGTACTTCACTGAATGTGGTGTGTTGAAGTTTCCTACTATAATTTTGGAGCTGTCTATCTCACTTTTCAATGCTTACTGAATTTGTTTTATATATCTTCCAGCCCTGTGATTGGGTGCAAAAGTATTTATTATGGTTGTATCCTCCTGGTGTTTTGTCTGTTTAATCATTATATAGTGTCCTTCCTTATCATTTATGATGGATTTAACTTTAAAGTCTATTTGGTCAGAAATTAATATTGCTACTCCTGCTTTTTTTTGCTTGTTGTTTGCTTGATATATTTTTTTCCATCCTTTGAGTTTTAGTTTGTTTGTGTCTCTAAGTCTAAGCTGTGTCTCTTGTAGGCAGCATATAGACAGATCATGTTTTTTAATCCATTCTGCCACTCTCTGTTTCTTTATTGGTGCATTTAGTTCATTAACATTCAGCGTAATTATGGATAGGTATGAATTTAGTGCTATCATTTTGATGTTTTTTTTGTGTGTTGTTGACAGTTTCCCTTTCCCACTTAATTTTTTGTGCTGAGTATTTTATCTTTATATAGTGTCTTTTCCTCTTCGCTGTTGTTGATTTTGTTTCTGCAGTCTCTATTTTTTTCTTGTATTTTATTTTGATGAATAGGATAGTTTGTCTCCTTTGTGGTTACCTTAATATTTACCCCTATTTTCCTAAATTTAAACCTATCTTTATTTCTTTATATCGCCTTGTCTTCCTCTCCATATGAAAGATCTATGACTCATTTCTTAGTCCCTCTTTGTTTTAATATTGTCTTCTTTTACATAATAACATCTCTGTTCCCCTGTTTTGAGTGTTTTTTTTAAGTATATATATATTTTTATTAACTTTTATTAAGCTTCAGGTGAACGTTTACAAATCCAATCAGTCTGTCACATATAAGTTTACATACATCTTACTCCATACTCCCACTTGCTCTCCCCCTATTGAGTCAACCCTTTCAGTCTCTCCTTTCGTGACAATTTTGCCAGCTTCCCTCTCTCTCTATCCTCCCATCCCCCCTCCAGACAAGAGTTGCCAACACAATCTCAAGTGTCCACCTGATATAATTAGCTCACTCTTCATCAGCATCTCTCTCCCACCCGCTGACCAGTCCCTTTATGTCTGATGAGTTGTCTTCGGGGATGGTTCCTGTCCTGTGCCAACAGAAGGTCTGGGGACCATGGCCGCCGGGATTCCTCTAGTCTCAGTCAGACCATTAAGTATGGTCTTTTTGTGAGAACTTGGGGTCTGCATCCCACTGATCTCCTGTTCCCTCAGGAGTTCTCTGTTGTGCTCCCTGTCAGGGCAGTCATCGATTGTGGCCGGGCACCAACTAGTTCTTCTGGTCTCAGGATGATGTAGGTCTCTGGTTCATGTGGCCTTTTCTGTCTCTTGGGCTCTTAGTTGTCGTGTGACCTTGGTGTTCTTCATTTTCCTTTGCTCCAGGTGGGTTGAGACCAATTGATGCACCTTAGATGGCCGCTTGTTAGCATTTAAGACCCAAGATGCCACATTTCAAAGTGGGATGCAGAATGTCTTCATAATAGAATTATTTTGCCAGTTGGCTTAGAAGTCCCATCAAACCATGCTCCCCAGATCCCCGCCCTTGCTCCGCTGACCTTTGAAGCATTCGTTTTATCCTGGAAACTTCTTTGCTTTTGATCCAGTCCAATTGAGCTGACCTTCCATGTATTGAGTGTTGTCTTTCCCTTCACCCAAAGCAGTTCTTATCTACTGATTAATCAATAAAAAACCCTCTCCCTCCCTCCCTCCCCCCTTCGTAACCACAAAAGTATGTGTTCTTTTCAGTTTATACTATTTCTCAAGATCTTATAATAGTGGTCTTATACAATATTTGTCCTTTTGCCTCTGACTAATTTCGCTTAGCATAATGCCTTCCAGGTTCCTCCATGTTATGAAATGTTTCACAGATTCCTCACTGTTCTTTATCGATGCGTAGTATTCCATTGTGTGAATATACCACAATTTATTTACCCATTCATCCGTTGATGGAGACCTTGGTTGCTTCCAGCTTTTTGCTATTGTAAACAGAGCTGCAATAAACATGGGTGTGCATATATCTGTTTGCGTGAAGGCTCTTGTATCTCTAGGGTATATTCCGAGGAGTGGGATTTCTGGGTTGTATGGTAGTTCTGTTTCTAACTGTTTAAGATAATGCCAGATAGATTTCCAAAGTGGTTGTACCATTTTACAGTCCCACCAGCAGTGTATGAGAGTTCCAATCTCTCCGCAGCCTCTCCAACATTTATTATTTTGTGTTTTTTGGATTAATGCCATCTTTGTTGGTGTGAGATGGAATCTCATCGTAGTTTTAATTTGCATTTCTCTAATGGCTAATGATCGAGAGCATTTTCTCATGTATCTGTTGGCTGCCTGAATATCTTCTTTAATGAAGTGCATGTTCATATCATTTGCCCACTTCTTGATTGGGTTGTTTGTCTTTTTGTGGTTGAGTTTTGACAGAATCATGTAGATTTTAGAGATCAGGCGCTGGTCTGAGATGTCATAGCTGAAAATTCTTTCCCAGTCTGTAGGTGGTCTTTTTACTCTTTTGGTGAAGTCTTTAGATGAACATAGGTGTTTGATTTTTAGGAGGTCCCAGTTATCGGGTTTCTCTTCATCATTTTTGGTAAAGTTTTGTATTCTGTTTATGCCTTGTATTAGAGCTCCTAGGGTTGTCCCTATTTTTTCTTCCATGATCTTTATCGTTTTAGTCTTTATGTTGAGGTCTTTGATCCACTTGGAGTTAGTTTTTGTGCATGGTGTGAGGTATGGGTCCTGTTTTCATTCTTTTGCAAATGGATATCCAGTTATGCTAGCACCATTTGTTAAAAAGACTATCTTTTCCCCAGTTAACTGACACTGGTCCTTTGTCCAAATATCAGCTGCTCATACGTGGATGGATTTATATCTGGGTTCTCAATTCTGTTCCATTGGTCTATGTGCCTGTTGTTGTACCAGTACCAGGCTGTTTTGACTACTGTGGCTGTATAATAGGTTCCAAAATCAGGTAGAGTGAGGCCTCCCACTTTCTTCTTCTTTTTCAGTAATGCTTTGCTTATCCGGGGCTTCTTTCCCTTCCATATGAAATTGGTGATTTGTTTCTCTATCCCCTTAAAATATGACATTGGAATTTGGATCGGAAGTGCGTTAAATGTATAGATGGCTTTTGGTAGAATAGACATTTTTACTATGTTAAGTCTTCCTATCCATGAGCAAGGTATGTTTTTCCACTTAAGTATGTCCTTTTGAATTTCTTGTAGCAGAGCTTTGTAGTTTTCTTTGTATAGGTCTTTTACATCCTTGGTAAGATTTATTCCTAAGTATTTTATCTTCTTGGGGGCTACTGTGAATGGTATTGATTTGGTTATTTCCTCTTTGGTGTTCTTTTTGTTGATGTAGAGGAATCCAAGTGATTTTTGTATGTTTATCTTGTAACCTGAGACTCTTCCAAACTCTTCTATTAGTTTCAGTAGTTTTCTGGAGGATTCCTTAGGGTTTTCTGTGTATAAGATCATGTCATCTGCAAATAGTGATAACTTTACTTCTTCCTTGCCAATCCGGATACCTTTTATTTCTTTGTCTAGCCTAATTGCCCTGGCTAGGACTTCCAGCACGATGTTGAATAAGAGCGGTGATAAAGGGCATCCTTGTCTGGTTCCTGTTGTCAAGGGAAATGCTTTCAGGTTCTCTCCATTTAGAGTGATATTGGCTGTTGGCTTTGCATAGATGCCCTTTATTATGTTGAGGAATTTTCCTTCAATTCCTATTTTGGTAAGAGTTTTTATCATAAATGGGTGTTGGACTTTGTCAAATGCCTTTTCTGCATCAATTGATAAGATCATGTGGTTTTTGTCTTTTGTTTTATTTATGTGATGGATTACATTAATGGTTTTTCTAATATTAAACCAGCCTTACATACCTGGTATAAATCCCACTTGATCAGGGTGAATTATTTTTTTGATGTGTTGTTGGATTCTATTGGCTAGAATTTTGTTCAGGATTTTTGCATCAATGTTCATGAGGGATATAGGTCTATAATTTTCTTTTTTTGTAATGTCTTTACCCGGTTTTGGTATCAGGGAGATGGTGGCTTCATAGAATGAGTTGGGTAGTATTCCGTCATTTTCTATGCTTTGGAATACCTTCAGTAGTAGTGGTGTTAACTCTTCTCTGAAAGTTTGGTAGAACTCTGCAGTGAAGCCGTCCGGGCCAGGGCTTTTTTTTGTTGGGAGTTTTTTGATTACCGTTTCAATCTCTTTTTTTGTTATGGGTCTATTTAGTTGTTCTACTTCTGAATGTGTTAGTTTAGGTAGGTAGTGTTTTTCCAGGAATTCATCCATTTCTTCTAGGTTTTCAAATTTGTTAGAGTACAATTTTTCATAGTAATCTGAAATGATTCTTTTCATTTCATTTGGTTCTGTTGTGATGTGGTCCTTCTCGTTTTATTCGGGTTATTTGTTTCCTTTCCTGTATTTCTTTAGTCAGTCTAGCCAATGGTTTATCAATTTTTTCAAAGAACCAGCTTTTGGCTTTGTTAATTCTTTCAATTGTTTTTCTGTTCTCTAATTCATTTAGTTCAGCTCTAATTTTTATTATTTGTTTTCTTCTGGTAGCTGATGGGTTCTTTTGTTGCTCACTTTCTATTTGTTCAAGTTGTTGGGACAGTTCTCTGATTTTGGCTCTTTCTTCTTTTTGTATGTGTGCATTTATCGATATAAATTGGCCTCTGAGCACTGCTTTTGCTGTGTCCCAGAGGTTTTGATAGGAAGTATTTTCATTCTCGTTGCATTCTATGAATTTCCTTATTCCCTCCTTGATGTCTTCTATAACCCAGTCTTTTTTCAGGAGGGTATTGTTCATTTTCCAAGTATTTGATTTCTTTTCCCTAGGTTTTCTGTTACTGATTTCTAGTTTTATTGCCTTGTGGTCTGAGAAGATGCTTTGTAATATTTCGATGCTTTGGACTCTGCAAAGGTTTGTTTTATGACCTAATATGTGGTCTATTTTAGAGAATGTTCCATGTGCGCTAGAAAAAAAAGTATACTTTGCAGCAGTTGGGTGGAGAGTTCTGTATAAGTCAATGAGGTCAAGTTGGTTGATTGTTGTAAGTAGGTCTTCCGTGTCTCTATTGAGCTTCTTCCTGGATGTCCTGTCCTCCGAAAGTGGTGTGTTGAAGTCTCCTACTATAATTGTGGAGGTGTCTATCTCACTTTTCAATTCTGTTAAAATTTGATTTATGTATCTTGCAGCTCTGTCATTGGGTGCATAAATATTTAATATGGTTATGTCTTCCTGATCAATTGTCCCTTTTATCATTATATAGTGTCCTTCTTTATCCTTTGTGGTGGATTTAAGTCTAAAGTCTATTTTGTCAGAAATTAATATTGCTAGTCCTCTTCTTTTTTGCTTATTGTTTGCTTGATATATTTTTTTCCATCCTTTGAGTTTTAGTTTGTTTGTGTCTCTAAGTCTAAGGTGTGTCTCTTGTAGGCAGCATATAGATGGATCGTGTTTCTTTATCCAGTTCGTGACTCTCTGTCTCTTTATTGGTGCATTTAGTCCATTTACATTCAGTGTAATTATAGATAAATAAGTCTTTAGTGCTGTCATTTTGATGCCTTTTCATGTGTGTTGTTGGCAATTTCATTTTTCCACATACTTTTTTGTGCTGAGACGTTTTCCTTAGTAAATTGTGAGATCCTCATTTTCATAGTGTCTGACTTTATGTTAGTTGAGTCGTTACATTTTTCTTGGCTTTTGTCTTGAGTTATAGAGTTGTTATACCTTTTTGTGGTTACCTTATTATTTACCCCTATTTTTCTAAGTAAAAACCTAACTTGTATCGTTTTATATCGCCTTGTATCACTCTCCATATGGCAGTTCAATGCCTCCTGTATTTAGTCCCTCTTTTTGATTATTGTGATCTTTTACCTATTGACTTCCATGAATCCCTGTTATGTGTATTATTAATTTTTTTAATTAATCTTAATTTGTTTGGTTTTGTGATTTCCCTATTTGAGTTGATATCAGGACATTCTGTTTTGTGACCTTGTGTTGTGCTGGTATCTGATATTATTGGTTTTCTGGCCAAACAATATCCTTTAGTATTTCTTGTAGCTTTGATTTGGTTTTTGCAAATTCTCTAAACTTGTGTTTATCTGTAAATATCTTAATTTCGCCTTCATATTTCAGAGAGAGTTTTGCTGGATATATCATCCTTGGTTGGCAGTTTTTCTCCTTCAGTGCTCTGTGTACGTTGTCCCATTCCCTTCTTGCCTGCATGGTTTCTGCTGAGTAGTCTGAACTTATTGATTCTCCCTTGAAGGAAACCTTTCTTTTCTCCCTGGCTGCTTTTAAAATTTTCTGTTTGTCTTTGGTTTTGGCAAGTTTGATGATAATATGTGTTGGTGTTTTTCTTTTTGGATCAATCTTAAATGGGGTTCGATGAGCATCTTGGATAGATATCCTTTCGTCTTTCATGATGTCAGGGAAGTTTCCTGTCAGCAGATCTTCAACTATTCTCTCTATGTTTTCTGTTATCCCTCCCTGTTCTGGGACTCCAATCACACGCAAGTTATCCTTCTTGATAGAGTCCCACATGATTCTTAGGGTTTCTTCATTTTTTTTAATTCTTTTATCTGATTTTTTTTCAGCTATGTTGGTGTTGATTCCCTGGTCCTCCAGATGTCCCAGTCTACATTCTAATTGCTCGAGTCTGCTCCTCTGACTTCCTATTGCGTTGTCGAATTCTGTAATTTTATTGTTAATCTTTTGGATTTCTGAATGCTGTCTCTCTATGGATTCTTGCCACTTATTAATTTTTCCACTATGTTCTTGAATAATCTTTTTGAGTTCTTCAACTGTTTTATCAGTGTGTTCCTTGGCTTTTTCTGCAGTTTGCCTTATTTCGTTTGTGATGTCTTGAAGCATTCTGTAAATTAGTTTTTTATATTCTGTATCTGATAATTCCAGGATTGTATCTTCATTTGGGAAAGATTTTGATTCTTTTGTTTGGGGGGTTGTAGAAGCTGTCATGGTCTGGTTCTTTATGTGGTTTGATATGGACTGCTGTCTCCGAGCCATCACTGGGAAACTAGTTTTTCCAGAAAATCCGCTAAAAAAAATGCATTCAGATCCCTATCAGAGTTCTCCCTCTGGCTCAGGCTATTCGGATGTTAATGAAGCCGCCTGGGGAGGGTGGGGGAGGGATCAGAGAGATAGGAGAGTAGCACCTCAGAATATAGCCAGAGTTGCTTGTCTTGCTTGGAATGACTATTATATCTGAGATTCCCACAGGGCGCATCGCTTATGTGTGCTGGCTGTGTGGAGATTGCCCCTGGGGGGTCTGGCCCGCTGGAGTCATGGTCAGATCCTCCGCTGCCAGCCCCACGCCCAACGTTAAGGTTCCCCTGCTGGGACGGTGCACTCTCGACTCCAAAATCAGTTGCTGCCTCCTGGGGACTTCTCGTCCCGCAGGCCGCGTCGCTGTGCCGCCCTCGAGAACTGGCTGGGCCCCCTCCCAGTGTTAGTTCAGGTGAGTGGAGCAGCTCCCCGTGCTTGTGCCGTGAGCACGTGTCCTGGCTGGGACGTTGCTCTCCCCGCTCCAAGACCAGTCGCTGCCTCCCAGGGACTTCTCCCACCGGCTGCCTCGCCATGCCGCCCGCACGAACCGGCTGGGCCCCCTCCCGGAGTTAGTTCAGGGGGGTGGAGCAGCTCTCCATGCTTATGCCGTGCCTGTGCCCAGCCAGAATCCCGGCGGGATGGTTCCCCGGATGGGACGCTGCTCTCCCCGCTCCAAGATCAGTCACTGCCTCTCGGGGACTTCTCCCACAGGCTGCGTCACCACACTGCCCGTGCGAACTACCTGGGCCCCCTCCCGGAGTGAGTTCGGGGGCTAGGGCTGGGCCCCTTGTTTGTGCCGTCTGCTCCCTTGGGCTCTGCCCCAAATCGGGCGCCGAAGGTTACCTGACTGGTACGCTGGCTCCAGGCTCTGAAAACAATCGCTGCTTCCCCGTATTTGTTCGTTCTCTGTCTCTAAATCTGTGTTTGTTGTTCAGGGTTCGTAGATTGTTATGTATGTGATTGATTCACTTGTTTTTCCGAGTCTTTGTTGCAAGAGGGATCCGAGGTAGTGTCTACCTAGTCCACCATCTTGGCCCCGCCTCCTTGAGCGTTTTTTAAATCTTGATTTATTTTTGTGATTTCCCTGTCTGGATTGACATCTGATTGTTCTGCCCAGTGTTCTAGTCTTGGGTTGATACCTGATGTTATTGATTTTCTAAAAAAAGAACTCCCTTTAGTATTTCTTGTAGTTTTGGTTTGGTTTTAACGAATCCCCTAAACTTCTGTTTATCTAGAAATGTCCTATTTTCACCTTTATATTTAAGACACAGTTTTGCTGGATATATGATTCTTGGCTGGCAATGTTTTTCCTTCAATTTTTTAAATATGTCATCCCATTGCCTCCTTGCCTGCATGGTTTCTGCTGAGTCGTCTGAGCTTATTCTTATTGGCTGTCCTTTGTAGGTGACTTTTCGTTTATCTCTAGCTGCTCTTAATAGTCTCTCTTTATCTTTGGTTTTGGCAAGTTTGATTTTAATATGTCTTGGTGACTTTTTTTGACATCTACCTTAGGTGGAATTCAGTGAGCATCTTGGGTAGATATCTTCTCATCTTTCACAATATCAGGGAAGTTTTCTGCCAACAAATCTTCAACGATTCTCTCTGTATTTTCTGTTGTCCCTCCCTGTTCTGGTACTCCAGTCACTTGTAGGTTATTTCTCGTTAGAGTCCCACATGATTCTTAAGGTTTCTTCATTTTTTTTAATTCTTTTATCTGATTTTTCTTCAAATATATTAGTGCCAAGTGATTTATTTTCAAGTTCAGAAATTCTGGCTTCTACTTTCTCAATTCTGTTCCTCTGACTTTCTATTGAGTTTTCTACTTCTGAAATTTTATTGTTAATCTTCTGAATTTCTGATTGCTGTCTGTCTATGGATTTTTCCGGTTTATTACATTTTTCGTTATGTTCCTGAGTAATCTTTCTAATTTCTTCAGTTGCTTTATCTGTGTGTTCCTTGGCTTGTTCTGCGTATTGCCTCATTTGCTTCCCGATGCCTTGAAGGGTTCTGTGTATTAAACTTTTGTATTCTGCCTCTGGTAATTCCAGGAATGCACTTTCATCTAGAAGATCCCTGGATTCTTTGTTTTGAGAGCTTGTTGAGGCGATCATGGTCTGCTTCTTTACGTGACTTGATATTGACTGTTGTCTGCAAGCCATCAATAAGCTATTGTATTAGTTTGTTTGCTTACTGTGTCGTAGCTTCTTGCTTTGTTTTGCTTTGATATACCCAAATGGGTTGCTTCAGTGAGCTCACTTGATTGTTTTCACCTTTGGAGCTCTGATGTTCTGTCCCCAGATGGATAAAACTGTTATCAGTTATGTGGTATGTCAGTGTAGGATTCCATTCACTTTTCTTGTATGAATTCAGCTGAGGTGTACAAGTAGCTGATCATCAAGTACGTGGTACAGGCTCTGTCCTACAGTCTTAGAGGGGCAGGGATGATTGGTGTAGGTACCAGTATCTGGTTGCAGCAGGTGGTCATGCTCTGAACAAGGCAGGGGCTTGAGGACCAACCCCTGAGTGTCTCTGAGGAAAGCGCATCCCTGTTCCCTATAGCATGTGGGTGGGTGAATTCTGCAGATGGTTCGTGGGCACCCAGTGTTTTTGGTTGTAAGGAGTGGGAGGTTCCAGTTATCCTTGGACCCCTGTCACGGGTGGCTGGGTGACCTGAGTGGAGCCACCAGTCCTTAGGCCTGTGACATGGGTAGTAGAGGACCCTGTTTAATTTGGGAAAGCAGTGTCAAACATCAAACACCCACCTCTCCATTGCACAGCTGGAACAGCTGTAGTCTGCCATCAAGGGCCTATTCTCCTGAAATAGGCCCACACAGGTCCATGCAGGCAGGAAAGGTACTCAAAGCCCACGGACCCTTTATGCTGGGACAGGATCCGCTTCTGACCTTAGATCCCCCAGTTAGTGGGGCTGGCAAATTATCTTTTCCCCCAGTTGTGAGTGAATTCCTTCTCCAAGGCCAGGAAGATGGCTCTAGGCCCTCAACAGGGCTTATCTCAGGCTCTGGGACATCAACAGCCACTTAAGTCAGCTTGGGGGCAGGGAGTGTGGTAAAATATACGCAAGTACTTAGCTTTTGCCAAGAGCACCATTCTTCTGTGGTTCTGGAGGTGTGAGTAGGCTGTGTGGCTGGCTGCTTCTCCCTGAGGAAACTGGGGCCGAACACTTGTATCAGCCCACTGCAGCCGCTCCTGGGAATGGTGCCCGAGGGCTTCCGATGATTCAGGTCTGGTAGCTACTCTCTGCTTCTGAACCACTTCTGAATCATTTCTTCCTCCCTATGCCACTCAGTTTGCTTTCTAACTTTGCCTTTGATGTTCAGGGCTCCTAGCTTGTCATAAATATACTTGTTTCACTTGTTTTTTTTGGGTCTTTGTTGTAAGAGGGCTCGCTGGAAGCGTTTGTTCCTCCATCTTGGCCCCACCTCCTGAATATTTGTTCTTATGCCCTTATTAAATTACTTATACAGTGACTCATTTATCTTATAGTGCCAGGAAATAGATATCAGACATTAGGCTAAAGATATTTAAAAATGCAGAATCCAATCAAGAATGAAGGAATTGGCTACAACCTCAGTGAGGATTACATATTTCTGTGAGTGCATGGAAATAGTCAGAAATTGTATTCCTTGAACTCACAAAATAGCAACCCGTATAAAGAGCACACACGTGGCATCTATTGTAGTAACTGTGAAAAGGGCTCAATCTTAAATTCTTTTAAACTTTAAGATATTCGGATGATTTCAACTTAATGCACTTGCCTAAGTCAGTTGTTCAATCATCATTTTACATGGAAATTAAAAGGCTGACTTGTTCACCAAATTACACAAACTTTCTTAAACTTTGCATATGTGTAATTACCAAATATGCACAGATTCTGTAATACAAAAATATCAAAGCACAGAATTGATTTTCTTTTAAGATTTCTATTTTTAATTCTAAATCTTTCTGGGGTTAAAGAGAACCATATGTGCTGTGGTAGGCTGACGGCTAAGAGACCCGTAATGACCTACAGCCTTGTATAACCCTCCCCTTGAGTGTGGCTGAGACCTATGAATATGATGAAATATCACTGCTATAACTAGGTTACTAATCAGTTGATTTGGAGCTATTCAAAAGAGAGATTATCCTGGGTTGGCCTGACCTAACAGGCAAGCTTTAAAAAGAAGGTGAAGCATCAGAGAGATGTGCTTCTACTGGCTCTGAAGGTGTGGCTGGTACATTTGAGAGTTCCTCGTGGCTAGGACCTGAGGAGGGCTTCTAGGAGCTAAGATTGATCCCCAGCCAACACCCAGCAAGAAAACAGGGACCTCAGTCCTACAACTACAAGGAATTGAATTCTGCCAACAACCAGTGAGCTTGAAGAAGGCTGGAAGCTTCAGGTGAGATCGCAGCCCCAGCTAGCTGACACCTTGATTTCAGCCTGGTGAAACACTGAGCAGAGGACCCACCTAACCCATGCCTGGACTCCTGAGCCACAGAAAATGTGCAATAGAAAACAAATACATTCTGCTAAAGAAACACGTGCCATTCTGGCAGGAACTTTTCAGATGCTCACCGAACCCATTTCCTCTCCCTAGACACATGGCTGCACCACACTTGCTAGCCGCCCTTCATCTTTGTGTGGCCATTTGACTAATTTCTGCCAATGGATTGTGAGCAGAAGTGAGTAAAAGCTGCTGTTATTTTTCCATGCTCATTCCATAGTGACCTTGGAGGCTGTGTGTTGAAGATGGCAGCCCCACAAGATTATATGAACCTGGATATCTGAGTCTCTGTTGGAGGCAAGCCCTAGACCAGGAATATTTGCATTGGACTTCTCACAAGTGAGAAATAAACTTGTATTGTGCTAGGCCCCTAAAATTTGGGGATTTATCTATTTTTTATTCCATTACTATTGTTAACTGCCATGGAGTTAGCCCTGGCTCATGGTGAACCTATGCACAATGAGATCAGATTGTTGTGATCCATAGGGTTTTCATTGGCTGATTTTTTGGAAGTAGATCATCAGGCCTTTCTTCCTAGTCCATCTTAGTCTGGAAGCACCGCTGAAACCTGTGCAGCATTATAGCAACACACAAGCCTCCACTGACAGGTTGTGGCTGTGCTTGAGGTGCATTGGCTGGGAATCAAACCCGAATATCCTGCATGGAAGACAAGAATCCTATCACTGAACCACCAGTGCCCCCATTTACACCATCCCAAACATTTTTTACCAGTTGATGTTACATAATGTCCAGAAATATCGGCCGGGGCATGGAGTCGGGAGCTACACATGGGGCAATTTTTCTTCCAATCAGACCTGCTGAGTTGAGCCCTCCTTTTTACATTTGTAGTGTCTTAAACTACATTAGGAGCCGTGGTGATGCAATGGTTAAGTGCTTGACTGATAACCAAAAGGTTGGAAGTTCAAACCCACCAGCGGTTGCACTGGAGAAAGACCTGGTGATCTGCTCCCTTAAGACTACAGCCTAGAAAATCCTATGGAGCAATTCTACTCTGTCATATAGGGTCATTATGAGTCAGAATTGACTCAACAGCACACAACAACAACAGCAACATACTACATGACTTAAAGGAGAGATAATTTCGTACCCCATGTCCCTGATTTGCATCTAAATATTACCAAATTCTTCTATCCACTCATGGAATCCTGTCCCTTCAGAGGATGGGATTTTAAATTTTAATATCTCGAGATATTTATAAGTCTTTATATTTAGGTTGAAATATTTTAAACTTGACAGAATCCTGCATTTTTCTATCCTTTTCAATTCAACTCTTACAGCAATTATAAGGATATCTGGATGAATTTCTCATGGCTTTGTCTGATGACTTGGCCATCATTTTAAGGACATTATACTGACATGTTTGGATATTTAAGAGAACCTTAGGAGTCACTCTACTTTTAAGTTTAATTTATTATGTTTATAATAATTACTTAAGAGCTGGGAAGGTTTTGTTTCTAGATAGTTGAAGTGTTTAAAAAGTAAATTGAATTCTTCAATTTATAAGGGCAGTTTAAAATGCATGAGGGAGTTTAGTTAAATGGAAACAAACATCAATCAAAGGTTTCTGTGTAGGCGATTGTTAAACTTTACTAAGTTTATAAATAGGATAATAAGACTTGTAAACTTAAAAGCTTAAGGAAAAACTAGGTTTTGAATTTGTAACTTAAAAAAGAATACTTATTAAAAGCTCTTACTTGATAGCAAATAGTTTTGTGCAAACAAAACAAAATCTTACATTATATCTTGTATTAGTTTCCTAGGGCTGCCATAACAAAGTACCACAATGTGAGTGGCTTAATACAATAGAAATTTCTTGTCTCACAGTTCTGGAGGCTAGTATTCTGAATTCAGGGTGGCTGCAAGGTTATGTTCTCTCCAAAGACTCTAGGGAAAGATCTTTTCTGTCTCAGCTTCTCTAGTAGCCTCAGGCATTTCTTGGCTTGCAGCTGCAGCCTAACTCCATGGTCACATGGAAATCTTTGTCTGACTGTCTGTGTCTCTTTTCCTCTTATATAAGGGCACCACTCATATTGGATTAGGACTCACCCTATTCCAGTATGACCACATGATAACTTAAGTGATAACATCTTCAAAGACCCTGTCTTAGGCTATCTAGGGCTGCTATAACAGAAATACAGGTGAATGGCTTTAACAAAGAGAAATTTATTCTCTCACAGTTTAGGAGGCTAGAAGTACAAATTCAGGGTGCCAGCTCTAGGGGAAGTCTTTCTCTCTCTGTTGGTTCTGGGAGAAGGTCCTTGTCATCAGACTTCTCCTGGTCTAGGAGCTTCTCAGCACAGGAACCTCAGGTCCAAAGGATGCGCTCTGGTCTTGGCATTGCTTTCTTGGTTGTATGAGGTCCCTCTGTCTCTCTGCTGGCTTCTTTCTTTTATATTTCAAAAGAGATTGACTTAAGATAACCTAACCTTGTAGATTGAGTCCTGCCTCATTAACATAACTGCCTCTAATCCTGCCTCATTAATATCATAAAGGTAGGATTTACAACACATAGGAAAATCACATCAGATGACAAAATGGTGAACAATCACACAATACTGGGAATCATGGCCTGGCTAAGTTGATACACCTTCTGGGGGGACACAATTCAATTCATAACAGACCCTATTTTCAAACAAGTTGACATTCACAGGAATTGGGGGCTAAGACTTCAACATATATTCCTGGAGGACACAACTCAATCCATAATACAGCTTAAAAACAAGCAAACAAAACCACTTTCACACCATGCAGTAGATAGCTTCAAATCTACTGTATGTTGGGAAATCAAATAACCAAGATTTTGAGAACACTGGGTAGAATAAGAATAAATGGGCTTGATTAAATGTTGGGCTGCTAACCAAAAGGTGGGCAGTTTGAATCCACCAGCTGCTCCTTGGAAACCCTGTGGGGCAGTTCTTCTCTGTCCTGCAGGGTTGCTACGGGTCGGAATCAACATGACGGCAGTGGGTTTGGTTTTGTGCACGTATTTTAGTGCACATAAAAGGTACAGTATATTTAGACCAGAATAATCACTGGGGATATTTGTTAAAAATATAAGTTCCTACATTAGAGAATCAGTCAATATAATACACCACATTAATAGAAAAAAAGGAAAAGAGCCACACGATCATCTCAATCAATGCAGAAAAAGCATTAGATAAAATCTGGCGTGTTTTTTGATAAAAACTCTTAACAAGATAGGAATAAAAGGAAAGTTCCTCAACATGATTAACAGCATTTATAAAAAACCAACAGCCAACTTTATACTCAATGGAGAAAGATGCAGAACTTTCTCCTTGAAAACAAGAACTAGACAAGGATGCCCACTCTCACTGTTCTAATTCAATATTGTACTGGAAGTCTTAGCCAGAACAATAAGGCAAGAAAAAGAAATAAAAATATCCAAATTGCAAAGGAAGAGGTAAAATTGTCCCTATTCACAGATGACATGATCCTATATATAGAAAATCCCAAAGAATCTACTAAAACTCATAGAGGAATTTAGCAAAGTTGCAGGTACAAGGTCAACATACAAAAATTAGTTGTGTTCCTATACAACAGCAATGAGAAATCTGAAAAGGAGATTAAGAAAACAACTCCATTTATAATAACATCTAAGAGAATAAAATACCTAGGAATCAATTTATCCAGAGATGTGAAAGACTTATACAATGAAACACTGCTGTTATAAAACCCCGTGAAAGAGACTAAAGATCTAAATAAATGGAAAGATGTTCCATGTTTACGGATTGGAAGACTTAATATACTCAAGACGTCAGTACTACCCAAAGATATCTACAGATGCAATGCAATTCCAATCAAAATCTCAGTGACATTCTTTGCAGAAATGGAGAGCTAATCCTCAATTTTATATGAAAAGAGACCCCCAAATAGCCAAAGCAATTTTGAAGAAGAACAAAGTAGGAAGCCTCACGCTTCCTGACTTTAAAACGTATTACACAGCTACAGTAATCAAAACAGCCTGGTACTGGTTTAAGGATAGACACATAGACTAATGGAATAGAATTGACAATCCAGAAATAAACCCAAACATCTATGGTCAATTGATTTTTGACAGGGGTGCCAAATCCATTAAATGGGGGATGGAACAGTCTCTTCAACAAACGGTGCTGGCAAAACTGGATTTCCACATGCAGAAAAATGAAACAAATTCCATACCTCACACCAAACACTAAAACTAATTCAAAACAGATCAAAGACCTAAATGTTAAATCTAAAACCATAAAGTTCCTGGAAGAAAATATAAGAGAAAAGCTTTGGGACCTAATTTTTTTCGATGATAGATTATCAAACAACAACGAATGTATGAGCAACAGAGAACAAAATAGACAACAGGGACCTCATAAAAGTTAAATACTTATGTTCATCAAAAGACTGTCAAAAGGGTAAAGAGACAACCTACAGACTGGGAAAAAATCTTCGAGAATGATAAAACCTATAAGGGTCTAATATCTAAAATATATAGAAACTCTTCACAACTTAGCAAGAAAAAGACAACCCAATCAAAAACTGGGCAAAGGACATGAACAGACACTTCATCATAGAGGATATTCACATGGCCAACAGACACATGAAAAGATGCTCAACCATCAGAGATAAGCAAATAAAACCACAATGAGGTACCATTTCACTCCCACCAGGCTGGCCAAGGAGCCCTGATGGTGCAGTGGTTAACAGCTTGGCTGTGAACAAAAGATCGGCAGTTCTAATCCACCAGCCATTCCTTGGAAACCCTATGGGGCAGTTCTACTCTGTCCTATAGGTTCACTATGAGTCAGAATTGACTTGACAGCAATGGGTTAAGGATGACCAAGATTAAGAAAAAACGGAAAATAACAGGTGTTGGAGGGGATGTGGAGACATTGGAACCCTCATCCATTGCTGGCCGGAATACAAAATTGTGCAGCGTTTGTGGAAAACAGTCAGTCAGTTCCTCAAAAAACTAGACGTAGAGCTGCCATGTTGTTGTTAGGTGCCATGGAGTCATTTCCAACTCATAGCTACCCTATGTCCCACAGAACGAAACACTGCCTGGTCCTGTGCCATCTTCACAATTGTTGTTATGCTTGAGCACATTGTTGCAGCCACTGTGTCAATCCATCTCCTTAAAGGTCTTCCTCTTTTCTGCTGACTCCGTACTTTACTAAGCATGATGTCCTTCTCCAGGGACTGATCCCCCCGACAACATGTCCAAAGTATCAAAGGTGCAGTCTTGCCATCCTTGCTTCTAAGGGGCATGCTGGTTGTACTTTTTCCAAGATAAGAGCTGCCATATGACACGGCAATTCCACTCCCAGGTATATACTCTAGGGATCTAATAGAAGTGACATGAATAGATATACACGCACCTATGCTAATTGCAGTACTATTCACAATAGCAAAAAGATGGAAACAACCTAAGTGCCCATCAACAGATGAATGGATAAGTAAAATGTGGTATGTAAATACAATGGTATACTACTCAATGATAAAGAAAAATGAGTTCCCAAAACATCTCAGAACATGAATGAACCTGGAGGACATTATGTTGAGAGAAATAAGTCAATCACAAAAACAAAACAAAACAAGACAAAAACAAATATTGTATGTTCTCACTTTTATGAAAATGATATGAACAAGTAAATATACAGAAACTAATGTTTATTAGTGGTTACCAGGGATGGGGCGGGGAGAAGGAAATACACTGTCTAGATATTAAAAGTAGGCACTTCTTTTTGGTGATGGGAAAGATAACATGGAATGAAGGTGAAGTGTACACAGCTCAATGAAGGTAAAACAAGAAAAAATGACCTATTGGAAGAAAAAATGACCTATTGGTAATTACTATGGTATTTTATACAGGAGCCTTGGTGGTGCAGAGGTTAAGAACTTTCCTGCTAACCAAAAGGTTGGCAGTTTGAATCCACCAGCCGCTCCTTGGAAACCCTATGGGGCAGTTCTGCTCTGTCCTGTAGGGTTGCTATGAGTTGGAATCGATTCAATGGCAGTGGGTATGATGTATGTAATTTTGAAACAACAGCAAAAACAACCAAAAATATATGTGTGGGTATATATGTGCGTATGTAGGCATATATGTGTATAGGTATGTATATAAATGTATATATATAGATGTATGCATATGTGTATGCATCTATGTGACTCTATGCACATGTATTCATATATATAATAAAGCACAAAGGGGAACAGTTATAGGTACTTCTTAGACATAATCAGATATCTTGAAGGGTGTGATTTCTGGGTTTAAGGATTAAGATCACAGACTTGTGGGACATCTTGGTCAATTGGCATAATAGTTCATAAAGTTATGTTTTCATCCTAGTTTGGTAAGTAGTGCCTGGGGTCTTAAAAGCTTTTCAGTGGCCAATTAAGATACGACTATTGGTTTCTGTTCATCTGGAGCAAAAGAGAAAGAAGGAAACCAACGACTCAAAAAAAAATAAAAAGAGTCTACAGGAAAAATAGTCTGTAGGAACCATGATGGCCTCATCTGAGACTAGAACCAGATGGTGCCCGGCTACTACTACAGACTGTTCTAATCAGGGCCACAGTATATGAACCCTGATAGGATGGGAGAAAAATGTGGAACAGAACCCAAATTTCTAGGGAAGAAAAAAAGAAGTAGACCTACTGGACTGGTTGAAACTGGAGGACTCCATGAGACTATATTGCCCTGAGATACTCTTCAAACCTTGAGCCAAAGCTACCTCCTGATGTCACCTTGTAGCTAAATAACTGATTGGCTCACAAAATAAAAAATGTCACCCGTGAGCACTGTGCATCTTAAAAAAAAATTATCTATGTTAGACCAAATTGTCAACAATTACTTTAAAACAAACATGAGAATGTAAGGGTCAGGGAAACTAGATTAATGGAAACAGAACAACCATAACAGAAATAATGAAAATGCTCATGCATTGTGAAGAATGTAACCAATGTTGCTGAACAACTTGTGTGGAAGAAGAAAAACTTGTGTAGAAGTTGTTAAATGAGAACGTAAACTGCTGTGTAAATCTTCACTGAAAGCACAATAAGATGGGATTCTGGGGCTCTGGAATGTTTAACACAGTGGTTCTCAAAAGGTAGTACGTAGAGCAGCAGCATCTGGAGCTTAGTGAAAATGCAAATTCTTTGGCTCCACTCTAGACTCAGATTCTCTAAGGATGTGTGGTTTAACAAGCTCTCTCAGTGATTGTGATGCTCACTAAGTTTGAGGACCACCAGTTTAGCAGATGCTTCAGCTGATTCTTATGATCAAATAAGTTTGTCAAATCCTGCCAAGCTTCTGGGCCCAGCTTCCTCAATACAATCATCATTTAGAGTTCACCAAATTCAGCAGTTTTATTGATAAAGACATCTGAGGAGGAGTCTTTAATGGAGGAGTATTTAAAGACAGCAAAACTTAGTTGAAAAGAACTGAGCCCACCATGGGAATAAGAGCTGCATATAGTTTACAGTTAACTTATACATATCAAATTTAAAAGTTTTCAATAATTCTGAAATTAATCTATAAGAAAAATTGGTTTAAATCTCAGCTGGATATGGCTGAAGAACTTGCTTCTGTTCAGATTGGGTCCAGATCTCTCTGTTAGGATTTATTGATCCTCCTTTTTGCATTTTGCTTCATCCTTACCCAGCACTGGTCTGTCACTGCAGGGAAGTTTAGACTCTGGGATTCCTCTTGTATTAGTCAGGGTTCTTCAGAGAAACAGAACAGGATATCTATACGTACATCTCTATCACTATCTCTGTCTCTATCTATCATCTCTCTCTGTCTCTCTCTCTATATGTATATATAGCTGTACTTCTTCCAAGATAGATTTGTTCATTCTTCTGGCAGTCCATGGTATATCCAATTACCGCCTGCACCCCTTAGAATTAGAAAATCAAAGACCCCTCTTATCTTGGGACTGATGTGGTCCATTCCAACCCCCCAGGGTGCCTTGGGTATAATGTGGTCTTTCATTACCTCCCAGGATACTTTGGGGGGCTCATGTGGCCCATGACTACTTCTCAGGGTACTTAGGGGCTGATGTGCCTGTCTCAACCTTACAGGGTACTCTGGGGCTCATGTAGCTCAGCAAGGCTTCCCAGGGTATCTTGGGGTTGACGAGTTTTGTCCCAACCTCCCAGAGTATGTTGGGACTCTTGTGGTCCACCACTATTACCTTGGGTGAGGATGTAGTCTTCCCCAATTTTCTCGGATACCTTAGGGTTACTGTGGTCTATCACTGTTTCCCAGAGTACTTTGTAGCCTGTAATTTGATCTTCCAGGGATGTGCCTAATTCAAGGATCTATAAACATTAGAGTTATTACTACTTAGAAGCATTGATTTTGTTTTGGGGGCACAGGATCCTCTGGGAGGGTTTCAGAGCTTAGAGTGAATTTTCATATTCACAACGATTAAGATCTTGGCTGCTAACCAAAAGGTTGGCAGTTCACACCCACCTAGCTGTTCTATGGGAGAAAGACCTGGCACTATACTTCCATAAAGATTACAGCCAATAGAGGGCAGGGCCAAGATGGTGGTGAACTCAGACACTTCAGGTGGTCCCTCTTACAACAAAGACCCGAAAAAACAAGTGAATCAATTATATATGACAATCTAGGATCCCTAAACATCAAAGGCAGAGTTGAGGAAGCAGACTGAGTGGCAGGGGGAGGGAGAGGCAGTTCAGAAGCAGTGATGAATTGCAAGACCTGACCTGGCAGGTACCGGCACCCTGCAGGCCAGATTGGCTGACGAGTGTGTTGAGGCAAGCAGTGGTGTTTGGGATGCGTTTTCCACATTGGGAGAGGCTGAGTGGCAGAGAGCCTGCTCAACACTCCAGAACCAGCAAGAAGCAGGCCTCAATTGGCAAAAGATAAGTACATGCATCTAACCTACTGCGCAGATCAAAAAACACCCCGTTTGGGCAGAGCCTTTCTCCCTGCTCCCTCCCTGCTCTGCATCAGGTCCTGGTCCAGCTTCTGTGATTGCTGATTGCCACTTCCCCTGGGCCAGAAGTAGGACCTGTCACGCTCGCCCTGAGGCATTCTCTTGGCCTGGGAAAGGGAACAAATTAACAAACAGGAAAAAATGATCTGCCAGCTCTCCTAAACTGGGAACTGAGGGAGGTACAGCTCCTTTGCCTAAGCACAGACATAAGGGGTCCCTGAATTTTGAATGCCTTTCACCCCTGCATAGACCTGTGTGAGCCCATTTCAACAGCATAGGCCCTCATTAGCACAGTACAACAGGGTATATACCTGAAGCCTAACTTCACTGTATCATCTACATGGTAGAGTGGCAGGTTTGTGATATTTGACACCATTCTGCCTATTAAGCGGGGTCCTTACCTACCCATATCAGGGACCTGAGGACTGATGTCTCCACCCATGTCACCTAGCCACCTACAATAGGGGTCCGGGGATAATTGATGCCTCCCAGTCTTTACAGCCAACAGCATTCGGTGCCCATAGTCTGGCTGCAAAACCCACCCACCTACACACTCTAGGAAACAGGGACACACTTTCCTCCCACTCAGGGGCAGCTGTCAGCCCCATGCCTTGCTCAGCGTGTGGCTCCCTACTGTAGCCAAATACCCATACCTAATCCAACCACCCCACCCATCTAGGACTGTAGGTAAGAGCCTGAACCACACACTTGGTGACTGACTACCTAGACACCTGATCTGAATCCATACAAGAAAAGTAAATGGACTCCTGGGCTCACATAGTTACAAATCTAACCACCTGGTGACAGGACGTTAGCATTTCAAAGCACCAATAATCAAACTAGCTTGCACAAGAAGCCTATTTGGGCATATCAAAACAACACAAAACAAAACAAGAAGCTAGGATACAGCAACCAAACATAAAATAAATAAATATAATATCTTATTGATGGCTTGGAGACAACAGTCAATACGAAAGCACATAAAGAGGCAGATCATGATGGCTTCAGTAAGCACCCAAAACAAAGAATCAAGAAATCTTCCAGAGGAACATAACTTCCTGGAATTACTGGAGGTAGAATACAAAAGATTAATATACAGAACTCTTCAAGAGATCAGGAAGGAGATCAGGAAAAAATGCAGAACAAGCCAAGGAACACACAGACAAAGCAATAGAAGAAATTAAGAAGATTATAGAAGAGCACGATGACAAATTTAACAGGCTGCAAGAATCCACAGAGAGACAGCAAACAGAAATCCAGAAGATTAACAATAAAATTTCCGAATTAGACAACTCAATAGAAACTCATAGGAGCAGAACTGAGGCAATGGAAGTCAGAATTAATGAGACTGAAGATAAAGCACTTGACAACAACTTATATGAGGAAAAATCAGATAAAAGAATTTAAAACAATGAAGAAATTCTAAGAATTATATGGGACTTTATCAAGAGGAATAACCTACAAGTGATTGGAGTACCAGAATGGGGGGAGGGGGGGAGGATAATAGAAAATACAGAGAGAATTGTTGATGATTTGTTGGCAGAAAAGTTCCCTGATATCATGAAAGATGATAAGATAGCTATCTAAGTTGCTCATCAAACCTCATACAAGGTAGATCCCAAAAGAAAGTCACCAAGACATGTTATAATCAAACTTGCCAAAAACAAAGATAAAGACAGAATTTTAAGAGTGGCTAGTTTTACTGGGTTGGATGGGAGGGATAAACGTTGGATCCACAATCAACACCCGTGGAAGCAGCAGTCAAGAAATCAAAAGATGCATTGCATTGGGCAAATCTGCTGCAAAGGACCTCCTTAAAGTGTTGAAAAGCCGAGATGTCACCTTGAAGATTAAAGTGTTCTTGACCCAAGCCATGGTATTTTCAAATGCATCATATGCATGTGAAAGCTGGATGATTTGGTGTTTCCTTAAAAAGCTAGAAGTACCATATGATCCAGCAATCCTACTCCTTGGAATATATCCTAGAGAAATAAGAGTTGTCATATGAACAGATATATGCACACCCATCTTCATTGCAGCAATGTTCACAATAGCAAAAAGATGGAAACAACCCAGGTGCTCATCAACGGATGAATGGATAAACAAATTATGGTATATTCACATAATGGAATGCTACACAATGATAAAGAACAACAATGAATCCTCGAAACATCTCATAACGTGGATGAATCTGGAAGGCATTATGCTGAGTGAAATTAGTCACAAAAGGTCAAATATCGTATAAGACCACTCTTATAAGAACTCAAGAAAAGGTTTAAACACAGAAGAAAACATTCTCTGATGGTTACAAGGGCGGGGAGGGAGGGAGAGAGGTATTCATTAACTAGATAACAAGAATTATCTTGGGGAAGGACAACACACAGTACAGGGGAAGTCAGCACAACTGGACTAATCCAAAAGCTAAGAAGTTTCCTGAATACAACCAAACACTTCGATGGGCAGAGTAGCAGGGGCAGGGTTCTGGGGACCATGGTTTCAGGGGACTTCTAGATCTATTGGCATAACAAAGTTTATTAAGAAAATGTTATGCATCCCACTTTGGTGAGTGGCACCTGGGATCTTAAAAACTAGCAAGCAGCCATCTAAGATGCATCAATTGGTACCAACCCACCTGGAGCAAAGGAGAATGAACACCAGACACAAGGAAAATATTAGCCTAAAAGACAGAAAGGGCCACATAAACCAGTGACTCCATCAACCTGAGACCAGAAGAACTAGATGGTGTCCAGCTACCACCAATGACTGCTCTGACAGGGAACAAAACAGAGAGTCCCTGACAGAGCAAGAGAAAAGTGAGGTGCAGAACTCAAATTCTAGTAAAAAGACCAGACTTAATGGTCTGACCGAGACCTGGCTTCAGGACTCTGTTAGCCCAGAACTGAAACCATTCCCGAAGCCAACTTTTCAGACAAAGATTAGACCAGATTATAAGACATAAAATGATACTCGTGAAGAGAGTGCTTCTTAACTCAAGTAGATACATGAGACTAAATGGGCAGCTCCTGTCTGGAGGCAAGATCGGAAGGCAAAAAGGGACAGGAGCTGGTTGAAGGGACACAAGAAATCCGAGGTAGAAAGGAGAAGTGTGCTGTCACATTATAGGTAGAGCAACTAGGGTTGCATAACAATGAGTGTATCAATTTTTGTATGAGAAGCTGACTTGAATTGTAAACTTTCACTTAAAGCACAACAATAATAATAATAAATTTCAGCTAGGAAGACCCTATGGGGAAGTTCTACTTTGCCACATGGGGTCACTATGAGCCAGAATTGACTCGACAGCACCCAACAACAACAGTTTTGTCTCACCACCTGCTTGCCATGATCAGAAATGTAAAATAGCTTTATATGAAATAAGGACTGCTTCTTTCCTATAGGGTCGCTATGGGTCGGAATAGACTCGACGGCATTGGGTTTGGGTCTTTCCTTAGAAGTATTTTTTAGGTATAGCGCTTGAAGAAAGCAGGGGAGCGACTGTGTGTCTTCAGTTATAGTCACTGTAGCAGAAGACATTGGTGCCCCACCCATAGTTCCTCCACACTTCACATGCTGAAGGCTACTTACTGTGAATACCTCTGACTCTCATTTATCTCCTTTTGGCTGAGGGAGCACGCTTCGCCCTCACACAGGGTAAGCACAAGTAATGAAATGTTAATGCTTTTGGAATCAGTTTTCAACCAATGACAATGAGAAGTGAATAAGTACCCCACCTTTTCCACCTTCAGTTGGGATAGCTCTGTGAGGCATGCTTTCTACCATTTCCCACAGTTCCTCCCCGGAATTGATCTCCAGGTGCGTACTATTGTAACTAGCTTAAAATCACACTCTTTATTGCCTGCATTCCCTTCCACTCTCATTTCCCCACTCCTCTACCAGTGTTTCCTGGTGTTATTTCCCACCTGTCCTAGTCATTTCGTGCTGCTATAACAGAAATACCACAAGTGGATGGCTTTAACAAAGAACAGTTTATTCTCTCACAGTCTAGTAGGCTAGAAGTCCAAATTCAGGGCATCAGCTCCAGGAGAAGGCTTTGTAGGCTGTGGGAAGGTTGGTGTCATCAATCTTTTCTTGGTCTAGGAGCTTCTTCTTGCAGGAACCTCAGGTCCAAAGGACATGCTGTGCTCCTGGCACTGCTTTCTTGGTGGTACAAGGTCCCCACATCTCTCTGCTTGCCTCTCTTTTTTATATCTCAAAAGAGATTGGCATAAGACACTATCTAATCTTATAGATCTCATCAATATAACTGGTACTAATCCATCTCATTAGATGAAGATTTTTAGCACCTTCTGCAGTCTGAAATTGATCGAACATGCTATCAGGATGCACCGATAATTACTGGTGATTGGAATGCAAAAGTTGGAAACAAAGAAGGATCAGCAGTTGGAAAATATGTCCTTGGTGATAGAAACGATGCCAGAGATCACATGATTGAATTTTGCAAGACCAACGACTTCTTCATTGCAAATACCTTTTTTCACCAATATAAATGGCGACTATACACATAGACCTGGTCAGATGGAATACACAGGAATCAAATTGACTACATCTGTGGAAAGGAAAAAAAAAAGTGGAAAGAGACGATGGAAAAGCTCAATATCATCAGTCAGAACAAGGCCGGGGCAGACTGTGGATCAGACCATCAATTACTCATATGCAACTTCAAGTTGAAACTGAAGAAAAATAGAACAAGTCCATGAGAGCCAAAGTACAACCTTGAGTATATCCCACCTGAGTTTAGAGACCATCTCAAGAATAGATTTGATGCGTTGAATACTAATGACTAATGACCGATGACCAGATGAGTTGTGGAATGACATAAAGGACATCATACATGAAGAAAGCAAGAGGTAATTAAAAAGAAAGAAAAGACCAAAATGGATGTCAGAAGAGACTCTGATACTTGCTCTTAAAAGTTGAGTAGCTAAAGCAAAAGGAAAAAGTAATGAAGTAAAAGAGCTGAACAGAAGATTTCAAAGGGTGACCCGAGAAGACAAAGTATTATGATGACATGTGCAAAGACCTGGAGTTAGACAGTCAAAGGAAAGAACACCCTCAGCATTTCTCAAGCTGAAAGAACTGAAGAAAAAATTCAAGCCTCGAATTACAATACTGAAAGATTCTATGGGGAAAATACTAAACGATGCAGGAAGCATCAAAGAAAGGTGGACGGAATACACAGAGTCACTATATCAAAAAGAATTGGTCGATGTTCAACCATTTCAGGAGGTAACATATGATCAGGAACCAATGGTATTGAACAAAGAAGTCCAAAGCTGCACTGAAGGCATTGGCAAAACACAGGGATCTGGGAACTGACAGAATACTAATTGAGCTGTTTTGACAAACAAAGGCAGCACTGGAAGTACTCACTCTTCCATGCCAAGAAATTTGGAAGAGAGCTACCTGGCCAACCAACTGGAAGAGATCCATATTTATGCCTATTCCGAAGAAAGGTGATCCAACCAAATGCGAAAATTATCGAGCAATAGCATTAATATCACACAGAAGCAAAATTTTGTTGAAGATCATTCAAAAGTGGCTGCAGCAGTATATCAACAAGGAACTGCCAGAAATTCAAGCTGGATTTAGACGAGGACTTGGAAACAGGGACATCATTGCTTATGTCAGGTGGATCCTGGCTGAAAGCAGAGAATACCACAAAGATGTTTACCTGTGTTTTATTGACTATGCTAAGGAATTCGACTGTGTAGATCATAACAAATTATGAATAACTTTGTGGAGAATGAGAATTCTGGAACACTTAGTTGAGCTCATGAGGTATATATACATCCGATCAAGAGGCAGCCATTAAAACAGAACAAGGGAATATTGAGTCGTTTAAAGTCAGGGAAGGTGTGCATCAGGGTTGTATCTTTCCACCATACCTATTCATTCTGTATGCTGAGCAAATAATCCGAGAAGCTGGACTATATGAAGAAGAACAGGGCATCAGGATTAGAGGAAGACTCATTAGCAACCTGCATTATGTAGATGACACAACCTTGCTTGCTGAAAGTGAGGAGAACTTGAAGCACTTACTGATGCAGAGCAGAGACCACACCCTTCAGTATGGATTACACCTTAACATAAAGAAAAAAAAAAATCCTCACAACTGGACCAATAAGCAACATCATGATAAATGGAGAAAAAATTGAAGTTGTCGAGGATTACATTTTACTTGGATCCACAATCAACAGCCATGGAAGCAGCAGTCAAGAAATCAAAAGATGCACTGCATTGGGAAAATCTGCTGTAAAAGACCTCTTAAAGATGTTGAAAAGCAAAGACGTCACCTTGAGGACTAAGGTGTGCCTGACCCAAGCCATGGTGTTTTCAATCACTGAATATGGATTTGAATGCTGGAAAATGAATAAGGAAAACTGGAGAAGAATTGACACCTTTGAATAGTGGTGTTGGCAAAGGATATTAAATATACCATGGACTGCGAAAAGAAGAACAAATCGGTCTTAAAAAAAGTACAACCAGAATGCTCCTTAGAAGCAAGGATGGCGAGGCTACATCTCACATACTTGGACATGTTATCAGGAGGGACCAATCCCTGGACGACATCATGCTTGGTAAAGTAGAGGGTCAGCCAAAAAGAGAAGGTCCCTCAAAGAGATGGATTGACACAGTGGTTGCAACAATGGTCTCAAGCTTAGAACAATTGTGAGGATGGTGCAGGACTGGGCAGTGTTTTGTTCTGTTGTGCAATGGGTAACTATGAGTCAGAACCGACTTGACATCACCTAACAACAGCAACTATCCAACTCATTACATCATAGTGACAGGATTTACAACACATAGGAAAATCAAATCAGACGACAAAATGGTAGGCAATCATACAATATTGGAAATCAAGACCTAGCCAAGTTGACAGATATTTTTTGAGGACACAATTCAATCCATGATGTTGTTGTTGTTGTTAGGTGCCATCAAGTCAGTTCCGACTCATAGCGACCCTATACACAACAGAACAAAACACTGCCCAGTCCTGCGCCATCCTTACAATCCTTGTCATGCTTGAGCTCATTGTTGCAGCCACTGTGTCAATCCACCTTGTTGAGGGTCTTCCTCTTTTCCGCTGACCCTATACTCTGCCAAGCATGATGTCCTTCTCCAGGGACTGATCCCTCCTGACAACATGTCCAAAGTAAGCAAGATGCAGTCTCACCATCCTTGCTGTTAAGGAGCATTCTGGCTGCACTTCTTCCAAGACAGATTTGTTCCTTGTTTTTGGCAATGAATGGTATGTTCAATATTCTTTGCCAACACCACAATTCAAAGGCGTCAACTTTTCTTCGGTCTTCCTTATTCATTGTCCAGATTTCACATGCATATGTGATTGAAAATATTATGGCTTGGATCAGGTGCACCTTAGTCTTCAGGGTGACATCCTTGCTCTTCAACACTTTGAAGAGGTCCTTTGCAGCCGATTTGCCCAATGCAATGCATCATTTGATTTCTTGACTGCTGCTTTCATCGCTGTTGATTGTGGATCCAAGTAAAATGAAATCCTTGACAACTTCAATTTTTTGCCATTTATCTTGATGTTGCTGACTGGTCCAGTTGTGAGGATTTTTGTTTTCTTTATGTTGAGGTGTAATCCATACTGAAGGCTGTGGTCTTTGATCTTCATTAGTAAGTGCTTCAAGTCCTCTTCACTTTCAGCAAGCAAGGTTGTGTCATCTGCATAATGCAGGTTGTTAATGAGTCTTCCTCCAATCCTGATGCCCCGCTCTTCTTCATATAGTCCAGCTTGTCATATTATTTTCTCGGCATACAGATTGAATATGTATGGTGAAAGAATACAAACCTGATGGACACCTTTCCTAACTTTAAACCAATCAGTATCCCCTTGTTCTGTCTGAACAACTGCCTCTTGATCTATGTAAAGTTTCCTCATGAGCACAATTAAAAAAAAAAAGTGTTCTGGAATTCCCATTCTTCCCAGTGTTATCTATAGTTTGTTATGATCCACACAGTCGAATGCCTTTGCATAGTCAGTAAAACTTTTTTTTTTAAACATCCTTCAGGTATTCTCTGCTTTCAGCCAGGATCCATCTGACATCAGCAATGATATCCCTGGTTCCATGTCCTGTTCTGAAACCAGCCTGAATTTCTGGCAGTTCCCTGTTGATATACTGCTGCAGCCGTTTTTGAATGATCTTCAGTGAAATTTTGTTTGCATGTGATATTAATGATATTGTTCTATAATTTCCACATTCGGTTGGATCACCTTTCTTGGGAATAGGCATAAATATGGGTCTCTTCCAGTCAGTTGGCCGGGAAACTGTCTTCCATATTTCTTGGCATAGACGAGTGAGCACCTCCAGCGCCGCCTCTGTTTTTTGAAATATCTCAATTGGTATGCCATCAATTCCTGGAGCCTTGTTTTTCGCCAATGCCTTCAGAGCAGCTTGGACTTCTTCCTTCAGTACCATCGGTTCCTGATCATATATATGCCACCTCTTCAAATGGTTGACTATCGACTAATTCTTTTTGGTATAATGACTCTGTGTATTCCTTCCATCTTCTTTTGATGCTTCCTGCGTCATTTAATATTTTCCCCGTGGAATTCTTCACTACTGCAACTCCAGGCTTGAATTTTTCTTCAGTTCTTTCAGCTTGAGAAACACCGAGCGTGTTCTTCCCTTTTGGTTTTCCATCTCCAGCTCTTTGCACATGTCATTATAATACTTTGTCTTCTCGAGATGCCCTTTGAAATCTTCTGTTCAGTTCCTTTACTTCACCATTTCTTCCTTTCGCTTTAGCTGCTCGATGCTCAAGAGCAAGTTTCAGAGTCTTCTCTGACATCCATCTTGGTCTTTTCTTTCTTTCCTGTCTTTTCAGTGACCTCTTGTTTTCTTCATGGATGATGTCCTTGATGTCATTCCACACCTCGTCTGGTCTGTGGTCACTAGTGTTCAATGTGCCAAATATATTCTTGAGATTGTCTCCAAATTCAGGTGGGATATACTCAAAGTCATATTTTGGCTCTCGTGGACTTGCTCTGATTTTCTTCAGTTTCAGCTTGAACTTGCATATGAGCAACTGATGGTCTGTTCCACCGTCGGCCCCTGGCCTTGTTCTGACTGATGATATCAAGCTTTTCCATCGTCTCTTTCCACAGATGTAGTCAATTTGATTTCTGTGTGTTCCATCTGGAGAGGTCCATGTGTATAAAATAGTCGCCGTTTATGTTGGTGAAAGAAGGTATTTGCAGTGAAGAAGTCATTGGTCTTGCAAAAGTCTATCATTTGATCTCCAGCATTGTTTCTGTCACCAAGGCCATATTTTCCAACTACTGATCCTTCTTCTTTGTTTCCAACTTTCGCATTCCAATCACCAGTAATTATCAATGCATCTTGATTGCATGTTCAATCAATTTCAGACAGCAGCAGCTGATAAAAATCTTGTATTTCTTCATCTTTGGCCCTAGTGGTTGGCGCATAAATATGAATAATAGTCGTATTAATTGGTCTTCGTTGTAGGCATATGGATATTATCTTACCACTGAGAGCGTTGTACTTCAGGATAGATCTTGAAATGTTCTTTTTGACAATGAATGCAACACCATTTCTCTTCATCATTCCCGGCATAGTAGACTATATGATTGTCCAATTCAAAATGGCCAATACCAGTCCATTTCAGCTCACTAATGCCTAGGATATCAATGTTTATGGGTTCCATTTCATTTTTGGTGATTTCCAATTTTCCTAGATTCATACTTCGTACATTCCAGGTTCCGATTATTAATGGATGTTTGCAGCTGTTTCTTCTCATTTTGAATCGTGCCACATCAGCAAATGAAGGTGCCGAAAGCTTTACTCCATCCATGTCATTAAGGTTGACTCTATTTTGAGGACGCAGCTCTTCCCCAGTCATGTTTTGAGTGCCTGCCAACCTGGGGGGCTCATCTTCCAGCACTATATCAGACAAAGTTCCACTGCTATTCTTAAGGTTTTCACTGGCTAATGCTTTTCAGAAGTAGACTTCCGGGTCCTTCTCCCTAATCTGTCTTAGTCTGGAAGGTCAGCTGAAGCCTGTCCTCCATGGGTGGCTCTGCTGGTATCTGAATACCGGTGGCATAGCTTCCAGCATCAGAGCAACACACAAGCCCCCACAGTACGACAAACTGACAGACACATGGGGACAATCCATGATACCACCTGAAAAAAATTAACATTTCATGTAAAGTCTGCTTAGTGGAAAAACTCAAACCAAGGCTGCGATTGTAATATATTTGGTCTTTAGTTTTGCCTTGTGGAGGCTAGAGGCAGTTTCCTGACTATCATGTGGCGTCAGTTGTTTGGAAAATGTTTTAACTCTATTTTTTAATTTTTTCCTTTAACTTTGCAAAAAAAATATATTTAGGCGGTACTAGGACTGCCAGGACCAGTTGACATCGTGTCGATTGAGACTCCTGTTGACCCCATGTGTGTCAGAGTAGAACTGTGCTCCGCAGGGTTCTCAGTGAGTGATTTTTCAGAAGCAGATCACTGGGCTTTTCTTCTGAGGTGCCTCTGGCTGTATTTGAACTTCTGACCAGTTAGTAGCTGAGTGCATTAGCCATTTGCACCAGCCAGGGACTCTACTAGTGGTAGAAATGATAAAATAAGAAAGAAAAAACATGTATGGATACCAGGAGTTGAAAAATAAACACAATTGGTCTAATGCCCCATCTGCCATTCTTCTTTTGACCCAAATATGGTTAGATTTGCTGGAAAAGAACAGTGATTTTTATGGTGTGTGCGCGTGCCTGGATATGTCATTAAGAAATAAAAAAGGCTGAAAGTACCCATCATGAAAGGAAGAGGGATCTTGTTTCTCTCAGATGGCCCTCAAATATTCCCAACTCTTGGTATTCACAACCTTGTTCAATCCCCTCTCCTTAAATAACTTGCTTCTAGTCAATAGAACACCTCAGTGTTGAGGACATGTCACTTTTGTTTTTAGATTATAATCAACCTCCATCTTGCTTGCTGTCTTTGATGAGGCAAGCTGCCTTTTTTGGGAGGCCCATATGGCAAGAGGCTAAGGGTGACTCTGGCCAACAGCCAGCAATAACTGAGATCCTTAGTCTAACAATCAGAAAGGACCTGAGTCCTGTCAAGAATCATGTTTTGAGCTTGGAAGTGGATCCTTTCCAAGTTGAGCTTTCAGATGAGACACGAACCCTGGCTGACACCTTGATTGCAGCCTCATGGGAGACCCTGAAGCAAAGGACCCAGCTAAGTTGTGTTCAAATTCCTGACCCACAAAAACTATGAGATAATAAATGAGTGTTGTTTTAAGAAGCCAGATTTGTGGTAATTTATTATGCAGCAATAGATAACTTATATACTCAGTATATGTAAATGTGTGCAATAGTACAGTATTTGCACCTTCCTATTCATTCTGTGAATCCTCAGATGGTGCAAACAGTTAACAACAGGCTTGGCTGCGAACCAAAAGGCAGAAGGTTGGCATCCACCAAGAGGCACCTCGGAAGAAAGGCCTAGTAATCTACATCTGAAACATCAGCTATTGAAAACCTTATTGAGCACAGTTTTACTTTGACACACATAGGGTCACCATGAGTCAGAATCTACTTGATGACAAATGTTTTTTTATTCATTCTATGTTAGGGCAAATATTTGGGATTTAGAAGGAAAATTCAGACCCTAACAGGGACATTGTCTTGCTGAACACGGAATCAAATTGACCATGATAGTGATAGAGTATGCTTAAATTGCAGGCTTGAACTCCCACTGTTGTTCTAAGAAAAGGAAGATAACTTCTATTTGGAAGTCTCCCACAACCAAGATTCTTTGTATAAAAATTGTCACTCTTAGACTAGTTTCGGAGTATATTTTCTACCAATGATTTTGTCATCCCCAAGCATATGCAAGTTTCTTAGCAACAGAAGATCCTGAACTGAGCCAACCCCTCTGCAAGCAACTGAGCCAACAAAAATGGGGTTTTAAACTTTATTTTTTAAAAAGTATTTAAAATGAAGCCACCTTGAAAGAACAGAGCAACATGTATAAATCTATTAGTTGTTTGAATAAGCTCAGTTGTTTCCAGGTTACATATTTGGTGTCTAGGATAAATATATTTTTAAAATCCACACAGTAAAACATGGAAAACTGTTTCCTTGAGATCAACATGCCTGCTGCCAGAGAAATCACATTTCTTGTCAAACAATACAACGTAATGGATGGCAATGGAGTGAGACCAGCTGGTTTTAAATTTCAAGCTGACAGTGGAATGTGATATTTAGAAGATAGTCACAGGACAACACACAAGGAGACATAGAGACCGACTGGTTGACAACTTGTTCTCTTAACAAAATACAGTATGTTCTCCAAAAGATTATTTTAGCCTCACAAATAGCTACCTTTTACATAGCTTCACTTTAGCCTCACTGTATTTTGTCTGTGATGGGTGTATTACATGCATGAAAGAGCTCCAAAAATCTAGGTGCTTAGCATAGAAGAAGATTCTATGGAGGGTGCAAAACAAACTCCATTTTATATTGTGCTAACAAACCTGAAAAATAAGAGGTGTTTGAGCTGAGTTCCCAGTCATGGGTTAATCTGCACTGACTCAGGGAGGGTAGGGAGGAGGAGAGACAGAACTGCAGCTGCTTTCAGAAAAAAATGTTTTTGCACAAGCTGCCCTATCCTTGAAAGATAAGTAAAACTGTTTTCACAAGATGCTTACACAGGATAGTTCGGGGACAGGACATTTCTACATTAACTAATGTATGATTTACAGTTACAAATGTATGACTAATGGTTACTGTTTCCCTAAACTTCTTCCATATAAAAGCCCTTCTCATTGCACCTTGGAGCAATTTGTAATTTTACAAATTTTTGCCCAACTGAAGTTGTGATATCCTTCAATAAATCACTTTCATTTTAATTCTATCAGAAACTTCAGTTTTTACTCTTTGATATTAATTGGTGACCCGTATGGGGGTTCGAAGGTACACCACCGGTGGCAGTCACCATAGGACTGAGGAACCGGGTCTTGGTCCAGCATGAGCCCTTTGAAGCTCTTTGCTTCAATGAATCTCTGGGGACTGCAGGGTGAGTGATGTCTCAAATTGAACTCCAGGTCCATGCACTGAGTTCTTTGAGAATTATTGTCGGTTATCTGTTTGTGGTTTCTCTTTTGCACTTTCATTTTCAGTTCGCTCTCTGAATGTTTTAATGAGTTCGCCACCAAAGTTAGTTTGGTGAGGCTGACATTGAGTGGCAGAAGGTTTTCATCTGTTTAATTTGAACTCCTTTTCTGTTGTGCCTATCAAGGTTTCAGTGCATATTCAGATTCGGTGCACATAAAAATTGCGTCTGTGACATAGTGCACCTCCCAGTTTTCTGTGCATACAGGTTACTTAGTAAGATCGAGAGGGCCAGTCAACCACTGGCAATGTACTTACTAAGGGTAGTTTAGTATTTAACTTAAACAAATTGAGTTCTCTGTGCAGTACATCAGAATCTAAGGGCCTCGGAATTAAACCACGTCTGTTAGATGCCTATTTTTCATTCTTTGTATTTGAATTTTTGTTTGAACTCTGTAACAATAGTTTGTTAAATCAGTAACCACTTTTAAGTACTTTCCAATTAAAGAGACTAGGTGTCTAGCTAGAAAAATGAATTGGGTTCAGAAAGAATGAAACCAGGTTTTGTATGATTGTTACAAAGGAACCCCAGAATCTTTAAAGGTACATAGTGAAACAAAGCAATGACCAAACCCCAAGGTGGACTCCCTGCAAGGAATCTCATTTGACTCTGGGAAATCCAGGTTTCAACCAATTTTTAACATCCTTTATAAATAGGCCTGGATTTCCCCCCCACCCCCACCCCACCTGGACCCTGGTTTGGGGTTCTTAGCTAAAAATACTATAAGCCCTAGAGGCACAGAAGTTAAGAGCTATGGCTGCTAATCAAAAGGTTGACAATTTGAATCCACCAGCCACTCCTTGGAAACCCTATGGGGCCATTCTACTCTGTCCTACAGGGCTGTTATGAGATGAAATTGACTTGACTGTGATGGGTGTGTTTTTTTTTTTTTTAAATAAGCTGAATATTCTAGATGTAATTTAGAATTTTAGTGATCATTTTAGGAAAACTGAGTTTCCATCTGCTCTCTCTCTTTTTTTCTTACATTTTGGGAAAATGAGCTCCCATCTGCATTGTCTTCTCTTTCCCCTGAGGAATTTTTGTTTCGTGATAAGAAACTAAGGTGCTTATGCTGCATGGCATTGCATATGCCTGGTTTTTGAGCTGGCCTCACACACAGTGGTGTTTCATTTTGTTCTGAGAGCTTGCCTCTAGTCTAGAATGTTGTGGGAGTCTTATATCAGGTTGAAGGACATGGCTGAAGTTTTTCATGGGGCTGTCTAAATTCTTGGCTCCTTTCTCTTCCAAGAAAAACTGCTTTTCAAGCCTGGATTTCTTTTGGCAACTACTCTAAAAAACTTTGCTATAAATTGGCATATTTGAAAAGTTCAAAAAAAGGATCCTATAAAGCATGTAGAACACAGGGTTATGGAAATACAATTTCAAACCTCTGAGTGGTATTATTAAATTAGATTACAATATTTCCTCAAAGAACTTACTCTGATTGATTTAATGATAAATAAGCACTTACATACATTAAATAGTCCTAATATTCCTAGGATTATTAATGAAAATGAATTTGTTCTGATAAGGGGTTTTATGATTATGTCAACCTTAAAAGCAAAATATTTATAAGCTAGATATTATATGAAATATGTTCTATTTAAGAGAAAATAAGTTTTTTGTTATGCTTTAGAATTCAAGTTAGTTTCTCATACAAAAATTTATACACACATTGTTATGTGACCCTAATTGCTCTTCCTATGATGTGACAGTACACTCCTCCTTTCCATCTCAGATTTCCCATGTCCATCAAACCAGCTTCTGTCCCTTTTTGCCTGCTCATATCACTTCCAGACCGGAGATGCCCGTTTAGCCCCATGTATCTACTTGAACTCCCCCACGTGTCTGTCAGTTTCTCATACTGTGGGAGTTTGTGTGTTGCTCTGATGCTGGAAGCTATGCCACCGGTATTCAGATACCAGCAGGGTCACCCATGGAGGACAGGTTTCAGCTGACCTTCCAGACTAAGACAGACTAGGAAGAAGGACCCAGCAGTCTACTTCTGAAAAGCATTAGCCTATGAAAACCTTAAGAATAGCAGCAGAACACTGTCTGATATACCTCTGGAAGATGAGCCCCTCAGGTTGTAAGGCACTCAAAGGATGACTGGGGATGAGCTGCCTCCTCGAAGTAGAGTCTACCTTAATGACATGGATGGGCTAAAGCTTTCCAGACCTTCATTCGCTGATGTGGCACGACTCAAAATGAGAAGAAACAGCTACAAACAACCATTAATAATTGGAACCTGGAATTACGAAGTATGAATCTAGGAAAATTGGAAATCATCAAAAATGAAATGCAATGCATAAACATTGATATCCTAGGCATTAGTGAGCCGAAATGGACTGGTATTGGCCATTTTGAATTGGACAATCATATAGTCTACTATGCTGGGAATGACAACTTGAAGAGGAATGGTGTTGCAGTCATCGTCAAAAAGAATGTTTCAAGATCTATCCTGAAGTACAACGTTTTCGGTGATAGGATAATATCCATATGCCTACAAGGAAGACCAGTTAATACGACTATTATTCAAATATACGCACCAACCACTAGGGCCAAAGATGAAGAAGTACAAGATTTTTATCAGCTGCTGCTGTCTGAAATTGATCGAACATGCAATCAAGATGCATTGATAATTACTGGCAATTGGAATGCAAAAGTTGGAAACAAAGAAGAAGGATCAGTAGTTGGAAAATATGGCCTTGGTGACAGAAACAGTGCTGGAGATCAAATGATAGACTTTTGCAAGACCAACGACTTCATTGCAAATACCTTCTTTCACCAACATAAACAGTGACTACACACGGACCTCTCCAGATGGAACACACAGAAATCAAATTGACTACATCTGTGGAAAGACGATGGAAAAGCTCAATATCACCAGTCAGAACAAGGCCTGGGGCCGACTCTGGAACAGACCATGAATTGCTCCTATGCAAATTCAAGCTGAAACTGAAGAAAATCAGAGCAAGTCCACGAGAGCCAAAATATGACCTTGAGTATACCCCAACTGAATTTAGAGACCATCTGAAGGACAGATTTGGCACATTGAACACTAGAGACCGAAGACCAGACAAGTTGTGGAATGACATCAAGGGCATCATCCATGAAGAAAGCAAGAGGTCATTGAAAAGACAGGAAAGAAAGAAAAGACCAAGATGGATGTCAGAGGAGACTCTGAAACTTGCTCTCGAAAGCCAAAAAGCTAAAGCAAAAGGAAGAATTGATGAAATAAAAGAACTGAACAAAAGATTTCAAAGGGCATCTCGAGAAGACAAAGTAAAGTATTGTAATGACATGTGCAAAGAGCTGGAGATGGAAAACCAAAAGGGAAGAACATGGTCGGTTCTTCTCAAGCTGAAAGAACTGAAGAAAAAATTCAAGCCTCAAGTTGCAATAGTGAAGGATTCTATGGGAGAAAATATTAAACGATGCAGGAAGCATCAAAAGAAGATGGAAGGAATACACACAGTCATTATACCCAAAAGAATTAGTCGATGTTCAACCATTTTAAGAGGTGACATATGATCAGGAACCAATGGTGCTGAAGGAAGAAGCCCAAGCTGCTCTGAGGGCATTGGCGAAAAACAAGGCTCCAGGAATTGATGGCATACCAATTGAGATGTTTCAACAAACAGATGCAGCGCTAGAGGTGCTCACTCGTCTATGCCAAGAAATATGGAAGACAGCTTCCTGGCCAACTGACTAGAAGACACCCGTATTTATGCCTATTCCCAAGAAAGGTGATCCAACCGAATGTGGAAATTATAGAACAATATCATTAATATCACACACAAGCAAAATTTCACTGAAGATCATTCAAAAACGGCTGCAGCAGTATATCAACAGGGAACTGCCAGAAATTCAGGCTGGTTTCAGAATAGGACATGGAACCAGGGATATCATTGCTGATGTCAGATGGATCCTGGCTGAAAGCAGAGAATACCAGAAAGATTTAAAAAAAAAAAAAACTATGCAAAGGCATTAGACTGTGTGGATCGTAACAAATTATGGATAGCATTGGGAGGAATGGAATTTCCAGAATTCTTAATTGTGCTCATGAGGAATCTTTACATAGATCAAGAGGCAGTTGTTTGGACAGAACAAGGGGATAAAAAAATTTAAAGTCAGGAAAGGTGTCCATCAGGTTTGTATTCTTTCACCATACATATTCAATCTGTATGCTGAGAAAATAATACGAGAAGCTGGACTATATGAAGAAGAGCGGGGCATCAGGATTGGAGGAAGACTTATTAACAATCTGCGTTATGCAGATGACACAACCTTGCTTGCTGAAAGTGAAGAGGACTTGAAGCACTTACTAATGAAGATCAAAGACCACAGCCTAAAATCCTCACAACTGGACCAGTGAGCAACATCATGATAAATGGAGAAAAGATTGAAGTTTTCAAGGATTTCATTTTACTTGGATCCACAATCAACAGCCATGGAAGCCGCAGTCCAGAAATCAAAAGATGCATTGCATTGGGTAAGTCTGCTGCTAAGGACCTCTTCAAAGTGTTGAAGAGCAATGATGTCACCTTGAAGACTGAGGTGCGCCTGACCCAAGCCATGGTATTTCTAGTCACATCATATGCATGTGTAAGCTGGACAATGAATATGGAAGACCAAAGAAGAATTGATGCCTTTGAATTGTGGTGTTGGTGAAGAATATTGAATATACCATGGGCTGCCAAAAGAACGAACAAATCTGTCTTGGAAGAAGTACAACCAGAATGCTCCTTAGAAGCAAGGATGGCGAGACTGCGTCTTACATACTTTGGACATGTTGTCAGGAGGGATCAGTTCCTGGAGAAGGACATCATGCTTGGCAGAGTACAGGGTCAGTGGAAAAGAAGAAGACCCTCAACGAGGTGGATTGACACAGTGGCTGCAACAGTGAGCTCAAGCATAACAACGATTGTAAGGATGGCTCAGGACCAGGCAGTGTTTTGTTCCGTTGTGCATAGGGTCGCTATGAGTTGGAACCGACTCGACGGCACCTAACAACCTAACAATAACATCTACTTGAACTAAGAAGCACAGTCTTATTAAGTATCATTTAATGTCTCATAGTCCAGTCTAATCTTTGTCTGCAGGGTTGGCTTCAGTAATGGTTTCAGTTCTGGGCTAACACAGAGTGCTGGGGCCATGTCTTCCAGTGTCCCTCCAGTCTCAGTCAGACTCTGTAGCCTGGTCTTTTTATTAGAATTTGAGTTCTGCACCTCACTTTTCTCTTGCTCTGTCAGGGACTCTGTTGTGTCCCCTGTCAGGGCGGTCATTGGTGGTAGCCCTGCACCATCTAGTTCTTCTGGTCTCAGGCTGATGGAGTCTCTGGTTTGTGTGGCCCTTTCTGTCTCTTGGGCTAATGTTTTCCTTGTATTTTTGGTGTTCTTCATTCTCCTTTGCTCCACGTGGGTTGGGACCAATTGATGCATCTTAGATGGCTGCTTCCTAGCTTTTAAGACCCAAGACGCCACTCACCAAAGTGGGATACAGAACATTTTCTTAATAAACTTTGTTATGCCGATAGACCTAGAAGTCCCCTGAAACCATGGTCCCCAGAACCCTGCCCCTGCTATGCTATTCTCGAAGTGTTTGGTTGTATTCAGGAAACTTCTTAGCTTTTGAGTTAGTCCAGTTTTGCTGACTTCCCCTGTATTGTGTGTTGTCCTTCCCTTCACCTAAGATAATTCTTATCTAGTATCTAGTTAGGGAATACCCCTCTCCCCCCGTCCCTCGTAACCATTAAAGAATGTTTTCTTCTGTGTTTAAACCTTTTCTTGAGTTGTTGGCAAATAGTGGTCTTATACAATATTTGTCCTTTCACAATTAACTAATTTCACTCAGCAGAGTGCCTTCCAGATTCATCCACTTTATGAGATGTTTTGCAGATTCATAGTTGTTCATTATCATTGCATAATATTCCATTATGTGAATATACCATAATTTTTTTTATCCATTCGTCTGTTGATGGGCACCTAGGTGTTTCCATCTTTTTGCTATTTTGAACATTGCTGCAGTGAACATGGGTGTGCATATATCTATTCATGTGATGGCTCTTATTTCTCTAGGATATATTCCAAGAAGTGGGACTGCTGAGTCGTATGGTACTTTTATTTCTAGCTTTCTAATGAAGTGCTAAATAGATTTACAAAGTGGTTATACCATTTTACATTCCCACCATCAGTGTATAAGTCTCTCCACAACCTCTCCAACATTTATCGTGTTGTGTTTTTTGGACTAATGCTAGCCTTGTTGGGGTGAGATGGCATCTCATTGTAGCTTTGATTTGCATTTCTCTAGTGGCTAGTGATCGTGAGCATTTCCTTCTGTATCTGTTAGCCACCTGAATGTCTTCTTTGGTGAAGGGTCTGTTCGTATCCTTTCCCATTTTTTAATTGAGTTATTTGTCTTTTTGTTGTTGAGGTTTTGTAGTATCTTGTAGATTTTAGAGATTAGTCCCTGATCGATTTGTCATAGCCAAAAATTTTTTTCCAGTCTGTAGGTTGTTTTTTCACTCTTTCAGTGAAGTCTTTGGTTGAGCATAAGTGTTTGATTTTTAGGAGCTCCCAGTTGTCTAGTTTCTCTTCTGGTGTTTACGCATTGTTAGTAATGTTTTGTATACTGTTTGTGCCATGTATTAGGGCTCCTAACATTGTCCCTATTTTTTCTTCCATGATCTTATCATTTCAGATTTCATATTTAGGTCTTTGATACATTTTGAGTTAGTTTTTGTACAGGGTGTGAGGTATGGGTCTTGTTTCATTTTTTTGCAGATGGATATCCAGTTACGCCAGCACCACGTTTTAAAGATACTGTCTTTTTCCCATTTAATGGATTTTGGGCCTTTGTCAAATATCAGCTGCTCATTTTTTTTTTTTTTTATAGGTGGATGAATATATGTCTGGATTCTCAATTCTGCTGCATTGGTCTATGTATCTGTTGTACAAAGTACCAGGCTGTTTTGACTACTGTGGTGGTATAATAGGTTTTAAAATCAGGTAGTGTGAGGCCTAATTTAAAATCAAGTAGTTCTACTCTGTCCTATATGGTCACTATGAGTGTGAGGCCTCCCACTTTGTTCTTCTTTTTTAGTAATGCTTTACTTATCCAGGGCCTCTTCCCTTTCCATCTGAAGTTGGTGATTTGTTTCTCCATTTTGTTAAAAAATGCCACTGGAATTTGGATCAAGATTGCATTGTATCTGTAGATTGCTTTGGGTAGAATAGACATTTTCACAATGTTGAGTGGTCCTATCCATGAGGCATTACGCCACCAGGGTTTCCACATCCATGAGCTAGGTATGTTTTTCCACTTATGTAGGCCTCTTGAAGCACTTACTAATGAATATTGAACACCACAGCCTTCAGTATGGATTGCACCTCAACGTAAAGAAAACAAAAATCCTCACAACTGGACCAATGAGCAACATCATGATAAATGGAGAAAAGATTGAAGTTGTCAAGGATTTCATTTTACTTGGATCCACAATCAACACCCATGGAAGCAGCAGTCAAGAAATCAAAAGATGCATTGCATTAGGAAAATCTGCCGCAAAGGACCTCTTTAAAGTGTTGTAAAGCAAAGATGGCACCTTGAAGACTAATGTGTGCCTGACCCAAGCCATGGTATTTTCAATCACATTATATGCATGTGAAAGCTGGACAATGAATAAGGAAGACTGAAGAATTGATGCCTTTGAATTGTGGTGTTGGCAAAGAATATTGAACATACCATGGACTGCCAAAAGAATGAACAAATCTGTCTTGGAAGAAGTATAACCAGAATGCTCTTTATAAGCAAGGATGGCGAGACTGAGTCTTACGTGCTTTGGACATGTTGTCAGGAGAGATCAGTCCCTGCAGAAGGACATCACGCTTTGTAAAGTACAGGATCAGTGGAAAAGAAGAAGACCATCAACGAGGTGGATTGACAGAGTGGATGCAACAATGGGCTCAAGCATAACGATTTTAAGGATGGTGCAGGACTGGGCAGTGTTTTGTTCTGTTGTGCATAAGGTCACAATGAGTCAGAACTGACTTGACGGCATCTAACAACAACAACGCCTTAAGAACTAAATTGAAAGTTTTAGCAAGTTCTAAAAAGAAAGAAAGATGAATGAAAATAAGTTTCTTTTTTAAAAAGACTCCATGATAAAAAGATTTACAGAAAAACAAAAAGTAGTTTTTTCTTAAAATAGAATGTCTGGTTATACCAGAATACGAAAGATAATAAATGCTAAACTTCAGAATATGTAGCAAGGTGAAAAAGGTCTATGTAAATCAAAAAAAGCCTATGTAAGTAAAGGAAAAGGTATGTGTAAATAAAGAAAAGATGAAATATAGCTAAAATAAGAGTTAAAGAGTTAAAATAAATTTAAAAATAAAGAAAAGAGCCATGAAAATAATAAAATGATAGAAAGCAGGGGAGCAGACTACAAATCTAAGGATAATTTTAAAATGAGGAGATTTTAATAATATATGAAAATCAAGATGCAGATCCTGCCCCAGAAAATGAAAGGAATGTCTAAGATATGAAATTAAAGGCCAATAAAGTTAGCTTTGTCACAGCAACTTTAAGCTGTTTATGACATAAATTTAAAGCCACCATGAGCAATGTAATTACTAAAGACAAAACAACACTCATGCAAATAAGATATTTAAATATTTTGATGCATTCTGTTGTGCTTAAATATGAACATATTTTAAGGTTTCTTGTTGATACTTGCACACCCTTATAGGAACATATTTATGCATTGCAGACTCTAGGTGCCAAATTATTCTGTTAACTGCCCTTTTTATATAAATCTCTGTACCTTGACACCTTGCTTGGACAGTGGAAATAAGAAAACATCTTTAAATGCCCTAATGGCCAGAAGCAGATGACATCTAAAGCAGACAGCTTTCCCCAAGAACACAGAACAAGACCCCATGTAGATTCTCTCTGATACAGGCTCTTAAAGTTGTTAGACTTTTTAAAATCCTTATTGCTTTTAAAATCACCCTGTTTTATCAGCTTGGTTTCATTAATTGGTAAAGTAGATTTATGATTCTCATTCTTACATTAGTGATCCTTATCACTATTATATTTTTAATAGCCATACTATATCATCTTAGTTAAGAATTGTCTTACGCAGCCTGCCGAAGTTTTTGGACTTTGTTTTACAATATTTGCCATTCTTTTGTTAATTGCTGTATTGCATTATTATGGTATTATCCCCTATTTCACCATTTTGTTTTTCCCATGCCAATAACTGAATGAGGAACTTGCTTTACTGTAGCCTTTATCTTTATGATATTTGCTCTATGGAGCCCCAGTAATGTAGTGGTTAAGAGCTTGGCTGCTAATCAAAAGGTCGGCAGTTCAGATCTACCAGCTGCTCCTTGGAAACCGTGTGTGGCAGTTTTACTCTGTCATATAGGGTTGTTATGAGTCAGCATTGACTCAATGGCAACGAGTTTAATGTTCCTACACTATGAAGCCTTTCTTAAGGGTTCTCTTACTGTAAATCATGACTCTTGCTAATGCATGACATAAAAATACCTTTGTCAGATTATCCCAAGGAGTGGCTAATGCCAATACTTTAACTGACTGCTGGATTTGCTATCAGATTCCAAAGTCTAGACACCAAAATTCAGAACCATTAGTGTCCCCTATATTAAATTATAGTAATGTACCTCGTGCTACTGTTAACCTCAACATTATTTTCTAGCAAGCCATACTGTGAGATTATGGCATTACCCTGGGTTAAATGTTTTATGAAATGTATATCAAATGCTTGTACTCAGCATACAATGCTGCTTGTTATGCAAAAGATCATGTATTTTGAAAAGAAAACACTATTCCTGAGAAAATAGTTCAGTTTTTTTTTTACCTTGATTAGCAGCCTTCTCTGCCAAGTATTCCTAAAATTCAGCTCTGCTCTTATATGCCATTTCTTGAAAATGTCACAGAAGTAGAGACTCAAGCTATGGTATGGCAAAGATGAAACAAATGGTACCCAGCTACCTTTTATGGATAGCATCTGTGATCTTAAAAGCCAATTTCCAAAATAGGTGGGCATCTAAAAGACACAAATAAGTCTATGCAGAAGAAGGCATTCTTGTAATAGTGATCAAGGAATCTCAGTGGAGATTCGTGAACAGTGGGAAGGATTGTGAAAGAGCTCCAAAAATCTAGGTGCTTGGCGTAGGAGAAGCATCTGCCCAGGATGCAAGACTAACTCCATTTCTGTTTGCTAACAGACCTGAAAAATAAGAGGTGTTCGAACTGAGCTCCCAGTAATAGGTTAATCTGCACTGACTCAGGGAGGATAGGGAGGAGGAGAGACTGAACTGCAGCTGCTTTCAAAAAAAAAAAAAAGAAATGATTTTGCACAAACTACCCTATTCTTGAAAGATAAGTAAAACCATTTTCACAAAATGCTTACACAGGATAGTTGTGGAACAGGACATTTCTAGATTAACTAATGTATGACAATAGTTACAATTGTATGACTAAGGATTACTGTTTCCTTAAACTTCTCCCATATTGACAGCCCTTCTCATTGTCTGCACCTTGGAACAATCTGTAATTTTGCAACTTGTTGCCCAATTGCAGTTGGAATATCCTTTAATAAATCTCTTTCATTGCAATTTCAATAGGCTTCAGTTTTTGCTCTCTTACACATGGCAGTATTCCAGAGGTGAAATTGCTCATAACTAGGTCCATTTGCCACTTTATTCTTTAGGCCAGAAGTTTTTTTATTTTTAATTTTTTTATTGTGCTTTAAGTGAAGGTTTATAGAGCAAATTAGATTTTCATTAAACAACTAATACATATATTGTTTTGTGACATTGGATGCCAACCCCATGACATGTCAACATTCACCCCTTCTCGATCTTGGGTTCCCCATTTCCATACATCCAGCTTTTCTGTCACTTCCTGCCTTCTTGCTCTTGCCCCTGGGCTGGTGTGCCCATTTAGTCTCTTATACATGGTTGAGCTATGTGTATTATTGTCTGTGTTGTGTTCTTGTGTTACTAGGTGCCATTGAGTTAGTTTGGACTCATAGCCACCTTATGTACAATAGAACGCAACACTGTCAGTCCTGCATCATCCTCACAATCATTGCTATGCTTGAGCCCATTGTTGCAGCTGCTGTGTCAGTCTAAGATAGATTTGTTCATTCTTTTGGCAGTCCAGGGTATAGTCAATATTCTTTGACAACACCACAACCCAAAGGCATCAATTCTTCTTTGGTCTTCCTTATTCATCGTCCAACTTTCACATGCATATGAGGCAATTCAAAACACCATGGCTTGGGTGAGGTGCACCTTGGTTTTCAAGGTGACATCTTTAATTTTTAATACTTTAAAGAGGACTTTTGAAACAGATTTGTCCAATGCAATGTGTCTTTTGATTTCTTGATTGCTGCTTCCATGGGTGTTCATTGTGGATCCAAGTAAAATGAAATCCTTGACAACTTCAATATTATCTCCATTTATCATGATGTTACTTACTGGTCCAGTCGTGAGGATTTTTGTTTTCTTTATGTTGAGGTGCAATCCATACTGAAGGCTGTGGTCTTTGATCTTCATCAGTGAGTGCTTCAAGTTCTCTTCACTTTCAACAAGCAAGGTTGTGTCATCTGCACATTGCAGGTTGTTAATGAGTCTTCCTCCAATCCTGATGCCCCATTTTTTCGTCATATAGTCCAGGTTCTCTGATTATTTACTCAGCATACAGATTGAATAAGTATAGTGAAATGATACAACCATGATGCACACCTTTCCTGACTTTAAACCATGCAGTATCCCCTTGTTCTGTTCAAACGACTGCCTCTTGATCTATGTACAGGTTCCCCATAAGCACAATTAAGCATTCTGGAATTCCCATTCTTCATAATGTTATTCATGATTTTTTATGATCCACACAGTTGAATCTTTCTTTCTGGTAAGCATCTTTCTGGTATTCTTTGCTCTCAGCTAGAATCCATCTGACATCAGCTATGATATTCCTGGTTCCATATTCTCTTCTGAATCCTGCTTGAATTTCTGGCCGTTCCCTGTTGATGTGCTGCTGCAACAGCTTTTGAATGATCTTCAGGAAGATTTTACTTGCATGTGATATTAATGATATTGTTTGATAATTTCCTCATTCAATTGGATCATGTTTCTTTGGAATAGGTATAAATATGCATCTCTTCCAGTCGGTTGGCCAGGTAGCTGTCTTCCAAATTTCTTGGCATAGATGAGTGAGTACTTCCAGTGCTGCATTTGCTTGTTGAAGCACCTCTATTGGTATTTCATCAATTCCTGGAGCCTTGTTTTTGCCAATACCTTTAGTGCAGCCTAGACCTCTTCCTTCAGTACCATCAGTTCCTGATCATATGCTACCTCCCGAAATGGTTGAATGTCAACCAATTCTTTTTGGTAGAGTGACTCTGTATATTCCTTCCATCTTCTTCTGATGCTTCCTGCATCATTAAATATTTTCCCCATAGAATCTTTTAATATTGCAACTGAAGGCTTATATTTTTTCTTCAGTTCTTTCAGCTTGAGAAACGCTGACCATCTTCTTTCTTTTCATTTTCTAACTGCAGGTCTTTGCACATGTCATTAGAACGCTTTACTTTGTCTCCTTGAGCTACCCTTTGAAATCTTCTGCTCAGTTCTTTTACTTCATCATTCCTTCCATTTGCTTTAGCTACTTGAAGTTCAAGAGTAAGTTTCAGAGTCCCTTCTGACACCCATTTTGGTTTTATATTTCTTTCCTGTCTATTTAATGGCCTCCTGCTTTCTTCATGTATGATGTCCTTCCATAACTTGTCTGGTCTTGGGTCATTAGTGTTCAACGGGGCAAATTTATTCTTGGCATGGTCTCTAAATTCAGGTGGGACATACTCAAGGTCGTATATTGGCTCTTATGGACTTCTAATTTTCCTCAACTTGCATATGAGCAATTAATGGTCTGTTCCACAGTTGGCCCTGGCCTTGTTCTGACTGATGATACTGAGCTCTGCCATCGTCTCTTTCCGCAGATGTAGCTGATTTGATTCCTATGTATTCCATCTGGCGAAGTCCATGTGTATACACTTTATGTTGTCGAAAAAAGGTCTGTGCAATTGCGTTGGTCTTGCAAAATTCTGTAATGCAATCTCCAGCATCATTTCTATTACCAACGCAATATTTTCCAACTATCCATCCTTATTCTTTGTTTCCAACTTCTGCATTCCAATCACCAGTAATTATTAATGCATCTTGATTGCGTGTTCAATTAATTTCAGACTACAAAGTTGGTAAAAATCTCCAATTTCATCATCTTTGGCCTTAGTGGTTGGTGTATAAATTTGAATAATAGTCGTATTAACTGGCCTTCCTTGTAGGCCTATGGATATTATTCTAGCACTGATAGTGTTGTACTTCAGGATAGAGCTAATGCCTAGGGTACTGATGTTTCTGTGTTCTGTCTCATTTTTAATGATTTCCATTTTTCCTAGATTCATACTTTGTACATTCCAAGTTCTAATTATTAACAGATGTTTGCAGCTGTTTCCTCTCATTCTGAGTTGTATCACATCAGCAAATGAAGGTTCTGAAAGCTTGACTTCATCCATGTCATTAAGGTCGACTTTACTTTGAGGAGTCAGCTCTCCCCCATTTTTCTTTTGAGTGCCTTCCAGCCTGAGGCGTTCATCTTCTGACACTATGTCAGACAATGTTCCACTGCTATTCATAAGGTTTTCACTGGCTAATTCTTTTCAGAAGTAGACTTCCGGTCCTTCTTCCTAGTCTGTCTTAGTCTGGAAGCTTTGCTGAAACCTGTCATCCGTGAGTGACCCTGCTGGTATTTGAATACCGGTGGCATAGCTTCCAGCATCACAGCAACACACAAGCCCTCACAGTACTACAACCTGACAGGCGCATGAGAGGTTTGTTTTATAGACTTATCTAATCTTTGGATGAAGGGTGAACCTCAGGAGTGACTCTAGTTCTGAGTTAAAAGGGCACCTGGGGGCTATGCTCTCAGGGTTTCTCTGGGTTCCATCAGACCAGCCAGTCTGGTCTTTTTTTTTTTTTTTTGAGTTATAATTTTTTTCTACATTTTTCTCCTGAGGAGACTCTATTATGATCCCTGTCAGAGCAGCTGGTGGTCGTAGCCAGGCACCATCTAGTTGTGTTGGATTCAGTCTGGTGGAAGCTGTGGTAGTTGTTGTCCATTAGTCATTTGGACTAATCTTTCATTTGTGTCTTTGATTTCGTTCATTCTCCCTTGCTCCAGATGGGTGGGACCAGTGAAGTATCTTAGATGGCTACTCACAAGCTCTTAAGATCCCAGGTGTTACTCACCAAAGTAGGATGTAGAATATTTTCTTTGTAAACTATGTTATGCTGATTGAGCTAGATGTCCCCTGAAACCATGGTCCCTGCCCTCAGCCCAGTAATTCGGTCCCTCAGGGAATTTGGATGCTATGAAACTTCTATGATTTTGCCTTGGTCAAGTTCTGTTGACTTCCCCAGTATTGTGTACTGTCTTACCCTTCACCAAAGTTACCACTTATCTATTGTCTAGTTAGTGTTTTCCCTCCCCACCGCTGCCCTCCCTCATAACCATCAAAGACTGTTTCTTTCTGTGTATAAACCTTTTCATGAGTTTTTATAATAGTGGTTTCATACATTATTTGTTCTTTTGTGATTGACTTATTTCACTCAGCATAATGCCCTCCAGTTTCATCCATATTGTGAGATGTTTTGAAGGTTTATCATTGTTCTTTTTCATTGCTTGGTATTCCATTGTGTGTATGTACCATACTTTGTTGATCCATTCATCTGCAGATGGGCACTTAGGTTGTTTCCATCTTTTTTGCTATTGGGAATAATGCCGCAATGAACACGGGTATGGCATATGTGTATTCTTGCGATGGCTCTTATTTTTCTAGGATATATTCCTAGGAGTGGGATTGCTGGATCATGTGGTATTTATATTTCTACCTGTTTAAGGAAACATCATATAGTTTTCCAAAATGGTTGTGTCATTTTGCATTCCCAACAGCAGTTCCAATCTCCGCACAGCCTCTCTAACATTTGTTACTTTGTGTTTTGTTTTTTTTTTTTTTGATGTGTGCCTGTAACGTCAGGGTGAGATGGTATCACATTGTAGTTTTGATTGCATCTCCCTAATGGCTAACAGGAAACCCTGGTGGTGTAGTGGTTAAGTGCTATGGCAGCTAACCAAAGAGTCAGCAGTTTGAATCCACCAGGCGCTCCTTGGAAACTCTGTAGGGCAGTTCTACTCTGTTCTATAGGGCCATTATGAGTCGGAATCGACTCGACAGCACTGGGTTTGGTTTGGTTAATGGCTAATGATCACAAGCATTTCCTCATGTGTTGATTAAGCCACCTTAGTATCTTCTTTGCTGAAATATCTGTTCATACCCTTCACTCATTTTTTAATCGGATTATTTGTCTTTTTGTTGGAGAGGTATTGGATTTTCCTATAGATTTTAGAGGTTAGACTTGTTGGATATGTCATAGCCAAAAAATTTTCCCAGTCTGTAGATTCTCTTTTTACTCTTTTGTTGAAGTCTTTTGATGAGCATAAGTGTTTAATTTTTGAAGAACATCCCATTTACCTAGTATCTTAGTCATCTAGTGCTGCCATAACAGAAATACCACAAGTCAATGCCTTTAACAAAGAGAAATTTATTTTCTCACAATCTAGTAGGTTACAAGTCCAAATTCAGGGTGTCAGCTCCAGGAGAGGGCTTTCCTTCTCTCGCAGCTCTGGAGGAAGGTCCTTGTCCTTAGCCTTCCCCTGGTTGGGGATCTTCTCAGATGCAGGGATCCTGTGTCCAAAGGATGTGCTCTGCTCCTGGTGCTGCTTTCTTGGTGGTATGCGGTCTCCAACTCTCTGTTTGCTTCCCTTTCCTTTTATCTCTTGAGAGATAAAAGGTGATGCAGGCCCCACACCCCAGGGAAACTCCCTTTACACTGGATCAGGAAGGTGACCTGAGTAAGGATGGTGTTACAGTCCCACCCTCATCCTCTTAACATAAGATTACAGTTACAAAATGGAGGACAACCACACAATACTGGGAATCATGGCCTAACCAAGCTGATACACACAGTTTTGGGGGGACATAATTTGATCCATGACATCTAGTTTATGTTTTGGTGTTTGTGTATTGTTGGTTATGATTTTATCCTATTCATGCCATGTATTAGGGCCCCTAGTCTTGACCCTATTTTTTCATTCATAGTCTTTATAGTTTTTGGTTTTATGCTTAGGTCTCTGATCCATTTTGAATTAGTTTTTGTGTGTGGTGTGATGTATGGATCCTTTCTTTTTCTTACTGATGGGCATCCAGTTTTGCTAGCACTATTTGTTAAAAAGGCTGTTTTTCCCCATTTAATAGACTTTGGGCCTTTGTCGAAGATCAGGTGGATGGATTTACATCTTGGTTCTTGATTCTGTTCCATTGGTTAATGTGTCTGTCATTGTGCCAGTACCAAGCTCTTTTGACTGCCATAGCTGTATAGTAGGTTCTGAGGTCATGTAGTGTGAGTCCTCCCACTTTTTTCTTCTTTGTCAGTAATGCACTAATTATCTGTGGCCTCTTTCCTTTCCATATAAAATTAATGATTAGTTTCTCCATCTCACTAAAGAATGCTGTTGGTAATAGGATTGTGATTGCACTATATTTGTAGATTGCTTTGGGTAGAAATGACATTTTCACAATTTTGAGTCTACCTATCCATGAGCATGGTATGTTTTTCCATTTATGTAGGTCTCTTGGTTTCTTGTGGTAATGTTTTGTAGTTTTCTTTGTATGGGTCTTTCATGTCCCTGGTTAGATTTGTTCCTAAGTATTTTATCTTTTTAGTGGTTATTATAAATGGTATTGTTTTCCTGATTTCCTTTTTGAAGTTCCCTTTGTAGTTGTATGGGAATCCAACTTATTTTTGTATGTTGATCTTGTATGCTGCTACTCTGCTGAATCTTTCTATTAGTTTCAGTATTTTTCTTGTGGAGTGTTTTACGTTCTCTGTGTATAGTATCATATTGTCCGGGAATAGGAATAGTTTTACTTCTTCCATACCAATTTGGATTCCCTTTATTTCTTTTTCTTGCCTTATGGCTCTAGTTAGGACTTCCAGCACAATGTTAAATATGAGTGGTGATAAAGGGCATCCTTGTCTTGTTCCTGTTCTTGAGGGAATGTTTTCAGCCTCTCTCTGTTGAGAATGGTGTTGGCTGTTGGTTTTTTATAGATACTGTTTATTATGTTGAAGAATTTCCATTCTATACCTATTTATTTGAGAGCTTTTATCAGAAATTGGTGTTGGACATTATCAAATGCCTTATCTGCGTTGATCGAGATGATCATGTGATTCTTTTGTTTTATTTATATGGTGGATTATCTTGATTAATTTTCTAATGTTGAACCATCCTTGCATGCCTGGTATGAATCCCACTTGGTTGTGGTGTATTATTTTTTAATATGATGCTGAATTCTATTGGCTAGAATTTTGTTAAGATTTTTGCATCTATATTCACGAGAGATATTGGTCTGTAATTTTCTTTTTTGTGGTGTCTTTGCCTGGTTTTGGAGTCAGGGTTATGCTGGCTTTGTAGAATGAATTCGTAAGTATCCCTTCCTTTTCTATGTTCTGAAATAGTTTGAGCAGTACTGGGGTGAGCTCTTCTCTGAATATTTGGTAGAATTGTTCAGTGAAGCCATCTGGGCCAGGACTTTTTCTTGTTGGGAGTTATTTTGTTGTTGTTGTTATCTTCTCAATCTCTTCTTTTGTTATGGGTCTGTTCAGATTTTCTACCTCAGTTTCTGTTAGTTTAGGTAGGTAGTGTGTTTCTAGAAATTTGTCCATTTCCTCTAGTTTTTCGCATTTGTTTGAGTATAGTTTTTCATAGTTCTGTGGTTTGATCCTTTTTATTTCAGTTGGGTCTGTTGTAATGCCTCCCATTTCATTTCTTATTTGGGTTATTTGCTTCCTCTCCTGTTTTTCTTTTGTTAATTTGGGCAATGGTTTGTCAATTTTTTTGATCCTTTCAAAGCACCAACTTTTGGTTTTGTTGATTCTTTCTGTTGTTTTTCTATTCCCTATTTTATTTATTTCTGCTCTGATCTTTATGATTTCCTTTCTTCGGGTGGCTGTGGGCTACTTTTTCTGTTCTCTTTCTATTTATTCAAGTTGTATAGCTGTTTTGATTTTGTCCCTTTCTTCTTTTTTAGATGTGTGCATCTACTGCTATAAATCGACATCTGAGCATTGCTTTTGCTGGGTCCCAGAGGTTTTGGTATGATATGTTTTCATTCTCGCTTGATTCTAGGAATTTTTTTTTTTTATTCCATCTTTGATTTCTTCTATTATCCAGTGTTTTTTAAGCAAGGTGTTATTCAGTTTCCATGTATTTAATTTTTTCCTTGCTCTTTTTATTTTTAGTTTCTACTTTTATGGCATTGTGATCAGAGAAAATGCTTTGTATTATCTCAGTATTTTGGATTTTGTTGAGGGTTGCTTTGTTGCCTAAGAGGTGGTCTTTTCTGGAGAATGTTCCGTGTGCATTGGAAAAGAGCGTATACTTTGCTGCTGTTGTGTGGAGTGTTGTATATATGTCTATGTGGTCAAGTTGGTTGATTTATATTTTAGATCTTCTGTATCCTTGTTGAGTTTCTTTCTAGATGTTCTGTCCTTTACTGAGAGTGGTGTGTTAAAATCTCATACTATTATCATGCCGCTGTCAATTTCTCTTTTCAGTGCTGTTAGAGTTGGTTTTATGCATTTTGGAACCCTGTCATTTGGTGTGTAGATATTTATTATCGTTATGTTCTCATGGTGAATTGTCTCTTTAATCATTATAATGTCATTCCTTGTCTTTTATGGTGGATTTTGCCTTAAAGTCTATATTATGTAAGGTTAGTATTGCCACGCCTATTTTTTGGTTGCTGTATGCTGGATATGTATATTTTTTCCATCCTTTGTTTTTTAGTATATTTACGTGTTTGTGCCTAAGGTGTGTCTCTTGCTTTTTTTGTGTGGTGCTGACGTTTTCTTTGTTCCTCTTACTCTGCTGTGCTGAATTCCTTTTTTTGTGTGCAGATTTTGTCCTTCATTTTTGTGTTTTGTGTTAGATTTTGTGTTCACTGGGACTTCTTGTTTTTCTTCTTTGTTTTGGTGAGTAGATTTGTTAACTTTCTTTAGGGTTAACTTAAAATTTGCCCTTATCTTCCTAAGTTTGAACGAGCCTTTTATTACTTGATGTCACTCACCTTGACTTCCTCTCCATTTGAGAGTTCTATTCCTACACCGTTTATTCCTTTTTTTGTTGTTCTGTTGTTGTTGTCATTTACAGATTGACATCTCTGGCTCCCTGTTGTAAATCTTTTAGTTTTTTTTTATCCTTGAGAGTTCATTACATAGCATCTGGCTGATGCTGTTCCGTGTCCTAGATTCAGGTTGTTGTCTGATGTTTTTTGTTCTCTAACCAAAGGTCTCCCTTTAATAATTCTCATAAATTTGATTTGGTTTTTACATATTCCCTTAATTTCTGTTTATCTGTAAATTCCTAATTTCACCATCATATTTGAGTGAAGGTTTAGCAAGATATATTTTTCTTCTTTGGCCATTTTTTTCTTTCAGTGTTTTATATATGTCATCCTGCTGCCTTCTTGCCTGCATTGTATCTGCTGGGTAATCAGAGCTTAGTCTCATTGTTTCCCCTTTGTATATGACTTCTCATTTTTCTCAAACTGCTCTCTGGATTCTTTTGTTGTCTGATTTTGGCAAGTGTGATTATGATATGTCTTGGTGATTTTCTTTTGGGGTCTATCCTAAATGGGGTTCATTGAGCTTCTTGGATGGTCAGCTTTTCATCTTTCAAGATATTAGTGAATTTTTCTGTCAGTGAATCTTCCATGATCCTCTCTGTGTTTTCCATTTTTCCCCCGTTCTAGAACTCTGGTCACATACATTTGTGCTCTTGATTGTATCTCACATAGTTTTTAAGTTTTCTTCATTCTTTTCTCTGTTTTTCCTCAAACAAAGTGGTATATAAGGATTTGTCTTCAATTTCATTGATCCTGTCTTCCATTATTTTGAATTTGCTCCTAAAGCCTTTTATTGCATTGTCTATTCCTGCAATCTTGTTTTTTATCTTTTGGGTTTTTTATTGCTGTTTTTGTATGATTTCTAATTGATCATTTATTTTCACATTTTGTTCTTATATTGTTTTCCTGAATTCTTCCATTGCTTTGTCTGTGTTTTCCCTGATTTTGTCTGTATTTTCAGTGATTTTGTCTGTTTTTTTCTTGGTTTTGTCTGCATTTCTCCTTCATCTCTTTCCTAATCTCTTGGACAGCCCTGTATGTTAGACTTCTGAATTCCCTATCAGGTAGTTCCAGTGCCTTTTTTTCTATTGGAAGGTCATTTGGTGTTTTATTTTGATCACTTTCTGGAGCCATACTGTCCTTTTTTTAGTAAGTTTTGAGGTTGTCTGCTGTCTCTCAGACATTCAGGAATTATTTTCTACATTTATTGATTGTAGGTTTGTTTGTTTCATGGTGCTTATTTCTTTTATTTGGTTATGTTTGGGCAAGAGGGCTGGGCATGTTGTGTTCCTTGCTTGTCTGTGGGCACAAGAGTTCTCACCACCTTGTCAAGGTGGGCAGGGTTGGTCATTCAACTATAGTGCAGCAGGGCAGGTCCAGTGAGGGGGAGGGGTTGGTGTGTGTCATTTGTGGCACAAACTGGGGCCAGTGGGGGTGAGGCCACAGGGCTCCATGGGATGGGGTCTGGGCATCCTTGGTCTGTGCCAGTGCTGCTCTGGGGTGCTGTGCTTGGCCTGGTGGGGCCACAGGCAGCTCAAGGCAGGGTCTGGGCCTGAGTGCTGCTCAGGGGCATGTCACTCAGTGTGTGGTGTGAAGAGGCAGGAGGGAAAGGAGAGGGCAGTATGTCTTTCCTCATCATAAGTAAAGGACAGCATCATTTTATTTTTGTGAAGAAGCGAAATTGTTTTAAGCAATTAATCAAATCCTGACCAGACTGTAAAGTATGAATTAATTTCCCAGGCTGTATATAAAATGATGTCAACATATTCAGCTTAAAAGTAAAAATTTCTGCATATTATTTAAATATTTAGTCAAATAATGGCATAACTATATGTATGTAACTCCTGGATGCAAATTTTTATTTAAAGATGTCTGAACATTTTAGTATCACATGTGGACATAACTCAAATAAATTTTCTTTTCTATCAGGTGCTTCATCTAAGTCCTGTTTGTTCTACAAAAAGATCTCTTAAAACAGTATCCTCTCTCTCTGACCTTCCCCTGCCTCATTTAAAACCCTCTTCCTCCCTTGCCTGATTTTATACAATATCCTCATAATTGCTTTTTTTGGCTCTTTCTGTTTTCCCATTTGAGAAACATGGCACATGTTTCTAAAAATAGCACAAACAATGCATATCAATTTCTTGTTTATAAATTTCCCCTAGACAGCATATTGCCCAAACTCCAGGATAATGGCCAAACACATAAGATGCTTAAAAATCTAACCCCAATCAAAATCTCTTGTTTCATCTCTTGAAACTCTGCTCTCTGCATGTGCTCTGGGTTTTAGTCATACCTGTTCAACATCAAGTTATTTTTTTGTCTATACTATATCATATCCGTTCTGTGAGGTAGACAAGGCTTTTGTTATTTTCTGTTATACAGATGAGAAAACAGAGGCCCACAGACTTGCTCAAGGTCACATAGTTGGCAAGAAATAGTACTCAAGTGCTAATTTTCTGATTTCAAATCCCACATTTGCTCCAGTGTCTGATGCTATTTGTCAATGAAAGGAGCATGATCTAGAGACCTTCCAAGAGATTCTAAAACTCTTCCTGGAAGTGATTTTTAAAGAATAATGGTGACTTAATCAAGCATAGTAAAAATAGGGCTTCAAACCAGTTCATTCTGGATTGAACCCCTGCTGAGAATTTGCATTTCTAACAAGTTCCCAGGAAGTTATATATAAGATTCTCCTGGGGATCTTGTTAAAATGTAGATTCTGATTCAGTTTATCTGGGGTGGAAATGAAATTTCTCAGCAGGGAACTTTTAGAATGGCAGATTCTCAGGAAGGGTTCAAATTGGAACAAACCTGTTAAAAGCCCTGGGTAAAAATAGTAGATAGATGCTCAATATCTATTCCACCATCCTTCTAGAGAAGTAGTTCTCAGCCTTCACTGGACACTGGAATCATCTGGTGTGCCTTAAAAAACTGATGACACAGTCTCACCCCCAGAGGGTCTGATGTAATTGATCTGGAGCCTGGGCATCAAGGCTTTTACAAGCTCCACAGGTGATTCTAATGTGCAGCCAAGGTTAAGAACCACTGTTGTAGAGCAGTTGTTCTACTTGGAACAACAGCATCAACATCACATGGGAATTCTGGGGGTGGGGCTCAGATGATTTTGATGCATGCTAAAGATTGAGAACCATTGTGCTAGTATAATGTATTTAAAAGATTTTGAATCAGAACCTACAGTAAGAAATGCATTTTACATGGTATTCCAGCACATATACAGTTTTCATATCTCTCCAGTTATATAACTGAAATAAAATTTTCATAAAACAATAGTAGCTCTGAATATGCACTGTAATATTTTCTATTCTAGCTCGTATCATTCCATTTAACTTAAAAAATATTGGTCATGAGCCCCTAAATTAATTTTACAATCTACTAATGCATTATTAGTAGTAGTAGAAGCAGTGTTTTTTTTTTTTTTTAATACATTATGACACACAGTTTGAAAAACACTGATCTAGCATCCCATCCTTTGCTGTCGTGACTGGAAAATTAAAATCTGTATTCCATGTTCTTCCATGCAGCTAGGATTCTGCATGTGTATAATGTTAAGCCAATCAAATACACTCCTGTATGATTTGTAAGGTATGTCTTAGTTATCTAGTGCTGCTATAACAGAAATACCACAACTGGGTGGCTTCAATGAACAGAAATTTATTTTTTCACAGTTTAAGAGCCTATAAGTCCTAATTCAGTGTGCTGGCTCTAGGGGAAGGCTTTCTCTCTCTGTTAGCTCTGGGGGAAGACCCTTGTTCCTTCTGAATTTCTCCTCCTGGGAGATCTTCATGTGGCTTGGCATCTCTCTTCCCCTGTCTCTGCTTGCTTGCTTGTCCTAATCTGCTTTTTTAATATCTTGTAAGAGTTTGACCCAAAACACACCCTATGCTAACCCTACCCCATTAACATAACAAAGACAACCCATTCCCAAATGGACTTGTAATCACATCAGTAGAGGTTAGGATTTACAACACTTATTTTGTGGGGACAAAATTCAATCCATAGCAGCAGAGTGTTTCTGAAGCAGCCTTAACAGAGGTTCCAATGTCAGGTAACTAACTTCATCAGCATTCAGAGGTATGGCGTGGGGTATCCATTTTCCTGGTATAGATCATATAGCATGTGTGGATGGCGCGGTTCTGCAGTAATGATAGCATCCAGATTATGGCTGCTTTTTTTATTTTGACAATGACTATACAGTTTTGGGAAACCCTGGTGGTGTAATGGTTAAGTGCTACAATTGCTAACCAAAGGTCAGCAGTTCAAATCCACCAGATGCTCCTTGGAACTCTATGGGGCAGTTCTATTCTGTCTTGTAGGGTCGCTATGAATCAGAATCGACTTGATGGCAATAGGTTTGGTTTGGTTTTTGATACGGTTCTAAAGCTAGCAGCCTCCTGATATAGTGGAAATAGCAGCTTCCTTGTGGCCCAGTTCTGCAGTATGGTTTTGGAATTTGTTCCAGGAAACTCAACGTAGAGTTTGTTTCTTCAGCCCTTCCAATGATTCTTAATGATTAAGAAACTGCAAACACTTAGTTATTTCTAGGTATAAAATTTGAAGTAGAAAAAACATAAAAGATGAAATTGAAGAGACAATCGGATCACAAAGGGCCTTGTATGCCATTTATCCAGAATTTAAAATTTTTCTTAAGGATAATGGTAATCCATTATATACTTTTAAGGAATTTTCAGATTTGATTTTAGCTAGATCAGTGCTACTCAAAATATGGTCCACAAGCCAGTGGTGATCCAAGAACTGTTGTCAGTACGTAACACATACAAAAATTGAGATTAAATGTTTAAAAATTTTATAACTGTTTGACATTGCTGTCACATCCCTGTGAGTGATCAATGGATTTTGACAAAGTATCAGTCTGCCATAGATTGGAAATAAAAAATAGTGGTCCTTCAACATAGGTAGTTTGAGAAGCACTGAGCAAGATCATTCTGAAGGTTATGTGGAAGTTGAAATGAAATTATAAAGAAATAAGGAGAGTTATTGTCAGGTTGACACTGTGATTTCATATTTGAAACCACTGCTCTAAGCACAGAGCAGAGATAGATAAAATATTAGAAAACCAGAAAGATACAGACAGCTCTGAAAACAAGAAAATAGAACAGAAATGCAGAGCAGTGAGTGAAGCCGAAGTCTTGAACTTGCTGAAGCTCCTGGTTGAGAAGCAAAAAAGGGCATTCAGGGTTTGAGTGCCTGTGAGGTGTAAATCCTTTCCATGATGATATGTTCGCAAATTCAGTGTCATCCACCAATCTCTTTCTTCTGACCGTGATATTGAAAGATATTTTAGCTGGATATAGCTCTTTTCTCAGTGCCTCATTGCCTTCTGGACTCAACTCTTTTTGAAAAGGAGTGTGATGTCGGTCTAGCTATCTTTAATTTACCTCTTTTTTTTTTCCTGAGAGCTTTTAAGGTATTCTCTTGGTGTACTGTAGTTTCACTATGATGTACCTGAATGTATTTTGGAATTTCTTTTCATTTGTCCAGCTTGGGGTTTAGTGGGGTTCTTCAATCAGGGGATTTATGTAGTCCGTAAATTCTGAAAAAATGTCATTATCTTTTCAAATATGTTTCTCTTCCGTGCTCTGTATCATCTTCCTTTGGAACTTCTCTTAGAGATGTGAACATTCTTATTCCCTTTTTTATGTCTCTTAACTCCACTTTTACATATTTCATTTCCTGGTCTTTTGCACTCCATTTTAGATAATGTTTTCGTAACACTCTTCCAGTTTAGCATTACTCTCTTCGGCTATGTATAATGTTCTGTTTAACATATCCATTGAGCTTTTAATTTCAAAAGCTTTATTTTCTTATTTCTGCAAGTTTTATTTCACTGTTTTTCAAATCATTCTGGTCTTTTTTTTAATGATAGTATTTCCCTTCTCATGATTTTATTTCTTTAATCAATTTAATATTCTTAAATAGTATAGATATAATATTCAAAAGACAATATTCTGCTTTACGCTTTTTTATGCTGATTCTCATCCATGGTGACATGTTTTCTTGTACTCATTGTAAATTTTTATTGTGAGCTCCTGCTTGGTGGAAGGGAAGGGGATCTTTGTCTATGGAAATCCTACACAGCCCATTTTAAGGATGGGACCCTTCAGAGAGATTTTGTATTTTTTTCTTCTAGACCTCTTGAAGTGCAATCAATCTTAGACCATGTTTATACTAATTTCTCAGCTAGCTGTTTCTTGGATCACTCAGCATATTAGGCAGGATAAGACAATAATATATGCTACAAAAATTATCCCTGAAATCTTGGTAACTTAAGACAACCAATGTTTATCTTGCTCATACAAAGTCTGCTGAAGGTGGGGCATCCCTTCAGAGCAGCTGTCTCCAAGCAGTGACTCAGGGGAATCAAGATGGTTCCATTTTATGATGCTGTCATGGCTTCTAGGTCTCCACAGCAGGGAAAGAAAGCACTCAAGGAAGGGGAAGGGATTTTTGACTTTCTCGGCCCAGAAGTGACCAAGGACAAAAATTAGTCACATGGCCCCACCTAACTGCAAGGGGGCTGGGAAGTATAGTCTTTCAGGTACCCAGGAAGGAGAACTGTATGTTGGAGAGTAATAGCAATGTCTACCACTCAGGCAGTGTAAATTTGAAGCCAGCAAGGGAGACTTTTTTTCCACTCATATCCCAGACCCAGACATTAACCTTTGCTGGAATATTATTATCCTGTCTCTACTTTCAAAGAGAGTAGGGAGTTTTAAGGACCCCTGTTTTATTCAGGGGTCTCAATTCCATCTCTTTGCCTCAAAAGAGCCCAAGGCCTTAGTGCCTCTCCAACTGATTATTAATACCCAAGTCTTTTGTTTACTGATGTAGGTAATGCTCTTAGGACAGCCAAAGCATTAGTGCCTGTTTATTCAGCAGGTTTCCTTTTTGTTTTTGATCCCTAGGGACTCCTTCCTTCCTTCCTTCCCTCCCTCCCTCCCTCCCTCCCTCCCTCCCTCCCTCCCTCCCTCCCTCCCTCCCTCCTTCCTTCCTTCCTTCCTTCCTTCTTCCTTCCTTCCTCTTCCCTCCTTCCTTTCTTTCCTTCCTCACTCCCTCCCTTCTTTCCTTCATTTCTCTTTCTCCTTCCTTCTTCCTTTCCTCCCTCCCTTCTCCTCTCTCTCTATCTCTTTCTTTTTATGTCTATCTTTATGTAACTTTTATTTTTATATAATTTCTAACAAAGAAAAATTGTAAGAACTCCTATATACCATTGACTGAGACCAATTGTTTATGTTTTATTCATTTGCTTTTGCTCGCTCTTTCTCTCTCCCCCCCGCCACAATTTGTGAAGAAACGAAGGAGATAGAGAGAGAGAGGAAAATCAGAACTATCTCATGAAGTAAATGCTATCATATCAAATCCAGGAGTGTGTTGAAAACAAAATAAAATAAAATCTCAACCAAGAAGGGTTTATCCCAGAAATGCAGTGATACATCAATATCAGAAAACCTATCAATGTTATATACAATGCTAATAAATAACACAATCATATGATTATCTCAATAGAGCAGAAAAAGCATTTGATAAAATCCAATCAAGTGTATCTCCAAAACCTAGAGCCAACATATATTTAATTATGAAGCTTTAGAAACACTGTAATTGTAGTCAAGATCTCAATAAGTATTAATGAATGTTTCTATCCAACATTATAGTGGAAGTGCAAACCAGTGCAAAAAGGCAAGAAAAACAAATAAGATGTGTACAAATTGGATTTGGAAAAGATAAATTTTCTTTATTTCCACATTATGTGATAGTCTACATAGAAAATTCAAGAAACTCTACAGAAAAATTATTAAAATAAATAAGAGGGTTCCTCAGGTTTGCTGGATAAAATATCAACATATAAACTCAATTGAAGTCCTCAGGGTGCCTTCAAATTGTGTTTTATAACACATAATGTTGTTAGGTACCACATAATAATAACACATAATACTGAGTGAAAAAAGCAAGTCTCAGAATGATTCATGTTGTTTGGTCCCATTTATATAAAGTCTAAAATCTGAAAAATAATACTATATATGGTCAAGGAATGCATGCCAATGCAATAATTTAACTAAAACGTGTATGATAATGATAAATTATGAATTCAAAATGCTGATAACCTCTGGGGAAAGAGGGAGGGAAATGAGATTAGGGTGTAGAAACTCATGGGGTTTTACCTAGATCCAGCATTATTTTCCTTAAAATCAGATGCAAATATTATAACAAATTAAGATTTGATAAAGCTGGGTGGTAGATATATAGGCCCTATGGTTATGGCCATAACTTTCTGTATAAAACATTTCACAATAAAAAAAAAGAATTAGAGAGATAAATTAGAAAGAAAACTGTTCAGTAATCTATGTGAAAGTTGATAAAGATATGGCCCAGGGAATTGTCTGGAAAGGAAGGAAGAAAGAAAAATATTTAGGTTAGAAGGGTGATTGGTTGCATTTGGAGGTGGGAGTAGAGAGGAAGAACTCATAATACCTCATAGGTTTCCAGCTTGAATAACTGGGTAGATGACATTGCAACCCCTGAGATACAGATCCCCCAGGAGAAGCAGGTTTATATACAAAGACGGGAGTGTATTTTCTGCCACGTTTTGTTTGATATATCCATGAGACCTCCTAGTGAAAGCATGAGACTGAAAGTTGGATACATGATTCTGAAATTTGGAGAAGTATGGATGGGCAACACAGGTATGGGAATCAACACCATTATAGGTGGTAGTTGAAACTATGATACTAGATAAGACACCCAGGGGATAGTTGAAGAGTGAGAGAAGGGAGGCGGGTAAAGCCATAAAAAGCTTTAATATTTAAGGGGTTGGAAGAGTAGGGGAAGTCCAGAGGGTGTTTAGAGAGACACAGAGAAGAACCATCTAAGTGTTGTGTCACAGAGCCCTATGAAGTTGAAAATTGTGAGGATGTAAGAGTTGATTGTTTCCCATGTAGCAGAGAAGTCCACTAAGATAAAGATGAAGAAATATGTCTATCAATTTTTGCAAATAGGAACTCATTTGTTACCTTAGCAAGAGTGGTTTCAAGCAATTGAGGTTGGGCAGAGGAGCCAGGTTGAAATTAGTTGAGGAGTGAATGGAAGATGAATATGGGTATGTACTTCTCTTTTAAGAACATCACCCCTACTAACATTATCAATATAATTACTATAAATATCACCACTACTAATAGTGGTAATTCTTTGCCCCATTATCACTCCAATCACTATCTTGTCCACTGTAATTCTCTTTCCCTTCCTTTTGATCCTCTCTTTTCCCTTATCAATCAATCAAACATATATATTCACACCTACTACATTTGTATGAGTTGGAATCGACTGGACAGTACACAACATTTGGCTCTGTAAACAAGACAAGGTTCTTATCCTTGAGGGGTTTACTATATATCAGAGAAGACAGGCATGCAAGTGTATATAACTTTAATGCATGTCCTCTGTGTTAGTCTTTAATATTGTTCACTACCTATTACCAGCTCTCCTACTTCTGGGCACTATAGCAGGATTACATTCAATTAGGTAGGAACACATGTCTGGTTTTGACCAAAGAGTTGTGAGTTAAAAGAATAAAGTTTACTTCCAGATTGTGAGTTTAATTTCTGTTATGAAATCCTCTAGAGAAGATGTCAGAAAACTATAGCCTGTGGGTCAAATCCAGCCTTCAGCCTGTTTTATAAATAAGGTTTTATTGGAACACAAATGCACCCATTTGTTTATGTATATCTATGGTTGCTACGGAAACCCTGATGGCGTAGTGGTTAAGTGCTATAGCTGCCAACCAAAGGGTCGGCAGTTCGAATCTGCCAGACACTCCTTGGAAACTCTATGGGGCAGTTTTACTCTGTCCTATAGGGTCGCTTTATAGGGACGCTATGAGTCGGAATCAACTCGACGGCACTGGGTTTAGTTTTTTGGTTTATGGTTGCTACATTGACAGAGTTGAGTGGTTACGACAGAGACTGTATGGCCCACAAAGCCTAAAAAATATTTACTATACAGAAAAAGTTTGTTGACACTTTCTATAGCATAATCTAGCCTATCCTGATGCTCCATACCGAGTCAGGGTAGTTATGTCAAATTGCTGTGATGTAAACTGTAGTGTACTTGAAAGAACACAGTCTTGGAAGGTAGATGAGGTCTCTGAGTCCAGATTGCCAGCCCTGAATACTGTGGAACTCTCTACCCAGAACTTTGTGGGAGCTCACATCACTGTCTGACAGGAGGACTAGCAACAAGGAAGAATGGAAGCAAATGAGAGAAAGCTCAGACTTGTGTTGTATGGCTCTAAGGGGTAAAGGGAAGATTGATGGGTGGGTGCTCAATATAATCAAGCCCTCTCTAGTAGTCAGAGCTGTCCAAAGTTGGAATGGAGTTAAGGGTGCAGGTGGCACTTGTGTATAGAGAGTGATCTCCAGGCATTCAAGAAGAGGCTACCTCACCTCTTGCTAAAATGATGTATTAGTTTTATATGGCTGTATAACACATTGTCATAAACTTAGTGGCTTAAAACAACACCCATTTATTAGCTCACAGTTCTGTTGGTCGGAAGTCTAAGTGCCGCTGGGTTCTCTGCTCAGGGTATCACAAGACTGAAATCAAAGTGTTAACTAGGCTGAATTCTCATCTGGGGGCTCTGGGGAAAATCTGCTTTTAAGCTCATTCTTGTTGTTGGCAGAATTCAGTTTCTTGTATTTGTAGGGCTGAGGTCTCTATTTCTTTGCTGACTCTCAGCTGAGGCTTGCTCTTAGCTCCTAGATGGTGCCCACATTCCTTCTCATGTGGCCCCTTCCATTTTCAAGTTGGAAATGGCATATTGAATCCTTTTTGTGCCTTGAATCTCTGACTTCTTCTGTGACCAGTTGGAGAAAACTCTGCTTTTAATTGGCTCATGTAATTAGGTCAGACAACCTGGATAATCTCCCTATCTCCCAAATAACACAACTTAATCACAGGAATAAAATTCATCATATTCATTGTCTGGGGAATATACAGGACATATACATCTGGAGGATGGAAAATCTTGGGGATAATCTTATAATTCTGCCTACCAAAGATGAGAAGGGAATTCTAATACTGTACAGTCAGCAGACAAGTCGATGTTCAAAGTACCATCCAACCTTAATAATCTATGATTTTGTGACTAAATTAAAGTTTGGATTGAGAAGAGGGGGCTTACATCACAATTCCTTCCTTCAAGCAATTTCCAATGTGTGGGGTAAAATTAACACATATAAAACTATTAGTGCTATGTTAAGCTAATGGTTAAACTGTAAATTAGGAGTTTAGTGAATCTGAAAGAAGAGAGAGATTGGAGATAATTAAAAGAGTGAGAATGTTTCCTTTAAGGAAGTGTGACTTGAAGTGTTACTTGAAGTGGGATGGAATAGAGAATAACAAAAGCCTTCCTTTTTGTAAACTTTTGGGTGGTTTGTATTCATTATACTTTCAAATTTGCAATGTGAGATACTAAAAAAATAGATTGAGAAAATTCATCCAAAACTTGGAAACAGGTAAATGAATAAGTGTAAATCTTTCAAAGTCATACTGGAGTATTGGCAAATTGGCTTGCCTGAGGTTTAATTCTATAGGGCAGTGATTCTCACACTTGAGGGGCATCTAAATCCCTTGTCAGTAACCCATTGCATTCAAGTAGATTCCGACTCATAGTGACCCTAGAGGACAGAGTAGAGCTGTCCCATAAACTGCCAACCTTTTGGTTAGCAGCTGAGCACAGTGGTTACACTGTGCCATATAGGCTCCTTGTTAAAACACAGATTTCTGGTCCCATCCCAGAGTTTCTGATTCAATAGGTCTGGAGTGAGGCTCAAGAATTTGCTTTTCTAATGTGATGCCAGGTAATGCTGATGCTGCTGGCCTAGGGACCACACCTTGAGAACCATTGCTCTAGGGAAGCATACCATTATTTGATTTGCTATTTACTGTTGCCAGCATGCGTCTATCAGTTTGTCGTACTATGGGAGCTTGCGTGTCGCTGTGGTACTGTAAACTTTGCCGCTGGTATTTCAAATACCAGCAGGGTCACCCTTGGTGGACAAGTTTCAGATGAGCTTCCAGACTAAGGCAGACTAGTAAGAAGGACCTGGTGGTCTGCTTCTGAAAAATTGACTGTAAAAAGCTTATAATAGCAGTGGAACTACGTCTGATATAGTGCCAGAAGTTGAGCCCTTCATGTTGGAAGGCACTTAAAATATGGCTGGGGAAGAGCTGCATCCTCAAATTAGAGTTGACCTTAATGATGTGGATGGAGTCAAGCTTTCAGGACCATCATTTACAGATGTAGCACAGCTCAAAATGAGAAGAAAAAAAAAGCAGCTGCAAACATCCATTAATAATCAGAACATGGAATGTACGACATACGAAACTAAGAAAATCGGAAGTCCTCAAAAATGAAACGGAGAGGTGAGGCCAAGATGGTGGAGTAGTTAGACACTTCTGGTAGTCCTTCTTAGAATAAAGACCCGAAAAAACAAGTGAATTGATTATATATATGACAAGCTAGGAGCCCTGAACATCGAAGGCAAAGTTAAGAAATTGCACTGAGAGGCAGGGGAGGGAGAGATGGTTCAGAAGCAGTGAGAGAGAGCAAGCAGCACAGCCCCGATCCCAGTCGCGACTACAGAGGGGCTGGCAGTAGTATTCGAGATGTGGTTTCCTCAACGAGAGAGAGTGAGCAAGCAGCGCAGGCCCAATCCCCTGGCATGACCATGGCGGGACTGGCAGTAGTGTTCGGGGTGCATTTTCCACAGTGGGAGAGAGCAAGTGGCACAGAGTCTACTCACACATCTGGAATCAGTGAAGAACAGTGCTCTCAGCAAAAGACAAGTACTGGTGTCTAATTTACTGTGCAGATCAAAAAGCACCCCTTTTGAAAGAAATCTCTACCGTTTATCTCATCCCTCTGCCCCAGCACCCAAGCCAGCTTGAATGGCAGCTGGTTTCCTGGGCCTGAGACAGGTCCTGATGCACACCCTGAGCCATTCTCCCAGCCTTGGAGAAGAGGCAAATAAAAAAGTGAGAAACAATAATCTGCTGGCTCCCCTAAGCTGGGAACTCGGGGCAGAAGTGGCTTCTGTCCAGGCACAAGCAGTTCACAGACTTTGAATGCCTTCCACCCCTGCATGGACCTGTGTGGGCCCTTTAGAGCAGCTTAGGCCCTTGTTGGCACAGTGCAACAGTGTATGTGCTTTAGGTCTTACTTCAATTGTTTCAGCTGTGTGGTGGAGTGAAGGGTTTTTGATATTTGACACCACTCTGCCTATTAAGCATGGTCCTCACCTACCCACATCAAGGGCATGAGGACTGGTCACCAATGACAGGGGTCCAAAGATAAGTGGTGCTTTCCAGTTCTTACAACCAAAAGCATTGAGTGCCCATGGACTGACTACAGAGCCCACCCATCTATGTGCTCTAGGGAACAGGGACATGCTTTCCTCACAGATACTCTGGGGATGGTTGTTAGCCCCCTGCCCTGATCAAAGCATGACCCCCTGCTGCAACCAGATACCTGTGCCTGCACCAATCACCCCTGCTCCTCTAAGACTGTAGATAAGAGCCTGCACCACACACTTGGTGACTAACTACCTGGACACCTGAGCTGAATCCATACAAGAAAAGTGAATGGACTTCTAGGCTCATACACCTGGTAACAGCTCTAGCCATCTGGTGAGAGGACGTTAGAGCTTCAAAGGTGCCAATAATCAAGCTAGCTAACTCGAGCAGCCTATTTGGGCATATCAAAGCAAAACAAACCAAGAAGCTAGGACACAATAAGCAAACATAAAATAAATTAATACAATAACTTATAGATGGCTCAGAGACAATAGTCAATATCAAATCACATAAAGAAGCAGACCATGATCACTTCAACAATCTCCCAAATCAAAGAATGAAGGAGTCTTCCAGACAAAGAGATCTTCTTGGAATTACCAGAGGCAGAAAGCAAAACATTAATATACAGAGCTCTTCAAGAGATCAAGAAACAGATCAGGCAAAACACAGAACAAGCCAAGGAACACACAGATAAAGCAGGTAATTCAAGAGCATAATGACAAATTTAATAGGCTGCAAGAATGCATAGAGAGACAGCAATCAGAAATTCAGAAGATTAAAAATAAAATTACAAAATTAGACAACTCAATAGAAAGTCAAAGGAGTAGAACTGAGGAAATGGAAGGCAGAAGTAGTGAGATTGAAGATAAAACACTTGGCACCAATATATGCAAAGAAAAATCAGATAAAAAAATTTAAAAATTGAAGAAACCCTAAGAATCATGTGTGACAATATCAAGAGAAATAACCTACGAGTGATTGGGGTACCATAACAGAGAGACCCAGCCACCCAGTGGTAGAAAATACAGAGAGAATTGTTGAAGATTTGTTGGCAGAAATCTTCCCTGATATCGTGAAAGATGAGAAGATATCTATTCAAGATGCTCATTAAACCGCACACAAAAAAAAAAAATTTTTTTTTTTGCAAGGCAGATCCCAAAACAAGGTCATCAAGACATATTATAATCAAACTTGCCACAACCAAAGATGCAGAGAATTTTATGAGCAGCTAGGGATAAAAGAAAAAATCACCTAAAAGGAGAGTCAATAAGAATAAGCTCAAACTACTCAGCAGAAACCATGCTGGCAAGAAGGCAATGAAATGACATATATAAAACCTTGAAGGAAAAAAATTGCCAGCCAAGAATCATATATCCAGCAAAACTGTCTTTCAAATATGAAGGTGAAATTAGGACATTTCCAGATAAACAGAAGTTTAGGGAATTTGTAAAAACCAAACCAAAATTGCAAGAAATACTAAAGGAAGTTCTCTGGTTAGAAAATCAGTAACATCAGATAACAACCCAAGAATAGAACACAGGGTAGAGCAACCAGATATCAACCCAAAGAGGGGAATCACAAAACTAAATCAAGATTAAAAAAAAAAAGCTCAAAACAGGAAAACAGAGATGTCATTATGTAAAAGGTAACGACGTGAAATCAATAAAGAGGGACTAAAAAATGTAGTCATAGATCTTTCATATAGAGAGGATGTCAAGGTGATCTAAAGAGATAAAAATTTGGTTTAAACTTAGAAAAATAGCTGTAAACACTAAGGTAACCACAAAGGAGACTAATAATCCTAAACATCAAAATAAAATACAAGAAAAACATAAAGACTCAGCCAAAAAAAAAAAAAGACAATGAAAAAGAGGAAAAGACATTATGTAAAGAAAAATTACTCAGCACAAAAAATTAAGTGGAAGAAAGAAACTGTCAACAACACACCAAAAAGGCATCAAAATGATAGCTCTAACCTGCATGTAAATGGGCAAAATGCACCAACAAAGATACAGAGAGTGGCAGGATGCATTTAAAAAAAAAAAAGATCCATCTATATGCTGACAAAGGAGACACACCTTAGATTTAGAGACACAAGCAAAATAAAACTTAAAGGATGGAAAAAAACATATAAAGCAAGTAAAAAACAAGAGAAGTGGCAGTATTAATTTCTGGCAAAATAGACTTTAAAGTTAAATCCACCACAAAGGATAAGGCAGGACACTCTATAATGATGAAAAGGACAATATACCAGGAGGATATAACCATATTAAATAGTTATGCTACCAACGACGGGGCTTCAAGATACATAAAACAAACTCTAACAGCATTGAAAAGAGAGATAGAGAACTCCACAATAATGGTAGAAGACTTCAACATACCTCTTCCAGTGAAGGACAGAACCTCCAGAAAGAAGCTCAATGAAGACACAGGAGACTTAAATGCTACAATTAACCAGCTTGAGCTCATAGGCATATACAAAACACTCCACCCAACAGCAGCTAAGTGTACTTGCTAGGCAAGACTTAACAGAATCCAAAACATTGAAATATTACAAAGCATTTTTTTCTGGTCATAAAGCCATAAAAGTAGAAATCAATAACAGAGAAAGCAGGGAAAAGAAACAAACACTTGGAACCTGAACAACACCCTGCAGAAAAACTAGTGGGTTATAGAAGAAATTAAGGACAGAATAAAGAAATTCAGAGAATCCAATGAGAACGAAAACACTTCCTATCGGAACCTTTGGACACAGCTAAAACAGAGCACAGAGGTCAATTTAGAGCAATAAAAGTACACATACAAAAAGAGGAAAGGGCCAAAATCAAGGAATTATCCCTACAACTAAAAAAAAAAAATAGAAAGAGCAACAAAAGAAACCTCAGGCAGCAGAAGAAAGCAAATAATAAAAATTAGAGCGGAATTAAATGAAATAGAGAACAGAAAAACAATTGAAAGAGTTAAAAAAAAAAAAAAAAACCAAACGCTGGTTCTTTGAAAAGATTAACAAAATCAATAAACCACTGGAAAAACTGAAAAAAAGAAAAACAGAAAAGGAAGCAAATAATCTGAATAAGAAATGAGATGGGTGATATCACAACTGACCTGACTGAAGTTAAAAAGAATCACATCAGATCACTATAAAAAATTGTACTCTAACAAATTTGAAAACCTAGAAGAAATGGACAAACTTCTAGAAACACACTACCTACCTGAACTAACACAAACAGAGGTAGAACAACTAAATAAACCCATAACAAAAGAAGAGATTGAAAAGGTAATTAAAAACCTCCCAACAAAAAAAGCCATGGCCCTGATGGCTTCACTGGAGAATTCTACCAAACTTTTAGAGAAGAGTTAACACCAGCATTACCCAAGGTATATCAGAGTATAGAAAAGAGTGAAATATTCCCAAACTCATTCTATGAAGCCAGCATATCCCTGATACCAAAACCAGGTAAAGACAGCAGAAAAAAAAGAAAATTATAGATCTATATCCCTCATGAAATCAGACACAAAATTCCTCAACAAAACTCTAGCCAATAGAATTTAACATATCAAAAAAATAATTCACCGTGAGCAAGCAGGATTCATGCCCCGTATGCAAGAATGGTTCAACATTAGAAAAACAATCAATGTTATCATTATATACATAACAGACAAGAACCACATGATCTTATCACTTGATGCAGAAAAGGCATTTGACAAAGTCCAACACCCATTCATGATAAAAATTCTCAGCAAGATAGGAATAGAAGGAAAATTCCTCAACATAATAAACCACATTTATACAAAGCCAACAGCCAACATCATCCTAAATGGAGAGAGTCCGAAAGCATTCCTCTTGAGAACGGGAACCAGACAAGGATGCCCTTTATCACTACTCTTACTCAACATTGTGCTGGATGTCCTAGCCAGAGCAATTAAGCTAGATAGAGAAATAAAGGGCATCCAAATTGGTAAGGAAGAAGTAAAAGTATCTCTATTTGCAGATGACATGATCTTATACACAGAAAACCCTAAAGAATCTGCAAGAAAACTACTGAAACTAATAATCGAGTTCAGCAGAGTATCAGGATAAAAGATAAACTTGCAAAAATCAGTTGTATTCCTCTACACAAACAAGGAGAATGTTGACAAGGAAATCACCATTTACAATAGCCCCCAAGAAGATAAAATACTTGGGAATAAATCTGACCAGGGATGTAAAAGACCTATACAAAGAAAACTACAAGACACAAGTGCAAGAAACCAAAACAGACCTACATAAGTAGAGAAACAAACCTTGCTCATGGTTAGGAATACTCGACATTGTAAAAATATCTCTTCTACCCGAAGCAATCTATAGATACAATGCAATCCAGATCCAAATTCAAAAGACATTTTTTAATGAGATGGAGAAACAAATCACCAACTTCAAGTGGGAGGCAAGGAGTCCCCAGATAAGTAAAGCATTACTGAAAAAGAAGAACAAAGTGAGAGGTCTCTCACTACCTGATTTTAGAACCTATTATACGGCCACATGAGTCAATACAGCCTGGTATTGGTACAACAACAGATACATAGACCAATGGAACAGAATTGAAAATCCAGACATAAATCCATCCACAGATGAGCAGCTGATATTTGATAAAGGCCCAAAATCTGTGAAATGGGGAAAAGACAGCCTCTTTAACAAATGGTGCTGGCATAACTGGATATCCACCTGCAAAAAAAAATGAAACAAGACCCATACCTCACTCCATGCACAAAAACTAACTCAAAATGATCAAAGACCTAAATATAAAATCTAAAATGATAAAGATCATGGAAGACAAAATAGGGAGAGTGCTAGGGGCCCTAATACATGGCATAAACAGTATACAAAACATTACTAACAATGCACAAACACTAGAAGTGAAACTACATAACTGGAAGTTCCTAAAAATCAGACTTATACTCACCCAAAGACTTCATCAAAAGAGTTAAAAGGGGGCAGAGCCAAGACAGCAGAATAGATGCTTCCAGCGAGCCCTTTCTACAACAGAGACCCCCAAAACAAGTGAAATGAGTATATTTATGAGAAGCTAGCAGCCCTGAGCATCAAAGGCAAGCTTAGAAAACAAACTGAGGGGCAAGGGGAGGAAGAGACAGTTCAGAAGTGGAGAGGAGTTACCAGACCTGAATCACTGGGAGCCCTCAGGCACCATTCCTGGAGCCGCAGTGGCGGGCTGGTACTAGTGTTCAGCCGCAGTTTCCTCAGGGAGAAACAGCCAGCCACCCAGCCTACTCACACTTCCGGAGCTGGAGAAGAACAGTGCTGTCGGCAAAAGCTAAGTACTTGAATGTATTTTACCGTGCACCCCCACCCCCAAGCCGGCTTCAGCGGCTGAATTCCCTGGGCATGAGATAGGCACTGTTGAGTGCCTGCAGCGAAATTTGCATTTGGAGGAAAAGATAATTTGCCAACTCCATTAACTGGGCAAGCTCAGGACAGAAGCGGCTCCTGTCCAGGCATGAATGGTCTGTGGACTTTGAGCACCTTTCCCCCCTGCATGGACCTGCGTGGGACTACTTTGGGGGAATAGACCCTTACTGGAGGACTCCAACTGTTCCAGCTGTGCAGTAGAGAGGTGGGTGTTTGATGTTTGACATTGCTTTGCCTATTAAACAGGGTCCTCACCTACCCACATCAGGGGCCTAAGGACTGGTGGCTCCACTCAGGTCACCCAAACACCTGCAACAGGGGTCCAAAGGTAACTGGTACCTCCCTATCCTTACAACTAAAAACATTCGGTGTCTATGGTCTGTCTGCAGAGCCCACCCACCTGAATGCTATAGGGAACAAGTACACACTTTCCTCAGAGACACTCAGGGGTCGGTTCTCAACCCCCTACCTTGTTCAGAGCATGACCCCCTGCTGCAACCAGATACCGGTAACTACACCAATCACCCCTGCCCCTCTAAGACTATAGGACAGAGCCTGTGCCACATACTTGATGATCAGCTACCTGGACACCTGAGCTGAATTCATACAAGAAAAGTGAATGGAATCCTAGACTGATATACCAGATAACAGCTCTAGCCATCTGGGGACAGGACATCAGAGCTCCAAAGGTGAAAACAATGAAGTGAGCTCACTGAAGCAACCCATTTGGGCATATCAGAACAAAACAAAGCAAGAAGCTATGACACAGTAAGCAAATATAAACTAATACAATAACTTATAGATGGCTTGGAGACAACAGTCAATATCAAGTCACATAAAGAAACAGACCACGATCACCTCAACAACGTCTCAAAACAAAATATTCAGGGATCTTCTAGATGAAAGTGCATTCCTGGAATTACCAGAGGCAGAATACAAAAGTTTAATACACAGAACCCTTCAAGACATGAGGCAGGAAATGAGGCAATACGTAGAACAAGCCAAGGAACACACAGATAAAGTAATTGAAGAAAGTAGAAAGATTATTCAGAAACATAATGAAAAATTTACTAAACTGGAAAAATCGATAGAGAGACAGCAATCAGAAATTCATAAGATTAGCAATAAAATTACAGAAGTAGACAACTCAATAGAAAGTCAGAGGAGCAGAATTGAGCAAGTAGAAGCCAGAATTTCTGAACTTGAAGATAAATCACTCGGCACTAATATATTTGAAGAAAAATCAGATAAAAGAATTAAAAAAAATGAAGAAACGTTAAGAATCGAGTGGGACTCTATCAAGAGAAATAACCCACAAGTGACGGGAGTACCAGACTGGGAGGGATAACAGAAAATACAGAGGGAATTCTTCAAGATTTGTTGGCAGAAAACTTCCCTGTTATAGTGAAAGATGACGAGATATCTATCCAAGATGCACATTGAACTCCACATAAGGTAGATGTTGAAAGAAAGTCACCAAGACATATTATAATCACACTTAACCAAAATCAAAGATAAAGAGAGAATGTTAAGAGCAGCTAGGGATAAATGAAAAGTCACCTGCAAAGGAGAGCCAATAAGAATAAGCTCAGACTACTCGGCAGAAACCATGCAGGCAGGAATGCAATGGGATGACATATTTAAAAAATTGAAGGAAAAAGATTGCCAGCCAAGAATCATATATCCACCAAAACTGACTCTTAAATATAAAGGTGAAATTAGGACATTTGAGATAAACAGAAGTTTAAGGAATTTGTAAAAACCAAACCAAAGCTACAAGAAATACTAAAGGGAGTTCTTTGATTAGAAAATCAATAATATCAGGTAGCAACCCAAGACCAGAACGCTGGGCAGAGCAATCAGAAGTCAACGAAGATAGGGAAATTAAAAAAAAACAAAGCAAGAATTAAAAAAAAAAAGCTCAAAACAGGGTAACAGTGATGTCATTATGTAAAAGAAGACAACATTAAAACAATAAAGAGGTACTAAGAAATGTAATCATAGACCTTCAATATGGAGAGGAAGATACGGCAATACAGAGAAATAACAGGTTTAAATTTAGAAAAATAGGGGTAAATAATAAGGTAACCACAAAGGAAACAAACTATCCTACTCAGGAAAATAAAATACAAGAAAAAAATAGAGATTCAACAGAAACAAAATCAACAACTATTATGAGGAAAGGACAATATATAAAGATAATCTACTCAGCACATAAAATTTAGTGGTAAAAAGAAACTGTCAACAAGACACAAAAAAAGACATCAAAATGACAGCACTAAATTCATACCTATCCATAATTATGTTGAATGTAAATGGACTAAATGCACCAATAAAGAGACAGAGAGTGGCAGAATGGATTAAAAAACATGATCTGTCTACATGCTGCCTACAAGAGACACACCTTAGACTTCGAGACACAAACAAAAAAATATATCAAGAAAACAACAATTAAAAAAGAGCAGGAGTGGCAATATTAATTTCTGACAAAATAGACTTTAAAGTTAAATCCATCAGAAAGGATAAGGAAGGACACTATATAATGATTAAAGGGGCAATATACAAAGAAGATATAACCATATTAAACATTTATGCACCCAATGACAGGGCTGCAAGATACATAAAAAAAACCTCTCAGCTTCAAAAAGTGAGATACACAGCTCTACAATAATAGTAGCAGGCTTTAACACACCACTTTTGGTGAACGACAGGACATTCACAAAGAAGCTCAATAAAGACACGGAAGATCTAAATGCCACAATCAACTAAATTGACCTCATAGACATACACAGAACACCCCACCCAACAGGAACCAAATATGCTTTCTTTTCTAGTGCACATGGAACATTCTCTAGAATAGACCACATATTAGGTCATAAAGCAAGCATTAGCAGAATCCAAAACATTGAAATATTACAAAGCATCTTCTCTCACCATAAGGACATAAAAGTGGAAATCAATAACAGAAAAATCAGGGAAAAGAAATCAAACACTTGGAAACTGAACAATACCATGCTCAAAAAAACTGGATTATGCAAGATATTAAAGATGGAATAAAGAAATTCATAGAATCCAATGGGAATGAAAACACTTCCTATCTGAACCATTGGGACACAGCGAAAGCAGGCTCAGAGGTCAATTTATATTAATAACCACACACATCCAAAAAGAAGAAAGGGCCAAAAGCAATGAATTATCCCTACAATTGAACAAATACAAAGAGAGCAACAAAAGATACCCACAGGCACCAGAAGAAAACAAATCATAAAAATTAGAGCAGAACTAAATGAAATAGAAAACAGAAAAACAATTGAAAGAATTAACAAAACCAAAAGCTGGTTCTTTGAAAAAAATCAACAAAATTGAGAAACCATTGGCCAAACTAACAAAAGAAAAACAGGAGAGGAAGCAAATAACCTGAATTAGAAATGAGAGGGGTGATATTACAACAGACCCAACTGAAATTAAAAGAATCATATCAGATTACTATGAAAAATTGTACTCTAACAAATTTGAAAACCTAGAAGAAATGGATGATTTCCTAGAAACACACTACCTACCTAAACTAACACAAACAGAGGTAGAACAACTCAATAGACCCATGACAAAAGAAGAGATTGAAAAGGTAATCAAAAAACTCCCAACAACAAAAAAAAAAGCCCTGGTCCAGACGCTTCACTGCAGAGTTCCACCAAACTTCAGAGTAGAGTTAACACCACGACTACTAAAGGAATTTCAGAGCATAGAAAAGGAAGGAATGCTCCCAAGCTCATTCTATGAAGCCAGCATATCCCTGACACCAAAACCAGGTTAAGACACCACAAAAAGAAGAAAATTACAGACCTATATCCCTCATGAACTTAGATGCAAAAATCCTCAACAAAATTCTAGCCAATAGAATTCAACAACATATCAAAAAAATAATTCACCATGACCAAGTGGGATTCATACCAGGTATGCAGGGATGGTACAACATTAGAAAAACGATTAATGTAATCCATCACATAAATAAAACAAAAGGCAAGAATCACATGATTTTATCAATTGATGCAGAAAAGGCATTTGACAAAATCCAACACCGATTCATGAAAAAAACTCTCAGCGAAACAGGAATAGAAAGAAAATTCCTCAACATACATAATAAAGGACATTTGTACAAAGCCAACAGCCAACATCATCCTAAATGGAGATAGCCTGAAAGCATTCCCCTTGAGAACGAGAGCCAGACAGGGATACCCTTTATCACCACTCTTATTCAACATTGTGTGGAGGTCCTAGCCAGAGCAATTAGGATAGGCAAAGAAATAAAGGGCATCTAGATTGGCAAGAAAGAAGTAAAAGTATCTCTATTTGCAGATGACATGATCTTATACACAGAAAACCCTAAGGAATCCTCCAGAAAACGACTGAAACTAATAGAATAGTTCAGCAGAGTATCGGGATATAAGATAAACATACAAAAATGAGTTGTATTCTTCTACACCAACAAAAAGAACATCGACGAGGAAATCACCAAATCAGTACCATTTACAGTAGCCCCCAAGAAGATAAAATACTTAGGAATAAATCTTACCAGAGATCTCAAAGACTTATACAAAGGAAACTACAATACACTTCTGCAGGAAACTAAAAGAGACCTACATAAGTGGAAAAACATACCTTGCTCATAGATAGGAAGACTTAAAGTTATAAAAATGTCTATTCTACCAGACTTAATGGTCTGACTGAGACTAGAGGAATCCCGGCGGTCATGGTCCCCAAACCTTCTGTTGGCCCAGGACAGGAACCATTCCCGAAGACAACTCATCAGACATGGAAGGGACTGGACAATGGGTTAGAGAGAGATGCTGATGAAGAGTGAGCTACTTGTATCAGGTGGACACTTGAGACTATGTGGCATCTCCTGTCTGGAGGGGAGATAGGAGGGTAGAGAGGGTTAGAAACTGGCAAAATTGCCATGAAAAGAGAGACTGGAAGGGCTGACTCATTAGGGGGAGAGTAAGTCGGAGTATGGAGTAAGGTGTATATAAGCTTATATGTGACAGACTGACTTGATTTGTAAACGTTCACTTAAAGCTCAATAAAAATTATTAAAAAAATGTCTATTCTACCAAAAGCGATCTATACATTCTGATCCAAATTCCAATGACATTCTTTAATGAGATGCAGAAACAAATCACCAACTTCATATGGAAGGGAAAGAAGCTCTGGATAAGTAAAGCATTACTGAAAAAGAAGAACAATGTGGGAGGTTTTATACTACCTGATTTTCAAACCAATATATACTGCCACAATAGTCAAAACAGCCTGGCAGCGGTACAACAGATACATAGACCAATGGAACAGAATTGAAAATCCAGACATAAATCCATCTACATATGAGCAGCTGATATTTGACAAAGGGTCGAAAGCAGTTAAATGGGGGAAAAGAGTGTTTTTTAACAAATGGTGCTGGCATAACTGGGTATCCATCTGCAAAAAAATGAAACAAGACCCATATATCAGTCCATGCACAAAAACAAGCTCAAAATGCATCAAAGACCTAAATATAAAATCTAAAATGATAAAGTTTATGGAAGAAAAAATAGGGCCAATGTTGTTGTTGCTGTTGTTAGGTGCCTTCGAGTCCCTTCTGACTCATAGCGACCCTATACACAAAAGAACAAAGCACTGCCCTGCCCTGAGCCATCTTTACAATCTTTGTTATGCTTGAGCTCATTGTTGAAGCCACTGTGTCAATCCACTTTGTTGAGGGTCTTCCTCTTTTCCGATGACCCTGTACCCTTCCAAGCATGATGTCCTTCTCCAGGGACTGATCCCTCCTCACAACATGTCCAAAGTATGTAAGATGCAGTCTCACCATCCTTGCCTCTAAGAAGCATTCTGGCTGTACTTCTAAAAAAAAAAAAATGTACTTCTAAGACAGATTTATTCGTTCTTTTGGCAGTCAATGGTATATTCAACATTCTTTGCCAGCACCACAATTCAAAGACGTCAATTGTTCTTCCATCTTCCTTATTCGTTGTCCAGCTTTCACATGCATATGATGCGACTGGAAATACCATGGCTTGGGTCAGGCGCACCTCAGTCTTCAAGGTGACATCTTTGCTCTTCAACACTTTAAAGAGGTCCTTTGCAGCAGATTTACCCAATGCAATGTGTCTTTTGATCTCTTGGCTGCTGCTTCCATGGGCGTTGATTGTGGATCCAAGTAAAATGAAATCCTTGACAACTTCAATCTTTTCTCCTTTTATCATGATGTTGCTTATTGGTCCAGTTGTGAGGATTTTTGTTTTCTTTATGTTGAGGTGCAATGGTCTTTGGTCTTCATTAGTAAGTGCTTCAAGTCCTCTTCACTTTCAGCAAGGAAGGTTGTGTCATCTGCATAACGCAGGTTGTTAATGTGTCTTCCTCCAATCCTGATGCCCCGCTCTTCTTCATATAGTCCAGCTTGTCATATTATTTTCTCAGCATACAGATTCAATAGGTATGGTGAAAAATACAACCCTGACACACAGCTTTTCTGTCTTTAAACCAATCACTATCCCCTTGTTCTGTCCGAACAACTGCCTCTTGATCTATGTAAAGGTTTCTCATGAGCACAATTAAGTGTTCTGGAATTCCCATTCTTCACAATGTTATCCATAATTGGTTATGATCCACACAGTCGAATGCCTTCGCGTAGTCAATAAAACACAGGTAAACATCCTTCTGGTATTCTCTGCTTTAAGCCCGGATCCATCTGACATCAGCAATGATATCCCTGGTTACACGATCTCTTCTGAATCCAGCCTGAATTTCTGGCAGTTCCCTGTCAATGTACTGCTACAGCCATTTTTGAATGATCTTCAGCAAAATTTTGCTTGCTTGTGATATTAACGATATTGTTCTATAATTTCCACATTCAGTTGGATCACCTTTCTTGGGAACAGGCATAGATATGGATCTTTTTCAGTCAGTTGGCCAGGAAGCTGTCTTCCATGTTTCTTGGCATAGACGAGTGAGCACCTCCAGCGCTGCATCTGTTTTTTGAAATATCTCACTTGGTATTCCATCAATTCCTGGAGCCTTGTTTTTTGCCAATGCCTTCAGAGCAGCTTGGACTTCTTCCTTCAGTACCATCAGTTCCTGATCATATGCCACCTCTTGAAATGTTTGAACATTGACTAATTCTTTTTGGTATAATGACTCTGTGTGTTCCTTCAATCTTCTTTTGATGCTGCATGCGTCGTTTAATATTTTCCCTGTAGAATCCTTCACTATTGCAACTCAAGGCTTGAATTTTTTCTTCAGTTCCTTCAGCTTGAGAAACGCCTAGCGTGTTCTTTCCTTTTGGTTTTCCATTTCCAGCTCTTTACACATGTCATTATAATACTTCAGTTTGTCCTCTCGAGCTGCCCTTTGAAATCTTCTGTTCAGTTCTTTTACTTCATCAATTTTTGCTTTAGCTTTTCAATGCTTGAGAGCAAGTTTCAGAGTCTCCTCTGACATCCCTCTTGGTCTTTTCTTTCTTTCCTGTCTTTTCAATGACCTCTTGCTTTCTTCATGTATGATGTCCTTGATGTCATTCCACAGCTCATCTGGTCTTTGGTCACTAGTGTTCAGTTCGACAACATTATGAGCCCTAATGCATGTCATAAACAGTATACAAAACGTTACTAAAAATGCAGAAGAAAAACCGAATAACTGGGAGCTCCTAAACATCAAACACCTATGCTCATCCAAAGACTTCACCAAAAGAGTAAAAAGATTACCCACAGACTGGGAAAAAGTTTTTCATTATGAAATTTCCAATCAGTGCCTCATCTCTAAAATGTACATGATACTGCAAACCTCAACTGCAAAAAGACAAATAACCCAATTAAAAAATGGGCAAAAGATATGAACAGACACTTCACTAAAGAAGACATTCAGGTAGCTAACAGATTCATGAGGAAATGCTCACGATCATTAGCCATTAGAGAAATGGAATTCAAAACTACAGTGAGATCCCATCTCACTCCAACAAGGCTGGCATTAACGCAAAAAACACAAAACAATAATTGATGGAGAGGCTGTGGAAAGATTGGAACACTTCTACACTGCTGGTTGGAATGTAAAATGGTACAACCACATTGGAAATCGATTTGGCACTTCCTTGAAAAGCTAGAAATAGAATTGCCGTATGATCCAGCAATCCCCCTCCTTGGAATATATCCTAGAGAAATAAAGGCCTTTACACAAACAGATATATGGATACCCATGTTCATTGCAGCACTGTTTACAATAGCAAAAAAGATGGAAGCAACCAAGGTGTCCATCGATGGAATAATGGATATATAAATTATGGCATATTCACACAATGGAATACTACACATCAATAAAGAACAGTGATGAATCTGTTAAACACTTCGTAACATGGAGGAATCTGGAAGGGATTACTTTGAGTGAAATTAGTCAGTTGCAAAAGGACAAATATTGTATAAGACATTATAAGAACTCAAGAAATAGTTTAAACGGAGAAGAAAATATTCTTTGATGGTTATGAGGGGAGAGGGAGTGACTGTGGGAGAGGGGTTTTCACTAATTAGATAGTAGATAAGAACTACTTTTGGGTGATGGGAAAGACAACACATAACACAGGCGAGGTCAGCACAACTGGAATAAACCAAAAGCAAAGTAGTTTCCGGAGTAAACTGAATGTTTCGAAGGCCAGCATAGCAGGGGTGGGGGTTTGGGGGCCATGATTTCAAGGGACATCTAAGTCAATTGGCATAATAAAACCTATTAAGAAAACATTCTGCATCCCACCTTGGAGAGTGGCGTCTGAGGTCTTCAACACTAGCAAGCGGCCATCTAAGATGCATCAACTGGTCTCAACCCACCTGGATCAAAGAGAATGAAGAACACAAGGACACAAGGTAATTACGAGCCCAAGAGACAGAAAGGGCCACATAAACCAGAGACTACATCAGCCTGAGACCAGAAGAGCTAGGTGGTGCCCTGCTACAACTGATGACTGCCCTGTCAGGGGACAAAACAGAGAACCCCTGAGGGAGCTGGAGAGCAGTGGGATGCAGACTCCAAATTATCATAAAAAGACCAGATATAATGGTCTGAGACTAGAAGGACCCTGGTGGTCATGGCCCCAGACCTTCTGTTGGTCCAGGACAGGAACCATTCCCAAAGCCAACTTTTCAGTCAGGGATTGGACTGGACAATGTGTTGGAGAGAGATGCTGGTGAGGAGTGAGCTTCTTGGATCAGGTGGACACTTGAGGCTATGTTGGCATCTCCTACCTGGAGGGGAGATGAGAGAGTAGAAGGGATTGGAAGCTGGCAAAATGGACAGGAAAAGAAAGAGTGGAGGGAGGGAGTGGGCTGTATCATTAGGGGGAGAGCAATATAAGTTTTTGTGTGAGAGACTGACTCGATTTGTAATCTTTCCCTTAAAGCACAATTAAAATTAACCAAAAAAAAAGATTACCTACAGACTGGGAAAAAGTTTTTTGGCTACAACAAATCTGATAAGCATCAGATCTCTAAAATCTACATGATACTGCAAAAAATTAACATCAAAAAGACAAATAACCCAATTAATAAGTGGGCAAAGGATATGAACGAGCACTTCACCAAAGAAGCCATTCAGTCAGCTAACAGATAAATGAGGAAATACTCATGATCATTAGCCATTAGAGAAATGGAAATCCAAACTACAGTAAGACCCCATCTCACCGTAACAAGGCTGACATTAATCCAATAAACACAAAAGAATACTTTTTGGAGAGGCTGTGGAGGGACTGGAACACTTATACACTGCTGGTGGGAATGTGAAATGGTACGACCACTTTGGAAATGGATTTGGCACTTCCTTAAAAAAAAAATTTTTTTTTTTTAAAAAGCTAGAGATAGAAGTACCATATGATCCAGCAATCCCACTCCTTGGAATATACCCTAGAAAAAAAGGAGCCCTCACATGAACAGATATATGCACACTCATGTTCGTTGCAGCACTGTTTACAATAGCAAAAAGATGGAAGCAACCAAGGTGCCCATCAATGGATGAATGAATGGATAAATAAATTATGGTATATTCACATAATGGAATATTATGCAACAATTAAGAGCAACGATGAATCCATGAAACATCTGATAACATGGAGGAACCTGGAAGGCATTATGCTGAATGAAATTAGTCAGTTGCTAAAGGACAAATATTGTATAAGACCACTATAATAAGAACTCAAGCAAAAGTTTCAACACAGAAGAAAATATTCTTCAATTTTTAGGAGGGTGAGGAGGGAGGGTGAGGGGTATTCACTAATTTTATAGTAGACAAAGCTATTTTATGTGAAGGGAAAGACCACACACAATACATGGGAGGTCAACACAACTGGCCTAAACCAAAAGCAAAGAAGTTTCCTGAATACAACCGAACACTTCAAAGGCCAGAGTAGCAGGGACAGGGCTTTGGGGACCATGGTTTCAGGGGATATCTTGGTCAATTGGCATAACAAAATGTATTAAGAAAACGTTCTGCATCCCACTTTGGTGAGTGATGTCTGGGATCTTAAATGATAGCAAGTGGCCATCTAAGTTGCATCAACTGGTCTCAACCCACCTGGCACAAAGAAGAATGAAGAACACCAAAGACGCAAGGGAAACATAAGCCCAAGAGACAGAAAGGGACACATAAACCAGAGACTACATCAGCCTGAGGCCAGAAGAAGTAGATGGTGCCTGGCTACCACCGATGACTGCCGTGACAGGGAAAACAACAGAGAATCCCTAATGGAACAGGAGAAAAGTGCGATGCAGACCTCGGATTCTCATAAAAAGACCAGACATAATGGGGGGACCCCAGAGGTCATGGTCCCTGGACCCTCTGTCATTCCAAGAGTGGAGCCATTCCAGAAGCCAACTCTTCAGACAGGGATTGGACTGGATTATAAGACAGAAAATGATACTGGTGAGGAGTCAGCATCTTGGCTCAAGTAGGCACATGAGACTGTGTAGACAGCTCCTGTCTGAAGGCAGGGCGGGACAGGAGTTGGTTGAATGGACTTGGGGAATACAGGGTGGAGAGGAGGAGTGCGCTGTCTCATTAGGGGGCGAGCAGCTAGAAGTACATATCAAGGTGTGTATAAGTCTTTGTATGAGAGACTGACTTGATTTGTAAACTTTCACTTAAAGCACAAATTTTTAAAAAAAGATTGATGTAGAGGGAAAAAAATGAAATGGAATGCATAAAGATCAATATCCTAGGCATTAGTGAGCTGAAAAAGACTGCTTTTGGCCATTTTGAATTTGATAATCATATGATTTCATATGCCAGGAATGACAAATTGAAGGGGAATGGCATTGCATCCATCATCAAAAAGACATTTCAAGATCTATCCTGAAGTACAACACTGTCAGGGATAGGATAATATCCATATGCCTACAAAGAAAACAAGTTAATATGACTATTATTCAAATTTACACACCAGCCACTAAGGCCAAAGATGAAGAAATCAATTTTTACGAACTTTTGCAGTCTGAAATTGATCAAACATGCAATCAAGATGCATTGATAATTAATAGGGATTGGAATGTGAAAGTTGGCAACAAAGAAAAAGGCTCAGTAGTTGCGAAATATGGCCTTGGTGATAGAAATGACACCAGAGATTGCATGATAGAATTTTGCAAGAGCAATGACTTCCTCATTGCAAATGCCTTTTTCAACAACGTAAGGGCTGACTATATACATGGACCTTGCCAGATAGAATACACAGGAATCACATTGACAACATCTGTGGAAAGAGATGATTGAGAAGCTTGATGTCATTGGCTAGAACAAGGCAAGGGCTTGACTGCAGAACAGACCATCAGTTGCTCTTATGCAAGTTCAAGCTGAAGTTGAAGAAAATCAGAACAAGTCCACTAGACCCAAAATACTACCTTTAGTATATTTCATCTGAATTTAGAGACCATCTCAGAAATAGATATGACTCATGAAACACTAATAACCAAAGACCAGATGAGTTGTGGAATGACATCAAGGGCATCATACATGAAGAAAGCAAGAGGTTATTAAAAAGACAGGAAAGAAAGAAAAGACCAAAATGGATGTCAGAAGAGACTCTGAAACATGCTCTTGAATGTCAAGTAGGTAAAGCAAATGGAAGAAATGATGAAGTAAAAGAACTAAAGAGAAGATTTCAAATGGCAGCTCAAGAAGACAAAGTAAAGTATTACAACGACTTGTGCAAAGACCTAGAGTTAGAAAACCAAAAGGGAAGAACACACTTGCTTATTGGTCCAGTTGTGAGGATTTTTGTTTTATGTTGAGGTGTAATCCATACTGAAGGCTGTGGTCTTTGATCTTCTTCAGTAAGTGCTTCAAGTCCTCTTCACTTTCAGCAAGCAAGGTTGTGTCATCTGCATATTTCAGGTTGTTAATGAGTCTTAATCAAATCCTGATGCTGCATTCTTCTTCATATAGTCCAAATTCTCGAATTATTACTCAGTATACAGAATTTTTTTTTTTTCTATACAGATTGAAGGAAACCCTGGTGCCATAGTGGTTAAGTGCTACTGCTGCTAACCAAAGGGGTCACCTTGAGAAAGAACTGAAGAAAAAAATTCAAGCCTTGAGATGCAATATTGAAGAATTCTACCAGGAAAATATTAAACGATGCGGGAAGCATCAAAAGAAGATGGAAGGAACACACAGAGCCCCTGTACCAAAGGGAATTGGTTGACATTCAACCATTTCAGGAGGTAACATATGATCAAGAACCATTGGTACTGAAGGAAGAAGTCCAAGCTGCACTGAAGGCATTGGCAAGAAACAAGGCTTCAGGAACTGATGGAATACTAATTGATGTTTCAACAAATGAGGCAAAACTGGAAGCACTTACGCATCTATGCCAAAAAATTTGGAAGACAACTACCTGGCCAACCAACTGGAAGAGATCCATATTTATGCCCATTCCAAAGAAAGGTGATCCAACAGAACGAGCAATTATCAAAAAATATCATTAATATCACAAGCAAGTAAAATTTTGCTGAAGATCATTCAAAAGTGGTTGTAACAGTACATCGACAGAAATTCACGCAGGATTTAGAAGGGGATGAAGAAGGGGGATATCATTGCTGAAGTTAGATGGGTCTTGACTGAAAGCAGAGAATACCAGAGAGATGTTTACCTGTGTTTTATAGACTATGCAAAGTCATTCGACAGCATGGATCATGAAAAATTATGGATAACATTATGAAGAATGGAAATTCTAGAACACTTAATTGTGCTCATAAGGAACCTGTCATTGGAACAGAACAAGGGAGATACTGCGTAGTTAAAATCAGGGAAGGTGTGTGTCAGGGTTGTATCCTTTCACCATACTTATTCAACCTGTATATAAAAAAAAAAAAAACAGTGCCGTCAAGCCAATTCCGACTCATAGCAACCCTATAGGACAGAGTAGAACTGCCCTATCGAGTTTCCAAGGAGTGCCTGGTGGACTTGAACTGCCGACCCTTTGGTTAGCAGCAGTAGCACTTAACCACTATGGCACCAGGGTTTCCTTCAATCTGTATAGAAAAAAAAAAATTTCTGTATACTGAGTAATAATTCGAGAATTTGGACTATATGAAGAAGAATGCAGCATCAGGATTTGATTAAGACTCATTAACAACCTGAAATATGCAGATGACACAACCTTGCTTGCTGAAAGTGAAGAGGACTTGAAGCACTTACTGAAGAAGATCAAAGACCACAGCCTTCAGTATGGATTACACCTCAACATAAAACAAAAATCCTCACAACTGGACCAATAAGCAACATCATGATAGATGGAGAAAAGGTTGAAGTTGTCAAGGATTTCATTTGGATCCACAGTAAATGCCCACAGAATCAGCAGTCAAGAAATCAAAAGACGTGTTGCTTTGGGCAAATCTGCTGCAAAAGACCTCTTTAAAGTATTGAAATGCAAAGATGTCACCTTGAGGACTATGGTGCTCCTCATCCAAGTCATGGTATTTTCAGGCACCTAATATGTATTTTTTTTAATATGTATGCAAACGCTGGACAATGAATAAGGAAGACTGAAAAAGAATTGGCGCCTTTGAATTATGGTGTTGGCAAAGAATATAGAATATAACATGTACTGCCGGAAGAATGAACAAATCTGTCTTGGAAGAAGTACAGCCAGAATGCTCCTTAGAAGCAAGGATCCCAAGATTTCATCTCACATATTTGGCCATGTCATCAGGAGGGACCAGTCCCTGGAGAAGAACATCATGCTTGGTAAAGTAGAAGGTCAGTGAAAAAGAGGAAGATCCTCAAAGAGATGGATTGACACAGTAGCTGTAACAACAATCTCAAGCATAGCAATGATTGAGAGGATGGTACAGGACCAGGCGGTGTTTCTTTCTCTTGTGCACAGGGTCGCTATGAGTAACAACAACCTAACAATTTACTATTGTTTAAGACAAAAATTCTGTAAAGTTAAATGCTAACTTACAGAAGCTGCTGATTACTTTTATCTAGTAGAAATGCAAATAATTACTTCCCAATAGAAAAGATAATCTCAACAGTAAGTATTACTGCCCTGTAGGACATTTACCTGTTTTGTATTTCAGCAATCTAGCAGTCTTATTTAGGTCTCTGGGTGGCACAAATAGTATGTACTCCACTACTAACCTAAAGGTTGGCAGTTCAAATCCACCTGGTGGCACCTTGGAAGAAAGGCCTGGCAACCTGCTTCCATGAAGATTACAACCAAGAAAACCCTATGGGGCGGTTCTACTCTGTAACACTTGGGGTTGCCATGAGTTAGAATCAACTTGACAGTAATTAGTTTGTTTTTTTTTGTTTGTTTATTTCAGTTTTCTTTCCGAAACTACGTAGTCGCACAAATCTTTGCATTAAACAAAAGTTTGACATATGGTCACTATATTTGCATGATTGTCATGATTTTTAACTTTTTAAAAATTCTGTCCTCACAGTGTTGTGTGATCAGTTAAGTTTTGAAGAAGCTAAGTGAAACAAATTTACACAGGATTCTTAATGATCTTCCTCTCCCAGACTTAAGTCAGCTAAAAGAAAAGCAAATTATGCCACATTTCACAAATTTGACACTGGACACTCTTTTACTCAAATTGTCTCTAGAAAATACTGCCACACATAGGTATTGGAGTCCCTGCCAGGTGCAAAAACTTAATGTGCTTGACCATTAACCAGAGGTTAGAGTCCACTCAGAGGCACCTTGGAAGAAAGGCCTGGCTATCTACTTCTGAAAAATCAGCTACTGAAAACCCTATGGAATGCAGTTCTACTCTGGCACACATGGGGTTGCCATGAGTTGGAGGCGACTCCAGGGCTACTGTCTTAACTGGTATCGCATAGTTATTATCAGTGACATCACCACTACTACCACAATCTCTAAAAGAAAGTTTTCTAACTGCACATTGTGAAGAATGGGAATTCCAGAACACTTAACTGTGCTCATGCGGAACCTATACATAGACCAAGAGGCAGTCATTAGAACAGAACAAGGGGATACTATGTGGCTTAAAACCTGGGATATGCAAATAACACAACCTTGCTTGCTGAAAGGGAAGAAATCTTGAAGCACTAACTAATGAGAGTCAAAGACTATAGCCTTCAGTATGGATTGTACCTCAACATAAAGAATACAAAAATTGTCACAACTGGACCAATAAACAACATCATGATAAATGGAGAAAAGATTGAAGTTGTCGAGGATTTCATTTTACTTGGATTCACAATCAACATCCATGGAAGCAGCAGTCAAGAAATCAAACAACGTATTGCATTGGACAAATCTGCTGCGAAAGACCTTTTTAAAGTTTTTAAAAAACAAAGATGTCACTTTGAGGACTAAAGTGGGCATAACCCAAGCCACGGTATTTTCAATCACCTCATATGCGTTCAAAAGCCAGAAAATGAATAAGGAAGATTGAGGAACTGATGCCTTTTAATTATGGTGTTGGCAAAGAATATTGAATATACCATGGACTGCCAGAAGAATGAACAAATCTGTTTTGGAAGAAGTACACCCAGAAGACTCCTTAGAAGATAGAATGGCGAGACTTCATCTCAATTACTTTGGACATATTATCAGTAGGGACCATTCGCTGGGGAAGGACATCATGCTTGGTAGAGCAGAGGGTCATCGAAAAAGAGGAAGACCCTCAACAAGATGGACTGACACAGTGGCTGTAACAATGGGCTCAAATATACCTATTGTTGTGAAGATGGTGCAGGACTGGGAAGAGTTTTGATGTGTTGCACATAGGGTTGCTATGAATCAAAAGCTACTTGATGACACCTAGCAACAGCAACTGCATATACTGATTCTCATTGCAGTGAGAGAAGCATATTTTTAAAGACAAAGGAGAGCTTTTGTGTCATTTGGTACCTAGGTAGCCTCCATAACTGACTTCAGAGTATGGGAAGGTTTTTGCCCCATTTTTATCTTTTATTACCAAGCAGGACTCCAAAACTCTCCTCAGAGGTCCTGAGAGAATACAGGGAAGTGTCCAACATTTTTCTTGCTGAATCCAAATCTCCCGTTGCCAAAAAATCATTCTTTCCAGCCCAGCAAAATGTCTTTTGTTTTTAGGTGCTGTGGAGTCGGTTCTGACTCATAGTGACTGTATGTATAACGGAACGAGACGTTGCTTTGGGTTCTGTGATGTCCTTACAGTAGTACATATGCTTGAGCCCATCGTTAAAACCACTGCGTCAGTCCGTCTTGTTGAGGTCTTCCTCTTTTCCACTGATCCTCTCTGCTTCACCAACCTTGATGTCCTTCTCCAGAGATTGGTCCCTCCTGATAACATGTCCAAAGTAAGTGAGATGCCTGTAGATGTCTTCTTCTTCAGTGATGTCTAGGAAAACTCCCTCACAAAGTTGAAGGGTACTCTCTAATGGTTTGGGAGCAAAAGTAGTTGTTATGTCAGGAATTCTGGCTTCTGTTTCTGCAGCCCCACATCAGCAGAGGACTGGATTGAGCCCAAACCCAAGTTCCAACCATGGTTTCTCATGTGGGAAAGCTCTGTTGTCATTTGGGCACTCCCTCCCCACAAAAAAAAGAGACTCTCTTCCCACAGTCAACTCTCTCCCTTGAGTGCTAAAGTTGGGGAATCTGAGGATTGGAAAGGTTGATAATTTTTCTTTGCTTCAATTTAGAAGCAAATGTTGTAGGGGGTTGTGTCTGTAAATCTAAGAGGTTTTGAAACTGCTCTCCCTATGAGCAAGCAAGAACTTGGAAGACTGTCCCTATGGTTAATGTTATGTAAGTCCAAAGTGAGTAACCCACATAGGTTTATGTTTGAAGTCTCCGGAAGCATTTCCTTTAAGAGGGAATATGGCCTTCCAACCTTTAAATCTGGTCACTTCTTCCTCTGGAATGCATTCTCTCAGGCAGATTTTCTCCAAGTTTTATCTGTATGGGACACCCATTAGGGTTGGTAGCTCCTTTTTTGATGGGCTCCACAAGAGAGGTATGGAGATCATTAACATCCATAGAGTCCACACCCACCCCAACCCCCACTGGTCCCTTTGATGCTGTGTAGACTGGAACAGGCCTTGACTCTAGAGAACCACCTAAGACTGTAAGCAAAGCTTCCCTGGTGAGCCTTACAATTCCAAAACTGAACCCAGGGTTTTTCCTAACTCTATCAGACCACCAAATGCCTGTCTTGATGCAGGGCGACTCCATGTGAGCAACCTTCCTATATTTTGTCAATGTTGTTCCCTCCTCAAAGCATTTTTCACACTACAGGCAGTCCCCGAATTATAAACGAGTCCCATTCTTAAGTTTGTAATTAAATCTAATTTGTACATAAGTCGGAATAGTTAGGTATGGTTCGTATCTAACATCAATCAATCAAATATTTGTCTTAGTATATAGTGTACCTTTTTATGCATAAAAAACATTAATGAAACACTTCCAGATACACTAAAACATCTTTAGCGTAATAATATAGTAATAATAATAATAATGTTTTGATGCATGTCACAAAGTAGCTTCCATTTGTTATTACAAACAATTGTATGTAACCTCGAATTTTTAATATAATAGGCTTTACGGGGGTTTGTAACTATGAGTTGTATGTAAGTCAGACGTTCATAACCTGGGGACTACCTGTATGTCACTTTGCGTTGGAGAAATGTTCCGATAATCCATTCCATTTACATGTACAATGGGGTCACCATCTTGCATCTCTTTTTAATTTAAACTTTTAAATAAAATTTTTGAGATAATTGTAGATCTACATTATAAGAAATAATACAGAGAGGTCCTGTGTATCCTTTACCAGTTTTCCCTCAATGGTAACATCTTATAGAAGTATAGTACAATACCACAACCAAGATACTGACATTTGATACAGCCCAGATGCAAAACATTTCCATCATCACAAGGATCCTTCCTGTTGTCCTTTTAGAGCCACATATACCATCCTACCTCCCCTCTCTAATCCCTGAGTCCTGGCAACCAATAATTTGTTCTCCATACCTAAAATTTTATATTTTTAGAATATTTTATAAATGGAATCACACTGTATATAAACGTTTGGAATTGGCTTTTTTTTTTCTCTTAGCAAGATGGATTGACACAGTTGCTGTAACAATAGGCTCAAACATACCTACTATTATGAGCATGGCACAGGACTAGGCAGAGTTTCAATCTGTTGCACATAGGGTCACTATGAGTTGGAATTAACTCGATGGCACCTAACAATAACAACAACAACTGCACATACTAAATCTTATTGCAGTGGGAGAAGCATATTTTTAAAGGCAAAAAAAGGAAAGCTTTTGTGTCATTTGGCACCTGGGAGGCCTCCATAACTGGATTCAGAGTTCGGGAAGGTTTTTTTTGCCCCTTTTTTATCCTTTACTACCAAACAAGACTCCAAAACTCTCCTCAGTTGTCCTGTCAGAATACAGAGAAGTGTCCAACACATTTTTTCTTGCTGGATCCAAATCTCCCTTTGCCAAAAAACTCTGTTTCCAGCCCAGCAAAATGTCTGCGCATCTCCATTTTAGAGATGAGGAAACAGCAGAAATGTTTAATTACTTGGATATGTTCACACAGCTAGTAAGTGGCAGAGCTAGGAATTACCTCCTTAAAAGCTTGTATTTTCTAACATTAAACCTCTAAAATTTTATTGGTAACAGGCTAAAAACAGACTTAAGGCCTCCACACTTCTCACTCCCCCTACCCTGGACTTTCTTCAAGAGTCTCTCCCTAATCTAAGACACCCATTCTTCCTAAACTGCCCCTGCTCTGTGTTGCTACTAAAGGTTATTGATTAGAGGAAACATTTCATAGTAAGGTATTACTGACCCTGAGTTCTTCCATCTCAAGGCAAGTTTAATCTGGTTCTAGTGGAGAGGCTAAACACAAAGGCAAAACTCCTGATAGGGAGCCTTCGGGCCATGAGCAGCACATCAGAGGTCTAGATGGTTTTAGATGGTTTTAGGATGTGACAATTCATATCACCCATGGTGATGCCTTGTTTCAGTCATGCTTAATGCCAGCTCAGCCATTGTTTTGAGGATCAGACTACAGCACAAGTTATTTGCCTCATGAAACCCAGTCTGCGGACACTGGAAGTGAGCAAGAGCTGTCATCTGTTTTGCTCCTTGCCAAGAAACCTTGTATCAGGTGCTGGGGAGAAAAGCAGCAGTTGTTACTTCCCTGTGGTTCTTCTAAGAGTGTTGTTTATTTATTTATTTATTTAAGTAGGATGTCATTAAACATTATACACAGTTGGCTGGATAATAAAATTATAGATGAAAACATTTTTTGAAAAAAGTATGCATGTAAAAATAAACCAGTGTGTGAGAACACAGTGCCTAAGCAGCAGATGGTACTCTGAGACTGGGTGTCCTGATGCCATGTCTGCCACCAAATTTGGTGTCACTGAGTAAGGTGTTTCAATATCAAATAGTTTTTAAGCACCTACTATGTGTAGGCTTTGTTTGGCTGATTCTCTGCTTGGTGTCAGCAATGCTGGATAAATTCTTAACTCACCCATCTTCTGAATGTGACTAAGATGAAACATTATTCCTGAATGTAACTTTTTCCCCTTTGTTCTGGAAGGAATTAGGAAAAGTAAACCCTGTAAAAAATAAACAAAAGACCCCTTGCTGTCAAGTCCATCCTGACTCATAGCAACCCTATAGGATAAAGTAACAAAGTAGAAGCGCCCCACAGGGTTTCCAAGGAGCTGCTGGTAGATCCGAACTGCTGACCATTTGGTTAATAGCCGTAGCTCTTAGCCAGTTCGCTGCCAGGAAGAGCAGATAATTCTACACTGGAGCAGAATAAAACTGAGTCTGAATTCTCTTTTAACTTTGATCTCTACAAATGGAATATTTTTCTCATTCATGTGGATAACAACCTTGAACGATGGTTCAGTGGCCAAAAATCAGAGAGAAATTAGCAGTCAGTTCTTTTCTGAAATAATGGCAACAGAACTGTTTTTAGAATACTAGCTAATTAAATATTTCTGGAAAAAATGTTCTAATACATATCAGTTAAATTGTTTGGATAAGCATGAGCCAAAGTTTCATTTCTTAGGAAATATGAGTTTGAAAACCTTAGGAGCAAAACGTTTCCTTAACAGTGAAACTCTAAATAAAGCCCCATCCTCCGAATAAAACCTAGTGTGAGAGTCGACCCCGTGCTTGGATTGAACAACCTCTATTAGCTTATCTTTGGGTCTAATCAGTGATGAAGAAGATCCCTGATTCTAGGGCAGACCCAGTGGAGAGACAATCTTTGAATTCCAACCTGTCACATATATACTACCTGTAAAATGTGGCATTGCTGGGGTGGGGCTTTAGGTTGGTTCTGGAAAATAACATAAACAACACATCCAGCTTCATTGGCTGGAAGCATTCTGGTGACAGAGGGCTATTTTGAAAGGGTCAGTTGTGTGATATGATGATGGTAGTAAAGATTGCTTTAAGTCTTATGAGGTCACCCAGCATCTGACACATCCAAGCTACAAGGATCTCCTAGGTCTGAAGGAGTAGCATAAATAAAAGAGAGAAAAGTATGTGGAAGATTCCAACAATCTTTATTTGCCCAAATGACTAGTAGTCACAACATGAATCTAGGAAATGCCCTTAGTGAGTCTAAGGTCCCATCAAACAGGAAGGATTTTATCCTGAGGGTGTGTGTGTGTGTGTGTGGTGATGTGCCAGTGTATAAAGTTCAGGAAAAATGTGACCTTCTTTCTGAAGTGTTGTTTCTAGTTGGATTTGAGAAAAGCTATCAGAGCTTCGATGTTTTTCTTCTATAGTGGAAGAAACACACAGCTGCTCACCATGCATGTCAAGATAGATCCCCTTGTGGGAGGCTTTTGAGGGGTTTCTTTTAATGAAACCAGTGAAAGGCAAGCCTAGGAGAAAGGTATCATGAACTTTCGTTTAACTCAGCAAAGCCAACTTCTACTTCTGATTACCTCAGGCAGAATTCTGGGAGACAGTAAAAAATTTTGCATGAGGAGCTCCTTCTCTGCTGTTCTTGGCCAGCACATGTTTAGTCTTAGTTCATAAGCAGATACCTAGTCAGTATATCACTATTGGAGCCCTAGCGGTGCAGTGGTTAAGAGATTGGCTGCTAACCAAAAGTTTGGCAGTTCAAATCCTCCTGCTGCTCCTTGGAAACCCTATGGGGGCAGTTCTACTCTTCCCTTTAGGGTTGTTATGAGTCAGAATCAACTTGACAGCAACGGGTTTGGTTTTTTGTTTTTTTTATTCACTATCCCGGCCCGGATGTGGTCAAGAGGCTAATTGACATGTTCCTCAGTTCTTGACACACCAAATTCAGAGTATCCTAGCACTGTGCCTCTCTCAAAAAGCTGTACTAGTTTCCTAGGGATGCCATAGCAAAATACACAAATTGGGCAGCCTATAAGAACAGAAATTTATTGCCTCACAGTTCTGGAGGCTAAGAGTTTGAATTCAGAGTGTCGACAGGACCGTGCTCTCTCTGTAGTCTCCAGAGAAAGATCCTTTCTTGTCTCTCTTGGCTTCTGGTAGCCCAAGGTATTCTTTGGCTTGCAGCTGCAGCCTAACTCCCTCATCACATGACCCTTTTCCCTCTGTCTCTTATCCTCTTTTATAGGACACTACTAAGATTGAGGAGCCCTGGTGGTGCAGTGATTAAGAGCTACGGCGAGCTATGGCTGCTAATCAAAAGGTCGGCAGTTGGAATCCACCAGCTGCTCCTTGGAAACCCTATGGGGCAATGGGTTTTATGGGACTCGGATTGAATTAGACCCACTCGACCCCGGTATGACCTCATGCTAACTGATAACATCTTCAAAGACCCTACTTCCAAACGAGATCATGTCCACAGGTACCGGGGTTAGAACATCAACGTACATTTTTAGGGGACACAATTTAACCCTTAACAATTTCTATGGCTTTCTATCCACCTTCATCCTTTCCCGAATCTTGTCCTTGGATTCCAGAGCATATCGATCATAATCCTGCCTGCCTTCCACCTCAGTGCTTTAACACCTCCTCCTTCTGCACTGAAGGTGTACCCTCCTCAAGGAGACTCAACCCTCTAACAATTCCTTTCAGGAACAGGGCAGATAACTTCTCCAATAATGCATTCCTGTGCTGAATCTGAAACTGCTCAAAGGCTTGCACTAGGGAGTGGATATGAATTGTATCCTGCTGCCCTGGTGTTTCGGAACCTATGAGTTGTAATCAGGACTAATTAGAGTTAAGGATAGTTGTCGGAGCAGCATCCGGCCACTGTGTGGCTCTGTAGTTTAGAGCTAGAGACTGAACAAGTAGGGTGGTGATAGCCAGATGCTTCATGTGATTCCAGAGGCAATAATTCCTAATCACACTTACCACCTTAACCAGGACCCTCTTGTCCTGCTGCAAGAAGCCATGGGAACTTCATTAGTTATTTTATTTTTAAAAATTTGAAAACTGAATCTTAAGAGGCCGGCTTGTATATCAACTTCAATAGCCCTCATTCGTATCTATCACCTACCATCTATGGATCTCTTTATCTAGCTATCCATCTATCTACATCTCAGGGTTTCTCACCTTTGGCACTATTAGCATTTGGGGCTGCATAATTTTTTGTTTTGTGGGCTGTCCTGTGCATTTTAGGATGTTTAACAGCATTCCTGGCCTCTACCCACTAGATGCCAGTAGCAACCCCCTACTTTAGTTGTGACAACCAAAAATGTGAGGGGCAAAATCACCCTCGTGTAAGAAACACTTATCTACATCAGTCTATACAATGAAATTATGTATCTTCTGCTGCATAATTAACCACCCCAAAGTTTGAGGCTTAAAACAACAACCATCCTTCCACATGTCATCAGTTAGGGTCACTCATGTGGTGACATCCCAGTGACAGTTGGGCTGAAGTGCCTTTGTTCTTTTTCACATGGCCTCTCTCTCTATGTGGTGTCTCATCCTCCAGGACCTCTCCATATGGTCTCTTTCTCTCTAGCAAGATAGCCTGGACTTCCTTATAACTTGATGGCTGGGTTCTAGGAGAGCAGAAGTGGAGTTGTCGGGTCTCTTAAGTCTTAGGCTCAGAACTGACACAATATTCTGCCACATTTTATGTCAAAGCAAGTCACTGGACCAGCCTGGGAAGGAAAAAAGACCACACCTCTTGATGGGAGGAACAACATGCATGTGCAGTGAAAGTGGAATTGTTGGCTGCCATCTTTGAGACTAGCTATCACAACTATGTGTGTAAACACATGTGTGTGTGTCCCTCATGTACATAATACATAAATTATAGAATCTTGATCAAATGTTAGCACTTCAGTGATATATCTAACACTTCTATAGTGCTAAATATCTGTCAGGTATTGCTCTAAGTACTTTACATACATTTTAACTCATGTAATAACCCCACACGGAAACTCTGTGAGGTGAGTACTACTATCTCTTTTTTATTATAGATGAGTAAATTGAAGCTCAGAGAGGTTAAGTGACTTGCCCCAGGTGTCACAGGTAGTGAGCCAGCTGGAGTCCAGATTCAAAACCAGTCTGACCCCGGAGGCTCTGCTCTTAACTACTTTGATGTTATAGAAGAAACACTGCCAGAGTTAATGTTATAGGTAGGAAGAGATATTGACGTATATGAATAATTAAACACATGCTAGAGAAAGGGTGTAATAAGTAGCTATTTTTTTTTTATAGGCATTATAAAATGTTTGTTTCATTCTGGTTGTGCTTATGTAGGTCAAGTCAAACAAACATGTCTTCTTCCTCTAGGCAATCACACTATACTGGCTTCCATTCCCTTCTAAAGTGTGTATACTTTAGAATACACACATTGCTCTTGGGGAAAAATCATGCTGTTACTTAAAAATAGAAAAAAATTGAATGATTTCAGAAGTTATAGCCACCTAGCAAATGAAATATTTTTTTAAACAATAATTTCACAAGAACACCAGAAGCCTAAATATACTTTCAAAATAGCCTTCAGACACCAAGTGAATTTATATCAGCCACAGTTTGAAAAATTGAACCCTAGCTTTCCATTGTTAGCCTCAAAGCCAAGTCCATGTGAATGCTGGGGGGTAGGCTGCTGTAGGTTTCAGCTCTTGCTGGGGCTCCGGATCCTGACCTCAAAACACTGTGACAAAGCAGGTCCTTCCTTGCTCCCAGACCTGAAGGGAACGTGCAGCAAAGGCACCTGAATGCGCTTTCCTCCTCATGCTGTGCTGTCACCTAATTTTTAGCCATCTCTTAGGACCCAGTGACAAAAGATTCAGGTGAATTCCAAGTTGTGGCTTTAGAGTTCTCAGAAAATAACAGGCTTTTATGTCTGAGTACCCAGCAGGAGCAGATGTAACTGACGTTTGTGTTATTTATTTTTATATTAAAAGGTTTCTAAGTCTAAAGCTTTGAAGCCTGCTGACCTGCCTGTAGAACCCAACATGTGCTCAGCCCTGCTTGAAAAATCCTGTGCTGATGATCTCAAGCCATTTCAGGATCATGATTCTGGGCCACCACCATTCGAAGTTATCATAAGTACCTTTGAGGAAAATGAAGGATGGGAAAGGAGATTTAAAAAAAAATTATGATATAAATTCAACTGAAGAAAGGCGAGACTGTGATGATAGCCAAACACTCATCTGAATGCAGTACTGTAAACTCAACCACTTAAAACTACCTGACAGATACAAAAACAATCTCAAAAAATGAAGTGGCATTGTGTATGACTCAGAGAATAAAAGATGACAGCATTTAGTCATCACATACTTTGGCAGGCAACTTCTTCAGTGAAAGCACATTGTGAGTCTTGCAGCTTCTCCTGGTCATTCATTTAATTAGTATTATTTATTGTTTCCCACTCCTACCAATATTCTGCCAAGCAGACAGAGCAGTAAACAAAATGATACTTCTGCCTTTTTGGAATTTATTGCTATTATGGACCAGCATGTAGGTAGGTCCCACAATTGAGTTGAATGCAGTATGGTATGGGACCACATAGGATGCCTGGCACATCTTGGAGAATGAGGGAATGCTTCCTAGAGTATTCAAATGAAAGGTAGAGTGAGGGAAAAGAAGTGGGAGGGGGAGGTGCAGGAGGTGGTGGTGAAAAGTAGATAGCATTCCAGGCAGCAGCAGCAGCAAAGGGGAATTGAGAAAGTGCCTCATGCTCTAAAGCAACTACCGGTAGTTCAGTTTGGCAAAAGTCTGTGGTTGTGGATGGGGTAGTGGTAGGGAGCAGAGAAACTGGAGAAGTAACCAGGGGTTAGATTCTGAAGGTTCTTGTCAGACTAGTTGAGGAAACACTCTCCGTTCCTAAGGTAGTATCGTTACTAAACCCTAGAAGGTGGGTCATTGTCCAGCGTGCTCAGACTTGCCCATTATCTGGACACCAGTCTTTGAGAAAGAGAAAGTGAGAATTTTATTGCAATTAGCAGAACAAGGAGCTGGGAGGAAGTTCCTCAGGTCAGGCTCCCCAAGCTACGGGGAAAAAGCAGGGCTTATACGTGATTTGAGAAGCAAGATGGCAGCCATGCAGGCATACTGGGGAGGGAAAATTCTAGAAGATGGCCAGGAACCAGGAGGTGATGTGGTTCTTGTTGAACCTCTTGCTTCAGAATAGGGTCCAGGTGATGATTTTCCTTTTGATTTGTTCCTCCTGTTGCTGAGTCCTTTGTTGAAGTCAATTAGCTCTCACAGCTGGCCCTTCTGCACATGCAGGGCAGGCCAAATCTGCCTTGGACTAGATTAGGGACTAATGGAAATTTACTGGGATTCGTAGGCTCAGATTACAGTGTGGGGCCTGGATAAGGAAACCATTGAGCACGTCAATCTTCACCCTACTCACTTTAATACTAGCTGGCAGGGCTACCTTCATGGGAATGACACCAGTGCAGTCCCACAGGACCCCAGGTTCAGAAGGGCCCTATACTTTGGGGTTTAATGCTCTGCAATCTTGGAGTTTAATGCAATGTTGTTGCTGTCTTCAAATTGTTAATGATTTTATTCTTAAATTTGTCTTTTGTAAATGATGAGACAATGTGGCTCCCTGGTGGGCATGCCTCCTTCCCACTGCCTCAGTTGGGATGGGTTCTCAGCAGCCTGCTCCCTTCCCTTTTAGCACCCTGGGCCCTACCCAACCTCCTCCTTCCTGCCCTAGCCCTCACTGCTGACACCATCTGCCTCTGGTAAGGGCCTAGCTATGAGTCTGGGAAGGGCAGGGTTGGGGGCTGGCCCTAGGCTGGCAGCACCAGAGCATGTTTGAGGGACAGCCACATTTCTGCAAGGGTAAGCCTCTCACCCACCCTAATCCAGGTACTGAGTATGTCTTGCCTCAGATGTTTGAAGATCCTTAGGGGTCACCTGTCTGCCATAGGGAAACACACGGCTGGGCTTCCCCAGACCCGCTCCCCAGCCTGGAAAGTGGGTCTGGCAGCTGGTGGGAGGGGATCCCAGTAGCGGTCAGGCCTGAACGAGAACATTCATGGGCACTCCACTTAGTAGGGCAGGCACCTGAACTTGTCCAGGGAGTATTCCCCTGTCTGGAGTGCTCCCTCAGGCTGGCTCTGTGCCTGGGAGGATCTCGTCTACTTCCTTCCAACCTTCCTGAGTCTGGCTTGCATTTTTCTCTTCTGGCCAGCTCAAGGCTCCCTTCAGGGACAAGCCATGAAATACTAATTGTGTAATTTTGGTGATACAACGTATGGGTTAAATGCTCTGATACCCTCATTTCAAATGGACATTGCACAATATGAAGGTGAATAGTAATGTATATGCTAATAATTTAAAATTTTAGAATCCCTGGGTGGCACAAATAGTTAAGTGCTTGACCACTAGCACAAAGGTTGGCAGCTCAAACACACCTAGAAGATGCCTCCAGAAGACAGGCCTGGCGATCTGCTTCCAAAAGGTCACAGCCTTAAAAACCCTATGGAGCAGTTCTACTCTGCACACATGGGGTCACCATGAGTCTGAATAGACTGGACTGCAGTGGGTTTTGGGGTTAGCTTAGGATAACTATTACTGCATTCGAAAGCACTATTTCTCTAACTTTAGCATCCATCGGAATCACCCAGAGGGCTTAATAAAACACAGATTACTGGCCCCCACCCCAGAGTTTCTTATTCAGTAAGTCTGGAGTGGGATCAAGAATTTGCATGTCTAACAAGATCCCAGGGGATGCTGATGCTGCTAGTCTGAGGAGCACACTTCGAGAACTACTGCTCTAATGCTGTGCTTGAAGTATCAAAGCAGGTGTGGATGTGGAAGGGTGGTAGTAAAGGATCTGAGAGAACTCCTTCCTTGAGTGAAGATCAAAAGAGCTAGAGGGCTACTCTTTCTTCTGGAGGCAGAAGGGCCCAGAAGAGGAAAACTGTCCACTTCACAGTTTTTCCCAGGCCAAAAGCCCCAGCCCCAGCCCCATCCCCAGCCCAGTGCTTAATCCTAGGGCCAATTCAGGGTGAAAGTCCACATGGATCAGGGAGAGAAGCCTTTTGGGCATGGTCTGCAACTTCATGCTTCACCTTCCCAGGGTAATAAAGGTCTTTAAGATCATGGTTTGGAAGGGAGTGATTGCATGGAGTTTCAGATGAGAGAACCAATCAGTTGCTGTCGAGTTGATTCTGACTCATGTTGTCTCCATGTCTGAGTAGAACTGTGCTCCATAGGGTTTTCAATGCTGACTTTTCAGAAGTAGATCACCAGGTCTTTCTTCCAAGGCACATCTTGGTGGACTGGAACTTCCAATCTTATGGTTAGCAGCTGAGCATGTTAACCATTTGCACCATCCAGGGACTCCCCAGGGGATAGAAGAAGTGCTGATTTCTGCAAACGGAGAGTGGAGACCCAACAAATGTGCTCCTGGGTGATGCCATTCTCAGGGATCACATATTGGGGTGATAGCTTCAGCTGCTACCCTTTGAGGAGCTTGGTACTTCAAGTGGAAACCGAGGCCAGAGATACAGAGATACCCCAGGGAACCAATGATGGGTGAGACAATGATGAGAAAGAGCCTTTAACTTGTAATCAAGGAGATTTGAAGCCCCAAATACAACCAGTCTGTGAGCCAACTTTCTGTTTACCTTAAAAGGGTGGGCAGGGGTAGTGGTGGTGATCTTGATGGTGAAACTAGTCACTAGTGCTTGTTTTCTTCTTTTCTCACACCACTCTCAGACCCAGATAACCCATGGATAACATTTCTCTTCCCTTCTTCCCAAGCACCCTTTCCTGGCCAGCTTTATTCTTCTATCCAATATTCTTTCTGAAGTTTAGGCTTTCGGTTACATTCATCGTGTTTCCCTGTAGTGTACTTAATCTAGTCATCATATGCAGGCAGATGATTCAGGGCCAGGGGGTAAGGAGAAAGTAGAATCATTTTGTCATGCCAATCCATTTTCCTGGCAGCCCCATCTCTTCTCTGAGGGCTTTCCCAGCTCTGGCCGAGTGGGTAGTGGGTCACGTGATCCTGCCTCCTGGTCACAGGTAATACCAGATCTATGCTGGGCCAATCAAGTTCCCTTTCCTGGGGGTTTGTATTCACAACGTGGGGGTTGAATTTAGTTTTTGTTGTGTGCTTAAAGGAGGGAAACGATGTAAGGCCATTATTCAAATTTGGCTTCTGTGTAAGTGCAGCAGAGAAAGTATGTCTAGAGATAGAAAACTAGCCAGATGTGAAGAAAGCAGCTCTCTTAGCTCCTGTATGATTTCCAGTTTCTGGTTCCAGTCCTGCTGTGATGGTTGAGGTTGTGTGTCAACTTGGCTGAGCCATGGATCTCAGTAGTTTGACAGTTAGGATGTAGTTTGGCAGTTATGTAATGATGTAATCAACTCCATGTGATGAGATCTGCTGTGAGTAGCCAATCAGTTGAAAAAGGATTTCCTTGGGGGTGTGGCCTGCCTCCAGTATATAAATGGATATTCCAGCAAGGCTCTCACTCTGGATCCTGTATCCAGCTTGTCATCATCTGACCTCTAGTTCTTGGAACTTGAGATCTTGGGATTTCTCAGGTCCCACAGCCTGTGAGCCAGTGTCCTGCCATCTTACCTGCAGATCTTGGGTTCGTCAGCCCCCGAAGCTACATGAGTCAGGAAAAGCCTCCAGAATGATGCCTGACCCATAAACTTGGGACTTGCCAGCCTCTACAACCATATGAGCCATTTCTTTGAGGTAAATTCTATCTCTCTCTCTACATATATACATATATATATATATGCTTCACTGGCTTTGCTTCTCTAGAGAACCCAGCCTAAGATACCTGCCTAAAACATGGCTGTGTAATTTCTGTCCAAAGACTTTCTCAGAAGCTCTTTTATCCCTACAACATATTCATCCTTTTCCTTATGCTAGCTTGAGAAGGTTTTATTCCTTGCAAGCATGGGATCTTTGTCATAGGGTTAAATGGAAGCTCTATGTGCAAGGGTCCCAAACCCCCAATATGTGACAAGTTATGGGGAAAATCCAGTTCTCTGTCTAGAGTTTCTTGAAGCCAATGTGAATGGCATAAATGTGGATTATGGAATAATTTTAAGTTAAATCACTAACACTCACATGGTCCCAAATCTTTACCTTCTATTCTCCTTAAGGTTTTTCCATGGATTTTTTTTTTAAACAGAAATTTAACAATTTTTTGAAAATAAAGCACCAGCTCCTTGAGACTTACAAAGATGCAGTCCCTCATGGGAAGGACAGTACTTCTGTATTTTCTTATTCATAGAATGTATTTGAAAATCCTGAGGTTCTTTTTATACCAGTGGGAACTTTTCAGGGAGCTCTGCAATGGCCAAATCTTACATTACTTCTCTGCGATGAAAGCACAATTCTGACCAGGTAGAAAATCAGTCAAACAGATGAGATACATCTCTTGAAAGGTCATCATTATGAGAAATGTAGGAGCCAGAGAAATGGATTATCACCAACTTCTTCCCAGGCATATCGTGGTCAGGTTGGGTTCCCTAAATAATTATTCTTCTAGGGCCAGGCAAAACAGTGATATTTGTAAGTTTACTCAGAGAAGGAATATCATATTAAAATTTTTTGCAACTCAACCATCCCACAGCACACAGCTAGTGTTTTATGAATGGATGCTCAATATATGCTAGTTATATTAGTAATGATAGTAATAATTAGAAAATAACATCAACAAGAGCCAAAATTTATTGGTTACTCATCACTGACCGACAACTTAATATGTACTGCCTTATTTAATCTTCATATGTATGAGGTAGATATAATTACTATCCCCATTTTACAGATGAGGAAATTGAGGCCTAGAATGGTTAAGTAATTTGCCCAAAGTCAAATGATCTGAAGTAGAATCAGGAAAAATTCCCAGGCATTCTGATTGCAGAGTCCAAGCTCTTAATCACAAAACTGTATTCTCTCTCAGATGAGGCAGCTGGGGGATTGGGAGAGAGCCCAGATTTGATGCCACCAGTAGCAAGTGGCCTTCCTACTACATCACAAAATTTTCCTAAGTTTCTCTGGTTTTAAGTGTCATTTTCATTGATTATAGACTCTCTTTTCATTAATTTCAAGCAAATTAATTCAGATATTAAATCCAGTCAAGTCACCTGTAAAGAGTAGACATATAACTAAGAGTTAAAGGTTATTTAAATGAAAGATTGTCCTTAAAGACTGGAAAGGGAAAACAAAAGTGTCCAAACGAATTTCTGTTTGGGGTTGTATTTTCAGTTATTGACCCATCATTTTCCTAATCACTTTATGCCTCTGTGGATAATCTGTGAAGTTTAGGAGTTCAGCTGCCATTTCCTTCATTTCAGAAGATATTCTAATATTAGGCCCTTTTTATCTTCCTTTACATCTCCATAGAAACATCAATGTCTTACAGAAGGCCTCTTTGAGGGGGGAAAAAAACTGGTTTACATATTTAGCAGATGCTGGTGACATGAAAGTTCATGAAAATCAAGAGGATGTTTCCAGCACAAAAGAGCAAGAAATAGCATAGTGAAAACTTCTTTACCCCTTTATGATGTATGGGAGTGATAGATTATTTTTTATATTCAAAAATATGTAGAAAAACTGAAAAAAAATCTCCATAGACCATAAGCCAAGAGACAAAACCCCCCATAAAATGGTCTAGAGGGATAAAGCCACATGGGCCCGGCAGAGCTGGGACTGGATTTAGACAGTAGGTATTGAGGTTTCAGTGCCTACACACAAATGAAGGCTGAAAGTCATCCACATGCGGTAGGGGGATTATGTGTACCCATAAAAAAAGTAAGTGAAATAGAGCTTGCTTATTTTTGGAGCTGCTGTCAGAAACACCTATTGCCAGGAAATGAAGGAATGGAAGACGAGTCATCCACATGAAGTAAGGAGTTAGACCTGTGCCGTGTTTGCATGAAGAGTACAGAAATGCAGGACACCTTCATGGTAAACACTACAGTTAGTGTCATCTAGCATATAATCAAATTTGTTTTATTGTTCCCTGCAGACCTGAGACAATGACAAAACCATCTAATTGGGTAGGGGTAGAGGCATGCAAAAATCTTCAAATAATGCAAGCTGTCAAGAAATTAAAAGGCATACTGGAATAAAATGTCCATGAAAAAGTCCGTTAGGCCTAAAATGAAAGCTTTCATACTCAAGGAAGTAGATATTAACTCACTGGGTTATAGAATGAATTAAATTATCTAGAATGTAGTAAAAGACATAAAGTGATGAAAGGCTTGAAAAATAATTTAAGAAATAGGTGATAGATAAAGAAGTTCCTACACAGGTCTCAATTCCAGAGAAATGAGAGAGAGAAAATGAAGGGGGTCACTATTGAAAAAGATAATGGCTAAGAATTTTCTAGATTTGAGAAAAGACATGAAACTTCAGATTGAAAAATCCCACAAAGTGCCAAGTGAGGTTAAAAAAAAAAAAGCTACCAAACAGAAAATATGCATCATTTACAAAAGAGCTTTAAAATCATAAGTAAGTATTTTGAACAACCTTAGGCTAATAAATTTGAAACTGATAAAAAAAAAAAAAAAGACTTAGTTTTCTATCGCGGCTCTAACAAATTGCCACACATTTAGCAACTTAAAACAACACAAATTTATTATTTCACAGTCTCTGTAGGTCAGAAGTCTGACGGGCTCAGCTGGGTCTCTGCTTAGAGTCTCACGAGGCTGAAATCAAGTGTTCCTTTCTGGAGGCTCTAGGAAAGAATTTGTTTCCTAGTTCATTCAGGTTATTGGCAGAATTCAGTTCCCTGTGTTTGTAGGACTGATGTCCTCATTTCCTTGGTGCCTGAAAACTGAGCATCATTCTCAGCTTCTAGAGACCATTGATATTCAATGGTTTGTGACCCCATTTTCAGTCTTCAAAGCCAGAAATACCAGTTTGAATCCTTCTTACGCCACATCTCTCTGATCCTTTTCTTCTCTGCCTTCCTCTTCTACTTTAAGGGCTCATTGTTACCTAGATAATCTAGAATATTTTCCCTATTTTAAGGTCAGCTGATTAGCAACCTTAATTCCATCTGCCATGTTCTTTTCTGTAGGCTCTAGCTCATTCAGGTTGTTGGCAGAATTCAGTTCCCTTTTGCCATGTAATTTAACATATTCACAGGTTCTGGGAATTAGAACGTGGAGATCTTTGTTGTTGTTAGCTGCCATCGAGTTGGTCCTCCAGCTCGTGGCAACCCCATGCATGATAGAACTAAACACTGCCTGGTCCTGTGCCATCTCCATGATTGGTTTTGGATTGGGTTTTCATTGGCAGACTTTTCTGAAGTAAATCACCAGACCTTTCTTCCTAGTTCGTCTTAGCCTGGAAGCTCCGCTGAAACCTGTTTGGCATCACAGCAACACACAACACACACCACAAGATGGGTGGTGGCTGTGTATGAGGTACATTTGGCTGGGAATCGAATCCAGGTGTCCGACATGGAAGGCAAGAATTCTACCACTGAACTACCATTATTCTGTCTACCACAGAAAAAAATTTCTAGAGAAATAAAAATTATCAAAATTGATTCAAAACAAAATAAAAACCAAACCTAGGCCAATTATTATTGAACACATTGCAGTGCAGTAAACTGATTTTATATGGCCTTTTAGGGCATGGTTTTATAACTCCCACAAAATGATTGGCTGAGATTATGCGAATAAGGTGTATAAAACTCTTGCAGGACTAGCAAATGAGGTGATTGTGGCCTATCAAAGGGATTGGTAGGTTTTGCCATCCTGCTAGGCTCAAAAAGGCTAACCCCACAGAGGTTCAGGGGACCTCACTACCATCAAGAAGAATCTGGACCAGAGTATGTCCTTTGGACCAAGGACCCAGGGTCCCTGCACTGAGCACCTTCTAGACCCGGAAGAAAGGGCAAAAGCTGAAGATAGTGAGAAACAGGATGCTTGCCTGCCAGGGGAGTTAAAAGAAGTATAATGCTTGTGCAGGGCAAGAAAGGCCTGAGTGTGCCCTGTGCAGGGGTTGCACACCTCCCGCCCGGGCAGCAGGGACCAGGGTAGTGTGGCAGCAAGAGAGCTGTGCAGACCCAGGTAGTGTGATGGGAGCTGACAGCAGAGGTTTAGAAGAGCCCAGCGGCAGAGGCTCAGGGGTCTTCTAGCCAGCAGCAAGGCCCAGTGAGGCCCAGCAGCAGAGCAGAAGCCTTGGAGCCGTGCAGACCCCCCAGCAGCATGGTGGTAGCTGGAGGCAGTGGTGACATGAACACAGCATCTGACCTGAACCACTGCATGCCTGCCCAGTGACGTAAGAATGGACCTGAGCAATATGGGGAAGGGTAAGCATTATCTTTGGAGCTCTGGTAGCACAGTGTTTAAAGTGTTTGGCTGATAACCGAAGGTCCATGGTTCAAACCCACTAAACACTCCGTGGGAGAAAGAGGTAGCTGTCTGCTTCCTTAGAGATTTACAGCCTTGGAAACTCTATGGGAGAGTTCTACTCTGTTTTATAGGGCTGCTACGAGTCGGAATTGGCTTGACAGCAGTGAGTTTGTTTTTTTTGTTTTGTTTTGAGCTGCCCTCCTTTGGGAATATGTTGTTATTGTTTAATGTTTGCTTTCTATAAATAATAATAATGACTTTCACTTTGCAAACACTGTGTAAGTGTCTCATATGTCCAGCTTAATCATAGGTGAATGTAGCACCCATGGAATGGTTGATGCCAGTAGGTGTATATGTCTCATTCCTAACAGTCTAATGACTGCCTGGAAGTTTGAGGCACAGCCTGTCTGCATGTGTAACCGATAGACAGACATGTACACATACACATTTACCCAAGAGTAAAAAATATAACCCTCATGCAAACTGATGCCAAGCTAAGATCATTTTAAAGGCAAGTTTTTAACATACATTCAATGAGTAGCTTTTCCTACCTTCTTTTTACTAATTCCCTAAACAGAAAAACAGGAAAGCTGCTGTCCAACTGATTTTGAGAGGTTTGCATACCTTTATGCTCAAAAATGACAAGGACATTGCAATATAAGAAGATAATAGGTTAATATCACTTATAAATATAGGTGCAAAAATCCCATATAAAATATTAGCAAATTCACGTAAGCAGTGTTGCTTAGAAATAACAAACCATTATATAAAACATCCCCCACATGTCTGTCAGTTTGTCGTACTGTGAGGACTTGTGTGTTGCTGTGATGCTGGAAGCTATGCCACCAGTATTCAGATACCAGCAGGGCCACCCATGGAGGATAGGTTTAAGCTGAGCTTCCAGACTAAGACAGACTAGGAAGAAGGACCTGGCAGTCTACTTCTGAAAAGCATTAGCCAGTAAAAGCTTATGAATAGCAGCGGAACATTATCTGATACTGTGCTGGAGGATAAGCCCCCCAGATTGGAAGGCACTCAAAAGATGACTGGGGAAGAGCTGCCTCCTAAAGGTAGAGTCAACCTTAATGACATGGATGGAGTCAAGTTTTCGGGACCTTCATTTGCTGATGCAGCACAACTCAAAATGAGAAGAAACAGCTGCAAACATCCATTATTAATCAAAACCTGGAATGTATGAAGCCAGAATGCTCCTTACAAGCAAGGACGGCGAGACTGCATCTTACATACTTTGGACATGTTGTCAGGGTGGATCAGTCCCTGGAGAAGGACATCATGTTTGGCAGAGTACAGGGTCAGCGGAAAAGAGGAAGACCCTCAGTGAGGTGGATTGACACAGTGGCTGCAACAATGAGCTCAAACATAACAATCGTAAGGATGGTGCAGGACTGGGCAGTGTTTCGTTCTGTTGTGCATAGGGTTGCTATGAGTCGGAACCAACTCAATGGCACCTAACGACAACAACATATAAAACACAAAGACTAGAAAACTTTTTAACACTAGAGAATCTTTTAGTAGTACTTATTACATTAACAGTTTAAAGGAGATACAAGTATAACCATCTAGTGGTTAGTTGCTGCGAAGTCACCTCTGACTCGTGGTGATCTTCTGAAATGTTGCCTGGTCCTGTGCCATCTTCATGATTCTTGGTATGTTTGAGTCCATTGTTGCAGCTATTGTGTAGTGCCTTCTATCCTAGGAGACTCATCTTACAGTGATTATATTGGACAGAATTCTGTTGTGATCCATAGGGTTTTCATCGACTAATTTTCAGTAGTAGATGGTCGAGCCTTTCTTGACTAGTCTGTCTTAGTCTGTCTCCTACCCTTTTTTCCTAGTCTGGTAGCTCCTCTGAAACCTGTCCACCATGACTGATCCTGATGGTATTTGAAACACCAGTGGCATAGCTCCCAGCACCATAGCAACACATAAGCTATCACAGTGTGACAAGCTGACAGATAGTGGTGTATAACCATATTGCTAGTACAAATAAGCACTTAATAAAAATAAAAATCTACCCATTATTAAAAAAAAATTAATTAGCAAACTGGTAATATAAGGGAAATTTCTTCACTTGATTAGAGTATGTAACAAATATCTTTAGCAAACATTATACATAACAGTGAAAGATTAGAATCATTGCCTTTAACATCAGAAACATGACAAGGATGCCTACTATCACTGCCTTTATTATGTAGAGTATTATGTGCATGAAAAAAATAATGGTTATAAACCAAAAGGGAAGACCACACTTGGCATTTCTCAAGCTGAGAAACCTGAAGTAAAAATTCAAGCGTTGAGTTACAATTTTGAAGGATTCTATGGGCAAAATATTGAACGACACAGGAAGCATCAAAAGAAGATGGAAGGAATACAGTGTCACTGTGCCAAAAAGAATTGGTCGATGGTCAACCATTTCAGGAGGCAGCATATGATCAAGAACCAATTGTACTGAAGGAAGAAGTCCAAGCTGCACTAAAGACACTGGCAAAAAGCAAGGATCCAGGAACTGACGGAATACCAACTGAGGAGTTTCAACAAACTGATGCAGCACTGGAGGTGCTCACTCTCTATCCCAAGAAATTTGGAAGACAGCTACCTGGCCAACTGACTGGAATACATATTTGTGCATATTCCAAAGAAAGATGATCCAACAGAATGCAGGAATTATTGAACAATATCATTAATATCACATGCAAGTAAAATTTTGCTGAAGATAATTAAAAAATGATTGCAGCAGTACATCGACAGGGAACTTCCAGAAACTCAAGCCAGATATAGAAGAGGATGTGGAACGAAGAATATCATTGCTGATGTCAGATGGATCTTAACTGAAAGCAGAGAATACCAGAAAGATGTTTATCTGTGTTTTATTGACTATGCTAAGGCATTTGACTGTGTGGATCATAACAAATTATGGATAACATTACAAAGAATGGAAATTCCAGAACACTTAATTGTGCTCATGAGGAGCCTGTACATAGATCAACAGGCAGTTGTTCGGACAGAACAAGGGGAGACTGATTGTTTTAAAGTCAGGAAAGGTGTGTGTCAGGGTTGTATCCTTTCACCATACATATTTGATCTGTATGCTGAGCAGATAATCCAAGAAGGCAGACTATATAAAAAGAATGTGGCATCACGATCAGTGGAAGACTCAGTCACAATCTGTGATATGTAGATGATACAACCTTGCTTGCTGAAAGTGAAGAGGACTTGAAGCACTTACTAATGAAGATCAAAGGCCACAGCCTTCAGTATTGATTAGCCTCAACATAAGATAAAAATCCGCACAACTGGAGCAATAAGCAACACCATAAGTGGAGAAAATATTGACGTTGTCAAGGATTTCACTTTACTTGGACCCACAATCAATGCCCGTGGAAGCAGCAGTCAAGAAATCAAACGACACATTGCATTGGGCAAATCTGCTGCAAAAGACCTGTTTAAAGTGTTGAAAAGTGTAGATGTCACTTTGAGGCCTAAGGTTCGCCTGACCAAAGTCATATTTTCAGTCACCTCATATGCATGTGAAATCTGCACAATGAATAAGGAAGACCAAAGAAGAATTGATGTCTCTGAATTATGGTGTTAACAAAGAATATTGAATATACAGTGGACTGCCAGAAGAACGAACAAGTTTTTCTTGAAGAAAGTACAGCCAGAGTATTCCTTGGAAGTGAGGATGGTGAAACTTCATCTCACATATTTTGGACATGTTATCAGGAGGGACCAGTCCCTGGAGAAGGACATCATGCTTGGTAAGGCAGAGTGTCAGCAAAAAAGAGGAAGACCCTCAACGAGATGGAATGACAAAGTGGCTGCAACAGTGGGCTCAAACATAGCAACGATTATGCTGATAGTGCAGGACCAGAGGGTGTTTCATTCTGTTGTACATAAAGTTGCTATGAGCTGGAACCAACTCGAAGGCCTCTAGCAACAACAACAAATAAATATGAGAAAGAAAGATACTCAATTGTCATTGTTTGTTAAAACAATGAAAATAGTGTGGTAAGCATGCCCAGGTGGTACAAATGGTTAAACACTCGACTACTAACCAAAAAGTTGGTGGTTCAAATCTACCCTGAAGCACCTCAGAAGAAAGGCCTGGCAGTCTACTTCTGAAAGATCAGCCACCGAAAACTTTTATGGAGCACAGTCCTACTCTGACACACACGTGGAGTTACAATGAGTTGGAATCGACTCAGTGACAACTGGTGAGAATATAAACTAGAACCTTTATTATATATCAACCACAATGTCCATTGTTCAATTAAAAATTACTAGAATTTCAAGATAACGGGATAATTTACTGATGATTAAAAAATAAGATAATCAAAGAATTAGACCCAGAGATGATCCAGATATTGAAATCAGCAGATCAGGTCTTGAAAAATAACTATGATTAATATATTATAGAAAACAGAGGAAAAGATAGATAAAATAAATGAAAAGATAGAATATTTAAGTAGAAAATTAGGATCCATAAAAATGAATCAAGTGGACACTCTAGAACTGCAAAATACAGTATCTAAAATTAAGAAATCATTAGATAATTTTAACAGCTGACCAGACACACCGAGGACAGGATTAATGAATGCAAAGACTGGCCTATAGGAAATCTCTGAACTGACTTACAAAAAGAAAAAGAATGAAAAAATTAACCCCCCCCAAAAAAAAAGCATAGAAAAGATTGGGACATGACAAAAAATTCTAACATAAGTGTAAGTGAACTCCTAGAATGAGAAGAGAGAATGTGAAAAAAAGTGATATTTAAAGAAATAATGGCTGAGAATTTTCCAAATCTGCTGAAACACACCAACTCATACTAAGGTGTTGGATCAATACTAAGAAAACCGCACTTGGGCACATAATAATCAAACTGTTGAAAACAAAAATCTAGAGAAAATTCTAAAAACATCCAGAGGGAGTGAAAGATCCCTTACTTTCAGGGGAACAACAGTAACAACTCTAGATGACTTCTTTATAGAACTACAGAAGCAAGAAGATAATGGAATGGCATCTTTAAAGTGCTGGAAGAAAAAAAAAAAACTTTCAACCTAGAAGTCTATACTGATAGATAACAGTCTTCCAAAATTGAAGGCAAAATAACAATATTTCCAGACAAACAAGCTAAGAAACTTTATCACTAACAGACTCATACTGTAAGAAACAGTAAAAGTTCTTCAGTGTGAAGGAAAATGATCCTCAACAGAAGCATAGAAGTAAAAGGAGTGAACAGCACTCAAAAAGCCAAATATGTGAGTTAATATAAAAATCTTTTGTTTGTTTAAGCAGCAGTGATAACAATGTCTTGTGGGGTTTATAAAATACACAGAGGTAAAAGATGTAACAACAATAGTCAAATAGATGGGCGGGGTAAGCAGAGTTAAACTGTTGTAAAGTTCTTGTATTGTTGAGGACATGGTGAAAGTATAAATTTAAGACAGACTATAAGATAAAGATGTTTGTAATTTCTAGGATAAAATAATGATGGTAAAAGGTCTAATTACAAGGCTAATAGAGGAGGTAAAGAGGTATAATAAAATAATAAAAGTCAGTGTAGTAATGGCACTGGACTAAACTAATGCATTTGTAGACACTACACAAAAAGAGATCTCAGCATATACTGGAACACAACAGTTTATACAATGCTCTTTTCAAAAATCAGTCTTCTATGTTGTTGTGTGCCATTGAGTTGATTCTGCTTCATAGACAGAGTAAAACTGCTCCATAGGTTTTTCTAGGCTGAAATCATTATGGGAGCAGATCACCAGGTCTTTTCTCCCACTGAGCGACTGGTGAGTTCGAACTTTTTGATTAGCAGCCAAGTGCTTAACCATTGTGCACCAGGGCTCCTTCACTCTCTTATAACATCCGCTATTTGCTTGTAGAGTTACCAGTCCCTCTTCTTTACCCTGGTGTCTCTGGTCCTAAACTTTTTATCTTGTGATGTGGTTTCTGAGCCCTGTATTATCCCCTTACTTCTGCTCTGGGCGTACTCAATTTCGTCAGCATATTTAAAGGATATTCTTCTGAAGTGGGCAAAACACTCCAGGAGTGGTCTGACTGTTCCAGAGTGGTGTGGACTTGTAATCATTTCAGTTTTTTCAAGTATTTTGGGAAGGCTTTTCTGACTGGTGTATACTGAGCTTATAGATAATGGAAGCATCTATGTCATTTGTTGTTGTTGTGGTTAAGTGTCATCAAGTTGGTTCCAACTTATAGTGACCCTATGCACAACAGCCCCCATGTGGCGATTGGAATGCAAAAGTTGGAAACAAAGAAGAAGGATCAGTAGTTGGAAAATATGGCCTTGGTGATAGAAACAATGCCGGAGATTGAATAATAGAATTTGGCAAGACCAACGACTTCTTCATTGCAAATACCTTCTTTCACCAACATAAACGGTGACTACATACATGGACCTCGCCAGATGGAACACACAGAAATCAAATTGACTATATCTGTGGAAAGAGACGACGGAAAAGCTCAATATCATCAGTCAGAACAAGGCCAGGGGCCGACTGTGGAACAGACCATCAATTGCTCATATGCAAGTTCAAGCTGAAACTGAAAAAAATCAGAGCAAGTCCACGAGAGCCAAAATATGACCTTGAGTTTATCCCACCTGAATTTAGAGAGCATATCAAGAATACATTTGACACATTGAACACTAGTGACCAAAGATCAGACGAGCTGTGGAATGACATCAAGGACATCATCCATGAAGAAAGCAAGAGGTCACTGAAAAGACAGGAAAGAAAGAAAAGACCAAGGTGGATGTCAGAGGAGACTCTGAAACTTGCTCTTGAGCGTCAAGCAGCTAAAGCAAAAGGCAGAAATGATGAAGTAAAAGAACGGAACAGAAGATTTCAAAGGGCATCTCGAGAAGACAAAGCAAAGTATTATAATGACATGTAAAAACAGCTAGAGATGGAAAACCAAAAGGGAAGAACACACTTGGCGTTTCTCAAGCTGAAAGAACTGAAGAAAAAATTCAAGCCTGGAGTTGCAATAGTGAAGGATTCCATGGGGAAAATATTAAACGAGGCAGTAAGCATCAAAAGAAGATGGAAGGAATACACAGAGTCATTATACCAAAAAGAATTATTCGATATTCAACCATTACAAGAAGTGGCATATGATCAGGAACTGATGGTACTGAAGGAAGAAGTCCAAGCTGCTCTGAAGGCATTGGCGAAAAACAAGGCTCCAGGAATTAATGGAATATCAATTGAGATGTTTCAACAAACAGATGCAGCGCTGGAGGTGCTCACTCGTCTATGCCAAGAAATATGGAAGACAGCTCCCTGGACAACTGATTGGAAGAGATCCATATTTATGCCTATTCCCAAGAAAGGTGATCCAACCGAATATGGAAATTAGAGAACAATATCATTAATATCACACGCAAGCAAAATTTCACTGAAGATCATTCAAAAACGGCTGCAGCAGTATATCGACAGGGAACTGCCAGAAATTCAGGCTGGTTTCAGAAGAGGACGTGGAACCAGGGATATCATTGCTGATGTCAGATGGATCCTGGCTGAAAGCAGAGAATACCAGAAGGGTGTTTACCTGTGTTTTATTGACTATGCAAAGGCATTTGACTGTGTGGATCATAACAAACTATGGATAACACTGCAAAGAATGGGAATTCCAGAACACTTAATTGTGCTCATGAGGAATCTTTACATAGATCAAGAGGCAGTTGTTCGGACAGAACAAGGGGATAGTGATTGGTTTAAAGTCAGGAAAGGTGTGCATCAGGGTTGTATTCTTTCACCATGTTTATTTAATCTGTATGCTGAACAAATAATACAAGAAGCTGGACTATATGAAGAAGAACAGGGCATCAGGATTGGAGGAAGACTCATTAACAACCTGCATTATGCAGATGACACAACCTCGCTTGCTCAAAGTGAAGAGGACTTGAAGCACTTACTAATGAAGATCAAAAACCACGGCCTTCAGTATGGATTACACTTCAACATAAAGAAAACAAAAATCTTCACAACTGGACCAATGAGCAACATCATGATAAACGGAGAAAAGATTGAAGTTGTCAAGGATTTCATTTTCCTTGGATCTACAAACAACAGCCATGGAAGCAGCAGTCAAGAAATCAAAAGACACATTGCATTGGGCAAATCGGCTGCAAAGGGCCTCTTCAAAGTGTTGAAGAGCAAGGATGTCACCCTGAAGACTAAGGTGCACCTGACCCAAGCCATGGTATTTTCAGTCACATCATATGCATGTGAAAGCTGGACAATGAATAAGGAAGACCAAAGAAGAATTGACACCTTTGAATTGTGGTGTTGGCAAAGAATATTGAATATACCATGGACTGCTGAAAGAATGAACAAATCTGTCTTGGAAGAAGTGTGGCCAGAATGCTCCTTAAAGGTAAGGATGGCGAGACTGTGTCTTACATACTTTGGACATGTTGTCAGGAGGGATCAGTCCCTGGAGAAGGACATCATGTTTGGCAGAGTACAGGGTCAGCGGAAAAGAGGAAGACCCTCAACAAGGTGGATTGACACAGTGGCTGCAACAATGAGCTCAAGCATAGCAATGATTGTAAGGATGGCACAGAACCGGGCAGTGTTTTGTTCTGTTGTGCATAGGGCTGCTATGAGTTGGAACCAACTCGATGGCACTAACAACAACAACAACATGCACAACAGAACGGAACACTGTCTGATCCTGTGGTATCCTCACAATTGTTGCTATGCTTGAGCCCATTATTGCAGCCACTGTGTCAATCCATCTTGTTGAGGGTCTTCGTCTTTTCCGCTGGCCCTCCACTTTACCAAGCATGATGTCCTTCTCCAAGGACTGATCCCTCCTGTAAACTTGTCCAAATATGTGAGATGTAGTCTCGCCATCCTTGCTTCTAAGGAGCATTCTGGTTGTACTTCTTCAAAGACAGAGTCATTCTATACTTGGCTCTTTATTCATTTTTATCCTCATCCTGCAAGTTGGCCTTATAAGCCCAAATTTAAGAACTCTAAAATACTCTTTATTATCTTTTCTCTCATATCTATACCATAATTCTAGCCTGAATCTACCTTGGACCCAGAATCTGTCACTTGATACATTTGCTAACTTCCACCTGCCACATCCTGTGAATTTGATAAGAACACTTTTCAAGAGTTTATTCCATAAACTTATTTTTATAGAACAGGATAGACTCAAAAGTTCAGATAATGTAGATTGCCTGACAATGTGAGTTATACACTGGAAAGAATCAGCTAAAGAGAGTCCTTAAAGTCCAATAACAATAGAACAAGTTCTCATTTGTCAAGGTTTGTTTGGGTTTCATCCAGCCAGTGAGTCATTGAAATAGAGTAGTGAACAAAACAGAGGAACTTTGGGAGAGGAGAGGCAGCTGATGTTTTTATGTGTGGAAATGCCACTGAGGCCATCCTTGACCTTGTCAAGTAATCCACATCCTTAGTTCCCCTAGTCCCTGAATACAACAAGTCATTTTAGAGGTAGTTTCGCAAGCTGTTTCTTCTGTCCCCTCTCTCTTTTTACTTCTGCAAAATTCCTATTCATCTTTAAAGTACCAATTGAAACATCGCTTTCTATGTGTCCTTGTGTGTCATCTCTTACTATCACAGTGATAAATAACAGCTTACTCATATGTTTGTCTAACCCAATATCCACTGCACTCAATGATTTATCTGTCTGACTCAAACTAGTGTGTGCACTTCCTGAAAACAATTGTGTATAACTTGTCTTTGTTTTCCCAGTGGCTGCCCGGGGCTTGGCCCATAGGAAGTGCTCAATAAGTCCTCATTGAATGAAAAAAAAGTACCCAAATGTTCACCCCTCAAATTAAGTTTCCTGTACAATGGTTTAATTTTATGATTATTAACTTTGCAGTCCTTTCCAAAAACCTACCTGAGGGGCCAGGAGTGTAAACGTCAAGTGTTAGAATTGTTGAAGTGTCAATAACAGACAAATGCTACACCCAGCCCTCCTTGTACTATACTGAACAGGGTTGCCTGAGTCCTTTCTATCTTTTTATAATTGATTAACTGAAAGAGTGGTCTCAATGTATTTGGTTATGGAGTGAGAGACCCAGTATTCCACTCAGAGAAAAGAGCTGGAATACTTTAGCTGTGGGATAAAGGGTCCCAAAAGGAATGTGACATGCTGGACCAGAAGGAAGACTTGCCTATTATATAGTATAGAAAAGGATGGCTGATCTCAATGGGATGTATTCAGTTCTGATTTTAAAACCCTTATCATGCATGTGTGAGTGTGTGTGTCTGGAGGGGGTTGGGAAGTTGGTATATGGGAGAGCAAAGGAAGAGGATGGCTCATAGAGAAGGATAGAATAAATGAATGAATGATTGAGTGAGTGATCCGGTTATGGGTTCAAGAGAGAAATTTGCTTTGAGGAGATGGAGAATAAAAGAATCCTAGACCTAGACTGAGACTAGAGGGACCCTGAAGGTCATGGTCCCCGGACTCTTTGTTAGCCCAAGATTGGAACCATTCCTAAAGCCAAAACTCCAGACAGAGATTGGACTGGACTGTAAGATAGATAATGATGCTGGTGAGGAGTGACTTTCTTGGCTCTAGTAGACACACGAGACTCTGTGGGCAACTCCTGGAGGCGAGATGAGAAGGAAGAGGTAGACAGCAGCTGGTTGAATGGGCATGGGGAATACAGTGTGGAGAGGAGGAATGTGCTGTCTCATTAGGGGGAAAGCAGTTAGGAGTACATAGCAAGGTGTGTATAACTTTTTGTGTGAGAGGCTGACTTGATTTGTAAACTTTCGCTTAAAGCACAATAAATAAATTAATTTAAAATAGTAATAATAAAGTCTTTTAAAGAGAAAAAAAAAAAAAGAATCCTAGACCTAGACTATTAGAATTAAGATGAAAATTAGAGAAAGAGGAATAAGGATGTGAAATAAAAGTGTAAGAGGTGGCAAAAAAAAAATGAGAGAAAAGGGTAGAAGAGTGTATTCAGTGGCTAAAGGGGAAGCTTTGGGTTTTAAATGTATGTTTCCAAAAGTGGGCTCATTGGCATGATGTGATGCAATGGAAAATCCAACTTTACCTAACAGAGAACTGAGAGGTTAATGAATAGCTATCTATGAGGCCTTGAATTAGAAAGAAGAGTTCCTTTCATTCAAAGATAATTTTATGTTAGCCACCCACCCACCCCCAGTGCCGTCGAGTAGATTCTGACTCATAGCGACCCTATAGGACAGAGTAGAACTGCCCCATGTTAGACATCTATTAATGAACCAATAAGGTCATGCATCTATAATCCTCAGTTGGCTGCTAGTTATGCATGATTGGCTGGAATAGCAATTTTATCCATGATGCATTTGGGCTTGGAACTAAAAACACTGTTGATTACTTCCCAAGGAAGGAATTCCTGTTAAGGACACGCTCAGAGTTTAAGAACTATGTCCACAGGGTTTTGTGGACAATGTCATCTTGGTTTAATTGGATCAATCAACCAATTAGTCAGAAAACAGCTCTTGTATGACTGGGTGCTCTGTGAAGTATACATGAAATAGCTGTAACAGTGTGCTACTCTGTACTCTGTTCAGAGTCATAAAATATAAAAACGGGGTTTTTTTTTTGCCAACTAATTATTTAAATTTATACTTTTTTAAAACAGCAAAAGTTATCCAGCATATTTTAAACAGTGTGATAGATATTACAAAGTAAGGCAACAATTAGCAGTAAGGAATGGCTATGAGATATGTGAGAATTATAGGATATGGGTCATTTGAGTGGCCAGATATGCTGGAGACAAAATCGGAGATGACTAAAGTAAGGAAGAGATTAATAGTAGGCTGGCTAAAGTGAATTGAAAATATCAAGAAAATAAAATCTGTAAGACCATAATCCTTGCATCTAAAGTTCCAAAGCAGCATAGCTGTAAAATATCAGATGAGGTTCACCTGTGTTTTATGCTCCAGGTCTCTCCAGCTGGGCTTTTTAAGGCAGGGCTTGGTAAGGAAAACAAGCCTTGTCAGCTACAGGCCTGGGCAGTTGCCAGCTGCAGGAGCAAACACCTGGCTTCATCTTATGCTTTCAGGAAAGATCATGCTGTTTCTAGACCTGTATTCTTCATGTAAAGAGCCCTGGTGGCACAACAGTTAAGTGCTCAGCTGTTAACCAAAAGGTTGATGGTTAAAACCCACCCAGCAACTCCATGGGAGAAAGACATGGTAAACTGTTTCCCTAAAGATTACAGCCTAGGAAACTCTATAGGGTAGTTCTACTCTGTCACATGAGGTCACTATGAGTTGAAAATCGACTCCATGACACCTAACAGCAACAACACTTTTCTTATATCTTTAAACACCTATACGTGTGCACTCAGTTGAGAGGAGACGGATTTGTCTTTGCTTTTGGTTTAGTCCAATTGTGCTGACCTCCCCTGTATTGTGTGCTGTCTTTCCCTTCACCTAAAGTAGTTCTTATCTATCTAATTAGTGAATGCCCCCTCCCACCCTCCCTCCCCCCTCTCATAACCACAAAAGAATGTTTTCTTCTCAGTTTAAACTATTTCTCAAGTTCTTATAATAGTGGTCTTATACAATATTTGCCCTTTTGCAACTAATTTCACTCAGCATAATGCCTTCCAGGTTCCTCCATGTTATGAAATGTTTCAGAGATTCCTCACTGTTCTTTATCGATGCGTAGTATTCCATTGTGTGAATATACCACAATTTATTTATCCATTCATCCATTGATGGGCACCTTGGTTGCTTCCATCTTTTTGCTATTGTAAACAGAGCTGCAATAAACATGGGTGTGCATATATCCGTTCATGTAAAGGCTCTTATTTCTCTAGGATATATTCCAAGGAGTGGGATTGCTGGATCGTATGGTAGTTCTATTTCTAGCTTTTTAAGGAAGTGACAAACTGATTTCCAAAGTGGTTGTACCATTTGACATTCCCACCAGCAGTGTAGAAGTGTTCCAATCTCTCCACAGCCTCTCCAACATTTATTTTTTTGTGTTTTTTGGATTAATGCCAGCCTTGTTGGAGTGAGATGAAATCTCTTTGTAGTTTTGATCTGCAATTCTCTGATGGCTAATAATTATCAATGCATCTTGACTGAATGTTTGATCAATGTCAGAGTGCAACAGCTGATAAAAATCTTGTATTTCTTCAACTTGGCCCTAGTGGTTGGTAGGTAATTTTGAATAATAGTCGTATAACTGTCCTTCCTTGTAGGCGTATGGATATTATCCTATCACTGACAGCGTTGTACTTCAGGATAGATCTTGAAATGTTCTTTTTGATGAAGAATGCAACACCATTCCTATTCAAGTTGTCATTCCCAGCGTAGTAGACTATGTGATTGTCCAATTCAAAATGGCCAATACCAGTCCATTTCAGCTCACTGATGTCTGGGATATCAATGTTTATGCGTTCCATTTCATTTATGATGATTTCAAATTTTCCTAGATTGATTCTTAGTACATTCCAGGTTCCAATTATTAATGGATGTTTGCAGCTGTTTCTTCTCATTTTGAGTCATGCCACATCAGTGAATGAAGGTCCCAAAAGCTTTACTCCATCCTCATCATTAAGGTCGACTCTACTTTGAGGAGGCAGCTCTTCCCCAGTCATGTTTTGAGTGCCTTCCAACCTGGGGGGCTCATCTTCCAGCACTATATCAATGTTCCACTGCTATTCATAAAGTTTTCACTGGCTAATGCTTTTCAGAAATAGACTGCCAGGTCCTTCTTCCTAGTCCCTCTTAGTCTGGGAGCTCAGCTGAAACCTGTCCTCCATGGGTGACTCTACTGGTATCTGAATACTGGTGGCATAGCTTCCAGCATCACAGCAACACGCAAGCCCCCACGGTACAACAAACTGACAGACACGTGGGGGAAAAGGGATTGTAGTGGTGCTTTTTTGAGTAGGGTGACTTGAAGGTTTCTGAGGGTTCTATAGGCATGAGCTGCAGATCGTTGAGTCAGTGTCAGCAGAGAAGAGCTCAGATCCACAGTTGCTTTCACCACCTTGCCCTGAGGACTAATGAGGACTTGGCTGAAGTGGCTGAGTCCTGTATTAGCTCTTTGTGTTGTAGAACAATCTTCTTAAATTTTAATGTGCTTGGGAAACACCTGGTGATATGGTTAAAATGCAGCTTCTAGTTTCAACAAGCTCCCAGGTGGTGCTGATACTGCTGATCCATGGACCACATTTAAGTAGTAGGGCTATAGAAGCTGAACCCAGGCTTGGCAAAGCAATTTACTGGGCTTGAGCGGGAAGAGAGTATCATTTCAAGCCTTGAAGGAAGTGTTGTTGTTGTTAGGTGTCATCAAGTCAGTTCCAACTCACAGCGACCCCATGTATAACAGAACGAAAAATTACTCAGTCCTGTGCAATCCTCACAGTAGTAGGTATGTTTCAGCCCATTGTTGCAGTCACTATGTCAGTCCGTGTTGTCATTGAAAGTCTTCTTCTCTTTTGCTGACCCTATACTTTTTTTTTATACTTTACCAAGCATGATGTCCTTCTCCAGGGAATGGACCCTCCTGATAACATATCCAAAGTAAGCCAGATGAAGCCTTACCATCCTTGCTTCTAAGGAGCATCCTGGCTGTACTTCTTCCAAGACAGATCTGTTTGTTCTTCTGGCAGTATTCTTCACCAACACCATAATTCAAATAAATCAATACTTTGATCTTTCTTTTTCATTGTCCAGCTTTCTCATGCATATGAAGTGTTTGAAAAGGCCATGGCTTGGGTTAGCCGCACATTAGTCCTCAAAGTCACATCTTTGCTTTTTTCAGATTTTAAAGAGGTCTTTTCCAGCAGATTTGCCCAATGCAATGTTGCTGTTAGATGTCGTCCAGTTGATTCCGACTCATAGCCACCCTATGTACAACAGAAGGGAACAGTGCCTGACCCACACCATCCACACAATTTTTGCTATGTTTGAACCCATTGTTGCAGCCACTGTGTCAATCCATCTCATCGAGGGTTTTCCTCTTTTTTGCTTACCCTCTACTTTACTAAGCATTATGTCCTTCTCCAGATATTGGTCCCTCCTGATAACATGTCCAAAGTACTTGAGACAAAGTCTTGCCATCCTCGCTTCCAAGGAGCACTCTGGCTGTACTTCCTCCAGGAAAGACTTATTCATTCTTCTGGCAGTCCATGTATATTCAGTATTCTTCACAACACCATAATTCAAAGGCATCAATTCTTCTTTGGTCTTCCTTATTCATTGTCCAGCTTTCGCATGCATATGAGGCAATTGAAAATACTATGGCTTGAGTCAGGCGCACCTTAATCTTCAAACTGACACCTTTGCTTTTCAACACTTTAAAGAGGTCCTTTGCAGCAGATTTGCCCAATACAATACTTCATTTGATTTCTCAACTGCAATTTCCATGCATTGATTGTGAATCCAGGTAAAATGAAATCCTTGACAACTTCAATATTTTTCCCATTTATCATGATATCGCTTGTTGGTATAGTTGTGAGGATTTTTGTTTTCTTTATGTTAAGGTATAATCCATACTGAGGGCTGTAGTCTTTGATCTTCATCAGTGATCAATAATAAAAACTGACCTCACCTCAATATTTATTTTGGTTGCTAAACTGTGTTCTGAATGAAAAATTGAAAGAATCTGGTGCATAATTTTCAATTGAAGAATATGTATATGTGTATATGTATTTGTTTTGAAGTGGATTCAGATGAATGATAAGATTTACTTAAACTTATGTTAAACAAAAAGGTAAATGAGAAGAAAAAAATCTAGGATGAAGGGATTTACTTTAAAAAAAGAGGTTTTATGGGAAATGGCTTTCTTGTAGGAAGCCCAGATTAGATGATAACATGCTTTGTAACATCTAGAATCAACACAAGGAAGGTATACCAGGATATGATTTCCAGGTGATCAGGGTTCTTACTCATTTACCCTAGGCTATAGTTTCTTGCCAGGTGCCTCTTTTTTATTTTTTTAGGTGTTTTGAATTTCAGAACTTGAAATGCTTGATGATTTTCCCACTTCCTCATCTTATGGTGCCTTTCACACTTGTCTCTGGAACCCTGGTAGTGCAATCGTTAAGAGCTATGGCTGAGGCGGGGCCAAAATGGCTGACTAGGTAGAAGCTACCTCGGATCCCTCTTGCAACAAAGACTCGGAAAAACAAGTGAATCAATCACATACATGACAATCTACGAACCCTGACCATCAAACACAGATATAAAGAGTTGACCTGAGTGACAGAGACTGAGAACGAACAACCACAGGGAGCCTGGAGCCTGGAGCCAACGTCCCAGTAAGGAAACTTTTGTGCCGGGCTTTGGACTGGGCACAGGGGAGCTGAGCATGGCATCCTGAGATGGCGCAAACACAGGACGCAGCCCTAGCTGGCAGAAGTGACCTCGGAGGAAACCCAGCCAGTGCACGCAGGCAGCGCAGCAATGCAGCTGACAGGAGGAGAAGTCACCGGGAGGCAGTGACTGGTTTTGAAGCCTGGGGTGCGGTGTCCCAGCCAGGGAAACTTGGCGCTGGGCTTTGGGCTGGGAGTGGAGGAACTGACCCCGGCTTCTGAGACAGCACAAGCACGGGACCCGGGCCTGACCCTCGGGGGCAATCTCTACCCAGCCAGTGCACACAGTCGACGCACCCCTCGGGAATCTCAGATAAAACAGTCATCCCAAGCAAGATAAGTAACTTTGTCTATATTCAGGGGTGCTACTCTCTCCTATTTATCTGATCCCTCCCCTCCCCTTCCCAGGCTGCTTCATTAACATTGGAATTTCCTGAGCCCGAGAGAGAAGTGCGCTGTGCTTTTACTTTCCTTTTTTTTTTCTTTTTTTGATCTTTTCCTAACCCATTCTCCTGGCCTGAGAGAAGCAGCTACAAAAAACCCAGGGACCAAAAGTTCTTCCCTAATTGGACTAAATACACAAAACCAGCTCCAGCCAAACATATGCAATCCACAGTCTTGGGCTTTCATCCCTACAGGGAACAAGGTGGCTAGTATAATGCAAAGACATTTCTGATAGGGATCTGACTGTAATTGTTTTAGCAGATTACTGGAAAGACAAGGTTCCCAGGTCTGATATCTCTGAATATTAAACAGAGCCCTCACTGACCCACAACAGGGAACTGAGGGCTGAAGCTCCCCCAGACCACCTAGCCTCCTGCCTTAGGGGTCTAAGGAGGGTGACACCTACCAATCTGTAGAGGTACTTGCATTGGGGGCCTAAGGTACAGCTGCAGAGCCCACCCACCAAAGTGCTTTAGGAATAGAGACACACCTACCTCACTGGCACTTGGGGGAAGCCTGTCAACATCCTGCCCCCCCCCGGAGTGACCCAAAATCAGATTCTACTCAAGAATAGTGAATGGACTCTTAGGCTTATATCTCTGGTAACAGCCCAAACCAGCTGGTAATAGGACATAAGTGATTCAAGGGCTACAACACTCAAGACAGCACAACTTAGTAGCCCATCTACGTATATTGAAAGAAAACAAAACAAGATAAGACTCAGTGAGCAAATATAAAATAAATCATTACAATATCTTATAGATGGCTCAGAGACAGCAGTTGATATCAAACCACATAAAGAAGCAGACCATGATTGCTTCTACAACTCCCCAAACTAAAGAATCAAAATCTTTCCCAAATGAAGACACAATCCTGGAATTGCCAGATGCAGAATATAAAGAACTAATTTACAGAATGCTTCAAGACATCAGGGATGACCTCAGAAATGAAATAAGGCAATCTACAGAAAAAGCCAAGGAACACACTGATAAAGCAGTTGAAGAATTCAAAAAGATTATTCAAGAACATAGTGGAAAAATTAATAAGTTGCAAGAATCCATAGAGAGACAGCATTCAGAAATCCAAAAGATTAACAATAAAATTACAGAATTAGACAGCACAATAGGAAGTCAGAGGAGCAGACTTGAGCAATTGGAATGCAGGGTGGGAGATCTGGAGGACCAGGGAATTGACACCAATATAGCTGGAAAAAAATCAGATAAAAGGATTTAAAAAAATGAAGAAACCCTAAGAATTGTGTGGGACTCTATCAAGAAGAACTACTTCCATGTGATTAGAGTCCCAGAACAGGGAGGGATAACAGAAAATACAGAGAGAATAGTTGAAGATCTGTTGGCAGAAAACTTCCCTGACATCATGAAAGACGAAAGGATATCTATCGAAGATGCTCATCGAACCCCATTTAAGATTGATCCAAAAAGAAAATCACCAAGACATATTATCATCAAACTTGCCAAAACAAAAGACAAAGAGAAAATGTTAAAAGCAGCCAGGGAGAAAACAAAGGTCTCCTACAAAGGAGAATCAATAAGAATAAGTTCAGACTACTCAGCAGAAACCATGCAGGCAAGAAGGCAATGGGATGACATATACAGAGCACTGAAGGAGAAAAACTGCCAGCCAAGGATCATATATCCAGCAAAACTCTCTCTGAAATATGAAGGCAAAATTAAATCATTTACAGATAAACACAAGCTTAGAGAATTTGCAAAAACCAAACCAAAAAAAAAATTTTTTTTTAAAAGCTACAAGAAATACTAAAGGAAATTGTTTGGTCAGAAGACAAATAATATCAGATACTAGCACAACACAAGGTCACAGAACAGAACATCCTGATATCAACTCAAATACGGAAATTACAAAAACAAATTAAGATTAATTTTAAAAAGAAAAAAACGCTGAAAACAGGGAATCATTGAAGTCAATATGTAAAAGATCACAATAATCAAAAAGAGGGACTAAGTACAGGAGGCATAGAACTGCCATATGGAGAGGGATACAAGGCAATATAGGACAATACAAGTTAGGTTTTTACTTAGAAAAATAGGGGTAAATATTAAGGTAACCACAAAGAGGTATAACAACTCCATAAATCAAAATAAAACCCAAGAAAAACATAACTCAGCAAACATAAAGTCAAATACTATGAAAATGAGGAACACACAATTTACAAAGAAAAACGTCTCAGCACAAAAAAGTAAGTGGAAAAATGAAATTGTCAACAACACACATAAAAAGGCATCAAAATGACAGCACTAAACACATACTTATCTATAACTACGCTGAATGTAAACGGACTAAATGCACCAATAAAGAGACAGAGAGTCTCAGACTGGATAAAGAAACACGATCTGTCTATATGCTGCCTACAAGAGATGCACGTTAGACTTAGAGACACAAACAAACTAAAACTCAAAGGATGGAAAAAATATATCAAGCAAACAATAAGCAAAAAAGAGCAGGAGTGGCAATATTAATTTCTGACAAAATAGACTTTAAAGTTAAATCCACCACAAAGGATAAAGAAGAACCCTACATAATGATTAAAGGGACAATTGACCAGGAAGATATAACCATATTAAATATTTATGCACCCAATGACAGGGCTGCAAGATACATAAAACAAATTTTAACAGAACTGAAAAGTGAGATAGACACCTCCACAAGTATAATAGGAGACTTCAACACACCACTTTTGGAGAAAGACAGGACTTCCAGTAAGAAGTTCAACAGAGACACGGAAGACCTAATTGCTACAATCAACCAACTTGACCTCATTGACTTATACAGAACTCTCCACCCAACTGCTGCAAAGTATACTTTTTCTTCTAGCGAACATGGAACATTCTCTAGAATAGACCACATATTAGGTCATAAAACAAACCTTTGCAGAATCCAAAACATCGAAATATTACAAAGCATCTTCTCAGACCATAAGGCCATAAAAGTGGAAATCAATAACAGAAAAATTAGGGAAAAGAAATCAAATACATGGAAACTGAACAATACCCTGCGCAAAAAAGACTGGGTTATAGAAGACATTAAGGAGGGAATAAAGAAATTCATAGAATGCAACGACAATGAAAACACTTCCTATCAAAACCTCTGGGACACAGCAAAAGCAGTGCTCAGAGGTCAATTTATATCGATAAATGCACACATACATAAAGAAGAAAGAGCCAGAATCAGAGAACTGTCCCTACAACTTGAACAAATAGAAAGTGAGCAACAAAAGAATCCATCAGGCACCAGAAGAACACAAATCATAAAAATTAGAGCTGAACTAAATTAATTAAAAAAAAAAAAAAAACTTTTTTTTTTTTTATAATTAGAGAACAGAAAAACAATTGAAAGAATTAACAAAGCCAAAAGCTGGTTCTTTGAAAAAATTAACAAAATTGATAAACCATTGGCCAGACTGACTACAGAAATACAGGAAAGGAAACAAATAACCCAAATAAGAAACGAGATGGGCCACATCACAACAGACCCAACTGAAATTAAAAGAATCATATCAGATTATTACGAAAAATTATACTCTTAGAAATTTGCAAACCTAGAAGAAATGGATGAATTCCTAGAAAAACACTACCTAAACTAACACAATCAGAAGTAGAACAACTAAATAGACCCATAACAAAAAAAGAGATTGAAACAGTAATCAAAAAACTCCCAACAAAAAAAAGCCCTGGCCTGGACGGCTTTACTGCAGAGTTTACCAAACTTGCAGAGAAGAGTTAACACCACTACTACTAAAGGTATTTCAAAGCATAGAAAATGACGGAATACTACCTAACACATTCTATGAAGCCACCATATCCCTGATACCAAAACCAGGTAAAGACATCACAAAAAAGAGAATTACAGACCTATATCCCTCATGAACGTAGATGCAAAAATCCTCAACAAAATTCTAGCCAATAGAATTCAACAACATATTAAAAAAAAAATCCACCACGACCAAGTGGGATTTACACCACGTATGGAAGGCTGGTTGAATATTAGAAAAACCATTAATGTAATCCACCATATAAATAAAACCAAAGACAAAAACCGCATGATCTTATCAATTGATGCAGAAAAGGCATTTGACAAAGTCCAACAGCCATTCATGATAAAAACTCTCAGCAAAACAGGAATTGAAGGAAAATTCCTCAACATAATAAAGGGCATCCATCTACACAAAGCCAACAGCCAACATCACTCTAAATGGAGAGAGCCTGAAAGCATTTCCCTTGAGAACGGGAACCAGACAAGGATGCCCTTTATCACTGCTCTTATTCAACGTTGTGCTAGAGGTCCTAGCCAGAGCAATTAGGCTAGACAAAGAAATAAAGGGCATCCGGATTGGCAAGGAGGAAGTAAAATTATCTCTATTTGCAGACGACATAAAACCCTAAGGAATCCTCCAGAAAATGACTGAAACTAATAGAAGAGTTTGGCAGAGTCTCAGGTTATAAGATAAACATACAAAAATTACTTGGATTCCTCTACATCAACAAAAAGAACATCGAAGAGGAGATCACCAAATCAATACCATTCACAGCAGCCCCCAAGAAGATAAAATATAAAAAAAGAAAAAACTCTTTTTTTTTCTTTTTTTATACTTAGGAATAAATCTTACCAAAGATGTAAAAGACCTATACAAAGAAAACTACAAAGTACTACTGCAAGAAACTAAAAAAGACCTACTTAAGTGGAAAAACATACCTTGCTCATGGATAGGAAGACTTAATATAGTAAAAATGTCTATTCTACCAAAAGCCATCTATACATACAATGCACTTCCGATCCAAATTCCAATGACGTTTTTTAATGTGATGGAGAAACAAATCACCAACTTCATACAGAAGGGAAAGAAGCCTCGGATAAGCAAAGCATTACTGAAAAAGAAGAAAGTGGGAGGCCTCACTCTACCTGATTTTAGAACATATTATTCAGCCGCAGTAGTCAAAACAGCCTGGTACTGGTACAACAACAGGCACATAGACCAATGGAACAGAATTGAGAACTCAGATATAAATCCATCCACATATGAGCAGCTGATATTTGGCAAAGGCCCAGTGTCAGTTAATTGGGGAAAAGGTAGTCTTTTTAACAAATGGTGCTGTCATAACTGGATATCCATTTGCAAAAAAATGAAACAGGACCCATACCTCACGCCATGCACAAAAACTAACTCCAAGTGGATCAAAGACCTAAACATAAAGACTGAAACAATAAAGATCATGGAAGAAAAAATAGGGACAACGTTAGGAGCCCTAATACAAGGTATAAACAGAATACAAAACATTACCAAAAATGACGAAGAGAAACCAGATAACTGGGAGCTCCTAAAAATCAAACACCTATGCTCATCTAAAGACTTCACCAAAAGAGTAAAAAGACCACCTACAGACTGGGGAAGAATTTTCAGCTATGTCATCTCCGACCAGCACCTCATCTCTAAAATCTATATGGTTCTGTTAAAACTCAACCACAAAAAGACAAACAACCCAGTCAAGAAGTGGGCAAAGGATATGAATACGCGCTTCACTAAAGAAGATATTCAGGCAGCTAACAGATACATGAGAAAATGCTCTCGATCATTAGCCATGAGAGAAATGCAAATTAAAACTATGATGAGATTCCATCTCACCCTAACAAGGGTGGTATTAATCCAAAAAACACAAAATAACAAATGTTGGAGAGGCTGCGTAGAGATTGGAACTCTTATACACTGCTGGTGGGAATGTAAAATGGTACAACCACTTTGGAAATCTATCTGGCATTTTCTTAAAAAGTTAGAAATAGAACTACCATACAACCCAGAAATCCCACTCCTCGGAATATACCCTAGGGAAATAAGAGCCTTTACATGAACAGATATATTCACACCCATGTTTATTGCGGCTCTGTTTACAATAGCAAAAAGCTGGAAGAAACCAAGGTGTCCATCAACAGATGAATGGTTAAATAAATTGTGGTATATTCACACAATGGAATACTACACATCGGTAAAGAACAGTGACGAACCTGTGAAACATTTCATAACATGGAGGAACCTGGAAGGCATTATGCTGAGTGAAATTAGTCAGAGGCAAAAGGACAAATATTGTATGAGACCACTATTACAAGATCTTGAGAAATAGTATAAACTGAGAAGAACACATACTTTTGTGGTTACGAGGGGGGGAGGGAGGGAGGGTGGGAGAGGGTTATTTCCTGATTAGTTAGTAGATAAGAACTACTTTAGGTGAAGGGAAGGACAATACTCAACACATGGAAGGTCAGCTCAGCTGGACTAGACCAAAAGTAAAGAAGTTTCCAGGATAAACTGAATGCTTCAAAGGTTAGCGGAGCAAGGGCGGGGGTTTGGGGACTATGGCTTAAGGGGACTTCTAAGTCAATTGGCGAAATAATTCTATTATGAAACCATTCTGCATCCCACTTTGAAATGTGGCCTCTGGGGTCTTAAATGCTAACAAGCGGCCAAGTAAGATGCATCAATTGGTCTCCACCCACCTTGATCAAAGGAGAATGAAGAACACCAAGGTCACACGATAACTGTGAGCCCAAGAGACAGAAAGGGCCACATGAACCAGAGACTTACATCATCCTGAGACCAGAAGAACTAGATGGTGCCCGGCTACAACCAGTGACTGCCCTGACAGGGAGTACAACAGAGAAACCCTGAGGGAGCAGGAGATCAGTGAGATACAGACCCCAAATTCTCATAAAAAGACCAGACTTAATGGTCTGACTGAGACTAGAGGAATCCTGGTGCTCATGGTCCCCAAACCTTCTGTTGGCCCAGGACAGGAACCATTCCCGAAAACAACTCATCATACATAGAAGGGACTGAACAATGGGTTGGAGAGAGATGCTGATGAAGACTGAGCTACTTGTATCAGGTGGACACTTGAAACTGTGTTGGCATCTCCTGTCTGGAGGGGAGATAGGAGTGTAGAGAGGGTTAGAAATTGGCAAAATTGTCACGAAAGGAGAGACTGGAAGGGCTGACTCATTAGGGGGAGAGTAAGTGGGAGTATGGAGTAAGGTGTATATAAGCTTATATGTGACAGATTGACTTGATTTGTAAATGTGCACTTAAAGCTCAATAAAAATTATTAAAAAAAAAATTTGAACTCCTAACCAAAAGGTCGGCAGTTCAAATTCACCAGCTGCTCCCTGGAAACCCTATGGGGCAGTTCTACTCTGTCCTACAGGGTCGCTATGAGTCAGACTCAACGGCAATGTGTAGTTTTTTATACTCACCTTTAGCGTACCTGAAAGCACTATGAACTCCATTAAGGAGCTCATCCTTTTTCTTTTACTCCTTTGTCTTTTTTCCTTCTTTCTTTCCTTCCCTCAAAATGCTGTATGTACAATTTCAGGCATATAACAGGCACTCAGAAACTAGCTGCTCGGTCATAAACCATCAGGGAGAATGGCAGCTGAGTGTAAGGACCAAGAATTTTGAACATATTAAGTGGGGCAGGTCTTGATAGAAATGTGATTCCATTTCTTTATAGCAGTAGTTCTCAAACTGTTTGGTCTTAGGACCCTTTAACCAAAAAAACAAAACCCAGTGCAGTCGAGTCGATTCTGATTCATGACGGCCCTATAGGACAGAGTAGAGCTGCCCCATAGCGTTTCCAAGGAGCACCTGGTGGATTCGAACTGCCGACCCTTTGGTTAGCTGCCATGTACTTAACCACTACACCACCAGGGTTTCCTAGGGCCCTTTACATTATTAAAAATTAAACCCCAAATGGCTTTTGTTTATGTAAGATATACCTATTGCTATTCATCATATTAGAAATTAATACTTTGAAATTTTTAAAACACGAGAATATCCATGAATATATTCCATGAGCTATCAGAGTGATGATGTTATCAGTCATTTTGCAGCCCCCAGAAGATACCACCGTACACTTCTGAGAAAATAAGAATGAAGAGGGAAAATAACTTCTTAGCTTTATTATGAAAATAATTTTGACCTCATGGATCCCCTGAAAGGGTCTCATGTACCCTCAAGGTCTCTGAATCACCCATTGAGAACTGCTGCTCTAAGAGATAAAAATTGAGGAATGGGTTAGAGTCCCAGACACAGGCACCTTGGATAAGGTCAAAGCCAAAGCACATAAATCAGACTTAGGAATAAGTCCAAAGACAGCCTGTGGGTGAGATAAGATTGTATGTGAATGTAAGCAGAAATTTAAAATAATTCTGTTTGATAGGAGTTATGCTAAAGTCACTATATTCTATTGTGATCCATCAGGCTTTCATTGGCTAATTTTTGGAAGTAGATCCCCAGGCCTTTCTTCCTAGTCTATCTTATTCTAGAAGCTCCACTGAAACCTGTCCACCATGGGTGGCACTGCTAACATTTAAAACACTGTTGGCATAGCTTCCAGCATCACAGCAACACAGAAGCCATATTAGGACAAACGGGCAAACAGATTGCCTGATATAGGTTGGAAGGCACTCAAAATACATAATGGCCACAATATGGGACTTGAGCACACCAACGATCCTGAAGATGTCGTTCTATTGTGCATGGGGTCTCCATGAGTCAAAGCTGGATTGACGGCAGCTAACAAAAACAATAATGCCAAAGTCACATCTGAGCGTTTGTCTTTTATCTTCTTGTTATCACTTGTCTTTAAGCAGACATTCGTGTTAATTTAACAAGTGATGTTTTAAATGAAAAGTTTTCTGGAGAAAGCATAGAGAGTGGGCTGTGCTTTGAAAACCTTTCTCTCCTCTGTGATCTATGCCTAAAATTTGTTTTGTCAGACATAGGTAGTCCTTGGACTGTGCCTGTTTATACCTAACCAGTTGGTTTTCAACTTACACAGAAATGAGAATTACCTGGAACACTTGCTCAAATGCAAAGGTTGCAATCTGGGGTGGGGCATAGATTCTTCATTTTTTTTTTAATAATATTTTATTGTGTTTTAGGTGAAAGTTTACACAGCATATTAGGTTCCCATTTAACAATTTTATACAAATTGTTCTACGCCATTGATCACATTTTTTAAAAATTTATTTATTGTGCTTTAGTGGAAGTTTACAAATCAAGTCAGTCTCTCATAGAAAAAGCCATACACACCCCACCGTGCACTCCCAGCTGCTCTCCCGTTAATGAGACAGCATATTCCTCCTCTCCACCCTGTATTCCCTGTGTCCATTCAACTTGTCAGCCTCTTCCTTCTCATCTCGCCACCAGACAGGAGTCACACGCATAGTCTTATGTGTCTACTCGAGCCATGAAGTTCACACCTCACCAGCATCATTGTCTATTTTATACTCCAGGCCAATCCTCGTCTGTAGAGTTCATTTTGGGAACGGTTCCAATCTTGGGCTATCAAAGGGTCTGCGGACCATGACCATCAGGGTCCCTCCAGTCTCAGTCAGACCATTAAACCTGGTCTTTTTATGAGAATTTAAGATCTGCATCCCACTGTTCTGTTCCATCAGGGATTCTCTGCTGTGTTCCTTGTCAGGGGAGTGATTGGTGGTAGCTGGGCACCATCTAGTTCTTTGGGTCTCAGGCTGATGGAGTCTCTAGTTTATGTGGCCTTTTCTGTCTCTTGGGCTCATATTTACCTTGTGTCTTTGGTGTTCTTCCTTCTCCTTTGCTCCAGGTGGGTTGAGACCAATTTATGTATCTTAGATGGCCACTTGCTAGCATTTAAGACCCCAGACGCCTCTCACCAAAGTGGAATGCAGACCATTTTCTTAATACATTTTGTTATGCCAATTGACCTAGGTGTCCCCTGAAACCATGGTCCCCAGACTCCCATACCTGCTACTCTGGCATTCAAAGCTTTTCGTTGTATTTAGGAAACTTCTCTGCTTTTGGTTTAGTCCAGTTATACTGACTATCCCTGTGTTATGTATTACCCTTCCCTACACCTAAAAAAATTTTTGTCTACTGTCTAGTTAGTGAATATCCCTCTCCCTCCCTCCCCACCCTTGTAACCATCAAAGAATATTTTCTTCTGTGTTTAAACTTTATCTAGAGTTCTTATAATAGTGGTCCCATACATAATTTGTCCTTCAGCAATTTTCACTCAGCATAATGTCGTCCAGATTCCTCCATGTTATGAGATGTTTCACAGATTCATCATTTTTCTTAATCATTGTGTAGTATTCCATTGTGGGAATATACCATAATTTATTTATCCATTCATCCATTGCTGGGTACCTTGGTTGCGTCCAACTTTTTACTATTGTTAACACTGCTGCAATGAACATGGGTGTGCATATATCTGTTTGTGTAAAGGCTCTTATTTCTTTAGGGTATAGTCCAAGAAGTAGAATTGCTTGGTCGTATGGTAGTGCTATTTCTAGCTTTTTAAGGAAGCACCAAATTGATTTCCAAAGTGGCTGTACCATTTTACATTCCCACCAGCAGTGTATAAGTGTTCCAGTCTCTCCACAACCTCTCCAACATTTATTATTCTGTGTTTTTTTGGATTAATGCCAGCTTGTTAGGGTGAGATGTAATCTCACTGTAGTTTTGATTTGCATTTCTCTAATAGCTAATGGTCATGAGCATTTCCTCATGTATCTGTTAGCAGCCTGAATGTCTTCTTTGGTAAAGTGCCTGTTCATATCCTTTGCCCATTTTTTAATTGGGTTATTTGTCTTTTTACTGTTGAGTTTTTGCAGTATCATGTAGATTTTAGAGGTCAGACGCTGACTGGAAATGTCATAGCTAAAAACTTTTTCCCAATCTGTAGGTAATCTTTTTACTCTTTTGGTGAAGTCTTTGGATGAGCACAGGTGTTTGACTTTTAGGAGCTCTCAGTTATCTAATTTCTCTTCTGGTTTTTGCACAATGTTAGTAATGTTTTGTATACTGTTTATGCCCTGTATTAGGGCTCCTAGCGTTATCCCTATTTTTTCTTCCATGATCTTTATCATTTTAGATTTTATATTTTGGTCTTTGTTCCATTTTGAGTTGGTTTTTGTGCATGGCGTGAGGTATGGGTCTTGTTTCACTTTTTTGCAGATGGATATCCAGTTATGCCAGCACCATTGGTTGAAGAGACTGCCTTTTTCCCATTTAACAGACTTTGGGCCTTTGTCAAATATCAGTTGCCCATATGTGGATGGATTCTCAGTTCTGTTCCATTGGTCCATGCATCTGTTGTAGTACCAGTATCAGGCTGTTTTGACTACTGCGGTGGTATAATATGTTCTAAAATTAGGTAGTGTGAGGCCTCCTACGTTGTTCTTCTTTTTCAGTGATGCTTTACTTATCTGGGGGTTCTTTCCCTTTCTTATGAAGTTGGTGATTTGTTTCTCCATCTCATTAAAAAATGTCACTGGTATTTGGATCGGGATTGCATCGTATCTATAGATCACTTTGGGTAGAGTAGACGTTTTCGCAATGTTGAGTCTTCTTATCCACGAGCAAGGTATGTTTTTCCACTTATGTTGGTTTCTTTTGGTTTCTTTCAGTAGTGTCTTATAATTTTCTTTGTATAGGTCTCTTATGTCTCTGGTTACATTTATTCCTAAGTATTTTATCTTCTTAGGGGCTATTGTAAGTGGTATTGATTTGGTGATTTCCTCTTCCATGTTCTCTTTGTTGGTGTAGAGGAATCCAGCTGATTTATATATGTTTATCTTGTATCCTGATACTCTGCTAAACTCTTCTATTAGTTTCAGTAGTTTTCTTGAGGATTCTTTAGGGTTTTCTGTGTAAAAGATCATGTCAATCTGCTAACAGAGATACCTTTACTTCCTCTTTGCCAATTTGGATGCCCTTAATTTCTTTAGCCTAAAAAAATTTTTTAATAGCCCTGGTTAGGACCTCCAGCACAATGTTCAATAAGAGTGGTGATAAAGGGCATCCCTGTCTGGTTCCCATCTTCAAGGGGAATGCTTTCAGTCTCTCTCCATTTAGGATGATGTTGGCTATTAGCTTTGCATAAATGCCCTTTATTATGCTGAGGAATTTTCCTTCTATTCCTATTTTGCTGAGAGTTTTTTTATCATGAATGGGTGTTGGAGTTTGTCAAATGCCTTTTCCACATCAATTGATAAGGTCATGTGGTTCTTGTGTTTTGTTTTATTTATGTGATGGATAACACTGGTTGTTTTTCTAATGTTAAACATAGCCGGTATGAATCCTAGTTGGTCGTGGTGAATTATTTTTTTGATATGTTGTTGGAGTCTATTGGCTAGAATTTTGTTGAGGATTTTTGCATCTAAGTTCATGAGGGATATTGGTCTGTAATTTTCTTTTTTTGTGGGGTCTTTATCTGGTTTTGGTATCTGTACCTGGTTTTGGTATCAGGAGTATGCTGGGTTCATGGGATGAGTTTGGGAGTATTCCAACCTTTTCTATGCTCTGAAATACCTTTAGTAGAAGTGGTGTTAACTCTTCTCTGATAGTTTGGTAGAATTCTCCAGTGAAGCCGTCAGGGCCAGGCCTTTGCTTCATTGGGAGTTTTTAAATTACTTTTTCAATCTCTTCTTTTGTTATAGGTTAATTTATCTGTTCTATGTTTTTTTGTGTTAGTTTAGGTAGGTAACGTGTTTCTAGAAATTTGTCCATTTCCTCTAGGTTTTCAAATTTGTTGGAGTACAATTTTTCATAGTACAATTTTTCATAGCATTCTGTTATGATTCTTTTAATTTCAGTTAGGTCTGTTGTGATGTCGCCCATTTCATTTCTTATTCGGGTTACTTGCTTCCTCTCCTGTTTTTCTTTCGTCAGTCTGGCGAATGGTTTATCGATTTTGTTAATCTTTTCAAAAACAAGCTTTTGGTCTTGTTAACTCTTTCAATTGTTTTTCTGTTCTCCATTTCATTTAATTCTGCTCCAGTTTTTATTATTTGCTCTCTTCTGGTGCCTCAAGGTTTATTTTGTTGCTCTCTTTCTATTTGTTCAAGTTGTAGTGATAATTCTTGGAGTTTGGCCCTTTCTTCTTTTTGTATGTGTGCATCTATTGATATAAATTGACCTGATTACAATTTTTACAATGTATTAGCATTTTCATTATTTCCATTCTGTTTGTTCTGTTTCCATTGACCTCGTTTCTCTTCCCTTCGTTGCCATCTCATCTTTGCTTTTGGGTAAGTGTTGTTCATTTTGTCTCATATAGTTAGTTGTTTAAGGGAGCACATTACTCACAGGTGATATTGTTTATTTTATAAGCCAATCTATTATTTAGCTGAAAGGTGACCTGTAGAAATAACTCCAAAATCCAAGTTCAAAGATTATCTTGGGGTGATAGTTTCTGTGGTTCCTCTAGTCTCTATCAGTCCAGTAGGTCTGGCCATTTTTAGCAATTTGAGCCTTGTTCTACATTTTTCTCCCATTCTATCCAGGACCTTCTATTGTGTCCCTGATCAGAATGGTTGGTGGTGGTAGTTGAACACCACCTAGTTCTTGTCACGGGTTAAAGGAGGCAGTTATTTGTGTGGGCTGTTAGTCGCATGAACTAGTTTCTTCTTCGAGCCTTTGATTTCCTTTTGCTTCATATAAGTGGAGACCAATAGTTGTATCTTAGATGGTCACTTGCAAACATTTAAGACCCCAGGTGTTACTCACCAATCTAGGATGTAGAACAGTATCTTTGTAAACTATGTTATGCCAATTGACTAAGTTGTCACCCATGATTATGGTCCCAAGCCTTCTAACCCAATAAATAAATCAGTTCTGCGAGTTATTCAGATATGTCTTGGAGGCCTCTATAACTGTGCCCCTTATGTGGTTTGTTATATATGTGGATATATATGTAGCACACACAAACGTGCATATACATATGCCTACAGATACACCTATGCTTGCATGTGCATTTACTCACATATGCCTTTATATACATATATGCATCCATATCTACCCATATTTTTGTTAGGTGCCATTGAGTTGGTTCCAACTCATAGCAACCACATGCACAACAGAATAAAACACTGCCCGGTCCTGCACCATCCCCACAATCATCGTTGTGCTTAAGCCTATTGTTGCAGCTACTATGTCAGTCCATTTCACTGAGGGTCTTCCTCTTCGCTGACCCTCTACTTTCCTAAGCATGATGTCCTTCTCCAGGGACTGATCCCTCCAGACAACATGTCCAAAGTATTGGAGATGTAGTCTCGCCGTTCTTGCTTCTAAGGAGCATCCTGATTGTATTTCTTCCAAGACAAATTATTTGTTCTTTTGGCAGTCCATGGTATATTCAATATTCTTCTCCAACACTACAATTCAAAGGTGTCAGTTCTTCTTCTGTGTTCCTTATTCATAGTCCAGCTTTCACATGCATAGGAGACAATTGAAAGCATCATGGCTTGGGTCAGGAGCACCTTAGTCTTCAAGGTGACATCTTTGCTTTCAAACACTTTAAAGAGATCTTTTGCAGCAGATTTGCCCAATGCAATGTGTCTTTTGATTTCTTGACTGCCGCTTCCATGGGTGTTGATTGAGGATCCAAGTAAAATGAAATCCTTGACAACTTCAGTCTTTTCTCCATTTATCATGATGTTGCTTACTGATCCAGTTCTGAGGATTTTTGTTTTCTTTATGTTGAGGTATAATCCATACTAAAGACTGTGGTCTTTTATCTTCATCAGTAAGTGCTTCAAGTCCTCTTCACTTTCAGCAAGCACGGTTGTGTCATCTGCATAATGCTGGCTGTTAATGAGTCTTCCTCCAGTCCTGATGCCACATTCTTCTTCATATAGTCCAATTTCTCAGATTCTTTTCTCAACATACAGATTAAGTAAGTATGGTGAAAAGGTACAACCTTGATGCACACTTTTTCTGACTTTAAACCACTCAGTATCCCATTTTTCTGATCAAACGGATGCCTCTTGATCTATGTACAGATTCCTCAAGAGTACAAATAAGGGTTCTGGAATTCCCACTCTTCATAATATTATCCATAATTTGTTATGACCCACATAGGCTTTGCATAGTCAATAAAAGACAGGTAAACATCTTTCTGGTATTCTCTGCTTTCAGCCAGGATCCATCTGACATCACCAATGATATCACTGGTTCCACATCCTCTTCTGAATCTAGCTTGAATTTCTGGCAGTTCCCTGTTGATATACTGCTGCAACTGCTTTTAAATGATCTTCAGCAAAAATTTACTTGCTTGTGACATTAATGATATTGTTCAATAATTTCTGTATTCAGTGGGATCACCTTTCTTGGGAATAGGCATAAATATAAATCTCTTCCAGTTGGTTCACCAGGTAGCTGTCTTCCAAATTTCTTGGCATAGATCAATAAGTACTTCCAGTGCTGCATCCGGAGCCTTGTTTTTCGCCAATACCTTCAGTGCAGCTTGGACTTCTTCCTTCAGTACCATTGGCTCCTGCTCATATGGTCCCTCCTGAAATGGCTGAATGTCAACCAATTCTTTTTGGTGTAGTGACTCTGTGTATTCCTTCCATCTTCATTTGATGCTTCCTGAGTTGTTTAATATTTTCCCCATAGAATCCTTCAATATTTCAACTCAGGCTTGAATTTTTTTTCGGTTCTTTCAGCTTGAGAAATGCTGAGCATGTTCTTCCCTTTTGATTTTCCATCTCCAGGTCTTTGCATATGTCATTATAATACTTTGTCTTCTCGAGCCACCTTGTGAAATCTTCTGTTCAACTCTTTTGCTTCATCATTTCTTCCTTTTGCTTTAGCTACTTGACGTTCAAGAGCAAGTTTCAGAGTCTCTTCTGACATCCATATTGGTCTTTTCTTTCTTTCCTGTCTTTTTAATGACCTATTTCATATATGATGTCACTGATGTCTTTCCACAGCTCGTCTGGTCTTCTGTCATTAGTGTTCAACGCGTCAAATCTATTATTGAGATGGTCTCTAAATTCAGGTGGGGTATACTCAAGGTCATACTTTGACTCTTGTCGACTTGTTCTAATTTTCTTCAGTTTCCACTTGAACTTCCATATGAACAGTTGATGGTCTGTTCCACAGTCAGACCCTGGCCTTGTTCTGACTGATGATATTGAGCTTTTCCATCCCACAGATGTAGTAAGACTTGATTCCTCTGTATTCCATCTGGCAAGGTTCATGTGTATATTTGTTGTTTATGTTGGTGAAAAAAAGGTATTTGCAATGAAGGAGTCGTTGGTCTTGCAAAATTCTGTCACGGGATCTCCAGCATCATTTCTATCACCAAGGCCATATTTTCCAACTACGAATTCTTCTTCTTTGTTTCCAACTTTTGCATTCCAATCTCCAGTAATTATCAATGCATCCTGATTGCATGTTCAGTCAATTTCAGACTGCAGAAGTTGGTAAAATCTTCTATTTCTTCATCTTTGGCCTTAATGTTTGATGCATAAATTTGAATAGTAGTTGTATTAACTGGTCTTCATTGTAGGTGTATGGATATTATCCTATCACTGACAGAGTTGAACTTCAGGATAGATCTCGAAATGTTCTTTTTGACAATGAATGCTACTCCATTCCTCTTCAAGTTGTCGTTCCAGGTATAGCAGACCATATTATTTTCTGATTCAAAATGGCCAATAGCAGTACATTTCAACTCACTAATGCCTATGATATCGATGTTTATGCATTCCATTTCATTTTTGATGACCCGTATAGCCATACACATATTTTTGGTTGTTTTTACTGTCATTGCAAAATTGTATATATGATAGCATTTAACTAAATTGTCCCCTTTTCATCTGTACTTAGTGTCTTTATTTACCGTGGTCATGTTGTGCTGACTTCACCCATATTTGGTCTTGTCTTTACCATCACCAAAAGTAACAAGTTTCTACTATCTATGAAGTGATTCCTCCTCCTTCTCCCTCCCATCCCTGGTAACCATCAAATAACTTGCTTCTGCATGTATATCTATTTTTGATTTTTTATAATATGGAGAATATACAATCTTTGTTTTTTTGTAATTGACTTATTTTACTCAGCATAATGTCCTCCGGATTCATCCATGTTAAAAGATGCTTCTCCAACTCCTCATTATTCTTTATCGTTGTGTAGTATTCCATTGTATGTGTGTACCACAGTCTGTTGATGGGCACTTAGGTTGTTTTTGTCTTTTTGCTATTGTAAATAATGTAGCATGTATCAATTTGTGTCACTGCTCTTATATCTCTGGTATATATACCCAGGAGTGGGATTGCTGGATCATAAGGTATTTCTATTTCTAGCTTTTTGAGGGAGCACCATATTGTTTTCCATAGTGGTTGTACCATTTTACAATCCTACCAGCAATGTTTAAGAGTTCCAGTCCCCCCAGAACCTCACCAGCATTTGTTGTCTTCTGTTTTTTTGATCATTGCCGTTCTTACAGGGGTGAGATAGTGTCTCATAGTTTTGATTTGCATCTTTCTAATAGCTGATGACCTTGAGCATCTTTTCATGTATTTACCCCCTAAATATCATCTTTGGTGAAGTGTCTTCATGTTCTTTGCCCATTTTTTGATTGGACTGTTTGTCTTTCTGTTGTAGAGTTGTTGAAGTCTTCTACATATTTTAGAAATTGGACCCTTAGCAGATGAGTCATTGCCAAAGATTTTCTCCTGGTCTGTAGGTTCTATTTTTGCTCTCTTGGTAAAGTCTTTTGATGAGCAAAGGGATTTAATTTAATTTAATTTTTAGGAGGTTCCAGTTATCTAATTTATCACTTGTGCATTTTTAGTTTTGTTTGATAGGCTATGTTGAAAATTAGGTCCCCTAGTTTTGACTCTTTTATCTTCCAGGAACTTTATAGTTTTAGCTTTAACATTTAGGTCTTTGATCCATTTTGAGTTAGTTTTTGTGTATGGTGTGAAGTATGGATCCTGTTTCATTTTTTTGCATATAGAGATCGAGTTTTGCCAGCACCATTTGTTAAAGAGACTGTTTCTTCCCCCATTAAATGGACTGTGACCCTTTGTTGAAGACCTGTTGCCTGTAGGTGAATGGATTTACTTCTGGGTTCTCAATTCTATTCCATTGGTCTATGTGTCTGTCATTGAACCAGTACCAGGCTGTTTTGATTACTGTGGCTGTATATGAAGTTTTGAGATCCAAAAGTGTGAGGCCTCCTACTTTATTCTTCTTCAATATTGCTTCAGTTTTTCAGGGCCTCCCTTCTTTACATATAAAGTGGGAGATTTGTTTTTCTATTTCATTATAGAATGTTGTTGGGATTTGGATAGTGTCATGGAATGAACTGTGTCCCCCCAAAATATGTGTCAACTTGGCTAGGCCATGATACCCTGTATTGTGTGATTACCCACCATTTTGTCATCTGATGTGAATTTCCCAAGTGTCGTAAATCCTATCTCTATGATGTGATGAGATGGGACTATTGGCAGTTATGTTAATGAGGCAGGACTCAATATTAGGTTGTGTCTTAAGCCAATGTCTTTTGAGATATAAAAGAGAGAAGTAAGTACCTCACACCACCAAGAAAGCAGTACATGGAGCAGAGTGCATCCTTTGGGCCCAGGGTTCCTGTACTGAGAAGCTCCTTGACTAGGGGACAATTGAAGAGAAGGACCTTCCCCCAGAACCTACACAGAGAGAAGGACTTCCCTGGGGCTGGCACCCTGAATTTGGGTTTCTAGCCTACTAGACTGTGAGAGAATAAACTTCTGTTTGTTGAAGTCATCCATTTGTGGTATTTTTGTCATAGCAGCACTAGATAACTAAGACAGATAGGAATTGCATTATATCTATAGATTGTTTTGGGTAGTATTGACATTTTCACAATGTTAAGTCTTCCAATCCATGAGCATGGAATGTTTTTCCCTTGACGTAGATCTGTTTTAGTTTTTTGTAGTAGTGCTTTATATTTCTCCTTGTATAAGTCTTTTGCATCCCTGGTTAGATTTTTTCCCAGATATTTTACGCTTCGGAGGGCTATTGTAAATGGTATTGTTTTCTTGATTTCCTTTTCAGAGTCCTCCTTGTTAGTTTAGAGGAACTCAGATGATTTTTGTGTGTTCATCTTGTACCCTGCCACTTTGCTGAATCCTTCTATTAGTTCCAGTAAGTTTCTTGCGGAGTCTCTGAGATTTCCTATGTATAGAATCATGTCATCTGTGAATAAGGGTAGTTTTACTTCTTCCTTTCCAATTTGGATTCTCTTTATTTCTTTCTTGCCATATTGCTCTAGCTAGGACTTCAGTACAACATTGAATAAGAGTAGTGATAAAGGGCATCCTTGTCTCATTTCCATTCTCAAGGGGAATGCTCTCAATCTTTTTCCGTTGAGAATGTTTGCTCTTGGTTTTGCATATATGCCCTTAATTATGTTGAAGAATTTCCCTTCTATTCCTATTTTGCTGAGAGTTTTTATCAGGAAAGGGTGTTGGATTTTATCAAATGCTTCTTCTGCATCAACTGAGATGATCGTGTGATTCTTTTCCTTTTTTTTATTTATGTGGTGAATTACATTGATTGATTTTCTAATGTCGAACCATCTTTATCCCTGGTATGAATCTCACTTGATCATGATGTATTATTTTTTTGATATGCTGTTGAATTCTACTGGCTAGAATTTTGTTGAGAATTTCTGCTTCTATATTCATGAGGGATATTGGTCTGTAATTTTCTTTTTTGGTGGTGTCTTTGCCTGGTTTTGGTATCAGGGTCATGATGGGTTCATAGAATGAATTAGGGAGTATTTCTTCCTTTTCTATGTTCAGTAACAGTTTGAGCAGAATTGGCGTCAACCGTTCTCTGAATGTTTGGTAGAATTCTCCAGTGAAGCCATCTGGGTCAGGGCATTTTTGGTTGGGAGTTATTTTTAATGACCTCTTCAATTTCTTCTTTTGTTATGGGTCTGTTCAAATTGTCTACCTCTGTTTGTGTTAGCTTATGTAGGTAGTATTTTTCTAGAAATTAGCCCATATCTTCTAGGGTTTCAAATTTGTTGGAGTACAATTTTTCATAATATTCTATTATGATCCCTTTTATCTCAGTTGTTTCTGTTGTACTGTCACCCATCTCATTTGTTATTTTGATTATTTGCATCTTATCATTTTTTTTCCTTTGTCAGTTCGACCAGTAGTTTGTCAATTTTATCGATCCTCTTGAAGAACCAACTCCTAGTCTTGTTGATTGTTTGTCTTCTATTGCTCTGATCCTTATTTTATTTCCTTTTCCTTTTCTATTTGTTCGAGTTGTAGTGTTAAGCTATTGATTTTGCCCTTTCTTCTTATTTTGATATATTTATTGCTATAAATTCTACTCTGAGCTCTGCTTTTGCTGTGCCCCAAATGTTTTGGTATGTTGTGTTTTCATTCTCATTTAATTCTAGGAAGCTTTTTATTTTTTAAGTAAGGTGTTATTTAGTTTCCATGTGTTAATTTTTTTCCTTGTTCTTTCTGTTAATGATTTCTAGTTTTACAGCATTATGATTAGAGACAATGCTTTGTATTATTTTGATGTTTTTGAATTTATTGAGGCTTGCTTTGTGGCCTAAAAATATGGTATATTCTGGAGAATGATCCATGTGCATTGAAGAAGAATGTGTAGTGTGCTGCTGTTGGGTGATGTGTTTTGTAATGTCTATGAAGTCAAGTTGGTTGATTGTATTATTTAAACCTTCCATATCTTTGTTGAATTTCTTTCTAGTTGTTCTGTCCATCAACAAAAGTAGTGTGTTAAGGTCTCCTATAGAACTGTTTATTTCTCTTTTTCAATTATGTTAGAGTTTTATGTATTTTGGAGCTCTGTCACTGGGTGTCTAAATATTTATTATGGTTGTCCTCTTGGTAACTTGACCCTTTAATCAATATATAATGCCCTTCCTTGTCTCTTAGAATAGATTTTGATTTAAAGTCTGTTTTTTTATCAGAGATTATTATTGCCACTCCTGCTTTCTTTTGGCTACTGTTTGATATATTTTTTCCCCATCTTTTGATTTTTAACCTATTTATGTCTTTGTGTCTAAGGTGTGTCTCTTGTCGGCAACATATTGATGGGTCATGTTTTTTTATCCATCCTGCCACTCTGTCTCTTGATTGGTTCATTTAAACCATTTACATTCAGTGTAGATATTGATAGGTATGAATTTACTGCTATCATTTTGTTATGCTTTTTTTGTGGTGTTAATAATTTCTTTGTTCTGCTTAGTTTTCTATGCTAAGTTCATTTTGTTCATGGATTTTTTTTTCATTTCCTTCATAGTTGTTGATTTTGTGCTTGCTGAGTCTTTTTGACTTTCTTCTTTATTTTGATGAGTAGATTTATTCATTTTCTTTGTGGTTGCTCTGAAATTTACCTTTATCTTCGTAAGTTTAAAGCAGCCTGTTATATCTTGATATCACTTTGACTTCGTCTCCATATGGAAGTTCTATAACTACACCGTTTATTCCCCCTTTTTGTTTTGAAGTTGTCGTTGTTTACAGATTGATATCTTTGGTTCCCTGTTTTCAATTTTGTTTCTTTATTTTACTTCTGAGAATCCATTATCAGGTTGGTATCTGGGTGATGCTGTCCTGTGTCTTAATCTCAGGTTATTGTCTGATGCTATCCTGTGTCTTAATCTCAGGTTATTGTCTGATGTTGTTGGCTCTCTGTCCAAAGGACTCCTTTAATATTTCTTGTAAGGTTGGTCTGGTTTTTACAAATTTCCTTAATTTCTGTTTATCTGGGGATGTCCTTGTTTTGCTATCACATTTGAAAGGCAGTTTTACTGGATATATGATTCTTGGTTGGCAACTCTTTTCTTTCAGGATTTTATATATGTCATCTCATTACCTTCTTGCCTGCATGATTCCTGCCAAGAAACCAGTGCTTAATCTTTTTGATGCCTCTTTACAGGTGATATTTCATTTTTTACGATCTGCTCTCAGAATTTTCTTTGGTTTTGGAAAGTTTGATTATGATGCCTTGGTGACTTTCTTTTGGGATCTATCCTATATGGGATTCCTTGAACTTCTTGAATATAAACCTTTTCATCTTTCATGATATTAGTGAAGTTTTGTGCCAATAAATCTTTAAAAATTGTCTGTACTTTTTTTAACTTCTTTTCTTCTAGAATTCCAATTATGGATAAATTATCCCTCTTGATAGTGTCCCACATAACTCTTAGGCTTTTTTCATTTTTCTTCATTCTTTTCTCTGTTTGTTCCTCAAACAAATTTGATTCTTTCTTCCATTGATTCAAATCTACTTCTGTGTCCTTCCATTGAGTTTTCTATTTCTGATAGTTTATTGTTACTCTTCTAGGTTTCTAGCTGTTGTTTTTGTATGGTTTCTAATTGTCTTTTTATTTTGTTCTTGAATTGTTTTCCTGAATTCTTCTAGGGTTCTGTCTGTGTTTTCCTATATATAAGTCTTTCGAATTCCTTATCAGGTAAATCTTTTACCATTTCTTCCTCAGGAAGGTTTTCTGTCCCTTTATTTTGCTCACTTGCTTGAGCCATCTAATCTTGATTCTTCATATGATTTGTTATTGTCTGCTGTCCGAGGCATTTGTGTTAATTAATTTATTTATATATTTCTTTATTGATTGTAGGTATGTGTTTGTTTTGTGCTGTTTTTTTGTTTTGTTTTGGTGTATCTGGAGCTTTGTTTCTTTTCCTCTTTATAAGGTCTTTCTTACTTTGTATTATTTTAATTGTTGTGTGGTTCTGGTCTATGTGTGACTTTGGTAATATCTGTTGGCTGGGTATGATTTCCTCTCACCAGTGTTTTTTTTAGTGGATATGGTGAGTCACACCTATGTGCAAGTCCTCTGTGGTTAGGTTTGTATGTCTTCCTTTACCAGACTGAGTGAAAGTAGGAGAACAAGTTTTTTCCTTGTTACTGGGTGACCATTGGTGGGTGGTCAGGGTCCTTCCATAGCCCTTGTGGAACCACGGGTTCCTTCCAGGTTGGTGCTAGCAATTAGTGCATTCTCTGGAGGTCAGGGCAGGGGTTCTCCATATCCACTGTGAGGGAGTACTGCTCAAATGGATGGGGTAGGCCTGCTGTGCATGCACTAATTGGTATCTCAGTGGTAGGGTATCAAGGGGTTTCAGTGCAAGTGCAGATGGCCTGCAGGAACTGTTTGGGTGTGAGGCATGTGATGTTGCAACTGGGTGGACATTGGGTAAGGACACTAGGATCTCCTGTTCATGGTTTGGCTGAGGTGTAGATGGCATCTGTCAGAATGTGTCTGGCATTGCTGGTGAGGTGATGTGTCTGTCCAGCTGGTTACTTGGTCATGGGTGCAGAGAGCGTTTTCATTGGTTGCTGGGTTGGGCATTATATGTGTGTGCACTGCTGGTTGCTGGATGGTTGGAGCAAGGGTGCATGTGTCTTTGGGCACTGGGTGGGTGGTACAGGAAATTGTACCACCAGTCACCAGCAGGCAAGGCAATTCGGGGTGGTCAGCACATGCATGAGCCTCCAGTTGCAGATCTGACAGTGTGGAAGCACATGCTGCAGATCTCTAGGCTGGTGAGGCTGTGCAGGGATTGGGGGGCAGGCATGAGCCTCCAGTCGCATGTCTAATGGTGTGGGAGTGTGCACCACAGATCACTGGGCGTAGGGGGCAGGGGGCTCACCACCGGTCACCGGAAGGGCAGGGGGCACAGAGGGGATCTTGTTCTCCCAGTCTCTGGTGTGGACACCAGGGTACTCCCTGCAGAGTGCAGCTGGTGATCAGGACCCAGCCTCAACGAAGTGTGAGGAGGAGGGGGCTGTCCAGAGTATGCTCTGGTTTGGGATCTCTAGCTGCCGTTCCAAGGATCTTCCACTCCACAGATGCCACCCACACAATTGTCCAGGGACTACTGCTGGTGAGTGGTTCTGTCCCTGTTTTCTGGCTTTCTCCCTGATCTATGGTTACCTGGTTCCCTAGGGCTATCACCCACCTTCTTGCACTTTCCCTACTTAGATCCAGTTCATGTTCTGCTCACCTTGCTTTGCTGTAGGTTTGTCCACACAGCATCTCTGATTCCTATTGGGGATTCTGTGAAGTTGCCTTCTAGTTCTCCTCAACCAGAAACGTTGCTCACTTTGTTTCAAGATGGCCACGATGTGCTGGGCCAGCTAGAAGGGTGCCCACAGTCGGTAAGTCTCCTTGTTCACTGTTTTCTTTCAGTTTCCCCGCCCCCCAGTGCTCAGTCTAGTTCTTTAACCTTCTGTTTGCTGTTCTGTGTTCCCAGATTGTTATCTGTATCTGTTTCACTTGGTTTCTCAGTTCTTTGCTGTAGAGGAACGGCAGAGTGTGTGTGACTCAGCCACCATCTTGGGTACTGTCTCCGATTCTCCATGTTTTAAAAGGTATTTCAGGTGTTTCTGAGCAGGTGGTCTTGTCCCTGGAGGACATTTTGAGAAATGGTTCTATGTACCAAACACAACACTCACCTGGTGGCATTACCTGCACGGCCAAGGGGAGGTGTAATTTGCCTCATGGAATGTTGACTTGCATACCACCACTGGAATCAGTAAGATTCCTTGATCACAGAGTTTTGGATTTGGGTTTGAAAATAATAGTTTCTTCAAGAATAAAATGAAATTCTTTCTTTGGAATACCATCTCAGTTGAATATCTCCAGCCAGTGGTGAGCTGACCTAAGGAAGCAGAAGCACTGGGACATTTGTTTTTTCCTTGTCAAGGTAGGAACAACCAGTGTATGACAGCAGATGCTGTTTACTCTTCAAAAGGAAATGGGGAGGGGGGAATGTTGATTGGCACTATCTATTTGAAAGCTGAGGAAGGATGGCATTTGTGTTAGGATTGAGACCGCTTTAAACACGGTAATTTATTTGAGTCAAGTTCCTTTTGTTGTGAAAGATGGTGGTGAACTCATTCCCTTTTGCCCACAGCTCCAAAACAATTACCCCAAATTAAAAAAAAAAAAGCCCACCAAATAAATAGATGAGATGATTATGCAGTGCTGTGAATGAGTTTTCCAGCAGCTTTTCCTTTGCTAATGAGCAGTGAGGTTTTCTCTTTAGTCACTGTGGGATGCAGCAGATTTCCTGTGTTAACACCCACAGGCTAGTAACATTTTCACAAAAAATAACATGATTTTGTATCTGATTCCCGTAAATGATGATTAGCAAACAGGAGGATTTTAAAAATTGCTACATTTTTCAAGTTGAAAGGTTGAAATTGAAATTGCTGAAGGTTCAGCTGTGACACTAGTCATTGTTTGTGAATGAGAGTGGGGCATTATTTGTGAAGGCAACTGAGTTAACAAAAAAAGCAGCCTTGAGGGAATGGGAGGCTGTGAGAAGGGCAGGTGGAAGAATCAGGGAAATATTGGGGAGAGGAGGTGAGGTGTGGAGAAGGAAGAGGAGGGAGACCGAAGGACTTCTTGTTCTCTCACTATGACACTCTGAGATTATTGCCCAGCTGATTGTGAATTTTGAAAGCACAGGGCATTTTTATCCATAATCTCTTTGACTAAGAGTGAATTACCTATTGAGAGCCAGAAAAAACGTTATCTCTTTTTATAATAAATATTACAGGTCATATCACACAGAGAGACTACAGAGCTCAGCTTGGGCCTTCTGTTTATTGCTTTATCAAGGCGTAGCAGGTCTGGTTTTCCCCAAAGGCCCCCACACAATCTGTGAACATACCAAATGGTGGTGATCAGAGCCTCTATTTATTCCTCAATTATGAATGATAATAGTAAAAGTTTTCTTTGGTAGACAATTCCTTCTAGAAATGCTGAGAGCCAGTTTGTGGGGTAGCATTAGAATGGGTTTACCAAGATGTTCCTCTGTAGTTGGAGCAATATTACAGATTGCATTGGAAAGAAGATGATGGAATCCTTCACTTCCATCTTAACATCCACATGATAAGCCATGTGTGACCTTAGAGCAAATCAATGGATTTTCAGGCCTTGATTTGGTGAATACCTCACTTCAAAGACCCCAAAATTAGGTTCTTGGAGGAACTATGGAGCCCTGTACTAGCTTGGCTACTAACCAGAATGGATGACCTAAGGTAAGTCACTTTATCATTTCCTGTTTCAGTTGTCTCATTGTGAGAAAGGGGCTATTGCCTGCCCAATCTCATCTCATGGGATTCTTGGGAGAACCACATGAAAGAATGAATGTGCTGTAACATCGTGAAGTTCTGTGCTTTCTTTTTAGCCTCTAGTAGACAAGGGCATGGGGCGAGGGGACGGGGTTAGGCGGTATGGTTGAGGCAGAAAGTAAGTCCATCCACATGCATTTTCAGAGTTGTACAGCCTCTGGGGACGGGTGTTCTGCCCTGATCACTGTTGTTAAAGCTAAGAATGCCAGGGCAATGCTTAAAAGATCATGACCTAAGAAAGAAAATTATTGTCAACCATCCTCTCCTCAAAAGCCAGAGGCTTTGTCACTGTGCCCTCTTCTGATAAGTCTAAGTGGTTATAGACAGCCAAGGCTATGTTGGGGACAGGAATGTATACGATATTCACATGTGAGTACATGCACTTTTGCTTGCACACACATATACACAGATATCTTCTACCCCTAGAGGAGTAGGACATAGGAAGAAGGCTCAGGGAAAAAGGCTTGGAGGGAGAAGTCACTCCTAACACTTGAGTGACCCATTTTCTCTTCGTCTCAAGGTTCTTTCCTTTCTATAAGTGACCCAGGCTTTGGAACACTATTTTGTTCTCTCTGCTTACTACTGTAGAGTAACAGCAGCCAAGGCTACTTCTGTCCCCTTCCTTACACAGATTGGGTAAATGTACCCTGGTGGAATAGAGACGGCAGTACTTTTTTGGTGCCCTCTCCAGATTTCTTACCTGAAGGTGAGGCCTAAAGGAGCCCTTTCTAGGATGCATTGACTGGAAGACAAAGGTTGCTGTCCTGAAAACCCAGGTATTTTTTCAATCAACAAGAGAAAGCAGTAAAGATCTTTACTTTTTTTAAATTTTATTTTACCTTTTTTCTTTTTCTTAGGGTGCCATTCCTGTTTCTAAGATGTTGTCACTAAGATGTTGTTAAGGGAGACCCTTGGGAATATGAAAGAGTTGGCAAGACCACGTGTATCTACATACAGTGTAGGTGATTTTCAAGTCAGCATTTCATCATCATACATTGGATTCTTCTCTGTTTACATATCTGTTTTTCTTTGACTTCAAGTCACTGTGTGGCCCAGTAGAAAGAGCACTGGATTGGGAGTTGGGAGAACCCATTCTACCTTAGATAAGTCACTTAATTTCTCTAAGCTTGAGTTCCCCATTTCCCAAATGAGGGTCTTAGCATCTAGTCTAAGATGCAGATACGCTTAGTATCTAGCTAGGTACTCTCTAAAGTCCCTTCCAGCTCTAGTGTTCTATGATTTTATGATTTTTTTTTTGGAGGGGGGAAGGTATCCCAAAGGAACCAGAGCTAGGAAGTAGTTGGAAAAGGGGGCAGTATGCCACTAGGAACATGTGCCAGTTAGAAATTATGCTCAAAGAACATGATTGCAACCCAGTGGGTTTTTTTACCCACACTTGTTGGTACTTAATGCCACTGGTTCATGTTAACTTAGGTACTTGGCAGTGATCCGAGTGATCGCTTTCTGTCCTCAAATTTCCATTACTGTTGTCCTTTTAAAGAAAATTTGATGCACACTATGTAAAGAAATAACAAACAGTATTGTAAGGGAAGAATTAAAGGGGGAAAAGATAATTTTTTTATTCTACTTTAGATGAAGGCTTACAGAACAAACTAGTTTCTCATCAAACAGTGCACACATTGTTTTATGACATTGGTTAACAACCCCATGACATGTCCACACTCTCCCTTCTCAACTCTGGTTCCCTATTATCAGCTTTCCTGCTCCCTCCTGCCTTCCAGTCCCTGCCCAAGGCTGGTACGCCCCTTTAGCCTTGTTTTGTTCCATTGGCCTGTTCAGTCTTTGGCTGAAGGGTGAACCTCAGGAATGACCTCATTACTGAGCTGAAAGGGTGTCTGGGGGCCATACTCTCAGGGTTTCTCCAGTCTCTGTCAGGCCAGCAAGTCTGGTCTTTCTTTTTGAGTTAAAATTTTGTTCTACATTTTTCTCCAGCTCTGTCCAGGACCCTCTATTATGATCTCTGTCAGAGCAGTCAGTGGTGGTAGCCAGGGAGCATCTCATTGTACTGGACTCAGTGTGGTGGAGGCCTTGATAGATGTGGTCCATATTCCTTTGAACTAATATTTCCCTTGTATCTTTAGTTTTCTTCTTTCTTCCTTGCTCCTGAGGGGTGAAACCAGTGGTGTATCCTAGATGGCCCCTCAGGTTTTTAAGACCCCAGACGCTACTCACCAAAGTAGAATGTAGAACTTTTCTTTATAAACTATGTTAAATGCCAATTGAGCTAAATGTTCCCTGAAAGCATGGTCCACAAAGCCCTCAGCCCAGCAATTCGGTCCCTCGGGGAGTTTGGATGTGTCTATGGAGCTCCCAGGACCTTGCCTTGTACAGGTTGTGCTGGCTTCCCCTGTATTATGTACTGTTTTACCCTTCACCAAAGTTTACATGTATATGTTGTCTATTAAGTGTTTTTCCTTCCCCACCCCCACCCCGTACTCATCAAAGATTGTTTCTTTTTGTATGTAAACCTTTTCATGAGTTTTTACAGTAGTGGTCTTACACAATATTTGTCCTTTTATGATTGACTTCCCCCACGTGTCTGTCAGTTTGTCGTACTGTGGGGACTTGTGTGTTGCTGGAAGCTATGCCACCGGTATTCAGATACCAGCAGGGTCACCCATGGAGGACAGGTTTCAGCTGAGCTTCCAGACTAAGACAGACTAGGAAGAACGACCTGGCAGTCTACTTCTGAAAAGCATTAGCCAGTGAAAACCTTATGAATAGCAGCAGAACATTGTCTGATATAGTGCTGGAAGATGAGCCCCCCAGGTTGGAAGGCACTCAAAAGATGACTAGGGAAGAGCTGCCTCCTCAAAGTAGAATCGACCTTAATGACGTGGATGGGGTAAAGCTTTCAGGACCTTCATTTGCTGATGTGGCACGACTCAAAATGAGAAGAAACATCCATTAATAATTGGAACCTGGAATGTACGAAGTATGAATCTAGGAAAATTGGAAATCGTCAAAAATGAAGTGGAATGCATAAACATCGATATACTAGGCATCAGTGAGCTGAAATGGACTGGTATTGGCCATTTTGAATTGGGCAATCATACCGTCTACTATGCTGGGAATGACAACTCGAAGAGGAATGGTGTTGCATTCATCGTCAAAAAGAATGTTTCAAGATCTATCCTGAAGTACAATGCTGTCAGTGATAGGATAATATCCGTAAACCCACAAGGAAGACCAATTAATATGACTGTTATTCAAATTTACGCACCAACCACTAGGGCCAAAGATGAAGAAATAGAAGAGTTTTATCAGCTGCTTCAGTCTGAAATTGATCAAACATGCAATCAAGATGCATTGATAATTACTGGCGATTGGAATACAAAAGTTGGAAACAAAGAAGAAGGATCAGTAGCTGGAAAATATGGCCTTGGTGATAGAAACAATGCCAGAGATCAAATGATAGAATTTTGCAAGACCAACGACTTCTTCATTGCAAATACCTTCTTTCACCAACATAAATGGTAACTATACACATGGACCTTGCCAGATGTAACACACAGAAATCATATTGGCTACATCTCTGGAAAGAGACGATGGAAAAGCTCAGTATCATCAGTCAGAACAAGGCCAGGGGCTGACTGTGGACCAGACCATCAATTGCTCATATGCAGGTTAAAGCTGAAACTGAAGAAAATCAGAGCAAGTCCACGGGGGCCAAAATACGACCTTGAGTAGATCCCACCTGAATTTAGAGACCATCTCAAGAATAGATTTGACACATTGAACACTAGTGACCGAAGACCAGACAAGTTGTGGGTTGACATCAAGGACATCATCCATGAAGAAAGCAAGAGGTCACTGAAAAGACAGGAAAGAAAAGACCAAGGTGGATGTCAGAGGAGACTCTGAAACTTGCTCTTGAGCATCGAGCAGCTAAAGCAAAAGGAAGAATCCATGAAGTAAGAGAACTGAACAGAAGATTTCAAAGGGCCTCTCGAGAAGACAAAGTGAAGTATTATAATGACATGTGCAAAGTGCTGGAGATGGAAAACCAAAAGGGAAGAACACGCTCAGTGTTTCTCAAGCTGAAAGAACTGAAGAAAAAATTCAAGCCTGGAGTTGCAATAGTGAAGGATTCCATGGGGAAAATATTAAATGATGCAGGAAGCATCAAAAGAAGATGGAAGGAATATACAGAGTCATTATACCAAAAAGAATTAGTCGATAGTCAACCATTTGAAGAGGTGGCATATGATCAGGAACCGATGGTACTGAAGGAAGAAGTCCAAGCTGCTCTGAAGGCATTGGCAAAAAACAAGGCTGCAGAAATTGATGGAATATCAATTGAGATGTTTCAACAAACAGATGCAGCGCTGGAGGTGCTCACTCGTCTATGCCAAGAAATATGGAAGACAGCTCCCTGGCCAACTGATTGGAAGAGATCCATATTTATGCCTATTCCCAAGAAAGGTGATCCAACCGAATGTGGAAATTAGAGAACAATATCATTAATATCACACGCAAGCAAAATTTTGCTGAAGATCATTCAAAAACAGCTGCAGCAGTATATCAGTAGGGAACTGCCAGAAATTCAGGTTGGTTTCAGAAGAGAACGTGGAACCAGGGATATCATTGCTGATGTCAGATGGATCCTGGCTGAAAGCAGAGAATACCAGAAGGATGTTTACCTGTGTTTTATTGACTATGCAAAGGCATTTGATTGTGTGGATCATAACAAACTATGGATAACACTGCAAAGAATGGGAATTCCAGAACATTTAATTGTGCTCATGAGGAGCCTTTACATATATCAAGAGGCAGTTGTTCGGACAGAACAAGGGGATAGTGATTGGTTTAAAGTCAGGAAAGGTGTGTGTCAGGGTTGTATTCTTTCACCATACGTATTTAATCTATATGCTGAACAAATAATATGAGAAGCTGGACTATATGAAGAAGAACAGGGCATCAAGATTGGAGGAAGACTCATTAACAACCTGCATTATGCAGATGACACAACCTCACTTGCTCAAAGTGAAGAGGACTTGAAGCATTTACTAATGAAGATCTAAGACCACAGCCTTTAGCCTTCAACATAAAGAAAACAAAAATCGTCACAACTGGACCAATGAGCAACATCATGATAAACGGGGAAAAGATTGAAGTTGTGGAGGATTTCATTTTACTTGGATCCACAATCAGCAGCTATGGAAGCAGCAGTCAAGAAATCAAAAGACGCCTCACATTGGGCAAATCGGCTGCAAAGGACATCTTCAAAGTGTTGAAGAGCAAAGATGTCACCTTGGAGACCAAGGTGCACCTGACCCAAGCCATGGTATTTTAAATCGCATCATATGCATGTGAAAGCTGGACAATGAATAAGGAAGACCGAAGAAGAGTTGACACCTTTGAATTGTGGTATTGGCGAAGAATATTGAATATACCATGGACTGCCAAAAGAACGAACAAATCTGTCTTAGAAGAAGCGCAACCAGAATGCTCCTTAGAAGCAAGGATTTCGAGACTGCGTCTTACATACTTTGGACATGTTGTCAGGAGGGATCAGTCCCTGGAGAAGGACATCATGCTTGGCAGAGTACAGGGTCAGTGGAAAAGAGGAAGGCCCTCAACGAGGTGGATTGACGCAGTGGCTGCAACAATGAGCTGAAGCTTAACAAGGATTGTAAGGATGGCGCAGGACCGGCAGTGTTTCGTTCTGTTGTGCATAGGGTCGCTATGATTCGGAACCGACTCAAGGGCATCTAACAACAACAACAATGATTGATTTATTTCACTTAGCCCTCCAGATTCATCCATGTTAGGAGATGCTTCACAGATTCATCGTTGTTCTTTATCATTGCACAATACTGCATTGTGTACCACAGTTTGTTTATCCATTCATCTATTGATGGGCATCTACGTTGTTTCCATTATTTTGCTATTGTGAACAATGCTGCAGTGAATATGGGTGTGCACATGTCTATTCGTGTGTGACCCTTATTTCTCTAGGATATATTCCTAGGAGTGGGATTGCTGGATCATATGGTATTTCTATTTCTAGCTTTCTAAGGAAGCACCATATGGTTTTCCAAAATGATTGTATCATTTTGCATTCCCAACAGCAGTGCATAAGAGTTCCAAACTCCCCTCAGCCTCCCCAACATTTGTTATTTCCTATTTTATTGATTTATGCCAGTAATGCTGGGGTGAGAGAGTACCTCATTGTGGTTTTGATTATTATTTCTCTAATGGCTAGAGATCATGAGCATTTCCTCATTTGTCTGTTGGCCACTTGAATGTCTTCTTTAGTGAAGTGTCTGTTTGTTTCCTTTGCCCATTTTTTAATTGGATTATTTGTCTTCTTGTTGTAGAGGTGTTGGGTTTTCTTGTAGATTTTAGAGATTAGAACTTTGTCTGTTTTGTAATAGCCAAATTTTTTTCCCAGTCCGTAGGTTCTCTTTTACTCTTTTAGCGAAGCCTTTTGAGGAGCATAAGTGTTTAATTCCTAGAAGATCCCAGTTATCTAGCTTATCCTCTAGAGCTTCTGTGTTGTTGGTTGTGGTTTGTATTCTGTTAATGCTGTGTATTAGGGCCTCTAGTATTGATCCTATTTTTTCTTCTATGAACCTCATAGTTTTTGGCTTTATATTTAGGTCTTTGATCCATTTTGAGTTAGTTTGTGTATATGGTGTGAGGTATGGGTAGTGTTTCACTTTTTTGCAGATAGACATCCAGTTTTGCCAGCACCATTTGTTAAAAAGCCTGCCTTTTCCCCATTTGATGGACTTGGGGCCCTTGTTGAAGAACAGGTGACCGTAGGTGGATGGACTTACATCTGGGTTCTCAATTCTGTTCCATTGGTCAATATCTGTCATTGTACCAGTACCAGGTTGTTTTGACTACCACATCTGCTTAGTAGGTTCTGAGGTCAGGTAGTGCGAGTCCTCTTATTTTATTATTCTTCTTCAATGTGCTTTACTTATCTAGGGCTTCTTCCCTTTCCATATAAATTTAATGATAAGTTTTTCCATCTCTTTAAAGAATGTTGTTGGTATTTGGTTCGGGATTGTGTTGTATTTCTAAATCACTTTGGGTAGAATTGTCATTTTCACAATGTTGAGTCTAACTATCCATGAGCATGGTATGTTTTTCCTTTTATGTAGATCTCTTTTGGTTTCTTGCAGTAGTGTTTTGGAGTTTTCTTTGTAGAGTTCTTTTACACCGCTAGTTAGATTTATTCCCATGTGTTATGGATTGAATCATGTCCCCCCAAAAATGTGTGTATCAACTTGGTTAGGCCATGATCCCCACTTTTGTGTGGTTGTCCTCCATTTTGTGATTGTAATTTTATATTAAAAGGGTTAGGGCAGGATTGTAACACCAACTTCACTCAGGTCACCTCCCTGATCCAAGGTAAAGGGAGTTTCCCTGGGGTGTGGCCTGCACCACCTTTTATGTCTCAAGAGATAATAGGAAAGGGAAGGAAGCAGAGAGTTAGGGACCAAGAAAACAGCACCAAGAGCAGAGCGCATCCTTCAGACATGGGGTCCCTGTGCCTGAGAAGCTCCTTCACCAGGGGAAGATTGAGGACAGGGACCTGGCTTCAGAGCCAACAGAGAAAGCCTTTCCTTGGAGCCGACACCCTGAATTTGGACTTGTAACCTACTAGACTGTGAGAAAATAAATTTCTCTTTGTTAAAGGCGTCCACTGGTGATATTTCTGTTTTGGCAGCACTAGATAACTAAAACAGAATTTGGTACCAGAAGTGGGGTGCTGCTCTAACAGACACCTAAAATGTGGATGCTGTTTTGAACCTGTGAATGGATAGAGTTGCAACAGTGGCAGAGGATGAGTGCAGCAGAGAATTTGCAGCTGCAGAGAAGGGGCAACAGCAGAGAACCAGGAGACCAGCATGAGATGGTGCTGGAGCCGACCCATGGAGTGAGAGAGCTGAGTGCCTTTGTGGAGAAGTCTTCCGGGCAGAGTGAGGTGCTTCTGGACACTTATCGGTAGAGCTAGGCTTGCCGACTCGTGGAGCCAGAGAGCTGAGTGCCTGTGTGCAGAAGGCTTCCTGGTGGAGTAGCGTACCTCCAGGCACTTATCGGTGGAGCTGCAGAGCTTTGGAACACTTGACCCAGCAGGGCAGATGTGGGCATGAGGCCCGAGGAGCTGAGAGGCCAAGAAACCAGGAAGCAGAAGCTAAAGAGACAACACAAGAAGCCGAGCTGCCTCAGTCTCAAACGTATGGCTATGACCTCAGGGATGGAGCCATGGCCTCTGGTGTTTCTAAGGGTAGAGTTGCCACTCAGATGGCACCTAAAGTCAAGGGAGCAGAGTTGCTATCCTAGTGTGCCTGGAAGGCAGAGCTGAAGCCCAGGGCAGAGAGGCCTCCACTCAGAATCCAGACAGTGTGGCCAGTACTAGAGGGCAGTGCCATTGTGTAAATTGTCTCAGAGAACAGAGGATTATTTTCAAAACTTTGAGGACTAATATAATGTGTTCTATAATGTGTTCTACTGACTTACTTGGTGCCTGTTATTCCTTCTTTCCCTCCAGCTTCTCCCATTTGTAATGGAAATGTCTAGCTTGTGCCTGTTCTGCCATTGTATACTTGGAAGCAGATAACTTGTATTCTAGATTTCACAGATGAAAAATTTTTGGATTTTGGACTTGGAGTGAAGACTTTGCTATGATATGATGGGGTGAATATGTTTTGCATGTTTCAAGGATGTGATTGTTTGGGGGCCAAAGGGTGGAATGTCATGGATTGAATTACGTCCCCCCAAAAATGTGTGTATCAACTTGGTTAGGCCATGATGTGGTTATCCTTCATTTTGTGATAGTAATTTTATGTTAAGAGGATTAGGGTTGGATTGTAACACCACCCTCGCTCAGGCCACCTCCCTGATCTAAGGTGAAGGAAGTTTCCCTGGGGCATGGCCTGCACCACCTTTTATCTCTTAAGAGATGAAAGGAAGGAAAGCAGAGATTTGGGGACCACATACCATCAAGAAAGCAGTACCAAGAGCAGAGCATGTCCTTTGAACACGGGGTCCTTGTACCTGAGAAGCTCCTCAACCAGGGGAAGATTAAGGACAAGGACTTTCCTCCAGAGACAACAGAGAAACAAACCCTTCCCCTGGAGCTGACACCCTGAATTTAGACTTGTAACCTACTAGACTGTGAGAAAATAAATTTCTCTTTGTTAAAGCCATCCACTTGTGGTATTTCTGTTATGGCAGCACTAGATGACTAAAACACCAAATTTTTTTTTTAGGGTATATTATAAATGGTATTGCTTTCCTGATTTCCTTTTCATCGTTCTCTTCATGGTGTGTAGGAATCCAACTGATATTTGTATGTTTATCTTGTATCCTGCTAATCAGGTGAATCTATTAGTTCCAGTAGCTTTCTCATGGAGTCTTTTTGATTTTTTATATATAGTATCATAGCATCCACAAATAGGGACAGTTTAACTTGTTCGTTACCAATTTGGATGCCCTTTATTTCTGTTTCTTTCTTTCTTTCTTTTTTTTTTTGGAAGCAATACTTTTTATCCAAGAGCAGTAGAGAAGCAAGACTTACAGTGTTGAAGAAAATTGCCTTAAGGGTGGAGTGAATTATGTTTGTTTTTTTACTGCAAATAATCAAACTGCTATACAGATTTCAATTAGGCATCTCTGCAATTCATTGTAAATCTTTCTGGACACAGGTACACTCATATTCACTACACCAAACCAAAACAAAACAAAAACCCCACAAAACTTATTGCCATCAAGGCAATTCCAACTCCCTTAATTTATAACAACTCGAAAAGGATAAGGGGCCCTGGTGGGATGCAGTGATTGTCTCTCTGCTGCTAACCAAAAGGGTGATGGTTCAAACCTACCAGCCACTCCGTGGGAGAAAGATGTGACAGTCTGCTTCTGTAAAGATTAAAAAAAAAAAAAGCCTTGGAAACCGTTTGGGGCAGTTCTACACTGTCCTTCAGGATCACTATGAGTTGAAATTGACTCAATGGCAATGAGTTTGAGTTTGGAAAGGAAACGCATTTGTTCAGTCATTCAACAAAACCTCCAAAGTATCCACATTTCCAGGACAGGTAGAGCTTAAGGATTTAGAGGAACTGCTGGGTTTATGAAGCAAGCACAGAAGATGGACATCTTTTTCATTTCTTTGCATTTCCCCACAGTTCCTTAGGTGAGTGTGTGTTTAGGAAGCCAAAAAACAGATTTTCTGTAATGTTACCTATATAATAAATACCTAGGTTTCACAACTTACCATTCAGCTTCTTCCCTTCCATTCTTTTTTTTTTAATTTTTATTGTGCTTTAAGTGAAAGTTTACAAATCAAGTCAGTCTCTCACACAAAAACTTATATACACACCTTGCTACATACTCCCAGTTGCTCTCCCCCTAATGAGACAGCCCACTCCCTCCCTCCACTCTCTCTTTTCGTGTCCATTTTGCCAACTTCTAACCCCCTCTACCCTCTCATCTCCCCTCCAGGCAGGAGATGCCAACATAGTCTCAAGTGTCCACCTGATCCAAGAAGCTCACTCCTCACCAGCATCGCTCTCTAACCCATTGTCCAGTCCAATCCCTGTCTGAGGAGTTGGCTTTGGGAATGGTTCCTGTCCTGGGCCAACAGAAAGTCTGGGGCCCATGACCACTGGGGTCCTTCTAGTCTCAGTGAGATCATTAAGTCTGGTCTTTTTATGAGAATTTGAGGTCTGCATCCCACTGCTCTCTTGCTCCCTCAGGGATTCTCTGTTGTGTTTCCTGTCAGGGCAGTCATCGGTTGTAGCCAGGCACCATCTAGTTCTTCTGGTCTCAGGCTGATGTAGTCTCTGGTTTATGTGGCCCTTTCTGTCTCTTGGGCTTGTAATTACGTTGTGTCCTTGGTGTTCTTCATTCTCCTTTGGTCCAGGTGGGTTGAGACCAATTGATGCTTCTTATATGGCTGCTTGCTAGCGTTTAAGACCCCAGACGCTGCTCTCCAAAGTGGGATGCAGAATGTTTTCTTAATAGATTTTATTATGCCAATTGACTTAGGTGTTCCCTGAAATCATGGTCCCCAAGCCCCCGCCCCTGCTATGCTGGCCTTCAAAGCATTCAGTTTATTTAAGAAACTTCTTTGCTTTTGGTTTATTCCAGTTGTTCTGACCTCGCCTGTATTGTGTGTTGTCTTTCTTGTCACCTAAAGTAGTTCTTATATTTCTGTTTCTTGCCTTATTGCTCTAGCTAGGACTTCCAACACAATGTTACATAGGAGTGGTGATAAAGGGCGTCCTTGTCTTGTTCCTGTTCTCAAAAGGAATGTTTTCAGCCTCTCTGCATTGAGAATGATGTTGGCTGTTGGTTTTACATATATGCCCTTTATTGTGTTGAAAATTTTTCCTTCTGTACCTATTTTATTGAGAGTTGTTTTCAGGAATGGATGTTAGACTTTGCTGAATGCCTTTTCTGCATTGATTGAGATCATCATGTGATTCTTTTCTTTCCTTTTATTTATGTGATGGATTATGTTCATTGATTTTCTAATGTTGAACCATCCTTGCATACCTGTTATGAATCCTACTATGTCATTTTGTATTATTTTTTTTAGATATGGTGCTGTATTCTATTGGCAAGAATTTTGTTGAGAATTTTTGCATCTATATTCATGAGAAATATTGGTCTGTAATTTTCTTTGTGGTGTCTTTGCCTGGTTTTGGTATTAGGGTTATGCAGACTTCATAGATTGGAAGTATTGCTTCCTTTTCTATGTTCTGGAATAGTTTGAGTAATACTATTGTAAGCTCTTCTCTGAATGTTTGGTGGAATTCTCCAGTAAAGCCATCTGGGCCAGGGCTTTTTTTTTGTTGTTCGGAGTTTTTTTTTTTTTTTTTATTATTACCTTTTCAGTCTCTTCTCTTGTTATGGGTCTGTTCAGATTTTCAACATCATTTTGTGTTAGTTTGGGTAGGGAGTGTTTTTCTAGAAATTTGTCCATTTCCTCTAGGTTTTCAAATTTGTTGGAGTATAGTTTTTCATAATACTCTGTTATGATCCTTTTTATTTCAGTTGGGTCTGTTGTAATGTCCCTCATTTCATTTCTTTTTTGGATTTTTTGCATCCTCTCCTGTTTTTCTTTTGTCAGTTTGGCCAGTGGTTTGTTGATTTTGTTGATCCTTTCAAAGAATCAACTTTTGGTTTTGTTGATTCTATTGTTTTTCTTTTCTCTATTTCAGTTGTTTCTGCTCTGATGTTTATTATTTCCTTTCTTCTGGTGGCTGTGGGCTCCTTTTTCTGTTCTCTTTCTATTTGTTCAAGTTGTGTAGCTATTGCTTTGATTTTGTCCCTTTCTTCTTTTTTGATGTGTGCATCTATTGCTATAAATTGACCTCTGAGCACTGCCTTTGCTGTGTCCCAAATGTTTTGGTATGATGTGTTTTCATGCTCATTTGATTCTAGGAATTTTTTTATTCCATCTCTGATTTCTTCTGTTACCCAGTGGTTTTTAAGCAGGGTGTTATTCAGTTTGCATGTAATTGATTTATTTTCTTGCTCTTCCAGTTGTTAATTTCTACTTTGATGGCATTGTGGTCAGAGAAAATACTTTATATTATCTCAGTGTTTTGAATTTTGTTGAGGGTTGCACTGTGGCCTAAGATGTGGTCTGTTCTGGAGAACGTTCCATGTGAGTTGGAAGAGAACGTGTACTTTGCAGTTGTTGGGTGGAGTGTTCTATATATGTCTGTGAGGTCAAGTTGGCTGATTGTGGTCTTTAGCTGTTCTGTATCTTTGTTGCATTTCCTTCTAGATGTTTTGTCCTTTACTGAAAGTGGTGTATTGAAGTCTCCTGCTATTATTGTGGAACTGTCAGTTTCTCTTTTCAGTGCTGTTAGAGTTTGTTTTATGTATTTTGGAGCCCTGTCATTTGGGGCATAGATGTTTATTATGGTTAAGTCTTCATGATGGATCATCTCTTTAATCATTATATAGTGCTCTTCTTTGTCTTTTATGGTGGATTTTGTTTTTTAAAGTCTATCTTATCTGAGATTAGTATTGCCACTCCTGCTGTTTTTTGGTAGTTATTTGCTTGATACATTTTTTTCCATCCTTTGATTTTTAATAAATTTATGTCTTTGTTCCTGTAGCCAGCATACTTATGGATCCAGTTTTTTTTAATCCATTCTGTCACTCTGTGTCTCTTTATGGGTGCATTTAGGCTATTTACATTCACTGTAATTACTGATAGGTGTGAGTTTATTGCTGTCATTGTGTTGTGAGGTTTTTTTTGTGGTGCTAACATTTTCTTTGTTTCTCTTACTCTCCTGTGCTAAGGTCCTTTTGTTCATGGATTTCTTTTTCATTCCTTTTTTGCAGGTTTTGGTTTTATCAAGACTTTATGTTTTTCTTCTTTGTTTTGATGAGTAGGTGTGTTAACTTTCTTTGTGGTTATCTTGAAATTTATCCTTCCTAGGTTTGAACCAGTCTATTATTACTTAAAAAAAAAAAATTTTTTTTTTTATTATTACTTGGTATCACCCTGCCTTCCTCTCCACTAGAAAGTTCTGTACCTACACTGTTTATTCCCTCTTTTATTGTTCTGACATTGTCACTTACCGATTAACCTTTCTGGTTCTCTGTTGCAATTCTTTTGGTTTTTGATAGTCCTTGAGAGTTTATTTCCTACGTTGATATCTTGGTGGTACAGTCTTACATCCTAGATTCAGGTTGTGGTCTGATGTCATTTGTTGTCAGACCAAAGGACATATTTCCTTAATTTCTGTTTATCTGGAAATGTCCTAATTTCACCATCATATTTGAACAAAAGTTTCGCAGGATTTATTATTCGTGGTTGGCAATTTTTTTCTTTCAAAGTTTTGTATATGTCATCCAATCATTGCCTTCTTGCCTGCATGGTTTCTGCTGAATAATCAGAGCTTAGTCTTATAATTTCTCCTCTGTTTATGACTTTTTGTTTTTCTCAAGCTGCTCTCAGGAGTTTTTCTTCATTTTTGGTTTTAGCAAGTGTGATTATGATATGCCTTGGCGTGTTTCTTTTGGGGTCTGTCGTATATGGGGTTCATTGAGCTTCTCAAATTGTCAGCTTTTCATCATTCAAGATATTAGGAAAGTTTTCTGTCAGCAATTCTTCAATGATCTCTGTGTTTTCCATTTTCTCTCCCTGTTTTGGAATTCCAATCACTCGAAAATTTTTGCTTTTGATTGTATGCCACATGATTCTCATGGTTTCCTCATTTTTCTTCGCTTTTTAAAAAATTTTTCCCCAGACAAAGTTGTATCCAAGTGTTTGTCTTCAATTTCACTGATCCTGTCTTCCATGATTTCAAACCTGCTCCTCAGCCCTTCTTTGGCACTGTCCATTTTTTAAATCTTTTTGTTTATCTTTTGGATTTCTAATAGTTGTTTTGTATGATTTCTAGTCGTGAATTTATTTCGGTATTTTGTTCCTGCATTACTTTCCTGAATTGTTCTATTTTTTTGTCTGTATTTTCCATGAATTTCTCTGCCTTTTCCATAAATTTGTCTATTTTTTCCTCATTTTTGTCTGCTTTTTATTTCAACTCTTGGATAGCTCTGAATATTAGAGATTTGAATTCCCTGTCAGGTAGTTCTAGTGACTTTTCTTCTACTGGAAAGTCATCTGGCATTTTATTTTGGATGACTACTGGAACCATCCTGTCCTTTTTTTCAAAATGCTTTGATATTGTCTGCTGTCTTGGTACATTCAGTAGTTATTTTCTTTGTTTGTTGATTGTAGATTTGTTTGCTTTGTCCCGCTTTTTTGTTTTATTTGGTTATGTCTGAGCAGGTGGGCTGTGCATTCTTTATTGTTTGCTCATCTGTAGTCACGATACTTTTCACATCCTTTTCCAATGGATAGGGCTAGTCACTCAGCTATGGTGCACCAGGGCAGGTCCAGGTGAAGGGGAGGGGCTGGGATGGGTTGTTTGTGGCACGTACTGGGGCTGACAAGGTGGGCCAGGAATCAGTGCCGGGCAGGTTCCAGTAGGCCGTGCCTGTGCTGCTTGGGGTGTTATGTTCAGTTCACAGTACAGATAGGCAGGAAAGAGGGGGAAGTTGTGATGTGTGGAGCTAATATGGGGATGGGAAATAGGAGAGAGAAACAGGAGCCAAAAACAGACAAATGAAGGAAATAAAAAAGAGTGCTAAGGGAGTAGGTGTTCTGTCTCCTGCTGAGAACTTCATGAAGCTGCTTTCCCATACTCCCTGTCTGCCGATCTGCAATGTGGATTGATGAATCCATGCAGCACAGGTGAGGTACCTCCCAGCTGTCCAAGCCACCGCAGCCAGCCAGTGAAGCTCAGAGGTAGAGCAGCGGGGGGAGGATGGGGGCGGGAAAGTGTTTCACTGGTTACTGTGTGCTCTGTCTCCTGCTGGGAGCTCTGTGAAGCTGCTTTCCCATCCTCCCTGTCCGCCAATCCCTGACAGAAGTCCAAGATGGCAAATCCATGCTGCGTTAGCTGATAAGGGACCTCCACATGTATCCCTCCTCGCGCTGTCCTCTATCAGTTTCTTATTCCATTCAGCGTTCGGCTGAGTTCTTCTTCTCTTCACTACTTTTAATGTATAGTGCACACTTTGGGTTCCAGGAATGATGTTTGTCTCTGTTTTGCTTAGTTTTTCAGGTCTTTGCTGTGGAGGGATGGCGTGGTGCTTCTGCCTATGGCACCATGTTGGCAGGAAGTCAGAAAAAGATAATTTCTTGAGTGAAGGGCTCAGGAATCAAACAACAGTAATCAACATGGTGTAAGCTGCACCTCACAGGTCAATATAAGTGGTCCTCCACTCTCTCATCATCCCACAGAGAAGAATACCTGGGCCTGGCATGGCTGAACACATCATAGTTTATGCTTCAGAGAGGGATCCATGTGCCACTGTTCCTTACAGGGAAAGTATGCAAGTGACCATGTGGAGGCTTTGGGACTATAGGGAGCCTGAGTTTGGCCATCAGCTTGTCAGGAGGGTTTCATGCCTTTGCTGATATCATCTGGAAATTTTGTGGCAAGATGTTATACAAATGAGCCAAAGATGGCTTCTGAGTACTGGCCCCAGATTGTTTACTTCTTCATAGCAAGCTGGTCCCATTAGCTCAAAAAGCCCGTAGATGCCACATTCAAATTTTTACACATACAGTTGTTGTTGTTTTAAAAATCACCCAAATAAGCAGATTTTTACCCACTTAGAGCCTGCCTGCTTTGCATACCCAGCAAAACTGCACCCAACATCTACTAGCCGTGAAAAGATAAGATAAATCCTGTAAACATAAAAACCCTAGGATATTGTTGTCCTTCAGAGCTCTCTGACTCAAAGACTCCCCACCTTGCTGCAGGAGGACATCCTGTAAGTTGCACATAAGCTGTCCCCTCCTTTTTCTTCTTTTTTCTGGGGGTTCCCTGTATCTGTTTGCCTCTAGACAATCTCCTGCTGTGGGAAACTGCCCCCCCCGCGAAGGCTGGCCCCAATAAATAGCTTGTTGTGCTGCCTCCTGGTCATATCTTTTTCCCTGATCAGCCCTGAATTCCCTTGAACTCACTCGCTACACAAGCTAAGACCCTGAGCAGCTCCACCAGCTGGAGGGAGGGGGAACCACCAAGCCTGTCCTGCTCACTCCCAAGTAACCTGAAGAGAGCTGCTGGTGGTCACATGGATAGTCACTTCTCCACAGGTCTCCTGCAAGAAACTTTCCGTGATGACAGTAGTGCATGCTACTTTCTCTTTTCCAAGATTTCTTTCATACAAATTACTTATTATAATGTATAATGCACAATTTATTGCATTTGTGTGTGACATTGATATATTTCCAAATGTGGCTTAATACTGTCTTTTTCACAAGCATTTGATTGAATCTTGCCTTTCAAAATATACCTAAGGTATCTTACTGGCAGAGTGTATGTGTGTGTTTTCTTTGTCTTCATTGTTACTACAGAATAAACAAATTAAAAAATCCTCGGTTAATTCTTGTCAATTGGTGGGGTACTAAGTGTTGTCTACCAATAATTTCCTGTAGGTGTGAATGTCTAACAGGGTAGATGGAGAGACTGCCATTGATATATTCTGGATTTGAATCACTTGGCACCTACCTTCTGCAGGAGATAAAATAATTCTTTCCTTACTTTTGATTTCTTCTGACCACTATTGTCAAAGGCACAATCTCCTCTCTCCTTTCCCAAGAAACAAAGAAGTAAAAGTAGCTCTACTCTGGATTAAACCTGGAATATGAAGTTCCTTGGGTGGAGTTGTGAACTCTTTTACTGACAATAGGCCCGTCACCCGTCCAGGGATCTGCCTTTACCCCCTCAATTGTTATTGTTAGTTGCTTTTGAGTCAGCTCTTACTCATGGTGACCTTATGTACAACAGAATGAAACATTGCCTGGTCCTTGGATCATCTTCATGACTGTTGGTATGTTTGAGTCCATTGTAGTTACTGTGTCAATCCATCTCATTGAAGTTTTCCCTCATTTTTGATGACACTCTACATCATGTCCTTTTCTGGTGATTGATCTTTCCTGATGACACGTCCAAAGTAAGTGAGCTGAAGTCTCGCCATCCTCACTTCTAAGGAACATTCTGGTTGTAATTTTCTGATTTGTTTGTTCTTCTGGCAGTTCATGGTACATTCAATATTCTTCACTGCCACCACAATTCAAATTCATCAATTCTTCTTCTGTCTTACTTTTTCATTGTCCAGCTTCCCTGTGCATATTAAAAAATAAAAAACAACCTGTTGCCAGTGATCCAATTCCAACTTAGAGTGACTCATGCATATTAGGCAATTGAAAAGACCATGGCTTGGGTCAGGTGCACTTTAGTCATCAAAGCGACATCTTCGCTTTTTAAAACTTTAAAGAGGTCCTTTGCAGCAGACTTTCCCAATGCAATGAGTCATTTGATTTCTTGACTGCTGCTTCTATGTGTGTTGATTGTAGATCCAAATAGAAATGAAATCATTGACAACTTAGGTATTTTTCTCTATTTATCATGATGTTGTTATTCAGTTCATTTGTGAGGATTTTTGTTTTCTTCACTTTCAAGACCCTTTCCTAAATCCTCATCCACATTTTGCCTTACAAGGATGCTGGTAATTTCTATCCCCTTTTGTTTGTCTATGAATGGATGGACCCTTAGACCACCATTGACCTCTTTGTCTGTATTTTATATTTTTCCTGTGTTTCCAAGAGCAAGCTCCATGGAATACTAGTTTTTTAAGATGTTTAAAAAAGGATTCCCATGGTCCCATGGTCAAATAAGCTTGAAAAATACTAGCTCTTTTACCCACTCTAGGAGAGCCAAATAAACACGATTGTATATTAAGAGCACTGAGAAATTTTAACATAAATTGGCTTACTTTTGTTTGACAGCTTTCCCACCTTATTTGAATGTGGAGTGTTGTTTAAAAAAAATCAGTACCCTAATTAAAATTGCATTTTACCTAAAAATTTCTGTTCTGAAGAAGTTTAGAGGAAAAGTCAAGAAATAACTCTGGAGATTTTTTATTTGCATAATTTTAATGAAACTACAAGGGTGGGGGGGATGGTGAGAAAATCACTGTCAGTTGAATTTGCAGATGGTCCTAAAAAAGAAGTGCTTCAAATGTCAATACATACTCATTCCTCTAAAGCAGAATATGATGGTTTTGCCAAGTTTTTTTCAACAATTCATCAATCATACAAGTAACATTTGCTAAGTGATCTCATGTTCAACATGGGTCTAGATACCCTATGTGCTGCATATCTCCATTTTCACCTCCAGACCCACTCTCCACCGTTTCCTGCCGTGTTCTTTGCCACCAGAGACTAACCTGTATAGATCACAGCAATGGTCTTCCTAGTGCTATGATTTCCAGTTCGGTTTGTCCAATGAGAAGCATTAACAGGAGCTTGGAAAGGTGAGTTCAAGTAGTTACTCCCCCAGCTCCCTTCCTGCAGACTTTTCGAGTCTGGCTGTATCCCTATATTGAAGGCCACAGCCCTCTCCACCCAGCCCTCTTCACATAGCTCTCTCTGAGTCCAGGTTCTGATAACCACACCTTCCCATCACGCCCCTCAAGCCTAGAGGAAATAGAAACACCCCACTGTTACCAGCCCCTGATAATGTACTAACCCATGTGAGATCCCTAAACTCTGACTTCATCTTGATGAAAAATCATTTTATTTAAAACACCAATTTGAATGTTTCATCAATCTTCTGCCAGAACACTAACAACTATACTCTGGGAAATTATAAAATGATGCAAGACATTGTCTCCACCCTCAGGGAGCTTCTAACCTTATACTGTAAAGGTACCACAGGAGGAATATATTCAGCACACACAACATCTGCTACATGAGGAGATGGGTTTGTATCTTCCCTTTCCTAACAGCTTTATTAGGTATAGTTGCTATTCAATAAGCTGCACATATTTAAATTGTATGATTTGAAAAGTTTTGACATATTTATACACCTGTGACACCATCAGCATCACCCCCTCCAAAAGTTTTCTCTTACATCTTTGTAATCACTCTCCCCCCAAAACCATCCCCATTCTACCACTGATCTGTCTGTTAATATCAGGTCATGTGGACAGCAAAATAAACAAAGTGTATCTTATCTATTCAAAAGGGCCTGTTTAATGTGTAAGCTAAAACACCTAAGCGTGTAGACAAGTCAAAATATGTGCACAGGCAGGAATGTTGTGCATACCAATGAGGTCAAAGGAGACAAGAATTTCAAACGGGGGTGGGGGAGTGACTTTGATTTGAAGTGGAATCTTTCAGGCTTTTCAACCCCAGTAAGTCTAGAGGACAGAGTATAAATTTAACAACCTGTTGTCAGACATGAGGGTTGTTTCCAAATAAAGCTGCTATTAACATTCATGTACAAGTCTTTGTATGGACTTCTGTATGCTTTCATTCTGCTTGGGAAAATTGTTCTTGTTTGGTACCGTGGAGTTGGTTCTGACTCATAACGACCCTATGCACAACAGAACAAACCACTGCCCGGTCCTGAGCCATCCTTACAATCGTTGTTATGCTTGAGCTCATTGTTGCAGCCACTGTGTCAATCCACCTCGTTGAGGGTCTTCGTCTTTTCTGCTGACCCTGTACTCTGCCAAGCAACATGTCCTTCTCCAGGGACTGATCCCTCCTGACAACATGTCCAAAGTATATAAGACGCAGTCTTGCCATCCTTGCCTCTAAGAAGCATTCTGGTTGTACTTCTTCTAAGACAGATTTGTTCGTTCTTTTGGCAGTCCATGGTATATTCAATATTCTTTGCCAACACCACAATTCAAAGGCGTCAGTTCTCTGGTCTTCCTTATTCATTGTCCAGCTTTCACATGCATATGATGCGATTGAAAATACCACGGCTTGGGTAGGTGCACCTTGGTCTCCAAGGTGACATCTTTGCTCTTCAACAGTTTAAAGAAGTCCTTTGCAGCAGCTTTACCCAATGCAATGCATCTTGATTTCTTGACTGCTGCTTCCGTGACTATTGATTGTGGATCCAAGTAAAATGAAATCCTTGACGATTTCAAACTTTTCTCCATTTATCATGATGTTGCTCATTGGTCCAGTAATCAGAATTTTTGTTTTCTTTATGTTGAGGTGCAGCCCATACTGAAGGCTGTCTTTGATCTTCATTAGTAAGTGCTTCAAGCCCTCTTTCGGAAAGCAAGGTTGTGTCATCTGCATAATGCAGGTTGTTAATGAGTCTTCCTCCAATCCTGACGCCCTGTTCTTCTTCATATAGTCCAGCTTCTCCAATTATTTGCTCAGCATCCAGATTAAATAGGTATGGTGAAAGAATACAACCCTGATGCATACCTTTCCTGACTTTAAACCAATCATTATCCCCTTGTTCTGTCTGAACAACTGCCTCTTGATCTATGTAAAGTTTCCTCATGAGCACAATTAAATGTTCTGGAATTCCCATTCTTTGCAGTGTTATCCATAGTTTGTTATGATCCACACAGTCAAATGCCTTTGCATAGTCAATAAAACACAGGTAAACATCCTTCTGGTATCTTCTGCTTTCAGCCAGGATCCATCTGACATCAGCAATGATGTCCCTGGTTCCACGTCCTCTTCTGAAACTGGCCTGAATTTCTAGCAGTTCCCTTTCGATATACTGCTGCAGCCGTTTTTGAATGATCTTCAGCAAAATTTTGCTTGTTTGTGATATTAATGATATTGTTCTATAATTTCCACATTCAGTTGGATCACCTTTCTTGGGAATAGGCATAAATATGGATCTCTTGGGAAAATACTTTGAAGATTAATAACTGTATCATATGGTAGGTGTATGTTTAACTTTTTAAAGAAACTGGCACACTGTTTTCCAGAGTGGTTTTAAATTTCCACTAACAGCATATAGGTGTTCCCAGCACTCCATAGTCTCATCAGTACTTGCTATGGTCAGTCTTTTTAAATGTATCCTTTTGAGTAGGTGGTAGGTCTGTAGTGGTACCTAATTGTGGTTTTAATTTTCATTTCCCTAATGACTAATTATGTTGAACATTCTTTCACGTGCTTATTTGCTATCTATATATCTGCTTACGGAGCCCTGGTGGCACAGTGGTTAAGCATTCAGCTACTAACCAAAAGTTGGAACTCACCAGCTGCTCTGCAGGAGAAAGAGGTGACAGTCTGCTTCCATAAAGATATACAGCCTTGGAAACCCTATGGGGCAGTTCCTGTAGGGTGGCTGTGATTTGGAATCGATTTGACAGCAACAGATTTTTTTTTTTTTTTTGGTTTTTATGTATCTCCTTGAAGTGTCTGTTCATATCTTTGGCCCAATTTTTTATTGGGATTGGGGATTTTTTAATACATTATTGAGCCTTGGGAGTTCTTTACATACTCTGGATACAATTTCTTTATCATAGATATGATTGGAAAATATTTTTTACCAGTTTCTGACTGGGAGACTTTTTGTTCTCTTAAGAGTGTCTTCAGAAGAGCAGAAATTTTAGCCTTGATGAAGTCCAGTTTATCATTTTTTTCTTTTATGGATCATTCTAAGACATCTTTGCCTAATCTAAAGTCACAAAGGCTTTCTCTTAATTTTTTTTTCCTAGCAATTTCATGGTTTTAAGTTTTACAATTAAGTCTATGATCCATTTTCAGTTATTTTTGCATATGGTGAGAAATATGGGTTAAAGTTATTTGTTTATTTTACCTATGGATATCCAGTAGTTTCGGTACCATCTGTTGAAAAGATTATCTTTTCTGCACTGAATGGCCTTTGCACTTAAAAAAAAAACAATTAGCTCTATGTTTGTGGGTCTGTTTCTGGCCTCTGTTTTTTCCCACTGATCTGTTTGTATATCTTTACATGAATAACACACTGTATTGATTATTGTAGCTTTATAAAATAGCGTAAATTTCCCAGCTTTATTGTTCTCTTTCAAAATTGCATTGGCTGTTTTAGGTCCTTTCATATCCATGTGAATTTTAAAATTAGCTTGTCTAATTTTACCAAAAAAAAAAAATCCTGATGGGATTTTCAATGGAATTGCATTGAATTGGTAGTTCAATTAAGGGAGAATTAACAGCCTAACAATATTTAGTCTTATTTATAACCCATAAACATAGTATATCTCTACATTTATTTAGTCTTCTTTACTCTCTCTTAGTAATATTTCGTAGTTTTTTGTGTATAGGTTTTTTACATCTTTTGTCAGATTCTTCCTAAGTGTTTTTTTATGCTATTATAAATAGTATTTTTTTAATTCCAGTTTTTAATTTTTTGTTTCTAGTCCAGTATATCAAAATACTATTGATATTTGCATATTGACCTTGTATCTTACAACATTACTAAACTCACGCACTAGTTTTAGTAGCTTTTTTTGTGCATTGTTGTTGTTATTAGGTGCTGTCGACTTGGTTCTGACTCATAGCAATCCTATGTACAACAGATTTTTTGTAGATTTCATCAATTTTTAAACATAGCTGATCATGTTGCATACAAAGAGTTTTACCTCCTCCTTTCCAATCTAGATGTTTTTATTTCTTTTTCTTTTTTGTTGCACTTTAGATGAAGGTTTACAGAACAATCTCCCACCACCAAAAAAACCCACTGCTGTTAAGTCGATTCCGACTCATAGCAACCCTATAGGACAGAGTAGAACTGCCCCATAGAGCTTCCAAGGACAAACTAGTTTCTCATTAAACAGTACACATTGTTTTATGACATTGGTTAACAACCCCACGACATGTCAACACTCTCCCTTCTCTACCTTGGGTTCCCTATTACCAGCTGTCCTGTCCCCTCCTGCCTTCTAGTCCTTGCCCCTGGGCTGTTGTGCCCCTTTAGTCTCGTTTTGTTTTATGGGCCTGTCTAATCTTTGGCTGAAGGGTGAACCTCATCTTTGGCTGAAGGGTGAACCTCAGGAGTGACTTCATTACTGAGCTAAAAGAGTATCTGGGGGCCATACTCTTGGGGTTTCTCCAGTCTCTGTCAGGCCAGTAAGCCTGGTCCTTTTTTTTTGAGTTAGAATTTTGTTCTACATTTTTCTCCATCTCTGTCAGGGACCCTCTATTTCTGATCTCTGTCAGAGCAGTCAGTGGTGGTAGCGGGGCACCATCTAGTTTTACTGGAGTCATCCTGGTGGAAGCCATGGTACATGTGGACCATTAGTCCTTTGGACTAATCTTTCCCTTGTTTCTTTGGTTTTCTTCTTTCTTCCTTGCTCCCAAAGGGGTGAGACCAGTGGAGAATCCTAGATGGCCATTCACTGGCTTTTAAGACCCCAGACACTACTCACCAAAGTATAATATAGAACATTTTCTTTATAAACTATGTTATACCAATTGAGCTAGTTGTTCACTGAGACCACGGTCCCCAGAACCCTTATCCCAGCAATTCAGTCCCTCAGGGAGTTTGGATGTGTCTATGGAGCTTCCATGACCTTGCTTTGGACAAGTTGTGCTGCCTTCCCCAGTATCGTGTACTGTCTTTCCCTTCACCAAAATTACCACTTATCTATTGTCACTTTAGTATTTTTCCATCTCCACACCTTCCCTCCCTCATAACCATCAAAGATTGTTTCTTTTTGTGTGTAAACCTTTTCATGAGTTTTTAGAGTCGTGGTCTCATACAATATTTGTCCTTTTGTGATTCACTTATTTCACTCAGCATAATGCCCTCCATATTCATCCATGCTATGAGATGCTTCGCAGATTCATCATTTTTCTTTATTATTGCATAATACTCCATTGTGTGTATGTACAATAGTTTGTTTATCCATTAATCTGTTGATGGACATCTAGGTTGTTTCCATCTTTTTGCTATTGGGAAAAATGCTGCAATGAACATGGATGTGCATGTCTATTCATGAGATGGCTCTTATTTCTCTAGAATATATTCCTAGGAGTGGGATTGCTGGATCATATGATACTTCTATTTCTAGCTTTCTAAAGAAGTACCATGTAATTTTCCAAAATGGTTGTATCATTTTGTGTTCCCAACAGCAGTGCATAAGAGTTCTGATCTCCCTGCAGCCTCTCCAACATTTGTTATTTCCTGTTTTTTGATTCATGCCAGTAATACCGGGGTGAGATGATATCTCATTGTGGTTTTGATTTGCATTTCTCTAATGGCTAGAGAGCATGAGCATTTCCTTATGTGTCTGTTGGCTGCTTGAATGTCTTCTTTGGTGTAGTATCTGTTCATTTCCTTTGCCCATTTTTTAATTGGATTATTTGTCTCTTTGTTGTAGAATTGTTGGATTTCCCTGTTGATTTTAGAGATTATACCTTTGTCTGATTTGTAATAGCCAAAATTTTTTTCCCAGTCTGTAGGTTCTCTTTTTACTTTTTGGTGAAGTTTTTTGATGACCACAACTGTTTCATTTTTAGAAGTTCCCAGTTATCCAGCTTATCTTCTGGAGTTTGTGTGTCGTTGGTTACGGTTTATATCCTGTCAATGCTGTGTATTAGGGCCTCTAGCACTGATTCCAATTTTTCTTCTATGAATTTTATAGTTTTTGGCTTTATATTTAGGTCTTTGATACATTTTGAATTAGTTTTTGTGTATGGTGTGAGGTATGGGTCCTGTTTCACTTTTTTGCAGATGAACATCCAGTTTTGCCAGCACCATTTGTTAAAAAGACTGTCTTTTCCCCATTTGATGGGCTTTGGGCCTTTGTCCAAGATCAGGTGACGGTAGGTGGGTGGATTTACATCTGCATTCTCAATTCTGTTCCACTGGTCAATGTATCTGTTGTTGTACCAGTACCAGGCTGTTTTGACTACCATAGCTGTATAGTAGGTTCTGAGATCAGATAGTGCAAGTCCTCCTACTTTATTCTTATTCTTCAATAGTGCTTTACTTATCCGGGGCTTCTTCCCTTTCCCTGTAAAGTTAATGATTAGTTTTTCCATCTCTTTAAAGAATGTTGTTGGTTATTTGGATCAGGATTGCATTGTATTTTCAAATTGCTTTTTTTTTTTTTTGGGTAGAATTGTCATTTTCACAATGTCAAGTCTACCTATCCATGAGAATGCTATTTTTTCCATTTATGTAGATCTCGTTTGGTTTCTTGCAGTAGTGCTTTGTAGTCTTTTTGGTGTAGGTCTTTTATATCCCTGTTTAGATTTATTCCTAAGTATTTTATTTTTTTAAGAGTTATTATAAATGGTATTATTTTTCCAGTTTCCTTTTGATCATTCTCTTTATTGGTGTGTAGGAATCCAACTGATTTTTGTATGTTTATCTTATATCCTGCTAATCTGCTAAATCTTTCTACTGGTTCCAGTATTTTTCTTGTGGAGTCTTTTGGGTTTTCTATGTATAGTATCATATCATCTGCAAATAGGTACAGTTTAACTTCTTCATTACCAATTTAGATGCCCTCTATTTCTTTTTCTTGCCTTATTGCTCTTGCTAGAACTTCTAGCATAATGTTAAATAGGAATGGTGATAAAGGGCATCCTAATCTTGTTCCCATTCTCAAGGGGAATGTTTTCAGCCTCTCTCCATTAAGAATGATATGGGCTATTGGTTTTGCATAGGTTTCCTTTATTATGTTGAGAAATTTCCCTTCTATACCTATTTTATTAAGAGTTGTTTTCAGGAATGGGTGTTGGACTTTGTCTAATGCCTTTTCTGCATTGATTGAGATGATCATGTGATTCTTTTATTTATGTGCTGGATTATGTTCATTGATTTTCTAATGTTGAACCACCCTTGCTTACCTGCTATGAATCCTACTTTGTCATGCTGTATTATTTTTTCTTATGATGCTGAATTCTATTGGCTAGAATTTTTGCATTTATATTCATGAGAGATATTGGTCTGTAATTTTATTTTTTTTTTGGTGTCTTTGCCTGGTTTTTGTATCAGTGTTATGCTGGCTTCATAGAATGAATTTGGAAGTATCACTTCCTTTTCTATGTTCTGAAATAATTTGAGTAGTTCTCGTGTAAGCTCTTCTCTGAATGTTTTTTAGAATTCTCCAGTGAAGCCATCTGGGTCAGGGCTTTTTTTATTATTATTATCTTTTCAATCTCTTCTCTTGTTATGGGTCTGTTCAGATTTTCAACATCATTTTGTTTTAGTTTGGGTAGGGAGTGTGTTTCTAGAAATTTGTCCATTTCCTCTAGGTTTCCAAGTTTGTTGGAGTATAGTTTTTCATAATACTCTGTTATGATCCTTTTTATTTCATTTGGGTCTGTAATGTCCCCCATTTCATTTCTTATTTGAATTATTTGTGTTCTCTCCTGTTTTTCTTTTGTCAGTTTGGCCAGTGGTTTGTTGATTTTGTTGATCCTTTCAAAGAACCAACTTTTAGTTTTGTTGATTCTTTCTATTGTTTTTCTATTCTCTATTTCATTTATTTCTGCTCTGGTCTTTATTATTTCCTTTCTTCTGGTGGCTGTGGGCTTTTTTTTTTTCTGTTCTCTTTCTATTTGTTCAAGTTGTGTAGCTAATGCTTGATTTTGTCCCTTTATTCTTTTTTGATGTGTGCATCTATTGCTATAAATTGACATCTGAGCACTACCTTTGCAGTGTCCCAAAGGTTTTGGTATGATGTGTTTCCAATCTTGTCTGATTCTAGGAATTTTTTTATTCCATTTCAGATTTCTTCTACTACGCAGTGGTTTTTCCACTTATGAAGGTCCATTTTGGTTTCTTGCAGTAGTACCTTGTAGTTTTCTTTATATAGGCCTTTTACGTCTCTGGTTAGATTTATTCCTAAGTATTTTATCTTCTTGGGGGCTACTGTGAATGGTATTGATTTGGTGATTTCCTCTCCGATGTTCTTTTTGTTTATATAGAGGAATCCAACTGGTTTTTGTATGTTTATCTTGTAACCTGAGACTCTGCTGAACTCTTAGTTTCAGTAGTTTTCTTGAGGATTCTTTAGGGTTTTCTGTGTATAAGATCATGTCATCTGCAAACAGAAATACTTTTACTTCTTCCTTACCAATCTGGATGCCCTTTATTTCTTTATCTAGCCTAATTGCTCTGCCTAGGACCTCCAGCACAATGTTGAATAAGAGTGGTGATAAGTATAAAAATATATATATAAATGCCCTTTATTATGTTGAGGAAATTTCCTTCTATTCCTATTTTGCTGAGAGTTTTTGTCATGAATGGGATTTGGAGTTTGTCAAATGCCTTTTCTGCATCAATTGATAAAATCATGTGGTTCTTGTCATTTGTTTTATGTATATGGTGGATTACATTAATTGTTGAACCATCCCTGCAACCCTGGTATGAATCTCACTTGGTCATGGTGAAATATTTTTTTGATATGTTGTTGAATTCTATTGGCTAGAATTTTGTTGAGGATTTTGCATCTATGTTCATGAGGGATATAGGTCTATAATTTTCTTTTCTTGTGCTGTCTTTAGCTGGTTTTGGTATCACGGTTATGCTGGCTTCGTAGAATGAGTCTGGGAGTATTCCGTCCTTTTCTGTGGTCTGAGATACCTTTTGTAGTAGTGGTGTTAACTCTTTTCTGAAAGGTTGGTAGAACTCTGCAGTGAAGCTGTCTGGGCCAGGGCTTTTTTGTTGTTGTTGTTGGGAGTTTTTTGATTAGCTTTTGAATCTCTTTTTTGTTATGGCTCTTTTTAGTTGTTCTACTTCTGTTTGTGTTAGTTTAGGTAGGTAGTGTGTTTCTGGGAATTCACCCATTTCTTCTAGGTTTTCAAACTTGTTAGAGTATAATTTTTCATAGTAATCTGTTATGATTCTTTTAATTTCATTTGGCTCTGTTGTGATTTGGCCCCTCTCATGTATTATTTGGGTTATTTGTTTCCTTTCCTGTATTTCTTTAGTCAGTCTGGACAATGGTTTAGCAATTTTGTTAATTTTTTCAAAAACCAGCTTTTGGCCTTGTTAACTCTTTCATTTGTTTTTCTGTTTGGTAATTCATTTAATTCTGCTCTAATTTTTATTATTTGTTTTCTTCTGGTGCCTGTGGGTTTCTTTTGTTGTTCTCTTCCTATTTGTTCAAGTTGTAGGGACAGTTCTTTCATTTTGGCTCTTTCTTCTTTATATATGTGTGCATTTATTGATATAAATTGCCCTCTGAGCACGGCTTTCACTGTGTCCCAAAGGTTTTGATAGGAAGTGCTTTCAGTCTCATTGCATTCTATGAATTTCTTTATTCCCTCCTTAATGTCTTCTATAACCCAGTCTTTTTTGAGCAGGGTATTGTTCAGTTTCCAAGTATTTGATTTCTTTTCCCTGGTTTTTCTGTTATTGATTTCTACTTTTATGGCCTTCTGGTCTGAGAAGATGCTTTGTAATATTTTGATGTTTTGGGTTCTTCAAAGGCTTATTTTGTGACCTAATTTGTGATCTATTCTGGAGACTGTTCCAAGTGCACTAGAAAAGAAAGTATACTTTGCAGTTGTTGGGTGGAGTGTTCTGTATAAGTCAATGAGGTCAAGTTGGTTGATTGTAGCAATTAGATCTTCCTTGTCTCTATTGAGCTTCTCACTGGATGTCCTATTCTTCACCGAAAGTGGTGTGTTGAAGTCTCCTACGATAATTGTGGAGGTGTCTGTCTCACTTTTCAATTCTGTTAGTTTGTTTTATGTATTTTGCAGCCCTGTCATTGGGTGCGTAAATATTTAATATGGTTATATATTTCTGGTAAATTGTCCCTTTAACCATTACGTGGTGTCTTTCTTTATCCTTTGTGGTGGATTTAACTTTAAAGTCTATTTTGCCAGAAATTAATATTGCCACTCCTGCTCTTTTTTGATTGTTGTTTGCTTGATATATTTTTTTCCATCCTTTGAGTTTTAGTTTATTTGTGTCTCTAAGTCTAAGGTGTGTCTCTTGTAGATAGCATATAGACGGATCGTGTTTTTTTTTATCCAATCTGCAACTCTCTCTTTATTGGTGTATTTAGTCCATTTACATTCAGCGTAATTATAGATGAGTTTAGTGTTGTCATTTTGATGCCTTTTTTTGTGTGTTGTTGACAATTTCATTTTTCCACTTACTTTTTTGTGCTGAGGAGTTTTTCTTTGTAAATTGTGTATTCCTCCTTTTCATAGTAGTTGAATTTATTTTTGCTGAGTAGTTTTGTTTATCTTGGTTTTTATTTTGAAGTATGGAATTGTTAGATCTCTTTGTGGTTACGTTAATATTTACCCCTATTTTTCTAAGTAAAAACCTAACTTGTATCACCCTATATCACTTTGGTTTCCTCTCCATGTGGAAGATCTGTGCCTCCTGTATTTAGCCCCATCTTTTTTGATTATTATAATCTTTTACATAATGACATCAGTGATTTCCTGTTTTGAGGATTTTTTTAATTAATCTTTTTTTTGTGTGTGATTTCCCTGTCTGAGCTGACATCAGGGTGTTCTGTTCTGTGACCTTGTGTTGTGTTGATATCTGATATTATTGATTTTCTCACCACAGAATTTCATTTATTAATTCTTGTAGCTTTGGTTTGGTTTTTGCAAATTCTCTAAGCTTGTGTTTATCTGTAAATGTCTTAATTTAACCTTCATATTTGAGGGAGAGTTTTGCTAGATATATGATTCTTGGCTGGCAGTTTTTCTCCTTCAGTGCTCTATATATGTCATCCCATTGCCTTCTTGCCTGCATGGTTTCTGCTGAGTAGTCCGAACTTATTCTTATTGATTCTCCTTTGTATGTGACTTTTCGTTTATCCCTGGCTGCTTTTAAAATTTTCTCTTTATCTTTGGTTTTGGAAAGTTTGATGATAATATGTCTTGGTAATTTTCTTTGGGGATATATCTTGTATGGCATTCAATGAGCATCTTCGATAGATATGCTTTCATCTTTCATGGTATCAGGGAAGTTTTCTGGCAACAGGTCTTCAACTATGCTCTCTGTATTTCCTGTTATCACTCCTGGTTCTGGAACTCCAGTCACACAAGTTATTCTTCTTGATACAGTCCCACATGATTTTTAGGGTTTCTTCATTTTTTTTAAATTCCTTTATCTGGTTTTTCTTCAAATATATTGGTGTCAATTGCCTTATTATCCATCTCCCCAGTTCTGCACTCCAGTTCCTCGATTCTGATCCTCTGACTTCCTATTGAATTCTCTAATTCTGTAATTTTATTGTTCATCTTTTGGATTTCTGAATGCTGTCTATGGATTCTTGCAGCTTATTAAATTTTTCACTATGTTCTTGAATAATCTTTTTGATTTCTTCAACTGCTTTATCAGTGTGTTCCTTGGCTTTTTCTGTAGATTGCCTTATTTCATTTCTGAGGCCATCCCTGATGTCTTGAAGCATTCTGTATATTAGTTTTTTATATTCTACATCTGGCAATTCCAGGAATGTAGCTTTACTTGGGAAAGATTTTGATGTTTTGATCTGGGGGGTTGTAGAAGCAATCATGGTCTCCTGCTTTATGTGATTTGATATTGACTGCTGTCTCCAAGCCATCTATAAGATATTATAGTGATTTATTTTATATTTGCTTACTGAGTCTTATCTTCTTGTTTTGTTTTGTTTCAGTACACCCAGATGGGCTACTAGAGTGTGCTAACTTGATTGTTGTAGCCTTTGAATCACTTATGTCCTGTTACCAGCTGGTTTTAGCTGTTACCAGGTATATAAGCCTATGAATCCATTCACCATTCTTTTTTATTTTTTATAATTTTTATTGAGCTTCAAGTGAATGTTTACAAATCAAGTCAGTCTGTCACATATAAGTTTATATACACCTTACTCCCTACTCCCACTTTCTCTCCCCCTAATGAGTCAGCCCTTCCAGTCTCTCCTTTCGTGACAATTTTGCCAGCTTCCAACCCTCTCTACCCTCCCATCCCCCTTCCAGACAGGAGATGCCAACACAGTCTCAAGTGTCCATCTGATACAAATAGCTCACTCTTCATCTGCATCTCTCTCCTACCCACTGTCCAGTCCCTTCCATGTCTGATGAGTTGTCTTCGGGAACGGTTCCTGTCCTGGGCCAACAGAAGGTTTGGGGACCATGACCGCCGGGATTCCTCTAGTCTCAGTCAGACCATTAAGTATGGTCTTTTTGTGAGAATTTGGGGTCTGCATCCCACTGATCTCCTGCTCCCTCAGGGGTTCTCTGTTGTGCTCCCTGTCAGGGCAGTCAACGGTTGTGGCTGGGCACCAACTAGTTCTTCTGGTCTCAGGATGATGTAAGTCTCTGGTTTATGTGGCCCTTTCTGTCTCTTGGGCTCATAGTTATCTTGTGACCTTGGTGTTCTTCATTCTCCTTTGATCCAGGTGGGTTGAGACCAATTGATGCATCTTAGATGGCTGCTTGTTAGCATTTAAGACCCCAGACACCACATTTCAAAGTGGGATGCAGAATGTTTTCATAATAGAATTATTTTGCCAATTGACTTAGAAGTCCCCTTAAACCATGTTCCCCAAACCCCCGCCCTTGCTCCACTGACCTTTGAAGCATTCAGTACATCCAGGAAACTTCTTTGCTTTTGGTCCAGTCCAGTTGAGCTGATCTTCCATGTATTGAGTAATGTCCTTCCCTTCACGTAAAGCAGTTCTTATCTACTAACTAATCAGTAAAAAAACCTCTCCCACCTTCCCTCCCTCCCCCCCTCGTAACCACAAAAGTATGTGTTCTTTTCAGTTTATACTATTTCTCAAGATCTTATAATAGTGGTCTTATACAATATTTGTCCTTTTGCCTCTGACTAATTTCACTCAGCATAATGCCTTCCAGGTTCCTCCATGTTATGAAATGTTTCACAGATTCCTCACTGTTCTTTACCGATGTGTAGTATTCCATTGTGTGAATATACCACAATTTATTTAACCATTCATCCGTTGATGGACACCTTGGTTTCTTCCAGCTTTTTGCTATTGTAAACAGAGCTGCAATAAACATGGGTGTGCATATATCTGTTTGTGCGAAGGGTCTTATTTCTCTAGGGTATATTCCAAGGAGTGGGATTTCTGGGTTGTATGGTAGTTCTATTTCTAACTGTTTAAGATAACACCAGATAGATTTCCAAAGTGGTTGTACCACTTTACATTCCCACCAGCAGTGTATAAGAGTTCCAATCTCTCCGCAGCCTCTCCAACATTTATTATTTTGTGGTTTTTGGATTAATGCCAGCCTTGTTGAAGATGGAATCTCATTGTAGTTTTAATTTGCATTTCTCTAATGGCTGATGATCGAGAGCATTTTCTCATGTATCTGTTAGCTGCCTGAGTATCTTCTTTAGCCATTCACCATTCTTGAATAGAATCAGCTCATATGTCCTGATAGTGGGTCACCTAGTGTGTGATGTAGGCTCTCACCTATTAACTTAGAGGAGTGGTGGTAATGGTTGTATCCGCCAGTTTCTAGTAGTGGCAGGGGGTCACACTCTGAGGAAGGTATTATGCTGACAGCCTTCCACCAAGTGCCAATGAGGTAGGAGTGTCTCTATTCTCTAGAGTACTCTGGTGGGTGGGCTCTGCAGCTGTACCTTAGCTACCCAATGCTTGTATCTCTAAAGATTGGTAGACATCTCTCTCCTCAGACCCCTTTAGCAGGTGGCTAGGTGATATGGGTGGAGCCTCAGCCCTCAGTTCCCTGCTGTGGATCAGTGAGGGCTCTATTTAATAGGTAGAGAGGTGCCTGACCTCCAAAACTTGCCTTTCCACTGCTCGGCTAAAACAATTACAGTCAGATCTCTATCAGAATTGCCTTTGCATTATAATAGCCACCTGGTTCCCTGTAGGGGTGAAAGCCAAAGACTGTGGATCTCTTATGCCTAGATGGAGCTAGTTCTGTATTGTTATTCCAGTTTAGGGAAGTCAGGGAAGGATTTTCCCTCCGATTGTTAATTGCTGCTTTTCTCAGGCCAGGAGAATGGGTTAGGAAAAAAAAAAAAACGTAGAGCACTTCACTCTCTGGCCCAGGGAATTCCAATGTTTATGAAGCTGGCTGGGGCAGGGAGGGGAGGGATCAGATAGATAGGAGAGAGTACCCAGCAAAAACCCAGTGCTGTCGAGTTAATTCCGACTCTTGGTGTAGCACGGCAAAATAGACAAAGTTACTTATCTTGTTTGGTGAGGGCTGTTTTATCTGAGGTTCCAGAGGGGTGTGTAGCCTGTGTGCACTGGCTGGGTCCCTGCCAAGATTGCCCCAGAAGGTTAGGTTTGCGTCCTGTGCTTGCCCTGTCTCAGTAAGTCGTGATCAGCCCCACCACTCTGGCACCAAGGAACTGCAAGGGCTCAAGGCTGCAGCGCGGCATGCCAGATCTGGAAGTGGTCGCTGCTTCAGTGTGCGGTTTTTTGCTTCCTTGTCCCTCAGGTCAACTCCTTAGTTCTGTGTTTGATGGTCAGGGTTCATAGATTGTCATGTATGTAATTGATGTACTTGTTTTTTTTTTGAGTCTTTGTTGCAAGAGGGATCAGTGGAAACTTCTACCTAGTCAGCCACCTTGGTCCCGCCCCCTACCCAGTGGTTTTTAAGCAAGGTGTTAGTCAGTTTGCATGTAATTGATTTTTTTTCTTGCTCTTCCTGTTGTTAATTTCTGCCTTGATGTCATTGTGGTCAGAGAAGATAATTTGTATTATCTCAATGTTTTGGATTTTGTTGAGGGTTGCTCTGCAGCCTAAGATATGGTCTATTCTGGAGAACATTCCATGTGCGTTGGAAAAGAATGTGTTCTTTGCAGCTGTACAGTGGAGTGTCCTATATATGTTTGTGAGGTCAAGTTGGCTAATTGTGCCTTTTAGCTCCTCTGTATCTTTGCTGAGTTTCTTTCTAGATGTTCTGTCCATTACCGAGAGTCGTGTGTTGAAGTCTCCTACTGTTACTGTGGAACTATTTCCCTTTTCAGTGCTGTTAGAGTTTACTTTATGTATTTTGGAGCCCGGTCATTGAGTGCATAGATGTTTATTATGGTTATGTGTTCATGATTGTTCATCCCTTTAATCATTATATAGTACCCTTCTTTGTCTTCAATGGTGGATTTTGTTTTAAAGTCTATTTTATCTGAGATTAGTATTGCCACTCCTGCTCTTTTTTTGGTAGCTGTTTGCTTGATATATTTTTTCCATCCTTTGATTTTTAATAAATTCACATCTTTGTTTCTAAGGTGTGTCTTTTGTAGGCAGCATTTCAGTGGATCCTGTTTTTTTTTTTTATCCATTCTGGCGTCCTCTGTCTCTCTATGGGTGCATTTAGGCCATTTACATTCAGTATAATCACTGATAGGTGTGAGTTTATTGCTGTCATTTTGTAGTGCTTTTTTTTTTTTGTGGTGCTGACATTTTCTTTGTTCCTCTTACTCTCCAGTGCTGAATTCCTTTTGTTTGTGGAATTTTTTTTCATTTCTTTTGTTTTTGTAGATTTTGTTTTTACTGAAACTTTATGTTTTTCTTTTTTATTTTAATGAGTAGGTTTGTTAACTTTCTTTGTGGTTACCTTGAAATTTACCCTTATCTTCCTAGCTTTGAACCAGTCTATTATTACTTGGTATCACCTTGCCTTCTTCATTAAAACATTAGAAAGTTCTATACCTGTGCCATTTATTCCCTCTTTTATTGTTCTGATGTTGTTGTCATTTACAAATTAACCTTGCTTGTTCCCTATTGTAATCCTTTTGGTTTTGGATAGTCCTTAAGAGTTAATTTCCTAGGTTTGTGTCTGGCTGGTATGATCTTGCTTTCTAGATTCAGGCTGTGGTCTGATGTTGTTTATACACAAACCAAAGGACTCCCTTTAATAATTCTTGTAATTTTGGTTTGGTTTTTCACATATTCTCTTAATTTCTGTTTATCTGGAAATGTCCTAATTTCACCATCATATTTGAATGAGAGTTTTGTGGGATATATTATTCTTGGTTTATTTTTTTTCTTTCAATGTTTTATATATGTCACCCCATTGCCTCTGGCCTTCATGTTTTCTGCAGAATAATCAGAGCTTAGTCTTATTGTTTCCCCTCTGTACATGACTTTTTATGTTTCTCAAGCTGCTCTCAGGATTCTTTCTTTGCCTTTGGTTTTATCAATTGTGATTATGATATGCCTTGGTGATTTTCTTTTGGGGTCTATTGTCTATGGAGTTCATTGAGCTTCTTGGATGGTCAGCTTTTCATCTTTCATATTAGGGAAGTTTTCTGTCAGCAATTCTTCAATGATCCTCTCTGTGTTTTCTGTTTTCTACCCCTGTTCTGGAACTCCAATCATGCACAAATTTTTGCTTTTGATTGTATCTCCCATAATTCTCAGGGTTTCTTCATTTTTCTTTGTTCTTTTTTGTGATTTGTCCTCAAACAGAATTGTATCCAAGCATGTGTCTTCGATTTTGCTGATCCTGTGTTCCATTGTTTCGAACCTGCTCCTCATCCCTTCTATGACACTGTCCATTTCTGAAATCTTGTTCTTTATCTTTTGAATTTCTAACTGTTGTTTCTGTATAATTTTTAGAATTTATTTTGACATTTTGTTCCTGAATTCTTCCATTTTTTTGTATTCTCCATGAATTTCCCTATTTTTTTCCTCATTTTTAATCTCCTTTTTGCTTCAACTCTTGGATAGCTCTGAATATTAGAGATTTGAATTCCCTATCAGGTAGTCTAGTGCTTTTTCTTCCACCGGAAAGTCATCTGGTGTTTTACTTTGAATGTCTACTGGAACCATCCTGTCCTGCTTTTTCATATGTTTTAATATTGTCTGCTGTCTTTGTGACATTCAGTAGTTATTTTCTTTGTTTATTCATTGTAGATTTGTTTGTTTTGTCCTGCTTTTTTGTTTTATTTGGTTATGTCTGAGCAGGCGGGCTATGTGTTTTTTGTTGTTTGCTCGTCTGTAGTCACGATAATTTTCACCTCCTTTTTTTTTTTTGTCCAATGGACAGGGCCAGTCGCTCAGCTATGGTGCAGCAGGACAGGTCCAGCTGAAAGAGAGAGGCTGGGATGAGTTGTTTGTGGTATGTACTAGAGCCAACAGGATGAGCCAAGGGTCAGTGCAAGGCAGGTTCCAGTAGACCATGCCTGTGCTGTTTGGGAGTGTGATGTTCAGCCCATGATGCATGTAAGCAGGAAGGAGGGGGGAGGTTGTGATGTGTGGAGCTAAGATGTGTATGGGAAAGGAGAGAGGAGAGACAAACAGGAGCAAAAAACAAAAAGTGCTAAGGGAGCTTGATATTGGAGTGGAGAGGTGAGAAGCTGAGAAATGGAGAAAAAAAGGGGGAAAAAGAGAAAAAGAAGAATAAATAAATATTAGAAGAAAAAGAAAAGAAAAGCCCCCAGGGATCTCACCAGTGCAGCTGCGAGGACAGAGAAGTGGCTTCGAGGCTGTGCAGTACAGCCTGGCTAGAAGGGGCTCCCAATCTGTGTAAAGAAAAAGAAAACAAACAAAACGAAAAGGAAATGTCCCCAGGGATCCCACTGGCACAGCTTCACTGACCAGGGAAGTGGCTCCCAAGCCAGGCAGTACAGCCGGCTAGAAGGGGTTCCCAAGCCACGAAAAGAAAAAGAAAACAAACAAACAAAACAGAAAAAAAGGGCCCCGGGGATCCCACCAGCATGGTGGCACTGACTCGGCAGTTCCCCAGCTGAGCAGCCCTTCACAGCCTTTTGAGAAGAAGCAAGGCTGGCACACAAAGCCAGGTATTTGAGAGAAAGGAGCAGGAGGTGGTGAGAGGCAGGGAGAAAACCAAAAGAAGTGGAAAAAAGCAACATTAGCAACAAACAAATGGTACTGATGGAGCTGGCCGGTGTGCGTGAGGTGAATCCCAGCAGTAAGGAATTGGATCTGGTACCTCTCAGCCAAGAGACTGAAGCTGGTGGGAAGTGATGGAGGCCTGGGGGTGAGGGGGGAAGAAGGCTGGCAGGTGGGAAAGCGTATATTGCTGGTTACCTGGTGCTCTGTCTCCTGTTGAGAGCTCCGTGAAGCTGCTTTCCTGTACTCCCTGTTCACCGATCTCCAATGTGGGCTGGGTGAATCCAGGTGGCATGGACCCTGCCCTTCCTGGCTGGCTCTGCAACTGCAGCCAGCTAGGAAGTGGTGGAGGCCAAGCAGCAGAGGAGAGAAGAATGGGGGGTGGGAAAGCGTATATCACTGGTTACTGGGTGTTCTGTCTCCTGCTGGGAGCTCCATGAAGCTGCTTTCCTGTACTCCCAGTCTGAGGATCTCCAACAGGAGTCCAAGAGGTCGAATCCGTGCTGCGTTAGCTGATAGGGGACCTCTGCATGTATCTCTCTTCGCTCTCTGTTCTGTCAGTTTCTTATTCCTTTCGGTGCTTGGCTGAGTTCTTTATCTCTTCACTTGATGCTTAGTGTTCAAGGATTGATGTTTGTCTGTGTTTTACTTAGTTTTTTGGGTCTTTGCTGTGGAGGAACAATATGGTGCTTCTGTCTATAGTGCCATGTTGACTTTGCCCTAGATGCTTTTATTTCTTTATCTTTCTTTATTGCACTGACTAGAACCTCCATTATACTGTTGAATAGAAGTGGTGTAAATTGACTCAACGGCACTGGGTTACCTTGTTCCTAATCTTGGAGGGAAAGAAAGCATTTGGTCTTCCACAATTAAGTATGATGTTAAGTGCAGGATTTTATAGATGCCGTTCATTAGACTGAAGGATTTTCCTTCTAAGTTTTCTGAGAGCTTTGTTTTATCAAGAATGGAAGTTGGATTTTGTCACATTCTTTTTTTTACTACTGTTGAGATAATCACTGGTTTTTGTTTTTCTTCCTTTTTTAGTTTGTTAATATGATTAATTACATCCATTGATTTTTTAAAATGTTAACCTCTCTTTGCATTCGTTTGACAAACCCCATTTGGTCAGTGCATGTTGTCCTTTTTGTTGGATTTATTTTGTTAAATTTTGTTTAGAATTTTGCATCTATGTGCATGAGGACTATTGTTTTGTCTATTTGGTTTCAGTATCAGAACAATTGCAATCTCATAGAATGAGTTGGGAAGTGTTCTCTCCTTTTCAATTTTCTGAAATGGTTGGTGTAGAATTTTGCAAGGTATGCCTTATGGTCCTGGTTCTGAGAGTAGGGCCACACTTGATGCCAGTGAGTGAGAACCAACAGGACTAAAAGGAATCACGTGGGGCCCTTATGCTGACTAAGCCTCAGAAGGCCCTTGTGAGGCCAATAAAAGCCTATGAAGCTGGAGGCTTCCTGGAGCTTCCCAAGTCAGCCAGTTCCAACATTCTGGTCATGGGGGAGGTGTAAGCATGCCTCTTGGGGACAGGGAAGCTCTGTGCTGAGGAAGTGTCTTGTGTGTTCTGGCTCAGATCACAGGGATATGATGTTTAAGATATATAAGGTAATAACATATTAGTATTATTTAAGATAACCTGTGGGTGAATGCTTCACAGATACGGCAAATGTAAGTGCAGGCCATAGATATGGAGCAGTGAGCAGGATTCTGATGAGTGTCCTACAAATTCGAATTTTTTTTTCTTTAAATGTTTGGTAGAATTCAACAAATATTAGTGTCAATGAAAAAGAGGAAGACCCTCAATGAGTTGGACTGACACAGTGGCTGCACCAATGGGCTACAACATAGAAACGATTGTGAGGATGGTGCAGGACTAAGCAGTTTCATTCTGTTGTACATGGGGTCACTATGAGTTGGAACCAACTCAGTGGCACCTAGCAGCAACAACAACAGAATTCACCAATGAAGCTGTCTGGGCCTGGAATTTCCTGTGTGGGAAGGCTTTTAACTACAAATTCAATTTTTTAAATATAAAAAATAAATATATATAGTACAATTTATGTTATCTATTTCTTCTTGAGTGACCTTTCCTAATTTGTGTCTGAAGAAATTTTTCAATGCCATGCAAGTTTTTTAATATAGTGGAATAAAATTGTTCATAATATCTCCTTATTACCATTTTAATATTTATAGAATCTCTGGTGATGTTCCTTCTTTCATTCCAGATATTGGTAATTTGTGTCTCCTCTTGTTTTTTCCTGATCTGCCTACAGTTTTATTAACTTATGAAGCTACTCAAATTACCATCTTTTGGTTTTACTGATTTTGTCTATTATTTTTCTATTTCCTGTTTCATTGATTTCCTTTCTGATATTACTTACTTTCTTCTACTTAACTTTGGTTTAATTTGCTCTTTCTTTTTCTAGGTGCCTACGATGGAAGCTAAGGTCATTAATTTGAGACCTTTCTTCTTTTCTAAATTAGTGTTCACTTCTATAAATTTCTCAAGTACTTCTGGACTGGCATCCTACAAATTTTGAAATATCGTGTTTTTATTTTTATTCAGTTAAAAACACTTCTTAATTTCTCTTCTATAATTCATGGATTATCCACGTAGGTGCATTCAGTTTCCAAAATTTTAGGGATTATCCAGAGATCTTTCCATTACTGATTTTCAATGAAATTCCACTGTCATCAGAGAACATATATTTCATGTCTGAATCCTTTAAAATCTATTGAGATTTGTTTCATAGTATAGAATATGGTCTATCTTGGTACATATTCCAGGAGCACTTGAAAAGAATGCATATTTTGCTAATCCTGTTTGGAGTGTTCTGTAGATGTTAATTTTATCAAGATAGTTGATAGTGTTTAAAGTTATATCTTTGCTGATTTTCTGTATGTTGTTCTATTAGTTATTTGGGTGGGGAGGGGAAACTATTTAAATCTGCAACTATAATTGTGGATTTTCCTATTTCCTTTTGCAATTCTAATTTTTTACTTCATGTATTTTGAAGCTCACTATTAGATGCATAAACATTTAGGATGGTAAAGTCCTCTTGATGAATTGGCTTCTTAATCATTGTGAATAACCTTCTTTATCCTTGGTAATACTTTTTGTTCAGAAATCTACTTTGTCTGATATTAATATAGCCACTCTAGCTTTTTTTGATTTGTGCTAGTTTGGCATTTTTTTTTTCATCCTTCTACTTCTAAACTGGAGTCCCTGGGTGGTGCAAATGGTTAACATGCTTGGCTGCTAAACAAAAGCTTGGTGATTCAAGTCCACTCAGAGGTGCCTGGGAAAAAAAGCCTGGAAATCTACTTCCAAAAAATCAGCCATTGAAAAATCCCATAGAGCACAGTTCTACTCTGACACACGGGGTCACCATGAGTCAGAATTGACTTGACAGCAACTGATTTTAGTATTTCTAACCTATTTGTGTCTTATAAGAAGCATATAGTTGAGTATTGCTTTTTTACCCAATCTGACAATCTCTGCCATTCAACTGTGGTATTTGTATGTTTTACATATAATCTAATTATTAGATCATTAGCTTTTAATTGGCCATCTTACTATTTGTTTTCTATCTGTCCCATCTGTGTTTTGCTCACTTATTCCTTTTTCTTTATCTTCTTTTGGATTAATTGAATATTTTTTATATGATTCCATTTTATTTACATTGTTGGCTTATTACCTATTAGTAGTTGCTTTAGAGTTTATAGTTCTTTTATTTATCACCATTTATCCTCAGGTAATATTATACCACTTTATATATAAGAGCCTTACAGTAGTATACTTCCATTTCTTCCCTCCTGGCCTTTGTGTTACTGTTGTCATAGATTTTACTTATACATACATTATAACCCCCGTATAGCCTTGATATTATTTTTGTCTAAACAGTCAATTATCTTGTAAAAAAAATTAAATAATAAAAATATATATTCACCCATGTAGTTACCACTCCTAGTGCTCTCTATTCCTTTGTGAGGATCTATATTTCCATTTAGTATCATTTTCTTTCTGCCTTAATATCTATTGTAGTGCAGATTTTCTGGTGATGAATTATTTCAGCTTTCATACATCTGAAAATGCCTTTATTTCAACTTCATTTTTGAAAGATATTTTCAATAGACATAGAATTCTTGGTTGATTTTTTTTTTCAGTTCTTTAAAACTATTTCTCCACTGTCTCCTTGCTTCTATTGTTTCCAACAAGAAATGTGCTGTTATCTTCATCTTTGTTCTTTTATAAATCTTTGGCTGCTTTTAAGATTTTCCCTTCATCACTGATTATGAGCAAGATTATTATGATGTGCCTTTGTTTAATTTTCTTCACATTGATGGTGTTTAGGGTTTGATGAGTTTCTTGGATCTGTGAGTTTATAGATTTCATCTAATTGGTAAAATTTATGACCAATTATTTCTTCAAATACTTTTCCCTCCCTCTTCTTATAGGACTCCAGTTACGCACATATTAAGTCACTTTAAGCTGTTCTACATCTCACTGATGAATTTATTTTTTCTTATTTCTCTGTGTTTCATTTTGGATAGTTCATATTCCTATGTCAAGTTCAAGTTCACCAATCTTGTCTCTTATGAGATTTAATATGCCATTATTCTCATCCAGTGTATTTTTCATCTCAGACATTGTAGTTTTTATTTCTAGAAGCTTGATCTTCAGTCATTTGTGTTTCTACCATGTTTCTATTTAACTTTTTGAAAATATAGAATACATTTATAATAAGTGTCCTTGTCTGCTCATTTTACATTTGTGTCAGTTTTGTATTAGTTTCAGTTGATTGATTTTTCCCTTCAACATAAACGTTTTTCTACTTCCTTGTCTGCTTCATAATTTTTTACAGCTTAATTGAGATTTAACTAACATACCATTCCAATCACTCATTTGAAGTATACATACCAATGTTTTTTAGACTTTTTTTTTTTTTGACTGCCAGAAATTATAAATTTTATGTTGTTGGATGTTAGGTATTTTTTTATTTCTATAGCTATTATTGAGATTTGTTTAGGATCCAGTTCAATTGCTTAAAAACATTTTGATCCTTTCAGTCTTGCTTTTAAGACTTTTTAGGCAGGACCAGAGTTGTATTTGGTGTAGGGCTAGCTTTTCCCCACTACTGAGGCAACATACTTCTTACCCAATGCCATGTGAATTATGAGATTTTACACCCTGGCTGGTAGAAACAAGTACAATTCCCATCTCTGTATGAGCACCGGGCACTATTCCCTGTAATTCTTTCAGGTGATTCTTTTCCCAGCCTCAGGAAGTTTCCTTACATACTCAGTACTTCTGCAAATCTCCAGGGTTTTCCCTGTGTGTAGCTCTCTCCTCTCTGGTACTCTGTCTTGCTGACTATAGCTGCTTTTGTCTCTCTGGACACTCAGTTCCATCTCTTCAGTTCAGGGAATCTCTCAGACTCTGCTTAGGTTCCCTGTCAGTGTGTTGTGACCATAAGGCAATCTCTTAAGGCACTAAGCTAGGATCATCATAGGGCTCACCTCCTTTGTTTCCCTTCTCTCAGAGATCACTGTTTTTTTATTGCCTAATGTCAATTGTGTTGAAAATTATTGATTCGTATATTTTGCCCACTTTTTGGTTATTTCAGATAGGAAATTAATCTGGTCCTTGTTACTCCAGCTTGGCTAGAAACAGAAGTATAGAGCTGTGGCTTTGTTTATATATATATATATATATATATATATATATATATATATATATATATATATATATATATATATATGTATATATATATATGTATATATATATATATACATATAATCTGTAATTCCATAGAATCTTTCATATAGCTTTTAAAATAAAGTATTATCATAGGGAACACATTGAATTTGTGTCAACTTCAGTGTAGTACTGGGTTGAAAATAAATCAAAAAGAATCTCAAAACATAACTTGATTGTTTATTAATTAAATGAACCTATCTACAAGGGTCTTTTTGGGTTACATGTGATCTCCTCTAGTCTTCTGTGATGGTTAAGACTGTGTGTCATCTTGGCTGGGCCATGATTCTCAGGGTTTTGGCAGTTGTATAATGTGATCACATCCCTGTTGAAATTTGATATGTGATCACCCCCATGATGGAATCTGTTGAGTGGTAACAACGGGGGTGGGACCTGTGGTGGCTCACCACCTGCTCAGCTTTCATCTCTCTGCCTTCCTCTGCCAACTTCCTTCCTACTCACCTTCCCAAAGTTATTGGCTTGTTCTGGATCCAGCAGCTCTCTCTTCTCTGACCTCCAGTTCTTGGGACTTGAGCTAGCAGCTTACCTGTCCATCTTGGAATTCATCGATCTTCACAGCCTGCAAGCAAGAGTTCTGCTCCCCAATCTGCCAATCTTGGGTTTGCCAGCTCCTGCAGCTACATGAATCAGGAGAAAGCTTGCACTCTTGCCTGCCAACATTGGGGATTCCTCAACCTTCACAGTCTATGAGCGGGAGCCCTACTCTCTGACCCGCTGATCTTGGGTTCATCAGTTTCTGCCACTCCATAAATTGGGAAAGGCCTGTATCCTGATGCAAGGACTTGGGGCATTCCAAGCTCTACAATGCCGTGAGCTGTTTCCTTGATATAAATCTCTCTATATATATTTATGCACTTTACTGGTTTTGCTTCTCTAGAGAACCCAGCCTAAGACACCTTCTCATCTGGAACTGTTCTTCTCCTAACATTTTTGGTCCTACCACAGCCATTCTCATTGGACCATCTTCATTGGGCTTTGCTTTTATCCTTAAAATGAAATAATATAAGACCTGATGCGATGAAGCAAGGGCTTGATACCCAGCTCCTTCTCAATGTTACCTTCTGGATCTTTCATCTGGATAATGACACCCTTTACTCAGACCCACTCTTCAGTTCTGTTCCAAACTCTCTGACCATCCATTTTTGTACATGCCTATTTTTTATCTAACTTTATATTTACTTACAGTATACCACCTGCTCTGAATTTCCTTCCATCCTTAGCTTCCAGTCTTGTTTCAGTTCTCCTGAGTCCACCTCCTAACCTATGTTTACATCCACTCACTCCAGTCTCTGATGGGATATGACTAATTATAATTCTTACCTTGTAGCATATTCGTGGCTCTTTGAAAGAGCAATTTGAATTTTGTTGGATCAGTAATTGGGGTGAGAGGGGATAAGTAGTTATTGTAGCCCAACCAAGTGATAACATTAGATCTCCATGCTTTATGTAAAAACTGGGTGCCATTATTTGCCTTTGGCCTTGTTAATGAGAGGTTTTTCTTTTATATAAAACTTGGACACTATTTTCTCCCCTTTATATTCATGGACCTCTTGTGGTGGAGTGAGATCTGAAAATGCCTTCAAAATGGTATTTCCTATTTTTGACCTTTAAAGGTAACTCCTTAGTTGATTATAAATCTCTGATATTTAATCAAAATCAATGGTTTTGCTGTTTTCTCCTTTAGTTCAATGCTCACCATGAGGGTTTTTACTTCAAATTTTATATTAAATGGGGAGCCAAGATGGCGGAATAGACAGACGCTTCTGTCAAGCCCTCTTTACAACAAAGACCGGAAAAAACAAGTGAAACAAGTATATTTGTGACAAGCTGGGAGCCCTGAGCATCAAAGGCAAGCTTAGACAACAAACTGAGGGGCAAGGGGAGGAAGAGGCCATTCAGAAGTAGAGAGGAGTTACTGGACCTGAATCATGGGGAGACCTCAGGCACTATTCCTGGAGCGGCAGCAGTGGAGGGCTAGTCCTAGCATTCGGCTGCAGTTTCCTCAGGGAGAAGCAGCCACCCACACAGCCCACTCACACCTCCGGAACCTGAGGAGAATGGCGCTCTCAGCAAAAGCTAAGTACTTGCATATATTTTACCACGCCCCCTCCACCCCCAAGCTGGCTTCAGCGGCTGAATCCCTGGGCCTGAGATAGACCCTGGTGAGCACCTACAGCCATCCTCCTGGCCTTGGGGAAGAAAAAAATTTGCAACTCGAGGGAAACGATACTTTGCTAGCTCCATTAACTGGGGGAGCTCAGGACAGAAGCAGCTCCTGTCCAGGCATAAAACGTCCATGGACTTTGAGCACCTTTCCCTTCTGCGTGGACCTCTGTGGGCCTATTTTGGGAGAATAGGCCCTTGTTGGCAGACTCCAACCATTTCAGCTGGCCAGTGGAGAGGTGAGTGTTTGACGTTTGACATTGCTTTGCCTATTAAACAAGGTCCTCACCCACAATAGGGACCTAAGGACTGGTAGGTCCACTCACGTCACCCAGCCACCCACAACAGGAGTCCAAAGATAATGGGTACCTCCCAGTCCTTACAAACAAAAACTTTGGGTGCCCATGCTCCCTCTGCAGAACCCACCCACCAGCACACTCTAGGGAACAGAGACATGTTCTCCTCAGAGACACTTGGGAGTCGGTTCTAAGCCCCCTGCCTTGTTCAGAGCATGACCCCCTGCTGCAATCAGATACAGGTATATATGCCAATCACCCCTGCCCCTCTAAGACTGTAGGACAGAGTCTGTACCAAACACTTGATATCAGCTGCCTAGAAACCTAAGCTGAATTCATAAAGGAAAACTGAATGGACTCCTAGGCTGATATACCTGATAACAGCTCTAGCCAGCTGGGGACAGGACACCAGAGCTCTAAAAAAAAAAAAAAGAAGAAATTTTTTTTTTAAGGTGAAAATAAGCTAGCTCACTCAAGCAACCCTTGGGAGTATACTAAAACAAAACAAAACAGTAGCTATGACACAGTAAGCAAGCATAAACAAATACAATAACTTATAGATGGCTCAGAGAAAACAGTCAATATCAAGTCACATAAAGAAACAGAACATGATCACCTCAATAGGCTCTCAGAACAAAGAACCCAGGGATCTTCTAGATGAAAGTGCATTCCTGGAATTACCAGATGCAGAATACAAAAGTTTAATGTACAGAACCCTTCAAGACATCAGGAAGGAAATGAGGCAATACACAGACCAAGCCAAGGAACACACAGATAAAGCAACTGAAGAAATCAGAAAGATTATTCAGGAACATAAGAAAAGCTTAATAAGCTGGGAGAATCCATAGACAGAGAGCAATCAGAAATTCAGAAGATTAACAATAAAATTACAGAATTAGATAACTCAATAGAAAGTTAGAGGAGCAGAATTGAGCAAGTAGAAGCTAGAATTTCTGAACTCAAAGGTCAATCACTTGGCACTAATATATTTGAAGAAAAATCAGATAATAGAATTTAAAAAAATGAAGAAAACTTAAGAATCATGTGGGACTCTATCGAGAGAAATAACCTACGAGTGATTGGAGTACCAGAACAGGGAGGGATAACAGAAAATACAGAGAGAATTATTGAGGATTTGTTGGCAGAAAACTTCCCTTATATTCTGAAAGATGAGACGATATCCAAGATGCTCATCGAACTCCACATAAGGTAGATCTTAAAAGAAAGTCACCAAGACTTATTATAATCAATGTTGCCAAAACGAAAGATAAAGAGACAATTATAAGAGTAGCGAGAGATAAAAGAAAAGTTACCTACAAGGAAGAGCCAATAAGAATAAGCTCGGAGTACTCGGCAGAAAACATGCAGGCAAGAAGGTAATGGGATGACATATTTAAAAAACTGGAAACTGTCTCTTAAATATGAAGGTGAAATTAAGATATTTCCAGATAAACACAAGTTGAGGGAATTTGTAAAAACCAAACCAAAACTACAAGAAATACTAAAGGGAGTTCTTTGGTTAGAAAATCAGTATCAGGTGTCAACCCAAGACTAGAACACTGGGTAGAGCAACCAAAAGTCAACCCAGAGAGGGAAATCCAAAAAAACAAAGCAAGATTAAAAAAAAAAAAAAAAAGCCCAACACAGGGTAACAGCGATGTTATAGAAAAGAAGACAACATTAAAATAATAAAGAGGGACTAAGAAATGTAATCATACACCTTCCATATGGAGAGGAAGATGGCGATACAAAGAAATAAAAGTTAGTTTTAAATTAAAAAAAATAGGGGTAAATAAGGTAATCACAAAGGAGACAAACTATCCTAATCATCAAAATAAAATACAAGGGAAAAATACAGACTCAGCAAAAACAAAGTCAACAACAACAAATAGGAGGAACCAAACTCACTGCCGTCGAGTTTGATTCTGACTCATAGCAACCCTATAGGGCAGAGTAGAACTTCCCCATAGAGTTTCCAAGGAGCACCTGGTGGATTTGAAATGCTGACCTTTTGGTTAGCAGCCATAGTACTTAACCACTATGCCACCAGGATTTCTGACAAAATATGAGGAAAGGAAAATATATAAAGAAAATCTACTGAGCACATAAACTCCAGTAGGAAAAAGAAACTGTCAACACACAAAAAAAGACCTCAAAATGATAGCACTAAATTCATACCTATCCATAATTACCCTGAATGTAAATGGAGTCAATGCACCAATAAAGAGACAGAGCGTAGCAGAATGGATTAAAAAACAAGATCCATCTGTATGCTGCCTACAAGAGACACACCTTAGACTTAGAGACACAAACAAACTAAAACTCAAAGGATGGAAAAAAATATATCAAACAAGCAACAATCAAAAAAGAGCAGGAGTGGCAATATTAATTTCTGACAAAATAGACTTTAAAGTTAAATCCATCAAAAAGGGTAAGGAAGGACACTGTACAAGGATTAAATGGACAATACACCAAGAAGATATAACCATATTAAATATTTATGCACCCAATGACAGGGCTGCAAGATACATAAAACAATCTCTATCAGCATTGAAAAGTGAGATAGACAGCTCCACAATAATAGTAGGAGACTTCAACACACCACTTTCACTGAAAGACAGGACATCCAGAAAGAAGCTGAATAAAGACACAGAAGATCTAAATGCCACAATCAACCAACTTGACCTCGCAGACATATACAGAACACTGCACCCAACAGCAACCAAGTATACTTTCTTTTCTAGTGCACACGGAATATTTTCTAGAATAGACCACATATTAGGTCATAAAGCAAGCCTTGGCAGAATCCAAAACATTGAAATATTACAAAGCATCTTCTCTGACCAGAAGGCTATAAAAGTGGAAACTAATAACAAGAAAAACACAGAAAAAAATCAAACACTTGGAAACTGAACAATACCCTGCTCAAAAAAGACTGGATTATAGAAGACATTAAGTATGGAATAAAGAAGTTCATAGAATCCAATGTGAATGAAAACCCTTCCTATCAGAACCTTTGGGACACAGCAAAAGTGGTGCTCAGAGGCCAATTTTTATCAATAAATGCACACATCCAAAAAGAAGAAAGGGCCAAAATCAAAGAACTATCCCTACAACTTGAACAAATAGACAGAGAGCAACAAAAGAAACCCACAGGCACCAGAAGAAAACAAATAATAAAAATTAGAGCTGAACTAAATGAAATAGAAAACAGAAAAACAATTGAAAGAATTAACAAGACTGAAAGCAGATTTTTTGAAAAACTCAAGAAAATTGATAAATCACTTGCCAAACTGACAAAAGAAAAACAGGAGAGGAAGCAAATAACCTGAATAAGAAATGAGATGGGCGATATTACAACAGACCCAACTGAACTTAAAAGAATCATATCAGATTACTATGAAAAACTATACTTAAACAAATTTGAAAACCTAGAAGAAATAGGTGAATTCCTAGAAACACACTACCTACCTAAACTAACACAAACAGAGGTAGAACAACTTAATAGACCCATAACAAAAGAAGAGATTGAAAAGGTAATCAAAAAACTCCTAACAAAAAAAGGCCTGGTCCAGAGAGCTTCACTGCAGAGTTCTACCAAACTTTCAGAGAAGAGTTAACACCACTACTACTAAAGCTATCTCAGAGCATAGAAAAGGATGGAATACTACCAAATTCATTCTATGAAGCCACCATATCCCTGATACCAAAACCAGGTAAAGACACCACAAGAAAAGAAAATTATAGATCTATATCCCTTAGATGAAAAAATCCTCAGCAAAATTCTAGCCAATAGAATTCAAGAACATATCGAAAAAATAATTCACCATGACCAAGTGGGATTCATACCAGGTATGCAGGGGTGGTTCAACATTAGAAAAACAATTAATGTAATCCACCACATAAATAAAACAAAAGATAAGAATCTCATGATTTTATCAGTTGATGCAGAAAAGGGATTTGACAAAGTTCAACACTCATTCATGATAAAAACTCTCAACAAATTAGGAATAGAAGGAAAATTTCTCAACATGACAAAGGGCATTTATACAAGCCCAACAGCCAACATCACCCTAAATGGAGAGAGCCTGAAAACATTCCCATTGCGATCGGGAACCAGACAAGATTGCCCTTTATCACCACTCTTATTCAACATTGTGCTGGAAGTCCTAGCTACAGCAATCAGGCTAGATAAAGAAATAAAGGGCATCCAGATAGGCAAGGAAGAAGTCAAATTGTCTATTTGCAGATGACATGATCTTATACACAGAAAACCCTAAGGAATCCTCCAGAAAACTACTGAAACTAATAGAAGAGTTCAGCAGAGTATCAGGATACAAGAAAAACATACAAAAATCAGTTGGATTCCTCTACACCAACGAAAAGAACATCGAAGAGGGAATCACCAAATCAATGCCATTTACAGTAGCCCCCAAGAAGATAAAATACTTAGGAATAAATCTTACAAGAGATGTAAAAGACTTATATAAAGAAAACTACAGTACACTTCTGCAAGAAACCAAAAGACACTTACATAAGTGGAAGAACATACCTTGTTCGTGGATAGGAAGACTTAACATTATAAAAATGTCTATTCTACCAAAAGTGATCTATACATTTAATGCAATTCCGATCAAAATTCCAAGGACATTCTTCAATGAGATGGAGAAACAAATCACCAAATTCATATGGAAGGGAAAGAGGCCCTGGATAAATAAGGCATTACTGAAAAAGAAGAACAAAGTGGGAGGCCTTACTTTACCTGATTTTAGAACCTATTATACCGCCACTGTAGTCAAAACAGCCTGGTACTGGTACAACCACAGATACATGGACCAATGGAACAGAATTGAGAATCCAGACATAAATCCATCCACATATGAGCGGTTGATATTTGACAAAGGCCCCAAAACAGTTAAATGGGGAAAAGACAGTCTTTTTAACAAATGGTGCTGGCATAACTGGATATCCATCTACAAAAAAATGAAACTAGACCCATACCTCACTCCATGCACAAAAACTAACTCAAAATGGATCAAAGACCTAAATATAAAATCTAAAACAATAAAGATCATCGAAGAAAAAATAGGGGGCCCTAATGCATGGCATAAACAATATACAAAACATTATAAAGAATGTAGGAGAAAAACTAGATAACTGGGAGCTCCTAAAAATCAAACACCTATGTTCATCCAAAGACCACCAAAAGAGTAAAAAGACTACCTACAGACTGGGAAAAAGTTTTTAGCTATGACATTTCTGATCAGCGCCTGATCTCTAAAATCTACACGATACTGCAAAAACTCAACTGCAAAAAGACAAATAACCCAATTAAAAAATGAGCAAAAGATATGAATAGACACTTTTCTAAAGAAGACATTCAGGTAGCTAACAGATATATGAGGAAATGGTCACCATCATTAGCCATTAGAGAAATGCAGATCAAAACTACAATGAGATTTCATCTCACTCCAACAAGGCTGGCATTAATCCAAAACACACAAAATAATAAATGTTGGAGAGGCTGTGGAGAGATTGGAACACTTCTACACTGCTGGTGGGAATGTAAAATGGTACAACCACTTTGGAAATCAATGTGGCGCTTCCTTGAAAAGCTAGAAATAGAACTACCATAGGATACAGCATTTCCACTCCTTGGAATATATCCTAGAGAAAAAAGAGCCTTTACACGAACAGATATATGCACACCCATGTTTATTGCAAAAAGATGGAAGCAACCAAGGTGCCCATCAATGGATGAATGGATAAATAAATTATGGTATATTCACACAATGGAATACTATGCGTCAATAAAGAACAGTGAGGAATCTGTGAAACATTTCATAACATGGAGGAACCTGGAAGGCATTATGCTGAGTGAAATGAGTTGCAAAAGGACAAATATTGTATAAGACCACTAGTATAAGAACTTGAGAAATAGTTTATACTTAGAAGAAAACATTCTTTTGTGGTTATGAGGGGGGCAGGGAGGGAGGGTGGGAGAGGGGCATTCACTAATTAGTAGATAAGAACTACTTTAGGTGAAGGGAAAGACAGCACACAATACAGGGGAGGTCAGCACAATTGGAGTAAACCAAAAGCAAAGAAGTTTCCTGAATAAACTGAATGCTTCAAAGGCAAGCATGGCAGGGGCATGGGTCTGCGGACCATGGTTTCAGGGGACATCTAAGTCAGTTGGCTTAATAAAATCTATTAGGAGAACATTCTGCATCCCACTTTGAAGAGTGGCATCTGAGGTCTTAAACGCTAGCAAGCAGCCATCTAAGATGCATCAATTGGTCTCAACCCACCTGGATCAAAAGAGAATGAAAAACACCAAGGACACAAGGTGATTATGCGCCCAAGAGACAGAAGGGGCCACATGAGCCAGCGACTACATCATCCGGAGACCAGAAGAACTAGATGGTGCCTGGCTACAACCGATGACTGCCCTGACAGGGAACACAACAGAGAACCCCTGAGGGAGCAGGAGAACAGTGGGATGCAGACCCCAAATTCTCATAAGACCAGACTTAATGGTCTGACTGAGACTGGAAGACCCCAGTGGTCATGGCCCCCAGACCTTCTGTTAGCCCAGGACAGGACCCATTCCCGAAGCCAACTCTTCAGACATGGATTGGACTGGACAATGGTTTGGAGAGGGATGCTTGTGAGGAGTAAGCTTCTTGGATCAGGTGGACACTTGAGACTACGTTGGCATCTCCTGCCTGGAGGGGAGATGAGAGGGTGGAGGGGGTTAGAAGCTGGAGAAGTGGACATGAAAAGAGAGAGTGGAGGGAGAGAGCAGGCTGTCTCATTAGGGGGAAAGTAATTGGGAGTGTGTAGCAAGGTGTATATGGGTTTTTGTGTGAGAGACCGACTTGATTTGTAAACTTTCGCATAAAGCACAATAAAAATTATTTAAAAAAAAAGATTCAGCAGAATAAAAATTTTGTGTTAAATGGATTCTACTAATACACTTAATTCATCTTGTATCAGTTGGGATTGTGGCAAGTAACCATATTCAACAAGATAGATCAAATAAATTAATGACTCAGTACAGAGATATGGAATTGGTTAAGAAAACCAACAAAGGATGCTGAGGCACTCAGATAGATGTCAGTGGAAAATTATTACCATCCATAGGCCTAAAGGGGCAATCAGAGGAAACCATGTTACTGGAGCCATGGAATGGGACAGTGGGAACAGCTTTCCAGCATGAGTTGTAGTTACATAGGGACATTGCTGCTGGCAGAAATGTGGCACTGATGTATGGAGAAAGCAGGAGAAGAAATACCCCATCCCCTCTCCCCTTCTACACTTCGATCCCCCACGAATGCCTCCATAGACATAACCTAACCAGAAGTCAGATGGCAAGGAGACTTGTGTAATGCAATCTGTAGGGTCCTCCTAGGACACAGAGAAGAGCAAGAAAGGACAGAGGATGTGCATGATGGGGGTGAAAATGGAGAATAACCAGTCCATAGCCTTTGCCCTCTTCTAAATCTAAGCTGCTGTGTTAGTTAATTACTTAATTATTGTAAGTAACCAACTACAGTAAATAAGAATAATAATTGAACCAAGTTATCATTATGCTATGTTTTATCTTTATTATCCACAGAGACTAAAAAAAAACAATATTTTTTGATGAATCCACGAAACATTTCATAACATGGAGGAATCTGGAAAGCATTATGCTGAGTGAAATTAGTTAGTTGCAAAAGGACAAATATTGTATAAGACCACTATTAAAAGAACTTGAGAAATAGTTTAAACAGAGAAGAAAATAGTCTTTGATGGTTACGAGAGCGGGGAGGGAGGGAGAGGAGTTTTCACTAATTAGATAGTAGATAAGAACTATTTTAGGTGAAGGGAAAGACAACACAAGATACGGGAGATGTGAGCACAACTGGCCTAAACAAAAAGCAGTGAAGTTTCCTGAATAAACTGAACACTTCAAAGACCAGCATAGCAGGGGCAGGGGTTTGGGGACCATGGTTTCAGGGGACATCTAAGTCAATTGACATAATAAAATCTATTAAGAAAACATTCTGCATCCCACTTTGGAGAGCAGCATCTGGTCTTAAACGCTAGCAAGCAGCCATCTAAGATGCATCAATTGGTCTCAACCCACCTGGAGCAAAGGAGAATGAAGAACACCAAAGACACAAGGTAATTATGAGCCCAAGAGACAGGAAGGGCCACATAAACCAGAGACTACATCAACCTGAAACCAGAAGAGGTTGATGGCGCACAGCTACAACCGATGACTGCCCTGACAGGGAACACAGCAGAGAACCCCTGACGGAGCAGGAGAGCAGTTGGATGCAGACCCCAAATTCTTGTAAAAGGACCAGACTTAAAGGTCTGAGACTAGAAGGACCCCGGTGGTCATGGTCCCCAGACCTTCTGTTAGCCCAAGACAGGAAGCATTCCTAAAGCCAGCTCTTCAGACAGGGATTGGACTGGACAATGGGTAGAAAATGATACTGGTGAAGAGTGAGCTTCTTGGATCAAGTAGACTCATGAGACTATGTTGGCATCTCCTTTCTCTTGGGGAGATGGGAGGGCAGAGGGGCTCAGAAGCTGGCCGAGTGGACACATAAAGAGAGAGTAGAGGGAAGGAGTGTGCTGTCTCATTAGGGGGAGAGCAATTAGGAATATATAGCAAGGTGTGTATAAATTTTTGTATAAGAGACTGACTTGATTTGTAAACTTTCACTTAAAACACAATAAAAATTAAAAAAAAAATTTAAACACCAACTAAGTTGTTTGGGATGCTGTTTTAAAACTCTTATTGGATTGTTCAAGGTTTTAATTGGCACTGATATAAAAGAGTTTTCCAATGAATTCTGTGAGACACACATATCTCTATTTTAAAAGGGTCAATGTGGTGGTGTGGAATGAGTCAAAACTGACTGATCACTGGAATTTTAACTTTTTTTAATGCTCAGAAAACAAGATTTCTGAGTACTCTTGTTGGTCGGGGCTGTGTTTTTTAAAATACTTCCTCAGAGCACCACAGTTATGTGTAGGATGTATCATACGGTCTGCTGCTGGCTTAAGAAAATTTGAAGGAGGCAATCCAAGAGGGCACATAGCCAGAAGCCTCATAACGTCCCTTTTACAACAAAGACCCAAGAAAACAAGTTAATTGGATATAAATGATAACTTTGGAACCCTGAGCATCAAAGGCAAGGCTGAAGAATCAGACTGAGTGCCAAGTGAAGGAGAGACACAGAGAATTATGGCTTGTTTTATGACCTAATATGTGGTGTATTCTGGAGAATGTTCCACGTGCGTTGGAAAATAAAAGTATACTTGGCTGCTGTTGGGTGGAGTATTCTGTATATGTCTATGAGGTCAAATTGGCTGATTGTGGCATTTAGATCTTCCATGTCTTTATTGAGCTTCTTTCTGGATGTTCTGTCCTTCACCAAAAGTGGCGTCTTGAAGTCTCCTACTATTGTGGAGCTGTCTGTCTCTCTCTTCAATATTGTTAGAGTTTGTTTTATGTATTTTGGAGCCCTGTCATTGGGTGCATAAACATTTATTATTGTTATATCCTGGTATATTGACCATTTAATCATTATATAGTGTCCTTCCTTATCCTTTATGATGGATTTAACTTTAAAGCCTGTTTTGTCAGAAATTAATATTGCCACTCCTGCTCTTTTTTGGTTGTTGTTTTCTTGATATATTTTTTCCATTCTTTGAGTTTTAGTTTGTTTGTGTCTTGAAGTCTAAGGTGTGTCACTTGTTGGCAGCATATAAATGGATCATGTTTTTTTTATCCATTCTGCCACTCTGTCTCTTTATTGCTGCATTTAGTCCATTTACATTCAGCAAAATTATTGATAGGTGTGAGTTTAGTGCTGTCATTTTGATGTATTTTTTTGAGTGTTGTTGACAGTTTCTTTTTTCCACTTAATTTTATGTGCTGAGTAGTTTTTCTTTATATATTGTCTTTTCTACTTTTTCATTGTTGTTGCTTTTGTATCTGCTGAGTCTTTTTTTCCTTGTTTTTTATTTTGATGTGTAGGATTGTTAGTTTCCTTTGTAGTTACCTTAATATTTACCCCTATTTTTCTAAGTTTAAACCAAATTTTTATTTCTTTATGTTGCCTTGACTTCCTCTCCATATGAAAGGTATATGACTACATTTTTTAGTCCCTCTTTTTTTATTTAGTGTTGTCATCTTTTACATAATGATGTCTCTGTTTCCCTGTTTTGAGCATTTTATCTTTGATTTATTTTTGTGATTTCCCTACCTGGGTTGATATCTGCTTGCTCTCTCCTGTATTCTAGTCTTGGATTGATATCTGATATTATTGATTTTCTAACCAGAGGACTCCCTTTAGTACTTCTTGTAATTTTGGTTTTGTTTTTGCAAATTCCCTAAACTTCTGTTTATCTGGAAATGCCCTAATTTTACCTTCATATTTAAGTTTTGCTGGGTATATAATTCTTGGCTGGCAATTTATCTCCTTCAAGGCTTTCTATGTGCCATCCCATTGCCTTCTTGCCTGCGTGGTTTCTGCTGAGTAGTCCAAGTTAGCCTTATTGACTGTCCTTAGTAAGTGACTTTTCATTTATCCCTAAAGCTGGTCCTAAAATTCTCTCTTTATCTTTGGTTTTGGCAAGTTTGATTATAATATATCTTGGTGACTTTCTTTTGGGATCTACCTTTTGTGAGGTTCAGTGAGCATCTTGCATAGATATCTTCTCATGTTTCACAATATCAGGAAAGTTTTCTGCCAACAAATCTTCAACAGTTCCCTCTGTATTTTCTCTTATCCCCCTCCCCACCCCATTCTTGTACCCCAGTCACTTGTAGGCTATTTCTCTTGATAGAATCCCACATGATTCTTAGAGTTTCTTCATTTTTCTATTCTTTTATCTAATTTCTCTTCAAATATGTTGGTGTCAAGTGCCTTATCTTCAATCTCACTAATTCTGACTTTCATTGCCTCAATTCTGCTCCTATGACTTTCTACTGAGTTGTCTGATTTTGAAATTTTATGATTAATCTTCTGAATTTCTGTTTGCTGTCTCTCTATGGAGTCTTGCAGCCTATTAAATTTATCATTATGCTCTTCTCTAATCTTTGTAAGTTCCTCTAATGCTATGTCTGTGTGTTCCTTGGCTTGTTCTGCATTTTGCATGATCTCTTGAAGAGTTCTGTATATTAATTTTTTGTATTCTACCTCCAGTTGTTCCAGAAAGTTCTCTTCTTCCAGAAGATTTCTTGTTTCTTTGGTTTGAGAGCTTGCTGAAGCCATCATGGTCTGCCTCTTTATGGGATTTGATATTGACCGTTGTCTCTGAGCCATCAATAAGTTATTATATTTATTTATTTTATGTTTGCCACTGTGTCCTAGTTTCTTGTTTTGACATGCCTAAATAGGCTGCTCGAGTGAGCTAGTTTGATTATTGGCACCTTTGAAGCTCTAATGTCCTGTCACCAGGTGGTTAGAGCTGTTACTAGGTATGCGAGTCCAGGAGTCCACTTACTTTTCTTGTATGGATTCAGCTCAGGTGTCCAGGTTTTCAGTCATCAAGTGTGTGGTGCAGGTTCTCACCTACAAGACACAGAGAGTTATGGATCATCAGCACCCTTCCAGCCAAACCTGCACAGCATGGCCATATTGAGACAAAGCAAGCAGTATGCCCAGTCAAAGCCCCCATCACTTGGTGCAGCCAAGAAGGAGTGACTCTGCATCCATCTCTGGAGCCAGGCAGGAGTGCTCCCTGCCCTGAAAAAGTTAAGTGTGCTCAACTCACCCACTGAGCCCTCCCAACCCCCTGTGCCAGAGGCCCACAAACTTGTGCTGCCCCCATGCCTCTCATCCATCCGTTCCTGCACACGATCATGGTCTGGCAGCACCCATCACCACCCCACCCTCTGAACCAGGGGCCCATGGACCAGCGGGGCCCACCCCTTCCCTCAACCACTTGTACCAGAGTCCTGTGGACTAGTGGTACCTGCCTGCACCTGGCAACCAGCAGCAGGGCCCCATCAACTAGTGGCACCCCCTCTTCCACCCACCCACACACATTGTTCCTAAGCCCAGCCACCCAAACCAGGGCCCACAGACTGCTGGTGTCCACTTCCCAACCTGGCTGCCATCACAGGGGCCCTGGGACCTGCGGCGCCCAATCTTCCACCAAGCCAACTGCAGCAGGGGTCAAAGTATCAGCAGTGCCCACTTCTGGGCCAGCTGCCCACACTGGTGCCCCATGGTCTGGTGACACATGCTGCTCAGTCCAGCCATCAGTGCTGGGAGCCCATGAACTGGAGGCACTTGCTTCTATACCCCACACATGCCAGGGGCCCACAAACCAGTAGCATCTCCTACTCCCTTCAGCCATCTGCTCTGGGGCCTGATGACCAGCAGCACACCCTCTCCTGTGTCACACTGTAGCAGACAGGGAAACACCTTCCTAGCAGGTAACAATGGACTGGCAGTATCCACCCTTTCTCTCCTCCCACACCCCCCTGCAAATAGAGGCTTGTGCCTGCTCTGACTACCCCTGTGCAGTTCTGCCCACCTGGGACCTTCAGTGAGAGTTTCAGTTTCTGTACCCACCCACTCAGTGACCAATGACCTGGGCACCCTCCTCCCACCACGTGGAAACCAGCATTGTGTACATACAACACTCAACCCAGTGGTCAGTGAGAATGATCCACATACCCATGCTCAGATGACCTCACCAGCAACGCCAGCTACATCCTCAGCCACCCCGCAAGACCAGTGAGCAGAAGCCCACACTCACACACCCAGCCACTGCCCCACCCACCTGAAACAGGAAATGAGAGTTTCAATGTAGCCAGACTAGTGAGTAGAATAGCAGCACAGCCCACATACTCAGATATATCAAAACAAACAATCAGGGCATAGCAAACATACAATAAATAAATATAATAAAACCTTAATGCCATGGAGACAACAAACAATATGAAATCACAAAAAGAAGCAGGACAAGAGGGCTCCAGCATGTGACCAAAAGAAAAAACCAGAAAACCTTCTAGAGGAAGAAATGGTAATGGAAATACTTGATCAGAAACTCAAAAGACTAATACATAGGATTCTCCAAAAGATCAAGGAAAACACCAGGCAAAACCAAGAAAAACACAGGAGAAAAGGAAAATACAGACAAAGAAATAGAAGAATTCAAACAATACAATAACAAAAGGACCAAATAAATAGACAATCGTAAACCATATAAAAACCAACTAGAAATCCAAAAGATTAACAATAAAATTTCAGAAATAGACAACTCACTAGAAGGACATAGGAGCAGAATTAAATCAATGGAAGACAGAATCAAGGAAATAGAGGACAAATCCCTTGACACCAGTTTGTTTGAGGAGAAATCAAGAGGAAAAATTTACACATAGTTGGAATTCCAGAACAGGAGGAGGCAAAAAAAAAAAGAAAATTGTTGAAGATTTGCTGGCAGAAAACTTCCCTAACGTCATGATAGATGAAAAGCTGACCATCCAAAAAGCTCAATGAAACCCACACAGGGTAAATCCCAAAAGAAAGTCACCAAGACATATCATAATCACACTCACCAAAACCAAAGACAAAGAATCCTGAGAGCAGCTTGGAAAAAATGAAAAGTCATTTACAAAGGGGAACCAATAAGACTAAGGTCTGATTACTTGGTAGAAACCATGCAGGCAAGAAGGCAATGAAATACCATATATAAAGCCTTGAAAGAAAAAAAAAATTGCCAACCAAGAATTATATATCCAGTAAAATTGTCTCTCAAATACAATGGTGAAATTAGGACATTTCTGATTAACAGAAATTAAGGCAATTTTAATAACCAGACCAACTTTACAAGATATATTAAAGGGAGTCTTTCAGACAGAGAAGCAACAATGTTAGACAACAACCTGAGATTAGGACACAGGATAGCATCAGCCAGATACCAAGACAGATAAATAATTCTCAAAAATAAAACAAAGCTAAAAGACTGAAAACAGGGAACCAGAGATGTCAATCTGTAAATGAAAACAATGTCAAAACAAAAAGCGGGAATAAATGATGTACTTATAGAACTTTCATATGGAGAGGAAGTCAAGGTGATATCAAGAAAAAAAAGACTGCTTTAAACTTAGGCAGATAAAGGCAAATTTCAAGGTAACCACAATGAAAGTTACCAAACCTATTCATCAAAAGAAAAAAGAAAAACATAAAGAGCAACCACAAAATCAACAACAATGAAAGAAGTATAAAGAAAATCCATAAACAAAAAGAACTCAGCACAGAAAATTTTAAGTGGAACAAAGAAACCATCAACACCACAGAAAAAAGCACAAGAAAATGACAGCAATAAACTCATATGAATCAATAATCACATTAAATGTAAATGACTTAAATGCACCAGTAAAGAGAGAGTGGAAGAATGGATAAAAAAAAAAAAAACATAACCCATCTTATGCTGTCTACAAGAGACACACTTTAGACACAAAGACATACACAAACTAAATTAAAAAAAAAAAAACTCAAAGGATGGGGGAAAAAAAGCATATCAAGCAAGCAGTAACCAAAAAAGAGCAGGAGTGGCAGTATTAATCTCTGATATTATAGACTTTAAGGGAAAATCAACCATAAAAGAAAAGGAAAGACATTATGTAATGGTTAAAAGATCAATCCACCAAGAGGACACAACCATAATAAATATATATGCACCCAATGAAAAGGCTCAAAAATGCATAAAATAAATTCTAACAGCATTGAAAAGAGAAATAAGTTCCACAATAATAGTAGGAGATTTCAACACACCACTTTCGGTGAAGGACAGAACTAGAAAAAACTCAGCAAGGATACAGAAGAACTAAATGCCACAATCAACCAACTCAACCTCATAGACGTATGCAGAACACTCCATGCAACAGCAACAAAGTATACCTTCTTTTCCAATGCTCATAGATCATTCTCCAGAATTGACCACATTTTAGGCCACAAAGCTAGCCTCAATAAAATTCAAAACATTGAAATAATATACAAAGCATTTTCTCTGATCACAATGCCATAAAAGTAGAAATCAGTAACAGGAAGATGAAGGGAGAAAAAAAATACATGGAAACTGAAAAATGCTTTGCTTAAAAACCACTGAGTAATAGAAGAAATCAAAGATAAAATAAAAACAAAAATCTAGAATCAAAGGAGAATGAAAACACAACATAAAAAAACCTTTGGAACACAGCAAAAGCAGTGCTTGGAGGGCAATTTATAGCAATAAATGCATACACCAAAAAAGAAGAAAGGACCAAAATAAAAACATTAGCCGTGCACTCAAACAAATAGAAAGAGAGCACAAAGTCACCAGAAGAAAGAAAATAATAAAGATTAGGCAGAAATAAATGAAACAGAGAGCAGAAAAACAATACAAAGAATCAACAAGACCAGAAGTTGGTTCTTTGAAAAGATCTATAAAATCAACAAACCACTGGCCAAGATGACAAAAGAAAAGCAAGAGAAGCAGCAAATAAATTAACACAAACACTGGGATCAAGCAGACTAACAATTATGAGGATGGTGCAGGACCGGTCAGTGTTTCATTCTGTTAAAGGTGGGGTCTCTATGGGTCGGAACCAAATCGATGGCACCTAACCACCACAACAACAATGGTAATTACTGTAAACCAAAACCAGTTGCCATGGAATGGATTCTGGGTCATAGTGACCTTATAGGACAGAGTAAAACTGTCCCATAGGGTTCCAAAGAGCTCCTGGTAGATTCAAACTGCAGACCTTTTGGTTAGCCACGGAGCTCTTAACCAAAGTGCCACCAGGGTAATTGCTATAACACAGACACTCCTGCAACAATAGTATTAATGAACAATTATATACAAATGGATACATAGGTATGCTAAAGAGGTGCAGGAGGGTGTAAGGTAGCACACCCACCTGAATATACAGGTTTGGTTGTGGATATTTCAACGTATGTAATTGTAGATGCTACATGTATATTAATATAGACAATTGAGCACACATGGGGCACAATCATGGAAACTTCTTAGACATAATAAAACACCTGGCAGGACAAAATTCGTAGATTTGAAGGCAAAGTACTATAGATTGGGGGACATCTATGTCAGTTGGTGCAACGTAGTACATAAAGACAATGTTGTGCATCCTACTTTAGTGAGTTGCACCTGAAGTCTTAAAAGCTTGTAAGTGGCCATCTGAGATACAACTATTGGTCCCTTCCTGTCTGGAACAAAAGAGAATGAAGAAACCAAAGACTCTAGAGAGGAATTAGTCTAAAGGACTAGTGGACCACATGAACCACAGCCTACACGACCCTGAGACCAGAAGAACCAGATGGTGCTGGCTACCACTACTGACCACTCTGACTGGGATCACACCAGAGGTCCCAGACACAGCGGGAGAAAAATGTAGAACAAAAAAATCAAATTCACGCAAAAAGACCAGACTTACTGGTCTGACAGAGACTGGAGGAACCCCTGAGACTATGGCTCTGAGACAGTCTTCTGACCTGGAAATGAAGCCATTCCCAGAGATCACCTTCCGGTCAAACAGACAGGCCCATAAAATAAAAAAATAACACCTGAGAGAAATGTGTTCCTTAGAACAATCAATTATATGAGATCAAAAGGACAACATTTGCCCAAAAGCAAAGATGAGAAGGCAGGAAGGGGTAGAAAATACGGACAAAAGGAAACAGGAAACCCAGGGCAGAAATGGGGAGAGTGCTGACACATTGTGGGTAATCTCACCAATGTCATGGAATACTTTATGTACAAACTATCAAAGGGAAACTAATTTGCACTGTAAACTTTCACCTAAAGCACAATAAAAATTAAAAATAAATATGAGATGGAGGACATTCGGTTACCTTTTTTAACTTATTTTTTCAATTTTAGAAATAACTGCATGACAAGAGGAGCTTTGATTCTGTAAGCTGAGAGCCTGTGTACAAGTTGAAAACTTTTGAACTTTAAGTATCCTCTATGACTCTGGAGTGAGTGGTTGTATGTGCTGAAATGGAACCCCAGACAGACTGGCAGCCTCAGCAGTATGTGTAATGCTGTGACCCACCTGGCCCTTAGCCCCAACTGTAAGAACTTCTGAGTAGGTTAATACTTGCCTTGTACTACTGCAGTTCAGATGCATTCAACATTGATGAATTGAGCCACCACAATGTGGCAGGCACTGTGTCTGATGCTGGAAGGTCAAACAAGATGTGAAGTCAACACGAGAGAAAAAGGCATATAAGCAGGTTCTTCTGATATCACGTGGTACGTGCAGTGACAGAGGTAGGTATGGGGTATTTATCCCACCTGAATCACAAGAAAGCTTCTTGATGACTAATAGAGTTTTGAAGGTTTCTGAGTTTTACATCCAGTGGGGAAATGAAGGTGGAAAGGGTGGTCCAGGCAGAGGGAACAGCATGATTAAAGGCACAGAGGTATGAATCAGCATGGTGAGTGCTGGGAACTATACCAACCATAAATGACAAAGCATAGAGTGGTAAGGGATTAGGGAAGTTAAGAAGACAGTCGATGTTGAGGGGAATATGAGTTGCTCAAAAGCTGGGATAGTGTTTGTATAAGGATTTGTCAAGGCTTCATTCCATTTATTCACAAAATGAACACATCCGTGGAAGTACCACCCATATCAGGAAATAAAACATTACCAGCAACACAGAAGTGCCCCTTCATTGCCCCCCCTCAATTCACCACCTCCTCTTCCTCTCGCTATCCTAACTTCTACCATCATGTATTGGTTTTGCTTATTTTTGATGTTTATATAAAAGGAAATGTACAAAAAGATGCTCTTATGTTCTGGATTCTTTCCTTGACATTATGTTTGGATGATTCACTCAGTTGTGTGTAGCAGTAGTTCATTCATTTTCATTGCAATATAGTATTCCATTGTATAAATTTAATTATCCATTCTGAAGTTGATGGTTTTCTGTTGATATAAGAGCCCAGTTCTGGATTATTACAATTAATGCATCTGTGAACATGTACAAGTATTTTGAGACCCATATGCATCTTTGTTGAGTATATACAAAAAAAATAGTGGAATTGCTGGCTCATAAGACGTGTATATGAAGACTTTGTAGGTACCTCCAAGTAATTTTCCAAAGTGGTTGTACACATTTGTACTCCAACCAGCAGTGTATGAGGGTTCCAGTTGCTCTGCATCTCTTTCATGCCCCAGACTTTCCTTTTAAGTTTTTTTTTCTTGGTTACTCCCTTGTTTACCTCAATTGCTATCACTGCCTCTGGCATACAGTAGATGGCCCCTGATTGCTTTTGTCAAATGCCCTGGGCAAAGGGCTTTCCTCACTGAGTGAGCTCAGATTCAGGTGAAGTAAAGACAAACCCTGTAAATGGAGTTTTTCCAGGGAGCTGCCAAACAGGTCAAATAGTGTCAATTCTGTGGAGATGGGTCTTTTTGTGGATTTCTAAACCTCTTCTGCCCACTTTAGCTACTGTTAGACTTTTGGTTTTCACAGATTCTGTGCTTCTGAGGCTGCTGGTTTTCAAAGACTATGACAGAGCTGAGGAGATGGGATATGATTTAGGAGGTAATATTGGAGCCATTATTCCCTGTCCTACAATGTGACCCAGCTGGAGCGAAGACTCACAAGGACACATTAACTGGGCCCCGAGGCATAAAAACAATAGTTAGGATAATCTTGGAAAACATCTTTTAGGGAATATTTCACATAAACTAATCAAACAGAGCACAAAAGACCCTCATATTTTCCACTCGTATCTTTTTCTATTAGCATTTAGTGAATACCAAGATTTATTGGCCCAATGAAGACCCTCCTGATTGTCCTTACTGAAACCTGTACCAATGATTATTAAGAAAGATGATTCAAAATGTACAATCAAAGTGATTTGGCAGTTTTTAGCCAATCTGTGAAAAGGTGAAGCTTTCAATGATTTACCCATTTCAATGTTAATATATACTGATGCTTCTGTAATATTCCTTGGACTTGGGCAGATACGGCTCTGGCAGCATGCTTGTCCATTTCCCACTTTTGTCTCTTTGAATATATGCTGAATAAAACCTTTGTTTTTGCTTTACTATAACTTTGTGATGATTTCACCCTAGAACAGATAAGAATCACAACCCGTTGCGGTGGAGGTGATTCTGACTCATAGCTACCGTATAGGACAGAGTAGAACTGCCCCTATAGAGTTTCCAAGGAGCGCCTGGTAGATTCGAACTGCCAACCTTTTGGTTAGCAGCCATAGCACTTACCCACCACGCCAATAGATAAGAATAAGGCAAGTTAAAATACCACAAAGCTCACTATTCTTCCTGAGATTCAGCCATTTTTCTTAAATAAATGCTCCTTAAATTGTTGTAAGCCTTGGGTTAATCAGGAGTACTGAAATAACTGATTTTAACAGTTTTTGCCAGTGTTCTCATTGCTTTTATGGAGGTGCAGATTTTCAGAGATCCTTGACCATTCCAGAAATGCTTTTTTAGGTGCAGATTTCAGGAGAAAAGACAATGGAGTCAATTCTGGGCTAATTGAGTGGAAGTTGCCTTTGAGAAACCCAAGAGGATATGTCTAGTAGATAGTTAAATATATGCATCATTTAACTGATGCAATTATTAATGTTCCTTTTTGAACTTCAGATAAACAAGGGTGAGTTAATCATATTTCCTTTTTCATTAACATCATTGGTTCATGCAAGTCCCTTTTCTGGTGTATGTGTGTGTGTGTGTGTGTGTATACACACATGTATATATACATACATTTTGGGGGAACATTTAATGAAATAAAAGATGTATATCAAAAGTATTAGAATAATTGACTATGGAAGGGGAGGAGGATGGAAATGGATACACACACACTCCCCTGAAGTGTTCTAAAACTTGTCAACACATTGGAATCACCTGTGGAGTTTTAATCTGATGCCCAAGTTGTTGTTGCCCATACCAATTAAAACAATCTGTGGGGGTGGGACCCAGCACTATGTGTTTAAGATCTGACCATGTTTTTACGTATGTATCTAGTCCATTTGTTGGAAAACTTTTTCTATAAAAGGTCAGATATTAAATAATGTTGGCTTTGCAGGCCATATAGTCTCTGTTGCAACCCTCGGCTGTGCTATTTTAGTGCGAAAATAGCCATAGGCAATATGTAAACAAATGGATGTGGCCATGGTTAACTAAAATTATATTTACAAAACTAGGAGGCAGGTTGAATTTGGCCCATGGGCCATAATTTGCTGACCCTGATTTAGTCCTTTCCTTCCAACTACTGAGCGTCTCTATGGAGTGCATCTATGGCACTTTACCTATCCTCTCTTCCATTTAGAGCTTAGTTTGCCTCTAACTCTTCACTACAAGTGATATTGCAATTAATGTGCAGCCATATCCTTGTGACTCCAAATGACTATTTATTTAGGAATTGTTGGACCATAGGGTATAAAAGTACAGTTGATTTGATTATATATACTTCTAGATCTCTGCAGAATGGCTGGACCAGTTTATACTCCCAACAACTGGGCATAATAACTTTTAGGGTCCTCATATCCACACCAACACTTGGCATTATCAAGTTGTCTAAATTTTGCCAGTTCAATAGTTTAATTTGCATTTCTGGTTGTAATATTTTGTTTGTGTGATTATCTGGTTAATATCTTTGTCTCATAAAACTCTTTGCTCCATGAGGACAAGGATCTTGTCTAGTTTTGCTTACTGTTTCCAGCACCTGTAATAAACCTAGCACATAGTAGGTGTTCCATAAGTATTTGTGGAACAAATAGATATGTGAGCACCTATGTGTTAGACATACAAAAATGCTTATTTCTCTATTGATAGATTTGAACTGGTGACCTGAGGTTAGGCAAGAAAACCTGTTTAGAGTAACTGGATTCCTAATCTCAAGGGTGTGTGTATACACATATACATTTTGGGAGAACATTTAAAGAAGGGACTTATATTCTGGGAAAGAAGAGAAAAATATTTATTCAACTTAGTCACAAAATATTTTGAGAACTTACCATGCTATATGCCACACATTATGCACAATGGTGAGCAAGACAGATACAGCCCACCCACAGGGAGCCCACAATGTGATGGATATGTCAGCAGGCTGAGCAAAGAATTGTCATATCGTGAGAGGAATGCTATGACTAGGGAAGCATCAGATACTATGGGCACCTATCAGGCGTCCCCTAACCTAGTCTAGTGGGGGTCAAGCAAGAGAAGTTATCATAGAAGATTCCTTCTTGTAAATGCCCAGAGAGTTTCCCTAGCAAAGGACTGTTGCAGGAATTCAGAGATTCAGAAGAAGGGACAGTAATATTCTAGCACCATTATACAAACAAGCTTGAATGTGCCTTTAAGATATTCTTCGAGTAATGGAATAATTTAAAGGAATTTAAGATATTATGCTTAAATCCCACCTTTCTCTGGTTATTGTATCTTTGACTCCTAGAGAAGGATTGCTGGAGTGGTTCTCTTTCACTTTATTGGTTGTAGCATAAACAAATCTCCAGGATCTCCAAAATGCAGAAGCTACCTTGCTTCTTTGCCCAATGGTTGATAAGACCAGTCATTAAAAAAAAAAATCTTCATTAAATCATAACTGATCTCATGCAATTTTGAATGTTTAGCTATTTTAGGTCTTTTCTTTCTTTCCTATATTTTTAATGACTTTTTGCTTTCTTCATGTATTATGTCCTCCCATAGCTCATCTGGTCTTTGGTTATTAATGTTCAATGCATCAAATCTATTCTTCACATGGTCTCTAAACTCAAATGGATTATACCAAGGTCATACTTTGGCTCTCATGGACTTGTTTCAATTTTCTTCAGCTTCACTCATACAGAACCTGTACATAAACCAAGAGGTAGTTGTTCAAACAGAACAAGCAGATACTGAGAAGTTAAAAATCAGAAAAGTTATGTGTCAGGGTTATAACCCTTCACTATACTTGTTCAATCTGTATGCTGTGCAAATAATCTAAGAAGCTGAACTATATGAAGAAAAATGTGGCATCAGGATTGGAGGAAGCCTCATTAACAACCTGCAATATGCAAATGATACAACGTTGCTTGCTGAAAGTGAAGAGAACTTGAAGCATTTACTGACGAAGGTCAAACTTCAGCCTTCAGTGTGAATTAACACCTCAGCATAAAGAAAACAAAAATCCTCACGAGTGGACCAATAAACATGTCATGGATTGAATTATGTCCCCCCAAAAATGTGTATCAACTTGGTTAGACCACAATTCCCAGTATTCTGTGGTTGTCCTCTAATTTGTGATTGTAATTTTATGTTAGAGAGGATTAGGGTGGGATTGTAACACCCTTACCAGGCCACAGTCCTGATCCAATGTAAAGGGAGTTTCCCTGGGATGTGGCCTGTACCACCTTTTATCTCTCAAGAGATAAAAGGAAAGGGAAGCAAGCAGAGAGTTGGGGACCTCATAACACCAAGAAAGCAGCACCGGGAGCAGAGGACGTCCTTTGGACCTAGGGTCCCTGTGCCTGAGAAGCTCTTTGTCCAGGTGAAGACTGATGACAAGGAATCTTCCTCCAGAGCCAACAGAGAAAGTCTTCCCCTGGAGCTGACACCCTGAATTTGGACTTGTAACCTACTAGACTGTGAGAGAATAAATTTATTTTTGTTAAAGCCATCCACTTGTGGTATTTCTGTTATAGCAGCAATGGATAACTAAGACAAGCAACATCACGATAAATAGAGAGAAGATTGAAGTTGCCAAGAATTTCCTTTTATTTGGATCCACAATCAATGCCCATAGAAACAGCAGTCAAGAAATCAAGACATATTGTCAATAGGCTCATATGCATATGAAAGCTGGACAATGAATAAGGAAGACCGAAGAAGAATTGATGCCTTTGAATTATGGTGTTGGCAAAGAGTATTGAATATACCACCGACTGACAGAAGGATGAACAAACCCGTCTTGGAAGAGGTACAGCCAGAATGCTTCCTAGAAGCAAGGATGGCGAGACTTCCTCTCATGTACTTTGAATGTGTTATATGGAGGGACCAGTTCCTGGAGAAGGACATCATGCTTGTAAAGTAGAGGGTCAGTGAAAAAGAGGAAGACCCTCAACAAGACGGATAGACACAGTGGCTGCCACAGTGTGCTTAAACATAGCAAAGATTGTGAGGATGGTACAGGACCAGGTAGTGTTTCGTTCTGTTGTACATAGGGTTGCTATGATTTGGAACCAACTCAATGGTGCCTAACAATTACAAACTGTTTTAGAAGAAATTCTGGGTTCCTTGGATAAGTAGAGTCAACAGTTAATGGCTTGTATTTGCTTAATGAGCATTCCTCCCCATACACATACACACCCTGAAGAGCTTCACTGAGTGTTACCATAGATTTTAAAAGCTCTATATAAACCACAATTTCCAATGTTTTTGATTATCCTCCCTTCCCTTTCAACATCATTCATTTTTATTTCTCCCTCTCCATTTTATCATTTTCTTTCCGTTAACAATCTGAGGAAGCAAGGATGGTGATCTTTTTTTAATTAATAAACTTTGTTTTACAGCAATTTTAAGTTTACAGAAAAAGTGAGCAGAAAATACAGAGTTCCTATATGCCCCCCCAAACCCTGGTTTCCCCTATTATTAACATCTTGCATCCCTTTTGCATATTTGTTATAATTGTTGAATCAATATGTATACATTATTATTAACTGAAGTTCATAGTTTACATTAGGAGTCACACCTTGTGTTGTACAGCTCTACAGGTTTTAACAAATGGATAATGTCATATATCCACCATTACAATATCATACTAAGTAGTTTCACTGCTCTAAAAATCTCCTGTGCTCCACCTAGTCATTCATCTCCCCCTATCCCCCACCAGCCCCCGGCAAACACTGATCTTTTTACTGTCTCTGTGATTTTGGCTTTTTCAAAATGTCATATAGTTAGAATCATACAGAATGTAGCCTCTTTTGACTGGCTCCTTTCACTTAACAATATGCATTTAAGGTTCCTCCATGTCTTTTCATGGCTTGATAGCTCATTTCTTTTTTATTGCTGAAGAACAATCCATTACATAGTTGTACCAGCTTATTCATTTACCTATTGAAGGACATCTTGGCTTCTTCCAATTTTTGGCAGTTTATGAATATGGTATAAACATTTGTGTGCAGGTTTTTGTGTGAACGTAAGTTTTTGATTCATTTGGGTAAATGCCTATGATATGATTATTGTACCATATGGTAAGAGTATGTTCAACTTTGTAAGAAACTGCAGAACTGTCTTCCAAAGTAAATGTACAATCTTAAATACCCACCAGCAATGAATGAGGGTTCCTGTTGCTTTCACATCCTTACCAACATTTGTTTTGGTTTTAGCCATTTTAATGAGTGTGTAGTGATATCTTGTTGTTTTAATTAGCAGTTCCCTAATGATGCCATTATTTGCTTATTTGTCATCTGTATATCTTTGGTGAGGAGTCTGTTCAGATTTTTTCCCCATTTTGTAATTGGGTTGTTTGTTTTCTTTTTGTTGAATTTTAAGGGCTCTTTGTATATTTTGGATGCAAGTCCATTATCAGATATGCATTTTGCATTTTTTTCTCCCAATCTGCAGCTTATTTTTCATTTTCTTAACAGTGCCTTTTGCAGAACAGAATTTTTTAATTTTATTGAAGTCCAACTTAATTTTTTTCTTTCAGGGATCATGCTTTTCGTGTTGTATATAAAAAATGCACTGTCAAACACAAAGTCACCTAGATTTTCTCCTATGTTATCTTCTAGAAGTTTTATAGTTTTCTGTTTTACATTTAGGTCTGAGGTACATTTTGGATTAATTTTTGTGAAAGGTATAAGGTCTATGTCTAGATTCTTTTTTTTTTTTTTTGCATGTGGGTGTCCAGTTGTTTCAGCATTATTTGTTGGAAAGACTATCCTTTATCCATTGAATAGCCTTTGTTCCTTTGTCAAAGATCTGTTGACTCTATTTCTATATTTGAATTGGTCTATTTCTGGATTTTCTATCTTGTTCCATAGATCTATTTGTCTATTCTTTTGACAATATTACACTGTCATGATTACTTGATAGTAAGTCTTGATTTCTTTTTCTTTCTTTCTTCTGTTTTTTGTGCTTTAGATGAAAGTTTACAGAGTAAATTAGTTTCTCATTAAACAGTTAATTCATGAATTGCTTTGTGACATTGGTTGTCAACCCCATGATGTGTCACCACTCTCCCCTTCTCTACTCCGGGTTCCCTATTTCCATTCATCCAGTTTCCCTGTTCTTTCTCGTCTTTGCTTTTGGCTTGGTGTGCCCATTATTCTCATATACATGATTGAAGCATGTTCCTCATGTGTGTTATTGTTGGCTTTATTGACCAGTCTAATCTTTGGCTAAAGGAAAAACTCAGAAGTGACTTCAATACTGAGTTAAAAAGGTATCTGGAGGCCATAATCTCAGGGTTTATCTAGGCTCTGTCAGACCAGCAAGGCTTTGTGTGTGTGTGTGTGTGTGTGTGCGCGCACACACGCGTGTGCGAATTTGAATTTTGTTCTACATTTTTCTCCCACTCTTTCTGGGTCCCTTTATTCTGATCCCTGCCAGAGTAGTCCGTGGTGGTAACTGGGCACCATCTAGTTACTCTGAGCTCAGTCTAGTAGACTTTGTGGTAGTTGAAGTACATTAGTCCTTTGGACTAATCTTTCCTTTATGTCTTTGGTTTTCTTCATTCTCCTTTGCTCCAGCTGGGATGCGACCAGTATATGTACCTTAGATAGCCACTCCCAGACAATTAAGACTCCAGGTACTACTCACCAAAGTAGGATGTAGAACACTTTCCTTATAGACTACCTTATGCCAATTGAGATAGATGTTCTCTGAGACCATGATGCCCAGCCCTCAGCCTAGTAGCTTGGTCCCTCAGGACATTTGGATGTGTCTGTGAAGCTTCTATGACTTTCCCCTTGTAAAGTTGTGATGACTTCCCCAGTATTGTGTACTCTTACCCTTCACCAGAGTTACCACTCATCTAATATCTAGTTACTGTTCTTCCTTCCCCACCCCTCTTCTCACACATAACCATCAAAGATTATTTCTTTCTATGTAAAACATTTCATGAGTTGCTATAATAGTGGTCTCATGCAGTATTTGTTCCTTTGTGATTGACTTATTTCACTCAGATTCTGCCCTGAAGACCACAGCCTTCAGTATGGCTTACACCTCAACGTAAAGAAAACAAAAATTCTCACAACTGGACAAATAAGCAACATCATGATAAATGGAGAAAAGATTGAAGCTGACAAGGATTTCATTTTACTTGGATCCACAATCAATGCCCATGGAAGCAATAGTCAAGAAATTGAACAGCACATTATGCTGGGCAAAACTGCTGCAAAAGACCTCTTTAAAGTGTTGAAAAGCAAAGATGTCACCTTGAAGACTAAAGTGCACCTGCCCGAAGTCATGGTGTTTTCAATCACCTCATATGCATGCAAGAGCTGAACAATGAATAGAGAAAACCAAGGAAGAATTGACGCCTTTGAGTTGTGGTGTTGGCAAAGAATATTGAATATACCATGGATTGCCAAAAGAATGAACAGATCTGTCTTGGAGGAAGTAGAGCCAGAATGCTCCTTAGAAGCAAGGATGGCAAGACTACATCTCACACACCTTAGATATGTTATCAGTAGGGACCAGTACCTGGAGAAGGATGTCGTGCTTGGTAAAGTAGAGGGTCAGCAAAAAAGAGGAAGACCCTAAATGAGATGAATTGACACAGTGGCTGCACAATGGGCTCAAGCATAACAACAATTGTGAGGATGGTGCAGGACCAGGCACTGTTTCATTCTGTTGTACATAGGGTCTCTATCAGCCGTAACTCACTTGATGGCACCTAACAACAATGCACTCCAGATTCATTCATGTTGTGAGATGTTTTGAAGATTCATCATAGTTCTTTACCATTGCATAGTATTCCATTGTGTGAATGTACCATAGTTTGTTGATCCATTCATCTGTTGATGGGCACTTTGGTAGTTTCCATCTTTCTGCTTTTGCGAATCATGCTGCAGTGAACATGGGTGTGTGTATGTCTATTCATGTGATGGATCTTATTCCTCTAGGATATAGTCCTAGAAGTGGGATTGCTTGGATCGTATGGTATTTCAATCTCTAGGTTTTTAAGGAAGCAGCATATAATTTTGCAAAATGGTTGTACCATTTTGCATTCCTTTCAACAGTGCATAAGAGTTCCAATCTCGAGGCGGGGCCAAGATGACGGAGTAGTCAGACACTTTTGCTAAACCCTCTTACAACAAAGACCCGAAAAAAACAAGTGAAACAATTATATTTATGAAAAGCTAGGAGCCCTGAACATCAAAGACAAAGTTAGAAAATGGACTGAGAAGCAGGAGCAGGGAGAGACGGTTCAGAAGCAGAGAGGAGTTGCCAGACCTGAACCACCAGGAAGCCTCAGGTGGGCTAGTGGTGGTGTTCAGTCTCAGTTTCCTCAGGGAGAAACAGCCAGCCACACAGCCTACTCACACCTCCGGAAACAGAGAAGAATGGTGCTCTCAGCAAAAGCTAAGTACTTCCATATAATTTACTGCACCCCCAACCCCCAAGCTGGCTTCAGGGGCTGTCAATTTTCCTGGGCCTGAGATAGGCCCTGCTGTGTGCCCTGAGCCATTCTTCCACCCTTGGAGAAAGAATAAGTTCACAATGGGGTAAAAGATAATCTGCCAGCTCCACTAACATGGGGAGCTCAGGACAGAAGCAGCTCCTGTCCAGCATAAATGGTCCTTGGACTTTGAATACCTTTCCCCCCTGCATGGACCTGTGTGGGCCTATTTCAGGAGAATGGGCCCTTGTTGGAAGACTGCAACTGTTTCAGCTGTGTGGTGGAGAGGTGGATGTTAGATGTTTGACACCACTTGGCCTGTTAAGCATGGTCCTCAACTACCCACATCAGGAGCATAAGGACTGGTGGCTCCACTCAGGTCACCCAGCCATCCATGACAGGAGTCCAAGAATAACTGGTACCTCCCACTCCTTTGCATACAAAAAAAAGCATTGGGTTCCCATGATCCATCTGCAGAATCCACCCACCTGTGTGCTCTAGAGAACAGGGATGCACTTTCCTCACAGACACCCAAGGGACAGTTGTCAGCCCCTGCCTTGTTCAGAGTGTGACCCCCTGCTGCAAACAGATACTGGGACCTGCACCAATCATCCCTGCCCCTCTAAGACTGTAGGACAGAGCCTGTACCACACACTTGATAACCAACTACCTGGACACCTGAGCTGAATCCACACAAGAAAAGTGAGTGGACTCCTAGGCTCATATACCTGATAACAGCTCTAGCCATCTGGTGACAGGATGTTAGCGCTTCAAAGGCAAAAAATAATTGAGCTACCTCACTCAAGCAACCTATTTGGGCTAGGTTACAGAAAAACTTAACCATAAAATAAACTAATACACGAAGCTATAGATGCCTTGGAGACAACAGTCGATACTGAATCACATAAAGAAGCAGAACATGATCGCTTGAACAAGCTCTCAAAACAAAGAATCAAGGGATCTTCTAGATGAAGGTGCATTCCTGGAATTACTGGATGCAGAATACAAAAGATTAATACACAGAATTCTTCAAGACATCAGAAACAAGATCAGGAAGGAGATCAGGCAATATGTAGAACAAGCCAAGGAACACAAAGATAAAGCAGTTGAGGAAACTGAAAATGTTCTTCGAGAACATAAAGAAAAATTTAATAAGCTACAAGAATCCATAAAGAGACAGCAATCAGAAATTCAGAAGATTAACAATAAAATTACACAATTAGACAACTCAATAGAAAGTCACAGGTGCAGAATTGAGCCAGTGGAAGGCAGAGTTGGTGAGACTGAAGATAAAGCACATGGCGCCAATACTTTTAAAGAAAAACCAGATAAAAGAATGGAAAAAAGGAAACCCTAAGAATCATGTGAGACTATATCAAGAGAAATAACCTACGAGTGATTGGAGTACCAGAACAGGGAGGAATAACAGAAAATACAGAGAGAATTGTTGAAGATTTGTTGGCAGAAAACTTCCCTGATATCGTGAAAGATGAAAAGATATCTATCCCAGATGCTTATCGAACTCCATGTAAGGTAGAGCTTAAAAGAAAGTCACCAAGACATATTATAATCAAACTTGCCAAAACTAAAAGAGAGAATTTAAAGAGCAGCTAGGGATAAACAAAAAGTCACCTACAAAGGAGAGCCGATAAGAATAAGCTCGGACTACTCACCAGAAACCATGTATGCAAGAAGCTAATGGGATGACTTATATAAGGAATTGAAGGAAGAAAATTGCCAGCCAAGAATCATATACCCAGCAAAACCGTCTCTCAAATATGAAGGTGAAATTAGGACATCTCTAGATAAAAGTTGAGGGAATTTGTAAAAACCAAACCAAAGCTACAAGAAATGCTAAAGGGAGTTCTCTGGTTAGAAAATCAATAATATCAGATTTCAACTGAAGACTACAACACTGGACAGAGCAATCAGATGTGACCTCAGAAAGGGAAATTGCAAAAATAAATCAAAATAAAAAAATTCTCAGAACAAAGAAACAGCAATGTCATTATGTAAAAGAAGACAACGTCAAAACAATAAAGAGGGACTAAGAAATGTAGTCACACATCTTTCATATGGAGAGGAAGACAAGGCGATATAAGGAAATAAAAGTTAGGTTTAAACTCCAAAAAATAGGGGTAAATACCAAGGTAACCACAAAGGACACTAATAATCCTACACATCAAAATAAAATACAAGAAAAAAATAGAGACTCAGCAGAAACAAAATCAACAACAACAAGTCAGAGGAAAAGACAATATATAAAGATAAACTACTCAGAACAAAAAATTAAGTGGGAAAAAGAAACTGTCAGCAACACACAAAAAAGTACATCAAAATGACAGCACTAAACTCATAAACTCATACCTATCCGTAATTACTCTGAATGTAAATGGACTAAATGCACCAATAAAGACACAGAGAGTGGCAGAATGGATAAAAAAACATGATCCGTCTAAATGCTGCCTAAAAGAGACACACCTTAGACTTAGAGACACAAACAAACTAAAACTCAAAGGATGGAAAAAAAGGTATCAAGCAAACAACAATCAAAAAAGAGCAGGAGTGGCTATACTAATTTCAGACAAAATAGACTTTAAAGTTAAATCCACCACAAAGGATAAGGAAGGACACTATAAAATGATTTAAGGGGCAATATACCAAGAGGATATAACTATATTAATTATTTATGAACCCAATGACACAGCTTCAAAATACATAAAACAAACCCTAATAGCATTGAAAAGTGAGATAGACTGTGCCACAATTATAGTAGGAGACTTCAACACACCACTTTCGGTGTAGGACAGAACATCCAGAAAGAAGTTCGGTAAAACACCAAGGGTCTAAATGCCACAATCAACGAACTTGACCTCATAGACACATACAGAACACTCCACCCAACAGCAGCCAAGTATACTTTCTTTTCGAACACACAGGGAACATTCTCTAGAATAGACCATATATTAGGTCATAAAGCAAGCCTTAGCAGAATCCAAAACATCGAAATATTACAAAGTGTGTTTTCTGACCATAAAGCCATAAAAGTAGAAATCAATAACAGAAAAAGCAGGGAAAAAAATAAAACACTTGGAAACTGAACAATACCCTGCTCAAAAACGACTGGGTTATAGAAGACATCAAGGATGGAATAAAGAAATTCATAGAATCCAATGAGAATGAAAACACTTCCTATCAGAACCTTTGGGACACAGCTAAAGCAGTGCTCATAGGTCAATTTATATCACTAAATACACATGTACAAAAGAAAGAAAGGGCCAAAATCAAAGAATTACCCCTACAACTTGAACAAATAGAAAGAGAGCAACCAAAGAAACCGTCAGGCACCAGAAGATAGCAAATAATAAAAATTAGAGCAGAATTAAATGAAATAGAGAACAGAAAAACAACAGAAAGTGTTAACGAGATGAAAAGCTGGTTCTTTGAGAAAAAATTTAAAAAACTGATAAACCATTGGCCAAACTGACAAAAGAAAAACAGGAGAGGAAGCAAATAACCAGAATAAGAAATGTGATGGGCGACATTACAACAGGCCCAACAGAAATTAAAAGAATCATAGCAGATTACTACAAAAAATTATACTCTAACAAATTTGAAAACCTAGAAGAAAAGGGTGAGTTTCTAGAAACACACTACCTACCTCAATTAACACAAACAGAAGTAGAAAAACTAAATAAACCCATGACAAAAGAAGAGATTGACAAAGTAATTAAAAGAATCCCAACAAACAAAGCCTTGGCCCAGACAGCTGCACTGCACGGTTCTACCAAACTTTCAGTGAAGAGGTAACACCACTATTACAAAGGATATTTCAAAGCATAGAAAAGGACGGAGTACTCCCAAGCTCGTTCTATGAAACCAGCATATCCCTGATACCAAAAGCAGGTAAAGACACCACGACAACAACAAAAAAAGAAAATTACAAACCTATATCCTTCTTGAACTTAGACACAAAAATCCTCAACAAAATTCTAGCCAATTGAATTCAATAACATATCAAAAAAGTAATTCACGATGACCAAGTGGGATTCATACCAGGTAAGCAGGGATGGTTCAACATTAGAAAAACAATTAAGATAATCCATCATATAAATAAAAAAAAAAGACAAGGACCACATGATTTTATCAATTGATGCAGAAAAAGCATTTGACAAATTTCAACACCCATTCATGATAAAAAGTCTCGACAAAATAGGGATAGAAGGAAAATTCCTCAACATAATAAAGGGCATTTATACAAAGCCAACATCATCCTGAATGGAGAGAGTCTGAAAGCATTCCCCTTGAGATCGGGAAGCAGACAAGGATGCCCTTTATCACCACTCTTATTTAACATTGTGCTGGAGGTTCTAGCCAGAGCAATTAGGCTAGATAAAGAAATAAAGGGCATCCAGATTAGTAAGGAAGAAGTAAAAGTATCTGTATTTGCAGATGACATGATCTTATACACGGAAAACCCTAAAGAATCCTCAAGAAAAATTTGAAACTAATAGAAGAGTTCAGCAGAGTATCAGGATACAAGATAAACACACAAAAATCAGTTGGACTCCTCTACACCAACAATAAGAACATCAAAAAGGAAATTACCAAATCAGTGCCATTTATAGTAGCCCCTAAGAAGATAAAATACTTCGGAATAAATCTTACCAGAGATGTAAAAGATCTATACAAATAAAACTACAAGACACTACTGCCAGTAGCCAAAAGAGACCTACATAAATGAAAAAACATACCTTGCTCATGGATAGGAAGACTCAATGTTGTAAAAATCTCTGTTCTACCAAAAGCCATCTATTGATACATGCAATTCCAATCCAAATCCAAGCACATTTTTTAAGGAGATGGAGAAACAAATCACCAACTTCATATGGAAGGGAAACAGGCCCTGGATAAGTAAAGCATTACCGAAAAAGAAGAACAAAGTGGGAGGCCTCACTCTACCTGATTTTAGACCCTATTATACCACCACAGTAGTCAAAACAGCCTGGTACTGGTACAACAACAGATACATAGACCAATGGAACAAAACTGAGAATCCAGACATAAATAAATTCACTTATGAGCAGCTGATATTTAACAAAGGCCCAGTGTCAGTTAAATGGGGAAAAGACAGTCTTTTTAACAAGTTGTGCTGGCATAACTGGATATCCATCTGCAAAAAAAAAGAAAAAGAAACAAGACCCATACATCACACTTTGCACAAAACTGAGCTCAAAATGGATCAAAGACGTAAATATAAAATCTAAAATGATAAAGATCACAGAAAAAAAATAGGGACTACATTAGGAGCCATAATACGTGGCATAAAGAGTATGCAAAACATTACTAACAATGCTGAAGAGAACCTAGATAACTGGGAGCTCATAAAAATCAAACACCTATGCTCATCTAAAGAATTCACCAAAAGAGTAAAAAGATTAGCTACAGACTAGGAAAAAGTTTTAGCTATGACATTTTTGAAAAGCGTCTGATTTCTAAAATCTACATGATACTGCAAAAACAACTACAAAAAGACAAAATTCCCAATTAAAAAATGGGCAAAGGATATGAACAGGCACTTCAATAATGAAGACAGTCAGGTAGATAACACATACTTGAGGCAATGCTCACGATCATTAGCCATTAGAGAAATGCAAATCAAAACTTCAATGAGATTCCATCTCACTCCAACAAGGCTGGCATTAATGAAAAAAACAAAAAGAATAAATGTTGGAGAGTTTGTGGAGAGACTGGAACACTTATACACTGCTGGTGGGAATGTAAAATGGTACAACCACTTTGGAAATCAATTTGGTGCTTCCTTAGAAAGCTAGAAATAGAGCTACCATATGATCCAGCAATCCCACTCCTTGGAATATATCCTAGAGAAATGATAGCCTTTACATGAATAGATATATGCACACCCATGTTCATTGCAGCATTGTTTACAATAGCAAGAACATGGAAGCAACCAAGGTGCTCACCAACAGATGAATGGATAAATTCTGATTTATTAACACAATGGAATAGTATGCATTGATGAAGAACAATGATGAATCTGTGAAACATTTCATAACATGGAGGAATCTGGAAGGCATTATGCTGAGTGAAATTCGTTGCAAAATGACAAATATTGTATGAAACCACTATTATAAGAACTTGAGAAATAGTTTAAACAGAGAAGAAAATATTCTTTGATGGTTACGAGAGGGGGGAGGGAGGGAGGGAGAGGGGTTTTCACTAATTAGTAGATAACAGGTGAAGGGAAAGACAACACACAATACAGAATCTTCAGCACAACTGGACTAAACCAAAAGCAAAGAAGTTTCCTGAATAAACTGAATGCTTCAAAGGCTAGTGTAGCAGGGGCAGAAGTTTGGAGAACATGGTTTCAGGGGACATCTAAGTCAACTGGCATAATAAAATCTATTAAGAAAACATTCTGCATCCCACTTTGGTGAGTGGCGTCTGGGGTCTTAAACGCTACCATGCAGCCATCTAAAATGTATCAGTTGGTCTCAACCCACCTGGATCAAAGGAGAAAGAAGAACACCAAAGGCACAAGGAAATTATGAGCCCAAGATAGAAAGTCCACATAAACCAGAGACTCCATCAGCCTGAGACCAGAAGAACTAGATGGCTCCCACCTACAACTGATGACTGCCCTGACAGAAAACACAACAGAGAACCCCTCAGGGACCAGAACAGTGGGATGCAGACCTCAAATTCTCATAAAAAGACTGGACTTAATGGTCTGACTGAGACTAGAAGGACCTCAGAGGCCATAGTCTCCAGACTTTCTGTTAGCCCAAGATAAGAACTTTTCCCAAAGCCAACTCTTCAGATAGGGATTGGACTGGACTGTGGGACAGAAAATGATATTTGTGAAGAGTGAGCTTCTTGGATCAAGTAGACACATGAGACTATGTGGGCAGCTTCTGTCTGGAGAGGAGATGAGAGGGCAGAGGGGGTCAGAAGCTGGCCAAATGGACACGAAAATAGATAGTGGAGAGAAGAAGTGTGCTGTCTCATTAGGGGGAGAGCAACTAAGAGTAATAAAAAAAACAAACAAACCCGTTGCCGTCGAGTCAATTCCAACTCATAGCGACCCTTTAGGAAAGAGTAGAGCTGCCCCATAGAGCTTCCAATGAATGCCTGGTGGATTTGAACTCCCGACCTTTTGGTTAGCAGCCGTAGCACTTACCCACTATGCCACCAGGGTTTCCAGGAGTAAACAAACTGACAGACAGGTGGGGGCTAGCAAGGTGTATATAAGTTTTTGTCTGAGAAACTGATTTGGTTTGTAAACTTTCACTTGAAGCACAATAAAAATTAAAAAAAAAAGTTGCAATCTCCCTGCAGCCTCTCCAACATTTGTTATTTTCTGTTTTTTGGTTTTGTGCCAATAATGTTGGGATGAGATGGTGTGATGGTTAGATTGTGTGTCAACTTGGCTGGGCCATGAATCTCATTGTTTATATATGATCACTCTCATTGTCTTAGTTATCTAGTGCTGCCATAACAGAAATACCACAAGTGGATGGCTTTAACAAAGTGAAATTTATTTTCTCACAGCCTAGTAGGTTACAAGTCCAAATTCGCAGCATCAGCTCCAGGGGGAGGCTTTCTCCCTCTTTCGGCTCTCATCAAGGGGCTTCTCAGGCGCAGGGACCCTGGGTCCAAAGGAGGTACTCTGCTCCTGGTGCTGCTCTCTTGATGGTATGCGGTCCTCAACTGTCTGCTTGCTTCCTTTTTCTTTTAGCTCTTGAGAGATAAAAGGTGGTGCAGGCCCCACTCCAGGGAAACTCCCTTTACCTTGGATCAGGGAGATGACCTGACTAAGGGTGGTGTTACAATCCCAACCTAATCCTCTCAACATAAAATTACAATCACAAAATGGAGGACAATGACACAATACTGTAAATCATGGCCTAACCAAATTGATACACACATTTTTGGGTGGACATAATTCAATCCATGACACCCATGATGGAATCTGCTGTGAGTAGCCAAATCAGGTGAAAGGAAGTTTCTTTGGGAGTGTAACCTGCGTCTGAATATAAGCAGACGTTCTGGCTTTTTTGCTTGCTCTGGATTTTTTTTTTTTTTTTTACTGGATCCTGCAGTTGCCTCCTTTCATCTGACCTCCAGCTCTTGGGACTTGAGTGAGATATCAGCTTATCTGCTGATCTTGGGTTTCGTCAATCTTCCCAGCCTGAGAGTGGTAGTCCTGCTATCCACCTGCCTATCTTGGGTTCACCAGCCCTTGCGGCTATGTGAATCGAGAGAAGTCCCTATCCTGATCCATAGACTTGGGACATTCCAGCCTCTACAATTGCATGAGCTATTTCCTTGATATAAATCTCTCTCCGTATATATATTTATACACTTCACTGGTTTTGCTTGTCTAGAGAACCCAGCCTAAGACGTTTGGTACCGAGAGTGGTCCTAGAGAAACAAAGTTGTAAGAATGGGTTTTCTAAATTGGTTCTCAGGTCTGGTTAGTCTTAAAGACGTTGATGACTCTGCTTCCGGCAGTAAAGAGGGCACTGATAATCCATGGCATGAGGTGGCAATACACATGCGCAAAATATCACCACCAATAGATTAGGTATTGGTGAAAGGCAAGGCTCTGGATGAACTCGTGTGATTCCTTTATACAGGTTTGTCAGAATGAGAAGTATAAGGAAGCTGGTTGGTTGGTCCTACTTTCGCTACACAAACTGGAGAAAGAAAGAGATGTGCTCAGGACTTCAGAGTCAAAGCTCGATTGCCACATAAACGACTTCAAGGCTTCCACTTGTGCTTCGAAAGAAAGCCCTATTTCTTTTAGTAACAGAGCTGAAATTGCCAAAAAACAGACCCAGAGTCTTATTGTAATAGTGGCTAAATTATAATGCCAGCTCAATTGCCAACCTCGAGAGGTGTCTGATGTTAAAGTAAGGGCATTTATTGGGAAGAAATGGAATCATGAAACTTGGGGTGGGGATATACAGGCAGATAATCAGGAAGCTGGAGACACTGAGCCCCTAAATTCCGTTGAATCATTCCTGCCAACAGAATCACTCCCATCTGAAGACATTATTTCATGTTTGTCTGCTAAACCACTCTGCCCAGAAAGACCATTAGCCCCTCCATTACCATCTAATGAGATTAGCCATATCCCAGCTGCCACTAAAGAGCCCTTTCCAGAGTCATTGCCTGGGGCATCGCCTGAGGCTGCTGAATGTTCTCAAAACACTTCGCCACTACTGATTTTGACTCCTAGACCTGTAACTTAAGTCCCAGTGAGCCCCAAAAGGTGAAGTACGAAGTGTGACCCAGGAAGAGGTATGCTACACTCCAAAAGAACTGCTTGACTTTTCTAATATGTACAAACACAAACCTGGGGAATATGTGCGGGAATGGCTATTAAGGGTGTGAGATAATGGTGCAGGGAACATAAAGATGGATCAGTCTGAGTTTATTAATATGGGTCCACTAAGCACAGATTCTTCATTCAATGTTTCAGCTCAAGAACTCAGGAGAGGGTCTAATAGTTTATTTGGTTGTGTTGCTGAAGCATGGATTACGGGGTGGCCTACACTAAACCAAGTTGAAGTACCAGATCTGCCTTTGTATACTGTAGAAGAAGATATCCAAAGGCTTAGGGAAATTGGCATCCTAGAGTGAATTTATCAGGTTATACCCACAGACCCACACATGCAGTACCCAGAAGACACACCTTTTACCACAACTGTGAGGAACAAACTTGTGACGGGAGCTCCAGCATCCTTGAAGACTGCTGTGATTGTTATTTTATGTAAATCAGATTTGACAGTGGGAACTGCCCTAACTAAATTAAGACACCTAACTACAATGGGTATGATTGGACCCTGTGGTAGTAAAGGCCAAGTGGCTGCACTAAATTGACAAAGACAATGTGGGCGTGGTTACAGTAAGGATGGCAGAGTCGAAGCAGTAATCAGAAGAGTCTGACTCATATGGACTTATGGCATTGGCTACTTAGTCGTGGAGTCCCTAGGAGTGAAATAGATAGGAAATCTACTAAATATTTACTTGATCAGTACAAACAGGTGAATTCTAGTTCATGTGAACAGCAGTCTAACTCAAATCGCCAGAAGAGAGAGCCATGGTCCTTCAATCAATTTCCAGATTTGAGCAAGTTTAAAGACCTACAACCCCTTGAATGAAGGGTAGGCCAGGCCACCTTGAGGAAGGACTCCAATACACTGCCAAAAATGTTTATTGTTAACCTTTCTCCCAGTCTTCCCTAAAGTGATCTATGCCCTTTTACGAGAATGCTTGTTCATTGGGGAAAAGGAAATAATCAGACTTCGGGAATTACTGGATACTGGCTCTAAACTGACATTAATTCCAGAAGAACCAAAACTTCACTGTGGCCCACCAGTCAGAGTAGGGGCATATGGAGGTCAGGTTATCAATGAAGTCTTGGCTCATGTCCACCTCACAATAAGTTCAGTGTGTCTCTGAACACACCCTGTAGTGATCTCCCCAGTTCCAGAATGCATAATTGGAATAGATATACTCAGCAACTGGCAGAACCCCTACACTGGATCTCTGACAAATAGAGTAAGGGCTATTATGGTAGGAAAAGCCAAGTGGAAGCTGTTAGAACTGCCCCTTCCTAGGAACATAGTAAACCAAAAGCAATGCCGCATTCCTAGAGGGACTGCAGAGACTACTGCCACCATCAAGGACTTGAAGGATGCAGGAGTGGTGATTCCCACCACATCCCCATTCAACCCACCTATTTGGCCTGTGCAAAAAACAGATGGAGCTTGGAGAACTACAGTAGATTATCAAAAACCTAACCAGGTGGTGACTCCAATTGCAGCTGTTGTTTCATTTCTCGAGTAAATTAATACACCTCCAGGTATCTGGTGTGTAGCTATCAACCTGGCTAATGCCTTTTTCTCCATACCTGTCTCAAAGGACCGTCTGAAGCAGTTTGCCTTCAGCTGGCAAGGTCAGCAGCACACCTTCACTTGCCTACCTTGACGCTACATCAATTCTCCAGCCCTATGTAACAATTTAGTCCGAGGGGATCTTGATCGCCTTTCCCTTCTGCCAGACATCGCACTGGTCCATTACATTGATGACATCATGATGAATGACCCTAGTAAGAAAGAAGTGGCAATGACTCTGGACTTACTGGTAAAACATTTGTTTGATAGAGGCTGAGAAATTAGTCCCACAAAAATTCAGGCACTTTCCACCTCAGTGAAATTTCTAGGGGTCTGTTTGTGTGGGACATGTCAAGATATTCCTTCTAAAGTGAAGGATAAGTTATTGCACAAGGCCTAGTGGGCCTCTTTGGATTTTGGAGGCAAAACATTCCTCATTTGGGTGTGCTACTCCAGTCTATTTATCAAACAACGCTAAAAGCTGCTAATTTTGAGTGGGGCCCAAGACAAAAGAAGGCTCTGCAACAGCTTCAGGCTGCTGTGCAAGCTATTCTGCCACTTGGACCATATGATCCAGCTGATCCAATGGTGTTTGAAGTGTCAGTGGCAGAAAGAGATGCTGTTTGGAGTCTTTGGCAGGCCCCTATTGGTGAATTACAGCGCAGACCCTTAGGATTTTGGAGCAAAGCCCTGCCACCCTCTGCAGATAACTACTCTCCTTTTGAGAAACAACTTTTGGCTTGTTACTGGGCCTTAGTAGAGACTGAATGCTTAACCAATGGACACCAAGTCATCATGTGGCCTGAACTGCCCATCATGAACTGAGCATTGTCTGACTCACAGAGTCATAAAGTTGGACGTGCACAGCAGCATTCCATCATTAAATGGAAGTGTTATATACGAGATCAGGCCCGAGCAGGACCTGAAGGCATAAGTAAGTTGCATGAGGAAGTGACCCAAATGCCCCTGGCCTCTACTCTTGTCACATTATCGTCCATCTCCCAGTCTGAACCTATGGCCTCAAGGGGAGTTCTTTATGATCAGTTGACTGAAGAAGAGAAAACTAGCGCCTGGTTTACAGATGGTTCTGCTCAATATGCAGGCACCTCTCGAAAGTGGACAGCAGCAGCACTACAGCCCCTTCCTGGGACCTCCCTGAATGATGTGGTGAAGGAAAATCCTCTCAATTGGGCAGAACTTCAAGCAGTTTACCTGGTTTTTCACTTTGCTTGGAAGGAGAAATGGCCAGATGTGCAATTGTATACTGATTCATGGGCTGTGGCCAATGGTTTGGTTGGATGTTCAGGGACATGGAAGGAACGTGATTGGAAAATTGGAGACAAGGATTTATGAGGAAGAGGTATGTGGATAGACCTTTCTGAACGGGCCAAAGAAGTGAAGATATCTGTGTCCTGTGTGAATGCTCACCAAAGGGTGACCTCAGCAGAGGATGGTTTTTTAGTAATCAAGTGGATAGGATGGCACGTTCTGTGAACACCAGTCATCCTCTTTCCCCTGCTATTCCTATCATTGCTCAATGAACTCATAAACAAAGTGGCCATGGTGGCAGGGATGGAGGTTAGACATGGGCCCAGTAACATGGACTTCCACTCGCCAAGGCTTACTTGGCTACAGCCACTGCTGAGTGTCCAATCTGCCATCAACAGAAACCAACACTTAGTCCCTGATATGGCACCATCCCCCGAAGTGATCAGCCAGCAACCTGGTGGCAAGCTGATTACATTGGACCATTTCCATCATGGAAAGGGCAATGTTTTGTTCTTACTGGAATAGACACTTACTCTAGATGTGGATTTGCCTTCCCTGCATGAAATGCTTCTGCCAAAACTACCATCTGTGTACTTATCCACCATCATGGTATTCCACACAGCATTGCCTCAGCTCAAGGGATTCACTTCACAGCAAATGCTCATGGAATTCACTGGTCTTACCATGTTCCCCAATATCCTGAAGCAACTGCTTGATAGAACAATGAAATGGCCTTCTAAAACACAATTACAGTGCCAGCTAGGTGGCAATACCTTGCAGAGTTGAGGCAGTGTTCCCCAGGAGGCTGTATGTGCTCTAAACCAGCATCCAATATATGGTGCTGTTTCTCCCATAGCCAGGATTCATGGGTCCAGGAATCAAGGTGTGGAAATGGAGTGCCACCACTCACTATTACTCCTAGTGACCCACTTGCAAGATTTTTGCCTCCTGTCCCTTCGACCTTATGCTCTGCAGGTCTAGAGGTCTTAGTTCCAAACTGGAAGCCAAGAATGCCGCCTGGCCACTTTGGGCTCCTTATGCCTCTGGATCAACAGGCAAAGAAGGGAGTTACCATACTGGCTTGTGTGATTGATCCTGAATACCAAGAGGAAATTGGATTCATATTACAAAATGGAGGTAAAGAAGAATATGTCTGGAATGCAGGAGATCCCTTAGGGCATCTCAGTACTACCATGCCCTATGATTAAAGTCAAAGGAAAACTACAACAACCCAGTTCTGACCTGACTACTAATTGCCCAGACCCTTCAGGAATGAAGGTTTGGGTCATCCCAGAAGGCAAAGAACCACTACCAGCCGAGGTGTTTGCTGAGGGCAAAGGGAATACAAAATGGGAGGTGGAAGAAGGTAGTTCTAAATACCAGTTATGGCCATGTGACCAGTTGCAGAAATGAGGACTGTAATTGTTATGATTATTTCTGCTTTGTATGTTTGCATCAAATATTTTTGTTTTCTTATAAAATATAAGTGTAAACAGGGCTAGTGTGTTTTCGGTTGTACTTGTGTTAGTTGTATCATGTTAGGAGAAAATACGACTTTATAATTTTCTTTATTCAGAGATTATATATGGTTTAAGGAGATACGTACTTGTGCCAAGTTGACAAGGAGTGGGCTGTGATGGTTAAGATTGTTTGTCAGCTTGGCTGGGCCATGATTCTCAGTGTTTATGTGTGATCACTCCCATGATGGAATCTGCTGTGACTAGCCAGTCAGGTGAAAGGGAGTTTCCTTGGGAGTGTGGCCTGCATCTGAATATAAGCAGATGTTCTGGCTTTTTTGCTTGCTCTGGATCCTTCGGCTGCCTCCTGTTCGTCTGACCTCTGGCTTTTGGGTAGAGATGACATTTTCAGAATGTTGATTCTACCAATCCATGAGCATGGTATGTTTTTCCATTTATGTAGTTCTCTTTTGGTTTCTTGCAGTAATGTTTTGTAGTTTTCTTTGTATAGGTCTTTTACATCCCTGGTTAGATTTATTCCCAAGTATTTTATTTTTTTAGGGGCTATTTAAAAAAATTTTTTTTTTTTTATAAATGGTATTGCTTTTGTGATTTTCTTCTCACAGCTCTCTTTATTGGTGTATAGGAATCCAACTGATTTTTGTATGTTTATCTTGTATCTTGCCCCTCTAATGAATCTTTGTATTAGTTCCAGTAGCTTTCTTGTGGAGTCTTTTGGGCTCTTTCTGTATAGTATCGTATCATCTGCAAATAGGGATGGTTTTAATTCTTCCTTACCAGTTTGGATGCCGTTTATTTCTTTTTCTTGTGTTTTTGCTCTAGCCAGGACTTCCAGCACAATGTTAAATAGGAGTGGTGATAAAGGGCATCCTTGTCTTATTCCTATTCTCAGGGGGAAAGCCTTCAGCCTCTCCTCATTGATGAATGGTGTTGGCTGTTGCTTTTGTATACATGCCCTTTATTTTGGTAAGGAGTTTCCCTTCTTCTCCTATTTTACTGAGAATTTTTATCCAGAATGGGGGTCAAACTTCATTGAATGAGTTTTCTGCATTGATTGAAATGATCATGTGGTTCTTTCCTTTTTATTTATTTATGTGGTGAATTACATTGATTGAGTTTCTAATGTTGAACCGTCCTTGCATACCTCGTATCAATCCCAATTGCTCATGGTGTATTTTTTTATAGGGTGCTGAATTCTATTGGCTAGAATTTTGTTGAGAATTTTTGCATCTATATTCATGACAGATGTTGTTAGATGCCTTTGATTCAGTTCTGACTCATAGCGACCCTATGTACAATAGAAAGAAACACTGCCCAGTCCTGCATCATCCTCACAATCATTGTTATTCTTGTGCCCATTGTTGCAGCCACTGTGTCAATCAATCTCCTTGAGGGTTTTCTTCTTTTTCACCGACCCTCTACTTTACCAAACATGATGTCCTTCTCCAGGAACTGGTCCCTTCTGATAACATGTAAAAAGTATATGAGATGGAGTCTCTCCACCCTCACATCTAAGGAGCATTCTGGCTATACTTCTTCCAAGACAAATTTGTTCGTTCTTCTGGCAGTGCATGATATATTTAATATTTTTCTCCAGCACCATAATTCAAAGGGATCAATTCTTCTTCAGTCTTCTTTATTCATTTTCCTGTTTTCACATGCATGTGAGATGATTGAAAGCATCATGGCATGGATCAGGCACACCTTAGTCGTTAAAGTGAGATTTTTGCTTTTTAACACTTTAAAGAAGTCTTTTCCAGCAGTTTGTGTCAGTTGATTTCTTGACTGCTGCTTCCATGGGCATTGATTGTGGATCCAAATAAATTGAAATCCTTGTCAACTTCAATCTTTTTCCATTTATCATGATGTTGCTGAACTGGTCCAGTTGTGAGGATTTTTGTTTTCTTTATGTTAAGGTGTAATCCAACTGAAGGCTGTGGTCTTTGATCTTAATCAGTAAGTGCTTCAAGTCATCTTCACATTCGGCAAGCAAAGTTGTGTCATCTGCATATCACAGGTGGTTTGAATCTTCCCCCAGTTCTGATGCTATGCTCTCCTTCATATAGTCCAGTTTCTCTGATTATTTGCTCAAGGTACAATTGAATAAATATGGTGAAAAGATACAACCCTGATGCACACCTTTCCTGATTTTAAACCACATCAGATCCACTTGTTCTGTTTGAAACTGCCTCTTGGTCTATGTATAGGTTCTTCATGAGCACAATTAATTGTTATGGAATTCTCATTCTTCGTAATGTTATCCATAATGTGTTATGATCCACACAGTTGAATGCCTTTGTATAGTCAATAACACACAGGTAAACATCTTTCTGGTATTCTCTGCTTTCAGCCAAGATTCATATGACATAAGTAATGATATACCTTGTTCCACGCCCTCTTCTGAATCCAGCCTGAATTTCTGGAAGTTCCCTGTTGATGTACTGCTGCAACCGCTTTTGAATGGTCTTTGACAAATTTTACTTGTGTGTGATATTAATGATATTGTTCAATATTTTCCACATTCTGTTGGATCAGTTTTCTTTAGAATGGGCACAAATATGGATCCCTTCCAGTTGCTTGGCCAGGTAGTTCTCTTCCAAATTTCTTCGCATAGATGAGTGAGCACATCTAGTACTGCATCTGTTTGTTGAAATGTTTCAATTTGTATTCTGTCAGTTCCTGGAGCCTGGTTTTCTGCCAATGCCTTCAGTGGCACTTGGAGTTCTTCTTTCAGTACCATCAGTTCTTGATCGTATGCTACCTCTTGAATGGTTGAATGTCAACCAATACTTTTTGGTACAGTGACTCTGTGTATTCCTTCCATCTTCTTTTGTTGCTTCCTGAGTCATTAATAGTTTCCCCATAGAATCTTTCAATATTGCAACTTGAGGCTTGAATTTTCTCTTCAAATCTCTCAGCTTGAGAAATGCGGAGCATATTCTTCTTTTTTGGTTTTCTAATTCTAGGTCTTTGCACATTTCATTATAATGCTTTACTTTGTCTTCTGGAGCCATCCTTTGAAATCATATGTTAAGCTGTTTTACTTCATCATTTCTTCCTTTCACTTCAACTACTCTACATCAAGAGCAAGCTTCAGAGTCTCTTGTGACATCCATTTTGGTCTTTCTTTCCTGTCTTTTTAATGACCTCTTGCTTTCTTCATGAATGATTTCCTTGATGTCGTTCCATAACTCATCTGGTCTTTGGTCATTAGTATTCAGTGCATCAAATCTATTCTTGAGATGGTCTTTAAATTCAGGTGGGATATACTCATGGTCGTACTTTGGCTCTTGTGGACTTGTTTTATTTTTCTTCAAGTTCAGTTTGAACCTGCATATGAATAATTAATGGTCTGTTTCACAGTTAGCCCCTGGCCTTGTTCTGACTGTTGATATTGAGCTTTTCCACCATTTCTTTCCAGAGATGTCATCAATTTGATTCCTGTATATTTCATCTGGTGAGGTTCACGTGTATAATTGCCATTTATGTTGTTGAGAAATGTAATTTCCAACTACTGTTCCTTCTTTGTTTCCTTCCATCTTTCGCATTCCAATCACCAGTGATTATCAAAGCATCTTGATTGCATATTTTGTCAATTTCAGGCTGAAGAAATTGGTAAAAATCTTCAGTATCTTTATCTTTGGCCGTAGTGGTTAGTGCATAAATTTGAATAATATTCCTATCAACTGGTCTTTCTTGTAGGCTTATGAATATTATCCTATCACTGACAACATTGTACTTCAGGGTAGATTTTGAAATGTTCTTTTTGATAATGAATGAAACATTCCTCTTTAATTTGTCATTCCCGGTGTCATGGATTGAATTGTGTCCCCGCAAAATGTGTATCAACTTGGCTAGGTCATGATTCCCAGTATTGTGTGATTGTCTACCATTTTGTCATCTGATGTGATTTTCCTATGTGTTGTAAATCATACCTCTATGATGTTACTGAGGTGGGATTAGAAGCAGTTATGTTAATGAGGCAGGGCTCACTCTACAAGATTAGGTTGTATTCTAAGCCAATATCTTTTGAGATATAAAAATAAGAAGCAAGCAGAGAGACAGGGGGGCCTCATACCACCAAGAAACAAGAGTTAGGAGAATAGCATGTCCTTTGGACCTAGGGTCCCTGTGCTAAGAATCTCCTTGACTGCGGAAGATTGACGACAAGGATCTTCCTCCAGAGCCAACAGAGAGCGAAAGCCTTCCCTGGAGTTGGCACCCTGAGTTCGGACTTCTAGCCTTCTAGACTTTGAGAGAATAAATTTCTTTTTGTTAAAGCCATCCACTCGTGATATTTCTGTTATAGCAGCACTGGATGACTAAGACAGAATTTGGTACCGAGAGAGTGTGGTGCTGCTCTGACTGATACCTAAAATGTGGAAGCTGTTTTGAAACTCCAAATGGGTAGAGGCTGGAAGAGCTTTAAGATTTCCTTGAAGAGACTCTTGGTGGAATTATGGACATCAAAGAGAATTCTGGTGAAGACTAAGAAGGATGTGAGGAGAGTTGTTACACTGGAGATGGTGCAGATGGTGAGAAGCAGCAGCAGAGAAATGGCAGCAGCAGAACCAGGAGACCAGCATGAGACAGCACTGGAGCCAACCCATGGAGTGCAAGAGCTTAGTACCTTTGCACAGGCTTCCTGGTGGAGTGTGTTGCCCCTGAGCATTTATCGGTGGAGCTGAGCTTGTCGACCCATGGTGTAAGAGAACTGAGTGCTTTCTGGCCGAAGTTTACTGGTGGAGTGCAGTGCCTCCAGGCACTTATCAGTGGAGCTAAAGAGCTTTGGAACACTTGCCCCAGCAGGGCAGACACAGTTGGTGAGGCCAAGGGGCTGACAGGCCAAGGAACAAGGAGCAGAAGCTGAAAAGACAAGGAACACAGGAAGCAGATCTGCCTCAGTCTCAAATGGTAGAACCATGTCCTCTGGGTTCTCAAAGGGTCGAGTTGCCACTCAGATGGAGAGGAGAATGGGGCCGCCCACAACTGAGCGAGCAGAGTTGCCTTTCCAGTGGTCCTGGAAGACAGAGGTGAAGCCCAGGGCTGAAGGGCCTCCACTCAAAATCTAGAGAGTGTGTTCAATACCTAGAATTTAGAGGCCAGGGCCATTGTCTAAATGGTCTCAGAGAGCAGAGGATTACTTTCAAGCCTTAAGGGCTAATGTAATGTGTTCTCCTGACTTGCTTGGTGCCTGTTATCCCTTCTTTCTCTCCAATTCCTCCCATTTGTAATGGAAATGTATACCTTGTGGTTGTTCCACCATTCTACTTTGGAAGCAGATAATTTGTATTCTCAATCTCACAAATGAAGAGGAATTTTTGGATTTTGGACCTGGAGTTGATTTAAGATGTTTACTATGATATGATGAGGTGAATGTGTTTTACATGTGACAAGGAAATGAATTTTGGGGGGTGAAGGGTAGAATGTCATGGATTGAATTGTGTCCCCCAAAAATGTGTGTCAACTTGTCTGGGCCATGATTCCCAGTATTGTGTGATTGTCTACCATTTTGTCATCTGATGCAATTTTCCTATATGTTGTAAACCATACCTCTGTGATGTTAATGAGGCAGGATTAGAGGCAGTTATGTTAATGAGGAATGACTCAATCTACAAGATTAGGTTGTGTCTTAAGTCAATCTCATTTTTAGATATAAAAGAGAGAAGCAAGCAGAGAGACAAGGGGACCTCATACCACCAAGAAACAAGAGCCAGGAGAATAGTGCATCCTTTGGACCTGGGGTCCCTGTGCTGAGAAGCTCCTTGACTGGAAAGATTGCTGACAAGGACCTTCCCCCTAAGCCTACAGAGAGAGAAGGTCTTTCCCTGGAGCTGGCTCCCTGCTTTCAGGCTTCTAGCCTCCTAGACTGTGAGAGAATAAATTTCTCTTTGTTAAAGCCATCCACTTGTGGTGTTTCTGTTATTGCAGCACTAGATATTTGAGATAGTTCTCTAACCAAAGGACTCCCTTTAATAATTCTTGTAAGTTTGGTTTGGTTTGTACAAATTCCCTTAATTTCTGTTTATCTGGAAATGTTGTTTATCTGTTTATCTAGAAATTTGCCTATCATATTCGAGCATATTGTAAGATTCTTGGCTAGCAATTTCGTTCTTTCAAGGTTTTATATATATCATCCCATTGCCTTCTTGCCTGCATGGTTTCTGCCCAGTAATCTGTGCTTAGCCTTATTGTTTCTCCTTTGTATGTGACTCTTTGTTTTTCTCGAGCTTTTCTCAAGATTCTTTCTTTGTCTTTGGTTTTGTCAAATGAGATTATAATGTCTTTGTGACCTTCTTTTGGGTCTATCCTATATGGGGTTCATTGAGATTCTTGGATGGTCAGCTTTTCGTCTTTCATGATATTAGGAAAGTTTTCTGTCAGCAAATCTTTAGTGATCCTCTCTGTGTTTTCCATTTTCTCCCCCATTCTGGAACTCTGGTCATATGCAAATTTTTGCTCTTGATTTTATCCCACATATTTCTTAGTTTTTATTAATTTTTATTCATTCTTTTCTCTGATTTTTCCTCAAAAAGTGACACCCATAGATTTGTCTTCAATTTTGCTGATTCTGTATTCCATTGCTTCAAATTTGCTCCGAAAGCTTTCTGTAGTGTTGTGGATTTCTGAAATTTTGTTGTTTATCTCTTAGATTTCTAATTGCTATTTTTGTATGATTTCTAATAGTTTATTTATTTTGACATTTTGTTCTTGTATTATTTTCCTGAATTCTTCTATTGCTTTGTCTGTGTTTTCCTTGAATTTGGCTGTTTTTTTCTATTTTTTCCATGATTTTTCTGCATTTTACTTGATCTCTTTCATAATCTCTTGGACAGCCCTGAGTATTAGACTTTTGAGTTCCCTATCAGGTAGTTTTCATCACCTGTCTGTCAGTTTGCCATAGTGTGGTGGTGTGATCATTAAAGTTGTGTGTTAATGTGGCTGGGCCATGATTCTCAGTAGTTTGGCAGTTATGATGTAGTTTGGCAGTCATATGGTGATGTGATCACTTCCATGGTAAGCTTCCATGCAATGTGATCACCTCCATGATAGCAATATGCTTTGAGTAGCCGATCAGTTGAAAGGGAGTTTACTTGGGGTTGTGGGCTGCATCGAATATAAGTAGACTCTCTGGCAAGGCTCGTGGGCTTTTGCTTACTCTGGATCCTGCAGCTGGCTCCTGTTTATCTGACCTCCAGTTCTTGGAACTTGAGCTAGCAACTTACCTGCAGTCTTGCCTGCCAAACTTGGGATTCATCAGTCTTCACAGCCTGTGAGCAAGAGCCCTGCTGTCTGACCTGCCAAACCTGGATTCACCAGCCCCTGTGGCTACGTGAATCAGGAGAAGCCTCCAGCCTGACCTACAGATTTCATACGTTCTAACCTCTACAACTGCTTGAGCCATTTTCTTGATATAAATCTCTTTATATAGATATTTATATGCTTTACTGGTTTTGCTTCTCTAGAGAACCCAGCCTAAAACAGGTGGCATTTTCATTTTCAGCAAGCAAGGTTATGTCATCTGCATATCACAAGTTTTTAACGAGTCTTCTACCAATCTTGATGCCATGTTCTTCTTCATATAGTCCAGCTTCTCAGATTATTTGCTCAGCATAAAGATTGAATAAGTATACACCTTCCCTGATTTTAAACTACACAGTATCCTATCGTTGTGCTTGAACAACTGAGCACAATTAAGTGTCCTGGAATTCCCATTCTTCGCAATGTTATCCATAATTTGTTATGATCCACACAGTTGAATGCCTTTGCATAGTCAATAAAACACAGGTAAACATCTTCCTGGTATTCTCTGCTTTCAACCAAGATTCATCTGAAGTCAGCAATGTTATCCTTCATTCCACATTCTCTTTTGAGTCTGGCTTGAATTTCTGGCAGTTCCCTGTGGATGTAGTGCTGCAACCATTTTTTAATTATCTTCAGCAAAATTTTACTTGTGTGTGGTATTAATGATGTTGTTCAGTAATTTCCACATTCTGTTGGATCACCTTTCTTTGGAATGTGCACAAATATGGATCTCTTCCATTTGGTTGGCCAGGTAGCTCTCTTCCAAATTTCTTGGCATAGATGAGTGAGCACCTCCAGCACTGCATCCGTTTGTTGAAACATCTCACTTGGTATTCCATCAATTCCTGAAGCCTTGTTTTTCACCAATGCCTTCAGTGCAGCTTGGGCTTCTTCCTTCAATACCATCAGTTCTTGATTATATGCTACCTCCTGAAATGTGTGAACGTTGAAAAATTCTTTTTGGTACAGTGACTCTGTGTATTCCTTCCATCTTCTGATGCTTCCTGTGTCGATCATTATTTTGCCCATACCAAAAAGCCAAAACCAAACCCGTTGCCATTGAGTCGATTCCAACTCATAGCGACCCTATAGAATCCTTCAAAATTGCAACTCAAGGCTTGAATTTTTTATTCAGTTCTTTCAGCTTGAGAAATTCTGGGAATGTTCTTCCTTTTTGGTTTTCTAACTCCAGGTCTTTGCACATTTCATTAAATACTTTCTCTTCTTGAGCTGCCCTTTGAGATCTTCTGTGTAACTCTTTTACTTCATCTTTTCTTCCATTCACTTTAACTACTTGACTTTCAAGAACAAGTTTCAGAGTCTCTTCTGACATCCATTTTGGTCTTTTTTTTTCCTGTCTTTTTAATGACCTTTTACTTTCTTCATTTATGATGTCCTTGATGTCATCCAGAAACCCTGGTGGCATAGTGGTTAAGTGCTATGGCTGCTAACCAAAGGGTCGGCAGTTCGAATTCGCCAGGCGCTCCTTGGAAACTCTATGGGGGCAGTTCTACTCTGTCCTATAGGGTTGCTATGAGTCGGAATCGACTCAATGGCACTGGGTTTGGTTTGGTTTTTGGTGATGTCATCCCACAAGTCATTTGGTCTTCAGTTGTTAGTGTTCATTGCATCAAACATATTCTTGAAATGGTCTCCAAATTCAGGTGAAATACACGCAAGGTCAAATTTAGTTCTCATGGACTTGTTTTAATTTTCTTCATCTTCCACTTAAACCTGTGTTTAAGCAATTGATTCTCTGTTCTGGAGATGGCTCTTGGCCTTGCTCTGACTGATGATATTGAGCTTTTCTTTTGTCTCTTTCCACAGACATAGTTGATTTGATTCCTGTATATTCCATCTGGCAAGGTCCGCATGTATAGTCACTGTTTACATTGTTGAAAAAATGTATTTGCAATGAATAAGTCATTTGTCTTACAAAATTCTATCATGCAATCACTGGCATCGTTTCTATCGCCAAGGCCATATTTTCCAACTACTGATCCTTCTTTGTTTCCATCTTTCACATTCCAGTCACCAGTAATTATCAACGCATCCTGATTGTATGTTTGATCAGTTGCAGACTGCAGAAATTGGTAAAGATCTTTAATTTCCTTGTCTTTAGCCTTTTCATATAAACTTTAAAATTGGTTTGTTGATATCCTCAAATTACCTTGTTAGGAGTTTAAATGAGATTGCTTTAAATCTGTAGATCTAGTTTGGAAAAACTGGTATCTTAACAATATTGAGTCTTCCTATACATGAACATGAAATATCTATTTGTTTAGATCTATTTTGATTTCTTTCATCGCAGTTTTGTAGTTTTCTTCATAAGGATCTTGTCCATATTTTGTTAGATTTGTGATTATTTCTTTTTTTTTTTGGTGTTAATGTAAATGGTGTTGGGCTTTTTATTTCAAATTCAATTGTTCATTGCTAGTACATACGAAAGCAATTTTCTGTTGTATGTTAACTTCGTGCCTCGCACCTTTGCTAACTAGTTCCAGATTTTTTTTATTGTTGATTCTTTTGGATTTTCTATATAAACTTCCATGTCATCCAAGAACAAAGACTTTTTTTTGTTCTTTCCTAGTGTATGTGCCTTTTTATTTCCTTTTGTTGTCTTATTGAATTATCTAGGTTTTCTAGCGTGTTGAATAAGAGTAGTGAGAGGAGACATCCTTTTCTTGTTCCCAATCTTAGGGAGAAAGCATCTAGTTTCTCACCATTAAGTATGATGCTCCCTTAGGTTTTTCGTAAATGTTCTTCCTTAAATTGAGAAAGGTCCCCTGTTTTCCTAATTGGCTGAGAGTCTTCATCATGAATAAATGTTGAATTTTGTCAAAAGCTTTTCATGCAACTATTGATATGATCATACGGCTTTTCTCCTTTAGCCTGTTGATGTGATGGATACATTAATTGATTTTCAAATGTTAAACCAGCCTTGTATACCTGGAATATAACCCATCATGTCATGGTATATAATTCTTTCTATACATTATTGGGTTTGATTTTCTAATAGTTTGCTGAGGATTTTTGCATCTATGTTCATGAGAGATATTGACCCGTAGTCTTCTCTTCATGTAATGTCTTTGTCTGGGTTTGGTATTAACGCAATGCTGGCCTCACAGAATAAGTTACAAAGTATTCTACTTCTATTTTCTGGACAGGTTGTGGAGAATTTATGTAATTTCTCCCTTAAAATTTTGGTAGAACTAACCAGTAAAATCATCTGGGCTTGATGCTTTCTTTTTTGGAAGGTTATTAACCATTGATACAATTTAATAGATATGGATCTATTCAGATGATCTGTTTCTACCTGTGTGAGTTTTAGTAAGTTGTGTCTTCCAAAGAATTGGTCCATTTTACCTAAGTAATCAAACTTGTGGGCATTGAGTTATTCATATTATTCTTTTAATATCCATGGGACCTCACTTTCATCTTTTTTAAAATTTTATTGTGGTAAATATATATAAGAAAACATTTGCCATATTTTGGCCATTTTTAAGTATATGATTAAGCGACAGTAACTACATTTACCCTGTAGTGCCACCATCACCACTACTCATTTCCAAATGTTTTTCATCACCCCAAATATAAATTCAGTACCCCTTAAACAATAACTACTCCTTTCCCCTCCCCCAACTTCTGATCATCTATAATAAACTTTTGTTTCTATGAATTTGCCTATTCTACATATTTCATATAAATGTAATTATACAATATTTGTGCTTTTGTGTCTGACTTATTTTACTCAGCATAATGTTTTCAAGCTTCATCTGTGTTGTAGCTTGTATCAGAACTTCATTTCTCTTTATGACTGAATAATGTTCCTTTTTGTATGTATATACCACTTTTTGTTTATCCATCCATTTGGTGATGGACACTAGGGTTTTTTCCACCTTTTGGCTATTGTGAATAATGATGCAATGAACATTGGTGTACAGTCTTTTTTTGAGTTCCTGCTTTCAAATTTTGGGGGTATATACTTAAGGGTGGAATTGCTTGGTCATATGGTAATTTTATGCTTTTGAAGAACAGCCAGACTGCTTTCCTCAACAGCTGCACCATTTTACATTCCCACCAGCAATGGACAAGGGTTCCAATTTCTCCACATCCTTGCCAACACTTATTATTTTCCCTTTTTTTTTCTCATATTAGCCATCCTAGTGATTGTGAAGTTGTATCTCATAATGATTTTGATTTGCATTTCCCTAATGACATTGGGGGGCCCTGGTGGTGCAGCGGTTAAGCGTTTGGCTGCTAGCCAAAAGGACGGCAATTCAAGTCCACCAGCCACTCCTTGGAAGCCCTATGGGGCAGTTCTACTCTGTCCTATAGTGTCGCTATGGGTCAGAATCGACTCGACAGCAACTTTTTTTTTTTAATGACATTGGAGCCCTGATGATACAGTGGTTAAGAGCTGTGGCTGCTAACCAAATGGTTGGCAGTTCCAATCCACCAGCTGCACCTTGGAAACCATAAGCAGCAGTTCTACACTGTACTAGAGGGTCACTATGAGTTGGAATCAACTCAATGGCAATGGGTTAATGACATCAAGCAGCTTTTCCTGTGCTTATTGGCCATTTGTATATCTTCTTTAGAAAAATGTCTATTCAAGTCCTTTGACCTTTTTTAATTGGGTTGTTTGTCTTTTTGTTTGTTGACTTGTAGAAATTCCTTATATGTTGTGGATGTTAAACACTTATCAGATATATGGTTCCCAAATATTTTCTCCCATTCTGTACATTCTCTTCACTTTGTTTCTAAAGTCCTTTGATGCAAAAAGTTTTTTAATTTTGATGAAATCCAATTTATCTATTTTGTCTTTTTTTGCTCTTTCATTTTTTGTATTTGTAATATGTGTCTTCTCACCTTTTTGGAGGGATTACCCTAGCTAGAGTTTTACCAATTCTATTGAGCTTTTCAAATAACTGCTTTTAGTTTCATTGATTTCCTGTTTGCAATTTCATTTATTTCTTCTCTAATTTTTATTATTTCTTTTCTTCTGCTAACTCTGGATTTAATTTGCTCTTCTTTATTCTAGTTTCCTAAGGTGCTTTAAGTGAAAGTTTACAAATCAAGTCAGTCTCTCACACAAAAACTTATATAACCTTGCTGCAGCCCCCAATTGCTCTCTCCTTAATAAGACAGCCCACTCCCTCTCTCCACTCTCTTCTTTCAGATCCATTTCACCAGCTTCTAATGCCTTCTACCATCTCATCTCCCCTCCAGGCAGGAGATGCCAACATAGTATCAAGTGTACACCTGATCCAGGAAGCTCACTCCTCACCAGCATCCCTCTCCATCCCATTGTCCAGTCTGATCCCTGTCTGAAGAGTTGGCTTTGGGAATGGTTCCTGTCCTGGGCCAACAGAAGGTCTGGAGGCCATGACCCCTGGGGTTCTTCAAGTCTCAGTCAGACCATTAAGTCGGGCCTTTTTATGAGAATTTAGGGTCTGCATCCCACTGTTCTCCTGCTCCCTCGGGGGTTCTCTGTTGTGTTCCCTGTCAGGGCAGTCATTGGTTGTAGCCAGGCAGCATCTAGCTCTTCTGGTCGCACGCTGATTTAGTCTCTGGTTTATGTGGCCCTTTACATCTCTTGGGCTCGTAATTACCTTGTGTCCTCCGTGTTCTTCATTCTCCTATGCTCCAAGTGGTCTGAGACCAATTGATGCATCTTAGATGGCTGCTTGCTAGCATTTAAGATCCCAGATGCCACTCTCCAAAGTGGGATGCAGAATGTTTTCTTAATAGATTTTATTATGCCAATTGACTTAGATGTCCCCTGAAACCATGGTCCCCAAACCCCTGCCCCTGCTACACTGGTCTTCGAAGCATTCAGTTTATTCAGGAAACTTCTTTGCTTTTGGTTTAGTCTAATTGTGCTGACCTCGCCTATATTGTGTGTTGTCTTTCCCGTCACATAAAGTACTCCTTACCCTCTCCCACCTTCCCTCCCTCCCCATCTTGTAACCATCAAAGAATATTTTCTTTTCTGTTTAAACTATTTCTCGAGTTCTTATAATAGTGGTCTTATACAATATTTGTCCTTTTGCAAGTAATTTCACTCAGCATAATGCCTTCCAGTTTCCTCCAGGTAATGAAATGTTTCACAGATTCATCACTGTTCTTAATCGATGCATAGAATTCCATTGTGTGAATATACCATAATTTATTTATCAAATCATCCATTGATGGGCAAGTTGGTTGCTTCCATCTTTTTGCTGTTTTAAACAGTGCTGCAATAAACATGGATGTGCATATATCTGTTCCTGTAAAGGCTCTTAATTCTCTAGGATATATTCCAAGGAGTGGGATTGCTGAATCGTATGTTAGTTCTCTTTCTAGCTTTTTAAGGAAGTGCCAAATCAATTTCCAAAATGGTTGTGCCATTTTACATTCCCACCAGCAGTGTAGAAGTGTTCCAATCTCTCCACAGCCTCTCCAACATTTATTATTTTGTATTCTTTGGATTAATGCCAGCCTCGTTGGAGTGAGGTGGAATCTCATTGTAGTTTTGATTTTCATTTCTCTAATGATAGAGAGCATTTCCTCATGTATCTGTTAGCTACCTGAATATCTTCTTTAGTGAAGTGTCTATTCATATCTTTTGCCCACTTTTTAATTGGGTTATTTGTCTTTTTGTAGTTGAGTTTTTGCAGAATCATGTAGATTTTAGAGATCATAAATATCACAGCTAAAAAGTTTTTCCCAGTGTGTAGGTAATCTTTTTACTCTTTTGGTGAAGTCTTTGGATGAGCATAGGTGTTTGATTTTTAGGAGCTCCCAGTTATCTAGTTTTCTTCGGCATTGTTAATAATGTTTTGCATACTGTTTATGCCATGTATTAAGGCTCCCTATTTTTTCTTCCATGATCTTTATCGTTTTAGATTTTATATTTAGGTCTTTGATCTATTTTGAGCTCCTTTTTGTGCATGGTGTGAGGTATGGATCTTGTTTCATTTTTTTGCAGATGGATATCCAGTTATGCCAGCACCTTTTGTTAAAAAGACTGTCTTTTCCCCGTTTAATTGCCTTGGGGCCTTTGTCAAATATGAACTGTTCATATGTGGTTGGATTTATCTGGATTTTCAATTCTGTTCCATTGGTCTATGTATCTGTTGTTGTACCAGTACCAGGCTGTTTTGGCTACTGTGGTGGTATAATAGGTTCTAAAGTCAGGTGAAGTATGGCCTGCCACTTTGTTCTTCTTTTTCAGTAATGCTTTACTTATCCAGGGCGTCTTTCCCATCCATATGAAGTTGGTAATTTGTCTGTCCATCTCATTAAAAAATGTCATTGGAATTTGGATTGGAATTGCATTAAATATATGGATCGCTTTTGGTAGAATAGATATTTTTACAATGTTAAGTCTTCCTATCCATGAGCAAGGTGTGTTTTTCCACTTATGGAGGTCTCTTTTGGTTTCTTGCAGAAGCGTTTTTTAGTTTTCTTTGTATAAGTCTTTTACATCTCTGGTAAGATTTATTCCTAAATATTTTATCTTCTTGGGGGCTACTGTAAATAGTATTGATTAGGTGGTTTCCTCTTTGATGTTCTTTTCATTGGTGTAGGGGAATCCAACTGATTTTTGTATGTTTATCTTATATCCTGATACTCTGCTGAACTTTTCTATTCATTTCACTAGTTTTCTTGAGGATTCTATATGGTTTTCTGTGTATAAGATCATATCATCTGCAAATACAGATAGTTTTACTTCTTCCTAACCATCTGGATGCCATTTATTTTATTTTTTTAAATACTTTTTCTTTTGCTTTAAGTGAAAGTTTAAAATCAATTCAGTCTCTCACACAAAAACCCATAATCAAGTTGCTACATACTCCCAATTACTTCCGCCCCCCCCATGAGACAGCCCACTCCCTCCTTCCACTCTGTTTTCGTAACCATTTTGCCAGCTTCTAAGCCCCTCTATCTCGCATCCCCCCTCCAGACAGGAGATGCCAACATTGTCTCAAGTGTCCACCCTAACCAAGTAGCTCACGCCTCACCAGCATCCCTCTCCAACCCACTGTCCAGTCCAATCCAAGTGTGATGAGCTGGATTTGGGGATGGTTCCTGTAGTGGGCCAACATAAGGTCAGGGGCCTTAATCACCGGGGTCCTTCCAGTCTCAGTCAGACCATTAACTCTGGTCTTTTTATGAGAATTTGGGGTCTGTATCCCATTGTTCTCCTGCTCCCTCAGGGGTTCTCTGTTGTGTTCCTCATCAGGGCAGTCATTGGTTGTGGCCAGGCACCATCTAGTTCTTATGGTCTCAGGATGATGTAGCTTCTGGTTCATGTAGCCCTTTCTGTCTCTTGGGCTCGTTATTGTCTTGTGTTCTTGGTGTTCTTCATTATCCTTTGATCCAGGTGGGTTGAGACTCATTGATGTATCTTAAATGGCCACTTGCTAGCATTTAAGACCCCAGAAGCCACATTTCAAAGTGGGATGCAGAATGTTTTCATAATAGATTTTATTATGCCAATTGACTTAGATGTCCCTTGAAATCATGGTCCCCAAGCCCCTGCCCCTGCTTCGCTGACCTTCCAAGCATTCAGTTTATTCAGGAAACTGCTTCGGTTTAGTCCAGTTGTGCTGACCTCCACTGTGTTGTGTTGTCCTTCCCTTCACCCAAAGTAGTTCTTGTCTACTATCTATTTCGTAAGTACCCCTCTCTCACCCTCCCTCCCTCCCCCTCTTGTAACCATCAAAGAATATTTTCTTCTCTGTTTAAACTATTTCTCAAGTTCTTATAATAGTGGTCTTATACAATATTTGTCCTTTTGCAACTGACTAATTTCACTCAGCATTATGCCTTCCAGATTCATCCATGTTATGGAATGTTTCACAGATTCATCGCTGTTCTTTATCGATGCGTAGTATTCCATTGTGTGAATATACCATATTTTATTTATCCATTCTTCCGTTGATGGGCACCTTGGTTGCTTCCATCTTTTTGCTATTGTAAACAGTGCTGCAGTAAACATGGGTGTGAATATATCTGTTTGTGTAAAGGCTCTTATTTCTCTAGGATATATTCGGAGGAGTGAGATTTCTGGGTCATACGGTAGTTCTATTTCTAGCTTTTTAAGGATACGCTAGATTGATTTCCAAAGTGGTTGTACCATTTTGCATCCCCACCAGCAGTGTAGAAGTGTTCCAATCTCTTCACAGCCTCTCCAACATTTATTATTTTGTGTTTTTTTGGATTAATGCCAGCCTTGTTAGAATGAGATGGAATCTCATTGTAGTTTTGATTTTCATTTCTGTAATGGCTAATGATAGCATTTCTTCACGTATGTGTTAGCCGCCTGAATGTCTTCTTTAGTAAAGTGTCTGTTCATATCCTTTGCCCATTTTTTAATTCAGTTGCTTGTCTTTTTGTGGTTGAGTTTTAGCAGAGTCATGTAGATTTTAGAGATCAGATGCTGGTTGGAGATGTCATACCTGAAAATTCCTTCCCAATCTATAGGCGGTCTTTTTACTGTTTTGGTGAAGTCTTTAGATGAGCATAGGTGTTTGACTTTTAGGAGCTCCCAGTTATCTGGTTACTCTTTGGCCTTTTCAGCAATGTTTTTTATGCTGTTTATGCCATGTATTAGGGCTCCTAACATTGTCCCTATTTTTCTTCCATGATCTTTATCGTTTTAGATTTTATGTTTAGGTCTTTGATCCATTTGGAGTTAGTTTTTGTGCATGGTGCGAGGTATGGGTCCTGTTTCATTTTTTTGCAAATGGATATCCAGTTATGCCAGCACCATTTGTTAAAAAGACTATCTTTTCCCCAATTAACTGACACTGGTCCTTTGTCAAATATCACCTGCTCATATGTGGATGGATTTATATCTGGGTTCTCAATTCTGTTCCATTGGTCTATATGCCTGTTGTTGTACCAGTACCAGGCTGTTTTGACTACTGTGGCTGTATAAATAGGTTCTGAAATCAGGTAGAGTGAGGCCTCCCACTTTGTTTTTCTTTTTTAGTAATGCTTTACTTATCCTGGGCTTCTTTCCCTTCAGTATGAAGTTGGTGATTTGTTTCTCCATCTCTTTAAAAAATGTCATTGGAACTTGGATCGGAAGCGCATTGTATATACAGATGGCTTTTGGTAGAATAGACATTTTTACAATGTTAAGTCTTCCTTTACATGAGCAAGGTATTTTTTTTCCACTTACGTAGGTCCATTTTGGTTTTTTGCAGTAGTTCCTTGTAGTTTTCTTTGTATAGGACTTTTACATCTTTGGTAAGATTTATTCCTAAGTATTTTATCTTCTTGGGGGCTACTGTGAATGGTATTGCTTATGTGGTTTCCTCTTCGATGTTCTTTGGTTGGCGTAGTGGAATCCAACTGATTTTTGTATGTTTATCTCGTATCCTGATACTCTGCTGAACTGTTCGTTTCGCTAGTTTTCTTGAGGGTTTTCTGTGTATGAGATCTTGTCATCTGCAAATAGAGATAATTTTACTTCTTCCTTGCCAATCTGGATGCCCTTTATTTCTTTGTCTAACCTATTTGCTCTGGCTAGGACCTCCAGCACAATGCTGAATAAGAGCAGTGATAAAGGGCATCCTTGTCTGGTTCCCGTTCTCAAGGAAAATGCTTTCAGACTCCCTCCATTTGTGATGATGTTGGCTGTTGGCTTTGTATGAATGCCCTTTATTATGTTGAGGAATTTTCCTTCTATTCCTATTTTTCTGAGACTTTTTATCATGAATGTGTGTTGGACTTTGTCAAATGCATTTTCTGCGTCAGTCAATAAAATCGTGTCGTTCTTGTCTTTTGTTTTATTTACATGGTGGATTACATTAATTGTTTTTCTAATGTTGAACCATCCTTGCATACCTGGTGTAAATCCCAATTGGTCATGGTGGATTATTGTTTTGATATGTTGTTGAATTCTATTGGCTACAATTTTGTTGAGGATTTTTGCATCTATGTTCATGAGGGATATAGGTTTGTAGTTTTCTTTTTTTGTCATGTCTCTCCCTGGTTTTGGCATCAGGGTTGTGCTGGCTTCATAGAATGAGTTAGGTACTATTCCGTCCTTTTCTATGCTTTGAAATACCTTGAGTAGTAGTGCGGTTAACTCTTCTCTGAAAATTTGGTAGAACGCTGCAGTGAAGCCGTCAGGGCCAGGGCATTTTTTTGTTGGGAGTTTTTTGATTACCTTTTGAATCTCTTTTTTTGTTTTGGGTCTATTTTGTTGTTCTCCTTCTGTTTGTGTTAGTTTAGGTAGGTACTGTGTTTCTAGAAATTCATCCATTTCTTCTAGGTTCTCAAATTTGTTAGAGTACAATCTTTCATAGGAATCTGATATGATTTTTTTAATTTCAGTTGGGTCTGTTGTGATATGGCCCATCTCATTTCTTATTTGGGTTATTTGTTTATTTTCCTGTATTTCTTTAGTTAGCTTGGCCAATGGTTTATCAATTTTGTTCATTTTTCCATGAACCAGCTTTTGGCCTTGTGAACTCTTTCAATTGTTTTTCTGTTCTCTAATTCATTTAATTCTGCTCTAATTTTTATTATTTGCTTTCTTCTGGTGCCTGATGGTTTCTTTTGTTGCTCTCTTTCTATTTGTTCAAGTTGAAGGGAGAGTTCCTGATTTTGGCTCTATCTTCTTTATGTATGTGTGCATTTATGGATATAAATTGACCTGTGTGCACTGCTTTCATTGTGTCCCAAAGGTTTTGATAGGAAGTGCTCTCAGTCTCGTTGAATTCTATGAATTTCTTTATTCCCTCTTTAATGTCTTCTCTAACCAGTCTTTTTTGAGCAGGGTATTGTTCAGTTTCCAAGTATTTGATTTCTTTTCCCTGGTTTTTCTGTTATTGATTTCTACTTTTATGGCCTTATGGTCTGAGAAGATGCTTTGTAATATTTCAATGTTTTGGATTCTGCAAAGGTTTGTTTTATTACCTAATATGTGATCTATTCTGGAGAATGTTTCAAGTGCACTAGAAAAGAAAGTATACTTTGCAGTTGTTGGGTGGAGTGTTCTGTATAAGTCTATGAGGTCAAGTTGGTTGATTGTAGCAATTAGATCTTCTGTGTCTCTATTGAGCTTCTTACTTGATGTCCTATCCTTCAGCAAAAATGGTGTGTTGAAGTCTCCTACTATAATTGTGGAGGTGTCTATTTCACCTTTCAATTCTGTTAAAGTTTGTTTTATTTATCTTGCAGCCCTGTCATTGGGTGCATAAATATTTAATATGGTTATATCTTCCTGGTAAATTGTCCCTTTAATCATTATGTAGTGTCCTTCTTTATCCTTTGTGGTGGATTTAACTTTAAAATGTATTTTGTCAGAAATCGATATTGCCACTCCTGTTCTTTTTTTTATTGTTGTTTGCTTGATATATTTTTCTCATCCTTTGAGTTTGTTTGTGTCTCTAAGTCTAAGTGTGTCTCTAAGTGTGTCTCTAAGTCTGTCTCTTGTAGGCAGCATATAGACGGATTGTGTTTTTTTATCCAGTCTGCAACTCTCTGTCTTTTTATTGGTGCATTTAGTCCATTTATATTCAGCATAGTTATAGATAAGTATGAGTTTAGTGCTGTCATTTTGATGTCTTTTTTTTTGTGTGTTGTTGACAATTTCATTTTTCCACTTACTTTTTTGTGCTGAGGAGTTTTTGTTTGTAAATTGTGTCTTCCTCATTTCATTGTAGTTGAATATATTTTTACTGAGTCATTACGTTTATCTTGGTTTTTATTTTGAGTTATGGAGTTGTTATACCTCTTTGTGGTTACCTTAATATTTACCCCTATTTGACTAAGTAAAAACCTAACTTGTATCACCCTATATCGCCTTGGTTTCCTCTCCATATGTAAGATCTATGCCTCCTGTATTTAGTCCCTCTTTTTTGACTATTGTAATCTTTTACATACATAATGACATCAATGATGCCCTGTTTTGAGCAATTTTTTTAAAAAGTAATCTTATTTTGTTTTTGTGATTTCCCTATCTGAGTTGATATCAGGTTGTTTTGTTCTGTGACTTGTGTTGTGTTGGTATCTGATGTTATTGATTTTCTGACTAAAGAGTTTCCTTTAGTAATTCTGCCGTTTTGGTTTGGTTCTTGCAAATTCTCTAAGCTTGTGTTTATCTGTAAATGTCCTAATTTCACCTTCATATTTGAGAGAGAGTTTTGCTGGATATATGATTCTTGGCTGAGAGTTTTTCTCTTTCAGTGCTTTGTATATGTCATCCCATTGCCTTCTTGCCTGCATGGTTTCTGCCGAGTAGTCCAAACTTATTCTTATTGATTCTCCTTTGTAGGTGACTTTTCTTTAATCCTTGGCTGCTTTTAAAATTTTCTCTTTACCTTTGGTTTTGGTAAGTTTGATGATAATATGTCTTTGTGATTTTCTTTTGGGCTCTATCTTGTACAGGGTTTGATGAACATCTTGGATAGACATCTTTTCATCTTTCAGGATGCCAGGGAAGTTTTCTGCCGACAGATCTTCAGCCATTCTTTCTATATTTTCTGTTATCCCTCCCTGTTCTGGAACTCCAATCACACACAAGTTATTCTTCTTGATAAAGTCCCACATGGTTCTTAGGGTTTCTTCATTTTTTTTAATTCTTCTATCTGATTTTTTTCAACTATATTGGTGTCAATTGCCTTATCCTTCAGCTCCCCTACTCTGCAATCCAAATCCTCGTTTCTGCTCTTCTGACTTCCTATCGAATTGTCTAATTCTGTAATTTTATTGTTAATCTTTTGGATTTCTGAATGCTGTCTCTCTATGGATTCTTGCAGCTTATTAATTTTTTCACTATGTTCTTGCATAATCTTTTTGATTTCTTCAACTGCTTTATCAGTGTGTTCCTTGGCTTTTTCTGTAGATTGCCTTATTTCATTTCTGAGGTCATCCCTGATGTCTTGAAGCATTCTGTATATTAGTTTTTTATATTCTACATCTGGCAATTCCAGGAACGTATCTATGCCTGGGAATGATTTTGATTCTTTGATTTGGAGATTCGTAGAAGCAATCATGGTCTGCTTCTTTATGTGATTTGATATTGACTGCTGTCTCCGAGCCATCTATAAGATATCGTAATGTTTTCTTTTATATTTGCTCACCAAGTCTTATCTTCTTGTTTTGTTTAGTTACAATACACCCAGATGTGCTACTAGATTGTGCTATCTTGATTGCTGTAGCTTTTGAATCACTTACGTCCTGTTACCAGCTGATCTGAGCTGTTACCAGCTATATAAGCCTATGAGTCCATTCACTATTCTTGAATAGAGTCAGCTCAGGTGTCCTGATAGCGCATCACCTAGTGTGTGGTATAGGCTCTCACCTGTTAACTTAGAGGAGTAGTGGTGATGGTTGTGTGTGCCAGTTCCGAGTAGCAGCAGGGGGTCACACGCCAAGGAGGGCAGGATGCTGACAGCTTTCCCCCAAGTGTCAGTGAGGTAGAAGTGGCTCTATTCTCTATAGTGCTCTGGTGGGAGGGCTCTGCAGCTGTACCTTAGGCACCCAATGCTTGTACCTCTATAGATTGGTAGGCGTCACTATCCTCAGTCCCCTTTAGCAGGTGGCTAGGTGGTGTGGATGGAGCCTCAGCCCTCAGTTCCCTGGTGTGGATCAGTGAGGGCTCTGTTTAATAGGTAGAGAGGTATCTGACCCACAAAACTTGCCTCCCCACTGCTTAGCCAAAACAATTACAGTCAGATCTCTATCAGAATTGCCTTTGTATTATAATAGCCACATGGTTTTATGTAGGTTTGAAAGCCAAAGACTGTGGGTCTCTTATGCCTGCATGGAGCTGGTTCTGTATTGTTATTCCAGTTTAGGGAAGCCAGGGAAGGATTTTTCCTTTGATTGTTAAATGCTGCTTTTCTCCGGCCAGGAGAATGGGTTAGAAAAGAAAGAAGAAAAAAAAAAAAAAAAAACGGCAGTGCACTTCGCTCTCTGGCCCAGGGAATTCCAGTGTTAATGAAGCCAACTGGGGCAGGGAGGGGAGAGATCAGATAGTAGAGAGTAGCGTGGCAAGATAGACAAAGTTACTTATCTTGTTTGGTGAGGACTGTTTTTTCTGAGATTCCAGAGGGGAGTGTACCTTGTGTGTGCTGGTTGGTTCCCCGCTGAGACTGCCCCAGAGGGTTAGGGCTGTATACCGTGCTTGCTTCATCTCAGGAAGCAGCAACCAGCTCCTCCACCTTTACTCCAAAGCCCAGCACCAAGGTTTCCTGTCTGGGATGTTGCGCTCCAGGCTCCAAAACCAGTTGCTTCTTCCCCGTGGTTCTTCGTTTGCCTGTCAGCCACGTCGGTGTGCAGCCTGCGTGTGCTGGCTGGGTCCCCTCAGAGGTTGGTCCCAAGGGTTAGGCCTGCGTCCATTCTTGCCTCGTCTCAGTAAGCCACAATCAGCCCCACCACTCTGGCACCAGGGAACCACGAGGGCTCAAGGCCGTGGTGTGGCACACTGGCTCCGGAAGTGGTCGCTGCTTCAGCATGTGGCTTTTCGCTGCCCTGTCACTCAGGTCAACTTCTTAGTTCTGTGTTTGATGGTCAGGGTTTGTAGATTATCCTGTATGTAATCGATTCACTTTTTTTGAGTCTTTGTTGCAAGAGGGATAAGCAGAACATTCTACCTAGTCAGCCATCTTGGTCCTGCCTGGCCCTTTTTTTTTTTCCTAGCCTAATTTCTCTGCCAAGGACCTCCAGCACAATGTTGAATGAGAGTGGTGATAAAGGGCATCCTTGTCTGGTTCCTGATCTCAAGGGAAATGCTTTCAGACTCTCCATTTAGGATGATGTTGTCTGTTGGCTTTGTGTAAATGCCATTTATTATGCTGAGGAATCTTCCTTCTATTCCTATTTTGCTGAGAGTTTTTATCATGAATGGGTGTTGAACTTTGTCAAATGCCTTTTCTGCATGAATTGATAAAATCATGTGGTTCTTGTCTTTTGTTTTATTTATATTATGGGTTACATTGATTGCTTTTCTAATGTTGAACCATCCCTGCATACTTGGTATGTATCCCACTTTGCCATGATGAATTATTTTTTTGATAAAATGTTGTTGAATTCTATTGGCTAGAATTTTGTTGAGGATTTTTGCATCTAAGTTCATGAGGGATATAGGTCTGTAATTTTCTTTCTTTTTTTTTTTTTGTGGTGTCTTTACCTGGGTTTGGTATCAGAGATATGCTGGCTTCATAGAATGTGTTTGGGAGTATTCTTTCCTTTTCTATGATCTGAAATACCTTTTGTGGTAGTAGTGTTTACTCTGAAACTCTGTTAGAATTCTGCAGTGAAGCTGTCCAGGCCAGGGCTTTTTTTTTCGTTGGGAGTTTTTTGATTACCTTGTCAATCTCTTCTTTTGTCACGGGTCTATTGAGTGGTTCTACCTCTGTTTGTGTTAGTTTAGGTAGGTAGTATGTTTCTAGGAATTCATCCATTTCTTCTAGGTTTGCAAATTTGTTAAAGTACAATTTTTCATAGTAATCTGATATGATTCTTTTAATTTCAGTTTGGTCTGCTGTAATATCACCCATCTCATTTCTTATTCAAGTTATTTGCTCCCTCTCCTGTTTTTCTTTTGTCATTTTGGCCAATGGTTTATCAATTTTGTTGGTTTTTTCAAAGATCCAGCTTTTGATCTTGTTAATTCTTCGAATTGTTTTTCTGTTTTCTATTTCATTTAGTTCAGCTCTAATTTTTATTATTTGTTTTCTTCTGGTGCCTGTGGGTTTCTTTTGTTGCTCTCTTACTATTTGTTCAAGTTGTGGGGATAATTCTTTGATTTTGGCCCTTTCTTCTTTTTGGATGTGTGCATTTATTGATATAAAATGACCTATGAGCACTGCTTTACCTGTGTCCCAAAGGTTCTGATAGGAAGTGTTTTCTTTCTCACTGGATTCTATGAATTTCTTTATTCCATCCTTAATGTCTTCTATAACCCAGTCATTTTTGAGCAGAGTATTGCTCAGTTTCCAGTGTTTGATTTCCTTTCCCTCCTTTTTCTGTTATTGATTTCCACTTTTATGGCCTTCTGGTCAGAGAAGATGCTTTGTAGTATTTCTGTGTTTTGGATTCTGCTAAGGCTTGCTTTATGGCCTAATATGTGGTCTATTCTGGAGAATATTCCATGCACGTTGGAAAAGAAAGTATAGTTGGTTGCTGTTGGGTAGAGTGTTCTGTATATGTCTATGAGGTCAAGTTGGTTGATTGTGGCATTTGGATCTTCCGTGTCTTTATTGAGCTTCTTTCTGGATGTCCTGTCCTTCACCGAAAGTGGTGTGTTGAAGTCTGCTACTATTATTGTGGAGCTGTCTATCTCACTTTTCAATGCTGATAGAGTTTGTTTTATGTATTCTGCAGCCCTGTCATTGGGTGCATAAATATTTAATATGGTTATATCTTCTTGGTACATTGGCCCTTTAATGATTTTATAGTGTCCTTCCTTATCCTTTCTGATGGATTTAACTTTAAAGTCTATTTTGTCTGAAATTAATATTGCCACTCTTTTTTGATCATTGTTTGCTTGATATATTTTTTCCCTCCTTTGAGTTTTAGTTTGTGTCTCTAAGTCTAACATGTGTCTCTTGTAGGCACCATGTAGACGGATCTTGTTTTTTAATCCATTCTGCCACTTCCTGTCTCTTTATTGGTGCATTTAGTCCATTTACATTCACTGTAATTTTGGGGGTGGGTGTAATTATGGGTACCAATCCAAAAAACCAAACCCAGTGCCGTCGACTCGATTCCGACTCATAGCGTAATTATGGGTAGGTATGAATTTAGTACTATCATTTTGATGTCTTTTTTTGTGTGTTGTTCACAGTTTCTTTTTCCCACTTAATTTTATGTGCTGAGTAGATTATCTTTATATGTTGTCCTTTCCTCATATTTGTTGTAGTTGATTTTGTTTCTGGTGAGTCTCTATTATTTTCTCGTATTTTATATTGATGTGTAGGATAGTTTGTCTCCTTTGTGGTTACCTTATTATTTTCCCCATTTTTCTAAATTTAAACCGAACTTTTATTTTTTGTATTGCCTTGTCTTCCTCCCCATATGAAAGATCTATGACTACACTTCTTAGTCCCTCTTTATTGTTTTAATGTTGTCTTCTTTTACATAATAACATCCCTGTTTCCCTGTTTTGAGCATTTTTTTATCTTGATTTATTTTTTTGATTTCCCTGTCTGGATTGACTTCTGGTTGCTCTGCCCAATGTTCAAGTCTTGGGTCGATACCTGATATTATTGATTTTCTAACCAAAGAACTCCTTTTAGTATTTCTTGTAGTTTTGGTTAGGTTTTTACGAATTCCCTAAACTTCTGTTTATCTGGAAATGTCCTAATTTCACCTTCGTATTTGAGAGACAATTTTGCTGGATATAAGATTCTTGGCTGGCAATTTTTTTCCTTCAATTTTTTATATAAGTCATCCCATTGCCTTCTTGACTGCATGGTTTCTGCCGAGTAGTCTGAGCTTATCCTTATTGACTCTCCTTTGTATGTGACTTTTCATTTATCCCTGGCTGCTCTTAACATTCTCTCTTTATCTTGGTTTTGGTTAGTTTGATTATAATATGTCTTGGTGACTTTCTTTTAGAATCTACCTTATGTGGAGTTCGATGTGCATCCTGGATAGATATCTTCTCATTTTTCACGATATCAGGGAAGTTTCTGCCAACAAATCTTGAAGAATTCTCTCTGTATTTTCTGTTATCCCTCCCAGTCTGGTACTCCAATCACTCGAAGTTTATTTCTCTTGATAGAGTCCCACATGATTCTTAAGGTTTCTTCATTTTTTTTAATTTTCGTATCTGATTTTTCTTCAAATATATTAGTGCCACGTAATTTATCTTCAAGTTCAGAAATTTTGCCTTCCACTTGCTCAATTCTGCTCCTCTGACTTTCTGTTGAGTTGTCTACTTCTGTAATTTTATTGTTAATCTACTTTATTTCTGATTGCTCTTTGTCTATGGATTTTTCTAGCTTATTAAATTTTTCATTTTGTTCCTGAATAATGTTTTTAATATCTTCAATTGCTTTATCTGTGTGTTCTTTGGCTTTTTCTGCATATTGCCTCTTTTCCTCCTGATGTCTTGAAGGTTCCTGTGTGTTCATCTTTTGTTTTCTGCCTCCGGTAATTCCAGGAATGCACTTTCATCTAGAAGATCCCTGGATTCTTTGTTTTGAGAGCTGGTTGAGGCGATCATGGTCTGTTTCTTTATGTGACTTGATATTGCCTGTTGTCTCTGAGCCATCTATAGGTTATCGTATTAGTTTATTTTATGTTTTCTTTCTGTGTCGTAGCTTCTTGTTTTGCTTTGTTTTGTTTTGTTTTAATATGCCCATATGGGTTGCTTGAGTGAGCTAGCTTGACTATTTTCACCTTTGGAGCTCTGATGTCCTGTCCCCAGATGGCTAGAGGTATTATCAGGTATATCACTCTAGGAGTCCATTCACTTTTGTTGTATGAATTCAGCTCAGGTGTCCAGGTAGCTGATCATCAGGTGTGTGGTACAGGCTCTGTCCTACAGTCTTAGAAGGGCAGGGGTGTTTGGTGTAGGTACCAGTATCTGGTTACAGCAGGAAGTCGCACTCTGAACAAGGCAGGTGGCTGAGAATCATCCTCCAAGTGTCTCTGAAGAAAGCATTCCCTGTTTTCTAGAGCGTACAGGTGGGAGGTTTCTGCAGACAGACCATGGGCACCCAAAGTTTTTGGTTGTGAGGACTGGGAGGTACCAGTTATCCTTGGACCCATGTAGTGGGTGGCTGGGTGATCTGAGTGGAGCCACCTGTCCTTAGGCCACTAATGCAGGTAGGAGAGGACCCTGTTTAATAGGCAAAGCAATGTCAAACATCAAATACCCACCTCTCCACGGCACAGCTGAAACAGTTGGAGTTTGCCAACAAGCACCTATTGTCCTGAAATAGGCCCTCGGAGGTCCATGCAGAGGGGAAAGTTACTCAAAGTGTACAGACTGTTTATGCCTGGGCAGGAGTTGCTTCTGTTCTGAGCTCCCCTGGTTAGTGGAGCTGGCAAATTATCTTTTTCCCCACTTGCAAATTTACTCCTTCTCCAAGGCCGGGAGGATGGCTTTAGGCACTCAAAAGGGCGTATCTCAGGCCCAGGGAAATCAGCTGCTGAAGACAGCTTTGGATCTTGCGGGGGGGGGGGCGGGTAAAATATATGCAAGTACTTAGCTTTTGCCAAGAGAGCCGTTCTTCTCTGGTTCCAGAGGTGTGAGTAGGCTGTGTGGCTGGCTGCTTCTCCCTGAGGAAAATGTGGCTGGATGCTAGTACCAGCCTGCTGCCATCTGTCCCGGGGATGGTGCCTGAGGGCTCCCCACAATTCAGGTCTGGTAACTCCTCTCCGCTTCAGAACCATCTCTTCGTCCCGCTGCCCCTCAGTTCATTTTCTAAACTTGCCTTTGATGTCCACGGCTCCTAGCTTGTCATAAATATACCCATTTCACTGGTTTTATTAGATCTTTGTTTTAAGAGGGCTCGCCGGAGGTGTCTATTTGCCATCTTGGCTCCACCTACAGATTATTGATTTTAGCTCTTTCTCCTTTTTTAATATATGCATTCAATGTTATAAATTTCCCTCTAAGCACTGATTTTGTTTCTTCCCACAAATTTTGATGTTATGTTTTCATTTTCATTAGTTCAATTTTTTTTTTTAATTTTTGTTACTAATTCTCCTCTGACCCATGTGCAATTTAGATGTGTGTTGTTTAGTCTCCAAATACTTTGGGATTTTTCCAGCTGTCTTTCTGTTATTGATTTATAGTTTAATTCCACTCTGGTCTGAGATCATACCTTGTATAATTTATATTCTTTTAAATTTGTTAAGGTGTGCTTTATGGCCCAGAATGTGGTCTATCTTGTTGAATGTTCCATGTGATCTTGAGGTAAATATTTATTCTGCTGTTCTTGGATGAATTGTTCTATTAATGCCAATTATATCTAGTTGATTTATGGTGCTGTTCAGTTCAACTATATCCTTAATGATTTTCTGCCTTCTGGATCTGTCAGTTACTGATAAAGGGGTGTTGAAATCTCCAACTATATCTGTAGATTTGTCTGTTTCTCCTTGCAGTTCTATCAGTTTTTGCCTCATATATTTCGATGCTCTGTTGTAATGTGCATACACATTCAGGGTTGTTGGAGAATTGAGCCCTTTAAAATTATGTAATTCTTTCCTTTATCCCTGATAATTTTTCTTGCTCTGAATTTACTTTTTCTGAAATTAATTGCTCCAGCCAAAAGAGAAAAATTTTTTTTTTATTTTTTTTCTTTTGATTAGTGTTAGCATGGTATATCTTTGCCCAACCTTTTACTCTAAAAAATATTTTTTATTTATTTTGTTGTTGAGAATATGCACAGCAAAACATACACCAATTCAACAGTTTCCACATGTACTATTCAGTGACATTGATTACATTTTTTGAGTTGTGCAACCATTTTCACCCTCCTTTTCTGAGTTGTTTCTCCCCCATTAACATAAGCTCATTGCCCTCTAAGTTTCCTATGTAATCTTTCAAGTTGTTATCAGTTTGATCCCATGTAGATAGATCTTGAGAAAGCACAATACCCAAGACAGGCCGTCTTTACTAGCTAAGGTAAACTATTGTTTGGCATTAAGAAGATTTCCAGGAATATTTTTGGTTTAAGTTTTTTTAAAGATTATCTCAGGGCAGCACTTTCAGGGGATCATCCAACTTACATGGCTCCAGAAAGTCTAGAGTCCATGAGAATTTGAAGTTGTATTCTGCATTTTCCCCATTTTGATCGGAATTCCTCTATAGAATCTTTGATCAAAATGTTCGGTAATGGGAGCTGGACACCATCGAGTTGTTCTGGTCTCATGGCAATGGAGGCAGCTGTTCATGGACGCAACTAGCCACACATTCCTTTTTTTCCATTCCAGACTTCTTTCTCTGTTGTTCCAGGTGAATAGAAACCAATTGTACCTTGGATTTACTTTTAATCTATCTGTGTCTTTATGCTTAAAGTGAGTTCCTTGTAGGATCTGTTTCATTCCAATAGCACTTCTCTTTTAATTGGTATATTTAGACCATTCACATTTAACATAACTATATAATTGAATTAATATCTGCCATATTTGTAACTGTTTTCTATTCATTGCCCTGTTCTTTGTTCCTTTTTTTTTTTTTTTGTCTTCCCTCTCTTTTTGCCCTCTCTGGTTTTAATTAAACAATTTGTATAATTACATTTTCTCTCCTACCTCAGCATATCAAGCATGCTCCTTTTAAAAATTATTTTAGTGGCCGTCTTTGAGTTTACAATATACATTTTAAACTAATCTAAGTCCACTTTAAAATAGCATTATACCTCTTCATGGATAGGGTAGTTACTTATAACAGAGTATTCCCAATTATTCCCTCTTCCTTATTACATTGCTGTCATACATTTCACTTATTCATAGGCTATAATTATCCAGTATGTTTTTGGTATTATTATTTTAAATAAGCTGTTATTTGTTAGGTCAGTTAAGAATAAAACACATAAAATATCTTATTTTACTTTCATTTATTCCTTCTTGAATGGTTTTCCTTTTTTAGATTTGAGTTCCCGACCTATATCATTTTCCTTCTCTTTGAAGGACTTCTTTCAACATTTTTTGCAAGCAAAGTCTGTTGGTGACACATTTTCTCAATTTTTGTTTGTCTGTAAAATGTCTTCATTTCTCCTTTACTGTTGAAAGATAATTTCGCTGGGTACAAAATTTTAGGTTGGTGTTTTTTTTTTCCTTTTAGCATTTTAAATATTTCACCCACTGTCTTCTTACTTGCATGGTTTCTAAAGAGAAGTTGAATTTCATTCTTATTCTTCTTTCTTTATAGGTAAGGTGTTTTTTTCCATCAGGCTTCTTTTAACATTTTCTCATTGCCTTTGATTTTCTGCAGTTTGAATATGATATGCTTAAAACCAAAACCAAACCTGTTGCCACAGAGTCTATTCCAACTCACAGTGGCCCTATAGGACAGAGACCTGGCCATAGGGTTTTCTAGGCTGTAATCTTTATGGGAGCAGATCCCCAGGCCTTTTCTCTCATGGAGCAACTGGTGGGTTTGAACCACTGGCATTTCAGTTAGCAGCCAAGTGCTTAACCACTGTGCCACCAGGGCTCCTATGATATGCTTAGAGGCGTACCTGTATGTATGTGTGTGTGTGTGTGTGTGCGCGCGCGTGTGTGTGTGTGTATGTGTATGTGTTTTATTCTGTTTAATGTTCTCTGAGCTTCCTGGATATGTAGTTTGGTGCCTGTGAGCCACATTGGAAAATTCTCAGCCATTATTACTTCGCATATTTCTTCTGTTCCTCTATCTCTTTGTTTCTCTTTTTGGTACCTCCATTTCATGTATATTACACCTTTTGTAATTGTCCCATGATTCTTGGCTATTCTGTTTCTTTCTTTTCCTTTTCTTCATTTTTCTCTTTGCTTTCAGTTTGCGAAGTTTCTTCTAACATAACTTCAAACTCACTAAATCTTTCCTCATTTGTGCCCAATCTACTAATGACTCCATCAAAGGCATTCTTCATTTCTTGCATTTCCTTTTGAGTATATTATAGTGTTTCATTCTGTTCTGTTGTGTTGTTCACTTTTTCCATTAGAGCCCTTAGCATGTTAATCATAATTATTTTAAAGTCCTTGTCTAATGATTCTAATATGTCGACCATATCTGAGTCTGTTTCTGATGTTTACCCTATCTCGTGTGACTGTGTTTTTTGCTTTTTAGCATGTTTTGTAGTTTTTGTTGTTGTTGTTGAATGTCAAACATAATGTATTGGGTAAGAGAAACTTAGGTTCTGTTAGTTGTAGATTTCTGTTGATGTTGATGTGGTGGTAAGCTATAGGGGAAGAAGTATTATATATTCCTATGATTAGGTCTCAGTCTTCTAATGAGCTTATGCCCCTTGGTTGTTACCTTCACAAGTGTTTCCCGGTTTTTTTCCCCACCCCTTGAGTGCAATATGAAGGATAGAGGGTTCTGGAGTAGAGTATTTCATTTTCTGCATTTTGAAGGCTAGAAAAGAGCTGGAATTTGGCAATTCTCCTCCCCCATGTGGAAGTCTGGATGGGGCTGGAGCTGGATATTTTCCCTCCTCCAAGTTGGTTAAGCTGTAATAAAACCCACTTTGGCTAGGGTCTGGTAAAACAGATTCCCTTGAGGGCAGCTCATTGTCAAGGAAAACAGAGCACTATTACAAAATGGTTACTTTTCCCCTCCCCATGCTGGAAGCATGAGGGGATTTTTCTCCAAGCTTCACAGTGAAATCCTGCTAGGGCTACTAGAGGTGAAATTTATGAAAGTGTGGGAGGCTACCCAAGGCTGGTTCTTCAGGAGATTTTATCTCTCAAGTTAGTTCACACTCAGTCTCCAGCAATAGGAGCCCTATTGATGTGGTGGTAAGGTATAGGGAGAGGGGAAGCTTTCTATAATCCTATGATTAGGTTTCAGTATTTTAGTGAGCCTGCATTCCTGGGAAGGGACCTTCACAAGTGCTTCTCAGCATTTTTTATCCCCCCTTTAGGTGAGCCAAGGTCCCCGGGTGGCACAAACAGTTTGCTTTTCACTACTAATCTAAAAGTTGGCTCTTTGAACCCACCCAGTGGTGCTGTGAAAGAAAGGCCTGGCAATCTGCTTCTGTAAAGATTACAGCCATGATACCCATATAGAGCAGCAGTTCTACTTTGTAGCACATAAGGTCACCATGAGTCAGAATTGACTCAAAGACAACAGGCTTGGTTTGGTTTCAGGAGAGCCAGGAAGGTTAGAGAGGTTGGAATTGGGTATTTCCTTTTACCCAAGTAAAAACTACAGAAGACTGGAGTTGAGTATTTCCCCTCGTCCAAGTTGGTTGTTTTTGTTGTTAGTTGCCTTAAAGTCATTTCCAACTCATGCCAGGTCAGTTAAAAAAAAAAAAACCTATTGCTATCGAGTCGATTCCGACTCATAGCGACCCTATAGGTCAGTCAGTTAGGCTCTGGTAAAATAATTCTCCTTGAGGGAAGGCAATTGTTAAGAAAAACACAGCACTCTGGGCTTGTTTCAAAATTTTTCCTTTCTCCTCCCCCTTCTGGAATTATATGGGGATTTTTCTCCAATCTCCACTCTGAGAACCTGGTGGGGCTCCTGGAGGTAAAATTCATGAAAGTGTGCCCCGTCCCCCCAAGTCTGAACCTCCAGAAGTTTTTTTGTCTCAAGCTAGCCTGATCTCAGTCTCCAGCAACTAGTCAATTACCTTTTAAATATTTTTACCAGACTCCAACAATGGCTTCTGCTCCTGGTAAATTATGATTCTCTGTATTGTCCTGTCTCTCCAGTTTTGGGGGTGGTGGTTTCCCCTGTGACCTCAATTCTCTGATGGATCTAAGAAGAGTTGTTGGTTTTCAGTTTGTTCAGCTCTTTTCTTGTTGTGAGGACAGAAGTGATGACATTGAAGCTCTTTAGTAGACCACACACCAGAAACCAAAAATCTCTAGATTTTTTTAAATTATTTTACAGTTACAACAAACCTGGGTCCATCTGGTCCACCCCCCCCCCACACATAGTTAGAGACAAAAATGAGACCCAGAAGGTTAACCAACCTGTGCACAGTTTCACTGTCCAGGTTCATTCTCGGAGAAGGTGGGAAGAATATCAGGATAAATATCAAATGAGGATGGAAAAGTTAGGAGAACAAAAATTGGCATAATAGATTAAAGGAAACAACAAAGAGTACACAGAAGTCAGTGTTCCATGAAGTATATCTTCTCTTCCTTATCTTTGAGAACTACACTGGAATAGGTCTTGACCCTTCTATACTCAACACTGTGGTGAGCATGGCTGAGCACAAAAAGCACTGAAATCTGGGCTAGGATGAGAGTTATTCTGTGTTTAACAACTCCATTCCCTCCCCATTCCATTCTCTGCTTTCCTCTTCCCTGCTCTGTGCACTGGGAGGAGGATCCACATAAACTCCATCACAGGAATCCCTTACTCCCTGGCTTCCGGTTGAGTTCAGCCAACAGGAGGCATAAGCAAGAGATAAGACTGTAGAAAAAGAACAGTTAGGGTACTTCTCTCTACTCCCTCCCTTTTCTGACAATGACTGAGATCTTCCTTGGCCATAGCCTCTCCCTCCTCTATGAGCCAGCTCTCATAGGGTTCTGGTAGGACTGTTTCTTTCCCTTATTCTCCTTAGGGCTAGGGAAGGTAAGGGCTTCATATTGTGCTAGTCTCTGTGTGCCTCAGCACCACTTGTGTGTTCTCTTAATCCACCCTATACCATGTAGGTGGTCTCTTCATTAAGTCTGTTCATTTAAACCTTCTGAGCTGAATTCTGTTTCCTGTTGGGATCCTGATTGATGTGATGGTTCCCTAAGTCTACCTTACAGTTCTTTTCCGAATAACACTAGGTATAGAGCGGCACAATGTTCCGCTGCTATTCATAATGTTTTCACTGGCTAATGCTTTTCAGAAGTATACTGCCGGGTCCTTCCTCCTAGTCTGTCTTAGTCTGGAAGCTCAGCTGAACCTGTCCTCCATGGGTGAACCTGCTGGTATCTGAATACCAGTGGCATAGCTTCCAGCATCACAGCAACATGCAAGCCCCCACAGTATGACAAAATGACACACACGTAATGACAGACATTAATAATGGAACCTGGAATGTACGAAGTATGACTCTAGGAAAATTGGAAATCATCAAAAATGAAATGGAATGCATAAACATCGATATCCTAGGCATCAGTGAGCTGAAATGGACTGGTACTGGCCATTTTGGATCAGACAATCATATAGTCTACTACACTGGGAATGACAACTTGAAGAGGAATGGTGTTGCATTCATCGTCAAAAAGAACGTTTCAAGATCTATCCGGAAGTACAACGCTGTCAGTGATAGGACAATATCCATATACCTACAAGGAAGACCAGTTAATATGACTATTATTCAAATTTACGCACCAACCACTAGGGCCAAAGATGAAGAAATAGAAGATTTTTATCAGCTGCTACAGTCTGAAATTGATCGAACATGCAATCAAGATGCATTGATAATTACTGGCGATTGGAATGCGAAAGTTGGAAACAAAGAAGGATCAGTAGTTGGAAAATATGGCCTTGGTAATAGAAACAATGCCAGAGATCGAATGATAGAATTTTGCAAGACCAACGACTTCTTCATTGCAAATACCTTTTTTTGCCAACATAAACGGTGACTATACACATGGACCTCACCAGATGGAACACACAGAAATCAAATTGACTACATCTGTGGAAAGAGACGATGGAAAAGCTCAATATCATGAGTCAGAACAACGCCAAGGGCTGACTGTGGAACAGACCATCAATTGCTCATATGCAAGTTCAAGTGAAACTGCAGAAAATCAGAGCAAGTCCATGAGAGCCAAATATGACCTTGAGTACATCCCACCTGAATTTAGAGACCATCTGAAGAATAGATTTGATGCATTGAACACTAGTGACCAAAGACAGATGAGGTGTGGAATGACATCAAGGACATCATACAAGAAGAAAGCAAGAGGTCATTGAAAAGACAGTAAAGAAAGAAAAGACCAAGGTGGATGTCAGAGGAGACTCTGAAACTTGTTCTCGAAAGTTGAGCAGCTAAAGCAAAAGGAAGAATTGTTGAAGTAAAAGAACTGAACAGAAGATTTCAAAGGGCGGCTGGAGAGGACAAAGTATTATAATGACATGTACAAAGAGCTGGAGATGGAAAATCAAAAGGGAAGAACACGCTCAGCATTTCTCAAGCGGAAAGAACTGAAGAAAAAACTCAAGCCTCAAGATGCAATAGTGAAGGATTCTATGGGGAAAATATTAAACAACGCAGGAAGCATCAAAAGAAGATGGAAGGAATACACAGAGTCATTATACCAAAAAGAATTAGTCGATGTTCAACCATTTCAAGAGATGGCATATGATCAGGAACTGATGGTACCGAAGGAAGAAGTCCAAGATGCTCTGAAGGCATTGGCAAAAAACAGGGCTCCAGGAATTGATGGAATATCAAGTGAGATGTTTCAACAAACAGATGCAGCCCTGGGGGTGCTCACTTGTCTATGCCAAGAAATATGGAAGACAGTTTCCTGGCCAATAGACTGGAAGAGATCCATTTCTATGCCTATTCCCAAGAAAGGTGATCCAACCGAATGTGGAAATAATAGAACGGTATCATTAATATCACACGCAAACAAAATTTTGCAGAAGATCATTCAAAAACGGCTGCAGCAGTACATTGACAGGGAACTGCCAGAAATTCAGACTGGTTTCAGAAGAGGACGTGGAACCAGGGATATCATTGCTGATGTCAGATGGATCCTGTCTGAAAGCAGAGAATACCAGAAGGGTGTTTACCTGTGTTTTATTGACTATGCAAAGGCATTTGACTGTGTGGATCATAACAAATTATGGATAACTTTGTGAAGAATGGGAATTCCAGAACACTTAATTGTGCTCATGAGGAACCTTTACATAGATCAAGAGGCAGTTGTTTGGACAGAACAAGGGGGTACTGACTGGTTTAAAGTCAGGAAAGGTGTGCGTCAGGGTTGTATTCTTTCACCATACCTATTCAGTCTGTGTGCTGAGCAAATAATCTGAGAAGCTGGACTATATGAAGAAAAACAGGGCATCAGGATTGGAGGGAGACTCATTAACAACCTGCGTTATGCTGATGAGGCAACCTTCCTTGCTCAGAGTGAAGAGGACTTGAAGCACTTACTAATGAAGATCAAAGACCACAGCCTTCAGTATGGATTGCACCTCAACGTAAAGAAAACAAAAATCCTCACAACTGGACCAATGAGCAACATCATGATAAATAGAGAAAAGATTGAAGTTGTGAAAGATTTCATTTTACTTGGATCCATAATCAACAGCCATGGAAGCAGCAGTCAAGAAATCAAAAGATGCATTGCATTGGGTAAAGCTGCTGCAAAGGACTTCTTTAAAGTGTTGAAGAGCAAAGACATCACCTTGAAGACTAAGTGTGCCTGACCCAAGCCATGGTATTTTCAATCGCATCATATGCATGTGAAAGCTGGACAATGAATAAGGAAGACTGAAGAAGAATTGATGCCTTTGAATTGTGGTGTTGGCAAAGAATATTGAATATACGATGGACTGCCGAAAGAATGAACAAATCTGTCTTAGAAGAAGCGCAACCGGAATGCTCCTTAGAGGCAAGGATGGCGAGACTGCGTCTTACATACTTTGGACATGTTGTCAGAAGGGATCAGTCCCTGGGGAAGGACATCATGCTTGGCAAAACAGAGTCAGCGGAAAAGAGGAAGACTCTCAACGAGGTGGATTGACATGGTGGCTGCAACAATGATCTCATGCATAACAGGGACTGTAAGGATGGCTTAGGACCAGGCAGTGTTTCATTCTGTTGTGCATGGGGTTGCTATGAGTTGGAACCAACTCGATGGCACCTATCAACAACATAGAGCGGCACTGTGCAAATTTAGAGGAACGAGACCAAAGGCCTTGGTCTTACAACCTCATTGCAGAAATGGGAAAAACACAAGTACATTCAAAGAGACACAAGTCCCAAGATCCAGTAAACAAGGGCAATATCAACCCCAGATGTACAGAGACAGATGGAAGATGTACACAAGTTGGGAAGTGGGGGAGATAAACATAGTTTTCTGAACCTCTGTTCTTATCACAGTATGTCTCGCAAATGCTTGCTTGTATTTTGAGCTCTCCCATCTGGCAAGATCCTCATAATGCAATATCACCACAGGGGGACTGACAGTCTAACTTGCCAGTCTTTGTGGAAAGGTCTTGCTGCTTTGTGTTCGTTTTGTGAAGGTAATGCTTCCTTATGGGAAAATCATTCAGTTCTAAGGTATTTTATGTTTTTCTGTTTCTCTAAAGTCTGTCATTTCCTAAACAGTATGTATCTGTTTGCCTTTATAATGGCCAAGCGGAAATAGAAGCACATTCCATGAAGAATTCATTTAGGAGATGGAAAACAGCAATTTTAACTCTGTAAGTATGTTAATGTTGTTTTCTTAAACAAGATGGTGAATCTCATGCATGATGGGCAAATGCTCCTCCCCCTATGACTTCCTCTGGGGTGTGCCCATGAGCTGGGTGATGAGCATTTGTAGACTGAGACAACTAGGAGAAAAGTGTTTATACTGCGGAATGTATATCTTCAGCTACTTGTAACTGGCTATGTTTTTAGTCTTGTTTTAGCTGCTGAGCTAAACTGAAGCACAAAAGGCCTTTCATAATACCTTTCCACTGGGGCTTGTTTTGGGTTAAAGAAAACTTTTTTCTGTGGCTATGTTCTGGACAAGTCCAGAAAAGCCCATTTTAATGGTGCCCAGGTATATGCTATTACCAGTAACTCAAGAAAGCTGACAGAGTTTCTGACAGCATCAAAACTTTACTTCTTTTCAATTCTTTAGGTAATATAAATGAAGAAGAAACTTTGGGAGACCGGAAAAGTAGTGTCTCTCTTGTTATTGTGTTGTATACAAATTTAATCTAATTGTACTTCAGAATAAATTTATTCATTTACTCATTCATATAACAAAAATATATTAAGCACTTACTATATGCCAGGTGAGACCCTGGGCAACACAAACAGTTAAGCACTAGGTTAGTAACTGAAAAGTTGATGGCTTGAATCTATCCAGAGGTGCCTTAGAAGAAAGGCCTGGAAATTTACTTCTGAAAAATCATCCATTGAAACCCTGTGGAGCACAGTTCTATTCTGACACACATGGGGTCACCGTGAGTCGGATTCGACAAGATGGCAACTGATATACGCCAGGTACTAAGCAAGGTGTGAACTACATTTAAAGTCAAATGTCCTCAAGTTTACAACCTAGTGGCGTAAGTTATTTGTTATTACTATTTAAAAGTAACCCCAGGAGTTAAAGAACTTTCTTGGAATTATTTCTTAGGTCATTACACTTGTTTTATTATAGGCCATAATAGCTGGTATTGCACATTGCAATCTTATCTTCTTTATATCATTTAATCATTACTACAACTCCGTGAGACTAGCATAATTTCTCTAATTTTATGAGTGAGTAAACCAAGATACTATATAGGTCAAAATGTTCACCTTTCAATCATGCAGCTGGGGAATGTCAGGCCTTGGATTTCACTGAAGAAAGGCCTTTGCTCCTTTCCCTTCCCTACTGCCTTGCATATGGCCTCTGCTACTATTTTTTGTACATATTAATCTAATTTATCACCAAGAAGATATTAAGCTCCTGAAGGCTCAGTGTCATATATTTCTTTGAACTACTCAAAACATTTAACAAAATGCTGAACATATTGTTAATCCATATGGATTGGGTATGTTGATTTAGAAAGATTTAAGTTAAAATTTGAGATGTGCTTAAAAGAACTGACAAAGTAATTAAAACTCACCTCTCCAGGACCTACATATTTAAAAAGGTGTTGGCATTTTCTTCTTCCTTGCCAAATTACATTCTTTGGATGAATTTAATTTATTGTGGGTTTGGATAATTGGGAAGGGATGAGACTATTACCTGGGAGAGTTAATAGCTGAAGATCCTACTCATACTCTTCATTGGAAGTAAATGCATGAATGAGTAATTCTTGCATGGCTAAACCAGGCCCTGTATTCCACGTAGGAGATTATGATTTTAATTTAACATATCCTGCTGTACAGTGTGTGAAATATGCAGACAGCAGCAATCCCTATGAGATGAAAGCCCAGTTGTGTTTATTTTAAGAGACTTGCGGTCCTTTGCCAAAGCCAACATTCTTGGGCAGTGAATAGCCCGAGTGAATCATTCAAAGTAGGTGAGAGGTCAGGAAGCCTGAAGAAAAAATGAAAGCTGAAATGTTTTCCTCAGTTAAATGGCAAGCCATTATTGTAAAGCAGAAGCTACTATGGAAATTGGCTTTTATTCTTCAAGACGAACCTTCTGCATGTGAATCCCAAAGACCTCTTTTTTAGCTCCAGCTAATTAGTCCTGGTGTCATTTACCTTTCCTCAGTATTGAGGGGTAGAACGACTCTGGTTCCTATCTATCACTCTGGACAACAGCCTCACTGGAGAACAGAACAGCAACCATGTTCTTGAGGGCCGCATAGATACATTCTCTTTTAGAGGCAGGGCTGGCCTACTGCCCATGTGGCATGCTTTGGTATATCACAGAAGCTTTCATAGCCAACTCTGGATTCCTTATAGATCAAGCACTTATGGAATGTTAGTGAGGACACAGGCATGACATTTAGGGTTGGGAATATGACCTGTCCCCAAGGTCATAGGAAACCTATGGAGGACCAAAGGTTGGGAGCCTATTTAATCCTCACAGGTCCAGTAATGTGGATATTTTAAGTTCCCATTTTATGGATGAGGAAACTGAAGTTTATAGAAATGAAGTCACACAGGTAGTAAGTGATCAGGCAAGATTCTAACGTGAGTTGGACAGAAAGAACCCCTCCTATCACTACCAGCTAAAATAACTGGAATAAAAGAATACTCAGTTCATTCTCTGTAATATATGAAACACTACTTCTATCTTTATATGAAAGACAAACAACAAACAAATTTATTCTATCCACCATACCCTAGAGTATCAGAAAGGAAGACGCCTTCCCTGAGCCTAGCCTTAGGAGAAATGAAAAGAAAACAAATCACAAAAGATACCAAAGCTGGACCCAGTCCCTGTCCTTTGGGAACAAACAGGGGACTGTAAGTGAGCAAGACCTGAAGCTTGGAATTCAGTGACATGCTCTCTAATAGCAGGAATCCATCCCAGTTTGGGAGTTATTCCTTAAGAATGCAGGGTCTCTGGAAAGACCATATCATATTTTCCCTAGATTATTTTTTTTTTTAGCAATAAGCCATCATCTTACAGAGCAGAAAGGGCCTGGCTGAGAGAGGGCAGGGTACAAGGGAACAGACCAAGGCACCTCACTGAGGTTGGCTGGGTGTGACAGCAAGTTCTGAGGCAGGAGCTGTTCAAGGAAAGCATCTTTTTGAAAGCCTCCCATCTGTGCTTTCAGTGGAGCTTTGGTGATGACAGGATGTGTGTGTGTGTGTGTGTGTGTGTGTGTGTGTAGGTAGGTAGATAAAATTTTCTTTTAAATAATATTTTGTTGATATCTTTACTTTAAGGAGCACTCGTAGCACAGTGGTTAAATGCTTGGCTGCTGATAGGTTGCCAGTTCGAACTCACCAGCCACTTCAAAGGAAAAACATGTGGCAGACTTTATGTAAAGTTTACAGCCTTGGAAACCTTATGGGATGGTTCTACTATGACCTATAGGGTCTCTGTGAGTCAGAATCAACTCAACATCTTCAGGTTTTTGTTTTTGTTTTTGTTTTGTTTTGTTTTTTGGTATCTTCACTTTACCTTCCATTACCTCTGCATGAGTGTGTTAGGGGATTTGTGCTGGAAGAGGCCTTCAAGAGCTGGGCTTTGGAGTAATGTTCTTGGCAGGCCCTGAGTGTGGACATGGCCTCAGCTGATGATTCTCCAGGATAATCTGGGAGTTCCCTAAATTTTGGGGGGTCTGGTGATTTAACAGAGGCCTCTACTTGAAAGGGAGATGCATATGTATGTATAGGAGGGGATTGAGAAAACATTTGGGAATGGTTTTCCTCTGATTCTTTATCCCTTTAGTTGCACCTCCTGTCTCATTTGGTTTCTCCCATTTCCCTAACCATTTCCCTGTTGGTCTGGCTGTGGCATCCTTTGTGGTTTATTTTCTTTTGCCCTTTCCTAAGTCCTCCTTTGTGGTTTATTTTCTTTTGTCCTTTCCTAAGTCCTAGCTTGATAAAGTCACTGCCACAGTCATTGCCAACACACCCACTCTGCTGCCTCTTCAGCCAGGCATGGGCTCTTCCCCACAGAGACCTCTAATTTGGGTTCGTTATAGCCCATGATTCAAAATAGAGGTGGATGCTGGCAAGGGACAGGCAGCCCCTAAGACAAAGGCTAGGCTGACAGTGTCTGGTTTCATACAATTTGGAGAGCAGGGGAGAGAGCAGGGCAGCAGTCTCTGGTTCTGAGCTCTGGAGGGAACAAGCACAGAGCCACTGCCCAGTCCGGAGTGGGGGTAAGGGTGCGGGGCAAGGTGAGGGTCGTGAAACTGAGCTTTTGGCCAACTTAAGAACTGTAGAAAAAGTGAGCTGCCGTTAATTAGCGCCACCTCCTTCTACTTACAGAGTGTAGAAAGCAAAGCATGAATATCAGCTGACCATACATATAATTATCAATTACGCATTTACCCTGTTGCCATGAGTTGATTCTGATTCATAGTGACCCTATAGAATAGAATAGAACTGTAGAATAGAACTGCCTCACAGAGTTTCCAAGGAGTGGCCAGTGAATTCAAACTGCCAACTTTTTGGTTAGCAGCCAAGCGCTTAACCACTGCTCATTTAGTGTGTGTTTATTTATTTCCCAAGCACACGTAGAATTGACTACATTCTAGGCACTATTATAAGAGCTTTACAAATGTTAACTTTTTAAATTCTCATTATGACCATATGGAGTATGTATCAATGTTATGTTCATTTTCACAGATTAGGAAACGGAGGCACACATTAATTAACTTGCCCAAAATCACACCCTTAGTTAAGTGGTAGAGATGCATACAACTCCCTCTTAACCACTTTGCTGTGCTACCTCTTTCGCTAGCATATTAATGAGAAAATAAATGAAGCACACAGTGCCACATAATAATAAAAATACAATAATCATACTATAAATAATAATATTATTATTATAAGATAGTGCTATACTTCCATAATACTTGCAGGTGACTTGAGCATCTAGAAAGAGGCATTTTAGTACGATGGTTAAGAGTTATAGCTCTGGAAGCCTTGGTTCAAATCCTGGTTCTAATTAACTCTGAGATAGTAGACAGGTTTCTTAATCTATGCCTCAGTTTCTTCATATGTAACAAGGGGATGATAAAAGTTTTTACTTCATTGGTTTCTTATTAATATTAAATAAAGTAATGTTTGTACAGCATTTAGCAAAATGCCTACCACATAGTAAGTGCTCAATAAATATTTGTTATTCATATATCAGCTGTTGCAACTGAATTAAATTGCTTTTAATTCTTTAGAGTTTCTTTTCATTTGCTAATGAAGTACTTATTTCCAGGGATTGCCAGGTAATGTTGCCTTACAGTTATTTATAGAAACACCAGTATGTTTCAAGCTTTCAGGTAAGTTATTCCATTTAATTTTGAGGTTGGTAGAGCAGGCATTATCCCCATGTTAAGGATGCAGAAACATGTTCAGAAGATTAGATGACTAGATCAAGTCTGCATGGCCAGTAAGGGTAAAGTTTCTAATATTCCAGTGCTCTTTTCTTTTTTGTTTTACTTTTCGGCATGTCCATGCACAGGGACACACACACATAGACCCCCCGCCCAACACACACACACTCTTTCCCTTGGTCTCCTTAATCCTCTGTCACCTAACCCAAATTCTTTAATTTCTTGCTGTCTATGCTAGCAAAGACTCATTTTTTCCACATGGTTCTTACAGTGGAAATGACCCATGCACTTGGGTCTACCTCTCCCCACCTCTGCTCTTCTGTTCCCCCTTCACTGATTTTCCCTCCATCTCACATTTAGTGCTTTGGGGACTCACTGATGCTTGCTCTCTAGGGCTGAGAATCAGATCATTTCCTAGTCTGGATTTTCAGAGAGTGATGAAGGTCACAGATAGAACTAGAGATGGCTTAATCTATGAATATTGCTTGTCTGTCAAAGTTAAACCTAGATCATGGACCTCACCTCTAATCTTTCAGGCAGTGAGTTTGGACTAAATACAGAGGCTGGCCTTTGTTGTGGACTGAATTATGTTCCCCCAATGTATATGTTGTACATCTTAAACCTTTGTACCTGTTGATGTAATCCCATTTAGGAATAGAATTTTCTTTGTTATGTTAATGAGACCATATCAGTGTAAGATATGTTTTAAGCCAATCACCTTTGAGATATAAAAAGGACAGAAATGAAGGGGAAGATGCACACACATGAAGATTGCCAAGGAATCTAGCAACAGAAGCTGGAAAGAGACAAGGACCTTTCCCCAGAGTCAATACAGAGAGAAAGGCTTCCCCTAGAGCTGGCACCCTGAATTAGGACTTGTAGCCTCCTAAACTACGAGAAAATGAATTTGTGTTTATTAAAGCCACCCACTTGTGGTATCTCTGTTACAGCAGCACTAAAAAACTAAGACAACCTTTTCTATTGCAGAGCTCAACAGAAGAGGCAGGAGGGCTAACACAGGGGGAGAGGGCTAGTTGGAGAATGACTAGAAGATCTGGGCTTGGCCCTGGGCTGCACAGAGAGCTCTGCCTGCAGCTGTGATACCAGGTCAGATTTCATCTTTTTGGCCACAAGACTCTTTCGTCTTTTCACAACTGTATAGTTGCTGCCTGGAGGGGAGGTGATGAAAGGATCCCACCAGGTAGCAAGGCTCATGGTTTTGCCCCCCACTCTCCCCCACTTTCTGGCCAGGGTCCTCCCCAAAATTCAAACCTCCTTCCACCCCTAGACTTGAATAATTATTATTTCTCTGAATCTGGCTTTGTGTTTTGCTAACCTGATAAACTAATTCTCATAAGGCCTTGAGGTGACAATGATTGTGGGTTTGCAGGTTGCCTTCCTCATTTTATAAAGAGCTTTCTGGAAGCAAAGCCTTAACCTGAAAGATAGAAGCTAATGATGAAATTTCAGGCACTGGTGCAGCCCCAGGTGCCTCTCAAATTATGCTACCTAGAATACTAACTCTTCTGCTTACCAATAGGACCAACCCTGAATCCTTATATAAAAAATAGACATAAGCTCTTTTTGATGAAAATCCTAGAGAGACAGTGAAGTATAGTAGTTAAGATTAAGGCTCAGGAAATGGAAACACATCAGACCCTCATTTATGTTTTCCATCCCATCCCTTCCTAGTGTGTGTGAGCATGCACACACACACACACACACAGAGAGTATTCTCTTTCCTCCCTGCTTCCTCTGACATGACCCAGTGGTCAGTGAGGGGGAATTTAGTGAAGGTGTTTGGTCATAGTCCACACAGCCTGACTGGCCTGCCACTGAGGGGATGCCTGCCCCTGCATATGTAGAGGATTCAAGTATGGCGAAAGGCCCCTCCAGCCCTGAGAGTCTGTGAACCTTCTTACCTCCCACCTCCCACCTTCCACCAACAAATTACTCTCCTAGACTATGTTGGCAATAAAATGTGGGAGGCAATACTCCAATCTCTTCATCCTTCCCTTCAGTACTGTCAGTGAGTGGTGAGAAAAAGACTAAGATCTCAGCAGTGAGTGGTTTTGAAATTTTAAGTAGTATCTTGTCCACATGTAAACCTTAATTTGAAAAGGTAACCTCACAATGAGGGTCACTATGCGTGGGGGTATTCTCAAGGATGACCCCCACTTTTCTGGAGTGCCAGATAGGAGGGGCCACCAGGGCCCAGGGGTGACCCTTCTGTCTGATGGAGCAGACAGGAATCATACATTCTCCTGGGGCTGTGACTTTGATGTTTGTCTCATGCAGGCTGGGAGAGGTGGTAGATAGGGAGGATCAAGTGCCACAAGCAGCAGGGGATGACCTGTGCAGAAGACAGAAGGGGGAGTGGCAATGAATCCTGGTCTGCATACTGCTGACAGGAAAAACACGCCCCAGATGGCAGCATAAACATTCAATTACACATCAAATACTCAGCAAAGGACATTTAGATCTTTGGTTCCTGCCCCACTCTTTAGAATCTTCCCTCTGTGTGCCCACAGATGAGAGGTAGGGCCATGTATAGGTCCCTAAAGGAAGAGCAATGATGTATAGTCTAAAAAGGGTACCCTAACCTTGTAAGGGGAAACGCTGGTGGCGTAGTGGTTAAGTGCTGCAGCTGCTAACCAAAAGGTCGGCAGTTCGAATTCACCAGGCACTCCTTGGAAACTCTATGGGGAAGTTCTACCCTGTCCTATAGGGTCGCTATGAGTCAGAATAGACTCAACGGCAGTGGGTTTAACCTTGTAAGGAAACCCTGGTGGCTTAGTGGTTAAATGCTATGGCTGCTAATCAAAAGGTCAGCAGTTCGAATCCACCAGGTGCTCCTTGGAAACTCTATGGGACAGTTCTACTCTGTCCTATAGGGTGGCTCTAAGTCAGAATCTACTCGACAGCAACAGGTTTCAACGGGTTAACCTTATAAGTCATTGTTATGGGTTGAATTGTGTCTCCTCAAAAGATATGTTGAAGTCCTAACTTCTGGTACCTGTGAATATTACCTTGTTTGGAAATAGGGCCTTTGCAGATGTTATCAGTTAAGTTAAAATGAGACAGTCGAGGAGGGTGGGTCCTAATCCAATGTGAATGATGTCCTTCTAAAAGAAACAGACAGAGGGAAGAAAAACATGTGAGATGGAATTATGCTGCAGCTGCAAGCCAAGGAACGTCTGGGGCTACCAGAGACTGAGAGAGACAAGAAAAGATCTTCCTCTAAAGCTTTCAGAATAGAGCATTACCCTGCTGACACCCTAAATTTGGACTCCTACCCTCCAGAACTATGAGACAATAACTTTTTGTTGTTTTAAGCCACCAACATTGTGATACTTTGTTATGGAAGCCCTAGAAAACAAGTAGTCATAGAGATGAGTATTGTAGGTCAAGCCCACTGCTTACCAGTTGTGTGTCAACTTAGCTGGGCCATGATACTCAGTGGTTTGGAAGTTATGTAATGATGTAGTTATCATCCATTTTGTGCTATAATATAATCACTTCCATGATGTGATCTGATGTGATCAGCCAATCAATTGTAAGGGGAGTTTCTTTCAGGGCGTGGCCTGCATCCAATATATATGGACATTCTGATAAAGCTCATTGGCTTTTGCTTGTTCTGGATCCTGCATCCAGCTCATTATCATCTGTTCTTGGGACTTGAGCCAGCAGCCTGCCCTCTTATCTGCTGATCTTGGGTTTGTCAGCCCCTGCAACTATGTGAGTTAGGAGAAGCCTCCAGTCTGACACCTGACCCATGGACTTGGGACTTGCCAGCCTCTACAACTTCATGAGCCATTTCCTTGAGATAAATCTCTCTCTCTCTCTTTATATATACACACACACACACACACACACACACATATATGTATATGTATATATATATGCATATACATATATACACTTCACTGGTTTTGCTTTTCTAGAGAACCCAGCCTAAGACACCAGTTTTTGTCCTTATGCTGGTTAGGTAACCTCTCTGAGCCTTTGTTTCTTCATCTGAGAAATTAGGGTATAATTTCTACTTTGTAGGGTTGTGGTGAGAATTAGATGGGTATCATAGGTTGAGTTCTGCAGAAGTAGACCCTGAGATGGGGATTCTATGCAAATGCTTTATTAAGGAAGTGCCCCCAGGAGAGAGCAGTAAGGGAGTGGGGGAAGCCAGACAAGGATAGGAAAGAATCTAAGCAAGTTGTGATCTCAGGCAAAGTTCTAGCGTTCGCCTGATTCTGCAGGGGAGCTCTGGAGGGTGAATTATACCTCAAAGTTAATCCAACTTAAAAGGAGTTGGGCACTCATGTTCCTGTACTGGTCAGTCATTGGAAATGTGCCTAGGGGCTGCAGTGGTGGTGGTACTTGTAAACTTCCTGGCATTTCCAGCTCTTTGCATCTGCGAACTGGCTCCAGATTTGGTGTGGGGTCAAGGATCTCTAGTGGCACAGTGGTTAAGAGCTCGGCTGATAACCAAAAAGTCAGCAGTTTGAATCCACCAGCCACTCCTGGAAGCCCTATGGGGGCAGTTCTACTCTGTCCTATAGGGTCGCTACGAGTTGGAATCGATTCAACAGCAGTAGGTTTGTTTTTGGTATTAGAAACAAAAAGACACTGAAGCAGAAAAAGGAGTTCAGTAAAAGTAAAAGGAATAAGAGGAATTTGAGCAGAAAAATGACTGTGTCTGCTTTAATGGAAAATATTCTTATTGCTCAGAGAAATTACTTTCTATCTTACCCAACCACCACCTGTCTTCCCGTTTGCTGTACTGTGGTGGCTGGCATGTTGTTGTGATGCTGGAAGCTATCCCTCCTGTATTTCAAATACTAGCAGTGTCACCCATGATGGACAGGTTTCAGTGGATCTTACAACTAAGACAAACTGGGAAGAAAGACCTAGCAATCTACTTCAGAGAATTAACCAATGGAAACCCTGTGGATCACAATGAAAAATTGTCTGATAAAGTACTGGAAAATGAGGCCTCTAGGTTGGAGGCTAGAAGGCACTCAAAACACACAGTGGCCACACAATGGACTTAAACATACCAACAATCCTGAAGATGGTGCAGGACTGGGCAACATATCGTTCTGTTGTATATGGAGTCTCCGTGAGTTGGAGCCAACTCGATGGAAACTAACAACAACAACATTTTACCCAAAGCACATGGGTCTGCTTTCAACTAGGAACAGAACACCAGCTCATGCCCCTAGACCTCCATCAGAGAGTATAATCTTCAACAGTCTGCAACTGATTTCATATTGAAAGTCTGGTCAAGGAAAGCAACATACAGGGAAGATTGTCTATGGGAAAATCATTTCCTCTCCTTCAGGTGCTCTGTACCCTATTCTTGATTGAAACAAAGTATAGAAATACTGACTGGGTCATATTAGTTTAAGGCCTCTTAGAATCACCTTCATGTGTAGTAGTGTTCAATGCTATTCAAACCCACCAACCAAAGACCTCTAGGAACACATTTTTATCTTAAAATGGTTAGGTTTACTGTGCTAGTTGCAGCAAAGTAGAATGTGTTCCAGAAGAACCCTGGGGCATCTTGAAAAAAGGGAGCAGCCAGAGGCCTCTTATTGGAACTGAGTTTACTCTGAATGATTCCACTGACGGATTAGGGAAGCAAGATCCAATTCTGGATTGGAAACTGTCTAGAAGAAGGGACAATTTGGTGTTTGTGCATTATAATAGTTTTCACATAGGAAAAACAAGGCTGGAGTTGTCATTGGTAAAGGAGCAACAGTCACTCATGTTAGTCAGAAGGGTGCATTTAGTCATTTTTGTGATTGCCGACTGGCTTTATCTTTATCTTGTTCCAAACATGATCATGGAGTGGCTTGTCTCAATGCTGTTTATGTTAAATTGGGAACATCATGGTCTGGCTGCCAGCAGATTCATTTCTCACTTTCTCTGGTTGTCAGCAGGGATGGTTTTCATTTTCTCATTGGTATGCCCTTTTTTCTCATCAAAGTGAAAAGAAAGGGCCCTACTGCATCTGCTCCTACACCGACAGTACAAATTCTAAGGAGTATACCAGCCCTCACACCACCTGGGAGATACCACAGAACCCCCACAGGAATTTTGTTCAGAATTTAATGCAAAAAAAAAAAAAATCCCACTTGAAGAGTGATAGTCTGTCTTCTTCATGATAGCAAGGTCTAGGCAATACATCTTACTTCCTTTTTTTTTTCCTGGTTTTTAGGATACTCAGAGCCAAGTGTGATGCTCCTTCACAGACATTGACCCTTATGGTTAGCACATCTGCATTCACTTTTCTCCTCAATTCTAATGTTCTATTTCTACTTTACTATTTTTTTTATTGCTAGCTTCCTCAGATACAGTTAAGGAAGGAATGAATAGATTCTGCTTTAAGCCATGAGGCACAGCTTGAAAAAAAACATAAAATTAGATCTTGTGTTAGTTCCCAGTTATTTTATGGATGTAGTCTCTCTTTGATCACTGAAGGGTGAAGTATCTATCTTTTCTTTCTTCCATTTACTTCCTCTTCATGACATAGCACACAGAGATGTAAAATAGATGCTATATGGAAACTTTTTCTCTTTGATGGGAGATATTTTGAGGATTCTTGCAGGCAGACAGTAGAGGTCACCGTAGAGCTGTGCACGACGAAGTGGCCTCTCACAGGTCTGAAAACAGCCAGGCCAGTCTGAAATGACATGGGGCTTAACCATCTGATTCAGATGTGTATTCTATTTGCTCTGGCTATTCGACAGACAGCACTCTGTGGTGGTTGCCTTCAGTGTCGCTTTGGTAATCCAGTTTTGGGGGGGGGGGAGATAAAGAGGCTTTTATATATTGTTTACCAGAAAAAAATCCATTTTGCACAGTAAAAAAAGAAAATTTTGCACATTAAGGAACTCTGAAAAAGTAGTTACAAAATGTGTTTACTTAAATATTGTGAAATAAGGATGGAAATTTGCAGTGCAGGGTATTTGTCATCTGCTCATGACTAGCAGATGGCCGCCTCCTCCTCCTCCTCTTTTGCGAGCCGGATGACTCACATCTTACAGGGTGTGCAAATTGAAATTTTGAAACTCTCCAGAGTAGAGGTGGCAGTGCCATAACTTGATGAGGGAGAAGTGTGCTAGCCAGAGGACTTTGCTAACCAGCATGCTGTCAAAGACTTCATAAAATGTCTTTCTTGTTGCAACAAAAGGCATTTGGATGTCTCTCCACATGTGTTCAAAGTGCCATCTCTGAAAAGATACAGGGTATACTGCAGGCTATAGGCGAACCCTTGTATGTGCAAAGGAGCAGGTACTCCACTGGCCCAGAGCTGGGTAGTAATCTCTCCTACAAAAATGAGTCATGCAAAATGGGCTCATGTGTTTGGGTTTGACAGCCCTGGAATGGTGGCAGATCCCCTTCAGCCATTGACAGAATAAAGTCTGGGCTATTATCACATGTTCCAATACATGGGAGATTAAGTACAATTTAAAGGCATGCAAGTCATCTAAGTTCCAAGTTTTTTGTTTCCTCTTTTGTTTAATTGAAAGGAACTCTGTTGATCTGCTATCCTTAACCCAAAATGGGGGCTATATCTTAGGCAATTTTATTTGTTAAAAAAATAGAGTCCTGCCAGTCAAGTAGGTAAACACCTAACTTGAATGTTAGCTGCAGATTCCACTTTCTTTCCACTGGTAGTTAGTTGCCAGAGATGCCCCACCAATGAATTGCACCTTGTGGTAGTCACACCTTTGTATAGTCCCTTCCTTTTGAGTCTGGGCTGACGTGTGACTCACCTTGTAACCAACACGTGACTTTGAGGCTAGGTCATAAGAAGACTTGCAGCTTCTACCTGGGTCTCTTGGAACATGCACTCTGGGAGAAGCCAGTTGCCATGTAAGACATCAGACTACCCTGAGACCACTATGCTTTTAGAAAGCTCAAGCTGCCACATGAAGTGGCTGCATGAAGACAGAAAGGCCTGGCCAGCTCCTAGCTGTCCCAGGCATCCCAGCTGATGTACTAGACAGGTGAGCGATGAAGTCATCCTGGATGTCCAGCCCAGTTGACCCTTCAGATGACTCCAGCCCCAGCCACCATCTGACTACAATCACCAGAGAGGCCCCAAGTGAGAACTTCATAGCTGAGCCCAGTCAATCCACTGGACTATGAAAGATAATAATAAATTGTTGTTTTAAGTTGCTAAGTTTTGGGGTATTTTTTAATTCAACAATAGATTACCTAAACACTTTATATCAGACAGAGAGATCAGGTGGCAAAAAATTAACTGAGTAGGTAGATTTTATTAATCTTAGTAGTTAGAGGCACTTTTGATATGGTTTGAACCTCTAATATTTTCTAAGGGACCCTAGACTATGCTGGTGTAATGAACAGACATTCATGATTACGTACAACATAGTGAAGTCAGAAACAGAATGCCCATTGGGGCTGTATGAGATGGGTTATACTAAATGAAGTGAAGAACTAGGAGAAAGTCTGGATGTGATCAAATACAGCAGTAGAATTGTCAGCTCTAGGTCCCCCATATTTTGTTCATTATTGGGTACCTGTCTTAGTCATCTAGTGCTGCCATAACAGAAATACCAAAAGTGGATGATTTTTAACAAAGAGACGATTATTTTCTCACAGTAAAGTAGGCTAAAAGTCCAAATTCAGGGTGTCAGCTCCAGGGGAAGTCTTTCTCTATATATTGGTTCTGGAGGACGGTCTTTCTCATCAATCTTCGCCTGGACTAGGAGCTTGTCTGCGCAGGAACCCGGGTATAAAAGATGCACTCTGCTCCTGGTGCTTCTTTCTTGGTGGTATGAGGTCCCCAACTCTCTGCTTGATTCCCTTTCCTTTTCATCTCTTGAGAGATAAAAGGTGGTGCAGGCCACACCCCAGGGAAACTCCCTTTACATTGGATCAGGGATGTGACCTGGATAAGAATGGAGTTACAATCCTACCCTAATCCTTTTAACATAAAATTACAATCACTAAATGGAGGACAATCACAGGATACTGAGAATCATGGCCTAACCAAGTTGGTATACACATTTTGGGGGGGGACATAATTCAATCCATGACAGTACCTAAGCATCTGAATCAGTAGAAGAAATACAACCAGAATGTTCCTTAGAAGTGAGGATGGTGAGACTTCAACTAACTTAGTATGGACATGTCATCAGGAAAGACCAGTCACTGGAAAAGGACATCATGTTTGGTAAACTAGAGGATTGACAAAAGTGATGGAAACGCTAAATGGGGTGGATTGACACAATAGCTGCAAAAATGGACTAAGATATACCAGTGATCATTAATATGGTGCAGGCACGGGCAACATTTTATTCTGTTGTACGTGGGCTGCCATAAGTCAGAGCAAACTCAACAGCAGCTAATAACAAGGCATCTGAAACGTGTGGATAACTGCAAGGTGGGCAAAAGAGTTCTGACAAGTTATTTATAGTAATGAGAGGATGTTATCAAAGAAGATTAAAGGCCGTGCATTAGGAAAGTCTAGCTGAATAATGGTTAAGGAACGGCAGCATATGAGGGTGTCAGTGCAAAAGAGAAAGGTACATCTTAGTCATTTGTAGCATTGGGTTAGAGCCAACGAAGGAGGGGGAAAAAGGGGGTGGGGGACATAAAGCAATGGAGACAAGAGGAAGAGACAGGCCCAGAATGTATAAATAGAACTTTTAGGTAAAGTCTTGCCAGTCAACCACAACCACCACATTACGCAAACAAAGCTTGATGTAGCAGAAAGAGTACCAAAGTGCAAATTGAGAGGCCCTTGTTCAGCTACTAACAGGCAGTGTAAACATGGCAAGTCACTTATTCTCTCTGGGTCTCAGGAAGACATGTTGTAACTTATAAAGGGCTTCACAAATATAAAGTATTATTGTCATTGTTGTTGTAGTTGTTGTGTGCCATCAAGTCGATTCCGACTCATAGAGACCCTATAGGGCAGAGTAGAACTGCTCCATAGGGTTTCCAAGGAGTAGCTGGTGGATTTGAACTGCCAACCTTTTGTTTAGCAGTCTGAGCTCTTAATCACTTCACCACCAGAGCTCCAATCAACATTAATTAATTAATTGATTGATTAATTACCAACATCAATTCTAATGAGATGTTGTATTTATGAAATCTAAGCTTCCTTTCAGCTATAAAATCTTATGGTTCTAAACTAAGTAAACCGGAGAAAGTGTTAAATTTCAAAAATTAGATAATTAGGCTTGTAGACTAAAGATATGTATAAAAAGCATTGACTGAAATTTTGTGTAGTACATCTAGGAAAAAATTTAGGTAAGGGACAAGGATCTTTGCTGTGTTTCCTGATATATTCTAAGTACCTACAACAGTGACATAGGACACGCTAATAAAAATATATGTGGAAAGAATGAATGGGCTATTCCTGGGAAACCTAGGATGAAGATGACCTAAAAAGTAGACACGTCCACTGTAAATCTGTCCTTATCTCTGATTTTTACAGATTTTTCTCACTTAGTGCCATTGCTTTGATAAACATTGTTATCTAAATTTCTAAACAATGTTTTGCCTTGTTTCTCTTCCTTATTTTAAAGATAAATAAGGAAACATGTATTTTCTCAACTAATGTTAACTTCCCAATTTATGATTTTTTATTTAAGCTTTTCCATGAAAAATTTCAAAAACCTAAATAAATAGAATACTGTTCACTGAGATTCAGCAGTTATCAACATTCTTCACTTATATATACATTCATCACTTCTTACTTCCACTGAATTATATATGATTATTTTAAAAAATCGATTTTTCCACATCTAATAAAACAGCTTACAAATTGTGTATGATTCCACTAATCTTATCCTCATGTACTCATTTGTAGGTGTTTTAATTTCCCATTTTTTTAGTAAGTTACTGAGTTGCAAAGAAATCTCTAAGGGCACTATTTTTTCAGACTCTGGATTAGGTAAAACTACACTTTGAGGTATGCCTGACCCAAGTCATGGTATTTTCAATCACCTCATATGCATGCAAAAGCTAGACAATGAATAAGGAAGACCTAAGTAGAATTTATGCCTTTGAATTATGGTGTTGCCGAAGAATATTGAATATACCATGGACTTCCAGTAGAACAAAAAAATCTGTCTTGGAAGAAGTACTGCCAAAATGCTCCTTAGAAACGAGAATGGCGAGACTTCATCTCACATACTTTGGATATGTTATAAGGAGGGACCAGTCCCTGGAAAAGGACATCATGCTTGGTAAAGTAGAGAGTCAACAGAAAAGAGGAGGGCCCTCAGCGAGATGAATTGATACAGTGGCCGTGTCATAGGGCTCAAACATAGCAATGTTTGTGAAGATGGCATAGGACTAGGCACTGTTTCTTTGTGTTGTGTGTAGGGTTGCTATGAGTCATAACTGACTCAATGGCACCTAACAACAACAATAATTTTAAAAAGCCTCTCTGTGGATGGGCCCCTCGTACCTAGAGGTTCATACCTCTTCTGTTTAGAAGTTTCCATATCAGTCAGGGTTCTTTTTTCTTTACTTGTAAAATTAGTTTCTCATTAAACAATACACATATTGTTTTGTGACACTGGTTGCCAACCCCATGACATGCCAACACTCTCCCCTTCTCAACCTGGGGTTCCCCATTACCAGTTTTCCTGTCTCCTCCTGCCTTCTCGGCCTTGCACCTGGGCTGATATGACCATTTAGTCTGGTTTTGTTTTATGGGCCTGTCTAATCTTTGGCTAAAGGGAGAACCTCAGGAATGACTTCAGTACTGAGTTAAAAGGGTGTCTGGGGGCCATACTCTTGGGGTTTCTCCAGTTTCTGGTAGACCAGTAAGTCTGTTTTTTTTTTCTCTTTTTGTGAGTTTGAATTTTGTTCTGTATTTTTCTCCAGCTCTGTCCAAAGCTTCTGTTGCAATCCCTGTCAGAGCAGTTGGTGGTGGTACCAAGAAGTTGTGCTGAACTCAGTCTGGAGGAGATTGTGGTAGTTGCAGTCCATTAATCTCAGTCAGGGTTCTTGATTGCAAGCATCAGACTTCACTATAGCTAGTTAAGCAGAAAGCTTAAATCTAACAGGACCAGAGGACCCAGGCTTGAGACAAATGGACAGGAATAACACCCAAATAACTCTATGGGATGGCTCCAATGAGGGTTCCACTATGGTCACCTCCTTGCCCAGATACCAAAATTTGCACCATTGGTCTTGGGCAATGGTTACTGAACTTCCCCCAAAAGCCATACCCTCTAACATCACCTTCGCCAGACAGTGTCTCTAAAGTGTTTGCTTCCTTGTGTTTGTTTCCTTTAAACTGAAATTTCATGTGGGGGCACGTTATTGGCTGAGTCTAAGACATGTGCCTACACTCTAGCTGCAAGAAATACTGTGAAAGTGAGTTTGGGGCTTCTATATTGAGAAGGCAAGACTTATGAGGTGGGCTATTCCTTAAAAGTAGGTGTTCAAAAGTTCCGAATGGAGGGGTGGAGCCAAGATGGCAGAGTAGTAAGACGCCTCCAGTGATCCCTCTTGCGATAAAGATCTGAAAAAACAAGTGAAATGATTATATTTATGACAAGCTAGAACTGTGAACATCAACGGCAAACATAGAAAATGGACTGAGTGGCAGGGGGAGGGAGAGACAGTTCAGAAGCAGAGAGGATTTGCCGGACCTGAATTGCCAGGAACCCTCGGCGCCATTCCTGGGAGCAACTGCAACAGGCTGGTGTTAGCGTTCAGTCGCAGTTTCCTGAGGGAGAAACAGCCAGCCATGCAGCCTACTCATGCCTCCGGAACCAGAGAAGAATGGGACTTTCAGCAAAAGCTAAGTACTTCCGTATACTTTACCACACCCTCAGCCCCCAAGCCAGCTTCAGTGCTTATCAATTTCTCTGGGCCTGTGATAGGTCCTGTTGAGTGTCCTGAGCCATTCTCCCAGGCTTGGAGAAAGAATAAATTCACAACTGGAGGAAAAGATAATCTGCCAGCTCCAGTAACCTGGGGAACTCAGGACAGAAGTGGCTCCTGTCCAGGCATAAACAGTCCATGGATATTGAATACCTTTCCCCCCTGCATGGACCTGTGTGGGCCTCTTTCTGGAGAAGAGGTCCTTGTTGTCAGACTGCAACTGTGTCAGCTGTGCGGTGGAGAGGTGGGTGTTTGATGTTTGACACCACTTTGCCTATTAAACAGGGTCCTCCCCTACCCACATCAGGGGCCTAAGGACTGGTGGCTCCACTCAGGTCACCAAACCACCCGTGACAGGGGTCCAAGAATAACTGGTACCTCCCAGTCCTTACAACCAAAAGCATGGGGGGCCCATGGATTGTTTGCAGAACCCACCCACCTGTGCATTCTAGGGACAGGGACATGCTTTCCTCACAGACACTCAGGGGACAGTTGTCAGCTCCCTGCCTTGTTCAGAGTGTGACCCCTGCTGCAACCAGATACCAGTACCTCAACAATCACTCCTGCCCCTCTAGTACTTTAGGACAGAGCCTGTACCGCAAACCTGATGAGCAACTACCTGGACACATGAGCTGAATCCATACAAGAAAAGTGAATGGACTCCTAGGCTCATATACCTGATAACAGCTCTAGCCATCTGGTGACAGCCTTCAAAGGCAAAAATAATCAAGCTACCTTATTCAAGCAGCCTATTTGGGCATATCAAAACAAAACAAAGCAAAAAGCTAGGATACAATAAGCAAACATAAAATAATCTAATGAAATAACTTATAGATGGCTCGGAGACAACATTCAATAATAAATCACATAAAGAAGCAGACCACGATCAGTTCAACAAGCTCTCAAAACAAAGACTCAAGGGATCTTCTAGATGAAGATGCATTCCTGGAATTACCAGATGTAGAATATAAAAGATTAATATACAGAACTCTTCAAGATATCAGGAACGAGATCGGGAAGGAAATCAGGCAATACGGAGAACAAGCCAAGGAACACACATGTAAAGCACCTGAAGAAATTAAACAAGGTTATTCAAGAACATAATGAAAAATTTAACAAGCTGCAAGAACCCATAGACAGCAATCAGAAATTCAGAAGATTAACAATAAAATTACAGAATTAGACGACTCAAAAGAAAGTCAGAGGAGCAGAATTGTGCAAATGGAAGGCAGAATTCATGAGATTTAAGATAAAATATTAGGCACCAAAACATTTGAAGAAAATCAGATAAAAGAATTTTACAAAGTGAAGAAAACCTAAGAATTATGTGGGATTCTATCAAGAGAAATAACCTACAAGTGGCTGGAGTACCAGAACAGGGAGGGATAACAGAAAATACAGAGAGAAATGTTGAAGATTTGTTGGCAGAAAACTTCCCTGATATCGTGAAAGATGAGAAGATAACTATCCAGGATGCTCATTGGACTCCACATAAGGTAGATCTTAAGAGAAACTCACCAAGACATATTATAATAAAACTTGCCAAAACCAAAGATAAAGAGAGAATTTTAAGAGTGGTTAGGGATAAATGAAAAGTCACATACAAGGGAGAGTCAATAAGAATAAGCTCAGGCTACTCAGCAGAAACCATGCAAGCAAGAAGGCAATGAGATTATATATAAAGCTTATATAAAGCAATGAAGGAAAAAAATTGCCAGCCAAGAATCATATGTCCAGCAAAACTGTCTCTCAAATATGAAGGTGAAATTAGGATATTTCTAGATAAACAGACCTTTAGGGAATTTGTAAAAACCAAACCAAAACTACAAGAAATACTAAAGGGAGTTCTCTGGTTAGAAAATCAATAATATCATATCAACCAAAGACTAGAATGCAGGACAGAGTAACCAGATGTGAACCCAAATAGGGAAATCACAAAAATAAATCAAGATAAAAAAACGCTTAGAACAAGGAAACAGCGATGTTATTATGTAAAAGAAGACAACATTAAAACAAAGAGGGACTAAAAATGTAGTCATAGATCTTTCATATGGAGAGGAAGACAGGCAATATAACTTTTTAAGAAAACGCCAGATAGATTTCCAAAGTGGTACCATTTTACATTCCCACCAGCAGTGTATCAGAGTTCCAATCTTCCATATTCTTTTGATGCTTCCTGCGTTGTTCAGTATTTTGCCCATAAAACCAAAACCAAACCTGTTGCCGTCGAGTCAATTCTGACTCATAGTGACCCTATAGGACAGAGTAGAACTACCCCATAGAGTTTCCAAGGAGTGCCTGGTGGATTTGAACTGCTGACCTTTTGGTTAGCAGCCGTAGCACTTAACCACTAAGCAACCAGGGTTTCCCATAGAATCCTTCAATATTGCAGCTCGAGGCTTGAGTTTTTCCTTCAGTTCTTTCAGCTTGAGAAATGCTGAACATGTTCTTCCCTTTTGGTTTTTTAACTCCAGGTCTTTGCACATGTCATTATAATACTTTACTTTGACTTCTCAAGCTGCCCTTTGAAATCTTCTGTTCAGCCCTTTTCATCATTTCTTCTGTTTGCTTTATGTTTATGTTTAAAATTAAATTTGAGAGTTTCTTTTGACATCCATTTTGGTCTTTTCTTTCCTGTCTTTTTAACAACCTCTTGCTTTCTTTATGTATGATGTCCTTGATGTTATTTCACAACTCATCTGGTCTTTGGTCATTGGTGTTTAGTGTGTCAAATCTATTCTTGAGATGATCTCTAAATTCAGATGGGATATGCTCAAGGTCGTACATTGGCTCTCGTCGACTTATTCCAATTTTCTTCCACATAAACTTGAATTTGCATATGAACCATTGATGGTCTGTTCCACAGTCAACCTCTGGCCTTGTCCTGACTGATGATATTGAGCTTTTCCATCATCTCTTTCTACAAATGTAGTCAATATGTGTATTCCATCTGGCGAGGTCCACGTGTATTGTCACCGTTTATGTTGTTGAAAAAGGTATTTGCAATGAAGAAGTCATTAGTCTTGCAAAATTCTATCATGTCATCTCCGGCATCATTTCTGTCACCAAGGCCAGGTTTTCCAACTACTGATCCTTCTTCTTTGCTTCCAGCTTTTGCATTTCAATCACCAGTAATTATCAATGTATCCTGATTGCATATTCAATCAATTGCAGATGACAGAATTTGGTAAAAATTTTCAGTTTCTTCAACTTTGGCCTTAGTGGTTGGTGCATAAATTTGAATAATAATCGTGTTAACTGGTTTTCTTTGCAGACGTATGGATATTATCCTATCACTGATAGCATTGTACTTCAGGATAGATCTTGAAATATTCTTTTTGATGATGAATGCAACACCATTCCTCTTCAGTTTGTTATTCCTGGCATAGTAGACCATAGGATTGTCCTTTTCAAAATGGCCAATACCTGTCCATCTCAGCTCACTAACACCTAGGATATTGATGTTTATGCATTCTATTTCATTTTTGATGATTTCCAATTTTTCTAAGTTCATACTTCATGCATTCCACATTCCCATTATTAAAGGATGTTTACAGCTGTTTCTTCTCATTTAAGTCCTACCACATCAGTAAATGAAGGTCCTGAAACTTTGATTTCATCCATGTCGTTGAGGTCAACTCTACTTTGAGGAGGCAGCTCTCCCCCAGTGGTCTTTTGAGTGCCTTCCAACCTGAGGAGCTCATCTTCTGGCACTCTGTCAGAGAATATTTTGCTGCTATTCATAAGATTTTCACTGGCTAATTTTTTTCTGAAGTAGATGGCCAGGTCCTTCTTCTTAGCCTGTTTTAGTCTGGAAGCTCAGCTGAAACCTCTCCACCAGGAGTGTCCCTGCTGGTATATTAATACTGGTGGCATAGCTTCCAGTATCACAGCATCATGCATGCCCCCACAGTACGACAAACTGACAGATATGTGGGGGGCAAAAGGTTTATTGGGGAGTAAAACAAACAACCAAAAAAAAAACCATTGCTGTAAGTCGATTCCAACTCATAATGACCCTGTGGGACAGAGTAGAACAGCCCCATAGAGTTTCAAAGGCTGTAAACCTTTATGGAAGCAGACTTCCACATCTTTCTCCATGGAGCAGCTGGTGGGTTCAAACCATCAACCTTTCGGTTAACAGCCAAGAGTTTAACCACTGCTCCACCAGGGCTCCTTTTATTGGGAGTTACACCTGTGAAACACAAATAGAGGAAGCAGGACTTGACAAGCAGTGTTGTGTTTTCCACAACTCCACTTGGCCCACAGAGGGTTGACCTGATCTATGCTCAACCTTCATTTGCAAAAAAAAAGGCCATGACCTGACCTTCAATTAAAAAAAAAAAAACAGAAGCTCTCTGGCTTTGTGGTATCTGACCTTTTCTATAATGATGACAACTATCTCACAGAACCGCAGGAGCTTAGACAAATTCTCAGAGGTTGTTTATGTCAACACTTCACCTTTACAAAGGGATGCATCAAATCTTCCTGCTCTCAGGAAATTTCCCACCTTTGAGATGGCCCAGGTAGGTGGTTGTACAATTCTTTTGTTAATCTGTTTCAGTAAAAGATTGTAGATGTTTGAACTTTTTGACCTAAATCCTCCAGGTCTACCTCTGTTTGGGAGGAGGACTGTCTTGTCTGGTTGCTCTTTGTCTTATGCTAGTCCATCACATCCCCCATGTGTCTGTCAGTTTGTCATACTGTGGGGAATTGCATGTTGCTGTGATGCTGGAAGCTATGCCACTGGTATTCAGATGCTAGCAGGGTTGTCCATGGAGGACGGGTTTCAGATGAGCTTCCAGACTAAGGCAGACTAGGAAAAAAGAACTGGTGTTCCACTTCTGAAAAGAATTAGCCGGTGAAAACCTTATGAATAGCAGTGGAACATTGTCTGATATAGTGCTGGAAGATAAGCCCCTCAGATTGGAAGGCACTCAAAAGATGTCTGCGGAAGAGCTGCCTCCTCAAAGTAGAGTTGACCTTAATGACCTGGATGGAGTCAAGCTTTCAGGACCTTCATTTGATGATATGGCACAACTCAAAATGAGAAGAAACAGTTGCAAACATCCATTAATCATCGGAACCTGGAGTATACAAAGTATAAATCTAGGAAAATGGTCAAAAATGAAGTGGAATGCATAAACATCAATATCCTAGGCATTAATAAGCTGAAATGGACTGGTGTTGGCCATTTTCTTTTTAATTTTTATTGAGCTTCAAGTGAACGTTTACAAATCAAGTCAGTCTGTCACGTATAAGTTTATATACCCCTTACTCCATACTCCCACTTTCTCTCCCCCTAATGAGTCAGCCCTTCCAGTCTCTCCTTTTGTGACAATTTTGCCAGCTTCCAACTCTCTCTACCCTCCCATCCCCCCTCCAGACAGGAGATGCCAACACAGTCTCAAGTGTCCACCTGATACAAATAGCTCACTCTTCATCAGCATCTCTCTCCTACCCACTGTCCAGTCCCTTCCATGTCTGATGAGTTGTCTTCGGGAATGGTTCCTGTCCTGTGCCAACAGAAGGTTTGGGGACCATGACTGCTGGGATTCCTCTAGTCTCAGTGAGACCATTAAGTATGGTCTTTTTATGAGAATTTGGAGTCTGCATCCCACTGATCTCCTGCTCCCTCAGGGGTTCTCTGTTGTGCTCCCTGTCAGGGCAGTCATTGGTTGTGGCCGGGCACCAACTAGTTCTTCTGGTCTCAGGATGATGTAAGTCTCTGGTTCATATGGCCCTTTCTGTCTCTTGGGCTCTTAGTTACCGTGTGACGTTGGTGTTCTTCATTCTCCTTTGATCCAGGTGGGTTGGGACCAATTGATGCATCTTAGATGGCCGCTTGTTAGCATTTAAGACCCCAGACACCATATTTCAAATTGGGATGCAGAATGTTTTCATAATAGAATTATTTTGCCAATTGACTTAGAAGTCCCCTTAAACCATGGTCCCCAAACCCCAGCCCTTGCTCCGCTGACCTTTGAAGCATTCAGTTTATCCCAGAAACTTCTTTGCTTTTGGTCCAGTCCAGTTGAGCTGACCTTCCATGTATTGAGTATTGTCCTTCCCTTCACCTAAAGTAGTTCTTATCTACTAACTACTCAGGAAAAAACCCTCTCCCACCCTCCCTCCCAGCCCCACTCATAACCACAAAAGTATGTGTTCTTCTCAGTTTATACTATTTCTCAAGACCTTATAATAGTGGTCTTATACAATATTTGTCCTTTTGCCTCTGACTAATTTCACTCAGCATAATGCCTTCCAGGTTCCTCCATGTTATGAAATGTTTCACAGATTCCTCACTGTTCTTTATCGATGCGTAGTATTCCATTGTGTGAATATGCCACAATTTATTTAACAATTCATCCGTTGATGGACACCTTGGTTGCTTCCAGCTTTTTGCTATTGTAAACAAAGCTGCGATAAACATGGGTGCGCATATATCTGTTTGTGTGAAGGCTCTTATTTCTCTAGGGTATATTCCGAGGAGTGGGATTTCTGGGTTGTATGGTAGTTCTGTTTCTAACTGTTTAAGATAACACCAGATAGATTTCCAAAGTGGTTGTACCATTTGACATTCCTACCAGCAGTGTATAAGAGTTCCAATCTCTCCGCAGCCTCTCCAACATTTATTATTTTGTGTTTTTTGGATTAATGCCAGCCTTGTTGGAGTGAGATGGAATCTCATCGTAGTTTTAATTTGCATTTCTCTAATGGCTAAGGATCGAGAGCATTTTCTCATGTATCTGTTAGCTGCCTGAATATCTTCTTTAGTGAAGTGCGTGTTCACATCCTTTGCCCACTTCTTGATTGGGTTGTTTGTGTTTTTATGGTTGAGTTTTGACAGAATCATATAGATTTTAGAGATCAGGCGCTGGTCAGAGATGTCATAGCTGAAAATTCTTTCCCAGTCTGTAGGTGGTCTTTTTACTCTTTTGGTGAAGTCTTTAAATGAGCACAGGTGTTTAATTTTTAGGAGCTCCCAGTTATCTGGCTTCTCTTCGTCATTTTTGGTAATGTTTTGTGCCTTGTATTAGGGCTCCTAAGGTTGTTCCTATTTTTTCTTCCACGATCTTTATCGTTTTAGTCTTTATGTTTAGGTCTTTGATCCACTTGGAGTTAGTTTTTGTGGGTGGTGTGAGGTATGGGTCCTGTTTCATTTTTTTGCAAATGGATATCCAGTTATGCCAGCACCATTTGTTAAAAAGACTATCATTTCCCCAATTGACTGACACTGGTCCTTTGTCAAATATCAGCTGCTCATACATGGATGGATTTATATCTGGGTTCTCAATTCTGTTCCATTGGTCTATGTGCCTGTTGTTGTACCAGTACCAGGCTGTTTTGACTACTGTAGCTGTATAATAGGTTCTGAAATCAGGTAGAGTGAGGCCTCCCACTTTCTTCTTCTTTTTCAGTAATGCTTTGCTTATCCGGGGGTTCTTTCCCTTCCATATGGAATTAGTGATTTGTTTCTCCATCACATTAAAAAATGTCATTGGAATTTGGATCGGAAGTGCTTTGTATGTATAGGTGGCTTTTGGTAGAATAGACATTTTTACTATGTTAAGTCTTCCTATCCATGAGCAAGGTATGTTTTTCCACTTAAGTAGATCCTTTTTAGTTTCTTGTACTAGTACTTTGTAGTTTTCTTTGTATAGGTCCGTTACATCTTTGGTAAGATTTATTCCTAAGTATTTTATCTTCTTGGGGGCTACTGTGGATGGTATTGATTTGGTGATTTCCTCTTCGATGTTCTTTTTGTTGATGTAGAGGAATCCAAGTGATTTTTGTATGTTTATCTTGTAACCTGAGACTCTGCCAAACTCTTCTCTTAGTTTCAGTAGTTTTCTGGAGGATTCCTTAGGGTTTTCTGTGTATAAGATCATGTCATCTGCAAATAGAGATAATTTGACTTCCTCCTTGCCAATCCGGATGCCCTTTATTTCTTTGTCTAGCCTAATTGCTCTGGCTAGGACCTCTAGCACAATGTTGAATAAGAGCGGTGATAAAGGGCATCCTTGTCTGGTTCCCGTTCTTAAGGGAAATGCTTTCACGCTCTCTCCATTTAGAGTGATGTTGGCTGTTGGTTTTGTATAGATGCCCTTCATTATGTTGAGGAATTTTCCTTCAATTCCTATTTTGGTAAGAGTTTTTATCATAAATGGGTGTTAGACTTTGTCAAATGCCTTTTCTGCATCAATTGATAAGATCATGTGGTTTCTGTCTTTTGTTTTATTTATATGGTGGATTACATTAATAGTTTTTCTAATATTAAACCAGCCTTGCATACCTGATATAAATCCCACTTGGTCGTGGTGGATTATTTTTTTGATATGTTGTTGAATTCTATTGTCTAGAATTTTGTTGAGGATTTTTGCATCTATGTTCATGAGGGATATAGGTTTGTAATTTTCTTTTTTTGTGATGTCTTTACCTGGTTTTGGTATCAGGGAAATGGTGGCTTCATAGAATGAGTTAGGTAGTATTCCGTCATTTTCTATGCTTTGAAATACCTTTAGTATTAGTGGTGTTAACTCTTCTCTGAAAGTTTGGTAGAACTCTGCAGTAAAGCCATCCGGGTCCGGGCTTTTTTTTGTTGGGAGTTTTTTGATTACCATTTCAATCTCTTTTTTTTTTATGGGTCTATTTAGTTGTTCTACTTCTGGTTGTGTTAGTTTAAGTAGGTAGTGTTTTTCCAGGAATTCTTCCATTTCTTCTAGGTTTGCAAATTTGTTAGAGTACAATTTTTCGTAATAATCTGATATGATTCTTTTCATTTCAGTTGGGTCTGTTGTGATGTGGCCCATCTCGTTTCTTATTCAGGTTATTTGTTTCCTGTATTTCCTTAGTCAGTCTGGCCAATGGTTTATCAATTTTGTTGATTTTTTCAAAGAACCAGCTTTTGGCTTTGTTAATTCTTTCAATTGTTTTTCTGTTCTCTAATTCATTTAGTTCAGCTCTAATTTTTATTGTTTGTTTTCTTCTGGTGCCTGATGGATTCTTTTGTTGCTCACTTTCTATTTGTTCAAGTTGTAGGGACAGTTCTCTGATTTTGGCTCTTTCTTCTTTTTGTATGTATGCCTTTATCGATATAAATTGACCTTTAAGCACTGCTTTTGCTGTGTCCCAGAGGTTTTGATAGGAAGTGTTTTCATTCTCGTTGCATTCTATGAATCTCTTTATTCCCTCCTTAATGTCTTCTATAACCCAGTCTGTTTTCAGGAGGGTATTGTTCAGTTTCCAAGTATTTGATTTCTTTTCCCTAATTTTTCTGTTATTGATTTCCACTTTTATGGAGTGTTGGCCATTTTGAATTGGACAATCATATAGTCTACTATGCCAGGAATAACTCAAAGAGAAGTGGTGTTGCATTCATTGTCAAAAAGAACATTTCAAGATCTGTCCTGAAGTGCAACACTGATAATATCCATACACCTACAAGGAAGACCAGTTAATACCACTACTATTCAAATTTACACACCAACCACTAAAGCCAAAGATGAAGAAATTGAAGGTTTTTATCAGCTTCTGCAGTCTGAAATTGATTGAACATGCAAGCAGGATGCATTGATAATTACTGGTAATTGGAATGCAAAAGTTGGAGACAAAGAAGAAGGATTAAGGATCAGCAGTTGGAAAATATGGCCTTGGTGATAGAAACAATGCTGGAGATCAAATGATAGAATTTTGCAAGACCAGCGACTTCTGCACTGCAAATACCTTTTTTCACCAACATAAACGGTGCCTATACACATGGACCTTGCCAGATGGAATACACAGGAATCGTATTGACTACGTATGTGGAGAGAGACGATGGAAAAGGTCAGTATCATCACTCAGAAGAAGGCCAGGGGCCGACTGCAGAACAGACCATCAAATTGCTCATATGCAAGTTCAAGTTGAAACTGAGGAAAATCAGAGCAAGCCCATGAAAGCCAAAGTATGACCTTGAGTATATCCCACCTGAATTTAGAGACCATCTCAAGAAAAGATTTGACACATTGAACACTAATGACTGAAGACCAGACTAGTTGTGGAAGGACATCATACATGAAGAAAGCAAGAGGTCATTGAAAAGACAGGAAAGAAAGAAAAGACCAAGATGAACGTCAGAAAACTTGCTCTGAAACATCGAGCAGCTAAAGCAAAAGGAAGAAATGATGGAGTAAAAGAACTGAAAAGAAGATTTCAAAGGGCAGATCGAGAAGACAAAGTAAAGTATTATAATGACATGTGCAAAGAGCTGGAGATAGAAAATCAAAAGGGAAGAACATGCTCGGCATTTCTGAAGCTGAGAGAACTGAAGAAAAAATTTAAGTGTCAAGTTGCAATAATGAAGGATTCTACGGGAAAAATATTAAATGATACAGGAAGCATCAAAAGAAGATGGAAAGAAGACATAGAGTTATTATACCAAAAAGAATTAGTCGATGTTCAACCATTTCAAGAGGTAGCATATGATCAGGAACCAATGGTCCTGAAGAAAGAAGTCCAAGCTGCTCTGAAGGCATTGGCGAAAAACAAGGCTCCAGGAATTGACGGAATATCAATTGAGATGTTTCAACAAATGGGTGCAGAGCTAGAAGTGCTCAGTCATCTATGCCAAGAAATTTGGAAGACAGCTACCTGGCCAACCGACTGGAAGAGATCCATATTTATGCCTCTTCCCAAGAAAGGTGATCCAAGTGAATGTGGAAATTATTGAACAATATCATTAATATCACACACAAGCAAAATTTTGCTGAAGATCATTCAAAAGCCAGAAATTCAGGCCAGTTTCAGAAGAGGACATGGAACCAGGGATATCATCGCTGATGTCACATGGATCCTGGCTGAAAGCAGAGAATACCAGAAAGATGTTTACCTGTGTTTCATTGACTACGCGAAGGCATTTGTTTGTGTGGATCGTAACAAATTATGGGTAACATTGCGAAGAATGGGAATTCCAGAACACTTAATTGTGCTCAAAATAAAACTGTACATAAATCAAGATGCAGTTGTTTGGACAGAACGAGGGGATACTGATTGGTTTAAAATCAGGAAAGTTGTGTGTCAGGGTTGTATCCTTTCACCACACATAGTCAATCTGTATGCTAAGCAAATAATACAAGAAGCTGGACTATATGAAGAAAAGCGGGGCATCAGGATTGGAGGAAGACTCATTAACAACCTGTGTTGTGAAAATGACACGACCTCACTTCCTGAAAGTGAAGAGGACTTGAGGCACTTACTGATGAAGATCAAAGACCACAGCCTTCAGTATGGATTGCGCCTCAACGTAAAGAAAATAAAATCCTCACAACTGGATCAATAAGCCACATTATGATGAACGGAGAAAAGATTGAAGTTGTCAAGGATTTCCTTTTACTTGGATCCACAATCAACAGCCATGGAAGCAGCAGTCAAAAAATCAAAAGACACATTGCATTGGGCAAATCTGCTGCAAAGGACCTCTTTAAAGTGTTGAAAAGTACAGATGTCACCTTGAAGACCATGGTGTTTTCAACCGCATAATATTCATGTGATAGCTGGACAATGAATAAGGAAGATTGAAGATGAATTGATGCCTTTGAACTGTGGTATTGGTGAAGAATATTAAATATACCATGGACTGCCAAAAGAACAAACAAATCTGTCTTGCAAGAAGTACAACCAGAATGCTCCTTAGAAGGAAGGATGGTAAGACTGTGTCTTACATACTTTGGACATGTTGTCAGGAAAGATCAGTCCCTGGAGAAGTACATCATGCTTGGTAAAGTACAGGGTCAACGGAAAAGAGGAAGACCCTCAACAAGATGGATTGAGACAGAGGCTGCAACAATGAGCTCAAGCATAACAACGATTGTATGGATGGCACAGGACCAGGCAGTGTTTTGTTCTCTTACGTAGGGTTGCTGTGAGTCAAAGCTGACTCGAGGGCACCTAACAACAACAGTCCCTCACAGGTCGGGGTTCACTAACATCTTCTTTTCTTATTCTGCATACTCCTTGAGGAGAACTCATCCACTGCCATAGTTTCAATGTATAACTATATAGTAGTGGTTCTCAAACAGGGGCTGTTATGCGTCCCAGAAGTCATTTGGCAACACCTGAAGATATTTTGGTTGTCATGGCTGAGGAGGTGCTACTGGTATCTAAAGGATAGAGACCAGGGTTACTTCTAAACCTCCTACAATACACAGAACAGCCCCCTACAATAAAGAATCATTCAGCCCCACATGTCAATAGTGCCAAGGTTGAGAAACCCCGCTGTATAGAGGCAGTCTCCAGTTCCACATCTCCTGCCCACCTTTCACTCCCGAGCTCCACATTATAAGAATGAAATAAAAATCAAGGCCATCAGATGAAGGGGCACTGGGGAGAAAAGCCTACTTATCCATTTGCACAGTGTCTGCCTGGGGTTCACAACACTTCTAGGAACCCGTGAAAAATGTTTCAATTTTAATTTCTTTAAATGAGAATAAAAATGAATATAGTAATCAAGAATATATAATAATGAATTGAGTTTGGCTTGTATTTGTCTTTATACCAACTCAGTAGTAAAACATAATTTTCAGTATATTTTTTTTTATGGAGAAAGGTACCCACAAAGGCAAAAGTATCTTGTTATTTGCTCTTATGCCATTTTTGACTCATAGAGACCCAATATGATAGAGTAGAATTGCCTCATAAAGTTTTCTTGGCTATAATCTTTATGGAAGCGGATTTCCAGGTCTTTCTACCACGGAGCCATTGGGCAGGTTTGAACTCCCATCCTTTCAGTTAGCTGCTGAGCAGTTAACCATGAAAGTCATAATGCAGACCTTTTGGGGATGAAAAGGAGATATAGGGAATTTGAAGAGTGGGAAACATGTTGTTTTGTTTTATTTTGTTTTTTGGTAAGACTGCCAGGTATTATTAAATGTCCATTGGAGGTTGGTATTCATTGATTTATACCAATTTGTCTGATTGTATAATTATCTAGCAAAGCTCAGCCATAAAGCAGGCATGTTTGTGATTCTTTAGGACTGGCCTTACTGGCGAATGGGAAAGAGAAACAAAGGAGATAAAAAGCATTTGCAAGACAATTTATATAATAATGAACTGGGGGAGCTAAACTGGACAAGGAGTGAATAACAGAATGGGGCTTTTGGGTAGAGGTGAAAAAATCAACAGATTAGAGATTCTAATCAGGTTGAACAATTGTAACCCATGTGTTATGATTTGAGAGACTTGGGGAAGCTGCAGTGTGCACAAATAACCTCCCTTGAATTGATCAAGATACCAGAAATTTTGACAATATAGATTAGGTACCCTGGGAACACTTTGCCAATTTGTCAAGTTCCCTGTTAAAATGCAGACATTCTTGGCGGGGGCGGGGGGGACTCTATGTTCTTTTCAGCTTGCACCTTAGCTGACTGCTAGTTGTGATTGAGATCTAACAGGAAGTAAGACCTTAAATGTGGGCCTAGGAAGCATGCCAATTCAAGCAAAGATCCATTTGCCAAAAACTAGTTCAACTTGCAGAATGGCCAACTTAATAAATGGCCAATTGCAGTATTACTGATTCACAAAAAAAAATGTTACTGTTTACTAGTGTGAACAGTATCAGGTCACCATGAGTCAGAGTCGACTCTATGACAGTGGGTGGTGGTGGTTACAATATAAAATTTGTAGCAACCCATGTTAAATGAGACACTTCACCAGCCATTGAAAATTTTTTAAGTTTTATTTTAGTTACTTTAGTTTAGCTTAGGTTTCATTTTCAATTTGCTGCAGCCATTTTACTAAAGCCATTTTGTAATATGTTTGTCAATCCAACTCAACTGAACCTCATTTTCCTATTTGATTCACATTTCAGACATTGAGCACATTTCAACTATCCATTGGTAGATAATTCTCCATGGGTCTCTCATGTTTCTGTATGTCTTGTGAACAAGGCACTGACTCTCCTTTGTTCCAGACTGTGTTTTCAAGGATACTTGTATAGTGAACAGTGTCTCTCTCCCTTCTGAGCAAAGGGCAGCAGTGCATACTTTCCATTTTAAAAGATCTGGGTTTCCTTAGCTCAGAGTTCCTCTCCTGTAATACAACCCACTGTGTGTGCAGGTATCACCTAGCCTTTTTCACATCACCCTGTAGGAGTCGGTACAAAAATACTGATACTGTGGCTACTGCTATTTTTTTGAGTAATAAATTGTCCTTTGTTTCTGATCCAGGCATCTCATGTCTTCTACTGGCGTCCAGGAAACCATCAGCCTAAATTGTTAGATTGCAAGTAGGATAAAATCTCAGACACTTCCTGTTTCTTAACACTGCCTAAAACTCATGCAAAATATTCATTTCGTCAAGTCCATTAACAAATCTATGAATTAATGTAATTACAAAATACTAAAAACAGAATTTAAAATATGTCATATGAATAAAACCCTCTATCTTATTTCAGAAATCCTTTTTATCTGAGACATGGACAACACTTGTAAGTTGAAATACACAAGTAATTCTCAATTTAAAATGTCATCTATCCAAAGTGTTGAAAAATCTAGAATACATTGAACTTTAGCCGTTCATGATAAAAGGCAGTGGAAAACAGCTGCAGAAAAATTAAAATTAGCCTCAATGAAATGTTTTTCCAGCAATCTAAACTTCACAAAAATCTTCAAAAGCTGTTTAAACCATCTGACCAATTTGAATTGCTATAAGTTTTGCAATTAAATATACTCTGACTGCCAAAAGAACAAATAAATCAGTCTTAGAAGAAATACAACCAGAATGTTCCTTAGAAGAGAGGATGGCAAGACTTGGATTCATTTACTTTGGACAAAAGGAGCCCTGGTGGCACATGGTTAAGCACTCAGCTGTTAACCAAAAGGCCAGCAGTTCAAGACCCCCAGTGGCTCCATGGGAGAAAACACCTGGTGATCTGCTCCAGTAAAGAGTACAGCCTAGAAAACCCAATGGGGCAGTTCTACTAGTCTGTTCTGTAGGGTTGCCATGAGTCAGAATCAACTCAACAGTGCACAATAACAGCAACAACACTTTGGAGTGTCATCAGGAAAGACCAAACACTAGAAAAGGACATGTTTAGTAAAGTAGAGGACCAATAAAAGTAAGGAATACCCTCAATAAAATGGATTGACACAATAGCCACAACAATGTACTGGAACACACCAATGATCATGAAGATGGCACAGGACCAGGTAACATTTTTTTTCTGTTATACATAAGGTCACCATGAGTCGGAGCCAACTCCATGGCAACTAACAACAATGGTTAAATGAAACAGTTGAATGAAATGAGTTTTTGATAAATTGGTAAATTTGGCAAATTTCTCATTCACTAACTTGGGGGAGGGGTGGGGAAGCCTCAGAGGACTTGGGAAGAATATGAAAACAGATATGTGGGGCACACCTTAATCAAAAACACCAGCCTGTTGTCAAATGAATTGTCATAGACAGATGAGAACTTGTCTCACTGGGTCTTTCTGCATTGAAGCTGATATAAAATGACCTCTATCAAACTAAAGCAATTAAATTTAATAGATACTCTAGTGGTTAAGAGTTGAGGCTTTGCTGACCTGCTTTCAAGACCCGGCTTTTACAATGTTACCTAATCTCTCTAGGCCTCATTTTCTTCATCATAAAAATGGAGATAATCATATTACTTGTTTCTCAGGGATGTTGTGAGAATTAATTGAACTAATGTTTTTAAATTGCTTAGCATGATGCCTGCAGCATAAAAAAAAATTTTTTTTTGAAAGTGCTTAATAACATTAGTGTTAAATATTATTTAAAAATTTATTTAAATTGTAATTCCAGAGCACTTTTTCATATATACTTACTTTCTCATTTACTTTTATGTTTAGTAAGTTTTTAATCATACACCTGGGGAAAGAAGAATGAAGATATATATAACACTTTCTAATGGGCTAGATTAATATTGGGTGGAATCAATGTGTTTTAAGGAATCCAGATACTACATCACTGTTTTACAAATGTTTAAGTTTTGGCAAAAGAACAAAAGGATTTTGCAAGGACTCTATCCTTTAATTATTAAGCCTCTATATATTAAAAGGAAATTAATCCATGTAATATTTTTTATTCATTTGCACTTAATAAAAATCTGGTGTTGTGAAAAGTATTTGATGTTCAGATAAGTTATCCTTTCCTTTTTTTTTCTTTTTGGGAGTTGAGTTATATGGCAATTAATGTTTACTGAAAATAATGCTGCTTTAATTTAAATGCTGGGTGCTACAAAGCCTGGTAAATAATGTGACTCAGTATCCCTGGAGGTAAAATCGACATCTTTATTATCATCATTATCAAGCAGACAAAACCTTAAAGGAAGAAGAACCTCTTCTGATGAATCCTGCTACCTTCTCCCAGCTGGAAACTGGTTGGAACAGTGGCAGATCCAGGTAATATTATTACTATTTCAATTACTACTACTACTAACTACAATTTATTGATCACCTATGATGTGACAGATATCTAACTTTCATTTAATTAGACTTTAATCCTCAGAACAACCATATGATGTAAGTATTATTAGTAACTTTTTGCTGATGAGAAAATAGGCTTAGTGAGATTATGGAACTTGCTCAGAGTTATCCAGCTTGTAAGTGACAGTGCTAGAATTTGAATGCAATACCCTGAGTCTACTGTTTTATGTTTCAGTTGGACTCAAAACAACCTTGATCCTAGATCATCAGCATTCTGGGTACATCCCAGGAGTAGCCTGAGTCAGAACAAGATCTTTTTTTTTTTTTAATTTCATTGTGTTTTAGGTGAAAGTTTACAACACAAATTGATTCTTCATTCAAAAAAAACTTTTTATTGTGTTTTAAGTGAAAGTTTACAGATCAGGTCAGTCTCTCGTACAAAAATTCACACATACCTTGCTATACACTCCTAATTGCTCTCCCTCTGATGAGATAGCACAGTACTTCCCTCCACTCTCTCTCCTCATGTCCATTTGGGTAGCTTCTGGCCTCCTCTGCCCTCTCATCTCCCCTCCACACGAGAGATGCCAACATAGTCTTATGTGACCACTTGATCCAAGAAGCTTGTTCTTCACCAGTCTCATTTTCCGTCCCCTATTTTTATTCCAGTCCAATCCCTGTCTGAAGAGTTGGCTTTGGGAATGGTTTCTGCCCTGGGGTAACAGGAGGTCTGGGGTCCATGGCCTCCAGGGTCCCTCCAGTCCCAGTCTGACCATTAAGTCTGGTCTTTTTACAAGAATTTCGGGTCTGCATCCCACTGCTCTCCTGCTCCCTCAGGGTTTCTCTGTTGAGTTCCCTGTCAGGGCAGTCATCGGTTGTGGCCAAGTACCATCTAGCTCTTCTGGTCTCAGGCTGGTGTAGTCTCTGGTTTATGTGGTCCTTTTTGTTTCTTAGGCTCATAATTATTTTGTGTCTTTGGTGTTCTTCATTCTTCCTTGTTCCAGGTGGGTTGAGACCAATTACTGCATCTTAGATGGGCCGCTTGCTAGCATTTAAGACAACAGACGCCACTCTCCAAAGTGGGATGCAGAATGTTTTCTTAATAGATTTTATTATGCCAATTGACTTAGATGTCCCCGGAAACCATGGTCCTCAAACCCCCGCCACTGCTACACTGGCCTTTGAAGTGTTCAGTTTATTAAGGAAACTTCTTTGTTTTTGGTTTAGTCCTTTTGTGTTGACCTCTCCTGTATTGTGTATCATCTTTCCCTTCACCTAAAATGAAACTTATCTGCTATCTAATTAGTCAATACCCCTCTCCCTCCCTCCTGCCCTCCCCCCTCTTGTAACCATCAAAGAATGTTTTCTTCTCTGCTTAAACTGTTTCTCCAGTTCTTATAATAGTGCTCTTATACAATATTTATCCTTTTGCAGTTGACTGATTTCACTCAGCATAATGTCTTCCAGATTTCTCCATGTTATAAAATGTTTCATATTTTCAACATTGTTCTTTATCGATGTGTAGTATTCCATTGTGTGAATATACCATAGTTTATTTATCCATTCATCCCTTGATGGGCACCTTGGTTGCTTCCAACTTTTTGCTATTGTAAACAGTGCTGCAATAAACATGGGTGTGCATATATCCATTCGTGTACAGGCTCTTATTTCTCTAGGATATATTCCAAGGAGTGGGATTGCTAGATCATATGGTAGTTCTATTTCTAGCTTTTTAAGAAAGTGCCAAATTGATTTCCAAAGTGGTTGTACCATTTTACATTCCCACCAGCTGTGCAGAAGTCTTCCAATCTCACCACAACCTCTCCAACATTTATTATTTTGTGTTCTTTGGATTAATGCCAGCCTCGTTGGAGTGAGATGGAATCTCACTGTAGTTTTGATTTGCATTTCTCTAATGGCTAATGATCGAGAGCACTTCCTCATCTGTTAGCTGCCTGAATGTCTTCTTTAGTGAGTGCCTGTTCATATCCTTCGCCCATTTTTTAATTGGGTTATTTGTCTTTATGTGGTTGAGTTTTAGCAGAATCATGTAGATTTTAGAGATCAGGCACTGGTCAGAAATGTCATAGCTGAAAACTTTTTCACATTCTGTAGGTAGTCTTTTTACTCTTTTGGTGACGTCTTTGGATGAGCATAGGTGTTTGATTTTTAGGAACTCCCAGTTATCTGGTTTCTCTTCGGCATTTTTAGTAATGTTTTGTATTCTGTTTATGCCATGTGTTAGGGCTCCTAATGTTGTCCCGGAAACCCTGGTGGTGTAGTGGTTAAGTGCTACGGCTGCTAACCAAAGGGTTGGCAGTTCGAATCCCCCAGGAGCTCCTTGGAAACTCTATGGGGCAGTTCTACCCTGTCCTATAGGGTCACTATGAGTTGCAATCAACTCGACAGCACTGGGTTTTGGATAACGTTGTCCCTATATTTTCCTCCATGACCTTTATTGTTTTAGACTTTATGTTTAGGTCTTTGATCCATTTTGAGTTAGTTTTTGTGCATGGTGTGAGGTATGCGTCCTGTTTCATTTTTTTGCAGATGGATGTCCAGTTATGCCACCACCATTTGTTAAAAAGACTATCTTTTTCCCAATTAACTAACACTGGGCCTTTGTCAAATATCAGCTGCTCATATGTGGATGGATTTATATCTGGATTCTCAATTCTGTTCCATTGGTCTATGTGTCTGTTGTTGTATCAGTACCAGGCTGTTGTGACTACTGTGGCTGTATAATAGGCTCTGAAATCAGGTAGAGTGAGGCCTCCCACTTTGTTGTTTTTCAGTAATGCTTTACCTCTCCGGGTCTTCTTTCCCTTCCACATGAAGTTGGTCATTTGTTTCTACATCTCATTACAAAATGTCGTTGGAATTTGGATCGGAATTGCATTGTATATATAGATGGATTTTGGTAGAATAGACATTTTTACAATGTTAAGTCTTCCTATCCATGAACAAGGTATGTTTTAGCACTTATGTATGCCTCTTTTGGTTTCTTGCAGTAGTACCTTTTAGTTTTCTTTGTACAGGTCTTTTACGTCACTGGTTAGATTTATTCCTAAGTATTTAATCTTCCTGGGGGCTACTGTAAATGGTATTGATTTGGTGATTTCCTCTTTGATGTTCTTTTCGTTGGTGTAGAGGAAAACAACTGTTTTTTTTTTATGTTTATATTGTAACCTGATAATCTGCTGAACTCTTCTATTAGTTTCAGTAGTTTTCTGGAGGATTCCTTAGGGTTTTCTGCATATAACATCATGTCGTCTGCAAATAGAGATACTTTTACTTTTTCCTTACCAATCTGGATACCCTTTATTTCTTTATCTAGCCTAATTGCTCTGGCTAGGACTTCCAGCACAATGTTGAATAGAGTGGTGATAACGGGCATCCTTGTATGGTTCGTGTTCTCAAGAGGAATGCTTTCAGAATCTCTCCATTCAGGATGATGTTGGCTGTTGGCTTTGTATAAACGCCCTTTATTATGTTGAGGAATTTTCTTTCTGTTCCTATTTTGCTGAGATTTTTTATCATGAATGGGTGTTGAACTTTGTCAAATGCCTTTCTGCATCAATTGATAAAATCATGTGGTTCGTGTCTTTTGTTTTATTTATATGGTGGATTACATTAATTGTTTTTCTAATATTGAACCATCCCTACATACCTAGTTTAAATCCCACTTGGTCACGGTGAAATATTTTTTTGATATGTTGTTGAATTCTATTGGCTAGAATTTTGTTGAGGATTTTTGCATCTATGTTCATGAGGGATATAGGTGTGTAATTCTTTTTTTGTGGTATCTGCAGCTGGTTTTGGTATCAGGGGTATGCTGGCTTCATAGAATGAGTTAGGGAGTATTCCGTCCTTTTCTATGCTTTGAAATACCTTGAGTAGTAGTGCTGTTACCTCTTCTCTGAAAGTTTGGTAGAACTCTGCAGTGAAGCCATCAGGGCCAAGATTTTTTTGGCGGGGGGGAGTTTTTTGATTGCCTTTTCAATCTCTTTTTTGTTATGGGTCTATTTAGTTGTTCTATTTCTGTTTGTGTTAGTTTAGGTAGGTAGTGTGTTTCTAGGAATTCATCCATTTCTTCTACATTTTCAAATTTGTTAGAGTACAATTTTTCATAGTAATCTGATATGATTCTGTTAATTTCAGTTGGGTCTGTTGTGATATGGCCCATCTCATTTCTTATTCGGGTTATTTGTTTCCTTTCCTGTATTTCTGTAGTCAGTCTGGCCAGTGGTTTATCAATTTTCTTAATTTTTTCAAAGAATCAGCTTTTGGTCATGTTAACTCTTTCAATTGTTTTTCTGTTCTCTAATTCATTTAATTCTGCTCTAGTTTTAATTATTTGTTTTTTCCTGGTGCCCAAGGGTTTCTTTTGTTGCTGTCTTTCTATTTGTTCAAGTTGTAGGGACAGTTCTTTGATTTTGGCTCTGTCTTGTTTTTGTACGTGTGCATTTATTGATATAAATTGACCTCTGAGCACTGCTTTCTCTGTGCCCCAAAGGTTCTGATACTAAGTGTTTTCATTCTAAATGGGTTAAATGATTTTCTTTATTCCTTCCTTAATGTCTTCTATAACTCAGTCTTTTTTGAGCAGGGTATTGTTCAGTTTCCAAGTATTTGATTTCTTTTCCCTGGATTTTCTGCTATTGATTTCTACTTTTACAGCGTTATGGTCTGAGAAGATGCTTTGTAATATTTCAATGTTTTGGATTCTGCTAAGGCTTGCTTTATGAACTAATATATGTGGTGTATTCTACAGAATGTCCCATGTGCACTAGAAAAGAAAGTATACATTACAGCTGTTGGGTGGAGTGTTCTGTATATATCTATGAGGTCAAGTTTGTTGATGTGGCAGTTAGATCTTCTGTGTCTTTATTGAACTTCTTACTGGATGTCCTGTCCTTCACCGAAAGTGGTGTGTTGAAGTCTCCTACTTTCATTGTGGTGCTGTCTATCTCACTTTTCAATGCTGTTAGAGTTTGTTTTATGTATATTGCAGCCCTGTCATTGGGTGCATAAATATTTAATATAGTTATATCTTCCTGGTAAATTGTCCCTTTAATCATTGAATAGTGTCCTTCTTTATCCTTTGTGGTGGATTTAACTTTAAAATCTATTTTGTCAGAAGTTAATATTGCTACTCCTGCTCTTTTTTGATTGTTGTTTGCTTGATATATTTTTTTCTATCCTTTGAGTTTTAGTTTGTTGGTGTCTCTAATTCTAAGGTGTGTCTCTTGTACGCAGCATATAGCTGGATTATGTTTTTTATCCAATCTGCAGCTCTCTGTCCCTTTATTCATGCATTTAGTCCATTTACATTCAGCGTAATTATAGATAAGTATGAGTTTTTTTATGAGTTTAGTGCTGTCATTTTGATGCCTTTTTTTGTGTGTTGTTGACAATTTCATTTTTCCCCTTAGTTTTTTGTGCTGAGTTTTTCTTTGTAAATTGTGTATTCCTCATTTTCATTGTAGTTGAATTTATTTTTACTGAGTCATTGTTTGTCTTGGTTTTTATTTTGAAGTATGGAATTGTTAGACCTCTTTGTGGTTACCTTAATATTTACCCCTATTTTCCCAAGTAAAAACCTAACTTGTATTGCCCTATATCGCCTTGGTTTCCTCTCCATATGGAAGATTTATGCCTCCTGTATTTGGTCCCTCTTTATTGATTATTGATTACTGTAATCTTTTACATAATGGCATCAATGATTTCCTGTTTCGAGCATTTTTTTAATTAATCTTTTTTTTGTGTGTGTGATTTCCCTATCTGAGTTGATATCAGGGTGTTCTGTTCTGTGACCTTGTGTTGTGTTGATATCTGATATTATTGATTTTCTAAACACAGAATTTCATTTATTAATTCTTGTAGCTTTGGTTTGGTTTTTTGCAAATTCTCTATGCTTGTGTTTATCTGTAAATGTCTTAATTTCACCTTCATATTTGAGAGAGAGTTTTGCTGGATATATGATTCTTGGCTGGCAGTTTTTCTCCTTCAGTGCTCTATATATGTCATCCCATTGCCTTCTTGCCTGCATGGTTTCTCCCGAGTAGTCTGAACATATTCCTATTGATTCTCCTTTGTAGGTGACTTTTCGTTTATCCCTGACTGCTTTTAAAATTCTCATTATCTTTGGTTTTGGTAAGTTTGATGATAATAATATGTCTTGGTGAGTTTCATTTGGGATCTATCTCATATGGGGTTCAATGAGCATCTTGGATAGGTATGCTTTCATCTTTCACGAAGCCAGGGAAGATTTCTCCCAACAAATCTACTATTCTCTCTGTATTTTCTATTACCCCTCCCTGTCCCGGAACTCCCATCACATGCAAGTCATTCTTCTTGATAGATTCCCACATGATTCCTAGGGTTTCTTCATTATTTTAAATTATTTTATCTGTTTTTTCTTCAAATATATTGGTGCCAATTGCCTTATCTTCCATCTCCCCAATTCTGCATTCCAATTCCTCGATTCTGCTCCTCTGACTTCCTATTGAGTTGTCTAATTCTGTAATTTTATTGTTAATCTTTTGAATTTCTGAATGCTGTCTCTCTATGGATTCTTGCAGCTTATTAAATTTTTCACTATGTTCTTGAATAATCTTTTTGATTTCTTCAACTTCTTTATCTGTATATTCCTTGGCTTTTTCTGTAGATTGCCTTATTTCATTTCTGAGGTCATCCCTGATGTCTTGAAGCATTCTGTATATTAGTTTTTTACATTCTACATCTGGCAATTCCAGGAATGTATCTTCATCTGGGAAAGATTTTGATTTTTTTGATTTGGGGCATTGTAGAAGCAGTCATGGCCTGCTTCTTTAAGGGGTTTGATATTGACTGCTGTTTCAGAGCCATCAATAAGATATTGTAATGATTATTCTATATTTCTCACTGAGTCTTATCTTCTTGTTTTGTTTCAATACACCCAGATGGGCTACTAGAGTGTGCTAACTTGATTGTTGTAGCCTTTGAATCACTTACGTCCTGTTACCAGCTGGTTTGAGCTGTTACCAGGTGTATGAGCCTACGAGTCCATTCACTATTCTTGAATAGAATCAGCTCAGGTGTCCTGAGAGTGGGTCACCTAGTGTGTGGTGTAGGCTCTCACCTACTATCATAGAGGAGTAGTGGTCATGGTTGTATGCACTGGTTTCTAGTAGCGGCAGGGGGGTCACACTCCGAGGAGGGCAGGGTGCTGACAGCCTTCCCCCAAGTGCCAGTGAAGAACGAGCATCTCTGTTCTCTAGAGCTCGCTGGTGTATGGGCTCTGCAGATGTACCTTAGTCACCCAGTGCTTGTACCTCTAAAGATTGGTAAGCGTCACTATCCTCAGTCCCCTTTAGCGGGTGGTTAGGTGGTGTGGATGGAGCCTCAGCCGTCAGTTCCCTGCTGTGGATCAGTGAGGGCTGTGTTTAATAGGTAGGGTGGTATCAGACCTCCAAAACTTGCCTCTCCACTGCTCAGCTAAAACAATTACAGTCAGATCTCTAAGAGAATTGCCTTTGCATTATAATAGCCACCTGGTTCCACATAGGGGTGAAAGCCAAAGCCTGTGGATCTCTTATGCCTGGATGGAGCTGGTTCTGTACTGTCATTCCAGTTTAGGGATGTCAGGAAAGGATTTTTCCCCTGATTGTTAATTGCTGCTTTTTCCAGGCCAGGAGAATGGGTTAGAGAGAAAAAAAAAAGAAACGCAGAGCACTTCACTCTCTGGCCCAGAGAATTCCAATGTTAATGAAGCCGGCTGGGGCAGGGAGGGAAAGGACCAGATAGATAGGAGAGATTAGCTAGGTAAAATAGACAAAACCACTTATCTTGTTTGGTGAAAGCTGTTGTATCTGAGATCCCAGAGGGGTGTGTAGGCTGTGTGCACTGGCTGGGTCCCTGCCAAGATTGCCCCAGGGGGTTAGGGCTGCATCCCATGCTTGCCTTGTCTCAGGAAGCCACCATCAGCCCCACTGCACTTGCTCCAAAGCCCATCACCAAGGGATCAGGGCTGGGTGGCTGTTTCTGCATGGTCTCTCAGTCCCCTGTCACTCAGGTTTGTTTGTAGCCTGTGTGCACTGGCTGGGTCCCCATAGTGATTGCCCCTGGGGGTTAGGGCTGTGTCCCATGCTTGCCTTGTCTCGGAAAGCCACTACCAGCCCCGCCGCACTTGGTCCAAAGCCCAGCACCAAGGTATCAGGCCTGGGACACTGTGCGCCAGGCTGCAGAACCAGTCACTGCTTCCATGCGGTCTCTCGTTTCCCTGTCAGCCACGTCGGTGTGTAGCCTGCGTGAGCTGGCTGGGTCTCTGCTGAGATTGCCACAGGGGGTTAGGGCTGCTTCCCGTGCTTGCCTTGTCTCAGGAAGCCACGATCAACCCCACCGTTCTGGCACCAAACCACTGCAAGGGCCTAGGGCTAGGGCATGGCACACTGGTCTCCAGAACCGGTCGCTGCTTCAGCGTGCGGTTTCTCGCTCCCCTGTTGCTCAGGTCAATTCCTTAGTTCTGTGTTTGATGGTCAAGGTTCGTACACTGTCATGTATGTAATAGATTCACTTGTTTTTTTGAGTCTTTGTTGCAAGAGGGATCAGCGGAAGCTTCTGCCTAATCAGCCATCTTGGTCCCGCCTCTCATTCAAAAATTTTTATACACATATTGTTTTGTGGCATTAGTTGCAATCCCCACAATGTGTCAGCCATCTCCCCGTTTCACTTTCCACCCTGAGTTCTCAGTGTCCAGCTTTCCTGTCACTTCCTGCCCTCTTGTCTTTGCTTTTGGGTAGGTGTTGACCATTTGGTCTCATATACTTGATTGAACTGAGAAACTTGTTCCTTATGTGTGTTATTGCTTGTTTTATAGGTCTGTCTAATCTTTGGCTGAAAGACAGACTTCAGGAGTGGCTTCAGTTCTGACCTAGCAGGGTGTCCGGGGGCCACAGGCTTAGCCACTCTCAGATCAGTAAGTCTGGTCTTTTTTGTGAATTTGAATTTTGTTCTACTTTTTTCTCCCAGTCTGCCTGGGACCCTGTACTGTGATACAAGTCAGAACAGTCTGTGGCAGTAGCCAGGCACCATCTAGTTCTTCTGGGCTGAGGCTGGTGGAGGCTGTAGTTCATGTGATCCATTTGTCCTCTGGACTAATATTTTCCTTGTGTCTTTGGTTTTCTTCATTCTCTTTTGCTCCAAATGTGCTGGGACCAATAGACGTATTGGCTGCACACAAGCTTTTAAGACCCCAGATGCTACTCACACAAAGTAGGATGTAGAGCTTTTTTTTATGAACTAAGTTATGCCAATTAAACCAGATGTTCACCGAGACCGTGGTCCCAGCCCTCATCCCCAGTTACTCAGTCCGTCAAGGTGTTTGGATGTGTCTGAGCTTCTATGACTTTGCCTGGGTCAAGTTGTGCTGACTTACCCTATATTGTACATTGTCTTTCCCTTCAACAAAGCTAACACTTGTCTACCTTCTAGTTAGTGACTTCCCCTCCCAAACCCTCTTCTCCCTCATAACCATCAAAGATTGCTTCTTTGTGTAAACCTTTTCTTTCTTTTTTTTTAACAGTGGCCTCATACAATATTTGCCCCTTCATGACTGGCTTATTTCATTCAGCATAATGCTCTCCAGATTCATCCACCTTATGAGATATTTCACTGATTCATTTTGTTTATCTAACCATCTGTTGATGGGCACTTAGATTGTCTCCATCATTTTGCTATTGTGAATAGTGCTGAGATGAACATGGGTGTGCATATGTTTGTTAGTATGACGGCTCTGATTTTTTCTAGGATATATTCCTAGGACTTGGATTGCTGGATCATATGGTATTTCTATTTCTAGATTTTTAAGGAACCACATATTGTTTTTCAAAATGGTTGTACCATTTTATATTCCCACCAGCAGTGCATGAGAGTTCCAATCTCCTTGCAACCTCTTCAACATTTGTTATTTTCTGGGTTTTTTTGTTTTTTGTTTTTGATTAGTGCCAGTAATGTCGGGGTGAGATGGTATCTCATTCTGGTTTTGATTTGCATTTCTCTAATGGCTAGTGATCACAAGCATTTCCTCATGTGTCTGTTAGTTGCCTGAATGCCTTCTTTGATGAAGTGTCTGTTCATATCCTTTGCCCATTTTTTAATTGGATTATTTGTCTTTTTGTTATTGAGGTGTTGAAACACTCTATAGGTTTTAAAGATTAGACTCTTGTCAGATACGTCATAGCCAAACAGTTTTTCCCAGTCTGTAGATTCTCTTTTTACTCTATTGGTGAAGTATTTTGATGAGTGTAAGTGTTTAATTTTTAGGAGATCCCAGTTACCTAGTTTATCTTCTGGTGTTTGTGCAATGTTAATTACGGTTTGTACTGTATTAGGGCCCCTATTATTGTTCCTATTTTTTCTACCATGATCTTTATCATTTTATGTTTTGTATTTAGGTCTTTGGTACATTTTGAGTTACTTTTTGTGTATGGTGTGAGATATGGGTCCTATTTTATTTTTTCAGATGGACATCCAGTTTTGCCAGCACCATTTGTTAAAAAGACTATCTTTTCCCCATATAATGGCCTTTGGGCCTTTGTTGAAGATCAGGTGACCCTAGGTGGATGAGTTTACATCTGGATTCTCTATTCTGTGGCATTTGTCATTGTGTCTGTTGTTGTACCAGTACCAGGCTGTTTTTACTACAATAGCTGTATAGTTGTTTCTAAGTTCAGGCAGTGTGAGACCTCCTACTTTGTTCTTTTTCTTCCTAACACTTTGCTTATCCAGGGCCTCTTTCCTTTCCACATACAGTTGGTGATTAGTTTTTCCATCTTGTTAAAGAATGCTGTTGGTATTTGGATCAAGATTGTATTGTATCTGTACATCGCTTTTGGGTAGGATTGACATTTTCACAATGTTGAGTCTTCCTGTCCATGAGCATGATATGTTTTTCCATTTCTGAAGTTCCCTTTTAGTTTTTTGCAATAGTGTTTCTTAGCTTTCTTTCCGTAGGTCTTTTATATTCTGGTTAGATTTACTCCTAAGTTACTTTTTTAGGGGCTATTATAAACGGTATTGCTTTCCTGATTTTCTTTTCAAAGTTCTAAGAATCCAACTGATTTTTGTATGGTGATCTTTCATCCTGCTACTGTGTTTAATCTTTCTATTAGTTCCACTAGTTTTCTTACGGAATCTTAGAGGTCCTCTATGTATAGTGTATCATCCATGAATAGGGATAGTTTTACTTCTTCCTTTCCAATTTGGATACCCTTTATTTCTTTTTCTTGCCTTATTGCTCTAGCTAGGACTTCCAGCACAGTGTTAAATATGAGTTGTGATAAAGGGCATCCTTGTCTTGTTCCCATTCTCTGGGGAGATGCTTTCAGCCTCTCTGCATTGGGAATGATATTGGCTGTTGGTTTCATATAGATGCTCTTTATTGTGTTGAGGAATTTCCTATTTTATTGAGAGTTTCTATCAGGAACGAGTGTTGGACTTCATCAAATGCCTTTCTGCATCGATTGAGATGATCATGTGATTCTTTCCTTTTGTTCTGTTTATGTGATGGATGATGTTGATTTTCTAATGTTGAACCATCCTTGCCTATCTGGTATGAATCCCATTTTCTTGGGGTGTACTTTTTTCATATGATGCTGAATTCTATTGGCTAGAATTTTGTTGAGAATTTTTGCATCTATATTCATGACAGATATTGGTTTGTAATTTTCTTTTTTGTGTTTTTGACTGGTTTTAGTATCAGAGTTATGCTGGCTCCATAGAATGAATTCAGGAGTATTGCTTTCTTTTCAATGCTCTGAAATAGTTTGAGTAGTACTGGTGTGAGCTTTTCTCTGAATGTTTGGTAGAATTCTCCAGTGAAGCCGTCCAGGTCAGGGCTTTTTTGTTGTTGTTGTTGGGAGTTTTGTAATTAACACTTCAGTCTCTTCTCTTGTCATGGGTCTGTTTAGATTTTCTATTGCACTTTGTGTTAGTTTAGGTAGGTAGTGTGTTTCTAGAAATATATCCATTTTCTCTATGTTCTCAAATTTGTTGGAGTACAGTTTTTCAAAGTATTCTGTCAGGATCCTTTTTATTTCAGTTGGGTCTGTTGTAATGTCCCACATCTCATTTCTTATTTGAGTTATTTGCTTCCTCCCCTGCCTTTCTTTTGTCAGTTTGGGCAGTGGTTTGTCCATTTCGTTCATCTTTTCAAAAAAACAACTTCTGGTCTTGCTGATTCTTTCTATTGTTTTCTTGTTCTCTGTTTCATTCATTTCTGCTCCAATGTTTATTATTTCCATTCTTCTAGTGGCTGTGGACTTCTTTTGCTGTTTTCTTTCTATTTGTTAGAGTTGTATGGCTAACATTAAACCAATATCTTGTCAGGAAATAAGAAAGTGAACACTTTGGGAGAGGGAGGATGGCAGCATAACCTGACATCAAACTTATTCATCCAAGCCCAACATTACTTCAAAAATTTGGTTCTAGTTAGTTACTGCTTCTAAAAAACCTACAATCCAGTGGGTAGGAAGGATGAGGGTGCTTTTAAATACTGACACTAAAAGCTTTATTGATGGACTGTGAAGACCAAAAAAGAGTTTCCTAGATCTTGTCTCTAAGATTAGCCAATTTATATTGAAGTTACAGGTAGCCAGGAAAGTAAGTAGGCGTACATTAAATGAGTTAGGATTCAGTTCAGCTATAATTAACAAAAATCCCTAATGAGCAGTAGCTTAAACACACAAGGTTTATTCTCTCAAATAAAATGTCTAATGTAGAGCTGCTGTGGGACTCTATGTCAGGAACACAGGTTCCTTTGATGTTACAGCTTTGTCATCTTTAGCATGTGGACCAGAACAACTGTTTTAGATCCTTATGGCCCAAGATGGTTGCTTGAACTTCACGTCGCCATCCAGTCAGCAAAAAGGAGGAAACATGAAGAAGTTCTTGCTTTTGTTTTAAGGATACTTCCTAGATGTTGCACACACCAATTCTGTGTGCATTCTTCTGTCCGGAATTTAGTTACCTGGCCACACATAGCTGCAAGAGAAGAAGAGAAATGTAGTCATTATTCCAAATAGCCATATGTCCAGATGAAAATAAGAAGAGACATTCCCAAGAAAGCAATGGAATTATCCAGAAATCAAAAATGGGGGGAGAGAGGGGGCCAAGATGGCTGACTAGGTAGATGTTACCTCGGATCCCTCTTGCAACAAAGACTCGGAAAAACAAGTGAATCGATCACGTACATGACAATCTACGAAATCTGACCAACAAACACAGATTTAAAGAGTTGACCTGAGTGACAGAGACCGAGAACAAACAACTACGGTGAAGCAGCAACTGTTTTCGGAGCCTGGAGCCAGCGTCCCAGTCAGGAAACCTTGGCGCCGGGCTTTAGACTCGGTGCAGGGGAGCTGAGCACGGCATCCTGTGATGGTGCATACACGGGGCACAGCCCTACCCCCCTGAACTGACCTCGGGAGGGGGCCCAGCCGGTCCACGCAGGTGGCGCGGGCGACGCTGCTGGCGGCAGAAGAAGTCGCCGGGAGGCAGCGACCGGTTCTGGAGCTGGGAGTGCAGCGTCCCAGCCGGGGAACCTTGGCGCGGGGCTTTGGATTGGGTGCAGGGAAGTTAAGCACGACATCCTGTGACGGTGCAAACATGGGGCACAGCCCCAGCCCCCTGAACTGACCTCGGGGGAAGCCCAGACAGTGCACACAGGCAGTGCAGCGACACGGCTGACAGGAGGAGAAGTCACAGGGAGACAGCGACTGTTTTTGGAGCCAGGAGTGCAGTGTCCCAGCCGGGGAACCTTGACGCTGGGTTTTGGACTGGGACTGGAGGAACTAACCCCGACTTCTGAGACAGCGCAAGCACGGGACACGGGCCTGACCCTCGGGGGCAATCTCTACCCAGCCAGCACACACAGGCGACGCGCCCCTTGGGAATCTCAGATAAAACAGTCATCCCAAGCAAGATAAGTAACTTTGTCTATATTCAGGGGTGCTACTCTCTCCTGTTTTTCTCAACCATCCCCTCCCCTTCCCAGGCAGCTTCATTAACATTGGAATTTCCTGAGCCAGAGGGAGAACTGCTCCGCGGTTTTTCTTTTCCTTTTTTTTTTTTTTTGGTCTTTTGCTAACCCATGGTTCTGGCCTGAGAGAAGCAACCACAAAAAACCCAGGGACCAAAAATCCTTCCCTAATTGGACTAAAAACACAGAACCAGCTCCAGCCAAGCATATGTGATCCACAGTCCTGGGCTTCCATCCCTACAGGGAACAAGGTAGCTATTATAATGCAAAGGCATTTCTGATAGGGATCTGACTGCATTTCTTTTAGTGGATTTACTGGAAAGACAAGTTTCCCAGGTCTGATATCTCTGCGTATTCAACAGAGCCCTCACTGACCCACAACAGGGAACTGAGGGCTGAAGCTCCCCCAGACCACCTAGACTCCTGCCTTAGGGGTCTAAGGAGGGTGACACCTACCAATCTGTGGAGCTACTTGCATTGGGGGCCTAAGGTACAGCTGCAGAGCCCACCCACCAAGGTGCTTTAGGAATAGAGACAAACTTACCACACTGGCACTTGGGGGAAGCCTGTCAGCATCCTGCCCCCCCTGGCGTGTGAACCCCAGCTGCTACTAGAATCTGGTGCACACAACTATCACCACTACTTCTCAAGGTGGATAGGTCACAGTGGGCATCATACACTTGATGACCCCAAATCAGATTCTACTCAAGAATAGTGAATGGACTCAGGCATATATATCTGGTAACAGCCCAAACCAGCTGGTAGTAGGTCATAAGTAAGTCAAGGGCTACAGCAATCAAGACAGCGCAATCTAGTAGCCCATCTACGTATATTGAAAGAAAACAAAACAAGATAAAACTCAGTGAGCAAATATAGAATAAATCACTACAACACCTTAGTGATGGCTCGGAGACAGCAGTCGATAACAAACCACATAAAGAAGCAGACCATGACTGCTTCTACAACCGCTAAAACTAAAGAATAAAAATCTTTCCCAAATGAAGATTCAATCCTGGAATTACCAGATACAGAATATAAAAAACTAATTTACAGAATGCTTCAAGACATCAGGGATGACCTCAGAAATGAACTAAGGCAAGCTACAGAAAAAGCCAAGGAACACACTGATAAAGCAGTTGAAGAACTAAAAAAGATTATTCAAGAACATAGTGGAAAAATTAATAAATTGCAAGAATCCATACAGAGACAGCATTCAGAAATCCAAAAGATTAACAATAAAATTACAGAATTAGACAAGAAAATAGGAAGTCAGAGGAGCAGACTTGAGCAATTAGAATGCAGAGTGGGAAATCTGGAGGACCAGGGAATTAACACCAATATAGCTGAAAAAAAATCAGATAAAAGAATTTAAAAAAATGAAGAAACCCTAAGAATCATGTGGGACTCTATCAAGAAGGATAACTTGCATGTGATTGGAGTCCCAGAACAAGGAGGGGGGACAGAAAACACAGAGAAAATAGTTGAAGATCTCCTGACAGAAAACTTCCCTGACATCATGAAAGACGAAAGGATATCTATCCAAGATGCTCATCGAACCCCATTTAAGACTGATCCAAAAAAAAAAAAAAAAAACACCAAGACATATTATCATCAAACTTACCAAAACCAAAGATAAAGAGAAAATTTTAAAAGCAGCCAGGGAGAAAAGAAAGGTCTCCTACAAAGGAGAATCAATAAGAATAAGTTCAGACTACTCAGCAGAAACCATGCAGGCAAGAAGGCAATGGGATGACATATACAGAGCACTGAAGGAGAAAAACTGCCAGCCAAGGATCATATATCCAGCAAAACTCTCTCTGAAATATGCAGGCGAAATTAAGATATTTACAGATAAACACAAGCTTAGAGAATTTGCAAAAACCAAACCAAAGCTACAAGAAATACTAAAAGAAATTGGTCAGAAAACCAATAATATCAGATACCAGCACAACACAAGCTCACAGAATATCCTGATATCAACTCAAGTAGGGAAATCACAAAAACAAATTAAGATTAATTAAAAAAGAAAAAAACACTCAAAACAGGAAATCATTGAAGTCAATATGTAAAAGATCACAATAATCAAAAAGAGGGACTAAATACAGGTGGCATAGAACTGCCATATGGAGAGGGATACAAGGCGATATAGGACAATACAAGTTAGGTTTTTACTTAGAAAAATAGGGGTAAATATTAAGGTAACCAGGAAGAGGTATAACAACTCCATAACTCAAAATAAAAACCAAGAAAAACGTAACGACTCAGCAAACATAAAGTCAAATACTAGGATAATGAGGAACACACAATTTACAAAGAAAAACGTCTCAGCACAAAAAAGTAAGTAGAAAAATGAAATTGTTAGCAACACACAGAAAAAGGCATCAAAATGACAACACTAAACACTTATCTATAATTACGCTGAATGTAAATGGACTAAATGCACCAATAAAGAGACAGTCTCAGGCTGGATAAAGAAACACGATCCGTCTATATGCTGCCTACAAGAGAAACACCTTAGAGACACAAAGAAACTAAAACTCAAAGGATGGAAAAAATATATCAAGCAAACAATAAGAAAAAAGAGCAGGAGTAGCAATATTAATTTCTGACAAAATAGACTTTAAACTTAAATCCACCACAAAGGATAAAGAAGGACACTACATAAAGATAAAAGGGACAATTGACCAGGAAGATATAACCATAATAAATATTTATGCACCCAATGACAGGGCTGCAAGATACATAAATCAAATTTTAACAGAACTGAAAAGTGAGATAGACACCTCCTCAATTATAATAGGAGACTTCAACACACACTTTCAGAGAAAGACAGGACTTCCAGTTAGAAGCTCAATAGAGACACGGAAGACCTAATTGCTACAATCAACCAACTTGACCTCATTGACTTATACAGAACAGTCCACCCAACTGCTGCAAAGTATACTTTTTTTTCTAGCGTACATGGAACATTCTCTAGAATAGACCACATATTAGGTCATAAAACAAACCTTTGCCGAATCCAAAACATTGAAATATTACAAAGCATCTTCTCAGACCATAAGGCCATAAAAGTAGAAATCAATTACAGAAAAATTAGGGAAAAGAAATCAAATACTTGGAAACTGAACAATACCCTCCTGAAAAAAGACTGGGTTATAGAAGAAATTAAGGAGGGAATAAAGAAATTCATAGAATGCAACAAGAATGAAAATACTTCCTATCAAAACCTCTGGGACACAGCAAAAGCAGTGCTCAGAGGTCAATTTATATCGATAAATGCACACATACAAAAAGAAGAAAGAGCCAAAATCAGAGAACTGTCCCTACAATTTGAACAAATAGAAAGTGAGCAACAAAAGAATCCATCAGGCACTAGAAGAAAACAAATACTAAAAATTAGAGCTGAACTAAATGAATTAGAGAACAGAAAAACAATTGAAAGAATTAACAAAGCCAAAAGCTGGTTCTTTGAAAAAATCAACAAAATTGATAAACCATTGGCCAGACTGACTAAAGAAATACAGGAAACAAATAACCTGAATAAGAAACGAGATGGGCCACATCACAACAGACCCAACTGAAATGAAAAGAATCATATCAGATTATTATGAAAAATTGTGCTCTAACAAACTTGCAAACCTAGACGAAATGGATGAACTCCTAGAAAAACACTACCTACCTAAGCTAACACAATCAGAAGTAGAACAACTAAATAGACCCATAACAAAAAACAGTTTGAAAAGGTAATCAAAAAACTCCTAACAAAAAAAAGCCCTGGCTCTGATGGCTTTACTGCAGAGTTCTACCAAACTTTCAGAGAAGAGTTAACCCCACTACTACTAAAGGTATTTCAAATCATAGAAAATGACGGAATACTACCTAACACATTCTATGAAGCCACCATTTCCCTGATACCAAAACCAGGTAAAGACATCACAAAAAAAGAAAATTACAGACCTATATCCCTCATGAACATAGATGCAAAAATCCTCAACAAAATTCTAGCCAATAGAATTCAACAACATATCAAAAAAATAATTCACCACGACCAAGTGGGATTTTATGCAAGGCTGGTTTAATATTAGAAAAACCATTAATGTAATCCACCATATAAATAAAACAAAAGACAAAAACCACATGATCTTATCAATTGATGCAGAAAAGGCATTTGACAAAGTCCAACACCCATTTATGATAAAAACTCTCACCAAAATAGGAATTGAGGGAAAATTCCTCAACATAATGAAGGGCATCTATACAAAGCCAACAGCCAACATCACCCTAAATGGAGAGAGCCTGAAAGCATTTCCCTTGAGAACGGGAACCAGACAAGGATGCCCTTTATCACTGCCTTATTCATCATTGTGCTAGAGGTTCTAGCCAGAGCAATTAGGCTAGATAAAGAAATAAAGGGCATTCGGATTGGCAAGGAGGAAGTAAAATTATCTCTATTTGCAGACGACATGATCTTATACACAGAAAACCCTAAGGAATCCTCCTGAAAACTACTGAAACTAATGGAAGAGTTTGGCAGTCTCAGGTTTAAGATAAACGTAAAAAAAATCACTTGGATTCCTCTACATCAACAAAAAGAAACATCGAAGAGGAAATAACCAAATCAATACCATTCACAGTAGCCCCCAAGAAGATAAAATACTTCGGAATAAATCTTACCAAAGATGTAAAAGACCTATACAAAGAAAACTACAAAGTACTAGTGCAAGAAACTAAAAAAAACCTACTGAAGTGGAAAAACACACCTTGCTCTTGGATAGGAAGACTTAACATAGTAAAAATGTCTATTCTACCAAAAGCCATCTAGACATACAATGCACTTTCGATCCAAATTCCAATGACATTTTTTAATGTGATGGAGAAACAAATCACCAACTTCACACGGAAGGGAAAGAAGCCTTGGATAAGTAAAGCATTACTGAAAAAGAAGAAGAAAGTGGGAGGCCTTACTCTACCTGATTTCAGAACCTATTTATACAGCCACAGTAGTCAAAACAGCCTGGTAGTGGTACAACAACAGGCACATAGACCAATGGAACAGAATTGAGAACTCAGATATTAATCCATCCACATATGAGCAGCTGATATTTGACAAAGGCCCAGTGTCAGTTAATTGGGGAAAAGATAGTCTTTTTAACAAATGGTGCTGTCATAACTGGATATCCATTTGCAAAAAAATGAAACAGGACCCATACCTCACACCACCCACAAAAACTAACTCCAAGTGGATCAAAGACCTAAACATAAAGACTAAAACGATAAAGATCATGGAAGAAAAAATAGGGACAACCTTAGGAGCCCTAATACAGGCATCAACAGAATCCAAAGTATTACCAAAAATGATGAAGAGAAACCAGATAACTGGCAGCTCCTAAAAATCAAACACCTATGCTCATCTAAAGACTTCACCAAAAGAGTAAAAAGGCCACCTACAGACTGGGAAAGAATTTTCAGCTTTGACATCCCCGACCAGTGCCTGATCTCTAAAATCTACATGATTCTGTTAAAACTCAACCACAAAAAGACAAACAACCCAATCAAGAAGTGGGCAAAGGATATGAACACACACTTCACTGAAGAAGATATTCAGGCAGCTAACAGATACATGAGAAAATGCTCTCGATCATTAGGCATTAGAGAAATGCAAATCAAAACTACGATGAGATTCCATCTCAGTCCAACAAGGCTGGCATTAATCCAAAAAACACAAAATAATAAATATTGGAGAGGCTGCGGAGAGATTGGAACTCTTATACACTGCTGGTGGGAATGTAAAATGGTACAACCACTTTGGAAATCTATCTGGCGTTTTCTTAAAAGCTTAGAAACAGAACTACCATACAACCCAGAAATTCCACTCCTCAGAATATACCCTAGAGAAATAAGAGGCTTCACACGAAGAGATATATGCACACCCATGTTTGTTCCAGCTCTGTTTACAATAGCAAAAAGCTGGAAGCAACGAAGGTGTCCATCAACGGATGAATGGGTAAATAAATTGTGGTATATTCACACAATGGAATACTACGCATCGCTAAAGAACAATGACGAATCTGTGAAACATTTCATAACATGGAGGAACCTGGAAGGTATTATGCTGAGCGAAATTAGTCAGAGGCAAAAGGACAAATATTGTATAAGACCACTATTTTAAGATCTTGAGAAATAGTATAAACTGAGAAGAACACATACTTTTGTGGTTACGAGGGGGGGAGGGAGGGAGGGTGGGAGAGGGTTTTTTACTGATTAGTTAGTAGATAAGAACTGCTTTAGGAGAAGGGAAGGACAATACTCAACACTCAGAAGGTCAGCTCAACTGGACTGGACCAAAAGTAAAGAAGTTTCTGGGATAAACTGAATGCTTCAAAGGTCAGCGGAGCAAGGGCGGGGGTTTGGGGACTATGGCTTAAGGGGACTTCTAAGTCAATTGGCAAAATAATTCTATTATGAAAACATTCTGCATCCCACTTTGAAATGTGGCATCTGGGGTCTTAAATGCTAACAAGTGGCATCAATTGGTTTCAACCGATCTGGATCAAAGGAGAATGAAGAACACCAACATCACACGATAACTATGAGCCCAAGAGACAGAAAGGGCCACATGAACCAGAGACTTACATCATCCTGAGACCAGAAGAAGTAGTTGGTGCCCAGCCACAACCGATGACTGCCCTGACAGGGAGCACAACAGAGAACCCCTGAGGGAGCAGGAGATCAGTGGGTGTAGACCCCAAATTCTGACAAAAAGACCATACTTAATGGTCTGACTGAGACTAGAGGAATCCCGGCGGTCATGGTCCCCAAACCTTCTGTTGGCCCAGGACAGGAACCATTCCCAAAGACAATTCATCAGACATGCATTGGGCTGGACAATGGGTTGGGGAGAGATGCTGACGAAGAGTGAGCTACTTGTATCAAGTGGACACTTGAGACTGTGTTGGCATCTCCTGTCTGGAGGGGAGATAGGAGGGTAGAAAGGGTTTGAAACTGGCAAAATTGTCACGAAAGGAAAGACTGGAAGGAGGGAGCAGGCTGACTCATTAGGGGGAGAGTAAGTGGGAGTATGGAGTAAGGTGTATATAAGCTCATATGTGACAGACTGACTTGATATGTAAACGTTCATTTAAAGCTCAATAAAAATTAAAAAAATAATAATATCAGGTATCAAGGAAGACTAGAACGACGGGCAGAGCAATCAGATGTCAACCCAGGCAGGGAAATCACAAAAAAAAACAAGATAAAAAAAATCTTCAAAACAGGGAAACAGTGATATCACTATGTAAAACAAGACAACATTAAACAGTAAAGAATGACAAAGAAATGTAGTCATAGATCTTTCATATGGAGAGGAAGACAAGATTATATAAAGAAATAAAACATAGGTTTAAACTTAGAAAAATACGGGTAAATGTTAAGGAAACCACAAAGGATACTAACTATCCTAAACATCAAAATAAAATACAAGACAAAAAAAAGAGACTCAGCAGAAAAAAACAACATCAACGAAAAAGAGGAAAAGACAATATATAAACTACTCAGCACAAAAAATTAAGTGGGAAAAAGAAACTGTCAACAAAAAAAGACATCAAAATGACAGCACTAATTCATACCTATCCATAATTACACTGAATGTAAATGGACTAAATGCACCAATAAAGAGAGAGAGAGTGGCAGAATGGAGAAAAAAAGACGATCCATCTATATGTTGCCTACAAGAGACACACCTTAGATGTAGAGACACAAAGTAAAACTCAAAGGATGGAAAAAATATATCAAGCAAGCAACAATCAAAAAAGAGGAGGAGAGGCAATATTAATTTCTGACAAAACAGACTTTAAAGTTAAATCCACTACAAAGGCTAAGGAAGGACACTATATAATGATTAAAGGGACAATATAACAGGAGGATATAACCATGTTAAACATTCATGCACCGAATGACAGGGCTGCAATATGCACAAAACAAACTCTAACAGCATTGAAAAGTGAGATAGACAGCTCCACAATAATAGTAGGAGACTTCAACACACCACTTTCGGTGAAGGACAGGACATCCAGAAAGAAGCTCAATAAAGACACAGAAGATCTAAATGCCACAACCAACCTACTTGACCTTATGGACATATACAGAACACTCCACCCAATGACAGCCAAGTTCTAGTGCACATGGAACATTCTCTAGAATAGACCACATAATAGATCATAAGGCAAGCCTTAGCAGAATCCAAAACATGAAAATATTACAAAGAATCTTCTCCGACCATAAGGCCATAAAAGTAGAAATTCATAACAGAAAAAGCAAGGAAAAGAAATCAAACACTTGGAAACTGAAAAATACCCTGCTCAAAAACGACTGGGTTATTGAAGACATTAAAGTTAGAATAAAGAAAATCATTGAATCCAATGAGAATGAAAACACTTCCTATCAGAACCTTTGGGGCACAGAGAAAGCAGTGCTCAGAGGTGAATTTATATCAATAAATGCACACATACAAAAAGAAGAAAGGGCCAAAATCAAGGAATTACCCCTACAACTTGAACAAATAGAAAGACAGCAACAAAAGAAACGCTAAGGCACCACAAGAAAGCAAATAATAAAAATTAGAGCAGAATTAAATGAAATAGAAAACAGAAAAACAATTGAAAGAATTAACAAGACCAAAAGCTGGTTCTTTGAAAAAATCAACAAAATTGATAATCCATTGGCCAAATTGACAAAAGAAAAACAGGAGAGGAAGCAAATAACCTGAATAAGAAATGAGATGGGTGATATCACAACAGAACCAAATGAAAATAAAAGAATCATATCAGATTACTAGGAAAAATTGTACTCTAAAGAATTTGAAAACCTAGAAGAATTGGATGAATTTCTGGAAACACACTGCCTACCTAAACTAACACAAGCATAGGGAGAACAGCTAAATAGACTCATAACAAAAGAAGAGATTGAAAAGGTAATCAAAAAACTCCATTAAAAAAAGCCCTGGCCCGGACAGCTTCACTGCAGAGTTCTACCAAACCTTTAGAGAAGAATTAATACCACTACCACTAAAGGTATTTCAGAGCATAGAAAAGGACAGAATACTCCCAAACTCATATTAAGGCAGCATATCCCTGATACCAAAACCAGATAAAGGCTCCATTAAAAAAGAAAATTACAGACCTATATCCCTCATGAACTTAGATGCAAAAATCCTCAACAAAATTCTAGCCAATAGAATTCAACAACATTTAAAAAAAATAATTCACCATGACCAAGTGGGATTCATACCAGGTATGCAGGGACGGCTCAACATTAGAAAAACAATTAATGTAATCCATCATATACAAAACAAAAGAGAAGAATCACACGATTTTATCAACTGATGCAGAAAAGGCATTTGACAAATTTCAACACCCATTCATGATAAAAAAAAACTTTCAGCAAAATAGGAATAGGAGGAAAATTTCTCAACATAATAAAGGGCATTTCTACAAAGCCAACAGCCAACATCATCCTAAATGGAGAGCGCCTGAAAGCATTCCTCTTGAGATTGGGAACCAGACAGGGATGCCCTTTATCACCACTCTTATTCAACATTGTGTTGGAAGTCCTAGCCAGAGCAATTAGGCTAGATAAAGAAATAAAGGGCATCCAGATTGGTAAAGAAGTAAAAGTATCTATATTTGCAGATGACATGATCTTATACACAGAAAACCCTAAGGAATCCTCCAGAAAACTACTGAAACTAATAGAACAGTTCAGCAGAGTATCAGGATACAAGATAAATATGCAAAAATCCACTGGATTCCTCTACACCAACAAAAAACATCGAAGAGGAACTCACGAAATCGATACCATTTACCGTACTCCCAAGAAGATAAAATACTTAGGAATAAATCTTACCAAGATGTAAAAGACCTATACAAAGAAAACTACGAGACACTGCTACAAGAGACCAAAAGAGACCTACGTAAGTGGAGAAACATACATTGTTCATGGGTAGGAAGACTTAACATTTTAAAAATATCTTTTCCACCAAAAGCGATCTATAGGTACAATGCAATTCTGATCCAAATTCCAAAGACATTTTTTAATGAGATGGAGAAAGAAGGGAAAGAGGCCCCGGATAAATAAGGCATTACTGAAAAAGAACAAAGTGGAAGGCCTCACTACCTGATTTTAAAACCTATTATACTGCCACGGTAGTCAAAACAGGTTGGTACTGGTGGTACAACAACAGATACATGGACCAATGGAACAGAATTGAGAATCCAGACCTAAATCAATCCACATATGAGCAGGGGATATTTGACAAAGGCCCAAAGTCAGTTAAATGGGGAAAAGGCAGTCTTTTTAACAAATGGTGCTGGCATAACTGGATATCCATCTGCAAAAAAAAAAATGAAACAAGACCCATACCTCACACCATGCACAAAAACTAACTCAAAATGGGTCAAAGACCTAAATATAAAATCTAAAATGATAAAAATCATGTAAGAAAAAATAGGGACAACATTAAGAGCCCTAATACATGGCATGAACATTATACAAAACATTACCAACAGTGCAGAACAGAAACTAGATAACTGGGAGCGCCTAAAAATCAAACACCTTTTCTCATCCAAAGACTTCACCAAAAGAGTAAAAAGGTTACCTACAGACTGGGAAAACTTTTTTAACTATGACATTTCCAATCAGTGCCTGATCTCTAAAATCTACATGATACTGCAAAAACTCAACTATGAAAAGACAAACAACCCAATTAAAAAATGGGCAAAACAAATGAACAGACACTTCACTAAAGAAGACATTCAGGTAGCTAACAGATACATGAGGAAATGCTCATCATCATTAGCCATTAGAGAAATGCAAATCAAACTTCAATGAGATTCCATCTCACTCCAACAAAAAAAAAAAAAAAAAGGCTGGCGTTAATCCAAAAAACACAAAATAATAAATGTTGGAGAGGATGTGGAGAGTCTGGAACACTTATACAGAGCTGGTGGGGTGTAAAATGGTACAACCACTTTGGAAATCAATTTGGTGCTTTCTTAAAAAGCTAGATATAGAACTTCCATACGATCCAGTAATTCCACTCCTTGGAATATATCCTAGAGAAATAAGAGCCTTTACATGAACAGATATATGTACACCCATGTTCATTGCAGCACCGTTTGCAATAGCAAAAAGATGGAAGCAACCAAGGTGCCCATAACAGATGAGTGGATAAATAAATTATGCTATAGTAACGCAATGGAATATTACGCATCAATAAAGAACAATGATGAAACCGTGAATCATTTCATAACAAGGAGGAATCTGGAAGGCATTATGCCGAGTGAAATTAGTCAGTTGCAAAAGGACAAATATTGTATAAGACCACTATTATAAGAACTTGAGAAATAATTTAAACACAGAAAAAAATATTCTTTGATGATTAAGAGAGTGGGAGGGAGGGAGAGAGAGGGGTTTTCACTAATTTTAGATACTAGATAAGAAATATTTTAGGTGAAGGGAAAAAGAACACACAATACAGGAGAAGTCAGCACAAGTAGACTAAACCAAAAGCAGTTTTCTGATTAAACTGAACACTTCGAAGGCCAGCATAGCAGGAACGGGGGTTTGGGGACCATGGTTTCAGGGGACATCTAAGTCAATTGGCATAATAAAATCTATTAAGAAAACATTCTGCATCCCACTTTGGAAAGTGGCGTCTGGGGTCTTAAACACTAGCAAGCGGCCATCTAAGATGCATCAATTGGTCTCAACCCACCTGGAGCAAAGTAGAATGAAGGACACCAAAGACACAAGGTAATTATGAGCCCAGGCGACAGAAGGGGCCACATAAACCAGAGACTACATCATCCTGAGACCAGAAGAACTAGATGGTGCCTGGCTACAACTGGTGACTGCCCTGACAGGGAACACAACAGAGAACCCCCGAGAGAGCAGGAGAGCAGTGGGATGCAGACCCCAAATTCTCATAAAAAGACCAGATTTAATGATCTGACTGAGAGTGTAAGGATGCCAGTGGTCACGGTCTGCAGACCTTCTGTTAGCCCAAGACTGGAACCATTCCCAAAGCCATCTCTCCAGAGTGGGATTGGACTGGACAATGGGGTAGAAAATGATACCGGTGAAGAATGAGCTTCTTGGATCAAGTAGACACATGAGACTATGTTGGTATATCCTGCCTGGACGGGAGATGAGAGGGCGGAGGGGGTTAGAAGCTGGCTGAATGGACACAAAAAGAGAGAGGGGAGGGAAAGAGTGTGCTGTCTCATTAGGGTTTGAGCAATTACGAGTATATAGCAAGGTGTATATTTTATGAGAGACTGACTTGATTTGCAAACTTTCTCTTAAAGCACAATTAAAATTAAGGAAAAAAACTGCAGGGAATGACAAATTGAGGAGGAATGGTTTTGCATTCATCATCAAAAAGAATATTTCAAGGTCTATCCTGAAATGTAAGGATGTCAGTGATAGGAGAATATCCATATGCCCACAAGAAGGACCAGCTAATAGGACTATCATTCAAATTTACCCACCAACCACTAAGGCCAAAGATGAAAAATTTGAAAATTTTTACCAACTTCTGCAGTCTGAAATTGATTGAACGTGCAATCAGGATGCATTGATAATTACTGGTGACTGGAACGTGAATGTTGGAAGGAAAGAAGAAGGATCGGTAGTTGGAAAATATAGCCTTGGTGATAGAAACTATGTTGAGGGGATCACATGGTAGAATTTTGCAAGAACAATGGCTTCTCCATTGCAGATACCTTTCTTCAACAACATAAATGGCGGCTATACACGTGGACCTTGCCAGATGGAATACACAGGAATTAAATCGACTACATCTGTGGAAAGAGATGATAGAAAAGCTCAATATCATCAGTCAGAACTAGGCCAGGGGCAGACTGTGGAATAGACCATCAATAGCTCATACACAATTTCAATTTGAAGCTGAAGAAAATTAGAACAAGTCCACAAGAGCCAAAGTACAACCTTGGGTATATCCCACCTGAATTTAGAGACCATTTCAAGAAGAGATTTGACATGTTGAACATTAATGACCGAAGACCAGGCGAGTTGTGGAATGACATCAAGGATGTCATACACGAAAAAAGCAAGAGGTCATTAAAAAGACAGGAAAGAAAGAAGAGACCAAAATGGATGTCAGAAGAGTCTCTGAGACTTGCTCTTGAACGTCGAGTAGCGCAAGCGAACAGAACAAATAATGACATAAAAGAGCTGAACAGAAGCTTTCAAAGGGCAGCTCGAGAAGCCAAAGGAAAGTATTATAACGACATGTGCAAAAACCTGGAGTTAGAAAAACAAAAGGGAAGAACACATTCGGCATTTCTCAAGCTGTAAGAACTGAAGAAAACATTCAAACCTCAAGTTGCCAATTGAAGGATTTTTTTATAGGGAAAATATTAAACAACGCAGGAAGCATCAAAAGAAGATGAAATACACAGAGTCACTATACCAAATAGAATTGGTCAACGTTCAACCATTTCAGCAGGCAGCATATGATCAGGAATCGACGGTACTGACGGAAGAGGTCCAAGTTGCACTGAAGGCATTGGCAAAAACCAAGGCTCCACGAATTGACAGAATACCAACTGAGATGTTTCAACAAAAGGATGCAGCACTGGAAGTGCTCACCCATCTCTGCCAAGAAATTTGGAAGACAGAGCTACCTGGCCCACTGACCTAAAAGATCCATATTTATTCCTATTCCAAAGAAAGGTGATCCAACGGGAAGTGGAAATTATTGAACAATATCATTAATATCACACACAAGTAAAATTATGCTGAAGATCATTCAAAAGTGGTTGCAGCAGAACATTGACAGGGAACTGCCAGAAATTCAAGCAGGATTCAGACAAAGATGTGGAAACAGGGATATCATTGTTGATGTCAGATGGATCCTGGCTGAAAATACCAGAAAGATGTTTACCAGTATTTTATTGACTATGGAAAGGCATTCGACTGTGTGGATCATAACAAATTATGGATAACATTGCAAAGGATGGGAATTCCAGAACACTTTACTGTGCTCATGAGGAGCCTGTACATAGATCAAGAGGCAGTCATTAAAACAGAACAAGGGGATACTGCATGGTTTAAAGTCAGAAAAGGTGTGCCTCAGGATTGTATCCTTTCATCATACTTATTCAATCTGTATGCTGAGCAATTAATTTGAGAAGCTGGACTACATGAAGAAGAAGGGGGCATTGGATTGGAGGAAGACTCATTAACAACTTGTGTCATAGAGATGACACAACCTTGCTTGCTGAAAGTGAAGAGGATTTGAAGCACTTATTTATGAAGATCAAAGACTACAGGCTTCGGTATGGATTACACCTCAACAAAGAAAACAGAAATCCTCACAACTGAGCCAATATGCAACATCATGATAAATGGACAAAATATTGAAGTTGTCACGAATTTCGTTTTTTTTTTTTTTTTGGATCTTCAATCAACACCCATGGAAGCAGCAGTCAAGAAATCAAAAGATGCATTGCATTGGGCAAATCTGCTGCAAAAGATCTTTTAAAGGGTTAAAAAGCAAAGCTCTCACTTTGAGGACTAAGGTGCACCTGACCCAAGCCATGAAATTTTCAGTCACCTCATATGTATGGGAAAGCTGGAAAATGAATAAGGAAGACCAGAGAAGAATTGATGCCTTTGAGTTATGGTGTTGGTGAAGAATATTGAATGGACTGCCAAAAGAAGGAACAAATCTGTCTTGGAAGAAGTACAGCTAGACTGCTTCTTAGAAGGAAGGATGATGAGATGTTGTCTCACATACTTTGGACATGTTATCGGGAGGGATCAGTCCGTGGAGAAGGACATCATTCTTGGCAAAGTTGAGGGTCAAGGAAAAAGAGGAAGACCCTCAATGAGATGGACTGACACAGTGGATGCAACAATGGGCTCAAGTAAACAATGATTGTGAGCATGGCACAGGACAGGGCAGTGTTTTGTTCTTTGTACATAGGGTCGCTATGAGTCGGAACCGACTCGACAGCACCTGAAAAGAACAACATATACTTATTGTCATACCAACATGGGAATGTTACATAACAACCTCTGGAGAATATGAGAGGGGTTATTTGTGCTAGGGGAATACTGTATATAATCTGATTTTCTGTCAGTAAAATGAATAAAGTAGCAATATTGTTCTCTGGAAAAAACCTCAGAGACATAATATGGAATAAAAGAATCAGTTATCAAATATAAGATATGTACAGGTGATAGTATATATGAAGGGTTAACAATCTTGAGCCAAATCTGGCCCACATCATGTTTTTGTATGGCCTGTAAACTAAGAATGGATTTTACATTTTTTTTTTTAATGGGTTTTAAAAAAAAAAGAAACAAAAAGAATATGCCGTAGTGACCATACATGGTCCACAAAGCCTGAAATATTTACTATCTGACCCTTTACAGGAAAACTTTGCTGATTCCTGCTATATAGGTATGTTTCAAAAATACACACAAAAAGGATGAAACTAACTTAAGTGCCCATCAACGGATGAGAGGACAAATAAAATGTGGTATACAATGGAATACTACATAGGTATAAAGAATAATGATGTGTTTGTGAAATATCTTATAACATGGATGAATCTGAAGAATATTCTGCTGAGTGAAATAAGTCAATCAAAAAAGGACAAATATTGTATGATCTGTTTTTATAAAAATACAAAAACAGGTAAACATATAAAAATCAACGTTCTTTATCATCCTGAGACCAGAAGAACTAGATGGTACCCGGCTACAACTGATGACTGCCCTGACAGGGAACACAACAGAGAACTCCTGAGGGAGCAGGAGAGCAGCGAGATGCAGACCCCAAATTCTCATAAAAAGACCAGACTTAATGGTCTGACTGAGACTGGAAGGACCCCGGTGGTCATGGCACCGAGACCTTCTGTTGGCCCAGGACAGGAACCATTCCCAAAGCCAACTCTTCAGACATGGATTGGACTGGACAATGGGTTGGAGAGGGATGCTGGTGAGGAGTGAGCTTCTTGGATCAGGTGGACACTTGAGACTATGTTGGCATCTCCTGCCTGGAGGGGAGATGAGCGGGTAAAGGGGATTAGAAGCTGGCGAAATGGACACGAAAAGAGAGAGTGAAGGGAGAGAGCGGGCCGTCTCATCAGGGGGAGAGTAATCGGGAGTATGTAGCAAGGTGTATATAACTTTTTATGTGAGAGACTGACTTGATTTGTAAACTTTCACTTAAAGCACAATAAAAATTATAAAAAAAAGTTCTTTGGTGGTTAGCAGGGATTGGAGTGGAAGGGGAAGGGATGGGGAATCTACACAGTAGTCACATTATTTTTGGTGATGGGAAAGGCAGTATTGAATGTGGCTGAATTGTGTACAACTTAACCAAGATTAATGATGACACTAAGAAGTACATAAGAATAAAGGACGTTATCTGTAAATACTATAACATATACAGTTCTGAAACAGCAGTAACAACCCAAAAATGTGTGAGTGGTTACAGAGGTAGATATGTATGCATGTATGTGTATATATATAAAAAAAAACAGTGCCGTAAAAAGGCATATATGTGTGTATGTATAGGTGTATCTATGCTGTTGTTCTTGTTAGGTGCCATCAAGTTGGTTCCAACTCATAGCGACCCCATGTACCACAGAATGAAACACTGCCCCAACCTTCGCCATGCTCACAACCGTTGTTATGCTTAAGCCCATTGTGGCAGCCACTACATCAATCCATCTCATTGAAGGTCTTCCTCTTTTTCACTGACCCTGTACTCTACCAAGGATGACGTCCTTCTCCAGGGACTGATCCCTCCCGATAACATGACCAAAGTATGTAAGATGCAGTCTTGCCATCCTTGCTTCTAAGGAGCATTGTGGTTATGCTTCTTCCAAGACAGATTTGTTTGTTCTTTTGGCAGTCCATGGTATATTTAATATTCCTCACCGACACCATAATACAAAGGCATCAATTCTTCAGTCTTTCTTATTCATTGTCCAGCTTTCACATGCATAAAATGCGATTGAACATACCACAGCTTGGGTTAGGCACACCTTAGTCTTCAAGGTGACGTCTTTGCTTTTCAACACTTTAAAGAAGTCTTTTGCAGCACATTTGCCCAACACAATACATCTCTTGATTTCTTGACTGCTGTTTCCATGGGTGTTTATTGTGCATCCAAGTAAAATTAAATCCTTGACAACTTCAATCTTTTCTCTGTTTATCATGATGTTGCTTATTGATACAGTTGTGAGGATTTTTGTTTTCTTTTTGTCGTGGTGTAATCCATACTGAGGAAACCCTGGTGGCACCGTGGTTAAGTGCTACAGCTGCTAACCAAGGGGTCAGCAGTTTGGATCTGCCAGACGCTCCTCGGAAACTCTATGGGGCAGTTCTACTCTGTCCTATAGGGTCGCTATGAGTCGGAATGTACTTGATGGCAGTGGGTTTGGTTTTTTAATAAATACTGAAGGCTGTGGTCTTTGATCTTCTTCAGTAAGTGCTTCAAGTCCTTTTCACTTTCAGCAATCAAGGTTGTGTCATCTGCATAACGCAGATTGTTAATAAGTTTTCCTCCAATCCTGATGCCCCGTTCTTCTTCATACAGTCCAGCCTCTCAGATTATCTGCTCAGCATATGCATGTTTGTGTGTGCAGCATATATATTCAAATGTATAATAAAGCACATGGGGGCACTGTCACAGATACTTCTCAGGCATAAACAAATACCTCACAGGATCGATTTAATGAGTTCGAAGGCGTAGGACCATAGTCTCACGGGATGACTCAGTCAATTGGCATAATATAGTTCACAAAGTTTATGTTCTACATAGTTTGGTGAGTAGTGTCTGGGGTCTTAGAATCTTGGCGAGCAGCCATCTAAGATACAACTATTGGTCTCTACTCTTTCTGAGCAAAAAAATAAAGAAGGAAACTAAAGACTAAAAGAAGAAACTAGTCTATAGGGCTAACTGCCTACATGAACCATGGCCTCATCTATTCTGAGACCAGAAGAACTAGATGGTGCCCGGCTACCACTACCTACCATTCTGACCAGGGACACAATAGATGGTTCCAGATAGAATGGGAGGAAATTGTATAACAAAACTCAATTTTTTTTAAAAAAAAGGCCAGACTTACTGGACCAGTAGAGACTAGAGAAACCCGGAAGACTATTACTCTGAGGTACCCTTTGAACTTTGAACTGAACCCACTCCCAGAGGTCACCTAAATAGCAGATTCGTTCATAAAATAAACAATATCACACTGTGCTCCTTAAAAAAAAAAACTCATCTATATGAGACAAAACAGTCAACATTTACTCTAAAGCAAAGATGAGAAGGTTGGGCATGGGGGACGTGGCAAGGAAGCTAAACTAATGGAAATGGAAAAACAAGAATGGAAATAATAAGAATGTTGACACAATGTGGAAAATGTAACCATGTCACTGAACAATATGTATAGAAATTGGTAAATGGAAACCTAATTTGCTATGTAAACTTTCACCAAAAACACGGTAAAATATTTAAAGAAAAAAATATAGTTTATGTATATATAGGTGTTTTGTTGTGTTTGTTATATATAGGTAGGTAGTGAAAATCTGAAACATCACAGAGAGTGAAGGAGATAAAAGGAAAGGTTGGGGCTCTAACAGTATCCTTTAACCTTATCTTAAAATAAAAATAAAAATTCTGCAGCAAATATGGCAAAATGTCAGTAACTGTTAAATCTACATGGCAGGTTTAACTCTTCTGAATATTTTATATTTTGTAAATATAAAATAAGCATTTATTAATTTACTAGGAACAAGCTACATTGTGATTGACTTGCTAAATTCAACAACATAGAAAGCTTTTCCTCCAACAATTAAAGCATGTCATTGATTTTTTTCATTTGAAAATCAGATGAAGTAGTTGACTTGCTTTCAGGAATGCTTTTATTCATTTAAAGAATATATCTTTAAAAATACAATCACACTCAGTAGGCTGCAATACTCCCACCACGAGAGGCAAACAGGATCTAAGACAGGTGGAAAGAAGAGAAATTTCTAATCTTTCATTTCCTGCTCACTACACAGCCTACGCTTTAAAAAATGGTGGTAGAAACACACAAATTTTTTAGAATCTTTCTTCCTCCCTCCCATCCTTCTTCTCTTCTTTCTCTTTCTTTTTTCCCTCCTGGTTTATAGATTTGAGCTCATTTAAATCTCATTTTTTAATTTGTTTTCTACTCAATCCTGACTGCAAATATTTACACAAATTAAGAGGAGGTCCTTGAAGTCTAGCTCTGCTTCACTGCTTGGTTTGAACAAGTCTCTCAACCTTTTTTTTTTTTCATCTAGAAAATGAAAGATTTGGGTTAGTCTCAGCTCTAAACATGTTTCATTCTTCAAAGGGCAAATGGAAGAAAAAACGTGATCAATGGAGCAAGACATAAAAAGTGTATGTAACTCATGCAAAAATGAAAAAATTTCAGTTAGATATTGGGATGTGTGTGCTTTCAATTCTTTGAGGAATTAGGTGGCTGATGTCATTAACTTTTTCTCAGCGTGAAGCACAATCACCTTTTGTTCTGGCATTGTGCAAGCACAGTCTGTGTTAACTTGACCCAAGTCTGCAGTCCTCACTATGTCATTAACCACACATCGAGACCCTTACGAGTTCCTCTTGACAATGATAAAACTGATCTCCTATCAAGGGAAAATAAATCTTTGTGTAATCCAGGTGTCAGTGGCAGCTCTTATCCATGTTTTTCCCCTGGGCTAAACTTGATGCAAACTTGGCCCTTCACTAACCTCTGTAAGAAACAAAATCACCCCAAATATATTCTAGGTTTTATGGAAGATTTGGGGGGACCATGGGGAATAATCAGGTTAGACAACAAACAGCATTTCATGTGAATTCTCCTAATCATATCCTTTCCTCTAAATTTCTTCTTTGAGCTTCAAGCCACTGATTCTCCTTCCCCGAACTCCTCCCCATACAATGCTCAGTTAGCTCCTCCTCCTTGATCTTCTTTTTTTAATGGAGTAACTTCCTCCTTCAGTGAGGACCATAGGCCTTGGAGACTCAATTCTGCCTCTCTGTGTCCTTATCCAAGTATCTTCTCAACAAAGCTGGTTTCTGCCTACAAAGAAAGTCTTCCTCTAGACGTTAAAAGCAACTTTTTCTATCTGTAGGTGTGTATAGTTTGAGACATTTGTGGTTCAGTTGTGGAATTCTCACCTTCCATGCAGGTGACCCAGGTTTGATTCCTGGCCATATGTACCTCAAGTACAGCTACCACTTGTCTATCATTGGAGGCTTGCGTGTTGCTGTGATGCTGAACAGTTTTCACAGAGCTTCCAGACTAAGATGAACTAGGAAGGCCTGGCAATCTACTTCTCAAAATCTATCAGTGAAACTCTGTGGATCACAATAGTTCAATCTGAAACCACCCATGGCGATGGCACAGGACCAGGCAACGTTTCTGTTTTGTTCTGTTGTACATGGTGTCATCATGAGTCAGGGGCTGACTCTATGGCAGTTAATGACAAAGGCATTTATAAGCAAACATCCCTTACCTGTTCAATGCTGTATTTGGTGTGAAGCAGCCTGCCTGGCTCTAGGCCCTTGATTATGTACAAATTTCTTGTCTGCAGGAATTATGCCCTTCCTCCCCCAATACAACATATGCAGCAGACCTTCCAAGTTGTCTCCCAGGCACCAAGATCATTAGCTGACAACAAAGTTGCCCTAGACCCAGGCTTCTTATTCCATCAGACCCTGATCTACTCAGAAGGCTGGTTTCTTACTCAACTCAAACTCGATTGGAAAAAAGTCTACTTAATTAGAAGGAAAAATAGGAAAGTGGTTAACATTGTGCAAGTACAATTTTCTCAGATGATTAGACACTTATTTCTTTTGAAATGAATAAATAAAGAGAGGGACAGAATAATAATGGTACTGGTTTTACTTTTTAAAGTTCTGAATAAAATTAGCATAATTTTCCTTTTATTAAGCTACAGTAGATAGAAAGCACATTATAGACACTGTAGGTGGAGATGTGGGTGGACACATAGGAGGGGAAATGAGGGAGCATTGAAAATACAGCTGAAATAATGAGCATGCAACATGCAGAACAGCAGCAATGATCAGACTGAAGGAAGGAAGGATCTCTGCTTTGGTCACAGATGAAGGAGATGGAGAACAGAAAATAAGAGGGAACCATTCATCTGATTTGGAAGAGTAGGGTAACCTGGACTAGTGGAGCTGGACATAGATAAGAAGAACACAGTGAACACTTCACCATTGACTTGGGCTTAAAAAATCATACCTTATGCTTAAAGGAGAGAAAGGCACAATAATATCATTCATAAAAATACCTCCTTTAATGGAAATAGAAACTACACAACTTAGCTCACAACTTGCTTCCATTTGATCTGGAGCAAGCTTTCTGGGATAATTTTAGGGTTTGGTGGTTACTCTGTCCCCCCTTCTCAAAGAATGGACACTACAACCCTCCACATACACCTGACTCAATCATTTTGCAAATGAGAAAATGAAAGCCCAATAAGGTTATGCAAAGGGGTGGTCTTTTTTGTTGTCGTTGTTAATCATAGAGCCTTGGGAGGCAGACAACCAAATTCCTATATGTGATTTTTCTACCGAAAGTGCTCTGCCATTTGACATATACCAGAGAATGGGTCAAGAAATGGTTACCTAGATTGAGGCAATTGATCTAAATTCTCAAAGGATGTTTACAGATTAGTAGATAAACCTGTATTTTCTATTTCCTAGCCTGAACTGTGCCGGGCATAGTATTTAGATGGCACTATGGTTTTCAGGTACAAATCTGGAAAATCAGGGGTGTGATGGTTAAGACTCTGTCGACTTGACTGGGGATGATTCTCAGAATTTATATGTGATCGCCCCCATGATGGGATCTGCTGTGAGTAGCCAATCAGTTGAAAGGGAGTTTCTTTGGGTGTCTGGCCTGCATCTGAATATAAGTGGATGTCCTGGCTTTTGCCGGTCCTGGACCCTGCAGCTGCCTCCTGTTCATCTGACCTCCAGTTCTTGGGACTTAAGCCAGCAGCTTACCTGCTAATCTTGGGATTTGTCTATCTTCACAACATGTGAGCAAGAGCCCTGCTCTCTAACCTGTCAGTCTTAGGTTCACCAGCCCCTGCAGCTACATGAAGCAGGAGAAGCCTCTATCCTGACCATTGACTTGAGACATTTCAGCCTCTACAATTGAGTGAGCCGTTTCCTTGATGTAAATCTCTCTCTAATACATATTTACATGCTTTACTGGTTTTGCTTCTCTTAGAAAACCTAGCCTAAGATAAGGGGGTAGTCTGTACAATACATTCTCTCCCCAAAGCCTAGGAAGTTAGATGTCAAAGTCTCAGATCCAAAATGGGTCCTGGGAGGTCCTTCTTTCAGCCTGCTCTCTCTGCACCTCCCAGGCAGCGGACCCACTTCTCTAGTCACTTTCCTGGCTCAGAAGCTTCTTCTAGCTTTCTTCCCAGACTTTCTCACTTCCCATCCACACCTCCTTTACCCCTCCCCATATGCCCTACTCTGTTTTCCATCATAGTTGCCTGTTACACCTATTGAGAGGAGTGCACATTTTCATCAACTGAATAAAATTATACAATCCCCTACTCAAGGACAAGGAACATTCATCTCCAGAAACATAATTGTTTGGTCCTCCCAAGAGACTATCCGCCTGGAGAAAGCAAGATCTTCTGCACATATTATGACAAACAGCTCTGTCTAACACAGCCAAGAAAAAAAAAAGGTGACATTTTCCCCTTAAAATGAAGTGAATCCCCAAATCCTGTTCAAAAGTCGGCTCCCCATGGTGGATATCTGTTCTTGGTATTCATCTTAGAACTTGCAAATACCAACCTACTATGTGTAGCTTGTCTCCTCATTTGCCTCTCTGCAAGTGTTGTAGCTGTGCTTGAAACAACTCTTCGGTAATTGTGCTGCTCCCAGCCACCTTATCTAGTGAAACTTCCCTTTATTCTCTATATCAGCCCATTATTTTTTTCCCTCATAGTACTTACTGTAACTTATTGTACTTGAAATTACTGTATATATTATGTCTATTTTCTTGTGTTTAAATTTTATTTGAGCTTCATCTGTGCAGTGACTATGTCTATCATGGTTTTTACGGCATTTCTGGTGACTCACACATTTCTGGCACATAGCAGATTCTCCATAAATATTTGTGAATGTTTGGGAAACTAACCTAGTATGAGCTAAGTGATCAGGGTTCTGCCACCCATAGGTAGCTCTCCAGGATAACAACTCACCTGGACTTTTGACCTGGAAGCATTAGCAGCCACCTGAATTCTTAATGCTGATGTTATCTAACCTCCTTGTGAACAGGAAATTTGCCTCTATTCCACCTGTGTTAGACTGAATCATTGACCTCAACTGTTCATCTTTCCTTCATCTTCACCCTTTCGGTGGCCTTTGACTTTATACTCAACCACGTCTTGCTTTGGCCAATGTGGGCAGGAGCAATGGTGGGTCAATTCTGAGCCCAGTTTTTAAGAGGTTTTGCATGTTTCCACTTGCCCTCATGGACCACTGTCCTTACCATGAGAAGAACTTCCCCTAGCAGCTGCTGCCCATTTGGCCTGGGCCCCAGAATAAACATATGTGGAACAGTATCGCCCTAGTTGACCAACAGACCTGCACTTAGAAGCAGAGCTGCCCCAGCCACCAGAGCATGAAGCAGAACAACCAAGAGAAGCCCAGCCTAGATCAGTAAAGCCACCTTATCTGGTCCACAGATCCATGAGAATAAATGGTTGTTTTAAGCCATTGAGTCTGAGTTTTTATTACACAACATTATTGTGACATAGCTAATCGATATTACTCCCTTTCCAGCCACCACAGGAATGGGCTCTTTCCACAATCCTTACTCTGTTATCCGAGTAGATGCCTTCCTGCAGGGTTCTCAAGAAAACTCTAAGATGAAAGAGGAACCCTGGTCACAATGTAAGGATGATAAGGCTAAGCTCAAGTCCTGGAATTGAGAGTTTGACTGAGCATGTTCCAGCATCCCAAGCTGGAATGGTAGAGAACTGAGCACCATGGTTAAACCTTATTACTGCTTTTACTTCTGTCTTTCTACAGCTGGTTCCCAACTCAAGTTTATCTTTTTTTTTTTTGTCTATCTGAGAAGCATAGAAATATGGAATAGAATAAAGTATTGGAGAGGAAAATTTAACTATTTTACATGTGTGCTAATGGTGGTCCATATTCAAAAATGTAACTGGTAGGAGATCCAAGATTAGAATCCAGGCCTACTGACTCTCAGTTTAGTGTCTTTCCAGTATATGATTTTATCATGATCTGAAATAGTTTTCATATTCTATTCTGAGGGATTCTGGGTAAGATGGAGTATACTCACACCACACTGTCTCTATCACTGAATCCAATTATGAAACCTAGACAGAGTGCCTGGAGCAACTCTTCGAAAATTCTGAAAAGTAAACGGCACTAGGGACTGAAGAAGAGCAGCAGAATTCTCACTATCACAGTAGCAGAGGTGTGTTTACCATCTTTATTTCCTCCTGTATCCCCTAGCCTGGACTCAACACAACCTGACACCTAGAGGTTAGTATCAGCATGGACAGAGAGGTCTCCAGAAGAAGCCCTCTCGTTATGGTTTGAGAAGTAGGAAAGAGTGGGTAAGTCCCCCCCCCTTTTTTTTTCTTTTCTATATTCTCTTGTGCTCCAGCCTCTAAGCAATCCTATGGTGGTAGTGATGATGGATCAGAAACAGCTATGACAATGGGAGCCTATGAAAACCAAAACTCTGAGGTAGGAATCTTTCTCTCCTATCAGAGAAGTTGTACCCCAATTACTTTTTTTCTCTTTCTGTCATTCCACCATCCAGCCCCAGATATGGGCATAGTCATAGGAAGTACTCAGCACAACAGAGTGAAAAATAAGTCCTATAGTTTCAGTAGGATGACTGAAAAGGGGAGCTCCAGGGAACAGGAAAGTGTTGGGGAGATAGTGGAGACAGAGGATCTTGGGAAAGCAACTCTATAAGTTGTTTATGAACTCCTGGGACCCTGCCCAAGCTACACACGTATAGATCTGATCCTAAAAAGCATACTATACACTTTAAAAACTGGACTACAAGATAGAACACTACCAAGGTTCCAGGCTGGCCCCAGGTGATGTGCACACGGGATACATTCAAATGATATTGTAAAGGCTTTAAAGATGAAACCGGCATTGAAATCATAACCAATAAAAGTTGATCAGGATTTGTGGCCTGGACACAATTGGGTTGGTTACCCACTAAAACAAAAACATCAACATTCTCCATAGTATTTAAACAAAAGCCAGAGTCTCATAAGCATAAGGATTAAAATATCTAGAATGCAATTCACAATGCCTTAGAATATGAAGAACCAGGACGATCTCAGCTTGCATGGGAAAAGATATCAATATTGAAGTGACTCAGATGTTGGAATTATCTGGTAAAACCTTTAAAAACCTATTATAAAAATGCTATGAGAAGAAAGGACAAACACTCTTGAAATAAATGGAAAGATAAAAAGTATAAAAGAAATAGATTATATAAATAAGAACCAAACAGAAATTTTAGAACTAGAAATTATAATAAGTGAAATAAAAATCTCTTGAAGTGTTCAGCAGCAGAATGGAGATGACAGAAAAGAGACATTGAACTTCGAAATAGATCAATAGAAATTATCCAAGATGAACAACAAAGTGAAAAAAGTTTTTTTTTTTTTAATAGAACAGTGTTTCAGGGACCTGTGGGACCATATTAAAAAATCTAATATTTGTGTTAATGGCATCTGAGAAGTAAAGGAGAAACAAAAATATTTGAGGAAATAATGGTTGAAAACTTCCCAAATATGGTGAAAGACACAAACCTACCAAGTCAGACTAAGTAAACTTCAAACATGACAAATGCAAACAAATTCAAGCCCAGACAATTCATATTCAAACCGCTGAAAATTAAAGCAGAGAAAAAAATTACCCATTATTTATAGGAGAACAATGATTTGAATAACTGGATTTCTTATCAGAAACCGTGGAGGCCAGAAGGAAGTGGAATAACATTGTTAAAGTGATGAAAGAAAAGAACTCTCAAACCAGAATTCTATATCCAGTAAAAATATCCTTCAGAAATGAAGGTAAAATAAAGACATTCTTAGATGAAGGAAAATTAACAAAATTTGTTGCCAGCAGACCTACCCTAAAAGAATTGCTAAGGGAAGTTCTTCAGACAGAATGGAAATCACAATGAAAGAAAACTTGGAACATCAGGAATAAAGGAAACACACTGAAATGGTAAATATCTGGGTTAGTACAATAGGCTATTCTTTTTCTCTCAAGTCATTTAAAATATGTTCGACAATTAAAGCAAAAATAATAACATTGGTGAGATTGTAAATGTATGTTGATGTAACGCCTATGAAAATTTCAACATAAGATGGGGGTTAATAGTACTTATATGATGGTAAAATTTCTACATTATATTTAAAGTGGTAAAAATTTTTTATAGTTTTTTTTTATTGAACTTTAGATGCAGGTTTACAGAACAAACTAGTTTCTCCTTAAAAAGTGCACACATTATTGTATAACACTGGTTAACAACCCCATGACATGTCAACACTCTCCCTTCTCAACCCTGGGTTCCCTATTGCCAGCTTTCCTGTTCCCTCCTGCCTTCCAGTCCCTGCCCCAGGGCTGGTGCACCCCATTAGTATTGTTTTGTTCAATGGTCCTGTTCAATCTTTGGCTGAAGGGTGAACCTCAGGAGTGGCCTCATTACTGAGCTGAAAGGGTGTCCGGGGACCATACTCTCAGGGTTTCTCCAGTCTCTGTCAGGCCAGCAAGTCTGGTCTTTCTTTTTGAATTAGAATTTTGTTCTACATTTTTCTCCAACTCTCTCCGGGACCCTCTATTGTGATCCCTGTCAGACCAGTTAGTGGTGGTAGCCGGGCACCATCTCGTTGTACTGGAATCAGTCTGGTGGAGGCCGTGGTAGATATGGTCCATTAGCCCTTTGGGCTAATCTCCCTTGTCTTTTTAGTTTTCTTCATTCTTCCTTCCTCAGGAAGGGGTGAGACCAGTGGAGTATCTTAGATGGCTGCTCACAGGTTTTTAAGACCCCAGATGCTACTGACCAAAGTAGGATGTAGAACATTTTCTTTATAAACTCTGTTGCCCCAATTGAACTAGATGTTCCCTGAAACCATGGTCCCCACAGCTCCCGGCCCAGCAGTTTGGTCCCTCAGAGGTTTGGATGGGTCTATGGAGCTACCGTAGCCTTGCCTTGTACCGGTTGTGCTGGATTCCCCAGTATTGTGTACTGTCTTACCTTTCAAAAAGGTTACTGTTTATCTTTTGTCTATTAAGTGTTTTTCCATCCCCACCCCTCCCCTCCCTCATAACCATCAAATATTGTTTCTTTTTGTATGTGAACCTTTTCATGAGTTCTTACAGTAGTGGACTCATGCAATATTTGTCCTTTTGTGATTGACTTATTTCACACTTATTATGATATCCTCCAGATACATCCATGTTATGAGATGCTTCACGGATCCACTGTTCTTTATCGTTGAGTTTATTGCTGTCATTTTGTAGTGCTTTTTTTTTTTGTGGTGTTAACGTTTTCTTTGTTCCTCTTACTCTCCTGTGCTGAGTTCCTTTTGTTTGTGGATTTCTTTTTCATTTCTTTTGTTCTTGTAGATTTTGTTTTTATTGAGACTTTATGATTTCCTTCTTTATTTTGATGAGTAGATTTGTTAATTTTCTTTGTGGTTACCTTGAAACTTACCTTTGTCTTCCTAGGTAATAAGTTCCTATTATTACTTAGTATTGCCTTGCCTTCTTCTCCATTAGAAAGTTCTGTACCTATACTGTTTATTCCCTCTTTTATTGTTCTGCTGTTGTTGTCATTTACAGATTAACCTCTCTGGTTCCCTGTTGCAATTCTTTTGGTTTTGGATAAAAAAAAAATTCATTTCCATGGTTGGTATCTGGCTGGTACAATCTTGCATCCTAGAATCAGGCTGTGCTCTGATGTTGTTTGTTCTCAGACCAAAGGACTCCCTTTAATAATTCTTGTAAGTCTGGTTTGGTTTTTACACATTCCCTTAATTTCTGTTTATCTGGAAATGTCCTAATTTCACCATCATATTTGAATGAAAGTTTTGCAGGATATATTATTCTTGGTTGGCAATTTTTTTTCTTTCAAGGTTTTATATATGTCATCCCATTGCCTTCTTGCCTGCATGGTTTCTGCTGAATAATCGGAGCTCAGTCTTATTGTTTCTCCTCTGTATGTAAATTTTTGTTTTTCTCGAGCTGCTCACAGGATGTTTTCTTTGTCTTTGGTTTTAGTGAGTGTGATTTATGATATGCCTTGGTGTTTTACTTTTGGAGTCTATCCTATATGGGTTTGTTGAGCTTCTTGGATGGTCAGCTTTTCATCATTCATGATATTAGGGAAGATTTTTGTCAGCAATTCTTCAATGATACTCTGTGTTTTCCATTTTCTCTCCCTTTTCTGGAACTCTGATCACTTGCATATTTTTGCTTTTGATTTTATCCCACATAATTCACAGGGTTTCTTCATTTTTATTCATTCTTTTTTCCGATTTTTCCTCAGAGTTATAGCCAAGTGTTTGTCTTCAATTTCGCTGATTCTGTCTTCTGTCGTTTCAAACCTGCCCCTCAGCTCTTCTATGACACTATCCATTTCTGAAATCCTGTTGTTTATCTTTTGGATTTCTAATTGTTGTTTTTGAATGATTTCTAGTTGTGAATTTATTTTGGCATTTTGTCCCTGTATTACTTTCCTGAATTGTTACATTTTTTAGTCTGTATTTTCCATGAATTTGTCTGCCTTTTCCATAAATTTGCCTATTTTTTCCTAATTTTTTCTGCTTTTTGCTTCAATTCTTGGATTGCCCTGAATATTAGAGTTTTTTTTAAATTAATTTTTATTAAGCTTCAAGTGAACATTTTCCATTCCAATCAGTCTGTCACATGTAGGTTTACATACATCTTACTACCTTCTCCCACTTGCTCTCCCCCTATTGAGTCAGCCCTTTCAGTCTCTCGTTTTGTGCCATTTTTGCCATCTTCCCTCTCTCTCTATCTTCCCATCCCCCCTCCAGTCAAGAGTTGCCAACACACTCTCCAGTGTCCACCTAGTTTAATTGGCTCACTCTTCATCAGCATCTCTCTCCCCCCTGCTGACTAGTCCTTTTCATGCCTGATGAGTTGTCTTCGGGGATGGTTCCTGTCCTGTGCCATCAGAAGTTCTGGAGAGCATTGTCTCTGGGATTCCTCTAGTCACATTCATATCATTAGGTATGGTCTTTTTATGAGAATTTGGGGTCTGTATCCCATTGGCCTCCTGCTCCCTCAGGAGTTGTCTGTTGTGCTCCCTAGCAGGGCAGACATCGATTGTGGCCGGGCACCAACTAGTTCTTCTGGTCTCAGGATAATGTATGTCTCTGGTTTATGTGGCCCTTTCTGTCTCTTGGGTTCTTAGTTGTCGTGTGGCCTTGGTGTTCTTCCTTTGCCTTTGCTCCAGGTGGGTTGAGACCAATTGATGTATCTTAGATGGCCACTTGTTGGCATTTAGGACCCCAGGCGCCACAATTCAAAGTGGGATGCAGAGTGTTTTCATAATAGAATTATTTTGCCCGTTGACTTAGAAGTCTCCTCAAACCATGTTCCCCAGACCCCAGCCCCTGCTCCGCTGACCTTTGAAGCATTCATTTCATCCCGGAAACCTCTTTGCTTTTAGTCCAGTCCAATTAGGCTGACCTTCCTTGTATTGTGTGTTGTCTTTCCCTTCACCCAAAGCAGTTCTTATCTACTGATTGATCAATAAAAAACTCTCTCCCTCCCTCCCTTCCTCCCTCCCTCCCCCCTTTGTAACCACAAAAGTATGTGTTCTTCTCCGTTTTTTCTATTTCTCAACATGTTATAATAGTGGTCTTCTACAAAATTTGTCCTTTTGCCTCCGACTCATTTCGCTCAGCATAATGCCTTCCAGATTCCTCCATGTTATGAAATGTTTCAGAGATTCGTCACTGTTCTTTATCGATGCGTAGTATTCCATTGTGTGAATATACCACAATTTATTTACCCATTCATCCATTGACGGACATCTTGGTTGCTTCCAGCTTTTTGCTATTGTAAACAGAGCTGCGATAAACATGGGTGTGCATATATCTGTTTGTGTGAAGGCTCTTGTATCTCTAGGGTATATTCCCAGGAGTGGGATTTCTGGGTTGTATGGTAGTTCTATTTCTAACTGTTTAAGATAACACCAGATGGATTTCCAAAGTGGTTGTACCATTTTACAATCCCACCAGCAGTGTATGAGAGTTCCAATCTCTCCGCAGTCTCTCCAACATTTATTATTTTGTGTTTTTTGGATTAATGCCAGTCTAGTTGGTGTGCGATGGAATCTCATCGTAGTTTTAATTTGCATTTCCCTAATGGCTAATGATCGAGAGCATTTTCTCATGTATCTGTTGGCTGCCTGAATATCTTCTTTAGTGAAATGTGTGTTCATATCCTTTGCCCACTTCTTGATTGGGTTGTTTGTCTTTTTGTGGTTGAGTTTTGACAGAATCATGTAGATTTTAGAGATCAGGCGCTGGTCGGAGATGTCATAGCTGAAAATTCTTTCCCAGTCTGTAGGTGGTCTTTTTACTCTTTTGGAGAAGTCTTTAGATGAGCATAGGTGTTTGATTTTTAGGAGCTCCCAGTTATCGGGTTTCTCTTCATCATTTTTGGTAATGTTTTGTATTCTGTTTATACCTTGTATTAGGGCTCCTAGGGTTCTCCCAATTTTTTCTTCCATGGTCTTTATCCTTTTAGTCTTTATGTTTAGGTCTTTGATCCACTTGGAGTTAGTTTTTGTGCATGGTGTGAGGTATGGGTCCTGTTTCATTTTTTTGCAAATGGATATCCAGTTATGCCAGCACCATTTGTTAAAAAGACTATCATTTCCCCAATTGACTGACACTGGTCCTTTGTCAAATATCAGCTGCTCATACGTGGATGGATTTATATCTGGGTTCTCAATTCTGTTCCATTGGTCTATGTGCCTGTTGTTGTACCAGTACCAGGCTGTTTTGACTACTGTAGCTGTATAATAGCTTCTGAAATCAGGTAGAGTGAGGCCTCCCACTTTCTTCTTCTTTTTCAGTAATGCTTTGCTTATCCGGGGGTTCTTTCCCTTCCATATGGAATTAGTGATTTGTTTCTCTATCCCCTTAAAATATGACATTGGTATTTGGATTGGAAGTGCGTTATATGTATAGATGGCTTTTGGTAGAATAGACATTTTTACTATGTTAAGTCTTCCTATCCATGAGCAAGGTATGTTTTTCCACTTAAGTATGTCCTTTTGAATTTCTTGTAGCAGAGTTTTATAGTTTTCTTTGTATAGGTCTTTTACATCCTTGGTAAGATTTATTCCTAAGTATTTTATCTTCTTGGGGGCTACTGTGAATGGTATTGATTTGGTTATTTCCTCTTCGGTGTTCTTTTTGTTGATGTAGAGGAATCCAAGTGATTTTTGTATGTTTATTTTATAACCTGAGACTCTGCCAAACTCTTCTATTAGTTTCAGTAGTTTTCTGGAGGATTCCTTAGGGTTTTCCATGTGTACGATCATGTCATCTGCAAATAGTGATAACTTTACTTCCTCCTTACCAATCTGGATACCCTTTATTTCTTTGTCTAGCCTAATTGCCCTGGCTAGGACTTCAAGTACGATGTTGAATAAGAGCGGTGATAAAGGGCATCCTTGTCTGGTTCCCATTCTCGAGGGAAATGCTTTCAGGTTCTCTCCATTTAGAGTGATATTGGCTGTTGGCTTTGCATAGACGCCCTTTATTATGTTGAGGAATTTTCCTTCAATTCGTATTTTGGTAAGAGTTTTTATCATAAATGGGTGTTGAACTTTGTCAAATGCCTTTTCTGCATCTATTGATAAGATCATGTGGTTTTTATCTTTGTTTTATTTCTGTGATGGATTACATTAATGGCTTTTCTGATATTAAACCAGCCTTGCATACCTGGTATAAATCCCACTTGATCAGGGTGAATTATTTTTTTGATGTGTTGTTGGATTCTATTGGCTAGAATTTTGTTGAGGATTTTTGCATCTATGTTCATGAGGGATATAGGTCTAAAATTTTCTTTTTTTGTAATGTCTTTACCTGGTTTTGGTATCAGGGAGATGGTAGCTTCATAGAATGAGTTGGGTAGTATTCCGTATTTTTCTATGCTTTGAAATACCTTCAATAGTAATGGTGTTAAGTCTTCTCTGAAGGTTAGTAGAACTCTGCAGTGAAGCCGTCCGGGCCAGGGCTTTTTTTTGTTGGAAGTTTTTTGATTACCGTTTCAATCTCTTTTTTTGTTATGGGTCTATTTAGTTGTTCTACTTCTGAATGTGTTAGTTTAGGTAGGTAGTATTGTTCCAAGAATTTATCCATTTCTTCTAGGTTTTCAAATTTGTTAGAGTACAATTTTACGTAGTAATCTGAAATGATTCTTTTAATTTCATTTGGTTCTGTTGTGATGTGGTCCTTCTTGTTTCTTATTCGGGTTCTTTGTTTCCTTTCCTGTTTTTCTTTAGTCAGTCTAGCCAATGGTTTATCAATTTTGTTAATTTTTTCAAAGAACCAGCTTTTGGCTTTGTTAATTCTTTCAATTGTTTTTCTGTTCTCTAATTCATTTAGTTCAGCTCTAATTTTTTTTATTTGTTCAAGTTGTCGGGACAGTTCTCTGATTTTGGCTCTTCTTTTTGTATGTGTGCATTTATCGATATAAATTGGCCTCTGAGCACTGCTTTTGCTGTGTCCCAGAGGTTTTGATAGGAAGTATTTTCATTCTCGTTGCTTTCTAAGAATTTCCTTATTCCCTCCTTCATGTATTCTATAACCCAGTCTTTTTTCAGGAGGGTATTGTTCGTTTTCCAAGTATTTGATTTCTTTTCCCAGTTTTTGTGTTATTGATTTCTAGCTTCATTGCCTTGTGGTCTGAGAAGATGCTTTGTAATATTTCGATGTTTTGGATTCTACTAAGGTTTGTTTTGTGACCTAATATGTGGTCTATTCTAGAGAATGTTCCATGTGCACTAGAAAAAAAAGTATATTTTGCAGCAGTTGGGTGGAGAGTTCTGTATAAGTCAATGAGGTCAAGTTGGTTGATTGTTGTAAGTAGGTCTTCCGTGTCTCTATTGAGCTTCTTCCTGGATGTCCTGTCCTTCTCCGAAAGTGGTGTGTTGAAGTCTCCTACTATAAATGTGGAGCTGTCTATCTCACTTTTCGATTCTGTTAAAATTTGATTTATGTACCTTGCAGCCCTGTCATTGGGTGCATAAATATTTAATATGGTTATGTCTTCCTGATCAATTGTCCCTTTTATCATTATATAGTGTCCTTCTTTGTCCTTTGTGGCGGATTTAAGTCTAAAGTCTATTTTGTCAGAAATTAATCTTGCTACTCCTCTTCTTTTTTGCTTATTGTTTGCTTGATATATTTTTTTCCATCCTTTGAGTTTTAGTTTGTTTGTGTCTCTAAGTCTAAGGTGTGTCTCTTGTAGGCAGCATATAGATGGATCGTGTTTCTTTATCTAGTCCGTGACTCTCTGTCTCTTTATTGGTGCATTTAGTCCATTTACAGTCAGCGTAATTATAGATAAATAAGTTTTTAGTGCTGTCATTTTGATGCCTTTTCATGTGTGTTGTTGGCCATTTCATTTTTCCACATACTTTTTTGTGCTGAGACGTTTTTCTTAGTAGCTTGTGAGATCCTCATTTTCATAATGTTTAACTTTGTGTTTGTTGAGTCATTACGTTTTTCTTGGCTTTTTTCTTGAGTTATGGAGTTGTTATAGCTTTTTGTGGTTACCTTATTATTTACCCCTATTTTTCTAAGTAAAAACCTAACTTGTATCCTTCTATATTGCCTTGTATCACTCTCCATATGGCAGTTCAATGCCTCCTATATTTAGTCCCTCTTTTTGATTATTGTGATCGTTTATCTATTGATTTCCATGATTTCCTGTTATGTGTATTATTTTATTTATTTATTTTTTAGAATTAGTCTTAATTTGTTTGTTTTTGTGCTTTCCCTATTTGAGTTGCATTGATATCAGGGCATTCTGTTTTGTGACCTTGTATTGTGCTGGTACCTGATATTACTGGTCATCAGGCCAAACAATCTCCTTTAGCATTTCTTGCAGTCTTGGTTTAGTTTTTGCAAATTCTCTAAACTTGTGTTTATCTGTAAATATCTTAATTTCTCCTTCATATTTCAGAGAGAGTTTTGCTGGATATATGATCCTTGGTTGGCAGTTTTTCTCCTTCAGTGCTCTGTATATGTCGTCCCATTCCCTTCTTGCCTGCATGGTTTCTGCTGAGTAGTCTGAACTTATTCTTATTGATTCTCCCTTGAAGGAAACCTTTCTTTTCTCCCTGGCTGCTTTTAAAATTTTCTGTTTGTCTTTGGTTTTGGCAAGTTTAATGATAATATGTCTTGGTGTTTTTCTTTTTGGATCAATCTTAAATGGGGTTCGATGAGCATCTTGGATAGATATCCTTTCATCTTTCATGATGTCAGGGAAGTTTTGTGTCAGGAGTTCTTCAACTATTTTCTCTGTGTTTTCTGTCCCCCCTCCCTGTTCTGGGACTCCAATCACATGCAAGTTATCCTTCTTGATAGAGTCCCACATGATTCTTAGGGTTTCTTCATTTTTTTTAATTCTTTTATCTGATTTTTTTTCAGCTATGTTGGTGTTGATTCCCTGGTCCTCCAGAAGTCCCAGTCTACATTCTAATTGCTCGAGTCTGCTCCTCTGACTTTCTATTGCGTTGTCAAATTCTGTAATTTTATTGTTAATCTTTTGGATTTCTACATGCTGTCTCTCTATGGATTCTTGCAACTTATTATTTTTTCCACTATGTTCTTGAATAATCTTTTTGAGTTTTTCAACAGTTTTATCAATGTGTTCCTTGGCTTTTTCTGCATTTATCCTAATTTCATTTGTGATATCTTCAAGCATTCTGTAAATTAGTTTTTTATATTCTGTAGCAGGATTGTATCTTCATTTGGGAAAGATTTTGATTCTTTTGTTTGGGGGGTTGGAGAAGCTGTCATGGTCTGTTTCTTTATGTGGTTTGATATGGACTGCTGTCTCCGAGCCATCACTGGGAAACTAGATTTTCCAGGTAATCAGCTAAAAAAAATGCAGTCAAATCCCTATCTGAATTCTCCCTCTGGCTCCAGTTATTCGGATGTTAATGGAGCGGCCTGGGGAGGGTGGGGGAGGGATCAGAGAGCTAGGAGTGTAGCACCACAGAATATAGAGCTGATCACCGCGTTCACGCTCCGCCCCCGTCCGCCAAAATCCGGGCGGGACGGCTCCCTGGTTGGGACGCTGCTTTCCCCGCTCCGAGACCAGTCACTTCCTCCTGGGGACTCTTCCCTCCGGTGTGCTGCACCGCTCGCGCGAACTGGGTGGGCATCACCCACATGACCAGGTGGGCCAGCCCCCTGGGTCAATTCAGGGGAATATAATTGGACCCCGCGCTCATGCCCCGCCTGCTTTCGCCAAAATCCCAGCGGGACGGCTCCCCTGCTGGAACGCTGCTCTTCCCGCTCCAAGACCTATCACTTCCTCCCGGGGACTTCTCCCTGCGGTGCGCCGCGCCCCACGGGCGAACTGGGTGGGCCCCGCCCCGGGGTCGCTTTAGGGAATAGCTGACCCCCCCCCCACTCGCGCCCCACCCGCTTCCCGCCAAACTCCCGGCAGGACGGCTCCCCTCCTGGGACGCTGCTCTTCCCGTTCCAAGACCAGTCACTTCCTCCCGGGGACTTCTCCCTCTGGTGCGTTGCGCCACACGCGCGAACCGGGTGGGCGTCCCCCCGCACAAACGTGTGGGCCCCGCCCCAGGGTCGCTTTAGGGAAATATAGCTGACTCCCCTCCGCTCGCGCCCTGCCCGCTTCTCGCCAAACTCCCGGCGGGACGGCTCCCCGGCTGGGACGCTGCTCTCCCTGCTCCAAGATCAGTCACTGCCTCCCGGGTGCTTCTCCCTCCGGCTGCGCCGCTACGCCGCCCGCGCCAACCAGCTAGACTCTCTCCCGGGATGGGTTTGGGGGGGTAGGGCTGGGCCCCTTGTCTGTGCCGTCTGCCCCCATGGGCTCTGCCCCAGATCAGGCTCCGAAGGTCACCTGCCTGGTACGCTGGCTCCCAGTTCTGAAAACGGTCGCTGTCTGCCTGTATTTGTTCGTTTTCCGTCTCTAAGTCTGTGCTTGTTGTTCAGAGTTCGTAGATTGTTATGTATGTGATCGATTCACTTGTTTTTCCGAGTCTTTGTTGCAAGAGGGATCCGCGGTAGCGTCCACCTAGTCCGCCATCTTGGCCCCGCCTCGATTTTTTTTTTTTAATCAGGTAGTTCTAGTCCCTTTTGTTCTGCTGGAAAGTCATCTGTTGTTTTATTTTGGAAACCTACTGGTCCCACCCTGTCCTGTTTTTTTTTATGTTCTGATATTGTCTGCTATCTTCTGGACATTCAGTAGTTATTTTCTTCATTTCTGGATTGTAGATTTGTTTGTTTTGTCCTGCTTTTTTGTTTTATTTGGTTATGTCTGAGCAGGTGGGCTGTGTATTCTTTGTTGTTTGCTCATCTGTACTCATGATAGTTTTCACCTCCTTGTCCAATGGGCAGGGACACCCATTCAGCTATGGTGCAGCAGGGCAGGTCCAGCTGATGGGGAGGGGCCGAGATGGGTTGTTTATGGCATGTACTAGGGCTGACAGGGTGGGCCAGGAATCGGTGCTGGGCAGGTTCCAGTGGGCCATGCCTGTGTTGCTTGGAGCTGTGATGTTCAGAGCATGGTGCAGTTAGGCGGGAAAGAGGGGGGAAGGTTGTGATGTGTGGAGCTAATAGGGGCATGGGAAAGAGGAGAGAGAGGAGAGAAAAACAGGAGCCAAAAACAAACAAGCAAACAAAGAGCAAAAAAAAAAAAAGAACACTAAGGGAGCTTGCCATTGGAGTGGAGAGATAAGAAACCGAGAAATGGAGAAAAGCAAAAAGGAAAAAAGAGAAAGGGAAAAATAAAGGGAAAAAACTAGATAAAAATTTGGAAAAGAAAACCCCCCAGGAGTCCCAGAGTCCCATCGGTGGGGCTACTAAGACTGGGGAAGTGGCTCCCAGGCTGCACAGTATAGCCTGGATAGAGGGAGTGTAGATGTCACACAGCACCAGGTATTCAGGAGGCAGGAAAAGAAGATAAGTGTAGAAAGACGAGAACTGAGAAATGGAGAAAGACAGAGAGGGAAAAAGAGAGAGAAAAGAAAAAAAAAAGGAAAGGGGGGGGAAGAAAGAAATGTCCCCAGGTATCCCACCTACACGACTGTGTGGATTGGAGGGGTGGCTCCTAAGCCGTGTAGTGCACCCTGGCTAGAAGGGCCTCCCAAGCTGCGAAAAGAAAAAGAAAACAAACAAAGCAAAACAAGCAAAAAAAAAAAAAAAAAGAAGTCCCAGGGATCCCACCAGCATGGTGTCGCGGGCAGGGGGAGTGATTCCCCAGTCGATTGTGGCTTCACAGCCTTTCAAGAAGAAGCAAAGATGGCACATGGGGCCAGGTGTTCCAGAGTGAGGACGAGGTGGTAGGAGGCACAGAATAGACCAAGAGACAGAAAGAACCAACACCAGCTCAGGAGCCCATCCAGTGTGGACAGGGTGAATCTAAGCAGCCTGAGGCCAAAGCAGTTGCCTCCTGGCCAAGAGATTTGCAGCTGGCAGGAAGCAGAGGAGGCCAAAGCGGGGGCGGGGGAGGTTGCTAGGAAAGCATATATCATTCCTTACCTAGTGCTCTGTCTCCTGCTGGGAACTTCATGAAGCTGCTTTCCCGTACTCCCTGTCCGCCAATCTCTGATGTGGGTGGGGCAAATCTAAGGGGCACGGAGGCTGCACTTCCCAGCTGGCCAAGCCACCATAGGCAGCCAGGAAGCTCAGAGGTAGAGCAGCAGGGAGAGAATGGGGGTGGGAAAGCATGTATCACTTGTTACTGGGTGCTCTGTCTCCTGCTGGGAGTTCTGCAAAGCTGCTTACCTGTGCTCCAAGTCTACCGATCTCCGACAGGACTACAAGATGGCAGATCCATGCTGTGTTAGCTGATGAGGCCCTCTGCATATATTTCTCCTTGCTCTCCATCCTATCTCAGTTTCTTATTCCATTCGGTGCTTAGCTGAGTTCTCTATCTCTTCATTTGGCACTTCAGGTCCCAGGAATGACATTTGTCTGTGTTTTACTTAGTTTTTCAGGTCTTTGCTATGGAGGGATGGCATGGTGCTTCTGTCTATGGCACCATGTTGGCCAAAGTTGTGAGGAGATAAAATATTCATCCCAAGTACTGTAAAAAGTATCATATGCATATTGTAACCCCCAGAGCAGCCACTAAAAAAAAAGAAAAAAAAACTATATAAAGATATATAGTAAAAAAAATAATCAAAACCAAAAAGCCCATTGCTGTCTAGTTGATTCCCACTCATAGTGACCTTATAGGACAGAGTAGAACTTCCCCATAGAGTTCCCAAGGAGCATCTGGTGGATTCGAACTGCTGACCTTTTGGTTAGTAGCTGTAGCTCTTAACTACTATACCACAAGGGTTTCCAAAACCATAATAGATAAATTAAAATAAGTCATCTAAAAAATCATCAAAATAAGGCAGGGAAGGTGAAGCAGTTGAATGAAAGACTGAGGCAACAAATAGAAGACAAAAAATAAAATTTTAGACATAAATCCAAACATATCAATAGTTACATTAAATGTAAATGTTCTAACCATATGAATTAAAAGCAAGAGATTGTTAGAGGATAGAAGAACGAGATCAAACTATATGCTGTCTACAGGAGACTTACTTCCAATATAATGATATAAGTAAACTATAAATAAAAAATATGGGAAAATATATAACACAAAAAACTAATTAAAAGAAAACTGAAGTGGTTATATTAGTATCAAAAAAGTAACATCCTTGAGTGGCACAAACGTTTTGCACTCAGCTGGTAAGCAAAAGTTTGGTGGTTGGAACCTCACAGCAGCACCACAGAAGAAAGGCCTGGCGATCTGCTTCCATAAAGATTACACAAGAAAACCCTATGGAGCAGTTCTCCTAAGTCATAAAACAACAACAATAATGAAATCAACAATTCATATACAGTAGCCTTCAGCACAAAGGAAATTTTCAGAGATAAGCAAGAACATTACATAACAGGCCAATTTTCCAAGAAGATATAATAATCCTAAATGTGAATGCACATAACAACAGAATTTAAACAAAAATTGATAGAACTGAGAGAAAAAAATAGACAAATTTCCTATTATAGTTGGAGACTGTAACAACCCGCTCTCAGCAATTGATTGACAGATAGAAGGAGCCCTGGTGGTGCAGTGGTTAAGGTACAGTTGCTAACCAAGAGGTCAGCAATTTGAATCCACCAGCTGCTCCTTGGAAACCCTATGGGGCAGTTCAGCTCGGTCCTATAAGGTCTCAGTGGCAATGGGCTTGGTTTTGCTTAGTATATAGAAAATAAGCAAGAATTTAGAATAATCAAACGTCATTAACCAACTGGATCTAACTGGTATTTACAGAATATTGTACCCAACAACAGCAGAATATGCATTCTTTACAAGTGCAGATGGAACATATCATAGTTCATTAAATAACCCTTAACAAATGTAAAAGAAATGAAATGATACAAAGTATTCTCTCTGACCATAATGGAATTAAACTAGAAATTAATAACAGAAAGATGACAGGAAAATCTCTAAATACTTGGAAATTAAATTATCATACTTCTAAATGGCCCATAAGTCAAAGAGGAATTCCCAAGGGAAATTAGAAAATAATTTGAACTGAACAAAAATAAAAATACGACATATCAAGATTAGTGGGACTGTATTAAAATAGTGCTTAGGAGGCAGAGTCAATGTGGTGCTATAGACAGAAGCACCATGACATCCCTCTGCAGCAAAGACCTGAAAAACTAAGTAAAACAGACACAAATGTCAATCCTGGAACTCTAAGCATCAAATGAAAGGATAAAGAACTAGGTCCAGCACCAAATGGAAGAAGAAACTGACAGAGATCAGAGAATGAGGAGAACTATGGAGTGGAGGCCCCTCTACCAGCTAAGGCAGCATGGCTCCCTATCTTGGAGCACAGCCACCCATGACCTCGGACAGGGAGTACAGGAAGGCAACTTCAAGGAGCTCCCAACAGAAGACAGAGCACCCAGTAACAAGAGATATGTGCTATCCCACCCCTCACTCCTCTGCCCTGTATGCTGCCTCTGCAGCTTTCCAACAGTCCACAGTCACTCAGCCAGAGAGACACCAGCTCATTGCTGCCCCAGGTTTGCTCCATCCCCACCAGCCAGCTTCCTCTGCACCATATATTTTTTTTTCTTTTCTCTGCCCATTTCTCCCTTTTCCTTCCCCTCCCACCTAGGCCCTGGGCTGCCCCAGAGCATTTCTAATGGGCTGCGCTGCCCTGCCCAGCAAAAGAGACAACAGTTCACCACCACCCAAGTTCCATCCCACCCCCAGTGACCATTTCCGTCAGTGCCATTTTTGTTTGTTTTGTTCTTTAATTATTATTCTTTCTCTTTTCCTTCCTTCCTTTTCTTTCTTCCACTCACCTAGAGCTGTGTGCTGCCTCCACCCCTTTCTGATGGGCCATGCTGCACCACCTGGTAAGAGAGACACCAGCTCATAACCACCCTGATTCCACCCCATCCCCAATGGCCAGTGCCCTCAGTGCCATGTATTTTTAAATTATTTTTGTTGTTTTTGCTTGTTTTTTGTTTTTGTTTATTCTCTCTCTTTCCCTTCCTTTACTTTCTCCCCCCCCAACTTACCCCACGTGTCACCTCCACACCTTCTAGATGGGCCATGCTGCACTGCTTGGCTAGAGAGCCACTGGCACATGGACCACCCCCACCTGCCAGCTCCCGCTGCTCCACCATTTTTTTTCTTTTCTTTTGCTTTATTTTGCTTTTGTTTCTCTCTTCTTCCTCTTCCTTTCCTCTCCCACCTAGCTCCACTGAGCACATCCTCTCCCCTCTCTGATGCCTCTCTGCACCACCTGCTGAGCACCACACCCCAGAGCTACACTGGTGTGGACCCCCGAGACCCCAGAATACACCCCCTAACACTCCCTGGGCCCACCCAACGAAGCACTGTGCTCCCAAGAAGCACCAACATGGAGCCCTGGAACCCAGACACCACCCTGCGTCTAAACCCTGGCCCTGCCCCATCAAGTGTCGTGCCACTGAACAGCACTGATGTGGAGCCCTGCACCTCCGAATCCTGCCCTGCACCACTCCCAGCCCCACCCCATCGAGTGTCCCTACCCCAAACAGCACTGACACGGGCCTCTGCACCACAGGACACCACTGCATGCTGCCCCTTGGCACCATCCCACTGACTGCCATGCCCCAAGTGGCACTGGCATGGGCCCCAGCCCCCCCATGTCACCCCCTGGCCTTGCCCTGCCAAGTGCCACGCCACTGTGCAGCATCAATGTAGACCCCCAGGCTGCCAAACCCCACCCTGAACAGCCCCCAGGGCACGCCCCACTGAGTGGCATGCCCCTGAGCAACGCCAGCACAGAACCCTGGACATCTGGACCCTGCCCCACACCACCCCCTAGCCCCACCCCAGTGAGTACTGCACCCTCGAGTGGCACCAGCATGGATGCTTGGGCCCACGGACTCCACCTCATGTTGCCCCTGCTGCTGCCCCACTGAGTGCCACACCCGAGAGTGGGACTGGTGCAGATCTCAGAGCCTCCAGACCCTGCACTGCAGAACTGCCTCCAGACCATCCTTTCCAGCCCTAATTCATGCCACAGATTCATGCCACGGACAAATGACTCATCCCTGCAACCCCCACACTGGACTTGCCCTGCTGCAACGTAGCTGAGCAACTGGCCCTGCCCACCTGGACAAGGTGGTGAGAACTATTATGCCCACAGATAAGCAAGCAATAAAACATGCCCAGACTGCCCACCCAGACATAACCAAATAAAAAAAAAGCAGGATGAAACAAACCTGCAATCAATAAACAAAGAAAATAATTCCTGAAAGTCTCAGAGACAGCAGACAGTATCAAAACATAAAAAAACAGAGCAGGATGGCTCCAGTAAATTACCAAAATGAAATGTCAGATCACCTCCTGGTAGAAGAAAAGGCACTGGAACTACCAGATAAAAAACAAAAAACCAAACCCATTGCCATTGAGTATATTCCCCATGGGGTTTCCAAGGAGTGGTTGGTGGATTCACACTGCCAACCTTTTGGTTAGCAACCGAGCTCTAAACCACTGCACCACCAGGATTCCTACACTGATACAGAATTCAAGTCTAATATTCAGGACTCTCCAACAGATTAGGAAAGAGATCAAGGGAAACACAGACAGACAAAACTAAGGAAAAAATAGACAAAATAATGGAAAATGCAGTCAAAATTAGGGAAAAGGAGTAATGGAAGAATTCAGGAAAATAATACAAGACAATATGTCAAAATAAGTAAACAATTAGAAATCATACAAAAACAACAATTAGAAATCCAAACAATAAACAACAAGATTCCGGAAATGGACAACACGGTAGAAGGTTTTAGGAGCAAATTTAAAACAATGGAAGACAGGATCAATTATTTTGAATACAAATCCTTGGATACTTTTGTTTGAGGAAAAATCAGAGAAAAGTAGGAATAAAATGAAGAAAACCTCACAAATAAGTGGCATGCAATCAAGAGAAAAATTTGCATGTGATCGGAGTACCAGAACAAGGGGAGAAAATAGAAAACAAAGAGATGACCATCAAAGTTTTGCAGCAGAAAACTTTCCCAATATCATGAAAGATGAAACCCTGACCATCCAAGAATGTCAATGAACCCCATATAGGATAGACCCCAAAAGAAAGCCACCAAGACATATCATGATCACATTCACCAAAATGAAAGACAAAGAAAGAATGCTGAGAGCAGCTGGAGAAAAATGAAGTCACACACAAGTGGAAAACAGTAAGACTAAGCCCTGAACACTCGGCAGAAACCATGCGGGTAAAAAGGCAATGGGATGGCATATATAAAATCTTGAAAGAAAAAAATACCAACCAAGAATAATATATCCTGCAAAATTTGCTCAAATAAAAAAATATGATGGTGAAATTAGGACATTTCCAGATAAACAGAATTTAAGGGAATATGTAAAAACCAAAACAAACTTAAAAGAATTATTAAAGGGACTCCTTCAACTAGAGAACCAACAAATTCAGACCACAAACTGAATCTAGGACACCAGGCAACATCAGCTAAATAGCAACCTAGGTAATGAACTCTCAATGATAAAACAAAACTAAAAGATTTACAACACATAAACAGAGATGTCCATATGTAAATGACAACAACATCAGAACAATAGAAGGGGGACTACACAGTGTAGGTATAGAACGTTCAAATGGAGAGGAAGTCAAGACAATGTCAAGTAATAAAAGACTGGTTCAAACTTAGAAAGCAAGGGTAAATTTCAAGGAAACCACAAAGAAAGCTAACAAGTCTACTCAGCAAAACAAAGAAGAAAAACACAAAGTCTCAGTCAACACAAGACCTACAATAATGAAATAAATGCAAAAATTTTTCAAAAACCAAAGGAACTCAGCAGAAGAAAGAGGAACAAAGAAAACATCAGTACCACAAAATGACAGCCATTAATTCACATCTATCGATAATCACACAGACTGTAAATAGCTTAAACATGCCTATAAAGAAACAGAGAGTGACAAAATGGATTAAAAACATAGACCCGTCAATATGCTGTCTACAAGAGACACACCTTAGACTCAAAGACATAAATATGTTAGAAATCATAGGATGGAAAACAGTATGTCCAGCAAACAGCAACCAAAAGAGAGCAGGAATGACAATACTAATCTCAGATAAAATAGACCGTAAGGCAAAATTCACTATAAAAGACAAGGAAGGACATATATAATGACTAAAGGGACAATCCACCTTGACGATGTAAGCATAATAGATATCTAAGCACCCAACCGCAGGACTCCAAAATACATAAAACAAACTCTAACAACACTGAAAAGAGAAATTGACTGTTCCACAATAACATGGGAGAATTCAACACATCACCCTTGGTAAAAGACAAACATTTAGAAAGAAACTCAACAAAGATATAGAAGGTTTAATGGCCATAATCAACCAACTTGACCTCATAGACATATATAGAACACTCTATCCAACAGCAACAAAGGATACATTCCTCTCCAACGCACATGGAACGTTCTCCAGAATAGATCACATCTTAGGACACAAAAGCAACCTTCAAGAAAATCCAAAACACTGAGATAACTTTCTCTGATCACAATGCCATCAAAGTAGAAAATTAATAACAGGAAGAGCAAGGAAAAAAGTCAAATACATGGAAACTAAATAACACCTTCCTTAGAAATCACTGCATAATAGAAGAAATCAAAGATGGAATTAAAAAATTCCTAGGATCAAATTAGAATGAAAATACTTCATACCAAAACCATTGGGACACAGCAAAAGCAGTGCTAAGATGTCAGTTCATAGAAATGGTTGCACACATCAAAAAAGAGGAAAGAGGCAGGGCCAAGATGGTGGAATAGCCAGACGTTTCCTATGATCCCTCTAACAACAAAGGCCAAAAACAAGAAGTAAAACAATTATATTTATAATAAGCTAGGAGCCCTGAACATCAAAGGCAAAGTTAGAAAACGGACTGAGTGATGGGGGAGTGAGAGACGGTTCAGAAGCGGAGAGGAGTTGCTATCTGAATTGCCAGGATCACTCGGGCACCATTGCGAGGAGCGGCTAAGGCAGGCTGGTGGTAGCGTTCGGCTGCAGTTTCCTCAGGGAGAAGCAACCAGCCGCACAGCCTACTCACACCTCCAGAACCAGAGAAGAATGGCACTCTCGGCAAAAGCTAAGTACTTGCTTATATTTTACTGTACCCCCAGCCCCTAAGCTGGCTTGAGATAGGCCGTGCTGAGTGCCCTGACCATTCTCCTGGTCTTGGAGTAAATTCACAATTGGGAAAAAATTCACAATTGGGGGAAAAGATAATTTGCCAACTCCACTAACCAGGTAAGCACCAGAAAGAAGTGGCTCCTGTCCAGGCATAAACGGTCCGTGGACTTTGAATACCTCCCCGCCCCCCGCATGTACCTGTGTGGCCCTATTTCAGGAGAATAGGCCCTTGTTGGCAGACTGTACCCATTTCATCTGTGCAGTGAAGAGGTGAGTATTTGACATTTGACACCATTTACCTATTAAATAGGGTCCTTTTTTCACCTACTCACATTAGGGGCATAAAGGCAGGTGCCTCCACTAAGGTCATCCAGCCACCCACAACAGGGGTCCAAGGATAACTGGTACCTCCAAGTCCTTACAACCAAAGGGCCCATGATCCATCTGCAGAACACACCCACCTGTATGCTCTAGGGAACAGGGATGTGCTTTCTTCGCAGACACTCAGGGGATGGCTCTCAAGACTCCTGCCTTGTTGAGAGCATGACCCCCTGCTGCAACCAGATACCGGTACCTACATCAATCACCCCTGCCCCTCTAAGACTGTACGACAGAGCCTGTACCACACACTTCATGATAAGTTACCTGGCACCTGAGCTGAATTCATACAAGAAAAGTGAGTGGACTCCTAGGCTGATATACTGGATAACAACTATAACCATCTGGTGACAGGGCGTCAGAGCTTCAAAGGTGAAAATAATCAAGCTAGCTCACTCAAGCAACCCAGTAGAGCATAAAAAAAAATGAAACAAAGCAAGAAGCTAGGATATAGCAAGCAAACATAAAATAAACTAATATAACTTATAGATGGCTTGGAGACAACAGACAATATTAAGTCACATAAGGAAACAGACCATGATCACCTCAACAAGCTTTCAAATCAAAGAATCAACAGATCTTCTGTATGAAGGTGCCTTCCCGGAATTACCAGATGCAGAATTCAAAAGATTAAAATACAGAACTCTTCAAGATATCAGGAATGAAATTAGGAAGATCAGGCAATACTCAGAACAAGCCAAGGAACACACAAATAAAGTAGTTGAAGAAATTAGAAAGGTTATTCAAGAACATAATGAAAAATTTAATAAGCTGCAAGAATCCATAGAGAGACAGCAATCAGGAATTCAGAAAATTAACAATAAAATTAGAGCATTAGACAACTGAATAGAAAGTCAGAGTAGCAGAATTGAGCAAGTGGAAGGCAGAATTGGTGAGATTGAAGATGAAGCACTTGGCACCAATATATTCTGAATCAAAATCAGATAAAAGAATTTAAAAAAATGAAAAAAACCTTAAGAATCGGAGGCGGAGCCAAGATGGCGGACTAGGCAGACGCTACCTCGGATCCCTCTTACAACAAAGACACGGAAAAACAAGTGAATCGATCACATACATAACAATCTACGAACCCTGAACAACAAACACAGATTTAGAGACGGACAACGAACTAATACGGGGAAGCAGCGATTGTTTCCAGAGCCTGGAGCCAGAGTACCAGTCAGATACGACAGAAGCACAGAGAGCTGCTCCACCCCGCTGAACTAACCCCAGGAGGGGGACCAGCCGGTTCCACGGACGGCGTGGGACGCAGCCGGTAGGAGAAGTCCCCGGGAAGCAGTGACTGGTCTTGGAGCAGAAAGAGCAGCGTCCGAGCCGGGGAACCGTCCCGCAGGGATTTGGACTGGACGCAGGTATGGCATAAACACGGAGAGTTGCTCCACCCCCCTGAACAACCCCCGGGAAGGGGACCAGCCGGGTCGCGCGGGAGGCGTGGGACGCAGCCGGTAGGAGAAGTCCCCGGGAGGCAGCGACTGGTATTGGAGCAGGGAGAACAGCATCCCAGCCAGGACACTCGGTCATGGCACAAGCACGGGGAGCGGCTCCACCCATCTGAACTAACCCCGGGAGGAGGCCCAACTGGTTCTCGAGGGCGGCATGGCCATGCGGCTGGAGGGATGAGAAGTCCCTGGGAGGCAGCGACTGATTTTGGAGTCAAGAGTGCACCGTCCCAGTAGGGGAGCCTTGACGCTGGGCGTGTGGCTGGAAGCGGAGGATCTGACCGTGACTCCAGCGGGCCAGACCCCCCGGGGGCACTCTCCACACAGCCAGCACGCATAGGCCACGCGACCGCGGGAATCTCAGATATAATAGTCATTCCAAGCAAGACAAGCAACTCTGGCTATATTCTGAGGTGCTACTCTCCTATCTCTCTGTTCCCTCCCCCACCCTCCCCAGGCGGCTTCATTAACATCTGAATAGCCTGAGCCAGAGGGAGAACTCTGATAGGGATCTGACTGCATTTTTTTTTAGCGGATTTTCTGGAAAAACTAGTTTCCCAGTGATGGCTCGGAGACAACAATCCATATCAAACCACTTAAAGAAGCAGACCATGACAGCTTCTACAACCCCCCAAACAAAAGAATCAAAATCTTTCCCAAATGAAGATACAATCTTGGAATTATCAGATACAGAATATAAAAAGCTAATTTACAGAATGCTTAATGATATCACAAATGAAATTAGGATAACTGCAGAAAAAGCCAAGGAACACACTGATAAAACTGTTGAAGAACTCAAAAAGATTATTCAAGAACATAGTGGAAAAATTAATAAGTTGCAAGAATCCATAGAGAGACAACATGTAGAAATCCAAAAGATTAACAATAAAATAACAGAATTAGACAACGCACTAGGAAGTCAGAGGAACAGACTCGAGCAATTAGAATGCAGACTGGGACATCTGGAGGACCAGGGAATCAATACCAACATAGCTGAAAAAAAATCAGATAAAAGAATTTAAAAAAATGAAGAAACCCTAAGAATTATGTGGGACTCTATAAAGAAGGATAACCTGCGGGTGATTGGAGTCCCAGAACAGGGAGGGGGGACAGAAAACACAGAGAAAATAGTTGAAGAACTCCTGACACAAAACTTCCCTGACATCATGAAAGACGAAAGGATATCTATCCAAGATGCTCATCGAACCCCATTTAAGACTGATCCAAAAAGAAAAACACCAAGACATATTATCATCAAACTCACCAAAACCAAAGATAAACAGAAAATTTTAAAAGCAGCCAGGGAGAAAAGAAAGGTTTCCTTCAAGGGAGAATCAATAAGAATAAGTTCAGACTACTCAGCAGAAACCATGCAGGCAAGAAGGGAATGGGACGACATATACAGAGCACTGAAGGAGAAAAACTGCCAGCCAAGGATGATATATCCAGCAAAACTCTCTCTCAAATATGAAGGCGAAATTAAGATATTTACAGACAAACACAAGTTTAGAGAATTTGCAAAAACCAAACCAAAGCTACAAGAAATACTAAAGGATATTGTTTGGTCAGAGAACCAATAATATCAGATATCAGCACAACACAAGGTCACAAAACAGAACGTCCTGATATTAACTCAAATAGGGAAATCACAAAAACAAACAAATTAAGATTAATTAAAAAAAATACACGTAACAGGGAATCATGGAAGTCAATAGGTAAAAGATCACAATAATCAAAAAGAGGGACTAAATACAGGAGGCATTGAACTGCCATATGGAGAGTGATACAAGGCGATATAGAACAATACAAGTTAGGTTTTTACTTAGAAAAATAGGGGTAAATAATAAGGTAACCACAAAAAGGTATAACAACTCTATAACTCAAGATAAAAGCCAAGAAAAACGTAACGACTCAACTAACATAAAGTCAAACACTATGAAAACGAGGATCTCACAATTTACTACGAAAAACGCCTCAGCACAAAAAAGTATGTGGAAAAATGAAATTGTCAACAACACACATAAAAAGGCATCAAAATGACAGCACTAAAAACTTATTTATCTATAATTACCCTGAATGTAAATGGACTAAATGCACCAATAAAGAGACAGAGAGTCACAGACTGGATAAAGAAACACGATCCATCAATATGCTGCCTACAAGAGACACACCTTAGACTTAGAGACACAAACAAACTAAAACTCAAAGGATGGAAAAAAGTATATCAAGCAAACAATAAGCAAAAAAGAAGAGGAGCAGCAATATTAATTTCTGACAAAATAGACTTTAGACTTAAATCCACCACAAAGGATAAAGAAGGACACTATATAATGATAAAAGGGACAATTGATCAGGAAGACATAACCATATTAAATATTTATGCACCCAATGACAGGGCTGCAAGATACATAAATCAAATTTTAACAGCATTGAAAAGCGAGATAGATACCTCCACAATTATAGTAGGAGACTTCAACACACCACTTTCGGAGAAGGACAGGACATCCAGTAAGAAGCTCAACAGAGACACGGAAGATCTAATTATAACAATCAACCAACTTGACCTCATTGACTTATACAGAACTCTCCACCCAACTGCTGCAAAATATACTTTTTTTTCTAGCGCACATGGAACATTCTCTAGAATAGACCACATATTAGGTCATAAAACAAATCTTTGCAGAGTCAAAAACATCGAAATATTACAAAGCATCTTCTCAGACCACAAGGCAATAAAACTAGAGATCAATAACAGAAAAACTAGGGTAAAGAAATCAAATACTTGGAAAATGAACAACACCCTCCTGAAAAAAAGACTGGGTTATAGAAGACATCAAGGAGGGAATAAAGAAATTCATAGAAAGCAACGAGAATGAAAATACTTCCTATCAAAACCTCTGGGACACAGCAAAAGCAGTGCTCAGAGGCCAATTTATATCCATAAATGCACACATACAAAAAGAAGAAAGAGCCAAAATCAGAGAACTGTCCCGACAACCTGAACAAATAGAAAGTGAGCAACAAAAGAACCCATCAGGCACCAGAAGAAAACAAATAATAAAAATTAGAGCTGAACTAAATGAATTAGAGAACAGAAAAACAATTGAAAGAATTAACAAAGCCAAAAGCTGGTTCTTTGAAAAAATTAACAAAATTGATAAACCATTGGCTAGACTGACTAAAGAAAAACAGGAAAGGAAACAAATAACCCGAATAAGAAACGAGAAGGACCACATCACAACAGAGCCAAATGAAATTAAAAGAATCATTTCAGATTACTACGAAAAATTGTACTCTAACAAATTTGAAAACCTAGAAGAAATGGATACATTCTTGGAAAAACACTACCTACCTAAACTAACACATTCAGAAGTAGAACAACTAAATAGACCCATAACAAAAAAAGAGATTGAAACGGTAATCAAAAAACTTCCAACAAAAAAAAGTCCTGGCCCCGACGGCTTCACTGCAGAGTTCTACCAAACCTTCAGAGAAGACTTAACACCACTACTACTGAAGGTATTTCAAAGCATAGAAAAAGACGGAATACTACCCAACTCATTCTATGAAGCTACCATCTCCCTGATACCAAAACCAGGTAAAGACATTACAAAAAAAGAAAATTATAGACCTATATCCCTCATGAACATAGATGCAAAAATCCTCAACAAAATTCTAGCCAATAGAATCCAACAACACATCAAAAAAATAATCCACCCTGATCAAGTGGGCTTTATACCAGGTATGCAAGGCTGGTTTAATATCAGAAAAACCATTAATGTAATCCATCACATAAATAAAACAAAAGATAAAAACCACATGATCTTATCAATAGATGCAGAAAAGGCATTTGACAAAGTTCAACACCCATTTATGATAAAAACTCTCATCAAAATAGGAATTGAAGGAAAATTCCTCAACATAATAAAGGGCATCTATGCAAAGCCAACAGCCAATATCACTCTAAATGGAGAGAACCTGAAAGCATTTCCCTTGAGAACGGGAACCAGACAAGGATGCCCTTTATCACCGCTCTTATTCAACATCGTACTTGAAGTCCTAGCCAGGGCAATTAGGCTAGACAAAGAAATAAAGGGTATCCAGATTGGTAAGGAGGAAGTAAAGCTATCACTATTTGCAGATGACATGATCGTATACACGGAAAACCCTAAGGAATCCTCCAGAAAACTACTGAAACTAATAGAAGAGTTTGGCAGAGCCTCAGGTTATAAAATAAACATACAAAAATCACTTGGATTCCTCTACATCAACAAAAAGAACACCGAAGAGGAAATAACCAAATCAATACCATTCACAGTAGCCCCCAAGAAGATAAAATACTTAGGAATAAATCTTACCAAGGATGTAAAAGACCTATACAAAGAAAACTATAAAACTCTGCTACAAGAAATTCAAAAGGACACGCTTAAATGGAAAAACATACCCTGCTCATGGATAGGAAGACTCAACATAGTAAAAATGTCTATTCTACCAAAAGCCATTTATACATACAACGCACTTCCAATCCAAATACCAATGTCATACTTTAAGGGAATAGAGAAACAAATCACTAATTTCATATGGAAAGGAAAGAATCCCCGGATAAGCAAAACATTACTGAAAAAGAAGAAGAAAGTGGGAGGCCTCACCCTACCTGATTTCAGAACCTATTATATAGCTACAGTAGTCAAAACAGCCTGGTACTGGTACAACAACAGGCACATAGACCAATGGAACAGAATTGAGAATCCAGATATAAATCCATCCACGTATGAGCAGCTGATATTTGACAAAGGACCAGTGTCAGTCAATTGGGGAAATAATAGTCTTTTTAACAAATGGTGCTGGCATAACTGGATATCCATTTGCAAAAGAATGAAACAGGACCCATACCTCACACCATGCACAAAAACTAACTCCAAGTGGATCAAAGACCTAAACATAAAGACTAAAACGATAAAAATCTTGGAAGAAAAAATAGGATCTACCCTAGGAGCCCTAATACAGGGCATAAACAGAATACAAAACATTACCAAAAATGATGAAGAGAAACCCGATAACTGGGAGCTCCTAAAAATCAAACACCTATGCTCATCTAAAGACTTCACCAAAAGAGTAAAAAGACCACCTACAGACTGGGAAAGAATATTCAGCTATGACATCTCAGACCAGCGCCTGATCTCTAAAATCTACATGATTCTGTCAAAACTCAACCACAAAAAGACAAACAACCCAATCAAGAAGTGGGCAAAGGATATGAACACACATTTCACTAAAGAAGATATTCAGGCAGCCAACAGATACATGAGAAAATGCTCTCGATCATTAGCCATTAGAGAAATGCAAATTAAAACTACGATGAGATTCCATCTGACACCAACTAGACTGGCATTAATTCAAAAATCACAAAATAATAAATGTTGGAGAGGCTGCGGAGAGACTGGAACTCTCATACACTGCTGGTGGGATTGTCAAATGGTACAACCACTGTGGAAATCCATCTGGCGTTATCTTAAACAGTTAGAAATAGAACTACCATACAAACCAGAAATCCCACTCCTCGGAATATACCCTAAAAATACAAGACCCTTCACACAAACAGATATATGCACACCCATGTTTATTGCAGCTCTGTTTACAATAGCAAAAAGCTGGAAGCAACCAAGATGTCCATCAACGGACGAATGGGTAAATAAATTGTGGTATATTCACACAATGGAATACTACGCATCGATAAAGAACAGTGACGAATCTCTGAAACATTTCATAACATGGAGGAATCTGGAAGGCATTATGCTGAGCGAAATGAGTCAGTTGCAAAAGGACAAATATTGTATAAGACCACTATTATAAGATCTTGAGGAATAGAAAAAACGGAAAAGAACACATACTTTTGTGGTTACAAAGGGGGGAGGGAGGGAGGGAGGGAGGGAGAGGGCTTTTTATTGATCAATCTGTAGATGGGAACTGCTTTGGGTGAAGGGAAAGACAACACTCAAAACAAGGAAGGTCAGCCTAATTGGACAGGATTAAAAGTAAAGAGGTTTCCGAGATAAAATGAAAGCTTCAAAGGATAGCGAAGCAGGGGCTGGGGTCTGGGGAACTTGGTTTGAGAGGACTTCTAAATCAATGGGCAAAACAATTCTATTATGAAAACACTCTGCATCCCACTTTGAATTGTGGCACCTGGGGTCCTAAATGCCAACAAGCAGCCATCTAAAATACATTAATTGGTCTCAACCCACCGGGAGCAAAGGCAAAGGAAGAACACCAAGGTCACACGACAACTAAGAACCCAAGAGACAGAAAGGGCCACTTGAACCAGAGACCTACAATATCCTGAGACCAGAAGAACAAGTTGGTGCCCGGCCACAATCGATGTCTGCCCTGTCAGGGAGCACAAGAGACAACTCCTGAGGGAGCAGGAGACCAGTGGGATACAGACCCCAAATTCTCATTAAAAGACCACACCTAATGGTATGATTGCGACTAGAGGAATCCCAGAGACAATGCTCCCCAGAACTTCTGATGGCACAGGACAGGAACCAACCCCGAAGACAAATCATCAGGCATGAAAAGGACTGGTCAGTGGGGGGGAGAGAGATACTGATGAAGAGTGAGCTAATTAAATCAGGTGGACACGGGAGAGTGTGTTGGCAACTCTTGACTGGAGGGGGGATGGGAAGATAGAGAGAGAGGGAAGAAGGTAAAATTGGCACGAAACGAGAGACTGTAAGGGCTGACTCAATAGGGGGAGAGCAAGTGGGAGAAGGGAGTAAGATGTATGTAAACCTACATGTGACAGACTGATTGGAATGGTAAATGTTCACTTGAAGCTTAATAAAAATTAAAAAAAAAAAAAGACATCGAATGACAGCACTGACTCATATCAATCAATAATTACACTAAATGAAAATGGACTAAATGCACCAATAAAGAGACAGAGAGTGGCAGAATGGGGGAAAAAAAACAGGTTTTTTCTATATGCTGTCTACAAGAGACACACCTTAGACTTAAAGACACAAACAAACTAAAACTGAAAAAATATATCAAGCAAACAACAATCGATAAAGAGCAGAAGTGGCAATATTAATCTCTGACAAATAAACTTTAAAAGTAAAACCCACCACAAAGGATAAGGACACTATATAACGATTAAAGGGTCAATTCACAAGAAGGACTTAACCGTAATAAATATTTACACACCCAATGACAGGCCTCCAAAATATATAAAACAAACTCTAACAGCATTGAAAAGAGAGACAGCTCCAAAATAATAGTAGGAGACTTCAACACATCACTTTCAGTGAAGGACAAAACATCTAGAAAGAAGCTCAATGAAGACATGGAAGATCTAAATGCCACAATCAACCAACTTGACCTCATAGACATATACAGAACAGTCCAACCAACAGCAGCCAAGTAAACTTTTTTTTCCAACACACATGGAACATTCTCCAGAACAGACCACATATTAGGCCATAAAGCAATCAATCCTTAACAGAATCCAAAGCATTAAAATATCACAAAGCATCTTTTCTGACCATAAACCCATAAAAGTAGAAATAAATAACAGGAAAAACAAGGGAAAAATCAAATACATGAAACTGAGCAACATCTTGCTCAAAAACTACTGGATTATAGAAGAAATTAAGGGCAGCATAAAGAAATTCACAGAACCAATTGAGAATGAAAACACATCCTACCAGAACCTTTGGGACACAGCAAAAGCAGGGCTCCGAGGTCAGTTTATAACAGTAAATGCACACATCCAAAAAGAAGAAAGGGACAAAATTAAAATATTAATGCTACAACTCGAACAAATAGGAAAAGAGCAGCAAAAGAAGCCCTTGGAGACCTGAAGAAAGCAAATAACAAAAATTAGAGCAGAGTCAAATGAAATAGGAAAACAACTGAAAGGGTTAACAAGACCAAAGCTGGTTCTTTGAAAAGATCAACAAAATCTATAAACCACTAGCTAAAATGACAAAAGAAAAACAGGAGAGGAAGCGAATAATCCAAATAGGAAATAAGATGGGCAATATCACAACAGACCCAACTGAAATGAAAAGAATCATAGCATAATACTATGAAAAATTGTACTCTAACAAATTTGAGAACCTAGAGAAAACGGGCACGTTTCTAGAAACACGCTACCTACATAAACTAATACGAATGGAGGTAGAACAACTAAATAAACCTATAACAAAAGAAGAGATTGGAAAAGTAATTTTAAAACTCCCAACAACAACAAAAAAAGCCCTGGCCCTGATGGTTTCACTGGAGAATTCTACCAAACTTTCAGAGAATAGTTAACACCACTACTACTAAAGGTATTTTTGAGCATAGAAAAGGATTGAATACTCCCAAACTCATTCTATGAAGTCAGCATAACCCTGATACCAAAACCAGGAAAAGACACCACAAAAAATGAAAATTACTGACGAATATCCCTCATGAACTTAGACACAAAAATCCTCAACAAAATTCTAGTTAATAGAATTCAACAACATATCAAAAAAATAATTCACCGTGACCAAGTGGGATTCATACCAGGTATGCAGGGATGGTTCAACGTTAGAAAAACAATCAATGTAATCCATCCTATAAAGAAAACAAAAGATATGAACCACATAATCTTACCGATTGATGCAGAAAAGGCATTTGACCAAGTCCATTCATGATAAAAAAAAAAAAAAACTCTCAGCAAAATAGTGATAGAAGGGAAAGTCCTCAACATAATAAAGGGCATTTATAGAAAGCCAACAGCCAACATCATCCTAAATTGAGAGAGTCTAAAAGCAGTCTCCTTTTTTTTTTTTTTGAGAACAGGAACCAGACAAGGATGCCCTTTATCACTACTCTTATTCAACGTTGTGCTGGATGTCCTAGCCAGAGCAATTAGGTTGCAAAAAGAAATAAAGGGCATCCAAATTGGTAAGGAAGAAGTAAAAGTATCTCTCTTTGCAGATGATATGATCTTATATGCAGAAAACCACAAAGAACCAACAAGAAAACTACTGGAACTAATAGAAGATTTCATCAAGGTACCATAATACAAGATAAACATACAAAAATCAGTTGGATCCCTCTATACCAACAAAAAGAACGTCAAAGAGGAAATCACCAAATTAATACGATTTACAATAGCCCACAAGAAGATAAAATACTTAGGAATAAATCTAACTGAGACATAAAAGGTCTATACAAAGAATACTACAAGACACTACTGCAAGAAACCAAAAGAGACCTATGTAAGTGGAAAAATATATGTCGCTCATGGATAGGAAGATTCAACAGTGTGAAAATATCAATTCTATCCAAAGCGATCTATAGATAAAATGCAATCCCGATCCAAATTCCAATGGCATTTTTTAATGAGATGGAGAAACAAATCACCAACTTCATATGGAAAAAGAAAGGACCTGGGAAAGTAAAGCATTACTGAAGAAGAAAACCAAAGTGGGAGGCCTCACACTACCTGATTTTAGAACCTATTATATCACCACTGTAGTCAAAACAGCCTGGTACTGGTACAACAACAAATACATAGACCAAGGGAACAGAATTGAGAATCCAGAAATAAATTCATCCATTTATGAGCAGTTGATATTTGACAAAGGCCCAAATGCAGTTAAATGGGGGAAATGACAGTATCTTTAACAAATGGTGCTTGCATAACTGGATATCCATTTGCAAAAAAATAAAACAAGACCCATACCTCACACCATGCCAAAAACTAACTCAAAATACATCAAAGACCTAAACAGAAAATCTAAAATTATAAATATCATGGAAAAAAACAGGGACAATGCTAGGAGCCTTAATACATGGCATAAAGAGAATACAAACTATAACTAACAATGCACGAAGATTACTGGGAGCTCCTAAAAATCAAACCCTTATGCCCATCAAAAGACTTCATCCAAAGGGTAAAAAGACAACCTACAGACTAGGAAAAAACTTTTGGCTATGACAAATTCGATCAGTGTCTAATCTCTAAAATCTCTAAGATACTGCAAAACCTCAGCAACGAAAAGACAAACAATTAAAAAATGGGCAAAGGATATGAACAGACAATTCGCAAAAGAAGACACTCAGGTAGTTAACAGATACATGAGGAAATGCTCACGATCATTAGCCATTAGAGAAATGCAAATCAAAACTACAATGAGATACCATCTCACCCCAACAAGGCTAGAATTAATCCAAAAAACACAAAATAATAAATGTTGGAGAGGTTGTGAAAAGACTGGAACGCTTATACACTGCTGGCAGGAATGTAAAATGGTACAACCACTTTGGAAATAGATCTGGCACTTCCTTAAAAAGCTAGAAATAGAAGTACCATACGATCCCGCAATCCCACTCCTTGGAATATACCCTAGAGAAATAAGAGCCCTCACATGCACCCCCATGTTCATTGCAGCACCATTCACAATAGCAGAAAGATGGAAACAACCTGGGTGCCCATCAATAGATGAATGGGTAAACAAATTATGGTATATTCACACAATGGAAACCTATGCAATGATAAAGAAAAATGATGAATACGAGAAACATCTCATAACATGGATGAATCTGAAAGGCATTATGCTGAGTGAAATTAGTCAGTCACAAAAGGACAAATATTGTACGAGATCACCATTATAAGAATTCAAGAAAAGGTTTAAACACAAGAAAACATTCTTTGATGGCTACAAGGGTGGGGAGGGAGGGAGAGAGGTATTCACTAACTAGATAAAAAAAAAAGATAGTAGATAAGAATTATCTTAGGTGAAGGGAAGGACAACACAAAATACAGGGGAAGTCAGCACAACCGGACTAAACTAAAAGCTATGAAGTTCCCTGAATACAACCAAATACTTCAAGGGACAGAGTAGAAGGGGCAGGGGTCTGGGGACCATGGTTTCAAGGGACATCTAGGTCAATTGGCATAACAAAGTTTATTAAGAAAATATTCTGCATCCCACTTTGGTAAGAGGTATGTGGGGTCTTAAAAGCTAAGAAGTGGCCATCTAAGATGCATCAATTGGTCCCAATCCACCTGGAGCAGATAAGAATGAAGAACACCAAAGACAAAAGGAAAATAGGAGCCCAAGAGACAAAAAGGGCCATATAAACCAGAGACACCATCAGCCTGAGACCAGAAGAACTAGATGGTGACCGCCCTGACAGGGAACACAACAGAGAGTCTCTGACGGAGCTGCAGAGCTCAAATTCTAGTAAAAAGACTGGACTTAATGATCTGACTGAGACTGAAGGGGCCCTGGAAGGCATAGCCCCTGGACTCTCTGTTAGTGCAAAACTAAAACCATTCCCAAAGCCAATTCTTCAGACAAAGATTAGACTGGATTATAAGATAAAATGATACTGGTGGGGAGTGTGCTTCTTAGCTCAAGTAGACACATGAGACTATGTGGGCAGCTCCTGTCTGGAGGCAAGATGAGAAGGCAGAAAGGGACAGGAGCTGGTTGAATGGACAGGGGATATCCAGGGTGGAAAGGAGGAGTGTGCTTGTCACATTATAGGGAGAGCAACGGGGGTCACATAACAATGTGGGTATAAATTTTTGTATGAGAAACTAACTTGAACTGTAAACTTTCACTTATACCACACACACACAAAAAAGAATTATATGAACCTCCAAAAAAAAAACCTTTAGTGGAAATAATTTAGACATGTCTTGTTGTTAGTTGCTGTTGAGTGGATTTTGACTCATGGCTATGCCTGCCATGTGTGGAAAGTAGAACTGCTCCAAAGGGTTTTCAAATCTGTGACCTTTCAGAAGCAGATTGCCAGACCTGTCTTCCAAGGTACTGCTTGTTAAGTTTGAAATGCCAACCTTCCAGCTAGTAGTTGAGCATGCAACAGTTTGCACCATCTAGAGACTCCTAGACATATTCTACTCAGCTAAAATTTAGAGGAAAGAAAAGATACACAAATAAAAAGTAAACATCTGAGACAGTGATTGTCTTACTGAACTACAACTTGCATTTTGACTAATTTATTTGTCCTGCTCTTCCAGCAAGGTAATACATTGTTCCTTTTCCTGATATTTTCCATCAGGTGCTGTATCTAAAGCAGGACAGAACAGTGATGAATGGAAATGCACTCTCTGTAATATTTCCACAATGACTCTGTGAGAAATATGAACCATAACCTGGTCCAGAAAAAGCCAAGCATGACTTGAACACATTGGATGCATTAGTGATGGGTGATGGGACAAACGGTCTCCAGTTATGCCTGTTCCTACTCATCTGTGTTTGCACTGATTGTAAAAAATATATTCTACAGTATTTGGTGAAAAGTACTTCACCTGCTTAGATCACTAAATAAATATGCAATATTTAATGAAGAATGTTACTTTCCTACAAGGTCACCGTAGAAATTAAAATTCACTCAGATCATTACAATTTGGAATTTTGTTTTGTTCAGGAACTAATGTATGGCAACATCAAAGACAAAATTAGCTCTTTCATAGCAGCTTTTGGGTGGTAAATGCAAGCTTTTTAAAAATCAACTATACATACAAAGAAAGCTCTAGTGATCATGAACTGTGATATGAACTTCTGGGTTTTTTTTTTAATCACAAATTGGTGCATTAGCAATAATATATCAATTGCAGTTACAGTGGAAATGAATCCTTGACTTAAAATGAACTGCTACTTCTTTCCTTAAAAGATTTATTTGAGTATGAAGAGAGTACACTATTAAGTACCCTGGGCTTTTATTCAGCCATGTGAGTTGCCTACTTAATGTATGCCTACACAACATTTTTAACTGTACTTTTTTCTATCACTTATTAGTCATACGCTTCCTATTATGTATTTGCCTGACAATTATTGACTTTCATATATTTGGGGAATGTATTGAAATAATTAATTTTTTAATTATAAAAGAAAATTTATGCAATACTAACAATTAAAAAATAATACCCTGGATTTATGTGGCATAAAATCCTTGCATACCTATCTACCTAGTGTATATCTACTTGGATTACAGATATGTTGAACTCAAAGTGTCCAAACTTGAACTGTTTATACTTACCTAAAACCTGTTCCTCCTTCTCAGTTCTCTATCTCAGTTAATAGCACCACTATTCACCCAGTTGCCTGAGTCAAAAATTGGGCACAATCTTAGGTTTCACCCTCTCCCCTCACCCCTTCATTCAGTTCGTCACCAACTCTGATCAGTTCTACCTCCTTCATATCATTCAGCTGTATCCTCATCCCTTCATCCCGTTGTCACTTTATTTCAAGCCAACAGCATCTCATGCCTAGGCTATTATGCAGGCTTCTTAACTAGCCTCTCTGCATCTGAGGTTGTCCAGAGACTAGTGAGGAGGGATTAGAGAGGATCATTTGACCCTAGGCAAAAGTCCAAGGGGGTGCTAGATAAGGCCAGCCAACGAATTACACCCCCCCCACACACATGTCGACTAGGCAGGGGCCAGGGAGCACAAACTTAGAGATTGCCTGGGCACTCTTCGCTCTGGCTACGCCTCTGGGGTTGTGCCCACATTGATCTCAAGTGTGTCCAAATTTCTCATCTGTAGCCACCAATTTGAGACCTCACTCCTTGTCCTCTTCAATCATTTTTCTCATGTCTCCTTTCTCTGCCTGACATCTGGAGTTCATCCTCCCCACTTCACTTCCCCCTTACTCCTACTCCCCTTTCAGGCTCCTGCTGAAGTGAACCCTCCTCTTGAAGCCATCCCTCTCTCCCTTGGTACCCCCATCCTGGCTACCTCTCTCCTTCCTTTGCACACAGGTAGCACTGGTTACACTGTACTGTAATTGCAGAGGCACATTGCCTGACTCACAAACTAAATCATGAGTGCTGCAAGGGATGAGAGTGGGTCTTTTTCAAGTTTGTGTTTCCCAGGGCTAGCACATCTGTTATCACTTATTAGTAAGTGTATGATAAATAATTGCTTAATGAATGAATGACTACCCAGTACATTTCATACATAATGTTCTCCATTTGTTTCCTTTAGGTCAGTAGAGCTTGTTCTAAAGTGAAGGCAAAGCTGGAAGGACAAATGATGCTTGGTGTTTGTTGGGAGACAATTCTTCAAGAGTTTTTTTTTTTTTTTTTTTTTTTTTGCGTTTCTGCACATCTTACAAGCAGAGGCACCAACTGCCTTTGTTCCAGACCACCTTTTCAAGTATGTTTGTGTAACAAACAACCCTAGAAGATATAGTGTCTTCCTCTGGAGCAAAGGGCAAATTTGTTTACTGTCCCATTATAATAATGTTTCCCTCTAAGGCAAAGGTCAGGAAAAGATTCGGGTTCTCTAAGTTCAGGGTCCCTCTCCTATAACGCAACCCATGTATGCGCAGGTGTCACCTGGCCCTCTTCATGTTGTCCTGTGAGAACTGGAACTTGGCCAACCAGTGCAAATGCTGATACTCTGGCTACTGATATTGCTGTAAGTAATAAACCATTCTTTGTCTCTGACACAGGAATTTCATGTCTTTATGCAGCATCCATGCAACTTTAGCTTGCATAGGTAAAATCTCAAACCTATCAGTTTTTGAAAGTGCTAACTTGGGAGCACATAGCTTATAGACACATTTGTAGCCAGGGAATATCAAGTTTCCTAGCAAAGGCAGGATCAGTTTTATGTGTCATGGTAACGGTGGCATTTGGGTTTTCTGATGATATGAGAAAAAAACAGGTGGCCCAATTAACCTCACGGACCACCTTCCTCAGACAGTAGGCAGGTAACATAACTGAGTGATGTGGGTTCAGATGGAACCATCTACATAGCTCTGGCCAATTGTTTTGTAATGGAATGAGGACCATTGTCTTGAAGGTCATTAGCATAACATCCAAGTGAATGAAGCCTTAAATCTGAATTTTTACATGAAATCTCCTGCTATGGACTTCTCTGTCCTTGCTTCCCCTAGGGCTCTATGTTCCTATCTCCACAAAGCATCAAATCATAGACTTTGCTCAATCCACAAATATTTACTCAATAATAATTACACACAAAACAAGAAACTATAGTGTTTCCTGAGACAAGCTCACATCTTTGGCTGATGGAGGCTTTGATCCTGCTTCCTTGGGTTCTAGGTCAAGCCATGGGAGAAGAGCCCAAGCCATGGCTAGGAGAAGACCACAGATTGGCCTGTGGGCTATGCTGGAGATGTTGGAATGGAGAAAAATATAAATCCCAATAACTCTGTAGACCAGACTCAGCTCATATTAACAAAAGGCTCCTATGTTGGTAGGCATTGGCTGATTTTAGCCAAAGGTAGGAATTCCATCTTCCAATGTGCATGTACACATAAGGATCATTGGGTAATAAGTATACATAAATATATTTTAATACTCATGACTTATTTGCATCACCTGCTCTGCAGCATTACCTAAAAATATTTTATTGTCAATCCTTTCACCATATATAGGAGTATATCTAATCACACAGTTGGAAGGTTTGAGGCATATGAAGATAATGAAATGTGTTCAAGTCTCGTTTTTATTCAGCAATGGATCAAGGGATGTAGTTTAAGATTCCTTACTAGTATTTAGAACACACTGAGTAGAAAACCAGGGGTCCTTGGGGTACCCAGAATTGGTGACATTAAAAACTGAAACAATGTATGAGTGCTAATACCTCATGCTCCAAATAACTGATATTCTGCTATCTTTTATGAATAAGTTTATTTTTCCAGGAAAGCCCTAAATTCAAATATTATTTACTATTTTCAGAATTTTAATAATTTGTTTCATACAATTTTTGGTTTGTTAATACTCTCATAATACCAAAGGATTTGTCAAAACATCTGGATTTATGCCATTGCAACAAATCACAGTCAATCCTTGCTTTATAAACCATGCAAAGCAATCTTAATAATCAATGGAAAAATTACAAATGTCCTGTGACCTTTAAAAATTTTAGTCAAAACATTAAAATTTATTTTACTGTCAGCTATAAGTGTATATTTTTTATAAGTGTATAAGAAAATAGAAAATAGTAAAATTAATATTTATTTAATATACTGTAAATTAAAACATTAGAAACACTGAGAATTAAAGTGTTTCATTTCTTTGTTTAAAAAAAAACTTAACAAAATACTAAGAAACCAAATCCAAAAACATGTTGAAACTATACACCATGACCCAGTGAGATTTATCCCAGGAATGCAAGTGTGGTTCAACATTAGAAAAATCAAACAATGTAATACACACTTAATAGAATAATAGATCCAGAAAAGGCATTTAACAAAATTCAACATGCTTTTGTGATAAAAACACTCAACATGAAAGGAATAGAAGGTAAACTTCTCAATATAATAAAGGCCATTTATGAAAAACCCACAGTTAACATAATACTCAGTGGAGAAAGACTGAAAGCTTTCTCATTAAGATCAGGAACAAAACAGGGATGCCCCGTTTTACCACTGATACTCAACACTGTTCTGGAAGTCCTAGTCAGAGCAATTAGCTAGGGGGGAAAAAAGGTATCTAAACAGGGAACGGGGAAGTAAAACTATCCCTTTTCACAGATGACATGATGCTATACACGAAAAATGCCCCAAAGAACCCATAAGAAAGCTATTAGAACTAATGGATTGATCAAGGTGACAGGGTACAAGTTCAACACACAAAAATCAATTGGGTTTTTCTATAGCAGCAATGAGCAAGTGGAAAAAGAAATTAATGAAAGATTATCATTTACAAAAGCATCTAAAAGAGTAAAGTACCCAAGAATAAATTTAATTAGGAAGGTAAAAGACTTATACACAAAACTATAAAACATTACTAAAAGAAATTAAAGAAGATCTGAACAAAGGGAAAGACAATCCGTGCTCATGGATTGGAAGACAGTCTAGTTAAGATGTCAGTAATACCCAAAACAATATGTAAATTCAATGTGATCCTCATCAAAAATCCAACAGTGGGAGGTGGAGCCAAGATGGCGGACTAGGCAGACGCTACCTCGGATCCTTCTTACAACAAAGACACGGAAAAACAAGTGAATCGATCACATACATAACAATCTACGAACCCTGAACAACAAACACAGATTTAGAGACGGAGAACGAACTAATAGGGGGAAGCAGCGATTGTTTTCAGAGCCTGGAACCAGCGTACCAGTCAGGTACGGCACAAGCACAGAGAGCTGCTCCACCCCCCTGAACTAACCCCGGGAGGGGGCCCAGTTGGGTCGCGCGGGCGGCGTGGGACGCAGCGGGTAGGAGAAGTCCCCGGGAGGCAGCGACTGGTATTGGAGCAGGGAGAACAGCGTCCCAGCCGGGACACTTGGTCACGGCACAAGCACGGGGAGCGGCTCCACCCATCTGAACTAACCCCGGGAGGAGGCCTAACTGGTTCTCGGGGGCGGCACGGCCATGCGGCTGGAGGGACGAGAAGTCCCTGGGAGGCAGCGACTGATTTTGGAGTCGAGAGTGCACCGTCCCAGTAGGGGAGCCTTGACGCTGGGCGTGGGGCTGGAAGCGGAGGATCTGACCTTGACTCCAGCGGGCCAGACCCCCCGGGGGCAATCTCCACACAGCCAGCACACACAGGTGATGCGCCCCACGGGAATCTCAGATATAATAGTCATTCCAAGCAAGACAAGCAACTCTGGCTATATTCTGAGGTGCTACTCTCCTATCTCTCTGTTCCCTCCCCCACCCTCCCCAGGTGGCTTCATTAACATCTGAATAGCCTGAGCCAGAGGGAGAACTCTGATAGGGATCTGACTGCATTTTTTTTTTAGCGGATTTTCTGGAACAACTAGTTTCTCAGTGATGGCTTGGGGACAACAATCCATATCAAACCACTTAAAGAAGCAGACCATGACAGCTTCTCCAAGCCCCCAAACAAAGGAATCAAAATCTTTCCCAAATGAAGATACAATCCTGGAATTATCAGATACAGAATATAAAAAACTAATTTACAGAATGCTTTAAGACATCACAAATGAAATAAGGCAAACTGCAGAAAAAGCCAAGGAACACACTGATAAAACTGTTGAAGAACTCAAAAAGATTATTCAAGAACATAGTGGAAAAATTAATAAGTTGCAAGAATCCATAGAGAGACAGCATGCAGAAATCCAAAAGATTAACAATAAAATTACAGAATTAGACAATGCAATAGGAAGTCAGAGGAGCAGACTCGAGCAATTAGAATGCAGACTGGGACATCTGGAGGACCAGGGAATCAACACCAACATAGCTGAAAAAAAATCAGATAAAAGAATTTAAAAAAATGAAGAAACCCTAAGAATCATGTGGGACTCTATCGAAAAGGATAACCTGCGGGTGATTGGAGTCCCAGAACAGGGAGGGGGGACAGAAAACACAGAGAAAATAGTTGAAGAACTCCTGACACAAAACTTCCCTGACATCATGAAAGACGAAAGGATATCTATCCAAGATGCTCATCGAACCCCATTTAAGATTGATCCAAAAAGAAAAACACCAAGACATATTATCATCAAACTTGCCAAAACCAAAGATAAACAGAAAATTTTAAAAGCAGCCAGGGAGAAAAGAAAGGTTTCCTTCAAGGAGGAATCAATAAGAATAAGTTCAGACTACTCAGCAGAAACCATGCAGGCAAGAAGGGAATGGGACGACATATACAGAGCACTGAAGGAGAAAAACTGCCAGCCAAGGATCCTATATCCAGCAAAACTCTCTCTCAAATATGAAGGCGAAATTAAGATATTTACAGATAAACACAAGTTTAGAGATTTTGCAAAAACCAAACCAAAGCTACAAGAAATACTAAAGGATATTGTTTGGTCAGAGAACCAATAATATCAGATACCAGCACAACACAAGGTCACAAAACAGAATGTCCTGATGTCAACTCAAATAGGGAAATCACAAAAACAAACAAATTAAGATTAATTAAAAAAAATACATGTAACAGGGAATCATGGAAGTCAATAGGTAAAAGATCACAATAATCAAAAAGAGGGACTAAATACAGGAGGCATTGAACTGCCATATGGAGAGTGATACAAGGCGATATAGAACAATACAAGTTAGGTTTTTACTTAGAAAAATAGGGGTAAATAATAAGGTAACCACAAAAAGGTATAACAACTCTATAACTCAAGATAAAAGCCAAGAAAAACGTAACGACTCAACTAACATAAAGTCAAACACTATGAAAATGAGGATCTCACAATTTACTACGAAAAACATCTCAGCACAAAAAAGTATGTGGAAAAATGAAATTTCCAACAACACACATAAAAAGGCATCAAAATGACAGCACTAAAAACTTATTTATCTATAATTACGCTGAATGTAAATGGACTAAATGCACCAATAAAGAGACAGAGAGTCACAGACTGGATAAAGAAACACAATCCATCTATATGCTCCCTACAAGAGACACACCTTAGACTTAGAGACACAAACAAACTAAAACTCAAAGGATGGAAAAAAATACATCAAGCAAACAATAAGCAAAAAAGAAGAGGAGTAGCAATATTAATGTCTGACAAAATAGACTTTAGACTTAAATCCACCACAAAGGATAAAGAAGGACACTATATAATGAAAAAAGGGACAATTGATCAGGAAGACATAACCATATTAAATATTTATGCACCCAATGACAGGGCTGCAAGATACATAAATCAAATTTTAACAGAATTGAAAAGCGAGATAGATACCTCTACAATTATAGTAGGAGACTTCAACACACCACTTTCGGAGAAGGACAGGACATCCAGTAAGAAGCTCAATAGAGACACGGAAGATCTAATTACAACAATCAACCAACTTGACCTCATTGACTTATACAGAACTCTCCACCCAACTGCTGCAAAATATACTTTTTTTTTCTAGCACACATGGAACATTCTCTAGAATAGACCACATATTAGGGCATAAAACAAACCTTTGCAGAATCCAAAACATCGAAATATTACAAAGCATCTTCTCAGACCACAAGGCAATAAAACTAGAAATCAATAACAGAAAAACTAGGGAAAAGAAATCAAATACTTGGAAAATGAACAATACCCTCCTGAAAAAAGACTGGGTTATAGAAGACATCAAGCAGGGAATAAGGAAATTCTTAGAAAGCAACGAGAATGAAAATACTTCCTATCAAAACCTCTGGGACACAGCAAAAGCAGTGCTCAGAGGCCAATTTATATCGATAAATGCACACATACAAAAAGACGAAAGAGCCAAAATCAGAGAACTGTCCCTACAACTTGAACAAATAGAAAGTGAGCAACAAAAGAATCCATCAGGCACCAGAAGAAAACAAATACTAAAAATTAGAGCTGAACTAAATGAATTAGAGAACAGAAAAACAATTGAAAGAATTAACAAAGCCAAAAGCTGGTTCTTTGAAAAAATTAACAAAATTGATAAACCATTGGCTAGACTGACTAAAGAAAAACAGGAAAGGAAACAAATGACCTGAATAAGAAACGAGAAGGACCACATCACAACAGAACCAAATGAAATTAAAAGAATCATTTCAGACTATTATGAAAAATTGTACTCTAACAAATTTGAAAACCTAGAAGAAATGGATGAATTCCTGGAAAAACACTACCTACCTAAACTAACACATTCAGAAGTAGAACAACTAAATAGACCCATAACAAAAAAAGAGATTGAAACGGTAATCAAAAAACTCCCAACAAAAAAAAGCCCTGGCCCGGACGGCTTCACTGCAGAGTTCTACCAAACTTTCAGAGAAGAGTTAACACCACTACTTCTGAAGGTATTTCAAAGCATAGAAAATGACGGAATACTACCCAACTCATTCTATGAAGCCACCATCTCCCTGATACCAAAACCAGGTAAAGACATTACAAAAAAAGAAAATTTTAGACGTATATCCCTCATGAACATAGATGCAAAAATCCTCAACAAAATCCTAGCCAATAGAATCCAACAACACATCAAAAAAATAATTCACCATGATCAAGTGGGATTTATACCAGGTATGCAAGGCTGGTTTAATATCAGAAAAACCATCAATGTAATCCATCACATAAATAAAACAAAAGACAAAAAACACATGATCTTATCAATTGATGCAGAAAAGGCATTTGACAAAGTCCAACACCCATTTATGATAAAAACTCTTACCAAAATAGGAATTGAAGGAAAATTCCTCAACATAATAAAGGGCATCTATGCAAAGCCAACAGCCAATATCACTCTAAATGGAGAGAACCTGAAAGCATTTCCCTTGACAACAGGAACCAGACAAGGATGCCCTTTATCACCGCTCTTATTCAACATCGTGCTGGAAGTCCTAGCCAGGGCAATTAGGCTAGACAAAGAAATAAAAGGTATCCGGATTGGCAAGGAAGAAGTAAAGTTATCACTATTTGCAGATGACATGATCTTATACACAGAAAACCCTAAGGAATCCTCCAGAAAACTACTGAAACTAATAGAAGAGTTTGGCAGAGTCTCAGGTTATAAAATAAACATACAAAAATCACTTGGATTCCTCTACATCAACAAAAAGAACATCGAAGAGGAAATAACCAAATCAATACCATTCACAGTAGCCCGCAAGAAGATAAGATACTTAGGAATAAATCTTACCAAGGATGTAAAAGACCTATACAAAGAAAACTACAAAGCTCTACTACAAGAAATTCAAAAGGACATACTTAAGTGGAAAAACATACCTTGCTCATGGATAGGAAGACTTAACATAGTAAAAATGTCTATTCTACCAAAAGCCATCTATACATATAACGCACTTCCGATCCAAATTCCAATGTCATATGTTAAGGGGATAGAGAAACAAATCACCAGTTTCATATGGAAGGGAAAGAAGCCCCGGATACGCAAAGCACTACTGAAAAAGAAGAAGAAAGTGGGAGGCCTCACTTTACCTGATTTCAGAAGCTATTATACAGCCACAGTAGTCAAAACAGCCTGGTACTGGTACAACAACAGGCACATAGACCAAAGGAACGGAATTGAGAACCCAGACATAGATCCATCCACGTATGAGCAGCTGATATTTGACAAAGGACCAGTGTCAATTAATTGGGGAAAAGAAAGCCTTTTTAACAAATGGTGCTGGCATAACTGGATATTCATTTGCAAAAAAATGAAACAGGACCCATACCTTACACCATGCACAAAAACTAACTCCAAGTGGATCAAAGACCTCAACATAAAGACTAAAATGATAAAGATCATGGAAGAAAAAATTGGGACAACACTAGGAGTCCTAATACAAGGCATAAACAGAATACAAAACATTACCAAAAATGATCAAGAGAAACCAGATAACTGGGAGCTCCTAAAAATCAAACACCTATGCTCATCTAAAGACTTCACCAAAAGAGTAAAAAGACCACCTACAGACTGGGAAAGAATTTTCAACTATGACATCTCCGACCAGCGCCTGATCTCTAAAATCTACATGATTCTGTCAAAACTCAACCACAAAAAGACAAACAACCCAATCAAAAAGTGGGCAAAGGATATGAACACACATTTCACTAAAGAAGATATTCAGGCAGCCAACGGATACATGAGAAAATGCTCTCGATCATTAGCCATTAGAGAAATGCAAATTAAAACTACGATCAGATTCCATCTCACACCAGCAAGGCTGGCATTAATCCAAAAAACACAAAATAATAAATGTTGGAGAGACTGCGGAGAGATTGGAACTCTCATACACTGCTGGTGGGAATGTCAAATGGTACAACCACTTTGGAAACCTATCTGGCGTTATCTTAAACAGTTAGGAATAGAACTACCATACAACCCAGAAATCCCACTCCTCGAAATATACCCTAGAGATACAAGAGCCTTCATACAAACAGATATATGCACACCCATGTTTATTGCAGCTCTGTTTACAATAGCAAAAAGTTGGAAGCAACCAAGGTGTCCATCAACGGATGAATGGGTAAATAAATTGTGGTATATTCACACAATGGAATACTACGCATCGATAAAGAACAGTGACGAATCTGTGAAACATTTCATAACATGGAGGAACCTGGAAGGCATTATGCTGAGTGAAATTAGTCAGAGGCAAAAGGACAAATATTGTATAAGACCACTAGTATAAGATCTTGAGTAATAGTAAACCTGAGAAGAACACATACTTTTGCGGTTACGAGGGGGGGAGGGAGGGAGGGTGGGAGAGGGTTTTTTATTGATTAATCAGTAGATGAGAAACGCTTTAGGTGAAGGGAAAGAGAACACTCAATACATGGAAGGTCAGCTCAATTGGACTGGACCAAAAGCAAAGAAGTTTCCGGGATAAAATGAATGCTTCAAAGGTCAGCGGAGCAAGGGCGGGGGTCTGGGGAACATGGTTTGCGGGGACTTCTAAGTCAATTGGCAAAATAATTCTATTATGAAAACATTCTGCATCCCACTTTGAAATGTGGCGTCTGGGGTCTTAAATGCTAACAAGCGGCCATCTAAGATGCATCAATTGGTCTCAACCCACTTGGAGCAAAGGAAAATGAAGAACACCAAGGCCACACGACAACTAAGAGCCCAAGAGACAGAAAGGGCCACATGAACCAGAGACCTACATCATCCTGAGACCAGAAGAACTAGTTGGTGCCCGGCCACAATCGATGACTGCCCTGACAGGGAGCACAGCAGAGGACCCCTGAGGGAGCAGGAGATCAGTGGGATACAGACCCCAAATTCTCATAAAAAGACCAAACTTAATGGTCTGACTGAGACTAGAGGAATCCCGGTGGCCATGGTCCCCAGACCTTGCGTTGGCACAGGACAGGAACCACCATCTCCTAAGACAACGCATCAGACATGAAAGGGACTGGTCAGGGGGTGGGAGAGAGAGGCTGATGAAGAGTGAGCTAATTATATCAGGTGGACACTTGAGATTGTGTTAGCAACTCTTGTCTGGAGGGGGGATGGGAGGATAGAGAGAGAGAGAAGCCGGCAAAATTGTCACGAAAGGAGAGACTGAAAGGGCTGACTCAAGAGGGGGAGAGCAAGTGGGAGTAGGGAGTGAGATGTATGTAAATTTATATGTGACAGACTGATTGGATTTGTAAACGTTCACTTGAAGCTTAATAAAAGTTAATAAAAAAAAAAATCCAACAGTGTTTTTTATAGAAATTGAAAGGTCAATCCTTAAATTTATATAGAAGGGCAAGGGACCCCAACTAGCTAAAGAAATCTTAAAGAATAAAGTAGGAGGACTCACACTTCGTGATTTCAAAGCATACTATAAAGCCACAGTAATTAAAACAGCCTGGTACTGGTATAAAAGACATATAGACCAGTGAAAAAGATTGAGAGTACAGAAATAAATCCATACATCTATGGTCAACTGATTTTCGACAAGGGTACTCTCTTAGTTATCTAGTGCTGCTAAAACAGAAATACCACAGGTGGATGACGGCTTTAACAAAGAGAACTATATTCTTTCATAGTCTAGGAGGCTAGAAGTCTGAATTCAGGACACCAGCTCCAGGGGAAGGCTTTCCCTTTCTGTAGGCTCTCAGGGAGGGTCCTTCTCATCAATCTTCTCCTGGTCTAGGAGCTTCTCAGTGAAGGGACCCTGGATTCAAAGGACACGCTATGCTTCTGGTGCTTCTTTCTTGGTGGTATGAGGTCCCCATGTCTCTCTGCTCTCTTCTCAAAAGAGATTGAGTTAAGACTTAACCTAATCTTGTAGATTGAGTCCTGCCTCATTAACATAGCTGCTTCTAATCCCACCTCATTAACATCACAGAGGTAGGATTTACAACACATAGGAAAATCACATCAGATCACAAAATGGTGGACACAATACTGGGAATCATGCCCTAGCCAAGTAGACACACATTTTGGGGGGACACAATTCACTCCATAACAGGTACTATGTCCGTTCAATGGGGAAGGAACAGTCTTTTCAATAAACGATGCTGGGAAAATTGGATTTCTACATGCAATAGAATGAAATAGATAATGCCTCATACCACACACAAAAACCAATTCAAAATGGATAAAAGACCTAAATGTGAAAACTGCTGTTGTTGTTAGATGCCTTCCAGTCAGTTCCGACTCATAGTGACCCTATGTATAACAGAATGAAACACTTCCGGGTCCTGCACCATCCTCACAATCATTGTTATGCTTGAGCCTATTGTTGCAGCCACTATGTCAATCCATCTCCTTGAGGATCTTTCTCTTTTTCTCTGATCCTCTACTTTACCAAGTATGGTGTCCTTCTCCAGGGACTGGTAACAAGTCCAAATTATGAGAGATGAGGTCTAGCCGTCCTTGCTTTTAAGGAGCATTCTAGCTGTACTCCTTCCAACACAGATTTGTTCCTTCTTTTGGTAGTCCATGGTGTATTCAATATTCTGCACCAATGCCATAATTCAAAAACATCAATTTTTCTTCATCTTTCTTATTCGTTGCCCAGAAAACACCATGGCTTAGTCAGATGCATTTAGTCTTCAAGGTGACATCTTTGCTTTTAAAACTTTAAAGAGGACTTTTTAATTTTTTTTTTGAAGCAGATTTGAACAATACAGTGTGTTGTTTCTGAAGTGCTGCTTCCATGGGTGTTGATTGTTGATCCAAGTAAAATGAAATCCTTGACAACTTCAATCTTTTCTCCGTTTATCATGAAGTTGCTTATCGGTCCAGTCGTGGGAAATTTCTTTTTTTAATTGAACTTTAGATAAAGATTTACATAACAACCTAGTTTCTCATTAAAAAGTACACACATTGTTGTATGACATTGGTTAACAACCCCACGTCATGTCAACACTCTCCCTTCTCTACCTCAGGTTCCATATTACCAGCTTTCCTGTTCACTCCTGCCTTCCAGTCCCTGCCCCATTAGTCTTGTTTTGTTTCATGGGTCTGTTCAATCTTTACCTGAAGGGTGAACCTCAGGAGTGGCCTCATTACTGAGCTGAAAGGGTGTCCGGGGACCATACTCTCAGGGTTTCTCCAGCCTCTGTCAGGCCAGCAAGTCTGGTCTTTCTTTTTGAGTTAGGATTTTGTTCTACATTTTTCTCCAGCTCTGTCCAGGACCCTCTATTGTGATCCCTGTCAGAGCAGTCAGTGGTAGTAGTCAGGCACCATCTAGCTGTACTGAACTCAGTCTGGTAGAGGCTATTGTAGATGTGGTCCATTTGTCCTTTGGACTAATCTTTCCGTTGTATCTTTAGTTTTCTCCGTGCTTCCTTGCACCTGAAGGGATGAGACCAGTGGAGTATCCTAGAGGGCTGCTCACAGGCTTTTAAGACCCCAGATGCTACTCACCAAAGTAGGATGCAGAACATATTCTTTATAAACTCTGTTATACCAATTGAACTATATGTACCCTTTGACCATGGTCCTCACAGCCCTCAGCGCAGCAATTTGGTCCCTCAGGGAGTTTGGATGTGTCTATCAAGCTACAAAGGCCTTGCCTTGTACAGGTTATACTGGCTTCCCCCGTATTTTATACTGTCTTACCCTTCACCAAAGTTACTGCTTATCTCTTGTCTGTTAAGTTTTTTTCCATCCCCACCCCTCCCCTCCCTCGTGACCACCAAATATTGTTTCTTTTTGTATGTAAATATTTTCATGAGTTTTTACAGTAATGATCTCACACAATATTTGTCCTTTTGTGATTGACTTATTTCACTTAGCATTATGTCCTCCAGATGCATCCATATTATGAGATGCTTCACAGGTTCATCATTGTTCTTTAGTGTTGCATAATACTTCATTGTGTTTATGTACCAGTTTTTTTATCCATTCATCTGTTGATGGGCATCTAGGTTGTTTCCATCTTTTTGCTATTGTGAACACTGCTGCAATGAACATAGGTGTACATATATCTATTCCTGTTACTACCCTTATTTCTCTAGGATATATTCCTAGGAGTGGGATTGTTGGATCATATGGTATTTCTATTTCTACCTTTCTAAGGAAGTGCCATATTGTTTTCTAAAAAAGTTGTATCATTTTGCCTTCCCACCAGCAGTGCATAAAAGTTCCGAACTCCTGGCAGCCTCTCCAACATTTGTTATTTTCTGTTTTATTGATTCGTGCCAGTAATGTTGGGGTAAGATGGTATCTCATTGTGGTTTTGATTTGCATTTCCCTGATGGCTAGAGATCGTGAGCATTTCCTCATGTGTCTGTTGGCCGCTTGAATGTGTTCATTTACTTTGCCCATTTTTTAATTGGATTATTTGTCTTCTTGTTGTAGAGGTGTTGGATTTTCTTGCAGGTTTTAGAGATTAGACCTTTGTCTGATTTGTAATAGCCAAAATTTTTTCCCAGTCTGTAGGTTGTTTTTTTACTCTTTTGGTGAAGTCTATGGATGAGCATAAGTGTTTAATTTTTAGAAGATCCCAGTTATCTAGCTTATCCTCTGGCACTTGTGTGTTGTTGGTTGTGATTTGTATCCTGTTAATGCCATGTATTAGGGCCTCTAGATTTGTTCCTATTTTTCTTCTATGAACTTCATAGTTTTTGGCTTTATACCTAGGTCTTCGATCCATTTTGTGTTAGTTTTTCTACATGGTGTGAAGTATGGGTCCTGTTTCATTTTTTTGCAGATGGACATCTAGTTTTGCCAGCACCATTTGTTCAAAAGACTGTCTTTTCCCCATTTGATGGACTTTGGGCCTTTTCAAATATCAGGTGACCATACGTGGATGGATTTACATCTGGGTTCTCAATTCTGTTCCATTGGTCAGTGTATCTGTCCTTGTACCAGTACCAAGCTGTTTTGACTACCGTAGCTGTATAGTAGGTACTGAGGTCAGGTAGTGTGAGCCTTCCTACTTTATTCTTCTTCAGTAGTGCTTTACTTATCTGGGGCTTCTTCCCTTTCCATATAAAGTTGATAAGTTTTTCCATCTCTTTAAAAAATGTTGTTGGTATTTGGATCAGTATTGCACTGTATTTGTAAATTGCTTTGGGTAGAATTGTCATTTTCACAATGTTGAGTCTACCTATCCATGAACATGGTATGTTTTTCCATTTATGTAGATCTCTTTTGGTTTCTTGCGGTACTGTTTTGTAGTTTTCTTTGTATAGGTCTTTAACATCCCTGGTTAGATTTATTCCCAAGTATTTTATTTGTTGATTTCCTTTTCTTCATTCACTTTATTGGTGTATAGGAATCCAACTGATTTTTGTATGTTGATCTTGTATCCTGCAATTCTACTGAAACTTTGTATTAGTTCCAGTAGTTTTCTTGTGGAGTGTTTTGGGTTTTCTTAGTATCATATCCACAGGGACAGTTTAACTTCTTCATTACCAGTTTGGATGCCCTTTATTTGTTTCTTGCCTTATTGCTCTAGCTAAGACTTACAACACAATGTTAAATAAAAGTGGTGAGAGAGGGCATCCTTGTTTTGTTTCTGTTCTCAAGGGGAATGTTTTCAGCCTCTCTCCACTGAGAACGATGTTAGCCATTGGTTTTGCATAGATGCCCTTTATTATGTCGAGAAATTTACCTTCTATACCTCTTATCTGAGACTTTTTATCAAGAATGGGTGTTGGACTTCACTGAATGCCTTTTCTGCATCAGTTAAGATGATTATGTGATTCTTTTCTTTTCTTTTATTTAAGTGGTGGATTACATTAATTGATTTTCTAATGTTGAACCATCCTTGCATACCTGGTATGAATCCTACTTGGGCATGGTGTATTTTTTATATATATATATGATGCTGAATTCTATTGGCTAGAATTTTGTTGAGAATTTCTGCATCTATATTCATGAGAGATATTGGTCTGTAGTTTTCATTTTTTGTTGGGTCTTTCCCTGGTTTTGGTATCAGAGTTATGCTGGCTTCATAGAATGAATTCAGAAGTATCACTTCATTTTCTATATTCTGAAATAGTTTGAGTGGTATTGGTGTAAGCTTGGAAACCCTGGTGGAGTAGTGGTTAAGTGCTACAGCTGCTAACCAAAGGGTTGGCAGTTCAAATCCGCCAGGCTCTCCTTGGAAACTCTATGGGGCAGTTCTACTGTGTCCTGTAGGGTTGCTATAATCGACTCGATGGCACTGGGTTTGGTTTTGGTTTGGTTTGGTGTAAGCTTATCTCTGAACGTCCGTCTGGTAGAATTATCCAGTAAAGCCATCTGGGCCAGGGCTGGTTTTTGTTGGGAGTTTTTTTTAATTACCTTTTCAATCTCTTCTCTTGTTATGGGTCTGTTCAGATTTTCAACATCATTTTGTGTTAGTTTGGGTAGGTAGTGTGTTTCTAGAAATTTTTCTGTTTCCTCTAGGTTTTCAAATTGTTGGAGTATAGTTTTTCATAATACTCTGTAATGATCCTTTTTATTTCAGTTGGGTCTATTGTAATGCCCCCCATTTCATTCCTAATTTGGGTTATTTGCATTCTCTCCTGTTTTGTCAATTTGGCCAGTGGTTTGTCGATTTTGTTGATCCTTTCAAAGAACCAACTTTTGGTTTTGTTGATTCTTTCTATTGTTTTTCTATTCTCTATTTCATTTATTTCTGCTTTGATCTTTATTATTTCCTTTCTCCTGGTGGCTGTGGGCTTTTTTGGTCTTCTCTTTCTATTTGTTCAAGTTGTGTAACTAATGTTTTGATTTTGTCTCTTTCTTCTTTTTTGATGTGTGCAACTAGTGCTATAAATTGACCTCTGAGGATTGCCTTTGGTGTGTCCCAAAGGTTTTGGTATGATGTGTTTTCATTCTTGTTTGATTCTAGGAAATTTTGATTTCATCTTTGATTTCATCTCTTACCCAGTGGTTTTTAAGCAGGGCGTTATTCAGTTTCTATCTAATTGATTTTTTTTCCTTACTCTTCCTGTTGTTAATTTCTATTTTGATGGCATTGTGGTCACAGAAGATACTTTGTATTACCTCAGTGTTTTGGATTTTGTTGAGGGTTGCTCTGTGGCCTAAGATGTGGTCTATTCTGGAGAACGTTCTGTGTGCATTGGAAAAGAACGTGTAGTTTGCACCTGTTGGGTGGAGTGTTCTACGTATGTCTATGAGATCAAGTTGGCTGATTGTGCTCTTTAGCTCTTCTGTATCTTTGTTGAGTTTCTTTCTAGATGTTCAGTCCTTTACTGAGAGTGGTGTGTTGAAGTCTCCTACTATTATTGTGGAACTGTCGATTTCTGTTTTCAGTGCTGTTAGAGTTTGTTTTATATATTTTGGAGCCCTGTCATTGGGTGCATAGGTGTTTATTATGGTTAAGTCTTCATGATGGGTCATGCCTTTAATCATTTTATAGTGCTCTTCTTTGTCTTTTATGGTGGATTTTGTTTTAAAGTCTATTTTATCTGAGATTAGTATTGCCACACCTGCTCTTTTTTGGTAATCATTTGCTTGATATATTTTTCCCTCCTTTTATTTTTAATAAATATGCTTCTTTGTTTCTAAGGTGTGTCTCTTACAGACAGCATATTGATGGATCCTGTTTTTTTTTTTTTTTTTATCCATTCTGTCACTCTGTGTCTCTTCATGGGTGCATTTAGGCCATTTTTATTCAGTGTAATTATTGATAGGTGTGAGTTTATTGCTGTCATTTTGGTTTTTTGTTTTTTGTGGTGCTAACATTTTCTTTGCTCCTCTTACTCTCCTGTGCTGAGTTCCATTCGTTTGTGGATTTCTTTTTCATTTCTTTTGTTTTTGTAGATTTTGATTTATTGAGACTGTATTTTTTCTTCTTTATTTTGATGAGTAGGTTTGTTAAATTTCTGTGTGGTTATCTTGAAATTTACAGTTATCTTCCTAGGTTTGAACCAGTCTATTATTACTTAGTATCGCCTCCCTTCCTCTCCATTAGAATGTTCTAAACCTGTACCATTTATTCTCTCTTTTGTTTTTCTACATTGATGTCATTTACAGATTAACCTCTCTGGTTCCCTGCTACAATTCTTTTGGTTTTGGATAGTCCTTGAGAGTTCATTTCCTAGGTTGGTGTCTGGTTGGTACAATCTTGCATCCTAGATTCAGACTGTGATCTCATGTTGTTTGTTCTCAGACCTAAGGACTCCCTTTAATAATTCTTGTAAATTTGGTTTGGTTTTTTACATATTCCCTTAATTTCTGTTTATCTGGAAATGTCCTAATTTCACCATCATATTTGAACGGAAGTTTTGCAGGACATATTATTCTTGGTTGGCAATTTTTTTTTCTTTCAAGGTTTTATATATGTCATCCCATTGCCTTCTTGCCTGCATGGTTTCTGCCGAATAATCAAAACTTCACCTTGTTGTTTCTCCTCTGTGTGTGACTCTTTGTTTTCCTCGAGCTGCTCACAGGATGTTTTCTTTGTCTTTGGTTTTAGTGAGTGTGATTATGACATGCCTTGGTGTTTTTCTTTTGGGATCTATCCTATATGAGGTTCATTGAGCTTCTTGGATGGTCAGCTTTTCATCATTCATGATATTAGGGAAGTTCTTTGTCAGCAATTCTTCAATGATCCTCTCTGTGTTTTCCATTTTCTCTCCCTGTTCTGGAACTCTGATCACTCACAAATTTTTGTTTTTGATAATACCCCATATAATTTGCAGGTTTTCTTCATTTTTCTTTTTTTTCTGATTTTTCCTCAGAGTTGTATCCAAGTGTTTGTCTTCAATTTCACTGATTCTGTCTTCTATCATTTCAATCCTACTCCTCAGCCTTTCTATGACACTGTCCATTTATGAAATCTTGTTGTTTATCTTTTGGATTTCTAATTGTTGTTTTTGAATGATTTCTAGTTGTGAATTTATTTTGGCATTTTGTTCCATTTTTTTGGTCTGTATTTTCCTTGAATTTGTCTGCCTTTTCCATAAATTTGTCTACTTTTTCCTCATTTTTGTCTGCTGTTTGCTTCGATTCTTGGATTGCTCTGAATATTAGAGATTTGAATTCCCTATCAGGTAGTTCTAGTGCCTTTTCTTCTACTGGAAAGCCATCTGGTGTTTTATTTTGGATGTCTACTGTTCCCATCTTGTCCTGTTTTTTAATATGTTTTGATATTGTCTGCTATCTTTGGGACATTCAGCAGTTGCTTTATTTCTTGATGCAGATTTGTTTGTTTTTTCCTTTTTTGTTTTATCTGGTTATCTCTGAAAAGGCAGGCTTGCGTTCTTTTTGTTTGCTTGTCTGGAGTCACAATACTTTTCACCTCCTTGTCCAATGGGCAGGGCCAGTCATTCAGCTATGGTGCAGCAGGGCAGGTCCAGCTGAAGGGGAGGGGCTGGGACGGGTTGTTTGTCGCACATACTAGGGCCAACAGGGCGGACCAGGAATTAGTGCTGGGCAGGTTTCATTAGGGTGTGCCTGTGCTGCTTGGGGGTAGGCAGGAAAGGGGGGGGAAGTTGTGAGTGTGGAACTAATAGGGGTATGGAAAGAGGAGAGATAGGAGAGAGAAACAGCAGCCAAAAACAAACAAGGAAACAAAGAAAGAAAAAAAAAAGAGTGCTAAGGGAGCTTGCCATTGGAGTGGATAGATGAGAATATAAGAAATGGAGAAAAGCAAAAAGGAAAAAAAAAGAAAAGAAAAAGGGAAAATAAATTTAAAAACTAGATAAAAATTTGGAAAAGAAAGAAAGAAAAGAAAAGCCCCCAGATGGGGCTGCTAGACCTGGGAAGTGGCTCCCATGCTGTGCAGTATAGCCTGGCTAGAGGACTTATAGATGTCACACAGCACCAAGTATTCATGAGACAGGAAAAGAAGATAAGTGTAGAGAGATGAGAACTGAGAAATGAAGGAAGACAAAAAGGGAAAATGAGTGAGGGAGGGAGGGAGGGAGGGAGGGAGGGAGGGAGGGAGGGAAGGAAGGAAGGAAGGAAGGAAGGAAGGAAGGAAGGAAGGAAGGAAGGAAGGAAGGAAGGAAGGAAGGAAGGAAGGAAGGAAGGAAGGAAGGAAACAGAAACGCTCCCCAGGATCCCAACTATGTGGCTGCACAGATTGTGGGAGTGGCTCCTAAGCTGTGCAGTGCAGCCTGGCTAGAAGGGCCTCCCAAGCTGCAAAAAGAAAAAGAAACAAACAAAACAAAACAGAAGAAAGTAAGGGGGAATAAAGCCCCAGGGATCCCAACAGTGTGGTGTCGCAGGCCAGGGGAGTGGTTCCCCAATCCAGCGTTTGGCTTCACAGCCTTTCAAGAAGAAGCAAAGATGGCACACAGAGCCAGGTGTTCCAGAGAAAGGAGGGGGAGGTAGTAGGAGGCACAGAAGAAACCAAAAGAGACAGAAAGAACCAACACCAGCTCAGGGGCCCAGCCAGCGTGGGCAGGGCGAATCCAAGCAGCCTGAGGCCAAAGTAGTTGCCTCCCAGCCAAGAGACTGCAGCTGGTGGGAAGCAGAGGAGGCTGAAGGAGGGAGGGAGAAGGCGGGGTAGGATAGAGTATATTGCTCCTTACCGGGTGCTCTGTCTCCTGCTGGGAACTTTGTGAAGCTGCTTTCTCATACACCTTGTCCGCCAATCTCTCACATGGATGGGGCCAATCCAAGCAGCACGGACACTGCACTTCCCGGCCTGCTGAGCCACCACAGCCAGCCAGACCACAGCCAGCCAGGAAGCTGGGATGCACAGCAGCAGAAAGAGAATGTGGGGGGCGGGGGAAGCATGTATCTGGTTATTGGGTGCTGTGTCTCCTGCTGGGAGTTCCTCGAAGGTGCTTTCCCATACTCCCTGTCTGCTGATCCCCGACAGAAGCCCAAGATGGCGGATCTGTGCTGCATTATCTGATGGGGCCCTCCACACATATCTCTCCTAGCTCTATGTCCTCTGTCAGTTTCTTATTCCATTTGGTGATTGGCTGAATTCCTTATCTCTTCATTTGACACTTCAGGTTCCAGGAATGACATTTGTCTTTGTTTTACTTTTCAGGTCTTTGTTGTGGAGGGACGGCGTGGTGCTTGTCTATGGTGCTATGTTGGCTGAAACCACCCCACTTGTGAGAGTTTTTGTTTTCTTTATGTTTAGGTGTAATCCATACCGAAGGCTGTAGTGTTTGATCTTCATCAGTAAGTGATTCAAGCCCTCTTCACTTTCAGCAAGTATGTTATCTGCATATCACGGGTTGTTAATGAGTCTTCCTCCAATCTTGATGCTGCGTTCTTCTTCATATAGGTTAGCTTCACAGATTATTTGCTCAGCATATAGACTGAATAAGTATGATGAAAGGATACAACCCCGATGCACACACACCTTTCCTGACTTCAAACCATGTAGCATCCCATTGTTAAGTTCGAATGACTGCCTCCTAATCTATATACAGGTTCCTCATGAATACAAGTGTTCTGGAATTCCCATTCTTCACAAAGTTATCCATAATTTGTTATGGTCCACTCAGTTGGATGTCTTTGTATAGTTAGTAAAACACAGGTAAACGTCTTTCTGGTATTCTTTGCTTTCAGCTAGGATCCATCAAATATCAGCAATGTTATCCTGGTTCCATGTCCTCTTCTGAATCCGGCTTGAATTTCTGGCAGTTCCCTGTCAATGTACTGTTGCAACCACTTTTGAATGATATTCAACAAAATTTTACTTGCACATGATATTGATATTGTTCGATAATTTCCTCATTCAGTTGGATCAACTTAGTTTGGAATGGGCATAAATACAGATCTATTCCAGTCATTTGGCCAGGTCTTCCAAATTTCTTGGCGTAGATTAATGAGAGCTTCCAGCCTTCCATTTGTTTGTTAAAAAATCGCAGTTGATATTCTGTCAATTCCTGGAGCCTTGCTTTTTGCCAATGCCTTCAGTGCAGCTTGAACTTCTTTCTTCAGTACCATCGGTTCTTGATCATATGTTACCTCCTGAGATGGTTGAAGGTCGACCAATTCTTTTTGGTACAGTGACTGTGTATTACTTCCGTCTTGTTTTGGTGCTTCCTGCATTGTTCTATATTTTGCCCATAGAATTCTTCAATATTGCAACTTGAGGCTTGATTTTCTAGTTCAGTTCTTTCAGCTTGCGAAATGCCGAATGTATTCACCCCTTTTGGTTTTCTAACTTCAGGGCTTTGCACATGTCATTATAATACTTTACTTTGTCTTCTCTAACCACCCTTTGAAATCTTCTGTTCAGATCTTATTTTACCATTTCCTCCATTCACTTTAGCTATGCTACATTCAAGAGCAATTTCCAGAGTCTCTTCTGACATCCATTTCGGTTTTTTCTTTCTTTCCTGTCTTTTTAATGACCTTTTGCTTTTTTCATGTATGATGTCTTTGATGTCATCCCACGACCCCTCTGGTCATCCATCATTAGTGTTCAGTGCATCAAATCTATTCTTGAGATGGTCTCTAAACTCAGGTGGGATATACTTAAGGGTGTACTTTGGCTGTCGTGGACTTGTTTTAATTTTCTTCACCTCCAGCTTGAACTTGCATGTGAGTAATTGATGGCCTATTCTCCAGTAGGCCTCTGGCCTTGTTCTGACTGATGATATTGAGCTTCTCCATCATCTGTTTCCACAGATGTAGTCGATTTGATTCCTGTATATACCGTCTGGTTCACATGTGCAGGTCCCTGTGTACAGTCGCCGCTTATTTTTTGGAAAAAAGTTATCTCCAATGAATAAGTTATTGGTCTTACAAAATCCTATCATTTGACTTTCAGCATCATTTCTATCATCACGGCCATATTTTCCAGCTACTGATCTTTCTCCTTTGTTTCCAGCTTTTGCATTCCTATCACCAGTGCTGAACCAGTCCTGTTAGCGTTGAGTCAATTCGGACTCATAGCAACCCTGTAAGACAGAATAGAACTGCCCAATAAGGCCTCCAAGGCTATATACTCTTTATAGAAGTAGACAGTACATCTTTTCCCACAGTGTGGCTGGTGGGTTCATACTGCCGAACTTTTGGTTAGCAGCCAAGAGCATAACTCCTGTGCCATTAAGGCCCCTTCCACAGCTGCTAAGCCTGTTGCCATCAATTCGATTTTGATTCATAGAGACCCTATAGGACAGAATAGATCTGGCCCATATGGTTTCCAAGGAGTGGCTGGTAGATTCGAACTGCCAACTTTTTGTTAACAGCTGACTTCTTAACCACTGTGCCACTGAGGTACCACCTTCTCTGTATTAGAAAGGCAATGATCAAAAAACAGAAAACTACAGATGTTGGCAAGGTAGTGGAGAAATTGGAACCCTCACTTATTGCCACTGGTAAAGTGAAATGGTACAGCCACTATAGAAAACAGTTTGGTGGTTCCTCAAAAAGTTGAACATAGAACTACCATATGACCCAGAAGTCCCAATCCTAGGTATATATAGTCATAAGGAATGAAGAAAAGAACGCAAATAGGAACATGTATTCCAATAATTCATTGCAGCACTTTTCACAATAGGTAAAATGGGCAAACAACTGAAATGTCCATCAACAGTTGAATGGATAAACAAAATGAGGTATATACACACAACACACAATGGAATACTACTTGACCATAAGGAGAAATAAAGTCCTGATGTATTCCACAAGATGGATGAACCTTGAAAACATCAAGCTGAGCAAAACACATTAAGTTGAAAAGGATAGATATTGTGTGAACTCACTTAAATAAGGAAATGTATAGAAACCAAAAGATATCAGTGGTTGAAGAGGGGAAAGGAGAGTTTTTGCTTAGGAAGCATTGAAATTATGTTAATTGTTGTGGAATGATTTGGTGAATGATAGTGAGAATGGTTGCACAACTTGAAGAATGTAATCAATGTTACTGAATTGTACACATAGAAATTATTGAGGTGGCATATGTTTTGTTATGTATATTTCAACCACAATAAAGTTTTTTGAAAAGAAACAAAACTTATCAAATTGTACACTTTATTTTTTTATTGTTCTTTAAGTGAAAGTTTACAAATCAAGTCAGTCTCTCATATAAAAATTTACATGCACCTTGCTATGTACTCTTAGTTGCTCTCCCCCTGACAAGACAGCACACTCCTTATCTCCACCCTGTATTCCCTGTGCCTTCTAATCTCCTCTCCAAACAGGAGCTGCCCACATAGTCTCATGTGTCTACTTGGCCCAAGAAGCTCACTCCTCACCAAGAACATTTTCTATCTTATAGTCCAGTCCAATCCCTCTCTGAAGACTTGGCTTTGGGAATGGTTCCAGTCTTGGGCTAACAGAAGGTCTGGGGGCCATGACCTCCGGGGACCTTATAGTCTCAGTCAGAACATTAAGTCTGGTCTTTTTATGAGAATTTGAGGTCTCCTGCTCCATCAGGGATTCTCTGTTGTGTACCCTGTCAGGGCAGTCATCGGTTGTAGCCGGGCACCATCTACTTCTTCTGGTCTCAGGCAGATGTAGTCTCTGCTTTATGTGGCCCTTTCTGTCTCTTGGGCTCATAATTTCCTTGTGTCTTTGGTGTTCTTCATTCTCCTTTGCTTCCAGTGGGTTGAGACCAATTGATGCATCTTAGATGGCCACTTGCTAGAGTTTAAGACCCCAGACGTCACTCTCCAAAGTGGGATGCAGAATGTTTTCTTTTTTTTTAATTAATTTTTATTGTGCTTTAAGTGAAAGTCTACAAATCAAATCAGTCTCTCATACAAAAATTTATATATACCTTACTATACACTCCTAATTGTTCTCCCCCTCATGAGACAGCACACTCCTTCGCTCCACTTTCTTTCCCCGTGTCTATTCAAGCAGCTTCTGCACCCCTCCCCGTCCTCCCATCTCCCCTCCAGACAGGAGATGCCAACACAGTCTCATGTATCCGCTTGATCCAAGAAGCTTATTCATCACCAGTATCATTCTCCATCCCATACTCCAGTCCTGTCTGAAGAGTTGGCTCCAAGAATGGTTCCTGCCTTGGGCTGACAGAAGGCCTGGGGACCATGGCCCCCGGCGTCCTTCTAGTCCCATTCTGACCATTAAATCTGGTCTTTTTATGAGAATTTGGGGTCTGCATCCCACTGCTCTCCTGCTCACTCAGAGGTTCTCTGTTGTGTTCCCCGTCAGGGCAGTCATTGGTTGTGGCCGGACACCATCTTGTTCTTCTGGCCTCGGGCTGGTGTAGTCTCTGGTTTAAGTGGTCCTTTCTGTCTCTTAGGCTCATAATTACCATGTGTCTTTGGTGTTCTTCATTCTTCCTTGTTCCAGGTGGGTTGAGCCCCATTGACGCATCTTAGATGGCCACTTGCTAGCTTTTAAGACCCCAGAAGTCACTCTCCAAAGTGGGATGCAGAATGTTTTCTTAATAGATTTTATTATGCCAATTGACCTAGATGTCCCCTGAAACCATGGTCTCCAGGCCCCCACCCCTGCGACTCTGGCCTTCAAAGCATTCGGTTTATTCAGGAAACTTCTTTGCTTTCGGATTAGTTCAACTGTGCTGACCTCTCCTATATTGTGTGTTGTCTTTCCCTTCACCTAAAATAGTTCTTGTCTACTATCTCATTAGTGAATAACCCTCTTCCTCCCTCCCTCCCCACACTCGTAACCATTGAAGAATATTTTCTTCTGTGTTTAAACTATTTCTTGAGTTCTTATAATAGTGATCTCAAGCAGTATTTTCCTTTTGCAATGGACTAATTTCACTAAGCATAATGCCTTCCAGATTCCCCCATGTTATAAAATGTTTCACAGATTCATCATTGTTCTTTATTGATGTGTAGTATTCTATTGCGTGAAAATACCATAATTTATTTATCCATTCATCTGTTGATGGGCACCTTGGTTGTTTCCATCTTTTCACTATTGTAAACAGTGCTGCAATGAACATTGTAAAAAGGCTCTTAGTTCTCTAGGATATATTCCAAGGAGTGGGATTGCTGGCTGGTATGGTAGTCCTATTTCTAGCTTTTTAAGGAAATGCCAAATTGATTTCCAAAGTGGTTGTACCATTTTACATTCCCATCAGAAGTGTATAAGTGTTCCAGTCTCTCCACAACCTCTCCAATTTTTATTATTTTTTTCAATTAATGCCAGCCTTGTTGGAGTGAGATGGTATCTCATTGTAGTTTGGTTTGCATTTCTCTAATGGCTAATGATCATGAACACTTCCTCATGTATATGTTAGCTGCTTGAATGTCTTCTTTGGTGAAGTACCTGTTAATATCCTTTGCCCATTTTTTAGTAGGGTTATTTGTCTTTTTGTAGTTGGGTTTTTGCAGTATCATGTAGATTTTAGAGATCAGGCGCTGATCAGAAATGTCATAGCTAAAAACTTTTTCCCAGTCTGTAGGTAATCTTTTTACTCTTTTGGTGAAGTTTTTTTGGATGAGCATAGGTTTTTGATTTTTAGGAGCTTCCAGTTATCTAGCTCCTCTTCTGGAGTTTGTGCATTGTTAGTAATGTTTTGTATACTGTTTATGCCATGCATTAGGGCTCCTAGCATTGTCCTTATTTTTTCTTCCATGATCTTTATCATTTTAGATTTTATACTTAGGTCTTTGATCCATTTTGCATATCCAGTTATCCCAGCACCATTTGTTAAAAAAGAAAAAAATATTTTTAACGAGACTATCAATTCCCCATTTAACAGACTTTTTCAAATATCAGCTGCTCATATGTGGACAGATTTATGTCTGGATTCTCAATTCTGTTCCATTCGCCTATGTATCTGTTGTTGTACCAGTACCAGGCTGTTTTGAGTACAGTGGCAGTATAATATGTTCTAAAATCAGGTAGTGTGAGGCCTTCCACTTTGTTCTTCTTTTTCAATAATGCTTTACTTATCCAGGGCCTCTTTTCCTTCCATATGAAGTTGGTGATTTGTTTCTCCATCTCAAATAAAAATGTCATTGGAATTTGGATCGGAATTACATTGTATTTATTGATTGCTTTTAGTAGAATAGACATTTTTACATCATTGAGTCTTCCTATCCATGAGCAAGGTATGTTTTTCCGGTTATGTAGGTCTCTTTTGGTTTCTTGTGGTAGTGTCTTGTAGTTTCTCTGTATAGACCTTTTACATCTCTGATTAGATTTATTCCTGAGTATTTTATCCTCCAGTAAATGGTATTGATTTGGTGATTTCCTCTTCGATGTTCTTTTTGCTGGTGCATAGGAATCAAACTCATTTATGTATGTTTATCTGGTATCCTGATACTCTGCTCAGAGTTTTTATCATGAATGGGTATTTGGACTTTGTTCAATGCCTTTTCTGCATCACTTGATAAGATCATGTGGTTCTTGTCTTTTGTTTTATTTATATGATGGGTTACATCAATTGTTTTTCTAATCTTGAACAATCCCTGCGTACCTGGTATGAATCCCACTGGCCATGGTGAATTATTTTTTGGATATGTTGTTGAATTCTATTGGCTAGAATTTTGCTGAGGAGTTTTCCATCTAAGTTCTTGAAGGATATAGGTCTGTAATTTTCTTTTTTTTGTGGTGTCTTTACCTGGTTTTGGTTTCAGGGATATGCTGGCTTCATTAAATGAGTTTGGGAGTTTTTCATCCTTTTCTATGCTCTGAAATACCTTTAATAGTAGTGTTGTTAACTCTTCTCTGAAAGTTTGGTAGAACTCTCCGGTGAACCCGTCAGGGCCAGGGTTTTTTTTAATTGGGAGTTTTAAAATTACCTTTTCAATCTCTTCTTTTGTTATGGGTTTCTTTAGTTTTTCTACCTCTGTTTAGTTAGGTAGTGCGTTTCTAGAAATTCATCCATTTTTTCTAGGTTTTCAAATTTGTTAGAGTACAATTTTTCGTAGTAATCTTATATGAGTCATTTAATTTCAGTTGGGTCTGTTGTGGTATTGCCCATCTCATTTCTTATTTGGGTTATTTGCTTCCTCTCCCGTTTTTCTTTTGTCAGTTTGGCCAATGGTTTATTCAATTTTGTTAACTTTTCCAAAGAACCAGCTTTTGGTCTTGTTAACCCTTTCAATTGTTTTTCTGTTCTCTATTTCATTTAATTCTGCTCTAATTTTTATTATTTGCTTTCTTCTGGTGCCTGAGGGCTCTTTCCATTTTTTCAAGTTGTAGGGATAATTCTTTGATTTTGACCCTTTCTTCTTTTTGGATGTGTGCATTTATTGCTATAAACTGACTTCTGATCACTGCTTTAGCTGTGCCCCAAAGGTTCTGATAGGCAGTGGATTCTATGAATTTCTTTATTCCATCCTTACTGTCTTCTATAACCCAGTCGTTTTTGAGCAGGATATTGTTCATTTTCCAAGTGTTTGATTTCTTTTCCCTGCTTTTTTCTGTTACTGATTTCTAGTTTTATGGCTTTATGGTCAGAGAACATGCTTTGTAATATTTAAATGTTTTGCATTCTATTAAGGCTTGTTTTATGACCAAATACATGGTCTGTTCTAGAGAATGTTCCATGTGCATTGGAAAAGAAGGTATACTTGACTGCCGTTGAGTGGAGTATTCTGTATATGTCTATGAGGTCAGGCTGGTTGATCGTGGCATTTAGATCTTCCATATCTTTACTGAGCTTCTTTTTGGATGTTCTGTCCTTCACCGAAAGTGGTGCGTTGAAGTCTCCTACTATTACTGTGGAGCTGTCTACCTCACTTTTCAATGTTGTAAGAGTTTATGTGTCTTGAAGCTCTGTCATTGGGTGCATAAATATTTAATGTGGTTATATCCTCCTTTAATCATTATGTAGTGTCCTTCCTTATCCTTTGTGATGGATTTAACTTCAAAGTCTGTTTTGTCAGAAATTAGTATTGCCACTCCTGCTCTTTTTTGATTGTTGTTTGCTTGATATTTTTTCCCATTCTTTAAGTTTTAGTTTGTTTGTTTTTGTCTCTAAGTCTAAGGTTTGTCTCTTGTAGGCAGCATACAGACGGATCATGTTTTTTTTTTTTTACCCATTCTGCCACTCTTTGCCTCTTTATTGGCGCATTTAGTCCATTTATGTTAAGTATAATTATGAATAGGTAGGAGTTTTTTATTTATTTTAGGAGTTTTTAGTGCTGTCATTTTGATATCTTTTCTTCTGTGTTGTTGACAGTTTCTTTTTTCCACTAAATTTTTTGTGCTGAGTTTATCTTTATATATTGTCTTTTCCTCTTATTTTTTGCTGTTGATTTTATTTTTGCTGAGTCTTTATATTTTTCTTGTATTTTATTTTGATGTGTAGGATCATTAGTCTCCTTTGTGGTTACCTTAATATTTACCCCTATTTTTCTAAGTTTAAACCTAACTTTTATTTTGACTTCCTCTTCATATGAAAAATCTATAACTGCATTTTTTAGTCCCTTCTTATTGATTTAATGTTGTCATCTTTTATGTAATGACATAGCTGTTTCCCTCTTTTGAGTGTTTTTTATATTGATTTATTTTTCTGATTTTCCTATCTGGTTTGATATCTGTTTGCTCTGTCCTGTGTTCTAGTCTTGGGTTGATATCTGATATTGCTGATTTTCTAACCAGAAAACTCTCTTTAGTATTTCCTGTAGTTTTGGTTTGGTTTTTACAAATTCCCTAAACTTCTGTTTATCTGGAAATGTACTAATTTCACCTTCATATTTGAGAGACAAATTGTACACTTTAAATACACGCAATTTGTTGTATGCCAATTATACCTCAATTAAGTTGCTTAAAAAAACTATTCTGCTTTTGTCTCAGCCTTAAGTGACTTCTTCCTGAGCATTTTAGGTTCTCAGGAGAAACAGCAAGTTTCCTTTGGCTAAAGTTGACTTTTCTCCTGTCTCATGTCCAGAAGCAGCTTTCTGTGTGTGTCAGACTTCTAATAAGCCATGGAAACCACTGCACTCTTTGCTCTTCTCCTGACTTTAGTGCTTTGTTTCCCCCCTCATTTGTAATTCAACTGTGACTTGGATTCTTTCATTTTCATTTCTTTTGTCATTTATTTATCCATTCAACAAGCATGTGTTGAACACTTACTATGTTCCAGGTGCTGTGCTATATGCTAGAAATATGAAAAAAAGAGACATGTCTGGGCTGCCAAGGAACTTATACTCTAGTAGGGTGGGAAAGACATGTACACAAAAAGTGCTTGAAGTCTTAATATGGGAGTTTGCATGATGTACCAAAACAAAAAAAATAAAACCAAACCCATTGCCATTGAATTGATTCCAACTCATAGCGACCCTATAGGACACAGTAGAACTGCCCCATAGGGTTTCCAAGGAGTGGGTCGTGGATTCAAACTGCCAACCTTTTGGTTAGCAGTCGAGCACTACCAGGGCTCTACTGTATGATGTACAGTAGGACAAAAAGAAGGAAATGGTGATGGAAATTTTTGGTTTTGTGTCCCCTGAGCATTAGTTTACTCTTAGCCGGTAATAGCAAAATGATTTCTTTTGGGAGAATTAACCCTTCTCCACCGTGTGTTGTCTTAGTGTGAGTATGAGTCCAGGTGACTATGTCTCCCATCACCAAGAGGCATATATATAACCTGAGCTGGTACACTCAAATTTCTCTCTATGGACTTCTCATCTTGAGAAAGTCAAGGATGGAAAAGCAGATGTAGTTCATTCATTCCAAAACTGCCTACTGGGCCAGATGGTCACAGTCAAATCATTTGTCCTGATTCCTGTCCTGTTCTCCAATCTTGCTGTTATGTTTGTGATGCACTTCTGGTAAACTCTCTTTTTCCTTAAATCAGCCTGAATCAGTTATGTTGCTTTTAAACAAAGAGCCCTAAATTATATAGCTTCATAGAAGAGAAGGCTCATAAGTTGACTATTAAGGTAGGTATGGTGAGGAGGGGCCACAAAAGAAGATGAACATGGAAAGGTGTGCAAGGGCCAGACCCTGAGGGTCTTAGGGTAAGGACAAAAGGCTTTGAAACTGAAGAGTAAGGATCAATAATGTCGTAGATAGATGTTTCTCAAAGTGTGGTCTCAGAGACCAGCAATATCAGCATTGCAAGGGAACTTGTTAGAAATGCAAATTTTAGGACCTCATCCTTGACCTACTGAGTTAGAATCTCTGAGCATAGGGTCTAGCAAGCTAAATTTTCACACATCCTCAAGGTAATTCTGATGCAATCTAAGATTTGAGAATCACAATCCTGGATGATTCTTGCTGCATTGTAAAGGGAGATATTGAAAGGGGCTAAGCTTTGAAGGAAGGGAGTCCAGTTGAACCACTGTTGAGGTAGTAAAAGGCTTAAGACTAAGAAAAAAGATACTGCTAATAGATGGAGTAGAGGAAACAAATATAAGAGATTCAGTGATATAGGACCAAATGGACTCCATCATCAGTAGAATGCTCTGGGTGAAAAAAGAGAGGTACACAGAATTATTTCTAGATTTCTGACTTCCATGAATGGTTGGATAGTGGTGCAATTAACTTGGTTTTGAAAGTATAAGAGGAGAAGCAGATTTTAAGATAATGGATGAGTTCGATTTTGAAATGATGAATATGAGGTTTTTGTAGGACATTCAGGAGAGTCATCTAGAAGGAATTAGATGTATGTCCTAGAGCCCAGGAGTGGGAACTGAGTGGAGATGCAGATTTTGAAAATGAGCATACATGAAGATGGTAGCTGAACCCATGGCCATAGATGAGATCTCTTGGGAAGAGCATGCAGAGGGAAAAGAGAGGAAGAGACTCAGGTTCCTCAACAATAAGCAAAGTGTGAAGGAAGAAGAGCCTGTGAAAAGAATTTGATAAAGGAGAAAGGAGGTGAACAAGGAAAGAGTGATACAGTAGCAGCTGAGAGAGGAAAGAGATTTAATACAGCAGTGTTTCATGCTACAGAAAAGTCAGTGAGATGAGTGTGAAAAACATTCAATGGACTTGGCAGTCAGGAGGCCACTGGTGACTTAGGGTAGGGAAGCCTGAGTGAAATTATGGAGGCTGAAACCTAAGTAGGGTGGATTAGAGTCTATACAGGAAGTGAGAAAGAGGGGGAAGAAAGTCTAGAATATTATTTTTTAGTATCTTGCTTGGGAAAAGATAAGGCTAGTGCAATCAGAGGATATAATGTTATTGGAAGGTTTAGAGGCTAGAGAAAGGGACAAAATAGAGAAGGAAAAAGGAGTAATGACTACGATAAGGTCCTGATCTGTAGGAGATGAGGGAGGATATCAAGGGCATTGCCTTAAGCAGGAGAAAGGACAGACTCCACAGCCTACTTTCTCCTCCTTTGGCATGAATGACCAAACCTTCAGAGGTAGGTGCAAATAAAAATGGCTCAGTAGGTATGGGGAAAAAATTAAGGGAGATCAATACCTGATAGCCTGGATGAAATAGGAGGTAAGGTCATCTGCACTGAAGAGGATGGCATCAATGAAATGGAGGACTTGAGGATAGTGGAAAAGATATGAAGCAGCCATTCAGAGGAATGGGAGGGGAAGCTGGTCAGATAAGGAGACAACTTAATAAGGGGGTGCTGGGGATCCAGGAAGGCTAAAGACTATAAATTTGTGATGTCCCTAATCCTTCAAGAACGTGATTTTCTGCAACAGCTTTCAGCAGCCCAGGTGTATGAGCAGCAAAAACCAGTGGTAGGATTGATGTAAGGTTGGCGACTATAGGAAAGTTTTGGTGGAAAGGCTTGATTTTGAGTGTGAGGGTACAGTGGTTGAAGTATAGTGCAGTCAAGTTGGACAGGGGAGGAAGTAAAGCCAATGGTCACTGATGGACTGGGACAAACATAGTTTTGAGGTCTCTATATGTGAGGTTAAAGAGCTGAAGTAAGGGAGAGAAAAGCTGAAAGGATAGGAGGATGAGATCCAGAATGGTAAATTAGAATATAAGAGTTCACAGGTGGAGCTATTCCAAGTGATATCAGGGTCTAGAGGATGGAATTAGGAGTGGACCACTGAGGTAGTGAAGGGTGAGGCTATTGGTGTTGAAGAGGTTTAAAAAAAAAAAACCCCATGAGGCCAGGGTGCTGCTGGATGGCTTCACGTGGGTATAGAAGCTCCTCAAGATGAAGGCAGAACATGCAAAGAAGAAAACAACAAGCTAGTGTCCAGACCCTTAATGAATGAAAGGAAAAAGGTGGGAGGCTCAAAGATAAAATTAAGAGAAACAGAAGGGAGTATATATGGTTGGCACAAACTTTAACAAAGGAGGGTTTCGTGCCTCTGCGTAAAGGAACAGTAATCTGCAAGTTGTAATGAGGTGCTAGGAGATCATGGTCAAGCTCATGAGAGATGGATGTAGAAGAACAATCAGTCTCCTCCATAGAAGTTGCAGGAGAGGTGTTCTGCTCTGAGGAAAGCCTGGAGGTAGTGTTCTGCAAAATGGTTGAGGAGATAAGGGAGGCCTGGTGATCTACTTTTGAAAATCAGTCACTGAAAACCCTATGAATCACAATGGTCAGATCCACAACTGATCATGGGGATGGTGCAAGACTGGGCAGTGTTTTGCTCTCTTGTGCATGGGGTTGCCAAGAGTCAGGATCCCATCTTGACAGCAGCCAACATTTAACATGGAATAAGAGTTTCTGACAAAAGCGTTGGTGGAAGGTTAGCAGTGTGAGAAACATCCAGGTGGAATGAGAATAATGAATTATGTTAATAATGATGTGTGTCAGGATCCCTGGTGGTGCAGTGGTTAAGAGCTCGGCTGCTAACCAAAAGGTCAGCAGTTCAAATCCATCAGGAGCTCCTTGGAAACCCTACAAGGAAGTTCCACTCTGCCCTATAGGGTCGTTATGAGTCGGACTTGACTAAAGGGCAACGGGTTTGTTTTTTTTGGTGGATGTGTGTCAGGCAGCAAGCCAGGGGCTTTATATATTTATTTTACTTAATAATTATACTGACTCTACAATTTAGGTGTTATGATTCCCCTTTTGCATATGAATAAACTGAGACTGAGGACATTTAGACAAGTGTGTAAATCATGTGCTCGAGTTGGTTTTCCAAGATCTGACTTCAAGATCTGTCTCTTAGCCACTAAATGGAACTGGAATGAGAGGATGTAAGAAGAAAAGGTGCCAGAGGAGCTCCCATTTTGGGGAGGAGACACCAATGAAGGGATGAGAGACCTCCTGTGTCCAACCAAAGGTAAGAATCTAGGCATGTGCTTCTAAGGTCCTCCTGGTGACAAAGGCCAGGGTCAGGGTAGTTGTCTGCTCTCAGAGTTCTGGATGTAATGTGAGCAGGAGGTGTTCTTTGTCCTCAGAAAGGAGGATGAGAGAGTGTGGTGGTGAAATGTGATCAGACCTGGGGAGATATCTGCCCCTGAGTTAGAGGAACGGATTTTTGGCTTCTACTCAGTGACTCCAAGTCTGATTACATTTAAGCATTCCGTTCTCACTGGCAGCTAGGGAGAAATATCCAGGCAGGTAAAGTTTTTTTATTGGGAAAAAAACTTAGGAACTGCTTACTAAAAGCATTCCCTGATCTATGTCATCAATGGGATATTGGATGTTTCTTTTTGGTCACAGCTTTTGAAAAAACTAGGACTTCTGTGTAGAGGAAACAGAGATAATTAAGCAAGAATCCATTCTCTGAGCTATAGAAACGTAACATCAACAGGATTGCAGAGACAAGAAGTAATTCTTTGGGTTCCATTCTCTCCTTTCCTTTCACCACCAGTCATGCCCCTCCCACAGCCTCTAGTTTCCAGGTTTTGCCAGTTGTGGTGAGAGCATCACTGGTGTTCACCCAGATCCCATTGGGCCCCTTTTACTGTTTCTGTGCACTTCTCTCCTGGTTTTGGTGTGCTTTTGCCTCCAAAGACCACATCGGTGACTCTTCTGATGACTGCTGTCTTTGTCTGAGACAGCCTTTAGCCAGTGACAACTTGGGGACAACTTGGAGACATAACTTAAACTGCAGAAATCCTGAAGGATAAGGCTGAAGCTACCCTCTATGAGACCTTGCCTGAAATTGCACTCTTGCTCGGTTTCTTTCCTGTCTCTGTTCTGCTTCCTTCACTCCCTTCCGAATCACTCCAGGGAGGGCGCACTTTTTAATTAAGTACATGAAGCCTCAACATAGGGTTTGTTTCTTGGGACCTCAACCTAAGACAAGGGCATCAGATAACTATTAAACGGACATTCATTTTGATAGAAAATTTGAGGTTAAAGATGATAAATTTAATATTGCTATGGATTGAATTGTGTCCCACATAAATGTGTATCAACTTGACTAGGCCGTGATTCCCAGTATTGTGTGGTTGTCCACCATTTTGAAATCTGATGTGATTATTCTGTGCTGTAAATCCTAATGTCTATGATGTTAATAAGGCAGGATTAAAGGCAGTTATGTTAATAAGGCAGGACTCAACCTACAAAGATTATGTTGTATCTACAGTCAATTTCTTTTGAGATATAAAACAGAGAAGTAAGCAGAGAGGAGGGGGACCACATGCTACCAAGAAAGAAGCACCAGGAGCAGAGCACGTCCTTTAGACTCGGGGTTCCCTGCACTGAGAAGCTCCTAGACCACAGGAAGATTGATGACAAGGACCTTACCCCAAAGGCAACAGAGAGAGAAAGCCTTTCCCTAGAGCTGGTACCTTGAATTCAGACTTCTAGCCTCCTGAACTGTGAGAGAATAAAATACTGTTTGTTAAAGCCATCTACTTGTGGTATTTCCATTACAGCAGTGCTAGATAACGAAGACAAATATTTTCTAATGAAAAAATTATGAATAACCATTCAAGTACTATAAGAAAGTATGGATGAATTACTTTACAATATGGGCATGAGGAAAGCCTTTCTAACTATGACTTGAAATCAAGAAACAATAAAACGAAAAAATTAATAAATTCAACTACATAAAAATGAAATTGGCTTGAAAAAAAACCCTGGAAAAAGTAAAAAAAAAAAAAAAAGATAAAGTCAGAAAAATATTTGCAACTTATATCACATATAGAGTTAACATCCTCGACGTATAAAAAGTCATCAAGCTTGGGGGCCAAGATGGCGGACTAGGTAGACGCTACCTCGGATCCCTCTTGCAACAAAGACTCGGAAAAACAAGTGAATCGATCACATACATAACAATCTACGAACCCTGAACAACAAACACAAATTTAGAGATGGAAAATGAACAAATACGGGGAAGCAGCGATTATTTTTGGAGCCTGGAGCTAGCGTCCCAGTCAGGTAACCTTGGCGCCCAATTTAGGGCAGGGCCCAGGGGAGCTGATGGCGCAAACAAGGTGCGCAGCCCTACCCCCCTGAACTCACCCCGGGAGGGGGCCCAGCCGGTCCGCGCAGGCAGAGTGGCGACACAGCCAGTGGGAGAAGTCCCCGGGAGGCAGTGACTGGTCTTGGAGCTGGAAGTGCAGCGTCCCAGCTGGGGACTCTTGCCGCCGGGATTTTGACTGAGTGCTGTCACGGCACAAGCACGGGGAGCAGCTCCACTCCCCTGAACTAACCCTGGGAGGGGGCCCAGCTGGTCCACGAGGGCAGCGCAGCGACGCGGCTGGCGGGATGAGAAGTCCCCGGGAGGCAGCGACTGACTTTGGAGTCGGGAGTGCACGTTCCCAGCAGGGGAACCTTGACGCTGGGCGTGGGACTGGCAGCAGAGGATCTGACCGCGGCTTCAGTGGGCCAGATCCCCGGGAGCAACCTCCACACAGCCAGCACACATAGGCGACATGCCCCTCGGGAATCTCAGATAAAATAGTCATTCCAAGCAAGACAAGCAACTCTGGCTATATTCTGAGGTGCTACTCTCCTATCTCTCTGATCCCTCCCCCACCCTCCCCAGGCGGCTTCATTAACATTGGAATTTCCTGAGCCAGAGGGAGAACGGCTCCGGTTCTACGGCGGCTTTGCTTCACCCCCCCTTTTTTTTTTCTTTTGGTCTTTTCCTAACCCACTCTTCCAGCCTGAGAGAAGGAACCACAAAAAACCCAGGGGCCAAAAATCCACCCCTAATCGGACTAAAAACACAGAACCAGCTACAGCCAAGCATATATGATCCAAATCTCAGACTTTCACCCCTACAGGGAACAAGGTGGCAGTTATAATCCAAAGGCAGTTCTGATAGGGATCTGACTGCATTTTTTTTTTAGCGGATTTTCTGGAAAAACAAGTTTCCTAGTGATGGCTCGGAGACAGCAGTCCATAACAAACCACATAAAGAAGCAGACCATGACAGCTTCTCCAGCCCCCCAAACAAAAGAATCAAAATCTTTCCCAAATGAAGATACAATTCTGGAATTATCAGATACAGAATATAAAAAACTAATTACAGAATGCTTCAAGACATCACAAACGAAATAAGGCAAACTTCAGAAAAAGCCAAGGAACACACTGATAAAACTGTTGGAGAACTCAAAAAGATTATTCAAGAACATAGTGGAAAAATTAATAAGTTGCAAGAATCCATAGAGAGACAGCATGTAGAAATCCAAAAGATTAACAATAAAATTACAGAATTAGACAACGCAATAGGAAGTCAGAGGAGCAGACTCGAGCAATTAGAATGCAGACTGGGACATCTGGAGGACCAGGGAATCAACACCAACATAGCTGAAAAAAAATCAGATAAAAGAATTTAAAAAAATGAAGAAATCCTAAGAATCATGTGGGACTCTATCAAGAAGGATAACTTGCACGTGATTGGAGTCCCAGAACAGGGAGGGGGGACAGAAAACACACAGAAAATAGTTGAAGATTTCCTGACACAAAACTTCCCTGACATCATGAAAGACGAAAGGATATCTATCCAAGATGCTCATCGAACCCCATTTAAGACTGATCCAAAAAGAAAAACACCAAGACATATTATCATCAAACTCACCAAAACCAAAGATAAAGAGAAAATTTTAAAAGCAGCCAGGGAGAAAAGAAAGGTTTCCTTCAAGGAGGAATCAATAAGAATAAGTTCAGACTACTCAGCAGAAACCATGCAGGCAAGAAGGGAATGGGACGACATATACAGAGCACTGAAGGAGAAAAACTGCCAGCCAAGGATCCTATATCCAGCAAAACTCTCTCTCAAATATGAAGGAGAAATTAAGATATTTACAGATAAACACAAGTTTAGAGATTTTGCAAAAACCAAACCAAAGCTACAAGAAATACTAAAGAATATTGTTTGGTCAGAAAACCAATAATATCAGATACCAGCACAACACAAGGTCACAAAACAGAACATCCTGATATCAACTCAAATACGGAAATCACAAAAACAAATTAAGGTTAATTAGAAAAAAAAATGCTCATAACAGGGAATCATGGAAGTCAATAGGTAAAAGATCACAATAATCAAAAAGAGGGACTAAATATAGGAGGCATTGAACTGCCATATGGAGAGTGATACAAGGCGATATAGAATGATACAAGTTAGGTTTTTACTTAGAAAAATAGGGGTAAATAATAAGGTAACCACAAAGAGGTATAACAACCCCATAACTCAAGATAAAAGCCAAGAAAAACGTAACGACTCAACTAACATAAAGTCAAACACTATGAAAATGAGGATCTCACAATTTACTAAGAAAAACGTCTCAGCACAAAAAAGTATGTGGAAAAATGAAATTGTCAACAACACACATAAAAAGGCATCAAAATGACAACACCAAACACTTATTTATCTATAATTACGCTGAATGTAAATGGACTAAATGCACCAATAAAGAGAAAGAGAGTCTCGGACTGGATAAAGAAACAGGATCCGTCTATATGCTGCCTACAAGACACACCTTAGACTTAGAGACACAAACAAACTAAAACTCAAAGGATGGAAAAAAATATATCAAGCAAACAATAAGCAAAAAAGAAGAGGAGTAGCAATATTAATATCTGACAAAATAGACTTTAGACTTAAATCCACCACAAAGGATAAAGAAGGACACTACATAATGATAAAAGGGACAATTGATCAGGAAGACATAACCATATTAAATATTTATGCACCCAATGACAGGGCTGCAAGATACATAAATCAAATTTTAACAGAACTGAAAAGTGAGATAGACACCTCCACATTTATAGTAGGAGACTTCAACACACCACTTTCGGAGAAGGACAGGACATCCAGTAAGAAGCTCAATAGAGACACGGAAGACCTACTTACAACAATCAACCAACTTGACCTCATTGACTTATACAGAACTCTCCACCCAACTGCTGCAAAGTATACTTTTTTTTGTAGTGCACATGGAACATTCTCTAGAATACACCACATATTAGGTCATAAAACAAACCTTTGCAAAATCCAAAACATCGAAATATTACAAAGCATCTTCTCAGACCACAAGGCAATAAAAGTGGAAATCAATAACAGAAAAACTAGGGAAAAGAAATCAAATACTTGGAAACTGAACAATACCCTCCTGAAAAAAGACTGGGTTATAGAAGACATCAAGGAGGGAATAAGGAAATTCATAGAATGCAACGAGAATGAAAATACTTCCTATCAAAACCTCTGGGACAGAGCAAAAGCAGTGCTCAGAGGCCAATTTATATCGATAAATGCACACATACAAAAAGAAGAAAGAGCCAAAATCAGAGAACTGTCCCTACAACTTGAACAAATAGAAAGTGAGCAACAAAAGAACCCATCAGGCACCAAAAGAAAACAAATAATAAAAATTAGAGCTGAACTAAATGAATTAGAGAACAGAAAAACAATTGAAAGAATTAACAAAGCCAAAAGCTGGTTCTTTGAAAAAATTAACAAAATTGATAAACCATTGGCTAGACTGACTAAAGAAATACAGGAAAGGAAAGAACCCGAATAAGAAACAAGATGGGCCACATCACAACAGAACCAAATGAAATGAAAAGAATCATATCAGATTATTATGAAAAATTGTACTTTAACAAATTTGCAAACCTAGAAGAAATGGATGAATTCCTGGAAAAACACTACCTACCTAAACTAACACATTCAGAAGTAGAACAACTAAATAGACCCATAACAAAAAAAGAGATTGAAACGGTACTCAAAAAACTCCCAACAAAAAAAAGCCCTGGCCCGGACGGCTTCACTGCAGAGTTCTACCAAACTTTCAGAGAAGAGTTAACCCCACTACTACTAAAGGTATTTCAAAGCATAGAAAATGACGGAATACTACCCAACTCATTCTATGAAGCCACCATCTCCCTGATACCAAAACCAGGTAAAGACATCACAAAAAAAGAAAATTAGAGACCTATATTCCTCATGAACATAGATGCAAAAATCCTCAACAAAATTCTAGCCAATAGAATTCAACAACATATCAAAAAAATAATTCACCACGATCAAGTGGGATTTATACCAGGTATGCAAGGCTGGTTTAATATCAGAAAAACCATTAATGTAATCCACCACATAAATAAAACAAAAGACAAAAACCACATGATCTTATCAATTTTTTATGCAAAGCCAACAGCCAACATCACTCTAAATGGAGAGAGCCTGCAAGCATTTCCCTTGAGAACGGGAACCAGACAAGGATGCCCTTTATCACCGCTCTTATTCGACATCGTGCTAGAAGTCCTAGCCAGGGCCATTAGGCTAGACAAAGAAATAAAAGGCATCCGGATTGGCAAGGAGGAAGTAAAATTATCTCTATTTGCAGATGACATGATCTTATACACAGAAAACCCTAAGGAATCCTCCAGAAAACTACTGAAACTAATAGAAGAGTTTGGCAGAGTCTCAGGTTATAAAATAAACATACAAAAATCACTTGGATTCCTCTACATCAACAAAAAGAACATCGAAGAGGAAATAACCAAATCAATACCATTCATAGTAGCCCCCAAGAAGATAAAATACTTAGGACTAAATCTTACCAAGGATGTAAAAGACCTATACAAAGAAAACTACAAAGCTCTACTACAAGAAATTCAAAAGGACATACTTAAGTGGAAAAACGTGCCTTGCTCATGGATAGGAAGACTTAACATAGTAAAAATGTCTATTCTACCAAAAGCCATCTATACATACAATGCACTTCTGATCCAAATACCAATGTCATTTTTTAATGTGATAGAGAAACAAATAACCAATTTCATATGGAAGGGAAAGAAGCCTCGAATAAGCAAAGCATTACTGAAAAAGAAGAAGAAAGTGGGAGGCCTCACTCTACCTGATTTCAGAAGCTATTATACAGCCACAGTTGTCAAAACAGCCTGATACTGGTACAACAACAGGCACATAGACCAATGGAACAGAATTGAGAACCCAGATATAAATCCATCCACGTATGAGCAGCTGATATTTGACAAAGGCCCAGTGTCAGTTAATTGGGGAAAAGATAGTCTTTTTAACAAATGGTGCTGGCATAACTGGATATCCATTTGTAAATAATGAAACAGGACCCATACCTCACTCCATGCACAAAAACTAACTCCAAGTGGATCAAAGACCTAAACATAAAGACTAAAACGATAAAGATCGTGGAAGAAAAAATAGGGAGAACCTTAGGAGCCCTAATACAAGGCATAAACAGAATACAAAACATTACCAAAAATGACGAGGAAAAACCCGATAACTGGGAGCTCCTCAAAATCAAGCACCTATGCTCATCTAAAGACTTCACCAAAAGAGTAAAAAGACCACCTACAGATTGGGAAAGAATTTTCAGCTATGACATCTCCGACCAGCGCCTGATCTCTAAAATCTATATGATTCTGTCAAAACTCAACCACAAAAAGACAAACAACCCAATCAAGAAGTGGGCAAAGGAGATGAACGCGCACTTCACTAAAGAAGATATTCAGGCAGCTAACAGATACATGAGAAAATGCTCTTGATCATTAGCCATTAGAGAAATGCAGATTAAAACTACGATGAGGTTCCATCTCACTCCAACAAGGCTGGCATTAATTCAAAAAACACAAAATAATAAATGTTGGAGAGGCTGCAGAGAGATTGGAACTTTTATACACTGCTGGTGGGAATGCAAAATGGTACAGCCACTTTGGAAATCTATCTGGCGTTATCTTAAACAGTTAGAAATAGAACTACCATGCAACCAGAAATCCCACTCCTCGGAATATACCCTAGAGAAACAAGAGCCTTCACACAAACAGATATATGCACACCCATGTTTATTGCAGCTCTGTTTACAATAGCAAAAAGCTGGAAGCAACCAAGGTGTCCATCTACGGATGAATGGGTAAATAAATTGTGGTATATTCACACAATGGAATACTACGCATCGATAAAGAACAGTGACGAATCTGTGAAACATTTCATAACATGGAGGAACCTGGAAGACATTATGCTGAGCGAAATCAGTCAGAGGCAAAAGGACAAATATTGTATAAGACCACTATTATAAGATCTTGAGAAATAGTATAAACTGAGAAGAACACATACTTTTGTGGTTATGAGGGGGGGAGGGAAGGAGGGAGGGAGAGGGTTTTTTACTGATTAATTAGCTGATAAGAACTGCTTCAGGTGAAGGGAAGGACAACACTCAATACATGGAAGGTCAGCTCGACTGGACTGGACTGGACCAAAAGCAAAGAAGTTTCTGGGATAAACTGAATACTTCAAAGGTCAGCGGAGCAAGGGCGGGGGTTTGGGAACCATGGTTTAAGGGGACTTCTAAGTCAATTGGCAAAATAATTCTATTATGAAAACATTCTGCATCCCACTTTGAAATGTGGCATCGGGGGTCTTAAAAGCTAACAAGCAGCCATCTAAGATGCATCAATTGGTCTCAACCCACCTGGAGCAAAGGAGAATGAAGAACACCAAGGTCACACGACAACTAAGAGCCCAAGAGACAGAAAAGGCCACATGAACCAGAGACCTACATCATCCTGAGACCAGAAGAACTAGTTGGTGCCCGGCCACAATCGATGACTGCCCTGTCAGGGAGCACAATAGAGAACCCCTGAGGGAGCAGGAGATCAGTGGGATGCAGATCCCAAATTCTCATAAAAAGACCATACTTAATGGTCTGGATGTGACTAGAGGAATCCCGGCAGGCATGGTCCCCAAACCATCTGTTGGCACAGGACGGGAACCATCCCCGAAGACAATTCATCAGACATGAAAGGGACTGGACAGTGGGTGGGAGAGAGATGCTGATGAAGAGTGAGCTAATTATATCAGGCGGACACTTGAGACTGCATTGGCATCTCCTGTCTGGAGGGGGGATGGGAGGATAGAGAGAGTTGGAGGCTGCCAAAGTTTTCACGAAAGGAGAGACTGGAAGGGCTGACTCATTAGGGGGAGAGCAAGTGGGAGTAAGGAGTAAGATGTATATTAACTTATATGTGACAGACTGACTTGATTTGTAAACGTTCACTTGAAGCTCAATAAAAGTTAATAAAAAAAAGTCATCAAAAATTTAGAAGAAGGGTGGAGCCAAGATGGCGGAGCAGTCAGATGCTTCCTGTGGTCCCTCTTACAACAAAGACCCGAAAAAACAAGTGAATCGATTATATATGACAAACTATGAGCCCTGAACATCAAAGACAAAGCTGAGGAGTTGGACTGAGCAGCAGAGGGAGGGAGAGACAGTTCAGAAGCAGCAAGAATTTGCCAGAGCTGACCTAGGCAGCACCCCGCAGTCTGGATCAGCCAACGGGCTTGCACTGAGGCAAACAGTAGTGCTGGGGACCAATTTTCCACACGGGGGAAACCTAGTGGCTTAGAGTCTGCTCAAGACTCCCAACCAGGGAAAAGCAATGCTGAAGCTGCAAAAGTTAAGTGCAATCATCTAACCTACTGCTCAGGATCAAAAAAAAAATGCTTCTCCCGTCTGGGAAGTACCTCTCTCCCATTTACCCACCCCCTCCCCGTCTACTCCGGTCTGGACCGGCTTCGTGATTGCCATGACCCTGGGCTGGATGTAGGACCCCTCTCATGCCCTGAGCCATTCTCTCAGCTATGGAGAGGGAACACATGAACAAACAGGAAAAAATAACCTGCCAACTGCCCTAAGCCAGGAACTCAGGAAAAGCACAGGCATAAGGGGTCCACAGACTTTGAATGCCTTTCACCCCTGCATAGACCTGTGTGGGCCCATTTCATAGTGTAGGCCCTCATTAGCACAGTACAAAAGGTATATACCTGAAGCCTGTTTTCATCTGTATCAGCTATGGAGCAGAAGTCAATGTGATATCAAGAAATAAAAGATTGCCAGCCACAACTGATGACTGCCCTGACAGGGAACTCAACAGAGAAACCCTGAGGGAGCAGGAGAGCAGTGGGATCCAGACCCCAAATTCTCGTAAAAAGACCAGACTTGGTCAGACTGGGACTGGAGGGACCCCAGAGGCCATGGTCCCCAGACCTTCTGTTAGCCCCAGACAGGAACCATTCCTGGGGCCAACTCTTCAGACAGGGATTGGACTGGAATAGGGGATGGAAAATGATACTGGTGAACAATGAGCTTCTTGAATCAACTGGACACATGAGACTATGTTGGCATCTCCTGTCTGGAGCTGGGATGAGAGGGCAGAGGGGGCCAGAAGCTAACCGAATGGACATGAGGAGAGAGAGTGGAGAACTGTGCTGCCTCATTGGAGGGAAAGCAATTAGGAGTGTATGGCAAGGTGTATGTAAATTTTTGTGTGAGAGGCTGACCTGATTTGTAAACTTTCAGTTAAAACACAATAAAAAATAATTTAAAAGAAAGAAAAAAAAAATAAAAGACTCTGGTTTAAACAGAAAAATAGAGGTAAATAGTAAGGTAAACACAAAGGAAACTAACAATCCTACAATCTTACACATCAAAATAAAAAACAAGAAAAATATAAAGACTCAGCAAATACAAAACCAGCAACAATGAAAAAGATGAAAAGAAAATACATACAATGGCTCAGCACGGAAAGTTAAGTGGATCAAAGAAATGTCCACAGCCCCCCCCCAAAATACATCAAAACGGCAGCACTAAAATCATACCTACCAATAACTAAGCTGAATGTAAATGGACTAAAAGCACAAATAAAGAGACAGAGAGTGGAAGAATGGGTAAAAAAAAAGATCTGTCTATATGCTTCCTACAAGAGACACACCTTAAGACTTAAAGACACAAACAAACTAAAACTCAAAGGATGGAAAAAAATATCTCAAGCAAACAACAATCAAAAAAGTAGGATTGGCAATATTAATCTCTGACAAAATAGACTTTAAAAAAAAATCCACCACAAAGGATAAGGAAGGACACTATATAATGATTAAAGGGTCAACGCACCAGAGGGACATAACCATAATAAATATTTATATACCTGACAACAGGGCTCCAAAATACATAAAACAAACTCTAAATAAATAAAAATAAAACAAACTCTAACAGCATTGAAAAGATGGAATACTCCCAAACTCCTTCTATGAAGCCAGGATAACCCTGATAACAAAACCAGGTAAAGACACTACAAAAAAAGAAAACTACAGACCTATATCCCTCATGAACATAGACGAAAAAATCCTCAACAAAATTCTAGCCAGTAGAATTCAACAACATATCAAAGTAATAATTCTCCATGACCAAGTGAGATTCATACATGGTATGCAGGGATGGTTCAACATTAGAAAAGCAATCAATGTAATCCACCACATAAAAAAAAAAAGATAAGAACCACATGATCTTATCAGCTGATGCAGAAAAGGCATGTGACAAAGTCCAACATCCATTCATGGTAAAAACTTTCAACGAAATAGGATGGAAGGGAAAATCCTCAACATAATAAAGGGCATTTATACAAACCCAACAGAAAACCATCATCCTAAATGGAATGAGACTGAAAGCATTCTCCCTGAGAATGAGAACCAAACAAAGATGCCCTTCATCACCACTCTTATTCAGCCAGAGCAATTAGGCAAGAAAAAGAAATTAAAAGAAAAAAAAAACAGAAAAACAAACCTGTTGTCATCAAGTTGATTCCGACTCATAGCAACCCTATAGGGCAGAGTAGAACTGCCCCATAGAGATTCCAAGGAGTGCCTGGTGGATTCGAACTGCAGACCTTTTCATTAGCAGTCACATCTCTTAAACACTACACCACCAGGGTTTCCTCGAAGAAGTAAAAGTACCCCTAGTTGCTAGTTGCAGATGATATGATCTTATACACAGAAAACCCCACCGAATCCATAAGAAACCTACTGGAACTAATAGAAAATTTCAGAGAAGTATAACCTGAGCTATATAAAGAAGAATGGGGCATGAGGATTGGAGGAAGATTCATTAACAACCTGAGTTATGCAGATGATGCAACCTTGCCTGCTGAAATTGAAGAGAACTTGAAGCACTTATTGATGAAAGTCAAAGGCCACAGCCTTCAGTATGGGTTACACCTTAACATAAAGAAAAAAAAATCCTCACAACTGGACCGATAAGCAACATCATGACAAACAGAGAAAAGACTGAAGTTGTCAAGGATTTCATTTTACTTGGATCCACAATCGATACCCATGGAAGCAGCAGTTAAGAAATCAAAAGACATTGCATTGGGCAAATCAGCAGCAAGAGATCCCTTTAAAGTGTTGAAAAGCAAAGACGTCACCTTGAGGACCAAGGTGCGCCTGACCCAGGCCATGGTGTTTTCATTCACTCCATATGCATGTGAAGCCTGGACAATCAATAAGGGAGACCAAAGAAAAATTGATGCCTTTGAATTGTGATGTTGGTGAAGGACATTGAATATACCATGGACTGACAAAAGAACAAACAAATCTGTCTTGGTAGAAGTACAACCAGAATGCTCCTTAGAAGCAAGGATGGCGAGACTTCCTCTCACATACTTTGGACATGTTATCAGGATGGATCAGTCCCTGGAGAAGGACATCGTGCTTGGTAAAGTAGAGCGTCAGAGAAAAAGAGGAAGACCCTCCATGGAATGGATTGACACAGTGGCTGCAACAATGGGCTCAAGCATAGCAAAAATTGTGAGGATGGCACAGGACAAGGCAGTGTTTCATTCTGTTTTACATAGGGTCTCTATGGGTCAGAACCGACTCCATGGCACCTAACTACAACAACAAAATCAGGATAGAAGATAAACACACAAAAATCAGTTGGATTCCTCTACATCTTTGAAGAGGAAATCATCAAATCAATACCAGTCACAATAGCCCCCAAGAAGATAAAACACTTAGGAAAAAACCTAACCAGAGACCTAAAAGACCAATACAAAGAAAACTACAAGACACTACTGCAAGAAACCTACGTAAGTGGAAAAACATACCTTGTTCATGGTTGCGAAAATATCTATTCTACCCAAATTAATCTACAGATACAATGCAATCCTGATCCAAATCCCAATGGCATTTTTTAATGAGATGGAGAAACAAATCACCAACTTCATATGGAAAGGGAGGAGGCCCGAATAAGTAGAGCATTACTGAAGAAGAACAAAGTGGGAGGCTTCACACTACCTGATTTTAGAACCTATTATACCACCACAGTAGTCAAAACAGCCTGGTACTGGTACAACAACAGACACGTAGACCAATGGAACAGAACTGAGAATCCAGACATAAATCCATCCACATATGAGCAGCTGATATTTGATAAAGCCCCACTCACTTAAATGGGGAAAAAACAGTCTCTTTAACAAAGGGTGCTGGCATAACTGGATATCCATCTGCAAAAATTGAAACAAGACCCATACCTCAAACCATGCACAAAAACTAACTCAAAATGGATCAAAGACATAAATATAAAACCTAAAACAATAAAGATCATGGAAGAAAAAATAGGGACAACACTAGGAGCCCTAATACATGGCATAAACAGTATACAAAACATTACTAACAATTTACAACCACCAGAAGAGAAACTAGATAACTGGGAGTGCCTAAAAGTCAAACGCTTGTGCTCATCCAAAGACTTCACCAAAAGAGTTAAAAGATAACCTACAGACTGGGAAAAAAATTTTAGCTATGACATATCCAATCAGAGTCTAATCTCTAAAATCTACAAGACACTGCAAAACTTCTACAACAAAAAGACAAATAACCCAATTAAAAAATGGGCAAAGCATTTGAACATGCACTTCACCAAAGGAGACATTCAGGCAGCTAACAGATACATGAGGAAATGCTCACGATCATTAGCCATTAGAGAAATGCCAATTGAAACTACAATGAGATACCATCTCACCTCAACAAGGCTGGCATTAATCCAAAGAACACAAAATAATACATGCTGGAGAGGTTGTGAAGAGACTGGAACACTTGTACACTGCTGGTGGGAATGTACAATGATACAACCACTTTGGAAATCAATTTGGAACTTCCTTACAAATTTAGAAATAGAAATACCATATGATCCAGCAATCCCACTCCTTGGAATAGATGCTAGAGAAATAAGAGCCGTCACACGTGTAGATATATGCAACCCCATTTCATTGCAGCTCTGTTCACAATAGCAAAGAGAAAATAGATATAACAACCATATGTGAAAACCCAGGATATTTCTAGGTTTAAAGCAGCTATATAAGATATTCTTGTGACAATGAGGGAAATTCGAATATTGTATTATCTATTGCTGCCATTAAGTGGCTTAAAACAATAAACGTTTATTTATTATTTCCCAGATTCTGTAAGTCAGAAATTTGAGAGTGGCTTAGTGGGTGGTTCTGGCTCATGGTCTCTCATCAGGATGTCAGCAGAGGCTACAGTCATCTGAAGGCTTGCCTGGAACTGGAAGTTTTGCTTCCAAGTTCACTCACATGGCTGTTGGTTAGAGGCCTCAGTTCCTCAACACATGGCTCTCTTCATAAGCTGCTGAGTTTCCTCACAACATAGCAGCTAATTTCCTCCAAAATGAATGATCCAAAAAAGAGAATGATCCAAAAGAAAGATCAAACAGGAAAATCTAGTCTTTGAAGTTATACACTGTCACTTCCTCTTCATTCTAGTCATTAGAAACAAGTCACTAAGTCTAGCCCACACTTATGGGAAGAGAAATCAGGCTCTGCCTCTTGAAAGGAGGAGTATCAATTTGTGGATATATTTTAAAACAACCATAAATTATTGTTCATTTTCATAGGTGTAATAATCTTCTGAGGTGTGATAATTTACAAAGTTGTCATTCTAAGGAAATGCATGTGGAAGTATTTAGGGGTGAAGTGTCATAATGCCAAATTGGAGAAAGAGATAAAGCAAATATGTTAGTACTTGTTGAATCTCAAAAGAGGGTACATGGGTGTCATTGAATCATTCTCTCAACTTTTTTTCTATGCTTAAAATATTTATAGTAAAAAAATGAAAGAAGAAAAGTATTGGACATTAAGTATGCACAATGCATTGTGCCTGACACAGGCCAGATGTTGGGGGTGGGAAGGAGATACTGAGGATAATTACAAAGTAGACAGCAGACATAGACTGACTTGTACTAAAAAAAAATTTGTTGTTAGTTGTCAAGTTGGCTCCTACTCATGACAACCCCATGCACATCAGAAATGAAACGTTGACTAGTCCTGCACTATCTTCATGATTATTGGTATGCTTGAGTCCACTGTTGTGGTCACTGTGTATTTTGAGTGACTTCTAACCTAGGGGGCTCATCTTCCAGCACTATATAGGACAATATTCTGTTGTGATCCTTTGGGTTTTCACTGGCTAACTTTTGGAAGTAGATTGCCAGGCCTTACTTCCTAGTCTTAGTCTGAAAGCTGTGCTGAAACCTGTTCACCATGGGTAACTTTGCTGGTGTTTGCAATACCAGTGACATAGCTTTCAGCATCATAGCAACACATAATCCACCACGGAATGACAAACTGACAAACAGGTGGTGGACCAAAAAAGTCAGAGGTAGTGAATTAAAGGGAAAGGGCTGATGGTGGGTTGAGACAGTGGGTTGCAGAGAGGAATGAGGAGGACTGAAGCAAAGTGTGAGAAGGAGATGTCAAGTTAGAGATGGAGTATGGAAATATCCATCTTCAATTTTCAAAATTGTACCCCAATATTAATGGCTGTTCATGAGTAACAGGCACTTACGTAGTCTAAAATTATCTTCCCACAAATTACATCCTTATTGCAAAGAGAAAAATAGTGACTTTAGAGTTGACAAACCTGGAGGATGCCAGCTTAGCCAAATGATTAGGACAAACATTATTTTATATATATAAATATATATATATATAGACATACACACATATATAGAGAATACAGAGAGAGAAAGATGGGACAAAATGTAAATAAGTGGTGAATCTTGGTAAAGGGTATATGAGCGATTCCTATACTATTGTTGGAGTTTGAAATTATCTCAAATAAAAAGTTACCCCCCCAAAACCCCACCTTCTCAGCATGTGCAACATTAACATACCATGTGGAGGGACTCCTCTCTGCACTCAAATATTCTCCTGGGTGCAGGTACCATGTCATTAGAAGAAAAAAGAGGGTCCAATCCGAATTAATCCTTTAATGTCTGAGAACATATTATTTGCAAAATCAAAGCATCCCTAGTTTTTGTCTTTAAGAATCACAAGTACTTTAATTGTACAAAACAAATGGATTCTGCTTTAGATGCAGAGTAATGAATACTAAGACCAGATAACCAGATAAGAAGCCACACTCTTGCTTGGGTTTACTGGTCCCTGGAGCAGGGAGGGAGCCCTGGTGACGTAGTGGTTAAGCACTCTGCTGCTAACCAAAAGGTCGGCAGTTCAAGTTCACCAGCCGCTCCTTGGAGACCAGACCCTATGAGCAGTTCTACTCTGTCCTATAGGGTCACTGAGTAGGAATAGGCTCGAGGGCAAGGGGTTTGGTTTTTTGGGTTTGGAGCAGGGAGTCTGATTCATACATTCAAGCTGTGAAAGACGACACCTTGTATCTGCACACAGTGAGATCGGACCCCAGAGGGAGAGTAGGGAGCACAATAAGGCATCAGGCGGGGGAGTTCTCCTGAATAAAAAGGGGTGATTGGGTAGGAGACTGCAGCCCCTCTCAATGGGGCCAGAGGCATTAGGCCTTTGCAGCCACCTCATTAACAGATCATTAAGAAGAGTTGGTTCTACAGAATTGAGTGTTTCCCAGAAAAATGGATTATTTCAGTCCCTCTAAAATTCATAAATGCTGCCCAGAAAGCCCCAGATTTCCTGTAATGTGTATTAAAAATTCCAGATATTCTAGCAACAATGTCCAATTACCATTAATTCCACTAAGAAAATAAAATATTGACACTAAATTATACCGGTTCTTCCTACTGTTCTTCCTTTGATAATGTACCCAATGGAGAGAAGGTGTAATATTGGATTGAAACTGCAGTCTCCTAGTAACATTGCTAAAATACCTGACAGCCTCTTCAAAAACAGCAATATGTCTCTTTCAAGGCAAATTCAATTAATAGAGTTTGGGTTTTTTTTTTTTCTTTCTATTAAAAAAAATAAAGCTAAAAGAGTTTCCTGTAATAGGGAATATGAGATGACCTTGGCTTTGATTCCTGAAATGTTGTTTCTGTAGGGCCATAAAGCTACTTTTATTTTAGAGTAGCTTGTATTTCATAGGAAGGAAGGAAACTGATATTTATTGGATGCCTACTATGTGCCAGGCATTGCACCATTTCATTTAATCCGAGTTTAGTTCGTTCCAAACTTAAAGAAAAAAAAATAGAAAACTCTGAAGGGTTTTTTATTAGAAAGAAGTAATGTCAGTGCCATTTTTTTTTCAGTGAATAAAAATTCTGGACCCATACGTTCAAATGTGTTTTTAGTTTTTCACACATGCCCCCAGACATCTAAGTATTCACGTCCCCCTTGTTTATTTATTTGTTTTGTTTATTATTGTCAATACGAATTTGTAATTGCAACTATTTTCCCTTCTTTTATTTCCTCGTAGTTATTTCCTTTTAACATGGGGTCGCTATGAGTTGAAATTGACCCAATGGCACCCAACAATAACAACTTCTTTTTACAGACTAGAATACTTACAATATTACATCAAAGCAGCTGATTATGTCATATTTTCTCCTGTTCATTTAAAGACAATATAAAAGCAGTGCATAAAATTTGCAAAATGATGGGGAAACTCACCGAAAATCTCACTATCCTCTGAGAGCAATTCGTTTCAATTCTGTGTACTCCCTTCCTTTGTCCATATTCATACATTTTTACATAGTTGCAGTAACGATGTCTGCTCTATTGGAGGTATTTTACTTACCTTCTGAAGTCTCTAGGTAGCACAAACAGTTTGCACTTCTCTGGTAACCTAAAGGTTGGCAGTTTAAACCCCCCGTGCAGCGCTGGAGCCTGGTGGCACAGTGGTTAAAAGCTCAGCTCCTAAACAAAAGGTCAGCAGTTTGAATCTACCAGCCACTCCTTGGAAACCCTGTGGGACAGTTCTACTCTGTCCTATAAGGTCCCTATGAGTCGAAATCAAATTGATGGCAACTGGTTTAGCAGCACTGGAAGGAGCCCTAGTGGCACAGTGGTTATGCACTTGGCTGCTAACCGAAAGTACGGCAGCTGCAATCCACCAGCCACTCTGCAAGAAAAGATGTGATGGTCTGCTTTTGTAAGACTATAGCCTTGAAAACCCTATTGGGAGGTTCTACTCTGTCTTGCAGGGCCACTATGAGTCAGAATGGACTCAACGCTAACAGATTTGGTTCAGCACTGGTGATAGGAATGTGAAAGTTGGAAACAAAGAAGAAAGATCAGCAGCTGGAAAATGTGGCCTTGATGATAGAAATGACGTCAAAGTTCAAATGACAGAATTTTGTAAGACCAATGACTTATTCATTGGAAATACCTTTTTTCAACAACACAAACAGTGACTGTACATGTGGGCCTCGCCAGATGGGATACACAGGAATCAGATTAACTACATCTGTGGCAAAAGAAGATGGAAAAGCTCAATATCATCAATTAGATAAAGGCCAGGGGCTGGCTGCGGAACAGACCATCAATTGCTTATACGCAAGTTCAAGTTAAAGATGAAGAAAATTAAAATAAGTCCATGAGAGCCAAAGTACAACCATGAGTATATCCTACCTGAATTTAGAGACCATCTCAAGAATAGATTTGATGCATTGAACACTAATGGCTGAAGACCAGAGGGGTTGTGAGATGACATCAAAGACATCATACATGAAAAAAGCAAACTGTCATAAAACAGACAGGAAAGAAAGAGATGACCAAAATGGATGTCAGAAGAGACTCTGGAACTTGCTCTTGAACGTAGCATAGCTAAAGTGAATGGAAGAAGTGATAAAATAAAAGAGCTAAACAGAATAATTCAAACAGTGGCTCGAGAAGAAAAAGTAAAGTATTATAATGAAATATGCAAAGACTTGGAGTTAGAAAATCAAAAGGGATGAACACATTCAGCATTTCTCAAGCTGAAAGAACTGAAGAAAATAATCAAGTCTTCAGTTGCAATATTGAAGGGTTCTGTGGGCAAAATATAGAACAATGCAGGCAGCATCAAAAGAAGATGGAAGGAATAAACAGATTTACTGTACCAAAAATAATTGGTCAACGTTCAACCATTTCAGGAGGTAACATATGATTAAGAACCGACGGTACTGAAGGGAGATGTCCAAGCTGCGCTGAAGGCATTGGCAAAAAGCAAGACTCCAGAAATTGAGAGAATATCAATTGAGATGCTTCGACAAACAGATGGAACACTGGAAGTTCTCATTCATCTATGCCAAGAAATTTGGAAGACAACTACCTGGCCAACTGACTGGAAGAAATCCATATTCGTGCCTATTCCAAAGAAAAGTAATTCAGTGGAATGCAGAAATTATCAAGCAATATCATGAATATCACTTGCAAGCAAAATACGTGGAAAATAATTCAAAAATAGTTGCAGCAGTACATAAACATGGAACTGCCAGAAATTCAAGCCAGGTTCAGAAAAGGACATGGAACAAAGGACACCATTGTTGATGTCATATGGATCTTGGCTGGAAGCAGAGAATACCAAAAAGATATTTACCTGTGTTTTGTTAACTATGCAAAGGCATTCACCTGTGTGAATGATAACAAATTATGGGTAACATTGCAAAGAATGGGCATTCCAAAACACTTAATTGTGCTCAAGAGGAACCTATTCATAGACCAAAAGGCATTAGCTCAAACAGACCAAGGGGGTACAGCATGGTTTAAAATCAGGAAAGGTGCGTGTCAGGGTTATATCCTTTCACCATACTTATTCAATCTGTATGCTGAGCAAATAATCCAAGAAGCTGAACTATATAAAGAAGAATGCAGCATCAGGATTGGAGGAAAACTCATTAACGACCTGCAATATGCAGATGACACGACCTTGCTTGCTTAAACTGAAGAGGACCTGAACCACTTTCTGATGAAGATCAAGGACTACAGGCTTCAGTATGGATTACATCTCAATATAAAGAAAACAAAGCTTCTCACAACTTGGCCAACAAGCAACATTATGATAAATGGAGAAAAGATTGAAGTTGTTAAGTATTTCTTTTTACTTGTGTCCACAACCAATGCCCGTGGAAGCAACAGTGAAGAAATCAAACAACGTATTGCATTAGGCAAATCTGCTGCAAGAGACCTCTTTAAAATCTTAGGAAGTGAAGACGTCACCTTGAGGACTGCAGTGTGCCTGACCCAAGCCATGGTATTTTCAATCACCTCATAAGCATGTGAAAGCTGGACAACGAATAAGGAAGAGTGAAGAATTGATGCATTTGAGTTACAGTGTTGGCAAAGAATATTGACTATACCTTGGATTGCCAGGAGAAAGAACAAATCTGTCTTGGAAGAAGTACAGCCAGAAAGCTCCTTAGAAGCGAGGATGGTGAGACTTTGTCTTACGTACTCTGGACATGATATCAAGAGAGATCAGTCTCTGGAGAAAGACATCATGCTTGGTACGGTAGAGGGTCAGTGAAAGAGATGAAGACCCTTAATGGGATAGATTGACACAGTGGCTACAACAACGGGCTCAAACATAGCAAGGAGTGTGAGGATGGGGCAGGACCAGGCACCATTTCATTCTGTTGTTCATAGTGCTGCTATGAATCAGAATCAACTAGACGGCACCTAATAACAACAGCAACAACATCAGCACCACAACAGAAAGGCCCAACAATCTGAAAACCCTATCGAGTAGTTCTACTCTGTAACACACGTGATTGTCATGAGTTGGAATCGATTCAATGGCAGCGGTTTTTTTTTTTTTTGCCTGTTTGCTTTTTTTGTTTTTTTTAACTTACCTTCTGAATATTTTGTCATGTAGGTATATATTTTTCAGTATTATAATTCTTAATACCAGATAATTTGTCATTAAGGAAGTATACCATCACTTCTTTATGCATGATCTTACCGTTAAGCAGGCATGTTGTTCCCTATTTTTCAACACAATGTGAATTGTGTCAAAAATATCTTTACATGTTGTTATGAATTGAATTGTGTCCCCCCAAAATATGTGTCAACTTGGTTAGGCCATGGTTCCCAGTATTGTGTGGTTGTCCTCCAATTTGTGATTGTAATTTTATGTTGAAGAGGATTAGGGTGGCATTGTAACACCCTTACCCAGGTCACATCCTTGATCCAATGTAAAGGGAGTTTCCCTTGGGTGTGGCCTGCACCACCTGTTATCTCCCAACAGATAAAAAGGAAATGGAAGTGCGCAGAGAGGAAAACTTCATACCACCAAGAAAGCAGCACTGGGAGCAGAGCTCCTCCTTTGGACCTGAGGTACCTGTGCTGAGACGCTCCCAGGCCAGGGGAAGATTGATGACAAGGACCTTCCTCCAGAATTGACAGAGAGAGAAAGCCTTCCCCTGGAGCTGACGCCCTGAGTTTGAACTTTTAGCCTACTTTACTGTGAGGAAATAAACTCTTTGCTAAAGCCATCCACTTGTGGTATTTCTGTTATAACAGCACTAGATAACTAAGACACATGGGTAGTGTTCTTTTTGGATTATTTCCTTAGGATAAGTTTCTAGTCGAATTTGAGAGTTTTTATGGCATTTGGCCTCTCTTGCCAAATTTCTTTCTAAAAGAGCTGTAACCAAATTACATCCCACCAGCATTGATTGCATTCCACAGCTGCCACATTCTCCTCAGTACTCAGTACTCTCCATCAGAATACTCCTTGGCTTATTTAGTAGACAGAACATGGTATCATTTAGTATCATGTGGTATTTTTTTCTTGGTTTTATTTGCATATCTTAATTTACAATCAAAGTTGAACTTTTCATCTTATATTTATTTATTAAATGAGTGAAGTTTTGTGTGAATTTTCTATCTTTTGTCCATTTATCTATTGATATCTTCATGTTTCAGTTTGGGGCCAGTTTCTACTTTCTTATTTTAAAACTTGTAGTTGTTACTTGCCGTCAAGTTGGCTCCAACTCATAGTGATACCCTGTACACTGCCCAGTCCTGTGTGGTTTTCATGATCATTGGTGTGCTCAAGTCCATTGTTGCAGTCATTATGCATTTTCAGTGCCTTCCAACCTATGAGGCTCATTTTCTAGCACAATGTCAGAAAATGTTCTGCTATGATCTGTAATGTTTTCATTGGCTAATTTTTGGAACTAGATCACCAAACCTTTGTTGCTAGCCTGTCTTAGTCTGGAAGCTCCGCTGAAACCTGTCCTCCATGGATGACCCTGCCGGTATTTGTTACACGGTGGCATAGCTTCCAGCATCATAGCAACATGCAAGCCACCATAGTTTGACAAACTGATGGATGGGTGGTGGGTTTTAAAGCCAACATCCCTGAGATCCATTACCTGAAATATTCTCCCCACTACATTTCTTGCCATTTAATTTTGTTTATTAAAGTGATGCTTTTGATTTTTTGTCCTGAATCTACCTTTTCTTTTGTGATTTCTTTTATTGCTTTAAAATTTTAAATTTATTCCTCCTTCAGAAACCTATAAAATATTCAAGTCTATGTTCTTGCTTAACTTGTGATCTATTTGTAATTTATTTTGGCGGATTCTGTGGCGTGCACCTCTCAATTAGTATTTTCCTAAATTGCCTACCCCTTATCCCAAATGCAATGTTTGGGTGTCTCATTTGTAATATGTTCTCCTTCATAATAGAATGGAAGATGTATTCCTGGACTTTCCGTTCTATTCCATTGATCAACATCTAATCTGCCTCTACTATGACACTCTTTATATTATTGTTGCTTGTAAATAGGCATTTGACTGTGTCTGTAGTAGGGTCACTTTACCCAGTAAGCATTCAGTCCAATAAGTTCCTGACCGTATAATTCCAGATCCCTGCAGATCATTATAGCCAGCCATGACCACCAGCGGCGATCCTCCTCCTCAGCTCCCACATTGCTTCCCTAAATTCCTGGCACTGTGCCCCAATTCCCATGATCTGCCTCTAGCCCAGTTGATTGTGCCAGCTCTATGCACCTCTCCTGAGATTTTGAATCTCAGCACCCCAACACGGTTCTGACTGCTTATCCATTCTTCCTTGGAGCTCTTGTGACTTCAGGTGAGAATATTCATTGAACCGTCATCAGGGCAGCCCCCAGCTCTGTACAGATCTAGAGTTTCTTCTCAACAGAGGCGACACATGATGGCTTCACAACTCATTTTCCAGTTGCACATTGACTCATAATGCAGGGCTCTATGACACCTCTATCTCTACTAACCATTGCTTAGGTCAGTGTAAGAGGTCTTTATTTCAGGCTTCTTAAATTAAAACCTTAGGATAGGGCTTCTCATATGTAAAGGATTGCTAAAATCAGTGCTATTTATATGAGATATTATTTTGACGTGTGTTGAAAAGACTGTTGATTTTTGCCAAAATCTCACTTTGGATGATTTCCACATCCTTTTTGGGAAAGCTGGTGTTCCTCTCACTTTTTGGCTTCCATTTGGTAGGACAGGTGCAGATGGCCTGGTTACTGAGCGTGGCATCATGGTGACAAAGACCCTTTCCTTTAAGCTCCATACTCTTCCTCAGAGCTCTGGGGGGAAAAGTAGAGCCCTGTTTAGGAAAGGACTTCCTTTCTTCAACTACTCATTGACTAGCAGGAAACAACTTTTTTTTTTTTTTTCATTACAAGGAAACTCCTAAAGCATTAGTTGAGACTACGAATATTCGGCCAGGATGTTTCTTCTTGCCCCTCTATCTTCAGCACCTAATGCAGTCCCTGGCACATAATAGGTGCTCATGGAATACTTATGGAAGGCAAGAAGGAAGAGGTGAATTTAAACCCGAGAGCTGAGATCAGCTTCAATTTTATATATTGGGGCTATTTGTTGGTTTTATGAGTGTGTGGCCTGTTCAACCGAGATACACCAAGATGCTATTCACAGGGACAGAATTCTGAGTCCAGGGTCATTCCTCTGGTGATTTTTCCAGAAGTATGAAAAAAAAAAGTTGTTTTTTTTTTTAATGCTTCATAGCAGAAATGTCTCCTAGAGATCTCTGGTTAATATTTGTAACAGAGAATGAGACTTATTATTCTTCCATTCTGTTGTTGGGTGCCATCAAGTCAATTTCAACTCATAGCTACCCTAAGTGACACAGTAGAACTGCTCCCTAGGGTTTTCTAGGCTATAATCTTTATGGGAGCAGATCACCAGGTCTTTTCTTCTGCGGAGCTGCTGGTGAGTATGAACCACTAACCGTTTGGCTAGCAATTGAGTGCTTAACCATTGTATCAACAGGGCTCATTTCTTCTATTCTACAGGCATTTAACGTAGTTCCAGATCCGGAAAAAAATTATGTAACCCATAAACGAGACAGGAACAGAGAATGAGGATATTGAAAGGAGACACAGATGTTTATGTTGGGCCTGCACTTTAAAAAAATTGTTTTTATTGTGCTTTAAGTGAAAGTTTATAGTTCCAGTTAGTTTCTCATACAAAAATTTATACAAACATTGGTTGGGACCTAGTTGCTCTCCTTATAATGAAACAGCGCACTCCTCCTTTTCACCCCGGATTTCCCGTGTCCCTTCAACCAGCTCCTGTCCCCTTTTGCCTTCTCATCTCATCTCTGGAGAGGAGCTGCCCATTTAGTCTCATGTATCTACTTGAGCTAAGAAGCACTGTCTTCACGAGTATCACTTCATGTCTTGTAAACTAAAAAAAAAACCCAAACCCTTTTCCGTTGAGTTGATTCCAACTCATAGCAACCCTATAGGACAGAGTAGAACTGCCCCATAGAGTTTCAAGGAGTGCCTGGTGGATTCAAACTGCTGACCTTCTGGTTAGCAGCCATAACACTTAACCACTACACCACCAGGGTTTCTGTCTTATAGCCCAGTCTAATCTTTGTCTGAAGAGTTAGCTTCGGGAATGGTTTCAGTTCTGGGCTGACAGAGAGTCCAGGGGCCATGTCTTCTGGGGTCCCTCCAGTCTTCAGATGGAGTCTCTGGTTTATGTGGGTCTTTCTGTCTCTTGGGCTAATAATTTCCTTGTCTTTGGTATTTTTCATTCTCCTGTTCTCCAGGTGAGTTGGGACCAACTGATGAATCTTAGATAGCCACTCGCTAGCTTTTAAGACCCCAGATGCCACTCACCAAAGTGGGATGCAGAACATTTTCTTAATAAACTTTTCTAATTAGGTTATTTGCAGTCTTGCTGTTGAGGTTTTGCAGATTTTAGAGAATAGACTCTGACTGGATTTGTCTCAGCCAAAAATTTTTTCCCAGTCTGTAGGTTGAATTTGTAATCTTTGGATGAAGTCTTTTGATGAGCATAAGTGTTTGATTTTTAGGAGCTTGCAGTTGTCTAGTTTCCCTTCTGGTGTTTGTGTTTGTGTTAGTAATGCTTTGTATTCTGTTTATGCCATGTATTAGGGCTCATAGTGTTGTCCCTGCTTTTTCTTCCATTATCTTTATCATTTTAGATTTTACATTTAGGTCTTTGATCCATTTTGACTTAGTTTTTGTGCATGGTGTGAGGTATGGGTCTTGTTTCATATTCATGTAGATGGATATCCAGTTATGCAAGCACCATTTGTTATAGAGACAGTCTTTTCCCCAATTAACAGACTTTGGGCCTTTGTCAAATATCAGCTGCTTGTAGGTGGATGGATTTATGTCTGGATTCTCAATTTTGTTCCATTGGTCTATATATCTGTTGTTATACCATTACCAGGCTGTTTTGACCTCCGTGGCAGCATATTAGGCCCTAAAATCAGGTAGTGTGAGGCCTCCCACTTCGTTCTTCTTCAGTAATGCTTTACTTATCCAGGGCCTCTTTCTTTTCCACATGAAGTTGGCGATTTTTTTCTCCGTCTCATTAAAAAATGCCCTTGGAATTTGGATCGGGATTGCATTGTATCTGCAGGTCACTTTGAGTAAAACAGATATTTTCACAATGTTGAGTCTTCTTATCCATGAGCAATGTATGTTTTTCCACTTATGTAAGTCTCTTTTGGTTTCTTGCAATAATGTCTTGTAGTTTTCTTTGTATAGGTCTTTTGCATCTCTGGTTAGATTTATTCCTAAGCATTTTATCTTCTTGGGGGCTATTTTAAATGGTATTGATTTGGTAATTTCTTCTTCAAAGTTCTCTTTGTTGGTGTAGAAAATCCAACTGATTTTCGTATGTTTATCTTGTATCCTGACACTTTGCTGAAATCTTCTATTAGCTCCAGTAATTTTCTTATGGATTCTTTGGGGGTTTTCTCTATAAGATCATGTTATCTGCAAATAGAGATACTTTTACTTCTTTCTTGCCAATCTGGATGCCCTTTATTTCTTTTTCTAGCCTAATTGCTCTGGCTAGGACCTGCAGCACAATGTTGATAAAAGGCATCCTTGCCTGGTTCCCATTCTCAAGGGGAATGCTTTCAGACTCTATTTAGGAAGATGTTTGCTGTTGGCTTTGTATAAATGCCCTTTACTATGCTGAAGAATTTTCCTTCTATTCCTATTTTGCTGAGAGTTTTTATCATGAATGGGTGTTGAACTTTGTCAAATGCCTTTTCCATGTCAACTCATAAGATCATGTGGTTCTTGTCTTTTGTTTTATTTATGTGATGGATTACATTGATTGTTTTTCTAATTTTAAACCATCCCTGCATACCTGGTATGAATCTCACTTCGTCGTGGAGAATTATTTTTTTGATATGTTGTTGAGTTCTATTGGTTAGAATTTTGGTGAGGATTTTTGCATCTAAATTCATGAGGGATATTGGTATGTAATTTTCTTTTTTATGGTATCTTTAGATGGTTTTGATATCAGGGTTATGCTGGCCTCATAGAATGAGTATGGGAGTATTCCATCCTTTTCTATACTCTGAAATACCTTTAGTAGTAACGGTGTTAACTCTTCTCTGAAAGCTTGGTAGAATTCTCCGGTGAAACTGTCAAGGTCCAGGCTTTTTTTGTTGGGAGTTTTTTAATTACCTTTTCAATCTCTTCTTTTGTTGTAGGTTTATTTAGTTGTTCTACCTCCGTTTGTGTTAGTTTAGGTAGGTAATGCGTTTCTAGAAATTTGTCCATTTCCTCTAGGTTTTCAAATTTTTTAGAGTACAGTTTTTCATAGTATTCTGTTATGATTCTTTTAATTTCAATTGGGTCTCTTGTGATATTGCCCATCTCAATTCTTATTCAGGTTATTTGCTTCCTCTCCTGTCTTTCTTTTGTCAGTTTGTCCAGTGGTTTATGGATTTTGTTGATCTTTTCAAAGAACCAGCTTTTGGTGTTATTAACTCTTTCAATTATTTTTCTATTTTCTATTTCATTTAATTCTGCTCTAATTTTTATTGTTTGCTTTCTTCTTGTGCCTGAAGTCTTCTTTTGCTAGTCTCTTTCTATTCAAGTTGTAGGGTTAGTGTTTTGATTTTGGCCCTTTCTTCTTTTTGGGTGTGCGCATTTACTGTTATAAACTGACCTCTGAACTCTGCTTTTGCTGTGTCCCAAAGGTTCTGGTAGGATGTGTTTTCATTCTCATTGGATTCTGTGAATTTCTTTATGCCGTGCTTAATTTCTTCTATAACCCAGTAGTTTTTGAGCAAGGTGCTGTTCAGTTTCCATGAGTTTTTTCCCCCTTGCTTTTTCTGTTATTTATTTCTACTTTTATAGCTTTATGGTCAGAAAAGATGCTTTGTAATATTTCGATGCTCTGGATTCTGTTAAGGCTTGCTTTATGGCCTAATATGTGGTCTGTTCCGGAGAATGTTCCATGTGTTTCAGAAAAGAAAGTATACTTGGCTGCTGTTGGGTGGAGTGTTCTGTATATGTCTACGAGGTCAAGTTGGTTGATTGTGCATTTAGATCTTCCGTATCTTTATTGAGCTTCTTTGTGGATGTCCTGTGCTTCACCGAAAGTGGTGTGTTGAAGTCTCCTACTACTATTGTGGAGCTGTCTATCTCACTTTTCAATGCCGTTAGAGTTTGTTTTATGTATCTTGCCGCCCTGTCATTGGATGCATAAATACTTATTATGGTTATGTCCTCCTGGTGTATTGACCCTTTAATCATTATATAGTGTCCTTCCTTACCCTTTGTGGCGGATTTTACTTTAAAGCCTCTTTTGTCAGAGATTAATATTGCCACTCCTGCTCTATTTTGATTGTTGTTTGCTTGATATATTTTTTTCCATCCTTTGAGTTTTAGGTTGTGTCTCTGAGTTTAAGGTGTGTCTCCTGTAGGCAGCATATAGACGGGTCATATTTTTTAATCCTTTCTGCCACTCTCTGTTTCTTTACTGGTGTATTTAGTCCATTTACATTCAGTGTAATTATTGGTAAGTAAAAAAAAATCTAGTTTTTTTTTTATGAGTTTAGTGCTGTCATTTGATGTCTTTTTTGTTTGTTTGTTGATAGTTTCTTTGTTCCACTTACTTTTCTGTGCTGAGTCGTTTTTCTTTATGTATTTTCTTTTCCTCTTTTTCATTGCTGTTGAGTTTGTATTTGCTAAGTCTTTATGTTTTTCTTGTTTTTTATTTTGATGTGTAGGATTGTTAGTTTCCTTCATGGTTACCTTAATATCTACCCTGATTTTTTAAGTTTAAACCAATTGTTTATTTCTTTATATCACCTTGACTTCCTCTCTGCATGAAAGATCTATGACTACATTTTTTAGTCCCTCTTTTTTGTTTTAATATTGTCATCTTTTATATATTGACATCCCTGTTTCCATATTTCCATCATTTTAGCTTCAGTTTATTTTTGGACTTCTCTATCTGTGTTTATATCTGGTTGCTCTGTCCCGTGTTCTAGTCTTGGGTTGTTATCTCATGTTATTGATTTTCTAACCAGAGGACTCCCTTTTGTATTTCTTGTAAATTTGGTTTGGTTTTTGCAAATTCCCTAGAATTCTGTCTATCTGAAAATGCCCTAATTTCTCCATCAATTTTGAGAGACTGTTTTGCTGGATATATAATTCTTGGCTGGCATTTTTTTTTTCCTCCAAGGCTTTATATATGCATCCCATTGCCTTTTTACCTGCATGGTTTCTGCCAAGTAGTCCCAACTTAGTCTTATTGACTCTCCTTTGTAGATGACTTTTGTTTAGCCCTAACGGCTCTTAAAATTCTCTCTTTCTCTTTGGTTTTGGTAAGTTTGTTTATAATATATCTTTGTGACTTTCTTTTGGGGTCTACCTTGTGTGGGGTTTGATAAGCATATTGAATAGATATCTTGTCATCTTCCATGATATCAGGGAAGTTTTCTGCCAACAATTCTCTCTGTATTTTTTGTTATCCCCTCTGCCCCTGTTCTGGTACTCCAGTCACTTGTAGGTTATTCCTTTTGATAGGGTTCCACATAGCTCTTAGGGTTTCTTAATTTTTTTAAAATTCTTTTATCTGACTTTTCCTCACATAAGTTGCTGCCAAGTGCTGTCTTCAATCTCACTAATGCTGACTTCCATTGCCTCAGTTCAGCTTCTGTGACTTTCCATTGAGTTGTCTAATTCTTATATTTTATTGTTAATCTTCTAAATTTCTGTTTGCTGTCTATGGATTCCTACAGCCTGTTAAATTTTTCATTGCACTCTTCTATAATCTTCTTAAGTTCCTCTATTGCTTTGTCTGTCTTTTCCTTGACTTGTTCTGCATTTTGCTTGATCTCCTTCCTGATCTCTTGAAGATTTCTGTATATTAATTTTTTGTATTCTACCTCTGGTAACTCCAAGAAGTTCTATTCCTCTGATAGATTTCTTGAATCTTTGTTTTGGGAGCTTGCTGAAGCCATCATGGTCTGCCTCTTTATGTAATTTGATATTGACTGCTCTCTCCATCAATAAATTGTTATATTCATTTATTTTATGTTTGCTTACCGTGTCCTAGCTTCTTGTTTTGTTTTGCTTTGATATGCCCAAATAGGCTTCTCATGTGAGCTAGATTGATTGTTGGTGCCTTTGAAGCTCTCAGGTCCTGTCACCAGGTGGTTAGATTTGTTACTAGGTATGTGAACCCAGGAGTCCATTTGCTTTTCTTGTATGGATTCAGCTCAGGTGCCCATATAGTTGGTCACCAAGAGTATTGTGCAGGCTGTTACCTACAGTCCTACTCAGGTAGGGATGATTGGAATAAAAAAAATAGGCCCAGGTTATCTGGCTGGAGTAGGGGATCACGTACTAAGCAAGGCAGGGGCTGACGGCTGTCCCTGAGTGTCTGGGAGGAAAGTATGTCCCTGTTCCCTAGAGTGTGTCGGTGGGTGGATTTTGCAGCCAGACTATGGGTGCCCAATGCTTTGAACTTTAAGAACTAGTAAAAAAAAAAAAAAAAAAAAAACCACTTATTCTTGGACCCCTGTATTGGGTGGCTAGGTGGCATGAGTGGAACCACCAGTCCTAAGGCCACTGATGTGGGTAGGTGAGGACACTGCTTAATGGGCAGAGCAGTGTCAAATGTCACGATCCTACCATTCTGCCATATAGCTGATACAGTGAAGTTAGGCTTCGGATGTATGCCCTATTGTACTGTGTGAATGAGGGCCTATGCTTTTGAAATGGGCCCACACAGGTCTATGCAGGGGTGAAGGGCATTCAAAGTCCATAGACCCCTTATACCTGTACCTAGGCAAAGGAGTTGTGCCTGCCCTGAGTTCCCAGCTTATGGGAGTGGGCAGATTGTTTTTTCCTGTTTGTTCATTTGTTCCTTCTCCCAGGCAGAGAGAATGGCTCAGGGCACATGAGGTGCCCTACTTTTGGCCCAGGGGAAGGGGCAGTCACTGAAACTGGCCTGGGACCTGATGCAGAGTGGGGAGAAAGCAGGAAAATGGGAGAGAGGTTCTTCCCAAATGGGTTTTTTTTTTTTTTATCCACATAGTAGGTTAGATGCATGTTCTTATCTTTTGCTGATTCAGGGCTGCTTCTTACTGGCTCTGGAGGGTTGTTCAGACTCTCGGAGACTTGGTCTCTCTAGATGTGGAAAACGCGTCCCAAATGCCACTGCTTGCCTCACCTGCAGGGCGCCAGTTCCTGCCAGGTCAGGTCTGGCAACTCCTCGCTTTTTATGAGCCATCTCTCCATCCTCTTGCCACTCAGTCCAATTCCTCAATTTTGCCTTTGATGTTCAGGGCTCCTAGATTGTCATATATAATTGATTCACTTATTTTTTTCAAGTCTTTGTTGTAAGAGGGACCACCAGAAGCATCTGACTTCTCTGCCATCCTAGCCCCGCTTCTGGGCCTGCATTTTTAATCGTCATTGTTGTTAGGTGCCATCAGGTTGTTTCCAACTCATAGTGACCCGAGGCACAACTGAATGAAACACTGCCCAGTCCTGTGCCATCCTCACAATTGCTGCTATATTTAAGCCTGTTGTTGCAGCCCATTGTCAGTCCATCTCGTTGAGGGTCTTCCTCTTTTTCACTGACTCTCTACTTTATCAAGCATGATGTCCTTCTCCAGGGACTAGTACCTCTTCATATCATGTCCAATGTATGTGAAATGATGTCTCACCAACCTCACTTCTAAGACTCATTCTGGCTGTACTTCTTCCAAGACAAATTTGTTCATTCTTCTGACAATCCACGGTATAGTCAATATTCTTCACCAACACCATAATTCAAATGCATCAATTCTTCAGTCTTCCTTATTCATTGTCCAGCTTTCACATGCATCTGAGGTGATTGAAAATAGCATGGCTTGGGTCAGGCACACCATAGTCCTCAAGGTGACATCTTTGCTTCTTAAGATTTTAAAGGGGTATTTTGCAGCAGATTTGCCCAATGCAATACTTCATATGATTTTTTGAGTGTTGCTCCCATGGACATTGATTATGGATCCAAGTAAAATGAAATCTTTAACAACCTCAATATTTTCTCCATTTATCATGACATTGCTTATTGGTCCTGTTGTGAGGATTTTTGTTTTCTTTATGTTGAGGTGTAATCTGTACTGAAGGCTGTAGTCTTTGATCTTCATCAGTAAGTTCTTCAAGTCCTCTTCACTTTCAGCAAGCAAAGTTGTGTCACCTGAGTTAATATTGAGTGTGCCTAGGTCCTGATGCTGCATTCTTCTTCTTATAGTTCAGCTTCTCAAATTATTTCCTCAGCATACAGATTGAATAACTATGGCAAAAGGATACAACCCTGATACACACCTTTTCTGATTTTAAACCATGAAGTATCCCCTTGCTCTGTTTGAACTAATGCCTCTTGTCCTGTGTACAGGTTCCTCATGAGCACAATTAAGTGTTCTGGAATCCCCATTCTTCACAACGTTATCCGTAATTTGTCGTGATTCACAAAGTCGAATGCCTTTGCATAGCCAATAAAACACAGGCAAACATCTTTCTGGTATTCCCTATTTCAGCCAAGAGCCATATGACATCAGCAATGATATCCCTTATTCCACATCCTCTTCTTAATCTGGCTAGAATTCCTGGAAGTTCCATATTGATGTACTGCTGCAACTGTTTTTGAAGTATCTTCAACAAAATTTTACTTGCATGTCGAAAGTCCTTAAATCAAATCAGTCCAAGCCCAATGCCATCGAGTCACCTCTGACTCATAGCAACACTATAGGACAGAGTAGAACTTCCCCATAGGATTTCCAAGACTGAAATCTTTATGAAAGCAGACTTCCACATCTTTCTCCTGAAGAGCACCTGGTAAGTTCTTACTGCCACCCTTTGAGCTAGCAGCTTACCACTTAACCACTGTGCCACCAGTGCTCCTTGGGTTGGTTCTTAGCAATCACAAAATCCATGGTGATTTATCATAAAAAGGTTTATTTTTATCTCCTGCCATCCCCAAAAATGGATCTTTAAAAAATTCTAGGATTAATATTTCCACCAATTATCTTTGAAAGTACCATTGCATCACTGAGATGCATCACTTAAAAATTATAATTCATGGATTTGGGATTCAGGAGTGAGTTTGTTGTCAATTTGCATCAATTTTCTATGTGAAAACTTTCTATTTTTCAGTCTTTACCACCTGCAGCAGCCTCTTTCATCTTTCCACCTCATCACTTCCCATTTGAAAATGAATCGTTTTCTCTCTGGTTATATCTTATAATTTCTCTTGCCTTCTATTATTATTTATCATTTTAAATCTTTGTGACTAGGCTCAGACTATTTGAAAGGTGTTTTTAAGAAGTTTTATGGTGAAAGCATTGCAGTCTTGGTAGCAAAGCAACTCACTTCACGATTCCGAGAGATTGTAGAACATTCTAATCATTCCGCTCAGGGTTCAGAGGAGTATGGTCCTGAGGCCTTGACAGAGCCCTTACCCTAAGTGGAGACAAAACCCTGAGAATGATGAGGCAAACAGAAATTCACAGGTATGGATCATGCACCCATAGATGTGAACATGGTACAGTTTATTCATAAGGATTCCAAAAGTCCAAACCAAACGAGTGAACTAGCACAGTGTCTTTCAAATTTTAATGTGCATACAAATCACCTGAGGATCTTTTTGTATGCAGAGTCTTCTTTAGCAGGTCTAGGGTGGCATCTGGGTTTCTGCATTTCTAACAAGCTCCCAGGTGATGCATATGGTGCTAGTCCATGGACAGCAAACACTTTGAGTAAAAAAGTCCTAGTAAAGACCATGGTTAGAGGCTCCTGGTTAAGATGGCGGTTTGGATAGGTTCACCATAACAACCCCCTACAACAAAGACTCAAGAAACAAAGGAAAGCAGACAAAAATAATGACCTCACATCCCAGAACATCAAATGGAGAGTTGTTGAAATAGACTGAGCACTGATTGGAAGGGGAAGGAGAAGGAGACCAGGAGGGATACAGAGATTTGACAACATCACACAGATACCAAACCAGGTGAAGACACCACAGCAGTAAAATAAAGTTAAGAAATAATTACAGGGAATCTGAGATACAAAGTTGTAATCAATGACAACAGCAAAACAAAAGGGGGAATGATCGGTGCAGTTATATAACTTCCATATGATAGGGAAGTTAAGATGATTTCAAGATTAACAGTGTTTTAAATATAAGATGTTAAATGTAAACTACATGGTAACCACAAAGAAAATTTAAAAATCTGCCCATCAAAACTTAGAAGAAGAAAAACAAAAAGACTCAGTAAACACGAAGACAACAATGATAAAGGAAAGGAAAAGAAAACCCATACATACACAAAAAGAACTCAGCACAGAAAGTAAAGAAGAAATCATTAACAAGACAAAAAAAGCCTAACAAAATGGCTGTAGTAAGTTCGTCCTTATTGATAATCACACTGAATGTAAATAGATTAAATGCACCAGTCAAGAGACAGAGAGTGGAAGAATGACAAAAAAAAAAAGCGACCCATCAATATGTTGCCAACAAAAGACACATATTAGGTATAATGACATAAATAGGTTAAAAATCAAAGGACGGGAAAAAATACACCAAGCAAACAGTAATCAGAAGAGAGCACAAGTGGCAATATTAATATCTGACAAAATAGACTTTAAGTCAAAATCCATTACAGGAGAAAAAGAAGGACATTATATAATGATAAAAGGGACAATTCAACAAGAAGACAGGACAGCAATAAATATTTATGCACCCAAGGCCAGAGCCCCAAAATTTATAAAGCAAATGCTAACTTAATTAGAGAGAAATTGACAGATCTACGATAATAGTAGATTTCATTATACCACTTTTGACAATGGATAGAACAATTAGAAAGAAAATCAATAAAGATGTAGAAGACCTGAATGACACCATTAACCAACTGGACCTAACAGACATATACAGAACACCCACCCAGCAGCAGCACAATACACATTCTTCTCCAATGCACAAGAAATATTCTCCAGAATAGATCATATCATAGGTCACAAAGCAAACCTAAATAAATTTTTTTTTAAATTGAAATCATACAAAACATCTTCTCTGATCATAATGGTATGAAACTAGAAATCAGTAATAGGAAGAATATGAAAAAAATACATGGAAACTAAATAACACACTACTAAAAAAAACTATTGGGTCATACAAGAAATAAAAAATAGAATTAAGAAATACTTAGAATCAAACAAAAATAAATACACAACATACCAAAACTTGGTATGCAGCAAAAGCAATGCTCAGAGGGAAATTCATAGCAAAAAAAGGCCTACATTAAAAAAAGAACAAAGATCCAAAATCAAGAATCTACCCAAACAACTTGAACAAATAGAAAAGCAAGAGCAAAAGAAGACCAAAGCTACTAGAAGAAAGGAAATAATGAAGATCAGAGCAGAAATAAACAAAATAGAAAACACAAAAACAGTAGAAAGAATCAACAAGACCAGAAGTTGGCTTCTCAAAAGAATCAGTGAAATAGACAAACCATTGACTAGAGTGACAAAGGAAAAAAAGTGAGAAGATGCAAATGACCAAAATAATCAATGAAACTGGAGACATTACAACAGATTCAACTGGGACATAAAGAGGATGATAAAAGACTACTATGAAAAATTGTACTCTAACAAATTTGAAAACCTAGAAAAAAATGAAAAAATTCTTAGAAACACACAACCTACCTAAACAAGAACAAATAAAGATAGAAAATCTAAACAGATTCATAACAAGAGATTGAAAATGTCATCAAAGAGCTCCCAACAACAAGAAAAAAGCCCAGGACCAGATGGCTTCACAAGGGTATTTCACCAAACATTCAGAAAAAAGTTGGCACTGATTCTACTCAAACTCTTCCAAAACATAGAAGAGGAAGGAAAACTCTCTAACTCGTTCTGTGAAGCCAGCATCACTCTGATTTCCAAGCCAGGTAAAGACCACAAAAAAAGAAAAGTTACAGACCAATATTCCTCATGAACATAGACATAAAAGTTCTCAACAAAATTCAGCAACGTATTAAGAAAATCATACACCATAATCAAGTGGGATTCATACAACAAAAGATAAGAACCACATGATCATTTCAATTGATGCAGAAAAGGCATTTAATAAAATTCAATACCTTTTCTTGACAAAAAAAAAAAAAAACTCAGCAAAATAGGAAAAGAAGAGAAATTCCTCAACATAATTCAGGACATATATGCAAAACCAACAGCAAACATTATTCTCAGTGGAGAAAGACAGAGCTTTCCCCTTGAGACTGGAAATGCAGGTGGCTTTCTCAATTTCCCCATCTGCAAAAAACACTCATTCTGGAGTTCTTAGGAATTACTTGCGTGCGTAAGTCGCACCATTAGCCTTCAGTCTTTGCTCACTGCTCCCTCATCCATCCTGTGTGAGTTCCAAGTCAGACCAAACAGAGGTTTCCACCCTTTAGGCATCCCCCATACAGGTCAGAATTGAACCACACCAGGGCCAGAGATCGGCCCCCTCTCTGAGAACATAAAACATGGTCCACATCTGCTTCAGCTGCCGTGGTGACCGCTGCAGAGGGGGAGGGGCACAGACAGTAGAAATAAAGTTTTCTTGCCATTCAAACGTTGTCTTTTTCTTGTTTCAGCATATAGTTAGTTGACGCAACCCTCAGTTTGCTTTTTAGAGTTCTTAGAGTTGAGTTTACAGATTTCTAGATGCTTTCCTTGTTGATGGGTGGGGAGGGAGAATCAAGTTCACAGACTCACTCATACCATCTTACTTTGTTCAATCTGTGCGTTTTAATGGCCAGACAAAAATGAAAAATTTAATCTGATACAAGGTCATGGTGTTTGTGAGATAAAACCTTCCCAGTGCTCAGCAGAAGTAAGTGGCACTGAAGACCGGGGGCATTGTTCTTGTGGATGACCATGCAGGATGCCCTGGGTGAAACAGAAAGCAACATTCTTTATCATACCCTGAGAGGAAATAGAACATTAAACTCTTAGTTTTTTTTTTTTTTAAATAATGTTTTATGCATCCACGTAGGCCAATGACAGATTGCCAAAGTGTAGATTTATGGCTCTCTAATGCTCTGGCTTGATTCAAGGCTAAGATTTAGGATCTCTAGGATGAATGGAGCCTGGGTGGCACAAGCAGTTTGTGAATGGCTACTAACCTAAAGGTTGGTGGTTCAAATCCACCCAGCAGCACCACAGAAGAAAGGCCTGGCAAACTGCCTCCATAAAGATTAAAACCAACTGGATTACAGCCAAAAAAAAAAAACTAAACAAAAGCCCATGGAGCAGTTCTACTCTGTAACACGTTGGAATCAACGGCAACAGATTTGGTTTTGGTTTTTATATATTTATATACTAGCCTTTTGTCGAATATGTGGTCTGTAAATATTTTCACCTGGTCTGTAGATTGTCTTTTCATCTTCTTAATAAGGTCTTTCATGGAGCAAAAATTTTTGATTTTGGTGAGGTCCAATATGTCAAATTTGATTGCATCATGCTTGTGGTGTCCAGTCAAAAACTCTGTGTAGATCTTGACCGTGAAGATTTTCTCCTATGTTGTCTTCTAACAGTTTTCTAGTTTTACATGTAAATCTATGATCCATTTTTAGTTAATTTTTGCATCAGGTGTGAGCCACAGATGGAGGTTTTTTGTTTTTGTTTTGTTTTGTTTTGCCTATAGGTATCTGATTCCTCCAGCACCATTTGTTGATTTTTTTTGTTTTGCACCTTTGTCAAAAATCAGCTGGCTGTACTTGTGTAGGGCTATTTCTGGGTTCTCTGTTCTGTTTCATTGATCTACATATCAATCCCTTTGCCAATACCACAAAGTGTTGATTACTGTAGCTATATAATAAGCCTTACTATCAAGCGGCAAAGGGGTTAAGAGCTTGGCTGCTAACCAAAAGGTCAGCAGTTCAAATCCACCAGCTGCTCCCTGGAAACCCTGTGGGGCAGTTCTACTCTGTCCTATAAGGTCCCTAAGAGTCGAATCAACTCCATGGCAACAGTTTGTTGTTGTTGTTATCAGGTAGAGTGATTTTGCGCATATTATCCTTCTTTTTCAAAATTGTTGTAGCTATTCTAGCTCTTTTGCCTTTCCATAAAAACAATTTAGAATCATTTTGTTTATACCTACAAAACATCTTGCTGGGATTTTGGTAGGGATAGCATTAAAATTACATCAGTTAGGGGAAAATTGACCTCTTTTACTATGTCGAGTCTTCCAAACCAGGAATATAGTGTTTCTCCATTTGTTTAGAGCTTTGATTTCGTTCATTTGATTTGATTCGTTTTGATTTGATTCATTTGTAGTTTTCAGCATACAAAATACAAAATTGTTAGATTTACGTGTATTTTGTTTTTTGAGTGATTGTAAATGGAATGTCATTTTAAATTTTGTTTTCTACATGTTCATTACTAGTATAAAGAAATACAATTGTTTTTTGTATGTTAATCTTATATCCTGCAACCTTGTTGAACTCACTTATTAGTTCTAGGAGGTTTAGTTTTTTGTAGATTTCTTGGGCTTTTTTACATAAACCATCATATTATCTGCAAATAGGGACAGTTTTATTTCTTCCTTTCTGATCTGTATGATTTTTCTTTTCTTTTCTTGCCTTATTATGCTGGCTAGAACTTCCAGTAGGATGTTGAAGAGCAATGATGAGTGTAGACATCCTTGCTTTATTTTCACCATTAAGTATAATGTTAGCTGTAGGGTTTTTTACAGATGTTCTTTACCGTTCTTTATCAAGTTGAGGAAGTTCTCCTCTATTCCTCTCTTCCTAGCTTTCTGAGAGTTTTTATAATTAATGGGAGTTGAATTTTATCAAATACTTTTTCTGTATCAAATTTTATGATCATGTGATTTTTCTTCTTTAGCCTATTAATATGGAGAATTACGTTGACTGAATTTTGAATATTGAACCAGCCTTTAATACTTAGAATAAACCCCACTGGGTCATGATGTACAGCTTTTTATATATTTCTGACTTCTATTTGCTAGCATTTTGTTAATAATTTATGAGGAATATTGGTAAGTAGTTTTCTTTTTTATTGTCTTTGCCTAGTTTTGCTATCTGAGTAATACTTGTTTCATACAATGAGTTGGGAAGTGCTCTCTTTTCTTCTATTTTGTGGAAGAGAATGTGTAGAGTTGCCATTCATTCTTCCTTAAACATTTGGTAGAATTCTCCAGTGAAATTATCTGGGCCTGGAGACATCTTTTTGGAGGATATTTTTTATTACAAATACAATTTCCTTAATAGTTATAGAATTATTCAAATCATCTACTTCATATTGGGTGAGTTGTGGTCATTTTTACTGTTTGAGAAATGGGTCTATTTCATCTAAATTGTCAAATTTCATTTCTGCATGTAGTATTGTTCCCTTATGGTGTCTATTTTCTTTTTTAATATCTGCGAGGTCCTTAGCAATATTCTGTGTTTCAATCTTGATATTAGAAATTTGTGTCTTTTCTTTTTTTTCTTTGTCAATGTTGCAAGACGTTTGTTAAAAGAACCAGATCTTTTAAAAGAATCAGCTTTTTGTTTCATTGCTTTTCTCTATAGTTTTTCATTTCAATTTTATTAATTTCTTCTCTTATCTATATTATTCCCTTTCCTTCATGTGTTTTGGGTTTATTTTGCTTTTCTTTTTCTAACTTCTTGAGGTAAAAGCTTAGATGATTGGTTTGAGATGTTTCCTCAACATCTCAAATAGGCCTTTGGAAAAAAAAAACCCACTGCCCTCAAGTTCATTCCAACTCATAGCAACCTTATAGGACAGAGTAGAACTGCACCATAGGGTTTCCAAGGAGCATCTGGTGGGTTTGAACTGCTGACCTTTTGGTTTGCAGCCAAGCTCTTAACCACTGCACCATCAGGGCTCCCACTGCCTTTAGTGCTATAAATTTCCCTCTCAGCACTGCTTTAGCTGCATCTCCCATAGTTCCAATTTTTTTGTTTCCCTTGGAATCCATGAGATATTTGAAAGTACTGTGTTTAGTTTTCAAATGCTTGGAGATTATACTGTTATCTTTCTGCTACCAATTTCTAGTTTTATTCCGCTGAGGTAAGCGGACAGAAATCTGTATGACTTTTAATCTTTTAAATTTATTGAGATTTGTTTTGTGGCCCAGAATATGGGCTACCTTGGTATATGTTTTGTGGGCATTTTAAAATAATGTGTTTTCTGTTATTGTTGGGTGAAGCATTCTATAAATGTCAATTAGATCTTGTTGGTTGATGATATGGCTGAATTCTTCTATATCTTTGCTGATTCTCTGTTTGTTCTATCAATTTTTGAGAAAGTAGTGCTGAAGTCTCCAACTATAATTGTGGATTTGTCTATTTTTTTCTTTCTTTTTTTATTTCTCTTGTGCATATGTCTTTGTGTCTATTCTGGTCTTTTCATAACTCAGAAGCAATTATATTTAGAACACACCCTACACAGGTATGGCCTCATTAACATAACACAAGAAAAACCCTAATTTCAACCAGGATCACACCCACAGCTACAAGGGCCAGGAATTCAGCACATATTTTGGGGGGACACAATTCAATACATAACATGCTTCATTACCATCAGGTGGGGATGGAAGTCCAGGCTCTACACTCAGCCTTCATTGACCCCTGGAGTAGAATTTTTGTTTCTCCTAAGCCTGGGTGGGAATTGAGTATTATAGGTAAGGAGAAAATGGAAGGGGAAGAATGACAGGCAGAGATGCTACCCTTTGTCAGGTCCTGACACTTTCCAAGCTACCAATGGAGTTCTCTATTTGTAGCTACTTGAAACAGATATCCCTGAGTGACACAAATGGTTTGCACTCGGCTGCTAATCTGAAGGTTGGTGGTTTAAATCCACCCAGCAGCACCAAAAAAGAAAGGCTTGGTGATCTGCTTCCTTAAAGATTACAGCCAAGAAAACCCTATTAAGCAGTTCTCCTTTGTAACGCATGGGGCTGTCATGAGTCCAAATTGACCTGACAGCAATGGGTTGGTTTTTGTTTTGTTTTAAACAACTTAAATATTAAACAACAGGACAGTGGGTAATTAATTGTGACATAGTCATACAATGAAATACTATGCACCAATGACCATAAATGAATGATAGCTACGTGGATCAACATGGATAAATCTCAAGAATATATTGTGCCCAAGAAAAAGCAAGTCACATAAGAAAGCATATATTGTGTTTCTATTTACGTAAAGCCTGAAAACAGGCAAATCTAAACAAGGTATTGTTTAGGGACACCTGAACAGGTAGCATAATGAAAAACTATACAGAATTAAAAGGTACTGATTAGCAAATTTTAAGATAATAGTCGATTCTGGAAGGAGAGGGATGTGACAGGTATACAGCAGCCTTCACAGGTATTGGTAATGCTCTAGTTTAGCAGTTCTCAAACTTTGATCCGTGTCAGAATCAGCTGGGGAATTTGGTAAAAACTAAAAATGCCCAAGTTGTATCCTAACTTATGAGAGTCTGGACCTCTGTGTTCTTTATTAGCTCTCCAGTTGATTCTGATATACACCAAAATTTGATACCCACTATCACAGTTCTTAAGCCAGGTGGTATGTAAACCAGAATTTATTTTATAATTATTTAATTGTATGTGCACTTTATATATACTCTTTTATATGTATAATACATTTCATTTTAAAAATTTTATGTAGTTTCTTTAATATATTTGCCTATACTTTGTAAGCATGAAAACTCTCAGCAGCCCAAGCCTCATGACCATGGCTGGACAGATCTCAAGATACTTTAGGTGACAGTCTCTATTCAGAAGTCAGATTGCCCAGTACTGTTTAAGAGTCAAAACTCCAAACTTGACTTAGCATTAAACCATCTCCCTCTCCCAGTATGCCTGCTTCAGACTAGAAACCTGCAATAGGAAAGGTATAGCATGGTTGACATTATTGACTTCTTTTCCTCCCCCTCTAATCCCCTTCTACAAAGGGCTATTGCAGACCCAGGCATGATGGAGATGGATGGAAATGAGAGATGAGGAGTAGGGTAGCTCCCACTGGAACAAGTACCATTGTAAGGTGCTTAGAAGACTTTGATCCTGACAGAATTTTAGTGTTGACACCATTTTCTGCTGGGCAATTTCATGCGTTCTTAAAAAGCTCCTGCTGGGTGCTCTTTTCTGTAATTTCCTTAACCCAGTAGGGTACATCTCTATATGAGGGTTAGGTTTTGCTATGGCCTTCTTACCCATCCAGGAGACCCTATTGGTGACTCCACACATGTTCTTTCTATCCTGCATGAATCCCATCTGGTCTCTGGGAAACACTTTTGCATTCTTTACACTAAAAAATTCTTGAAGTTCAGGCTGAATCCAACACAACAGCCTCTTATGGGTAAACCTGCCTCTTTCCCTGGCTAGAGTCAGACCCCAGCCCAGAATGTACATTAGCTAGCTCAGGCAGAGATCTGGGACCAGGGATGCAGAAAACATGTTTCAAAGCTCTTGTAGTGGTTCCAATGGCACTACCTTCATTAGATTTTGAGTCAGAAGACTGTAAACAAAAATAGTGAGGTGGGGACTCAAAGCCAGAAAGCTCTCTCTATATCCAAATCCCTCTTTTTGTTCATTCCCCAATCCTTTTTTTATTTCTTTGTTTGACTAAGAAATCCAAGAGTTTTGAAACTGTTTTTCAGACAATTTCTTTTGAGAATCTGCATGTGTAGGTTTTCCTCACACTCACTCTGATATCTGAAATCTGTCCTATTGGTATCTCAGACAGAATTGAAGAAGAGTCCCATCCTAACATCCACTTAACAATCTCTTCCTCTTCCACTGTTCCTATCCTACCTCCAGTTACTCAGGCTAGAAACTTGAAATTTTCATTCCTGATTTCTCCCCCTCCTTCACTCTCCCAAACCCAATTCATTAGTAAGTATAAATAATACATAACAACCACACACACACACACACACAAACTTGTTAAAAGATTATTGCATATCTTGGATCCTTATACATTTTTCCACCTCCTCTGTCAGAATGTTGTTGATCCAAGCTGCTGCCATCATCTGTCACCAGGACTATTATAATAATCTTCTAATTGGTCTTCTTTCAGTTTTGCTCTCCCTACAGCCCTTTCTCCACAGAGCAGTTTGAGTGACTTTTGTTTATTATTTTTTTAACTTAACTAATCTTAGACTTAGAGAAAAGTCGCAAAAAATAGTACAGAGAGCTACCTTATACCCCTCACTCAGGTTACGCTAATGTTAACATCTTACATAACCATAGTGCACTTAACCCAGTAGGGTACATCTTTATATGAGGGTCAGGTTCTGCTATGGCCTTCTTACCATCCGGTAGACCCTACTGGTGAAACCAGGAAATTCACATTGGTACAATACTATTAACTAAACTACAGGCCTTATTCTAATTTCAGCAGTTTTCCCAATAATGTCCTTTTTTTTCTGTTCCAGGATCCTATCCAGGATCCCACATTGCATTAAGTTGTTAACTCCTCCAATCTATAAAAGTTCCTCATTCTTTCCTTGTCTTTTATGACCTTGGCACTTTGAAGAGTATTAATCAGTTATTTTGTCAAACGACCCTCAGTCTGGGTTTTTCTGATGTTTTCCCATGATTTGAATGAGGCAGTGTGGTATGCCTTTACTTAAATGCTTTTTATGGCCTCCACTACACTAAGAATAAAAAGCAAAGGCCACATACCAATCCTGGCATCATCGAGCCCCTAATTTTTGCTCTTAATTCACCTTAGGTTATTCTGGTCTGGCCACAGTGGGTGTTGTAGTTTTAATTTCTCAGGAAGCAGACTCTGAGATGGAGTTTAATGTGTAGGATGTTTATTAGAGAGTGCCCTTGGGACAACCCCTGTGAAAGGAAGAAAAGGAAGCGAAGTTAGCATGAGGTGAGTATGAGCTACAATGCAGGCCTAGTGACAAGCCCTGCTGACCATTCTGGGAGCTCTGGAGCTAGAATAGTCTTTCAATGGCTTTGAAATGAGATGGCCAGGCCTTTTACTCCTACATGAGTATGCATATGACATGCACCTTGGAAAAGATGTGACCTTGGCCAGCCAGCTTTCTGTGGCTGAGGCAGACTCTGAAGGAGCTGACACTGAAGCCTGTCTGCCCTTAGCACTTCCAGAAACCAGGGCCAGAAGTCCTTCACTGAGAGGGGATCTAGGTGGCACATCACAGTGTTCCACCACACTTTCAGTTCAAGGTCCTTTAGAAATTTTTGTGTACTTGTCCTTCTAGCTGGTATCCTTCACCCTGGCTCTTTGCATGGGTAACTCATCCTCATACTTCAGAAATTAGCTAAAATATCAGTGTCCCATTGAGGCCTTCCTGGTTTCCTTCTTACCACTGCATAATTTATGAGTACATATCAGTTTACTGATTTACTGTCTGTACCTGAGGCTGTGAGCTCCATAAAGACAAGAAGCACATCAATTTGATTCACCTCTGTTTATCACCATTTAACAGGTGCTCAGCTCATAGCGAGACCTCAATAAATCCTCTACAAATGAATGAATGGCAAACTAAATGGATGAACTGAAATGGAATACATCTCTGGATTTTGGGACAGAACTTCAAAGTATGGTAAATAATCACAGAACAACCCGAATATGATCCAGGTTAAGTAGTGTGATGCAGTCTCCATAAGTAGTGGGTTCAGGGACTGGAAAACACAGTGAGAGGCTCAGAAATCAGGGACAGTCACACCTGTAGTTGAAGATGAAACACATTTTGTATTAAGTTTGTTTAAAAGACTAAAATGTCTTAGCTTTGGTGATAACTTACATACTTTTGCATTAAATCTGTCTAAAAGACTCAACACATTAGCTCATTATCCTTTTCTAAAGCATATAGTTTCCAAGGAACAATGTCACAACATTTTAAGTTTTAAATACTAAAGACAAACTCCTTAAGACAACTCCTGCTGTTGGTAATTACATATGAATAACATACCGACCTTAGAGATAGCAATTTTTAAATGTTTGTGTGCATCAAAATCTTCTGGAGATTTGGTTAAAATGCAGATTCCTGGGCTCCATAGCTGGTATTTCTGATTTGGCAAGTCTGTCTGAAGTGGAAATCTGCCTTTTAAGCCACAGCCTCAGATGATTCCGCTGCGGACAAATGAGGATTACATTTTGAGGAACACCTGACTAGGTAAATTGGCAGTAATTGTCCCTCTGCCTCTTCTCTCCACCACAACTGCCGTCATATCATCACACCCATTCTCCTTCCTTCTGGTAAAGAACTGGCAAATGAGTTTATTGAAGCCCACAGAACTCTTCGAGATGCATTGGCTTGATGTGGAATGCCCTTGCAAGTACAGAAATTTGGGTCCAACTAAGGGTTCCTTAGTTTAATTCAAATGTTTGCAGCATCATGTAGGGCATCATTTGCTTTTCATAAAAAAAAGAACCAGAGAGGGAAGAAACAGTGCAAAAGGATTTGCTTGGGGTTGAGGCAGAGCGGGTGGGCAGCTCTGGGAGAGCCTGGAGGTGCAGCTCTGTCACTGAGTGGACAAGCATAGTGACTTTAATAAATAAATAAATAAATAAATAAAGGCAGTTAAATGAAGACATTTTTTGTAATCTGACTTAGCCAGACCCAGCTCAGTCGAGGCTCTTAAAATAAATGGGAGTCGGAGAATTTCATATTTATCTCCATGTTGGACTTCTGTATTTAACAGGCCTCACTTTTTTCCATACCCAAGAGCATTCGTGGAATGCAGGAGCAAGCTCAGCTAACTTGATGATGGAATTTATTATCGTAAATTTTAAATGAACCACCAGAGCCAATGTGTGCAATGCAGAGGACTAGAACAAGTGAAATCCAGTTTGGCCTCCACTATGATTAGCACTATAGAAGAGATTACATTTTCTATTTTTATTATTGTTCTTATGATTATTCAAGTATTGTCTTAGTCATCTAGTGCTGCTATAACAGAAATATCACAAGTGGATGGCTTCAACAAAGAGAAATTTATTTTTTCACGATAAAGTAGGCTAAAAGTTCAAACTCAAGGAGTCAGCTCCAGGGGAAGGCTTTCTCTCCCTATTGGACTTCTCGTCAATCTTCCCCCGGACTAGGAGCTTCTCCGAGCAGGGACCCCGTGTCCAAAGGACATGCTCTGCTCCCAGCACTGCTTTCTTGGTAATACGAGGTCCCCCCTCTCTGCTCGCTTCCCTTTCCTTTTTATCTCTTGAGAGATAAAAGGTGGTGCAGGCCACACTCCAGGGAAATTCCATTTACATTGGATCAGGGATATGTCCTGGGTAAGGGTGTTACAATCCCACCCTAATCCTCTTTAGCATAAAATTACAGTCACAGAATAGAGAACAACCACATTGACACATATTTTGGAGGGGACACAATTCAATCCATGACAAGTATTAATACACATATTTCTTAAAAACTCACTTTAATTTGGTAACACAGCTGACCACAGAAAGGTGAATTATTTATATTCTCACTTTACCTATTTATATTGTGACTGAAAAGTTGTGCTCTTTTATTTAATTGGGGTTAAAGTAGAGGTGAAATCACATGAATCAGTCATGAAAATGGAGAGGCAAGATTAAAAATAAACAAACCAGTTCTGTATCCATCATTTAACTATTTTTCATCTCATTTTAACTGAGGCAAAGAGAAAGCTTAATTTTTCACCCTTGGCTATGATTTCACTGTGTGTTGAAAGCAAATAAATAGTTTCTGGATTTTCTTTTATGAAGACAGAACTTTTTTTGAAAAGAAATTATTGCTTCAAACATCTTTGTCTTGCATGAGGAACAAATAAAAGAGACTCCAATGATCAGACTATGTTTGCAACAGTTGTTTGTTAAGCCTGGGAGTCTTTAAAAACAAGTATACAATTATTCATCTAATCTAAATTTTGCATTTTTCTATTTTCAGGTCAAGCTCCAAGAGTTTGAGGTCGAATTTTGATGGAACACCCAGATGTTCTCAGCTGTCATGGAGAATACTTACCATTTTTGCTTGCGTATTTTCCCATATATTGGCAGATGATTAGTTATTAGTATAGAGGAAAGAAGTGGATTAAGGAGCGAAACTATCATTCACTGTAGCCTGGGGACTCTTGCTGTGCCTCAAGGCTGTCAGCTTTATTGTATTCTCTGAGAAATACTCCATCATTTCACATGTGGCTAATAATATCATAATAAAAATTAAAGACAGCAATAAGAAGAAGAAAAGGAAATTACATCTATTGAACCACTATTATCTTCTAGGTTAATATATTTAATCCTCCCACCCATCATGTGTTGAAGTTACTATTAGACCCATTCTACAGATGAGGAAACTGATGATTAGCTATGTTCAGGTCAAACAGGTGGTAAGTATGAAGGCAGGATTCAAATCCAAGACTGTCTAATTCTAGAGAAGACATGTTTGCAGTGGCATGCTGTTCCCAGAAACAAAAATCTTGCATTTATTGAGTTCCTACTGTGCCCAAATATTCTAAGCTCATTATCTCATTTAATCTTGGCAATACATCAGAAAGATACTATTGTTCACATTTATAAAAAAGGTTCTAGGCTTCATAAAAGTTTTTAAATAACTTACACAAAGCATCTCTATAAAACGTGTAAGCAGGTAAGAGGCAGAACGAAGTCTGTGTCATTCCAAAGTCTGAGATCTTCCCACCAAATATTAACATCTTATTAGAATGATACATTTGCCATAATTGTTGTTTATGTAGTTAGTTGCCTCCGAGTTAGCTCTGACTCATAGCAATCTTATGTATAACAAAACAAAGTGTTTTCCTGAACTGCACCATCTTCACGATCTTTGATATGCTTGAGTCCGTTGTTGTGGCTATTGTGCCAATTCATCTTATTGAGGGTTTCCCTCATTTTTGCTGACCCTCTACTTTGCCAAACATGATGTCCTTTTACAATGATTGGTCTTTCCTGATGATGTGTCCAAAGAAAGCAAGACAAAGTCTTGCCATCCTCGCTTCTAAGGAGCAGCCTGGTTGTATTTCTCCTATTTATTTTTTTCCTCCTTTTGGCAGTCCATGGCATATTCAATATTCTTCACCAACACTACAAATCAAATACATTAATTTTCATTGTCCAGCTTTCACATGCATATGAAGTGATTGAAAAGACCATGGCTTGCCTAAGGTACAGCTTAATTATCAAAGTGACTTCTTTGTTTTTTAACACTTTAAAGAAGTCTTTTGCAGCAGATTTGCCCAGTGCAACATATCATTAGATTGCTGATCCAAGTAGAATGAAATCATTGACAATTTCAGTTTTTTCTCCATTTATCATGATACTGGTTTTTGGTCCAGTTGTGAGGATTTTTGTTTTCTCTACACTTGGTTGTAATCCGTACTGAATGCTGTAGTCTTTGGCCTTCATTGGCAAGTGCTTCAAGTCATCTTCATTTTGGCAAGCAAGGTTATATCATCTGCATATGTTAATGAGTTTTCCTCCAGTCCTGATGCTGGGTTCGTCATATTATCTGACTTGTTGGGAGGGAATAAGTAAGGTGAAAGCAGGCAACTCTGCCACACACTTTTTCCAATTTTGAACCATGCAGTATTCCCTTATTCTGTTCAAACAACTGCCTCTTGATCTGCGTACAGGTTCTTCGTGAGCACAATTAAGTGTTCTGGAATTCCCAGTCTTCACAATGTTATCCATGATTTATTATGATCCACACAGTCAGATGCCTTCGATAAAACATAGGTAAACATCTTTCTGGTATTCTCTGCTTTTGGCCAGGATCTCTCTGACATCAGCAATGATATCCCTCGTTCCACATCCTCTTCTGAATCCAGCTGGAACTTCTGGCAGTTCCCTGTGGATGTACGGCTATAGTCATTTTTCAATTATTTTCAGCAAAATTTTTTTAATGTGCAATATTAATAATATTATTTCCTAATTTCCACATTAATGAGCCATTACTAAACAAACAAACAAAAAAAACAAACCCATTGCCTTTGAGTCGATTTCTACTCATAGCAACCCTATAGGGCAAAGGAAACTGCTCCGTCGGGTTTCCAAGGAGCACCTGGTGAATTTGAACTGTTGACCTCTTAGTTAGCAGCGTAGCTCTTAACCACTATGCCACCAGGGTTTCCAAACCATTGTTAGTACATTATTATTAACTAAAATCCTTACTTTATTATATTAGTTTTTACCTAATTTCCTTTTTCTTTTCCAGGATCCCATCAAGGATACCACATTCCATTTTGTTGTCATGTCTCCTTAAACTCCTCTTGACTGTGACAGTTTCTCAGACTTTCCTTACTCTTGATGACCTTGACAAGTTTGAGGGGTGCTGGTTCAGGCATTTTGTAGAATGTCTCTCAACTGGAATTTATCTGATGTTTTTCTCATGATTAGCCTGGGGTTATGGATTTGTGGAGGAAGACAATAGAGGTGAAGTGCCATTCTCATTGCATCACGTAAAGGGTACATCCAATCAGCACGATCTGTCAGTGTTAATGTTAAACTTGATCACCTGGCTAAGATAGTGTTTGGCAAGTTTCTCCATTATAAAGTCATTTTTCTCCTTTTTGTACCGTAGTCTTTAGAAGGAAGTCACTTAAGGAATGAAGAGTTAAGTTCCATCTCCTTGAAGGTGGAGTATCTATGTAAATTATTTGGAATTCTATTCAGATTTTTCTATTATCTCTGATTTATTTATTTATTTAATCATTTGTTTATATCAATGTGGATTCATGGATATTTATTTTATATTTGGGTTTAAATCCAATACTACTTTATTTAACTTGCTGCTCAAATTGTTCCAGCTTTGGCCGCTCAAGAGCACTTTCATTTGGCTCCTGTGTCCCTTTTACATGCCCCTTGCATTGTGATGGAAACCCTGGTGGTGTAGTGGTTAAGAGCTATGGCTACTAACCAAGAGGTCGGCAGTTTGAATCCACCAGGTGCTCCTTGGAAACTCTATGGGGCAGTTCTATTCTGTCCTATAGGGTCACTATGAGTCGAAATTGACTCGACAGCAATGAGTAGGGGTAGCATTGTGATCATATTTGTTTGTTTGCTTGCTTGCTTGCTTGAACACTTCCTTACTTTCTGGCACCACAAGATGCTCCAAGCTCATCTTGTATATTTCTTCCCCAGTCCTAGAATCAGCCATTTCTCCGAGGAGTCTTGGATCCTTTTATTAGAGAATTGTGTTGGAAATCAAGATCTGGGTTTCTAGGTGTGCTCGTGGGTGCTACTGTGGTGTCGTTTCTTTTAGGACCTCTCAGTTGACAGAACAGGGAGATATATGTGTATATACTAGTCTGTATATATACACGTATCTATAAATATTTCTATATGTAAGCATATGTATCTATATTAAGCTAAACATGTATTCATATTGATGTCTAACTCTAATCCATTAAAATATGCCTAATGGTTTTTGTACACTTATATCAGAGCCAGAAGAATTTTTTTTTAAAAATACAATTGCAAAACTTATTCATGTGGTAGCAAAGGAACATGCCATGTATTCTTTTGCCTTTAATCTATTAAAACACACACACACACATACATACTCACACATTACAAAAGCCATTTTAAGTGTAACATGATCAATAATTCAAACTCTGTTAGGAAAGCCAAAATAAAGAACAGGGCCCTTTTAAAATGTTGACAGTTGTGGGAAACAAAATTCCCTTGTTAGTTTAAAGACCTAACTTCTCTCCTAAACAGCAAGAACAAAAAATAGCAGCCCTGTGTATAAAACAAATATGGAAACACCACCAGGATTGAAAATCCTAGTACAGTACATAGCAACTGCCAATTTTAGGGAATTTCCAGAGGTCTGGGAACTACTGTTGTTTGCCCTCAAGCAAAAATTAGGAGAAAAAAGTTCCCTTACCTGTTGTTAAGTGCCAAAACATGTATCAAGTTTTCTTTGATGCAAGAGTTTCTTGGGAGGTTTACATGTGAATGGAGGGAGCAAAGAGGCAATGACAGGTTTTTTCTCTGTGTTACCTTTTGTAATTTTCCCAAGCATAACAAATGCTCAACTCCCAGAGGAATCAGCTGAGATGGGGAAAAGCTGGATACCAACCAGACGTGTCTTTTTCATCTTTGCCAAATTAAGGTGTCCAAATGGCTCCTTCTATTTGAAATAACCGTGGGTGTCCTTGAAGAGACAGACACAACAGGTAATGCTTAAATAGAGCTGGCTGTGTCACTAGACCTGGGTAAAGTGTTCCCATGGAACCCTGAGCTGTGTTCCATGGTGCTGTTGATGAATTGACATGCTATCTTGGTCAGTCAGTCAATTTAATGATCAATGCAGCCCAACAATGGCTCTGTATTTTTTTAGCTGAATTATCTGGTTATTTTACTGAATTGGTTAAATCAGCTGACTACATTAGAGCCAAAGGGGAGAGACTGTGCTTACCTAGAAAAAAAAATGTGGGGAAAAGTATAATCTATGCAGTTTGTGTTTCTTTAAAATGATTATTTATTGAACTTTCTTTTTAACTACCATTTTCTATGCTCAGCACCAGGCCAGGTGCAGCTATGAAAGTGGACAAACCAAACTCATGGAGTTTACAGTTTAGATGGCAGGAGAGAGACTTTGAACAAATTATCACACAAATAAATATATACAAATGATGAGCATGTTTTACTCTATAATTAAAAAATGAAGGTGTCTTAGTTTTTCTAGTGCTGCTATAACAGAAATACCACAAAGTGGATGGCTTTAACAAAGAAATTTATTCTCTCACAGTCTACTAAGCTAGAAGTCTGAATTCAGGGTGTCAGCTCCAGGGGAAAGCTTTCTCTCTCTGTCTGTTCTGGCGGAAGGTCCTTGTCATCGATCTTCCCCCGGTCTAGGAACTTCTCAGCTCAGGGACCTGGGTCCAAAGGACACGCTATTCTCCTGGCTTTTGTTTCTTAGTGGTATAAGGTCCCCTGTCTCTGCTCATGTCTTTATTTTATATTTCAAAAGAGACTGACTCAACATACAACCTAATCCTATAGATTGAGTCCTGCCTCATTAACATAACTGCCTCTAATCCTGCCTCATTAACATCATAGAAGTAGGATTTACAACACATAGGAAAATCACATCAGATCACAAAATGGTGGACAACCACACAATACTGGAGAATCATGGCCTAGCCAAGTAGGCACACATTTTGGGGGGACACAATTCAATCCATAACAGAAGGGAAAAGCATTTTAAAAAAAAAAGTAATGCAAAATAGTTTACGGAAATTTCTTTTTTCCTTCCTTCCTCCTTCCCTCCCTCCCTTGCTTACCTCCATATTTTCTTTCTTTCTTTCAACTTCTTCTTCCTTTCCTTTCTTTCTTAACTTCTGTCTTAATTTCTTCCTTCCTTTCTTTCTCCTTTGTGTTGGAGAATGTGTCTTTTAAAGGAGGTTGGAATATGTAAATATAAGATAAACCTAAGAGACAATATGAAGAGTTTCCCCAAGTATAAACCATGGAAAGAGGAAAGATAACAGGGCCTAAGAAAAGAGGTGGAGGAGGGAAGAAAAAACACCTAAGGCTCCATGAGTTCATTTTTTTTTAATAATTTTTATTTTGCTTTAAGTGAAAGTTTACAAATCAAGTCAGTCTCTCACACAAAAACCCATATACACCTTGCTACACACTCCCAATTACTCTGCCCCTAATGAGATAGCCCGCTCTCTCCCTCCACTCTTTCTTTTCGTGTCCATTTCACCAGCTTCTAGCCCCCTCCACCCTCTCATCTCCCCTCCAGGCAGGAGATGCCAACATAGTCTCAAGTGTCCACCTGATCCAAGAAGCTCACTCCTCACCAGCATCCCTCTCCAAACCTTTGTCCAGTCCAATCCATGTCTGAAGAGTTGGCTTCGGGGATGGTTCCTGTCCCGGGCCAACAGAAGGTCTGGGGGCCATGACCACTGGGGTCCTTCCAGTCTCAGTCAGACCATTAAGTCTGGTCTTATGAGAATTTGGAGTCTGCATCCCACTGCTCTCCTGCTCCCTCAGGGGTTCTCTGCTGTGTTAGGGCAGTCATTGGTTGTAGTTGGGCACCATCTATTTCTTCTGGTCTCAGGATGACGTAGTCTCTGGTTCATGTGGCCCTTTCTGTCTCTTGGGCTCGTAATCACCTTGTGTCCTTGGTGTTCTTTGTTCCCATTTGATCCAGGTGGGTCAAGACCAATTGATACATCTTAGATGGCTCCTTGCTAGCGTTTAAGACACCAGACGCCACTCTTCAAAGTGGGATGCAGAATGTTTTGTTAATAGATTTTATTATGCCAATTGACTTAGATGTCCCCTAAAACCATGGTCCCCAGGCCCCTGGCCCCGCTACGCTGGCCTTCGAAGCATTCAGTTTATTCAGGAAACTTCTTTGCTTTTGGTTTAGTCCAGTTGTGCTGATCTCCCCTGTATTGTGTGCTGTCTTTCCCTTCACCTAAAGTAGATCTTATCTACTATCTAATTAGTGAATGCCCGTCTCCCACCCTCCCTCTCTCCCCCCTCTTGTAACTACAAAAGAATGTTTTCTTCTCAGTTTAAACTATTTCTCAAGTTCTTATTTTAGTGGTCTTATCTAATATTTGTTCTTTTGCAACTGACTAATTTCACTCAGCATAATGCCCTCCAGGTTCCTCCATATTATGAAATGTTTCAGAGATTCCTCACTGTTCTTTACCGATGCGTAGTATTCCACTGTGTGAATATACCATAATTTATTTATCCATTCATCCGTTCATGGGCACCTTGGTTGCTTCCATCTTTTTGCTGTCGTAAACAGTGCTGCAGTAAACATGGGTGTGCATATATCTGTTTGTGTAAAGGCTCTTATTTCTCTAGGACATATTCCAAGGACTGGGAATGCTGGATCCTATGGTAGTTCTATTTCTAGCTTTTTAAGGAAGTGCCAAATTGATTTCCAAAGTGGTTGTACCATTTGACATTCCCACCAGTAGTGTATAAGTGTTCCAATCTCTCCACAGCCTCTTCAACATTTATTATTTTGTGTTTTTTGGACTAATGCCAGCCTTGTTGGAGTGAGATGAAATCTCATTGTAGTTTTGATCTGCATTTCTCTAATGGCTAATGACTGTGAACATTTCCTCATGTATCTGTTAGCTACCTGAATGTCTTCTTTAGTGAAGTGTCTATTCATATCTTTTGCCCATTTTTTAATTGGGTTATTTGCCTTTTTGCAGTTGAGTTTCTGCAGTATCATGTAGATTTTAGAGATCAGGTGCTGATCAGAAATGTCGTAGCTAAAAACTTTTTCCCAGTCTGTAGGTAGTCTTTTAACTCTTTTGGTGAAGTCTTTGCATGAGCATATGTGTTTGATTTTTAGGAGCTCCCAGTTTTCTAGTTTTTCTTCTGCATTCTTAATAATGTTTTGTGTACTGTTTATGCCATGTATTAGGGCTCCTAATGTTGTCCCTATTTTTTCTTCCATGATCTTTATCATTTTAGATTTTATATTTAGGTCTTTGATCCATTTTGAGTTAGTTTTTGTGCATGGAGTGAGGTATGGGTCTTGTTTCATTTTTTTGCAGATGGATATCCAGTTATGCCAGCAGCATTTGTTAAAAGACTGTCTTTTCCCCATTTAACTGTTTTGAGGGCTTTGTCAAATATCAGCTGCTCATATGTGGATGGATTTATGTCTGGATTCTCAACTCTGTTCCATTGGTCCACGTATCTGTTGTTATACCAGTACCAGGCTGTTTTGACTACTGTGGCGCATCCCAGAAGTTTTGCTATGTTGTATCTTCGCTTTAGAAAACCCTGGTAGCATAGTGGTTAAGAGCAATGGCTGCTAACCAAGAGGTCGACAGTTCGAATCCACCAGGGGCTCCTTGGAAACTCTATGGGGTGGTTCTGTGTCCTATAGGGTTGCTGTGAGTTGGAATCAACTTGAGGGCAACCAGTTTTTTGGTTTTGGATCTTCACTTTTATTCATCTCAAAATATTTTCTAAATTCCTTTGTAATTCATTCTTTGACCCATTGGTTATTTAATAGTATGTTGTTTAATTTCCATACATTTGTGAGTATTCAGTTTTATTCCGTTATTCATTTCTAGTTTTGCATCACTTTGACCAGAGAACATATTTACATGATTTCAATCCTTTTGAATTTACTGAGGCTTGTTTTATGGCCTAGCATATGTTCTATCTTGCAGAATGTTCCAGGGGCACTGAAGAAGAATGTGTGTTCTGTTGTTGTTGCATGGATTTTTCTAAAGATGTCTGTCTAGCTGGTTTATAATGTTCAAATCTTCTATTTCTTTGTTGATTTTCTTCCAAGTTATTCTATCTATTGTTGAAAGTGGGGGTATTGAGGTCTCCAGTTATTACTGTTGAATGACCCACATATTTTTATTTTAGCTCTATAGATATTTCCTGTTCTGCCCTCTACCTATTTTCTATACTTGCAAAACACATTTAAACGCTAACATCCCACCACTGCTCATCCACCTCTGCTCCTATTACCCACATACACACTGATACCACCCATCACCGTCGAGATGATTCCAACTCATAAAAACCCTATAGGACAGAGTAGAACTGCCAAGGAGTGGCTGTGGTTTCGAACACACCAGGGAGAGACAAAAAAAAAATCTTTGGGGATGGATGGAAGTAAGTTTGGGGGATCCCCTGGGCTTGGTGGTAGAAAGATAGCACACTAGTGGCAGACTTAAAAAACCAAGTCAGGTTAAATCTGACTGATGTCTGAATTCAGTTAAACTAGGAATCTTCAAGGCTCAAGGCCCTAAATTGCACAGTAAAGATCACAGATGAGTATGATTTCATGATTAGTTAATTTTCAACAGGGATGCCAAGACAATTCAATGAAGAAAAGAATGGTCTTTCTAACAAATGGTGCTAGGACAACTGGATATCCACATGCAAAAAAAGAAGCTAAACTCTTACCTAATGCATGTACATAAATTAACTCAAAAGGGTTCATAGACCCAAATGTAAGAGCTAAAACTATAAAATCCTTAGAAGAAAACATAGGAGTAAATTCTTACACCAAAAATGCCAGGAATAAAAAAGTATTAATTGGACTTTATTAAAACTAAAAACTGTTGTGCTTCAACAGACACTATTAATAAAGTAAAAAGACAAACCACAGAATCAGAGAGAATACTTGCAAATAATATATCTGATAAGGGACTTTTAACCAGAATAAACAAAAAAACTCTTACAACTCAACAACAAAAGATAAATAAGCAAATCAGCAAAGGATCTTAATATGCATTTCTCCAAAGAAGATATAAAAGTGGCCAGCAATCTAATGCTCAATATTATTAGTTACTAAAAAAACCCATTTCCATTGAGTCGATTCCAACTCATAGCAACCGTATACGACAAAGTAGAACTGTCCCATAGGGTTTCCAAGGATCAGCTGGTGGATTAGAACTCCTGACTTTTTGGTTTTGCAGCCAAACGCTTAACCGCTGGGCCACTAGGGCACCTATTAGCCATTAGGGAAATGTAAATCAAAACCACAAGGAGGTACCACTTCACACGCACAAGAATAGCTCAATCAAAAGGTGGACAATAATAATTGTTGGTGAGGATGTGCAGGAATGGGAACTCTCCTACATTGCTGATTGTGTCAAGTCGGTTCTGAATCATAGTGACCCTGTGTACAACAGAATGACACACTGCCTGGTCCTGTGCCACGTTCACAATCAATTGTTGCTTCGTTTGAGTCCATTGTTGCAGCCACTGTGCCAATACATTTTGTTGAGGGCCTCCCTCTTTTTCGCTGGTAGGAATGTACAATGGTGTAGCCTCATTGGGAAACAGTTTGACTACTGCTCAAATAGTTAAACATAGAGTTACTGTGTGACCCATCAATTCCATTCTGGGGTATATATCCAAGAGAATTAAAAATATATGTTCACATGAGCACTTGTACACAAATACAGCATCATTATTCATAAAGTAAAAAATGGAAACTCCCAAATGTCAAGCAAGTGATGAATGGATAAACAAAACATGCTATATCCATACAATGTAATATTATTTGGCCATAAAAAGGAATGAAGTACTGATACATGGTACAACAACAAAAAAACCTTAAAAACATTATGCTTAGTTAAAAAACCAGACACAAAATCCCACATATTGTATGAGTCCATACAATCATTAAAAAATCACTGAATTGTGCTTGTTAAATATTGAACTTTATGATATTGGGTTATATCTCAATAAAGCTGTTATTAAAAAAAAAGATGAAGAATATAACTTCCAAACTCTTAAGAAAGTCACAATTTAGCATGGGTGAAATTGAGTCATTGCTGGTGTTCAGAGTTGAGTCTCTGCCTTGGCTTCTCATCCAAGATGTCAGTGACCTCAAGACATGTACCTGTCGCCTACCTACCCCATCCCCATCGCCGTCAAATCCATTCTGACTAGTAGTGATCTTATAGGGCAAAGTAGAACTATCCTATAGTGTTTCCAAGGATGCAAATGTTTACAGAAGTAGACTGCCACATCTTTCTCCCAAAGAGCAAGTGGCAGGTTCAAAAAACTGACCTGTTGGTTAGCAGCTGAGTGCTTTAACCACTGTGCCACCAGGGATACTCACCTACCTAGGGGGAGTTAAATACCTCTGAACATCAAAGGAACCCACCAACTGATGCCAGAATCCATTATCCCAACATTCTGCCATCAGGACTCTTGTGTACACACAGTAGACACTCAAAAGCGTTTGTTGAAATAAATTGCTTTCCACCAAATTCTATCAGCTTGTCTGTGGGAAACTTACGTTAATCCCCAGCTGGGTCACCCTGATTCTAACCACCTGTGCTGTGTATCTGACTGGTTACTACCTCAAAGATCTTTTTTGTTTTTACTGCCTGCACTAGTGGATGTTGAGTCCTCAGTATTCTTGGTCTGGCTTGTTCCACTTCACTCAAGTTCTATTTCTAACTGTGCTGGGCAGATCGCCTTCCAACTGTCTGTGAAATGACTTCAGCCTGCCGGAGAGGCAATGTGGTCTTATACAATAGCATGGGGTTAAGAGTTTGAGCTTCCACATTCTTCAATTTAGATCAATGGCAAAGCCTGGTCTCCCATGTTACTTTCCCCCACTGTGGCCAGAGTAATCTTTAAAAAATGTAAATTGGATCATGCCTCTTTTCTGCTTAATTGCTAACATGAATTGAGTGTTTAATATTAAGTACACTTCTAAGCCCTTTATGTCTATTGACTCATTAAATCTTGACAAGATTAGGTATTATTATTCCCATTGTATAGATGAGCAAGCTAAGGCATAGAAAGGATACGTTGCTTGTCCAAAATGACACATCTACTAAGTGGTTGGACTGAGACATGAAAGACACGAATTGAGAATCCTTGATCTTAGCACTACACCACCCCCTTCTCAATAGTTGTGCATATCACCAAAACTAAAATCCTCACCATAGTCTTTAAGACCTGCATGATCTGGCTGCTGCCTTCTTGTTCAACATCATCTCCTATCACCTCCAAGCACCCTCCAGCCATGCCAGCCTGCTGTCAGTTTCTAGTATGTGTCAAATCTGTCCTACCTCAGTCTTCAAGATGACATATTTGCTTTTTAACACTTTATAGAGGTCTTTTGCAGCAGATTTGCCCAATGCAATACATCTTTTGATTTCTTGACTGCTGCTTCCATGGGTGTTGATTGTGTATCCAAGTAAAATGAAATACTTGACAACTTCAATCTTTTCTCCATTTATCATGATGTTTCTTATTGGTTCATTTGTGAGGATTTTTGTTTTCTTTATGTTGAGGTGTAATCCATAGTAGCATTCAGTAACTATTATATATTGAAGAAAGAGAATTAATAAAGAGGAGAGTTGTTGAGGACTAGAATTTGTACGGGAAGTCTTTATATAAGAGGTATACTTGAATGACTTCATCATTTGCCAAAAGCTTTTTTTTTCAAACATAAAAGATAGACCAGACTTAATGGTCTGACTGAGACTAGAAGGACCCCAGAGGTCATGGTCCCCAGACCTTCTGTTAGCCCAAGACAGGAACCATTCCCAAAACCAACTCTTCAGACAGGGATTGGACTGGACTATGGGATAGAAAATGATACTGGTGAAGAGTGAGCTTCTTGGATCAAGTAGACACATGAGCAATGTGGGCAGCTCCTGTCTGCAGAGGAGATGAGAGGGCAGAGGGGGTCAGAAGCTGGCTGAATGGACACAAAAATAGAGTGGAGAGGAGTGTGCTGTCTCATTGGGGGAGAGCAACTAGGAGTATATAGCAAGGTGTATATAAATTTTTGTATGAGAGACAGACTTGATTTGTAAACTTTCACTTAAAGTACAATAAAAATTTTTTAAAAACAAAAAAGATATGCATTTTTAAGGCTCCTTAGGAAGAAAAAATTTCTTGCAAAACAACATATCAATTATTTAAGTATAAATGTGAAAATACGATATGGATAATTTTATTGCAAAAAGCCATGGGCTAAAGTTATATGTGAACCTACAAAGAAGATAAATTTTGCCAAACACTTAAACAGTGACAAGGTTTAACACCATTTGCCAAACCCAAAAAGCTACAGACCATATCTACACCCACCTTCTGAAAGGCCAGCTGATTTAGTCTTCACAATGGTGGCTGCTTAGGAACCAATTCTTTTTCAATTCAAATGAGTGATCAAGAAGACAGATATGAATTAATTCAGTTGTAGTACAGGCTGTTCATTTCATTTTACTCATACTCAATTGACCTAAATTTTGTAATTTTTCTAATACAGTGCTTAAGACAAAGTCTCTGGAGTCACAGTGCTTGACTTTGAATCCCAGCTCTATCATTTAACCCGTGTGACTTCAGACAAATTACTTTACTGGTCTATAAAAGGGGACTAATGATAATACCTGCCTTAGTGAATGTAAACTGCTTCACAGAACTTCTAAATAAATTTTAGATAGTGGTAGTGGTCATTTGTGGGGAAAAGCACTGAATTGGCTATCAGGAGATCTGAGTTCTAGAACCAGTTCTACCACTAAGTAGTTGTAGGACTTTAGGGAAATCTCTTGGTCATGCTCTCTGCCAACTTCCCTTTCTGTTAATGAGGCATTTACATGATCGTGTGTTTCAGGTATCTATTGCTGCATAACAAAACAGCAACTCGATTTCTCATGATTCTTGGGGTTGATTAGCAGCAACTGAGGTGTTCTTTTGTTCCATATAGTATAGCTGAAGTCACTCCTGTGACTGCATTCAGCTGGGAGTTTGGCTGGGGCTGGAATATGCAAGATGGCCTCTAGGGTCTCTCTCTTCATGCTGTCTCATCATTCCATAGTTTAGCTCAAACTTCTTTACAACAAAGCTTCCAAGAGGGGCTATTCCAGGAGGACATGCCCCATAGGAAAGAACTTATCAAGCCTCTGCTTGCATCTTGCTTGCTGGCATTCCATTGGCCAAAGCCAGTCAGATGGAAAAGCTCAGAGTCAGTTTTGTAGGGCAGTACACAAGGGCAGTATGGCAAAGAAAACTGAATAAATATACTGTGGAATGCCAGAAGAACAAACAAATCAGTCTTACAAGAACTACAATCAGAATGCTCCTTATAAGCGTGGATGGCAAGACTTTGACTCATTATTGCATGTGATCAGGAAAGACCAATCACTAGAAAAGGACATCATGTTTGGTAAAATAGAAAATGAAAGAAACCCTCAATGAAATGTGTCGACACAATAGCAGCAACAATGGACTCAAACATACCAACTATTATGAAGATGGCACAGGACCTGACAGTGCTTTGTTCTGTTATACATAAGGTTGCCATGAGTCAGAGCTGAGTCAATGGCACCTAACACCACCACCAACATCATAAGGGCATGAACACTGGCAGGTATGTTTCATTGAAGACCACCAATGTAACAGTCTACCCCACCATAGTTCCAGATTTTCTTTAGAGTCAGAATACTTCAATTTAACAAGCACTTACTATCTGGATTTCTTTCCATGATCCTTTCCATTTTGTCATTTTGCTTCTCAACACATTATTTTTTCCATAATAGGCATACTTACAGAGGCTGTCATAGGTTGAATTCTCCTGCCTTTTTTTTTTTCTTTAAATAAAATAGCTATAAACCAGGCAAGTAGAAAGCCATTCCTATTTTTATCGTTGTTGTTCTTTTCCCTATTTGTTGACTTGGCCAATAATTTTCTCAGATCCAATATATTTTTATATGCTAAATTTTCAACCACGTTAACTTCTACATATTATTCCCTGCCCCTACAAAAATTTAAGCACCTAAGTAACATCCGAATAGCCTGAGCCAGAGGGAGAACTCTGATAGGGATCTGACTGCATTTTTTTTTTTAGCGGATTTTCTGGAAAAACTAGTTTCCCAGTGATGGCTCGGAGACAGCAGTCCATACCAAACCACATAAAGAAGCAGACCATGACAGCTTCTCCAGCCCCCCAAACAAAAGAATCAAAATCTTTCCCAAATGAAGATACAATCCTGGAATTATCAGATACAGAATATAAAAAACTAATTTACAGAATGCTTCAAGACATCACAAACGAAATAAGGCAAACTTCAGAAAAAGCCAAGGAACACACTGATAAAACTGTTGAAGAACTCAAAAAGATTATTCAAGAACATAGTGGAAAAATTAATAAGTTGCAAGAATCCATAGAGAGACAGCATGCAGAAATCCAAAAGATTAACAATAAAATTACAGAATTTGACAACGCAATAGAAAGTCAGAGGAGCAGACTCGAGCAATTAGAATGCAGACTGGGACATCTGGAGGACCAGGGAATTAACACCAACATAGCTGAAAAAAAATCAGATAAAAGAATTAAAAAAAATGAAGAAACCCTAAGAATCATGTGGGACTCTATCAAGAAGGATAACTTGCGAGTGATTGGAGTCCCAGAACAGGGAGGGGGGACAGAAAACACAGAGAAAATAGTTGAAGAACTCCTGACACAAAACTTCCCTGACATCATGAAAGACGAAAGGATATCTATCCAAGATGCTCATCAAACCCCATTTAAGATTGATCCAAAAAGAAAAACACCAAGACATATTATCATCAAACTCTCCAAAACCAAAGATAAAGAGAAAATTTTAAAAGCAGCCAGGGAGAAAAGAAAGGTGTCCGTCAAGGGAGAATCAATAAGAATAAGTTCAGACTACTCAGTAGAAACCATGCAGGCAAGAAGGGAATGGGATGACATATACAGAGCACTGAAGGAGAAAAACTGCCAACCAAGGATCATATATCCAGCAAAACTCTCTCTCAAATATGAAGGAGAAATTAAGACATTTACAGATAAACACAAGTTTAGAGAATTTGCAAAAACCAAACCAAAGCTACAAGAAATACTAAAGGATATTGTTTGGTCAGAAAACCAATAATATCAGGTACCAGCACAATACAAGGTCACAAAACAGAACGCCCTGATATCAACTCAAATAGGGAAATCACAAAAACAAACAAATTAAGATTAATTAAAAATAAATAAATAAATAAAATAATACACATAACAGGGAATCATGGAAGTCGATAGGTAAAAGATCACAATAATCAAAAAGAGGGACTAAATACAGGAGGCATTGAACTGCCAGGTGGAGAGTGATACAAGGTGATATGGAACGATACAAGTTAGGTTTTTACTTAGAAAAATAGGCGTAAATAATAAGGTAACCACAAAAAGCTATAACAACTCCATAACTCAAGAAAAAAGTCAAGAAAAACGTAACGACTCAACTAACATAAAGTCAAACACTCTGAAAATGAGGATCTCACAATTTACTAAGAAAAACGTCTCAGCACAAAAAAAGTATGTGGAAAAATGAAATTGCCAACAACACACGTGAAAAGGCATCAAAATGACAGCACTAAAAACTTATTTATCTATAACTACGCTGAATGTAAATGGACTAAATGCACCAATAAAGAGACAGAGAGTCACGGACTGGATAAAGAAACACGATCCATCTATATGCTGCCTACAAGAGACACACCTTAGACTTAGAGACACAAACAAACTAAAACTCAAAGGATGGAAAAAATATATCAAGCAAACAATAAGCAAAAAAGAAGAGGAGTAGCAATATTAATTTCTGACAAAATAGACTTTAGACTTAAATCCACCACAAAGGATAAAGAAGGACACTATATAATGATAAAAGGGACAATTGATCAGGAAGACATAACCATATTAAATATTTATGCACCCAATGACAGGGCTGCAAGATACATAAATCAAATTTGAACAGAATTGAAAAGTGAGATAGACACCTTCACATTTATAGTAGGAGACTTCAACACACCACTTTCGGAGAAGGACAGGACATCCAGGAAGAAGCTCAATAGAGACACGGAAGACCTACTTAAAACAATCAACCAACTTGACCTCATTGACTTATACAGAACTCTCCACCCAACTGCTGCAAAATATACTTTTTTTTGTAGCGCACATGGAACATTCTGTAGAATAGACCACATATTAGGTCATAAAACAAACCTTTGCAGAATCCAAAACATCGAAATATTACAAAGCATCTTCTCAGACCACAGGCAATAAAACTAGAAATCAATAACAGAAAAACTAGAGAAAAGAAACCAAATACTTGGAAAATGAACAATATTCTCCTGAAAAAAGACTGGGTTATAGAAGACATCAAGGAGGGAATAAGGAAATTCATAGAATGCAACGAGAATGAAAACACTTCCTATCAAAACCTCTGGGACACAGCAAAAGCAGTGCTCAGAGGTCAATTTATATCGATAAATGCACACATACAAAAAGAAGAAAGAGCCAAAATCAGAGAACTGTCCCGACAATCTGAAGAAATAGAAAGTGAGCAACAAAAGAACCCATGAGGCACCAGAAGAAAACAAATAATAAAAATTAGAGCTGAACTAAATGAATTAGAGAACAGAAAAACAATTGAAAGAATTAACAAAGCCAAAAGCTGGTTCTTTGAAAAAATTAACAAAATTGATAAACCATTGGCTAGACTGACTAAAGAAAAACAGGAAAGGAAACAAATGACCCGAATAAGAAACGAGAAGGACCACATCACAACAGAACCAAATGAAATTAAAAGAATCATTTAGATTACTACGAAAAATTGTACTCTAACAAATTTGAAAACCTAGAAGAAATGGATGAATTCTTGGAAAAACACTACCTACCTAAACTAACACATTCAGAAGTAGAACAACTAAATAGACCCATAACAAAAAAAGAGATTGAAACAGTAATCAAAAAACTTCCAACAAAAAAAAGCCCTGGCCCAGACGGCTTCACTGCAGAGTTCTACCAAACTTTCAGAGAAGAGTTAACAGCACTACTACTGAAGGTATTTCAAAGCATAGAAAATGATGGAATACTACCCAACTCATTCTATGAAGCCACCATCTCCCTGATACCAAAACCAGATAAAGACATTACAAAAAAAGAAAATTATAGACCTATATCACTCAGGAACATAGATGCAAAAATCCTCAACAAAATTCTAGCCAATAGAATCCAACAACACATCAAAAAAATAATTCACTGGGGCGGGGCCAAGATGGCGGACTAGGTGGACGCTACCGCGGATCCCTCTTGCAACAAAGACTCGGAAAAACAAGGGAATCAATCACATACATAACAATCTACGAACTCTGAACAACAAGCACAGACTTAGAGACTGAAAACGAACAAATACGGGCAGACAGCAACCGTTTTCAGAACTAGGAGCCAGCGTACCAGGCAGGTGACCTTCGGAGCCTGATCTAGGGCAGAGCCCAGGGGGGCAGAAGGCACAGAAGGGGGGCCCAGCCCTTCCTCCCCGAACCCATCCCGGGAGGAAGTCTAGCTGGTTGGCGCGGGCGGCGTAGCGGCGCAGCCGGGGTGAGAAGCACCCGGGAGGCAGTGACTGATCTGGGAGTGGGGAGAACAGCATCCAAGCCGGGGAGCCGTCCCTCCGGGAGTTTGGCGGGAAGTAGGCGGAGCGCAAGCGGGGGGGGTCAGCTATATTTCCCTAAAGCGACCCCGGGGTGGGGCTCACACATTCGTGTGGGGGGACGCACACCCAGTCCGCGCGTGTGGCACGGCACACCGGGGGGAGAAGTCCCCGGGAGGAAGTGTCTGGTCTCGGAGCGCAGAAAGCAGCACCTCAGCCGGGGAGCCGTCCCGCTGAGATTTGGGTGCGCGCGGGCGGGGCATGAGCACGGGATCCAATTATATTCCCCTGAATTGACCCAGGGGGCGGGCCCACCTGGTCGTGCGGGTGACGCCCACCCAGTTCGCGCGAGCAGTGCCACGCACCGGAGGGAGAAGTCCCCGGGAGGAAGTGACTGGTCTCGGAGCGGCGAAAGCAGCGTCCCAGCCAGGGACCCGTCCAGCCCGGATTTTGGCGGACGGGGGCGGAGCGTGAAAGTGGTGATCAGCTCTATATTCTGTGGTGCTACACTCCTAGCTCTCTGATCTCTCCCCCACCCTCCCCAGGCGGCTCCATTAACATCCGAATACCCGGAGCCAGAGGGAGAATTCAGATAGGGATCTGACTGCATTTTTTTAAGCTGATTACCTGAAAAATCTAGTTTCCCAGTGATGGCTCGGAGACAGCAGTCCATATCAAACCACATAAAGAAGCAGACCATGACAGCTTCTCCAGCCCCCCAAACAAAAGAATCAAAATCTTTCCCAAATGAAGATACAATCCTGGAATTATCAGATACAGAATATAAAAAACTAATTTACAGAATGCTTCAAGACATCACAAACGAAATAAGGCAAACTGCAGAAAAAGCCAAGGAACACACTGAGAAAACTGTTGAAGAACTCAAAAAGATTATTCAAGAACATAGTGGAAAAATTAATAACTTGCAAGAATCCATAGAGAGACAGCATGTAGAAATCCAAAAGATTAACAATAAAATTACAGAATTTGACAACGCAATAGAAAGTCAGAGGAGCAGACTCGAGCAATTAGAATGTAGACTGGGACTTCTGGAGGATCAGGGAAACAACACCAACATAGTTGAAAAAAAAATCAGATAAAAGAATTTAAAAAAATGAAGAAACCCTAAGAATCATGTGGGACTCTATCAAGAAGGATAACTTGCGAGTGATTGGAGTCCCAGAACAGGGAGGGGGGACAGAAAACACAGAGAAAATAGTTGAAGAACTCCTGACACAAAACTTCCCTGACATCATGAAAGAAGAAAGGATATCTATCCAAGATGCTCATCAAACCCCATTTAAGACTGATCCAAAAAGAAAAACACCAAGACATATTATCATCAAACTCACCAAAACCAAAGATAAAGAGAAAATTTTAAAAGCAGCCAGGGAGAAAAGAAAGGTTTCCTTCAAGGGAGAATCAATAAGAATAAGTTCAGACTACTCAGCAGAAACCATGCAGGCAAGAAGGGAATGGGACGACATATACAGAGCATTGAAGGAGAAAAACTGCCAACCAAGGATCATATATCCAGCAAAACTCTCTCTGAAATGTGAAGGAGAAATTAAGACATTTACAGATAAACACAAGTTTAGAGAATTTGCAAAAACTAAACCAAGACTGCAAGAAATGCTAAAGGAGATTGTTTGGCCTGATGACCAATAATATCAGGTACCAGCACAATACAAGGTCACAAAACAGAACGCCCTGATATCAATGCAACTCAAATAGGGAAAGCACAAAAACAAACAAATTAAGACTAATTCTAAAAAATAAATAAATAAACAAAATAATACACATAACAGGAAATCATGGAAATCAATAGATACACGATCACAATAATCAAAAAGAGGGACTAAATATAGGAGGCATTGAACTGCCAGATGGAGAGCGATATAAGGCGATATAGAAGGATTCAAGTTAGGTTTTCACTTAGAAAAATAGGGGTAAATAATAAGGTAACCACAAAAAGGAAAATCAATTCCATAACTCAAGAAAAAAGCCAAGAAAAATGTAACAACTCAACAAACACAAAGTTAAACATTATGAAAATGAGGATCTCACAAGCTACTAAGAAAAACGTCTCAGCACAAAAAAGTATGTGGAAAAATGAAATGGCCAACAACACACATGAAAAGGCATCAAAATGACAGCACGAAAAACTTCTTTATCTGTAATTACGCTGAATGTAAATGGACTAAATGCACCAATAAAGAGACAGAGTCACGGACTGGATAAAGAAACACGATCCATCTATATGCTGCCTACAAGAGACACACCTTAGACTTAGAGACACAAACAAACTAAAACTCAAAGGATGGAAAAAATATATCAAGCAAACAATAAGCAAAAAAGAAGAGGAGTAGCAATATTAATTTCTGACAAAATAGACTTTAGACTTAAATCCACCACAAAGGATAAAGGACACTATATAATGATAAAAGGGACAATTGATCAGGAAGACATAACCATATTAAATATTTACGCACCCAATGACAGGGCTGCAAGATACATAAATCAAATTTGAACAGAATTGAAAAGTGAGATAGACACCTCCACATTTATAGTAGGAGACTTCAACACACCACTATCGGAGAAGGACAGGACATCCAGGAAGAAGCTCAATAGAGACACGGAAGACCTACTTAAAACAATCAACCAACTTGACCTCATTGACTTATATAGAACTCTCCACCCAACTGCTGCAAAATATACTTTTTTTTGTAGCGCACATGGAACATTCTCTAGAATAGACCACATATTAGTTCATAAAACAAATCTTTGCAGTGTCCAAAACATCGAAATGTTACAAAGCATCTTCTCAGACCACAAGGCAATGAAGCTAGAAATCAATAACAGAAAAGCTAGGGAAAAGAAATCAAATACTTGGAAAATGAACAATACCCTCCTGAAAAACGACTGGTTTATAGAAGACATCAAGGAGGAAATAAGGAAATTCTTAGAAAGCAACGAGAATGAAAATACTTCCTATCAAAACCTCTGGGACACAGCAAAAGCAGTGCTCAGAGGTCAATTTATATCGATAAATGCACACATACAAAAAGAAGAAAGAGCCAAAATCAGAGAACTGTCCCGACAACTTGAACAAATAGAAAGTGAGCAACAAAAGAACCCATGAGGCACCAAAAGAAAACAAATAATAAAAATTAGAGCCGAACTAAATGAATTAGAGAACAGAAAAACAATTGAAAGAATTAACAAAGCCAAAAGCTGGTTCTTTGAAAAAATTAACAAAATTGATAAACCATTGGCTAGACTGACTAAAGAAAAACAGGAAAGGAAACAAATGACCCGAATAAGAAACGAGAAGGACCACATCACAACAGAACCAAATGAAATTAAAAGAATCATTTCAGATTACTACGTAAAATTGTACTCTAACAAATTTGAAAACCTAGAAGAAATGGATAAATTCTTGGAACAATACTACCTACCTAAACTAACACATTTAGAAGTAGAACAACTAAATAGACCCATAACAAAAAAAGAGATTGAAACAGTAATCAAAAAACTTCCAACAAAAAAAAGCCCTGGCCCGGACGGCTTCAGTGCAGAGTTCTACCAAACCTTCAGAGAAGACTTAATACCATTACTATTGAAGGTATTTCAAAGCATAGAAAAATACGGAATACTACCCAACTCATTCTATGAAGCTACCATCTCCCTGATACCAAAACCAGGTAAAGACATTACAAAAAAAGAAAATTTTAGACCTATATCCCTCATGAACATTGATGCAAAAATCCTCAACAAAATTCTAGCCAATAGAATCCCACAACACATCAAAAAAATAATTCACCCTGATCAAGTGGGATTTATACCAGGTATGCAAGGCTGGTTTAATATCAGAAAAACCATCAATGTAATCCATCACATAAATAAAACAAAAGATAAAAACCACATGATCTTATCAATTGATGCACAAAAGGCATTTGACAAAGTTCAACACCCATTTATGATAAAAACTCTTACCAAAATAGGAATTGAAGGAAAATTCCTCAACATAATAAAGGGCATCTATGCAAAGCCAACAGCCAATATCACTCTAAATGGAGAGAACCTGAAAGCATTTCCCTTCAGAACGGGAACCAGACAAGGATGCCCTTTATCACCGCTCTTATTCAACATCGTGCTGGAAGTCCTAGCCAGGGCAATTAGGCTAGACAAAGAAATAAAGGGTATCCAGATTGGCAAGGAGGAAGTAAAGCTATCACTATTTGCAGATGACATGATAGTATACATGGAAAACACTAAGGAATCCTCCAGAAAACTACTGAAACTAACAGAAGAGTTTGGCAGAGTCTCAGGTTATAAAATAAACATACAAAAATCACTTGGATTCCTCTACATCAACAAAAAGAACACCGAAGAGGAAATCACCAAATCCATACAATTCACAGTAGCCCCCAAGAAGATAAAATACTTAGGAATAAATCTTACCAAGGATGTAAAAGACCTATACAAAGAAAACTATAAAACTCTGCTACAAGAAATTCAAAAGGACATACTTAAGTGGAAAAACATACCCTGCTCATGGATAGGAAGACTTAACATAGCAAAAATGTCTATTCTACCAAAAGCCATCTATACATATAACGCACTTCCGATCCAAATTCCAATGTCATACTTTAAGGGGATAGAGAAACAAATCACTAATTTCATATGGAAGGGAAAGAAGCCGCGGATAAACAAAACATTACTGAAAAAGAAGAAGAAAGTGGGAGGCCTCACCCTACCTGATTTCAGAACCTATTATATAGCTACAGTAGTCAAAACAGCCTGGTACTGGTACAACAACAGGCACATAGACCAATGGAACAGAATTGAGAACTCAGATATAAATCCATCCACGTATGAGCAGCTGATATTTGACAAAGGACCAGTGTCAGTTAACTGGGGAAATAATAGTCTTTTTAACAAATGGTGCTGGCATAACTGGATATCCATTTGCAAAAGAATGAAACAGGACCCATACCTCACACCATGCACAAAAACTAACTCCAAGTGGATCAAAGACTTAAACATAAAGACTAAAACGATAAAGATCATGGAAGAAAAAATAGGATCAATCCTAGGAGCCCTAATACAGGGCATAAACAGAATACAAAACATTACCAAAAATGATGAAGAGAAACCAGATAACTGGGAGCTCCTAAAAATCAAACACCTATGCTCATCTGAAGACTTCACCAAAAGAGTAAAAAGACCACCTACAGACTGGGAAAGAATATTCAGCTAGGACATCTCAGACCAGCGCCTGATCCCTAAAATCTACATGACTCTGTCAAAACTCCACCACAAAAAGACAAACAACCCAATCAAGAAGTGGGCAAAGGATATGAACACACATTTCACTAATGAAGATATTCAGGCAGCCAACAGATACATGAGAAAATGCTCTCGATCATTAGCCATTAGAGAAATGCAAATTAAAACTACGATGAGATTCCATCGCACACCAACTAGACTGGCATTAATCCAAAAAACACAAAATAATAAATGTTGGAGAGGCTGCGGAGAGATTGGAACTCTCATACACTGCTGGTGGGATTGTAAAATGGTACAACCACTTTGGAAATCCATCTGGCGTTATCTTAAACAGTTAGAAATAGAACTACCATACAACCCAGAAATCCCACTCCTCGAAATGTACCCTAAAGATACAAGAGCCTTCACACAAACAGATATATGCACACCCATGTTTATTGCAGCTCTGTTTACAATAGCAAAAAGCTGGAAGCAACCAAGATGTCCATCAACCGATGAATGGGTAAATAAATTGTGGTATATTCACACAATGGAATACTACGCATCGATAAAGAACAGTGACGAATCTGTGAAACATTTCATAACATGGAGGAATCTGGAAGGCATTATGCTGAGCGAAATGAGTCAGTTGCAAAAGGACAAATATTGTATAAGACCACTATTATAAGATCTTGAGAAATAGAAAAAACGGAGAAGAACACATACTTATGTGGTTACAAAGGGGGGAGGGAGGGAGAGGGCTTTTTATTGATCAATCTGTAGATAAGAACTGCTTTGGGTGAAGGGAAAGACAACACTCAATACAAGGAAGGTCAGCCTAATTGCCCTGGATTAAAAGCAAAGAGGTTTCCGGGATAAAATGAAAGCTTCAAAGGTCAGCGGAGCAGGGGCTGGGGTCTGGGGAACTTGGTTTGAGGGGACTTCTAAGTCAATGGGCAAAATAATTCTATTATGAAAACACTCTGCATCCCACTTTGAATTGTGGCGCCTGGGGTCCTAAATGCCAACAAGCGGCCATCTAAGATACATCAATTGGTCTCAACCCACCTGGAGCAAAGGCAAAGGAAGAACACCAAGGTCACACGACAACTAAGAACCCAAGAGACAGAAAGGGCCACATGAACCAGAGACCTACATCATCCTGAGACCAGAAGAACTAGTTGGTGCCCGGCCACAATCGATGTCTGCCCTGGCAGGGAGCACAACAGACAAGTCCTGAGGGAGCAGGAGACCAATGGGATACAGACCCCAAATTCTCATGAAAAGACCATACCTAATGGTATGATTGCGACTAGAGGAATCCCAGAGACAATGCTCCCCAGAACTTCTGATGGCACAGGACAGGAACCATCCCCGAAGACAAATCATCAGGCATGAAAAGGACTGGTCAGTGGGGGGGAGAGAGATGCTGATGAAGAGTGAGCTAATTAAATCAGGTGGACACTGGAGAGTGTGTTGGCAACTCTTGACTGGAGGGGGGATGGGAAGATAGAGAGAGAGGGAAGATGGCAAAATTGGCACGAAACGAGAGACTGTAAGGGCTGACTCAATAGGGGGAGAGCAAGTGGGAGAAGGGAGTAAGATGTATGTAAACCTATATGTGACAGACTGATTGGAATGGTAAATGTTCACTTGAAGCTTAATAAAAATTAAAAGAAAAGAAAAGATGTGATTAAAACTGCTAAAGTATAAATCTTTTTCCTTTTTACCTGGATCTGTGTCTTGACTTTGTTTCAGTGTTTTTTATTTGTTATTTAATGTCATGCTAAGCAAAGGAAAATTAAAATGTAAATTGTTATCATGAAAAAAAAATAATTCACCATGATCAAGTGGGATTTATACCAGGTATGCAAAGCTGGTTTAATATGAGAAAAACCATCAATGTAATCCATCACATAAATAAAACAAAAGATAAAAACCACATGATCTTATCAATTGATGCAGAAAAGACATTTGACAAAGTCCAACACCCATTTATGATAAAAACTCTTACCAAAATAGGAATTGAAGGAAAATTCCTCAACATAATAAAGGGCATCTATGCAAAGCCAACAGCCAATATCACTCTAAATGGAGAGAACCTGAAAGCATTTCCCTTGAGAACAGGAACCAGACAAGGATTCCCTTTATCACCGCTCTTATTCAACATCGTACTTCAAGTCCTAGCCAGGGCAATTAGGCTAGGCAAAGAAATAAAAGGTATCCGGATTGGCAAGGAGGAAGTAAACTTATCCCTATTTGCAGATGACATAATAGTATACATGGAAAACACTAAGGAATCCTCCAGAAAACTACTGAAACTAATAGAAGAGTTTGGCAGAGTCTCAGGTTATAAAACAAACATACAAAAATCACTTGGATTCCTCTACATCAACAAAAAGAACACCGAAGAGGAAATAACCAAATCAATACCATTCACAGTAGTCCCCAAGAAGATAAAATACTTAGGAATAAATCTTACCAAGGATGTAAAAGACCTATACAAAGAAAACTACAAAGCTCTACTACAAGAAATTCAAAAGGACATACTTAAGTGGAAAAACATACCTTGCTCATGGATAGGAAGACTTAACATAGCAAAAATGTCTATTCTACCAAAAGCCATCTATGCATATAACGCACTTCCGATCCAAATTCCAATGTCATATTTTAAGGGGATAGAGAAACAAATCACTAATTTCATATGGAAGGGAAAGAAGCCCCGGATAAGCAAAGCATTACTGAAAAAGAAGAAGAAAGTGGGAGGCCTCACTCTACCTGATTTCAGAAGCTATTATACAGCCACAGTAGTCAAAACAGCCTGGTACTGGTACAACAACAGGCACATAGACCAAGGGAACAGAATTGAGAACTCAGATATAAATCCATCCACGTATGAGCAGCTGATATTTGACAAAGGACCAGTGTCAGTTAATTGGGGAAAAGATAGTCTTTTTAACAAATGGTGCTGGCATAACTGGATATCCATTTGCAAAAGAATGAAACAGGACCCATACCTCACACCATGCACAAAATCTAACTCCAAGTGGATCAAAGACCTCAACATAAAGACTAAAACGATAAAGATCATGGAAGAAAAAATAGGGACAACCCTAGGAGCCCTAATACAAGGCATAAACAGAATACAAAACATTACCAAAAATGATGAAGAGAAACCAGATAACTGGGAGCTCCTAAAAATCAAACACCTATGCTCATCTAAAGACTTCACCAAAAGAGTAAAAAGACCACCTACAGACTGGGAAAGAATTTTCAACTATGACATCTCAGACCAGCGCCTGATCCCTAAAATCTACATGACTCTGTCAAAACTGAACCACAAAAAGACAAACAACCCAATCAAGAAGTGGGCAAAGGATATGAACACACATTTCACTAAAGAAGATATTCAGGCAGCCAACAGATACATGAGAAAATGCTCTCGATCATTAGCCATTAGAGAAATGCAAATTAAAACTACGATGAGATTCCATCTCACACCAACAAGGCTGGCATTAATCCAAAAAACACAAAATAATAAATGTTGGAGAGGCTGCGGAGAGATTGGAACTCTTATACACTGCTGGTGGGAATGTCAAATGGTACAACCACTTTGGAAATCTATCTAGCGTTATCTTAAACAGTTAGAAATAGAACTACCATACAACCCAGAAATCCCACTCCTCGGAATATACCCTAGAGATACAAGAGCCTTCACACAAACAGATATATGCACACCCATGTTTATTGCAGCTCTGTTTACAATAGCAAAAAGCTGGAAGCAACCAAGGTGTCCGTCAATGGATGAATGGGTAAATAAATTGTGGTATATTCACACAATGGAATACTACGCATCGATAAAGAACAGTGACGAATCTGTGAAACATTTCATAACATGGAGGAACCTGGAAGGCATTATGCTGAGCGAAATTAGTCAGAGGCAAAAGGACAAATATTGTATAAGACCACTATTATAAGATCTTGAGAAATAGTATAAACTGAGAAGAACACATACTTTTGTGGTTATGAAGGGGGGAGGGAGGGAGGGAAGGAGAGGGTTTTTTATTGATTAATCAGTAGATAAGAACTGCTTTGGGTGAAGGGAAAGACAACACTCAATACATGGAAGGTCAGCTCAATTGGACAGGACCAAAAGCAAAGAAGTTTCCGGGATAAAATGAATGCTTCAAAGGTCAGCGGAGCAGGGGCGGGGCTTTGGGGAACATGGTTTGAGGGGACTTCTAAGTCAATTGGCAAAATAATTCTATTATGAAAACATTCTGCATCCCAATTTGAAATGTGGCGTCTGGGGTCTTAAATGCTAACAAGCTGCCATCTAAGATGCATCAATTGGTCTCAACCCACCTGGAGCAAAGGAAAATGAAGAACACCAAGGTCACACGACAACTAAGAGCCCAAGAGACAGAAAGGGCCACATGAACCAGAGACCTACATCATCCTGAGACCAGAAGAACTAGTTGGTGCCCGGCCACAATCGATGACTGCCCTGACAGGGAGCACAATAGAGAACTCCTGAGGGAGCAGGAGATCAGTGGGATGCAGACCCCAAATTCTCATAAAAAGACCAGACTTAATGGTCTGACTGAGACTAGAGGAATCCCGGTGGCAATGCTCCCCAGACCTTCTGTTGGCACAGGACAGGAACCATCCCCGAAGACAACTCATCAGACATGAAAGAGACTGGTCAGCGGGTGGGAGAGAGATGCTGATGAAGAGTGAGCTAATTAAATCAGGTGGACACTTGAGAGTGTGTTGGCAACTCTTGTCTGGAGGGGGGATGGGAGGATAGAGAGAGAGGGAAGCTGGCAAAATTGTCACGAAAGGAGAGACTGAAAGGGCTAACTCAATACGGGGAGAGCAATTGGGAGTAGGGAGTAAGATGTACATAAACTTATATGTGACAGACTGATTGGATTTGTAAACGTTCACTTGAAGCTTAATAAAAGTTAATTAAAAAAAAAATAGAGGGTCCCTAACAGAGCTGGAGAAAAATGGAGAACAGAATTCTAACTCAAAAAGCAAGACCAGACTTGATGGCCTGCCAGAGGCTGGAGAAACTCTGAGAGTAGAGTCCCCGGACACCCTTTCAGCTCAGTAATGAGGCCACTCCTGAGGTTCACCCTTCAGCTAATGATTGAAGGCCCATGGAACAAAACAAGACTAAAAAGTCACCCCAGTCCTGGGGCAGGGACTGGAAGGCAGGAGGGAATGAGAAAGCTGGTAATAGGGAACCCAGTGTTTAGAAGGGAGAGTGTTGACATGTCGTGGCATTAACCAATGTCATACAACATTGTGTGTACTAACTTGCTGTTGAGAAACTAGTTTGTTTTGTAAACCTTCATTTAAAGTACAATAAAAAAAAATAATTAAAAAAAAAATTTAAGCACCTAAGGTCACTCTCTTCCCCACCTCCACTTTCCTTTTCTATACACCTAAGAAGCATTTATGTAAGGTTTGCAGCTCTAGCTGCTCAGTGTTTACACAGGTCTAATCTTAATGTGGAAACCCTGGTTGCGTAGTGGTTAAGTACTACGACTACTAACCATAGAGGTCAGCAGTTCAAATCTGCCAGGCGCTCCTTGGAAACTCCATGGGAAAGTTCTACTCTGTCTTATGGGGTCGCTATGAGTCGGAATCGACTCGACAGCACTGGGTCTGGGTAATCTTAAAGTTTTGTAGAGCTTCCCCCTTACATCCTACTAGGAACAAAATAAACACAGCCCCCTTCACATAATGTTCAAAAGCTGCTCTTGTGTTGCACATTTCAGCAAACACCAATCATCTGCCTCTCGACATTGGAAAGAGAAGTTCCTAAGTTTCTGCCCTTCTAGAGTATGTGTAGGTTCAAGAAAACACCCGTCTCCCCAGCCCACAGCCCCATGAGCACAAATACCATTGCACTTACTATGCTCTTTGTCACCTACACACATTTTGAAAGGTGAGGCAATAAACCACTGTTCATCAGAACAAACAGTTTTATAGCATTTTCGGGGACATACCGCATTACTGATGCAAGGGCTTTATGCAGGGGTTGGGTTTTTCATCTCAAAACTGCCCCATTCTGGTCTCTGGGTGAGTCATTTTAGATTGAAGTGGAAATCTAGCAACTATCTGGTGAACTGGATCAATTTAGACAGCAGGAGTTCTGGCTGAGTTTCAGAGTTTAGTATTTAGCAGCAAAGAACAGCTTGGAATCCAAGCTTTTGACAAGGCTAAAAAAAAATTTTTAAAGACTTGTTAAAAGGCATTTCAGGAAGCTAAACAGTCAACTCCCTGAGATTCTTGTCTTCCTAAATCAGTTTTTAAACAACAACAAAAATCACATAGATCTTCTTATCTGATAATTGCTATTAGCTATACTGTAATGTTTTACCAATGTTATTTAATCTGTCATTCACAAGACTCAGACTAGAGCTAAAGGTGATTCCTTCAAAAAAGCATCATACCAGTAACTTCCTAAAATTTGAAATAGTCACAGCTTCAAGGAGGCATGTATAGGGAAAGAGAAATGAAGGTTGGCAGGGAAATTTACTTCATATTTTAATACTCATTATATAGTAGATTTTATGACATTGTCATCCATTATTTTCTCCTAGAAAATTAATTGAAAACCAACAAACAAACCGAAGCTGCTTTATTTTATTAATTGAACCCTCAGGTCACAGGTAGAATTTAGTAGGCATCTAATTCATCAAATTCACAGCATTTTAGATTTGGGACTTTCGAGATCATTTGTACCGTTACATCAAATATTTCCAAACAAGTATGAACTTTTCTTAGTTCTCCTAACACTAAATACAACTACATTCCAACAGAGCTAAAGAATGTGAGCAGCCCTTGGAATTCACCTTAATGGAATTTGACCTACAATTGACACCCTGTGATGTAGGTTTCTGCTTTACCCCTTAAAGTCGTGAATGTTAGGATCACTCCTTGAAGTAACAGGTAGGATCAGCAGAATGGGTGTTTGCCTATTAGAATGACCCTGAGGGCACCAGAAGAGTTCTTTCTCATCTTCCCCCTAATTTCCAAATACATTCCAACACAGAGGCAGGTTTTTGAATGAAGACATTGACATTTACTGAATGCACATACACCTGTGAGAGGTAAGCAATAAAACTTAACCATAAAGAAGAATCAAGTCTACTAATTCTTTCCTGAAAATTGGGAAGCAAGCAGATGGGAAAGGGAGAGGAGAAACCAACTGGTGGCACCACAGAAAGGGAAGAAAATGCTGAATAAAGCTTAGCCTGCTTCACTATTCTGCCTACACAATCATATTGCTGTACAATAAGCTTTAGGAAGTGGCTTTTGTTGGTAATTTGAGCCCTTCTAAAACTGAGCAATGCCAATAATTCCCCAGGTTCTAGAATCCCAGTAGTTTCCTCCACTCCTTATGATCTCCCTGTCATCTCAGAATCCTTTGCCTGGGAGACCATGATTTGTCCATTTGCTCTGCACTTGAGTGAAGACCCTCAAGGCCAGGGCTTTGCTTGGAAATAATGTAGTAAATGGTGAATATCACTGCCTAAGTAGAAGCAGGCCCAGGTTAGGCAGAAAATTCCAACGCTGGTGGAGTTTTCTCATTTCCCATCAAAGGGACCAAATTAGCTGAGGTTTTGAGAAGCAACAAAATACACCCAAAACCAAAATTCAAAGGGAAACTTAGGGCACAAAGGTCTTTAAGGATGCTTGACTCACCTTTCCCAGACAGTACCACCTTGTCTTCTGTTTCCAGTCACCTGGACAGCTAAAAGATCCCCTGGATGGTCCTTTTCTGCCAATATACTGTTCGTGGATTGATGGCACGTTTGATTGGCTATACATAAGCTAGTGCTATGTGGCTCCAACTCCTGGTTTTCAGGATTATTGCACAAACTCATGTTGCTTTTCTCTGGATATCCTCAAACAGAAGCATCATCTCACGGTAATTCTGAGCCCTTCAAGTCATTGCTGTGCAAAAGGCACACAGATGGCATCTCTGACCAAAATGCAGGGAGGCCCAATGCAGTTCTGCTGTTTATAGACAGGAAATCTGAGCCATTTTTTTTCTGAGTCTTTGGTGGCATATCTCCCAGTAGGTGGTATCCTTCACATGATCACCCACCATCCAATTTAGCCCAAGTTGTATTAATTTTAGTTTGTTGGTATTTCTTTAACTCACTGTCTCATCTCTCTCCCTCTGGTGCTACCTTGAGTCGTTCCCAGACAGCCTGTGCACAGTGCCCCTGACTCTAGACTTTCTCCCACATTGCCAAAGAGGTGGTCTCCCTGAAAGACCTGTCTGACAATGCTATTTTTCTGTTCATAAATCACAACAGCTTCCCATGACCTTCAATAGTGTTCATACTTCTTAGGGAGGTACAGACACACTGGATTTTCTGTCCCTGGTTCATCTTCTAGTTTCATTTTCTGCTACATTCTGCATGTACCCAAACTGAATTACTTACAACTTTCTGGCTTTGTTGCCCCCATGTATTTGTATATAAAATTTCTTCACTCATTAGTTCAACCAACATCTATTATGTACTTCTTATATGCTAGGTGGAGTCCTTGGAAGGAGCAAACAGTTAACATCCTCAGCTGTTAACTGAAAGATTAGAGGTTTAAGTCCACCCAGAGGTGCCTCAAAAAACAGACCTGGTGATCTATTTCTGAAAAATAAGCCATATAAACCCTTTGGAGCACAGTTATACTATGACACACATGGGATCACCATGAGTCAAAACTGAATCAACAACAACTGTCATGTTGTAGGCACTGCACTAATGCTAAATGATGGAGCTACTTTAACAAACAGGGCATGCATGGTCGTTACCGTCTTTGAGCTTAAAATCTACCTGGAAAGAGAAACATCAAACAACTTGGAAGAAGAAGTTCAGAATGCTATGGGAGTTGTGTGTGTGGGGGGGTACTCACGCTTGTGTGTTGGTGTACACACACACACACATATATATACATATACAATCTTCTTATTAACTCCTGCTAATCTTTCCTAACTACTCATACCATACTGATTGAATACACATATCTCTCCCGTAGTCTTTATAGCATTATATTGCAATTATGGTTTTTCTTATCTCTCTTCTTCACTAAACCATAAAGTTTCTGTGGGCAGTGACTGTGTCTTCTACCACAACATGTCCCAACACCATGCCTGGCATATAGTAGATGCACAGAAATTTTTGTTGAATGAATAATTGAAGAGAATGAAGCCATTTAACCGCATTTTAACATTAAAACTAAATTTCTCTCTAAACAGAATATGGATTTCTAAGGAATGATGACTGTGTCCCTCCCAACAATGATTCTTACGAGCTTGCCATGGCTATAGCTTGGGTGTAAGTCTTACAAACAGCATTTGGCAGCAGTCTGCCTTCATGTGTTCCAGGAAGGGAAAGTTCTAAGTGATGCTTTCTCAAGATTTCTCAGACTTTTGCATGGGCATTAAGATTTGGTGTGGTGGGGAAGAGTGGATGGAAAACCAGCTGAAAGAAAGAGAAGGAAGAGGTGAGAAGGAATATAAAGACCAGCCACTCAGGGTAGGGAAAACCGGAGTAAGGGCTAAGAGAGGTGGAAGAGCCTCTGGGGCAAGCTTGTGTTCAGCTGGTTATTCCCATTTCAAGTCTGCACACGCCTTTGGAACTTCCTGAAGCCTTTTTGGGGGAAAACCCCACCTACGGGTTCTGGATAGAAAGTTCCTCCAGGCCTCCAGAAATGAGTCCCGTGGTCTTACTATTACTCATTTCCTGGAAAAGTCATAGCTAGTCTATCCTGACCTTCAGTGCCTGAATGAGTGTAAATTTATCTTCCTAATTCAAGAACAGTTTGGAGAAATAGCTCAGGAAGGCCTCAAAAACCAATCTCTCTGCCTTCTGCTTCACTTAACAAAAATGTTATGAACATTTTTATGGGTACTTTCTTTGGCATGTTCTGGGTGAATCAGCATGAAAAACAAAGCGACTTGACTGCCAAGTTGAAATTTAAATCCACAAAGGAAGTTATTTCTAATTTTTAAAAACTGTTCTCCGAACTCAAATCTAAAGTAATTACACACCGTTTCTGGCCTCATGTGAAGTCATCCTTATAACCTACAACTTGGCACAATCTCTAGGCTTAGTGGTGCTGTTATTACCTATATTTCTTTATTCTCTTCAACAATTCGTCTTGTTTTCCACCTTGGCATTGGTAACAGTAGACTACCTTTCAGGCAGAACACATTTGTATTACCTTTACCTGTGTATGATTACTTGGCAAGCAGAAAAGTCGGTGTTGAGGAAATTCTGTCTATGATTTCCTCCTCCCTTAAAAAAAAAAATTTTTTTTTATGCCAGGTACTTGGAATTTTAACACTGTAATTATGTAAATCTATTTTCTCCAGTAAGGTAATGTCTTCTTAAGCTGAGAGTGAGTATGGCCTATGAATTTGAGCTGTAGACTATAACAAGCAGAAAACTTGTCCATTCTCCCCTCCTTGATCAAACTTGTCCATTCTCCCCTCCACCATCAAACAAAATAAGCAGATGATCTACCTTCATGAAGTGCTTTTTTGTGTGTGTGCTTCAAGTAAAAGTTTACAAATCAAGTCAGTCTTTCACAGAAAAACTTATACATACCTTGCTATGTACTCCTAGCTGCTCTTCCCCTAATGAGACAGCACACTCCTCCTCTCCATCCTGTATTCCCTGTGTCCATTCACGCAGCTTCTATTCCCCCTGCCTTCTCATCTCAGATCCAGACAGAAGTTGCCAACATAGTCTCATGTATCTACTTGCACCAAGAAGCTCACTCCTCAGCAGTATCATTTTCTGTCTTATCATCCAGTCCAATCCCTGTCTGAAAGGTTGGCTTCAGGAATGGTTCCAGTCTTGGGCTAACTAAGAGTCCTGGGACCATGGCCTCTGGGGACCCTCTAGTCTCAGCCAGGCCATTGAGTCTGGTCTTTTTATGAGAATTTAAGATCTGCATCCCACTGTTCTCCTGCTCCATCAGGGATTCTCTATTGTGTTCCCTGTCAGGGCAGTCATCAGTGGTAGCTGGGTGCCATCTAGTTCTTCCAGTCTCAGGCTGATGTAGTCTCTGGTTTATGTGGCCCTTTTTGTCTCTTGGGCTCATCTTTATCTTATGTCTTTGGTGTTCTTCATTCTCCTTTTATGAACAGTGTGTTTTGCAGAGGCCGTGTTGAGGGCATACCTATGCAGGCTTGAGAGAAAATATGACAATAGAATGAAGAATCTGGCCTAAGTGCTTCAGTATCAGTAGAAAAGAAAGTTCATAATTCATCCCGGCCCAGCCCTTCCATCCAAGGATGACACACGCACTGTGATTTCAAAAAAGTTCATGAGTCATGAATGAGTCTCATTTGTTAGTTGTCCCAACAAAAGTTCTATTTCTTGCCACGACTAAATTTCTTCTTTCATACAGTGGATTTATACTATAGGTACCTAAAGACATCTATGTACACCTACCAATTGCTTCAAAAGAAGGAGAAGAGATGTAACAAAGATATAATTTAACCTGTGCAATGAAAACATACGCATTTATGTATTAAAATACACACGCACGCACACATATATATACTTAATTTGGATTTATGCTTAAGGCAACACGGAAGCCATGAACCAAGAAACTAAAGTGGGTTTTACCACCACAAATAGAATGATCTATGGATTCTAGGATCCTACTTTAGGTGGACAGTAAAACTTTCATTCCGTTTATACCCTGCCAAAACTCTTGGAATGGTTAAATTCTTGTTAAGAGTCAGAATGTTCTCATTAAGAAGGGGGAAAAAAATAACCATAAATGGTTGAAAGCTAACATCTAATCAAATGTAAGAGTTTTCCACCATTCTCCAATTTCTGGAGCAGATCGGTACAATCTTATTTTCCTGCCTTGGGCAGTTCAGCAGCAGCCGAAGGTGCAGTCACAACTTAGCAATGTGGTTCATGTGACTTATCCAAGTAGAGGCACAATTGCAAAATGTGTTTCCATAAATGGCCGTTTAAATACTAAACTCTGGAGCAAATCCAGGAGAAATGTAAGATCGAATAACATTGGGGAAATGGTAAATAAGTTTTGCTGAAGTAAAATGTATTGGTCGTACCTTGACTAGAAAGAGTCAAAGTCAAAATGACTTGGATTTTTTTAAAGTTACTATTAAAATTCCCAAGCTAAACAGCAGTCATAGTTTGCAGCATTTTGTGAATGGGAAAAAATATGAAGGCTCTAAATATTACTCAGGAGAATAGTGTATTTGTTAGACTTAGCAAGTACTCCAACTTCAGCAATTCTAAATTTAGAACCAACCTTGAACTGTTGGAGGTCTGTGTCCACAAGGCTGAAAAAGGAAACTTTTTGTTTCCACTCTCCAGCTCCTATAAGAATAACAACTCCTTGATCCCAGGGTCATTAGGAACAATGAAGGGATTGATTTTTTTTCTTTGTATCTCAAACTCAAATCAGTTGTCAACCAGGGCTTGATCATGATGCAGAACTGCAGATCAGTGTTTCTCAAAGTATGGGGACATAACCTGGGGATATGAGGAAAGACAGGGAGTACTGAAAAGCAGAACTACAGAGCTCTCAATATATAAAACAGATGTAGAAAAAATGACAAGACAAGGTCTTATAAATGCCCCTCCCCCACTTTCCTGTCCTGGGACCCTCTCCTGGTCTGTACCCTGATATGGAGTATAAAAGCATTTTTATATGGCTTCCCTTAAAAAATGAAGTTTGATCTGAGCTCTGAAGGATGTGGAAGAAGAAAGCAATGTTTCAGACAAAGTAAACAGGCTGTGCAAAGTTCTGTGGCAGAGATATTATATCACAGAAATAAGGTTAATATACCTGAACTACAAGGATTGAAGGTGAGAGTGCCTGAAAGGTTAACTAAAGTGTCAGATCACCAGGATTTTGAAAGCCATATAATTTTCATTTATATATCCTTATGCAGTGAAGATTATTTGAGGAATGGGTGAGAGAGACACTACATGCTCAGATTCTCATTTTGTGATTGCTCTGTGTGGATTGTGGAGAATGGATTGGAGAGGGGATGACTAGATTCGAGGAGACCGTCCAGGAAGCTTATTCTAGTAGTCCAGGCAAGAGATATTGTAGCTTGGACGAGGGTGATAGTGGAGGAAATGGATGAAAGTGGATGGGTATAGGAGGGAAAATTGGCAGGGCTCGTTGTTGGACTGGATATAAAAAGTAAGAGAGATAGAGGTGCCAAAGATGATTCATGGGTTTCTATCATGTCCAGTTTGGTGAAGCTACTAACTGAGGTAAGGAACACTAAAAGAGAGCCAGACTTATGAGGGAAAAGCATAAGGTCAGATCTGGACAGGTTTAATTTGAGGTGTCTTTGAAACTTGAAAGGGAAGATGTTAAGTATAACATTGGATATAACGGTCTGAATCTCAGAAAACAGGTTTAGGATGGGAATATGCCATTTAAAATAATTAGGTATAAATGTGAATAATGTCAGAGAGTGTTTCAAGAATTAGCTAAAATTTAACAGTATCAGGATTAAAAGAAGTACCTAAATGAAGAACTAAGTAGAAACTTTAAGAAAGTTTGGCCTAGTAATGAAGATAAAAGTGGTACCATTGACCAAGAGAGTGGTAAGTGGCAAGAATTTCAAGGTATAAAAGCTGTAGGTTCATCAGGATGGGTTATCTTCAGATGGGATTTGTAATTGTGGGTTCTGGTAATAGTTTTCTAAGGCTTGGTGGTGAGAGGTGTGGGGATTAGGACTGGGACTGGGCAGCTATCTCTGGTCTGGGATTGTTGCAAAAAAAAACAGAAATGAGAGGTTAAAATTTCATTTTACAGTGAGGGACAATATCCTTTTCATTGTTCCTAGACTAAGCAATAGCCCTAACTAACATGACAGGTGCTTACTTCTGGCTACATTGATTCTGACTTCAATTCCACAAAGATTCTTAACCAAATATATATTTTTAACAAATTAATACCTGAATACACTTGACTTAGTTAAATCATATACACATACATTAGGAAGGGGAAACCTGGTGGCGCAGTGGTTAAGTGGTTGGCCGTTCGAACCCATCAGCTGCTCCATGGGAGCAAGATGTGACAGTCGGCTTCTGTAAAAATTACAGCCCTGGAAGCCCTACGGGGCAATTCCGCTCTGTCTTATAGTGTCACTATGAGTCAGAATCAACTTGATGGCAACAGGTTAACAGGTCACTTTATCATACAGGAACCTAAACCAAGATATTAGCACTTAGACTGAAAAAATTGATGAATGTAGAAGTTTTGAGGACAAATGATTATGTATAGGGTAGGAAGGAGAGGCTGCACAAGAGACCAAGTGTCAAGTTCTGGGTGATGTGGGGCATGAAGGAAGTCAGATGGAGTGGTGTGTTTGAGGAGAGGTGAAGACACTGTTTAGAGTTTGTTCAGTTTGAGACCCTGGCATAATGTCCACATGGATTTTTCCAAGAGGCTGTTGTACATATTTTACTGTTCTTTGGTTGAAAATATTTGACTGTTCTTTGGTTTATTCATAAAATGGGATGTCATACAGCAGTTAAAGTGCTGAACTTCACAGGGATTCTGTGGTGCAAATAGGCTCACTTCTCACTGGATTTCTCTCCCACCCCCACAAGTATTTAAGTTGTAACTTCCTCAAGCAGTTCTTTCCACATGATGTATTCTGGCCCATGCCATGTGTATCGATAGCAACCAAACCTTTTATCTTGGTCACCACTGAGTGGATTGGTGCCCCAGTCAAAGGCAACCATATCTCTGCTAGGGAAAGGGAAGCCAATGTCCTCAGAGAAGGCTAGAAAATAACATCAGCTGAAGCTGGGGAAGATTTCAAGGACCTAAATTTTTGAGGATGAATGATCATATGATTGCCTCAGGTTTTTTGTTGTTGTTAATATGATGAATCATGTTGATTTTTAAATGTTAAACTCCCCTGCTTTCTTGGAATAAATATTACTTAGTCATGATGCATTATCCTTTGTCTGTATCTATGAATTTTATTTGCTAATATTTTGTTTAGAATATTTGCATTCATATTCGTGAGATGGACCGACATTAACTTTCATCTCTTATAAAGTACTTTTCAGGTTTTTTATATCAAGGTTATATTCACATTATAAAATGAATTGTAAACTTCCAGGTTCAGCTCCAACATGTAAAGAGCTTCGGAGCTGTCACTCCCATCCTTATAATAAGAACATACTGAACAAACTAAAAATCAATGACTTTTCTTGGGCCTAACAGAGAAACGAAGTCTCAGAGCAAATTACCACCTCAAAATCAGGAGAGACAGGCAAATCTAGAGGCACAGCTGATATCTACGGACCTGGAGGAGAAGACGCTGAAGCCATAAACTGGTAGGAAGCCATAAACTGGTAGGAAGCCATAAACTGAATTCCTGGAGGCTAAGTGTGGTCTTTTTTTTTTTAAGTGTGGTCTAGCTTGAGATGGAGAAAATCCCGGGGCCACAGTCTTAAATGGGACCCCATACTTTCATTGGTTTTACCTCCAGGAATGTCACTAAGCTCTCATGATGAAGAGCCATGAATCGTGACTATACACGTGGATCTTACCAGATGGAATACACAAGAATCAAATCAACTACATCTGTAGAAAGAGACTATTGAAAAGCTCAATATCATCAGTTGGAACACGGCCAAGGGCCGACTGTGGAACAAACCATCAATTGCTCATATGCAAGCTCAAGTTGAAGCTGAAGAAAATTAGAACAAGTCCATGAGAGCCATAGTATGACCTTGAGTATATCCCACCTGAATTTAGAGACCATCTCAAGAATAGATTTGACGCATTGAACATTAATGGCCGAAGACCAGACAAGGTGTGGAAGGACATCAGACAGGAAGAAAGCAAAATATCATTAAAAAGACAAGAAAGAAAGAAAGAAAAGACCAAAATGAATGTCAGAAGAAACTCTGAAACTTGCTCTTGAATGTAGAGCAGCTAAAGCAAATGGAAAAAATGATGAAGTAAAAGAGCTGAAAAGAAGATTTCAAAAGGCAGCTCAAAAAGACCAAGTAAAGTATTATAATGAAATGTGTGAAGACCTGGATTAGAAAATCAAAAAGGAAGAACACACTCAGCATTTTTCAAGATGAAAGAACTGAAGAAAAAATTCAAATCTCGAGTTGCAATATTGAAGGATTCTGTAGGCAAAATACTGAATGACATAGGAAACATCAAAAGAAGATGGAAGAAATACACAACGTACCAAAAAGAATTCATCAATGTTTAACTTTTTCAGGATGTAACATATGATCAAGATTCAACGGTACTGAAGGAAGAAGTCCAAGCTGCATTGTTCTGACTGATGATATTGAGCTTCTCCATGGTCTCTTTCCCCAGATGTAGTCGACTTGATTCCTGTGCATTCCATTTGGTGAGGTCCACATGTATAGTTGCCTCTTATGTTGTTGAAAAAAGGTATTTGCAATGAAGAAGTTGTTGGTCTTGCAACAATCTATCATGCTATCTCCAGTGTCATTTCTATCACCATGGCCATATTTTCCAAATACTGATCCTTTTTTTTTCCAAATTTTGCATTCCAGTCACCAGTATGCAATGCATCTTGATTGCATGTTTGATAAATTTCAGATTGAAGAAGTTGGTAAAAATCTTCAATTTCTTTTGAAGGATAGCTGGGTCATTTTTTTTTTTTTGGCTATTATGAATAAAGTGCCTATAAACAATCATATACAGATTTTTATGTGAACGTAAGTTTTCAATTCACTTGGTTAAATATGTAAGAGTGGAATTGCTGTTTCTAATGGCAAGTGTATATTTAATGTTATTACAAAGTACCAAATTGTTTTCTGAAATATCTGTACCATTTTGAATTCCTATCAGCAATGAATGAGTCTTCCTGTTGCTCTGCATCCTTACCAGCATTTGGTATTGTCAGTTATTTCTTGTATACAATCTTATAGGTGTGCAGTAGTATTTTATAGTGGCTTTAATTTTTACTTTCCTAATGACTAATGATGTTGCACATCTTTCCATATGCTTATTTGTCATTCATATATTTTCTTTGGCAAAGTATCTGTTTAAATCTTTTGCCCATTTTTCAAATTGTATTTTTTTTTCTTATTATTGAATTTTAAGTGTTCTTTACATACCCTGGGTACAAATTCTTTATCAGGTAAGTGATTTGCAATTTTTTTTTTTAATTCACTGGCTTCTCTTTTCATTCTCTGAACAGTGTCTTTCACAGAGTAAAAGTTTTAAATTTTTATAAAGTCCAATTTATCAGATTGGTGAATGGGAAAAGAATAGCCAATTTTTTATGGGATCACAAAAAAAAAAAGGGAGGGGAGGAAACGAGCACCACCCAGTGATCATAACTCAAAACAGTCTAACTCTTGACTAATATATTTGAATGAATACTATTTTGATCTGTTATTACTCTAAATCACCCCCCAGAAGTTAGTGACTTAACAATTATTTTCCTATTTCTTATGGTTTCTGTGGGAATTAGAAATTAGGAAAGGGATATTTTGGGTTTTTTCTGGCTCAGAATCTCTCATGTGGCTGTATTCAGACAATGATTGAACTTGGAAAAGCAGAGAGCTGAAGTAGCTGAGAGCTGGTCAGACATTCTCAGTCTTCATGTAGTCTCTGGACCTCTCCATGTGGTCTCTCCACATGGGCTAGTTTAGGCTTCTTCATGGCTATCAGACTGCTTAATGGTTGTTGAAAGCTTGAAAAGCAGGTATTCCAGATGGCACGGTTAAAGCTGAATTGCCTCTTATGACCTAGCCTTGAAAGTCGCATAGCATTAATTCCATACTGTGATGGTCAAAAAAAAATTTTTTTTTCATTAAATCCCACCCAGTTTCAAAGCAAGAGGACATAGACTCCACTTCTCAATGGAATGAGAGTCAAAAATTTTGCAGACATTTTTTAAAACCACTACAAACATACAGAAAGTAGAGGAGAACAATTTATGGTCCTTGTTTAGAATGACTGAGCTTTGGTCAATTTTAAAATAGACCTTCCTTCACCTAGATATTCACCCAAGAACTGTACACATTTTTGGTGTTTTAAATATTTGAATTATTGACTTTTCTTCTGTCATCACCTTTATTTTCCTTTAACATCAGGATCTACATAAGAACATCAGCAATCTTGGGCATGTACACCACACGATGGAAGCCCTTTGGGGAAAAAAGAATGGAAGTTAACTTTAATAAGCATTCCCTTCATGCCAAGTACCAAGTACCAAGAAAAACACTTGTATTTACCCCAAATCTTAGTGGCACAAACAGCAATTGTATTATGCTTACAAAGCTTTGGGTCAGAAATTCAGAGAGGGCACAGTGGGGATGGCTCACTTATGCTCCAGTCCACTGGAGTGGTTTGAATGGCTGGAGAAGACTAGCATAGATTTTCTGGGGCCATAAGTCTAGGAACATGGCACTACTTGTTAGTTGGGTTCATTGATTCTTTTCCACATTTGCTGTAGCTGGAATGTCTAAGATGCCTTCATCACTTATGTGTGTCTGGTGCCAGTGCTTGGATAGCTGAAGAGCTGGATTTTTCTAGCTATTTTCTCTCTCTACATGCAACCTCTCTATATGGCTAGCCTGGGCTCTGTCATAGTATTGTGGTCTCAGGTAGTCAGACTTCTAACATAGTTGACTTCCCCCAGAGTGAGAGCTCCAAGAGGCCAAGGTGGAAGCTGTGAGGCTTCTTATGATCTAGCCTCAAGGTTGTGCAGTGTAATTTCCACCATATTCTATGGGCCAAAAGTGAGTCACCGAAGCAGCTCAGATTTGAGGGGGTGAAGGAATAGATTGCACCTCTTAATGGAAGAATGGCTTGGGCGTATATGGGGAGAGAAAGAATAGATGGTGGCTACCACACTCTCTTTTCATAGATGGGGAAACTGAGACTCAGGGAAGTTAAACTAACTACTTAGGATTACACAGTAAGTTAGGCAATTAAATGAGTAAGGAAGTATGTAAAGGATATGAAACACAAACCCAGGTTGTCTGACTTCAAGTTCAGAGCTCTTTCCACCTTATTTTGCAACCTTTGTGCAATCTATCAATCAGTCCTTTCCTATCTTTGTTTCTCAGAAGCCCTGCTCCCCAAAAAGCCATGGTTTGACAAATTTGGGAAACATTGTATAACATGTTTCTTTTTGAAAACTCAAAATTCAGGTTAATATGTATAAGACACTGAGAGCTCTGTTTAACTATGCCAAACATATTTGACTTAGGAACCCTTTTTTTTTATGTGAGACTCATTAACATCAATCCATGGAATGTACTTTCAGAGATGTTATATCAAATAATGCAAAGAAGATATGGTATTGTTGATATTATAAAACGTAATATTACAGGCAGAATTTCATTTTAATGAATATCATTAAACTGTCAAAATTACATAAAAATGCTATTTTCATGATCTGATTAACCACCCAGACTGAAACATCTCTGATGATGTAAAACAGTAAATTTTCATGAAAGAGAAATCTTGTGTGACCAAATCCTGTCTAAATCCTTGCCAATCTATCAGTGAAAAATGTTGAATATAATTTCTGCCTGTTTAAAGAATTGCAGTATTTATACTTTTACGACCCACAGACTGTTAACTTTTATTAATAAAATATTTCACATGTCAAATTATATTTGTGATCTTCGGAAATATACTTTTATCATATTGAAGAGAATGTTTGTTATATTGAAGATAATTTCTCTCACGTGTAAAGATTTATACATGTTAAATATGATACATTGTCTACATTCAAATAATCTCAAGTATCTCTACAGAACTTTCTATATGCCAAGCCCTGTAATAATACAAAAAAATGAGACACTCCAGAAGACCTCAGAAGTGTAAGCTTTATTTGAAAGAGATGAATTTTGTAACTCTCAAGCAAATAATACCTCCAAACAAGGCTATATAATAAAATGATACATTGAATAAAATCTCAAAGCAAATATCTTCTACAGATGCTGTAGAGAGAAAAGAATTAGAAGAGCTAAGAAACTGAAGCAGTTTTCATGGAGAGAGGAGTGGGGCTTGCCTTTTGTCTTGGTGGATGTCAAAGAATTTAAATGGGCCAGGCAGAGAGGAGAAACTGACAAAGACTTCAACCTGGTAATGAGTGTGGCAAATTCCATTGCCCCCTGAAAATGGCAATCCTTGCATTTATTACCTTTTTCCTCCGTCTTAACCTTCTCCTGTTTGCATGCCCCTTCACAGCTAGTCACAGCTCCATCAGACAGCTGTGCTTGTCCACCACCCAGTTCCCAGTCACCCGAAGCCAGCTCAAGTACTGCTCTTCCATTAAAAACAGCTTCCCAACAATTGTGGTCCTCTTTCAGAACGACATAGCAGTTTGGCATCAGTAAATTGAAATGTTGCCTGAGTGTACAAGGTGATGCTCAATCCAATGGATACATTATTGAGACATGAATGAACCCTTTAAGGTAGTAAAGATTTATGTAAATGCTTTCCCTGGATCACAGTCAAATGTGGAAGGGTAAAATTTAGAGCTAGGGACTGACTATGGTTGACTGATTAGACCATCAGGTACCATTGGAAGTGCTCTAAAAGGGAAGTCACTGGGCAAAAGTAGGGTTTGTAAGGATCGTTATCACAGTAGAGCTGTACAGGATTAACTGAAGGAAAGGGAGATGATAGATCCAGTGAGGAGGTGATTGCAGTGTACAAGTGAAGTGGTGAGAGCTGTTTTGCTGTTAGGAGGGAACGTGAAGGAGAGGGATAAATCTGTCATATTGGGAAGATTTTCAGAACTTGGTGATAGAGCGACCATAGAGGATGACCACAGTTTCCTTCTTTCTAAAATGAGGGAATTAAAATAGATGCTTAATAAGTTTCTTTCAAACTATATAATATCTTTGAATCTAGGATATTCAAGAGGGAGAAAAAGTTGCAAACTGATGTGTTTCCTTTTTTGATTTCTCTGTTGTTGAAGTCTACTCCCAAACACTAGTGTTATTAAGCTGTGATTATGTTTGTGGATACATTCATGAAAATTATAATTACTTTTACTGTGGAAGTAGGCTTGAATTGTGAAAGAATACATATTGCTGATATTAATTAACCATCTACCCCCTTGATAAGTTTGAGTGAGATTTCAACTGTTTATGGTTTAATGTGTGTATATGTGTATGGGCTAGGATTAGGTTTGGTTGAACACAACATAAAAGCCAAATAACAACGTCTTAAGCACAATTAAAGTTTATTTTTATTCACATAAATGAAACATGGTGATAAGCTGTCAGGGCTGGTATGGCATGTCTATAGTTGTCAGAGGCTGAGGCACTTTATTCTCTCTACTCCTCCATCTTAACACATAGCTTACATTTTCAAGGCTGCCTCATCATCCAAGATGGCTTCAGAGCTCTAACAACCTAGGCATCAGAAAGGTGGAAAGGGGGAAGAAAAAAAAAAAGGCATATCTCCCAGTTGTATCAGTACTCTTTAAGGACCCTTCCATGGAGTCCCACACAGCAGTTCTACTTACATTTCACTGGATGCCCCTATCTGCAAGAGATGGTAGTTTTAGCTGGGCACATTGTTATTCCCATTAATACAGAGTGCTGATTATTAAGAACAAGGTGAGAATGGATATTTTCTCTGCCATTATATCCTTAGTTTTATAAAGGCAAATAAACAATAAGGTATTGTCTAAATCTTGTTATTGACATTGAAACAAAATATCCCATATGTATGTAAACCGACATTTTCTTCATAGTTTGTTAAATTTTCCCTCAAAGTTTACCTTTAAGAATAGAGAGATAACATTACTGAGCTGTACACTAAACCTGTATTTTGACTGCTTTTTTTTTTCTTCCAAGTGAAAGGATGGGCTTGTCCCAATCCATACCACACTAACTTGCCTCCTTATTTGCCAGGGGTTTTCTATGGTAAGGGGAATGACCAGGTTTAGAAGTGTACAATGCTAATACTAATATCCCCAGTAGAATAAGAGCAATGAACTTGGCAAAATTCCCAAAATCAAACACACTGCAGTGAAATCTGGTATTTTGATCTGCCCAGAATGCATTTCCTTTGATTTTCCTCTGTGAAAACCCCACCTCTCTTCAGTTCTGGCGACACAAGTGGACCTGACACCCTCCTTACCCCCACCGCCCATCTTAGTTTGGGCTTCTCAAAATGCAGACTGTGAAACAAGGATTTGGGAAAACCCAAACCCAGTGCTGTCAATTCGATCCCAACTCATAGCGACCCTAGATTTGGGTACAGGTGGTTAATTTCAGAGGTAATCCCAGAAGCCCAAGTAGAGTGGCAAAAGTGAGAACAGGAAGGGAGGAAAGCCAATAGAGGATGTGCTGAAGTGTAGTTTGCTCAGCCCCACTAGAGAGCCTTGGTGGAATTGTGTGGAACATGCCTCACAATTGTTCCATCAAGGGACAAGGAACCAGAGCCATTTATCCATTTACTCCCACCCTTCACTGGTTGGAGGTCGCCCTTGGGGTGTGTGAAATATCTGGCACTTCTGGGCTGCCCTCAGGAAAGCTGAGCAAGGCCTCAGGTAGAGCAGCAAAGAGGCTTGAACACTTGAAATGGAAAACTGTTAGCATGATGGAAACTGTCTTCTGCAGCTACCAGTGAACTAGTAGATGGGCTGAGGGAAAGAACATCAAAAGGGTCTGCTACATCTCATAAGACCAGACTTAATGGTCTGACTGAGACTTGAAGGACCCCGGTGGCCATGGCCCCCAGACCTTCTGTTGCCCCACGACAGGCACCATTCCTGAAGCCAACTCTTCAGAAAGGGATTGGACTGGACAATGGGTTGGGGAGGGATGCTGGTGAGGAGTGACCTTCTTGGATCAGGTGGACACTTGAGACTATGTTGGCATCTCCTGCCTGGAGGGGAGATGAGAGGGTGGAGGGGGTTAGAAGCTGGCAAAAAGGACACGAAAAGAGAGAGTGGAGGGAGAGAGCAGGCTGTCTCATTAGGGGGAGAGTAATTGGGAGTGTGTAGCAAGGTGTATATAGGTTTTTGGGTGAGAGACTGACTTGATTTGTAAACTTTCACTTAAAGCACAATAAAAATTATTTTTTAAAAAAAGAGTCTGCTACATGTCCCCTAGACCACATGTTCAGATGTGGTCACATGATCCATGCCTGATCAATCATAGTGTCACCTTCCCCAGCTACAGTGATTGGATCAGATATGGGCATGTGAGTTATCGGGTATTTATCACCTCCACCACCCCTACACTTTTTCCCTTCCTGAAGAGGTACTCCATTCCCAGAAGTGACTTCTCTTTTCTCATAGATCAGTAGGGTTTTCTTCGTTCTGTACCTTCTCTTCTGTGTTATCTACTGCTAAGTAGCAAGTCACCACAAACTTAGAAGCTTAAAATAACACATATTTTTTTTAATATTTTTTTATGAAAAAATTTTTTTATTGTTACTTTTTAAAAATTTTTATTGTGCTTTAAGTGAAAGTTTACAAATCAAGTCAGTATCTCACAAAAAAACCCATATACACCTTGCTACACACTCCCAATTACTCTCCCCTTAATGAGACAGCCAGCTCTCTCCCTCCACTCTCTCTTTTCCTGTCCATTTTGCCAGCTTCTAACCCCCTCCACCCTCTCATCTCCCCGCCAGGGAGGAGATGCCAACATAGTCTCAAGTGTCCACCTGATCTGAGAAGCTCACTCCTTACCAGCATTCCTCTCCAACCAATTGTCCAGTCCACTCTCTGCCTGAAGAGCTGGCTTCAGGAATGGTTCCTGTCCTGGGGCAACAGAAGGTCTGGGGGCCATGATCCATGGGGTCCTTCAAGTCTCAGTCAGACCATTAAGTCTGGTCTTTTTACGAGAATTTGGGGTCTGCATCCCACTGTTCTCATGCTCCCTCGGGGGTTCTCAGTTGTGTTCCCTATCAGGGCAGTCATCAGTTGTAGCCGGGCACCATCTAGCTCTTCTGGTCCAAGGCTGATGTAGTCTCTGGTTTATGTGGCCCTTTCTGTCTCTCGGGCTCGTAATTACCTTGCATCCTTGGTGTTCTTTATTCTCCTTTGATCCAGGTGGGTTGAGACCAATTGTTGCATCTTAGATGGTCACATGCTAGCGTTTAAGACCCCAGATGCCTCTCTGCAAAGTGGGATGCAGAATGTTTTCTTAATAGATTTCATTATGCCAAGTGACTTAGATGTCCCCTGAAACCATGGTCCCCAAACCCCCGTCCCTGCTATGCTGGCCTTTGAAGCACTCAGTTTATTCAGGAAACTTCATTGCTTTTGAATAGTCCAGTTGTGCTGACCTAGCCTGTACTGTGTGGTGTGTTGTCTTTCCTGTCACCTAAAGTAGTTCTTATCTACTGTCTAATTAGATCTAATTATCTAATTAGAGGGTGCCCCTCTCCCCCCTCCCTCCCTCCCCGTCTTGTAACCATCAAAGAATATTTTCTTCTCTGTTTAAACTAATTCTTGAGTTCTCATAATAGTGGTCTTATACAATATTTGTCCTCTTGCAACCAACTAATTTCACTCAGAATAACGCCTTCCAGATTCCTCCATGTTATGAAATGTTTCACAGTTTCATCATTGTTCTTTATCCATGTGTAGTACTCCACTGTGTGAATATACCATAATTTATTTATCCATTCATCCGTTGACGGGCACTTTGGTTGCTTCCATCTTTATGCTATTGTAAATATTACTGCAATGAACATGAGTGTGCATATATCTGTTCGTGTAAAGGCTCTTATTTTTCTAGGATATATTCCAAGAAGTGGGATTGCTGGATCATATGGTAGTTCTATTTCTAGCTTTTTAAGGAAGAGCCAAATCGATTTCCAAAGTGGTTATACCATTTTACATTCCCACCAGCAGTGTAGAAGTGTTCCAGCCTCTCCAACATGGATTATTTTCTGTGTTTTGGATTAATGCCAGCCTTGTTGGAGTGAGATGAAATCTCATGGTAGTTTTGATCTGCATTTCTCTAATGGCTAATGATAGTGAATTTTTTCTCATGTATCAGCTACCTTAATGTCTTCTTTAGTGAAGCGTCTGTTCATAGATTTTGCCCATTTTTTAATTGGGTTATTTGTCTTTTTGTAGTTGAGTTTTTGCAGTAACATGTAGATTTTAGAGATCAAACACTGATCAGAAATGTCATAGCTAAAAACTTTTTCCCAGTCTGTAGGTAATCTTTTTACTCTTTTGGAGAAGTCTTTGGACAAGCCATAGGTGTTTGATTTTTAGGAGCTCCCAGTTATCTAGTTTTTCTTCTGCATTTTTAGTAATGTTTTGTATAATCTTTATGCCATGTATTAGGCTCCTAACGTTGTCCCTTTTTTTTCTTCCATGATCTTCATCATTTTAGATTTTATATTTAGGTCTTTGATCCATTTTGAGCTCCTTTTTATGCATGGAGTGAGGTGTGGGTCTTGTTTCATTTTTCTGCAGATGGATATCCAGTTATGCCAGAACCATTTGTTAAAAAGACTGTCTTTTCCCCACTTCACTGATTTGGAGCCTTTGTCAAATATCAACTGCTCATATGTGGACGGATTTATCTCTGGATTCTCAACCCTGTTCCATTGGTCTGTGTATCTGTTGTACCAGTACCAGGCTGTTTTGACTACTGTGGCAGTATAATAGGTAATAAAATCATGTAGAGTAAGGTCTCCCACTTTGTTCTTCTTTTTCAGTAATGCTTTACTTATCCAGGGCCTCTTTCCCTTCCATATGAAGTTGGTGATTTGTTTCTCCAACTCATTAAAGAATGTTGTTGGAATTTGGATCAGAACTGCATTAAATCTATAGATCGCTTTTGGTAGAATAGACATTTTTATAATGTTAAGTCTTCCCATCCATGAGCAAGGTATGTTTTTCCATTTATGTAGGTCTCTTTTGGTTTCTTGCAGAAGTGTTTTTTAGTTTTCTTTGTATACGTTTTTACGTCTCTGGTAAGATTTATTCCTAAGTATTCTATCTTCTTCGGGGCTGCTGGAAATGGTATTGATTTGATGATTTCCTCTTCAATGTTCTTTTTGTTGATGTAGAGGAATCCAACTGATTTTCGTATGTTTGTCTTGTATCCCAATACTCTGCTGAACTCTTCTACTAGTTTCAGTAGTTTTCTTGAGGATTCCTTAGGGTTTTCTGTGTATAAGATCATGTCGTCTGCAAATAGAGATAATTTTACTTCCTTGCCAATCTGGATGCTCTTTATTTCTTCGTCTAGCCTAATTGCTCTAGCTAGGACCTCCAGCACAATGTCGAATAAGAGTGTTGATAAAGGTCATCCTTGTCTGGTTCTGGATCTTAAGGGGAATGCTTTCAGGCTGTCTCCGTTTAGGATGACATTGGCCGTGGGCTTTGTATAAATGCCCTTTATCATGTTGAGGAATTTTCCTTCTATTCCTATTTTGCTGAGAGTTTTTATCATGAATGAGTGTTGGACTTTGTCAAATGCCTTTTCTGCATCAATTGATAAAATCATGTGATTCTTGTCTTTGGTTTTATTTATGAGGTGGATTACATTAATTGTTTTTCTAATGCCGAACCATCCCTGCATACCTGGTATGAATCCCATTTGGTCATGGTGAATTTTTTTTTTTTTGATATGTTGTTGAATTCTATTGGCTAGAATTTTGTTGAGGATTTTTGCATCTAAGTTCGTGAAGGAGATAGGTCTGTAATTTTCTTTTTTTTGTGGTGTCTTTATCTGCTTTTGGTATCAGGGATATGGTGTCCTCATAGAATGAGTTTGGGAGTATTCCGTCCTTTTCTATGCTCTGAAATACCTTTAGTAGTAGTGGTGTTAACTCTTCTCTGAAAGTTTGGTAGCATTCTGCAGTGAAGCCATCCAGGCCAGGGCTTTTTTTTGTTGTTGTTGGGAGTTTTTTGATTACCTTTTCAATCTCTTCTTTGTTATTGGTCTATTTAGTAGTTCTACCTCTGTTTGTGTTAGTTTAGGTAGGTAGTATGTTTCTAGGAATTGATCCATTTCTTCTAGGTTTTCAAATTTGTTAGAGTACAATTTTTCATAGTAATCTGATACGATTCTTTTAATTTTAGTTGGATCTGTTGTAATATCGCCCATCTCATTTCTTTTTCGGGTTATTTGGTTCCTCTCCTGTTTTTCTTTTGTCATTCTGGCCAATGGTTTATCAATTTTGTTGTTTTTTTCTAAAAACCAGCTTTGGTCTTGTTAATTCTTTCAATTGATTTTCTGTTTTCTATTTCATTAAGTTCAGCTCTAATTTTTATTATTTGTTTTCTTCTGGGGCCTGTGGGTTTCTTTTATTGCTCTCTTTCTATTTGTTCAAGTTGTAGGGATAATTATTTGATTTTGGCCCTTTCTTCTTTTTGTATGTGTGCATTTATTGATATAAATTGGTCTCTGAGCACCACTTTTGCTGTGTCCCAAAGGTTCTGATAGGAAGGGTTTTCATTCTCATTGGATTCTACGAATTTCTTTCTTCCATTCTTAATGTCTCTACAATCCAGTCTTTTTTAAACAGGGTATTGCTCAGTTTCTGAGTGTTTGATTTCTTTTCCCTGCCTTTTCTGGTATTGATTTCCACTTTTATGGCCTTATGGTCAGAGAAGATGCTTTGTAATATTTCAAAGTTTTGGATTCTGCTAAGGCTTGTTTTATGACCTAATATGTGGCCTATTCTAGAGAATGTTCCATGTGCACTAGAAAAGAAAGTATACTTGGTTGTTGTTGGGTGGAGTGTTCTGTATATGTCTATGAGGTCAATTTGGTTGATTGTGGCATTTAGATCTTCTGTGTCTTTATTCAGCTTCTTTCTGGATGTCCTATGCTTCACCGAAAGTGGTGTGTTGAAGTCTCCTATTATTGTGGAGCTGTCTATCTCACTTTTCAATGCTGATAGAGTTTGTTTTATGTATCTTGCAGCCCTGTCATTGGGTCCATAAGTATTTAATATGGTTATATCTTCTTGGTGTATTGTCCCTTTAATCATTATATAGTGTCCTTCCTTATCCTTTCTGATGGATTTAACTTTAAAGCCTGTTTTGTCTGAAATTAATTTTGCCCCTCCTGCTCTTTTTTGATTGTTGTTTGCTTGATATATTTTTTCCATCCTTTGAGTTTTAGTTTTTTGTGTTTCTAAATCTAACATGTGTCTCTTGTAGGCAGCGTATAGAGGGTTTGTGTTTTTTAATCCATTCTCCCACTCCCTGTCTCTTTATTGGTGCATTTAGTCTATTTACATTCAGCGTAATTATGGGTAGGTATAAATTTAGTGCTACCATTTTGATGTCTTTCTGTGTGTGTTGTTGACAGTTTCTTTTTCCCACTTAATTTTATGTGCTGAGTTGATTATCTTTATGTATTGTCCTTTCTTCCTATCCATTGTTGTTGTTGTTCATTTTGTTTCTTCTGAGTCTCTTTTTTTTCTTGTGTTTTATTTTGATGTGTAGGATAGTTTGTCTACTTTGTGGTTACCTTATTATTTACCCCCATTTTTCTAAATTTAAACTTAACTTTTATTTCTTTGTATCACCGTACCTTCCTCTGCATAGAGAAGATGTATGACTTCTTAAAAAAAAAAATGACTTCTTAGTCCCTCTTTATTGTTTTAATGTTGTCTTCTTTTACATAATAGCATCACCGTTACCCTGTTTTGAGTGTTTTTTTAAATCTTGCTTTATTTTTTTGATTTCCCTGTCTGGGTTGACTTCTTATTGCTCTGCCCAGTGTTCTAGTCTTGGGTCGATACCTGATATTATTGATTTTCTAACCAAAGAACTCCCTTTCGTATTTCTTGCAGTTTTGGCCTGGTTTGTACAAATTCCCTAAACTTCTGTTTATCTGGAAATGCCCTAATTTCACCTTCATATTTAAGAGACAGTCTTGCTGGATATATGATTCTTGGCTGGCAATTTTTTTTCCTTTAATTTCTTAAATATGTCATCCCATTGCCTTCTTGCCTGCATGGTTTCTGCCAAGTAGTCCAAGCGTATTCTTACTGGCTCTCCTTTGTAGGTGACTTTTCATTTGTCCCTAGCTGCTCTTAACATTTTCTCTTTATCTTTGGTTTTGGCAAGTTTGATTGTAATATGTCTTGGTGACTTTCTTTTTAACATCTACCTTATGTGGAGTTCGATGAGCATTTTGGATAGATATGATCTCATTTTTCACAATATCAGGGAAGTTTTCTGCCAACAATACTTCAACAATTCTCTCTGTATTTTCTGTTATCCCTCCCTGTTCTGGTACTCCAATCACTCATAGGTTATTTCTCTTGATAGAGTCACACATGATTCTTAAGCTTTCTTCATTTTTTAAAATTCTGTTATCTGATTTTCCTTTGAATATATTAGTGCCAAGTGATTTATCTTCAAGTTCAGAGACTCTGCCTTCCCCTTGCTCAGTTCTGCTCCTCTGACTTTCCATTGAGTTGTCTACTTCAGCAATTTTATTGTTAATCTTCTGAATTTCTGATTTCTGTCTGTGGATTTTTCCAGCTTATTAAATTTTTCATTATGTTCCTGAATAATCTTTTTAATTACTTCTATTGCTTTATCTGTGTGTTCCTTGGCTTGTTCTGCATATTGCCTCATTTCCTTCCTGATGTCTCGAAGGGTTCTGTATATTAATCTTTTGTATTCTGCCTCTGGTAATTCCAGGAATTCACTTTCATCTAGAAGATCCCTGCATTCTTTGTTTTGAGAGCCTGTTGAGGTGATCATGGTCTGTTTCTTTATTTGACTTGATATTGATTGTTGTCTCCAAGCCATCTATAAGTTATTGTATTAGTTTATTTTATGTTTGCTTACTGTATCATGGCTTTTTGCTTTGTTTTGTTTTGATATGCCCAAATAGGTTGCTTGAGTGAGCTAGCTTGATTATTTTTACCTTTGGAGCTCTGACGTCCTGTCCCCAGATGGCTAGAGCTGTTATCAGGTACATCAGTCTTGGAGTCCATTCACTTTTCTTGTGTAAATTCATCTCAGGTGTCCAGGTAGCTGACCATCAAGTGCGTGGTACAGGCTCTGTCCTACAGTCTTAGAGGGGCAGGGGTGATTGGTGTAGGTACCAGTATCTTGTTGCAGCAGGGGGTTGCACTCTGAACATGACAGGGGGCTGAGAATCATCCACCATGTGTCTCTGAGGAAAGCGTGTCCCTGATCCCTAAAGCATACTTGTGGGTGCGTTCTGCAGATGGACCATGGGCACCCGATGTTATTGGTTGTAAGGACTGGGAGGTACCAGTTACCCTTGGACCTCTGTCATGGGTGGCTGGGCGACCTGAGTGGAGCTACCAGTCCTTAGGCCTCTGATGTGGGTAGATGAGGACCCTGTTTAATAGGCTAAGCAATGTCAAACATCAAACACCCACCTCTCCACGCAGCTGAAATGGTTGGAGTCTGCCACCAAGGGCCTATTCTCCTGAAATAGGCCCACACAGGTCCATGCAGAGGGGAAAGGTACTAAAGTGCACTCACTGTGTATGTCTGGACAGGAGCCACTTCTGTCCTGAGCTCCTCCAGTTAGTGGCGCTGGCAAATTATCTTTTCCCCCTATTGCAAATTTTTTCCATCTCCAAGGCTCTAGGTGCTCATCAAGGCCTATCTCAGGCCTGGGGAATTCAGCTGCTGAAGCCAGCTTGGGGGCAGGGGGAAGCGGTAAAATACACACAAGTGCTTAGCTTTTGCCGAGAGCACCATTCTTCTCTGGTTCCAGAGGTATGAGTAGGCTGTGTGGCTGGATGCTTCTCCCTGAGGAAACTGTGGCCAAGCGCTAGTACCAGCCCACCACCCCCACTTAGGGAATGGTGCCTGAGGGCTCCCCATGATTCAGGTCCGGTAACTCCTCTCCACTTCTGAACCAACTCTTCCCCTGCCCCTCAGTTCATTTTCTAAGCTTGCCTTTGATGCTCAGGAGTCCTAGCTTGTCATAAATATACTCATTTCACTTGTTTTTTTTGGGTCTTTGTTGTAAAGAGGGCTCTCTGGAAGCATCTGTCTACACCATCTTGGCTCCACCTACATAAAAAAAAAACCCTACATAACACCTATTTATTATCTCACAGTTTATGTGAGTCAAAAGTTTGGGCACAATTTAGCTGGATCCTCTGCAAAAATAAATAAATAAATAAATATATAAATATATATATATATATATATATATATATATATTTTTTTTTCTCCAAGGCTGCAATCCAGGTGTTTGCCAGGGCTCAGTTCTTATCTGGAATCTAACTGGGGATGGATCTGCTTCCTGGCTCACTTAGTTCATTGGCAGAATTTGTTTTCTTTTGGTTGTAGAGCTTCAGTTCTTGTGGGCTGTCTGCTGGAGGCTCCCCTCAGCTCCTAGAGGCTTCCCATAGTTCCTTGCCAAGTGATCCTCTCCATAAACCCCCTTACAATATGGCAGTTTGCTTCTTCAGTGCCAGTAAGGGAGAAAAAATTCAAGTCTTCTAGCAAGATAGAAGTACATACAACCTAGCATAATTATAGGAGAAGCATCTTATCATCTTTGCCATGTTCTATTGGTTAGAAGCAAGTCATAGATCCTATCCATACTCAAGAGGGTAGGGTTATATAAAGGTGGCAGGAATCATGAAAGCCACTTTAATATCTTTGGACATACCTTCTAAGGTGCCCAATTTGATCATGATGAGAAGTCCACCTTCAGGGATTCAAAGGCCACTACTCCTTCTGAGGCAGGTTTCCTGTTCCTGCATGCACTGTTATATTATCTGATAAGTTCTCTCTAAAGAAGACAAAAACCTCACATACTTAATTTCTGGTAGGACACTCTCGCTAATAAAGCCTCTGATAAATTAGAATTTATTTTAGTTGTTTTGGACACCACTTTTCTCTTAATGAATCCTAATATGGAATTAGCTTCCTTGAAAATCATGTGACGCTGCTGACTCAAATTTATATTAAAACCAACTAAATCTTGCAGGTCTTCTTCATTAGGAGCTGCCCCTTCTTGTACTTCTTTGGATCTCGGTGAGGTGCTTTACATTTATCCCCACTAAATTCCATTTTGTTGATTATTTTTGACCAGGATTTTTATAATTCTTTTCTTTCCTTTCTTTGTTTTTTGATTTTGGCCATCCTTCAAACTCTGGGTCATTTTCAGATTTAATAAATGTGTCTTGTATTTTTTCAGCCAGGTAACTGATTTAAAATGTTGAAAAAGGCAAAGCTAAGAGGAGTCCTGATGGCTTTCACCATGATGGACACTAACAAATTCATGCATTTAACACTAGTGTTCCTTGTGCTCAATGAGCCTACCTGGATTCTTAGTAGCCACTATTTCCTTTTCTAAAGGCTCCCAGATCATCTACGTAATAATCATGCTAGAATTTGGTTGAGGTACACTGTATAATTTGTGGAATCTAAATTTCTCTCCCTTTTGTGAATTGAAATAGCACAGTAGTACACTGCCCAGATAACCCCTTCAGGACTGAGGGACTCATGCCCCCCGCTGCTGGACATTTTGGTTGTTGATGACTCATAGCTGAGCTGCTGTCTGGGCATTACCCTCTGCTAAAGAGAGTCCCTTTGCCTAAAGTCACCCTCTCCTGGGGTGGGGTTAAGCCCACATTCAAAGACTGGTGGAAGGGAGATTATAAAGGCCTGGCCCTCTTGCTTCAAGATAAGACAACTTTGCAAGGCCCTTCCAAATCCAGAGCCCACCAAAAGATCAGCCAAGGCCTTTGTTGACTGCATTGCAGTTCAAATTCTCCCTCTGTCCACTTCTGTGTCCTTTATTCCTCCACTAGGGTTGATCCTGAAGGCATTCCCTAGTAAATGTCTTCTATGCAAGTCTCTAAGAGTCTATTTCCTAGGGAACGCAACCTGCAACACCATCTCTATTCTTCTGGAGCTTTCCACATCCTCCAACAGTCCTCAAATATCACTTGTAAATTCTTTCAGTGCCCAGGATATAATCTAAATCCATTTTATTATGTAAGAGCTCTCTTAATATCTCCCTAACACTTTTGTCCCTTTGTCCCTCAATACACTGTTTGTTACATATTTTGGGGGATGAAGATCCTTCTTTTTAATTGTGAAGAAAAGAAAGTTGAAGCATTTTGCTTTTACCCTGTGACCTACTCACATTTGGTGACCATTTCTTTTCTCTGTTCTTGTTTCGTGCATGACCAAAGGAGTCTTTTTGTGTTTTTTATATTTTCCACATGTCTTAACTCACTTTGGGCCTCGGCCTTCTTAACACTGTTCATACACATTTATGTCAGTCTTATATACTTCTTCCCCCCTTTATGGACATATTCACCATGTGCATCACACGTACAGCCACCTGCATTTCTCTGGTGCCTTTCTTCCTTTTTCAAAAGTTCATTTGTGATCATATGTACAAATCCAAGGAGTCATCACTGACTGCTCTCTCCTTCCTTCCCTTATTAATATAAAGAGCACAAAAAGTCTGGTCATTTCTTTTAACTATCTCTCAACTTTGTCCTTTATCCTCATTTCCCATTTACACAATTTTTCATTTATATTTCCATTTAGCTCCGAGTTTTTCTTTTTTCCTTTGAAAATCTATCCATCAAAATTCACCCACAAGAGTTTTTCTAAAATCCCATGTGCCACGCTATATTTTCCAAAAATTGTTCTGGCAACATTTCATTCCACATGCTCTCCTAGGACCTTACCATCACCCATAAAGAGGTGAGTCAATTTCTCCATCCCTTGAACTTAGATGGGCTTGTAAATGTCCCAACCAACAGAACACGGCAAAAGTGATTGGATGTGAGTCCAGGTCACAAAAAGAATATATTTCTCACCTAGTTCTCTTTCTTTTTGAGATCACTTGCTTTGGAAACCAGACACCATTTTGTGAGGAATCATTTTGTGAGGAATTAGAGCAGCCTTAACATTGTAGGTCATAAGGGAACCACTTCATGCCACTGTTCTTATCAAGAGGCTATTCCTTTATGACCAAACTCCACAGTTTAGCTTTAGGCATCTTCCTAAGATGCCCCTTCCCAAACTCTCCCCCACTTCTCCCTACTATTTAAATCATATCTTATTTCCCCCCTTCTCATTTCTTTCCCTGAATTGGCCACCTTCTCCCCTCTACGTGTACAAACTCTATCTGCCAGTCTAAGTAACTTGGGAAGGTCTTCAGCGTTTATAAGTAGCTACAACATGTCTGTAAGCAACTGGTGGCAGCCCTTCCCCAGAGCTAGGTGAGGTGAAGTTCTCTGTTCTAATACCCTCAGCCATCCTGTCCTTCTAAGTCCTGCTGATGCTCTTCAGCAAGTCCTATGCTCTCTGCCCTGAGATATCCACTTCCTGCTTCAAAATCTTCACTCTTAATGTGTTTGCACAAAATTTCCATAAAGGAGTCCCCCTAACAATATACCCCACAAAACATGGGTTTCCAATCCTGCCAATTAACCTACAAAAAATGATGGATGCTGAAGTTCCTATATTTGCTCATTCATTCATTCATCACTCAATTATCTCTTTCTCCCTGATCCCCTTCCCTGCTGTATCCCACATGTATGCTTTCTTGGGTTATGAGCAATATCCTTTTCTTCTTTAAAAATTTTTTATTGTGCATTAGGTGAAAGTTTACAGAGCAAATTAGTTTCCCAAAACATAAACATCCGTGACATTGGTTTCATTCCCCACAATGTGTCAGTTCTCTCCCCATTCCCATCCTATGTTCCCCATTTCCTTTCGTCCAGATTTTCTGCCCTTCTTTCCTGCCTTCTCATCTTTGCTTTTGGGCAAATGTTGCCCTTTTGACCTCATATAATTTATTGGTTATAAGCAATATTCTATTGTCAAAGATGGAGCATTCTGGACTTCTGATGGAAGTAATTGCTTCCTTGCTTAGAGCATGAATTTAAAACATCCCCTGCATTGTGTGTGTTCATAACATCTCCCAACCACACCATTATAATGGCAAGAGTTGGGAAACATTCCTATTGAAACTCTGTATGCCAATGCTCAGTGGACTGCAGAGACACCTAACCATGTGTTTCCAGCCCTGTCTGAAGTAAAAACCTCATGATGACCCCAGGGTCTGGGCTATTTAAATAGTTCATCCTACACTCGAGATCACTGCACTGGACTCCACATGTGTCATTCAGGAAGATAGCCCACTCCCTCCACTTGCTTCCATTCAAGACTCACCCAGCAGTGGTTTTGAGATTTATTTTATTTCCCGTGAAGTTTCCCATAGGATAGAGAATGTGCCCTCAAGATGACAAATATTTGAGTCTGTATAATAGTATTAGTTCTCTTTTACATTTATAAGATGGCACTCTAGTTTATAAATATTAAACTTCTGTGAATTTACTTAGTATGGGTAAAAACCTAAAAATCTGGCCAACTCTGGGGTACTGATGCAATGGAGACAGGAACCCTATCAAAGGAACGCTGCCCCATGAATCCCAACCTGAGTGGCCAGCATCTCTTTCTAAAACTCTGCTTCATTCGCTTTAATGTCACCAGTCCTTAAAGTAGGGATAAATTGTTACTTGATTATAAAATCTCATTAATGAATTACTTGAAAAGAAGTAAAAATTAGCTATGATTTACTGAGCACTTACAATTTTTTCAAACACTGTATTAAGTGATTGATATATATTCAGTGTAGTCCCTGGGTGGCACAAACAGTTAAGTTCTTGGCTGCTAACTGAAAAATTGGTGATTTGAGTCCACACAGAGGTACCTTAGAAGAAAGACCTGGAAATCTACTTCCAAAAAATCAGACATTGAAACCCCTGTGAAGCACAGTTCTACCCTGACACACATAGGATCATCATGAGTCAGGAACAACTCAATGGCAACTTTTTTTTTTAATGTGTGCTGTACCACCCTTAGACCCAGGTAAGCAGGGTCCTTCAGCGGGTCCCATGCTTTGGAGTGCCTAAATTGAAATCTTTTAGCCCCTCTCCAGTGGTTGGATGTAGCCAGGGCTGGCACTGCCATCTGAGCAGGGCATGCTAAACTTGAAATAGGACCTGCATGGGCTTTGGACTCTGTTTCCAGGTGATCTCTGACTCTACCCAGCACACCAGGTCAACCAGATGCCCTGAGGAACATTGGGTCTTGTGACTTGGTGTCATCCTAAGGGCTTCCAGTTGGACCCTAGTTCTAGGAGAGAGACCTATCAAGCAGATCAATTCTACTGGCGTGTGAAATATTTTTTCATAGAATTGCACATGATTGGACCACCAGAATGGTGCTGACAAGTTTAGGGTTACTGATGGTCCATCTCTGACCCTTGGGTTTGAGCTGTGTGTGGATCTGTGCTTTGGCTCTCACCCATCCATATTATGTCCACAGTGTAACCCCCTATCAAAAAACATCAGGGGTAGTGGTAGGCATTCTTTAGCCTGTGCACACTCAGGGTTCTGGTTTCCTCAAGTCCTTGCAGGCTTTGTGTCATCTGTCAAACAGTCCTTCAGGAGTGGACATACCTATCTCCTCTGAGGGCTTTTTAGAATGTTGCTCTACAATGACATCAGGACTTTCTTTTACCTCCACTTGATGTGGTAACACTGTGATCTCCTTAGTAGGTCTTAAGTATTGCAGCATGAGTCATGGATAATCCTTGCATGAACAGGATCATTCTTTTCACTTAGCCCACACAATCCTTGCCTGTCATCCTCTCTGGTGGCAGTGCATAGAAGGCAGAGGTGCAGTCAAAATGGAAAGAGACCCCATTCTTTTTTCTTTAATTTTTTTATAATTTTTATTGTGCTTTAAGTGAAAGTTTACAAATCAAGTCAGTCTCTCACACAAAAACTTTTGTACACTTTGCTACATACTCCCAATTACTCTCCCTCTAATGAGACAGACTGATCCCTCCCTCCACTCTCTCTTTTTGTGTCCATTTCACCAGCTTCTAACCCCCTCCATCCTCTCAGCTCCCCTTCAGGCAGGAGATGCCAACATAGTCTCAAGTGTCCACCTGATCCAAGAAGCTCACTGCTCACCAGCATCCCTCTCCAAACCATTGTCCAGTCCAATCCATGTTTGAAGAGTTGGCTTCGGGAACGGGTCCTGTCCTGGGCCAACAGAAGGTCTGGGGGCCATGACCACCGGGGTCCTTCTAGTCTCAGTCAGACCATTAAGTCTGGTCTTTTTATGAGAATATGGGGTCTGCATCACACTGTTCTCCTGCTCCCTCAGGATTTCTCTGTTGTGTTCCCTGTCAGGGCAGTCATCCGTTGTAGCCAGGCACCATCTAGTTCTTCTGGTCTCAGGATGATGCAGTCTCTGGTTCCTGTGGCCCTTTCTGTCTCTTGGGCTCATAATCACCTTGTGACCCTGGTGTTCTTCATTCTCCTTTGATCCAGGTGGGTTGAGACAAATTGATGCATCTTAGATGGCCGCTAGTTAGCATTGAAGACCCCAGATGCCACACTTCAAAGTGGGATGCAAAATGTTTTCTTAATAGAATTTATTTTGCCAATTGACTTAGAAGTCCCCTGAAGCCATAGTCCCCAAACCCCCGCCCTTGCTCTGCTGACCTTCGAAGCATTCACTTTATCCCGGAAACTTCTTTGCTTTTGGTCCAGTCCAGTTGAGCTGACCTTCCTTGTATTGAGTATTGTCCTTCCCTTCACCTAAAGTAGTTCTTATCTACTAACTAATCAGTAAATAACCCTCTCCCACCCTCCTTCCCTCCCTCCTCTCATAACCACAAAAGAATGTGTTCTTCTCAGTTTATACTATTTCTCAAGATCTTAAAATTTTTTTTTTTATAATAGTGGTCTTATACAATATGTGTCCTTTTGCATCTGACTAATTTCACTCAGCATAATGCCTCCTAGGTTCCTCCATGTTATGAAATGTTTCACAGATTCGTCACTGTTCTTTATCGATGCATAGTATTCCATTGTGTGAATATACCATAATTTATTTAACCATTCATCCATTGACGGACACCTTGGTTGCTTCCAGCTTTTTGCTATTGTAAACAGAGCTGCAATAAACATGCGTGTGCATGTATCTGTTCATGTAAAGGCTCTTATTTCTCTAGGGTATATTCCGAGGAGTGGGATTTCTGGGTTGTACGGTAGTTCTATTTCTTACTTTTAAACACCAGATAGATTTCCAAAGTGGTTGTACCATTATACATTCCCACCAGCAGTGTGTAAGAGTTCCAATCTCTCTGCAGCCTCTCCAACATTTATTATTTTGTGTTTTTTGGATTAATGCCAGCCTTGTGGGAGTGAGATGGAATCTCATCGTAGTTTTAATTTGCATTTCTCTAACAGCTAATGATCAAGAGCATTTTCTCATGTATCTGTTAGCTGCCTGAATATCTTCTTTAGTGAAGTGTGTGTTCATATCCTTTGCCCACTTTTTGATTGGGTTGTTTGTCTTTTTGTGGTTGAGTTTTGACAGAATCATATAGATTTTAGAGATCAGGCGCTGGTCGGAGATGTCATAGCTGAAAATTCTTTCCCAGTCTGTAGGTGGTCTTTTTACTCTTTTGGTGAAGTCTTTAGATGAGCATAGGTGTATGATTTTTTTTTATTAACTTTTATTGAGCTTCAAGTGAACGTTTACAAATCAAGTCAGATTGTCACATATAAGTTTATACACACCTTGCTCCGTTCTCCCACTTGCTCTCCCCCTAATGAGTCAGCCCTTCCAGTCTCTCCTTTCGTGACAGTTTTGCCAGCTTCCAACTCTCTCTATCCTCCCCTCCCCCCTCCAGACAGGAGATGCCAACACAGTCTCAAGTGTCCACCTGATATCATTAGCTCACTCTTCATCAGCATCTCTCTCCTACCCACTGTCCAGTCCCTTTCATGTCTGATGAGTTGTCTTCGGGAATGGTTCCTGTCCTGGGCCAACAGAAGGTTTGGGGACCATGAGCGCCGGGATTCCTCTAGTCTCAGTCAGACCATTAATTATAAAAGACCCCATTCTTAAATGGGGTAATTAAGCCCAAAAGAGTTCAGAAAAAAATGTGGTTGGAAAATGTGTTGTTTTACATTTATTCTATGTTCACATTTTCCTGCACACTCTAGGTATAACTTGCATTTGTGGTCATCATAAACAAAGCTCATCAACAATGTCTGAAAGAGTAATTGGATGCCAGTATTCATGAGTAGCCCTATGGATGATACAATGTCATTAGTAATTATAGATAGATAGGTAGACAGACAGACAGATAGATGCCACTGAGTTTGCTTCAACTCATGGCGACCTTACGTACAACAGAAGAAAACATTGTCCTGTCCTGTGTCACCCTCATGATCACTGGCACGTTCAATCTCCTCATTTCAACCATTGTGTCAATCCATTTCACTGAGGGCCTCCTTGCCCTCACTGGCCCTCTATGTCACCAAATATGATGTCCTCCTCCAGAGATTGATTCCTTCTGATGATGTGTTCAAAGCAAGCAAGCTGGACAATGTTCTGTTGTGATCCATAAGGTTTTCATTGGCTAATTTTCAGAATTAAATTGCCAGGCCTTTCTTCCTAGTGTGTCTTAGTCGGGAAGCGCCACTAAAAACTGTCTACCATTGGTGACCATGCTACTGTTTGGAATACTGGTGGCATGGCTTCCAATATCACAGCAACGGGAAAGCCGCCACAGTATAACAAACTGGCAGAGAGGTAGTGGGAGAAATGGATATAACCAGCATTAAAGAAATGGTATTAGGAACTAGAGAGACAAGTATATCTATATTCTTCTAATATAAGCAGATTTTGAAGAGCCATGGCATTGTGAGTAATAACAGCATTGCTACCTATTTGGAGTGAGAGATACAAAACAGGAATGGTGCATTTGCCAATAAGGAAAATAAAGAAAGAACATAAAGAGATGGTTTCTGCACCTGAACAGGAAAAGATGATTCCTGGACACTATTAAGAGTCTTCACATACGTTAATTGAGTAAACAAATATATAAGTACCTCTCTTTTAAGCATTATTCTAAACCATCATTGATAAATCATTATAACTCACATGGGCCAATGAATTTTGCAATATATTTTAAAATCAGATTTCTTATATAGACAAGAACCCTGAAAAAATACCCCACACATGCTAGGGGCAGCCCTACATGTATTATCTCATTTAACAGCATAAAGTAGTTACGGAAAATATTTTAAAGATCAGAAAACAACGATCCAGAAAAAAAAAATCCTTTCCCATGATATAGCTTGGGAAGCCTTATGGATAATGCAGTTTTTACCTATTGCCACATAGCTGAAATAATGTAAAAGTAGTTTTGGAACTCAGGTTGGCTTGTTATCTTTTTAACTTCACCTTTAAGAATGTCCCACATGAAAGGCACTGTTCAAGATGGGGCTCTAACACAGACCATCTGATCAACCAGAAAAGCATTTGGGGGAATGCTTCTGAGTTGCTTCCTACTTGACTCACCATTAGCATGACCAGTAGCTCACTGCTTTCCTGGGTATTTTATGTTTTTGAACATCTTTATTAAACTGTAATTTTCATGCCATAAAATTCACTTGTAAATGTACAGTTCAATGATTTTATTAAATTTATATAGAATCATGCAATCATCACTATAATCCAGTTTCAGAAAATTTCCATCACCCCCAAAAGTTCCCTCATGCCTGATTGAAGACAACCTCACTTTCACCACAAACCTTAGGCAACCACTCATCTACCTTCTATAGATATGCTTTTTCTAGAAATTTTATATAAATGGAATCTGTGAAATGTTTTTTAGGTTCATACATGTTATAACATATATCAGTAGTTCATTCCTTTTTGTTGCTGAATTCAATTCCATTACACAGATTTACCACATTTTGTTTATCCATTAACTCACTGATGACATTTGAATTGTTTCTACTTTGGCGCTATTATAAACATTACTGCTACAAACAATTGTTTACTACTTTTTGCATGGATACATGTTTTCATTTCTGTAAGTGTAATTTCTGTGCTGTATGGTAAATAAAGATCTAACATTTTTAACAGCTTTATTGAGGAATGATTGACATGCAATAATTGCACATATTCAAAGGGTACAAATGTGTTAAGTTTTGACAACTATACTCCTTAAAGCCATCACCAAAATAAAGATCAAGACCCTATTCATCATCTCCCAAAGTTTCCCTTTATAACTCCTCCCTACTGCCCTCTCCCTTCCTCATCATACAGTATTTGCCATTTTGTGACTGACTTATTTCACTCAGCATAATGCCCTCCAGATTCATCCATGTTGTGAGATGTTTCACAGATTAAACATTGTTCTTTATTGTTGCGTAGTATTCCACTGTGTGTATGCACCATAATTCGTTAATCCATTCGTCTCTTGATGGGCACTTAGGTTGTTTCCATCTTTTTGCTATTGTGAATAATGCTGCAGTGAACATGGGTGTGTATATGTCTATTGTGTGATGGCTCTTATTTCTCTAGGATATACTCCTAGGAGCAGGATTGCTGGATCATATGGTATTTCTATTTCTAGCTGTTTAAGGAAGTGCCATATCATTTTCCAAAATGGTTGTACCATTTTGCATTCCCACCAGCAGTGTGTAAGAGTTTCAATCTCCCCAAAGTCTCTCCAACATTTGTTATTTTCTTTTTTGGGGATTCATACCAGTAATATTGGGGTGAGATGGTATCTCATTGCAGTTTTGATTTGCATTTCTCTAATGGCTGGTGATGGTGAGCATTTCTTCATCTGTCCGTTAGCCGCCTGAATGTCTTCTTTGGTGAAGTGTCTGTTCATATCCTTTGCCCATTTTTAAACTGGATTATTTGTCTTTTTGTTGTAAAGGTGTTGGATTTTCCTGTAGAGTTTAGAGATTAGACCTCTGTCGGATTTGTCATAATGGCTGTACCATTTTTCATTCCCACCAGCAATGGATAAGGGCTCCAATTTTCCCACAACTCATCATTTTTTTTTCCTTAAGTCAATCTTTTTTTTTTTATTAACTTTTATTGAGCTTCAAGTGAACGTTTACAAATCAAGTCAGATTGTCACATATAAGTTTATACACACCTTGCTCCGATCTCCCACTTGCTCCCCCTCAATGAGTCAGCACTTCTAGTCCCTCATGACAATTTTGCCAGCTGCCAACTCTATCCTCCCATCCCCCCTCCAGACAGGAGATGCCAATACAGTCTCAAGTGTCCATCTGATACAAATAGCCCACTCTTCATCAGCATCTCTCTCCTACCCACTGTCCAGTCCCTTTCATGTCTGATGAGTTGTCTTTGGTAATGGTTCCTCTCCTGGGCCAACAGAAGGTTTGGGGACCATGACTGCCGGGATTCCTCTAGTCTAAGTCAGACCATTAAGTATGGTCTTTTTGTGAGAATTTGGGGTCTGCATCCCACTGATCTCCTGCTCCCTCAGGGGTTCTCTGTTGGCTCCCTGTCAGGGCAGTCATCGGTTGTGGCCAGGCACCAACTAGTTCTTCTGGTCTCAGGATGATGTATGTCTCTGGTTCATGTGGCCCTCTCTGTCTCTTGGGCTCATACTTATCATGAGACCTTGGTGTTCTTCATTCTCCTTTGCTCCAGGTGGGTTGAGACAAATTGATGTATCTTAGATGGCCACTTGTTAGCATTTAAGACCCCAGACGCCACATTTCAAAGTGGGATGCAGAATGTTTTCATAATAGAATTATTTTGCCAATTGACGTAGAATTCCCCTTAAACCATAGTCCCCAAACCCCTGCCCTTGCTCCGCTGACCTTTGAAGCATTCAGTCTATCCCGGAAACTTCTTTGCTTTTGGTCCAGTCCAGTTGAGCTGACCTTCCATGTATTGAGTATTGTCCTTCCCTTCACCTAAAGCAGTTCTTATCTACTAATTAATCAGTAAAAAACCCTCTCCCACCCTCCCTCCCTCGCCCCCTCGTAACCACAAAAGTATGTGTTCTCAGTTTATACTATTTCTCAAGATCTTATAATAGTGGTCTTATACAATATTTGTCCTTTTGCCTCTGACTAATTTCGCTCAGCATAATGCCTTCCAGGTTCCTCCATGTTATGAAATGTTTCACAGATTCTTCACTGTTCTTTATCGATGTGTAGTATTCCATTGTGTGAATATGCCACAATTTATTTAACCATTCATCCGTTGACGGACACCTTGGTTGCTTCCAGCATTTTGCTATTGTAAACAGAGCTGCAATAAACATGGGTGTGCATATATCTGTTTGTGTGAAGGCTCTTGTATCTCTAGGGTATATTCCGAGGAGTGGGATTTCTGGGTTGTATGGTAGTTCTATTTCTAACTGTTTAAGATAACGCTAGATAGATTTCCAAAGTGGTTGTACCATTTGACATTCCCACCAGCAGTGTATAAGAGTTCCAATCTCTCCGCAGCCTCTCCAACATTTGTTATTTTGTGTTTTTTGGATTAATGCCAGCCTTGCTGGTGTGAGATGGAATCTCATCATAGTTTTAATTTCCATTTCTCTAATGCCTAATGATTGAGAGCATTTTCTCATGTATCTGTTAGCTGCCTGAATATCTTCTTCAGTGAAGTGCGTGTTCATATCCTTTGCCCGCTTCCTGATTGGGTTGTTTGTCTTTTTGTGGTTGAGTTTTGACAGAATCATATAGATTTTAGAGATAAGGCGCTGGTCTGAGATGTCATAGCTGAAAATTCTTTCCCAGGCTGTAGGTGGTCTTTTTACTCTTTTGGTGAAGTCTTTAGATGAGTATAGGTGTTTGATTTGTAGGAGCTCCAGTTATCGGGTTTCTCTTCCTCATTTCTGGTAATGTTTTGTATTCTGTTTATGCCTTGTATTAGGGCTCCTAACGTTGTCCCTATTTTTTCTTCCATGATCTTTATCGTACTAGTCTTTATGTTTAGGTCTTTGATTCACTTGGAGTTAGTTTTTGTGCATGGTGTGAGGTATGGGTCCTGTTTCATTTTTTGCAAATGGATATCCAGTTACGCCAGCACCATTTGTTAAAAAGACTATCTTTTCCCCAATTAACTGACACTGGGCCTTTGTCAAATATCAGCTGCTTATATGTGGATGGATTTATATCTGGGTTCTCAATTTTGTTCCATTGGTCTATGTGTCTGTTGTTGTACCAGTACCAGGCTGTTTTGACTACTGTGGCTGTATAACAGGCTCTAAAATCAGGTAGAGTGAGGCCTCCCACTTTCTTCTTCTTTTTCAGTAATGCTTTACTTATCTGAGGCTTCTTTCCCTTCCATATGAAGTTGGTGATTTGTTTCTCTATCACATTAAAAAATGACATTGGAATTTGGATCGGAAGTGCATTGTATGTATAGATGGCTTTTGGTAGAATAGACATTTTTACTATGTTAAGTCTTCCTATCCATGAGCAAGGTATGTTTTTCCACTTAAGTAGGTCCTTTTTAGTTTCTTGTACTAGTACTTTGTAGTTTTCTTTGTATAGGTCTTTTACATCTTTGGTAAGATTCATTCCTAAGTATTTTAACTTCTTGGGGGCTACTGTGAATGGTATTGATTTGGTTATTTCCTCTTCGATGTTCTTTTTGTTGATGTAGAGGAATCCAAGTGATTTTTGTATGTTTATCTTATAACCTGAGACTCTGCCAAACTCTTCTATTAGTTTCAGTAGTTTTCTGGAGGATTCCTTAGTATTTTCTGTGTACAAGATCATGTCACCTGCAAATAGAGATAAGTTTACTTCCTCCTTGCCAATCCGGATGCCCTTTATTTCTTTGTCTAGCCTAATTGCTCTGGCTAGGAACTCTAGCACAGTGTTGAATAAGAGCGGTGATAAAGGACATCCTTGTCTGGTTCCCGTTCTCAAGGGAAATGCTTTCAGGCTCTCTCCATTTAGAGTGATGTTGGCTGTTGGCTTTGTATAGATGCCCTTTATTATGTTGAGGAATTTTCCTTCAATTCCCATTTTGGTAAGAGTTTTTATCATAAATGGGTGTTGGACTTTGTCAAATGCCTTTCCTGCATCAATTGATAAGATCATGTGGTTTCTGTCTTTTGTTTTATTTATATGGTGGATTACATTAATGGTTTTTCTAATATTAAACCAGCCTTGCATACCTGGTATAAACCCCACTTGGTCATGGTGAATTATTTTTTTGATATGTTGTTGAATTCTATTGTCTAGAATTTTGTTGAGGATTTTTGCATCTGTGTTCATGAGGGATATAGGTCTGTAATTTTCTTTTTTTTTACCTGGTATTGGTATCAGGGAAATGGTGGCTTCATAGAATGAGTTAGGTAGCATTCCATCATTTTCTATGCTTTGAAATACCTTCAGTAGTAGTGGTGTTAACTCTTCTCTGAAAGTTTGGTAGAACTCTGCAGTGAAGCCATCCGGGCCAGGGCTTTTTTTTGTTGGAATTTTTTGATTACCACTTCAATCTCTTTTTTTGTAATGGGTCTATTTAGTTGTTCTACTTCTGATTGTGTTAGTTTAGGTAGGTAGTGTTTTTCCAGGAATTCATCCATTTCTTCTAGGTTTGCAAATTTGTTACAGTATAATTTTTTGTAATAATCTGATATGATTCTTTTCATTTCAGTTGGGTCTGTTGTGATGTGGCCCATCTCGTTTCTTATTCGGGTTATTTGTTTCCTTTCCTTATTTCTTTAGTCAGTCTGGCGAATGGTTTATCAATTTTGTTAATTTTTTCAGAGAACAAGCCTTTGGCTTTGTTAATTCTTTCAATTGTTTTTCTGTTCTCTAATTCATTTAGTTCAGCTCTAATTTTTAGTATTTGTTTTCTTCTGGTGCCTGATGGATTCTTTTGTTGCTCACTTTCTATTTGTTCAAGTTGTCGGGACAGTTCTCTGATTTTGGCTCTTTCTTCTTTTTGTATGTGTGCTTTTGCTGTGTCCCAGAGGTTTTGATAGGAAGTATTTTCATTCTCGTTGCATTCTATGAATTTCTTTATTCCCTCCTTAATGTCTTCTATAACCCAGTCTTTTTTGAGCCGGGTATTGTTCAGTTTCCAAGTATTTGATTTCTTTTCCCTAATTTTTCTGTTATTGATTTCCACTTTTATGGCCTGGTGGTCTGAGAAGATGCTTTGTAATATTTTGATGTTTTGGATTCTGCAAAGGTTTCTTTTATGACCTAATATGTGGTCTATTCTAGAGAATGTTCCATGTGCACTAGAAAAAAAAGTATACTTTGCAGCAGTTGGGTGGAGAGTTCTGTATAAGTCAGTGAGGTCAAGTTGGTTGATTGTAGCAATTAGGTCTTCCGTGTCTCTATTGAGCTTCTTACTGGATGTCCTGTCCTTCTCCGAAAGTGGTGTGTTGAAGTCTCCTACTATAATTGCGGAGGTGTCTATCTCACTTTTCAGTTCTGTTAAAATTTGATATATGTATCTTGCAGCCCTGTCGTTGGGTGCATGAATATTTAATATGGTTATATCTTCCTGGTCAATTGTCCCTTTTATCATTATGTAACGTCCTTCTTTATCCTTTGGGGTGGATTTAAGTTTAAAGTCTATTTTCTCAGAAATTAATATTGCTGCTCCTGCTCTACTTTGGTTATTGTTTGCTTGATATATTTTTTTCCATCCTTTGAGTTTTAGTTTGTTTGTGTCTCTAAGTCTAAGGTGTGTCTCTTGTAGGCAGCATATAGACGGATCATGTTTCTTTATCCAGTCTGAGACTCTCTGTCTCTTTATTGGTGCGTTTAGTCCATTTACATTCAGCGTAATTATAGATAAGTATGTGTTTAGTGCTGTCATTTTGATGCCTTTTTATGTGTGTTGTTGACAATTTCATTTTTCCACTTACTTTTTTGTGCCGAGAAGTTTTTCTTTGTAAATTGTGTGTTCCTCATTTTCATAGTATTTGACTTTACGTTTGCTGAGTTGTTATGTTTTTCTTGGGTTTTATTTTGAGTTATGGAGTTGTTATACCTCTTTGTGTCTACCTTAATATTTACCCCTATTTTTCTAAGTAAAAACCTAACTTTTATTGTCCTATATCGCCTTGTATCCCTCTCCATATGGCAGTTCTATGCCTCCTGTATTTAGTCTCTCTTTTTCATTATTGTGATCTTTTACATATTGACTTCACTGATTCCCTGTTTTGAGCATTTGTTTTTTTAAGTTAATCTTAATTTGTTTTTGTGATTTCCCTATTTGAGTTGATATCAGGATGTTCTGTTCTGTGACCTTGTGTTGTGCTGGTATCTGATATTATTGGTTTTCTGACCAAACAATTTCCTTTAGTATTTCTTGTAGCTTTGGTTTGGTTTTTGCAAATTCTCTAAGCTTGTGTTTATCTGTAAATATCTTAATTTTGCCTGCAGATTTGAGAGAGAGTTTTGCTGGATATATGATCCTTGGCAGGCAGTTTTTCTCCTTCAGTGCTCTGTATATGTCATCCCATTGCCTTCTTGCCTGCATGGTTTCTGCTGAGTAGTCTGAACTTATTCTTATTGATTCTCCCTTGTAGGAGACCTTTCTTTTCTCCCTGGCTGCTTTTAAAATTTTCTCTTTATCTTTAGTTTTGGTAAGTTTGATGATAATATGTCCTGGTGTTTTTCTTTTTGGGTCATTCTTAAATGGGGTTAGATGAGCATCTTGGATAGATATCCTTTTGTCTTTCATGATGTCAGGGAAGTTTTCTGCCAACAGATCTTCAACTATTCTCTCTGTGTTTTCTGTTATCCCTCCCTGTTCTGGGACTCCAATCACATGCAAGTTATCCTTCTTGATAGAATCCCACATGATTCTTAGGGTTTCTTCATTTTTTTTTAATTCTTTTATCTCATTTTTTTTCAGCTATGTTGGTGTTAATTCCCTGGTCCTCCAGATGTCCCAGTCTGCATTCTAATTGCTCGAGTCTGCTCCTCTGACTTCCTATTGCGTTGTCTAATTCTGTAATTTTATTGTTAATCTTTTGGGTTTCTGCATGCTGTCTCTCTATGGATTCTTGCAACTTATTAATTTTTCCACTATGTTCTTGAATAATCTTTTTGAGTTCTTCAACAGTTTTCTCAGTGTGTTCCTTGGCTTTTTCTGCAGATTGCCTTATTTCATTTCTGAGGTCATCCATGATGTCTTGAAGCATTCTGTAAATTAGTTTTTTTATATTCTGTATCTGGTAAATCCAGGAGTGTATCTTCATTTGGGAAAGATTTTGATTCTTTTGTTTGGGGGGTTGTAGAAGCTGTCATGGTCTGCTTCTTTATGTGGTTTGATATGGACTGCTGTCTCCGAGCCATCACTAAGATGTTGTAGTGATTTATTCTATATTTGCTCACTGTGTCTTATCTTGTTTTGTTTTCTTTCAGTATATGTGGATGGGCTACTAGATTGTGCTGTCTTGATTGTTGTAGCCCTTGACTTACTTATGACCTATTCTCAGGTGGTTTGGGCTGTTACCAGATATATAAGCCTAAGAGTCCATTCACTATTCTTGAGTAGAATCTGATTTTGGGTCATCAAGTGTGTGATGCACACTGTGACCTATCCACCTTGAGAAGTAGTGGTGATAGTTGTGTGCACCAGATTCTAGTAGCAGCTGGGGTTCACCCTCCGGGGGCGCAGGATCCTAACAGGCTTCCCCCAAGTGTCAGTGAGGTAGGTGTGTCTCTATTACTAAAGCACCTTGGTGGGTGGGCTCTGCAGCTGTACCTTAGGCCCCCAATGCAAGTACCTCTACAGATTGGTAGGTGTCACCCTCCTTAGACCCCTAAGGCAGGAGGCTAGGCAGTCTGGGGGGAGCTTCAGCCCTCAGTTCCCTGTTGTGGGTCAGTGAGGGCTCTGTTGAATACACAGAGATATCAGACCTGGGAAACTTGTCTTTCCAGTAAATCCGCTAAAAAAAAAATGCAGTCAGATCCCTATCAGAAAGGCCTTTGCATTATAATAGCCACCTTGTTCCCTGTAGGGATGAAAGCCAGAGACTGTGGATCACATATGCTTGGCTGGAGCTGGTTCTGTGTTTTTAGTCCAATTAGGGAAGGGTTTTTGGTCCCTGGTTTTTTTGTGGTTGCTTCTCTCAGGCCGGAAGAATGGGTTAGGAAAAGACCAAAAAAAAAAAAAGAGAGAGAGAAAAAAACCACGGAGCAGTTCTCCCTCTGGCTCAGGAAATTCCAATGTTAATGAAGCCGCCTAGGAAGGGGAGGGGAGGGTTCAGAAAAACAGGAGAGAGTAGCACCTCCGAATATAGACAAAGTTACTTATCTTGCTTGGGATGACTATTTTATCTGAGATTCCCTAGGGGCTTGTCGCCTATGTGTGCTGGTTGTGTAGAGATTGCCCCCGAGGGTCAGGCCCGCAGAAGCCACGGTCATTTCCTCCACTGCCAGTCCAAAGCCCAGCGTCAAGTTTCCCCGGCTGGGACACTGCACTCCCGGCTCCAAAAACAGTCGCTGCCTCCCGGGGACTTCTCCTCCCACCAGCCGCGTCACCGTGCCACCCGCGTGGACCAGCTGGGCCCCCTCCCGAGGTCAGTTCAGAGGGGTAGGGCTGCGCCCCTTGTTTGCACTGTCACAGGATGTTGTGTTTAGCTCCCCTGCGCCCAGTCCTAAGCCCAGCGCCAAGGTTACCTGACTGGGACGCTGGCTCCAGGCTCCGAAAACAATCTCCGGTTCTCCATAGTTGTTCTTTCTCCATCTCTGTCACTCAGGTCAACTCTTTAAATCTGTGTTTTTTGGTCAGGGTTCGTAGATTGTCATGTATGTGATCGATTCACTTGTTTTTCCGAGTCTTTGTTGCAAGAGGGATCCGAGGTTGTGTCTACCTAGTCAGCCATCTTGGCCACCCCAGTCACAACTCATCATTTTATCTGGCAATTTTTGCCTCTTTTTTGATTTATATACTTGATTTTATTATCTTTATCAACTATATTTTTATATCTTTTTCTAAAAAGCGTCTAATACTCAATCAGCTAAACACTGCTAGAGGTAGGTGACTTGACTTTGGAGTGGTAATTTCAATAAAATCAGGAAAATAGACAGAAAACAAATGGGGAAACCCACAGCCCTGCTAGCTTCGAGTCATACTTGGGGCATGCAATGGACAAGCCAAAAATTTACCAGGAGTGTCCTGAAAATGAGAGAAGAATATAAGGACTAGATAAGCTCTCCATATATAACTGGCTGACTAGAAAATTATGGGTATTTGCAGGGCAGACTTGAGAGGGATCAGCGGAAAATAAAAGACAAGGCAGACTTCAAGCCTGCCTGAACTATGCTATAAATGAAGTGGAACATGATCACTTGAAGCTATATTGTGATAAGTTAAAGGTGTATACTCTGAACCCTAAAGCAATCAATAACACTAAACAGCTATGAGTTATGGCTATGAGACTGAATCTACAAATACAATGCGATTCCTATCCAAATACCAACAACATTCTTTAATGTGATGGAAAAACTAATCATTAATTTTATACGGAAAGAAAAGAAGCCCTGGATAAGTAAAGCACTATTGAAGGAAAAGAATAAAGTAGGAGGCCTTGCACTACCTGGCTTCAGAACCCACTATACAGTTATGGTAGTCAAAACAGCCTGGTATTGGTACAATGACAGATACATTGACCAGTGTAACAGAATTGAGAAAGCAGATGTAAATTCATCCACTTACAGCCATTTGATCTTTGACAAAGGTCCAAAGTCCATTACATGGGGGAAAAGACAGTCTTTTTATCAAATGGTGCTGGCAAAACTGGATATCCACCTGTAAAAAAATGAAACAGGACCCATATCTCACACCATACACAAAAGCTAATTCAAAATAAATCAAAGACCTAAATATAAAGCCCAAAACTATAAAGATCATAGAAGAAAAAATGGAGTCAATGCTAGAGGCCCTAATACATGGCATAAGTAGTGTACAAACCATAATTAACAATACACAAACTCCAGAAGATAAGCTAGACAACTGGAATCTTCTAAAAATTAAACACTTATGTTCATTAAAAAGCTTCACAAAAAGAGAAACTACAAACAGGGGAAAAAAATTGGCTATGACAAATCTGACCAAGGTCTAATCTGGAAAATCCAACATCTCTACAACAAAAAGACAAATAATCCAATTAAAAAATTGGCAAATGATATGAACAGACACTTCGTGAAAGAAGACATTCAGGCGGCTAACAGACACATGAGGAAATGCTCGCAATCACTAGTCATTAGAGAAATGCAAATCAAAACTACAATGAGATACCATCTCACCCCAATATTACTGGCACAAATACCAAAAAAAAGAAAATAACAAATGTTGGAGAAGCTTCAGGGAGATTGAAACTCTTACACACTGCTGGTGGGAATGCAAAATGGTACAACCATTTTAGAATATGATGTGGCGCTTCCTTAAACAGCTAGAAATAGAAATACCATATGATCCAGCAATCTTACTCCTAGGAATATATCCCAGAGAATTTAGAGCCATCACATGAATAGACATATGCACACCCATGTTCATTGCAGCATTATTCACAATAGCAAAAAGATGGAAACAACCTAAGTGCCCATCAAGGGATGAATGGATCAACAAATTATGATACATACATACTATGGAATACTATGCAACAATAAAGAACAATGATGAATCTGTGAAACATCTCACAACATGGATGAATCTGGAGGGCATTACACTGAGTAAAATAAGTCAATCACAAAAGGGCAAATACTGTATGAGACCACTAGTATAAAAACCTGTGAAAAGGTTTATAGGCAGCAAGAAAGAATCTTTTTTGGTTACAAGGAGGAGAGTGGTGGGGAGGGAAAAACACTAACTAGACAACAGATAAGTGGTAACTTTGGTGAAGGGTAAGACAGTAGACAATAGTGGGGAAGTCAGAACAACTTGACCAAGTGGGGGGGGTGCGGTAAAATATCTGCATGACAGCTTCATAGATACATCCTAACTCCTTGAGGGACTGAATTACTGGGTTAAGGGCTGGGGACCATTGTCTCACGGGACATTTAGCTCAACTGGCATAACTTAGCTTATAAAAAAAATGTCCTACACTCTACTTAGGTGAGTAGCATCTGGGGTCTTAAAAGCTTGTGAGTGGCCATCTAAGATACTCTACTGGTCTCACCCCATCTGAAGGAAGTGAGAATGAAGAAAACCAAAGACACAAGGGAAAGATTAGTCCAAAGGACTAATGGATGGACCTCAACTACCACAGCCTCCACCAGACTGAATGTGGCAGAACTAGATGGTGACCAGCTACCATCACTGACTGCTCTGACAGGGGTCACAATAGAGCATCCCAGACAGAGCTGGAGAAAAATATAGAACAAAATTCCAACTCACAAAAAAGACCCAACTTAGTGGTCTGACAGATACTGGAGAAACCCCAAGAGCATGGCCCCCAGAAACCTTTATAACTCAGTAGTGGAATCACTGCTGAGGTTCATCCTTTAGTCAAAAATTAGAGAGGCCCATTAAAAAAAAAAAAAAAAAACCTAAATGGGTACACAAGAAGGGGCAAGGACAAGAAGGTAGGAGGGGACAGGAAAGCTAGTAATGGACAACCCAACTTGGAGAAAGGGAGAGTGGTTGCCATCATGGGGTTGGCAACCAATGTCACAAAACAATATGTGTATTAACTGTTTAATGAGAAATTAATTTGGTCTGTAAACTTTCACCTAAAGCACAATTTTGAAAAAATGGTACAGCCATTGTGGACTAAAGGTGGCAGATCCTCAAAAAACTAAAAATACAGAGGTGGAGCCAAGATGGTGGAATAGACAGACGCTTCCGTAGAGCCCTCGTTACAACAGAGGCTCGAAAAAACAAGTGAAACGTATATTTGTGACAAGCTGGGAGCCCTGAGCATCAAAGGCAAGCCTAGACAATGAACTGAGGGGCAGGGGGAGGAAGAGGCCATTCAGAGGTGGAGAGGAGTTACCGGACTTTAATCGCAGGGAGCCCTCAGACACCAGTACTGGAGCAGCCATGGCGGCAGCGGTGAGGGGCTTGTACTAGCGTTCGGCAGCAGTTTCCTCAGGGAGAAGCAGCCAGCCACACAGCCCACTCACACCTCCGGAACCTGAGGAGAACTGCGCCCTCGGCAAAAGCTAAGTACTTGCAGATATTTTACTGTGCCCCCTCCACCCCCAAGCTGGCTTCAGCAGCTGAATCCCTGGGCCTGAGGTAGACCCTGGTGAGCACCTAGAGCCATCCTCCCAACCTTGGGGAAGGAAAAAATTTGCAACTAGGGGTAAAAGATAATTTGCTAGCTCCATTAACCAGGGGAGTTCAGGACAGAAGCAGCTCCTGTCCGGACATAAACCATCCGTAGACCTTAAGCACCTTTCCCTCCTGCATGGACCTGTGTGGCCCTATTTCAGGAGAATAGGCCCTTGTTGGCAAACTCCAACCATTTCAGCTGGGCAGTGGAGAGGTGGGTGTTTGATGTTTGACATTGCTTTGCCTATTAAACAAGGTCCTGACCTACCCACATCAGGGACCTAAGGATTGGTAGCTCCACTCAGGTCACCCAGCCACCCACGGAAGAGGCCCAAAGATAACTGGTACCTCCCAGTCCTTACAACCCAAAACTTTGGGTGCCCATGGTCCCTCTGCAGAACTCACCCACCTGCACGCTCTAGGGAACTGAGATGCATTTTCCTCAGAGACACTTGGGGGCTGGTTCTCAGCCCCCTGCCTTGTTCAGAGCGTTACCCCCTGCTGCAATCAGATAATGGTATATACACCCATCACCCCTGCCTCTCTAAGACCGTAGGACAGAGCCTGTACCACACACTTGATATCAGCTACCTGGACACCTGAGCTGAATTCATACAAGAAAACAGAATGGACTCCTAGACTGAGATAACTGATAGCAGTTCTAACCAGCTGGGGACAGGACACCAGAGCTCCAAAGATGAAAATAATCAAGCTAGCGCACTCAAGCAACCCATAGGGGTATACCAAAACAAAACAAAGCAAGCAGCTATGACACAGTAAGCAAGCATAAACTAATACAATAACTTATAGATGACTCAGAGAAAACAGCCAATAGAAAGTCACATAAAGAAACTGACCATGATCACCTCAGCAGGATCTCAAAACAAAGAATCCAGGGATCTTGTAGTTGAAAATGAATTCCTAGAATTACCAGATGCAGAATATAGAAGTTTAATATACAGAACCCTTCAAGACATCAGGAAAGAAATGAGGTAATACACAGAACAAGCCAAGGAACACACAGATAAAGCAACTGACGAAATTAAAAAGATTATTCAGGAACATAAAGAAAAGTTTAATAAGCTGGAAAAATCCATAGGCAGACAGCAGTCAGAAATTCAAAAGACTAACCATAAAATTACAGAAGAAGACAATTCAACAGAAAGTCAGAGAAGCAGAATCGAGCAAGTAGAAGCTAAAATTTCTGAACTCGAAGATAAATCACTTGGCACTAATATATTTGAAGAAAAATCAGATAAAAGAATTAAAAAAAATGAAGAAACCTTAAGAATCATGTGGGACTCTATCGAGAGAAATAACCTACGAGTGATTGGAGTACCAGAACAGGGAGGGATAACAGAAAATACAGAGAAAATTGTTGAAGATTTGTTGGCAGAAAACTCCCCTGATATTGTGAAAGATGAGAATATGTCTATCCAAGATGCTCATCAAACTCCAATAAGGTGGATCTTAAAAGGAAGTCACCAAGACATATTATACTCAAGCTTGCCAAAACCAAAGATAAAGGACAATTATAAGAGCAGTGAGGGATAAACGAAAGGTCACCTACAAGGGAGAGCCAATAAGAATAAGCTTGGACTACTCGGCAGAAACTATGAAGGCAAGAAGGCAATGGGATGACATATTTAAAAAATTGAAGGAAAAAAAATTGTCTGCCAAGAATCATATATCCATCAAAACTGTCTCTCAAATATGAAGGTGAAATTAAGACATTTCCAGATAAACACAATTTGAGGGAATTCATAAAAACCGAACCAAAACTACAAGAAATACTAAAGGGAGTTCTTTGGTTAGAAAATCAATAATATCAGGTATCAACCCAAGACTAGAACACTGGGCAGAGCAACCAGAAGTCAACCGAGACAGAGAAAACCAAAAAACACAAAGAAAGATTAAAAAAAAAAAAAACCAACACAGGGTAACGGTGATGTTATTATACAAAAGAAGACAACATTAAAATAATAAAGAGGGACTAAGAATATAATCATATACCTTCCATATGGAGAGGAAGATACAATGATACAAAGAAATAAAAGTTGGTTTTAAATTTAGAAAAACAGGGGTAAATAATAAGATAACCACAAAGGAGACAAACTATCCTACTCATCAAAATAAAGTACAAGTGAAAAATACAGACCCAGCAGAAACAAAATCAACAACAACAAATATGAGGAAAGGACAATATATAAAGAAAATCTACTCAGCACATAAAATCAAGTGGGAAAAAGAAACAGTCAACACACACAAAAAAAACATCAAAATGATAGCACTAAATTCATACCTATCCATAATTACCCTGAATGTAAATGGACTAAATGCACCAATAAAGAGAGAGAGAGTGGCAGAATGGATGAAAAAACAAGATCTGTCTATATGCTGCCTACAAGAGACACACCTTAGACTTAGAGACACAAGCTAAAACTCAAAGGATGGAAAAAATATATCAAGCAAACAATCAAAAAAGAGCAGGAGTGGCAATATTAATTTCTGACAAAATAGACTTGAAAGTTAAATCCATCAGAAAGGATAAGGAAGGACACTACATAATGATTAAAGGGACAATACACCAAGAAGATATAACCATATTAAATATTTATGCACCCAATGACTGGGCTGCAAAATACATAAAACAAACTCTATCAGCATTGAAAAGTGAGATAGACAGCTCCACAATAATAGTAGAAGATTTCAACACACCACTTTCGGTGAAGCACAGGACATCCAGAAAGAAGCTCAATAAAGACATGGAAGATCTAAATGCCACAATCAACCAACTTTACCTCGTAGACATATACAGAACACTCGACCCAACAACCAAGTATACTTTCTTTTCTAATCCACATGGAACTTGCTCTAGAATAGGCCACATATTAGGTCATAAAGCAAACCTTAGCAGAATCCAAAACATTGAAATATTACAAAGCATCTTCTCTGACCAGAAGGCCAAAAAAGTGGAAATCAATAACAGGAAAAGAAATCAAACACTTGCAAACTGAACAATACCCTGCTCAAAAAAGACTGGATTATAGAAGGTATTAAGGATGGAATAAAGAAATTCAGAGAATCCAGTGAGAATGAAAACACTTCCTATCAGAACCTTTGGGACACAGTAAAAGCAGTGCTCAGAGGCCAATTTATAGCAATAAATGCACACATCCATAAAGAAGAAAGGGCCAAAATCAAAGAATTATGCCTACAACTTGAACAAATAGAGAGCAATGAAAGAAACCCACAGACACCAGAAGAAAACAAATAATAAAAATTACAGCTGAATTGAAAGAACTAGAAAACAGAAAATCAATTGAAAGAATTAACAAGACCAAAAGTTGTTTTTTGAAAAAAAACAACAAAATTAATAAACCACTGGCCAAACTGACAAAAGAAAAACAGGAGAGGAAGCAAATAACCCAAATAAGAAATGAGATGGGCGATATTACAACAGACCCAACTGAAATTAAAAGAATCATATCACATTACCACGAAAAACTATACTCAAACAAATTTGGAAAACCTGGAAGAAATGGATGAATTCCTAGAAATACACTACCTACCTTAACTAACACAAACAGAGGTAGAAAAACTTAATAGACCCACAACAAAAGAAGAGATTGAAAAGGTAATCAAAAAACTCCCAACAAAAAAAAAGCCCTGGTCCAGATGGCTTCACTGCAGAGTTCTACCAAACTTTCAGAGAAGAGTTAACACCACTACTATTTAAGGTATTTCAGAGCATAGAAAAGGACAGAATACTACCAAACTCATTCTATGAAACCACCGTATCCCAGATACCAAAACCAGGTAAAGACACCACAAGAAAAGAAAATTGTAGACCTATATCCCTCAAGAATGTAGATGCAAAAATCCTCAACAAAATTCTAGCCAATAGAATTCAACAACATATCAAAAAAAATAATTCACCATGACCAAGTGGGATTCATACCAGCTATTTTTTTTATGAAGGGATGGTTCAACATTAGAAAAACAATTAATGTAATCCACCACATAAATAAAACAAAAGACAAGAATCACATGATTTTTTCCATTGATGCAGAAAAGGCATTTCACAAAGTTCAACACTCATTCATGACAAAAAACAAAAGACAAGAATCACATGATTTTTTGCATGGATGCAGAAAAGGCATTTCACAAAGTTCAACACTCATTCATGACAAAAAACAAAAGACAAGAATCACATGATTTTTTCCATTGATGCAGAAAAGGCATTTCACAAAGTTCAACACTCATGATAAAAACTCTCAGCAAAATAGGAATAGAAGGAAAATTTCTCAACATGATAAAGGGCATTTATACAAAGCCAACAGCCAACATCACCCTAAATGGAGAGAGCCTGAAAACATTCCCACTGAGATCGGGAACCAAACAAGGATGCCCTTTATCACCACTCTTATTCAACATTGTGCTGGAGGTCCTAGCCAGAGCAATTGGGCTAGATAAAGAAATAAAAGGCATCCAGATTGGCAAGGAAGAGGGAAAAGTATCTCTATTTGCAGATGACAGGATCTTATACACAGAAAACCCTAAGGAATCCTCCAGAAAACTACTGAAACTAATGGAAGAGTTCAGCAGAGCATCGGGATACAAGATAAACATACAAAAATCAGTTGGATTCCTCTACACCAACAAAAAGAACATCGAAGAGGAAATCACCAAATCAATGACATTTACAGTAGCCCCCAAGAAGATAAAATACTTGGGAATAAATCTTACCAGAGATGTAAAAGACTTATACAAAGAAAACTACAGTACACTTCTGCAAGAAACCAAAAGAGACTTACAAAAGTGGAAGAACATACCTTGCTCGTGGATAGGAAGACTTAACATAGTAAAAATGTCTATTCTACCAAAAGCGATCTATACATTTAATGCAATTATGATCCAAATCCCAAGGACATTCTTCAATGAGATGGAGAAACAAATCACCAATTTCATATGGAAGGGAAAGAGGCCCCTGATAAATAAGGCATTACTGAAAAAGAAGAACAAAGTGGGAGGCCTTACTTTACCTGAATTTAGAACCTATTACACCGCCACAGTAGTCAAAACAGCCTGGTACTGATACAACAACAGATACATGCACCAATGGAACAGAATCGAGAATCCAGACATAAATCCATCCACCTATGAGCAGCTGATGTTTGACAAAGGCCCCGAAACAGTTAAATGGGGAAAAGACAGTCTTTTTAACAAATGGTGCTGGCATAACTGAATATCCACCTACAAAAAAATGAAACAAGACCCATAGCTTACTCCATGCATAAAAACTAACTCAAAATGGATCAAAGACCTAAATATAAAATCTAAAACAATAAAGATCATGGAAGAAAAAATAGAGGCAATGTTAGGAGCCCTAATACATGGCATAAACAGTATAGAAAACATTATTAAGAATGCAGAAGAAAAACTAGATAACTGGGAGCTCCTAAAAATCAAACACCTATGGCCATCCAAAGACTTCACCAAAAGAGTAAAAAGACTACCTACAGACTGGGAAAAAGTTTTTAGCTATGACATTTCTGATCCACACTTGATCTGTAAAATCTACATGATACTGCAAAAACTCAACTGCAAAAAGACAAATAACCCAATTAAAAAATGGGCAAAGTATATGAATAGACACTTCACTAAAGAAGACATTTGGGTAGCTAACAGATATATGAGGAAATGCTCACGATCATTAGCCATTAGAGAAATGCAGATCAAAACTACCATGAGATTTCATCTCACTCCAACAAGGCTGCCATTAATCCAAAAAACACAAAAAAATAAATGTTAGAGCGGCTGTGGAGAGATTGGAACACTTCTACACTGCTGGTGGGAATGTCAAATGGTACAACCACTTTGGAAATCGATTTGGCACTTCCTTAAAAAGCTAGAAATAGAACTACCATAGGATCCAGCAATCCCACTCCTTGGAATATATCCTAGAGAAATAAGAGGCTTTACATGAACAGATATATGCACATCCATGTTTATTGCAGCACTGTTTACAATAGCAAAAACATGGAAGCACCATGTTGCCCATCAACGGATGAATGGGTAAATAAATTATAGTATATTCACACAATGGAATACTACACATTCATAAAGAATAGTGAGGAATCTCTGAAACATTTCATAATATGGAGGAACCTGGAGGGCATTATGCTGAGGAAAATTAGTTGCAAAAGGACAAATATTGGATAAGGCCACTATTATAAGAACTTGAGAAATAGTTTAAACTGAGAAGAAAACATTCTTTTGTGGTTACGAGAGGGGGGAGAGAGGGAGGGTGGGAGAGGGGCATTCACTAATTAAATAGTAGATAAGAACTACCTTAGGTGAAGGGAAGGACAGCACACAGTACAGGGGAGGTCAGCACAATTGGACTAAACCAAAAGAAAGAAGTTTCCTGAATAAACTGAATGCTTCGAAGGCCAGCGTAACAGGGGCAGGGGTCTGGGGACCATGGTTTCAGGGGACATCTAAGTCAATTGGCATAATAAAATCTATTAAGAAAACATTCTGCATCCCACTTTGAAGAGTGTCTTAAACGCTAGCAAGCAGCCATCTAAGATGCATCAATTGGTCTCAACCCACCTGGATCAAAGGAGAATGAAGAACACCAAGGACACAAGGCGATTACGAGCCCAAGAGATAGAAAGGGCCACAGGAACCAGAGACTACATCATTCTGAGACCAGAAGAACTAGATGGTGCCTGGCTACAACTGATGACTGCCCTGACATGGAACACAACAGAGAACCCCTGAGGGGACAGGAGAGCAGTGGGATGCAGACCCCAAATTCTTGTAAAAAGACCAGACTTGATGGTCTGCCTGAGACTAGAAAGACCCCGGTTGTCATGGACCCCAGACCTTCTGTTGGCCCAGGACATGAACCATTCCCGAAGCCAACTCTTCAGACATGGACTGGACTGGACAATGGGTTGGAGAGGGATGCTGGTGAGGAGTGAGCTTCTTGAATCTGGTGGACACTTGAGACTATGTTGGCATCTCCTGCCTGGAGGGGAGATGAGAGGGTGGAGGGGGTTAGAAGTTGGCGAAATGGACACGAAAAGAGAGAGTGGAGGGAGAGAGCAGGCTGTCTCATTAGGGGGAGAGTAATAGGGAGTGTGTAGCAAGGTGTATATGGGTTTTTGTGAGAGAGACTTACTTGATTTGTAAACTTTCACTTAAAGCACAATAAAAATTATAAAAAACTAAAAATATAGCTATCATATGACCCAACAATTCCACTCCTAAACACGTATCCAAAAGACTTGAAAACTCAGGCTCAAACAGATACTTGTACACCAATGTTCATTGTAGTACTCTTCACAATAGCCAAAAGGTGGAAACAACCTAAATGCCCATTAACAGAAGAATGGCTAAACAAAATGTGATACTTACATACTGGGCCTTTGAACCGTTCATTCTGGTTCGAACCCCGGCTGAGAATTTGCATTTCTAACAAGTTCCCAGGCGATGCTAGTGATGCTAGCTAGGGATCAGTTCTGAGAACTAGTAGTAGAGCACCAAAAACCCTTTGATGTCAAGTTGATTCTGACTCATAGTGACCCTATAGGACAGAGTAGAACTGCCCCATAGGGTTTCCAAGGAGCAGCTGGTGAATTCGAACTGCTGACCTTTTGGTTAGCAGCTGAGCTCTTAACCACTGCATCACCAGGGCTCCTAGTAGAGCAGTGGTTCTCAAAATGTATTATACATAAGAATCACCCGGGAATCTTGTTGAAACATAGATTCTGATTCAGTATATCTGGGGTGTAAATGCAAGTTCTCAGCAGGAGTTTGAACCAGAATGAACCGGTTCAAAGCCCTGATACACACAATGGAATACTATTCAGCCAGTAGAAGAAACGAAGTCTTGACATATGCTGCAGTGTGGATGAGGCTTTAAGACGTTATACTGAGTGAAATAAGTCAATCCCAAAAGGACAAATGCTGTATAATGCCACTTAAATAAAAAGACAAGAAAGGGCAAATGTATAGAGAACAAAGTTTATTAGTGGTTACCAGGGGTGGGAAAGAGGGTGTAAGGGGGGAGTTGACGGTGATGGAAAAATCACATTGATTAAGGGTAGGGCTGCGTAGCTAATAATGTAATTGCTGTCAATAAGTTGTACACCTGTAAAAAGCTGAATTGGTTAAAGTTGTGTGAAAGATATATTTACAACAAGGGCAAAAGAGTAGCTGCTGAGGCTGCTGATGTACAACCAAACACCTCTTAGGATTTGGTTTGGAGGTTTGGCATCATGGTTTCATGGGACATCCCAGTTAATTTCCCATTCATTACTAAATTCCCAGCACATATCAAGTAACCTCTGATTGAAAAAGTTGTCCTAATATGGTGTGTGTAAAATGAAATGTACTGATAGCGGGATGAGTGCCTGGGTCACTGAGATCGAGCACTGAGCCAAACTGAGCTCCTAAGTCATAAGCAAAAGAATGGGAATGGCACTTGAAATTTTTGGTTAAAAGATACTGAAAGATATTTCCAATATGTGATTAGGGCTCTGGCTGCTCTGTAATCAACCATATGCAAAGGAAAATAAAGAGCAAGGTAGAAGAATTACCCAGTAGCTGCAAAAGGAAGCAGGCTGAATCAGCTGGACTTCATGTCTGATCTAGTTACTGTGGTTTTTTGTTTTTTTTTTTAATTTTTACTGTGCTTTAGGTGAAAGTTTACAAATCAGGTCAGTCTCTCATACAAAAATTTGCATACACCTTGCCATACACTCCTAATTGCTCTCACTTTAATGAAATAGCACAGTTCTTCCCTCCACTGTCTCTCCTCATGTCCATTTAGGTAGCTTCTGGCCCCCTCTGACCTCTCATCTCCCCTCAAGACAGGAGATGCAACACAGTCTCATGTGTCCACTTGATCCAAGAAGCTCATTCTTCACCAGTATCATTTTCCTTCCCCTATTCCAGTCCAATCCCTGTCTGAAGAGTTGGCTTTGGGAATGGTTCCTGTCTTGGGCTTACAGAAGGTCTGGGGACCATGACCTCCAGGGTCCCTCTAGACTCAGTCAGACCTTTAAGTCTGGTCTTTTTACAAGAATTTGGGGTCTGCATCCCACTGCTCTCATGCTCCCTCAGGGGTTCTCTGTTGTGTTCCCTGTCAGGGCAGTCATTGGTTGTGGCCGGGCACCATCTAGCTCTTCTGGTCTCAGGCTGATGTAGTCTCTGGTTTATGTGGTCCTTTCTATCTCTTAGGCTCATAATTACCTTGTGTCTTTGGTGTTCTTCATTCTTCCTTGCTCCAGGTGGGTTGAGACCAATTGATGCATCTTAGATGGCCGCTTGCTAGCATTTAAGACCCGAAACGCCACTCTCCAAAGTGGGATGCAGAATGTTTTCTTAATAGATTTTATTATGCCAATTGATTAGATGTCCCCCGAAACAATGGCCCTCAAAACCCCACCCCTGCTATGCTGGCCTTTGGAGTGTTCAGTTTATTCAGGAAACTTCTTTGCTTTTGGTTACTGTGGATTTTTAATTAAAGATTTCAAAAATCAATAGAATGTAAATGAAGGCATTCTTTGCCTGTGGGAAGAGTACCATTCCTGAAAGGATATCTGGACTTGAATTCTGACTCCATTACTTTTTAGCTGTGTGACATTTTTGGCAAATTACTTAACTTCTTTGGTGTCAGTTTTTTTTTTTTATCTGTAGAAAAGGGTATACAAAAAACAATCACCATTGAATTGACTCCCACTGCCGGAGTAGAACTGCATTCTATAGGGTTTTCAGTGGCTGATTTTTCAGATGTAGATTGCCAGGCCTTTCTTCTGAGGCACCTTTTAGTGGACTTGAACTGCCAGACTTTTGGTTAGTAGCTGAGCGTGTTATCCATTTGCACCACCCAGAGACTCCAGAAAGGGTCTAATGATAATTATTTATGGTAATTAGTTATAAGATTATTGTAAGGGAGGGAAGGGGAAGTTGTTGAGGTGGGTGAGGGTAGGAAGTCCAGTGGAATTAACATCCACAATTCTTTGATAATCACTAGCTGTTGTAACCCCAAGGAAATCACTTCTCTGGTATTCCCTTTTCCTTATTTGTGAAAAGGGGCTAATAATCACCACTGCATGCAATTGTGGTGAGAGTAAAGTGGAATAAAACATCCAAAATGCTTGGCCCTCAGCAGACTGTCATTAAATGAAAGTTTAATCTAGGAGGGAAGAAGGGAAGATGCTCTGCTGTTCAGGGGGAGTTGTGAAAAAGGGGATGGTCACAGAGGACTTCTTTAAAAGAGATGAAAAGGAGGCTGGGCCAAGATGACAGAATAGCCAGATGCTTCCAGTGATCCCTCTTACAACAAAGACCCAAAAAAACAGGTGAAATGATTATATTTATGACAGGCTAGTAGTCCTGAACATCAAAGGCAAAGTTAGAAAACAGACTGAGTGGCAGAAGGAGGGAGAGATGGTTCAGAAGGAGAAAGGAGTTGCCAGACCAGAATCATTGGGATCCCTCAGGCACCATCCCTGGAATCAGCTGCAGCAGGCTGGTAGTGCCATTCGGCTGAAGTTTCCTCAGGGAGAAGTATCCTGCCATACAGCCTATTCACACTTCTGGAACCAGAGAAGAACAGAGCCCTCAGCCAAAGCTAAGTACTTGTGTATATTTTACTAAGCCCCATACCCCCAAGCTGGCTTCAGAGGCTGTTGATTTCCCTGGGCCTGAGATAAACCCTGTTGAGCTCCGGGAGCCATTCTCCCAGCCTTGGAGAAGGAATAAATTCACAACTGGGGGGAAAGATAATTTGCCAGCTCCGCTAACCTGGGGACATCCGGACAGAAGCGGCTCCTGTCCAGTAATAAAGAGTCCATCGACTTTGAATAACTTTCCTCCATCCACGGACCTGTGTGGGCCTCTTTTCGGAGAATAGGCCCTTGCTGGCAGACTGCAACCGTTTCAGCTGTGTGGTGGAGAGGTAGGTGTTTGGTGCTTGACACCACTTTGCCTATTAAACAGGGTCCCCACCTACCCATATCAGGAGCCTAAGGACTGGTGGCTTCACTCAGGTCACCCAGCCACCTGTGACAGGGGTCCAAGGATAACTGGTACCTCCCGGTCCTTATAACCAAAAGCATTGGCCCATGGTCCATCTGCAGAACACACCCACCTGTATGCTCTAGGGAAGAGGGATGCGCTTTCCTCAGAGACACTTGGGGGATGGTTCTCAAGCCCCCTGCCTTGCTCAGAGCGTGACCCCCTGCTGCAACCAGTTACTGGTACCTACACCAATCACCCCTGCCCCTCTAAGACTGTAGGACAGAGCCTGTACCACACACTTGATGAGCAGCTACCTGAACACCTGAGCTGAATTTATACAAGAAAAGTGAATGAACTCCTAGACTGATATACCTGATAACAGCTCTAGTCATCTGGTGACAGGACATCAGAGCTTCAAAGGTGAAAATAATCAAGCTAGCTCACTCAAGCCACCCATTTGGGCATATCAAAACAAAACAAAGCAAGAAGCTAGGATACAGTAAGCAGACATAAAATTAACTAATAACTTATAGATGGCTCAGAGACAACAGTCAATATCAAATCACATAAAGAAACAGACCATGATTGTTTCAACATCTCTCAAAACAAAGAATCAAGGGATCTTCTAGATGAAAGTGGCTTCCTGGAATTACTGGATGCAGAATACAAAAGATTATTATACAGAACCCTTCAAGACATCAGGAAGGAAATGAGGCAATACACAGAACAAGCCAAGGAACACACAGATAAAGCAGTTGAAGAAATTAAAAAGGTTCTTCAAGAACACAATGAAAAATTTAATAAGCTTCAAGAATCCATAGGGAGACGGAAATCAGAAATTCAGAAGATTAACAATAAAATTACAGAAGTAAACAACTCAATAAAAAGTCAGAGGAGCAGAATTGAGCAAGTGGAAGGCAGGATTTCTGAACTTGAAGATAAAGCACTTGGCACCAATATATCTGAAGAAAAATCAGATAAAATAATAATAATAATAATAATAAAGAAACCTTAAGAATCATGTGGGACTCTATCAAGAGAAATAACCTATGAGTGGTTGGAGTACCAGAACAGGGAGGGATAACAGAAAAACAGAGAATTGCTGAAGGTTTGTTGGCAGAAAACTTCCCTGATATCGTGAAAGATGAGAAGCTATCTAACCAAGATGCTCATCGAACTCCACATAAGATAGATCTTAAAAGAAAGTCACCAAGACATATTATAATCAGGCTTGCCAAAACCAAAGGTAAAGAGAGGATTTTATAAGAGCAGCTAGGGATAAATGAAAAGTCACCTACAAAGGAGAGTCAATAAGAATAAACTCCAACTACTCGGCAGAAACCATGCAAGCAAGAAGGCAATGGGATGACTTATATAAAGTATTGAAGGAAAAAAATTGCCTGCCAAGAATCATATATCCAGCAAAACTGTCTCTCAAATATGAAGGTGAAATTAGGACTTTTCCAGATAAACAGAAGTTTAGGGAATTTGTAAAAACCAAACCAAAACTACAAGATATATTAAAGGGAGTTCTTTGGTTAGAAAATCAATATCTGGCATCAACCCAAGACTAGAACACTGGAAAGAGCAATCAGAAGTCAGTCCAGACAGGGAAGTCACAAAAATAAATCAAGATAAAAAAACGCTCAAAACAGGGAAACAGCAATGTTATTATGTAAAAGAAGACAACATTAAAACAATAAAGGAGGACTAAGAAAAGAAATGTAGTCATAGATCTTTCATATGAAGAGGAAGACAAGGCAATACAAAGAAATATAAGTTATGTTTAAATTTAGAAAAATAGGGGTGAATATTAAGGTAACCACAAAGGAGACAAACTATCCTACACATCAAAATAAAATAGAAGAAAAAAATAGAGACTCAGCAGAAACAAAATCAACAATGACGAATAAGAGGAAAAGCAATATATAAAGAAAAATAACTCAGCACAAAAAATTAAGTGGAAAAAGAAACTGTCAACAACACACAAAAAAGACTTCAAAATGACAGCACTAAACTCATAAAAAAAAAACTCATACCTATCCATAATTGTGCTGAATGTAAATGGACTAAATGCACCAATAAAGAGACAGACAGTGGCAGAATGGATAAAAAGGGATGAGAGGGTGGGGAGACAGGAGGGTGCTGTGAGATCCATAGTTTACTATTCTCTGGCCAGCCACCCACCTAGTACAGAGGAGATAATGTATTAATGGGAAAACAGTCGCTACAACAATAACCCACAAATGCAGCCTGTTATACTGACCTACATTCTAAGCTTATACAGCCTAATTCATTCCTTCAGTAGTTTTGGCCACTATAAACTTGTTTCCTAGATAGCGTTTTTCTGTTTTCTTTGCTGAAAATTAGTGGCCCATGCCTGCATTTCTTACTTCTGTGACTCGTAAGTGAATTGTGAGTCAAACCCTTCGCTTTATAGAAAAAATAAAAATAACAAAACCCCTTACATTTTATACTGCAGAGCTCAAGAAAAATTTCAGAGAAGAAATTTTGGTCAGAATGAAACCAAATTAGGATGTACATGGCAGGGATAGGTTTGTAGAGTTGGGGGATGGAAGATGGACACAAAACTCCATCGATAAATGACAAGTGAATTGGCTATAACACTAAGATGGTTTTTATAGAAAGACAGAGAAACCATGTACTATGTACCAAAACTCACTGCCAGATCCTAGCTTCTATCCCTTGCCACTGTTTAGCTACTCCAACTACAGGGGCCTGCAGAGGTTGCTTGTTTTGAGAATTCAGAGGAGATCGAGTTTTGTCCAGAAGACAGACCACAGAAGACGTATTTCCCAGTTGAATACTGAAGTTTCCAACACCCACACACACATGAATGTGAGTGAGCAGGCACACACATATTCATGCACACGATGTGCTTCTAATTGTGTTACTACATTTGACAACTCAAAGATGTGGCTAAATCCCCACCCTGTGTGTTTTCTGTGATTGGTGTCTGGTCTGAGGCAAAAGATAAGGCAGAATGTTAACCAGGGGTCCAGATGTTGACTTTTCAGAAAAGCATTTCTTAGCTTGGCTTCTGTATGTCTTAGTTGCTAAGATCTACTCTTCTATGTCCAATCTAACCTCACTGCCCCACTCTCTCCCCTACTTCATCACCAAATGGCCACCCTATACTAGAGGTTCCCAAGTTTTTGTATTCCAAGATTTCTTTACTCTCTCAAAAATTATCAAAGATCCCAACAAGCTTCTGTTTATGTGGGTTATATCTATTTACCTATTAAAAATTAAGACAGAAAAATTTTTTTAATTTTTATTGAGCTTCAAGTGAACGTTTACAAATCAAGTCAGTCTGTTACATATAAGTTTATATAGACCTTACTCCATACTCCCACTTACTCTCCCCCTAATGAGTCAGCCCTTCCAGTCTCTCCTTTCGTGACAATTTTGCCAGCCTCCAACCCTCTCTATCCTCCCATCCCCCCTCCAGACAGGAGATGCCAACACAGTCTCAAGTGTCTACCTGATACAAATAGCTCACTCTTCATCAGCATCTCTCTCCTACCCATTGTCCAGTCCCTTCCATGTCTGATGAGTTGTCTTCGGGAATGGTTCCAGTCTTGGGCCAACAGAAGGTCTGGGGACCATGACCGCCAGGATTCCTCTAGTCTCAGTCAGACCATTAAGTATGGCCTTTTTGTGAGAATTTGGGGTCTGCATCCCACTGATCTCCTGCTCCCTCAGGGGTTCTCTGTTGTGCTCCCTGTCAGGGCAGTCATCGATTGTGGCCGGGCACAAACTAGTTCTTCTGGTCTCAGGATGATGTAAGTCTCTGGTTCATGTGGCCCTTTCTGTCTCTTGGGCTCTTAGTTATCGTGTGACCTTGGTGTTCTTCATTCTCCTTTGATCCAGGTGGGTTGAGACCAATTGATGCATCTTAGATGGTCGCTTGTTAGCATTTAAGACCCCAGATGCCACATTTCAAAGTGGGATGCAGAATGTTTTCATAATAGAATTATTTTGCCAATTGACTTAGAAGTCCCCTTAAACCATAGTCCCCAAACCCCCGCCCTTGCTCCGCTGACCTTTGAAGCATTCAGTTTATCCTGGAAACTTCTTTACTTTTGGTCCAGTCCAGTTGAGCTGACCTTCCATGTACTGAGTATTGTCCTTCCCTTCACCTAAAGCAGTTCTTATCTACTAATTAATCAGTAAAAAACCCTCTCCCACCCTCCCTCCCTCCCCGCCTCGTAACCACAAAAGTATGTGTTCTTTTCAGTTTATACTATTTCTCAAGATCTTATAATAGTGTAAGACAGAAAATTTTAAAAAATATTTATTTATAAATTCATTTTGAAATAACAATAATAAACTTATTACAAGGTAACACAAAAAAATAGCTATAGTTTCCAAAAAAAAAAAAATTAGTGAGAAGAGTAGCATTGTTTTACATTTTCAAATCTGTTTATCATCTGGCTTAATAGAAGACAGCTGGATTCTCATATCCATTGCAATATGTTGTTTTAACAGAAGTTTATATATGAACAAAATCCAGCCCACAGAGACATGTAATTGGAAAACAGAGGGGTTATTTTAATGTCCTTTTCAGATAATTGTGGCTATTCTTCGATACTACACCAAAATGCAACAAGTGGTAGTTCTTAAAGCTTGTTTGCTGTGGGGAATCTGAGACTATATCAATGAATTTTTCTTTCCCTGTTACATTAAAATCCACTGGTCCATCTAGCAATTCAAAGATATGTTTTATTTACACATGATTTTATAAAGCTGTGAATTGGCCATTTGGAAAATGTTGGTTCACCGAGTTAGACAGGTCTCCCAAATGTTGACACATTTCATTATAAAAAATATATATATATCAAAAATCATATTTATTAATATCACCACCAATCTCATCAGAAAATGTCTTTAAGGACTGGGAAGCTGGCAAGTTCACAAAAGCAGATATAAAAAAAAAAAGCTTCCCAAAATTCTAATTTTCTCTTGAAAGTTGGAATTTTATCTTTGGCAACAAATGCTGTCAGTTGTTTCCTTGAAATAACAGGCTCACTTTCTTCATTTTCAAGAAATGTCTACCAAATACCCAAGTCTGAATAACCACGATTTGTCTGCCATTCTTTCAAGTAAAAATGGTCTTTCATGAAAAAAGGCAGCTAGTTCAGCTCACAACTCAATTGCACAAGTGCTTTTCCTTGAGACAAGTATTTAACTTCAGTATGCAGTGGAACTGCTTTATATGTACTTTCCATTCTGTTGCACAGAAAAATAAAATAATATTTAAAAAAAGAAAAGAGTAAAGACAGGCCCTGAAAAATAACAAGTCTTATAATTGGTGGAGATGAGAAAAGCTTTCCAGGCTCAGGAAACCAAAAAACTCCCTAAACAAAACGAAAAATGAAACCATATATATTCAAGGTTTGAAGTTTAATAAATTAATTTTTATTGCTGCATCACTAACATTTTTAAGTGGAACTGGCTTGTTTTGTTTTGACTGGAACTGGGTGGCGGTGAAAAACACAACGTCTACTAAAGCAGTTTGCTGCCACTGCCTTGATTCATGCTAAGGTGCCAGCAATTTCACTTGCTATTCCTTTTGCGCCATCAGTGCAAATGTCAACACAGTGAAAAAGGCAAATCACATCTTAGTATTAACATAAAAGTAGTTTTGACCTTGTCGACCCCTGAAGGATCTCAGAAACCTCTAGGGGGTCCCTGGATTACATTTTCAGAACTGCTGAGGTAGACAAAGACTGCTGAGTTAGAGCAAATACCTTGAGAAGTAGAACCTAAGAAAGTTGGCCACAGAGTACTTAATGGATAATGACGAAGTTTTGTTCTTTACTCCAGGGAAACTAACAACTTGCAAGTAGAAATCAAAAGAAACCATTCAGTGATTTTCTATGTATGGATAAAACATGAAAATTCACATCAATAGAAATTCTCTAGATTATAAGTGGCTCATTTCTACTTTAGAAGACACTATCAAAATCCTGAGAAAAGCTGACATTAACAAAATACACCAGTGAAGAACACCACCAACTCAATTTGGTGGGCCTAGGTTTGATCCATTGTTTTCTATGAAATGTGTGTTTAATATGGATTTGAGGGATAAACTAATGAATTGATTCAGGTTCTAAAAGATGTGGTAGATGTATAGGGTATGTATTCATATTATAGTAGAAATCAAAGATTGATCCTGTATACTTTATTCTTTGGAAGGGTTGTTACTTTTTTCAATAAAACCCTGCAGTTGGGCATGGAAACAACCTAAATGTCCATCAACAGATAAATAAACAAAATGTGGTATAGACATACAATGGAGTATTACTGTGCCATAAAGAGAAATGAAATACTGATACATGCATGATGTTATGACATAGACGAACCTTGAAAACATTATGCTAAGTGAAAGAGTCAGTCACAAAAGGACAAATATTACATGATCCCACTTATATGAAATATCTTATATAAAATAGGCAAATGTATAGAGCCCAAAGTCTGTTAGTGGTTACCAGGGTGGGAGGTTAAGAGGAAAGAGGGAGTCATTGCTTGGGGGACACTGAGCTTCTGTTAAGGGTGATGGAAAAAATTGGAAATGGATAGTAGTGATGATTACGCAACATGATGAAAGTAATGTCACTGAATTGTACATGTAAAAAATGTTGAAATAGCTTTTTTATTATATACACTACCACAGTAATAATTAATTAATTAATTAATTAATTGTTTAAAAAAACCCTATGGTTGGTGATGACAAAGAATGCTGTTATGATGGGGTTAAGCTAAAGACTCAAGAATACTCAGTATTGCCTCAACTTACTTGTCCCTCCTCTTTTCAAGAACTTCAGAAGATTAGAAGCAACAAACCTCAAAACTGAGGCCAAGTAAAACTTGATTTCTAGCTGGGATTTTGCTTCCAAACTCAAATGTGAAACTCTTATAACTTTGGCTAGATGCCATGTATGGGTTATTTACACAAGCAAAGTTCTCTCGCGTTGTCTAGAAGCAAAGCATCCTAAAGGTCCCCTTTCCCTCTTACCTCTCTCACTACTTCACTGGGACAAAAAACCATCTTGCCATTCCCACAGAAGAGTATGTACCCAGATACCTAGGACGAAAGCACTCCAGCGCTCTGGGACTCTTTAAAAAACACAGCCCCAATCAGTGTTACCAAACTTAAGCAATAGCCCTCCCTGAAGATAGAGTTGTTTCTTGCCCTAGATCCTGCCTGTCCTCAGGAAGAAGTAAAGATTGGACTCCTATTTGCCAGTTGAGGTAAGCAAGTATGGGGCAAGCTGTATTGTTCAGGTCAGTAGAGACGTCTTTGGTACCACCAAGGTCATTCTTCATTGTTGTCGCCCAATGAATCACTCTGCCTCCCTAAATAAAATGTTGAAGAAATAGTTTAAGAATATTTGTTTGAAGCTAGACCAAATTATTAGCTTTCCAGGGGATCCCTTGTGTCAGTTTTAGCCTGACTCTTCAAAACCAGTTCTTACATCTTGATTGGAGTGTTAAAAAAAAAAAAAAAGTTGTCACCAAGTGGATTTCAACTCATAGCGACCCTATAGGACTGCTTCTTCCATGGGTGTTGATTGGAGAGCCAAGTAAAATGAAATCCTTGACAACTTCAATCTTTTCTCCGTTTATCATGATGTTGCTTATTGGTCCAGTTGAGAGGATTTTTGTTTTCTTTATGTTGAGGTGTAATCCATACTGAAGGCTGTAGTCTTTGATCTTCATTAGTAACTGCTTCAAGTCCTCTTCACCTTCAGCAAGCGAGGTTGTGTCATCTGCATATTGCAAGCTGTTAATGAGTCTTCCTCCAATCCTGATGCCCCGTTCTTCTTCATATGGTCCAGCTTCTCGGATGATTTGCTCAGCATACAAATCGAATAGGTATGGTGAAAGGATACAACCCTGACACACACCTTTCCTGACTTTAAACCACTCAGTATCCCCTTGTTCTATCCGAACAACTGCCTCTTGATCTACATACAGGTTCCCCATAAGCACAATTAAGTGTTCCGGAATTCCCATTCTTTGCAATGTTATCCATAATTTCTTATGACCCACACAGTCGGATGCCTTTGCAGTCAATGAAACACAGGTAAACATCCTTCTGGTATTCTCTGCTTTCAGCCAGGATCCATCTGACGTCAGCAATGATATCCCTGGTTCCACGTCCTCTTCTGAATCCAGCCTGAATTTATGGCAGTTCCCTGTTGATATACTGCTGCAGCCACTTTTGAATGATCTTCAGCAAAATTTTGCTTGCGAATGATATTAATGATATTGTTCTGTAATTTCCGCATTCAGTTGGATCACCTTTCTTGGGAATAGGCATAAATATGGATCTGTTCCAGTCAGTTAGCCAGGAAGCTGTCTTCCATATTTCTTGGCATAGACGAAGGAGCACTTCCAGCTCTGCATGCGTTTGTTGAAACATCTCAACTGATATTCCATCAATTCCTGGAGCCTTGTTTTTCACCAATGCCTTCAGTGAATTTTGGACTTCTTCCTTCAGTACCATCGGTTCCTGATCCTATGCTACCTCTTGAAATGGTTGAATGTTGACTAATTATTTTGGGTATAATGACTCTGTGTATTCCTTTCATCTTCCTTTCCTGCTTCCTGCGTAGTTTAATATTTTCCCTATAGAATTATTCACTATGGCAACTTGAGGCTTGAATATATTTTCTTCAGTTCTTTCAGCTTGAGAAACATTGAGCATGTTCTTCCCTTTCAGTTTTCTATCTCCAGCTCTTTGCACATATCACTATAATACTTTATTTTGTCTCCTCGATCTGCCCTTTGAAATCTTCTGTTCAGTTCTTTTACTTCATCATTTCTTCCTTTTGCTTTAGCTGCTCGATGTTCAAGAGCAAGTTTCAGATTCTCCTCTGACATCGTCTTGGTCTTTTCTTTCTTTCCTCTCTTTTCAATGATCTCTGGCTTTCTTCATGTATGATATTCTTGATGTCATTCCACAACTCGTCTGGTCCTCGGTCATTAGTGTTCAACACATCAAATTTATTCTTGACGTGGTCTCTAAATCCAGGTGGGATGTGCTCAGGGTTGTATTTTGGTTCTCGTAGGGAAACTCTATGGGGCAGTTCTACTCTTTCCTATAGGGTTGCTATGAGTCGGAATCGATTTGACTGCACTGGGTTTTTTTTTTGGGGGGGTAGACTTCCTCTGATTTTCTTCAGTTTCAGCTTGAACTTGCCTATGAGCAAGATGATCTATTCCACAGTCGGCCCCTGGCCTTGTTCTGACTGATGATATTGAGCTTTTCCATTGTCTCTTTCCACAGATGTAGTCGATTTGATTCCTGTGTGTTCCATCTGGCGAGGCGTTTAAGTTGAAAAAGGCATTTGTACTGAAGAAGTCATTAAACCAAACAAAATCAATTCTGACTCATTGCGACCCTACAGGACAGAGTAGAACTGCCCCACAGGGTTTCCAAGGAGTGCCTGGTGGATTCAAACTGCTGAGCTTTCAGTTAGCAGCCATAGCACTTAACCACTACGCCATCAGGGTTTTCGAAGAAGTCATTAGTCTTGAAAAATGCTATCATTCAATCTCTGGCACTGTTTCTGTGACCAAGGCCTTATTTTCCAACTACCAATCCTTCTTCTTTATTTCCAACTTTCTCTTTCCAATCACCAGTAACTATCAATGCATCCTGATTGCATGTTCGATCAATTTTGGACTGCAAAAGCTGATAAAAATCTTCAATTTCTTCATCTTTGGCCTTAGTGATTGGTGCATAAATCTGAATAATAGTCGTATTAACTGGTCTTCCTTGTAGACGTATGGATATTATCCTGTCACTGACAGCATTGTACTTCAGGATAGATGTTGAAATTTTCTTTTTGATGATGAATGCAGCACCACTCCTCTTCAAGTTGTTATTCCCAGTATAGTAGACTATATGATTGTCCAACTCAAAATGGCCAATACCAGTCCATTTCAGCTCACTAATGCCTAGGATATCGATGTTTATGTGCTCCATTTAGTTTTTGACGATTTCCAATTTTCCTAGATTCATAGTTTGTACATTCCATGTTCCAGTCATTAATGGATGTTTGCAGCTGTTTCTTCTCATTTTGAGTCATGGCACATCAGCAAACGAAGGTCCCAAAACCTTTATTCCATCCATATCATTAAGTGTCTGTCAGTTTGTCGTACTGTGGGGGCTTGTGTGTTGCTGTGATGATGGAAGCTATGCCACGAGTACTCAGATACCAGCAGGGTCACCCATGGAGGACAGGTTTCAGCTGAGCTTCCGAGTAGGGAGAAGGACCTGGCAGTCTACTTCTGAAAAGAATTAGCCAGTGAAAACCTTATGAATAGCAGAGGAACATTGTCTGATATAGTGCTGGAAGATGAGCCCCCCAGGTTAGAAGGTACTCTAAAGACGACTGGGGAAGAGCTGCCTCCTCAAAGTAGAGTTGACCTTAATGATGTGGATAGAGTAAAGCTTTCAGGACCTTCATTGTGAAAAGTACTATGGAAAAAATAAAACAGGGTAAAGAAGATTGTGGTCTGGGAAAGTTTCTCAGAGGAGCCAACACCTGAAAAGGAGTGGGGGAACAGCAACCCACGTAGGTATCAGGGAGGAGAGTATTCCAGCAAACAGAAACAGCCAGAGCAAAGATCCTTAGGTGGGAGCTGTCAGAGAAAAAAAAAAAAAGAGAGAGAAGAGGCTACTAAAAACAGTTCAGATGCAACAGAAAGAAGACCTGAACGAGGACAGTATTGGGAGGGATGGAGGACAGGGTACACACTAGAGACATAATTATTATATGGACCAATAAGAAGAAAAGAAGAATGGTCTGGAAGGAGAAGGGCTCCAATGCTGGGCACAGTTACCACAGCATTGAGCAATAATGCTCAGGGTGCTATGGCTTTACCACTTGCACACATGATATCTTAGTTATCTAGTGCTGCTATAACAGAAATACCACAAATGGATGGCTTTAACAAAGAGAAATTTATTTCCTCACAGCCTAATAGGCTAAAAGTCCAAATTTAGGGTGTCAGCTCCAGGGGAAGGCTTTCTCTCGCTGTCGGCCTTCTCATCAGTCTTCCCCTGGGCTAGGAGCTTTTCTGTGCAGGAACACTGGCTCCAAAGGACATGCTGTGCTCCCAGCACTGCTTTCTTGGTGGTATGAGGTCCCCCCTCTCTGCTCGCTTCCTTTTCCTTTTATCTCTTATAAGATAAAAGGTGCGGCAGGTCACACTTGGGGAAATGCCCTTTACACTGGATCAGGGATGTGACCTGAGCAAGGGTGTTACATCTATCTTAATCCTCTTTAATATAGTCTAATCTTGCCTCATTAACCATAGGCAAAGATTGGGATTTACAACCCATAGGAAAATTATATCAATCATAAAATAGAGGACAACCACACAATACTGGGAATCATGGCCCAGCCAACTGATACACATATTTTGGCGGGGGGACAATTCAATCCATTTACATGGTATTAACTACATTGAGTCCTCTCTGAAGCCCTGGTGTCTTGATATCTACTCTTAGGAATCAGAAAATTGAAGAGCTACCCAGCTCACAGTTTCCAAGGACAAACTAAAGAGTTTGAAACTAATCCTTTTAACTATATATCTGGTGATTTTCCATTTTACCCTGTCTGCCATATGTTCTGTGACAATATCAAAGTACTTTGGAGCAGACAAAGATTTTGTGATCTGGCGAGTCCTAGGAGGTTGTGTGGATCAAAAGGCCACCCACCAAGTGCAGGAGCAGGTCCTGGCTCATTTTAAGCCTGACCCAGAGAAAAACTTTCATAAAGGTTTGACAAGCTCAGATATTCATATATTCATAATGTCCCTTCCCAATCTATATCACAGATGGTAGGGAGGACAGGTTTCTGCTACTATCAAGTCTAGAGTTTCTGCCATCCTTCGATATCCCAAAAAGACATGGAGGCATCATGCCATATATTGTGTGTGTGTATATCTCCTAAGTTTTTAGATTATGAAATATACATTCCTCTTTTCTCTTTTTCCCATCTATACCCATGTTCCTAAAATTCCCAAGGGCTGTAACTGCCCCAAGCAAGATTTTCCCAGGCCTAACAGTAACTGGAAACCCTGGTGGTGTAGCGATTAAGTGCTACGGCTGCTAACCAAAGGGTCAGCAGTTCGAATCCACCAGGCGCTCCTTGGAAACTCTATGGGGCAGTTCTACTCTGTCTTATAGGGTCACTATGAGTCAGAATCAACTCGACAGCACTGGGTTTGGGGTTTTTTTTTTTTTTTTAACAGTAGCTGGCTGCCCCTAAGTGGTTAGTTGAGAGTGAAACCAACCACAGGAAATTATCGGGCTAAAGTAAGACCTTTCCTGGCCCTTCTGCCTTGAGGAGATGATGGTGGAGATTGGGAGCAGGGCAGAACACAAAGTTTTCAATCTAGTTCACTCCAGGTTTATGTGATTATTAGACCATGTTATAACTAGAATCCCACCACCCATTTGTAAATTTGTCATACTGTGGTGGCTTGCATGTTGCTGTGATGCTGGAAACTTTGTCAACAGTATTTCAAATACCAGCAGAGTCACCCACGGTGGACAGGTTTCAGTGGAGCTTCCAGACTATGATGGACTAGGAAGAGAGGCCTAGTGATCTACTTCCAAAAATCAGTCAATGAGAATCCTGTGGATCACAAAAGAACACTGCCCGAAATAGTGCTGGAAGATGAGCCCCCTAGACTGGAATATACTCAAAATACACAGTGGCAGCCATAATGGACTCAAGCATAGAAACAATCCTGAAGATGGTGCAGAGCTAGGCAATGTTTCATTCTGATGTACATGGGGTCACCATGAGTCAGAGATGACTCTAAGGCAACTAACAACAACATAATTAACATTGTTAGGTTTCTGAATCATCAGACCCCTGAAGCCTTAACATATCAAGATTTTTCTATGCTCTGTGCCTCTAATTTTAAATCATTTCTAATTTGTTTTACTGAAACATCTTAGTAATGGCTCCATCCATCTTCTAAAAGCATCCCTTCTTGCTATCCCTGCACTTCTCCCCTGCTTGCTCTCCAGCTCTACTCAGTGCTAAGCCCCTTCCCCAGTCCCAAAGAGCTGTAGGTCTTATTCCCTGAACACAGCCCAAGACCATCTTCTCCTGAAAGATTATATGGAGTGTTCCTTAACATTCTGGAGCCTTTGTGAGTATTGAGCCTTTGCAAAAGAGGACAGAATCTTGCAGAAACAAGAAATGCGAATGTGTGGAAAAGGATGTTTTGGCCTCAAAGAGGAAGAAGATGTTTACTAAAATGCTTAGCCATCCATAAGAATTTAATTTTCTAATTATATAGTTTAACTTAATTATGCTCTATTTATTAATAAGTTTTACAATGTTTTCCCTCCCTCTCTTACCCACTCTCCTTTCTAAAAGGAACATATTAGTTATAATTTCTATGCCTAGTTGCCTCAAAAGTGGATTTGGGGGGCTTCTTCAACTGTTAAATTACCGTCTGTTCTTGAAAGGAAATCATGGTAACATCTATTTCTCAAGCCCTTTGGAGAAAGACAAGATATTGAAGGCCTTAAATTACCTTGTGGTTCTAAGTTAAACTGTTTGAGAACTGACTTCCTCGACAGCTCTGATTCAGGTCTACCAAAATGTCACACACCCTGACTCACACTTCCTTCTGGAAATGACAAAACTTCCTCATCACACTGATCTAAGCTGTCTGCTTTTCGTCCTCTGTTCTCTCAGGAAGGATTGGGTCGTATGTTACATTTTTTCCATGGTGGGCAAGGAAACACATCTTTTGTTTTTGTAAAGGGAGAAACACACACACACACAAACACACATATTGAGTCAAAGAATGACACATTGAAAATTAATACCAGGCAGAGAATCAATACCATCTCCCCCACTTTCCCTACCCCCAGAAAACAAATAAATGATGCTTAAGAAATGTAAAAACAAGAGAGAGAGCTCACTTTAACTATTTATGCTCAAAAGTTTTTTTTAGTGTTCAATTTTCTAAGGAAAGAAATGAGTAGTAACTTTGCAAAGCTAATGCTTTTCTTATTCAAGGAGGTCTTAAAAGCTTGGATTTTGTAGGTAACTAATAATCAGTGCTGAGCAAGGGCTCGTGTTCCTTGATATATTTCCCAGGAAAGCTGAATTCCCTATGTTCCCAAAGAGATATTTGGGGCAAGAGGGACATTGGGAGAATAGAGGAGAGTAGGGGGAGGAATGAGGAGAGAAGGGGAAAATTGCCGAAAGTATTTTGTCCAACTGAAATCTGTGCTCTAGACTTATCCTGTAGCAGCCAAAAAGTATAAATGTGTGCCAATCTGTGTATTATAATGTATAACCTAGCACTCGTTAAAAAAACACCATTTACTGGGGTGAAAAAGCACCTAGAATATTAACTCAGTATAAACATTTGCCATATGGTAAATAAGGATTTATTCTGAGGATAAGAAGATAATAATTTTTATCCCCAGAACAGTAGTGATCTACACAGGCACAATAAATTATCATTTCCCTCTGTATGATTTATTTGATTGATAACAAGAGGAGTAAGACATCAATGTGTGGAGCAGTGGTTTTCAACAGGGAGAGATTTTGCTCCTGGGGGTACATTTGGCAATATCTGGAAATGTTTTTGGTTTTTATAACTGGGGAGAAGGATGCTATTCGCATCTAGTGGGTAAAGAGCAGGGATGCTGCTAGACATCCTATAATGTACAAGACAGCCCCACCGACACACACACACACACACACACACAAAACAAAGAATGATCCAGCCATAAATGTCAATAGTGCTGAGGTTGAGAAACCCTGGTGTAGACTGATCTATTATTCCCCTTCCGTTGTGCTCCCTACCCCAGGACACACACACATACACACTCTCTTACATGCATGCGTGCACACACACACACACACACGCACAGAGTAAATTCAGGAATTCGGGTCTAGGTCTCATGTGTCAATATGTTGTACTGTCATTTGGAGGCTAAAAAGTGACGGGAATCGTGACAAGAATAATAGCTACCAGTTTTAAGTATCATGTGCTTGGTACTGTACTTTATTAATCTCTCATTTAATCCTTACAGCAGCCCTGCAAGTTAGATATTCTCAGTTTGATTTCACAGTTAAGAGAAACTGAAACACAATTAGATAACATATCCAGGGCCACACAGCCAGCCCTGAAGAACCTCAGCCACGATTTAAAACCTAGTTCTGCATGACTCTGAAGTTATGTTTTTGATACAACTCTTTTAACATCCACTGTGATGCCAGAGTCATTTAACTTGGAACATTTTGTGGTGGAAAAAAAAGGGCATTGAACTCTCAGCATTTTTGTTAAACCAACAAATAACATTTTGGCTGCTTCATGATGCTTACCTTTTTGATTGCTTGAGGTGAAACTGAGCAAAGTTCAGGGGTGGGCTGAAGGGTGGAGCAAGGCTCAGAAATACCTGTCATTTTAGGCTTTGATTCATAATGAAAATAAAATGATATTAAATTTTTTAAAAGATAAGAATTTTTAGATGAGAAACTTAATTAAGCATATTTTTCTATTTTCCCAAGTATAGTACTTGAAATTTTGGTGAATATTTTAACCAGTTGCCATTGAATCAATTCCAAGTCATGGCAACCCCATGTCTGTCAGAGTAGAACTGTGATACATAGGGTTTTGTTTATTTTTAAACAATATTTTATTGTGTTTTCTATGAAGGTTTACACAGCAGTTTAGGTTCCCATTCAACAATTTCTACACAAGTTGTTAAGTGACATTGGTTACATTTTTCACAATGTGTGAACATTCTCATTATTTCCGTTCTGGTTGTTCCATTTCCGTTAATCTAGTTTCCTTGCCCCCTTACCTTATCATCTTTGTTTTAAAGTAATTGTTGACCATTTGGTATCCATAGGGTTTCCAATCAGTGGCTGATTTTTTAGAAGTAGATCACCAGGCCCTACTTCCGAGGTACCTCTGGGTAGACTTGAACCTCCAACCTTTTGTCTAGTAGCTGAGCACTTAACCATTTGCACCATGTATGCTTTAGGGATATATATGTGTCTCTGTGTGTGCGTGAGAGAAAGGATACATGTGTGTGTTGTTGTTAGGTGCTGTCAAGTCAATTTTCACCTTATATCGACACCATGTGACAGAGTAGAACTTCCCCATAGCCTTTTCTGGGCTGTAATCTTTATGGAGGAAACCCTGGTGGCATAGTGGTTAAGTGGTATGGCTGCTAACCAAAAGGTCAGCAGTTCAAATCTGCCAGGCGCTCCTTGGAAACTCTATGGGGCAGTTCTACTCTGTCCTATAGGGTTGCTATGAGTCAGAATTGACTCAATGGCAGTGGGTTTGGTTTTTTTTTTTTTTTTTGGTTTAATCTTTACGGGAACAAACCTCCATGTCTTCTCTCCCAAGGAGCCACTGGGTGGGTTCGAACCATCAACCTTTCAGTTAGCAGCCAAGTGTTTAACCGTTGTGCCACCTGAACAACAACAACAACAACAAAAAAAATTGCCATTGAATTGATTTTGACTGGTAGCGACCCTACAGGACAGAGTAGAACTGCCCCATAGGGTTTCCAATTTTTATTTTTATGGAAATGGACTGTCATATCTTTCTCCCACAGAGTGGCTGGTGGATTCGAACTACTGACCTATCAGTTAGTAGCCGAGTGCTTAAACGCTGCACCACCAGGGTTCCTTTTTGTGCCACCAGGGCTTCATATATATATATGAAAATGTGAGGCTGTATGTATCTAGAAATGCATACCAAAATAAAAAATGGTATGCATTTCTATATACATAGCCTCACGTTTGTTCTCTCAGAGGATCTTCAAACATAATTAAGAAGACAATTTCCATACACACTCCATCTCATTTGCTTTCTTTACAATAAGATTGTGGTGTCACTCCTGAGTTCTATTCCCAGCCCTACTACCTGGTTATTGTGGGCTAGTAATTTAATCAACGATAGGAGGATGACTCCCAAAGATGCTTATAATTTTAAATTCTATGGCCCAAGATTCTGCCTAATCTGTGGGTTTTCTCCTTCTGTTTTCAAGGGAGACATCCAAAATATGTTGCCTGTTACTGTTGATGGCTTTTGTTTTTGACCTGGGGATCACAATGGTTCTACCATGCCCCAAGTCAGAGATAGGGCCTAGGGACAGGACACACTCCCATCCCTCCACTGGCAGATCAGCTGGCCCTTGGTCTTATCTGAGAGGGGCAAGGTACTCTTCCAGGACATAGTGGCATGATTCTTATGCTCTTCCCTGATCACTATTGATTTGCATTTCTTTCAACCAATTTTGAGTAGGTAGGAGAAGCCCCCATCCATGAGTGTTTGTCATATGCTCAAATCACTGTACAGAGCACTGGAAATAGGACAGTGAGTCAGACAAGGCTGCCCATGAGCAACTGTGCAATTGTGCTGTGGCTATGGAGGCAAAGGGGTCCAACAATGGCCTCTGAAGTTTCATCATTAATGATTCATTCTTTGAGCCTTATAGGTTTCTTGGACTTTGACAGTGCTCCATTAAAGTTAAAAAAAAAAATAATAAACAAACTTGAGAGAAGTGAAGAACCCACCTTACAGCCCTGAAGAAATGAGATAAAGAAGAGGGAATACTAGGGAGGGATGAAGAGAGACAGGCGTCATTAATTAACGAGGGGAGCAAAATGGGTACAAGAGGTCAATGCTTATAGAAAACAAAAATTTCAAATGAATACAAACAAAAATCTGTATTCTGATGATAGTCTATATCAGTTGGTCAGCCAGTTGGCAAACACTGAGCTCCTGTTATGTTTCAGTCATTGTTCTAGATGTTATAGATACAGCAATGAACACAACACCACTGAACTAAAGGAGTTTAAAGTCTAGAGACAAGGAGAGAGGGATAAAGGGAGAGACAAAGGAAGGGAGAGAGGGAGGGAGGAAGGTAATTTCAGAGCTCAGTAATGACCAATGACTAATAGCATACAAGAGAAAGATACTACAGGATATGGCTGGGGAGGGTTGGAGGTGTTGATCAAGTTACTGCAGCTAGAGAAATTTCTAGGGGTGACATTTGAGCTAAGTTCTGAATAATGAAATACAGGCAGCCTTGTAAATATTTGGGAGAGAATTCCAAGTTGAAAGTAGCAAACGCAATGGTCCTCACAGCCTGCTTGAGGATCAGAATACCAGCGTGGCTGGAGCACAGTGAATGAGGGGAGAGAGTGATAGCAAATGAGGGCAGGGAAGTGGGCAGGGTCTAGCTCATGCAGGGCCAGATGATGTCCTTTTAATGATCATCACCATAATAATCATAGTAGTTAGCATTCATGGAGGCCTTGCACCATACTAAACACTAAAAAACTAAAATATCACCTGTGAGTACTGCGCTCTTGTAAAAAATCATCTATATGAGACCAACAGTCAACAATTACTTTAAAACAAAGATGATAAGGTAAGGAGGCAGGGAAACTAGATTAATGGAAATGAAACAACCAGAACAGAAATAATGAAAATGTTCACACATTGTGAAGAATGTAACCAATGACGCTGAAAAATTTGTGTAGAAATTGTTAAATGGGAACCTAAACTGCTGTATAAACCTTCACCGAAAACAAAATAAAATATTATTAAACAAAACAAAACCTAAAAGATGTCTGTATAGAAATGGAGAGCTGTGCCTAGGAGTAGAGCTGCTATATGGCTGTTTGTCTACTTCCTCTGGTTAGAATGCAGTATCCCTTCCTTTATCCGCTCTCTCACCTTACCCACCTCCACCCAATATGGTGCCAAACTCACTCTTACATCTCTTTAGGACATACTTTCTAGAGAAGAGGCACTGGAGAAAAGGTGAGAAAAAATGCTGGACAAAGCATCAGCAGCTCCATGTTTTAGACTTACTCTTGCCTTGATCACACCAGAGCAATGTTGGAGATACTCTTTTAGCTCTTTGGGTCTCCATTTTCCATTCTTATAACAAGTTTGGCCCTACACAGGGTAATATAATAGTTGTTCAGTTGGCTCCAACTCATGGTGACCTTATGTATAACAGAACAAAATGTTGCCCAGTCCTGTGCCATCTGCATGATCTTTGATATGTTTGAGTCTATTGCTGTGGCTATTGTGTCAATCCATCTCACTGAGGATTTCCCTCATTTTTGCTGTCATAGGTAACTAAGGAGGCTCATAAGCATGGTATCTTAAAGAAAATCATGTTAGCTTGTTGAACTGTCATCTTTACAGCCCATTGAAATTTGCCACGTGGTTGGTGTAGTAGGCAGAATAACGATTCCTCAAAGATATCTATGTCCTAATTCCAAAAATCTGTGGCTGTGTTACCTAACATGGCAAAGGAATCTTTTCAGATATGAATAAATTAAAGATCTTGAGATGGGAAGATTACCCTGAATATCTGAGCAGGCCTAATGTAATCACATGGGTTTTTATAAGAAGGAGGCAGGAGAGTTAGTGGCAAAGTGACGTAATGTGAGGAGTTGGCTTCTCATTGATAGCTTTGATGATGCAGGAAGTGGCCATGAGCCACGGAATGAAGGCAGCCCCTAACCCAGTGCCGTCGAGTCGATTCCGACTCATAGCAACCCTATAGGACAGAGTAGAATTGCCTCATAGGGTTTCCAAGGAGTGCCTGGTGGATTTGAACTGCCGACCCTTTGGTTAGCAGCCATAGCACTTAACCACTACGCCACCAGGATTTCCAGGCAGCCCCTAGAAACTGTGAAAAGCAAGGGAATAAATTCTCCCCTAAAACCTCCAGAAGGGATGCAGCCCTGTTCACACTTTGATTTTAGCTCAGTGAAACCCATGTCAGACTTCTAACCTCCAAAACTGTAAGATAGTAAATTTGTATTAAGTTTGTGATAATTTGTTACAGCAACAATAGAAAACTAATACAGCTAGCCTGGCCTTTGGCAACACAAGTCAGTGTTGACTCTGTCATAAAATCACATAACAAAAACTCAGGAGAATTTCCAGTTTGTATCTTGTGACCTAGGTCTTTAAATTTGCAAGCAGTCTCTGGCATCGATTCATTCACACATTGTAGAGAGTCATTCTCTTCCATACCTTCATCCCCATTATCTTGGTTTCTTCTACAACCTTGGGTTGGTATTTGTTCATTTCTTATCTCGCAGGGCACTATTCTGCAAAGAAAAAAAAAAGGCAAAAGCAAAAACCAAAATCCATCCTTACGTGAAAGTATTTGAGTTCTGGTTTAGAGAAATACGCCATATATCACTGCCCATATCTGTTCAGTGGCAGATGTGGTACAAGATGGCTACTTGTTTTCTTTGTCCATGAAAGGAATTCTATGAAAGTACAGTCTGTTTTTTGGATTACAGAGCTATGGACTGTATATACTGACAGATCTTACAATGTTCTTTCACTGACTAAATACAATGGGAATTGTAAGGACTTTAAAGGTGGCATTGTAGCCTCCTAGGTTTGGCTCTTAGGGATCATTTAATTCCACATCTCATTGGAGCAAAAATCTCAGAAATAGGATATGGTGAGTTCAGTCCTTTGATAAATTATATGAGATGCTCTCTGGGTCCCTGTAAATTCTTGCATTTTCCTAAAATGAGCATAGCAAAGTTGTCCTTTCCTAGTGCTACCCTAGAGAATAAGGAATGGTCCTCTCTGAGAGAGGCTGGGCTGCCCACCTTCTGAGGCTGAACACATGTTCCATTTCCCATCAGCTTTTTTTTTTGAGCTATGCCAACATCTATTGCATCTCTGAAGCTATTGTTGCTGCAGAAGCCAACCAAGCAGATGATATGTTGATATTCATAGAAGAGATAATGAAATAATTTAAGTGTCATTATGAACATCAAATAAATTCTGGGTGACGTATACACTGCATATTTTTTTCCACCTTAACACTGGGTCACGGACACTGCAGTTTAATATCCTGTAATAAAGTTTTTTTTTTTTTAGGTTTTCTGAGGTTAAAAGAGTAACAATCATGAGATTTTTTAAAGAAATAAACCTTTTTGTTTTCAAGTTAAATAATTCACTAAAGTGACTTCATAATTTAAAAAGTCTAACCTTGAAAAATCAATATAATTTTCCCTTCTCGTATAACATAGCCGCAAAATTACAAAACTCACTTTAACCTCTCTTTCCTTTGAAACAAATGAGAAGCAGGAAAGAGAAACTAAAATACTGGTGCAAATATGAAACCTTTTTAGAAGTAGAAAAAATCTGCATGTATACAATTTCTAAGTGTTAAAAATATTCCAATAGATACTTTTGGAAAGTTCAACACAAAGAAAATCTATTTAACTTTGCATCAAAATCCTCCCTATATTTAGTTTGCTTTTCTTGGTTCTCTACAACTGGGATGCAGCAATCACATTGTTTTAGTGATTTCTTGCCTTGTAAATCAAAGATATTAGTGATGTTCCTTACTTTTTGTATCAATTGTGTAATAAAGATTCCATCTCTTTTAAGTGTTTGTAGTGTGTCTAGAAAACGTTGAATACTTAGATGTTAAATAATATTTCCCCACTCAGTTTCCACCAAATCTACAGCCATTTTTAAAAGGATTTCTAAATGGGCACGTTGCATTAAACCAATGGAAACATCGCTAAAAGGCTCCAGACACTCATACATTCAGTTAAGTGTAATTCCCCTCTAGAAGATGCCTGAGAAAAAAAAGATCTCAATGCTGATTCTCTGTATTCTTAGTGGATGGTAGAAGTGTGTTTTAGTTGTGGGCAGGGGTGAGGGGGCCAGGCCCTTTAGGAAAAGAAATAACAACATGAGGGCCTCAGGCTGATCTGGGCAATAGACACCTTTATATACATAGCCTTCATGATGTGTTAAACTTTTGAAAGTTTAAAGTTGCCACAACTCAAAAATCAGGATTATAATCTGGATTTCCCACTTCTCTTAAAGATCTGGCACCCCAGGGCTACAATCTTTCATGGTGACAGCTGGCAGGAACGACTAGTGGCTGCCCCTCTAGGGAGGGCACAAGTTTGTAATCTCATCAGCTTTCTGAGGCTAGCTTCATCAATTTGTACACCTTGCTTAACTTGTGACCTGGTGGGTTTATGACCCTTGTTTAGTGGGAAAGTCTGGCTGCCAATTCTCTGGAAATTTGGGCAAACACATGCCCATTGCTGACTCTGCTGACTAGGAACTTCTAGTCTTCCATGTCCAGACTGAGAAGTTTCTTGGCCAGAAAGCCTGTTGGGAAAATTTCAGGATGATCTTAGTGAGATTGAAGGAGTTAACAGGCCTCCCTAGTACACAGAGAATGCTCAATAAAACTAGGAGTAGATCCTATTTTTCAAAGTCTTTTATCCAGGGCTTCAAACTGGTTAGAGCCAGTTCAGTCATGGCCAATGAAACGAAACTAGAGCATACCGAAATTTTTACAATTTTAGTGATCCAGAACAATAACCAGAATGGGAAAAATTACAGGTGGAAGCCCTGGAATGGGAGACTTGGAAGAAGCATAGTGAACCCTTTCAGGAGCCTGATGCAGGAGACTGGATTATTGGCAGGACTGTGGAGAGTGACACACATCCAAACCAATGTGGCCAGCCATCATCTTTGAGCAGGTCACCGCTGTTTCTGACTCTGCTCAAAATCTGATGGGCAAGAGATTTGGTTGTTATGCAACACATACGCTGCTCTTGTTTTCTAAGAGGGAGATTAAGTTTCGACCTGTAATTCTCCTGTTTCGGTTATTGTTCTGGTTCACCCAAATTTTAAATATCTGGGTCAGTTTCAGTTTTGCTTCCTTGGCTATGAATGAACCAGGAAGAACCAGGTAGAAGTCCTACTTTTATCCTCTGTTCATTTTAAACTCAAAACTAGTCATTAGACAAATTATCAAATAAGTGAAATAAATATTTAGTATCCTCACTTTCTCTTTTTCTTTCCTTTGGGTAACTCACTCCTAATTTATCAGATGCCCTGTGCACAAACACAATGTCATGTTACTGTCAGCCCTTCAAAGGCTCCCCATCACTTTAGAATAAAATTCAAAGTTCTTACCATGGCCAACAAGGCCCTACATGACCTGGCCCCTGACTACCTTTCCATCTTCATCTGCTATCACTCTTTCTCTCTCACTATGCTCCAGCTGCCCTGACATTCTTGCTATTTCCCAAACAGGCCAAGCAAGTTCCCATCTCAGGGCTTTGCCCTTGCTGTTCCCAAGCCTAGAAAGTTCTTCCCATGAGCAGTGATATGTCTAGCTTCTTCACTTCATTTAGGCCTCTACTCAAATCTCACCTTTTCAGAATAGCATTCCCTGACAACTGATATAAATAGCCTATTCTCCCATCACAGTTCATCACTTTCTATCCATTTACTCAGTTTTATTTTCATATCGTTTATCACTAATCTAACACTATACAGGCAATTTGTTCTTTGTATGGTGGTGTGGGGCTATAACAATGTCCATGTAGGCTGTAATCATGGAAAGCATTTTTAAATATCAATGGGAAAAGTTACTATTGCTCCATGAGGGACTTTTAAAACTTCTTGTCAAAACATTGAAATCTTTCAAATCAAAACCACAACGAGCTATCACTTCACCCTCACTAAGGTGGCTATGATTAAAAAAAAGGAAAATAACAGGTGTTAGTGAGGATGTGGAGATGTTGGAACCCTTATGCATTGTTGGTGGGATTGTAAACTTGTACAGCCACTGTGGAAAACAGTTTGGAGGTTTATCAAAAAGTTAAATATAGAATTACCATAAGATCCAGCAATTCCACACCTAGGTCTATAATCAAAATACTTGAGATGAGGGACTCACACACATATCTGTACACTAATATTCATTGCAGCACTATTCACAATAGACAAAATGTAGAAACAACATAAATGTCCATCAACAGATGAATGGATAAACACAATGTGGTACACACATACAATGGAATATTACTCACCTATAAAGAGAAATGAAATCCTGATACACGCTAAAACATGGATGAACCTTGAAAACATTATGCTGAGTGAAATAAGTCAATCGCAAAAGTACAAATATTGTATGATTTCCCTTATATGAACTATCTAGAATAGGCAAATATATAGAGATCAAAAGAAGCCCAGGTGGTACAGTGGTAAAAGTGGTCATCTTCTAACCCAAAGGTCAGAGGCTCAAACTCACCAACCTCTCCAAGGGAGAAAGATGTGACAGTCTGCTTCCGTAAAGATTTACAGCCTTGGAAACCCTATAGGGCAGTTCTACTCTGTCCTATAGGGTAGCTATGAGTCAGAATCGACTCAACAGCAAAGGGTTTTGTTTTTTTTATAGAGACCACAGTTTATCAGTGGTTACCAGGGGTAGGAGGGAGGGGGAAAGAAGGGATTATTGCTTAGGGGACACTGAGTTTCTGTTAAGGGTGATGGAAAAATTGGGGAATGAATTGTGGTAATGGTTGCACAACACGATGAATGTAATTAATGTCACTAAGTTGTACATGTAAAAAAATATTGAATTGGCTAATATTTTATTGTATATATACTTACCACAATAAAAAAATTAAATCTCTCTTATTATTGCTTATAAATGGATAGGAAAATAGTAAAATTAATATTTATTTAAAAAGTATACTGTAATTTAAAACATTGGAAATATTGAGAATTAAACTGTTTCCTTTGTAAAAAAAAACTTACAAAAGTAGTTTGAGCTATACTTGTCTAATTTTCGTCATATAAATTACGATATAGAGTGAGCATCTTTTAAATGCCTTGGTGAATTGTCATACTACTTTCTAAGTATGGTTCAGCTTTCAACATTTTGTCCTTTGCATTTTCAATGTCATGAAATATCTCTAAGAGTTCCTTTAATGCAAAGTTTTCTGCTGGTGTCACTTTTTCTGGGATATCTTTATTCTTTTAATCACAACTGTTTTTCTCATTTATGTCAATAACTCACCTTCACTAAGGCTTTGTGTCCAGAGCCTCTCTAGTAAAGGCAGCTTCAATGTTCCTACAGGCAGCTATTTCTTCTATGACTCCACTTACATTCCATTAGGATCCTGTAATTACACAGTGCAGTAAAAGTTTATGCCGTATTGCATGCATGTTTCTTGCTGTTACTTCCTGACATGATGTTTGAATGTTTTCAACTACATGCTTTATGTCATATTCCTTTCAAAACTCATCTGAAGAAATTTCATGATCTCCAGTTGTAGCATCAGTAGCCTGTCTGAACATCCATCTAACAAGCTTAAAAAGATGACATAATGCCATGGTCCACTGACTGAATTAATAAAGATTTGTTTGGTGGTAAAAAGGAAATTTTTGCATTTTCATTCAAGGGTCCAAGAGAATCAGGGTGAACTGTAGGATTATTTAAAAGTTAAATTACTTTGCTTACAGTATCTCTCTACCACTGGGAGACAAGACAGCATTACAACTATGGGAACCATGGTTGCAGGGGTCATCTAGGTCAAGTGACATAACATAGTTCATAAAGAAAATATCCTACATCCATTTTGGTGAGTAACATCTGAGGCCTTTAAAGCTTGCAAGAGGCCATCTAAAATACATCTACTGGTCCCAACCCATCCAGAGCAAAGGAGAATGAAGAAAACAAAAGACACAAGGGAAATATTAGTCCAAAGGGCTAATGGATCACAAGTACCACAGCCTCCATCAACCTGCACCAAGAACAACTAGATGGTGCCTGACTGCTACTGGCCATTTTGACAGGGATTACAATAGTGGGTCCTGGAAAGAGCAGGGGAAAAAATGTAGAACAAAATTCAAATTCCTGCCAAAAAGACCAGGCTTACTGGTCTGACAGAGACTGGAGGAACCCCCAAGACTATGGCCCCAGACACCCTTTTAACTCAGAATTGCAGCCACTCCCAAAGTTCAGCCTTCAGCCAAGGTTATACAAGTCTATAAAACAAACAATAACACACATGAGGAATGTGCTTCTTAATTCAATTGTGTATACGAGACCAAATGGGCAACACCTGGCTAAAAGCAAAGATGAGAAGGCACAAAGGGACAGGAAAAATGGACTGATGTAAACTGGGAACCTGGGGTGGGGAAGGGGAAAGTGTTGACATATCTCAGGGATTGCAACCAATGTTGCAAAACAATTTGTGTATGAATTGTTGAATAAGAAACTAATTTGTTCTGTAAACTTCCACCTAAAGCACAATTTAAAAAAAGAAAAAGAAAGAAAGGGGAAAACAACTTAAAAAAAATCACGCAACCTATAAAAAAAATAGCATTGGGCAAATCTGCTGCAAAAGACCTCTTTAAAAGTGCTAAAAATCAGAGACATCACTTTGAGGACAAAGGTGTGCCTGACCCAAGCGATGGTATTTTCAATTGCCTCATATGCATGAAAAAGCTGGACCATGAATAAGGAAGACCGAAGTAAAATTGATGCCTTTGAATTACGGTGTTGGCAAAGAATACTGAATATACCCTAGGCTACCAGAAGAACGAACAAATCTGTCCTGGAAGAAGTATAGCAAGAATGCTCCTTAGAAACGAGAATGGTGAGACTTCATCTCATGTACTTTGGATATGTTATCAGGAGAGACCAGTTCCTGGAGAAGGACCTCATGCTTGGTAAAGTAGAGGGTCAGTGAAAAAGAGAAAGGCCCTTAATGAAATGGGTTGACACAGTGGCTGCAACAACGGGCTCAAACATAGCAATGATTGTGAGGTGGCGCAGGCCCGGGCAGTGTTTCGTTTTGTTGTACATAAGGTCACTATGAGTTGGAACTGACTCAACAGCACCTAAGAAGACGAATTTGTCGGAAAATAGATCTGGAGGAAACATCACTCATTTTGGCTAGGGTAATGGTTTTCAATGCATTTTTTACTCATGAAATTAAAAAAGAAAAGGGTGCCAGTTTAACCTTGTGGTTGAAGTTATGAATAAGAAAGAAAGTATAAATTACCCAGAAATGTTGTTCTCTTACTCAGAGTTTCAGAACATTCCAGACTACTGTGTCATTTAAAGCATCATGAACTACAATAAAATACTGAAAAGGCAAGGAGTGGACTGTTTGGAGATCCCCTCTTCTCTTTTCTTTCCTTTGACTTTCAGCCTGTTTTTCTGCATTTCTTTCTTTTCTCTGTGGAAAAGTAGCTGTTCTTTATAATAACAAAATTACTTAATCAATTAGCAATGCCTTTAGCTGGTCTCTTCTACAGTTCTAAATCCAAGCTCTGTTCCAACAATTAATTATGTTTTCTTTGTCAGATCCTTTGCTTTTTCTCTTTTCTTTTCTATCTTTCCCCCTCCCCACTCTATATTCAGGATTACTGTACTTTGGACTTATCACTAATGGTTTGGACCTGAGAAGAATGAGCTTGATTCCCTCAAAGGAGAGTTGCTAGGGGTCAATAGAGCCTGAGTCTCTTCTTGTTAGAAACTCTTGCAGAAAGTTTGATGAAAAGAATTAGTTGGCTAGAATTAGTCTTGGGGTTCGGTAAATTTCCAGCATCTGTACTTTTCCTGGTTTTCATTAGCATAAATATTTGAGAGTCAACAACTGAAAGAATTTGAAAAATGTATTGACTGAAGATTTTTGTCACAGACACTCCATTTCAACCAGCATCTTTCACTCTTTAAAAGGCCTCTCATTTTAAGTAGCACTTTCTTCTTTGGTCCTATTGAATTTCAATTATGTGCAAAGCCCTGTGGGGAGACAAAAAGATGGATAGGACAAAGTTCCTACCTTTAGAGCTGAAAACCATGCAAGGAGATAAGAGTCAGGCTACCAAAAAGCTAAATAGAAACACAAGGTTAAAATAATAGTAAAAGAAAACACTGAACAAGAAAGGGCCCAGGAAGATCCTGTTTAATTTTCAGGTTACCACTACAGACATAATATTCCAAAGGACATCTAAGGAAAGAGAAACCTCGTGGATTAGGTGTGGTCAGATGAGGATGGACAGGGGAGTTAAGAGATGCATCTGGAAGATGCTGGAAATCAGTGTTTGCAGAGAAAGGCATTTTAGGTGAAGAATATGTGGATAAACAGAACCACCATGTGCAGTTGTGCAGGCTGTGCACTGCACAACTCTAGAAGTGCCACTCACATCATAGTGTCTGTGCAGAGTACAATCTTTGTGGCCATTGGTGGCAACATTTGGGCAAAAGCTTACAGAATAAGATGGTGGCATGAACAGCTGCACATTCTCAAATGCCCACAAAAACATCAAAACAAAACAAAAAGCCAGGAACTGGCAGAATCAACATTTTCAGAACTCTAAAAAAACAGTGAAAGGGTTACAGAAACTAACTGAACACTAATCAAGTAAAAGGCATCATATAAAAGGTAGGAAAGCTTTGGTTTCCTACCCACCTGTACCCCACCCCCTCCCTGACTCAGAGTGGCCATCTCAAAGCAGCAATGGCCCATGTTCCCAGAGAGGGAACCTGGTCCCTGGATTTAGATGGAGCAGAGCAGATTTTATTCACAAATTATTGTGTATGTGTCTGTTCTAAACTGTTTGGGGGCTGCCTGAAGGACTGAAGCAATATGCTTGTCTTATTTTGGCCTGTCTTTTAGAGCTCTGTCAGGGAAGAAGGGCGTTGGGTAATGCCTGAAGGTTGTAACCACCTGTATCCACCTGGGGCTAAAGAGCGAAATTCAACTGTAACATAGGACCCTAGAGACTGGAAAGAGAAACCAGAGAGTTTCTTTCAGAAATTAAAGCTTTCAAAATTTCCATGTATATAGGGCAATTGGAAAGCTACATGCATGCACATGGCAAGAAGTATGCTCAGTAATTACCTGAGAAAACCCAACACTTTCACCTCAGTCTAATCTCTAGGCTCAGTGAAAGCCTGGCTAAGTGTTGAAGAAGGGCCCTGGCACAGAGTCAATTTGCAATGAATGATAATTATTTTCTGGTTTTGTTAGCTTGTCTGTTTGTTTGTTTTTCAATGGCATTCAAGGAAATATCTGTCAGAACTCTAGCTGAAAACAAGGTAAGGAGCAGAGACTTCAGTGTTCACACACAGGAAGGCAGTCTTTATAAAAACAGAGGATGTCACTGAACAAATGGACTACTATAAAAAAAAAAGTCTTCAAAAATTAAGCCTTGAAGGAAGGGGAGAATCTAACTTCCAGAGTCACCACATTATAGTATTCAAATATCCTGTTTTAAACAAACAAACAAAAAAGTCAAAAGACATACAAAGAAACAGGCAAGGGTGGCCCTTGAAAAGAACAAAATAAAGCAACAGAAATCATCCCAAAGGAAGCCCAGATAATGGATTTACCAGACAAATATTTTAAAACAACAGAATTGAATATGCTCGAAGAGCTAAAGAAAAACAAGGACAAAGAACTCAAGGAAATCAGGACCAAAAGAAGAATATCAATAAAGAGATTAAAAAAAAAAAAAACCCAGTGCCGTCGAGTCAATTCTGACTCATAGTGACCCTATAGGACAGAGTAGAACTGCCTCATAGAGTTTCCAAGGACAGATAGAAGTTATAAAAAATAAACCACACAGACATACTAGAGCTGAAAAGTAAAATAATTAAAATAAAAAATTTACAGGTGGGGTTCAACAGCAGAACTGAGCTGGCAAAAGAAAGAATCAGTGAAATTGAAGATTAAAAAAAAAAAAAACCAGTTGCCGTTGAGTCAATTCCAACTCATAGCAACCCTAGAGGGCAGAGTAGAACTGCCGCAAAGGATTTCCAAGGAGTGCCTGGTAGATTCGAACTGTCGGCCTTTTGGTTAGCAGCCGTAGATCTTAACCACTACGCCACCAGGTTTTCCAAAACTATAAAGTCAGAGAGGCAAAAAGTAAAAAGAATGAAGAAAAGTAAACAGAGCCTAAGTGGAACAACATATGCTTTATGGGGGTCCCAGAAGAAGAGAAAGAGAAGAGGGCAGAAAGAATATTTGAAGAAGTAATGGCTGAAAACTTCTCCAATCTGATGAAAGAGATCAATGTACACATGCAAGAATCTCAATAAACTCCAAGTGGGATAAATCCAAAGAGATCCACCCCAACACACATTATAATCAAACTCTCAAAAATAAAAAATAGAGAATCTTAAAAGCCACAAGAGAGAAGCAAATTGTCACATGAAAGGGATCCTCACTAGCATTTGGTTGTCAATTTCTCCCAGAGTCCATGGAGGTCAGGAGGCAGTAAGATGAGATACTTAAAGTGTTGAAAGAAAAGAACTGTCAACTAAGAATTCTATAGCTGGAAAAACTGTTCTTCAAAAATGAGGATGAAATTAAGACATTCCCATATAAACAGAAGCTGAGGGAGTTTGTGATGACTAAATCTGTCCTACAAGAAGGGCTAGAGAGAGTCCTTCATGGTGAAAGGAAAGGACACTAGATGGTAACTCAAACCTGTATAAAGAAAATAAGGTAAATAGCATGAGTAAATTTAAAGGTCAGTTTCGTGGTATTTTTGTGTTGCAACTCTACTTGTTATGAACTACATAATTAAAAAAGAATGTATAAAAGATAATTATAGATGTATGTTATTGAGCACACAATGTATGAAGATGTAATTTGTGAAGACAACAACTTAAGGGGGTGGAGAGGAGTGGTATATGAAGACAGATTTTGTATGTGAGTAGAGCCCCGGTGACTCAGTGGTTAAGAGCTTGGTTGCTAACCAAAATGTTGGCAGTTTGAATCCACCAGCCCCTCCTTGGAAACCCTTTGGGGCAGTTCTACTCTGTCCTGTAGTGTTGCTGAGTTGAAATCGACTCAATGCTAATAGGTTTTTTTTTTCAAAGTTAAGTTGGTATTAATTTAAACTAGGCTGTTATAAATTTTGGAAACCCTTGTGGCGTAGTGGTTAAGAGCTACACCTGCTAACCAAAAGGTCAGCAGTTCAAATACACCAGGTGCTCCTTGGAAACTCTATAGGGCAACTCTACTCTGTCCTTTAGGGTCACTATGAGTCGGAATCGACTCGACAGCAACGGGTTTTGTTTTGGGGGGGTTTTTGTTAGAAATTTAGAATGTTAAGTAAACACCCAAGGTAACCACAAAGAATATATAAAAAGGGAAATGAGAAAGGAATCAAAGTACAAAAAAAAAAAAACTAAATGCAGATGTACGCAGTATTAGAGAAAATGAGAGGAGTGAAAAAAGGAGTAAGACATAGAGAAAATAAACACCAAAATAGCAGAAGTCCTTCCTTATTGGTAATAACTTTAAATGTAAGTGGATTAAGCAATCCAATCAAAAGGTGGAGATTGGCAGAATGGATAAGAAAACATTTTCCAACTATATACTGCCTATAAGAGATCCACTTTAGATCCAAAGATACTAATAAGTTGAAGGTGAAAGGATGGGGAAAAAATTCTGTGCAAATAGTAGACAAAAGAGTAAGGGCAGCTATACTGGTATCACTAAAAAAAATAGAGTTTAAGTCAAAATCTATTGTAAGGTACAAAAAAGACATTGTATAATGATTTAAAAAATCAATTTATTAAGAAGATACAGCAATTAAAAATATACATGCACCTAACAATGGAGCCCCAAAATATATGAAGAAAACATTGACGGGATAGACAGGTCTAAGATAATAACTGTAGACTTCAATATGCCACATTCAATAATAGACAGAAGATCAATAATGAAACAGAAGATTTGAACTACACATGACCTAGACCTAACAGACATACACAGAACACTGAACCCAATAACAGCAGAATATACATTCCTTTTTCCAGTACACATGGATCATTCTCCAGGACAGACCATATGTTATATCACAAAATGAGTCTCAATAAATTTAAAAAGACCGCAATCATACAAACCATCTTCTCCAAACACAATGGAAGGAAATTAGAAATCAACAACAGAAGAAAAAACTGGAAATTTCACAAACATATGGAAATTAAACAACACAATATCACACAGCCGATAGGTCAAAGAAGAAATTCCAAGGTAAATTGGAAAATGCTTAGAGACAAATAAAAATGAAAGCACACAGACCAAAAGCACTCCAAAAAGAAGAGAGATCTCAAATCAGTACTTTACCTTGAGAAACTAGATTAAAAAGAGCAAACTAAGCTCACATCTACCAGAAGGAAGGAAATAATATAGATTAGAGTTGAGATAAATGAAATAGATGTAGAAAAACAATGGAGAAAATCAGCAAAACCAAAATTTGGTTCTTTGGAAGATCAATAAAATTGACAAAACTTCAGGTAGACTAACGAGGAATAAAAAAAGAAGACAAAAATAACTAAATAATGATAATATCCTCCCTATAATGAGGATATTACTACTGATACTACAGAAAAATAATTACAGAAGAATACTGTGAACAATTGTATGGCAACAAATTAGATGATCTAGATGAAATGGACAAATTTCTAGAAGCACACAAACTACTTAAATTAATTGAAGAAGAAACAGAATATAACAAAGGAAGAGATTGAATTAGTAGCCAAAAATCTCCCAACAAAGAAGAGGCCAGGGCCAGATTGTTTCATTAGTGAATTATATCAAACATTTAAAGAGTAATTAACACCAATCTTTCTCAAACTCTTCCAAAAATATATGAGGGAACACTTCCTAACTCATTCTATGAGGCCAACATAATTCTGACACAAAAGCTAGACAAAGATATCACAAGAAAACTACAGATCAATATCCCTTATGAATATAGATGCAAAACTCCTGAACAAATTAGTAGCAAATCTAATCCAACAGGATATTAAAAGGATTATATACCTGAGCAAGCAGAATTTATTGCAGGGATGAAAGGGTAGTTCAACATAAGAAAACCAATGGATGGAATACACTATACTAATAGAACAAAGGAAAAGAACCACAAGATCATCTCAATTGATGCAGAAAAGGCATTTGACAATATCCAATACCCTTTCATAATAAACAAACAAAAAACCAACCCCATTGCCATGGAGATGCTTCTGACTCATAGCGACCCTATAGGACAGAGTATACCTGCCCCTATAGGGTTTCCAAGGAGCGGCTGGCGGATTCAAACTGCCGACCTTTTAGTTAGCAGCCAAGCTCTTAACCACTGTGCCACCAGGGCTCCTTTCATAATAAAGCGCTCAGTAAACTAAGAAAAGAAGGGAAATTCCTCAACATCATAAAGGGCTTTTATGAAAAATCCACAGCTAAAATCAAACTTAGTGATGAAGGGCTGAAAGCTTTCCACCTAAGATTAGAAACAAGACAACGATGTCATTTTTACCACTCCTACTCAACACTGTTGGAAGTTTTAGCTTAATTTAGAAAAAGTAAGCAAGGAAAAGAAATAAAGGTCATCCAACTCAGAAAGGAATAAGTAAAACTATCTCTGTTCTCAGAAGATATAATCCTATATATATGGAAAATTCCAAAGAATTACAGGAAAGCTACTAGAGCTAATAAATGAATTCAGTAAAGTCACAGGGTACAAGATCTACACATAAAAATCGGTTGTATCTCTATAAACCAGCAATGAACGATCTGAAAAGGAAATTAAGAAAACAACTCCATTTACAATGGCATCTATACAAATAAAATATCTAAGAATAAATTTAACCAGGGAGGTGGAAAACTTGAATACTGAAACTATAAAACATTCCTGAAAGAAATTAAATAAGACCTAAAAAGTGGAAAGACATCCCATGTTCATATATTGGAAGACTTAACGTTGTTAAGATGTCAGCACTACCCAAAGTGACCTACAGATTTAACCCAATCCCTATCAAAATTCCAACAGCCTTTTTTGCAGAAATGGAAAAGTTGATCCTCAAATTCATAGGAAATTGCAAGGGACCCTGAATAGCCAAAACAATCTTGAAAAAGAACAAAGTAGGAGGATTTATACTTTCTGATTTCAAGATGTACTATAGATGTACTATACAATTACAATAATCAAAACCGTGTGATACTGGTATAAGGATAGATGGATAGACCAGTTTTATAGAATTGAGAATCCACAAATAAACCCATACATCCATCGTCTATTGATCTTCGACAAGGGTGCTAAGTCCATTCAATGGGAAAAGAATCTTCAACAAATGATGCTGGAACAACTGGATCTCCACATGAAATTGAACCCATACCTTTCACCATATATGAAAATTAATTCAAAATGGATCAGTGACCTAAATGCAATTAAGAACCATTACAGGTAAAGCTTCAGGACCTTGTTTGTGACAATGGAGCACGAGCAACAAAAGAAAAAATAGATAAATTGGACTAAATTAGAAACTTTTGTTCATCAAAGGACTTTATCGACAAAGTGAAGAAACAACCTACAGAATGGGAGAAAATAGTTGAGAACCATATATCTGATAATGATTTAATATCCAGAATATATAAAGAACTCCTACAACTCAACAACAAAAAGACAAACAACCCAATTAAAAAATTGGCAAAGCACTTGAATACACATTTCTCCAAAGAAGATACATCATTGCTGTTGTGTGCAGGAGTGTCAATTCTGACTCATAGCGACTCTATAGGACAGAGTAGAAGTACCCCACAGGGTTTTCTAGGCTGCAATCTTTATGGGAGCAAACAGCCAGGTCTTTTCTCCCATGGACCGCTGGTGGGTTAGCAGCCGACATGGTTAATAAGCACATGAAAAGATGCTCAATGTCAGTAGTCATTACGTAAAGGAAAATCAAAACCACTTCACATCCAGTAGGATGGCTATTATCAGAAAAACAGAAAATAAGTGTTGGCAAGGATGTAAAGAAATTGAAACCCTCATCAACTGCTGGTGAGATTGTAAAACGGTGCAGCTACTGTGGCAAACAGTTTGGTGATTCCTCAAAAAGTCAAATACAGAATTATCATATGACCCAGAATTTCCACTTTTAGGTATATACACAAAAGAAATGAAAGCAGGAACGTAAGCAGACACTTACACACTAACGTTCATTAGAGCATTATTTGCAATAGCCAAAAGGTGGAAACAACCCAAGTGTCCACCAAGAGATGTCATATATACATACAATGGAATATTATTCAGCCATAAAGAGCAATGAAGTTCTGATACATGGATGAACCTTGAAAACATTGTGCTAAGTGAAATAAGTCAGATACAAAAGGATAGAGATTGCATGATTCCACTTATCTGAAATATCTAGAATAAGCAAATGTACAGAGACAAAAGTTTATTAATGGTTACCAGAAATCAACAGAAGGGAATAGGGAGGTATTGCTTAAAGGGCACTGAGTTTGTTTGGGATAATAAAAACTTGGAAGTGGATAGTGGTGAAGGTTGCACAACATTTTCAAAGCAATTAATGCCACTGAAATTAATTGTACACTTAAAAATGGTTACAATGGCAAATATTTTGTTACATATATATATATATATTTTACCACAATTGAAAAAAAAAAGCCTAAGGGATATCCGGTGCAAGACCTCTTGTGGAGATAAAGAATAGGCTTGTTATCATTATCTAAGTCCTCAGAGGCAGGAACCAGGTCTTATTTGTCTTTGAGTCCTCAATGCTTCACACAGTGTCTGGCACATAAAAAAAAAAAAGCACATAGTAGATATTTAATACATGTTTCCCAAATAAATGAATTATAATTCATATTTGCTCAATCCCCATCAACTGGTCTGTAAAAATGAGTGTGAGATCACAGAATGGGGATTACTTGGGTTTCTTTGATAACCCTGGATAATGCTGGCCCTCAGTCCCAGCACTATCTCCCTCTCACATCATTACAGTTACTTCTTGGACTTTCCGTGGGTGGTTTACATGGGCTCACACACTGTCCTCTCTTATTCTTCCTTTCTTGTCTTTTTCCAGTGTTTCAAAGGGCGTAGTACCCTAGTCACAACCACACTGCATAAGTACCACCCCCTCTGTGAGTGTGGTGTAACTGCGTAGGGGCTCATCTTCATTGCTCCCACTGCTGCCATAGTGGAAACCATGATAGAGTCATGGTTCCTTATGACCCCTGGGATTGACTCTATGGAAAAATGATGGAGAATGCCCTTTTGCCCTCAGTGTCTTACACATGGACATGAAGCTGAGTCATGTGTTTTATTTTTATCACTGTTGTTAGTTGTCATCAAGTCAGCTCTGACTCATGGCAACCCTATGTACAACATAACAAAAAGGTGTCCTGTCCTGCACCATCTTCATGATCATTAGCATGTTTGAGTCCATTGTTCTGACCATCATGTAGTGACTTCCAACCTAAAACGCACTATATCAGACAATGTTTTCTTGTGACCCATAAGGTTTTCATTGGCTAATTTTCAGAAGTATATAACCATATCTTTCTTCCTAGTCTGTCTTAGTTTGAAAGCTCTGCTGAAACCTGTCCACCATGGGTGACCCTGCTTCCCACATCATAGCAACATGTAAGCCACCACAATACAACAAACTGACAGACAGGTGGTGGATACCCAACTCAACCCTCCTTAAAACAATGTCTTTGCCTTCTGCCTGTCCCAACACTGAGCAAAAGACAGGCAACATGCAGCTATTATTACCCACTATCTCTATCTTTCTTCTCTTGCAAAAGAATACACATTGGAAAGTATGGGAGGTGTGTGGGAGCATGAAATAGCTTAGTTTAACTGGAACAAAATATTTTGAGGGTGAGCTCCTTCTCCCTAATCCCTTAAACCACACCCTTAAGGTGACTCTACTTTGCCTTGTTCCACAGAGTTTATTTTGGATACAAAAGATTCAAGGCTTGTATTCAATTCACCATTTTACACATTTTAGTCAAATGTGTTGGAATCAACTGGAAGGCATGCAACAATAACAACAACAATAAAAAAAGAAACAGTCAAAGAGTTGACTAAGGAAACCCAGCACTGGACATCTGTAGGCATGGCCTGTGGATGCCCAACCACCATTGTTTTCAAGCACTTTTTCCCCAGAAGATAGAAAGCCCTGTTTCAAGAACAGGCACCATTCACCAAGATTTACTAAGCTCTTTGAAGATCAATCTGTACCTTATCAAGTGCTTTCCAAATATCCTTGAATGGGAGACAATACTATCTCCTCTCAGGTTTGTGCTGACAAGTCTAGAGTTTCCTTAGAGTTACTATTACATATTTTATTTCCACTTACATAACTCCATTGATATAAAGACGAAAACTTTTACAGTGTGCGATTGCAAATCTTGGCCATTTTATAACCTGTAGTGTATTTAAGAATCATTCATTTCAGGTGGCACTAGAGCAAGGGGTTACTTGATTTTGTCTACTTCCCTGAAACACACAGAAATCTCCAAATCTTGTCTCAGTCTGGAAAGTGACCCTGCTATGGGAAGTCTGACCCTGGAATAGGGAAATAGGGATTCGGGAAACCTGGCTTCTTCACTCTCTCTGCCCACATTTTGTAGCCTTGGTGAAGAGAGCCTCTGGGAGCCTCCCCATAACATATAACACCATCTGCTCACCTTGCAATATGCAGATGACACAACTTTTCTTGCTGAAAGTGAAGAGGACTTGAAACACTTACTGATGAAGATAGAAGACTACAGCCTTTAGTATGGGTTACACCTCATCATAAAGAAAACAAAAATCCTTACAACAGGACCAATAAGAAACATCATGATAAATGGAGAAAATATTGAAGTTGTAAAGGATTTAATTTTACTTGGATCCACAATCAACACCCATGGAAGCAGCAGTCAAGCTGCATGTTGTCTGTCTTTTGCTCAGTCAAGAAATCAAAAGAGGCATTGCATTGAGCAAATCTGCTGCAAAGGACCTCTTTAAAGTGTTGAAAAGCAAATATGTCACCTTGAAGACTAAGGTGCACCTGATAACCCAAGCCATGGTATTTTCAATTGCCTCACATGCATACGAAACGGAGTGATGAATAAGGAAGACTGAAGAATTGATGCATTTGAATTATGATGCTGGTGAAGAATATGAATATACCATGGACTGCCAAAAGAAGGCACATATCTGTCTTGGAAGAAGTAAAACCAGAATGCTTCTTAGAAGTGAGGACGGTCAGACTTTATCTCGCTTACTTTGAACATGTGATCAGAAGGGACAAGTCCCTGAAGAAGGACATCATGCTTGGTAAAGTACAGGGTCAGCGAAAAAGAGGAGGACTCTTAATGAGATGGACTGACACAGTGGTTGCAACAATAGGCTCAAACACAGCAATGATTGTGAGGGTGGCGCAGGACTGGGCAGTGTTTCATTCTGTTGTATATAGGGTCACTATGAGTAGACTCGACAACACCTAACAACAACAATAACAAGCTCACCTTGGACAACGTGAGTTACGGAAGGAAAGAACTTAGAGGTTGGGACTAGCTGGTATTAATGAAGTGGTCTGACAATAATGCTGAAACGTGTAGTCCTCACGAATACAAATGTTGTAGCCAATATTTCTGACATTTCAGAAGACTGGGAAATGCCAATATGGCTCTACTTCCTCTGAGGAAAGCTTCCCTGTGTGGTGAGTGTTTTCTCCCTCACTGCTTTAAGGTCAAATCGAATGCACACTTTCACAGGCTCATAAAATGGCCAAGTTAGAATGTGTCTTAATTTATGATGCCAGCCCAGTTAAAGGTGTGGGGCTGACTCAGGCTTTCCTAAGTTCCCTTGCTTATTAAGTACCAGGAATGTTTAAATCAGGGGTGATCTTAAAATAGCAAGACTTTGTAAAGGGGCTCAACGCTGACTCGTGAGAATTTCATGTAGCCACTCCTCCTATTTTTCTACTACACTGATCATTGCTTAGGAAGTCTATGATAATATATGCCTCCTGTCTGATTTTCTCATTTTCACTGAAGAACATTATTACACCACATAAAATTCAAGAACTCATGAGGATTGATAAGAATACCTTAAATCCCTTTCCTAACTGAGAGAATTTAATGGCAAAATTTTATCTCTTGCAGTGGTATACGTAGAATTGGCCTGCATGAATATTTTTTGCTTGATAGATATTTAAAGTACACTAAACAAAATTCCTCATTCAAGTTTTTCAGATAAAGATGTCAGATTACTTCTTATTCTATGTACTATGATAAAACCAATTTTGCTCATTCTAATTAGGACATTGTGCCATTGAATCTCAAACCTCTCTTGTGGTTTAATTGCCTGCTATCACTCTCTACCTGAATGTTCCATTAAAAACCCCAGACTCAGTGGGGCTAAAAGTGAATTCAAACCTAATCTGTCTTCTGTTTCCATCTCAGTTCCCATGTCAGTTAACATGACATCTTCCATTTCTCTCATATTGGAAAACCTAGAGGCATTTATCTTCAAGTCTCCCTCTCATTCACTCTCAACATGAAATTGGTCACTGTATATTGCTGATTTCATTGCAGTAATGTCTCTTGGATTAGTTCACATCCTCCCTGTCTGAGTTCAGGGACTCAGCCTTTCTGGGATGGCTGTATCAGCCTCCTCCAGAGTCTTCTTGCCACTAGTCCCCTCTCTAGTCCCAGTCCCACATCTGATCATGCCACTTCCTTGCTCTGAAACCTCAGGCTGCTGCAAGATTAAAATCAAGACTCCCTGACTTGGCACTCACAACTTTTCTTAGCCTGGCCCCAACCTCCACTGTAGTCTAATTTCCTGCCATGCTACCCCACAAACAGTAGACTCCAACCACAGTCAGCTTTACACCACTCCGGAAATAGGACTGACATTTTTTCCGTACTCACCTTGGCCTAGCTCATTCTTTCTGTCTAATGCCTCCACCTTCCCATCTCAGCCTAGCCAAATGCTACTCATTCTTCAACACCCATTTCAAATGTATCCTCCCAGGAGAAGCCTTCCTTGATCTGGCCCCCAGTCCTGCCTCAAGCTAATGACTCCACTTTCCACATTGCCTCAACATTTTTACTCATGCCTCTGTAATAATACAACTCACACCCACTGTATGTGAGCACCTTGTAGGAGATTCTCTGTCTTGTAATTCATTTTATCTCTGGCACTCAGTAGCATTTGATAAATAGGTTAGTGGATGGATGGATGGATGGATGGATGGATGGATGGATGGATGGATGGATGGATGGATGGATGGATGGATGATGGATGGATGGATGATGGATGGATGGATGGATGGATGGATGGATGGATGGATGGATGGATGGAATGGTAAAGTTTAATTTAGGAAGGGGGCAGAAATTGAAGAGAAGGTACAGTAAGAAAATAGAGAAAAGACATCAGAAATCATGTCTCCTCATTCATTCACTTCTAATTTTTTTTTAATTCATTTGTTTTCCTTCAAAGTGTTATAATGGACATTGATCTTCTTGACATTCCCATGACCTTGTATTTAAGAGGTTGGGAAATTAAAGTTACCTTCCAAATCTGCTTGCTGACTTTATGAAAAACATTTTCCTACAGTTTATTAGTGGAAATTTTATTGTTCCTCAACATTTTTACAGCCAACAAAAGTACTATGAGCAACTTCCTCTTTCAGACAAGATGGAGTAAAAGGGACTAGATTTACACCTCCATATTAAAAAACTAAAAAATTGGATAAAACATACGAAACAATGGTTTTCAAGACATTAGACATCTAGCAATAAAGGATAGCAATCACTAAGATACAAGAAACAAAGGAGCTGAGTCCTACGATTTCCCCCAGCTTACTATCTGGAGAGTTTCCAGATTGCAATACAGGGAGGGGAAACCAAGGGGAGGCCCAGAAGACTCTCTGCGTTGAAGCAATGGAGATTCTGAGAGAACAAGGCAGCTAGAGTTCACAGTGTAAAGGATAGAAAGCTGTACAGAGGGAAAAAATTAGGATCCCTTTGGTATTCAACAGAGTACTGATCAGCGCATGTATGTGAGGAAACCATATGAGACTGGGGAAAGAAACACTCAAAAGGATTATAGGGAACAGTATCCAGAACTCTCACAGAGCCAGAAATAATGCCTGTTCCTACCAGCCTGGGGATGGGTGTGAAGTTTGGGGGCTAGAAGGGGCAGAAAGCAGGGATTATAAAAGGACATGGGGAAACTTTTCGAGGTGATGGATGTGTTTCTTATCTTGATTGTGGAGATGGTTTCATGGGTATATACATATGTGAAAACTTATTAAACTGTACCTTTTAAGTATGTAAAGGATATTTTATGTCAATTATACCTCAATAAAGCTACTAAGAATATAACAATAATTTGGTAGAAGTACAGTTTCTATAGATAATACTTTTCTGTTTTACTTTGAGTTGATGATTTATGATAGTTTATATAGATGGATACACACATTGATTTTAAAGGTTTTTTATTCAAAAGCAAATAACTAACTCAATTAAAAAAAAATGAAATCACTAACCCCAAAATATTAAAAATCACATAGCAAGGTAAAACATGGACAGTGAGACAAGAAAAAACTGGAGGGAAGATGGAAGGTAGACAGTTTCTGCCCCAAAGAGAACCTTGGTGTGGAGGTAGCTAGCCCTCCACAAGCTCCTCTCATTTTGTGGGAGTGGGCAAGACCTAAAACCTGACTCAAGTTGGGCCATCTTGGAAAAAAGTTCTGTGCTCTTCACAGATTTTCTCTTTTATGTGAATGAATGGCCCAATTTTACAGCCAAGCAGATCGAGAAGCTTGGCTAATTTCCTAAATCACAAGTAGGGTGGGAAAAGGGGAGAAATGAAAATTGCAATTTAATTTGGTGGGTGAACTACTCATCTGAAACTTCCTTGCCTTGGAACGAGCAGGTGGTCACCAGAGTGAAGGAGGAATTGAGGAACACAACTAATGGACAAAGACTGCATCAGATTTGGCAGTCAGTGAGTAGACTTGACACATTTTTTGGGCTGACAGGGTCGTGAGACAGGACTGGGAGCAAATAGAATATAGCTGGAATCACTACGATTTGCCTAATGGCATCACCATAGTCTACTGTCACATCGGACTGGGTGAGGGGGGCAGAGGTATGCCTGTGGCAAGATGGTTGGGCTAATTTTTTGTTTATTCTTCTTGTATGGTGTTTTTCCACACAAAGCTCACAGCCCTTTACAAATTGAAGCTCCATTCTTTGTGGTTTTTTTTTTTTTCTTTCCAAAAACCACTTGTGGAAAGCTTTGATTTTGATTCTTCCTGTTTCTCCATTCAGTACCTACTAAATATTTGGCCTTTCTTGGGCTGTTCTTAAGAAGCCTGACCATAGGCATAGACACCAGGTGGTATTTGTCTGTGAGAAACAGTGAGGCTACAAAGGACGGTTTTTACTAATTCTCTGGGAGACTTCATTATTGTTTCATTTATATTCTTTTGTACGATAATGATAATAATAATAATTCTCTAGAAAATTAGAAAAGGGTGATCAAAATTCAGGATCATCAATTTGAATCAACATTTATTGAAGCCTGGTATTTGTAAAACTACTCTTGGCACTGTCAGAGATACATAGGAGGGTAAGACATAGGCCTTGCTTTCAAGAAGTTCAGTAGATAAATGGCTGAAAGATGAAACAGTAAAAGTGGAGGCCAAAGACTGGATCAGCAGGCTCACCCCGGGGAAGAATTCGGGTTCTCTCCAAGTCTTGCAGGCCACAGGCAAATTACTTTATAGTGAACTGTAGGGAAGACAGGATTGATATTCAGATTTACAAAGGGATTCAAGGGGGTATATGTGGAAGAACAGAGGGCAGCCAAGGTCACTGGGATCCTGCTGGCTTGAGGCTGTGGTAAATTATCAAAAATATTCTCCAATGAATCACACCTTCCTATGTCCACAGTCTTTGCAGTGTGACTTTGCCACTGCTCCTATCAAGAGGTGGAGTTTCCTTCCTCTCCCCTTGAATCTGAACTGAACTAGTGACTTGTTTTGACCAACGTTGTTAGGTGCTGTTGAGTCGACTGTGACTCGTAGTGACCCTATGTACAATAGAATGAAACACTGCCCAGTCCTGCACCATTCTCACAGTCGTTGTTACATTTGAGCTCATTGTTGCAGCCACTGTGTCAATCCATCTCATTGAGGGTCTTCCTCTTTTTCACTGACCCTCTACTTTACCAAGCATGATGTCCTTCTCCAGGGACTGGTCCTTTCTGATAACATGTCCAAAGTACGTGAGACAAAGTCTCTCCATCCTCACTTTCAAGGAGCACTCTGGCTATACTTCTAAGATAGATTTGTCTGCTCTTCTTGAAGTCCATCGTACATTCAATATTCATCCCCAGCACCATAATTCAAAGGTATCAACTCTTCTTCAGACTTTCTTATTCATTGTCCAGCTTTCACATGCATATGAGGTGCTTGAAAACACCACAGCTTGGGTCAGGCGCACCTTAGTCCTTAAAGTGACATCTTTGCTTTATAACACTTTAAAGAGGTCTTTTGCAGCAGATTTGCCCAGCGCGATGCGTCATTTGATTTCTTGACTGCTGCTTCCACGGGTGTTATGGATTCAAGTAAAATGAAATCCTTGACAACTTCAGTGTTTTTTCTGTTTATCATGATGTTGTTCATTGGTCCAGTTGTGAGGATTTTTGTTTTAAATTGAGATGTAATCTGTACTGAAGGCTGTGATCTTTGATCTTCATCAATAAGTGCTTCAAGTCTCTTCACTTTCAGCAAGCAAGGCTGTGTCATCTGTGTAACATAGGTTGTTAACGAGTCTTCCTCCAATCCCGAGGCCCCATTCTTCTTCATATAGTGCAGCTTCTTGGATTATTTGCTCAAAATACAGATTGAATAAATATGGTGAAAGGATACAACCCTGATAAACACCTTTCCTGACTTCAAACCATGCAGTATTCCCTTGTTCTGGCCGAATGATTGCCTCTTGTTCTAAGTACAGGTTCCTCAAGAATACAATTAAGTGTTCTGGAATTCCCATTCTTCACAATGTTATCCATAATTTGTTATGATCCAACAGTCAAATGCCTTTGCATAGTCAATAAAACACAGGTAAACATTTTTCTGGTATTCTCTGCTGTCATCCAGGATCCGCTGACATCAGCAATGATAAACTTTGTTCCACGTCCTCTTCTGAATCCGGCTTAAATTTCTGGCAGTTCCCTGTCAATGTGCTGCTATAATTGCTTTTGAATGACTTCAGCAAAATTTTACTTGCATGTGAAGTTAACGATATTGTTCAATAATTTTTTGCATTCTGCTGGATCTCCTTTGTTTGTAATGGATACAAACATGCATCTCTTCCTGTCAGTTGGTCAGGTAGCTGTCTTCCAAATTTCTGGGCATAGACAAGTGAGCGCTTCCAGTGCTGCATCTGTTTGTTGAAACATCTCAATTGGTATTCCGTCAATTCCTTGAGCCTTGTTTTTTGCCAGGGCCTTCAGTGCAGGTTGGACCTTTTCCTTCAGTACGATAGGTTCTTGATCATATACTACCTCTTGAAATGGTTGAATGTCAACCAATTGTTTTTGGTATAGTGACTCTGTACATTCCTTCCAACTTCTTTTGATGCTTCCTGTGTCATTTAATAATTTCTCCTTAGAATCCTTCAATATTGCATCTCTAGGCTTGAATTTGTTCTTCAGTTCTTTCAGCTTGAAAAATACTGACTGTGTTCTTCCCTTTTGGTGTTCCATCTTCAGGTCTTTGCACATTTCATTATAATACTTTACTTTGCCTTCTCTAGCTGCCCTTTGAAATCTTCTGTTCAGCTCTTTTACTTCATTATTCCTTCACTTTACCTACTCTAAGTTCAAGAGCAATTTTCAGAGTCTCTTCTGACATCCATTCTGGACTTTTCTTTCTTTCCTGTCTTTTCAATGACCTCTTGCTTTCTTCATGTATGATGCCTTTGATGTCATCCCACAACTTGTCTGGTAAAATTCAAGTCTCACATCTTTATTATTTTTTGGTGTTACTCTTTAGAATACAGACCAAGAATGTTCAGAATCTAAACAGCAAAATTATTCTCTTCTAAGATATATATATGTATCTTCACATTTATTCTGTGTTAATACGTAATTCAAAATTAGAGATATACAGGCTTAACAGTTTGAGACACTGTTTGTTGCCATTTCTTAAAGTTGTTTTGCCAAAAGCAGATACATGTTTTGACTTACTAGCTAAGGCTCAGTACTCTCATCTGTAAAATGTGGGTAATGGCCTATATCTGTGATTTGTTCGTGTTGCCTATGAATTGATGGCAAACAAATAGGACTTTGAGAAGGCTGTATATTTTTATTTATTTTATTGTGCTTTAGGTGAAAGTTTACAGCTCAAGTTAATTTCTCACACAAAAAATTTATACACATATTGTTTTGTGTCATCCATTGCAATCCCCACAATGTGAGAGCATACTTCCCCTTTTCACCCGGGTTCCCTGTGTCCATTCAACCAGTTCTTGTCTCTTCCTGCCTTCTCATCCTGCTTTTGGACAGGAGCTGCCCATTTGGTCTCATATACCTGATTGAACTAAGAAGCACATTCCTCACGCGTATTATTTTTTGTTTTATAGTTCTATCTAATCTTTGTCTGAAGAGTGAGCTTCAGGAATGGTTTCAGTTCTGGGTTGGTTGTATATTTTTAAAAGGTGCCTATATAACATGCTCTAGACTTAATTTCCTAATTTTTTTTACTTTCCTCTCAGCTATGAGGTTGTTTTAGAAATGGAAAGAAACCACAAAACTGCATTCTTTAATATTGGAAAAGACTCCAAAAATTTTAAACATATCTTGAGCATGCACAATGCAAAACAGGGAGCAAATGGATTGTCACATTACTTTTGAGGGATTTTTTAAAACCATACATCCTCCTTTAATGGCATCAGGATTTAGATTTTAAAACACTCTATTTTATTCCCCTTCATTGACATCTTTTTCTTAATATGGTATACAACTTTGGAAATGCACCATCAACTGTGATATATACATGTTGAGGCTTAAAGCTTTTCAACTTAATGCCTGTTCTTGGACCTAATTAAAATGTGAATACTGATGAACCTTGGGCCATGAGTAGGTTCAGTTGATGAAACGGAGGAAAAAGGACATGTCTATAAGAGATCACATGTAAGCCCAAATGGTAACTTTGACCAGGGGCCATGTAAGCCACATAACAAATGTAAGAGGTAACGAAAATCCCTCTTACACTGTAAGGCAACAGGAATGTAGTTAGTATAGTTTGTTTGAAACTGTTACCTCGAAATTTGAGTCTGGGTTTGTTCTGGTAAAAATGTCTGAAAAACATGGATTTGGGGTGTTTTCTTATATTTCTGAACCAGAGTCATAAAACATATAATACTAGTTGCTATAGAAATAATTGAATTAACTTAATACTGACAGTCCTGTACAAAGGAACAAAATGGGAATGAACTTTGCTTGTTCCTTAATACGAAAGCACAGAATTAGACCAAATTCCTAGTATCTGAGCTGAGAGTTCAAACGAGAAAAATCCAGTTTACCAAAAAGACTAAATATTTCAAGAACTCATAACACATCGTATTATTTAACTTTGACTCAACTGTCGAATATACAGGGCACTTAAAATTGCTAAAGGGAATTTTAAGGAAAGGAATAAAATTCCAGGCATGTGAGTTCAGCCTTCCGTGGCTCATGGGCCAAATCCTCTTTGGTAGTTGCTTTCATAATGGTTACTACTCAGACTCTCTGCAGGGGCAAAATTTTCCAGGTTTATCACCTCTGAAAAATGTATTTATTTAGATGCTAAAAGAATTTTTCTTTGAAAATAGACTTGCACAAAACATTGTGGCCCTTGCAGCACCCACCATAGGACTGCATGACATTACTGAGAACCTTATGGGACTTTCTGAAGCTTCTATAACTAAATCAATCCATACTGAACAGAGTGCCACCGTACTCCATTACATAAAACTAAAACACATCACTGAGAGAAAGATCACTGTTGGCATGAAAAATGAGAAGACAAAGTTTTTAAAATTGCAAGTCTGCATCACTTACACAGATCAATGTTTGCTTAGGACTAAAAAAAATGTGATGTCAAAAAGAATATTCATGGTTCCAAGAGTAATAAATGTCTCTATAATAAGACTTATTTGGACATAAACATTGCTATATTCCATCAACACTGAAGTTAAACATTTGGGAGACTGTTTTTACATTTGATGCTAGATGATCCTTTGAGCAAACATAGGATCAGAACCACCCCAGAAAAAAAGGGTATCCAATTAAAATCTGTAAGCGTACTGTAGGGAAATAGGACATTGGAAGATGGATGCAGAAAATGTCCAGGGATACCTGGGCACTCACTCTTTTATTCCTTAAATGAGTAGGGGTCTTGCTGATGCTAGGTTTAGATCAAGAATCCCTCAACCATCTGCCTTCCAGCTTGCCTCTAATGTTCCAGGATATCTTCAAATATTTCCTTTTAAGAGCATACATTATTCGTCTAAATTCTTACTCAATGGTACTGTGGCATAGTTAAAAAAAAAAAAAGAAAGAAAGAAAGCAAAGAAAATGTGCTTCTCGTATCCCAAAACTCAAAACAACTTTGCTTGTTCAGTGTCACCAGCAGCTTGAAAAGGAACCTGGTGAGTGGGAGTGGGGGGCAAAGAGCAGCTTCACCAAGACATTCTGAATCGGCCCTCTGTTCTGTTTGGCCAGCTTGCTTTCAAGAAAAAGAGTCTAAAAAAAAACCAAACCCAGTGCTGTCAAGTCGATTCCAACTCATAGTGACCCTATAGGACAGAGTAGAATTGCCCCATAGAGTTTCCAAGGAGTGCCTGGTGTATTCGAACTGCTGACCCTTTGGTTAGCAGCCGTAGCACTTAACCACTACGCCACCAGGGTTTCCAAAAAAAAAAAAGAGTCTATGTTCTATAAACTAGGAGTTTAATCTAATCAGTGTGTGTGTGCACGTACATGTGTGTGCACACACACATATGATCTCTTCCTATAGTCTCACTGAAATCTGTAACTGTCACTCAGAAACTTAGTGTGTGTGTCATGACCAAGGTTTAACATTTGAACATATGGCTAAATACAGGAAAGAAACAGATGGCGGGAGCACTGGGAGGAAATAAATGTATCAGAAAAGCATATGAATATTATAAAGAATTAAAGTTAAAAGAAGGACACTGTCTGGTTAATGATGACCAATTGAGTACACACATTTGCATCTGACATAGGGCCACAAGAACAAGGAGAAACATTAAAATGAAAAAAAGCAATAAAATTATGGAAGCTGGAAAAAAAATGGATAAATGGTAACTGACTTAAGGAACCCAACTCAGCTGAATTCTAAACCAGCAGCATGTAAGTTAAGAAAGAACCTAGTTTTCACCTAAGAACTTCTTAAGAGCTCTAGAACTGGTGACACCTGTAGAAATAGGAGCTAAGGTAAGGCTAAAAGTTAGGTCCTGAGGTTCCTCCCCCACTCCAAGTAGCCAAAAGCCTGATCCTATCTCATCTTAGCAGAAGACTGAAGGTTATTCATTGTATTGCGTGAGAAAAACAGAGGATTTCTGGACTAGGGAACACCAGGCACAGTTGATGGTAAAGATACTGTAATAAAAATGGAGAAATAAGGGAAAAATTATATACTAAATGTTGAGACAGCCAGCTTTCTTTTCTCAGTCAACTTTCCAAATTCTGGCAAGAAATTATAAGGATCCTTTTTTCGGGAATCTGACCAGTTCAAGTGAAAAAAAAAAAAAAAAAACACTGGGATTTCTTAATGAACTAGGTCAGGCAGATCACCCTATAGTACTTCTCACAGTTGAAAAATCCTACTTATGTGCACAAAACTGCATAATGCATGCAGATAGTCAAAGGCCACCAGATATGAGAGACATGACATGAAAGAAAGTGAACACAACAACTAAAGAGTAAAAAAGCAGGATGCCCACTTTGCAGAGAGAAGAAAATTAAAAAAAAAAAAAAAGATTCTATCCTCAGAGAGATCAAATATTATATCCATGAAACAAGAACTTGATGGTAGAAGAAAAGAACATTCAGAACACACAAAGAGTTGAAGGGCTGTGGGAAATGAACCAAAAATGCAATAGAAGATTTGGAAGATAAAATTAAGAAAATGTCTCAGGAAGTAGAGCAAAAAGTATAAGACTGAAAATAGGAGAGAAAAGATAAGTAAAGGACCAATTCATAAGATCCAAATGTGAATAACAGAAGTTTCAGAAACTAATTAACCAATGCACTCTCTCTCTCTCTATCTCTCTCTCTCTCTGAGACAAATGACATCAAGATGATATTAAGGTGAAGATTATTAAAATATTGAATCTGGTCTTTCTAGAACACTATACTATTAAGGTTAATGGCCCTTATACATTACTAAGGAAATTCATAATCCTGGTGTCTGATGTCTTCTAAATTATAAATGGAAATGATTTTAAGTTTAGTGTTAAGTATATTTTTGCTGAATTTTAAAGATTTGAAAGTTGATGACCCATGTGGGGTGTAGAGCAATTTTTGCATACTATTCAATTAACCATAATATTGACCAGCCATTGTGGATAAATCACAATCTACAGTTCCTATTAACAGACGATGGTTATCAACTAGTAGTCTCTCTTTCATATCACATTCTTGGTGATTTGATAGTAACTTTTTTTAGTCACAAAATACAAAATGCAATGAGTTATTTTAGGATTCAGGCAAATTTAATGTAGGATCTCTAATTCTAGTTGCTATATATGCTCTGGGTTGCCTAAGTATATTTGTGTGAAAATCTGAAGTTGTATGTTAACCACTTCCTCACCAAGTTTGTTTGTGGGAGGCAGGTAAGTGTAATGCCATCAAGTAAAAGAGAAGAATTTCAGAAGACAAAAGTATACTTCATCTGCCAAAAATAAGTCTAATCTCGATTTCTACAATATGTGTATGACCGAGGTTACAGTGTTAAAATGTGTGTCCTTCAGAATGTTTCGAAAGACAAGCTCAAGGGAACTTAAATTCAGATCATCATCATAACACATGGAGCACCTATAATACTGTGGTCTTTCACACACTGTGATGACCTTTACAATTCTTACTAAAAGAAGTAATGTTTTCAGTTATCTAGAACACTTTTAGGAAAAATTCTAAGATAGAAAAAATGACAGCAAAATAATACTTTTTTTTAATTTAGGCGTCCAAGAAGTTTTTAAAAAATCACTCTCAGTAGAATAGTCAGTTCATCAACCAGCACTTTTTGAGTTATTCAAAGAGTATCTACCACAATACCATGTGCTTGGGAATAAAAAAAAATATATACAATATTAAAAACAAGGTCAGCTCATAAACATCAAAACAAGTTCAGCCTCACCAGCAATCAAATAATTTGAAAATAAACCTTCCCCATAATTTCTACCTACCAAATTGATAGACGTAAAAATGATATTATAGTGATAATGTAGCAAGGAAATTGGAACTTATAGGGCTTGTAGGTCTGTTAATTAGTATGACTTCCTTGTAGGTCTGTTAATTAGTATGACTTTCCCAGAGGGTAGTTAGTATTAAAAGCTTAGAAATATTTATATCCCATGAAGCCATTCTTTTAAAAATTAATCCTAAAAAATATAGTGCAGGACAAATAATTTTTACATACAAGTCTGTTTGTATAGGTTAATTCAATAATACTAAAATTAATATACAATGTCTAATCATAGGTGATTGCTTTAATAAATTATACGGCAAGTATATTAATTTTTTTTATATACTAAATAGCCAAAAATCATGCTGTAGAAGAATATTTAACGTCATGGGAAATGTTTCTTATATCGTAGACAAATTTAGATACAAACCAATATGAAAATATATATTCTAGATAAAAAGAGTGGGAGGACATATATTAAAATATATCTCATGGTTGGATTTTTCTTTTTGCTTTTCTTGCATTGAATGTTATTACTTTTGTAACCAGGGGGGGAAAGGTTACTTTTCCTGGGATAATGATAATGATCTGGTAAAATGGCCTAACAATATAAGCACCAAGGGGTAATGAAGTATTTTTATGTGCTGTTCTGTTTATGTAAATTAATAAGTAATCTATGATCAGTCAGATGCTTTTAAATCAGGGTCTTTTCATAGGGGTGATGGATTTGAACAAATCAGCAGCCATTACACCACTCAGCCACCACTATAACCATCTACACTGCCATAGAGGCTGCTCAGCACCAGGGGTGCAATTTACAACCCTAGGTTAGATCTTGCTGAGGGAACTCTGAGTGGTTTTCTATGAATCTTAACCTTATCATAGGCTTCATCCATGTAAACTTGTTCTAATGGATGCAGTACTCAACTCTGGACACTTCTCTAATGCATCACAGAAGTGGGGAGTCTGTTACATCCTTTACTACCTTTCTTTTTAAAAAAGAACTCTCAAATATTAGGAGGGCAATAGGTTAGTAGATCTAAGAAACACATATGAAAGGCACCTGTAAATTATACCTGCAGTATTTATTTTTTATTTGATTTACGTAATCTATTTTTTAAAAAATTAAAAAATTCAAGTATAACAAGATATGGTATGAAAAAGTAAGTCATCTTCCTTCCTCCTTAGTCCACTCCCCAGAAATAAACACTGTAACATTTTCTTGGATATGTTTCCAGACAGTTTTCATACATACATGCAAACAGCAAATGAGATCATGTTTCCCACGTAGCCCTACACCCTGCTCTTTTCACTTAATAATAGGTCTTGAGTGCTCTCTCACATTAGTGCATATACTTCATTCTTTTTTTTTTCATTCTTTTGAATGGATCCATAAATGTATTATTATTCACTTAAGTAATCCTATTGAGTAACTTTAAACATGCTCACTGAAAAAGTAGGTCAATGCTGGACACTTTAACTGAAACCTGGTGAAGGAAGTTAAATCAACAGGGTGAAATGGGCTATGAGGTTGACTCAATAGGAGGTTACCTCACCAGGATGTCACCTGCTCCCACGGTTGATGAGAGTTCAGATGAGAATCTCAAAGAGCTCTGAAGTTACTTTCTCCTATTTTCTTCAACCAGGTTCTTGAATTTATTTTTAATTATGTATACTTTTTTTTTTAAACTTTATATAGAAGCATAACATACATAATATAAGAAAAATTTAGGCTCCTTCCACTTTTGAATACAGATGCAAAAATTCTGAATAAAATATTAGCCAAAGTAATATAAAAGTATAACACAAAAGTAACAGATCATGCTTATACCAGGAATTAAATGATGGTTCACAACAGAAAATTTATCGATACAATTTACACAGTAATAAACTAAAGGAAGGAAATCATACATTATCTCAACTAATTTAGAAAAATCATTTGATAAGTTCCAACATTTATGATAAAAAAACTTAGCAATATAAGAATAGAATGGACCATTCTTACTTAAAGACAAAAATTTAACTACCACCACTCTATTTATTATAGAATATTTAAATGCATTCCTTTTAAGATGTGGAATAAGACAAAGATGCCCAATAAAATTGCCACAATCTAACATAGTGCTGGAAACACTAGCCAGAGCCATTAAAAAAAAAAAAAAAACAGGTAAAAGGTTAAGAATTGGAAGGAAATATAAGACACTGTCATTTTCAGATGGTAAGTTCATTTCCCTAGAAAAATCAACAGAATACAAACTATTCTCAGTAAAGTTGTCAGATACAAGGTCAACCTACAAAACCATTGCATTCCTCTATATCAGGAATAAATAAAAGACATTATTGATAAAATAAAACCTCAAACTATCTAGAAATAATTTTGTCCAAGAATACACAAGACTTCTATGGAGAAAGCTTGAAAAGTTTACTAAGGGCTATAAAAGATAATCTGCATAAAAAGGGAGAAATTTCATGTTGGTTGATGAGAAGATTTAACGCTATAAAGATCAAAATTAATCTATAAATTAAATTCAATTCCAATCAAAACCCAGGGTGGATTTTATCTGTAGGAACACTATATACTTACTCTAAAATTTACACAGAAAAATAAACATCATGAACAGCTAAGTTTCTTTTCTCAAGAAAGAAAAGTAGTGTTTTGGGACCCTACTCAATAGTGTCCTACTTAATAGAAGGGCATATTAAAGACATATTAAAAATCCATAGAGATGGTTCAAGAATACTACAAATGTAACCATGGCAATACCAATCAATGGAAAAAAAAGACCAGTTATTTAATAGATGGTTACTGGGCAAGTTGGTTTACAATGTAGAGAAAAATAAAAGTGGTTTCCTTCTAAACACCACAGGCAAAGGTAGATGCTAGATTTATTAAGGAACTAACAGTGCAAGATACAGTTATTGTCATGGATTGACTTATATTAAATAAGCAATTATATAGAAACCATAAGTAATTGGTGGTTACCAGGGGCAGGAGGGAGGGGGAAATTGGGAGCTTTTGTTTAAAATGCATTGAATGTTTGTTAATGGTGGTGAGACAATTTAGAAAAAGATAGCTACAATAGTTGTATAACTCAAAGAATGTAATCAATGTCACTGAAGTGTACATGTAGAAATTAATGAAATATTGTATATTTTGTTGTACGAATACTAATAGCAAAACAAAACCCATTGCTGACCAGTCTATTCTGACTCACCGTGACCCTGTAGGACAGAGTAGAACTGCCCCATTGGGTTTCCAAGGCTGTAAATCTTTACGGAAGCAGACTGCCACATCCTTCTCCTGTGGAGCAGCTGGTGGATTTGAACAGTGACTGATCTTTCAGTTAGTTTAGTTGCCGAGCACTTTAACCACTGCACCATCGGGTTCATACGTATATTGCTATAATAAAAATTTTTTAAAAGAACTGAGGAAAAAATAAGCATTTCTGTTCAAGAAATACTCCATGGATACATTAACAGATAGATTACAGATTGGGAGAAAACATTTGCAGTATCTAAAGCCAAATGGGATTGATACCTAGAATTTAAAAGGAACTCCTTAAAAAATCAGTACAAAAAAGGAGCAACTTCAGTAGAAAAAATGGGTAAAGAAACCTGATAATGGCAGCTAGGTAATTTAGACCAAGCATTTTGCGGAGGATAACTAGAAAATCTGAACAAATTGAAAAAAAATAATAATAACACCACTACCCCAACAAAAACCTGTTTAAGAGGAGCAGAGGATTAATAAGGGAGCAAAAAATTGAGGGAACAAGATTCAAGAGAACAAGAAATCCTACAGAGGTGAGTCCAGCATTTGGGATGTTTTTGTCCTAAGGACATTTACTGGTTCTATAAGAGGAAACTGAGTGGCTCAGAAGCTGAACAAGGATTCTAAAAACCTTGTGGGTGTAGTGGAGCAAAACTGGAGTCCAGAATGATCTAAAGAAGCCAAATACCTGGGTAAACTCGCAATGCTTTTGATTGGAACCCTGAAAGTATATGCTCAGGAATAAAGATGAACAAGTACGCTCAAAGAGATTAACGCTTAGAGCAAAATAATCTCCACCCTTGAAAATGGATTAGGATTATCCCTGATTGTTAATATCTCTAACAGCCTTCTAGAAGCAAACATAAACCATCTATAGATGAAGATAACATCAGCATAGGTCTGATTTTTCACATATATTTTTTATTTTCTCATATAAAATGTCTCAAACTCAATTAGAAAATAACCTGGCACATGAGGAGACAGGAAAATGTGAATGAAAAACAAGAGGCAATCAAAACAGATCCACAGGGGTTTCAAATAGAGTTAGCTGACGAAGGATTTAAAGTAACTATACTTCTTTTTTTATTGTATTTATACTTCTTTTTTTAATTGTATTTTAGATGAGGGTTTACAGAGCAAATTAGTTTCTCATTAAATAATTAATAACACATTGTTTCGTGACATTGGTTGCCACTCCCACAACATGTCAAAACTCTTCCCTTCTGAACCGTGGGTTCCCCATTACCAGCTTTCCCGTCCCCTCCTGCCTTCTCATCCTTGCCCTTGGGCTGGTGTGCCCATTTAGTCTCCTTTTGTTTTATGAGTTTGTCTAATCTTTGGCTGAAGGGTGAACCTCAGAAGTGACTTCAGTACTGAGTTAAAGGGAGCTGGGAGGGCATACTTCAGGGTTTCTCCAGTCTCTGACAGACCCATAAGTCTGTTTTTTGTTTTGTTTTGTTTTTGTATTTTTGAGTTAAACTTTTGTTCTACATTTTTCTTCAGCTCTGTCCAGGACCCTCTATTGCGATCCCTGTCAGAGCAGTTGATGGTGGTAGCTGGGCACCATCTACTTGTTCTGGACTCAGTCTGGTGGAGGCTGTGATAGCTGTGGTCCATTAGTCCTTTGAACTAATCTTTCCCTTGTATCTTTGGTTTTCTTCATTCTCCCTTGCTCTAGATGGGGTGACAACAGCAGAGTATCTTAGATGGCCACTTGCAAGCTTTTAAGATCCCAGATACTACTCACCAAAGTAGAATGTAGAATATTTTCGTTATAAACTATGTTATGCCAATTGAGCTAGATGCTCCCCAAGACCATGGTCCCCAGCCCTCAACCCAGTAATGTGGTCCCTCAGGGAGTTTGAATGTGTCTATGGAGCTTATAACTATACTTCTTCTGAGGAACCCTGGTGGCCCAGTGGTTAAGTGTTTGGCTGCTAACTGAAACGTTGGAGGTTAGAACCTACCAGCCGCTCCATGGGAGAAAGATGTGGCATGCCATCTGCTTCCATAAAGATTAACCTGTTGCCGTTGAGTCAATTCCAACTCATAGCGACCCTGTAGGACAGAGCAGAACTGCCCCATAGGCCTTCCAAGGACCACCTGGTGGATTTGAACTGCCGACCTTTTGGTTAACAGCCATAGCTCTTAACCACTTAACCAGCATTTCCTCCATAAAGATTACAGCCTTGGAAACCCTATGGGATAGTTCCGCTCTGTCCTATAGGGTCACTATGAGTCAGAATCGACTTCATGGCAATGGGTTTGGTTTTATACTTCTTTTACCCTAAAGTCAGGAACAAGAAAACTATGGCCACTATTTCTTTTACTACTTCTTGTTTTCTTGAAGGTATTAGCGAACGAAATTATACAAGAGAAAGAAATTACAAGCACAAAAAGTGTAAAGAGGTAAAACTTTATTTGTAGATGATAAAAATCATATAATCTAGAAAACCCAAAATAATCAATGGCAGGATGCTATGAACAATAAGAGAATTTAATAACATAGGTTATAAAATAGCCTTCATATATACAATCAAAAACAAGTTTGAAATTATAACGGTAGAGAAGACTCTGTTTGCAATAATAAAAATTAAAATACTCACAAGAAATGTTCCAAACCTATTTGAGGAAAACTATTAAAGATGTATTTCACATATTCTAATTGATATTAAAACAAACACAATAACCAAAATACAAATTTCTCATTGGTCACATTTGGAGCATACTAAGGAACCAATCCCATTATCTTGAAAACTGGAATTTGTTCATTTCACCTAAGTTGTCAAATTTATTGGCATAAACAAAAAAATAATAATAAAACCAAACCCGAGCTCCATTAGCATAAAATTGTTTATAAGGTTATCCTTCCAATGTCTATAAGGAGTCCTGGTGGCACAATGGTTAAGAGGTCAGCTGCTAACCAAAAGGCTGGCAGTTCAAATCCACCGGCCACTCATTGGAAACCCTACGGAGCAGTTCTACTTTGTCCTATAGGGTTGCTGTGGGTCAGAATCCACTGGAGGGCGATGGGTTAAAATCTATAGGATCTGCAGTGCTGTCCCCTTTCATTTCTGACAGTTAATTTGTGGCTGGAAGTTTTTCTATTTTGTTGACTTTTTCAAAAGCCAACATTTGTTTTCACTGATTTTTGTCTACTGTTTGTCTATTTTCTATTGTATTGACTTCTACCCTTTTTTTTTTTTTTTAATTTCCTTCGTTTCACTTATTATTGGTTTACTTTGTTCTTTTTCTAGCTTCTTAGGGTAGAATTTTAGATAAATGACTTTGGACCATTCATCTTTTCTAATACAAATGTTTAAGGATATAAATTTTCATAAAAGCTTTGCTTTTCATTGTATTTCACAAATTTGGATATGTTTTATTTCATTTTTATTTGGTTCAACATATTCTCTCATTTTCTTCTTCTCTTTTTACCCATGAATTATGTAGAAGGATGTTAATTTCCAAATATTTTGGAGATCTTCCAAATACATGCTATTCATCTCTAACTTGATTCTGTTGCAGTCAAAACACACATTCTACATGTTTTCAATCCTTTCAAATATGTTTTATGTTCCAAAATATGTTATATTTTGGTTAAGTTTCCATGTGCACTTCAAAGGAACATGTATTATGCTGTCCTTGAGTGAAATGTTCTATGAATGTCAATTGGGTCAAATTGGTAGATAGTGTTATCCAAGTTTTATATATCATCAATAATTTTCTGTCTTTTTGTTCTACAAATCACTATAAAAAAAGTGTTGAAATAATTGATCAAGAAAAAAAGACACACATTCCTTCAGACACAAATATGAAAACTGCCTCAAGAAGAAATAGAAAATCTCAAGACTGATAGTTATTAAAGAAATTGAATTAATAATTAAAAACCTTCCCCCCCAAAAAGTTCAGATTGCTTCACTGGTGAATTTTATAAAACATTTAAAGGAAGAAGTACTACCAAACCCATTTTATGAAGTCAGCATAACCTTGACACCAAAACCAGAAAAAAGACACTCAAGGGGAAAAACAAAATATCCCTCATGAACATAGCCACAAACATTATTAACAAAACATTAGAAAGTCACATTTGGTAATACACAAAAAGGATAATACATCTCAACCAATCAAAGTACATCCCAGGTAGGCAAAGTCGGTATTATGGACTAAACTGAGTCCCTCAAAAATATATGTTGACCCCTTGACACTCTTTTAGCTCAGTAATGAAGTCACTCCTGAGGTTCACCCTTCAGCCATAGATTAGACAGGCCCAAAAAACAAAATGAGACTAAAGGGGCACACCAGCCCAAGGGCAAGGACTAGAAAAGGCAGGACGGGACAGGAAAGCTGGTATGGTAATAGAGAACCCAAGGTTGAGAAGGGAAGAGTGTCGACATGTCGTGACATTGGTAACCAATGTCACAAAGCAATATGTGTACTGATTATTTAATGACAAGCTAGTTTGTTCTGTAGACCTTCATCTAATGTACAATAATAAAATACATATATAATATATATATACGCCACCAGGGTTTCCACATATATATATGTATATATATGTTGATGTCCTACCCCTGTATGTGTGAATTTGAACCTGTTTGAAAATGGGATTTTTCTTTTCCTATGTTAATGATCCCCACCTGTCTGTCAGTTTGTCGTACTGTGGGGGCTTGCATGTTGCTATGATGCTGAAAGCTATACCACCGGTATTCAGATACCCAGCAGGGTCACCCATGGAGGATGGGTTTCAGCTGGGTTTCTGAACTAAGACAGGCTAGGAAGAAGGACCCTGCAGTCCATTTCTGAAAAGAATGAGCCAGTGAAAACCTTATGAACAGCAGCAGAACATTGTCTGGTATAGTGCCGGAAGGTGAGCCCCCCAGGTTGGAAGGCACTCAAAAGATGACTGGGGAAGAGCTGCCTCCTCAAAGTAGAATCGACCTTAATGATGTGGATGGAGTAAAGCTTTCGGAACCTTCATTTGCTGATGTGGCACGACTCAAAATGAGAAAAAAAAAAAAACAGCTGCAAACATCCATTAATAATCGGAATGTGGAATGTACAAAGTATGATGACTCTAGGAAAATTGGAAATCACCAAAAATGAAATGGAATGCATAAACATCAACATTCCAGGCATTAGTGTGCTGAAATGGACTGGTATTGGCCAGTTTGAATTGGACAATCATACAGTCTACTATGCTGGGGATGACAACTTGAAGAGGAATGGTGTTGCATTCATTGTCAAAAAGAGCATTTCAAGATCTATCCTGAAGTACAGCGCTGTCAGTGATAGGATAATATCCATATGCCTACAAGGAAGACCAGTTAATATGACTATTATTCAAATTTACACACCAAACACTAAGGCCAAAGATGAAGAAATTGAAGATTTTTACCAGCTTCTGCAGTCTGAAATTGATCGAACATGCAATGAGGATGCAATGATAATTACTGGTAATTGGAACGGGAAAGTTGGAAACAAAGAAGAAGGATCGGTAGTTGGAATATATGGCCTTGGTGATAGAAACAATGCTGGATATGGAATGATAGAATTTTGCAAGACCAACGACTTCTTCACCGCAGATACCTTTTTTCCACCAACATAAACAGCAACTATACACATGGGCCTCGCCAGATGGAATACACAGGAATCAAACTGACTACATCTGGGGAAAGAGACGATGGAAAAACTCAATATCATCAGTCAGAACAAGGCCAGGGGCCAATTGTGGAACAGACCATCAATTGCTCCTAGGCAAGTTCAAGCTGAAACTGAATAAAATCAGAGCAAGTCCCTGAGAGCCAAAAAATGACCTTGAGTGTATCCCACCTGAATTTAGAGACCATCTCAAGAACAGATTTGATTCGTTGAACACTAATGACCGAAGACACAACGAGTTGTGGAATGACATCAAGGACATCATACAGGAAGAAAGCAAGAGGTCATTGAAAAGACAGGAAAGAAAGAAAAGACCAAGATGGATGTCAGAGGAGACTCTGAAACCTGCTCTCGAACGTCGAGCAGCTAAAGCAAAAGGAAGAAACGATGAAGTAAAAGAACTGAACAGAAGATTTCAAATGGTGGCTTGAGAAGACAAAGTATTTGTCATGGATTTAATTGTGTCCCCCCCAAAATATGTGTCAACTTGGTTAGGCCATGATTCCCAGTATTGTGTGGTTGTCCTCCATGTTGTGGTTGTAATTTTATGTTGAGAGGATTAGGATGGGATTGTAACACTACCCTTACTCAGGTCACATCCCTCAACCAGTGTAAAGGGAGTTTCCCTAGGGTGTGGCCTGCATCACCTTTTATCTCTCAAGAGATAAAAGGAAAGGGAAGAAATTAGAGCTTTGGGGAGCAAAGATGTCACCTGGAAGACTAAGGTGCGCCTGACCCAAGCCATGGTATTTTCAATCACATCATATGCATGTGAAAGCTGGACAATGAATAAGGAAGACCGAAGAAGAATTGACGCCTTTGAATTGTGGTGTTGGCGAAGAATATCGAATATACCATGGACTGAAAAGAACGAACAAATCTGTCTTAGAAGAAGTACAGCCAGAATGCTCCTTAGAGGCAAGGATGGCGAGACTGCTTCCTACATACTTTGGACATATTGTCAGGAGGGATCAGTCCCTGGAGAAAGACATCATGCTTGGCAGAGTACCGGGTCAGCGGAAAAGAGGAAGACTCTCAACGAGGTGGATTGACACAGTGGCTGCAACAATGAGCTCGAGCATAGCAACGACTATAAGGATGGCGAAGGACCGGGCAGTGTTTCGTTCTGTTGTGCATAGGGTCGCTATGAGTCAGAACCGACTTGACGGCACTTAACAACAACAACAACATACCACCAAGAAAGCAGCACCAGGAGCAGAGCGCGTCCTTTGGACACGGGGTCACTGTGCCTGAGAAGCTCCTTGACCAGGGGAAGATTGAGGACGAGGACCTTCCTCCAGAGCCAACAGAGTGAAAAAGCCTTCCCCTGGAACTGACGCCCTGAGCTTGGACTTGTAACCACTGAAAAAAAACCAACCTACTAGACTGTGAGAAAATAAATTTCTCTTTGTTAAAGCCATTCACTTATGGTATTTCTGTTATGGCAGCACTAGATAACCAGGACAGAATTTGGTACCGAGAGAGTGGGGTGCTGCTCTAACAGATAACTAAAATGTGGAAGCGGTTCTGAAATTGGATAGAGTTGCGACAGCAGCAGAGGACCAGTGCAGCAGAGAAAGTACAGTGGCAGAGGAGCAGCAACGGCAGAGAACCAGAAGCAGCAGAACCAGGAGACCAGTGCTAGAGGGCACTGGAGCCGACCCACAGAGTGAGAGAGCTGAGTGCCTATGTGCAGGAGGCTTCCAGGCAGAATGGGGTGCCTCCGGGCACTTAACAGTGGAGCTACAAAGTTTTGGAACACTTGCCCCGGCAGAGTAGATGTGGGAGTGAGGCCCTAGGAGCTGAGAGGCCAAGAAACCATGAAGCAGAAGCTAAAGAAATAGAGACAACACAAGAAGCTGAGCTGCCTCAGTCTCAAAAGGTATGGCCACGACTTCAGGGGCTTCAAAGGGTGGAGCCATGGCCTCTGGTGTTTCTAAGGGTGAAACTGCCACTCAGATGGACTAGGAGAATGGTGTGCCTAAAGCTGAGGCAGCAGAGTTGCTGTCCCAGTGGGCCCGGAAGGCGGAGCTGAAGCCCAGGGCCCAGGGGCCTCCACTCAGAATTCCGAGAGCGTGGCCAATACCTAGAGTCTGGAGGGCAGGGCCACTGTGTAAATTTTCTCAGAGAACAGGGGATTATTTTCAAAACTTTGAGAGCTAAAGTAATGTGTTCTGCTGTCTTGCTTGGTACCTGTTATGCCTTCTTTTCCTCCCACTTTCTCCCATCTGTAACAGAAATGTCTAGCTTGTGCCTGTTCTGCCACTGTACCTTTGGAAGCAGATAACTTGTATTCTAGATTTCACAGATGAAGAGCAATTTTTGGATTTTAAACTTGGAGTTAAGACTTTTGCTACGATATAATGGGGTGAATATGTTTTGCATTTTAAAAGGATGTGATTTTGGGGGGGCTAAAGGGTGGAATGTTGTGGATTGAATTGTGTCCCCTCAAAAATATGTGTCAATTTGGTTAGGCCATGATTCCCAGTATGGTGTGGTTGTCCTCCATTTTGTGATTGTAGGGTGGAATTGTAACACCACTCTTATTCAGGGCACTTCCCTGATCCAAGGTAAAGGGAGTTTCCCTGGAGTATGGCCTGCATCACCTTTTACTTTCAAGAGATAAAAGGAAAGGGAAGAAAGCAGAGAGTTTGGGACCTTATACCACCAAGAAAGCAGCACAGGAGCAGAGTGCATCCTTTGGACACGGGGTCCCTGCACCTGAGAAGCTCCTCGACCAGGGAGCTTCCTCCAGAGCCAACAGAGTGAGAAAGCCTTCCCCTGGAGCCGATGCCCTGAATTTGGACTTGTAACCTACTAGACTGCAAGAAAATAAATTTCTTTGTTAAAGCCATCCACTTGTGGTATTTCTGTTATGGCAGCACCAGATAACCAAGACAGTATTATAATGACATGTGCAAAGAGCTGGAGATAGAACACCAAAAGGGAAGAACACCCTCGGCGTTTCTCAAGCTGAAAGAACTGAAGAAAAAATTCAAGCCTCGAATTGCAATAGTGAAGGATTCTATGGGGAAAATATTAAACGGTGCTGAAAGCATCAAAAGAAAATGGAAGGAATACACAGAGTCATTATACCAAAAAGAATTAGTCAATGTTCAACCATTTCAAGAGGCAGCATATGATCAGCAACCGATGGTACTGAAGGAAGAAGTCCAAGCTGCACTGAGGGCACTGGCGAAAAACAAGGCTCCAGGAATCAATGGAATATCAATTGAGATGTTTCAACAAACGGATGCAGAGCCGGAAGTGCTCACTGGTCTATGTCAAGAAATACGGAAGACAGCTTCCTGGCCAACTGACTGCAAGAGATCCATATTTATGCCTATTCCCAGGAAAGGTGATCCAACCGAATGTGGAAATTACAGAACAATATCATTAATATCACACATAGCCAAAATTTTGCTGAAGATCAGTCAAAAGTGGCTGCAGCTGTAAATCGACAGGGAACTGCCAGAAATTCAGGCCAGATTCAGAAGAGGACATGGAACCAGGGATATCATTGCTGATGTCAGATGGATCCTGGCTGAAAGCAGAGAATACCAGAAGGATGTTTACCTGTATTTTATTGACTATGCAAAGGCATTTGACTCTGGATCATAACAAATTATGGATAACACTGCAAAAAATGGGAATTCCAGAACACTTAATTGTGCTCATGAGGAATCTGTACATAGATCAAGGGCAGTTATTTAGACAAAACCAGGGTATACTGATTGGTTTAAAGTCAGGAAAGGTGTGTGTTGGGGTTGTATCCTTTCACCATACGTATTCAATCTGTATGCTGTGCAAATAATCTGAGAAGCTGGACTATATGAAGAAGAATGGGGAAGACTCATAAACAGCCTGCAATATGCAGATGACACAACCTTGCTTGCTCAAAGTGAAGAGGACTTGAAGCACTTACTAATGAAGATAAAAGACCACAGCCTTCAGTATGGATTGCACCTCAACATAAAGAAAACAAAAATCCTCGCAATTGGACCAATGAGCAACATCATGATAAATGGAGAAAAGATTGAAGTTGTTCATCTTACTTGGATCCACAATCAATACCCATGGAAGCAGCAGTCAAGAAATCAAGATTCATTGCATTGGGCAAATCTGCTGCAAAGGACCTCTTTAAAGCGTTGAAAAGCAAAGATGTCACCTTGAAGACTAAAGTGCGCCTGACCCAGTCCATGATATTTTCAATCACATCATATGCATGTGAAAAATGGACAATGAATAAGGAAGACCAAAGTATTGATGCCTTTGAATTGTAGTGTTGGCAAAGAATATTGAATATACCATGGACTGCCAAAAGAATGAATGAATCTGTCTTGGAAGAAGTACAACCAGAATGCTCCTTAGAAGGATGGTGAGACTGTGTCTTACAAACTTTGGACATGTTGTCAGGAGGGATCAGTCTCTGGAGAAGGACATCATGCTTGGTAAAGTACAGGGTCAGCGGAAAAGAGGAAGACCCTCAACAAGGTGGATTGACAGAGTGGCTGAAACAATGGGCTCGAGCATAACAATGATTGTAAGGATGGCGCAGGACCCCTCAGTGTTTCGTTCTGTTGTGCATAGGGTTGCTGAGTCAGAACCGACTCGATGGCACCTAGCAACAACATGTTCATGAGGTCATACTAGAATAAGGTTTCCTCAAACCTAATCTCTTCCGAATAGTGTCTTATACAAAGGGGAAATAGACTCAGAAAGTTAGACACACATGGGAAGAGGCCATGTGAAGATCCATCTACAAATTAAGGAACAACAAGAAATGCCTGGGGTTGCCAGAGGCTGAAACAGACAAGAAATGATCTTCTAGAGTGGACAGAGCATAACCCTGCCAACGCGCTCAGCTGTTCACCTAAAGGTCGGTGGTTTGAACCTGCCAGTCACTCCATGGGAGAAAGATGTAGCAGTCTGCTTTCATAAAGACTACAGCCTCCTTGGAAACTCTGTGGGGCAGTTCTACTCTATAAGTTTGCTCTAAGTTGGAATTGACAGCAATGGGTTTGGTTTGGTTTTCGGTTAGTCTCCAAAATTTCAAGACAATAAATTCCTGTTCTTTAAAGTCACCCACTTCTGGAATTTTTGTTAAGGCAGCATCAGGTAGTAAGCAGTTGGTTTAACCTTTGAAAATCATTCAATGTAATTCACCATATCCACAAACTAAAAATGAAATGCCGTATAATCAATTCAATGCATGAAGAAAATAGAAAAAAGGCAACTATGTCTGACCTCACCCCTTCTATTCAACATTGTACCTGAAGTCTTAACAAGTGTAATACAGCAAGGAAAAAAAAATATTGTAAAGGAAGAAGTAAAAGCCTAAGGAATTTACAAAAATCTACAAGAATATGTAAGTTTAGCAATGTCACAGGATAAATGTCAATAAACAAACACCAACTGTATTTCTATATATTAGCAATGCAGAATTAGAAATTGAAATTAAAAATACCAATAGGAATAGTATTGAAAAACAGAATAGTTAGGAATAAATTTAACAGAATATGTACAAGATCACTACTCTGAAAACTGTAAAACATTGCTAAGAGAAGCAATAAAACTTCTTGAAGTTAACACAGGGAAATAATATCACGCTCTTGGAGTAGGAAAAGATTTTCACAGGGCACACAAAACAGCACTTACTATGAAAGAAGACTGATAGACTGGATTACATTCAAATTAAGATTACCCGATCACTGAAAGAAACAATTAAGAAAATGAAAAGACAAATGAAAGTAGATATTTGCAATAACAAAAGGCAAAATTTTTCCAGAATATATGGAGAATTCCTACAAGCCAACAAGAAACCCAATCCAATATAAAAATGAGAGTTGAACAAGAACCTCACAAGAGTATATCTAGATGGCTAAGAAACATATAAAAAAGTGCTCAACCTCATTAGTCATCAAATTAAACGCACCACAAGATACCACTACATGACCAGCAGAGTAGCTAAAGTTAAAAAGACTTAGAACACTACGTGTTGGTCAGGATGTGGCACAACAGGAACTCCCGTACACGGATGGTGGAAGTGTCAATTTTAACAATCACCATGTAAAATTGTTCGGCATTATCTGCTAAAGCTGATGTATTCATACCCTATTCTTAACAACTCTACTCCTGAGTGTACAGCCAACAGAAGCAAGTGCATATGTGCATCAGGCTACATGTAAAATAATGTTCATAGCAAGGTTACTCATAAAAGCACAAAACTGGAAGCATCCAAATGTTTACTAACATGGATTAAAATGAAGCAATAAAAATGAATAAACTATACCTACACGTGACAGATACATCTCACAGTTTTACACAACAGTCAGATACAAAAGACTATGTGCTATGATTCCATTTACAGAAACTTTATTAACAAGCAAAACTATATATCTGGATTTGAGGGTAGTGTTACCTTCGGTGGGGAGGATGGTAGTGACTAGGAAGGCTCAGGGGTAGGGTTTCTAAGGTGCTGGCAATGTTCCATTTATTGACCTGGGTGGTAGTTACAAAGATTCACTGAGTTGTTCATTTATTTTATGTGCATTTTTCCATCTGTGTGTTATATTTCACAATTTTAAAAGTTACAAAATGAAAAAAGGATATGAACAGGAAAGATGCAGAAAATCCCCAAAGCTCAGAAGCATATGAAAAGACATTTATAATCATTAGTAATCAGAGAAATGCAGATTAAAACAGTAAGATATCACTTTTAGACTGGCCAAGAGAAAACAGCTTCATTATATCAATTTTTGCTGGGATGTGTGTAGGAAACCTTATTTGCTGCTGTTGGGAGCTTAGACTCATCAGGCCATTCTCAGTTGGTGTGTGCGTGTGTGTATCTCCTCCAACCCAACAATTTCATTTCTTATCATATATTCTGGAAACCCTGGTGGCGTAGGTCGGCAGTTTGAATCCGCCAGGTGCTCCTTGAAAACTCTACGGGGCAGTTCTACTCTGTCCCATAGGATCGCTATGAGTCGGAATCGACTCGATGGCAGTGGGTTTGGTTTTTTTTTTTAATTATATATTCCAAATAAATTCCTACACAGATCCATGAGGAGACATGTTCATTATAAAGTTTACTGTGGTGGTCAGAGATTGTTTCCAATTTGGGGTCCATCACTGGAAATGGCATAGGTATGATACAGTAGTTGCACTCCATGAAGCACTGTGTAGAATTAGAAGCGACAAATTAGATAGCAGCATGGATGGACTTCAACACAGTGCTTAATGAAAAAGGAAATAGAATGAAATACAACACAATACCACTTATGTAAATTAAAAATACCTGGACTCCAAAATGAGATACATTTCTCAAGAACACACAGAAATCAAATGACACATATTAAATACATTAGAATAGTGGCTATGGGTGGGGAGTGAGGGAAATGGGAATATAATGATGTTAAAAGAAATTTTTTAGAAAGAAAGAAAAGTATAAATAGCCAGTCAATGTGGGCTAAAGGACCTAGTTTTACCCTAAGTAAGGTGGCCTTTGTCCTTGACTTTGGAGAAATAATCGTTGGAGTAATTGAGGTGCCTTGGTCTGGACTTCTAGGCCACACCTGAGGATTTGTGCTGGTGAGTGGGGCCTGGTCAGGCCAGAGAAGGCTCACCTTGGAAGCCGATATGAACTAGCCTCAGGAAGCACGATTTAGTCTATCATTCAGGACTGGTCAATAAAAGCCCAGAACACTGAAGCTCAGAGAGCTTAGTGGTTGACAGAGAGTGAGGTACCCTCTCCTAGACACAGCAGCTTTGCACTGGGAACCTTCCCAAACCTTGCCCACGCATCTCTTCCTTATGATGATTCGTATTAATAAAATCGGTGGTGCTAAGCATATTATCTTCTGTGAGTTCTGTGAGTCAGTCCAGAGAATTAGTGAACCCAAGGATGGTGCCCTCTTAACTTTTAAGGTCTGAGCTAGCCTAGGTGGCTAGGGACAGTGTTGTGTGCGCGGCTGGTGTCAGAAATGATGAAGTGGGAAAGAAGGGGTGTGATTGATGTCCGCCTTCTGGGAAATCGGCTTTACGCTGGTCCTCGCTGGTCCTCATCTACGAAGCTATCATTGTAATCAGATACCAATATAACCAAGTGATCAAAACGAACATCACCGTTAGTGAGACAAACTGACATAATATGCCTCTTGATATGATGCACTATGGGCACATCATTTTTGTGATAATCTTGCCAAACAAGTGTAACCTCAATTTAAGCATAAGGAACCATCAGAGAAACCCAAATTAAGTTACATTCTATAACAAGCCTGCACTCTTGAAAACTGTAAAAGTCACTGAAAGACAAAGATTGAGGAATGGTACCGATTAAAGGAGACTAAAGAGACGTGATTAAATGTGTCCTCCTAGATTGGCTCCTGAACCAGAAATGGGATAATAGTGGAGCAAATGGTGAACTATGATATGCTACATTCCTGATTTGTACAATTATACTGTAGTTACATAATTAACATCTGGGAAATCAATGAAGAATATATGGAAATTCTTTGTATTACTGTTATTGATATAATTCATATACCATAAAATACATCCTTTTAAGATGTACAGTTTAGTTTTTAGAATATCCAGAGTTGTGCAACCATTGCCAGAACATTAATTTCAGAACTTTTTCATCACCCCAAAATGAAACACTGTACACATAAGCAGTCATGCACCATTTCCTCTTCCCCCCAGCAACTGGCAACTACTAATCTACTTTCTGCTTCTATAGATTTGCCTGTTACGGATATTTCATGTGAATAGAATCATGTATATTTCTTTTAGGTCTGGCTCGTTTCACTTAGTGTAATGTTTTCAAAGTTCACTCATGGTATAGCATGAATCAATGTCATTTCTCTTTATGGCTGAATAGTATTCCATTATATGGAAATAACATATTTTGTTTATCTATTGTATCAGTTGGATATTTGGGTCATTTCCTCTTTTTGGCTATTATGAATAATGCTGCTTTGAGCATTTGTGTGCAAGTCTTTGTGAAGACATGTTTTCTCTTGGGTGTGTACCTAGGAGTGGAATTGCTGGGTCATATGTTAACTTTGGGTTTTTTATGGTAACTCTATGTTTAACTTTTTGAGGAATTAAAAAACTTTTCCAAAGTAGCCGCACCATTTTATATTCCCACCAGCACTGCGTCTTTGTATTATTGTTGCAACTTTTTAAAAGTTTTAAATCACTTCAAAGTGAAAAGTTATAAACAGAATGTGGCCAGGGTGTCATTTCTCTCACAGGAAGAGCCAACACATCAAGGTACATCCCTTCCTGGGTCCCCACGAAGTGAAAGGAAAAAAGAAAAAGACTCCTGGTTGTTTGCGCCTTCAGCCTTTCTTTGGGGATCAATCTAATAGCGGTACATTTGACTTGAGAGGGAAATGAAATTTGGCCATGGAACTTAGGAGTTCTTCACACCTGGCCTCACTGCCAACACCTTCACCTTTAATAACTAGGCAAATAGACTGAAAGAACGTGGGAATTATGGGAGTGGAGATGGGGATAAGAAAAATCATCTCTTTATAATTATGATTTATTAAACATAACCTTGCTGCCTAGAGACCTTTACCACTCTCCACAGGCTTCGAAACATCTCAAATAGAATGACTGTCTCTTCCCAAGGTACAAAGGCTAGTGGGTCAGATACAGAGTGGATGATGGAACTGATGGTGACAAGAAACCAAAAAACTCACACACAAAAAAAGTACATTTTAAAAGCTCCAAGTAGTGAGCTTTATTTTTATTGAATTCAGCATGTTCTGACAAAAACACAGTTTATTGCTCCAATTCACATGTATACATTTACCTTTTAATTCCTTACATTCATTTTCTACTTTAAAAAGTTCCTGCAGGTGTGTGAGAAGCCAAAATGAGAAGGAACAAGCGAGGTAGCAAGGCAGTATGATTAGGCCCATTCTGCTACACCTTTTGATAGTAATTATGTATATAAACAAAATAGTAATTAATAACATGCACGTAGTCAATCTTTGAGAATTGTAGCTGGCAAGAAGGAAGGATAAAATTCCAACTTGTCTCTGGTTCATTCCATTTACTAGGCTGGTGTGTTAGAATACTTTGGGTGAAATCCTAATGAAACCATTCTTGGCTAAAAGTGATCAGTTTTTATGGGGTCCATTTCTCTGCACTCTGTTTAATGATATGTCCTGATGGGTATGCCTCCTGGAAAACAGTCAGAAACACTGTAAGTGAGGTACTGATGAGAAGGCCATGAAGAATGTGTTTCCAGGTAGCCTGAAACCCAGCAGACAATGTAGCTGTTGCCCAACAAACACAGAAATCTACATTGTATGCCAGGTTCACGCCCCAGACCTGGATGTTCTGTCTGCAAGAGTCATCCCACATATTCCTTTAGTACCACTGCCTGCTGCAATCAAGATTTCTGGTATTTGTCTTCCAGAGAAAGAAGAGAAAACCAAAAAGTCAGAATGCGTTGCTGGCATGTACCTATTACAAGTGAAATTTCTTTAAACAATCATGCCATCAAGTTGCTGTTAATTACCATGTTATTTTGAAAAATGCCATCTAAATGTCAAAAGATGAAGACTAAATACATATATAGATACATACATACACATATGTGTATACACACACACACACACACACAAACACACACACACACACACGGATAACAATGGTTTTTTGACCAAATGATACCTTCCACAGAGGAAGGGAGATAAAATGGAAAAACTATCCACAGATAAAATATCCAGATTCCTCCCCACTGTGGTACTGAAATCAAATATACCTCATTACCCATAAAACCTTGATGAATCCCAAACTCCAACTAATAATGGAAGACTTACCATTCCAGAACTTGACTCTGTGTGTGTGCGTGTGTGTAAATCAAAGTTTTCATTATTAAGGACTGCCCAATACCCTTGCTCAGGACACTGTGACAGAAGCTAGGAGATGCCATCAGAGACCCAGTAGCCAGATGTAGCTGCTGATTACAAAAGACAGGATCTACACTAGCTACTGAGCCATTGAGGGGCAACTACACATTCCAGCACATGGACGGATCTACAACCTTCTGAAGAGGGGTTCTGTGGAGGAAAAGAGAAGACGTCCATTAAGGAAACTAATGTGGAAACTGTCTCAAGAGATTCTAATTGCATATTTTCTTTGAATCACGAATTGATAGTTTGATAATAATCCCATGCATACAGTTTTAAAAAACTCGTCGATGTATCCACTTCCTCAACAAATATTGATTAAGTGATATTCAGTGCCAGATAACTATCTCAGATGCTGGAGATTGAGCAGTAACCAAAAAAGATGAAAACCTTTGCCCTTCTGGAACAAGCATGATTCCTTGTGAGAAAATCTACAACTGATTATTAGTACGTTTTTGAAGTAAAATGTAAAAAGGAAAAAAAAAGAAAAAACAAACAAAAATTCACCATTTTATTGTGACCTAATAGTGTTGCTTTGTGTAGGTTTAACTTGGGTAATCTAGCAATGATGCACATATGTAAAAAGTCTCTAGAATAAAATCGCAGTTAAAAAAAAAAGTCAGTTTCCTGCTAGAAATTGAGGATGATCTAGTTGTTTCTACCAAATGTCTAAAAGATCAAAGAAAACTGTAAAAAGACGTGTGCTACTAAGTATTTAAAGCAGCAGCTCACCAGTGGGTCAGTTGCAATCTTTCCACCCATAATACAAAAGTTACAGGATAGGTATCCTCTCCACTGATCCATTTGTTCAGTTATCCACCCCAAAAATACTTAATGGGTGCCTTCTATATACTTGACACTGTTCTTTATTCTAAAACAAACAAACAAAAAAAAAAATAGACACCAGGAATATAGCAATGAACAAAGTCCCTGCACTCATGGAACTTACAGTCTAAGATTAAGGTGAGGGTTATCTGTACCAGTTGCTGCCGAGTCAATTCCGACCTGTGTGTGTCAGAGTAGAACTGTGCTCCATAGGGTTTTCAATGGCTGATTTTTTGGAAGTAGATCACCAGGTCGTTCTTCCAAGGTGCCTCTGGGTGCACCTGAACTTCCATCTTTTGGTTAGCAGCCAAAAGTGTTAACCATTTGCACCACCCAGGGACTCCAAAAGAAAAAAAGAGGTGAAGTTACAGAAAGACAAAAAAGAAACTCAACAGATACATAGAGTAATGAAATAGCAAAGAGGAATGCTATTTTCAATAAAGAAGTCAGGCAAAGTCTCATTAAAGGCATAATATTTGAGCAGATTCCTGAAGGAGGAGAAGAATCACATAAATACCTGGAGTGAGAAAGAGCACTGCTGGGAGAGGCAAGAGTCAGAACAAAGGCCCAAAGCAAGAATGAGTCTGAAGTCTTGGAGAAGGAGTGTTCTTGTTATTAGCACATGACCACTGACATGGATTGAAGTGTGTCCCCCCCAAAAATTTGTCAACTTGGCTAGGTCCTGATTCTCAGCCTTGAGCAACTGTCTACCATTTTGTCATCTAATGTGATTTCCCCATGTGTTGTAAATCCTATCACTATGATATTGATGAGATGGACTAGCAACAGTTACATTGATGAGATCTACAAGATTAGATAGTGTCTTAAGCCAATCCCTTTTGAGATATGAAAGAGAGAAATGGGGGACCTCATACCACCAAGAAAGAAGCATCGGGAACAGAGCACACATCCTTTGGACCCGGGATTCCTGCACAGAGAAGCTCCTAGTCCGGGGGAAGATTGATGACAAGGATCTTTCTCCAGAGCAGAGAGAGAGAAAGCTCCCCTGGAGCAGACGCCCTGAATTCGGACTTCTAGCCTACTAGACTGTGAGGAAATAAATTTCTCTTTGTTAAAGCCATCCACTTGTGTCATAGCAGCACTAGATGACTAAGACAACCACCTATTATTGTCAGACTTTTAGATTTACAGTATGCTAGAATGTAAATGGCTATGCAACCTTGCTCCAAGTACTGTCTTAGAATCCTTCCTTCCTATGAATTTAAAATGCTTTGGCTATTACTTAGGAAAAAAAAAAAAAAAGCTACCATCAATTAGAAGAAACGCTGTTCTTAGAACTTTTAGATTAATACTGGACACTCGGTTGGACCACAGAATAATAGGCAAATATTTACCAAGAGGAGTGGCTTTTTTTTTTCAATGTGTTAGCTGTAAGAAAAGATGACTAGCTTTCTGGAAGCTCTAAATATGTAAAGATTCAAGGGATTATTTAATTATTTAATGATGGATGCTTAATTTCAAGAGGGAGCTCACTTGCCAAGCTATAATAATAGTGCTTCACCAATGTGGTTAGCTCTTGGAAGAAGAATACGGGTGGAATTTACAAGGTGAAGTAGGTTTTTGCTTTTGACTGCTTGTTTTTCTTTTCCTTTCAAATAAATTAAAACCAACTCCATCTATGAAGTATATTTTGGCATTGCCTACAAGCCAGGGCATGCATACTGAAATGAGAAAAAAGACTGTTTATGTAAGTTTGGCTGAATCTTACCTCAATGTATAATAAAGCATTTATAGAACACACAGATTTATATTTCATAAGCCATTAAAAGTAAATGTTCAGGAATCTATTTTTATGAATAAGATTGACAATTAAGTGAGGCAAGGTTTAGCTTGGTCAGTTTCAATACCAAAATTCAAAGGATTATTTTTCTTTAACTCTTATATACATTTAGATTAGAAGAATAGTATTTTTTTTTAATTCTGATAGCTTGCCCTATCTATCCTCCAAAACTTCCTAAATTTAAATCTCTAAAAGTGTTTTTCTTCCTTCTTTTAAGTTTACCTAGGTAATACAAGGAAAAACTGTTAATAAAAATGTCTTAAAGGTTGGTTTGTAGATTAGTTTCAACTACTAACCAATAATATAAATGTTTAAAGTTTATTAAAAGCATTGAAAACAGAATATATAAAGAATAGAATATGCAATAGCATAGTATATTAACTAATAATACATTTTGAAGTTTATAAATATAAAAGGGTCAAGCCAAAAATGTCAACTTACATTTTTCCATTAACTAACAATTAAGAAGACAACTAAGTCCCAAGGGTGGGCAACAGAACTATAACTAAGGTATTTGCTGCTCAAGTCCTATTCACAGTACAAACAAACAAACAAAAAGTACCAAACAAAAAAGTCCATCCATTTTGGCTAAAGACCATTCATGTGAAATATGTGTAATGGCAAAAGGAGTTTAACCCAGAACCCAGTGTTTAGAGGGAGAGAAAAGACTGATTAAAAGTTAAGCCTGCCACCTGCTGTTGAAAAAGCCTGTTTGGAACTGGGATGAAGTACATTTCTTGAAATGTTAACCTAGAATTTGAACAGCTCAAACTCCATAATTAGAACAAAGGTGACCTATAAACCCAGAAGAAAGGAACTGATTATTTAAAGCCACAATGACAGATATGAAATGACGCTGTTACCAAAGTTTCACTCAAAATGAAAGAAATGCTGCTTCATGGGTCATGCAACTAAAGGAGGAGTAGGATTACTTTGACATTACCAAAACAACTCTTTTTTTCCCAAAAATGTATCTCTAACTCTAGAAATTGTGGTTTTTGGAAAGAAATTCTGACCTCAAGGACTGTACATGGAAGTAAATAGAGGTGAACAATTTGATACCATTATCAGAACACTAACTTTAGCAAGTCAACATTGTCTAAATGATTTTTTTTTTTCACTCAAAAGTGAGAAAATCTATACTTTTTGAATAAAATATCTTCCAAATCCTTTCTGGTTCCATAATTTTCTACAGTTTTCTATTCCACAAAGTTTAGTTCCAGATGTCCTCCCACCCCCAATCATGACGTTTCACATATTTTAGTGAATGTGCCAGTATCCTTCTATAACTAAACGGGAGTACTTATATTTGTGCAGTTTGACAGTACACACACAGTACCCAGTTCTAACAAAGTCAAACTTTAAAAGTGAACAAAAACTGCCTCCCACATGGTTAAGAACAAAAAGCTTAATTAACTGTAACTTGATGGCACAGGAAAGAAATGCACGCATGTACATATAGTGTGCCACGGGGTGAAACTTTGCCAGAGGAGAAACCAACCTTTTAAGTACAGGTGTCTAATTAAAGTACTGTCTTGGGAACTTGGATTCCTTTTGTGTTATGTTACAGAAGCCAGGGTATCACCCTCACCAAGCACGTGGGTGCGGCAAGTCCAGCTCTGGCATACCTGAGATCCTGTGACCACATTGACCAAAAACATTTATACCAGCTGATGGTCACTTGATTCTCACATCTCTCTATTTAGTAAATTGCTCTGCAAGTCAACTTGAGGATTGGGGTGAACATTTTCCAGGACGTTCCTGCTCAAGACATTTTTTCAAAGACGTTCCCTGCCAGATAATTCTAGTCTGAACAGGCCTGGGAAGGGAAGAGGTTGGCAGGAGATCCTAAAACAAGCTTCTGAAGGCAAAACCACTCAAGCCCCATAAAGATAGACTCAGACTAGTTTGTTAGAAATAATATTTAGAAATTAGGCAAATGCCTTTAATTCTTCTCAATGAAAACAAAAAAAATTTAAACAATCATTTGATGAATAATTTCAGCCATTAAAAACAGTCAGAGAAAAAGGGTAGCTTTAACATAAGTACAGGCTTTTTACGGACAAGTTCCAGAAATTAACTACACTAAATCCATATGCATACATTTCTTTCTGTTCCTCTCCCCCTCTCTGAAAAAAATCCTTATGGCACCCTCTCCATGTAACGTCTAGCGTATGCAATGATGTTGAGGAATTCTTGCATTACAAAAGTAAGTAAAATAATTTATAAGCCATGAAAGATAAGCTAAAAAAAACTAAGAATGGCAAAATAAGGTAAATGTTTTCCGAACCTATAAATTATAGAAAAAACAATCAGCTCCCCCCAAAATTCTTGAGTTTCAGATTTGTATTCAGTCATAATTAACTTATCACTATTCTATACTGTTACTAGCGTCTTTTTAAATTTAGTCTCATTTCTTAAGACTCCTGCAACTTTCTAAAAGGCATTTTCTAAAAAAGGCCCACCTGCATGACACTGCAGGTTACATTTATAATCAAATCTCCACCAAGTCTCTGCGTTCACTGTACAGAACTCCTTTCCTCACTAATTGTTCTCACGGTACGAAATTCTTCATGTTTTGTCTTCCTTGATTCTTCCCATCAAGTTTTGCTCAGCTCAGAGGGACTGAAGGAGGGACAGATATTTGGCTTTTATGCACTGCCTGCCAGCTCCTCTTCTCTCTGCTGGGCCCTATTCAAAAGGACTCTCCTAAATTTCTAAGGGGCCTTCCCAGCATCTTTTTGGAAAATTAACTGCATGCTACTCAGGGTGCCTTCCAGATCACTTGGTTCGGGTTTCAACCAGAAACACATGCCACATAACAATGCAGTTATTTGTTTATAAACTTGTTTTCCTAGGAGAACGTTAAGCTCTTTGAAGGTAAGAATTGAGTCCTATTCTTTTCAGATTTCACAGGTCCTAGCATAGTATATTGGATCATAGTAATCTTTTAATAAATGTTTGTCAAATAAATAAACCTGAGTGAACAGACACTAAAGTGCCTATTATCTATACTAAGACACATCAGAAAACAAACAGTGGGAGGACAGTGTCTCCATTTCAGGAAAACTCTTGTATTTCTTTATCCTTTAGCCATTTCTTGCTTTCCATCTTAGATTGATGATACCTTTTGGTTAGATTTTTTGGGTGCTTAGAGGATAAAGCTGTTTGTAAAGGAGTGTGTTTTCCTCTTACCAGAAGTGCGGGCTAGTGAAAGCATTGCCTTGGAGTGAGCATTTACATACAGTCATAACCTTTTAGCACAGAAAGGTCCTTGGAGCTCAGGAAGGCTATCGTAACCTCCTCCATTTCATATCATAAGGAAAAAAGATCTACCCTGGTAAAGTGAAAAACCAGTATGATTAAACAGGTAATTTGGGGAGGAGAGGGGGAGACAGAAGAAAGAACAAAGGGAACCTCCATATGCTGCTGTTTCTCATTTGTGATAGTTATAAACTAAAGCTGAACCACACTGGGCGTTATAATTATGAGGTATTATACATACATACGGTAGTATATTGGATTTTAAATCTATGTGGTTTATGTAAATGGATCACATCACAAAGGAAGAGAAGGGAAGATAGCTAACAGATGAAATGACAAGATTTGATGGGGCTAATAAAAATGATTTGAAAATGATGGAGAGTTAAATGTATATACCTCATACCTACAGATACTATCTGTTATGACCTACCACTACAACACATATACAACTTTTAGCAAAGAAGAACAGGGTGAAAACGTGTATTCTACTTGCGTAACAAAGAGAACATGGGAACCTTAATTGAGATTTTTAAAGAAAATTATAGGCTGCTCTGAAATGTGTTAACTGAAGGAAAAAAGTAGGATGGGATATTTTTTAAATTTCTAGAGACTAGAAGAAAGGCAGTAGAATAAAGTTCTAACCTACAAGTCAAGTACTTGCTCTCAGAGTGGTTGCCACGTGGTGGACATGTGACTAGTTCTTTGGTCCTAAGAAAACCAAGTGTTTTTGGTGGTAATAACTCAGTGTAAGCCAAGGGCTATACAAAGTCTTGATGAGAGCATTTTTCTCTCCTGCCTTCTCTCCTTATTGGTTGATGCTGGACAGTGTCTGTGCTCACAAAAGAGGGGTACTGGCAGCTTAATGGGCAGTCCTGTATAGCAAATTTAAGTTCTGCATAGGAAATTTAAGTTCTGTATAGCAAATATAGGACTCTGGGTAGCACAGTGGTTAAGAGCTTGGCTGCAAACCAAAAAGCCAGTGGTTCAAATCCACCAGCCGCTCCTTGGAAACCCTATGGGTAGTTCTACTCTGTTCTATAGGGTCGCTATGAGTCAGAATCGACTCGAGGGCAATGGGTTTGGTTTTACAGCAAATATTAAAAAAATACTAGCAAACTAATTAAAAGTTAGATTCAAAAACAGAATTTAAAATAAGAGGAAAACATCAAAAGATCAAGTTCTCAGCTTACAATTAGTGCTGGATTTTTGAGATGGGCCACAACAGCATAATCTGGAATGCAAAAAGGCAGAAGGATAACGAAGAGAGAGGCCCACTTCAAGTGACAGAGAGCACGGAGGAGGGATGTCTATCAATGCAGCTCGGGCGGGGGGTGGGGGTTGGAGCAAAGAGGTGCAAAAGGAGCCCAATATTCAGCCATGACACTGAGGTGTCAACTATTATCTCTGGACAAGAGGAATTTTACGAGATGCAGGAAACTAGAAGGTCAGGAGAAGGACGCAGGAGGAATGACTCTCAGAAGTTTAAAAAAATATATTACAAAACGTGAGCATCTGAAGTTGGAGAAAAGGAAGTTTATTCATAGGCCTGGGTAAAGTCAAGAGATGAAGAAAGGAAGCCTTTCTTCCTGCGGGTGTTGGTGGGAGGAGAACAGTGGCAAACTTTTATCACTAGGTTGAAAGGGGAAATAACAGAAACAAAACTTCTGTTTATATTGATGGTAAGTAACACAGGGGGAATCTGGTTCCTCTTTCTGTGACTGCAGAAAAGAGTTCAAGAGAGGTACTCGGCGCTAAAGGATAGTATAACCTCAAAAGGACTGGCTCAGGGAGGACAAGAGAAAGTGTGGGGGAGGGAGGTCCCTGGAGGTGTGAATGGCAATGTACAGTAGAAGCAATTTTCAATAAAAAAAGGAAGCGCAAAACCTCTCGTTTAGAGAAAACGGCAGAGTCTAAGGAGCTCAGAAATGAAGGGCAAGCCTCACCTTCTCATAAGAACATACTAGATTTAAGTTGGCAACGCTGGAAGCACAGTAAACCTCAGAGCCTGAAAAGTAAACTAATTGAGAAGACAGCCTTCCTGGGGAATCCAGGTCTTGGACTGCCTAAACATCCTATGTACATTCGAATAGCCAGGAATGACCCCAATTCACTTCAGTCCAGAATCGCCTGATCCCCTTTCCTTACTCACTGCTGCTAACCTCATGTTTGTTCTCTTGCCCACCCCCACCCCCATTCCCAGCTTGTGACGAATGTCACGCAAACTATTCAAATTTCTTACTTACAATTAATATTCATTCTGACATTACCTCTCCTGTAAGTGCTACCCTGATCATTGATGTTTCTATAGTCTGGGAACAAACCATACAAAAAAGTCCATAATATATAATTCTTTTCACACTAAAAGTTCAAAATCATCCTACTACTGGGATCACTAATAGCTAAACCAAACTATATGCCAACAGGAGAGTGTTGTTTGGTAAACTCCTATAGAGGCCAGGACGGGGCACTGAATGGACAAACAGCATTAGGGATGAAATAACTGGAGACACCTCAAGGGAAGAATCTAGAGGAGCTGGTGACAAAACAAAACAAAAAATAGATTGCCTTGATTGAATTTCATTCTTAAAGAAACCTTACAATCTTTTGTGCTCCCCTATTATTATAACCCCTGATTTTCTAAGATTAAAATAAATGTGGACAACTTTTTAAATCAAGAATAAGAAGTTTAGAAACTGGAACTCTCAAGAAATGAAAACGTCACATTTGCTGTTTTAGATGTGCCAGTGGGGACAGGGCAGACAGAAAATTCTTAGGAAAATCGTCAATTTACCAATACCTCAGATAAGAGGTTATAAAACAGCATTTCCCAAAGTGTACTCCTTCGAGCACTGAACAATTTGAGAAATGTTGTAGCTGCACTATATGCCCCTCCTGAAGTTTCACTACCAATATAAACAGTTCTGAAAAGTCCTACAGGAAAGAAATCCATTTCATGTTGTTGAACTCAGCTTTTCCTAAACTTATTTGACTACAGAACTTTTTTCCTGTCTCCTGAGAACGTGTTTTGTGAAATGCCGTCTTAGAGAACACTAGAGAGCTATAACTGGGCCCTATGCAGTTTATCACATATGCTGGGCAGAGAAAAGCATGGGTGGTGACAGGCCCGTCAGGAATTTTTCCAAAAGGCAGCTGCCCCCAACCAGTCATGGGCCAACCTTCTTGGCTAGGTCAACCCCAATGGAACTTGCTTTTAGCTCTGTTTTGTCTCGTTCAAAAGACACCAGCAGTTGGAGCTGCTGGGACTCAACTTAGTCGTTTGCTAACTTTTAAAGAAGAATTTTAAATAATCCAGTGTACAAGATTTCATTTATCATGAAACTTTCCAATCGTAATGGAAGCCAAAGTGGGACTAATGAAATTAGGCTGTTGTGCTACCCTGTTGGTTTTACAAAGGCGCCTACTCAGTACTGTGCCATCAGTAATCCAGTAAATACCAATACCCACTGTGTACACAATGCTGTCCAGCTTCCACAGTTCTTTCCATATAAGCCTTTGACACAACAGCCTAGCTATAGCTAAGCAGGTGGCTGTGTTATTATTACCCATTTACAGATGGGGCAACTGAGGGTTAGAGGGGATCACACTGCCTCAATGACGTGAGTGTGAAGAAGCAGCAAGGTGTAGTGGGAATAATGGTGATCTCTAACCAAGAAGATGGGGGTTCTGTAATCCAGGCAAGTAGCTTTGTTTCTCTGGGTTTTAGTTTGCTCCCCAAGGAAATGAGGCTAATAATACTGACTGTACTAAAACTATTGAGAGGATCACATCAGGTTTCTAAAAGTACTTTATAATTTCAATGTGCTTTACAAATATAGGAGATATATTTCTCTAATAATAGTAGAATCTGAAGGTAGGTATTTTAAATGTGTTGTTTTTGCAATCTGAATTCAGCTTCATGTGCTTTAATCCTTATTGTACAATGAGTGCTACAGTACTTGCATTTAGGGCAAATGCTTAAAACCAGGGATTCAGCTGGCCCCACAGTGGTGGGCAAGATACTTCCTGAACTACTTGTTTAAATGCCTTTTAAACAGTAGAAACTAAAGATGTCACATTTATTATGTTCACATTTTAACTTTGCTTTCTCACGGCACTAGGTTACATTTCTCTTCCCAAACCATTAAAACTCTATTAGATTATTTCCACCCAAGGGATGTTGGCTTTTTATTTTGCCAAATAAGGACATTTTTAAACCCTTCATCTACTACAACAATGATTTTTTTTAAAACTGAGAAACAAATGACATACAAGAAACTACACATATTAAAGTGCACAATTTGATAAGTTTTGACATACGTATACACCCATGAAACCATCACCACAATCAAGATAGTGAAATTATTCACTACTCCCAAAGTTTCCTCCTGCCTTTTTGTAATCCTTCCCTCTTGCCAACTCCCCGCCCCCCCACCCTATACTGCAAGCAACCACTGATCTGCTTTGTCATTATGGATTTCTTTGCATTTTCTACAAATGTAACCATGCAGTATGCACTCTTTTTTGTCTGGCTTCCTCACTCAGCATAACGTGGGTGAGGATCATCCATGTTGTTTAATGTATGAACACTTCATTCCTTTTCATTATTGAGTAGTATCCTATCCATTGAATAGATACACTACAATTTGTTTATTCATTCAACTGTTGACGGACACTAGGGTTGCTTTCAGTTTTTAGCTATTTATTACTAATAAAACTGCTATGAACATGCATGCACAAGTCTTTGTATGGAAATATGCTTTCTTTTCTCTACGAATGGTATGACTGGATCAATGGTAGGCATATGTTTAACATTTTAAGAACTGTCAAACTATCTTCCAAAGTAGTTATCATTTTACTTGTCTACCAAAATGTATGAGATTTCTAGATTCTCCGTATCACAACGAACATGTGGCATGGTTGGCCTTTTTAATTTTAGCCATGCAAATAGGTATGGAACAGTATCTCACTGTGGTTTTAATTTATATTTCTAATGACTAATGATGTTGAGCATCTTTTCACGTGTTTGTCATTTACATATCTTTGGTGAAGTGTCTGTTCAAATCATTTGCCCATTGTTTTATAGTTTTGTTTTATTATTAAAAACTCCTTCAGTTTTAATGAGTGATAAACAAGGCTGATAATGAAGAACAATCAAAATTTTACATAATTCATGGGTACCCAAAAAGATTTAAAAAATCCCAATGATTATTTTTTAAAACGATGAACTAAATATTCTCTAAATGTTATTCCAAACTTGAAATTCTTCCACAGCTTGAAAAGAATTTAATTTTTTATCAGTGTTACTATAAAGTGCTACATAGGTTCAGAACTTAATTAGTAAACAAAATAATCACATTCCCATGTACTCTAGTGGTACCTAAATCATCTTAGTCATTCTTTGGTGAATCAGCTAAATTATCACATTTCACACTCTGTACTAATCATACTCTAATCCTATAGATTCCATTTTACAATTTTTTTTTATATCAAATGTCTACCTTCATTCAAGAAGCAATGAAGACCAAAACATCTATAGCATTGTTTGTGCAAAAAGTAACAGAAAAATAAAATGTGATTTCAAGTATAAAGATGAATCCTCCTTTAAGATGCAGAGTAGGCTAGATTTGAGGGCAGCTACAGGCTTTCCTTTGAGGAAAAGCAGGCCTGGTTCTTCTGTGCATGGCCATCAGTTCACAGCTCAATTGTTACAGTTGATGTGGGTTTCCTTTTAGATGCCTGGAAAATGACTCTGCTGACCACATCCACATTCTGAAATACTTTTTGAGAACTTGTAACCGAACTGCAGGAACTGACTCATTTTGCAGTGCCCAGCCACCACACAGTTGTTCCAGAATAGACTCCAGTCAAAGGCAGCAATATCAAGGTCTAAGAACACAGACTGCAAATTGTCTATTTACATGGGGAAAGAAAAGGGGGAAATCCCAAGGTGCACGGGGCAAACCAGCTTAAGCCCTGAGAGCCCATCAGAGGTGACTGGCCTTAGCGGAAGGACCAAATAGAGGACACTGCTACATGGACATTCCATGTGCTTCCCTCAAAGCAAAAAAGTCAGAAAGTTTGTAGAAAAGGAATATCTATGTCTAGCTCTTTATATATCTAGCTCTTTATATTATACCTAGAAAGTAGATTCAGTAGAGAGATTTATATGAAGGATTTTGGGAAGATGGTGGATTGAACGCCCATACCTGAATTCCTCTTGCTGTCGACTCCTCAGCAAAGGGACTCTCAGTCTATCAGGAGCATGTCCCTTGTCTCACTAGAGATGAGCAGGAACAGATATCATGTCCAGGATACCAGGAAGAAGTGAGGCAGAGGCCCAAGGATGCCTGGAGTTAGGATTAGAGATTTGCCAGCTACGCTGAGGTTCCCTCCATCCTCCCTTATCCATTTCTACATCTTTATCTCTCAGCTCCCCATGCCACTCACCCAAGGGGGTCAGTTTTCTCATGATGTGCTCACCTCTCCCTCCTCTCAGTGCAGAGCTCCTACCTTCAGGGAGGATGGAAAGGAACAAACTAGGCCCTACTCCACAAAACACTCTATGTTCCTAAATTACTAATTTCTGCTCCCCACACATAAGACTTAGGTCCCTCCAGTGGGTTTTTTAGTCAGAGGCAGTGAGGAATTCAGGTTCAGTTGACCTAAACTACAAAGAACAAAACCGATACCCCCTTCCTGCAGGTAAAAAAAAAGAACAAAACCGATACCCCTTTCCTGCAGGTAGCCCCCGTCAAAAAAAAATCTCTGTTAACCCAAATGAAGAATGTCAGGCAAGGTAACAAAAATTAACATCTCAGGTGGTGTGGAGTAAGATAAATCTGGGCAATAATTTGCAAACAGCAATAAAGCTCCTTTGCTTTAAGCCCTGTATGTCGCCAGGCCTGGCTGTGTGGCCCAGTGTCAACAGAATGATGTGCACGCACATGCTATGTCTGCTTTCAGGACGTCATGCTTCTTAACGTGTAAACTCCCAGATGACAGAAATTGCATGGACTTTACACAAAAAACATCAAATAGCCACACTTGGGTAGGAGTTTTACTATCAGATTACGATAATAAGAGAATGACAAGGAGCTGTAATCCATTTATAATAACCCTACCTTTAAGAAATTTCAAAGAAGTTTTTAGCAAAAATTTAAAGGAGAAAAAGTACATATTAGCCCACCCTCCCCAGTTGGCAGGGCTTTGAACCAGTTCATTCTGTTTTGAATCCTTGTTGAGAATTTGCATTTCTACCCCAGTTATACTGAATCAGAACCTAAATTTTAACAAGATCCCCATGTGATTCTTATGTATAACTTCTTAGAAATGCAGAAACTAGAACTCCGATTTGAAGCCCTGCCGACTGTTTAACCAATTTTTTTTCTCCATGCTCCCTATCTGCCTCCAATTGTAAAACAAGTACTATATAACACATCTTTCCAACTTGTATCAAGCAGTAAATTTTCACATATAATTATATGAGGGAATTTCTCAATTGAGTGAACACAAAACTCAGGACTACAGAAACAAAGACATTTTTAACATCAAATTACTTAAAAACCACATAGTTTAAAATTCTGAACTGTCTTGTTTTTCAATTATTATTGCCAGCTGCCAAATCAGGAAAGACATACACCATGGAAGATGAAATTTGGAAAATTTAATAAATTGAATCGAAACATCCCACTGCTAGATACTCGGGGTCCCAAACCTACCTGATGAATAGAAATGACAGGAAGAATTATACACTTTTGGCTCCTTAGCTGCATTTGTATTTCAAATAGCTCTACGGGCAGTCCCCGGATTACAAACAAGTTCGTTTCCTAAGTCTGTCTTTAAGTCCAATTTGTACGTAAGTCAAAACAGTTTGGTACAGTTCCCAACATCAGTCAAATGTTTGTCTTAGCATATAGTATACCTTTCTACGAATAAAAAATTAAACACTTCCAGATACACTAAAACATCTTTAACATAATAATACAGTAATAATGTTTTGATGCCTATCGCAAAGTAGCGCCCATTTGTTATTACGAACCATTGCATGTACCTCAAATTTTTAACATAATAAGCTTTATGGGGGTTGGTTGATAACTATGGGTTATACGTAAGTTAGATTTTTGTAACCCAGGGACTGCCTATACTTTATCTGTCATATCACACTAATTTAAATTACAAAAGTAGTATCTTACCCAAAGACATTTATATCCAACTTGTATACAGTCCAGTTATGAGGCATCATGGGCTCAACTCTCAAGGATCCATACAGAAATCACCTGCACTCTCTGAATAGCTGGGACTTTGTTCACTGCCGTTTTCCCAGACCTAGAATGTTACCTGCTTTATAGTGTATGTGCAATAAATTTTTGTAAAATGAATACTTTTCACATGAAATATTTTCAATGTCTCTGCTTCAAGCTTATGAAGTCTAGTTGGCACCCAAGACAACTTCTGTTAACACCTTGCCCAAACACCCCATGCTTCAAGGGCCAGGTGGACAAAGTTGTAGAAAAGTAATCATTTCCCCAGTATTAAGACAAATTGGGCAGGGGTGCAGGAGAAAGAACAGTTTCCCTGGGTAGAAGATAAGGGAGGGTCTTTTAGAGCATGGGTGTCAAATAAGACAGGGAGAAAGGTTGAAATTCACTGTCTTCACCAACCTAAACTTGGCCCTGACTATCCTTATTTGATTCTCTCTCTCTCTGAGACAAGAGCCCTGAGATAATAAGCCATTCTGGTGAAGTGTGCTTTTTGTTTGTTTATTTTTTATTTTTGAATCTAGATTAACATTTCGATCCATTGCCCATTAACATACCTACTATTAATGTAGACTTCATATTTCATGCTGAAAACCATAAAACATTTTCATTGCTTTTGCTGCTGTGGTCAAACCTGTATCAGGAAACACACAGACGCAGTTTGTACCATTGAAAAGAACTTGAAGGGTTAGTTATGTGTTTTTCAGAAACTATGGGGAATGACAAATCACAAGTAAAGATAAGGACTCTGGCTGTTTTAAGGAAGAGTATTCATAACTCCAGCATGGTGACAAATAACACTTTTTAAAAACAGTAATTGTATAAACGCTCCCTCCTATCCTCTGATTTCCCCCACCACCACCAAGAAAAAAAGGGTAGTTCTCATTTTTCACATATTTATTTAGAAATATTTTTAAAAACTCATAACAAATTTGCTTGAGGGCAGAGTAAGATTTCTAACCTTTAAATTGGTTTAAGTTCTATTTAAAAATTATTTTGCAAGACATTCTTCTAGTAGTCTTGAATGTTCTCTGAATTTTTCTTTAAATGAGCAAATGAGTTGAAAGCTCAAAGAAGTGTAGACCATATTTAATTACCCATTCCCTACTATGATCCCTTCCTCTGCCGCCATTTAAAGAAAAAATTAAAAAAAAAAAAAAACAAACAATTTTTCTACATTGTTTTCCCCTCACAAGCCTTGTCTCCCACACACCTTAAAGAGGAGGCATGGCTGCCAAAGGAAGATGCTTAAAGACTTTTTATGAGTATCAGTCTGAATGTTCTTTGTCTCGAAAATGGCGAAAGATCAAATAAAAGATTTAGTCATTGCCTGAGGTGAAAGGAATTAAGAATTAGTTAGTCCCCTAAAGGACTCTCACCCCTGTCCTTTTTTTTCATTTGTCCTACAGGTGTTAAATGAGAACATGAATAAATGAATGAATGATGAAATAAAAGAAGGAAGGTAGACATAATTAGTTTATCTTCCTAATGGTAGGCTTGATCTAAGGCCAGAGGATTTTTTTTCCTAATTTCCTGGCACTCTGAACCCTCAGGCAGGCAGCCTGCCCTTACCCTCTAAGTCAAATTCTCAATCTACATTTGAAAAAGGAAACTTTAAATATGAAAACCCTTTCCCATATTCTGAAAATTAACTCTTCGCCCAAACATAATGTTTTATGCATACAGACGGCTTCTTGTAATTCTTTGTTTAGAGGTTTTGTCCCACTAGATAGCACCCAGACTAGATGGAGATAAAGGAGAACAATATTAGTGAACATAGATTCTTATTCATTTTAATTTTCTATGGATTAATTCTATACCAAATAGAAGAAAGAATCTCCAGAAGGGTTAATGAAAGTACATCCCTAGGGCTCAAACGCTCACATACTTCTCCCTTCTACCCCCACTTTCAAGTGAAAACATTAGAGAAAAAAATAGGGGAAGTTGCATGAGTAAATTTGTTAGTGCATGAGATTAACTGAAAACAAGGAATTCCCCTCCTATACTTCAGTGGGCTCATTAAAACTCATAAAACACAGATGACTAAAACTGCTCCCAATGATTTGTGAAATAAGAAGCAGAAAAGTCAACTATGTATTTCAATATTGAGAGGTCCAGGCCTGGAAGATGTGACACTTTATAGAAAACCATTTCTGAGACTTTCAGGTTCAGTCAAATTTTATTCTGCTTTTCTGCCCTAAGTACTTGCCATCTGCACTGGCAACAGTCTATCTGGATTTGGATTTTGGCACCATAACTGATCAGCTGAGTGACCCTAAGAATGTTCCTTTAACCTCTGTGTGCCTCAGTTTCCTCATCTATAAAATGGGCACAATAACTGTACCAGTGGGTTGTCATGAGGATTAAATGGGTCAATGCACCTGGTTAGAACATGGTACCCACCCCATCCACTGCCATCAAGTTGATTCTGACTCATAGTGACCCTATAGGGCACAGCAGAACTGCCCCATAGGCTTTCCAAGGCTGTAAATCTTTATGGAAGCAGACTGCCACATCTTTCTCCCACAAAGCGACTGGCGGGTTCATACTGCTTTAACCACTGCACCACCAGGGCTCCTAGAACATAGTAAGTATCCAATAAACGGCAGTCAGCATCATCATCATCAATTTGCTTCATCTGATGTGGAAAAAAAAAGTCATGTAACTCAGCATGGATCTACAGACTTTGGGACTAAACTGACTAAATTTGTCCCTGAAAGAATTGGGGAAGAAAACTAAAGTTGTATTAAGCACCATTGTATCTGGGTACCACGCCACGTGCTTTACACGTGTTATCTCATTTCATGCCACAACCGTATGAGCTAATACTGACACTCTACTCTCCAAGGCTTACGGAAACAAATGGAGTAGCTTTCTCAGCTAGTAAGGTGCAAAATGGAGTTGACAGCACAACTCTACTTGTTTCCAAAGCCTGTGTGTGCCTCTCAGAGAGTAAACATTTCAGTGGATGTTATAAATAGGCACCTTCTTGAGGTGGTGTGACCACTGCCACTTACTTGATGCTCACTGGGAAACATCTGGAGGTATGGAGGAGATTTTTTCAGATAATCAGGAAAAAGCTACCTGCGAATCTTGCAGGCTCTGTATAAATTCATTCAGTTTGTCCCATTTTTAAGAACTCATCTCATTTTATATGTATCACATAAACCCTAATTGAGAAAATCTATGAATTTTCATTTAAAAAATCTTTTATCCATCTCCTTTTAGGAAAGGCAGGAGAACTAAGCCTTCTTCCAATAACACCACCACAACAGGCTTTCAGTAGAACAGGTGCTTCAAGGAAATTAAACTCTTCTGAGCCAGAAAGGGTTAACATTTAACGTAAAACTTTAGCTTGATTTTCATAATTATTCCATTTTATACCTTTAAGTAAATAGCTACACTTCTTTTTCTTAAAGTTGTTCAATAAATTAGCCATTTAAAAGAAAGCAACTAAAATCTATTAAATATGGCTAAGAAAAAATGTCTACTGTTATACTGATGTACAAAAGCATACTAAATTCAACTTTTATGTGCATCTAATCTGTTCCTTTAAGAATTAATACAAAGATGAATGATGTATTTATACAGCCACATTGTTTACAATGAATAATCGATATGAATTTTTTAGTTTTAAGTTTTAGATTATCCTAAATACTTCAGAATGTATAAACCAGAATAAATACAGGATTGAAAGACAATAGGTTAAAATTGAGAATTCAAGAACTTGAGGCAGGAAATATCCAAGATAAAATCACTTACTTTCTTCAGTATAATATGCAGAACAAGTATTTTACATTGATTTTCTTATTTTTTTAAAGGGGAAAGGGTAGCAAGTGGGTAGATTTAAGATAATGTTTTAGCTGGAATAAATGTTATCTACAGATCCTTACCTAAACTGAGGGTAGTTCACAAAATGTAAAAGTATTTTACTTTGCATGTTCTTCTTAGTAATTCAGAATCATGATTTAAAAAAAAAACTCAATGATTATATTAAAATCTGGTTGTTTCCCCTTCTGAATGAAGATATCAGTTCTCCAAATTCTGATCACAAATCTAGAAGTCTGTTTACAAAAAGAAATTCTCGTGGATGTTGATATAAAAATGATTACTAATAACAAGGAAAATCTAACTGCTTTGGGTGAAGGGAAAGACAACACTCAATACAAGGAAGGTCAGCCTAATTGGACTGGATTAAAAGCAAAGAGGTTTCCGGGATAAAATGAAAGCTTCAAAGGTCAGCAGAGCAGGGGCTGGGGTCTGGGGAACTTGGTTTGAGGGGACTTCTAAGTCAATGGGCAAAATAATTCTATTATGAAAACACTCTGCATCCCACTTTGAATTGTGGCGCCTGGGGTCCTAAATGCCAACAAGCGGCCATCTAAGATACATCAATTGGTCTCAACCCACCTGGAGCAAAGGCAAAGGAAGAACACCAAGGTCACACGACAACTAAGAACCCAAGAGACAGAAAGGGCCACATGAACCAGAGACCTACATCATCCTGAGACCAGAAGAACTAGTTGGTGCCCGGCCACAATCAATGTCTGCCCTGTCAGGGAGCACAACAGACAACTCCTGAGGGAGCAGGAGACCAATGGGATACAGACCTCAAATTCTCATTAAAAGACCATACCTAATGGTATGATTGCGACGAGAGGAATCCCAGAGACAATGCTCCCCAGAACTTCTGATGGCACAGGACAGGAACCATCCCCGAAGACAAATCATCAGGCATGAAAAGGACTGGTCAGTGGGGGGGAGAGAGATGCTGATGAAGAGTGAGCTAATTAAATCAGGTGGACATGGGAGAGTGTGTTGGCAACTCTTGACTGGAGGGGGGATGGGAAGATAGAGAGAGAGGGAAGATGGCAAAAATGGCACAAAACGAGAGACTGAAAGGGCTGACTCAACAGGGGGAGAGCAAGTGGGAGAAGGGAGTAAGATGTATGTAAACCTATATGTGACAGACTGATTGGAATGGTAAATGTTCACTTGAAGCTTAATAAAAATTAAAAAAAAAAAAAAAAGGAAAATCTAATAGGCAAAAAAATTATTTATAGCAGTCTGAGATTGACAGATGGGAATGAGTTTGAAGATGACATTAACGAGGCATAAATGTAGAACCTTTAAATCTGTTCAAAGATAACATTACTGCTAGTGTGTGACTAAAAGACGAAACAAATAAGTAAAACGTATCAGACAGAGATAAGTACCAAGAAGAAAAATAATACAGGTAAGAAGGATAGGGAATTTGAGGTATAGAGTGGGCAAGCTGCCACCAGCTTGGGATGAATTTTCTTATCCCTAGAAATATATAAGGGTTGCAGAGGTATCTTATATACTAATATTTATCTATATTTTTGACAAGTACTGCTAGAAGTATCCTTTTAAGGATTCAAAGAGTGCCATAAACCTACAGTTCCCCCCACAGGCCTTGCTTTGTCCCAGTGTGGCTCCCCTTCGAGATGACCCATGCCCTCCCTCATCAGAGCCCAAACCTCCTGCCATGTAAAGGATTCAGAAAATGTCTACAAAAAGGCATTTTTCACTATTCAAGTTAATTTCTTTGTGGCTAAGAAAAGAGTTATTTTACTCGTCTAACTCTCAAAATAAAGAAGTCATCTCCATGATAGAGATCATGTTGGGAAGCGATTAAGAGCCTCTCAGATCCCTGGAACTCTCACACTTCCACCCAGGAGAAACTATTAAAACCCTTTCCCAGTAGGGCCCTGGTAATGACCATTAGCTGTGATGGCACCAGGCACAGGGTGATTAGGAATAAAACAAACTGAAACGTCCCTCTGCCTCAGTCAAGAGATTCAGTGCCACATCTTCAGTCCTCTCTCATACCTGAAAAAAAACTGAAGCAGGCTCATTAAATAAGACCAGACTGCAGCTAAACCACTTTCAAATCTTGGCTCCACTACTTCCTAACTGTCTCACTTTAGGCAAGCTGCTTCACCTCTCTGTGCATCAGTTTCCCATGTACGTTGGGGATAACAATCATATTGGCCACAGGCAGTTTTTGTGAGGATTACTGTATTTTTAAGCAAATAACATGTACCTTCTGTTTGTTTGCCAGCCGTGCCATCCCCGGGCAAGGTATTTTTGTAAGCTTGCTATGCTAATTTTTTTTTTTTACAGCAACATGCCAGGCACTGTTTTAGATGCTAGTGATTCATTTAGAATAGTGCCTGGCACACAATATGATCTCAATATACGGCAGCAATTAGAGGTCTACAAACCCTCATCTGACACTAAGATTGAATATTATTATTTTATAAAAGAAATAGGGTTATTATTCTACATATATATAAAACCCCAGGAGGTCTGAGGCAGCATTCTATGATCAAACACATTAAAATTTCTAAGTAGAAGTAAAACCAGGGCTTCAAACTGGTTTGAACCAGTTCAGTCATGGCCAACGAAGTAAAATAGGAACAGACCAGAAGTTTCACAATTTGGCAGATTTGGCAAATTGTGGCTTGAAGCCCTGGAACGGGAGACTCCGAAGAGGTATAAAGAGCCCTTTCAGGAGCCTGATACATGAGCCTGGATTATTGGCAGGATTGTAGGAGAGAGACACACATTCAATGTGGTACGGTCAGCTGCCATATTTGAGCAGAGTGCTGCCATCTTTGAGCAGGGCACCACCATCTTTGAGTGGGACAGCGCTGCTTTCTCCTGTGCTGAAAATCTGAGGGCAAGAGATTTGGTTGGTATGCAACGAATAAGCTGCCCTTGTTCTTTAAGAGGGAGATTACGTCTCTAGCAGAGCCTAGACCTGTAATTTTTCCCGTTCTGGCTATCTGTCCAGTAAACTGTAACTTCAAAAATTCGGATCTGTTCCTGTGCTGCTTCCTTGGCCATGACCGATCTGGGCAGAACCAGTTCAAATCCCTGAGTAAAATATACAAATATCCATAATAAGTTCGATAAATAAAGAGTATAAATAACCACATCAGTTCAGGTCAAGATTTGCTACCACATTACTTATATTAAAATCTTTTAATTTTCAGAGCTTTTTGGATTTCAGAAGAGATGGCAGACCTATATTAAGAAAGGGACAAACCCATTGAACTCTTCCTTTCTAATTTCTGGGGGTAGTAATGAACAAATAAATGGTCAAAACACTCTCAGTTGCTAATCAAAAGGTTGGAAGGAAGTCTGAGTCCACCCAAAGGTACCTCAAAAGAAAGGCCCAGCAATCTACTTCTGAAAAATCAGCCATTGGAAACCCTATGGAGCACAGTTCTACTCTGACATACATGAGGTTGCCATGAGTCAGAGTCAATCCGATGGCAACTGTTTTGTTTTTATAGCATTCTGAATCAACTGATTCATTTCCATAAGCATTAGGTCTTGAACAACCTTTAAGGGTTTTTTTTTTTAAGTTGTTTTTCGAACATAGGGTAAAATACTTAAGTTGTATCACCATTTTAATAGCACGGCCTTGTCTTTTCCATAGAAAACAGACAAAAGCTATTAAATGACAGTTGATTTAAAAACATGTACCTTAAAAGAACACAGTATTCCATGTAGTCAGCCTCGGGGAGATGGATAAATGTTACGTAAAAGTGGTAAACCATTCTGCTACCAAAGGAATTTTCCCCACACTGCATTTTAAGGAAATATTTGCAGCTCTTGAAGAGCTATACAATAACTGGTTCAAGATGTTCTCACTGATGGTCAGCCCTGGCAAAAGGATCTACAAAAACCCATGGAAGCAGACTTCTCCTGCCTCTTTATTACCCCATATGTTGTTACTTATCTCCCCCATCTTTTCTGACCCCTTTACATTTACTATTTTATAGTGAGGTATTGTTTTGTTCAAGACCTATGTCTACCACTCCCAGGGCAATCCTGTACACAAAAACAAGTCAGGAAGACATGAAACAAATGGAGATGCTTACGTTGCTTTATGCTTTTTCCCCTTCTCATTATCCTCCTACTCAATGAGACTGTAGTGGGAGGTCTGAATGACATTTCTAAACTGAGAACTTAAAGCTACATTTCAACACCCAGCTACTCAGTTGTCATAGGAACAACACTGGGTGGCTTATCTGGGTTCTAACAAATAGCCACTTGTTTCACTAGTGACTAAAGCTTCCCTTCAAATCAAGTATTATATATACATATGTATGTGTATATATACATATATACACGCACACATATATATATATATATACACACATACATTCCTCAAGGAAAAAAACAGTCAGTTGGGGAAAACTGTATATCATACCAAAAATTCAAGAAATAAATCCAAAGGGAACGTGTTCATATTTCTAAATATGCGAATATCAAATGCCATTTGAGAAAATTATTTTGAGGTCACTTGGCAAACAAGGCAGATAAAGGAGATTTCCTTCAGTCTGCAGCTTTGCATACCCACAAACACACATGCACACTGTTAGTACTTCTTAACGTGGAAAAAAAAATTTTTTTTTTTTTTCTTAACAGAGGATACAAAAATGCTAATACTACTCTCAAAGACTCCAGGGAAAAATTCAGGGCATCTTAAAGACACTTTTAAAATTAACAAACTGACAACAGTGAATGGCAAATAGAATTGAAAATATGATGACCTAAAGGGATCTTCTGGGTTATAATTTCTAGCATTTAATATTTCAACCTGCTTATATCACACATTCAAAAGAATGGCTTCTAAATGATGAGTAGAAAGTAAAATTTATATAGAGGTTTTTAACATTTTTTCCTTTTCCCTTTAAACATGACAGTGTTTAGCCAGATTATTAAATCATCACGTTTTACCCAAGTACTTAGATGAAATACAGAGCTGAAAATAATTTTAACTCTCTGAACACAATAAGCAATCTGATATAAATTACCTCTTAATACTTTGTCACCATTTTTCTATCTTTAAGACTCTAAAACCTATAAATTCACGTGCATCAGGGGAATAAGTAGTGTTTTTCCACATCCTCGGCCACACCTTAATTAAGTCAAATAAATTGTAATATTCACAAGGTTGGATCACCTAGTTTCCTGGTTTATTGCAAGACTTGCTCTTAACAGTCAGGCTTACCTTGTCTTTTTATTTATTTATTTAAAAATAAATACTTATACCGAAGTCTTGAAAGTTATTAGTCTGAGAAAAATGACCTTAAAAGTGCTCAAAGTATATAAGAGAAAAAAAAAAAAGACCAATTATATATCCCACTAGACTCATCTCCCTCCCCCTCTACCTTCATTCCACTTCACTGCCAACAAAGAGAAACTGCAGCATTGCTATCCTGTTTCATTACATTTTTTCCTTTTAAGATTTCAAAAGTAACAGAATGGGAACCAAAAGTCAGAAATGCAGATTCAACTTTCAGTTTGGTTTAAGATATTTAGGAAGAAATACATAAAAGTATATCCTATATAAGCCAAAACTTACAACTGTCAGTAACAGTTTGAGTTGTGTATTTTCACATTTATAAATGGAGAGCACCAAAATTACCTACATAATTGCTAGCAGTTAAAGAACAAAAATATTTTTCCATCTGATTCTATAAGTAGACATCACGTGATTGCTTCTATTAACCAATAAGAAACTGGTAAAATCACGCAACCACCCCCCACCATTCTAATTTTATTTTCTTATTTGATTTAACCTTTTTGACACAATCATTCTTAAGAAACCAGATCAAGAAATGTGACATTCACTCCTAACATAAAACTGTCTTTCTTTACAATTTGTGAACAAGAACCCATTGTATGTAACACAGGCATTCAAAGCTTTATTGTATTTTTCTGGAAACCTTAAACATAGGGGCAGCTCAGATTTGAAATTAGGAAACTTAATTTAAGGTTTCAGAGACAGACAGGCAGACACACACACACACACACACACACACACACGATAAAAACTGCTAAGCATGATCTCTCAAAATGTAATGGACCATACAAGAATAACCACCCATTTGCTGTACTAATGTAATCAAATAGAACAATCCTAGAATTCATGGCACAAATGTAAAAAAGAAAAATCTATTCCCAACCAGTAGAAAATGTTTCCAATGCATTACTCGAACTTTCATTCTGTTAACATTCTAACTGAATGCTTGACACCCTTGGGTAGAAGGAAAGGAAAGCAAGGAGACAGGCATTGAAAGCAGCCCTTCAAACACCATACATGCTATTACAGACTAAATGGAAATCTATATCCATGGAAAGTTAAAGCCACAACTACCAAACGACTTATTTTGATGGTATGCTTCCCCCCACTAAAAAGGAAGGAAAAGGAAAAAAAAAAAAACTAAATGCATTACATATGCTCAGCTAAATGAGTGACACGTAGCTCGTTTTTGTTAATTACCTGGCCTCATTCTCAGCCTTTATACTATATTCTTGGGCAGCTCTTTTTTAGAATTCCTGACTCTATGTGTTCTCTGGTTCAGCACAGTTGTTAGAGGTCTGTGAACAATTTTACAATTCCCCCACACACCATATGATATCTATTAGGGAGCAATGCCATTTTTCACTTACCAATTCTGGATAAAGCAGTATTTCCTGGTGACAGAATGCTGCTGCTTCCGTTCGCTAAAACTCCCACTTCGCAGCTTGATAAATCTGATTATAAAATGTCTTTGTTCCACATCACATGAGCCGCTTTTCCTACAAGTTTTATAAAGAGTTATCTGCATTTCATTCCTGTGACAAAACGAGTAAGAACAAGGGGGCGGGGGGGGGGGAGACAGGGAGTAAGTCCACACAAGTTCCTGGCATAGATTTACAGCTGCATTTTTCTTAGTTTAATCATTAAGCTATATTAAAGTGACAGTTACCAGTTCAGATGCCAGCATTTGATCAAGTCGGCCACAACCAGTTTGTGTGTCTTCCACTGGTGTGTGGACTCCAAGGAAGAGGTCACTTGGTCATCTATCACATGTGGCTCAAACACTGGACGCCCCCCTCCCCCATTGAGCAAGCAGCCCAGGCAGGAGAGTGGCCAGACGCCTGGCCCTGGACCTCTTATAGGGACCCGCCAATTAGCTGCTGACCAATAGCAGCCAGCACCTAGTACCTAAGTCACATGACAGGGCAGTCCCTATGACTGCAGGATTTCTGAATTACTGGGGTTACACAAAGGACACTCATTCAGGAAAAGAGAGAAAAAAAAAAAAAAAAAAAGAAGCCATAAGCCGAAACAGAAAACGCCCAGGCTGCGACAACTCCAGCTTTAAAACAGGGAACACCCCAGCCTCACAGACAGAGAAAGAGCCACAACCCAGCCAGGATGAAAATCAGTGGAATGTCTGGCACATATTAAAAAATAATCCCAAAGCTGAGGCTGAGTTTACAAACCCACTTCAGCTATAAATCTACTCCTCCTCCCCCTTCCTCTACAGTCTCCCCCCAAATTTTACATTTTTAAACTTCTTTATTTTAATGAAAGCTCCAGTAAACTTCTGCAAAACCACTGTAGCAAAAATGTACAAGACATGAGCCTCCTACCTTCCTCCATACCTTCAAAAGGTCCCTAAAGAGATGCAAAGTCTGCCATTAAAAAGTTTCTTAAATGAAATACATTTCTTTAAAAATGGTTCGATAATTCAGGCATTAAACATTATAAGGACAAATTCCTATGGCTACTACCAAATCATATGTGATTCTCACATGCAATCATTCTGGTCTGTTCACATCAAGAACAGTCTTGTTGAGTAAATGAGCCCCCTTGGTGAATTAGCTCTGAATTTATTTTAACATCCCCAATTTATTTCTTAAATTTTTGTTATGCCTTAGGAAAAAAATTTAAACTATGAACACACCCCTATATTTTTTTACATCAAAAAATGATACTTACAAATGTTCCTTGCTTGGGTCTGTCAGTTTCTCCCCCTGCCCTGACATTTTAAGTCAAAATATGAGCTAAACTTCATTTTGATCAAGCCCTATTTTGATCGTGCAAAGCTGCAACAGCTCCTTCTCTACGGCAAGCCTGGAACACTGTGCTGCTTGCCATTCCCAATTTATGGAAGGAAGCATATGTCAAACAAACCAGGTGATGACTCAGGCTGCCTCCCCCAGCCACGCTTTGCCTAGAATGGGAGGGTAGCGTAAGCACAGCCCATTTGAATGTGACTCAGTTTTATAAGACCGGTGGTTGTAGTTGATCTGACAAGCTCACGTTTTTCTTTTATAATTTGTACATTTCAGTATCAGAATGCACATTCTAGATGGTTTCTAATAATTGGACCGTGTAAAAGAGAAAGTCTTAAGATTATTTTAAGGTATGGCAAAGCTCCGGCTCTATTCTTTAATATTTAAAATTTCAAAACTGCACATCACAAATTTTACAACTGAGGCAACCAAACATTCGAGATCACACAACAGCAGAAATCAGGTTTTAAATGTTTAGGTTTAGGTTTACTTGAGGCCTTTACCATGAGGGACTTGGATTCTTTCTGTCCTGAGGACTGAAGTGTAAGTCTCTAAATCTGGGGCACACATGGCGGGTTTTTCAGGAAGTGGTCGGGAGCATGGGAGCCATGTTGTAGCTTTCACTTTTGCATTTACTTCAATTCACACTTATAACCTGAGCTACACACATAGGCGTGCATGCAATACAAACAGGTCACAAAAAAAATCTATACAATCCTTTAATCCCAACCTGCCTAAAAACTGCAAAATAAAACCTTGAAACTTCATTAAAAGTCATCTATGAATATCCCGATTAAATAAAACTATTTAATGCCCAATATTTTTTTTTTTTTCAGTAAGAAGTTTACTACCAAGATGGGGGTGGCATTACATGAAGTAAATTGTTCTCAAGTTATTAGGCAGATACAGGAGCCCTGCTGGCAAAATGGTTAAAGTGCTTGGCTGCTAACCAAAAGGTCAGTGGTTCAAATCCCACAGCTGCTCTGTGGCAGAAAGATGTGGCAGTGGGCTTCTGTAAGATTTACAGCCTTGGAAACCCTGTGAGGCAGTTCTACTCTGTCCTATAGGTTTGCTGTGAGTTGGAATCGACTGGACGGCAGTGGATTTGGTTTGGGTTTTATTACACAGTCAGGAAGAATGCACTAAGAAGAAGTGCAATTCTCCACATGAAAAATCTGGAAGGCTAGGTCTGAGCAGTTTAATTACAGTTATCTCTTTTCAGCATACTTCCTTTAACCTTGACCAAAGTCAGCAACTGCTCTAACCAAGTCCTGAAATTTGTTGTTACATATGCCTCGATGGATAATTCGTTGTTATAATAGAGAAAATACATTCTATTTCTAAATATAGAAGATGTTCAAATATTTCATTTTCAAATGGGTAGATTAGGGCAGAGAAAACATATACACACTGAAACCATGTAAAAGAGATAATTCAGGAGGTGACCATTCACTTTATAGACAGATTCCTTGAAGGGTTTTGCTGGAATAAACCCCCACACTAATTTACCTGTAGAACTGATTTTCAGAAATTAAATTTACATAAAGCTATTTAGAAGTGCCTTTCTGAATTACGTTTTTGAAGTCTATTTTAATTATATGTGCATTATTTTTCAGTTATTAAAAATTATTTATACTTCAACAGGGATGTATTAAACTAGTCACTCGTTTTTGTGCAGAAATTACCTTCCAAAGACACATAAAACCAGTTGCTCTCAAGCCCCAGAGATGACACAAAGACACATAAAGAATATAAAAACCCGTAATTATACGGCTTTCAATTAAAACAAACACATAATATGGAAACAGAATATTAATCAAATCAAGCACTGAAAACTTTAGCATCTAAAACAATCCATAACATAGTTAAAAGCATGGACTCTGGAGCCAGATTAAAAAAAAAAAGTTTTTTTTTTTTTTCTTCCTGATATTGCCAGGGTTTAAATACTGGCTCTGTCATTCCTGGCTGTAACACCTGGAGTGAAAAAGCTAAAATACATAAGTACTTAGAACAGTGCCTGACAAATAAGAAAGCACTGTAAGAGTTGGCTATTACTATTACTATTACTATTACTATTACTATTACTATTACTATTACTATTACTATTATCATTCCAGCCTCTACCCTGTAACTGCTCTTTGCATCACCACTTTGGAATCACACACATCTTAGTTATTCCCTAAGTTAACATTTCTGAATGAGAAAAATCCAATTACATATACATATGTATGTACATATATAGGAAACCCTGGTGGCATAGTGGTTAAGTGCTATGGCTGCTAACCAAAGGGTCGGCAGTTCAAATCCACCAGGCACTTCTTGGAAACTCTTTGGGGCAGTTCTACTCTGTCCTATAGGGTTGCTATGAGTTGGAATTGGCTCATCAGCACTGGGTGGTACATATATACATATACATATATATACATAAAATTTTAAATCACTTGTAATTATGACAAACACCTCACCAATCCACATTTTCCTCCCAACGTTGCAGTGGTTTAATTTACTCATCTGGTTTTACATCTGAGATCTATTGGGGCCTGTTATGTATTGAATTGTGTCCCCCCCCCGCCAAATACATATTGTAAATCCTAACCCCTATACTGGCTATAATCCCATTTGGGAGTGTTTTCTTTGTTATATTAATTAGGAAGTATTAGTATAAGATGTGTCTTAAGTCAACCTCTTTTGAGATATAAAAGAACAGATGAAGGAAACAAGTACAGTTGGGGAAGATAGATGCCACGCCACTTGAGATCTCCAAGGAACCAAGAAACGTAAGCTGAAAAGAGATAAAGACCTTCCCCCAGAACCGAAAGAGAGAGAAAGCCTTCCCCTAGGGCAAGCACCCTGAATTCAGATTTCTAGCCTCCTAAACTGTGAGAACATAAATTTGTTTGTTAAAGCCACCCACTTGCGGTATTTCTGCACTAGATAACTAAGACAGGGCCTCTCCCTCCATACTCTCTGGAGTCTCCCTAGGACAGTGCAAAATCATGCCGGGGACAGTGGAGAGGACATCCAAGAAGAATTCCCATTCCAGCTGGTCCAGGGCCAGATGCTTCAAGATGTGGAAACCATTATCAGGCAGGAAATAAGGTGAATGTGTCAAAGCCTATGGGAAACACAACTGCCCTTCTGGGGGCAGAGCATGCCCCTGACATCAACAACAACAACAAAAAGTTGCCACGCAGTAGATTCTGACTCATGACAACCCCCCGTGTGACAGAGTAGAACTGCACTCCACAGTGTTTTCAGTGGATGATTTTTTTCTTCCAAGGCACCTCTGGGTAGATACAAACCTCCAACCTTTCAGTTAACAGCCCAGGGTGCTGACCACTTGAACCACCCAGGGACTCCATGACATCAACAAGGGGCTCCCAAACAGAGGTGCCAGGGCATAGTTACAGACCCAGAAAACAGTCCCTGAGGTCTACTGCTTATTCTCTATAGGATCATGACATAGAACCACACCAGAGCTACACTACAGGAACCCCAGGGAGTGCCATGTGTGTGAGTGGGAAGGGGGGTGCAAAAAGAAACCTCAGTACGCATTCTCTGCTCTACTCTCTCATTGTTTTAAAGGAGAAACTACATGGAGTTCCTTCTCAAGCATCCCACAAACACTTCAGTAACAAAAAAGCTAATCACTCCTAGGCAGCATATGAAATATCTGAAGAATGATAAAAAGAACAGCAAGCAGACATCTCTGCAGCACAGACCAGCTTTACAAATACGGAACTCCTTAAAGATGGTGCTCAGTGCTGCTTTGAGGGAGAAGAGAAGTAGTTGTTATTTATTAGAGGAGGAAAAATTGCTTCAACTTGTCTTTACCTAGGCATTGTTTCTGAGACAGATGGTAACATAATGGGGGAAAGGCCAGCAAAACTGAGAGGAAGTTGTCAGGATTGCAAATGAGCATTTCAGGGGAAGGCTTGATTCTGTTCCCCTCCACGTGGGAAGTCAGTTGGAAGATGCACAGAAGAGAGGATTCAATAGTCCAGCTAAAGACAGGTTGGGAGCTCACCATGGAGATTCCTTTCATCCTCCATTCCTGTCCCAGGGCAACGTCTAAAACACCAAATGATCCAACTATGGCAAATTTTCAAAAGCCAGGGCTACAGGTCAGGAAACAGCCTGGGTTTCAATACTGGCTCTAGTACTATTACCTGTGGAGACAGAGAAAAGTCACCTTATTTCCCCAAAGCTTTTGTTTCATCTGGAGAATGGGGATTCATAAAAAAATACAAGGAAGGAACAAATCACTGCCTCGATAATATTTGCCACCACGATCATCTCACTAAGTGTGAGCTGCCAGCCCGGTACCAATCTCTTAACTGCTTGGAAAAAAAAAAAACAAAGAAAGGAAGAAACAAAAATCTCAGGCTTCCAAGCCACGCTGTTGGTTTGAAAGTTGACAACGTGATTTTATTACCTGTGTTTTATAACAATCAAAATCTTCGGATAGTGCTAGATTCACTTTTTCATTACAAATTATCCTACTGAGAACAGAAGATTAGTTGTACATGTATTTCTCAATATTAGAGATTTTTAATGGAAAGCTGCCTATATGGCTATGTGTATGCCTCTACAGACATGCACACAAATGGTTTCTAGACTTATATAAACTAATCTGAACATTTATTTATGAGTGCTTGCCTCTGTTCCAAGCTTTTCATGTTATATAAGCAGCCACTTTGCCCTTCTTTTTGCAATGATTTCAAATCTAAGCAGTATACTTTGGTCAGAAAAGTTTTTATTAGTCGTCTTCTTTCCCCACCCATTTTAAAGAACGAACTGACTCAGTTTTTCAAGGGCAACGCCACTGGGTGGGAGTGAATATGGGAGTGGGCAGGGTGGGAGAAAGAAAGGAGGAGGAGGAGGAGGAGGAGGAGGAGGAGGAGGAGGAGGAGGTGGTGGTGAGAGCCAAGAGCTGAATCACAGCCATGTGAGTAATCTTAAGCTATTTTTTTTTCTTCCTAAGGGTATGAATCAAATTAAGTTTGTTTTGCTGTGGATGAAGGAAGAGAAATATAATAGCGTGAATCAGAGCAATTATCAAATATGTGACACTCACTAAAAATTAATTACAATCACTACTTTTCCCTCACATATTTGCCTGAAGATGCCAGAGATCTTTTGTTAATCAATATAATCCTTTAAAAAAATTCTTAAGAGTTTGAACTCAATTCTCACCCTCTTCCCGTTAAAAATGTCCTTTTACACATGAATTCCAGAAACAGGAATTATTTTGGAGCTTCTGTGAGATAATCTTTGGCCCTTGTAGGTAAGTGTGAAAACAACATGGCTAACATTGGGAAGAGAGACCAGGTTACACACTGTCTAGCCACGAGCACTGGAATCAAAATAATGAGCTTATGAAAACAATTGTTCAGAAAATGAGTTTAATCTCTTAAGAGCATTCCAATGGGAGTGTTGCATGCAAAACCAAACCCTCAGAAAAAAGTGAGCACTCCTTTCATAATAATTTTAGGTGAGAATACAGTTGTCATACAAAACTTTTGAGTCACCTTACACAGAAATAAATGGGTCATCAACTTAATTCGATGGGAATAATGAGAGAAAGATGGATCAAAAATATAAAAGAAGTTTCTTGGAATTTACATATTAAATAATAACATGTTCTTGTAGTTGGGGTGCTTATCTAACTAAACTTATAGAAACACATTTCCCTTTCCATCATATTTAACTCAATCTATTTAGTAATTCATGGACTATAAGCATTACCATGGGAAAAATTGGTTATGCAACGGGAAAGGCTTTAATAACCAAATTATTTTCTACTCCCAGGCAAGTCTATGCATTAGGAAATTAAAGGGCGCATTCTGAACTCTACCAAGAGCTCAGTTACATTTTGTACTACATCAATAGAGCTAGAATACATTGCCCCTTTGACTCGATGGCAAGGGGAATGGGTTTGGCTATCTACCGTGATTTTTTTTTTCCTTTTAAACATGAGTATGGATATTCTGAAGGAGCCCTGGTGGCACAGTGGTAAAGCACTCAGCTGCTAACCAAAAGGTGGGCAGTTTGAGCACACCAGCTACTCTGTGGAAGAAAGATGTGGTGGTCTGCTTCCGTAAAGATTACAGCCTTAAAAACCCTATGGGGCAGAGTTCTACTCTGTCCTATAGGGTCATTATGAGTTGGAATCAACTTGATGGCAACAGAGTTTATGGAATATTCCAGACACAGGAGCTCAAAGAGAATAGCATTTTTACCATATTGTCAGGTTTTCCAAAGTTCATTTCTATTTATGGGACAGTGTTTTTTTGTGCTAGCACAATCTTTATCGGGGTCTCCAAAGAAATTATTTCAAGACCACACTGAATAAGCTAAAGCTTTTACCTTCTCTATTCTATGTGCGCCTCAATTTGGAAATTTTAATCTGTAATGATGAGCTCTTTAGGGACGACAATTTGTATGCCTCAGGTTACACATTTCCAAAACAGTAATGTATTGGAGTTTAGTCAAGATATATTTACATAATCTGCAAGGATACATCGAAGTGGGGGTCACACAAAATGGGCCAGATCTGTTTTTGGACTGGGTGGCTTGGATATCTCTATCCTCAACCCTCAAGTTCCTGCCCCACCCCCACCCCAACTAAGGTAATGATACTGCAGTATTTGACTTGCTACCTTTCATGTCAGACCCATGGCGGCACAGTGGTTAAGAGCTGCTAACCAAAAGGTTAGCAGTTCGAGTCCACCAGCCGCTCCCTAGAAACGCTATGGTGCAGTTCTACTGTGTCCTATGGGGTTGTTATGAGTCAGAATCAACTCAATAGCAAAGTGTATACCTTTCATGTCAGCACTCTCTCTAATTTCTTATGAGTAGAAATAATATCCCTAACCCCAACTTTGTCATATCCTGACCTGTGTCTGTTGCAAAGAGCTAGAAGAACTTTCCAGAAATTCTCAATTCATGTTTCAGTTTTCTCTTTTATGTTCTAAACAGTAACTACAAGGGAAAACACTGAAAAATGGGCTGTATATATTCCCAGAGTTCGAGACCCTCTGAATAGGAGAGACCTTGGGTACTCTGTATGGGTTTCTCCTGTCCCCCTCCCTCTCCCCCACCAATATACCAAAGCATTTGGGGGAATGGGGAGGGATAGCTACCATTCTGGTTTTTCATAACAAGAATTTTTGCAAGCATTATTGATGCTAAGTATAAATGAACTGAAGACTGTTTATAAATCAGTCACTATACTGAAGTGGCCTAGTTCGCTTCTAGCAAAAAGGAAAGTATTTAAAATACAGCAGCTAACACAACTTGGAAGCCAGGCATCTGAGCAAGAACAGTGGTGGAGGTGAATGTGAAAGTGGAGGTGGTAGTCTTGGTAGTCTCGGCTGAGCAGGTGATGTGGTAAAGGAGTCAGCAAAGGCAGAAAACAAGAGGTGAGCAGCAGGTAGGGGCTGACAAGAAGGGGTACAGAACACACCACTATCAGGGCCCCTCACAATACAGACCACATCTTCAAAGTCTGGCTTCAAGGGGAATGGAGGAAAGCACAGGGAGTCCAAAAGAGCAAGAGAAAGGGGGTAAGTAATAGAAATGGGAAGGAGAACAAGAAAAGAAAGGCACCACCTCGAGTGAAGAATATGATTTTAGGTACAAAACATGGTGAGCTTTAGTGTTCAATCTTGCACCAGGTCCCTTCTATCATGTTTTTCCTGTAACATACCTCTTAGCTCACCTCCTAACTTCCTCAATCCATTATTATCCACCCTCCAGGAAGGGCCAGGCTATCAAAACACTGCTGCCTGTGGAGAAGCAGCAAGCAGGCTTGTAAGGGGGCCTGAAATGACAGCAGGATTAAAGGATCTAGACCCATTTAACCTGAAGGAGGAAGAAAAAGCAGAGGTACCTGTTTGCTGTCTGGTAGGTGGATAAGAAAAGTCCTATCATGTGAAAACTGAAAACAGACACATTTGAGAGGAGGTTTCTAGTGCTAGGCAGAGAAGGGTCTTAAAAAGAGCTGGAATAGGCACTTGGCAGGGATGTTAAGGAGAAAGTTACCAGATCTAATGGATGGTTGACCTTAAAGTCCCTTCTGACTCTGTGATTCTAGAAATGCCATGTTTCTCTATTTCAGGAGTTTTTAGAGCATTTTAAATTGCACACCAATTTCTTCAAAGCAAAGCTGGTGCTAAAGAACAAACAAATCAATGAAGAGTTCCTCTGTTGGAGAGCTTTAGGCCACAAATTAAATCTTAAAAATGTTTTAACCTGAAGTGATTATTTCCTCTGCGTAGTGGCAATCAACAGATTAATCCCTCTATAGCATCTCTGCCTCTGGGTTTTTTTATAGCATCTCTGCCTCTGGTCTTACCTTCTGTGACCAGGAACCCTCCAAAAGTGAGGTGGTTGGTTGCACAGTATGACAAGCACCTAACTTGGCAATATGGGCATGTGAGAGTCTAAAAAGATGGAAGATTTTATTGAAGATTTAGGCCACTTGGCCATTACCTTATGGGAGACAGGGGGACTCAAACAGCTCAAATTTTCCTAGTGTGGGAAATGTTTGTCAGTGGTAATGGGATTAGGTAAAACTCATGCTTTCTCATTCACCCCAGCCTTCAGTCAAGGGACATCCAAGTCCAAAGCCTGTCCCCCTCGGTACACCCCACTAGTCTAGTCCTGATTGAGCTTATCGCTTACCTTGAGTTCTCGTAACACCAAAGGCATCTGACAGCTTCTCTGTGGCATAACTACTTTTTCTGTTCATACCCCCAACAGGTCATTAGAAGAGAACAAGATGATCTATTAAAAACTGTAGCTGCACTGGAGTTATGTAAGATGTCACCATTGGGGAAAGCTGGGTGACAGATATGTGAGACCTCTCTGTACTATTTTTCTAACTTCTTAGGTGTCTCTAATTATTCCAAAATAAAAAGTTAAGAAGCAAAACCTGCAACTGTCTGGAAAATTTATCTTCAAACTAATCACAACAAACAAAAATCAACACCCACTATTAGCTAATTAGTCCCAATGATGTCAGTTCTCTGCTTAATGCTGCATAAAGATACTCAGTAAGAAAACCAAGAAACTTTGAGACAAGTACCTGGCCAAGCCACTCCCTTCCTTACAATCTTGTTTAATTCATATGGAAGAGTAACATTTGTTATCTTAAAAATTAAATTTTAAACTAATAACTGCTAATGACAAATTAAGATTTATGAATTAATCTTACTTACAATTCTAAGATTGAGGGAAAAGACCTAACCCTATTTCATCTAACCTGAAATGTCATTGATTGTGCAGACCATCCATTATTTTATGAACCATTAGGAAAGAAACAACTATGGCACAATGCCTTAAAGATAGCCCTGCATGACAATCAAACTAGTTTCTCATTGCTTTGTTCTGGGGAATTTGCCAATCTCTCCTGCTTTCACTTGCACTGCTTGGCAAGTGATAGGCAGTTTTTCTACATGTATTTCAGTAACAAAACATAACACAGCTCCAACCACTTGTATCTTCCTAGTTGTTTTGGGGAAAAAAAAATGTGGAATTTCAGTCATTTCTCCAATAATGAACACTTGCTTCACTAACATCAAATTTACTCCCTGCTATGCCATTCTGTGTATACAATAACATTTTGTTTTGATGTCAATAAAATTTTATTTCAGTGAGTGTCATCGAGCACCTATCAATGGCAGGTATACTCATCATATATAGAACCAACAATATAAGCAATTCAGCTAAACTGTTGTCCATGTGAACAGACATGACCAATTCTGACCACGTGAGCATCAACAACTGCATCTTGACCACTGCCTGGCAGAGGGACGGTGACTGAAGATGCCATCCATGCACCCCAATTTTAGAAATGGCCAAATATGAGGAAGGAGGGGAAGGGAGAGAATATGTTTTGGAATAGACGGAATACTGTAGATGATATTAAGTTCTCTTCCAGACTAGGTAAATCCTTATTTCCTATACCCTATTTCTGACCACCTTGTCCAGGTCATTCTCTCTTTCATTCAAAAATTTTTTGAGTACCTATGGAATTCCGGTACTGGGTTAGGTTCAGGGGATATAGCAATGAACAAAGAGATGAAGTCCCTGCCTGAATGGAGTTTACAGTCTAGAGGGGAAGGACATTCAATCACATAAGTACATAATATGCTAGGTGTTGATGAGTGCTATAACAAGATGGAGAAGGTAGGGAGCCCTGGGATGGGGGTGGAGGGGAGAGCTGTTATTTTGCTTAAGGTGATCAGTGAAGGTCTTCTGATAAAGTAAGCATTTGAACAAAGATCAGTAGGAAAGGAGAAAGCAGGTTACATGGACATCTAGGCAACAAATGAGGATGTAAGATAGAGGAAAGAACATGTGTCAAGGTCCTCAGGTGGGAGTGACCAAGTGGTCAGTTACATGAATAGTAAAGAGGCCAATGCAACTACAGAAGAATGAGCAAGGGAAAAAGAGGAGGAAGATGACATTGATTATGTTGGGCAGGGTTTGGGGAGTAGATCACATAGGGCATTTTTAGGGCACTGTCTTTACAAGTACTATGGTTTCTACTCTTAGAGAAATGGGAATGGAAAATTTTATGAGGAGAATGATGAAGACAGTGGAATGATCTGATTTACATATCAAAAAAGGTAGCTCTGAAGGCAAGGGTGGAAAAAGAAGCCCAGTTGATTAATCCAGATGAGAAATGACAGCAGCCTGGCCTAGGTGGTAGCAGTGAAGCAGTGAAGATAAAGGCAAATGGCTGATTTCTGGAGATGTTTTAAAAGAAGAGCTGATAGGATTTGCTGATGGACTGCAAGTGGAGTGTGGGCTAAAGATAGGGATCAATGGTAACTCCAGGGTGTCTGGCCTGGGCAACTCAAAGAATGGAGCTGCCATTTACTGAGATGGGGCAGGCTGGGCATGGCAGGACTGGTATAGGGGCATAGAGAAGAATAAGGAGTTAGGTGTTAGCTGTGATAGATTTGAGGTGCCAATTAGACATCCAAGCAGAGATGTTGAAAAGGTAGGTAAAATTGAACAGAGAGGTCCGAGATGGAATCATCAGTGTTTAAGCGGCATTTAAAATCCAAAGATTAGATCACTAAACTTTGGGAACGAGGACAAATAGAGAAAGTACTTGAATACTCAGAAGTAAAGGGATGCCAAAAGGAACCAATATAAGAGACTGGCAAGGAACACCCTAAAGGAAGGCAAAGCGTAAGAGTAGCATCAAAAAAGCAAGATGAAGAAAACAATTTCAAGTAAGAGAGTGTGATTCGCTGTGTCATATCTTGCTGACAGGCTGAACAAGGTGAGGACTGAGGAGTCCCCACTGAATTCGACACATTCAAGTTCTGGGAGCCCTTGACAAGAGTCATTTCGGTAGAGTTGGAGGACACAAAGCCTAAATGGAGTGAGGATACACAGTATGGGAATGGGAAGAGAGGAGTTAGGGGCAGGAGATACAGACAACTCTCTCAACGAGAAAAAGCACAGTAGCTAAAGATGGGTGTGGGTGAAGAGTTTTGTCTTTTTTAAATTGAGGGCAATGGAGGTTCAGCGGCAGAATTCTCATCCTTCATGCAAGAGACCTGGGTTCAATTCCTGGCCAATGCACCTCATGTGCAGCCACCACCCATCTGTCAGTGGAGGCTTGCGTGTTGCTAGGATGCCGAACACGTTTCAGCAGAGCTTCCAGATCAAGACAGACTAGGAAGAAAAGCATTGCGATCTACTTCCAAAAATCAACCATAGCAGTCCCATCCTACTGTGCATGGGGTAGCCACTAAGTCAGGGGCCGACTCAAGGGGCGCTGACAACAAAGATGAGAGAAGCTGATGATGCTGGGGAATGCATGAACAATCGCCAGAGCCTTGATTCAGTGATAAGGGGATCCAGTGTGCCATGGAGAGGGTGGCCTTCAATGGGGAAATAACTACATAAGTACCCACAAAAGCACACCAATAGGTACCATGGGAGGGACACGAGGGCTTCTTCTTCCAATTGTGTCTAATTTCTATGTCATGCGTCTGTGTTTAAGACCTTCTCTTTAGATATGGGATAGTACGTTCTCCACTGACTTTTTGTTGTTGCTGTTGTCACATTGGACATATTAAGCCCACAGTCCCAATCCAAATTTTTAAAAAGTAATTAAAGAAACAGAAAGACTTTGTTGTTGATGATGTCACCCAGAGTGATGTATGGCTATATATTGAAATATCTGGTAAATGTTAAACCACAAACATTCAAAAGAGCGGAGAGTAATAAATGGTGCTTGTTTTTGTTTCCACAGCTAAGAAACACAATGAACTCTAATCAAAGTGCATCAATACCAAATTATACTCCAAAGCCACAACAGCAACTATAGTATCTGTACCTTTTGTATCTTAGTCATGTCGTTTGAAAACACCCAACGACATGGCTGATATAGATCCAGCATATGGAAGCATAAGACAAACTGCAAACTGAGTGTTTCTCTAGTAGTAATGCTGATCACCCCAGATGCATGCTGTCTGTGGTATCTCTTAGGAGCTAACAGGTTGGGGATAATCAAGTAGAGTCTATGGCCACAGAACTAAGCCTGATCAAATTTTGGGTAATTGAGAACATCAGGCCCAATCACCGAGCTTCTTGAGCTCTAGACAAATTAGACATTTATTGTATAAATGCTATGAGTCAGGTATCGACTGTAAAAAGCTGCACCAAGATATTTAGACTACTATCAATGACAAAAAAAAAAAAAGTCTATTGGCTTACCTGAATTAGGTACTTTAGAGACAGACAGCATAATGAGGTTAAGAGAGCACAGACTCTATAGCCAGGCTGACTGGGTCAAATCCCAGCTCCACCATTTACAAGCTGTGTGACCTTGGGCAAGATACTTAACATCTGTGTTTCTCAGTTTTCTCATCTGTAAAATGAAGGTAGCCAATAGTACCTATTTTATAGGGTTATTGGGAGGGTTAAGTGAACTGATGTGTGCAATAATTATTATCGTCATAATTTCCATCCATCTTGGAATTTAAAACTGACCACAAAAAATTAGAAGTAGCATGAGGATCCTCTAGGGAATTCACAAAACCAGGGCATAAACATGTTATATATATATATATATATTTTTTATATCCCTAGGTCAGCCACTGTACTCTAAAATTTGAAGACAATAAATAGCTTAATTTGAAAAATTACTTTTTAAAATGTTTTAATATGAAACATAGACATAGTGGAGATCAGAATACAAAATTCACATGAATTTCTAGAACAGTCTTGAAATAAATTGTGTGCTTGCCTTAGGCTCTTTTACCCTCACACTCTCTGAGGTTTGGTGTCCTCTTCTGAAAACTTAAAAGGAATACTGTCATAAAGCATTCTGTCTCCTGAGTAAAACAGGAGATCTACAAGCTACAGGTAAATTGTGCTGTGAGGGCGCTCCCATATTTAATCCCTAGAAGTAGATGAAACAGACCTAGCAAAGTTCAGAGAATTGCCTAAGGTTAAACAAATAGCAAGCAGTGGAGTTAGTAAACCAGGGCTCCAATTCCAAGTTCAGTCACCTCTCCACTTCGGGGTTTGGGGCTTCCCGTTGTTGCTATGGAGTCCTGGTGGTGCAGTGGTTAAGCGTTAGGCTGCTAACTTAAAAGTCAGTGGTTCAAGGCCACCAGCTGCTCCATGGAGGAAGATGTGGCAGTCTGCTTCCATAAAAGATTACAGTCTTGGAAACCCTATAAGGCAGTTCTGCTCTGCCCTATAAGGTTGCTATGAATCAAAATTGACTCGATGTTAATGGTTGTTTTTTTTTTTTCTGTTGTTAGGTGCTGTTGAGTTGGTTCCAACTTAGAACAACCCTATGTACAACAGAAAGAAACGCTGCCTGGTCTTGCACCACCCTCACAAACATTGTTAGGCTTGAGCCCACTGTTACGCTTTAGCCCATTTTTGCAGCCACTACGTCAATCCATCTCGTTGAGGGTCTTCCTCTTTTTCACTGACCCTCTACTTTACCAAGAAAGATGTCCTTCTCCAGGGACTGGTCCAAAGTAACCCCTACAGGGTATTTACTTGTCCAATGAGAGATACCATGTTTTAAGTCTGGTGTTTCTTAATGGGAGAGTCATGACCTCCAGAAACCCCCAGGATATTTCTGAGAGGACTGTGGAAGAAGGTGTGGGTCTACCCTGACCCTATCAAAGCCCCAGCCCTGCTTACTCAGGCTTCCCAGGGATGCTCCAGTCAGGCCTTTGGTGACCTGTCCTACACTTTTAGCTCCAGACTTAAAGAGACAGGTAAAAGGAACCTGACAGATGAGTGAAACAAAGACAATGGTATGATGGCTTCCATTTTCAAAACTGCACACATTTTGAGAGGAGCAAGTAGTGGGGAGAAAAAGTTCTCAGGGAAGGAGTGTGCCCTCAAAAAGAGAGAGGTCTCAGGGCATAGGAGTTTAAATTTGTATTACTTATAAATTCTGTGTTCTGGCAATCAGTAAATGAAATATTAATTTGCTCATGCAATATTTATTTTGACCGTACAGTGCCAAAATAAATATTTATTGCATAAGAAAATTAGTATTTCGATTACTGTTGTCAGAGCACAGAATTATAGGTGATATAAATTGTGGTGCAAATGGTTAACACGCTTGGCTGCAAATCAAAAGGTTGGCGGTTTGAGTCTACCCATACGTGCCTTGGAAGAAAGGCCTGACAATCAATCTACTTCTGAAAAAGCTGCCGTTGAAAACCCTAAGGAGCACAGTTCTGCTGACACAAACATGGTCTCCATGAGTCAGAGACGACGCTACAGCAAATGGTTTGTTTATGTGCAATGTAGTGAGCTGGACTCTGGGAGAGTAAAGACATACAGGACAGAGATTCTGCCCTCCAGAATTCATGATGCAAATGTAGAGACTAGGCACAAAGACTAGGAAAGATAATGAAGAATATAAGGCAATGTGTGGGCTCCAAATTAATGGTGCAGACAATACCTTAAACTCTGGAATGCTTTCTTCAAAGGAAATTTACGAGAAAGCCAAATATGTAAAACAGATAATAGCAAGTGCTCTGATAGAAGCCAGAAGAGCCCCTGTTAACCAGCTCTGTTCTCCACTTCTTACCTCCACCCTCAACCCCTCACAGGGCCCAGGCTTCAGAGCAGTTCAAGAAGGGGAGATAGTGTTTGCTTTCAAAGGTGGGCGGCATTCTGATACCACGTAGCAATGAACCCACTTTAGGCAAGAAGAATCACAAAGACACAGGTATGGAGGTGGGAGTAATGTCCAAGGGGACTAACAGCATAATAGTCAGGAATGGAGGGTTCATGGATGGAAGCGGTAGAAAAAGATGGTGCCAAGACTTCCGCTTTCTGACTTAAATTCTAATCCTGAAGATCATGAAGCAGCACTAGTGAGCTGTGCAGAGGTGGCCTGGAATGGTCTGGATGAAGGCATAGCTCAGGGCCATCACCTACTGGCAGGGAGAACAGAGAGCCACATGTCCCATTACAACCCAGCTTCTTGTGCCAGCCGTCACCCAAGGCTCATCTTCCCTCAGGGCACCCAAGGTGATACCTGTGAAGTGTGCCACATGAAGATGGGATTGCTAGGAGTATCTTTGCAGCTTTTGGGTTTGTAACACAGTTTTGATCAAAGAGAACATGCCTACAGGCCTTCAAGGATCAGGAAATCTAGCCTGCTCGTGTAGTTGTGCCATAAATTAGCTGTGTGACCCTGTACAAATCGTTTTAAATGTTTTGCATTTCAGTTTACTCTTTTCTAAATTGGACTTGTAGTGGGCATAAATTACAAAGTCTCTATTAACTCCATAATTCTAAGTTCTTTAGATAACTTTCAAAATAAATCAGAATATAAAACTATATCTTTGTAAAAGAAGAACATTCAAATCATTATGATTTCTTGCATGTGCGCTTATTTCTAATAAAAAAAATTAAATACTTGGAAAGTCCCTTTTGTAGTCTATTTAAGGTTTAAATCTCTTAAGTATATTTCGTTAGTATGCATTTAAGTAAAAGTGTTTATTTATTACTAAAGTCCCCAATTGGACCAGATTAACCCAGCCCTGTTTAAATTTTCTTGTACTAAATGCCTAGAATTTTAAAATTGAAAAAGACTAAATAATAATGACTACTTATGCATTCCCCTCTCCATGAGAAAACTTGTTCTAGAACTTGTCTACTGGCTCCCAGACCACTCCTTTTATCACATTACATTTCATTGCTTATATGTTTTATTTTTAACAATCTGAGAAATACATTCCATCTCAGTCACATTCTCTGACCCTGATGCCATATTGAACTTTGAGTTAACTATGACTGAGTTAACTATAGCTTACTAGTGTAATACTGAACTAGCATTTCACATTAGATGATATCCAAATGCAAATGTGTTTTGGTTTTCCATTGCCACTTTAAAATGCGTCTAGTGGAAGAAGCTTTCCCTCAGTCATTGGATGAAAACTCAAGCAAGCCTCATGGTTTTTCAGTTCACTCCTCAGTGTAGACATTCTACAGTTAAAGCATACAGTTTCAATTCAGAAATATTAAGTATCACTTCAAGATGATCACTGATATATGAATCTTCATTCAAAAGTAAGACTTCTCTATTCTTAGGCATGGTTGGCTTTTCCATACACCTCCTTCCCCCACTGGTTAGCTACTGTTTTGAACTTAAACGATCAAAGTGAATTTAGAACAAGAGATGAAGCTAAAGAGTAAGTCTGCACCTACTTGGCTAGTAATTGCTACTGCCACAATCATCTTCACGCCCTCTGGGACTGGCAAATTTTTTAAAGCTTATGCTCTAGAACATATTTTCATGGGCTCTTTGGAGTTGACTTTTAATTGAAACTCACAAGATGTCTCCATTCCCCACCCCTTTGGCAGCAGTCCCCCCTACCCCTCCTCAAGCCTTAGGTTCTTTGGCCAGCCATTTTACACAGGCTCTTGCTACTGTAATTTCCTCACCAAACTACTGTTTCCCCTGTATGGTCCAAATATATTTCATTGGTATCATGGATTGAATTATGTCCCCCTAAAATATCTGTCAACTTGGCTAGGTCACGATTCTCTTGTATGATTGTCTACCATTTTATTTTCTGATGTGATTTCCCTACATGTTGTAAATCGTATCAGTATGATGTAATAAGATGGATTAGCAGTTATATTGATGAGGTCTATAAGATTAGGTAGTGTCTTAAGCCAATCTCTTTTAAGATATAAAAGAGAAGCGAGCAGAGATGTGGGAACCTCACACCACCAAGAAAGCAGTGCCGGAAGCAGAGAGTATCCTTTGGACCCGAGGTTCTTGCGCTGAGATGCTCCCAGACCAAGGGAAGACTGATGACAAGGACCTTTCTCCACAGCCGACAGAGAGAGAAAGGCTTCCCCTGGAGCTGATGCCCTGAATTTGGACTTGTAGCCTACTAGACAGTGAGAGAATAAATTTTTCTTTGTTAAAGCCAAAAAAAAGAAGAGGGGCCTTGGTAGGTCTTGCCCCAGGATTTTGCCCAAGGTCTAATGCAGGTATGTGTTCAACACATGTATATTAAATGAGTACCTGGGAATTAAATATTAGATTAGGCAGCAAATTGTAAATCGACTTCTTTCCTCCATTAGAGAAACACCCGCAGCTTAGTGGAGGTAGAGTAGCAGATTCTAAAAAAAGGGAAACTTAAGTATAAGTTATTCACTGAGTCACTATCTATTAACAGTGCCAGGGTTACTTCATTTGTTCATCTCACTTCAATTCTTCTTGAAGCTCTTTTGTTATGCTGTTCTGTTTATCTTTAGCTTACAGTTTCTCAAACTAGTTATCGTATTGTCTTAGTGCTGCTAAAATAGAAATACCACAAGTGGGTGGCTTTAACGAACAGAAATTTATTTCCTCACAGTTTAGGATGCTAGAAGTCTGAAGTCAGGGCCCTGGCTTTATGGGAAGGTGATCTCTGTTCACTTTGGAAGAGAATTCTTGTCTCAAGCTTCTCCAGTGTTCTTGCTGGCATCCCTTGGAGATCTCCACGTGCCATCTTTCTCTCATTTGTGCTTGCTTACTTACTTCTGTGCCTAATCTGCTGTTTTTATATCTAAAAAAGTGGTTAGGTTTAAGACACACTGTACACGGATATGGGCTCATTAACATAACAAAGAAAACCCAATTCCCAAATGGGATCACATCCACAAGTATTGTTGTTGTGGCCCATCGAGTCAATTCCAACCCAAAGCGACCCTATAGAACAGACAGTGGTATCACTGTGTTGGTGTCATCCTCCCATGCTAATTACCACAATATTGTAGCTAAAACACCAGAAAATCTGACAAAATCAGTGACTATAAAAACAATGGCAGCTGCGAAAACAACAGTGCACGCGTGTAGCACATATAGCGCATGCAGACAAAACCACTTGATTCGACGCATCAGTGTAATTAGGTAATAATAATGACAGCTCTGACAGTAACACATTAGAAGGTTTAAAAAGTAAAATAGCATAGAGTTTTAGCCTTGTAAGTATATTGATACATGTAAGCTGGCCTTATGAAATTTTTTTTTGTTTTAACTACTATAGGGATATTTTTATTAAAAATAATACATTTCTGCTGAAACACTGCACAAAAAATTTATAGACAGTCATTTTGGTGTCACCCCCTCTGACACTGTTACCCAATACATTCCTCAACCCCCGTACCCCGCTAGTGACACCACCGAGGACAGAGCAGAACTGCCCCATAGGGCTTCCGGGGTTGTAATCTTTACGGCAGCAGACTGCCACATCTTTTACCAGTGGAGTGGCTGGTGGGTTTTGAATGTTGATCTTTCAGTTAGCAGCTGAATGCTTAATCACTGCACCACCAGGGCTCCTTATATGACAGAGTAGAACTACTCCTTAGGGTTTCCTAGGCTCTAATCTGTATGAGAATAGATTGCTAGGTCTTTTCTCCTTCAGAGCCACTGGCGGGTTCGAACCTCCAACCTTTAGGTTAGCAGCAAGCACTTAACCATTGCTCACTAGGGCTCCTTAACCACAGGTGTAGAAGTTAGGATTTACAACACCTAATTTTGGAGGACACAATTCTAACCACAACACTAGTCCTTTTCTTCCTCTTTTCCCTTCTCACTTTCTTCAAAGACTTCACTCAGGGTTTTACCAAGGGGAAAAAAATCACAAATTAAATGGGGAGTGTACGTGCAGTTCACTAACAGGGTGCAAGGTGGCGCCACATCTATCTCCAGTCTCAGAAGGGCAGTAAGACCCAGGGTTCTGCACTTCTGGTCCTTGCCGGCGAACTGGAAGGGATGTGTACATACTAATGCGGTTGCTAGGAGCATCTCTGGTGGTCTTGGGTCAAAATGCATTCCTGAGCTTTTGAGATGTATGAGTCTTTACTCTCAGTATCTCTGGTTGAACTTTACAGAAAGCCAAGTGAGGCGTCAGTGAGTTATAAGATGGACAGTGTAAAATCTCTATCTGAGATAGATTCTGCAGCTCAGAACAAACCAACTCTTATGTAACAAGGAGATGGCTCATGGAGTAGGAACCAACCACTGAAGTAAGATGCTTAATCAAAGTTTCAGGGCAAAGACCAGTGTCCCAGAAATGAGCATATCCTAGAACTGCCAGGACTGAAGAAATTTCTTGATCATCCTACAAGACTGGAGATGGTACCATATTCAGTAGCCATTCAAGACAATGGAAGGTTTGGGCCAACTTTTAGAGAGAGAGGGAAAAAATTGTGTAAAGGGGATGAGTGGAAACCCTGGTGGCGTAGTCGTTAAGAGCTATGGCTGCTAACCAAAAGGTCGACAGTTCGAATCCACCAGGCACTCACTAGAAATTGTATGGGGCAGTTCTACTCTGTCCTATAGTGTTTCTATGAGTCAGAATCGACTCATCGGCAACGGCTTTTTTTTTTTTTTTAAGGGGGATGAGCAGAGGACAAGCTGCATAGGAGAATCTACTTCATTAGAGGGTTTATGATTATGAGCCAGGTCTAGGTAGATCAGGCATAACTGGTCACAGCTAAGAAATTTCTATCTGCATCTACTCCCTTCACCTATCAATCACCCCAGACAGATTCTGAGCTGGCCCCATATGGTGCCTGCTACTGTACTTGGCCTCTAGGGATATTCATCTTTCCCTTGACCTCTTAAGAACTTCCAGTGGTAGTCCTGGAACAGGACTTTAGTTTTACCTATTTCTGCAGCCTCTTACATGTTTCATTACAGAAATTCTCAACATACACCAAAGTAGAGACAATCATATAATGAACCCCATGTACCTTTAATCAAGCTTCAAAAATTATCATTTTGCAAATCTTGTTTCATTTATCCCCTCTTCCATTGTTTTTTTCTCCTTCATTTTAAAAGTTAACATATCCCCTGAAGTCTTCTTAAAACCAAACAATAGTCTAGCTTAACTAGTAAAAAATGTCTGCCTTCAGCATTATGCTCTTTTAAGAACTATCTATACTGGATCAAAGTGACAAGAGAAACTCAAAAAGATTAGATATGAACCTTTAGGGGGCAATGAGTTTATGTTAATGGCGGAAGAACAACTCAGAAAAGGAGTTGAGAATGGTCGCACAACTTCAAGAATGTGATCAATGTCACTGAATTTTATACGTAGAAATGATTGAATTGGTGTATGTTTTGCTGTTTATATTCTCAACAACAACAAAATAATTTTAAACAGTTAATTGGTATTAAGAGAATAAATGCCTCACTGAGGGCCACCTAGGAACAGATATAAGATTAGAACTCAGGGCAAGCTGCAATGTTGTAAAAGGTCCTTTTGAGAAATTAAAACCCAGGGGAAACAAAATTTAAAAAGACAGATTGAGAGTCATTTACTACACTTTTCGGTAGATTTTCTCACCTCGGGAAGTTAAAAGAATCAGTAGCAAAGTGGATAAGCAACATAATATGCAAATCTTTCCAGGCCAAGAGATACATTTCTAAAACATTATTGTAAACAAATAGGCTGTTTGCATTTTTTGGTGAAATTTAAATTGTTAGCAGATGAATGGTTCATATTTAGTGCACTACCACCACAATACCACCTGTATTGCCATGTTCTACATAAAGTAATATGGGAGAAAAAATTGGTATTTTCTAAAATTATCTTCAATGTCTATCATTGAGAAGATACCTCAATTAGTGTTGTGTTATTTCTATTTATGCTCACATAATTTTGTGTGTGTGTGTGTGGAGATGATGGCGGTATATATTTTAGTATAAGTTTAAGAGAGCAGAGACCATTTCTTTTCCAGGTGACTAAAAAAAAAAAAAAATTTTTTTTTTTTAAAGCACACTTAGCAATTAAAACTGAGAAGCAGACATCTGATCTTCTCCCAGGACTATGATAAAATATTTTATTGCATAAAATCAGCAGCCTAGTGTGCTGCGTTTGCTGTTCCCTCTGCCTGCCCTTTTCAGTTCTGGCTAAACCCCATCCATTCTCGTCTCAAATATCACCTTCCTTGAAGTTCCTAAAACAGCATACTCCTTCCTCCCCAATGTTACTCTCTCACAACACACCTTTTATTTCTTTCATTTACTAACCATGGTTATTACCTATTGATAATAACTCTATGTAGAATATAACCACTATAAAAGGGCAAGGCCCTTGCCTCTCTTATTCTCTGCTGCATTCCCAGGACCTAAAGCAAGTACGCTTGGTAGGTGCTCAAAAATATCTCTGGTATGCATGAATGAACCAGTATTGGTTTTGTCTGATGCTCTTCCCTACTGTGCCATTCCTGGTAAGCACCTTTCTGGACTCTCCAGCTTTCTTTTGTACCAGCTCCATCCAATCTCTTTGCTGATTTTAGTGTTCTGATATTTAAAAGTGATAAATATTCTGAAATGTCTAAATGATGTATTGTACTAGATATACATCTATGACCACTTGGAATGCTGTAGAAGGGAATCTATTCGGATGGCAGGAGAGGCCATAAAAAAAAAAAAAAAAAAAACATAGGACCTCTAAACTGCTGAGATATGCAATTCAAACTCTGAGTCTCTAGGCAAATCTAAACAGTCAAAAATAAACTTTAAGTCTAGTAACAAGAACCACAAATTAATGCAACTTAATGCTAACAAAGCAGTATCTTTATGGTGCATTATATTCCAATTTCGCCACCCCACTATTTTTACACTTAGTAATAATCATGCTAATACACTGTAGTATTCCTTACTGGTTGATGATATCTAAAGCTAAGGGGCAAAGTGGCCTCTAAATACCTTGGACAAAAGTATTCTTTATGCAGAATGGTCATCTGCTAATTATTATCTCCATGAGGGAGAGATCAAGTGAAAGAAGCCAAAACTATACTATGAGAAACTGAGAAATTTAGGCTGGATAAAAGAAGTACATCCTGAAAAGAAAAACCTAAAAAACACTGGACCCATGAAATCCCATGTAAATCCTTTTGTTTCTTCTCCTTGAGATGTCTAGCAATATGTAGGCATGGTTATTTGCAGGGATGGGTAAATTAGGCTAAAATTTCTTCCCTACATCTTAGTGAGACAAGGAAGACATTGGTTTCAATTTCTTTTCTGCAATAATTTTACTTTAAATCAGGGTTTCTCAACCTTGGCACTATTGATATTTGGGACCAGACAATTCCTTGTTATGGGGGGCTGCCCTGTGCATTTCAGGGTGTTTAGCAGCACCCTTGGCCTCTACCCACAAGATGCCAGTAGGATCCCCATTACAAAGGTGTGACAACCAAAATGTTTCCAGACATTGCCAAATGTCCCCTGGGGGGCAAAGTGGCCCCTATTTGAGAAACACTGTTTAAAATCACCAAATATACCCACCTATATACACCCTCTATTCATTCTTTCATACCCACCCACCCAAAAAAGCCAAACTCGCTAACCTATGAATTAATTTTCTTTAAAATTGATAATTTTAGTTGAATGAACATTGTAAAAATGTACAAGAAACCATAAGCAGAGTCAGTAACTGGGTTCAAGGAAGGTACATAACAAGAACTCAAGAACTATTGGTTCATACTCTCCCTCTCTGGTAAGGAATGTGTGGCTTCTGAAGCAGGTAGCTGTCCCTTCTCAGCACTTTTTTTTCCATAAGTAAGTCCACATACTTGGAATATGACATTACATTCAAAATACTATAAAGTTTGTGATTTCTCTGTCTTTTCTATCCACAGGAAGAAGGCAAGTGCTAATTTTCAGGAAGAACACCTGAACTAAAAAATACTTAGCACATTAAAGGAAATGCCTTTTATACTTTGATGAATTATTGCCAGGCATAGACCCAAGTATTTTTGGTGATACTTGAAATAAAACGGCTTGAATTCAAACTACCTAGCAGATGTGAAGAAAATCCCTTTCCTTGTTCCTTCAAGCATTTTTTATGATTTGTTGAGTGAGGGTAAGGATTAATACTTCATAGTTTTTAATAGTAAAAAATTTTTTAAACTCAACAAATTGAAAAATTTCACCCGAGACCTTCTCAAATATTAATAGCCCAAGGGTAAGAATTCTATACCTATTTTCTAAGAATCTTTCTACTTTTTTAAAATCAAGAAATACTAGAATTTCTTAAAGTAGAAGCAGAGTTTAAACATACTAAGCAGTTGAAAAATTATCAGTAAAAGTTTAATCACAGCTGAAACCTGACATACACTTTTTCCCATGTTTCTTAGGTACAATACATTCCAGTGATTAAAATTACATTCCATTTCCTCTAAGTGCAAATTCAATCTGTCAAACTGGAATGACAACACCATAAACCTGCTGTAATTCTGAAACTCAACCTGCTAAACATCCTGAACAGCCCTTAGCCAAAGAAAAGAGAAATGTATATCTATTTTTCAGATGTGCAAACATCTGAAAATTATATAAGAATGATTTCAAAATAACCACCTAATAAACTCTGCTTAAGATGAACAGCATTGCAAATTCTTAGAACTAACTTTAAACTCCTTTATTTGTTGTAAATGGGACTTAGAAATTTTCTTTGTGCACCTAAGAACGCTAAAGGGTTTAAGATGGACTGCAAGATCCCTCTAGCAGATATTGGCATAAATCCTTGAAAATCATGGGTTGTATCTTTAAAAGGTGTCAGAGGAAAAGCAAGATGAAATGCTGTAATCCCCACCCACTGTCATTTAAGACATACTGCCCACGCACTCCGCAGGCCTAGCCAGCATCCTGCATCCACCCTTTCTTTCAAGCCCACTGCGTTAGACCATGGAAACTCAGGATGTGTGGCTACAGCGGCTCCTGCTCTGGCTCCAGCTGGCCCACCACGTGGCATGGCCGTGACCTTAGTCACACTTCCCCCTGACATCCTGTGAGTGGGCTCAAGCTGGAGCCAGACCTTCCCACCGTGCAGCCCGCCCTGCTCCTGGAAATGACAAACCCCCACTCCCTAAAACATTCCATTCTCCTCTAACACCAACAGAGCTTCCTGCTCTCCACCCCTCCTGAACAACAGGTCTTTGAATATCATTCACTGCCCTGGGAATACCTTTAACCATTTCGCTATTAAGGGAGGTAGTCACTACTTCACTTCAAATTTTCATGGGAGTGTGTTCTCCAATTTTTCTATTACCACAACGATCACTTCTACGGTAATTATAAACACACAGAAATATTTAGAATCCAAAATGTGTCACTGAAAAATCTGCACAACACTTTCTTCATTAAAGAAGAACCAATTCAGTTAAGTAGAGACGGTGCCTATTGGAATCAGATTTACTTAAGCATTTATCTTTGTTGTCCTTTTCTAGTTGGACAAAAAGGAATTCAGAAATCTTTGACTTACATAACTCTTGCATTTGATAAAAAAAAACCTTTTATTTTAATGAACACCTAGGTAAAAAAAAAAATCATTTCCAATTTCATTTTAGTTGTAAAATCAAGAAAGCAGCTAGTTTTTTTTTTTTTTGTTTCATCAGAAGATGGAAAAAAATGCTGTTAAATGGCAGTATTAATCCCTCTCTTCCTCCTAAAATGTGTATTCGGGTTCGAAGGATGGCTTTTAAGCAAAGATGTAAAGCCAGGTAGAGTGACACCAAAGGAAAAGTTAATGCATCCATTGTTTAGACTCATACTATTTGACATATTCAAAAATAGACATAGAGGTCCTGGTAAGATGGAGTCAGCACACTCCATCCTGTCTTTCCCAGTGAATATAACTATAAAACCTGAGCAGAATACATGCAGCAGCTATTTGAGGACTCTGGGAAGTAAATATTAGCAGACAGATTAGGTAAGAAGTTATGAATTCAAAATACCTCCAAACTACTGGTGAGATTACCATTACATTTTTCCCCAGTATCCCCAAGCCTGAACTTAACACACTGTCAGTGGCACTGGGGCACAAAGGGATCCAGGAGAAGCTCTGAAGTTCTGGCTCAAGGAGCAGGAAAGAGAACTTCTATTCCTCAGACAAAGGACAGAAATCCCCATGTTTTTTTTTTTCTTTTCTCAACTCTGTCACACAGTGATCCAATAGCAGCCAGTGGCAATGGGAGCTTGTGCGACCAAAACTCAGGGAGGGAGCCAGTGGATCTGGGGTTCCAAGAAGGTGGGACCAAAGTCTCTCTGTCCTCTCATTACTTGGCCTTAGAGGTGGACACAGTTGTAGAAGTACACAGCAGAGTGGAATAATTGAAGCCCAAGCTTTCTGGCTAAGTTATTAGTAAGAGGAGCCCCATGGCACTAGAAAGTACCAGAGAGGTCACAGAAAGAGAGAGAGGAGCTCAGGAAACAGACCCCATAAATTTGTTCACGAACTCTTGGGCTCTCCTCCAACCTTTGCATGCATAGATCTCACCCTAAACAGCATACCAAAGATCTGAGGTCCGAATCGCCCAGGTACCACACTGGCCAATGGGAGGCATGCACACATGACACATTCAAATCGCACTGCAAAGGCTTTGAAAACTGAACTAACATTGGAGCCACAGAAGGCGTGTTAGAACTAGCAGTCTGAAGCTACCCAGGTTGACTCCCTGTTAAAACAAAAATATCAACATTCTCCATAAGATTTAGACAAGACTCAGAGTCTAATAATATAATTTTCAAAATGTCCCAGATAAAATGTAAAAGTACTCAGCATGGGGAAGGACAATCAACAGACACCAACGACAAGATGACACAGATGCTTGAAATTATCCAACAAAACCTCTAAAGCAGCCATTAAAAAAATGCTCCAACCAATCATAAACAGTCCTGAAACCTACGGAAAAACAGAAAGCCTGACTAAAGAAATAAAAGATATGAAAAACTACTGGAAATTTCAGAACTGAAAAACAAAATAAAAAAATTAAAAACTCACTAGATGGGCACAATAGCAGCATGAAGATGAGAGTCAGTGAACTTGAATATAAAAAAAAAAATATATAGATGAACAGAAATTAGCCAATCTGAACAAAAGAAGATTTCAAACAAAACAGAGTCTCAGGGATCCCAGAAACAATAACAAAAGGTCTGTCACTTGTGTCACTGAAGTCCCAGAGAGGAGAAAGAGTGCAGTACAGAAAAAAAAAATGTATTTGAGAAAATAGTGGCTGAAAGCTTCCTAAATTTGGCAAAAGACATAAACTTACAGATTCAAGAAGCAGAGTGAACCCCACCTAGGATAAACCCAAAGAAAACTATGCTGAAAACAAGAGAAAAAGAAAAAAAAAATATTGAAAGCAGTGACAGAAAAATGACATATTACATAGAGGGGCACAAAAAGTTAAAATGGTGATGGTCTTCTCATTAAAAACCATGGAGGACAGAAAGAAGTGGCACATTTTTAAAGTACTGAAGGGAAAGGACTGTGAACACAGCATTCTATATCCAGCAAATATATCCCTCAGGAATGAATGTAAAATACAGACAACTTCAGATGAAGGAAAACAAAAAGAACTCGTTGTCAGCAGAATTCCTCCAACATAACTGCTAAACAAAGTTCTTTAGATAACAGGGAACTGATATCACAGGAAACTTGAAACACAGGGTATGAAGAAAACACAACAGAAATGGTAAAAATCAAGGTAAATGTAAAACACTGTATTTCCTTCTTGAGTTCTTTAAAGCACACTTGACATTTGAAAACAAGTGTTATAACATGTCTGATGAGGTTTTCAATATATGCAGATAAAGCATATAAGATAATTATAACATAAAAAGCAGAGACAAAGGAACCTATATGGTGGTAAGGTTTCTACCTAACCAAACCAGTTGCTGTCAATTCTGACTCATTGCAACGCCACGCGTGTCAGAGTAGAACTGTCCTCTATAAGGTTTTCAATGGCTGATGTTTAGGAAGTAGTTTGCCAGGTCTTTCTTGTGAGGCATTTCTAGGTGGACTCCAAACACCAACCTTTGGGTTAAGCAGCCAAGTGCTTAACCCTTTGCGGCACCCATGGACTCCAGGGCTTCTACACTCACTTCACATGGTAAAATATTGATTCTAAGTAGACCGTGAAAAGTATGTATATTGTAATCCCTACAGCAAGCAACTTAAAGAAAAAAAAAAAAGATACAGAGGTAAACACACACACCAAATTCAAATACTTCAAAAAAAGACAGAATACAGGAAACACACACAAAAAAGAGAAAATCAGCAGAAAGTAAAAAATGGTAGAGATAAATAATTACATTAAACTCAAATAGTCTAAATACAAAAAGGACAGAAACTGTCAGAATGAAAGTTAAAATATGAACCAACGATATGCTGTCTACCAAAGACTCACTTCATATGTAATAATACATGTAAATTAAAAGTGAGTAAGGGTAAAAAAAAAAAAAAATTTTTTTTTTTTTTTTAAAGGGTAGATAGTAGACAAGAACTACTTTAGGTGAAGGGAAAGACAACACACAATACAGAAGAGGTCAGCACAACTGGAATAAACCAAAAGCAAAGAAGCTTCCGAAATAAACTGAACACTTCGAAGGCCAGCGTAGCAGGGGCGGGGGTTTGGGGACCATGGGTTCAGGGGACATCTAGGTTAATTGGCATAATAAAATCTATTAAGAAAACATTCTGCATCCCACTTTGGAGAGTGGCGTCTGGGGTCTTAAACACTAGCAAGCGGCCATCTAAGATGCATCAATTGGTCTCAACCCACCTGCACCAAAGGAGAATGAAGGACACCAAAGATACAAGGTAATTATGAGCCCAAGAGACAGAAGGGGCCACATAAACTGAGACTACATCAGCCTGAGACCAGAAGAACCAGACGGTGCCCCGCAGCGATGACTGCACTGACAGGGAACACAACAGAGAACCCCTGAGGGAGTAGGAGAGCAGTGGGATGCAGACCTCAAATTCTCAAAAAAAAAAAAAAAAAAGACCAGACTTAATGGTCTGACTGAGACTGGAAAGGCCCCCGGAGGTCATGGTCCCCAGACCTTCTGTTAACCCAAGACAGGAGCCGTTCCCAAAGCCGACTCTTCAGACAGGGATTGGACTGGACTATGGCACAGAAACTGACACTGGTGAAGAGTGAGCTTCTTGGGTCAAGCAGACACATGAGACTATGTGGGCAACTCCTGTCTGGAGGGGAGATGAAAAGGCAGAGGGGGTCAGAAGCTGGCTGAATGGACGTGAAAATAAGAGAGTGGAGAGAAGGAGTGTGCGGCCCTATTAGAGGGAGAGCAACTAGGAGTATACAAGCAAGGTGTATATAAATTTTTGTATGAGAGACTGACTTGATTTGTAAACTTTCACCTAAAGCACAATAAAAACTTTAAAAAAGTGAATAAGAAATGAACAAAGAAGACTGAAGAAGAATTGTCGTTGTTCTTAGGTGCCATCAAGTCAATTCCGACTCATAGCAACCCTATCTACAACAGAACGAAACACTGCCAGTCCCGTGCCATCCTCACAATCGTTGTTATGCTTGAGCCCATTGTTGCAGCCACTGTGTCAATCCAACTTGTGGAAGGTCTTCCTCTTTTTTGCTGGCCCTTTACTTTACCAAGCATGGTGTCCTTCTCCAAGAACTGATCCCTCCTGATAACATCCAAAGTATGTGAGACATAGTCTCACCATCCTTGCTTCTAAGGAGCATGCTGGTTGTACTTCTTCCAAGACACATTTGTTCATTCTTTTAGCAGTCGATGGTATATATTCAATTTCTTTGCCAACACCACAATTCGAAAGCATCAATTCTTATTTGGTCCTCCTCATTCATTGTCCAGCTTTCACATGTATGTGATGCGATTGAAAACACCACAACTTGGATCAGGTACACCTTAGTCTTCAAGGTGACATCTTTGCTTTTTAATACTTTAAAGAAGTCTTTTGCAGGAGATTTGCCCGATGCAATGCATATTTTGATTTTCTGACTGCTGATTCCGTGGGTACTGATTATGAATCCAAGTAAAACTAACTCCTTGACACCTCAATATTTTCTCCGTTTATCATGATGTTGCTTACTGGTCAGTTTGAGGATTTTTGTTTTCTTTCTGTTCAGGTGTAATCCATACTGTAGGCTGTGGTCTTTGATCTTCATCAGTAAGTGCTTCAAGTCCTCTTCACTTTCAGCAAGCAAGGTTGTGTCATTTCCATATTGCAGGTTGTTAATGGTCTTCTCCAATCCTGATGCCTCATTCTTCTTCATATACTCCAGCTTCTCGGATTATTTGTTCAGCCTACAGATTGAATACATTTGGTGAAAGGATACAACCCTGACACACATCCTTCCTGACTTTAAATCACACAGTATACCCTTGCTCTGTTAGAATGATTGCCTCTTAATCTATGTACAGGTTCTTCACGAGCACAGTTAAGTGCTCTGGAATTCCCATTCTTTGCAATGTTATCCATAATTTGTTATGATCCACACAGTCAAATGCTTTAGCATAGTCAATAAAACACAGGTAAACATCTTTCTGGTATTCTCTGCTTTCAGCCAGAATCCATCTGACATCAGCAATGATTTATCCTGGTTCCACAACCTCTTCTGAATCCTCCTTGAATTTCTGGCAGTTCCCTGTCGATATACTGCTGCAGCCACTTTTGAATGATCTTCAACAAAGTTTTACTTGTATGTGATATTAATGATATTATTAGATAATTTTCACATTCGGTTGGATCACCTTTCTTGGGATATTGGCATAAATATGAATCTCTTCCAGTCGGTTGGCCAGGTAGCTGTCTTCCAAATTTCTTGGCATAGACAAGTGAGCACTTTCAGTGCTGCATCCCTTTGATGAAATAACTCCATTGGTACTCTGTCAATTCCTGGAGCCCTGTTTTTCGCCAGTGCTTTCAGTGCAGCTTGGACTTCTTCCTTCAGTACCATCGGTTCCTGATCAAATGCTACCTCCTGAAATGGCTGAACATCAACTAATTATTTTTGGTATAGTTACTCTGTGTATTCCTTCCATTTTCTTTTAATGCTTCCTGCATTGCTTAACATTATCCCTGTAGAATTCTTCAATACTGCAACTTGAGGCTTGAATTTTTTCATCAGTTCTTTCAGCTTGAGAAATGCTGAGCATGTTCTTCCCTTTTGGTTTTCTACCTCCAGGTCTTTGCACATGTCATTTACAATACTTTACTTTGTGTCTTCTCAAGCCGCCCCTTGAAATCTTCTATTCAGCTCTTTTACTTATTTCTTCCTTTCCTTTAGCTACTCGATATTCAAGAGCAATTTTCAGAGTCTCTTCTGACATCCATTTTGGTCTTTTCTTACTTTCCTGTCTCTTTAAATGACCTCTTGCTTTCTTCATGTATGATGTCCTTGATGTCATTCCACAACTCGCCTGGTCTTCGGTCATTAGTGTTTAACACGTCAAATCTATTCTTAAGATAGTCTCTAAGTTCAAGTGGGATATGCTCAAGGTCGCACTTCGGCTATCATGTACTCATTCTAATTTTTTTCAGTTCCAACTTGAACTTGCATATGAGCAACTGATGGTTGGTTCTGCAGTCAGCCCCTGGCCTTGTGCTGACTGATGATATTGAGCTTTTCCATGTCTCTTTTCACAGATGTAGTTGACTTGATTCCTGTGTATTCCATCTGGGGAGGTCCATGTGTATAGTGGCCGATCGTGTCAGTGAAAAAAGGTATTTGCCATTAAGAAGTCGTTGGTCTTGCAAAATTCTATCATGGGATCTCCGGCATCGTTTCTATCACCAAGGCCATATTTGCTAACTACCAATCCTTCTTCTTTGTCTCCAACTTTCACATTTCAATCACCAGTAATTATCAACGCATCCTCATTGCATGCTTGATCAATTTCAGACTGCAGAAATTGGTAAAAAAAATCGTGTATTTCTTCATTCTTGGCCTTTGTCATGAATTCTATACCCCAAATATGTGTGTCAACTTGGTTAGACCATGATTCCCAGTACTGTGTGGTTTACCTCGATTTTGTGATTTTCCTATGTGTTATACATCATAATCTTTGCCTGTGGCTAAAGAGGATTAGCATGTAATTGAAAACCCTTGCTCAGGTCACACCCCTGATCCAACATAAAGGGAATTTCTCTAGGGTGTTGCCTGCACCACCTTTTATCTTATAAGAGATAAAACGGAAGCTAGCAGAAAGTTTGGGACCTCATACCATCAAGAAAGCAGTGCTGGGAGCAGAGTGTGTCCTTTGGACCTGGATTTCCTGTGCTGAGAACCTCCTAGTCCAGGGGAAGATTGATGACAAGGATCTTCCTCCAGAGCAGACAGAGAGATCCTTCCCCTGGAGCCGACACCCTGAATTTGGACTTCTAGCCTACTAGACTCTGAGAAAATAAATTTCTCTTTGTTAAAGTCATCCACTTGTGGTATTTCTGTTATGGCAGCACTCGATAACTAAGACAGCCTTGGTGGCTGGTGCATAAATTTGAATAATAGTCATTTTAACTGGTCTTCCTTGTAGGCGTATGCATATTATCCTACCACTGACAGCACTGTACTTCAGGACAGACCTTGAAATGTTCTTTTTGACAACGAATACAATACCATTCCTCTTCAAGTTGTCATTCCCGGCACAGCAGACCATATGATTGTCTGATTTAAAGTGGCCAACACTAGTCCATTTCAGCTCACTTTTATGCGTTCCATTTCTTTTTTTAAAAAAATAATTTTTACTGTGCTTTAAGTGAAAGTTTACAAATCAAGTCAGTCTGTCACATATAAGCTTATATACACCTTACTACATACTCCCACTTACTCTCCCCCTAATGAGTCTGTCCGCTCTCTCCTTCCAGTCTCTCCTTTTGTGACCGTTTTGCCAGTTTCTAACCCTCTCTACCCTCCCATCTTCCAATTTTCCTAGATTCATACTTCGTACATTCTAGGTTCCGACTATTAATGGATGTTTGCAGTTGTTTCTTCTCATTTTGAGTCATGCCACATCAGCAAATGAAGGTCCCGAAAGCTTGACTCCATCCATGTCTTTGAGGTCAACTCTGCTTTGAGGGGGCAGCTCTTCCCCAGTCACCTTTTGAGTGCTTTCCAACCTGAGGGGCTCATCTTCCAGCACTATATCAGACTGTATTCTGCTGCTATTCATAAGGCTCTCACTGGCTAATTCTTTTCAGAAGCAGACCACTGGGACCTTCTTCCTAGTCTGTCTTAGTCTGGAAGCTCAGCTGAAACCTGTCCACCATGTATGACCCTGCTGGTATTTGAATACCAGTGGCATAGCTTCCAGCATCACAGCAACACGCAAGTCCCCACAGTACAACAAACTGACAGACGCACGGGGGAAGAATTATTGATCCCTTTGAATTATGGTGTTGGTGAAGAATATTGAATAAATCATGGACTGCCAGAAGAACGAACAAATCTGTCCTAGAAGAAGTGCAGCCAGAATGCTCCTTAGAAGTGAGGATGGTGAGACTTCCTCTCACATACAGAGGGACCAGTCCCTAGAGAAAGACATCATGCTTGGTAAAGTAGTGGGTCAGCAAAAAAGAGGAAGACCCTCGACGAGACGGACTGACACAGTGGCTCCAACAATGGGCTTAAACATAGCAAGGATTGCGAGGATGGTGCAGGACCAAGCAGTTTTCATTCTGTTGTACATAGGGTCACTATAAGTCTGACTCAACAGCAAGATTAAAAGTAAAAGGATGGGAAATGTAAACACTGTTTAAAAGAAAGCTGTAGTAGCTTTCAGACAAAGTGAACTTCAAAGTAAAGACAATTGCCTGGAACAAAGAAGCACATAACCAGAATGATAAAAGGGTCAATCTGTCAAGAAGACATGACAATCCTAAGCATATATGCACCAAACGATAGACCTTGAAAATACATGAAACAAAACTGACAGAACCCAAAGGAGAAATAGATAAATCTACAACTATACTTAAAGGCTTCAATATTTCTTTCAGTAACAGATAAAAATATTGTTGTTAGTTACCATCAAGTCAATTTCAATTCATGGCAATAACAGACAGAAAATACCACCAGTCAACTGAACCTAATAGCCATTTATAAAACATTCTAAAAAACAAAAGCAGAGTATACATTTTTTGAAGTGCACATGAGACATTCACCAAAATAGATCATACCCTGATTTATAAAACAAACCTTAACAGATTTAAAAGAATTGAAATACAAAGTATGTCCTCTGATCATGAAGGAATTAAATTAGAAATCAACAACAGAAAGAGAAAAGGATCATTTCCAATTCTAAATAATCTGGGTCAAAGAAGTCTCAAAGGAAAACAAAAAATATTTTGAATAGAACAGAATGGCAATACAATACATCAAAATGTGTGTGATGCAGATAAAAGTGATACTTATGGGGAAATTTATAACAATTAAATGTTTGTATTAGAAAAACAAACAAAAAAAACCCGTTGCCGTCAATTTGGACTCATAAGGAGCCTAGACAGAGTAGGACTGCCCTATAGGGTTTCCAAGGAGCAGCTGGTGGAATCAAACTATGGTTAGCAGCCATAGCTCTTAACCCTTATGCCACCAGTGCTCCTATATTAGAAAAAAAGGTCTCAAATCAATAATCTATGCTTTCATCTTAAAAAACAAATAAAATGAGGAAAATAAGGCCAAAACAAGCAAAAGGAAGGAAATAACAATAAAGAGAAAAATAAATCAATAAAATTGAAAACAGAAAAAGAGAAGAAAATGGATGAAATCTAAAGCTGGCTCTTAGAAAATACCAATACAATTGTTAAACCCCCAGCAAAACTGGTAGAGAATAAAGACAAGGCACAGTTTACCAACAACAGAAATGAAAGTGGGGACGTTGCTACAGATTCCAGACATTAAAGAGATAAGGGAATATTATGAACAATTCTACACACATAAACTTGACAACTAACATTGCTAATATCATTTGATGATTTTTTTGTCTATATTCACGAAGGTATTGGCCTATAGCTTTTTTGTTGTTGGTAGTGGTTTTTTATTTTATCTGTTTCTGTCTTTGGTATCAGAGTAATGCTGGCCTCATAAAATAAGCTGGGGCATTTTCCCTCTTCTTCCCTGAAAGATTGTACAGAATTGGTGTTAATTGTTCTTTAAACATTTGTTAGAATTTACAAGCGAAACAATCTGAGTTGGAGATTTCTTTTTCAAAAGGTTTTTAACTATGAATCCAGTTTTATTAGTGGTTATAGGGCTATTCAGGTTATCTACTTCATCTTAGGTGAGTTTTGGTAGGCTGTATTTCTTTCAGGAATTGGAGCTGTAAGATGTTTTTGTTGAATGCCCAAGTTTGATTCAATTATTTGATCCTCCTGGATTAGGGAAGATACTATTTGATACAGGGCCTTCTGGTTGTCACGGAGAGGTTTCCAGTCTTCTTGGAGCAATCAGGTAGTAGTGGTAGTTGTGGGGGAGGCTCTGGGATAGTGTTAATGTGGTAAGTTTCAGGATACCAGCTTCTGAGACTGGCCCGCACACACCACTGTAGTTACCACAGTCATCGAAAGCCAGGGCAGAGGATTTGAAATGTTCTAGGAAGTGAGCTGGGAATTTGGAGCTGGAGGTAGGGCCAAAGGACAGGGGTGCGCGAGGGTCAGGATAAATGTAAAGCTGGCCAGGGAGTGCCACTAGGTCTCCACCCCCCTCTCCAACTAGATCAACTGCCCTCTCAACCATTCTGCCTTCTGGAATTCCTCCATCCTTACATGCAACAAATTTCCATGCCAAGGTTAAGTGCTGACATGGCATGGCTTCTGTCGACACAACTGAAAGTCTTATTGTTAACTCTTTATTCCTTTGAAGAGAATTTAGCTGCTACCAAAAAAGTTTGGAAAACACTGCCCTCAGATGTCCCAAAGGAGATGACTTGAGATTCTGGCATGGGCGCCTCAGGAAAGCAATGGGCCAGTCTTTCCCAACCCAAGGCAGGGCACTTAAATAGAGTTAGCCTTGGTTTGGAAACAAATTGTGGCATGCAAATGGCTGCAATGCTTCCCCCATTTAGTCAGACACAAATTGAGACTCATAAAGCTGAAAGCAACCTCATAAATCTCCCTACTCATGGCCTTATTTCATAGATGAGGAGACTGTAGTCTAGATACGGGAAGTGACTGGCCCAGGTTCCAAGGTCCCAGCACAGTGCTGTGTACACTACAAATAAAAAGTTTTTATTGGCCTATATATTGAACTATATGAGAGGCAATGTGACACAGTTCCTGCCATCATGGAATTTAAACTTTAGTGGGGGATACAGATATTAAACAATTACACAGGTAATTAAAATGGAAATGAGTGTTACCAAAGAGAAATGCAGGAAGTACAAATATATAGCCTTAAAAAAATCTTCCTAAGACACACTCCACCATCACCATCCCCGCAGTCATAGTGATCAAAACGGAAAATCAGGGAATTATCATATGTGATCTTTTGGTGATTAAGTGAACTTCATGTTGGTTTAACTCCTCAACCTAGAAAGTACTTTTTTTTCTTCCCTACACCTGAAGCACAATCACAGGGAGGTATGTGGAGAACGTCAATTTAGTATTTTTTTTTTAAGGAGCTAGATGAAGAATGGACATTGAAAGAAGTAATGATTCTAGCCAGGAGTGCTTTGTTAGACCAAAATGAAGGAGCCACTGTGAAGTGACTCAAGCCAAGCATGACTGAGATACTGCAGGGGAGATAACCCTGGATCCAAGAAGGCCCTGAAACAGGACCTAGCAACTAACATAAAAACTCCAGAGAGCAGGAGCTCTCTGCTTAATAAACCAGGAAGTTCTGCAGAGCAGGCAATGAGTGAGACACTTTTAATGGGAAATTTCTATAAAGGTTTGATAAGTTATTCTTTTGGGAGATGTTTCCCTGACAACTGGCGTCCTCTTGATGGGAAGTATTTAAATTGTCTGTTTTTCCCTTATACTTTTTCAAGGCGTAGAAACAATCACAAAAATCTGAGACTTGATAAGCGGCCATCATTTAAGCTTTGAAGATGGCAAATTACCACATGGGAGGGTTTAAATAAAACCAGCTCAAGTCTATAGCCCACTAACTGATAATTCTATTATAATAGCAGGTCAGGCTCTGTTAACCCTAACAATCAACAGATGAACAAAACATCAGAATGCAATTCTATATAAAGCATAGAGCTTTCTGCAAGAAAAACAAAATAGAGTCACCTACAAGGTGACTGAGATAACTACTAGAAGAGAAGATGTTCCCAAAAGCTTCTAAACCACATTGCAAAGTGAGGTTAACTGACCAATAGATTTGGGACAGGAAGCAGGAGTGACTGTCCAGAGTTGATACCACAGTGGGTAGGATTCAGGCCACATCAGTACCGAACAGGTCTGGACAACCTGCCTGGGCTTTTGCTCATCATTTCATAACCACTGAAAGTGCTGTATTTGGTTAAGGGTATGGAATTTAAGATTTTTTTTTAATGTTTTCTTTTATGTATTCAGTTTAAAACTCAAAATTCATACCCGCCAATGCTGGTGGGGCAAAAATAATTTATCGTCATCACAAGAGGTAACATTCTAAAGCTAAAGCAGCAGCTACCACAAAGGCTTAATGAAATCATCCTCTTTGGAAATTATCAGTAACAGCACAGTTTAGGTTTGCATGCCCCTAGACCCTTAAGAGCTGGCTAAGTAACCTCAGAAATACTGTTAGCTCAGTAAGTCTGTGAGTCAATGGAAAAATGACAACAATTAATCTCGGGTTCTATGTTTCAATGACTTGCCTGTGAAGAAAGGACGTGATGAAATAAGCACAGATAAAGCTTCAAGTTCTATCTCAGAATCTGATAAAAACATCACTTATTTTTATATATGCTCCCTGCTGTATCCCCAGCACCTAAAACAGGGACTAGCATATTGTGGGACCTCAGAAAAAAATTTTTTAACATAGATATATAATCTCAGTCTTAGACAAAAATTCTGCAAAATTAAAAATGTGCACTGAAAAATCATTATTTTGTTATTCATATTGACATGCATCCATCTCAATGTTTTGTTTTGTTCTTGCTATGGTTTGGTGAAATCAGACAAGTGAGGATCATGGCTACCTTCTATCATTTACTACCTACATGACCTTGGCAAGTGATTGAATACCTCCCTTAAGTGCCTATGGCCTCGTCTCTAATATAAAACCAATAATCTCTTGTTTACAGTGCTTCAGTAAGGATAAAAGGTGGTAATACCATTTCAGAGCCTGTTGAACACAAAAGGTGTTCAACGAATGATGTGCTTGAGAAGGTATGAGAAAACCTCTCACATTCTCCTTTGATCTCAAAAGTGGATCCTGAGTTTGTATCATCCATGTCACTTTCTGAGCTTTCTTCCCTCCCCCTGTCCCTTCACTCATTAATATAAGGACTGTTAACCCTGGCTATTTTTTTTTTTAATATAGATTAGAAATCTCCAGAGGAGATTCTAGCCAAGGAATCAGCTGAATGTGAATCTCCAGTGCGGGGGTGAGGGGACTGCCTTGTGGGGTGCCCCATCTGGCCCTGAGCACCCAGGCTTGATGTCCTCCAGGAGTACAGGCACTTGGGAAGAGAAGAGCACCAAAAAGCAATCAGTCAGGACACAGGGAGCTCAATGCTTCAGAGAGAGATGAAAGGCAGACCCGGCAAGCAAAGGGAGCACCAGGGACAGATGGACAACCCAAATTAGGAGGTCACACCCTCTTCCTCAGAAACATCCTAATTTAACCACTAAATGAAAAGCAGCTTTCAGACGTTTTCTGCAAGATGTGATTTGACAGAAACTTCAAGCGCGCACACACACACACACACACACACACAGAGAGTCTGGAAACCCTGGTGGCATAGTGGTTAACTGCTACGGCTGCTAACCAAGAGGCTGCAGTTCAAATCCGCCAGGCGCTCCTTGGAAACTCTATGGGGCAGTTCTACTCTGTTCTATAGGGTTGCTACGAGTCGGAATCGACTCGACAGCAGTGGGTTGGTTTATATATAGTCTAGTCAATTCTGACCCATAGCAACCCTGTAAGGAAAGAGTAGAACTGCCTCATAGGTTTCCTAGGCTGTAACCTTTATGGGAGCAGATCACCAGGTCTTTTCTCCCACGAATCAGCTAGCGGGGTCAAACTGCTGATCTTACAGTTCGCAGCCAAGCACTTCAACACTGTGCTCATATACTTAAGCTTTCCAAAAGGCAAGTCTGAAATTGGCTGGCTAATTTTGCCTAAACCAAAGGGATAGATCTAAATGCTTCTAAAACCCTCCATTTTAAAAGCAACATATATTTTTTCAATTTAAGTTTAACAATAAAGAAAGACAGACCTAAGTAATATAATCAGAAGGTGAATACTCACAAATCTGAGCAAAAGTATTTCTCTTCAAGAGGGTGCTAATCAAGTATAAGAAGCCTATCTCATCTCCACTTTTTAAATAACCATGTACTACTTCAGTTATTATACAACTTTTAAGCATGTCACACCTTGAGGGACTCAGTTTCTCCATTTGTTTACAAAAAGCAGGGACGGGTTGAATCTAGCAAACTCTAAAACACCGTCCTCTTTTGAAACAGAAATCATTGTTATTTCACTCTAGGCCAAATATTTTATTACCAAATATGCAGACCTTCTAATATGTGGTTCCTCTGAACCGTAAGAAGGCAACAGGGTTTAAAAAAAAATAACACAATGAGTTAATGCAGGCTTAAAGTAAAATGCCCTAGACACCTTGTTCACCCCAAAACAGGAAAGACCACATTTTTTCCTCTCTTTGCCTTTTAATCAAATTTCCATAACTCGATCTTCCAGATGCCATAAGCCTCTTATATTTCCAAAGACTCATCTTAAGATAGAATAAATCTACCTACAGCCTGGGATCTCTCTTGTTAAGTATGTGGTTCTTAAAATCACAAAAGATGAATGCAGTATTGAGTCAACAGCTAGCTTCCCATTGTGGATGGTGGGAAGGCCACCCTGGACTCAGCACTTCATAAAAATCTCAACCTCCTTGCTTAGCCCTTATTGAGGCATATAACATGTAGACAAAGAAAATCCAAGGCTCAAAAAAGGGTGTCGATTTAGTATTGATGATGGGAGAATCACATACAGCTTTATGATATCTACAAATCGTAATCAAGTTAACATACCATTTAACATCCTCAAATAACAACGGAGGAAGAGCCATGAAAACAAAGTGCAGCCAAGACCAGCCTTAAAGGCATAAAGTATTTAGAGTACATGAAGAAAAATACATCTTTCATAAATTCCCATACAAAGAAAACCTTACTATTCATTGAACGCTGTACAAATTCTTCCTATAGGTTTGGTAATACTACATGTACTGGGAATTCAATGTGGCTAGAATATTTAACATTTATTAAGCACAAAGAATGGTAAAGTATATAAAGAGACCATTCGCTCACAGAACGTAAGGATTCAAAAGCATACAATAATCACCAATCTAGGAAACAGTTTCAACTCACTGCTCTACAACAGCCTTGTTCTATTAACCACTTGAAGTGTCCCTGGTTTGCAATAATAAAAGTCCACTTTAAAAAACTGGAGAACTCACTGTAGCCAAAGCACCTACATTGGAAGTCGATAAAAAGAAAATAAGTGGGTTTGTACTAATGAATGAAGTGTCTGCAAAGTGAAACTTCATCTCTCAATATTTCTAAGGGGATCATGAACCCCTCTTTTCTCATGCCAACTCATTTCTTTGGACCTGTCTATAAAAAGTACAATTTATACAATTTTAAAAGGCTTCTTCTAAAATACAGATGTTTAACTACTAACGACTATAAGAACCAATTAGTTTTTTCAACTTAGAAGAAACATACAAAGGAAGCCGAAATGTTACTGAAAACACTTAATGAGAAACTCAAATTGTCAAAATATAATCTGGAGGTTGGTGAAAAGTAATCTCAGTCCTCCTAGCCATTAACTTAAAATTATTTAAGAATCCAGTCTCTAATAAACATATGCAAAAAGATATTTAAAAAAATTCTAGAAGTATACACCTGAATAGGCAAATACTTTATTTCTCCAATTTCCTTTGGAATATGTTCAGTTCACAAGACATAATATGATCTAGTACATTGCGTAAATGGATTTATTTGGAAAGCCTCCTTTCATTCATTAGCCTGAAACATGCTTGTTTCCTGTATTCCAGAGAAGACCATATATATATATATAGTTTTTACAAGATTTACTTTGCATGTTTCTCATGTGATCAGACATTGGCAGGGTCACCCGTGGTGTGGTAACGACTGAGCAGTAGCAAAATGTTCACTTGCTCGAATGCTCGCAAGCCTAAAATTACCCACCCTTAGCTTTCAGGGGAAACCCTGGTGACGTAGTGGTTAAGTGCTATTATGGCTGCTAAGCAAAAGGTCGGCAGTTCGAATCCACCAGGCACTCCTTGGAAACTATATGGGGCAGTTCTACTCTGTCCTGTAGGGTTGCTATGAGTCAGAATCGACTCGATGGCAGTGGGTTTGGTTTTCGGTTTTTTAGCTTTCAGGTGTTACCTCCCCAAGGGTTCCGTTAAGTTTCAAGAATTTTACCTTAAAGGGATAATAGCCCCATTCTTCATATTGTTCAGCTTCTTGGATTATTTGCTCAGCATACAGATTGAATAGGTATAGTAAAAGGATACAACCCTGATGCACACCTTTTCCTGACTTTAAACCACTCAGTATCCCCTTGTTCTGTTCGAACAACTGCCTCTTGATCTATGTACAGGTTCCTCATGAGCACAATTAAGTGTTCTGGAGTTCCAATTCTTCGCAATGTTATCTGTAATTTGTTACGATTCACACAGTCAAATGCCTTTGCACAGTCAATAAAACACAGGTAGACATCTTTCTGGTATTCTTTGTTTTCAGCCAGGATCAGTCTGACATCAGCAGTGATTTCCCTGGTTCCACGTCCTCTTCTGAATTTCTGGCAGTTCCCTGTTGTAATACTGCTGCAGCTGCTTTCGAATGATCTTCAACAAAATTTTACTTGCGTGTGATATTAACGATATTGTTCAATACATGAATAAATACTGCACACTAATTTATTTCTGTCAGCAAACGCAGCATCGGGTGAGAGGAAACTTAAAGCCTCCAGTGGCCCAACTGGGTTGCCTTGTTATTGTTGTTGTTACGTGCCATTGAGTCAGTTCCAACTCATAGTGACCCGATGCACAACAGAACACAACACTGCCCGGTCCTGCGCTGTCCTTACAACCATTATGCTTAAGCCCATTGTTGCAGCCACTGTGTCAATCCATCTCCTTGACGGTCTTCCTCTTTTTTGCTGACCCTCTCACTTTACCAAGCATGATGTCCTTTCTCCAGGGATTGAACCCTTCTGATAACATGTCCAAAGTATGTGAGACTTAGTCTCGATATCCATCCTTGCTTCTAAGGGGCACTCTGGTTGTACTTCTTTCAAGACAGATTTGTTTGGTAGTTCCCTGTTGACGTACTGCTGCGGCTGTTTTTGAATGATCTTCAACAAAATTTTACCTGCATGTGATATTAATGATAAAAAAAAATTGTTCAATAATTTCCACATTCGGTTGGGTCACCTTTCTTGAGAATAGGCATAAATATAGATCTCTTCCAGTCGGTTAGCCAGGTAGCTGTCTTCCAAATTTCTTGGCACAGACAGGTGAGTGCTTCCAGGGCTGCATCCATTTGTTGAAACATCTCAACTGGTATTCCGACAACTCCTAGAGCCTTGTTTTTCTCCAGTGCCTTCAGTGCAGCTTGGACTTCTTCCTTCAGTACCATTGGCTCCTGCTCATATGGTCCCTCCTGAAATGGTTGAACGTCAGCCAATTCTTTTTGGTAGAGTGACTCTGTGTATTCCTTCCATGTTCTTTTGATGCTTCCCAAGTAGTTTAGTATTTTCCCCATAGAATTCTTCAATTTTGCAACTTGAGGCTGGAATTTTTTCTTCAGTCCTTTCAGCATAAGAAATGCAGAGCATGTTCTTACCTTTTGGTTTTCCGTCTCCAGGTCTTTGCACATGTCATTATAATACTTTGTCTTCTGGAGTCACCCTTTGAAATCCTCTGTTCAACTCTTTTACTTCATTGTTTCTTCCTTTTGCTTTAGGTATTCAACTTTCAGAGTAAGTTTCAAAGTCTATTCTGATATCCATTTTGGTCTTTTCTTTTTTCCCTATCTTTTTAATGACCTCTTTCCTCATGTATGATGTCCTTGATGTCATTCCACAACTCATCTGGTTTTTGGTCATTAGTGTTCAACACGTCAAATCTATTCTTGAGATGGTCTCTAAATTCAGGTGGTACATAGTCAAGGTCGTACTTTGGCTCTTGTGGACTTGTTCTAATTTTCTTCAGTTTCAACTTGAACTTGCATATAGGCAATTCCAGAATTGGCCCCTGGGCTTGTTCTAACTGATGATATTGAGCTTTTCCATCGTCTCTTCCCACAGATGTAGTCAATCTGATTCCTGTGTGTATTCCATCTGGCGAGGTCCACACGTACAGTCACCATTTATGTAGATGAAAAAACGTATTGCAGTGAAGAAGTCGTTGGTCTTCCAAAATTCTATCATGCCATCTCCAGCATCATTTCTGTCACCACGGCCATATTTTCCAACTACCGATTCTTTTTCGTTTCTAACTTTTGCATTCCAATCTCCAATAATTACCAACACATCCTGATTGCATGTTCGATCAATTTCAGACTTCAGAAGTTGATAAAAATCTTCAATTTCTTCATCTTTGGCTGTAATGGTCGGTGCATAAATTTGAATAATAGTCATATTTTCTGGTCTTCCTTGTAGGTATATGGATATTATCCTATCACTGACAGCACTGTACTTCAGGATAGATCTTAAAATGTTCTTTTTGACTGAATGCAATTCCATTCCTCTTCAAGTTGTCATTGCCGGCATAGTAGACCATGTGATTGTCCAATTCATAATAGCCGATACCAGTCCTTTTCAGCTCACTAATGCCTAGGACATCAATGTTTATGCATTCCATTTCATTTTTGATGACTTCCAATTTTCCTAGATTCATACTTCGTACATTCCACGTTCTGATTATTAATGGATATTTGCAGCTGTTTCTTCTCATTTTGAGTTGTGCCACATCAGCAAATGAACGTCCCGAAAGCTTGACTCCACCCACGTCAGTAAGTTGGACTCTACTTTGAGGAGGCAGTTCTTTCCCAGTCGTCTTTTGAGTGCCTTCCAACCTGAGGGGCTCATCTTCTGGCACTACATCAAACAACGTTCTGCTGCTATTCATAAGATTTTCACTGGCTAAATCTTTTCCGAAGTAGACTGCCGGGTCCTTCTTCCCAGTATGTCTTAGTCTGGAAGCTCAGCTGAAACCTGTCTGCCATGGGTGACCCTGCTGGTATTTGAATACCAGTGGCATAGCTTCCAGCATCACAGCAACATGCAAGCCCCACAGTAGGACAAACTGACAGACTGCTGACAAACATGAGGGGGGCTGGGTTGCCTGGGGGTGAGGAAATGAAAGGAGAGAGAACAGGGTTCCCAATAGTATGTGGGAAACCTAAAAGACAGACTAATTATTCTATTTCACTACGTTAGCTTAAAGGCAAGCAATGCTATTTTAAATTTGTTTTAACTTTCAAATAATTGAGTATGCATATAAGGTAAAGACAAAAATTAAAACGTGCTGAGAAAAAACTACAGAAGGCACAATTACACAATCCAAGAAAAGCAACACATTTGTATCTTGCAGTCAAGATAAATGTTCTGGGAAAGCAGACATGCCTCTACGGTTTGGCTACTTTATGGGTTTACTATGACTAAAAGGACTGATGGCATCTTGGAATCAAGGCACATTCATCCTCATGCCAACATCAACCCAATGATAAGTTTTCTGAAGAAGGTAGCTTTGTTGGCTAAGGCCCTGGCCAAGTCATTCCTCTTTGTTTTGGAGGCAGTTTCACTTCATACAACATCACCACATCTCTTCTAGTTGACTTGGGAAAGGTGGGTGTGGAGAGGCGCTAAAGGAAACATCCTCTGTGGAAATTCCAGGCCTTTCTGCTGCTTTCAGGTACACAAGAGTTTACCATAGTCATTAGATTCAGGGAAGAATCACATAGTGCAAAAAGCAATATTCAGAGGAACAAAGCCTTAACGTGAATAAAATAAGACTGTGCTTTGTTATTCTCATCACTCATATACAGCATGTTCTAAATTAAATACGGATTCTTCAAATCATTATACTAACTGGGGGCAACAAAATTATGATGTTGTTTAAGGGCCAAAAATCATTCTTATTTTTAACAATAAAATTTGTAACAGACCTACTTATTTCTGTATACAAGGCAGTTAAATGTTAGTTTAGAAATCTTAGAACAGATAGTTCAACCTATTTCTTAAAACCCTACATAAATATATACACTGATTAAATATTGCAAATATTTTGGGAGCACTTGAAAGCACTGATTTGTATTTCAGACACCAATTATTAAAAAACAAAACATTCGATTTATTAAGCAGTGTAATTCTGGGAGATCTTTCACTTTAAAATTTCAGTTACCGTCATAATAAAAAATATGTTGGCAAAATGAGGTTTACTTTTCAATTATATTGTAATCTGTTGCCCTTTTTTCTACCTGCCAGTGTGCATGAGACTGCTGTTCCAATTAAGGCAAAATATAAAAATCCCCTATGGTTCAATTTCCTTTTAAGTCAAATGAGAAAAGTGTAAAAGATTATTTCCTACCTCTCACAACTTTTCAGAACAAGTAAAACTTATAAAGCATTTTGCAAAGACAAAAAGCCTGTACAGGAATAAATGAAGATCATCTGAGCATTAAAGAAAAATCATGAAATAAAAAAAAAAATTATTTCCAGCCATTTGTATTTATCTTCTTTTGCAGCCAACTTTTGAGAAAGTTGTTACCATAAAAATAATTTGGGTCAATAATGACAAAAATTATGCCAAAATTATAATAATTCTGATTGCTCAATGATTCAGTCCTACATTTTACTTTTTTGATTGGTATTTTAATGCTTAATGCTGCTATTAAGAGGCATATTAACCTACCTTTTAACTTCAGACAATCCTCTTTAACCAATATTTTTATTTATAAAATGATACTAGACATAACAAATTTTCTGTCACAATAATTTCTTTGCATTTGTAAATCTTCTACTTTGTTTCTCCTTTAATATTCAATAAAAAATTATAAAGCCATATATGTTGTGTTAATGAGCATTACAAATAATGGAATCCAAGTAATCACAAGCCTCAAGACTCGAAATTCTGTTTAGTTTTTATTCTTTTCTTCTTTCTAGTCATCACAAAAAGGTAAAGATCTTTAATTTTAAAGGTCATAATTCCAAAATGAGAAACTAATAATGTTAATTTTGTAATCCTGAAATGCATGACTGCTTCACTGAAACTAATCTCTTTTAAGAAATAAAGGAATAACTTTTAAAAAAAAAAAAAGACCGTCGGGCAATTGCACAGGCAGGATAAATAATTCTAATCAAAATTTTTATTTTATAAATACTCTTTCTTTTTTTTTTTTTTTTTAGTCTCCTGTATTTTCAAATGTATTTTACAACAGCCACAATCCCTAGAGAAGCGTTTTTAATAAACACTCTTTGAACTAAGGAACTGTCTCAGATTGAAGACTAAGGAGACATGATGACTAAAAGCACGGTGGGATCCTGGCCAGGATTTGGAACAGAATAAGGACATTAGTGGGAAACTGATGAAATCCAAACAAAGTCTGGAATTTACTTAGTAGTTCTGTACCAATGTTAATTTCCTGGTTTTGATAAGTGCTCCATGGATAACGCAAGACGTTAACAGAGGAAACTGCGTGAAAGGTATATAGGAACTCTCTGTACTATTTTTGTAAATTTTCCATAAATGTAAAATTATCTCAAAATAAAAAGTAAAAAACAATAAATTCTCTGAGAAAGAAAACAAATTGTGACATTATTTTATTAAGAATCTAAATCTTCTAAAATAATGTTGACTGAAATACTCAACTTGGTCAGTGATAGTGAAATGAGTCCACTAGATGGCACCCTATTTTCTTCAGTGACCAGCGAGGTGATGTGACACCTCTTTTCGCACATCTATCATCCCTCAGGGAAACCCTGGTGGCGGAGTGGTTAAGTGCTACAGCTGTTAACCAAAAGGTCGGCAGTTGGAATCCACCAGGCGCTCCTTGGAAACCCTATAAGGCAATTCTACTCTGTCCTATACGGTTGCTATGAGTCAGAATTGACTTGACAGCAATGGGTTTGGTTTTTTTTGTGATCATCTCTCAGGGAGCCCTGGTGGTACAGTGGTTAAGAGCTACGGTGAGTTATGGTTGCTATGCTAACCAAAAGATTGGCAGTTCAAATTCCCCAGCTGCTCCTTACAAACCCTATAGGGCAGTTCTACTCTGTCCTATGGGGTCTCTGAGTCGGAATGAGTTGGAATTGACTCAACAGCAACGGGTCTGGTTTCATTTGGTTTTTGGATCATCCCTCAGAGAGCCCTGGTGGCGCATCGGTTAATGCACTGGGCTGCTAACCAAAGGGTGAGAGTTTGAAACCACCAGTCCCTCCACAGAAGAAAGATGTGGCAGTCAGCTTCAGTAAAGATTACAGCCTTGGAAATCCTATGGGACAGTTCTACTCTTTCCTATAGTCATTTTGAGTTGGAATCAACTCAATGGCAGTGGGTTTGGTTGAGTTTGGTTTGGTTATCATTCCTCAGAGTCCTGGTGGCACAATGGTTTAAGCACTCAGTTGCTAATCAAAAGGCTGACAGCTCAAATCCACCAGTCACTCCGTGGGAGGAAGATGTGGCAGTCCACTTCTGTAAAGATTTACAGCCTTGGAAACCCTACGGGGCAGTTTTATTCTATCCTATAGCGTCACTATGAGTTAGAATGGACACGATGGCAGTAGGTTTGGTTTTAGGATCATCCCCCTCACCTGAATCAATTTTCCCCCAGCCTACTTTATAGTTTCAATGGGTACCACACCTTCTGCATAAGAGTCTATGATTTGACCCTCACTGTATAAAACAATGCTTGCTTTATTTTCTTGTAGTGTCTCAAGATTCAAGCTTAACTATCATTCCGGAATTTCAAGATAAGGTTTATTGATCCAGTCATTTGACATATTTACTGATCCTTTACTTTGTGCCACCATTATTAGCTCCACTGTCTGCAGCAACCCATTTTCTTTAGAGTTGACCAACGTGAAAACTTTCCACCCTTCTGCAAACTTTAAAACCACATGAAATCCAGAGAACTCCTTTGAATAAGGAGTGAACAAATGCTTTCCACTCTTTCTGATGACAAACACCCCACTGACCTCTGTAACTCAAATGATACGGAATAATTGCTTCTAGATTGTTTTTATGTCAAAACGAAAAACCTAGGTTCTTTCTGAAGTTAAGGCCAAACAGCAATTGTTCACTCGTCGTGGGGAATTTTAGTTATCTGCTATTTTTCCTTGTCCATTCGATAGCCCCCTGATAAAATATTCTTATCATCCATACTCCTCTGCTTGCCATTTCTCTTTGTTGAAAAGTTCTATTAAACCCAAGGCATCAGGTTCCATTTCAATACTGACATTGCATTTTAGGAAAGACATTCCAAGCATCACTAATAAGAATTAAAAAAGAAAAATCAGGATTGAACCCGTTCAGGGTCTTACATGTCAAAATGAAAACTGAGTCATACCGTTAACATATTTCTAAAGTTCAACATTTAGACTGAAAAACATCCAGTCTCTGAATTTTACCAAATAGGCACTTACAGTACTTCGGAATTAACTGGAAATACTGATTCTTCATAAGAGGGACAATACTTATAATATCTCGCCCTAGCCAAAACCAGAAGGCATAAAAACACCCTCCATTTGGAATAAGGTGGTAAGCAAAAAAAGGTCTTAGTCAATTTTCAAGCCAAATGTTCATATAAATCCCTTTCTTTACATTCATTTTTCACCCTCACGTTTAAAAAAAAAAAAAAAAAAAAAAACCTCTGATGAGTAGAATGCTATAACCAGATTGGATTTAAAAACTTATTTCCTTTTAAAAACAATTTGCTCTAATTGTGAAAGCAAAATTCTTAAGTGAAATTATTCCTAAATATATCACAAAGGTCTACAGTATGGTGTTTTCTGGCGCTAGCAACTTCATCTAAATTTACCACCAGTTTTAAGGCGGAGGGGGGGGAAACAAACCCGTTGCCGTCAAGTCAACTTTCATACTGACCCTATACCTATAGGCAGAGTAGAACTGTTCCATAGAGTTTCCAAGGAGCGCCTGGTGGATTCGAACTGCCGACCTTTTGGTTAGCTGCCATAGCACTTAACCACTACTCCACCAGGATTTCCTTTTAAGGGAAAGGCATTGAGTAAATCTGTTCTCAGCACCTCTATCTCTGAACAATAGGGCTGTTAAATTTAAGACAAAGTTAACTGCAACTTTAAAAGCAAAGATACACTTTTTCGTGCTGAACTGAAATTAAACCGAGGAAAATTTCATAATACATGCTTTAGGAAGAATTCAAATTTATTATTTCTAAACCATTAAATTTCTTACCAAACAAACTAAACTGTTCATCAACTTGCCTATGGATTTAAACTTATTTAAATAAATATCCCATTCAATTAATTGCTCAAAGACCTTCAGATATCAAGAAAACCTGAGGCTTTGTTTTCCCTATTCATGCTATTCAAACTCACACTTCAAGATATTTTCATATTTATTTACCACACATTACATAAATACTAAAAGAGGAAAATTACTTATCCAAAGCTTTATCCAAATTAATAACTCAGATTATCTTCCAAATATATATAAACATTTAACAGTGACCTAAGTCACTAGAAATTCTAAATAATGAGGGATAAAGAAAACAGAACAGGAAAATAAGCTTATTTAAATATTTTAGATAAAAATTAAATATGCAGGCATATCCTAGGTTTAGCATAGTTTGATATCTTTTTCAAGATAAAACAATAAATGACATCATAATCCCCAAGACACAGCTAGATAAACCCATCTTTAATTTATGACCTGAATATTTCTTTGAACAAATACATACCTACTACATTACACACACTGAATTATAGGCTCTGGTATTAAAATAATGACCCACACAGTGTCAAAAGTTTAAGTCTAAAAGGGACAAGACACAAGTGAATATCCTGTGTCAATAAAAGCAAGACAGATGCTATGATAGAAAAAGACAGTCAAGTCCTTAGTCTGGGGTCAAGTGGGGTTAGGAAAAAGGTGTTTCAAGAAAAATACATTAACATTTTAAAATATTTTCTACAAGAACAAAAAACAAAACATTTTCTGATAAACACTCAGATAATTAAAAATTCTAGAATGGAGTATCCTGTCTTTATACATTTTGGTCAGTTGCATTTTGCTGTTTATATACTATGCTCTTTCATTAAAAAAAAAAGTCTCTTTGTTTATAAAAAGGATGGTTGGTCAGTTCTTATAATTTTATACCATGATAAGGAAACAAAACCTAAAAAATAAATTCAAACAAAACTTTTGTATCTCCAGCTCACAGAAATCACCACCAACCTTATTATTATTATTTTAATCAACTGTTTGTTCATGCTTACCACTGCACAGCAATGGTATTTCTTCAACGCAAAACCACAAGCAAGCTTATCTGCCAAGAATCCCCCCACCCAGCCAGGATGAAGTAGAAAAGGAGCCATACTTGAAAGAGCTCTATATAACTTCTCCAAGATGACTCCTTTAGGTAAGAGACAGAACTTTTTAGGGGTAAAAAGAATTACTTCCAAATCTCCCAGAGGGAACCCTTAGTTATTACCAATTCAGCTGCCCTTTATACTAAAGTAACCTTTAAATAGTTCTCCTTCTACTTATATCCCTTCTAAATTCACTATTGTTACTCATTATGAGTTCACTGATATTAGTCAGCGCAAGTCAGTTAGTCACTGTATTTTTTAAACCACCAATATCCCCCCTTTCTTTTTCTGGTTTTTCCTTCCTTGGGTATTTTGCAACATTTAAGATGAGTAACTATACCCAAGAAATGCTGCTGGGCTTTTTTTGTTTGTTTGTGGTTTAAACAGTGACCATATCCCCATTAATAAAAGGAGTGTAACTCTTCATGGGCACATTTCCTCTCATGAAAAGGTGATACTTCCATTTCAGGTCACTACCTTTGGATTAAAAGTTTATTCTACATATTTTGTTTGATCACCAGTTCTCTTAAACTAATTTAGAAATAGTTCACACGATCCAATTGTTTCTTCATTTCTTTATCCAAACAAGAAATGGGTCAATGGGTACCAAATAGGTACCGTTTTGACAAAATGGCCCTAGTCTAGTATATACATTTCTGTCAGTCACAGGTGGGGCAGGGGTGGATTATCCAATAAGCCAGGTACACATGGGCTTGTTTTTACTAATAGTAATCTGTAGTGTACAATTTCACATGGGTTTCACCACATCCTTGAATTTAAGAAATGGAAAGGTGGAAGAATGTGGTTGCAAATGGCAAAAACTAGAGGTCACCTTTTAGCTTGGCTTTCACACTTGGATCTTGAAAAAAGTCTTCACCATTAATTTCTACACTTTCTTCTCTCTCATGTGTGTGTAAGAGGGGAGGGCAGGGGCAAGAGGGCAGGGCATGAACTTTGTGTTGCAGTGAACATCCTCTCCAAACAATCTTTCCAATATGCTTATAACGTGCTCATTCTCAATTTAATAATGTGCACTTCTTAAATAATTTATAGCAATTATGTGACTAACCAGAAGCTTTGTTTAGTTTTGTAAAATCTGACAAAATGATAGAAAATACATCATTCAGAAGACAGTGTAGAACACTTAAGATTTGGGCATTCCATTGTACCTCAAAAGGAAAAAAAAAGTGTAAATAAACACTGAACTTACAATGCCGAAGCATTCAGGGGAAAGTATTTTTTGAAATTACATTCCCATCGAGTCAATTCGGACTCATAGCAACCCTGTAGAACAGAACAGAACAGAACTGCCCCATCAGGTTTCCTAGGCTGTAATCTTTATAGAAGCAGACTGCCATATTTTACTCCCGTGGAGTGGCTGGTGGGTTCAAACTGCTGACCTTTTGGTTAGCAGCTGAGTGCTTAACCACTAGGCCAAGTATATTGAATGTGGACTATATGAATAGACCAAGGAATATACCATGGACTGCCAGAAAAACAAGCAAATCTGTCTTAGAAGAAGTATAGCCAGAATGCTCCTTAGCAATGAGGATGGTGAGACTCTCACTTATTTTGGACATGTTATTATGGGGGACCAGTCCCTAGAGACAGACATCATGCTTGGTAAAGCAGAGGGTCAGCAAAAAAGAGGAAGACCCTCAACAAGATGGACTGACACAGTGGCTGCAACAATGGGCTCAAACATAGCAACAGTTGTGAGGATGGTGCAGCATCAAGCAGCATTTCGGTCTGTTGTACACAGGGTTGCTATGATTCAAAACCAACTCAAAGACACCTAACAACATTTTTTGAAATGCATCAAAAATAAGATGAATTAACATATGGCTAGATGGATAGCCAGATATTTGATAAAGCATGTACATTAAAATGCTAGTAAACTAGGTGGTAGGTATATGTGTTTTCACTGTAAAATTTTTTCCACTTTGCCAGAGATTTGAAAATTTTCAGAAAAAAATGTTAGGAGAAAAAACGGGGTAAATTTATTTTTTAAAGACATACACACACACAAAAGCACTAGTTAAAAATTTCTAAAAGCATTTCCTCTTGCCTCCATATCAGTATCAACAAAGCAGAGTCCTTGGCTTGCACCTGCCTTCTAAAGTGATCCCTCACTCTGGGGGGAAGGTCTGTCAAGGCCCATTCACCTGACTGACTTCTGAGAATCAGCTGACCAGCCATTTGGCTGAGCTTAAGTGTGTGCCTCCTCCCTAGTCTTCTGTTGCAAGAAGCAGGACAGAACCAGCTGCCACTGCAGCAGACTGGAAACTTGGCCCTCAGTCCCCACCTGCCCTCCCTTCTTTCCATTCTCTGACTCCATTATTGAAGCACCGGAGGGTCTAGGGTTCTCCAGGGAACCACACTTCACAGCACACAAGCATTTCCCCAGACACCAGGTTTTTCTGGAAGCTTCTGGGCATTTTCCTAAGCTTTCCTCCTCCCCTCACCCACCCAGCAGCACCTACGCAGCTTTCCTTAGTGGAAAGCAAAAAAGCAGCAGAGAAAGGCAAACCTCCCCACACTCCTCTGAGCCCAGGCAGGATAAAGACATTTTTAGTGGTAGAGCCCGAAATGGAACTGCCTCTTTGGTCAGACTGGAGACCACACACTATGTACCCACATTCCTGGCTCACTGAGTGGCTCCAGGAACCTGCAGGGATAAGGAAAAGAGAGGCTCCCAGCCTCTTTTGCTCCTCACCCTTATCCAATAATAAAACGGGTGGGAGGGAAAGAAGCTCATTCTCACAGCTCATACCTACTGAAGACAGGAAACTGCTAATCTTGAAGCATCTGTCAGGACAGTAATCCCAGCCACTATCCAAATCAGGCCTCTCCATTTGCCTCATTGTTTTGTTCATAGGGAAAAAAAAAGTCAAGAAAAAGTGAAAGTAACACTATATGATTCAGATTCTCCCAAACCACGTGTTCTTTCAAGTCAAACCTTTGTCTTCCGGTTCTCTGGCAACCCTCTTTGGACTAAACCCAGACCACAGAGCATGCTGCTGCTGTGGCTGTTCTTTGGCCAAAGCTGCTTGAACTCTGAATTGGGCCTGGAATCCATATAGAAGCTGATCTATGAGAAAAGCCCACAGATTCCAATGAGAAAACATATTACTAACCCTAATGATCTAATAGGTCATTCATCCTTTCACTGTTACAGCAGCTCCCTTCCCATCCTGCTCCCTTTCCCCTTCTCTTCCCTCTGGGCATTCTAGAAAAGTTTAGGAGAAAATGTCATCATTTTTTTTTTCAGTGAGCACCTGACCACATGTCTCCCTCCATGCAAGCAGGACTGCAGGGCACCCAGCTTCAGCAGGCACACTGTCCCTAAGGGGCAGTCTGGGGAACTATAACTCTAAGAGAGAGCTGGACATGATATTTGTGGAGAGAGGGATGTCAGGGGAGTTTGAACCTAAACCACTTGTCCTGGAATTTCAGTTGAGGAAATTCCATGATTTGAGAGTATGAAAGACTGATATTAAGTAGCACAAACAAAAAGTATTTGCTAGCATACATGACTCAGATTTTATTTTTCTGAGTTCTCTATGGTTTGGTTGTTTTACCTCCCAAGAAACGCTTTTTTATAAGAAAACTTTACCAACGGGCACACTACCTTCATTCTACATTTTGGATACTCTACATCTCCAGATCAACATTTTGATATTAAAAAGCACAACCAAACACATAGCTGGGTAATTTTCCTTCTTGAAAACGAACACCCTAAAATTAAATTGCTTTGAAGATTCAAGAACAACATTTAAAAGGCACTTGAAACCACTGCTTGGGACAAACTTTGTCATTTTAAGCACACATGACATTTTCATAGCAGGAAGGATTCCAATATCCTTTTCAAATGGTATGCTGAATTGGCTTCTAATTCAAAGTAGGCTGCTGATATCTAGTCTTTTAGCAAAAGAAGGATATAACACAAGACAGTCTAGGAGACTGAACACTATGACTATTATAACAAAGGCAGAAAAAGGAATAATTCATGAATAGAGGGAGTACACAGGCATTACAAGCAACTTCGACTTCATGAATGGTTCCTCACGGGTTCCTCCTCTCCAAACCTCTCCATTTTTCTGAAATGCAGAAGTTACTTACTCTAAAGAGACTACACTTGTAAGAAGAACAGTAACTCCTAAGTTAACAGTGAAAAAAAAGGCAGAGCAAACTTTTATTCACCCAGCCTTCCTTTCAGAAAAGGCTAAACTCAAAGGAAACTGCATATTTTCTAAAGCTTATGATTTCAACTTTCCATTGTAAGAATTATTACATAAGGGAATGGACTGGAATGTCCAAGACTCTTTCCTCTGTAATTGAAATGTAATGAACATTTCTCTGTCTTGGCCTTAGAGAATAAAAAACATGGACTTGGTAACTGGATTTCCCAATAGCTCAGGACTTCTTGGCTTTTGGAAATCTATATGATTCAGAAGAAAAGTCTCTATTTGCATTTCACTGGAGGCATTACTCAGGTATATGAAATCACAAACAAGATGGGAAGTATATTTGCATACAGTCCTATGTTATTTACATACTCTTCCAAACTGCAGTCTACTGGGGGGAGGGGAGTAAAAACTTGGTTCCTAAAACTGGTAAGGGTGGCATGTCATGATTTTTCTTACTTCTGCCCCATCTCAATTAATTCATACCTAGTGCCGCTATCACCTACATGGAGAACTGTTCCAGAGGTACGGGAGATCAAAAACCGGAGGAAAGCAAATATTTGAGGTTTTATCTTCGGCATGCCCTCACAGAGGATACTGGCCTAGGAAAGGCTGAAGTTGGTACACCCAGGTACAATCTTACAGGAGCCTAGCAAATAAATGAGAAAGAAGAGACCAAACATTGAAAAAGGTCATGGTTCAAGAAATAACCTGTGGCCCCAGGCTGAAGTCAAATAACTCTTCAAAGTCCCCAAAATCACACGCTCGTGAGCGTAGCAGGAATTCAAACTATGAAATAGTACCCAAGCTAGCCCTGCCCTTCTCATTCCTCCTCGCCCAAAGGGCCTCTTCTGGCTCATGCTTCATCCCCAAATCTAGCTGTAGGATCTGCTGAGAAATAACCGTTTACATGGTACTTGCTCTGAGGAGTGTGAAGTTCTCTCCCTCTCAGGGATATTCGTGTTTTAAGAGGAAGCATCAGAAATGCTTTAAGACTACAAGAAAAAAAGTGCCAACAGAACCCCTGTGGACTCCTGGAGGCCAGAGATGACTTTTCCCAACAGCCAAATGCTCCCCCCCTTCCCACTTCAGGAGCAGCACCACCATCTTGATGCATCCGCAGTGGAAACAACACTGCCTTATTACTTCTCTCTGGTGTTGTGCAGAGGCTCCCCAGGTTTACTGCTTCTCCCCTCAGCCCAGGAGCTCAAACCCAGCACCAAGGGAGACAGCAGGGCCTCCTCAAACAAGCCTTCTCCTGTCCTTGTCTAAAAAAAGAAACACAGTAAACACACTTAACAACTCTTAGAATTATCTAGCCTCTCTGGCTTTTTAATGTCTGGATAACAACACAGGACATCTCTATAAACAATTCCTGAATTAGAATCAGTATCTGTCCCTATAAGTTGCAAAGAGATGAAGGAAGCTTTGACAGAGTGTCCTTTGGAGCATTATTTAGATCGAAGTGGTTGGGAAGAGGCACACTGTATACATACAACAGACTGGATATGGACAATTCCTACTATTAATAGCAAACACTCCCTAGACTGGGGGGCGGGGAGAGAGTCTGAATCCAAAAAAGGGGTATATGTGAAGGTAATAATACTTTCCCATTACCCCATTAGTCTGTAAATAACACAAGTAACCTCAAGCTTCAGCTTCCTTACTTTTAAGTTGGAGGATTCTGCACATTATCTCATGAATGGCTTATTCTAAGGGTTGTAATTTTGTGCTTACAAATTTCACCTCCCGGGCTAAATCTGAATCATGGTAACTCACCCCACTCATTTTCTCTTCCTTCACCACCTGCCTGTAAACCCTTTGCCATCGAGTCGACTCATAGTGACCCCAGAGGACAGAGTAGAACTGCCCCATACGGTTTCCAAGGAGCAGATGATGGATTCGAACTGCCAACTTTTTGGTTAGCAGACAAGCTCTTAACCACTGCGCCACCAGGGCTCCACCAACTGCCCAAGGGAGAGCCAAATCTCATAATGACACAAAGGGAAAAGAAGCAATGACAAAAGAAGTTATTACGGTCAAGCTTAAACCACAAATGAAGAGTACAGATTTTTTTAGAGAAGGGTATATGAAAAAAGGGGGAAAAAAACACAAAAGGAAGAGGCCACCAAGACAGGGGCTTCATGAAGCACAGGGGATAAGCATGGGCAGGCAAGAGGCCTTCTCCTTATCCTAATGGAAGAAGGTCTGGGCTGTTGTGAAGCCAATCCCACTGTACCATCTGGTCCTTTCTCATTTTCTTCCATGTGCAAAAGTGCTCTGAAAACTTTAAACCACCCTCTAGATGACATGAGTTTGACTTTTTACTATGTATCTCAGCCCTCAATGTCACGGTCAGCTGGGGGATCTGCTCCATGTTGTCCTTATTCAGGAATGCAGGGTGATGAGCAGCCAGTTTCTAGAATAATGCCAGTCACTGTGGCAAAGGGGAAAATAACTTTTGATGGTTTTCACACTGACAATTAAATGCTGTAGAACAGAAATGACACATGTCACTTAACACTCAAAACTCACTGGCCACAACCAGTTACATGACCCCACCACACCATAAAGGACCAGGAAGTGCAATCCTACCTTATTCCCAGAAAGCAGAGTGCTTTCCAAAGTACTCACATCCTCCACCTTCTCTCCTATGATTATACTGTACTTCTAGCTCAGGCCAACCCACTCATGTATGAAATCTTTCTTGCCTCCGCTCTGTCTTCTCTACCATAAAATGTTTCTCTTTCCACTGGATCATTCTTAGCATACAAACATCCCTACAATCACTTCACTTCTCCCACCTTAGAAACAAAAACAAAACCCTTGACCTCACCTCCCCTTCAATCTATGGTCCCATTTCTCTGTTCCTATTGACAAAAAAGCTCCTTCAGAGAGTGGTAGCACAGTAGTTAAAGTGCTCGGCTGCTAACCAAAAGGTCGGCGGTTCAAACCCCTCAGCCACTCCGTGGGAGAATTATGTGGCAGTTTGCTTCCATAAAGATTTACATCCTTGGAAACCCTATGGGGCAGTTCTCTTTCCTACAGAGCTGCTATGAGTTGGAACAGACTCGACGGCAGCGGATTTGTTTTCTTAATACTCGCTTTAATTCCCCTCCTGCCACACTCTCTTGAACTCACCTCAGTAAAGCTTGTGCCCCTCTCCATCACTTCACCCAAAACAGTACTTATCAAGGTCTCCCATGACCTTCACATTGACACATCCATTGACAAATTTTCAGGTCTTATCTTACCAGAACTATCGGCAGCATTTCAAACAACTAAACACTCTTTCCTCTTAAAACACTTGTTATACTTGACTCCCAAGACGTTACTTTCTCTTTTATCACAGATTCTTGGTTCTCTTTCACTGGTTCCTTCTATGCTCCTTTACTGTGAACAGGAGGGTGTCTGAAGGTTCAGTCCTGGGCGGTCCTCAAGCCACCCCTTTTTCTACCTACACTCATTCCCTTGGTGACCTCTTTTGACCTCATGATTTTGAATGCTATCAATGCAGTGATGATTCCCCAAATGTCTATCTTCCATCTGAACTGTTACTCTCAGAAATACTCAACTACCCAACTAAGTATGCAATATCTCCACTTGGATGTCTAATAAACCCACTGCCATCAAGTCGATTCCAACTCATAGCAACCCTATATGTCTAATGGATACTAGGCCTTTTTTAAGGAATCGATGGCTCAGCTTTAAAAATCATTTAATCCAATCCCTCATTTTAGAAGTGAAGAACCAAAGGCTCCCAGAAATAAACTAATTTTCTAAAGGTTAGAAAGAGGAAAGAATTCTGATCATCTAATGTTCTTCCCAGCCACCTCTACACCTCTGTTAAAAGCATAATACTACAAGGCATTTTAAAAGTGAAAATAAAGGCAAGGAAAGTATAACAAACAGTAAATTAAAACAAAATCTGTGGCGCAATGGATTGCTTTTGTGTGGCCCTTCTAGCCATAGTCATACAACTCCCTCCCAGGTGATTGGGTAGGACTGCGCAAATAAGGTAATTGTGGCCCACCAAGGAGACTGGTCAATTTTGCCATAGTGCTAGGCTTAAAACACAGCCAATTCCAGAGCAGGAGGAGAATCTCACTGCCACTAAGGAAAAAGACCCAGGAGCGGAGTGCGACATTTGGATCCGGGATCCCTGTGCTGAGATGCTCCTAGAGCCAAGAGATTGAGAGAGAGAGAAAGCTATAACACTGACGACGGTGAGAAGTGGTGGCAGAGAAACGGCAGCTGGAGAGATCGGAAGGAGACAGCATGGTAGGCTTTCCAGTCTACAGAGCAAGAAAGCTGAGTACCTTCGGGCAGGAGGCTTGCTGGTGGAGTAGGATGCCTCCAGGCACTTAGTAGAGCTAGTTTACCAACCCACAGCACTAGAGCTGAGCACCTTGGGGGCCGAGGCTTACTGGCAGAGTGGGGTGCCTTGAGGCACTTATTCACAGCGCTAAAAGAGCTTTGTAACACTTGCCCAAGCAGGGCAGATTCTGAGGGGTCAGAGAGGTGTGCCTGTGAATACAGCTGGGAAGAGGCTATCCTGATGGAAGAAGTGTATCCTGAGCATTCCTGAACTTGAACTGTAACCTGTTACTTCCCTAATAAACCCCATAATTGTGAGTATTGTCTGTGAGTTCTGTGTGGCCATTACAATGAATTATCAAACCCAGCAGAGAAGTAGAGTGCCATGAAAGGAATAGTTGGTGTCAGAATTGGTAATGGTGATGAGGAGGGCATGTCTGACCTCTGCCTCATAGGAACCAGTCTCGGGCTGTTAATCTTGATTCTACCTCCCCTTTGTGAATTTACAGGAGGCCAAACAATGCCCCCATGCCATTATTACATAAACTTTAGTATGTGAAAGTTAAAATGGCAAACAACTGGGATAACTAACAAGCAATCCACAAAACCCTAATAAACTAATAGTAGATGACAACTTTACTTACTCATTTGTGGAGTTTTCAGTTCGTTCTACCATGGAGTCAACTTCATTCTCAAGACACTTCATCTACAGCCTCAATACGAGAAAGGGATGCTGACAGAGTAGGTAGTTTGGGTCTCTGGAGCTGATGAATTGGTAAGAACGGCTTGAAATCGATGCAGCATTCACAAGGGTGGTTCTTCACAAGTAGGGATGCAAAATGATTACCTCACTACTGAGAAGTGTGTTTTCATGTTTGTTTTATCTTTTTGATTTCCCAGCAACATGTCAAGGGAAAGTTTCATAGGGAGAGAAACTCATCTTCTCCTTATTCAGAAATGGAAACCTGGTGGAGAAAAAAAATAGCTCAGTTAATACGCCTAAGCAACGGTCACTTAGAGTGCCATTACAGGTAACTCAAACTATGTTTTTTTAAAGGTGTGATCCACCACTTACAAACAAGTTACAATACTATAGCATAGACAGATGTATAAAAGACATTTATATATTTAATCATGCCAACTGTAACTGTATCTCAACAAATTATCATATAACTGTAAATTCAACATAATCACCTTCTCCCTTTGCTTCCTTATATGAAAAATGTGGGAATTGAACCAGATCATTTTTATTAATTTCTCTCAGATAATTCTTACAGGAGGAGCATGAGCCACATGTTGAAAAGCCCTGGTTTAGATATCCCTAGGATGTTCTAATAGTCTATGATTGTAAAATACAACCTAACCGTGACCAGAACAGATATTAAATTATGGGTATAATAAGTTGTTGGTACTCCAAGGTCAGCATAAATATGATCAGCATAAGTATGTACTATATTTAGATAAAAAGAATACATATAAGATATAAGGAATAAATATAAAGACTGAAAGGCAAATCGGTGCTAAAAATTACGGCAACAATTTACTTTTAGGAATAATGGACCAGGTACTTGGGGCCAACACTCCCACTGAAAGTAGCTGAAGAACCTGAGCAAAGTAAAAGAAAGCATCTTAAAGTCATCAAAGAGCACTGAAGATGGTGAGCAACTACCTGAGTACTGAGTCTGAAAGTGGATGGGTAGGATACTTGGGGCTGTTTTTGCAGGGCGGCGGGGGCGGGGCGCGGTGTTTGCTGATACTATTGGAAGCTGAGAGGATGAAGGTCATGTCTGATGGCCTCTAGCAGGGAAAAAAAAACAGACACTGGGGACCACCACGGTTAAGTCACCTCGCTTTTGAATAAAAAAGTGAACAGAAAGTAACCAGCTCTCATATGAACTTACAGCTGGGCTTTAAATTATCTGGGTGGCTCATAGAGTTGGATTACTATGGTTCCAAAAACCTCATACCTGCAGGCACCTGACAGAAGAAAACAAAATCACTCTCTAAAGTCATATGACATCATCCTGGGTCTCAAATTACTTCTAAAAGTTTTTCAAACACAATATTCTGACACAGTCAAAGATAAACATTTATGCATGAAGAAACCATGTGCAAGAAAGAACAGAAATGAGAGACAAGACGAAAAAAACAGAAGGACTGTAAATATTAGAACTGCCAGAACTGAAATGTAAAATAACTATGCTTAATATGTACAAGGAGCTAAAAGCCAAACCTGAAAATTTCAATGGGGAACTGGAAACTAATTTTAAAAAATGATAATAGATTTGAAAAAGAATATAAATTCTAAACCTGAAGACATAATTTTAAAAAATTAGAAATTCAATGGATGAATAAAGAATTAGTAAACAGAAAGGTAAGTCAGATAAAAAAGAATTCATAATGAATTACAGAGGAATAAGGATGAAAAGAGCAAGAAGAGGTAGAGTAGGTAGTCTCCAAAGGCAGGACACAACAAACCATGCTTCCCAGCGTCCATGTCCTTGTGCAGCCCTCTCCCGCATTAAATCTGGGTTAGCTCCTTGATTCAAGTTACCTAAAGGAATGAAGAAGTAACACTGTGCTAGTTCTAGAGCTATGTCTTAAGAAAGCCTGGCGGCTTCCACTTTTGTGCTCTGGGAGCCCTGAGTCACCATCTGAAGCCAAGCTGCCTTGCTGGAGAGACCGTATAGACAGGCCATGATAAAAGGTCATTTGAAAAACAGAGGCCCTGAGACTAAGATGTCCTGGGGCACCCTAGTTGAGCCCAGGCTTCCAGTTGTCCCCACCAAGGACAGCAGCATGTGAGAAGGCATCTTCAAAGAAGTCCCAGATGTCTTCTGACTGCAGCTGCATGACAAACCCCAAGCAAGACCAGCAGAACAACCATCCAACTGAGCCCTAGTCTACCCACTGAATCACTACAAATAATGAACTTGTTGGTGTTTTAAGTCACTAATTTTCTGAGTGGTTTATATGCAATAATAGATAACTAAAACAGGAGGAGACAGAGGATACACTAAGAATGTTTGACCTATATTTAACTGGTGTCTCAGAGAGAGATACAGGAATGAGAAAATGGTCTAGAAACAGTATTTTAAGATGATAACTGAGAATTTTCCAAAACTGATTAAAGATATCATCTCAGATTCAAAAGACTAATAGTCCCCAAATAAAAGGATAAATGAAAAGAAATCCATAGTTGAATACATCATAGTAAAAATGCAGAAAATTAAGGGTGCAAATAAAAATTTTTAAAGTAGCCAGAGAAAAAAGACAGATTACACTCAAAGCAGCAACAATTATACTGAAAGCTGACTTCCCCAAATCACTGAAATCAGAAAGTAATGGGATAAAATCTTCGAAGTGCTAAAAGAAAACATCTGATAACAGAATTCTATACCTAGTGAACATATCCAACAAGAATGAAGGTGAAAAAGACATTTGGGCTAACAAAAACTGAAAAAAAAAATTAACACCACAAATCTACAAAATAAATACTAAATGATGTTCTTTAAGCAGAACTAAATAAGCCCCAGCATGTTTGAAAATTAAATAATATATTTAACCTAGAGAAGCCCTGGTGGCACAACAATTAAGTACTCAGCTGCTAACCAAAAGGTTGGCAGTTGGAATCCACCCAGTGGCTCCACAAGAGAAAAACCTGGTAATCTATCTGCTCCTGTAAAGATTACAACCAAGAAAACTCTATGGGGGCAGTTCTATTCTGTCACATGGGGGTGCTCTGAGTCGAAATCAACTGGACACCAACTAATAAGAACAAAGTAACCCATGGGTCAGTGAAGAAATAAATATAAATTAGAAAACATTTTAAACTAGGTAACAAAATTACTATATATAAATAAACTTGTGGGATCAAAGCTACTTAGAAGAAATATATACATTGGCAAGTAAGAAAAACTAAAAATTAAAATGCTAAGTATTTATCTTAAGACAATAAGGGCAAAATAAACCCAAAGAAAGTACAAGGAAGCAGGTATTAATAAGCAGAAATAAATGAAAGAGAAAACAAGCATGAAATAAATAGAGATGGTCATCAAAGACAAAAGGTGGTCATTTGAGATCAATGAAATGATAAATGTTTAATGAAGACTGATGAATACAACTAAGAGAAAATTGTAGATATTAAAGATAACTAAAGAGTATATTACAAACAACTCTATGCCAAAAAAGTTTTGGTGAATTGGAAAAATTCTTAAGAAAAAATTATCAAAACTAACAAGAAACGAAAAACCTGAATAATCCTTTAAGAAACTCAATCAGTAATTTAAAAGCCTTTCCACAGGAAAAAAATTAATTGAATGCTCAAATGGCTTCAGCAGCAAGTTCAACTAAAACTTTAAAGAAGCATTCACACTTAACACAAAGACATCAGGATAAATTATACAAACCCTTCCAGAGAACGAGAGCAAAGGGCAACCTCCTCAACTTGAAGGCTAGCATAAACCTAATCCAAAAGCTCAACTCGAACTGTACAAGAACTGAAAACAAGAGGCCAATCTCATTCATGATCATAGATGCAAAAATCCTAAAGAAAATATTATTAAAAAAGGCTCTTTTTTTTTTAATACATCCTGATCATGCTGGATTTAAATCCGGAATCCAAGCTTAGTTTACCATTTAAAAAAAAAAAAGTCAAAGTAATTTACCACATTAACAGATTAAAGGAGAAAAATCATACTCTCATTTCCATAGATGTAGAAAAAGTGACATCTATTTATGATTAAAAAAGCAAAAACTTAAGCAACAGAAAGGAACTTGCTACTCTGAAAAAAGAAACATACCAAAAACCTATAGTAAGTACCATATTTAACGGTGAAACATCAAAAGTATTCCTTTATAAACGGGATGAGGCAGGGTGCCTGCCTATCATCATCTGCACAGGCATTTATATTCTGGAAAAACTGCAGTGATTCTGATGTGCAGCTAAGGTTGAGACCAACACATTAGAAGATGGTAATTAATTAATTAATTAATTAATTAATTAATTAATTAATTAATACATACATAAATACATAAATAAATACATAAATAAATACATAAATAAATACATAAATAAATACATAAATAAATACATAAATAAATACATAAATAAATCACTGCCAATGTTTTATAATCAAATGACGGATTTAATAATTACGTGGCCTTTGTTTTTTCTGAACTAAGAAGAGAAACAGAAGGCGGTGAAGAGCAACTGAAGAGATTGAGGCTGTATATAAAGACCTTCATAATCAAGAAAGTTATCTGTTATAATGGAATTAAACAAGACATACAATTAACCTCTAGAGCACTATTTCACGTGAAGAGTATATTCTGGTATTGCATGCTAAGAAAAAAATGAAATAACATTACTTTTTCTTGGGTCTTTGCACCTTTTCCTGTGACTTTATCCAAACCAGGGCTTCAAAGCGGTTCAAATCAGTTCAGTCATGGCAGACTAAGCAAAACCAAACAGACTCAAATTTTTACAATTTGAGTGATCCAGCCCGGTAACTGGAATTGGAAAAATTAAGGGTCGAAGCCCTGAAATGGGAGACTCGGAGGAGGTGTAGTGAGCCCTTTCAGGAGCCTGAAGCATGATATTGGGTTATCAGCAGGACTGTGGAGTGTGACACAATTCAAAGTGGCGCAGTCAGCCGCCAGCTTTGAGTGGGGCACCTCTGTTTCTGGATCTGCTCAAAATCCGACCAGCAAGAGATCTGGTGGCTATGCAACGCTTACACTGCCCTTGTTTTCTAAGAGGGAGATTAGCTTTCCAGCAAGGCTTCAATCTAATTTTTCCCATTTTGGTTACTGTTCTGGTTCACTCAAATTTTAAAAAATTCAGGTCTGTTCTGGTTTCACTTCCTCGGCCATGACCGAACCAGGAAGAACCAGTCCAAGCCCTGATCCAACTAAATAAATAATGCATTAGAAAGTCACTTAAAATATGACATTTTAAATTATTCTATATCCTAAAGAAAAGTATTCGTAATAAAAAGCAGTATTAGAAGCATGACTTTTGTTTTTCTATATTCTCCATTTTGTGCAAAATATATTTCTGGCAAAGTTCCAGTGATTCTTGCATTATTTTCCGAATTTCTCTCAGAAAAAATAATTTGTTACTATAGCAATATTTTCCTATCTGGATATTATTTCCCACTTGCTTATTCTAGGGTTCTTAGCACATAGCAACCACACAAATTTCTGTTGCAAGCAGCTCACAGCACTAGGATCCTTGGCAACATTCAGGAATGAATATAGCTTAAACTATGGGAACATTTAGCTGAATATCATAGTTCCAAATGTCTTTAAAGTGCTATTTATGCTGAATCTATCCCAGACCTGTCAATTCCTACGAGTAACACATGTCTCTTTATCCTCATCCAGGTAGACTAGTGAAAGCTATAACAGAATAAGCTGGTTCTTAAGTTTATTCACTATTACGGTGTTGCTGGAACTAAAGACGTAATCCCCTGCATGCAGAGCTAAACAAATTATTTGGCACATACATATTTTTCTCTCCTGAAAATAGATGCAAATAAATGGTATAATATTTACTCAGATCTTATAGGGATGTTTTAGAATCTTTAGATAAGAACTTAGCTGTCACTGTCAGAGCTATTTAAAATCAAAGGAATATTGGTGGACTGGTGTGTTTTATCAATATATTTTTATCTGGAAATTATTAAGTGGAAAGCAAAATAATGGATATGACCCTTTACATAAAGGTTCTCCTGTATGTTGACTAATTTATAAATGAGTGATAGATTAACATGAACCCGGATGAAAAGTCACAGCAATTAGGGTGGGGTCTTAAACTTCTTCAGTAACAAAGTTTACCAGAAATATGAATTAGTTATACACATGTGCACACACATACAAACTACATGGATATATACATAGATGTGTGTGTATGTATATGTACATATTTTTTAACGTATATAATCATATACAGCCAAGTATAAAGAACGCTGAATTAATTAAATGTAAATTAAGATTAAATCTCAAAGAAAGCCCTGATTAGTAATTTCTTTATTCATTCTCAGTATGTTTACTCTAAGCCCATTTATAGTATGGGAGAAAAAGGGTTGAGAATCAGTAGAAGAGATTTCTTCTAAGTTGTATTCACCACCAAGTTTCTCCAGTCTAATGATTCATGATCTCTTAGGTATGTGATGGGTTTCTAACTCTGAGCAGGGTTTCCCATGAGTCAACCCTAAGGATGGTTCGATTTGCTAGATGACTAAGCTGTGCAGGAGTTTGCCAGTGAAGGTCCACAGCCCACCACAAGATGGCATCCCAGGGAAGGAAGAGCCTAAGGTTGGAAGGTTATGGAGGGAAAACATTCACAGGGCTATATGAGGGAAGTAGCATATATCCAAGGAAGATATAAAAATACACATAGTTCATTTATAAAATACTGTGCTTGTATAATAACGGCAGCATCTAATGAGAGCATTATCTCAGTACTTCGAAAAGAATTGGCTGAAAGACTTAAAAACAGGTCCAAAAAAGTGGCAAAGTTAATCTGTGGCTGCAGCCCTAACACAAACATTTAATGTGAAAGAAGAAAAATAAAAACCTATTAATTAATAGACTCCCTTTTTTTTTTTTTCCTATTTAAAGAAATCAAGATTCTTCAGGCACCTTTCTCAAGAATTACACATACATACAAAACGTCATCCATTATTATTGATACTTTTTTTTATTATTGTTACATTAATACATTAATTGATTGATACATTATTACTGATACTAGGGATCAGCAAACGTTTTCCACAAAGGGCCAGATATTAAGACCATAAGGAGCCCTGGTGGCACAGTGGTTAAGCGCTCGGCAGCTAACTGAAAGGTTGGCAGTTCAAACCTACCAGCCACTCTGAGGGAGAAAGACATGGCGGTCTGCTCTTGTTAAGATTACAGCCTTAGAAAGGTCACTATGTGTCAGGATCACGTTTTGGATGGTGGGGTCTGTCACTCTGCCATTGTATCGCATAACACAATCAAGTAAATGAACAGACATGGCTGTGTGCCAATAAAACTTTATTTCTAAATACAGGCTTGGGGTTGGCCCCACAGATGTTTGCCAACTTCTAAAACTATACAAACACCTTCTGTTGGTCAGGTATCTAAGAGTCTGTAAAGCATTTTCAAACACCACCTATTTAGTGTCCACATTTCAGTGAGTTAGGTCCTCTTACACACAATTCATACATAAAGAAACTCAAGAAGATTACTATCAAAGACTAAGGACAAGTATCAGAAAAAAAAGGGGGGGGTTCTTTAGTTCAAGAATTACCATTTTATTTAAAAGGCTCTCTTTAAACATTACATAATAGGTTATTTGTAATACTGTTTGCATTTGATTTCCTAAGAATCGAGTAAGATTTCTGAAATTCAAATAAGCTAAACAAAATGTCAGACCAACAGTTTATAATTAAGATTAAACCTTGTAGGCAATATAACTTTGTTTTTCTTAGAAGTTTTAAAAAACACACTTCTAAATTATTATTGTTCTAACTATGCCTATTTTTTTTTTATAGGGTCACTATGAGTCATAATGGATGCGATGGCAATGGGTTTTTTTTTTAATATGCTCTAAAAACATTTTTTTCTTTTACCTAATTGTTACTGATTTATTCATTATGGTCAAATTAAAAGGTAAATAATAATTCAAAAAGAAACTTTTTCTTTTAAAACAGCATTTCCAAGGACTATCTATATCAGCGCTTCTCAAGTACAAGAAATCTACTAGGGATCTTGCAGAATCTGAGTCAGTAGGTCTGAGCTAAGACCCAAGGTGAGCATTTCTAACCAGCTCCTGCAATTGTAAACAGCTCCCAGGTGACCCGATGCTGATGGCCCTTCAAGGAGCAAAGACTAGGTAACAATCACCTGGGATGTCTGTAAAATATTGATTCTGGCCCAACACCCAGTCCCTTTGGCATGTGGAGCAAGGAATTTTAAATTAGCTCCTAGCAATTACCCACTTTTTAAAAGGGATTTTAAAAAATAATCCACAAATTAAACCCGGCAATAGGTTTGGTTTTGGTTTTAACAAAGGAGTCATAGTGGTGCGGCAGTTAAAGCGCTCAGCTGCGAACCGAAAGGTTGGCAGTTCGAACCTACCAGCCACTTATCAGGAGAAAGATGTGGCAGTCAGCTTCCGTAAAGATTTGCAGCCTTGGAAACCCTATGGGGCAGTTCTACCCTATCCTACAGGGTTGCTATGAGTCAGAGTGAACTCGATGGCAGTGGGGTTTGGTTTTGGTTTGGTTTTCTTTAATATGACTAGAAATCCACAGAATTATGTCTCTTTGCGTTAAAACACAAGAAAGTGGAGCTCCAAACTCTGGCACTAAAATAGCACATTCAGTACCATGGTAAAATTACATCTTTAAAAAGACTATTACATGTCAGGCAAGCAGCATTCTTTCAATACATTATTAGTTTTCCTAAGGTCAGAAGCCAAATAGCAACAAATGGGGGTAGGAGGAGCAGGGGACAAGAGAAAGGCAGGAAACAAATAGAGAACAAAAAGAGGGGGAAAGGGGTAAAAAGAGGTGGGGGAGAGGAGTAAGGCAGGGAACCAGGAGGAGATGGGGAAAGGAAGAAGGGACACAGGTTACTTTTCTGAGCTACCACCATGTGCCAGTCATGGGAATGACATGTTGAGAAAACAACAGCTCTGCTGACCAATTTCTTTTTCCAGAAGTCAAGTGTTGAAAAGAGGAGTAGTAAAAAAAAAAAAAAATCCACAAGGCTTCAGCACAATTGTACGTAGGTCAAGGAGAAGAACCAGCAGAAGGGAAAAGACAGACAATATCAGACACAGTCAAAATAACTGCTAGAATCAGGTGTCCCCAAGGAGATAAAAGGAGTCACAATGAGCACATGTGGAGGTCAGCTTTGGATGTGGACATGAAGGACCTTCTTTGTGTGACCCTAATACTCCCCAACATGTTTTCTCCTTTTCAAAATGGGCCACCAAGAGCTTGACATAACTAACACCTCGACAAACCTACAAGTTTCCTCCTTCCTCTGCCTGCCTTCTCCTTTTCACATACCTTTGTTAATGACTTTGTTTTGATTTGATGCAAGTAACTTTGTTCTTTGTTTTGATCTGATGCTAATAACTTTGTTTTGTTCAGTCTGACCACCTGTGACTTACAAGCTCTCACCAGAAAATTAGAGCCCAGGTGTCTGATGTGTGTTATCTTTAGCCTGATAAGGAGATGTCTAGCCATGTATCTCTTTAGTCTGAGAAAGAGTCTCTTGTCACCATCTTGTAATGAATAACTCCTCCGGCCATGCCATCTAGGGACTACAAAGACACTTCTAACCTTTGTAAAAATCATATATAAGCTCCAATGTAAAAAAAGCCTTTTGGGACTCCATAGAGACAGTCTGCATTACAGTCGGATCCCTGGTAGTATCTCTCCCTAAATAAACTTTCTCACTCTTTCTGATTTGAAGTATGTTTCATTGGCTCAACTGCTTCAGGGCAAGGACCCTAATTGGGCAATATTTGGAATGTGGAAAGGTGCCACCACCAGAATGGGAAATGGGACTATGAAGTTGGAGGAAAGTGAACGTTGTCAGTGCGGCTATGGAGAAGGAAGTGGAAAATCCCAATGTTCGAAAGCAAAAAAAATCTCTTCATTTTGGTCTTTCACCAAAATTGTTTAAGTAACTAAACAAATCAGGGTTTAAAGAGAGAATAGTTACCACTGTTAGTTGTGGTTTTACCTGGAAGCAGCTCTGCCATCTTAAACCAAAAACCAAACCCACTGCCATCGAGTCAATTCCGACTCATAGGGACCCTATAGGACAGAGTAGAACTGCCCCACAGAGTTTCCAAGGAGTGCCTGGTGGATTCAAACTGCGGACCTTTTGGTTAGCAGCCGTAGCACTTAACCACTATGCCACCAGGGTTTCCTCTGCCACCTTAGGTAAGTCAAACTTCCTAAACCCATCTTTAAAAGGGGGAGGCAGCTGATAAAATAATCCCACTGATCCTTTTGCAGTTCAATACCTCCAAGGAGGGAACTCAACCTTGAAAATAGTGTCAGTTTATACTTGACCAAACAAAAAACCCCAACCCCTTGTCATGGAGCTGATTCTGTTCATAGCAGACCCTATAGGACAGAGTAGAACTGCCCCATAGGGTTTTCAAAGCTGTAAATCTTTATGAAAGCAAACTGTCACATCTTTCTCCTGTGAAGCAGCTGGTTGGTTCCAACCACCTACCTTTTGGTTAGCAGCCAATCACTTAACCACTGAGCTACCAGAACTCCTTGTGTTTACACTTATAAACAAAATTGTCATTGTGTGGATTCTGACTTATAGCAACCCTACAGGACAGAGCAGAACTGCCCCATAGGTTTCCAAGGTGTGGCTGGTGGATTTGAACTTCTGAACTTTCAATTAGCAGCCAAACTCAACCACTGCGCCACCAGGGCTCCAGTTAACCCCCCTAAAAAAGTTAGGTGGAAACAAAAGTCAAAGTGCATGTAATTTAAACACCCTTGGGCCATTTATACATCACACTTTTGATAACGACAGCCACAACAAACAGATGGTTACTGCTGACAAGGGCTGCATCATTACAGTCCTAATGACAAACTGACACTGTTACAGCACTTTACTACTCACAAAGAAGCTTCACACATGAAATATTTTATTTGATCCTCACAACAGCCCTGGGAAGAGTTAAGGCTACTGTATAACTAGATCCATTTTATGGTTGAGGGAACAGGTTCACAGAAGTTGATGATGTGCCCAAGCCCCCAAAGCAGATAAAGTGACAAACCTGGACTTAAATTCAGGTATTCAGGACTCGAAAATCACTATTTTTCTATTTATTTTCATGCTAACACATGCTTAGACACAGACACACAGCACCTTGTTTTTCCACTTGGTGTCACAAACATATAAATTCAAGATCCCCCCCAAATTAGCATAGTTTATTCTTTTAATTGATCCTGGCAATAGTTCATTGAAATTCAAGTACAACCTTAATTTACAAGTGATGAATAGTAGGAATCCGTGGGGCAGAAATGCAAAGGATTAGGATTCAACTATTCAATATCCTCATTCTGAGATGAGGAAACAGAGGCCTCTCCCAAGACAAATGGCCTGTGGGAAGCAGAGCCAACACTAGAATTCAAGACCCCCAGCAGCCCTGGGGCGCTCAGCCCAGGCCAAGTCTTAGCTTCAAAAAAAGTCTTGCTCCTATAAGAATGAAATGGTTCAAATTTAAATAATTTGTGGGGCTCATTCTCACTTTTTTTTTTTTTTACATATGCAAACCATATGGATGCTGCCTATTAGTGTAACTAGAATTCTCCAGAGCAAATTCTTCTCACAAATGGGAGTTTGTAATGACAGTCATGCCCCATTTTACTACAAAAGAGAAGTATAATGTGTCCAATAAAGAATCCATCTGAGAGAGCTTTAAACCAACTGAAACTGCCTCCATTACCATCTCCTACCTACAAAGTGTTTTCTAGACAAATTAAAACTGGAAAAGGCAATGAAAATATTTTGAAGAGGACCATATTATCTAAGTACTCCCATTTTCCATCTTTGGAAATATTGTACTGAGTCAGCAGGTGCTTACTACAAAAATTACTTTTATCATGAAGCTGAAATTTTTTAATATTCAAACAGAAGATTCCATGAGAATAGATAAGGACATGCAAATAATGCATATTACTAAATTTCAGATCTTATATGTTTTATGCAGAAAGAAACAGGAGGCTTCCGTTTGACTATAAGAGACTCAAGGGCAAGAGTGTCAGAAGGGAATCTTTCTGAGGTGAGCTGACAATCTCTGATTTTCTTCCTCAGGGCACTTAGTAATTCTGGGCTCATACTGATGAGACTTGGCCAAGGGAAAGGATTTCAACTGAGAAAAAGAGAAATCAGCAAGGCTTCTTGATGAACATGCAAGGCTAATGGGACAGATGGGAAATACTCCCATTTGCTCAGTTCTGGGGCTATGTGAGGGAGGCAGAGATACGAAGTGAAAGGTTTCTAAAGGCAAAGTGAAATCTCCCAGTTTCAAGGTGTCTCAGAGACAAGTTCTGCTGGAGTAGGAGTACCTGCCTCAAATACATAACCAGTTTTCTCCTAAGCCAACTGCAAGAATTTGAAATGAGGCAGGAGGCTAAAGAGCTAGCTTAAGACCTCCAAATGTAGAATTGAATCTCCCAGTCTTTTGGGGCTAAGAAAGACAAAGATCCACCAGGCTTTCAATCAAAAGCCCAGGAGAGCTACGCCTGAGAAGCATGGACAACTATAGCTGGATTGGGTCTTCCTAAAACTGCCAGTCAGCCTTGACTTAGCACAATCACCAATACAATGGAGGTTATCAGTCCCTCACTATATTTTCCTAATAAAAGAAACGGTAGAAATCTTTCCTAGAGGAAGATATGATCTAAAGCTAGTAAGATTCTTTCACACACAATGTCTGCTATAAATTATTAGACATGAAATGAATTGCAAGAAAAGGTAACTAATAGTCAAGAGAAAAAAATGCAATAGATGCAGACTCACAGATGATCCAGATATTGGATTTCGTATACAAGACCTTTAAATTACGATTAATTGGTTGAAGAAAATAAGAGGGAAAAAAAAGGATGAAATAGACAAAAAGATGGAGAATTTCAGCAGAGAACTAAAATCTAGCTTAAAAAATCAAATGGACACCCTAGAGAAATAAAATATCTGAAATTAAGAAAAATACAGTTATCTGAATTGAACTGAAATTAAGAAGTCATTGGATGGGTTTAATAGCGGGCCAGACAGACATAGTAAAATACCCCCCCACCAAAAAAAAAGAAAAAACCAAACCCTTTGCCATGTAGTCAATTCCGACTCATAGCAACCCTACAGGACAGAGTAGCACTGCCCCATAGGGTTTTCAAAGAGCAGCTGATGGATTCAAACTGCCAGTCTTTTGGTGAGAAAGCCGAATGCTTAACCACTGCACCACCAGGACTCCTAGCAAAATACAGAAGTAGTAACCTTGAAAATACAAGTCAATGGAAAACAGCCATATTGAAACCCAGTTTGAAAAGGGGGGGAAGGCAGGGAACAGATCATAATATGGAACTCAGTCTCAGAGTCTCATGGGCATGTAGCTGGGGAACCAGAACAAGGTAAGAGACAAGATAGGGCAAAAGCAATATTTGAGGAAACAATGGTTGATTATTTTCCAAAACTGACAAAAGGCATCAACCTTCAAATTCAAGAAACTCAATAACACTAATAAGAATGCTAGAAAAATCACACCTGTACTTGTCAATGTCAAATTCTTAGTACAAAAACATGGCATATACTGAGAAGTCATACAACAGACCTAAACCTAGTCAAACAGAATTAGCCTCCTTTCTCGGAAATGTTATGATAAAAAGGACAGTGGCATGGAAGGAGAGGAGGCTTACTCTTAGCCAAGTACAGTAAAGCCCCACAATAACATCAATTTGAATACACTGTGATAAGTATTCCTGGTCTCCACCTGGCCACTAATCTCATTTCATTAACCTCATAATAATGCAACTCCACATTTTATACAATCAAATTTTTTGATCCCAAGAATAGTTTTATGGTAAGGTTTACTGAAATTGGGAGGAGGGGGCACAGTATTAAGACAGGGTTCAGAGATCAACAGTCCAACCCTCGCATTAAAAAAGATCAGAATATTTAAGCCCAAAGCAATAAAAATGACGTGCCAGTCACCACAGCAGACTGGCGACCAAGACAGTAGGCTCCTGACTTCTAGTCCAGCTTTCTGATGCCAGCACCAGACCTGTTCAAGGTTAAAATCCAAACCAAGGTCAGGTCTTGGTGAAATATTTTTATTTTTATGAATATATATTTTCACTCTGAGACTAGAAGGACCCCGGAGGTCATGGTCCCCAGACCTTCTGTTAGCCCAAGTCAGGAACCATTCCCAAAGCCAACTCTTCAGGCAGGGATTCAGCTGGAATATGGGATGGAAAATGATACTGGTAAAGAACGAGCTTGTTGGATCAAGTAGACGCATGAGACTATGTTGGCATCTCCTGTCTGAAGGGGAGACAAGAGGAGAGGGGGCCAGGAGCTGGCCAAATAGACATGAGGAGAGAGAGTGGAGGGAAGGAGTGTGCTGTCTCATTAACGGGAGAGCAATTAGGAGTGTACAGCAAGGTGTGTATTAGTTTTTGTATGAGAGACTGACTTGGTTTGTAAACTTTCACTTAAAGCACAATAAAAATTAATTAAAAAAAGAAGTTTCAATCAAAAATATATATATATATATATTTTCACTGATAGTGATACAAAATAACATACCTGAGCCCATTGCCATTGAGTTTATTCTGACTCATAACGACCCTACAAGACAGAGTAGAATTGTCCCACAAGGCTTCCAAGGAGTGGCTGGTAGATTTAAACTGCTGACCATTTGATTAGCAGCTGCAGCACTCATTCACTCTGACCATGTAATCACGAAAAGCTGCTATCATCTCTGGGAAGAGCACCCCTCCCCCCGCCAACAACACTCACTCTATGACTATACCTGTTGCTCACAGACAGAGCAAACACATGTGTCAAAGAGATAGGGAAAGGTATGACCAGGGACTGTCACTTCAGCTCCAGCAGTCAGGTTAGTTCTGTGAGTCTTGTGGCCTTTCTCCATAGCATGTATAATATCATCATACACAATGCAAGTATTAGAGAGCTTGCTATTTTTTATAGGTCCAGGAATGGTGACTAAAGGAAAAGATCCCACATTGCTGTCCTTGAAGGTAAAAGGAAACCAATAGCTGATACATGCCATGGATTCCTCATCACCATGGCACCATGTGTTCCCTCAGTGCACATGGATTTTTACTCCCTACAGCTGTTTTAAAGAGAAATAATCATCTGTTCTTTCTCCTGCACCAATCCGAGGCTTTGGGATTAACTAAAACAGCCATATCCTTTCCTCGTTATGAAATTCATTAAGACTCCATCGTTGTATTTTCCTGGTTAAATACTCGCCAGGTTCTGTTTTCTTTATCAAAACTCAGCCCAAGACTCTCCTGCCCGTGCAACTGGCCTACTGGATAGGCAGCGCAGCTTCTGCAGCAGTGGATCCTGACCTCTGTGCCCGAGCCTCCATTCAGATACTGAATATACCAATAACGCCACAAGATAACATTGCTAACATAATTAATCAGAAACAAAACATAGTATCTAGAAAACATACAAATCATTTTAAATATTTTCCAATGAGAGGATCAGTATTCAAAAGACAGAATGACTGATTGCCTTCTGGTCCATCTAAATATGTATGTTTTTAAATCTCCATTTAAAACTAGACAATGTGCCCATTAACACTACTCAGTGTGGCACCTGAGGCTTACTCTAAAAATACAACTTTGTATTCATTAGCCATTTCTCTACCATAACCTTTGGTTAGCAGCCGTAGAACTTAACTACTATGCCACCAGGGTTTCCAAACTAACACAAACCAAGGTAGAAAAACTAAACAAACCCACAACAAAAGAAGAGGTAATTAAAAAAAAAAAACAAAAAACTTCCAACCAAAAAAAAGCCCTGGCCCTGACGGCTTCACTGGAAAATTCTACCAAACTTTCAGAGAAGAGTTAACACCAGTACTACTAAAGGTATTTCAGAGCATAGAAAAGAATGGAATACTCCCGAACTCATTCTATAAAGCCAGCATAAGCCTGATATCAAAACCAGGCAAAGACACCACACAATAAGAATATTACAGACCAATATCTCTCATTAACATAGGCACAAAAATCCTCAAAAAAAAAGTCTAGCCAATAGAATAAAACAGTATATCAAAAAAACAGTTCATCATGACCAAGTGGGATTCATGACAGGTATGCAGGGATGGTTGAACATTAGAAAATCAATCAGCATAATCCATCGCATAAATAAAAGAACCACATGATCTTATCAATTAAGGCAGAAAAGGCATTTGACAAAGTCCAACACACATTCATGATAAAAACTCTCAGCAAAATAGGAATAGAAGGAAAATTCCTCAACATAATAAAGGGCATTTATACAAAGCCAACAACCAACATCATTCTAAATGGAGAGAGACTGAAAGCATTTCCCTTAAAAACGGGAGCCCTTTTATCACTGCCCTTTATTCAACATTGTGCTCAAGATCCTAGCCAGAGTGCTAGGGCAAGAAAAAGAAATAAAGGGCATCCAAATTGGCAAGGAAGAAGTAAAAGTATCCCTATTCACAGATGACACAATTTTATACACTGAAAACCCCAAAGAATCCACAAGAAAACTACCGGGACTCATAGAAGATTTCAGCAAAGTATCAGGATACAAGATAAACACACAAAAATCAGTTGGATTCCTCTACACCAACAAAGAGAACGTCCAACAGGAAATCACCAAATCGATACCATTTACAATAGTCCCCAAGAAGGTACAGAGAAATAAATCTAACCACAGACGTAAAAGACCTGTACAAAGAAAACTCCAAAACACTACTACAAGAAACTAAGAGATCTACATAAGTGGAAAAACATACTATGCTCATGGATAGGAAAACCCAATATTGTGAAAATGTCAGTTCTACCCAAAGGTATCTACAGAAACAATGCAATCCCAATCCAAATTCAAATGGCATTTTTTTAACAAAATGGAGAAAATATCAATACTTTCCAAAGCGATTTATAGATATAATGCAATACCGATCCAAATTCCAGCAACATTCTTTAACGAGATGGAAAAACTAATCACCAACTTTATATAGAAAGGGGAGAGGCCCCAGATAAGTGAAGCATTACTGAAGAAGAAGAAAGTGGGAGGCCTCAAACTACCTAATTTTAGAACCTATTATACCGCCACTGTAGTCAAAACAGCCTGGTACTGGTAAAACAAACACATAGGCCAATAGAACAGAATTGAGAACCCAGACATAAATTCATCCACCTATGAGCAGCTGATATTTAACAAAGGCTCAAAGTCTGTTAAATGCGGAAAAAACAGTCTCTTTAACAAATGGTGCTGGCGTAACTAGATCTCCCATCTGTAAAAAAAAATGAAACAAGATACACAAAAACTAACTCAAAATGGATCAAAGACCTAAATATAAAATCTAAAACGATATAAATGATATAGATCATGGAAAAAAAATAGGGACAATGCTAGGGGCCCTAATACATGGCATAAATAGTATACAAACCATAACTATGTACAAACACCAGAGGAAGAACTAGATAACTGGAAGCTCCTAAAAATCAAATACACTCATCAAAAGACTTTACAAAAAGAGTAAAAAAAGAACCTACAGACTGGGAAAAAAATTCTGGATACAACGTATCTGACAAGGGTCTAATCTCTAAGATCTACAAGACACAGCAACACCTCAACAACAAAAAGACAAATAATCTAATTTAAAAATTGACAAAGGATATGAACAGACACTTCACCAAAGAAGACATTCGGGTGACTAGTAGACACATGAGGAAATGTTCAGGATCATTAGCCGTTCCAAAAAAAAAAAAAACACCAAACCTGGTTTGATTCAAACTGCCGACCTTTTTGGTTAGCAGCCATAGCTCTTAACCACTATACCACCAGGAGATACCATCTTAGCCCAACAAGGCTGGCACTAATCCAAAAACAAGAAATAACAAATGTTAGAGAGATTGAAACTTTTATGGGCTGCTGGTGGGAATGTAAAATGGTACAACCACTTTGGAAAATGATACGGTGCTTCCTTAAAAAGCAAGACATAGAAATACCATATGATCCAGCAATCCCACTCCTAGGAATATACCCAAAAGAAATAAGAACCATCTCACAAATAGACATACGCACACCCATGTTCATTGCAGTACTATTCACAATAGCAAAAAGATGAAAACAACATAAATGCCCATGAACAGACGAATGGATAAATTATGGTACATACACACAATGGAATACTATGCAACGATAAAGAAAAATGATGAATCCGTAAAACATCTCACAACATGGATGAATCTGGAGGACATTATGCTGAATGAAATAAGTCAGTCACAAACGGACAAATATTGCATGACACCACTACTAGAAGAACTCAAAAAAAGGTTTAAATACAGAAAAACTCATTCTTTGATGGTTACAAGGGTGGGGAGGGAGGTGGAGGGGAAGTCATTAATTAGATAGTAGACAAGGATCAACTTTGGCAAAGGAAGGGACAACATACAATACAGGGGAAGTCAGAACAACTGGATCAAAGCAAAAGCAAAGAAGTTTCCTGAACACATCCAAACACTTCAAGGGACAGAGTAGCTGGGGCCTGGGGACCACAGTTTCAGGGAACATCTAGGTCAACTGGCATAACATAGTTTATTAAAAAAATGTTCTGCACCCCACTTCCGTGAGTGGCGTCTGGGGTCTCAAAAGCTTGTGAGTGGCCATCTAAGATATATCAATTGGTCCCATCCCACTCGAAGCAAAGGAGAATGAAGAAAATCAAAGACACAAGGAAAATACTAGCCCAAAGGACTAAAGGACCATATGAATCAGAGACTCCACCAACCTGAAACTAGAAGAACTAGATGGTACCCAGCTACCACCAATGGCCACCCTGACTGGGAACAGGCCCAGGACAGAGCAGGAGAAAAATGTAGAAGAGAACTCAAATTCACGTAAAAAGACCAGACTTAACCGTCTGACAGTGACTGGAAGAACCCCCAGAACCATTCCCGAAGACTACTCTTCAGACAAAGACAGGACTATAAAACAAAATATAATACACATGAGGAATGTGTGATTCTTAGTTCAGTCAGATAGATATAAAAAAAAATGGCAGCTTCTGTCCAAAAGCAAGATGAGTAGGCAGGAAGGGACAGGAACTGGTCAAATGGACACAGGGAACCTGGGGTGGAAGGGGGGAGTGTGTTGTCACATTGTGGGGATTGCGACTACTGTCACAAAACAGTATGTGTATAAATTTTTGAATGAGAAATTAACTTGAGCTGTAAACTTTCACCTAAAGCACCATAAAAAAATAGTAAAAATTAAAAATATATATTCTGGAAAAACTCAGACATATACATGGTTACTATCCCTGGAAAATTAGAGTCACTTCATGTAATGTTTTTAGCATATTTCCATTAAGCTCCTAAATGTACCTTATAACTGTACTTCCTCATAATGTACTCTAGCCCTTCAAAAGGATTCCTTAATGGGCGGTAAATCAGAAACATTTAAATTCATGTTTTCACTCTCTGAATAATTTGCAATAGGTGGAAAAGCACACAAACATTAAAAAAAATTTTTTTTTACTACTGTTTCTCAGTAGGAGGATATGTTAAATTTTCAGACATGGCGAAGAACACAGGTGAAGAGCTCCAATCAATCAAATCTCTTTTCCTTTCCTGACACTCTCCTTTCCCAGAAAACTCCTTTTAAATTAAATGCTAGAGGCAAGTTAATGGCAAATACGCAAGGGTGCTCCATAAAAAGGTTCCCCAATGCCCAAGGGTATCCACAGCAGGTTCCAGAACGATGACAGGAAAGAGAGAAGTTTCTCCTTTTTACAATACTGAAGAGCTTCTCTTCCATCCCTCAACACCAATGACATCCATTAGACCAGCCCAAACCATCAAGGCTAAAGGAGATTGTGGATGTCTTAAATATGAAGGGGGGTGGTGGGTAAGGAATATGCTAGGAACCAGGGGGCCATCTTGGACTCATCTTAGACTACAAGCAACCAGACACATGCGTTATGGTCAGAACTACCCTCCCTGCTGGTGATCTGGACCCAGCTTGGTCTAACCTCATATTCCTACTCCTAAGCAAGGGCAAAAATGGCCACAATGATTCTCCTCTCTCTATCCATGCTCCTTGTAATATGACTGCAGCTCCTCCCATCAAGAGAGAGATTCAATTTCCCCATCTCATGAATCAGGGCTGGCTTGGTGACTTCCTTTGGCTAACACAACTCAGAGGGAGTAACCTTTGCCAGTTGTGTGAGCCTTCACCTTAAGAGGCCTTGCATGTCATCACACTTTCTTGGAACCCAACCAACAAGGTTAGTGTAGTTAACAATTAGACACCATGTGGAGGAGAGAGAAACATCCCAACTGGGGCCATCCTAAAGAGCCAGCACCCAAACCACCAGCAGATCATAGACAAGTGAGTTAGCCTAGCCTCGCTCAGAAGAACTGCCCAGCTGCATCCTGCCTAACTGCTAACCCACAGTATCAGCTAAGTAAATGGGTGTGGTTTTAAATCACTAAAATGATATTGTGGTGTTCTGTTAGGCAGTAAAAGATAACTGATAAGAAAAGGATGCTTTATGAACCCACTCATTCACTAAAAATTTAACAAATACCTTCTATATTTCAAGTGGAGCCCTGATGGCACAGTGGTTAAGAGTTTGGCTGCTGACCCTTCTGCTAACCAAAAGGCCAGCAGTTCAAATTCACCAGCCGCTCCCTGGAAACCCTATAGGGCACTTCTACTCTATCCTATAGGATCGCTCTGAGTCGGAATCAACTCAATGGCAATGGGTGTGGTTTTTGGTTTGGTTTATATTTCAAGTAGTACACCCATTAGTTAACCTAGAAACCTACAAAGTTCACTGGGGGTATAATGGTTAACAAGAAGAGGCCAGTTGAGCTGGTTTTTAAAGAAAAAAATGGTATTTCACCAGGTGGATAGGGATGGACAAGAGAAATGGCATGTGTAAATGCACAGATGCAGGAAAGTACTCAAAGAATGTTCTAGGAAAGGAATATAATTAAGGACAGATGGGAGTACAGAGAGGAAATGGAAGATGATGGAACAAAAAAGTGGGCTGAGGGCAAATAATGAAGGGTCACATGCTATAAATCACATTTAGGGATTTGACTACTTCTTGTAAGCTGTGCGGAGCAACAAATCATTTTTAAGTGGAAAATGACACGATCAAATTTGTGTTTTAGGAAAAGAAAGCTGGAAAATGGATCAGAGCCCAGAGTAAGATCAGGAAAATGAATTAAAAGGTTATTACTACAATCCTAACCTACTGCTGTCAAGTCGATTCCGACTTATGTTGACCCTATAGGACAGGGCAGAACTGCCCCACAGGGTTTCTAAGGCTGTAATCTTTATGGAAGCAGATCACCACATCTTTCTCCCGCTACAATCCTAAAAACTAAAACCAAACCCAAACAACCCATTGTTATCAGGTGGATTCTGACTCCTAACGACCCTACAAGACAGAGCAGAACTGCCCCATAGGGTTTCCAAGGAGCAGCTGGTGGAATCGAACTGCCGACCTCTTGATTAGCAGCCTGAGCTCTTAACCACTAAACCAGAACCAAGAGGTAGCAAGTATGGGGAAGAGAGATGTTTGGGAGACAGGAGAAAGTCTCAACAGTCTCGAGGGTGATAACAGTTGTGTGGGAGAATCAAGGACAGTGCCAAGATTTGTGATTTGGGATCCTGGATTAATGGCAAATATATGAATTAAGGAAAGAATACAGAAGAGCAGATTGGAGAGGAACAACACGTTTTTATGAAGGCATCTGTGGGACATGTAGAGAGATGTCCAGGAGGCATTTAAGGATACATATCTGGACCTTGAGGGACAGGTGGTAGAAGCCGGAGATAAAGACCTGGGGAGTCATTAGAATACAGGGGACAGCTGAAGACATGAAAGTAAGCACAGAGCATTCAGGGGCAAGATGTAGATGGAGAAGAGAAAAAGCTAATGAATGGCAGAATCCTGAGGGACATCGATATTTGAGGGGCAAAGCGGCGGGGGGAAGGCAACGGCAAACAGAAGAAACCCTCCTTGCAAACAGAAGCAACCCTCCTCAAGGACAGAAGAAGGGAGGTGAAGAATCATTCAACAAGCCTGGATTAAGAATCGAGGAAGTGTGGCTGCCCATCCATTTTATAACATCCTTTCCTATAGCCAAGTCATCAGGCTTTTCCCTGGGGAGCTTCCAACTCTGGAGGGGCCCGGAATTCTGGGAGAAGACAGCAACAGGGGCCATTTGAGTAACTGCACTTATATCTACATATCTTAAGTAAAAGCACATTTTTTCAAATCCCTTCTCTGCCACCTATTGTAACAAACTTTAATTCTTAGGATACTTATTTGAAATATGCTTATGGGTGGTGGTCACATGGTGTATAACACGTAAAATTCATCAAGCAGAACACTTTAGATTAATGCATTTTATACATTTTACTGGCTTTTTTGTTATAAATGTATTTTAACACAACAATTTTTTTAATTCATCAAAAGATAACATTAAGACAGTAGAAAGGTAAGACACAGACTAGAAAAAAATACGTGTAATATATATACAACCCAACTAAAGGCAAAAGACTTGAACAGAAGGTACTTCACAAAAGGATATCCAAATGCCATTAAGCAAAAGAAACGGCACTCAATATCATTAAAAAAAAATTTTTTTTTTTTTTTGTAAATCCAGGTGATACCACCATATCCCCATCAAAGTAGCTAAAATTAAAGATGGACAAAACCCAGTGTTAGTTAAAATATAGAGCAACTGGAACTCTTGTACACTGTTGTTTTGTGTCAAGTTGACTTCAACTCACAGTGAACCGATAGGACAGAGTAGAACTGCCCTATAGGTTTCCTAGGCTGTAATCTTTATGGGATCAATCACCAGGTCTTTTCTCCCGCTGATGCACTGGTGAGTTTGAACTGCTTGCCTTTTGGTTAGCAGCTGAATGTTTAACTACTGCGTCACCAGGGCTCCTTTCTTGTACACTACTGGTGGAATTTAAATTGGTGCAACCACTTTGGCAAATTGTTTGGCAATTATCTACTAATACTAAAGCTAAATATATGCATACTCTATGACCCAGTAATTCTCCTCCTAGGTATATGTTCAAGACATGTATACCAAAAGACATACACAAGAATGTACAGTCACTTTATTCATATTAGCCAAAAACTGAAAATAACCCAAAGATCCAAAAGGGGAATGGATAAACATATTGTGGCACATAAATACAATGGAATACTACTGAGCAATAGATTAGAAATACCTGCTGATACACACAACATCATGGATGAATCTCATAGACATTACATTGCAGGAAAAGAAGATACAAGCGTTCCTACTATATGATACTACATACATGCAGTTTAAGAGCAGACAAAACTAGTGGATGGAGTTAAAAACCACAATGTGGTTACCTTGGCGGTTTGGAGGTAGGGTAAATATTGAATAGAAGAGGCAAGAGGAAATCTTCTGGGATGCTGGAAATATTTTGTTATCTTGACCTGGGTAGTGGTCACATGGTGTATAGACATACAAAAATTCACTGAGCAAAACACTTTAGGTTAATGCATTTTACACACTTTACTGTATGTATATTATTCCTCAAAAAAAATCTCTAAAGTACCTAGATGTCTCTACAATGAGTATGCTATAATTTAAAAAAGGAATAAAATTCCAACCTTCTTGTTCTTTTTTTTTTTTAACTTAGAAGATGAGACTCCTATTTCCTCTTAGATGTGTTGGGAGGTAATTAGTTGCTTCCCAATTTCCTGACTCAGATAATGAATCTAAGCCCCATGCAGAAATACAAACTTACATATTCCTAAATGTCCCAGAGCTTTCCTGAAGCCACTCCAAATCCACGAGGTCTTCACAGTAAAACTGTTCAGTCTTTAGTTTTAGTTATACTTTCTGAGTCAGAGCTCCCAATTTGCTTTCTACTAGTAAGTTTGATCTTTTTTTTTAAATTTTATTGTAGTAAAATATTTGGGGGACATAATTCAATCCATGGCAATGTATAACAAAACATTTGCCACTTTAACCATTTTAAGTAGATAATTCAATAAAATTACATGTTATTGAATTATCTACTTAAAAATGTTGTGCCATCATTACTCCACCCATTTCCAAAAGTTTTACATCACCCCAAACAGAAACTCAGTATCCCTTAGGCAATAATTCCCCCATTCCTCCCTACCGCCAGTCCCTGGTATCACTAATAAACTTTGGTCTTTATGTTTTCACCTATTCTAGATATTTCATGTAAGTGGAATCATACGATATTTGTTCTTTTGTGTCTGACTTATTTCATTCAGCATAAAGTTCTCAAGGCTCATCCATATTGTAGCATGTATCAGAACTTTATTTCTCCTTATGGTTGAACAATATTCCACTATATGTAATACATTTTGTTGTATGTATATACATCATCTGTTGATAGACACTTATGTTCTTTCCACCTTTTGGCTACTGTGAATAATGCTGCAGTGAACACTGGTATGCAACAATCTGTTTCAGTCCCTACTTTCAAGTCTTTGGGGTATACACCTAGGTGTGCAATTGCTGGGTCATATGGTAATTCTATACTAACTTTTTGAGGAACTAATGAATTGTTTTCCACAGTGCCTGCACCATTTTATATTCCCACCAGCAATGTGTAAGGGTTCCAAATTCTCCACATCCTTACCAACACTTGTTATTTTCCATTTTTTATGATAATAGTCATTCCACTGAGTGTGAAGTGGTATCTCATTATGGTTTTGATTTGAATTTCCCTAATGACTAATGACAGCCCTGGTGGCGCACTAGTTAATAGCTCAGCTGCTAACCAAAAAAGGCTGACAGTTTGAATCCACCAGCTGCTCCTTGGAAACCATACGGGTCAGTTCTACTCTGTCCTATAGGGTTGCTTTGAGTCGGAACTGACTGGACTGCAATGGGTTTGCTTTTTTGGTTAATGACTAATGACACTGAGCAGCTTTTCCTGTGCAGTTTGATCTTTTTAAGCTTTAAGAACAGCATCTGACTTTATTTTACAGCCTCAGCAGTTAGCGAAATTAATCCCTCCTCAGCTGTAAATGGAAAATGTCAAAATTCACAAGGTATCACTAGTCTGGCATTGTGATGAAGATATACCCCCCTGAAAAGAGAAAGCTTTAGTCCCTTTAGTAATCATTTGATGCCCTGTCCTTAAACAGCCCATACAGTAACTTTACCTTCCTGGTAAAAGGACCAAAAGCTATAGCCTATCATTCTCCTGAAAGAAAATAAAAATACACAAAGGTGGATTCTCCCCTTCTTCTACCATTCATAATAACGTGCTAAAAAAGGTCTTAAAAAGCAAATCATTACATTTTAATGATAATGGCAAATTATTTTGAATTGTTACAATTAATAACTTCACAAATGTGATTGTCTTTTAACACTTATAAAACCTGTCCTCATTTCAGTCAACTATTTTAGTGAGCAAATTGGGACGATACCTCATATGCTTAGCTTGGAAAAAGAGCAAGGTAGTAGGAAGAAAATGACAAGGTTAAAAACAGAAGCACTGGTTTAAAAGAAACCTCCTAAAGCATCTGTATTTGGATCACTGTGATGCCAAGTCAATGGCGAGATGCGGTTTTAGTAAAAACAGACACCTATGTTGGGTTACCTGGGTGACTTTTTGTTAACAGTGTCTCAAATGAAATTATTCAGAACAATTGGTAGTTTTAAACACTTTAGGGCAAAGTGTTTTTAAAGGCAAGTATCCAGCAACAACTGTTTAAATGCAAAGCCAGTCACAATGGAAAAACATACTTCTCTTTTAGAACAGTAAAAAATAATATAATACAATGACATGCAGTATTTTTATTTACCTACATTGTCTGAAATAGATTAGACTTGTTTTCTCTGCTGAGAGTACTTCAAAATACATTTCACTTCATAAAAGCCTTTACAAATGTCAAAATATTGAGCATAACAGCTAATGGGTTAGTACTACTGGAATGCAATGATTATAAAGCAGGGTAGGTGGATTAATTATTCTACATACCGGTGGTTTTTCAGATTCCTTTGCTTGCTTACTCATGTACATTCACTCTTGTATTTCAGAAGCCACTTCTGGAAGCTCCTGTTTTGGCTTTTACACTGCCACCTGTAGACATAAAAGAGAAATAAACCATGCATTCCTCAACAATCCAGTCTTTCTAGAAATCGCATAGAGATGATTTGGAAAAAAGTAGCAAAATATTTGCTCCAAGAGACAAAAGTGTTCTTTCTCTTCTGCATGGAAAATTTCTAAGGACTTCCTCTCCCCCAATGGTTTGATAAATTATTCAATTAGAAATTGGAGTATACATAAGATGACACAGATCATCAACTGTATACCACTCTGATCAGTTTACGAGAGAAAGAGATGGAGTCACAGAATCCATCTGCATGCCAATTTACAGCCATTTCAATACACAGCATTTAAAAAAATTAAAAGACAACCTGACCTCGCTAATTGAGTAAGGTAAAATTTTGTAAATTACCACACAGAAGAGAGGGAGAGATCTAGGCAAAGGTTACTTTGTCACAGGGTTGTAAAATGTCTATTTAAAATAATAATACTAACAGGAACTAGAGCTTTGTCCAATCTAAAGAGCAGTTTGTTCGCGTATTTTCATCATAATGCCCACCCTTGATTTGAATGTGAATGAGTGCTGAAAGGTCTTTCTGACACCCCACGGATTTAAATACAGGTTAAGTCCTTTTTTTTTTTTTTTTAAGTCCTTTTTAGGAGCCCTCGTGGCCTAGTGGTTTAGAGCTAGGGCTGCTAACCAAAAAGGCTGGTGGTTCAAATCCAACAAGCCCTCCTTGGAAACTCTATGGGGCAGTTCTACTCTGTCCTGTAGGGTCGCCAATGAGTCGGAATCGACTCTACCGCAGCGGGTTTTTTGGTTCTTGGTGGTGTAGTGGTTAAGAGCTTGGCTGAATCCCCCAGCCGCTCTTGGAAATCCTGTGGGGGCTCTGTCCTATAGGGTTGCTATGACTCGGAACGGACGCGAAGGCAACGGGTTTGGTTTTCTTTTTTAAGTCCTTTTTAAGTCAGGTATGGAACAAGCAGATGACTAAAAAATCCACAATCAACAACTATCAGCCCAAGCAGCGATGCTCCCAAAAAAAGCTCTCCTAGAAGATGGTGTGTGTGAGAGAGAGACAGAGACAGAGAGGCAGGTAGACAGAGATTCTGGAGTTAACTGAGACTAACATACGGTGCCGCACAGCTCTTTACCTCCTCCAAGTCCCACATGGTCTCCCCGGGACAAGTGCCCAGCTTCAGCACCTTAAGCCGAAAACAAGCACCACCAGTACCCAGTCCCACTCCCTAGGCGAGGCAGCACCAAAAGCCACGAGCAAGCACGCCAGCTAAGCCCGCTATACCGCAAACCCGGAATCCTCGCCTCGCCCGTAATTTACTTTAACGCTCCGAAAGCATGGTTGGGTTTAAGGGATTGCAGCAAATACAAGAAAATCAAGTCTCCTTGAGACACTCTCCTCCTCCTCCCTAGAACACACATTCACACACTCAAGGGTCCTTACCCTCCCAACCCCGAACACGCGCCATGCCATCCCAAGAGGGTCCTTGGCGGCTCGCCAGTGACCAATTCTCCTCCCACGCGCCTCCATTAAACCTCCATTAAACTCTCGTCCAAGCGTGCACGAGGCGCCAAATGCATGTGCAGAGTCAGCCCTTAGAGTTAAGTTCTCCAAACCCATATCCCCCACTCTGGCCCAGCAGAACGCGAGGGAGCGCGCGGGCGCAGCCACCGGCCGGGACCCGGGCAGACAATACTCAAGCAACTCCTGACTTCCCCGCACATGCCCGGGCCGGTCCTATCACCCCTCCCTCCTCGCAGGGCCCTTACAGTCCTGCGGGCCGGGAGCAGAGGGCGTCCTTAAGGTTGCTGGATTGTGAAGAGGGGGAGACCTGCACTCACCACCGAGACTGCAGGCGGGGGGAAGGGGTCGCGGACTTCCAAAGATCCTCAGCTCCTCAGAAGGGGGTGGGGAGGACAGTGAGACCCCAAGGAATGACTCCCGAGGAAGGCAGCTTTCTGCACCTCTTCCCGTCCTAAACATAGCGCTGGCACACATAAGCGCGCACACCACTGGGCCGTGCACCTTTCTCCCGCCCCCGACCCTGGCCAGCCCTAGTCCCCGAGAGGAGTGGCCTGGAAGAGAGGGCGTCCGGTCGCAGCGGACCCGGGAGGGGGCAGAGCGCCGAGCTCCGGGGTGCCCACCTGCGCGCAGGGCTGCTGGTGCGCTCTCCCGAAGCGCGGTCTCCCGCTGCAAGAGGAGGAGTGCTGCCGCCCGATCCTGGATTTCATGCGCCTCCTCGCTTTTCCGGAGCAGTGGTCTTCGCTCTCCTTCTTCTTAGCTGGCGAGCCCCCCACCTAGCCCACAGGTTCTGCCACCGTCCTTCTGGCGGCCCGAGCCGGAGCTGTCCTCCCCGCCCCTTTCCCACCGCTCCGCGCTGCGCTGCGCTCCGCCCCCTGCCCGCCCATCCCCGCTGGGGCCCAACCGGGGGCTGCGGGCCCGGCGTTTGGGGCCGCAGATCCCTGATCTTGGCAGGAGGATTGGGGGGAATTCGCCCCGACCCCGAGCTCCTAATTCGCTCCCCTTTTCCGGGGCCCCCGGAGCCCTCGGCAGGCGCCCGCACTCACCCGGTGGCCAAGGATGTGGGCGCCCGCGCGCTCTGCCCTCACTCTTCCGGCGTCTCTTCACTCCCCGCAGGGCACCTTCCATGGCCCGGAGGGTGCCTCGTGTCTCGTGTGGGGGAGGGGGTGAAGCGGGGTGGAGTGAGGAAGACAGACAAGGGGAAGAAATTACCTTGTCAACTGCCAGGGATACAAGTTGATGCCTGTGCCTTGTTTCTGTTACATTATGTACCTGGAGGTGCTGCTTTCCTTGGTACAACTGCAGTAATGTTCAGCGACATGAATATAAGATTTCCAAGCTAATTGGCTGTAGATTTTTAATTTAATGATGGCAGAAGACAACAGATTCACTCTTTATAAAAAGTTACTTCACATATATGTATTAGAAATACGGATGTACATCCACATTTCTAATTAAAAAAATAGCAAAATATAAATAACAGAACAGCTGTGTTTTACAGAAACAGATCCAGTATGCAGTGTGTGTGTGTTATTTAAACCCACTGTAATTATATTTGCTGATTTCGTTTTAAAGTATATTTTAGGTATTTTTTAAGAAAGCAGGCTCAGAATTTAGGGATTGGGAACCCCTGAGTTTTAATTTAGCTTTTTGACACAGGTCTACGATTTCATTTTCATGGAAATAATTGTATGTGCTTGTTTAGCAAAATGGATCCTTTTTCTTCCAGGATAGCAGCATTTTTAGGTCCGGCAAAGGGTGAATTTTTTAAAAAGCCAAGAAATAATGAAATTCTTATTAATTTCTTACTAATGGAATATCTGGTCTGTTAGCTTTTTCTTTAGTATTTTTCTCTTTAAGGCAAACTTCCTTACTATTTCTTTTTACATTTGTTTTCTTCAAAATTTTCTCCCTAAATATAAATAAGTTTGTAGATGCCATGCTTTTGAGCCTTTGTTTTCTTAAAAGTATAGCAAAACTAACTATAACTCCCCCAAATCAACCCCAGGCTCATGATACTAAATTTCACACTGATTAACACTGGTTTACAATTCTCCTTCTAGTAATTTAGCCTAACACTTGAGAACCAACCGATTTTTAAGCTTCATCCTTTTACAAATGAAATATACACCTTTTAATCAATATTTTGAACCGAAATTAAAATCATTAAATTGACTAATGAAAAGTATATTAGTACTGCATTTGTTTCTGAGTAAAGAAGGACAATGTGGATGATAAACAGCAATCTGATGAGAGTTTCTAAAGCAAAGAGAACAGTCTGTAGAAAAAATGATCATCCTCTTTTCAAGGCAAGGATGACAAATACCAATAATTACGCAAAGAATGACTGCTGCCTCTCTTCTCTCATGGAAGAAACCCAGCCCTCTGCTTGGGTTTTGTGGCTAGGCCTGCATTTGTCTCTTTTGATCATAATAATAAAAGTAATTCAGCATTCTGGTGACATTCCCTAGTAAATGAGCAATTTGAAAATACTTCTGTTACCTAATTAATCCAAGTAAATGCCTCAGATAAATCCGATTTTACTCTTATATTTTTTGTGCCTCCAGAGAAACACTTGAATAAAATAAAAACAGCTAAGGCAAGCCCAAGAATAAGTTACAATAGAGTCAATATTAAGTGACGTTTGGGTCTTATATATCGGACATTAGTTATGAATTAGCTCATTGGCTCCTTCTTTAATCCATTCCTGTGTGTTTGTTTGGCCCTGCTTATTCCCCAGAAGCATATTTTATTTCTATCTGCCTTACTGACCTTTGCATAAACGATTTGCATTGAAATTCCACCAAGAATCAGACCCATATCCATAGCTCACCTGACAATCATCTCTGTCCTTCCAGGTGAGTCTCCCCTGAGATCTTTAGTAAAAACTCAGCATGATTAAATATCCAAAACTGAAAAGATTACTTTGTCAGGTATGGTATAACTAAGACATAACAATCAGATTTCTCAAAACCAGGAAGGTATGTCCCATTTAAATAAAAAGATGAAAGAAATAAAAACAGCAAATCCATTTTGGTCAGGTCAAAACTAAGCCAACAAGCTAGGAAACTCACAATTTAAGATCCTTTCTAAACCTAAACTGTATTATGAAATATGCAAGAAGCACAATCCAAATAACTATATCTGTTTTTTTCTTCTACCACTACGTATATCTTACTCCACTAACCAAATACATTACATTTCAGATTTTTTTTCACTGATCTTTACATAAAATAGTGTGATTGAATACTCCCATTGCCCCCAAAGAATCCTGCATCACCCTCCATTTTTTCACAAGTTCTCGTGAAATATCTGCATTCAGTGTGGCCAGATCTCAACTTCCAAGCAGATCCTGTGGAAAGGGAGCTCCAATGATTAATCCAAATTCAAGACAATGGGGTTAAAACAAAGCATGAGTTTTTGTTCTTACAGTTTAACCCTATCAGCGTCTCCCACTCTTTGGGCTGGGTTAGAGCTCACAGTGAGCCTAAAAATGATGCATAGTCTTCCCCTCCTTTCTTCCCAATGATAAGCACTGAGAACTGCAGGCCTGGGAACGATTCACAGGCAAGGGGAGATGATGGGACAGCTTTTTTGCCAGTTTCCTTTTCTGGCTCTAAAAAAAGCATGACCTAAGATTCTTCACACTGGTTGATTAGAATTAGTGAGCAACATCATTCATTCAAATTTGCAGAATGCTAATTACTTTAATTGGTCTCCTTTTACTAGAGAGATATGTCACCAGTTATCTCACAATGGCACAATACATACAGCATCACCCATATAATTCTCAGATTGAAATGTCGATGCTCTAAATTAAATTACTTAATTAACGTATGTGTGTGTATGTGGGTGTGTGTATGTATAATTCAGGAGCACTGGTGGTGCAGTGGTTAAACCGTTGGCTGCTAACCAAAAGGTCAGTGGTTTGAATCCACCAGCCACTCCATAGGAGAAAGATGTGGCAGTCTGCTTCCATAAAGATTTACAGCCTTGGAAACCCTTCGGGGCAGTTCTACCCTGTCTTACAGGGTTGCTGTGAGTCAGATTAATACCAGAAGGATGTTTACCTGTGTTTTATTGACTATGCAAAGGCATTCGACTGTGTGGATCATAAAAATTATGGATAACATTGCGAAGAATGGGACTTCCAGAACACTTAATTGTGCTCATGAGGAACCTTTACATAGATCAAGAGGCAGTTGTTCAGACAGAACAAGGGGATACTGATTGGTTTAAAGTCAGGAAAGGTGTGCGTCAGGGTTGTATTCTTTCACCATACCTATTCAATCTGTATGCTGAGCAAATAATACAAGAAGCTGGACTATATGAAGAAGAACGGCACATCAGGATTGGAGGAAGACTTGTTAACAACCTGCGTTATGCAGATGACACTACCTTGCTTGCTGAAAGGGAAGAGGACTTGAAGCACTTACTAAAGAAGATCAAAGACCACAGCCTTCAGTATGGATTGCACCTCAACATAAAGAAAACAAAAATCCTCACAACTGGACCAATGAGCAACATCATGATAAATGGAGAAAAGATTGAAGTTGTGAAGAATTTCATTTTACTTGGATCCACAATCAAAAGCCATGGAAGCAGCAGTCAAGAAATCAAAAGATGCATTGCCTTGGGCAAATCGGCTGCAAAGGACCTCTTTAAAGTGTTGAAGAGCAAAGATGTCACCTTGAAGACTAAGGTGCGCCTGACCCAAGCCATGGTATTTTTAATTGCATCGTATGTATGTGAAAGCTGGACAATGAATAAGGAAGACCAAAGAAGAATTGACCCCTTTGAATTGTGGTGTTGGCGAAGAATATCAAATATACCATAGACTGCCAAAAGAATGAACAAATCTGTCTTAGAAGAAGTACAACCAGAATGCTCTGTAGAGGCAAGGATGGCGAGACTGCATCTTACATACTTTGGACATGTTATCAGGAGGGATCAGTCCCTGGAGAAGGACATCATGCTTGGCAGAGTACAGGGTCAGTGGAAAAGAGGAAGACCCTCAACGAGGTGAAATGACACAGTGGCTGCAACAATGCGCTCAAGCATAACAACGATTGTAAGGATGGCTCAGGACTGCGCAGTGTTTCATTCTGTTGTGCATGGGGTCGCTATGAGTCGGAACCGACTCGACGGCACCTAACAACAACAACAACAACATGAGTCAGAATTGACTGGCAACGGGTTTAGTATGTATAATTCAAGGCTAAATGTAAATCTGAATACTTGCAGTAGATCCTCGTAAGCTTTCTCTTACGCTTTTTGGGCATGTGAAAAAACTGGCAAATACCTCACTTACAGGAATACCTTAGTCCTCAGTCTAAAGGAAGTATCTTTTTCTAATCTGAGATAGGGAAGAAACAGGGACTGAGCCCCTAGGCAAGGAGCTCTGCAACACCTGCGACTTGCAACTTACTTAAAATACTATGTGCCTGGCTAATGCAAAACCCTTACCCTGGAATGTGCTATAAGGAAAGAACAAACAATGTACTCCCTTGTAAGATGTTTTTCAGAAGGACTGACCCCATTTGGTTCCTGGAGCATGCGCAGACATTGGCAAGGTGACCGACGGATTACTTCTGCCTGATGCAAGTACCCGCCACAGGAATCAAAACGGCGCCACAGGAGGGACTGTGCAGGCGTGACACCCCATAATAAGTCCTGCAAGGAATCCCAGAAGCCTCCGGGACAGAAGCCGTCTTAAAGCCATCTTAGAAAGCTGCTGCCTGCACACTGTAGTTAATAAATCCCCGCCCAGACGGGCTACTTCCTGGAAAACCACACCTATGCCATGGAAAAACATAAATCTTTTCCCCCCTCCACCCCCCAAAAAAACCTTTTTTAAAAACGCATGCAAGTTCTTTGTGGAGACAGGGGTAAGCGTTGCCTAGGCCCTCCTCGTTTCCGCTTGCAAGCCTCTTCAACAAAGCTTTGCTCCTGTGGAAAACCCTTCATGCCTCACCTGTTCATTCTTGACCAGTGAAAGGCAAGAACCTCCTTCAATTAAAGGCGTAGGGGCACTGGCAACAAATCCAGATTTTCTTTTAAATTCCCAGCACGAAATATTTAACCATATCATTCCATGGTGGGAGGCGGGCAGGGAGCAAGAGTAAAGACAGCATGATAGGGTGAATACATGTATGGCTGGTTAGCACAACTGATAAGCACGTCATGTTAATAAGATCATGGTTGCCTCTCCCTGTGAACTATTTTTGCTTTACTCTGTTTCATGGCTGCCAAGCAAAGCTCTATTCCCAGACATGGACAAATGCATTATTGACACCAGGAAATCATCAACTCCTGGTGATGCCAGCCCATTGTCCTCTGTACCTAGCAAGAGTAAATGTTCAAGTGTAGAGTGTTTAAGAATGATAGGAAGAGTCGTTTCTGTGCATGATGGACAAAAACAGGGTACAATCACCTGGAAATTGGAAAGAATCCTGAGAATTTACGTAATGTAATGGCTCATCTGAGAGAAGCCCTCATGGTGCAGGGGTTAAGCGCTTGGCCGCTAACCAAAAGTTCAGCAGTTCCTCCATGATTTAGACTCACCTGCTGCTCCTTGGGAGAAAGATGTGCAGTCTGCTTCCGTAAAGATTTACAGCCTTAGAAACCCTGTGGGGCAGTTCTTCTCTGTCCTATAGGGTGGCTATGAGTCAGAATTGGCTCAACAGCAATGGTTTTTTTTTTTGTGTGTGTGTCGGGGTGGGGGGGAATGGCTCATCTGAGATGGGACTCTGCTACAACCTAGAATCTCCCCTTTTGAGACTCTGTGATGCCTAGGTGCTATGACTTTATAAGATATGGTCCTCTGCAACCATTGCCCCTACCCAAACCTGCCCCACTGACTCAATACCACCTCTAGTCATTGAGTTGTAATAGTTTCCTCTCTTTAAAAACTTGTAGTCTTCGAGAGGCCCAAGTTACAATATACATGGCTCTAGACGACTTCTCAGCCTGAACTCACATCAGTCCCTAACTTGAATGTTTATCATTTCATCGTTCTATCCCCCTAGTGTCTCGTAGAATGCTGAGCTTATATATTTATAGCACATCTTCCATAAACATTTGCCAAGTTCACCTGAGAAGCAAAGATTAGCAGAAACTGAATGAAATACTGGGTAGGCTGGGTAGAGAAGGGGCGGGGGAGAGGAAAAGGAAGAGATCTCAAGACAGACTTTATCTCTTTTTCTATATAGAAGCAGTCCTGGACCTGGCTTGGGCTGAAACATGAGACTGTAACACAGAAGCCAAAGGTCAGCTCGGAGCTTTATTCTCTTTACTTCACTCAGTCCAGTTAGCATTCATGGCCACAAGAGGTGGGGAGGGGGAATAGGGGTGGCTTTCAACCTCTTTAATAGCCATCTCTCTCTCCATTTCCAACTCAAACCATCCCTCTAAATATATATATATATATATATTTATATTGACGGCCGTGGTTTTTATATATATAAAAATCCAAACCATTTGCCGTTAACTTGATTCCAACTCAGCAAACCTACAGGATTGAGTGGAACTGCCCCAGAGGGTTTCCAAGGACCGGCTGGTGGATTCGAACTGCCAACCTTTTGATAAGCAGCCATACCTCTTAACCAGTGCACCACAAGGCTCCTCTAACCTGAGTAAAAATAATGAGCTTGACATGGATAGGAAGACCTAACATTGTAAAAATGTCTATTCTACCAAAAGCCATCTATACATTTACTGCAATTCCGATCCAAATTCCAACAACATTCTTTAATGAGATGGAGAAACAAATCACCAACTTCGTACAGAAGGAAAAAGAGGCCCCGGATAAGTAAAACATTACTGAAAAAGAAGAACAAAGTGGGAGGCTTCACTCTACCTCACACCGTGCACAAAAACGGACTCAAAATGGATCAAAGACCTAAATATAAAATCTAAAACTATAAAGATCATGAAACAAAAAATAGAGACAATGCTAGGAGCCCTAATACACGGCATAAATAGGATACAAAACATTACTAACAATGCAGAAGAAAAACTAGGTAACCGGGGGGAGCTCCTGAAAACCAAACACCTACGCTCATCCAAAGAATTCACCAAGAGAGTAAAAAGATTACCTACAGATTGGGAAAAAGTTTTTAGCTATGTCATTTCCAATCAGTGCCTGATCTCTAAAATCTACATGATGCTGCAAAAACTCAACTACAAAAAGACAAATAACCCAATTAAAAAATGGGCAAAAGATATGAACAGGCACTTCACTAAAGAAGACCTTCAGGTAGCTAACAGATACATGAGGAAATGCTCACGATCAAGAGCCATTGGAGAAATGCAAATCAAAATTACAATGAGTTTCCATCTCACTCCAACAACCCTGGCATTAATCCAAAAAACACAAAATAACAAATGTTGGAGAGGTTGTGGAGAGACTGGAACACTTCTACACTGCTGGTGGGAATGTAAAATGGTACAACCACTTTGGAAATTGATTTGACGCTTAAATAGAACTAACATATGATCCAGCAATCCCACTCTTCGGAATATATCCTAGAGAGATAAGAGCCTTTACAGGAACAGATATATGCACACCCATGTTCATTGCAGCACTGTTTACAATAGCAAAAACATGGAAGCAACCAAGGTGCCCATCAACGGATGAATGGATAAATTATGGTATATTCACACAGTGGAATACTACACATAGATAAAGAACAGTGATGAATTTGTGAAACCTTTCGTAACATGGAGGAATCTGGAAGGCATTAAGCTGAGTGAAATTAGTCAGTTGCAAAAGGACAAATATTGTATAAGACCACTATTATAAGAACTTGAAAATAGTTTAAACAGAGAAGAAAATATTCTTTGATGGTTATGAGAGTGGGGAGGGAGAGAGGGAGGAAGGGAGAGGGGTATTCACTAATTAGATAGTAGACAAGAACTATTTTAGATGAAGGGAAAGACAACACACAGTACAGGAGAGGTCAGCACAACTGGACTAAACCAGAAGCAAAGAAGGCTCCTGAATAAACTGAATGCTTCAAAGATCAGCGTAACAGGGGCAGGGGTTTGTGGACCATGGTTTCGGGGTGCCTCTAAGTCAATTGGCATAATAAAACCTATTAAGAAAACTTTCTGCACCGCACTTTGGAAAGTAGCATCCGGGGTCTTAAACGCTAGCAAGCAGCCATCTAAGATGCATCAACGGATCTCAACCCACCTGGAGCAAAGGAGAATGAAGAACACCAAAGATACAAGGTAATTATGAGTCCAAGAGACAGGAAGGGCCACATAAACCACAGACTACATCATCCTGGGACCAGAAGAACTAGATGGTGCCTGGCTACAGCCCATGACTGCCCTGACTGGGAACACAACAGAGAACCCCTGAGGGAGCAGAAGAGCAGTGGGATGCAGACCCCAAATTCTCGTAAAAAGACCAGACTTAATGGCCTGACTGAGACTAGAAGGACCCCGGAGGTCATGGTCCCCAGACCTACTGTTAGCCCAAGACAGGAACCATTCCCAAAGCCAACTCTTCAGACAGAGATTGGACTGGACAATGAGATAGAAAATGATACTGGTGAAAAATGAGCTTCTTGGATCAAGTAGACACATGAGACTATGTTGGCATCTCCTGTCTGGAGGGGAGATGAGAGGGCAGAGGGGGTCAGAAGCTGGCTGAATGGACAAGAAAAGAGAGAGTGGAGGGAGGGAGTGTGCTATCTCATTAGGGGGAGAGCAATTAGGAGTATATAGCAAGGTGTATATAAACTTCTGTATGAGGGACTGACTTGATTTGTAAACTTTCACTTAAAGCACAATAAAAAAATAAGAAAAATAATGAGCTTGATATGCAAATACAACTTCAAACAGAGCTCCAACTAGCAATACACCCCATGCCTGCCCACACCTCTAAATTCTGATCAGGTGCAGACCCTATGCCCTTTCATAATAGAAATGCTGGAGCTGCTACTGCTAGTGAGGAACTCAGTTTGAAATGTATATTTGAGACAGACCCCAGTATAAACCTACGGCAACATCAGAAATCCGCCCCCTTTGTATATTATCCATAAAAGAGAACCCAATACTTTTGAGAGAAATTTGCGCTGTTTGAAGATGAATAGGTAGCTCTTCAATCAGAAGTGCCAGAAGAAATAAAAAGCAAAGTGTCAATTCACTGAAAAAAAGGAAGGCTGGAATAATTCTCTGTATGTCTACTGTTGGATCTTGAAATATAGACTCTAAGAACTTTTGAAAATATTTGAAACTGTTAAGACCTGCTTGGGACCTCACTGGATTTATTCCCTCATGAAAATGTCAGGGATAGCTCACAAATTGAATCAGGGTGTTACAACAGAATGAAAACAAAATTTAGACTAGATTAAAAAATAAAAAAACAAGCCCGTGAAGAAAAGTCAGCAATTCAAAATGTTTGTCAAGGTAGCTTTGTTATGATGTCCTTAGTAAAGGGTCACTTTTCTTTACAATGCACATGAATTCCATCAACCGCTAAATCCACCTGCTGGAGTAAACAGAGTAGCTGACTATCTCTGAAGATGCCACCCCAGCAGTTGGGCCCCAGTGCGCCAAATCTTTTCTGTCTCACTGGGGTAGCAGTGACCAAGCCCAGCCAAGAATAAGGACAAAACTTCCCCAGTGGCCAAGGCCACTGTAATTAGAAATTCCCTGAACTGCGACCTCCATCCCCGCAAAACAACATTTTCTGCTTTATACTTCTCTGTAGCATCTATTCCCATTGAACATACTTTATATTTTATTTACTTATTTTTATTGTCTGCCTCTCCACACTAGAATATACATTCCCTGAGGGCAGGGATTTTTATCTATTTTGTTTACTACTGTGGCCCCAGTACCTAGAATGATGTCTGGCATGTTGTATTTGCTCCATAAATATTGATGAAAGTATAACTTCATATATTTGACTGAATAGAACTGAAGAATGTTCAAAATACTCACCCATTTATTGATAGGAAAGCCAATTAATTTTTGATTAGTTTTTTTATTAAAGCAAAAATTGAGAATATTGATAGAGTATATAGCATAATCATGAACATTCACAAGAACACTTTGTGCTCTTTCTCTTCATCACCTCAGTCTTAATTTGTGAATGTCTTAACATTGATCTACCTGATAATTTCTGAATTATAAGACTTGTCCACTTTTCTTTTGCATAATTTGGGATTCTCCACCACCACCATCCCTTGTTTTTGTGCAATAACCTAAGTATTCCAGCCATAGAGATGGAGAAGGGAGTCTCTGACTCCAGGAGCACAAGATTCATCCAAGGCCCCCTCCAGAGAGTGAGGACAATAAGGAAGGGCACATAGAACTGGGTTTTCTGCAGACTTTTCTTGATAGCCTGTCTCCAGTAAGTCACTCCTTTTGGAGCCTTGGGGTTAGAGATTTCTACCACTGCACTACTTGCTTTGAATCCAGACTAATGGCCCATTGCCTTGTCCTCTGAAGGGTGTCTTACATAGTTTAAAGTCTTCCCTAGGCACTGGACTCAAAGGAAAGCCTAACAGCTGATCCTCACCTTAAAAAAAAAAAAAAAACCTATTGCCGTTGAGATGATTCTGACTCATAGCAACCTGTAGGACAAAGTAGAACTGCCCCATAGGGCTTCCAAGGCTATAAATCTTTACAGAAGTGGACTGCACATCTTTCTCCTGAGGAGCCACTAGCGATTCCAAACTGCTGACCTTTTGGTTAGCAGCCAAGCACTTAACCATTGCGCTACCAGGGCTCCTCCTTACCTACCCAGAGGGCACAAGATGAACCAACTCCTAGGCTGGTTTATTTGAAGAGCAGTAGACCAGGAAGGAAGCAGTGCCCATTCCTGCTTCCTCAACCCTGGATACCAGGGCTGGATATAGGAGATGTGGTAGGAGGTGTTTCTCTCATCAAGGCTCACACTGCTTGGTTCCTTGCGAGTCTTGGTTGAGAAAGGACAGGGTCAGAGCATCATCTGGAAAGGCCTAACACAGCTGTTCTGGGGCACCACAATCACTCAGTCTTTTTAGAGGCTGTGAGTCCAGGTTCTCTCATCAGAAGAGGGAGCCAGTTCTACAGGCTAGTTTACCCAAGGCTCCTTTTTAGATGCCGTACCAGTTGCCATCGAGTCAATTCTGACTCAGAAGTAGATTGCCAGGCCTTTCTTCCAAGGCACCTTTGGGTGGACTCAAACCTCTGACCTTTCAGTTAGCAACTGAGTGAATTAACTGTTTGCACTGCCCAGGGATTCTCTTTTATTAGAAGGGGGGGACTAACTCCTCATTCCGTGCTTCTCGCATTGAAATCTCCTGGAAAGCTTTAAAAATATATATTAATGCCCAGACCTAGGGCCTGCTACATAAATTGCAGGGCCCAATGAAAAATGAATATATGGGGCCCCTTGTTCAAAAAGTATTAAGAATTTCAAGACAGCAACAGTAGAGCATTAAATCAAGAGCAGGGCCCCTCTAAGTGTGGAGCCCTGTGCAATTGTACAGGTAACACCCTACACCCAGAAATTCAGATTTTGCTAGTCTGGAGTGGGATCCAGGCAGGCACTGGGATTGTTTTAAAGCTCTCCAAATATTTTTCATGTGCAGTTAGGATTAAGAACTCTGATTCTATCTTAGGGAATCATTAAAACCAAAACATTCTTAAAATTACAATTGACACCTACATACAGACTTACCTCTAATTCAATAAATCACTCTTAAACATTTTTGGCTTACCCAGGGCGAGATCATCATGACAACATTTTTTAGAAAAATTTTCAGTCTGTGCATAAGTTATGAGCTGTAGTCATGAATCACTTTTTGATTCCCTTTGCAAAAACAACGAAAGTGGCATATTTTCTCATATAGGAAGTTAATCTAATTTGAAGTGCTATTACTCACTAACATTCACATTACACTTAAAGCTAAACAAGAACATTGCTAAATGGAAATTTATTATCACATCAATATAATTCACAATGACACTTCAAAAAAATCAAAACTAGTGTCAAACTTACCCGCCCCCCTCCACCTCTTGCCCCTGCCCTGGAGAATAAGAAGCACTGTGCACTATTCCTAGAATTCCATCTGAGAGAAAGATCCCATGAAAGGGCCATGGAGAATGCCCTATCTGGAGCCAGTCCCACTACTATGAGCCTCCTTGGAGAATCTTTGCACCATCTCCCGTTCTGTGGAACCAAAGTTTTTCTCAGAATTGCATCTTGAATAGGGTACTTCCTGCTGCCTTGATATACAAAGGTCATCGCTGGACCTGAAAGGCTGTCCAAAGTTGAAACCCATCCTCATCCTTTTCCATAGTCCCCACACGCCTTTGAGATTCAATTTCTTCTAAGATAAGGACTCCTGTTCTCAGCACAGCCCTGGAACCCACACAAGGGCCACATCATGGCAGGTGTGCAATCTTTCTGCAATCAAAACTATCCCTGCTTGGGTTAGGTCTCCCATGAGACAACCTGATAGTTTATCACTAAGTGGCACTTAAGCTACAAGTAGGGTGACTAACCATCCCAGGTTGCCCAGGACTCTCTGGGTTTTAGTGCTACAAGTCCTGCATCCTGGGATAGGTTGGTCACCTTAGATACAAGATGTCATGCACAATTATTTCCAAGGCCTCCAGAACCTAAAAATATGAATATGAAGAAAGTTTTCTTGTTTGTTATTCCCTGGGATTTTGTTTAACTGCATGTTAAACAATTGCATATGTGCCTCCGGGAGGGCTTTATAGCAGATGCTGCTGGTGCTCTGGCCAGATCCCCTAAAATCTTCTTTTTCGGTTCTATGCATCCATCCCCCAGCTTCTGCATGCTTTGCTCCTAACTGCTGACACCTGCAACTTTCTTCAGAGACTGCTCCTTGGGCTACTAGAGGCACTTCACTGGACCTGCTTAGAGCCTAGGAGGTTTATGTTCCTCCATACCCCACTCCCCATCCAGTAAGCAATAACTAACTGGTACAGGCCGCAAGGGAAAAAAATTCTGAGGTGTAATTTGCACTTTCTACCTGTGGTGGAATGAGGCTGACTGGGAAGTCATCCGAGCTCGCACCCTTGCTTGGCTTTTTCCCCTTGCTTGTCCTTCTTCCCCAACTCCCTTACTGGTTTCTCCTGGGAACACTTCATAAATAGCTTGTGCCTGAATCCTCATCTCTATCTATGCTCTGGGGGTCCTAACCCAACACAAGCTTGATTCAGGAAGGACTTATATGATAAAGACATAACGAGCACTAATAAGCAAGGTAGAGCTTTGCTTAGATGTTTGTCAAGGAGGAAAGATTTCTGCAGGTGGTACCCATAGTCTTTACAAGGTCAAGGGATGATAACAAATCCTAACCCAGCAGTAATTCCTACTTCATATTGCCAATAGAGAATTTTCCTGAGTGGACTTGGGTAACCTTTCTCCAATATTCCCACTGCACTATAGCAGCTCCTTTAAGGTGTTAGAATATTTTGTGTGTTCACATTTGTCATCTTGGCAAATTATAAGCCACATAAAAACAGAACAAAGCATTTCCCTCCTGAATTATAAGACTTACACAAAAGGGAGGCTTATAACACTGAGTACAACCTTACATAATAGATAGCAAAATCATTTTAAAGTGTTCAGAATTTTTGCCAACTCTAACAAATATCCTTTTCATTGACTATCAGTTGGAGTTATAGCAACAGAAACAGGAAACAGAAGGCACACCCAAATGGAATTCTGAAGAAAATTTAATAAAGGAAATATTTACAAATGTAAACCTAGGGATCACTCCCTGTCTGTCAGTTTGTCTTAGTGTGGTAGCTTGCGTGTTGCTATGATGTCGGAGGCTATGCCTCCAGTATTTGAAACACCAGCAGGGTCCCCCATAGTGGAAAGGTTTAAGTGGAGCTTCCAGACTAAGACAGACTAGGAAGAAAGGCCTGGTGCATCCAAGGTAAAACAATTGATCTCTCTTTGCCTGGAGCAACAGAGGAAGGGAAAGCCAGGAGTAAGTGGAAGAAATGGAATGTGTGGCTAATTGCCTCTGTAAAAAACTGCCTCCTTTGACATGAGACCGAAGAACTAGACGATGCCTGGCTATCATTACTGAACATTTCGATCAAAGATTCTGTAGAGGAATCCTGATCACAAGGGGGGAAATGCAGAACAAAAGTTCAAATTCTCGGGAACTCCAGACCTTCTGGATCCATGGAACCCCTGAAACTATTGTCTTGAGATAATCTTTAAACCTTAAACCAAAAATATCTCCTGAAGTCTTCTTAAAACCAATCAATAGTTTAGCTTAACTAATAAAGAAGGTCTGCCTTGAGTATTGTGCTCTTTTAAGAACTATCTATTTGGGATCAAACTGACAACAGCAACTTGAAAGATTATATAGGAATCTTAGGGGCCAGTAAGTTTATGATAATAGGGGAGGAACAGTTTGGAAAAGTTGGGTGAGGATGGTTTCACAACTTGAAGAATGTAATCAGTGCCACTGAATTGTACATGCAGAAGTTGTCAAATTGGTGTATGTTCTGCTACATATATTTTCAACAATAAAATAAAATGAATTATTAAAAACTAGTATAAGATCGGTATTCTAAAAATCACAAAATACTGAAGAAATTTTAAAAATGACTTACATAAATGGAAAAAAAAAGAAAGGCCTGGTGATATACTTCTGAAAATTAGGCATGAAATTAGACAGAAATAAAAATCTTATGGATCATAATAGAATATTGTCTGATTTAGTGCTGGAAGATGATCCTCCCCAAGCTGGAAGACACTCAAAATGCACAATGGCCACAACAAAGGACTTGAGCATTCATACCAATGATCTTGATGATGGTGCAGGATCAGGTAACATTTTGTTCTGTTGTACATGGGGTTGACATGAGTCAGAGGTGACTCGATGACAACCAACACCAAAAAAGGCAAAGAAATTAGAACCAGCCACAGATGGTGAAGCATCTTGGAACGAGTAGGATGGTGTTATAGATTGAATTGTGTCCCCCCAAAATATGATATATGTTGTAAATCCTAACCTCTATAACTGTGGTTATAATCCCATTTGGGAACAGGTTGTTTTGTTATGTTAATGAGGCAGGATTAGTGTAAGATGTGTCTTGAGTCAATCTCTTTTGAGATATAAAAGAGATTAAACAAGCAATCGAGAGGCAGAGATGGGTGAAGAGACATGCCAAGCCATATGAAGATTTCCCAGGAGCACAAGCTGAAAGAGACAAGGACCTTCCTCCAGAGCCAACAGAGAGAAAATCTTCCTCTAGGGCCGGCACCCTGAATTTGAACTTGTAGCCTCCTAACCTGTGAGAAAATAAATTTGTGCTTGTTAAAGCCGTCCACTTGTATTTCTGTTATAGCAGCACTAGATAATTAAGACAGATGGGAAGTTGCTATTATCTTTAGGCCTAAGAGCGCAAGGGAGATGGAGAAATTGTAGGAACACAGTGATACCTGTAACTTTTGGAAAGAGCCACTAGACAGGAGCCAAGGTCTTCAGTAGAAGAACTCAGTCACTGTCAATCTGCAACTTAGCAGTATGGGAGTCAGGACAAATAAACACCGATCTCTCTCCCTTCTTGTGCCTCCCATTGGCCATACTCAGCTGGAAACCAGAAAGCAAGGAAACCTGAGTGATGCAATCTCAAGGGTTTCAAATCAGAGTGGAAAAGGCTGGAGAATGAATCTAGAAGAGCAAAAGGGGAGTAACCTCAGCACTGAACAACACCCCAACCCTTATCCCATTATGATGCTTGACTGCATATAACAGCAAACCATGGATGATAGATAGTTGTTGCTCCAGAATACTCTCCATTTTCTATTTTCCACCCATCTTTGTTTCTCCCCATCTCTCTGATTCTTAGGTTCCTGGCTTCAGAACACTATTTGGATTTTCTTTAGTTTCTTGGACTTTAACTGTTTTATAGGTTCTTGGCTCTATGTTAACAACTTTCATTTTTGCATATCTTGAAGTTTCCAGTGAGAAACTCCCCAACTTTGCTTCAGCACTGTGGAACCCCATCGGGCATGGCTAATTGCCTAACCAGTGAAAATTCTGTGTTCGAGGAAAAATCACTTTTATAGCCACTCATAGACCAACATAAGATGGTGGCATTTACATGGGGCATGTACATAAATTATGAGGATTCTTAGTATTGAGAGAGACATTTATCAGAAAAACTTAGCCTGAAAGTTATTTGTGTGTTTCTGCTAAATGTGAAGTTGATCTATGAAATCCTTCTGTGTAGGCAAAGAATAGGCATAAATTTTCCAAAGGGAAAATTAATATAGAGCCACACTCCTGAAGTTTCCATTTTTGTGTGTATTTGTCATTTAGCAAGTGGAAATAGCTATAGGAATATCATAGGTGTAGACATTATGATGTGAATTCTTAACTCTGAGTGCTGGCAAATATAGAACAAAATTTTCTGCAATTCACCTATCAGTCCTATATGAGAAAGTGAGTACTGCGATGGGGCTTATCACAGGTTGGGACAGGAATGGGCCACCACGGTCAGTTGGTGGAAAGAAGATGCAGATACAGACAATACCAGAATAGGGGCATTTACTTTACTCACACCTGCCCAAGTGAGCTATCCTATAATTAGCTGAGATATTTACATCTTTCTGTCCTTTACAAACACACTATTGGGAAAAGTCCTTTTATATTTAGCAAGTTTTATCATTTGTGTTAGAGAAGCAAGTGTAAAATGCCTTACTCAGGAGGCCAGTATCAGATTGCTGCCAGTTATCTATAAATCTCTTTTATTTTAACATTTGCCTGCATTAACAAACACCACCCAACAACTTCTCTAACCAAATGATTGTACTCAGAAAACAACCAATCCCTCAAAAAACATGCTGTGGATTATTATTTGCAGCATAAAGGTGCCTCCTGATAAAGAGAATTTATACCTGATATTTTCATGAGTAATATAGGTACACAATTCATTCGGCACACATTATTTGAAAATTTACTCTGTGACAGGCACTGGACTGAGGGCTGGAAAGGGTAATTGTCATAGAATTTTGCTGGAAGAATTAGGAAAGCAGATCAGGAAACTTTCACAAGCCTGGCAACTAGAACATGTACCAAGCAACTCTAAAGGCAAGATTAATCTGATGATCATGGGATGGATGGTATCTTAGACATCTAGTGCTGCTATAACAGAAATACCACAAGTGGATGGCTTTAACAAAGAGAAGTTTATTCTCTCACAGTCCGGTAGGGTAGAAGTCCGAATTCAGGGCGCCAGCTCCAGAGGAAGGCTTTCTCTCTCAGCTGTGGAGGAAGATCCTTGTCATCAGCCCTGCCTTGGTCTGGGAGCTTCTCAGTGCAGGAACCTCAGGTCCAAAGGAGGCATTCTGCTCCTGGCACTGCTATCTTGGTGGTATGAGGTCCCCCGTCTCTCTGCTCACTTCTCTTTTATATCTCAAAAGAGATTGGCTTAAGACACTATCTAGTCTTATAGATCTCATCAATATAACTGCTGCTAATCCATTTTATTACATCATACTGATAAACCCAACCCAGTGCCGTCAAGTCATTTCCGACTAGGATTTGCCAAACATAGGGAAATCACATCAGATGATAAAATGGCAATCATACAAGGGAATCATGACCTAGCCAAGTTGACAGATATTTTGGGGGGAAACAGTTTAATCCATGACGGATGGTAACATCCAAATTTAATAAAAATTTCAGAAGCTAAAAGAAACAGATATTGCATCTGGTTTCTTTAAGTTTCTGTTTGGCCAACAAGTCATAAGACTCACGTTACAAAGCAGGACACGGTAACCCAGGGTTCTAGAGGCAAGCAATCCATGGGCTTCATGAAAAATGGCTGTGATGGGCACACTAATTGCCCCCCAAAGATGTCCTTGGACCATGTAAAGAAGAACACAGTATAAGGATTGGAGGAAGACTAACAACCTGCAATATGCAAATGATACAACCCTGTTTGCCTAAAATGAAGACAACTTAAAGCATTTACCGATGAAGGTCAAAAACTATCAATATATATTATGCCTGAACATGAAAAAAACACAAATCCTCACAACTGAACCAATAAACATCATGATAAATGGAGAAGAAATTGAAGTTGTCGATGATTTCATTCTACTTGGATCAACAATCAATGTCCATGGAAGCAGCAGTCAAAAAATCACATGAAGTATTGCATTGGGCAAATCTGCTGCAAAAGACCTCTTTAAAGTTTTAAAAAGCAAGGATGTCACTGATGACTATGGTGTGGGGACCCAAGCCATGGTCTTTTCAGTTGCCTCATGTACACGGAAAACTGAACAGTGAAAAAGGAAGACAAAAAGAATTGATGCATTTGAATTGTGATGTTTGCAAACAATATTGAATATACCATGGACTGCCAAAAGAATGAACAGATCAGTCTTAGAAGAAATACAACCAGAACGTGCCTTAGAAGCGAGGATGGTGAGACTAGAAAAGGTCATCATGCTTGGTAAAGTAGAGGGTCAGTGAAAATGAGAGAAACCCTCAATGAGATGGATTGACATAATAGCCACAACAATGGACTCAAACATATCAGTGATCATGAAGATGGGCAATGTTTTGTCGCCATGAGTCAGAGCCAGCTCCACAGCAAATAACAATAAAGATATCCATGTTCTAATTCTCAAAACCTGGGAATATGTCACTTTACATGGCAAAAGCGTTTTGCAGGTGTGATAAATTCAGAACCTTGAGATGGGGAGATTATTCAGGTGGGTCCAATGTAATCAAAAGGTTCTTAAAAGATACAGGAGGGTTAGAGTCACAGAGGAGATACGACGACAGAAGCAGAGATCCAAGGGAGAAATTTAAAGATGTTACAGTGTTGACTTGTAAGATGGAGGAAGGGATCATGAACCAAGGAATACAGGTGGCCTCTAGAAAGTGGAAAATGCAAAGGAACAGAAGATTTCCCCTGGATCTTCCAGAAGAAACACAGCTCTGCCAATGCTTTGACTTTAGCCTTGTAAAACCCATTCAGACTTCTGACCTCCAGAACGATGATACATATGTGTATATATACAAATTGTGGTGTTTTAAGTCACGAAGTTTGTGGTAATTTGTTACAGCAGCAACAGGACACTAATACAATGGCAGCCTGAGTTGAGGAATGTTCAAGTAAAATGATGAAGAACTTGCCATCGTGCAAATCTGAACAGGTGGGTGGTGAATGCAGACACAGCAGTCCCAAAAGGAAGTGCTGAGGCACAAGTATCTACCGTTCAGGTGGCACTTGTAAAAAATGGTTACAAATTCATTGACAGTCTTCTCTTTGAGAGGTGGGATCTACATCCTTTACCTCTGAATACGAGTTCCCTTCAGACTGCTTCAACTAGTACAGTGCAGAAATATGATACATGATTTTTGAGGCTAGGTGATTGAAGGCCATGCAGCTTCCAGTGAGAAACATCATCATTCTAAACGGCTGACTACTCCTGTGTTTCTTTTCACTCAGCAAACTCTAGTTTGATAAACAATCATGTCTTTTAAAGAATGTATCAATAAAAATAACATACTTCATTAAAGAGAAAGAAATTAAGATGCACTGAACTTAAGATTCCAATTTAAACAATGAGCAATATTCCTCTCCTTTTTTTTTCAGGCATTATACTGGTCCTGGGCTCGTTCTTTCATCGGGATTGGACATATTTCTTCCTGTCACTGTGTGTTTTGCCGTTTTTATGCACCGAGAATTATTTTGAGTGCCATTTTGTTCATTTACCACACCGAAGGGGGGAAAATAGTTTCCACTCCCCAGTCTGGAACCTAAGATTCAGGGCTGGCTCCAGCAATGATGATATTATTGTTACTATTATTCTTTCTTTATGGTTGCATCTTCTGACCTTTATTGTGATCCCTTCTTAGCCATCCTTTCTACATTCTCACATTTCAAATATTTATAAAATGAAAGATTCATCCTCTAACAACACTTATATAAACATGATTGCTCTTTTCCGTCCATTCTTTCCAAAATGGAGTTTAGGGAAGCAATCAGTTTTCCTGGGGCCATTTGGCTGTATTAACACGCAACTCCAAAATGATCTCTGATAAAATGTTTGTAAACTTTGCCTAATTGAAGAGATCAACTTTGCTTGGTACTTCGGTGACTATAATGGTGTTAGGGATTGAATTGTGTCCCCCCCAAATTGTGTCAATTTGGCTAGGCTAGGATTCCCAGTATTGTGTGATTGTCTACCATTTTGTCATCTGATGTGATTTTCCTTTGCGTTTTAAAACCTACTTCTGTGATCTTAATGAGGCAGGATTAGACACAGTCATGTTAATGAGGCAGAACTCAATCTACCAGATTAGGTTATATCTTGAGTCAATTTCTTTTGAAATATAAAAGAGAGAAGCAAGCAGAGCGACAGGGGTACCACCAAGAAAGCAATGCCAGGACCAGAGCATGTCCTTTGGACCTGGGGGGTCCCTGCTCTGGGAAGATCCTAGACCAGGGGAAGATTGATGGCAAGGACCTTCCTCCAGAGCTGACAGAGAGAGAAAACCTTCCCCGAGCTGACATCCTGAATTCGGACTTCTAGCTTCCTAGACTGTGCAAGAATAAGCTTCTGTTTGTTAAAGCCACCCACTCGTGGTATTTCTGTTATAGCAGCGCTAGATAGCTAAGACAAATGGGTTCTGTGTGAAGACATGATATGTTGTGATAGCTAAGACAAATGGATTCTGTGTTGTGGTTCTATAGAAGAAAAATCACCTGAAACCTCATATGTAGAGTCCCAATTCAGACTGAAAAACCACTAAAAAGAGAATTCTACAGGTAGCTTGGAAACCCTAGTGGCGTAGTGGTTAAGTGCTACAGCTGCTAACCAAAAAGTTTGGCAATTTGAGTCCACCAGGCGCTCCTTGGAAACTCTACAGGGCAGTTCTACTCTGTCCTATGGGGTTGCTATGAGCCAGAATCGACTCGATGGCAGTGGGTTTGGTTTGGTTTTTGTATAGGTAGCTTAAATCAGTGACCCTGAAAGTTGTATGATTTAGAAAGACATTTTTTGGAAATGTTTTATTTTGATATAACTTCAAAATTAAGGATCTCATGTATACACTTACCCAGATTCACTAACAGTTTACATTTTGCCCCATTTACTTTATGATTCTCTCCCTCTCTCTCTCCCTGTCTCCTGAATAATTTATAAACTATATTTAAGATTCTGAGCCATTTTAGAGTAAGTTAATATCATGCAACTTTACTCCTAAATACTTCAGGATATATTTCCAAAATCAAGAATATTCTCTTACATAATCACAGTACAATCGTCAGTGATTTAGACAAACTTTTAATACCTGTTTCCTAAGAAAATTCTGAGTGTCTTTCAAAAGGAATCTTGGCTAGAATGCATTGCTATAATTCGGTCAAACCTATAGGGGCTGCGTGCTTTTTATAGTGGGAGCTCCCGAGGGTGGAAAAGTTCTCACTTACTACAGATGTACAGATTTTGTTTTAGGCTCCTTTGTACCCGTAAGTTCAGAAGGGAGGGAATTTTGGGTTCTGAATTCAAGACTAAAAGCAACCGGAAATTTAACTCATGAATCCACTCTGTGCATACTCCCCACTTTCTGCCTGATTGGGTTTATTAAGTCTTTCTAGATTTTCTGAAATCATGATCTAAAATGATCCTAAACTGGACTAGATCTTCGCCGTATCTATACAAAAATTGGGAGACTGACATTTTCTTATGTGATGCCATTTTTTCATTAGGCAGATCTCTGTAAGATGTATTTTGCTGGACTTTGGTAGGGTATACTTCATGCTTTGCCATGCCTGTCCATGCTTTTGAAAATCAGATCTGACCATCACCTGCCATGATTTCATCCTTCCAGGACAACATTGTCTTATTTCTAATCTCCTATAGCTTCCCTACTTTCAGCTCAACTCTCTAATATATTATTTCACTTACTCTTATATTTATCTTGACATATAAAATTAATTTTAATATCAGTAATCTATTCTTCTGTACTTCACTTGAGTAAATTAGCCATCAAAATTAGTAGAAATGACCGTTTATACTGCCTTGTATTTTTGCTATTTGAGAAATTAATAAACTACTTCTTCAAATGTTAAAACACACAATTTAAAAATAATTATTTTAAATGAAAAATGTAGTTTTAAAATGTTCAATGAAATAAACTCTGTTATAACTGAATAAATTTCATTCTACTTTGTACAAGAAAGATGTCAGCTAGGTAGACAATTGAAGGCATTTGATAGATAGCAAAAGTACAAATTGGAAGCATGGGGTAGATAGGAAACCACTGAGTGGGAGCAGTTGTTTTATTAATAATTTTGTTTAAATTCATGTCATGCTAAATTGAGAGGTACCATAAGCAACCACAAACTTAGACTTATTCCTAGGTATATAACGTTATCTAAGATGACTGACACAGTGGCTATTAACAGTGGACTCAAGCATAATAACGATTGTGAGGACTGTGCAGGACTGGGCAGTGTTTCGTTCTGTTGTACACAGGGTCGCTATGAGCCAAAACCTACTGGACAGCACCTAACAGCAACAAAGGTGATTGAAGTGGTATTACTTTTAAATTTCATTTTTCCAATTGTTTATTGTTAGTATAGAGCACAGCTATTTTTACAATTATTTTTGTATATTGACCTTGTATCATGCAACCTTGCTAAAGTCATTTATTCTACTAGTTTTTTTTTGAGGTACTTTTTTTTTTTGTAGATTCCTTAGTGTTTTCTGTGTTAACAATCATGTCATCTACAAATAATGACAATTTTACTTTTCCTTTCCAATTTTTATGCCTTTTATTTCTTTTCCTTGCCTTATTTCACTGGCTAGGAATTCTAAAACAATGTTGAATCGAAGTGGTGAGAGCAGATGTCCTTGTTTCTGATCTTAGGGGAAAGTGTTTCATAGACGCCCAATTTCTAGTTTGCTTAGAAGACGTGTCATCTGACACAAGGCTAAATAATTGTCCAAGATCGTTAAAATCTAGGCTGCCTTGGAAAAAATTGGAGTATTGTTACCTTTTATCTTTAGTCTCAAGCAAACCCAAAGCTGTACAGTCTCTTCTTCCTGTTCTCTGGGCCTTGTTCTGGTACTTCTTAGCTCCTAAAGACATCTCCTAAGCAAAAGGTAATCCCCAGTCCTAAATGGGCCTCCATGCCAAAAGGCCCACACACTCTGTCAAAATCTCCAAAAGATACCACCTAAAATCAAAAGCCCATCTAGCTCTTACAATTTTCCTATCAAAAGTCCTGACTTCAATCCATTGAAGGGGAAAATGTGGAAAGCCCTTGTACTCCCAGGGTCATCTGTGAGTAAGGCTCTTTTATGTAGGTGAGAAAGGCACTGCACAGGTATACAAACGGGTGGTGAAGACACAGGTGATATGGTGGAAAGGGCCTGGATTGGCAGTAAAGAGACCTGGGTTCTGTTTTGTATTCTCTCTTTACCTACCCATTTGACCTTGGGTAAGGCCCCCCCTCGTCTCCCTGGCCTCAGTGTCCTCACCTTTAAAATGCATGAATTGAACCAACATATGAACTCCAAAAGCCCTCTGACATTCTGGGCCTCTATGATACTAGATTAGAACAACTAAACATACATAAAGACCCACGGTTACAAAATGATGAATTTGCTAGATAGCAAATGCAAATACTCTGTGCGGCTGCTTACTAGATCACTGAAGCCACATTTACTGCAGGTTTATCAACCTTGGTATTGATTGTCCAATGCCCCAGGCAATATCTCCCCACTTACCTCCTCAGCTGGATCACATTTTCCTAGCCAGTAAGAAATTTGTAGGATGAGGCTAATTTTTCACACAGGAAACAGGAAGCTTTCCCCTTTGACAGGGAAGAAGCAGGAAGAAAATCTCAGGAAGCACGGTAGGGGAAGCTGTCAATTGAGAGGTACCCTCATTTTAATGGGGAAAAAAGAAAAGGCAATTCATCAGCATTAATGGAAGTGTTTAATTTGGGGAATTCCTAGAAATCCAAGATGTCCAATAGGTACAAAATAAAATTAATTGGGCACCAGAATATTGTAGTTACCAGGCCCAAGTCAACAGATTCAAGCTCCATTATTGCTCTATTGAAGCCAACATGGTCCTGGCCTTCTGGGACAGTGCTGATTTTATATATTTCAGTAAAGGTCATTAATGAATGAATGACTCTGGTGGTTTTAAAATATGGCTGCAAAACCTTTGACACTCCCATTGGGAGGTAGGTCTATGTTCCCTTTTTGATTCTTGCCAGGCTTGTGACTGTTTTAACCAGTAGATAGCAGAAGTAACACTGTGTGACTTCCAGGGCTAGGTCAAACAGCTGATTCCACTTCTACCTTGTTTACTAGAAAATTCTCTCTTGGAGCCCTGAACTACCATGTAAGGTCAGACTACTCTGAGACACTGTGAGCAAGCTCGAGTCACATGGAGGAGCCATGTATAGGTGTTCCAGTCATTAGTTCCATCTGATCCAAGTCTTCAAGTCATTCCAGCCCAAATGCCAGACACTTGAATGAAGAAGCTTCCAGATGATCCCAGTCTTTAGCCATTCAAGTCACACCCAGCCATCTGAGTCTTCTCAGATGAGGTCTCAGACATTGTGGAAGAGAGATAAGGCATCCCTGCCATTCCTTACCTGAACTCCTGATCCACAGAATTCATGAGCATGATGAAATCATTGTTGCTTCACACCCCTAACTTTTGAGTGATTTGTTAACAGCAGTGGATAATCAGAACAATAACCAACAGATTTATTTTAATCATTATAATGACCTTCAATAATTTAATTTAATCATTAATGACTTTCAATTTTTCTATATTTAAAATTATTTTAAAATAAAAATTTACATGGAGAATATGTCCTAAATGTTCATTTGGAAAATGAGATCATGTTATCTATTATCCATCATGGGCTATTTACCCCCAGATGAAAAGCTATTGGAGTATACAATGAACATGTTGATATGTGAGCCAGCTGATATTTACTCAGCCCTCACTAAATAGAGCAAGGCAATGGTGATTCAGTGGCAGAATTCTCACCTTACATATGGGAGACCCAGGTTTGACGCCCAGCCAATGTACCTCATGCACAGTCACCACCCACCTGTCAGTGGAGGCTTGCGTGGAGCTTCCAGACTGAGATGGACTAGAAAGAAAAGCCTGCCAATCTACTTCCTAAATTCAGTCAATGAAAACCCTGTGGATCACAACAGTCAGATCTGCAACCAATTATGGGGATGGTGAAAGACCAGGCATTGTTTAGTTCCTTTGCACATGAGGTCACCATGAGTTGGGGGCCCACATGATGACAGCTAACAAACAACAGCAACAACACTAAACACATAACCCAGAATAAGTTTGAAACAGGGCTGGATTAAGGCATGTGAGGGCCCTAAGCACTGATAATCTGCGATGTCCTCTCCTCTGCTTACTCACTCATTTGAAGAGGATACGTGAGTTAAATATATATATGTGCGTGTGTCTTAGCTATCTATGATGTAACTTCTTTTTAAATGCCACTACAATATTAGCCCCCACTCATCTGTCAGTTTGTCATACTGTGCTTGTTCACGTGTTGCTGCGATGCTGGAAGTTATACCACCAGTATTTCAAATACCAGTAGGGTCACATATGGTGGACAAGTTTCAATGGAGCTTCCAGACTAAGACAGACTAGGTAGAAGGACCTGATAACCTATTTGTAAAAAAAGTATTGACCAGTGAAAACCTTATAAATAGCAGTGGAACATGGCCTGATATAGTGCCAGAAGATGAGCCCCTCAGGTTGGAAGGCACTCAAAATACAACTGGGGAAGAGCTGCCTCCTCAAAATAGCGTCTGCCATAATGACTTAGGTGGAGTAAAGCTTTTAGGACCTTAATTTTCTGATGTAGCATGACTCAAAATAAGAATAAAAATCTGCAAATATCCATTAATAATCAGAACATGCAGGTAGGACCAGTTAACATGAATATTATTCAAATTTACTCACCAAGCACTAATGTCAAACATGAAGAAATTGAAGATTTTTACCCACTTCTGCAGTCTGAAATTGATCAAACATGCAATCAAAATGCATTGATAATCACTGGTGATTGGAATTAGAAAGTCAAAAACAAAGAAAAAAGAAAAACTCAAAAAGAAATTAGAAAAAAAATTAGAAAGTCAGAAACAAAGAAGGATCAGTAATTGGAAGCTATGGCTTTGGTAATAGGAATGGCACTGGAGATTGCATGGTAGACTATTGTAAGACCAATGGTCTTTTCATTGGAAATGTCTTTTTTCAACAACATAAATGGTATCTATACACGTGGACTTCACAAGATGGAATACACAGGACTCAAATCAACTCTATCTATGGAGAGAGACAATGGATCATCAGTCAGAATGAGGCTAAGGTCCAACTGCAGAACGGACCATCAAATGTTCATATGCAAGTTCAAGCTGAAGCTGAAGACAATTAAAACAAGTCCACAAGAGCCAAAGTACAAACTTGAGTATATTCCACCTGAATTTAGAGGCCATCTCAATAATAGATTTGACACATTGAACACTAACGATCGAAGACCAGACAAATTGTGGAATGAGATCAAGGACATCATACATGAAGAAAGCAAAAGGTCATTAAAAAGAGATGAAAGAAAGATTTCAAAGGGAGGCTTGAGAAGACAAAGTATTAAAATAAAATGTGCAAAGACCTGGAGTTAGAAAAACAAAAGGGAAGAACACAGTAGGCATTTCTCAAGCTGAAAGAACTGAAGAAAAAAAATTGAAGCCTTGAGTCACAATTTTTAAGGATTCTATGCGCTCCTTGGAAACCATATGGGGCAGTTCTACTCTGTCCTATAGGGTCTCTATGAGTCGGAGTCAACTCCATGGCAACAGATTTGGTTTGGTTTGTTTTATGGGCAAAATATTGAGTGGTGCAGGATGCATCAAAAGAAGATGGAAGGAATACACAGAGTCACTGCACCAAAGAGAGTTGGTCAACGTTCAGCCATTTCAGTAGCTAGTAGAAGTCCAAGTTGCACTGAAGGCACTGGCAGAAAACAAGACTCCAGGAATTGATGAAACATCAATCGAGATGTTTCAACAAACAGATGCAGCACTGGGAGTACTCACTCATCTATGCCAAGAAATTTGGAAGACAGCTACCTGGCAACCAAATGGAAGAGATCCATATTTGTGCCCATTCCAAAGAAAGGTGATCCAAAAGAATGTTGAAATTATTGTACAATATTATTAATATCACATGCAGATAAAATTATGCTGAAGATAATTCAGAAGTGGTTGCAGCAGTACGTCAAGAGGAAACTGCCAGAGATTCAAGCCAGATTTAGAAGAGGGCATGGAACCAGGGATATCATTGCTAATGTCAGGTGAATCTTGGCTGAACGTAGAAAATACCAGAAAGATGTTTACTTGACTATGCAAAGGCATTTGGCTGTGTGGATCATAACAAATTATGGATAACATTGCAAAGAATGGAAATTCCAGAACATTTTAATTGTGTTCATGTGGAACTTGTACATAGACCAAGAGGCAGTCGGTGAAACAGAACAAGGGGATACTGCGTGGTTTAAAGTCAGGAAAGGTGTGCGTCAGGGTTGTATCCTTTCACCATACTTATTCAATCTGTATCGTGTGCAAATAATCCAAGAAACTGGACTGTATGAAGAAGAATGGGGCATCAGGATTGGAGGAAGACTCATTAACAACCTGCAATATGCAGATGATACAACCTTGCTTGCTGAAAGTGAAGAGGACTTGTAGCACTTACTGATGAAGATCAAAGTCCACGGCCTTCAGTATGGATTACACCTCAACATAAAACAAAAAACCTCACAATTGGACCAATAAGGAGAAAAGTTTGAAGTTGTCAAGGATTTTATTTTACTTGAATCTACAGTCAACGCCCATGGAAGCAACAGTCAAGAAATCAAACTCCGTATTACATTGGGCAAATCTGCTGCAAAAGACCTCTTTAAAGTTTTAAAAAGCAAAGAGGTCACTTTGAAGACTAAGGTAGGCCTGACCCAAGCCATGGTATTTTCAATTGCCTCATATACATGTGGAAGCTGGACGATGAATAAGGAAGACCAAAGAAGAATTTTGATGCATTAGAGTTACGGTGTTGGGAAGAATATTGAATACACCTCAGACTGCCAGAAGAATGAACAAATCTGTCTTTGAAGAAGTACAGCCAGAATGCTCCTTAGAAGGGAGGATGGCAAGATTTTGTCTTAAGTAATTTAGACATGGTATTAGGAGGGACCAGTCCCTGGAGAAGGACATCAAGCTTGGTAAAAAGATCTTCAAGAAGATGGGTTGACACAATGGCTGCGACAATGGTTCGGTGAGATAGATCACTTCTATATGGCCTTTCTCACCATGGTCTTGTAACTCCCACAAAATGACCAGGTGGGACTGTACAAATAAGGTGCTTGTGATCAGCCAAGAGAATTGGCTAGCTGTCTAATAATGTAAATAAGGTTTATGGTACCCTTGTTGGCATGTGACCACGCAAATAAGCTGTATGGAACCCTAACTAGTGGATCGATCAGTTTTGCCACCCTGCTAGGCTTAAAATGAGCCATTCCAGAGGTGGGAAGGGAAGATCTCAACACCACCAAGAAAGAAGAGCCAGTAGTGGAATGGGTTCTTTGGACCCGGAATCCCTGTGCTGAGAACCTTCCAGATCCAGGAGATAGAGAGAGGAGCTATAACATAGAATACGAGAGACGGTGGTGCATGAAACAGCTGAGGGAGAAAACTGAGCTCCTTCAGGCACGAAGTTTAGTGGTGGAGTCGGGTGCCTCTGGCCACTTATTGGAAGAGCTGAAAGGGCTTTGTAATGCTTGCCTGAGCAGGGCAGAGACCTTGCCTAGGGGCTGAGAGGCTGAGGGGCCAAAGAGAGGCATGCCTGCAGACACGTCTAAGAAGATGCTGTCCTGATTGAAGAACTGTATCCTGAGCATTTCTGAACCTGAATGTAACCTGTTACTTCCTAATAAACCCCATAATCGTGACCACTTTCTGTGAGTTCTGGGTAGCCATTGCAACAAATTATTGAATCCAGCAGAGAAGTAGAGAGTGCTGTGGGAGGGACAGTTGATGTGAGCATTTGGTAAAATGGAAGGTGGAGACTTGTCTGACTTCTGCCTTGTAGGAATCAGCTTTGGGCTGTTGATGGTGATAATGATTCTTCCCCTCCCTGTGAAGTTAGAGGAGATCAGATACCTCCTCTGAGCTAGTCTTACAAATGGACTCAGTTATGGCAACGATTATGAGGATGGCGCAGGACACATCAGTGTTTCATTATGTTGTACATGGGGTCACTATGAGTTGGAATTGACTGCACGACACCTAACAACAACAACAAAAACATAATATTAGTGACTGAACACAAAAGTGGCATGTGCCATTTTAGCACAATGAGATAGACTGAATTATAAAATTTTTAGTGGATGCAGGTACTAAGATTTTTACTATATACCTCATTTTCTATAAAAAAAATTCCACATATTCTACAACAAAGAAAATGAATTAGTGAATTTAGTTGTTTCAACAATCACCGTAAAATTCTGTTGATCTTCCACAACAAAAATTGACTTTCCCCAATTTTACTTTAAATGGCTCATACTTCAGTTTTGATACTTGTTTAGTAATAAATGCTATAATTATAAATGAACAAATGAAAAGACGTCATAAAAGAAAATTTAATGATCAGAAAACAAATTTTACAACAAATCACTGTATTTTATTTTTAGATAGATCTTTTTGTCTCTAACAAGTCATAATTAAAAACATTTTTTCTATTTTTTGCTCTTACAAATTCTTCAATGATTTCATCATAATTAAGGTGCCAAACAGTATCTACTTTCATACATAATAAGGGTAATGAATCAAGTCTTTCCCGAATAATTGTTGTTGCACTCGATTTTCCTCATATCCTGTCTTGTTGACATCTATGGGTCTTTACTTTGGACGACTGGTATCCCCATTTTGTTGATGCCCTAAGCACGTGCTTACCTTGCTTATTGGGTAATCCATCCTGGATTTGGAAGCAATAATATGGAATGGGAATATGCATTTGAATTGGATGGGTGGGCCAAAATACAGGACAATGACAAATTTGCTTACAAAGGGTACACTAGCCTAGCTCTAGCGTGGTATTTATAAGAACAGGCCATGGATCCCAACGCCTGGGAATGAATCAGGATTTGAATTCTCAGATTCAAATTTAGATTCAGACTTCCTCCCTTCTAGCTCATCAAGCAAGTTACTTAATTCCTTTGTGCCTCAATTTCCTCATCTGTAAAATGGGGATATTTCTAGTAAAGGCATTTGCAAGGATTAAATGAGATAATACATTAGAATGGTACCTGGTGCACAGTAAGGTCTCAATAAATGTTAGATGGCAATATTATGAGCATTGAGAGGTTACTCAAGAGGTTAGACATACCACTTACGGGCAAGTGCACACTAAAGCAGCATTTCACAAAAATGTCACTTAAATAAGCCAAAGGCTAAAGGCTCAGGTGTGCCCCATGAGCATAGGGCTGATTGTTGGAGTCTGAGTTAAAATCTTACTTGTGTCCTTTCTTCCCCAGTCACTGACTACCTTTTGGTGTCATCATTTGGCTGTGGGCGGGATGAAACGGCTTGAGTTCGGAAGTCTGATGATGAGTCCTGACCTTGCCACTTAGTTTTGTGGCCTTGGTCAAATTAGCTAACTAAGGTTCTATGGCTTCCCCGTCTATAAGCTGGAGAAAACAATACCTACATTTATAGAGTGTTGCGAGGATGAAAAGAGATAATGAATGTAGTACACAATACCCAAAAAGGTATTTGATAATCATTTCTTTCATGATGGGGTGAGGAGAACGGGTTAGGGAAGATGCCTCAACTACATTCTTATGAATGTTTATGCACACTTCTGATTAGCCTGCCCCTCTATGAGTTGGAGTCTACTGGACGGTACTGGGTTTTATAACTGTCTTACCCAGGTGGAATTTATCATGTCCTAAACACACACAGTGCTAGCTGGCCGTCAGTGTGTCAGGACCCGTTAATAAGTGTTTACCTTCTCAGGACAAACAGAATCTACACATTCAGGCTCTGAGGCATGAAAACTTCTTCTAGGTCAGAAAATGAAGCAAAGTTCTCCGGGTAAGCATTTATTAATTTTTTTTAACTTTATTGCATTTAAAAGTTGCCCAGAAGCAGCAATGAAACACAGATGCAACATGGATGAATGTCACAGACATAAGTGAAGTGAAAAAAACCAGACACTAAAGAATATACACCGTATGTTCCTTTTTCTGTGAAATTTAGGAAAAGGCAAAGCTAATTAATCTATGGGCTGGAGGTCTGTCTTAGTTATCTAGTATTGCTGTGACAGAAATACCACAAATGCATGGCTTTAACAAACAGAAGTTTATTCTCTCACAGTTTAGGAGGCTAGAAATCCGAAATCAGGGTGCCAGCTCCAGGCGGAAAGCTTTCTTTCTCTGTCAGCTCTGGGGGAAGGTCCTTTGTCTCTTTGAGATTCTGCTCCTGGGCGATCATCACGTGGCTTGGCATCTCTCCTCCCCCATTTCTGCTTCTCTCACTTGCTCGTTTAATCTCTTTTATATCTGAAAAGAGATTGATTTAAAACACACCCCACACTAATCCTGTTCATTAACATAACAAAGACACCCCATTCCCGAATGGGATTATAACCACAGGGATAGAGGTTAGGATTTACAACATATATTTTGGGGGGACACAATTCAAGCCATAACAAGTACAAAATTGTGATTAGCTTTGTTGGACTACTGCCTGGGAGAAGGAATGAGGAAAGCTTTGGGAGTACTTGAAATGTTCTAATCCTTGGTCTGGGTCATAATACAAGTGAGTTCATATGTACAAATTATGTCAAACTGTACCCGTAAAATTCATGTGCTTTATTGCATGTGTGTTATACCTCATCAGAAAGCATCCCAGGATGGTGCTGCCATTATGGCTTGCCTTTTTTGGGGGGATGAGGAAGAGGAGAGCAGTGTGTGGTGGCTCTTACGTATTTCTTTGGTTGCAGACCAAAGCCTTCATTTTGGTAATTACTTTTAATTTAGTAGAAAAGGCCTGATACAGCAACAACAGTATGATTCAGCACCCTGCTTTCCCACAGCACTCTCCAAAATGAAGACCCAGCAGGGGGGATATATGCAATTCTTTTCTTCATATATAAAAAAAAAAATTTTTTTTTTTTGGGCTTATAAATAGTAATACCAACCTCAGTGCTGGGCATTTCCTGGGGGATTAATAACCAGCTGGGGTTAATGGTCCTTGGTTCGACTTTTGGCCATCAACTCTTCTTGCTGCTCATTAATTCCCAGAAAGTACCCTGTACCTTGATGGTTATTGCTTAAATACATTAAAATCAAGGGTCTGACTTAATGTTTAGCTGTGATAATGTAAAACACAAGGAAGCACTCCCAGAAGACAGGTTCACTGTCATATGTTTTTATTTAATTAATTTTCTTCTGTATTTTTGAGTAGTACAGTGCAGTGATGCACTTGGACGTTTTTCAGATTTTGTTACTGTTTGGGGTGTGGGTGGGTGGGTGGCTATGAGTCAGAAGACTCGACAGCAGTGGGTTTGGTTTGGTTTGGTGCGTGTGTTTAATGTTCATCACTAATTAAGCAAGACTTGCACAGCAATCTCACGAAAAACTTTCAATGGGTTCATCATTTCAGTGAAAATATTCTATTTGAATCCAAGTGGTACATGAGAAAATAGTTTAGGAAAATACGAGTTAATTGAATTATGTGTTCTTCATGAATTTAGCACAAAGACATTTACAAAGGAAAGAGTTTGTGGCTGTGGTGGGCCTAAAGGAGACCCAGAACATGAGGCAAATCAAAAACCAAACCCATTGTTATCACGTTGATTCTGACTCATGGTGACTCCATCTGTAGAGTAGAACTGCTCCATAGGGTTTTCTTGGCTGTAATCTTACAAAAGCAGATCACTAGGCCATCCTTCTGTGGCACCACTGGGTGGATTTGAACCACCAACCTTTAGGTTAGTAGTCGAATGTAAACCATTCATACCACCCAGGGACCTGGAGGAACAGCTTTTTAAAACGTTTCCTATGTGCCTCTTTGTTTATGTTAGCTACTGACTCATGGCGACCCCATGTGTAGAGAGTAGAAGTACTTTATAAGGTTTTCAGTGGCTGATTTTTCAGAAGTAGATCACCAGGAGTTTCATCCGAGTGGAACAACCTTTTGGTTAGCAGCCAAGCACGTTAACCATTTGCACCACTCAGGGACTCCTATGTGCATTTTGGGAGAGTGGAAAGAATTCTTCCTGGGGCTTTCTGCTTCTTGCTGCCCAGAACAGCAGAAGTGACTTAAGACAGTTTCAAGCAATTCTTGAAATAGGAAAGCATACAAATTTCTAATTGAAAAAAAAAATCGCGTTCATTAATTCAGTACGACGAGCATTTATTACAAACCTCTTGTTTTTATTGCACTCTTTTTTTAGATGGTTTACAGAACAAACTAGCTTCTCATTAAGCAGTTAGTACACATATTGTTTTATGACATTGGTTAACAACCCCATGGCATGTCAACACTCTCCCTTCTCGACCTTGGGTTCCCTATTACCATCTTTCCATTCCTTCCTGCCTTCTAGTCCTTGCCCCTCTGCTGGTGTGCGCCTTAAGTCTTGTTTTGTTTTATGGGCCTGTCTAATCCTTGGATGAAGGGTAAATCTCAAAAGTGACTTCATTACTGAGCTCAAAGGGTGTCTGGGGGCTATACTGTCAGGGTTTCTCTAGTCTCTGATAGGCCAGTAAATCTGGCCTTTTTTTATGAGTTAGAGTCTTGTTCTACATTTTCCTCCAGCTGTGTCCAGGACCCTCTATTGTGATCCCTGTCAGAGCAGTCAATGGTGGTAGCCGGGCATCATTTATTTGTACTGGACTCAGTCTGGTGGAGGTCATGGTAGTTGTGGTCAATTAGTCTTTCAGACTAATCTTCCCTTTATTATAAACCTCTTATGTGCAAGGCAGGGAAGGGGAATGATCATCCATTTTGAAGGCTTTGCCCTCACATAGATCACAGTCAGGTGAGAGAGATGGACAGAGCTGGACCAGAATACAGGGCGGAAAGCATTCATCTCTATAATTAACATAAATATAATGTGTTTCAAGAAAACAGACGGAGAATTAATCGTGTTAAGAGGAAATAGACAAGGATCCACAGAGATTGTCCAAATTGGGAGAACTCAAAGCATTTGGATTCTCAATTTCTTCTAAGAATCAGGTTCCCAAGAAAGTGTATGACTATATGTGCAAGGCCCACAACTAAATACTTTGTTGGAAAAATTTTTGAAAACTATTTGAGCGTGTGAAACTCATTTGTTTGAATGCCGGGGGTTGGCGGAGAAGGGGGGCGGGGAGCTTGTTAAAAATTCAAATTCACTGGCTCTACTCGAGAAATTCAATCAGAATCTCTGAGGGGTGGGGCTGAGGCATCTCATTTTAAACAAGTTCCCATGGTGATGTTTTAGTCCACTGAAGCTTGAGACTCACTGAATTAGGGTCTTTCCAATCCACAAAAATTGTTTTCCCATTTACCAGTTGAGAAGGATTAAAAATCACAGACAACAGTATAATATCTTCTCTCAAGAGGTGATAAATTCATAGCATCCAAACTTCTCACAAATACTTTCTAATTGGTTTTAGAGTTTCAGAATTTTGTTTAGCTTCTTGCTTGACAGTACCACTTCTAATTCACTCTTGTACTCCTATGGCTCAGATAGTGCTTGGCACACCAGCAATCTATTCAAGTATTTGATGAATGGAGGAATGGATGAATAAATGTAAGTAAATTTATATTTAAATGGATTGCAGCCTCATTTCAAATTGTCCTCACTATCAAAACATTCACCCAGAATAGACATTAATCTGGGGATGGTCTTCTGAATTATACAAAATTGGTGATTAATGGGAGACGTGTGCATGTGCTAAGTCCCTGGCAGAGGTAAATCCTGGCTGCGTCATACATAGGATGCAAGAACATAATGTGCAACACCTGTATCAGCAAAATAGAGAAAAGTTGTCTGTGGCAGTTAGGAGGGGTACAACTGATGTTTGCCTTAAACTGAAATTTAAATGTCTAGTGAGCTATTAAAAATAAAATCTTATTCTCGGTTCAGTCTCTCTCCATCCATCCATATGTAAACTAGGGATAATACTTACATTTATCTTTCCTACCTCCCTGATTTAGGGAATATGTAATGTATATGAAAATCCTTTTATAAATTGTATGTTGTTGTTGTTAGCTGCCATCAAGCCTATCGCTGATTCACGGTGACCTCATGCACAGCAGAACCAAACTTTGCCTGGTCCTGCACCATCCCCATGATGTTGCAGATAGAACTGAGGCGATCCATAGGATTTTCGTTGGCTGATTTTCAGAAGTAGATTGCCAGGCCTTTCTTCCTAGTCTGACTTAGTCTGGAAGCTCCACTGAAACCTGTTCAGCATCCTAGCAACACACAAGCCTCTGCTGACAGATGAATAGTGGCTATGCATGAGGTACATTGGCCAGGAATTGACCCAGGTCTCCCATATGGAAGGTGAGAATTCTACCACTGAACCACCAATGCTCCTCCATAAGCTGTATAAAAACCCACTGCCATCGAGTCGATTCCGACTTATAGTGGCCCTATAGGACAAAGTAGAACGGCCCCACAGAGTTTCCAAGGAGCGCCTGGCAGATTTGAACTGCTGACCTCTTGGTTAGCAGCCATAGCACTAAACCACTACACCACAAAGGTTTCCCCTATAAGTTGTATAAAAAAAAAATAGTATTATGTAAATACCACTTATTATTACCACCTCTACTTTCTATTGTACATTTTATGGAGTATCTGTGGTAAGTATTTCACTTGATGTGGGTCTTTCCTGTCACAGCACACTCCAAGAAGCCTGCACCCCTCACCACCAAACTGAAGTGTGCTCCTCCTGCAAAGTAAAATGATTTTAACATCTCTTAAAAAAAAAAGCAGGAAGATAAATGCTAAGTGAAATAGATTAAAAAAAAATTATGTCTTGCATTGTTTATGCTATTCATTTCCTTAGGTAATCAGTAGTTAACTGCTAATACAGACCATGTTGTTCTGTTTATCATGATAACTAGAAGACATCATTACCAGAAAGAAAAAGTGCCATTTAACTAGTACACTTGACTTTTACCTGATTTCCAAGGTGTTTTTTTTTTTGTTTTTTTCCCAGGTAGCCAAGCTATTTTCATCGTATTCTTTTTTATCTTAAGTTCACATAACCCCTAGGATCTGAATCTAGGGCGAAAGAGGAGAAAGCCGACCTAAGACTATAGATTCATTGATGTGGGCACTGTTGGTTCTGATTTTAGAAGTTCAATGCCGTATGGGCCAAATTTGTTCAAAGGACAAACACATGATAATGATATAGTACTTCCTCTCTTTAGAAAATTCTACCACCACTGTTTAAATACAGTTAAAGATCAGTGGAATAATATAATGTATACTTTAAAAAGTAAGCCTCTGTGTGGTTTAGAGTCATTCTATAATTACATTTTAAATAAATGATGACCTTTTAAAATACATAGTAATAATTTTGTTGATTAAAAAAAAACCAAACCGGTTCCCATCAAGTCGATTCCGACCCATAGCAACCCTATATAACAGGATAGAACTGCTCCATACAGTTTCCAAGGAGCACCTGGTGGATTCAAACTGCCTTTGGTTAGCAGCCATAGCTTTTAACCACTATACAATATTGTTGATACTTTGGATAAATGATTCTTGTTTCATTTTTAACATGTCATTAACTTACATTACTAGAAATTTAACCATCTTTAAGAAATTTCCAGATGGAAATGAGATTATATTCATAATTTACAATAAAGCAATACATTTCTGTTAAGTTCATTTAATAATAGCACATTTATATTATACAAATTCCTTTGAATACAAAATTATCATCTGGTTCTCCTGAATGAGAAAAATCCAAATAGGGAGTTTGGGGAAAGATGACAAAATACAAAGTAGAACTTCTTCCTGTAGATAGGACAGTACCTTGGGGAAAGAGTTTTTTAATTTTTTTGGAAAGAAGAGGGGCTAAAACAAGTGTGTGTGTGTTTAAAATAAAAATAATTCCCAAGTAACAGATTAGAATTATTTTTCAATGTTCAGAATATTCATTTATGAAAAGAATCACTCTGTGACATTACTTTTACTGATGAACTACATTCATTTTAATGCCACTTCTTGCAAGCATATAATACTTTCAGGATTTATAGTATACCTATAGCTTTTTTTTTATAGCTACTGCTAATGATAGTCGTAGATGTAGCTATAGATGCCGTCAGGTAGATGATGCTGTGTCTCTGTTTTCAACATTGGCTAACAACCAGCTTTATGAGTGTATGGACATTTGAAATTGTTCTGGGCCTCATATGCTTTCCAAAGCTCCCTGTTTGCTTTAATGATCCAGTGTGATCTTTCAACATTTGTGCCAATGACCTACTTGCCAAACTTCAATGAGGTGGTTTTTGTCTCCTTAAGGTAGTTCCTTGAAACCTCTTTACCCGTTGATTTATAAAAAGAAGCGAACCACAAGTACTTTTCCAGAAGTTCTTAACCTGGAAAACTTTAGGCATCAACTCCCGGAAGTTATATGTTCAATTTGCACATCTGTGCCCTATTCCAGGGGAAGGGTTCCTAGCTTTTGTCGGAGTCTCAGAGACTAGAAAAATGGGAGGTTTTGAGATTCTGTGCAAGATGGAGCCAATGATAGGACCAAAGGCAGGGCTAGGAAAGAGGAGGAAAAATGAGGAGGAATAGGAGAAAAAACAGTAGAAAGGAAAGGCAGAAAAGAATGAAGAAGTGGAGGTGTTATGTAATATAAATGGGCCAAAGATGGCTTCCATGTATTGGCCCCAAGTTGTTTACTTCTTCATAGCAAGTAGAGGCCCATTTTTGTCGTGTGCCATTGGGTTGATTCCAATTCATAGTGACCCTACAGGATAGAGTGGAATTACCCCATAGGCTTTCCTGGGCTGCAATATTTATGGGAGCAGATGGGCAGATCTTTTCTTGGAGGAGTTTGAACCGCTGACTTTTTGGTTAGCAGCTGAGCGCTTAACTATTGTGTCACCAAGGCTTCTCTTGAGGCCTGTTAGCGTTCCCGCCCACACCTCCAGAAAAATAAAGTACGCTGGCTTCAAACTCAAATTTGTACACATTGAATTGTTTAAAGAAATAACCCAAATAATCAATTTTTAACTGCTTAGAGTCTGCCTGCTTTACTTATGCCATGAAACAGCACCCAGTATTGGCCAGCCCTAGATAAGATGAAATCCTGCAGTCATAAGGACCCTAGGATGCTGCTCTCCTTTGGAGCTCTCTGATCCAGGCTCCCCATCTTGCTGCAAAAGGACCTCAGGAAGACACACAAACCTCCCTCCTTTCCCTCCTTCTCCAGGAGCTTTGATACTTGCCTCTTCTTCTGGAAGACCTCCTGTTGTGGGGGATCACCCCCTGCAAGTCGGCTGTCAGTGGTTAGCCCCAATAAATAGCTCGTTATGCAATGCTGCTATTTTGTGGTCATATCATTTTCCTTTATCAGTCCTGAAATTACCTCAAATTCACTGGACAGGAAGGAGAAGAATAGAGGACAAGAAGTTGTGAGCAAGGGAAAATAAAGGTGACTGGGAGGGGAAATGGAAGAGGGAGAGAAAGAAAAAAAGGACAAGAAGGCCTCATTCCACAGCCTTCTCTGGGGCTTAGGAACCAGGAACCTTCTCCTCTCAACCAGGCGCCCCCTAGCAGTTCCAGCATCTGTCTGGCTATGAAAACGAAACCAAACCCATTGTTGTCTAGTGGATTCCAACTCAGCGACCCTATAGGGCAGAGTAGCACTGCCCCATAGGATTTCCAAGGCTGTAATCTTTACGGAAGCAACCTGCCTCATCTTTCTCCTGAGCAGCTGGTGGGTTTGAACCGCCCACACTAGTGGGTTTAAACTGCCCACCTTTTGGTTAGCAGCCATGCACTCTAACCACTGCACCACCAGGGCTCCTAGGCTATGAAAAGTAACTGGTATTCTTTTCTATTTATTTCACCCTGTGGCTGCAGATTAAAGGATGGGTTTTTAAGTGGGCAAAAGTCCCATAGCACTGAGCTGAAGATGGTTCCAAAAGGGCATCAAAGGAATGGGATGGTTCAGCTTCACATTTGGGTGCAATCAAATAGCTACACTAAATGAATAGCCTTAAGCAGCAACTTGGGCTCTAACGAACATTGGACAAATCTACTGACTCAGGTCAGTGGTAAAAGAAACCCGCTGCTGTATAGAGTGAAAAACACGGAGGTAAATGCTGATCCTTCACAGAGTTCAAAGCCTTTAGGTTTTCAAGGAAAAAGAACTTTTATTTTAAAGACTAAGTTGGAAGAAAAGGATCGATATCTTGAGTTTATATTAAAATAATGATTAAAAAAACATTGGGTTCCAGGAACAAGCTTTTGAACCAGAATTGGAAAGGCTGAGAAATTGGATTATTTAAAATTAAGTACACAGAAATTTCCGTTAGTGCTTGAAGTGGCACAGTGGAGACCACTCCAAAAAGGACATCCTTTTCAGGTGTTTACCTTGGCACTCAGAAATACCAACTATGCTGAAGTTATGATCTGGTCTCAAAAAAAACCACAGAGGAATATGGTGGAACTGTTTATTCAACAAGACTAAACACTAAGCTGTCCCAAATGCCCCCTATTTATAGGGCGAAAGTGTGATTTATCATCCAAACTAGGATACTTTTGAGAATGAAAAGAGGTGTCATTAATAAGTTAAGCAATAGTCATAACTAATGCCGTAACTAAGTCACAATTAAGGGCAACAGTCATAAACCAGCACTATCACTGGCAAATTGGGATATGTGATTGCCTTATCTCACAGAACTTCTCACTGTCTGGCACTGAGATCAAAACAAACAAACAAACAAAACCAAAATAACAGCCAGAAATTATTATTAGAACAGTAATTAAATCTGGTTCCAAGTAGAACCCAAAGGAACTCAGGAATGACCAAATCTCATTACTTTTGTGGCTATTGTTGTGCTTGTGTAAAAGAGGTGTAAGATAAGGCATAAGGCATTTGGATAATGTCTTTTTCTGTATAAATGGAATATCTCTGCCAATATGTAATTGAAGCATTGATGGTGAGGAACCCCCTGATGACTAACAGTGGGCACTTTCCAGCAGTAACTGTAGATGCAGAGAAGAAGAGTTTCAAGTGGGGGAGCAATTGTTCGTGTATCAGGAAATCACTTCCGCTTTTAGTGAAACCTTTTTTAAAAAAATTCACAACATTATCTCAATACACGGGAATTAGCTGTATTTTATTGGACGACTCTCAACTTTTTCTGTCTGTCCTGTGAGTCTAAAAAGGTCACTGGTCTTCCTTCAGTCACAGTTCTTTCAGAAGGCTGAAAGAGACAGGAGCAAAGTCAAAGCTTTTCCTCAGTCTCTTGGACTACTGGAACATAATGGTTAAAAAAAAAAAAAGAACAATACAAAGAAACCTCTTAGGAAATTTCATTCATTCCAATTTATTCCTGCACTGACAGGAGGGTGGGATAGATATTTTGGTTGATAGATGAAGGTGGGGAGCCCTCTCAGAATCCTACTTGAGAACAATCTGGGTTCAACAGTACCCTGAGATACAGCAAAGAATGGGTGTGTAACCCACTGGCAGTCAAGAAAACATCTCACTGCGCACATGGAAGCTCATCTGTTTAGAGTTCAGCCTCAGGAACAAATCAACGGCTGAGGATGGGTTCTGAACTCTGAGGCTGTCTACTCAGGGAAGGCAAGGGGCCAAGTGGAAAAGTTCACTAGGTACAATGTCCAACTAAGCATTTCTTCGGAGAATAAGCAGCAAGCCACGAAATGAAGAAGGAATGGATGTGCTTGAGAGCTGACTTAGTCGATAGATCAGGGCTCCAAACGGAAAGTGAGAGACGGTTGTTGTTGTTTAGCTGTGGGTTGAGTTACTGTTATGGATTGAATTGTGTCCCCCCAAAAGTGTGTGTCAATTTGGCTAGCCCATGATTCCCAGTATTGCGTGATTGTCCACCGTTTTGTCATCTGATAGGATTTTCCTCTGTGCTGTAAATCCTACCTCTATGATATTAATGAGATGGGATAGGTGGCAGTTATGTTAATGAGGCAAGACTCAATCTACAAGATTGGATTTTGTCTTAGGCTAATCTCTTTTGAGATATAAAAGAGAGAATCAAGCAGAGAGACACAGGCAACTAATACCACCAAGAAATAAGAACCAGGAGAATAGTGTGTTCTTTGGACCTGGGGTCCCTGTGCTGAGAAGCTTCTCGACTGGGGAAGACTGATGACAAGGACCTTTCTCCAGAGCTGACAGAGACAGAAAGCCTTTCCCTGGAGCTGGCATCCTGAATTCAGAGTTCTAGCCTCCTAGACTGTGAGAGAGTAAATTTCTCTTTGTTAAAGCCTTCCAATTGTGGTATTTCTGTTATAGCAGCACTAGATAACTAAGACAGTTACCTTCCACTCATGGCTGGTGATACTATGTATAACAGAATGAAAGGTTGCCTAATCCTACACTATCTTCATGATTGTTGGTCTGATTGAGTCAGTTACCTGATTGAGGTCCATGCACCAGAGCAGTCAAGCCAATGAAGTGTACTCCAAGTCAGAAAGAGAGAGGAAGTTCATTAGGAGGTGACACCAACTGGGGGGGGGGGCTAACAGCAACACGGGATGTCCTTTATGGAGTCCCCCAAAAGCAATTTTTATATCAGAGCTTATATATCATTTTCGCAAGGATTACCTAATGTTTTTAAGCATGTAGCCCACAGATGGTCGTATACATCACAAAATAGCTACAAGAAACTATTAACTATATCTGGACTCTAATCTGTATGTTTGTAACAGGCTGAAAAAAACTTACATAAGAATCTCTCGGCTAGTGGAACTGACTTGCCAAGTCCACTCTGACTGAGATAAGGAACAAGAAAGAAAGTTGCAGATCAAAAGCGCCAGGCAGCCTTCCTAGCTGCCCTCTTGCAGGCTGAAGGCCATTTCTCAAGAGAGCAAAGAAGAGGAGAGAGACCAAGGCTACAGGAGCCAAGAGGGCTTTGCACCCTTTTGGAAGAGACCAGTGCAGCAGGTGCCGTGAAAAATGCTCATAGATTACTTAGAGCATCATTATGGCATTAGTTATGTCAAGCTCTTAATGACCCATTTTGAATAGGAGAAAACGTGTTACAAGGTATTTGAGTCACAAGTCCATTGTTGCAGCTATTGTGTCAATCCATCTCATTGAGCATCTCCCTCATTTTTGTTGACCCTCTACTTTACCAAATATGATGTCCTTTTCTAGCAATTGGTCTTTACTGATGACACATCCAAAGTAAGCAAGCCGAAGTCTCACTATCCTCGCTTCTAAGGAACATTCTGGTAAGAGATGGAGGGAAGACAAAATCCTCAAATACTGCACTCTTGCATCTATGATTCTTTGGGCCCAGTTATTCGTGCTTCTGTTGGACCCAGGCAGGGCCTCAAAGTACCTTGGCCTTGCTGCATACCTCAGGGTCATTAGACATTAATTCTCTGTTCTCCTTTATACATATATTATCCCCATAAGTTTGTCTTTTAAACTTCATCAGTGAGATTGATGTGCCTTAAATGGATCAATGAGATTTTATATCAGTTGGGCAAATCCTCCCTATTCTCAGACAATCAAGGCCGTAATTGTTAGCCATTTATTTTAATGATGAAAGCGTCTTTTTTTTTTTCCATTCCTATCCCTGTTCATTTATGAGGTTAAAAAGGCATCTGTAAACTTTGTCTGATAACCTTTCCATTCATTCTCCTCCTCTCCTTCAATATGCCAATCAAGCTGTCAGCTTGGTTTCTCTTCAGCTTCATAACACTTCACCTTCAGTCTCATTAACTGATTTTCCTTTTGTTTCACATGAAGAAAACTCATCTTAATACTTAAAACCCTGGGAGTTACAATTCAGAACTTCTTCACTTGTCTCTTGGATTTTTATCCCCCACTGCTTGCCCTTTATTTTATGTCTTTCAGATAGAAAAATTTCCTTTTTCTTTTAAGCACTTTTTGTTGATCCCATCTTCATATATGGAGTAAGGTCGACCCTCAATATTCTGGCTTTTACATGTGTGAACATTTATACATTTCAAAATACAGTCAAGCTTCACTCATTTGGACTCTATTAGGATATTGTAAAAATTAGGATAAACCCTGGGCTAAAGTTTGCTTAGGTATAACCCCCCCCATTTGGGTAATGACTACCCCAAAATATTTTCTACATAAACAATTGAGGATGTAATTGCAAGTCCTTCTGAGAGCATTCACAAATTCAGGTGACCTTCACTGGTGAAGTGAGCTCAGTTAAAGTTAATGTAGCCACCTCATTGATGAAAAAACTATGTTTCTAAAACTTAAAGCTTTAGATCATGCTTAAGGATGCAGTTTTTTTTTTTTTTTTTTTTTTTTTTTTTAAGGATGCAGTTTTAGAGTCTGACTGATTTGGAAATCTGGCTCTACCATTAAATTGCTATGTGATCTAGGGTCAGGTACTTCTCAGGGTCTCAATTCCTTATCTGTAAGATATGGGAAAATACAGTAAATACCTCCTAAAGTTGTCTTGAAGATTAATTGAGATGAGACTTGTAAAATATTTAGCACTTTGCCTGGCAAATAGCATTCACTTGCAAGTAGCTGACTTAGTTTGGGTTGTCTTAGTAGCAGATTCTGGGACAAAGATTCCAGGGCAAGTAATTTATCTGGGAAATGATCTCAGGAAACACTGGCAAAGAAGTGGGGAGGTGAGACAGGAAAGGGAAGGCAACCAATAAAGTATGCAGTATCAAACAGGTTGTCACTGTGGGCAATTGGGGTTCAATCTCACTGGGGACTTGAGGGAGACAGAGTAGAGCACACATCTCAGAAATAGGCCCACACCCCTTCCCAAGGGGTAAGGAAGATAGACCAATTCTTAATGACTATGCCAGGAGTACTGCCTGGGGCAAGGAAGCATTGAGTTTGCCTTTGTGAATCTAACATTTTAGTAGGAATAGAGGAAAGCATCTTGGAGGTCTTATTGTATGCATTTAACAAAATTGTCTGGATCCTACCAGTGAGATTGTGATCAGCTTGGGGGGCAGCAATGCCTGTGGATGCAGCATCACGGTAGGAGGTCTAGAGAATCAAAGTTGCTCAGAAGAGCTAAATTTGCAACCAGATGGTCAACAATATATTCTACATCCATGGGGGTAAGGCAAGGCCAGAGTAGGGAAAACAGATAGGACAGGGTAAAAGTCATGGAATGGGCCAAGGCAGATAGATCGGGGCAGGTCCTTGAACAAAGGGAAGTGCTGGATCACCCCCTAAATGATGTCCAGAGCATTCCAAACTGGCTTAAAAATATGTGCTTCATAAAAATGATATAAATCCATAATACCTAACGGGGAGTTTTTTTAGCCTGGAAACTGAATAAGAAAAATAACATTTTCTATGTAAATGTAAAAAATCTTCAAAGTTTGAGAAGACATGCCAGGACTTTAGGAAACCCAACCTGCCTTTCATTCAAAGTTCAGCTCAAATACCACTTTCTCAAGAAAGCGTTCCCCAGACATCCTTCCCTCCTTGCACATTGTCATGTTACCATGTGAATCTCCTTTGTGGCACTTATCTTGATATTTTGATTATAATTAAATGATCAGCTGTGTCATTAGTCATTTGATGGTCATCTTCATGAGAAATGTGTCACCTTCACCATCTTATCCTAGCACCTTGCATAGTGTAGGCCAGAGTTGGTAATTCAGGAACTACTTGTTGAATTAAAGAGTAGAGTAATTGCTTTGTGAAATTTTTAAAATATTATGTAGGCTAGTAAATAGCAGCCAAAGAAACACATAACAGACTCCTCTTGGATGATTTTTCTACTGTTTGTCTTAGCAGTGTCTCTTGGTGCTTCTGTCTGTTCTTGGAACAGCCTCAGACCCCTCAGTTGCTGGGAAGTGCTGTAGTTTCTTAACAATATCCTTAGCAAGTAGCTGCTATTGGTTGGTGAATACAATGCTGTGAAGAACTTGCAAGAAAACTATTCAAATTTGAGGCAGTTACTGAGGCCTAGCTGTCTTCTCCGGGTCTTCTGCAGGTCACACGTACCACCAGATACTTGCCTCAAGCAAACACTCATACTTCAAGCATAATCCTCTCAGGAGCATGGCTTTGAGGCTAGTACTTTGCTCTCCCCCATGAGTGTTAATATCATCTATCGAAGGGCTTTGATCAGAACCTCAAACTACCTTCTTTCACTCATAGTGTGGAGGAGTGCTTATGTAGAAAATAGTTTTGGGACATCTGTGTTGTCCCATGATTGCAAGATTATTTGTACAAATTAAATTCTGGTATTAACTCTGGGAAAACACTCATTTACTCAGAGTTGTGAGGGAGATGATATGGAATCTCATGATTTTGCTACACAGGCAGTCCTTGCTTTGCATGGTTTTGATATACACAAATATTAGTTAGTACCAGCCCCCAAACATGATTCAAATTTCAGTTACCATGTAGTATATTAACTGTGAGTAATTACATAAAGTACAAACTTCACTGCTAGCTCTTCATGCCACAAATCACTACAGAAATAACAGATGCACATCACAATCAGTGACCAATCAAATTACTTCTTTTAAAGTCTGTCAGTGATTGGTCACTGGACATCTGTTACTCAGTTCATGAGTAGACAGCAAAGTGTGTAGTTGTGTTGCTTTCTTGTGTCCCTTGATAAACCCACATTTTACCAAAATGGATAATAATAAAAGGAAATTGGCCAAGAAAGATGAAAGTGCAGCAAAAAAAAAAAAAAGATAATACCAAAAGTTAAATTTGGAGAAAACATAAATGGCTAGAAGAAATATCTGACTGTGGGAACACTGGCACTGCCACCATTCAAGAGGCTCTAGACATGCAGCCAGAGGAACTTAGTGAAGGTGACTTTATTAACATAAATGAGGAAAGTGGTTGTGATGAAAAGGATGAAGATGTTCCAGAGGAAGTGACGTCAGCGAAAAACTTCACATTAAAGGAACTCATGTAGATATTTCACCGTATTGAAAACATAAAGGAAAAAATTTTGGAAGTTGATACAAACTTCGAAAGGAGTATGACAATTTGCCAATGTATAGAAAAGGTGGTACTTGCTCTGTATACTAAGTGATATGACAAGAAGAAGGAGGCAAACACTGTTCAAACTACTCTTGATAAGTTTTTTTTAACAAAGAAATGAGCAACTTTAATTCTCAACGTTTCTAATATTTTAAATTTCAGTGTACTAAATAAATATTAATATTACTAGTTTTTATTTCCCCATACATTTATAGCTGACAAAAATTTCTTAAGGTCATAGAACAATTGTGATTTTTCCCATTGATTATTAGGATTGCTCTGCACGGTTTAGAAAGCAAGGACTGCCTATAATTTGTTGCAATTACGTAAGTCCAGGAGTTTTGACAAGTCCTTTGCTATTATGACAGAATTAACAAACCAAAATTATATGAAACAAAGTTATTCATATTCTGATAATAGGAAAGAATATTTGAATTTAGGGTTTTCCTGGAAAAATAAAGTTACATAAAAGAATAATGTTAGATATTTGGAGCATGAGATTTTAAGACAGCAGCATTATCTTAAATTTTTAATTCCACCAATTCTGGCTTCCCCCAAGACACCTTTTATTCTACTCAGTGTGTTCTAAATATTAGTAAGGAAGCTTAAATGTCATCCCTTGATTGACTACTGAATAAAAAGTAGACTTGAACACATTTTATTATCGTCATATGCCTCAACCCCTCCTATTGTATGATTAAAGTAGCTAACCAAAAAGGTCAGAGGTTTGAAACCACCAGCAGCTCCAAGGCAGAAAGATGTGGCAGTCTGCTTCCATAGAGATTTACAGACCTGGAAACAGTACGGGGTCACTATGAGTCGGAATCCGCTTGACAATAGAGTGCTTGATATGCAGCATTATTTATGATTGTCTTAAGATTCTTTTGATAGCACCATGAGTAACATGGGTAAAATTGGGTTTAAATAAACACAAATGCAATCTATAGTTAGAGAAAGATGAGCAAAGGGAGTCAGGCAACAAAAGGCCTTAAGTGGAAGAGGAAAGAGGAGGATGAATATCCTTATCATGAAGATAGGCAGTTGGGATGAATGTCCTGAAGTACCTTGACTTGAGTGAAGGATATATCAAAAAAAAAAAGTTGCCTTCGAGTTGATTCTGACTCATACCGACCTATAGGACAGAGTAGAACTGCCCCATGGGGTTTCCAAGGAGTGGCTGGTGGATTCAAACTGATGACCTTTTGGTTAGCAGGTGAGCTCTTAACTATTGCACCACCAGGGCTCCGATGGCTGTTTATAACCCTCAATTTTCTTTGACCCCTGAGGTGAAATGTCTCACAAGACCTGGGCTATTTTCAACTTGTCCTAATGCAGAGGTAGCTAATAGCAATGGGGTTTTGTTTAGCTTAATGTAAAAAGAGTTATTAAAAAAGTGAATTAGTTCTCAACATTTATTAATCAGAGATTTCATACAAAAATCCATATTTAATGACTGATCCTTATTCCACTGGGGAATCAATTGGCCAGAGCTGTGTAGATGGTTCCAGCTGAGCCCACATCACACAATTATGTCACCTGTCTAGTCTCTGAGGAAGGTAGTTTGTGAAGTTAATTGGGCAATCTTTTTTTTTTTTGTATCATCAAACAACTCAGATGCCACCACTGCATGACACATAACATTGTTTCTATCTTTACTAGGACTGTGGATATCCTCTGGCTAAGTTAGCACTTTCAAAAACTGTGTAGGTTTGAGATTTTACCCTACATGCAGCCTAACAAGTTAGCTTGGTCCAGTTTCATGGATGCTGGATAAAGGCATGAGACTCCAAGGCCAGAGACAAAGGACTGTTTATTACTTACAGCAATAGCAGTAGCCAGAGTATCAGCATTTGCACTGGTTGCCCAAGTTCCAGTTCTCACAGGGCAACACGAAGAGGGCCAGGTGACACCTGCACATACATGGGTTGCATTACAGGAGAGGGACTCTGAGTTTAGAGAACCCAGATTTTTTCCTGACCTTTGACTTATTATAATGGGACAGTAAATGAATCTATCCTTTGCTCCAGAGGAAGACACTATATCTTCTAGGACTGTTTGTTACACAAACGTACTTAAAAAGATGGTCTAGAACAAAGACAGTCAGTGCCTCTGCTTGGAAGATGTGCAGAAACAAAAAAGAACCATGGAGAATTGTCTCCCAACAAACACCAAGTGTCATTTGTCCTTCCAGCCTTGCCTTTATTTAGAACAAGTTCTTGCTTACCCAAAGGAAACAAACAGAGAACATTGCATATGAAATATACTGGGTATTCATTCATTCATTAAGCAATTATTTATTGCACACTTACTAATAAGTGATAACAGATGTGCTAGGCCTGGGAAACACAAACTCGAAAAAGACCGATTCTCACCCCTCACAGCACTCATGATTTAGTTTGTGAGTCAGGCAATGTGCCTCTGCAATTACAGTACAATGTAACCAGTGCTACCTGTGTGCAAAGGAAGAAGGGAGGTAGCCAGGATGGGGGTACCAGGGGAGAGAGGGATGGCTTCCAAGAGGAGGTCTCACTTCAGCGGGAGCCTGAAAGAGGAGTAGGGGTAAGCAGGAAGTGAAGTGGGGAGGACAAACGCAGGATGTCAGGCAGAGAAAGGAGAAGTGAGAAAAACGATTGAAGAGGACAAGTGGTGAGGTCTCGAATTGGTGGATGCTGTAGTCATCTAGTGCTGCTATAACAGAAATACCACAAGTAAATGGCTTTAACAAACAGAAGTTTATTCTCTCACAGTCTAGTAGGCTAGACGTCTGAATTCAGGGTGCCAGCTCCAGGGGAAGGCATTCTTTCTCCTTTGGCTCTGGAGGAAGGTCCTTGTCATCAATCTTTCCCTGGTCTAGATTATTAGTGCAGAGACCCTAGGTCCAAAGGATACACTCTGCTTCTGGTACTATATTCTTGGTGGTATGAGGTCTCCTAGTCTCTGTGCTTGCTTCTCTTTTACATCTCAAAAGAGATTGACTCAAGATACAATCTAATCTTGTAGGTTGAGTCCTGTCTCATTAACATAACTGCCTCTAATTCTGCCTCATTTACATCATAGAGATAGGATTTACAGCACCCAGGAAAATCAAATCAGTTGACAAAATGGTAGACAATCATACAATACTGGGAATCATGGCCTAGCCGAGTTGACACACATTTTTGCGGGACACAATTCAATCCATAACATTCCAATCTTTGACCCCCCAAAATTTGTGTCCTTGCCACATGTAAAACACATTCACCCCATCATATCGTAGCAAAAGTCTTAATTCAACTCTGCAGTGTGATTGATTACTTTTGTGGCCCATCTAGCCATGGTTTTGTAACTCCCACTCAGGTGATTAGGTGGGACTGTGTAATAGGGTAATTGTAGCTCACCAAGGGGATTGGTCAGTTTTGCCTTAAAAAGCCAATTTCCAGAGAGGAAAAGCCCACCACCACCAAGACAGGAAAGATCAGCAGGTGAGACTGGCAGGAGAGAGCCGTAGGACAGATCCACAGGAGACAGCGTGGTAGACTTCCTAGCCCACGGAAAGAGAAAATTGAGTGCCTTTTGGCAGAGGCCAAGGGCCAGGGAGAGACATGCCTGCAAGAACAGCTGCCCTGATGGAAGAACTGTATCCTGAGTGTTCCTGAGCCTGAATTGTAACTGTTACTTCCCTAATAATTGTGAGTGTGGTCTGTGAGTTCTGTGTGGCCATTACAATGAATAATTGAACCCAGCAGAGAAGTAGAGAAGTAGAGAGTGCTGTGGGAAAGATGAATGGCGTCAGAATTGGTAAAGATGGTGGGGAGAGAAGGCACGTTTAACTTTCTCCTCATGGGAATCAGTCTTGGTCTGTTAATCTTGATTCTCCTTTTCCCTTGATAAGTTAGAGGAGGTCAGACACTGCCCCCATGCTGTTTTTACAAACCCCAAGTCCATAATCCAAGAATTCCTTTTCATCTGTAAAATCTAGAATATAAGTTATCTGCTTCCAAAGTACAGTGGTGGAACAGGCACAAACTGACATTTTCATTACAAATGGGAGATACTGGAGGGAAAGAGGGGTTAACAGGCACCGAGCAAGTCAGCACAACACATTACATTAGCTCTCAAGGCTTGAGAATAATCATCTGTTCTCAGAGACCATTTAAGCAATGGCCCTGCCCTCCAGACTCTGGGTGTTGACCACACTCTCCACATTCTGAGTGGAGACCCCTCGGTTCCGGGCTTCAGAACCACCATCCAGGCCCACTGGAATGGCAACTCTGCTCCCTCAAGTTTGGACGGCCCCATTCTGCATCTGCCCCCATGCGTCTGTCAGTTTGTCATGCTGTGGGGGCTTGTGTGTTGCTGTGATGCTGAAAGCTATGCCGCTGGTATTCAAATACCAGCAGGGTTTCCCATGGAGGACAGGTTTCAGCTGAGCTTCCAGACAAAGACAATCTAGGAAGAAGGGCCCAGTGGTCTACTTCTGAAAAGAATTAGCCAGTGAAAACCTTATGAATAGCAGTGGAATATTGTCTGATGTAGTGCCAGAAGATGAGCCCCTTAGGTTGGAAGACACTAAAAAGACTATTGGGGAAAAGCTGCCTCCTCAAAGTAAAGTCGACCATAACAATGTGGATGGAGTCAAGCTTTCAGGACCTTCATCTGCTAATGTGGCACAACTCAAAATGAGAAGAAACAGCTGCAAATGTCCATTAATAATCACAACTTGGAATGTATGAAGTATGAATCTAGGAAAATTGGAAATCGTCAAAAATGAAATGGAATGCATAAACATCGATATTCTAGGGATCAGTGAACTGAAAGGGTCTGGTATTGGTCATTTTGAATCGGGCAATCATATTGTCTACTATTCTGGGAATGACAACTTGAAGAGGAATGGCATTGTATTCATCATTAAAAAGAACATTTCAAGGTCTATACTGACGTAGAGTGCAGTCATTGATAGGAAATACCTGCATGCCTATAGGAAAACCAGTTAATACCACTACTACTTAAATTTACTCATCAACCTCTAAGGCCAAAGATGAAGAAATTGAAGATTTTTACCAACTTCTGCACTCTGAAATCTATGGATCATGCTGTCAGGATGCACTGATAAATACTGGTGATTGAAATGCAAAAGTTGTAAAAAAAAAAAAAGGATTGGCAGTTGGAAAATATGGCCTTGAGTATAGAAATGATGCCAGTGATCCTTTGATAGAATTTTGCAAGACCAATGACTTCTTCATTGCAAGTACCTTTTTCACCAACATAAACTGCTACTATACACGTGGACCTCACCAGATGAAATACACAGGAATCAAATCGACTACATCTGTGGAAGGAGACAATGGAAAAGCTCAATATCATCAGTCAGAACAAGGCCAGGGGCCAACTCTAGAACAGACCATCAATTGCTCATATGCAAGTTCAAGTTGAAACTGAAGAAAATTAGAACAAGTCCACAAAAGCCAAAGTATGACCTTGAATATATCTCACCTGAATGTAGAGACCATCTCAAGAATAGATTTGCCCACTGAAAACTAATGACTGAAGACTAGACGAGTTGTGAAATGACATCAAGGACATCATACATGAAGAAAGCCAAACCAAACCAAACCCAACCCAGTGCCGTCGAGTCGATTCTGACTCATAGCGACCCTATAGGACAGAGTAGAACTGCCCCATAGAGTTTCCAAGGAGCGCCTGGTGGATTCGAACCACCGACCCTTTGGTTAGCAGCCGTAGCACTTAACCACTAGGCCGCAAGACGTCATTAAAAAGACAGGAAAGAAAGAAAAGACCAAAATGCATGTCAGAAGAGGCTCTGAAACTTGCTCTTGAATGTCAAATAGGTAAAGCAAATGGAAGAAATGATGAAGTAAAAGAGCTGAACCGAAGATTTCATTCGGCAGCTCCAGAAGACAAAGTATTATAATGACATGTGCAAAGACTTGGAGATAGAAAACCAAAGGGAAGAACAGGCTCAGCATTTCCCAAGCTGAAAGAACTGAAGAAAAAATTCAACTTTGAGTTGCAATATTGAAGTATTCTATGGGGAAAAGATTAAAAAATGCAGCAAGCATCAAAAGAAGATGGAAAGAATACACAGAGTCACTATACCAAAAAGAATTTGTTTACTTTCAATCATTTCAGGAGGTAGCATATGATCAAAACTGATGGTACTGAAGGAAGAAGTCCAAGTGCGCTGAATGAGTTGGCAAAAAACAAGGCTCCAGGAATTGATGGAATATCAACTGAGATGTTTCAACAAACGGATGCAGTGCTAGAAGTTCTCCCTCATCTATGCCAAGAAATTTGGAAGACAGCTCCCTGACCAACCAAATGGAGGAGATCCATATTTATGCCTATTCCCAAGAAAGGTGATCCCACCAAATGCAGAAATTATCAAACAATATCATTAATATCACACACAAGTAAATTTTTTGTTGAAGATTATTCAAAAGCTGCTGCAGCAGTATATTGACAGTGAACTGCCAGAAATTCAAGCTGGATTCAGAAGAGAATGTGGAACTAGGGATATCATCGATGATTTCAGATGGATCCTGGCTGAAAGCAGAGAATACCAGAAAGTTGTTTACCTGTGTTTTATTGACTATGGAAAGGCATTAGAATGTGTGGATCATAACAAATTATGGATAACATTACGAAGAATGGGAATTCCACAATACTTAACTGTGCTCGTGAGAAACCTGTACATAGATCAAGAGGCAGTCATTCTAACAGAACAAGGTGATACTGCATGGTTTAAAGTCAGGAAAAGTGTGCATCAGGGTTGTATCATTGCACCATGCTTATTCAATCTATATGCTGAGCAAATAATCTGAGAAACTGGACTATATGAAGAAGAACGGGGCTTCAAGATAAGAAAAGACTTATTAACAACCTGCTTTATGCAGATGACGCAACCTTTCTTGCTGAAAGTGAAGAGGACTTGAAGCACTTAATGATGAAGATCAAAGACCACAGCCTTCAGTACGGATTGTACCTCAACATAAAGAAAACAAAAATCCTCATAATTTGTCCAATAAGCAACATCATGATAAATGAAGACAAGTTTGAAGTTGTTAAAGATTTCATTTTACCCCTGAAGAAGCAGGAGAGCAGTGGGATGCAGACCCCAAATTCTCATAAAAAGACCAGACTTAATGGTCTGACTGAGACTAGAAGGACCCTGGAGGTCATGGTCCCCAGACCTTCTGTTAGCCCAAGACAGGAACCATTCCCAAAGCCAACTCTTCAGACAGGGATTAGACCGGACTCTAAGATAGAAAATGATACTGGTAAGGAGTGTGCTTCTTGGATCAAGAGAACACATGAGACTATGTGGGCAGCTCCTGTCTGGAGGGGAGATGAGAAGGCAGAGGAGGGCAGAAGCTGGCTAAATGGACAGGGAAATAGAGGGTGGAGAGAAGGAGTGTGCTGTCTCATTAGGGGGAGAGCAACTAGGAGTATATAGCAAGGTGTATGTAAATTTTTGTATGAGATACAGACTTGATTTGTAAACTTTCACTTAAAGCACAATTAACAAATAAAGATTTCATTTTACTTGGATTCACAATCAACACCCATGGAAGCAGCAGTCAAGGAATCAAAGGACGTGTTGCATTGAGCAAATCTGCTGCAAAAGACCTCTTTAAAGTGTTAAAAAGCAAAGATGTCACCTTGAAGACTAAGGTGCACCTGACCCAACCCATGGTGTTTTCAATCACCTTATATGCATGGGAAACCTGGACAATGAATAAGGAAGACTGAAGAAGAATTGACATCTTTGAATTGTGGTGTTGGTGAAGAATACTGAATATACCATGAACTGCCAGAAGAACAAACAAATCTGTCTTGGAGGAAGTACAGCCATAATGCTCCTTGGAAGCAAGGATGGCGAGACTATATCTCACATACTTTGGGCATGTTATCAGAAGAGGTTGGTCCCTGGAGAAGAATATCATGCTTGGTAAAGTAGAGGGTCAGCAAAAAAGGGGAAGACCCTCAATGTGATGGATTGACACAGTGGCTGCAACAATGGGCTCAAGTATAACAACAATTGTGAGGATGGCATAGGACCAGGCAGTGTTTCGGTCTGTTGTATATATGGTTGGTATGAGTCACAAGCGACTGGATTGCACCTAGCAAAAACAACATTCTCCATCTGAGTGGCGATTCCATGAGTGGCGATTCCACCCTTTGAGACCCCAGAGGTTGTGGTCCTACCCTTTGAGACTGAGGCAGCTCTGCTTCCTGTGTTTCTTGTCTCTTCAGCTTCTGCTTACGGGATCCTTGGCCTCTCAGCCCCTTGGGCCTCACGGCCCCCCTCTGCCCCTGCTGGGGCAAGTGTTCCAAGGCTCTTTAGCTCCACCAATATGTGTCTGGATGCACCCTACTCCACCAGTAAACTTTGGCTGGAAGGTACTCAGCTCTCATGCTCTGTGGGTTGGGAAGCTTATCCCCACCAGTAAGTGACCAGAGACATCTCCCTCTGCCAGGAAGCCTCCTGCACAAAGGCACTCAGCTCTCTTCTTCTGTGAGTCAGCTCCAGTGCTGTCTCATGCTGGTCTCCTGGTTCTGCTGATGCCATTTCTCTGCTTCACTGTCTCCAGTGTAACACCTCTCCTCACTTCCTTCTGAATCATCATTAGAATTGTCTTTCATGTCCATAATTCCATCAACAGTCTCTTCAAGGCAATCCAGGCTTTTACTATTAGGTGCTTTAATACTGTTCCAGCCTCTACTCATTCACAGTTTCAAAACTACTTCCACATTGTAGGTATCTGCTAGAGCAGCACTCTACTCCCAGTGCTAGATTCTGTCTTAGTCATCTAGTACTGCTACAACAGAAATACCACAAATGGATAGCTTTGACAAACAGAATTTTATTCTCTTGAAGCTTAGTAGGCTAGAAATCTGAATTCTGGGCACAAGCTTCAGGCGAAGGCCTTCTCTCTGTGTTGGCTCTGGGGGAGGATCCTTGACATCAGTCTTCCCTTGGTCTAGGAGCTTCTCAGTGCAGGGACCCAAGGTCCAAAGGATGCACTCTGTTCCTGGCACTATTTTCTTGGTGGTATGAGGTCTCCCTGTCTCTGTGCTAGCTTTCCTCTTTTATATTTCAAAAGAGATTGAGTTAAAACACAACCTAATCTTGTAGATTGAGTCCTGCCTCGTTAATATAATTTCCCTAATCCCACCTCATTAACATCATAGAGAGGATTTACAAAGGATAGGAAAATCACATCAGATGACAAAATGGTAGACAATTGTACAATACTGGGAATCATGGCCTAGCCAAGTTGACAAACATTTGGGGGGGACACAATCCAATCCATAACAGTGGACCAGGATGAGAAATTTAGACACACTCTGGGGCAGTGTCGGGACAACCCCAGAGGCAGAGAGGCTAGTTAAGAGGCTTGTGTAGTAGTCTAGGCATGAGATGTTACTGGCTTGAATAAGAAAGTGGCAACAGGGATAGAGGGATGAGGATACAGCTGAATGATATGAAGGAGGCAGAACTGATTAAAATTGGTGATGAACTGAATGAGGAAGTGAGGGGAGAGGGAGAAACCTAAGATTGTGCCCAGTTTTTGGCTTGGGCAACTGGGTGAATAGTGGTGCTATTAACAGAGAGAACTGAGAAGGAGGAAGAGGTTTTGGGTGAATATAAAGAGTTCAAATTTGGACACTCTGAGTTCAACACATCTTGTAATCCAAGTAGATATACACTAGGTAGATAGACATGCAAAAATTTTATGTCATGTAAAATCAGGGTATAAATACTCCTTTATAATTTAATTTAAAAATTAAACATTTCAACACTTGAAATTATATGAAAATTAATTATCAGGCAAATATTAAATAATAGGATGCATATCACTCATAAGTGATAGAGAAAAGTACAGTTAAAAATGCTGTGTGGACATATATTAAGCAAGCAACTCACATGGCTGAATAAAAATTCAGAGTACTTAACATTGTGTTCTCCATACTCAAATCTTTTAAGGAAAGGAAGTAGCACTTTATTTGAAGCCAAGTGTCATTTCCCTTGTAACTGCAATTGATATATTACTAACACACCAAGACAATTTATGATTAAAAAAAACACCCAGAAGTTCATGATCACTAGAGCTTTCTTTGTGCATATAGCACACTTTGAAAGAGCTGTCATTTACCATCCAAAAGCCATAATAAAATAGCTAATTTTGTCTTTGATGTTGCTATTACACTATTTCCTGAACAAAATAAAATTCCAAATTGTTAACGAACTGAGTGACTTTTAATTTCTACAAGGAGCTTATAAGAAAGAAACACTCCTCATTAAATATTGGATATTTACCTAATGATATAAACAAATGAAGTGCTTTTCACCATATGCTATAGAATGTATTCATCACAATCAATGCAAACACAAGTGAGTAGGACCAGGCATAATTGGAGACCAATTGTTCTGTCATCCATCACTAATGCATCCAATCTGTTCAAGTCATGCTTGGCTTTTTCTGGACCAGGTTATGGTTCATATTTCCCACAGACTCATTGTGGAAGCCTTACAGATAGTGAATTTCCATTCCCCAGTGTTCTGTCCTACTTTAGATACAGCACCTAATGGAGAATACCAGAAAAAGGAACAGTGTATTATCTTACTGAAAGAACAGGACAAATAAATTAAATTAGACCAAATGCAAGTTGTAGTTTCAGTCAGACAATCACTGTCTCAGATGTTTACTTTTTATTTATATAACTTTTCTTTCCTCTAAATTTCAGCTTCACTAGGACATATCTACATTATGTCCACTACAATTTTTTTTTTAAAAATACCATATAGGAATATTTTGGAAAGTTAGATATTTGGAAAACCCTCTGTGAGATGGATTGATACAATAGCTGTAGTGATGGACTAAAATCAGGGCTTCCAACTGTTTGTCTGATTAGAACCCCTGCTGAGAATTTGCATTTCTAACAAGTTCCCTGCTGTGAATTTGTATTTCCACCCCAGATATACTGAATCAGAGTCTATCTTTTAACACTATCCCCAGGCGATTCTTATGTATAACTTCCTGGGAACTTGTTAGAAACGGAAATTTTCAGCAGGAGTTCCAGCCTAAATGACCTGGTGGGAAGCCCTGACTCATACCAAGGATCATGAAGATGGAGCGGGACCAGGCAACATTTTGTTCTGTTATGGATAAAGTTGCTATGTATCAGAGATGACTTGACCGAAACTGCCAACAACAAACAACAAATATTTGTTCCCAGGTTGCATAACATACGGCAGATTTTTTTCCCCTCGAAGAATAATTTCAGACAATTGTTTATCTGTAAGCTACATTTCTTTAAATCCTTTCCTCTCATTTTCCCTGAAAACAAATCCAGCATTGAAGAGCTCCAAATCAGCATGTGGTCCTTGAAGTGTAGTAATGATTAAAGAAAAAAAGGAGAAAAATGGTTAGTACTGTTGAGCATGTCACTGCATAATCAAGGGTCATTGGTTGAGACTGGTTTTCATTTTCTAACCAACAATTGCAGTAATTATTTGACCTTTTTTGTCTCTTCCCTGAAGTTGAACAGCAACACGATTCCATGAGGATGAGCATTATAAGATATCTGATCTGTTATTTCCATCAAAGCCCATGATTATTCTAGGGATCATTCCATACAGTGCCTGTCAAGGTCAGGGTAAAATTTCCACATCAAAACTGTTGTTGACCCTTTCATGCTTTGAAGAATTGGCTCCTGACAGGCTCCCAGATTCAAGAGACTTCACTGTGATTGTTGTTTTGGTCTGCTTGGAGAGCAGCTTAAGTCTGGGGTGGCCTAGAATCTTTAGGGTTTGAGTTTAATAAGTATGGGTTATTAGAACACGTTCTAAGAATACAGTATAAAAATGGAAGACAATGGGGAAGAGCAGAGCAGAATATAGAGATAATGTCATCATAGCACCCTCAGGTTCAATGCAGGATCCTACTAAAGTGCAATTCCAAGGGACAGCAAGTCAGGTATAGCTTAAGGCCTTTTCTTCTTCCTGGAGGGATAATGTATTCCTGGGAATGGGGTGGAGGGGCTTGGGAATTTCTGATTTTCCTTCTTGCTGTACTTGCCCATTGCTGTTGATACCTTACCCCTCTGTTACAGTCATCTCCACAATAGGTGCTGCTCCCTCCCTTTGCTCTTCTGAATTGGCACCAAAGGAGTATAGCAGAGAGCCCCTGCTCAGTGCTAAGTGACTTGTTCAGAGGCAAGTACTGTGGGAATTCAGAAGGTGAGGATTGTCGAGAACTAGGCTGATCTAGAATGGTCGGAAGCTTTGCAGTCATCTCTGGATGGACTGTGGAGACAGAACCCCTGGGTTTCAATCTCTATGCCATTTCCTAGCTATGACATGTAGAGAAATTTACTTAACCTCTCTAAATCTGTTTCTTCATCTGTGAATGAGGATGATAAGAATACATACTTAATAGGAAGTTTTACAAATATTAAATGGGTTCATATTTAAAAGCACTTAGTGCCTGGCACATAGTAAATAATTGGCTGTCAGTTACCATCAGGTCTGCTGTGACTCATGTTGATACTTTTTATTTTTTATAAATAATATTTTATAGTGTTTTTAGTGAAAGTTTACACAACAAATTAGGTTCCCATTGAACAATTACTACACAAATTGTTCAGTGACATTGGTTACATTTTTCATGGTGTGTTAACACTCTCATTCATTCCATTCTGGGTGTTTCATTTCCAGTAATCTGGTTTTCCTATCCCCTCACCCTATCATCTTTGCTTTAGAGTAATTGTTGACCATTTGGTCTCATACAGATGATTTTTTGAAGGAGTACAGTATTCACAGATGATACCGTTTATTTCATACACCAATTTGTTATTTAGCTGAAACACACCTCTGGGTGTGGCTTCAGTACATAGTTTAAAGGATATTTTAGGGCAATAATCTCTGGCCTTTGTAAAGAATTTGAGTTTTGTTCTCCATTTTTCTCTCATTCTATCTGGGACCCATTTATTGCATCCCCGGTCAGAACATTCAGTAGAGGAAAGCAGGCACCATTTAATTCTTCTGGCCTCAGGATAGATGAAGCCATGGTTCGTGTAGACTATTAGTCTTGTAGATTAGTTTCTTCGAGTCTTTGGTCTTCTTTCTGTTTTGCTCCAGATGAGTGGAGATCAATAGATGTATCCTGGTTGTTCACAAGCTTTTAAAACCTCAACACTACTCACCAAACTAGGATATAGAACATAAACTTTATGAACTATGTTCCACCAATTGACCATGTTGTCTGACGAGACTATGGTCCTAAGCCTTCAAATCCCATGAGGTGTTTGGTAATGTCTAGGAAGTATCCATAACTGTGCCCCTATGTGCTTTATTATATATAGGAATATATATGCAGCACACACATGCATTTATACACATATGCCTACAGATGCACCTATATCATAATGATCTTATGCATAACAGAAGGAAATGTTGCCCAGTCCTGTACCACCTTCATGATCATTGGTGTGTTGGAATCTATTGTTGTGGCTATTGCGTCAATCAATCTCACTGAGGGTTTCCCTCGTTTTGGTTGACCCTTGACCAAACATGATATCCTTTTCTAGTGATTGGTCTTTTCTGATGATGTGTCCAAGGTAAGCAAGCTAATTATTGTTGGTTAAACAATAAACCCCTTTAAGTGCAACTTTGTTGAGTGCCTAGGATGAAACTTTTTACACATGAGTTATATGTACAACCACTGTGGTTGTACACAGAATGGACACATTTTCATGCTAGTTTCAAGTCTCATATTAGCAGGTGTAATTGTTTTATGGTACTGAGGGAATGGAAGTCCTCAGAGAAGGTGGCACAAAGGTGCAAACAGAAAAGAAAGTCATAATAGAGGTAGATAAGTTCTAGAATCTGTACCAACTATTAAGGTAACCACTAGTCATAATTATACAAATTTAAAGTTATATAACTTATATAAATTTAAATTAATTAAAATTAAATAAATATAAATACTTAGTTCCTTAAATGTACTGGCCATATTTCAAGTGCTCAGTGTTACATAGGCTAGTGGCTGCTATATTGGACACCACAGATATAAAACATTTCAATATCACGGAAAGTTGTTTTGGACAGTGCTGATCTAGATTTTTCAAGACAGACACAATTTCATGTAATTCCAATTTTATTTCAACCAAGGCAACTTCTAAATATGTGGTTCATCTTTGTCAGACTTTCCACATTATGAGGCTTGCAAATTAGAAAACACTCTTGTGAAGCCACAAGTCTTGATTTTGGGTGCTAAAAATGGTAAATGCTAGACCCATAATACTGAAAGCTGAGGGGATAAGAGTAGGTACACTTCCTTATTCATGTTTCTGAGCTGGCAGGGGGAACACAGCGATTGTGCTGGAAGGGTAGCTATCTGGGGAATGACTAGAGATGTCACTGGGAAGGCCCCCAGGTTGTATATTTGGCTTTTTCCCTCTGGGCCAGTGAATAAAGAACTTTTCTGTTGGTAAAAGGAGGCAGAAGTGTAGTTATCACTCAACCTTGCTTCTGTAATTCTCTTGATTATTACAATTGAAGCAGATATAACTAAGAAATATTAATGGGAATATTAATAGGAAACTAGTGTCAACTGGACAATTTGTGACCTGACTTGGTTTTGCTTAGCTAACAATTTTCTAATCCTTGGCTACAGAGACCGTATTTACTGGACCTCTCTCTAATGGATTTTTATATAGATTCAGAAACTTCTTTCTAAACTATCTCTTTTGTTGACTTCATAAAGTCCAGAACTAAAGAAACTCCCCAGTAATTGTCACAGACACTTACTTGGACTGAGTTGATCTCATTCTACTGTTTTCGTCATAATTTTGGAAATTTGCTCACAGTGTGGGATAGGAAAAATCAGATAAACAGACCCCCTTCCACCTACTGATTGATTTCTGCTTAAACCATGTTACATAGGCAGAACATGCCACAGTATAAAGAGAGTGGCAACAGGAAGTGCCTGGAATTCTACCATTAATGATTAAATTCTTTGAGTTACATAATACCTTATATTTGCATAAATAGTTAACCAGTTGCCTTCTAGGCAACTCGGACTCATGGTGATGCCATGTATATCAGAATACAACTGTGCCACAGAGTTTCAAAGGCTGATATTTTTGAAACAGATCACCAGACCTTCCTTCGTAGGCACCTCTGCGTGGACTCGAACCTCCAATCTTTTGGCTAGTAGTTGAATGCTTAACCATTTGCATCACCTTGAGTTTCCAATTCCTTCAGCTCATAGCCATTGGAATATTTTGTGGTGCTCCATGGGTCTAAAAGGAGCCCTGGTGGTGCAGTGGTTAAGGACTTGGCTGTTATCCAAAATGTCAGCAGTTGGAATCCACCAGCCACTCCTTGGAAACCCTATGGGGCTGTTGTACTCTGTCCTGTAGGGTTGCTATGAGTAGGAATCGACCCAGTGACACCAAATATTGAATGAGCAGTGCTGTGAGCAGTACTTTTCCAGGCAGTGAGGCTTGTTTTGTTTTTCTCATGATGTTTCACATCCTCTCCCCTACCTCCACTTTACTTTCTCCAGATTCTCCAAGATTACTCTGGCTTTTGTGCCTATGCTTTCAGCCACTTAAGATGACATTTTGACCCAGACACACAGGTATGTCACTTTAAGGCAGACTGGATTCTCAGACATATACAAATGTGAAATACTCAAATGGACCCGAGTGAGATTATAAAGAACATTCTCTGGCATTCTCTCAGACGTTACCAGATTCACTTTAGTCTAGAACACGAAGTAATCCTTTTCAACTGAGCATTCATCCTGAGACAAAGCATCTGTCTATAAAAGGCCCCTGCTGCTTAGTGGGGGGAGGGTGGCCTCACAGAGTGCAGAATCCAATAAAGCACTTTGAGTCCAGCAAAACCCCAGCCCATCACAGTTCCACAGATGTTAGTTTTAGTAAAAAAAATTCAGATGCATTTGCCAAGGGAACAGCAATGGATAGTCAGTTTTCTGCGTTTATTTTTATGTGTGTTGGTCACTGAGTTCTCATCCCCTCCAGACAGCTCTCCTCAGAGCTACGCCTCCCTATGTTGTTGTCGTCCACCCATTCTGTGCCTTTTCTTGAAGCAGTTTACCCTCTCTCTACCCCCTTGCCCTCTCTATTTTCTTCTACCTAAAAGGCTATTAGCATTTAGCCTAACAGAAGTTTTTAGGGGAAAAGGCATAGAATATTGCTTTCGGCAGAGCCGGGCAGTGGTGCCAAGTTGTGGTGGATTAGAAAGAGTACCAGTGTGGGTAGGAAGCCAGAGACCTGGATCTAGTCTCAGCTCTGTCCCTAATTGGCAGGGAGACTTGGGGCAAATCAATTTCCTTTATGGCAAAAGTTTCCTTGGTATAAAATGAGGAAATTTCTTGTTCTTAGAAACTCAGAAATGTTGTTCGTAATCGAGAAATGAGGTTGGAGGATGGAATTGTCCAGAAAATAATCTTTTTCTAAACATCAAAATTAAAATAGTGTGATTTTTTTCTGATTATGAAATTATTTGCTCATTGAAAACAATTAAAGCAACACTCACACACTAAAATGAAAAAAATCAAAAGTACCCAAAATCTCCAAGAGTGAGATTATTTTTAAGAGATCTACCAGATCTATCTTAATAAATTGTCCGTCAAAAGGCATGGAGTCCCTGGGTGGTGCAAATAATTAATGTGCTCAGCTGCTAACCTAAAGGTTAGAGGTTTGAGTACGCCCAGAAGCATCTCAAAAGAAAAGTCTGGTGATCTTCTTCCAAAAAATCAGCCATTGAAAACCCTATGGAGCAAAGTTCTTCTCTGATACATGTGGGGTTGCCATGAGTCAGAATCAACTTGATGGCAATTATTTTTTTGAGGCACATTGCCCAGAGAGGGCTCTAGCATCCCAAGGTAACAAGTAAAAGGTTGGATCACCTAAATATTGAACACATTCTGTGCAGTAAAAGTAATCAAAAACTAAGGATTTAAGTTTTGTATTTGTTTTGCATCTATTCAACCTGTTGAAGTGGAACAAACTTTGTACAGTAAAACCCGCAAAAACCAGAACCTGTATAAGGCAGAAGCCTGTCAGAGAAGGAAAACTCAAATATTTTTCACTAAAAGTGGTAAGACTGCACCCTGTGAAAGGCAGAAAACTTGCAAGACCTAGAAAAACAAGGCTGTCCCATTGAGTTCCAGCTCTCACAGGTTTCGCTCTATCTTAGAATAGCAATGTACTAGTCCTGACTCAGTCTTTTATTGTCTACTTTAGTCAGATCTAGCTGGTTGCTCTCCATTTGCCTTCCCGTACACTCCTATCCACCTCTGCCCCCACAGATCTGCTCTCTATCCTTTTCTGCCTTTCACTGTGCGCCTGGGGACTGACTTCTGTGAACTGCATTACCTTGGCCCTCTGGCATTTAGTTGGGTTTGGTCAGTGGGTGCAGGAGGGTGAGAGAAGAGAATGGTGTATTCCTCCCCCTCCCTTACTCCCTGTTGAGATGCGATTTTGGCAGTGTCTGTGTTCTACACCTACAAGTCACCAGCCTTGTCTTCCAAGATTATAGCTCTTACTTGGTTCTTGTAGTACCATCTCTCCTTGTCTTTGCTGGCCCAAGGAAGGTGAGTCCTTAGTAATTCACTGTCATCCCCTGTCAGCTCCCTTCTGCCTGCCTGCATCAGTGTAAACAGTCTGTCATTAAGCTCTCTTCAGTTACCCTGTGGTGTGCACCATCTGTTTCCTGCCAGGACCCTGCCTGATACAGAGTCTAGCCAGTAAACAGAAACTTGTTGAGTGCTTTTAACACAGAGGACTTTGATGCAGGGAGCTGGTTACTCAGGTAAAGGAATTGCTGAGAAGCCAAACAGACAACTTGGCAACTCAGAGATTTGCAACAGTGGGAAACTGCAAAAACAGAAGGATAAAGGGAGGAGGTAAAGACATAGGCACGGAAGAACTGGAGTCAACCCTTGTAAACTGACACCAGGACGGGTCTGTCCATTCAGAGAAAAGACACAGCCCCTGTAGGAAAAGCCACCTGAGGCATAGAGGGGTGGACTATATTCTCCCTCCCCCTGCCCCTACTCCCACCAATTCCTTCCATTGGCCTAATCCTGTTAACACAGGAGCCTCCTGAGAAAATTGGCCTGTAGGGATTGATCCCCCTGCCATGCAAAGCAGAAGAGAGGAAAGGCAAAGAGAATGGACTGAGAGCAAGTAGATCCAAAACCAACACAATGGACTAGTTACTACACCACTCCAAGACTTTGTGTCCTCATGTGCCAAAACAAAACAAAAAAACAGTTGCCATCAAGTCAGTTCCAACTCAGGAGTGACCCCATGCATGCAGAGTAGAACTGTTCCATAGAGTTCTTATGACTGTGACCTTTCAGAAGCAGATCGTCAGGCCTTTCTTCGGAAGTACCTCTGGTGGGTTTGAACTGGCAACCTTTCAGTTAGTAGTCTAGCACTTAATTGTTTGCGCCAACCAGGGAACCCTTCATGTACCAAAGGAGATCATTCATACCTTACCTACCTCGTGGAGATGCTCAGAGCCCAATCTAAATGAGTTAGAGTATATGGAATGGTTTGGTGAACTCTAACGTGCTGTAAAAAATGAGGTGTCTGATTGTCTGGAGTTTATGGTCTTGGCAGTTTCTAATACTATCATTTTTGTTCTCCGGCCACTACTTTTAGTGTAACACCTCAACCAAAGAAATGCCTTCACCGGATAGATTCTCTTAAACCGCATAAGAGCCTGTTTTGCAAGGAAAGACAAAGCACAGACTCAGGAAATGCAATAATTTGTTTGTGACTAGAGTCTGCTGGCTACCAATTCAGGTGGTCTGCGGGGGTGCGGAGGGGTGGTCCCTGTCTTCTACAGCCCAGCTTCATCCTTGAGCACATGTGCCACACAGAGAAAAGTGTGCCCCCTTAGTGGTGCCCACACCAGGCAATATTTAGGGAGGTATAGCACAAAGCCAGATGGAAATCAGACACATCTCTGCACGAGATTAGCTTTCATGTCTCCTGGGCTCTGGTGAAGCCAGAAGCAAAGCTGCCTGCACAGAATCACCATCTTGCCAGCAGGATGCATTTGTCCAGCACCTGCTTAATGGGGACAGTGGAGATTGTCTTAAGTACCTGCCTAATTCTTCCTCCTTCAGCCATTCATTTCTCCTTTGCTCCTCTTCCCACATGATTTTCTTCCCTCCTTCCATCTTCAAGAAGCATCTGACGCGAGTCATTGATACCTGAGTGGGTTTTTGCATTGCTGTACTACACCGCCTCAGCAGTAGTTCTGGAGCTTGGTTGCATTTGGAGAGCTTTAAAAAACCCCAATGCCTAGGCTGTACCCTAGCCAATGATCAATATCAGAATCCCTGGGTATGGGACCTAGGCATTGATATATATAAATATATATATTTATTTTATTTTTTAAACCAATCTTTATGTGTTCTGTATTTTTATTTTACCGTGTAAGAAGCTAAACTAACATACTGTCCAGTTCAATACTGGGCATCAGGAACTCATATTTTCCTATACATATTGACATCTTTTATTATTATTATTATTTATTAACTTTTATTGAGCTTCAAGTGAACGTTTACAAATCAAGTCAGACTGTCACATATAAGTTTATATACACCTTACTCCGTACTCCCACTTGCTCTCCTCTTAATGAGTCAGCCCTTCCAGTCTCTCCTTTCATGACAATTTTGCCAGCTTCCAACTGTCTCTATCCTCCCATCCCCCCTCCAGACAGGAGATGCCAACACAGTCTCAAGTGTCCACCTGATATAATTAGCTCACTCTTCATCAGCATCTCTCTCCTACCCACTGTCCAGTCCCTTTCCTGTCTGACGAGTTGTCCTTGGGAATGGTCCCTGTCCTGGGCCAACAGAAGGTTTGGGGACCATGACCGCCAGGATTCCTCTAGTCTCAGTCAGACCATTAAGTATGGTCTTTTTGTGAGAATTTGGGGTCTGTATCCCACTGATCTCCTGCTCCCTCAGGGGTTCTCTGTTGTGCTCCCTGTCAGGGCAGTCATCGGTTGTGGCCGGGCACCAACTAGTTCTTCTGGTCTCAGGATGATGTAGGTCTCTGGTTCATGTGGCCCTTTCTGTCTCTTGGGCTCTTAGTTATCGTGTGACCTTGGTGTTCTTCATTCTCCTTTGATCCAGGTGGGCATTGATATATTTTTTAAAGCTCCCCAGGCAATGCAAATGTGCAGCCGAGGTGGGAAGCCATTGTCCTAGGAGAGGAACTGCATTTAAAGTCATCACATTGCAAAATTAAAGCCATGCTTCTGCCTCTAAAGGAATGTCGGGCTGGAGAGGCCTGTTGTAGGGCAAAGAATCTCCCTCAACCACAAGTGGGCTGACTGAGAGGGAGCTTGAAGGGTGATGAATGGTCACATCCTTCCAAGAATGAGACAACTCCAAACCACAGTGCTTCCAGAGCAATTGGTGAGCAGCACAGCTCCACCATCACCACCCAGTCTGGTATCAAAATTTGTATTCTTCACACAGTCGACCAAGGTTTTGAAATGGAGCAACAAGAAGGGATCCAGTACTCTGTACATAATAGAGGATTTGAGTCATGGGGGTTCAGTAGCCTTTAGACATTATCCAAAATGAGAATAAAGGGAAAATGTAGGATTGAGAGGTTAAGAGACTTTTAAAAAAAACTCAGTATTCTATTGTGTTTTTGGTGGTTTCCACAGCAGTTTAGGTTCCTAGTCAACCATTTCTACACAAACAAATTGTTCAGTGACAAATACTTTCAGGAAAATAAACGGTGACTATACACATGGACCTCGCCAGATGGAGCACACAGAAATCAAATTGACTACATCTGTGGAAAAAGACGATGGAAAAGCTCAATATCATCAGTCAGAACATGGCCAGGGGCCGACTGTGGAACAGACCACCAATTGCTCATCGGCAAGTTTAAGCTGAAACTGAAGAAAATCAGAGCAAGTCCACGAGACCAAAAATAACACCTTGAGTATATCCCACCTGAATTTAGAGACCATCTGAAGAATAGATTTGATGCATTGAACACTAGTGACCAAAGACCAGATGAGTTGTGGAATGACATCAAGGACATCATCCATGAGGAAAGCAAGAGGTCATTGAAAAGACAGGAAAGAAAGAAAAGACCAAGATGGATGTCAGATGAGGCTATGAAACTTGCTCTCGAAAGTCGAGCAGCTAAAGCAAAAGGAAGAATTGATGAAGTAAAAGAACTGAACAGAAGATTTTAAAAGGCATCTCGAGAAGACAAAATAAAATATTATAATGACACGTGCAAAGAGCTAGAGATGGAAAACCAAAGGGGAAGAACACGCTCAGCATTTCTCAAGCTGAAAGAACTGAAGAAAAAATTCAAGCCTTGAGTCGCAATAGTGTAGGATTCTACAGGGAAAATATTAAACAACGGAGGAAGCATCAAAAGAAGATGGAAGAAATACACAGAGTCATTATACCCATAAGAATTAGTTGATGTTCAACCATTTTAAGAGGTGGCATATGATCTGAAACTGATGGTACTGAAGGAGGGCATTGGTGAAAAACAAGGCTCCAGGAATTGATGGAATATCAATTGAGATGTTTCAACAGATGCAGCACTGGAGGTGCCCGTTCGTCTATGCCAAGAAATATGGAAGACAGCTTCCTGGCCAACTGATTGGAAGAGATCCATATTTATGCCTGTTCCCAAGAAAGGTGATCCAACCCAATGTGGAAATCATAGAACGATATCATTAATATCACACACAAGCAAAATTTTGCTGAAGACCATTCAAAAGCAGCTGCAGCAGTATATTGACAGGGAACTACCAGAAATTCAGGCCGGTTTCAGAAGAGGACGTGGAACCAGGGATATCATTGCTGATGTCAGATGGATCCTGGCTAAAAGCAGAGAATACCAGAAGGATATTTACCAGTGTTTTATTGACTATGCAAAGGCTCTTGACTGTGTGGATCATAACAAATTGTGGATAACATTGTGACGAATGGGAATTCCAGAACACTTAATTGTGCTCGTGAGGAACCTTTACGTAGATCAAGAGGCAGTTGTTCGGACAGAACAAGGGGATACTGATTGGTTTAAAGTCAGGAAAGGTGTGCATCAGGGTTGTATTCTTTCACCATACCTATTCAATCTGTATGCTGAACAAATAATACAAGAAGCTGGACTATATGAAGAAGAAAGGGGCATCAGGATTGGAGGAAGACTCATTAACAACCTGCGTTATGCAGATGACACAACCTTGCTTGCTCAAAGTGAAGAGCACTTGAAGCACTTACTAATGAAGATCAAAGACCGCGGCCTTCAGTATGGATTGCACCGCAACATAAAGAAAACAAAAATCCTCACAACTGGACCAATGAGCAACATCAGGATAAACAGAGAAAAGATTGAAATTGGCAAGGATTTCATTTTACTTGGATCCACAATCAACACCCATGGAAGTAGCAGTCAGGAAATCAAAAGACACATTGCATCGGGCAAATCTGCTGCAAAGGACCTCTTTAAAGTGTTGAAGAGCAAAGATGTCACCTTGAAGACTAAGGTGTGCCTGACCTAAACCATGGTGTTTTCAATCGCATCATATGCATGTGAAAGCTGGGCAATGAATAGGGAAGACCGAAGAAGAATTGACGCCTTTGAATTGTGGTGTTGGCGAAGAATATTGAATATACCATGGACTACCAGAAGAAAGAACAAATCTGTCTTAGAGGAAGTACAACTAGAATGCTCCTTAGAGGCAAGGATGGCGAGTCTGCATTTTACATACTTTGGACATGTTGTCAGGAGGGATCAGTCCCTGGAGAGGGACATCATGCTTGGCAGAGTACAGGGTCAGTGGAAAAGAGGAAGACCCTCAATGAGGTGGATTGACACATTGCAACAATGAGCTCAAGCATAACAACTATTGTAAGGATGGCTCAGGACCCGGCAGCGTTTCATTCTGTTGTCCATAGGGTCGCTATGAATCGGAACCGACTTGACAGCACCTAACAACAGCAACAATTTTCCTGCCCCATTATATTCTCACCTTTGTTTTAAAGTAACTGTTGACTATTTGGTCTCATATAGGTGACTTTTTAAAGGAGCACGGTACTTACGGTGATATTCATTATTTTTTGAGCCAGTTTGTTATTTAGCTACAAGGTGACCTCAGGGGTTAGTTTTGATTCCAGGTTGGAAGAATATCTCAGGGCAATAGTCTCTCAACCAGTCCAGTAGGTCTGGTTTTTGAGGGTAATTTTTGTGTGGTTCCACAATGGACTCCTAGAAGAGCTAGGATTGACTCCAGGTCTCCTTCCTCATGATTTTTCAATCGTTCCATCCCTTCCCGCCCCCCCCACCCCCCCACAGCCCATGCTTCTGGAATCTGAGCCTCCATAGCAAAGTTTTAAAATGATGATTCTTGTACTAGAAGCCAGTGATAATGATTACGAAACATTTATGTCTTCTGTGCATGAGGCCTTCACATGCTGTTTTGTTTACCTGGCAAATAAGCCAAGGCCTATGATGTCATTGCACGTAGATAAAAAGTTTATACATTCATTTATCCAAGCAAGGGAGAGAAAACTTGTTTATTTGTGAGAAAAGGTAGCATTGCTTTGTTTGAATAAGGCTTGCTATTAACCTGTAGCATGTCACCTTGGGTAATTTTTTGGCACTTGGGGAAGAGGTAACTTTCTCTCACTTGGTTGAAAATGCTTGCGGAAATATTCTCATCAAGATTGGATTTAAAAAAATATGTATATCCTGTTCTGGTGCTTTTGGCAAATAATATGAAGTGGTATCATGAAGATTTCTTATAGCTCCTAAGTTTTAGGAAGGGTTCAATTGGGAGGAATGGGCTAAATATTTTTATTTGTGGGATGGAAATGAGTGGATAAAGACATAAAGATATTAGAAATTTAGGTTCTGGCTGTGGTGTGAACGATAACATTTGTGTGGTTTTTCTAGCCATCATCTTGTAACTGCCACACAGGTGATTGGGCAGGACTGTGCGATAAGGTGGAGCCCTGGTGGTGTAGTGGTTAAGTGATATGGCTGTTAACCAAAAGGTGAGCAGTTCAAATCCACCAGCTGCTCCTTGGAAACCCAGTGGAGCAGTTCCACTCTGTCCTGTGGGGTGGCTATGACTCAGAATCGACTCGGCGGCAACTGGTTTTTTGGTTTGGTGTGGTGTGATAAGCTGTAGCCCTGAAGACAGTGAGAAGTGGTGGCAGGAGAGGTCCGGCAGCAGGAAATGGCATGGTGGGCTTCCTGGCCCATGGAAAGAGAAAGTTGAGTTCCTTTAGGGATAGACCTAAGGCCAGGGAGAGGCGTGCCTGCGAGCATGGTTGAGAAGAGGCTGTCCTGATGGAAGAACTGTATCCTGAGTGTTCCTGAGCCTGAATTGTAACTATGAGTCCTCTGTGGCCATTGCAATGAATTATTGAACCCAGCAGAGAGGTAGAGAGGTAGAGAATGCTGTTCAAGGGACGGTTGGTGTCAGAATTGATAAAGATGACAGAGAGAGGAGGCATGTTGGACCTTGGCCTCGTAGGAATCAGCCTTGGGCTGTTGATCTTGATTGTCCTTCCCCCTTGTGGGGTTGCAGGAGGTCAGACACCTCCCCCAAGCCATTTTTTAGAGTTTTGAAACTTGATTTCTCCTTGCCCTAGCTGTGCCACAAGCTCCAATAAGATTTATCGCTACTGTGAATCCCAGGGCCAGACTAGGGTTTGCAGATAGGGCACAAAAAATCAGGAGGCACTCACTGTCTAATGTCTACCCTGCCCTTGCACCACCCAGAGAGTACAGTGAATGTTGTTGGATTTCAAAGTATGAAATCGATAGCTTAGAAGGGTTGCTTTAAAGGCCAGGAAATAATGCCAGTAGTACACAGATAGCTTCATGAAGGAAGGTTTTGGTACCCAAAAAAGATGTAAAGAAAAAAAATTGCAGAGAGTGAAAAGAGAGCCTAGGAGTAAGAAAAAACAAATTACCATGACGGGCTAGAGGGCAATGTTTTTCTAACTTGAGCATGTACCAGAATCCCCTGGAGGGCTTATGGCTGGATCCCACCACCAGTGTTTCTGACTCAGTAAGTCTGAAGGAGTCTGGGAATTTGCATTTCTAATAAGCTACCAGGTGATTCTGCTGGCCCAGGGATTGCACTTTTAGAACTGCTGTGCTAGAGCAATGCCTCTCAAACTGAAGTTCCTGACCATCTGAGAACCTAAGAAGAGTTTTTTATTCTGTCTTTATTATAAAAATAGTCTTCATTTTTTTGTACTGGTTTTATAACCAAATCCTTTTCTGGTGATAATTCCCAATTTAAAGATATTTTCATAAAATGAGAATTAAGTCATTGTCTCTAAAACTGGGATTCTCTGAGGAGAATCTGGTATACTACATGGATAAAAGTAGCATCATGTTTGTTAGTCCCAGGCACATTGTTACTACTGACCGGTCGGTGGCTATCTATAAAGTGGCATTCTGCATCAACTGCCCAGCATTTGAAGAGTTTTTTGAAAAATCACACTTACTTCCAAACTCTTTTTGGGTCATTGAAGCTGAGGTTTCAGTGATACTTGAAATCTTTTCTGGGGTGAAATGTATATAGAATTCCCCAACAGAACCACAATAAGTCTGGAAATTACTTTTGGCTGGAGTAGACTTTTCATTGCGGACTTAAGAATCCTTAGGTGGGTGCTTAGCTGGCTGTAAGGGAAGCCATGCACACTTCAGCAAAGTAGAGCACTAAACAATGAAACATTTCATGGCCCACAAACTGCCCATTACTAATGTGGGTAACTAGAGCACCAAGTTTATTTTTCTTTATCTTATTTATTTTTGTTTTGCTAAAAATCTCTGGCCTGCTGAGCCACATCTACCCCACCTTTGGCATTCTGTTATTTTTCCAGGTTTTCTCATGTTTCTTCTTTCTCAAACCCTTTATTTCTCAGACCCCTTGCCCATGTTCCTGCCATTTATTTCTTCTACTATCAATCAGTAATTAGACAAATATTTAATTACATTCAATAGATATTTACTAAATTACATGGGTAGGGAACAAAGAAGCAGTCCCCGACCTAAACCCAAACCAAACCCATCACCGTCGAGTCAATTCTGACTCATAGCAACCCTATAGGACAGAATAGAACTGCCCCTTAGGTTTACAAGGAGCAGCTGGTGGATTCAAACTGCCAACCTTTTCGTTAGCAGCCAAGCTCTTTAACCACTTTGCCACCAGGGAGCATAATATACAGTCCCTGACCTAAAGGAATATATAATTTTGAATCTTCTACTACTAGTTACAGGCTATCATTTTCAACACCCATGTAACATACCTTTCTGAAGATTGTAAGTATTAGTCAGTATCCTGCAAGGTGGAAAAGCTGCAAGGGCTGCCTTTGGCGACAGAAGGTGTAGAAGGATGTGAAAGGTCGCAGAGGCCATAGGGTTGTGTTCCCAGAAGAAATTTTGTAGGATCAGGAGCAGAAGCATAGAGGATCATTCAGAAATGAAGGAAAAATTTTCTTTTGCTCACAGCTGAAAATGGCATAGAAAACTGGAGAGAAGGTGCTGAGACAGAGTCAATATTCACCTATTACAGTCTAAGGAGGTAAAATGGAGGAAAAGAACTTGGATTTATTGAGACTGTGCAATAATACACTACACACTTAACTATGTGCTTAATGTACATTATTGCATTTAACCCTTTTAACAATCTTGGGGACTAGCTATTATTATTGCTGTTTCAGATTTGAGGAAATCATCCTAGGTTGTTGTATAGTTAGAAAATGATGAAGTCAGAATTTGCATCAAGGTATGTCTGACTGCTGAGCCTGTGCACTTTCCATCGGATCTTGCTGATGACCCAGGTTGAGACTGATGTGAACATGCTGTAGGTATTTATGTCTGCCTTTCAAGCCAGAGACTGCGCACTTACATCAACTTGCATATCATCTTTCTGAGTTTCGTGTGTGTATGAATATTTTATTGTTATTATTATTGTTGTTATGATTCTGGTGGAAAATATTCACAGAATTTCCAATCATGCATGACTCATTTCTTGACGTATGCTGTCACAATGATTTCTTTTATGAAAATAGTTAATGCAGGCTCTGGAAATTAGATTTTTTTTCTACACATGCACAGCAGAATAGTGCTTAAGCCAAAAAAAGAAAATGGTGACCTTATTAACCCAGTTCCTTCCATATAAAATTCCCACAAACTGTCAGCATCCCACATGGTTCCACCTACATAGCAAATCCTAGTGTGATGCTTTGAACAAAGACATCTATGTCAATAACATTGCAGGCGGCTGTTCAAACCACCTTCAGGATATAGAGTTTTCTTTATCAGCTTTGTAATTAGGTGTAAAGCTGCCAAAGTCTTGTAGTGCATGTAGGCAATCTTGGATTTAGTGCTGTTGGACCACACATGGGTAATGTGTGCATGATTTCAGTCAGTGGGGAAAGCCATCTTTGTCAATCAGATATATCGAAACAGTGCACACATGCTGCCACTCACTCAAGCTGCACCAACGGCGGATACCTGGGAAGGATACCAACACCTTCCTCCTAGCCCAAGAGCAGTCTTAGCCCTTCTTCATGCTGGGAACCTATTGATTCGAGTGGTCTCTTAAGATGAAACCCATTTGCCATCCCTGATCTAAAAACATCCATTCTGGAAAAGAAAACCACGTGGACAATTATTTAAATATTTATGCTGCTCATAGTTCTCTGAACCATACCAAGCCCCATGTAATTGATGAAAACTTTCTTCAGGACCTCCACCACTCCTGACCTGCGGTGAATGCTGTCTATATCTTCATTTGGTATTTGCCGTAAGCTTCTCTGTGTTTTTATTTATTTTTTTAGGTATGTGAGATTGCAAACCCCTCACTAGTGGGAGCCACATCTCATACCTTTCTATTATGCTGTCATGTAGTGCCAGGCTTTGCTCTTGGGAGGTGCTCAGAAGTGAGCATGGTGATGTTAGGATGATATCTGATGGTCAGCATTTGGAAGTACGAGCAATGAGGAGATTGAGGAAGATGATGCAGATGGACCAGCATCAATTTATTTCACCATTAAACCAAAAAAACCAAACCCATTGTCATCGAGTCAATTCTAACTCATACAGACCCTATAGGACAGAGTAGAACTGCCCTATAGGGTTCCCAAGGAGCAGCTGGTGGATTTGAACTGCTGACCTTTTGGTTAGCAGCCGAGCTCTTAATCACTATGCCACCAGTTCACCATTACTAAAGACCAACTCAGAGTTCACTCTTGCTGCTCGTGGGTGGGCAGCATTGCTTTGCACAGGAAGGGAAAAATATTCCTACAGAGTGTGCAGTTTAAGTGCTTTCTAATCAAATCACTGTCTCATCCAGTGAAAGAAGGAGGGAGACAGACACAAGACTTCACTATTAGTTACTTTGTGTTGGAGATTAAAAAGATCACCCATGCCTGGCAGGATCTCTCAAAGACAGCTAGGCTCACAGGGCTCCTTCATGGAAGCCCTGAAGTGAAAAGAGATCTGTGAAGCTGATCCTTCTTTATGCTTTGCTTCAAGTTTTTCTCTGCTCTATCAGGTGCACCTAGAAGCCTGGATTAGAGGCCCCAGCTGTTGGAACCTCTGTCCAGGGTGGGGTGTCCTATCTCCTCATTTGTCCATGATGCCTCTAATCATCCTCTGTTCTCTTGGCTCTCTGCCTTGACATATGGACGTCACGTAGTAGTACAGAGTTTTCCTTTGGGTACTCCCTCAGTTCCTAACCTGGACGTAGCAGTTTTAAGTAATAGCTTATTCTGCCAGTATCTTAGGCAACAAAAAGAGGCTTATTTATTATATATATATATCACATAAACCCACTGCCATCGAGTTGGTTCCAACTCATAGCAAACCTATAGGACAGAGTAGAACTGCCCCATAGGGTTTCCAAGGCTGTAAATCTTTACAGAAGTAGACTGCCACATCTTCCTTCTGCGGAGTGGCTGGTGGGTTCGAGCTGTCAACCTTTTGGTTAGCAACTGAACACTTTAACCGCTGTACAACCAGGATTCCTTGAGGGATAGTAACCAAAGCAAACCAAACCCACTGCCATTGAGTTGATTCTGACTCATAGTGACTCTATAGGACAGAGTAGAACTGCCCCATAGGGTTTCCAATGCTGTAATCTTTATGGAAGCAGACTGCCACATCTTTCTCCCATGAAGTGGCTGATGGGTTCAAACCGCAGACCTTTTGGTTAGCAGCAGAGGGGTTAACCACTGTGACACCGGGGCTCCTTATCATATGTATAGGTGTGTGTATTTATTTATTCATACAATATTCTATTGCATAATCATTTTTATTGTGGTAAATATATATGTAACAAAACATTTACCATTTCAACAATAGTCATGTGTACAGTTCAGTGACATTAATTATATGTTCATCATGTTGTTCAACTATCACCCTTATCCATTCTGTATAAAAAAAAATTCTGTATAATCTTTATAAACAGCAATCCTTAAACAATATTCCGACAGCAATTCTACACCAGATGTAGGGTCATTTCTAAGTTCTGTGAGAAGGATGAAGGGCTTCCAATGAGTAGCTATGAATAAATGTGGTTCTCAAAATCCTTATCTACCTCATGCAACATGTTTTTCTTTCTTTTATTATTGGAACAAATTTTAAGTGCATACATAGTACAGAGGATAATATAACAAACACACAAATATGCAAAACATATAATTGAATTTTATCATTTGCTTCAGATTTTAAATATAAGAAAAAAATTACAGGAAGAGCTGAAGATTCCTTTGTTCCCCTTCTCTAGTGCTATTTACTTTCTCCTCAGAGACATCTACTATCCTCAGTTTCGTGAGTCTCTTTCCAGTCTATGTTCTTATAATTTTATCACACATATATTCACTGTTTCATGTATAGTCATATGTGTGCTTACATAAATAATAACATACCATACACATAATTGTACAATTTACTTTTCATTTCAATATAATTCAGCATATTTTTGGAGAAGAGTCTATTAATTTATAATAACCAAAAACCAAACCCAGTGCCGTTGAGTCGATTCCGACTCATAGCGACCCTATAGGACACAGTAGAACTGCCCCATAGAGTTTCCAAGGAGCGCCTGGCGGATTCGAACTGCCGACCCTGTGGTTAGCAGCCATAGCAGTTAACCACTACGCCACCAGGATTTCCTAATTTATAATAGCTATATAATTTTTTTTATATATATTTTTATATATTATTCCATTATGGAACCCTGATGGCGTAGTGGTTAAGGAGCTTGGCTGCTAACCAAAAGTTGGCAGTTTGAGTCCACCAGCTGTTTTTTGGAAACCCTATGGGGCAGTTTTACTCTGTCCTATAGGGTCGCTATGAGTTGGAATTGACTCGATGGCAATGGGTTTCGTTTTTGGTACTCCATTATATAAACATATTCCAATTTATTTATCCATTTCATTATTGATGAACATTAGGTTATTACCAGTTTTTGCTATCATAATAACCTTGCAATACACAACACTTTTCTACTTGAGCACATGAGTGAAAGTTTCTCTGGGATACATACCTTGAAATGGAATTGCTAGGTATGTGTATTTCCCAACTTTACCAGTAGTGTCAAGTTGCACTTGTTCCAATTTATACTCCCATTAGCAGCGCATGGGTGTTCCTAGTTTGCCAGAGAGCCATCAATATTTTATATTTACTAATCTGTTGTATGTAGAATAGAATCTATTTTTTATTCATATTTTGCTGATTACTTGTGAAGTTGAGCCTCTTTTAATATGTTTATTGGCCATTTATGTGTCCTCTTTGGTGAATTGCTTGTTCATATCATTTACCCATTTTTTTCTGATTTGTCTATTTCTAATTGATATATCAAAGATCTTTGTGTATTATTGATGCCAATCATTTGTTAGATGTATGGATTGCAAATATACACTATCAAGAATTGTTCAGGTTTTAATGTCATTTATAATGACAATTAATTTTTTTCCTTGTATTTAAAATCTGAATACAGAAGTTTTAAATTTTAATGTACTTCAATTTGTCAGTATTTCCCTTTGTGACTTGTACTTTTTTTTTGAGTTCCTTCATTTCTTTTTTTTTTAATTTTTATTGAGCTTCAAGTGAACGTTTACAAATCAAGTCAGACTGTCACATAAGTTTATATACACCTTACTCCATACTCCCACTTTTGCCCCCGCAATGAGTCAGCCCTTCCAGTCTCTCCTTTCATGACAATTTTGCCAGCTTCCAACCCTCTCTACCCTCCCACCCCCCCTCCAGGCAGGAGATGCCAACACAGTCTCAAGTGTCCACCTGATACAAATAGCTCACTCTTCATCAGCATCTCTCTCCTACCCACTGTCCAGTCCCTTCCATGTCTGATGAGTTGTCTTTGGGAATGGTTCCTGTCCTGGGCCAACAGAAGGTTTGGGGACCATGACCACCGGGATTCCTCTAGTCTCAGTCAGACCATTAAGTATGGTCTTTTTGTGAGAATTTGGGGTCTGCATCCCACTGATCTCCTGCTCCCTCAGGGGTTCAACTTGTACTTTTTAAGACCTATGCTGAAGACATAAAGATATTTTGCAAATTTTTTTTCTAATAATTTTAAAGTTTGGATTTTTACATTCAGGTACATTCACTTGAAATTTATTTTTTTGCCAATGGCATGGAGTAAGGATCTATTTTTTACCACATGGAGATAATCAAATGTCCTGACACTGCTTATTAAATAGTTTAACATTTCCTCAGTTATTTATAAGGCTATCTATGTATCAATTCTCACATATGTGGATCTCTATTCTATTCCATTTATTTATCTATTCATGTGCTAATACCACTCTGTTTTGGTTATTATAGGTTGTATTGTATACAGCCATTTCCACACAAACTTCTAGCCCCAGGCAACTACTTATCTGCTTTCTATCTTTATAGTTGTACTTCTAGAAATTGCATATAAGTAGAATCATAAAATATATATTGTTTTGTGTCTGGCTTCTATTACTTAACATTATGTTTTAGAGGCTCATCTACCTTGTTATATATATATATTTTTTATATATAGTAACCGTTTATTCTCTCTTATTGCTAAGTATTATGCCATTGTGTGTATATACCATGTTTTGTTTATCCATTTGCCAGCTGATGGACATTTTGGCTTTTTTCCAGTTTTCAGTTATTATTAACAATGCTGCTATGAGCATTCACATATAAGTCTTTGTGTGGACATATGTTTAAAAGGCACATAATTATTTAATGCAATAATTATAATATTGTATTGTTGGTATATAGCATATATTGTTGTTGTTGTTAGTTGCTGTCAGTTCTGACTCATGGTGACCCCACGTGTGCAGAGGAGAACTTCTCCATAGGGTTTTCAAGGCTGTGATCTTTCGGAAGCAGATCACCAGGTCTGTCTTCTGAGATGGCTCTAGGGGGGGTTTGAATCAACAATCCTTCAGCTAGTAGTTAAGCCCTCAACCATTTGCACCACCCAGGAGTCCTATATCATATATAGATATAGTATGCATAATAATTATGACACAAAGGAAAGGAGAGAAAGGGGGGTGCAATGGAGCAAAGTTGCTATATTTTATTGCATTAAATCAGTATTAACCTGAAGTACTTTGCTAAATTAAAGATGCATATATTAATTCCTACAGTAACCACTAAGAAAAAATATAGATTAAAAATCAAGGGCACATCAGCTAGCAATTAATTTTTTCCATGTTTGTTTATCTGGGGATGTTTTTACTTCACCTTCATTTTACAAAGGACGGTTTTTATAGATATAGAATATGTAGCTGACAGTTCTTTTTTCTTTGAGCACTTTAAATATGTCATTCAATCACCTCTGTCTTTCATTGTTTCTGTTGTGAAATCACTTTTTCATTGTATTGTTGTTACCCTGTTCGTGATGAATCCTTCACCGGTTTCAAGATAGTCTCTTTTTTCTTTGTTTCTTTTTAGCAGTTTAAGTGTAATGTGTCTAGGCATGGATCTCTTTGTGTTTATTCTACTTGGGATTTGTTTAGCCTCTTGTTATCTTTTTACACCTAGAGAGTAATGTTTTTCAGCAAATTGGGGACATTTTCAACCATTATTTCTTTAAATAACTTTTCTGCCCCTTTCTCGCCTCTTCTTCTGGGACTTCCATTACATTAGTTCATTTGCCTTTGTTTCATGGGTCTCTGACATTTATTTTTCTCAAACATTTCCTGTCTTTTATTTGTATTGGATAATTTCAATTAATTTATTTTAAAATGTACTGATTCTTCTGTCATCTCAAATCTGATTTGAGCCTATCAAGTGAACTTTCCATTTTGGTTATTGTACTTTTCAACTCTAGAATTGCCATTATTACAGTTTGTATTTCTTTTTTGAGATTCCATTTTTGTTTAGTCAATACCATAATATTTTCCTTAAATTCTTTGATACTTTAATACTCTGAATGTATTTGTAATACATTATAATAGCTATTGTAAAGTCTTTGTCTGCTAAATCCAACGTCTGGGTGCACTCAGAGTAAGTTTCTATTGACTTTTTTTGTTTTCAGAGTATGGGTCACATTTTCCTGCTTGTATGCATGTCTCAGAATTTTTAGTGAAAAACTGGACATTTTAGATAATAAACTGTAGTGATGCTGGTCTCTGTTTTATTTTTCCAGGAGTTGTTGTTGTTTGCTTTTTAGCAACTTTCTTGGACTTAAACTGTGGAATTTGTCTCTCCAATGGTGTGTGGCCACTGATGTCTCTTTTCAGATTTATTATTATTTTTAAAAATTTTTAACCTGGTTTCCTAAGGGCCACTCCTCTGTCTGCATAGCTTAGTGGTCAGACAATGATTTGGGCAACAGTTACACTGAAACATCTCAAGCCTATAAGACTTCCACCTTTTGCTGATTTATTTTGTGTATGGATTAGGGAACACATTCAAATTTGTTAATTTTCAAGTTTCCTTTGGCTTTTACTTTTCACTGAGCCCTCTGGGGTTTCTTCTGTGCACAATTGTAATTTCCTAGTCATCCAGATATGTGGAGAGCTTATCTCAGCCCTTCTATGGCTCCATCAATTCTAGGATCTCCCCATAAATGTCTGGGTTTTCTGTTGCTCACTCCAAGCAGGACTTAAAACTCAGACTAGGAAAATTGTGGGTTCTTCCATTTGTTTCCTACCAAATTTGCTACCTTTTACACACCAAATTGAGTCTGTACCCTCTAGAAACAAAGCTTCTGGTTTTTATGGCCAACGTCATGGACCAGGGAATGTGAACTACCCCAGGAATGAAGGCTATAGACTCCCGCTGCTTTTATCCAAGCTCTAGCAATTTCTTAAAAATAAGTGCCTCTCAATTTGTTTTCTACTTTTAGATGATTTCCAAAACTCTAAAATAGTTGTTTTTGATAATTTCTCCAGTTTTATACTCATTTTTTGGTGACACCTTCCTGCCATCATAAACTGGAGGCTTACCCTCTTTTCTTTTTAGTGATACCCATGAGTTCCTCTTAGTCCCTCTTATGTCTTCTAGTGCCAAAAGCATTATAAATATCTGTATCTCATCTTGTGGCTTGACAGGACTCCAGGATGCTCTTAGCCAGGCAACATAATATATGGAGCAACTGCATCCAAGACTGGAAATGCCGTAGCCCTAGGTATGAATGGGAGATAGATAGTTTACTTGTATTATATGGAGACACAAAATTTAAGGATGAATAATAATTTATAAGGACCTTTAAATGTAAATAAGGAGTGCCAATTAATTCACAAGTCAGGAAGGTGTCCAGTGTCTGGCAAAAGTGTGACATGAGTCCCATCAGTCCAGGATGATAATATTGACTGTTTTCCTCAAGCAAATTAGAAAGGAGCTGAGATCAGAAAAGTTATCCTGAAGGTGGTTGCTGTAGAATAGAAGGGAGCCTTGAAGCAATTTGTAAATAATTATGTATGGATGGAGTGTCGTGGATTGAAGTATGTCCCCCCAAAAATGTGTGTATCAACTTGGTTAGGCCATGTGTGGTTTTCCTCCATTTTGTGATTGTAATTTTATGTTGAGAGGATTAGGGTGGGGTTGTAACACCACCTTTACTCATATTACCTCCCTGATTCAAGGTAAAGGGAGTTTCCCCGGGGTTTGGCTTGCACCACCTTTTATCTATCAAGAGATAAAAGGAAAGGGAAGCAAGCAGAGAGTTGGGGACTTCCTACCACCAAGAAAGCAGCACCAGGAGCACAGCACACCTTTGGACCCAGGGTCCCTGTGCCTGAGAAGCTCCTTGACCAGGAGAAGATTGAGGACAAGAACCTTCCTCCAGAGCCGACACAGAGAGAAAACCTTCCCCTGGAGCTGACACCTTGAATTTGGACTTGTAACCTACTAGACTGTGAGAATATAAATTTCTCTTTGTTAAAGCCATCCACTTGTGGTATTTCTGTTATGGCAGCACTAGATGACTAAGTCAGTGAGTTTTACCGGAGAGAGCTACTTTCTCAATTTAAGAGAGGCAATATAGTATGATTGCGTACAGCATATTCTTTGGAGTCAAATAGATTCAAATACACCAGGCAACCAAAAAGATTCCCTCCCTAAATTCTGCCCACACCATCCTTCACCAAACCAAACCAAACCAAACTCATTACCATCGAGTCGATTCCAACTCATAGCGACCCTATAGGACAGAGTAGAAGTGCCCCATAGAGTTTCCAAGGAATGTCTGGTGGATTTGAACCACCGACCTTTAGGTTAGCAGCTGTAGCACTTAACCACTATGCTGCCAGGGTTTCCACACCATCCTTAGAGACCTGCTATTTTTGTGCAGGACATCTGGCAACCCCATTCACAGATTCCTATTTTTACCTCTAATTCAAAACTAAGGGAAACTTTAGGTCTGACTAATTTATAAATCCTAGGACGAGGAAAGAATAGGAATTTCCTGGTGGCGTAGTGGTTAAGAGCTACAGCTGCTAACCAAAAGGTTGGCAGTTTGAATCCATCAGGCACTCCTTGGAAACTCTATGGGGCAGTTCTACTCTGTCCTATAGGATCGCTATGAGTCGGAACCGACTTGAAAGCAACAGGTTTGGTTTTTGGTTTGGGGATAATATAACACCAAGACAATGGGGAATCCTCACTTAATTTCCATAGTCTTGTGGATCCTACCAGGACTTTGTACTAAAGTCAGGAGCAGGATTTATCTGGGCTAGCTTCGGGTCGTAGGCCAGGTCAGAAGAAATTAGGGTGGGTGATAAGGGAGTGTAGAAGGAGGGGAAGCTGTGAAGACTGGGGAGGAGAGCTATTTTTTAATTTTACTTGAAGATATTCTTTAAAAATTAAAATAAAATAACAACCCCCCCCCACGATGGAACTATAAAACCTCATTAAAAATTACCTCGACAAATTTTCAAATCAGTTTGAACTCTTTGAGACAGATCATGTGGCTTGTGCTACTCATTCACAGGAGCACAGGAAGGCTATAATTCAAACAAGTATGTACTGAATGCCTAGGATCTTTGAATTCTTTCAGCACTTTGCTAAATGTCATTAATATCATACTACGGAAATTCTCTTTGTCTTTTTGACATCAGCGCTCAAAGGAAATTTTAAAACATATTATAACTATAATGTACCTCATTTCCTTGCTTCTCAAGACACCCATTTCCCCCCTCTGAAATTGCAACACATTTTTCAGTCAACCAGTTCATTATTTTTCCTTATGCTTTTTATTGTGCCTTAGGTGAAAGCTTACAGCTCAAGTTAATTTCTCATTCAAAAATTTATACACACTGCTTTGTGACATTGGTTGCAATCCCCACAATGTGACAGCACGCTCCCCCTTTCCACCCTGGGTTCACTGTGTCCATTCGTCCAGTTCCTGTCCCTTTCTGTCTTCTCATCCTGCTTTTCGACAGGAGCTGCACATTTGGTTTTGTATATTTGATTAAACTAAGAAGCACGTTCCTCATGTGTGTTATTTTTTGTTTTATAGGCCTGTCTAACCTTTGTCTGAAAATTGAACTTCGGGAATGATTTCAGTTCTGGGTTAACAGAGCATCTGGGAGCCATAGTTTCTCGGGAGTTCCTCCAGTCTCTGTCAGACCATTAAGTCTGGTCTTTTTATGTGGATTTCAATTCTGTTCTACATTTTTCTCCTTTTCTGTCGGGGACTCTCTGCTGCATTCCCTGTCAGGGCAGTCATTGGCGGTAGCTGGGCACCATCTAGTTCTTCTGGTCTCAGGTTGGTGGAGTCTCTGGTTCATTTGGTCCTTCAGTCCTTTGGGCTAGTATTTTCCTTGTGTCTTTGATTTTCTTCATTCTCCTTTGCTCTGGTTGGGATGGAACCAATAGATATATCTTAGATGGCCACTCACAAGCTTTTAAGACCCCAGACACTACTCCCCAAAGTGGGATGTAGAACATTTTCTTTATAAACTATGTTATGTCAATTGACCTAGATGTCACCTGAAACTATGGTCCCCAAGCCCCAGCTACTCGGTCCCTCAAAGTGTTGGAATGTGTCTAGGAAACATCTTTGCTTTTGCTTTGGTCCAGTTGTGCTGACTTCATCTGTATTGTGTGTTATCCTTCCCTTCACCAAAGTTGACACTTGTCTACTATCTAGTTATCTTATTTCTTTAAAAAAAAAAATCTTGTTAAATCATTGGTGTATCTTACAATCTGTGGGGTCTTAGAAGAGGAAATGGTGTTAGAGTTAAGAGCATGAAGCCTAGTCAGGAAGACCCAAATTTAAATTCTTGTCTCATCAAATACTATTTCTATAACCTTGGGCCAGATACTTAATTTTTTTAAGCCTCATTTTTCCCATTTGTAAAATGGGGATAATTATAATACCTATGTAATATGTAATAGAGTTTTGAGAATTAAATGATATAATGTACATTAGATAGGAGTGACTGCTCAATTAATATGAATTATTATCATTGTATATTCATTTTTCCTTCTTTTTGCCTTGAATGATTAGACAAGTACCATCCGTTTTTAGGAGCTCCGGTGGTGCAGTGGTTAAAGCAATCAACTGCTAACCGAAAGATCATTGGTTCAAAACCACAAGCAGCTCCGAGGGAGAAAGATGTGGCAGTCTCCTTCTTTAGAGGTTTATAGCCTTGGAAACCCTATGGGGTCCCTATGAGTCAGAATTGACTTGATGGAGTGGGTTTTTTTGAGTCTGTCTTATAGTCTAGAAATCAGGCTGAGGGAGAATTTATCAAACTACTAACATGTACTGAGGATCTTTTATGTACTCAGCACTATATGAGACACTGTGAGGAAAGTTACAGAATCATGATGTGGTCCCTGTCCTATGGGAGCTTATAACTTAGTTGAGGACAAAAAATAGATAGATAGTTGTTCTTGAGTCAACTCCGATTCATGGCGACCTTATGTACCACAGAACAAAACATTGCCTGTTTCATCCTTCTGACTCATATAGGGTCGCCATGAGTTGCAATTGACTCGATGGCAGTGGGTTTGGTTTTGGTGTCATACTTATGATCATCGGCATGTATGAGTCCATCATTGCAGCTATTGTGTCAATCCATCTCACTGAGGGTCTCCCTCACCCTCACTGGCCCTCTGCTTTACCAAACATGAAATCCTCCTCTACTGATTGATCCCTCCCAGTGATGTATCCAAAGCAGGGCTTCAAACCCGTTCATTCTGGTCCAAACCCCTGCTGAGAATTTGCATTTTCATCTCAGACATACTGAATCAGAATCTACAGTTTAGCAAGATCTCTGGGTGATTCTACTAGTGATTCTCAGAATTGCTCTCTAACCAGCAGCATTACCATCACCTGGGAACTTGTTAGAAATAAAAATTCTCAGCAGGGGTTAGAACCTGAAGGAACCCGTTTGAAGTCCTGGTCCAAAGCAAGCAAGTCAGACAGTGTTCTGTTGTAATCCACAAGGTTTTCATTGGGTGCTTTTTGGAAGTAGATCCCCAGGCCCCTCTTCCTAGTCTGTCTTAGTCTGTAAGCTCCACTGAAACCTGTCCAGTGACCCTGCTGGTATTTGAAATACTGGTGGCATAGCTTCCAGCATCACAGAAACACGCAAGCCTCCATAGTACAACAAACTGACAAATGGGTGGTGGGGATGAAAGACAAACTCATATAAATAATCAGAGATCATGTTCTTTTATAACTGTTATTATGTAAATTTATATCTAATTATGTTAATAAGGATAGAAGTGACTCACTACTCCTTGAAGGATGGGACTTTGGTTCATGGATATGACATGGATTCTAGAGTCAGATCGGGGTTCAAATCCTCGTTCTGCCACTTACTAGTTGTGTAAACTTGGGAAAGCTGCCTAACTTCTCTGAGCTTCCATTTCCTTGTTGGTAGAATGGGGGTAATGTTACCTATGTTACAAGGTTGCTATGGGAAATAAATTAAAAAGACCATGGCCTCTGGCCAGTACTTAATAGACTGTAGCTATTATTATTTGATATATCTTTGTTTCTTCCATAGCACAGCACCTAACTCAATGAACTGTATAGAAATATGTAATTGGTAAATGTTTACTGAGCTGAAAAATTAGCATTTGTTCTGCATTTTCTTCTTCAGGCTGTTTTATTCACTGCTTTTTTTTTTTATTATATGTAGCCTCATGGTAATCATTCAGGTGAAGTAAACTGGTGGACAATTTGTGGGCTGTCGTATTTTCAGAACTCATCTACTATCTGGAAAGATTCATGAATTCAAATTAACTGAAAGGTCATTGTCTTCACTATCTCACTGATAATATTCTAGCAGTCGATTCTAGCAGAAAATAGTGTAAATTTTCTTCTTGACCTTTACCGTGCTCTATGTGTGTTATCTTATGCCAACTACTCCAAACTGGCAAGTATATTACTTTCCATATTAGATGTTCTTGGGAAAAACAGTAAAGTACGAAGTTAATCAGTGAGTGTTCTCATTAAGCAGATCACTTTCTGGTTACCCTGTCAGGGAAATATTTGATTAATCAAAATGTGCCTCCCTGTGAACTAAAGAGTATCCTAGACTTACCTTTGCAATAATTAGAGCTAGCACTTTTTTTTTCATTTCATCAACATGTGTAAGGTCCCATTACATGGGGTAAAAAGATATTCAAGAGGTTTTCACTACCTTCAAAGGGGTTTGCACCAAGCAGAGGTTCAGAGATGAGCATAACATAAGGCAGACTATTAGGTGACTTAAAAGGGGCACAGTGCACTTCGGGAATATGAAAATTAGGGAGATTAATTTCTGTTGGATGAACTCTGAAAACTCTGAGATGAAATGCAACCTAACTTCAATTCCTGATACCAGCTGAAATCTCCTTAAGCTCCATTGGCTATCAAAGGTAGTAAGTCTTATCTAAATCTTAAGTCCAACCAGGTGGAATTGTTTCTACTTGTGTGACTTTGCAAACAAGGCTGGTCCCCAACTCTGATATAACCTCAGTAAACACCTACTCTCTTTCTTAAGCTTCCCTTTTATCTCCCTTCTACAGGCCTGGCCCTCTTTGGTAGGCCAACCCTAAGTATACCAGCCTACTTGGTTCCTGGTTGAAGTCAAGTTCTCTTAAGTGGAGCTTGTATTTTCTAAAGGTAGCATATTATGAATTGTCCCTATGTTCCTGGCAACCTATTATGTCTCATAAAGACATCAAATTTATCAATAGAACAAATTTTAATAAGAAAACATCAATACTTGGTACTTTAGGAGATGGAGCCAACATGGTGCTACAGACAGAAGCACCACACTGTCCCTTCACAGCAAAGACCCAAAAAACTAAGTAAAACAGAGACAAACGTCAATCCTGGAACCCTAAGTGTCAAATGAAAAGATAAACAACTCGGCCAACCACCAAATGGAATAAGAAACTGACAGAGAACAGACAGCGAGGAGAGATACGGAGTGGAGGTCCCCTAATAGCTAACTTGGCACGGACTTGCCATCTTGGACTCCTCAGCCACTGAGATTGGTACAGAAGGAGTACGGGAAGGCAGCTTCATGGAGCTCTCAGCAGGAGACAGAGCATCTGGTAACCAGTTATACGCGCTTGCCCACCCCCCACTTCTTCCCCTGCTAAGCCTCTGCTGCTTTCCGGTGGGCCATGGTCACTTGGCCAGGGAGGTGCCAGCTCCTTGCTGCTTGAAGTCACCCCACCCACACTGACCGACTCCTTCAGTGCCATTTTTTTGTTTTTGTTGTTGCTTTTTTCAGCTTCTTTTGGTTTCTTCCCTCTCTCACCTCCTTCCCTACTTTTCTCTTGAACACCTGGCCCCGTGTGCCATCTCTGCTCCTTCTTGACAGGCTGTGAAGTACTGCTTAGTTGGGGAACCACTTCCCCAGTTCATGCTGCCATGCTGGTTGGATCTGTGGGGCAATTTTTTTTTCTTTTTTCTTTTATGAATTTCTTCATTTCTCTGTGCAGTGCTGCATGGCTTGGGAGCTACTTCTCTGGTCCCTGCCACCAAGCTGGTGGGCTCCCTTGGGATTTTTTTTTCTCTTCTTGATTTCTTATCTCTCTCTATCATCCTTCTCTTCTTTTCTCCTGAACAGCAGGCACCATGGTGTGCCACCTCTGCTCCCTCTAGATGGGCTGTTCAGTGTCACGTGGCTGGAGAGCCACTTCCTCAGTCCGTGCCACCACACCAGTGGGCTCCCTCGGGGCATTTTTTCTCTCTTCTTTTCTCAATTTCTTATCTCCCTCTACCTTCCTTCCTTACCCTTTTCCTGATCACCTGGCACTGTGTACCATCTCCTCTCCTTCCTGATGGAAGGAGTGCAGTGCCATTCAGCTGGGGACCCTCTTCCAGTGCGCTCCCTTGGGGCATTTTTTTTCTTCTTTCTTCTTTTTTTTCTTGGTTTCTTGTCTCTCTCTACCTCCCTTCCTTTCCTTCCTCCCAATCACCTGGCATTTGTTTTTTCCTTGGTTTCTTGTCTCTCTCTACATTCCTTCCATTCATTTCTCCTGATCATCCAGTTGCATGTGCCTTTCTCTCTCCTATTTTTTGTTATCTAGTTTCTTATCTCTCTCTCCCTTCTTTTCTTTCCTTTCTCTGGCCCACCTAGCTGCATGTACCTTATCTGTCTCCTCTTGATGGGCTGTACCTCACCACCTGTCTAGAGAGCCACCAGCACATGGCTTCCCTGGATCTGTGCCACTCCAACAGAAGGCTCCCTTAGCACTTTTTTTGGATCCTGCTTCCCTGTCCTCTTTCTCTTCTTTCCAACACTCACTTAGCTCCACACATCACAATCTTCCCTCTCTCTCCTGCCTATCTGCACCATGTGCTGGGCATCACAACCCCAAAGAGCACAGGCATTGCCTACTGGACCCTGCCCTGCACTGATCCCTAGCCCCACCCTATTGGCCCCAGTATGTGCCACAAACGACCCATCCCAGCCCTTCCCCTTCTGCTGGACCTGCCCTACTGCACCATAGCAGTGACTGGCTCTGCCCATTGGACAAAGTGGTGAGAAATATCATGTCCACAGAAGAACAAATAACAAAGAATGCCCAGCCTGCCTGCTCAGACATAGCCAAATTAAGAAAAAAAAGCAGGATGAAACAAACAAATCTACAATCAACAAATGAAGAAAATAACAACTGAATACCCCAAGGACAGCAGACAATATCAACACACAAAAAAACAGAACAGGATGGTCCCAGTAGGCATCCAAAATAAAACACCAGATGACCTTCCAATAGAAGAAAAAGGCACTGGAACTACCTGACAGGGAATTCAAATCTCTAATATTCAGAGCTATCCAAGAGCGGAAGGAAAAAGCAGACAAAAATGAGGAAAAAATAGACAAAATCACAGAAAAGACAGACAAAATCATGGAAAAGACAGACAAAACAATGGAAGAATTCAGGAAAATAATACAGGAACAAAATGTCAAAGTTAGTTCACAACTAGAAATCATACAAAAATAGCAATTAGAAATTCAGAACATAAACAATAATTCAGAAATGGACAATGTCATAGAAGGTCTGAGAATTATTTATTGGAGTCCTTCAGTTAGAGAACAAACATCAGACCACAGCCTGAATCTGGGATGCAAGACCACATTAGCCAGATACCAATCTAGGTAATGAACTCTCACAGATTAATCGATACTAAAAGATTTACAGCAGGGAACCAGAGAGGTTAATCTGTAAATGACAACAATGTCAGAACAATAAAAGAGGGAATAAACGGTGTAGTTATAGAACTTTCAAATGGAGAGGAAGGCAAGGCAATACGAAGTAATAAAAGATGGATTCAAACTTAGAAAGATAAGTGTAAATTTCAAGGTAATCACAAAGAAAGTTAACAAACCTACACATCAAAATAAATAAAAAAAAACTCAGTAAACACAAAATCTACAAAAACAAAGTAAAAAAAAAATCCACAAACAAAAGGAATTCAGCACAGGAAAGTAAGAGGGACAAAGAAAACATCAACATCACAAAAAAAGCACTACAAGATGACAGTAATAAACTCACACATATCAATAATTACATTGAAAGTAAATTGGCCTAAATGCACTCATAAAGAGACAGACAGAGACAGAATGGATTTAAAAAAAATCAGGATCCATCAATAAGCTGACTACAAGAGACACACCTTATAAACAAAGACACAAATTTATTAAAAATCAAAGGATGGAAAAAAACATATCAAGCAAACAGCTACCAAAAAAGAGCAGGAGTAGCAATACCAATCTCAGATAAAATAGTCTTTAAAACAAAATCCACCATAAAAGACAAAGAAGGGCATTGTATAATGATTAAAGGGACAATCCATCATGAATACATAAACATAATAAATATCTACACACCCAATGACAGGGCTCCAAAGTACATAAAACAAACTCTAACTGAAAAGAGAAACTGACAGTTCCACAATAATAGCAGGAGACTTCAACACACCACTCTCAGTAAAGGACAGAACATCTAGAAAGAAACTCAACAAAGATACTGTGATGGTTAAGATCGTGTGTCAACTTGGTTAGGCCATAACTCTCGGTGTTTATATGTGATCATCCCCATGATGGGATCTTCCGTGAGTAGCCAATCAGTTGAAAGGGATTTTTCTTGGGCATGTAGTGTGCATCCGAATATAAGTGGATGTTCTGGTTTTTGTCCTCTCTGGATCCTGCAACTGCCTCTTGTTTGTCTGACCTCTGGTTCATGGAACTCAAGCTAGAAGCTTACCTGCTGATCTTCAGATTCATTGATCTTCACAGCATGTGAACAAGAGTTCTGCTCTTCCACCTGCCCATCTTAGGTTCACTAGCCCCTGCAGCTACAAGAATCAGGAGAAGATTTGCAGTTTTGCCTGCCTATCTTGGGATTTGTTGACCTTCACAGCCTGCGAATAAGAGCCCTGCTCTCCAACCTGCCAATCCTAGGTTTGTCAGCCACTGCGTTTACGTGAATCAGGAGAAGCCTCTGTCCTGATCCACAGACTTGGGATGTTCCAGCCTCTACAATCTTGTGAGCTGTTTCCTTGATATAAATCTCTCTCTCTCTCTATACGCTTTACTAGATTTATTTCTCTAGAGAACCCAGCCTAAGGCAGATACAGAAGATCTAAAGGCCACAATCAGCCAACTTGACCTCATACACATTTATAGAACACTCCACCCTACAGCTGCAAAGCACACATTCTTTTCCAATGCACATGGAACATTCTCCAGAATAGACAACATATTAGGCCACAAAACCCTCAACAAAATCCAAAAGGTTGAGATAATACAAAGTATCTTCTCTGATCACAATGCCATCAAAGTAGAAATTAACAACAGGAAAAGCAAGGAAAAAAAAATCAAATATATGGAGACTGAATGACAACCCACTTAAAAACCACTGGGTAATAGAAGAAATCAAAGATAGAATCAAAAAATTCCTACAATAACACAGTAGAGAACCCCTGAGGGAGCAAGGAAGCAGTGGGATGCAGACCCCAAATTCTCATAAAAAGACCAGACTTAATGGTCTGACTGAGACTAGAAGGACCCCGGTGGTCACGCCCCGCAGACCTTCTGTTGGCCCGGGACAGGAACCATTCCCAAAACCAACTCTTCAGAGAGTGATTGGACCGGACAATGGGTTGAAGAGAGATGCTGGTCAGGAGTGAGCTTCTTGGATCAGGTGGACACTTGAGACTATGTTGGCATCTCCTGCCTGGAGGGGAGATGAGAGGGGGTTAGAAGCTGGCAAAATGGACACGTTAAAGAGAGAGTGGAGGGAGAGAGTGGGCTGTCTCATTAGAGGGAGAGCAATTGGGAGTATGTAGCAAGGTGTATATAAGTTTTTGTGTGAGCGACTGACTTGATTTGTAAACTTTCATTTAAAGCACATTAAAAATTAAAAATTAAAAAAAAAATCCTGGAATAAAATGAGAATGAAAACACATCATACAAAACCTTTGGGATACAAGAAAATTAGTGCTCAGAGGTCAATTTTTAGCAGTAGATGCACACATCAGAAAAGAAGAAAGGGACAAAATAAAAACATTAGCTACACAACTTGAACAAATAGAAAGAGAACAGCAAAAGAAGCCCACAGCCACCAGAATAAAGGAAATAATAAAGATCAGAGCAGAAATAAATGAAACAGAGAATAGAAAAACAATAGAAAAAAATCAACAAAACCAAAAGTTGGTTCTTTGAAAGGATCAACAAAATCAACAAGCCATGACCAAATTGACAAAGGAAAAACAGGAGAGGATGCAAATAACTCAAATAAGAAATGAACTGGGGAACATTACAACATACCCAACTGAAATAAAAAGGATCACAACAGAGCACTATGAAAAACTGCACTTCAACAAATTTGAAAACCTAGAGGAAATGGATAAGTTTCTAGAAACACACTACCTACCCAAACTAACACAAAATGATGTTGAAAATCAGAACAGACTCATGGAAGAGATTGAAAAGGTAATAATAATAATAAAAAGTTCCAACAAAAAAGGCCCTGGCCCAGATGGCTTCACTGGAGAATTCTACCAAACATTCAGAGAAGAGTTTACACCAGTACTACTCAAGTTATTTCAGAACATAGAAAAGGAAGGGTTGCTTCCAAATTCATTCTGTGAAGCCAGCATAACCCTGACACCAAAACCAGGCAAAGACACCACAAAAAAAGAAAATTACAGACCAGTATCTCTCATGAATATCTCTCATGAATATACCAAAAAAACCAAACCAAACCCAGTGCCGTCGAGTCGATCATGAATCATAGCGACCCTATAGGACAGAGTAGAGTCCCCATAGAGTTTCCAAGGAGTACCTGGTGGATTTGAACTGCTGACCCTTTGGTTAGCAGCCATAGCACTTAACTGCTATGCCACCAGGGTTTCCTCTCATGAATATAGATGCAAAAATTCTCAACAAAATTCTAGCCAGTAGAATTCAGCATCATATATAAAAAAAATAATAACACACCACGACCAAGTGGGATTCACACTAGGTAGGTATGCAAGGATGGGAAACCCTGGTGGTGTAGTGGCCCTCCTTGGAAACTCTATGGGGCAGTTCTACTCTGTCCTACAGGGCCATTATGAGTTGGAATCAACTCGACGGCACTGGGTTTGGTTTTTGGTTTTTATGCAAGGATGGTTCAATATTAGAAAATCAATCAACATAATTCACCACGTAAATAAAAGAATCTCATGATTGTCTCATTCGATGCAGAAAAGACATTCGACAAAGTCCAACACCCATTCCTGGCAAAAATGCTCAATAAATTAAGTATAGAAGGAAAATTCCTCAACATAGCAAAAGTCATCTATACAAAACCAACTGCCAACATCATTCTTAATGGACAGAGGGTGAAAATATTCCCCTTGAGAATGGGAACAAGGATGTCCTTTATCACCATTCCTATTTAACATTGTTGTGGAAGTGCTAGCTAGAGCATTAAGACAAGAAAAAGAAATAAAGGGCATCTAAATTGGTAATGAAGAAGTAATACTTCTTCCTACTTGGGGATGATATGATACTATACATAGAAAACCCAAAAGACTCCATAAGAAAACTACTGGAACTAATAGAAAGATTCAGCAGAGCAGCAGGATACAAGATAAACATAAAAAAAAATCAGTTGGATTCCTATACATCAATAAAGAGAACGATGAAAATGAAATCAGGAAAACAATACCATTGATAATAGCCCCTAAAAAAAAATAAATACACCCAAAAATAAAATACTTAGGAATAAATCTAACCAGGAATGTAGAAGACCTATACAAAGAAACTACAAAACACTACTGCAAGAAACCAAAAGAGATCTACATAAATGGAAAAACATACCATACCATGCTCATGGATAGGTAGACTCAACAATGTGAAAATGTCAATTCTACACAAAGCAATCTACAAATACAATGCAATCCTGATCCGAATATGAACAGCATTCTTTAAAGAGATGGAAAAACTGATCACTAACTTTATACGTAAAAGGAAGTGGCCCCACATAAGTAAAGCATTGCTGAAGAAGAATAAAGAAGGAGGGCTTACCTGACCTCGGAACCTACTCTACAGCTATGGTAGTCAGAACAGCCTGGTACTGGTACAATGACAGACACATTGACCGATGGAATGGAATTGAGAATTTTGATGTAAATTCATGCACCTATGGTCACCTGATTTTTGACAAGGGCCCCAAATCCACCAAATGGAAAAAAGATAGTCTTTTTACCAAATGGTGCTGGCAATATTGGATGGCTATTTGCAATAAAATGAAACAGGACCATACCTCAGAACATACACAAAAACTAACTCAAAATGGGTCAAAGATGTATTTATCTATTATATATTTATATAAAACCAAAAACTGTAAAGATCGCAGAAGAAAAAATAGGATCAACGCTAGAGGCCTTAATACACGGCATTAACAGGATACAAACCATAACTAACAATACAAAAACTACAGAAAATAAGCCAGATAACTGGGATGTTCTAAAAATTAAACACTTCTGCTCATCAAAAGACTTCACCAGAAGAGTAACAAGGGAACCTATAGACTGGGAAAAAATTTTTGGTTGTTACAAATCCGACAAAGTTCTAATCTCTAAAAAAAAAAAAAAAATTTTTTTTAATCTCTAAAATCTACAGGAAAATTCAACTCCTCTACAACAAAACAACAAATAATACAGTTAAAAAAGTACAAAGGAAATGAACAGACACTTCACCAAAGAAGACATTCAAGTGGCTAACAGACACATGAGGAAACACTCGCGATCACTAGCCATTAGAGAAATGCAAATCAAAACTACAATGAGATACCATCTCACAGTGGCATTACTGGCACGAATCAAAAAAACAGATAATAACAAATGTTGCAGAGGCTGCGGGGAGACTGGAACCCTTATGCACTGCTGGTGGGAATGCAAAATGGTACAACCATTTTGGAAAATTATATGGCGCTTCCTTAGAAAGCTAGAAATAGAAATACCACACGATCCAGCAATCCCACTCCTAGGAATATATTCTAGAGGAATAAGAGCTGTCACATGAATAGACATACACACAACCATGTTCACTGCAGCGTTGTTCTATGGTACATACACACAATGGAGTACTATAAAAGGACAAAGAACAAAGATGAATCTGGGAAGCATCTCACAACATGGATGAATCTGGAAGGCATTATGCTGAGTGCAATAAGTCAATCACAAAAGAACAAGTATTGTATGAGAACACTACTATGAAAACTCATGAAAGGGTCTACATACAAAAAGAAATAATCTTTGATGGTTAGGAGGGAGGGGAGGGGTGGAGATGAAAAAACACTAAATAGATAATAGGTAAGTGGTAACTTTGGTGAAGGGTAGGTGAAGGGTAAGACAGTACAAAATACTGGGGAAGCCAGCACAACCTGTCCAAGGCAAGGTCTTGGAAGCTCCATAGACACATCCAAACTGCCTGAGGGACCGAATTATTGGTCTGAGGGCTGTGGGGACCATGGTCTTGGGGAACATCTAGCTCAACCGGCAAAACATACTTTATAAAGAAAATGTCCTGCATTCTACTTTGGTGAGTAGCGTCTGGGGTCTTAAAGGCTTGTGAGCGGCCAGCTAAGATACTCCACTGGTCTCACCCCTTCGGGAGCAAGGGAGAATGAAGAAAACCGAAGACACAAGGGAAAGATTAATCCAAAGGATTAATGGACCACGACTACCACAGCCTTCTACCAGACTGAGTCTGGTACAACTAGATGATGCCTGTCTACCACCACTGACTGCTCTGACAGGGATCATAATAGAAGGTCCCAGACACAGTTGGAGAAAAAAGTAGAAAAAAATTCTAACTCACACACAAAAAAAGACCAGAGTTGCTGGCCTGACAGAGACTGGAGAAACCCTGAGAGTATGGCCTCTGGACACCCTTTTAGCTCAGTAATGAAGTCACTCCTGAGGTTCACCCTTCAGCCAAAGATTAGACAGGCCTATAAATCAAAACAAGACTAAAGGGGCATGCCAGCCAAGGGGCAAGGACTGGAAGCAGGAGGGGACAGGGAAGATGGTAATAGGGAACCCAAGATCAAGCAGGGAGAGTGTGGATATGTCATGGTGTTGGTAACAGATGTTACAAAACAATATGTGTGTTGTTGTTGTTAGGTGCCGTCGAGTCGGTTCCGACTCATAGCGACCCTATCCACAACAGAACGAAGCGTTGCCCGGTCCCGCGCCATCCCTACAATCGTTATGCTTGAGCTCACTGTTGCAGCCACTGTGTCAATCCACCTTGCTGAGGGTCTTCCTCTTTTCCGCTGACCCTGTACTATGCCAAGCACGATGTCCTTCTCCAGGGACTGATCCCTCCTGACAACATGTCCAAAGTATGTAAGACACAGTCTCACCATCCTTGCTTCTAAGGAGGATTCTGGTTGTACTTCTTCTAAGACAGATTTGTTTGTTCTTTTGGCAGTCCATGGTATATTCGACATTCTTTGCCAACACCACAATTCAAAGGCGTCAATTCTTCTTCGGTCTTCCCTATTCATTGGCCAGCTTTCACGTGTGTATGCTGCGATTGAAAATACCATGGCTTGGGTCAGATGTACCTTAGTCTTCAGGGTGACATCTTTGCTCTTCAACACTTTGAAGAAGTCCTTTGCAGCAGATTTGCCCAATGCAAGGTGTCTTTTGATTTCTTGACTGCCATGGTTGTTGATTGTGGATCCAAGTAAAATGAAATCCTTCACAACTTCAATCTTTTCTCCATTTATCATGATGTTGCTCATTGATCCAGTTGTGAGGATTTTTGTTTTCTTTATGTTGAGGTGTAATCCATACTGAAGGCTGTAGTCTTTGATCTTCATTAGTAAGTGCTTCAAGTCCTCTTCACTTTGAGTAAGCAAGTTGTGTCATTTGCATAATGCCAGTTGTTAATGAGTCTTCATCCAATTTTGATGCCCGGTTCTTCTTCATATAGCCCAGCTTCTCGTATTATTTGTTCAGCATACAGATTAAATAGGTATTGTGAAAGAATACAACCCTGACGCACACCTTTCCTGACTTTAAACCAATCAGTATCCCCTTGTTCTGTCCGAACAACTGCCTCTTGATCTATGTAAAGGTTCCTTATGAGCACATTTAAGTGTTCTGGAATTCCCATTCTTCGCAGTGTTATCCATAGTTCGTTATGATCCACACAGTCAAATGCCTTTGCACAGTCAATAAAACACAGGTAAACATCATTCTGGTATTCTCTGCTTTTAGCCAGGATCCATCTGACATCAACAATGATATCCCTGGTTCCACGTCCTCTTCTGAAACTGGCCTGAATTTCTGGCAGTTCCCTGTCAATATACTGCTGCAGCCATTTTTGAATGATCCTCTGCGAAATTTTGCTTGTGTATGATATTAATGATAAAAAAGAGATACTGTTCTATAATTCCCACATTTGGTTGGATCACCTTTCTTGGGAATAGGCATAAATATGTATCTCTTCCAGTCAGTTGGCCTGGAAGCTGTCTTCATATTTCTTGGCATAGACGAGTGAGCACCTCCAGCGTTGCATCTGTTTTTTGAAACAGCTCAATTGATATTCCATCAATTCCTGGAGCCTTGTTTTTTGCCAATGCCTTCAGAGCAGCTTCCACTTCTTCCTTCAGTACCATCGGTTCCTGATCATATGCCACCTCTTGAAATGGTTGAATATCGACTAATTCTTTTTGGTATAATGACTGTGTATTCCTTCCATCTTCTTTTCATGCTTCCTGCATCATTTAATATTTTCCCCATGGAATCCTTCACTATTGCAACTTGAGGCTTGAATTTTTTCTTCAGTTCTTTCTGCTTGAGAAATGCTGAGCGCGTTCTTGCCTTTTGGTTTTCCATCTCCAGCTCTTTGCACATATCATTATAATACTTTATTTTTCTTCTTGAGAGGCCCTTTGAAATCTTCTGTTCAGTTCTCTTACTTCATGAATTCTTCCTTTTGCTTTAGCTGCTCGACGCTCAAGAGCAAGTTTCAGAGTCTCCTCTGACATCCACCTTGGTGTTTTCTTTTTTTCCTGTCTTTTCAGTGACCTCTTGCTTTCTTCATGGATGATGCCCTTGATGTCATTCCACAACTCGTCTGGTCTTCGGTCACTAGTGTTCAAAGCATCAAATCTATTCTTGAGATGGTCTCTAAATTTAAGTGGGATATATTCAAGGTTATATTTTGGCTCTCGTGGGCTTGCTCTGATTTTCTTCAGTTTCAGCTTGAACTTGCATATGAGCAATTGATGGTCTGTTCCACAATTGGCCCCTGGCCTTGTTCTGACTGATGATATTGAGCTTTTCCATCGTCTCTTCCCACAGACGTAGAGAGTGTTCACATGTCATGGTGTTGGTAACACATGTTACAAAACAATATGTGTACTAATTGTTTAATGAGAAGCTAGTTTGTTCTCTAAACCTCCATCTAATGTACAATAATAAATAAAAAACCCTAAAAAATACATGCTACCCTAAATATAAATATTTATGAAATATGCAAAAACAAGCACATATAAAAGCTGTACTTTTTTTTAATTGCTGTAAAAATATAGATAACAGAACCTTTGCCATATCAACATTTTTAAAAGCTGCATTTTAAATGCTCCTTTTGGAGGATTTTTCTGAGAGATAGGTAAGTTAAGCTTCTTCAAATATAGGTTTAATGAAATTTGGATTGAAGACCCCTTCTTCTTTTTTACTTCCTGGTAAATCTCCTTCTGGTAAACATAAAAACATAGACATTCATAATTAGGGTCATTTTGTCTCAAATTTTTTCCTTCTGCTGATTTGTTGTAGATAAATGCTTCTAAAAATCTCTGAAAGGCAAATGCTAGCAGGAGGCAGTTTCCATGGTGACTTCAGAGTTCATATAGTTGTTTTTAGACACCGTAAGTATGGGGATTGTTTGTTACTGTGCAGCTCTTACTCGTGGTAGAAAGGTCACAGGGTAGAGAGTGAGGAGGGTATGGCCAGCCCAATAGTCTGGACCTCCTGTGGTGTTGATTTAGCAGCTTTGTATTGCTTATGTCTATTTGTCTAACTTTACCATCAGATGCTGAATCTGATCTGGGCTGAATAGATAACTCAGATACCCAGACAAGCAAATCAGAGAGATATGCAGAGAGTATGCAAAATAGGATCATGGGAGGGCTTTTCATCACAAGTGAATGAAAGTTGATGATGTTTCCTAATAAAGCAGCAAATACACTACTTATTTTCCTGACAAACTCATTCCCTCTCTAAACAAAACTATTTTAGTTTTTGGTGAAAGAGGAGGAAGAGGAAGCTGTTGTTTCCTTCAAAGTCAGATTCAGATTTATTTCTCTTTAACACCATAACGGGCATATTTCTAAAACATTAATACTTAGAGAATGAGAGTGTACACATTACACAATATCTTCTAATAGCTTCATGTACCTTAAGACAGATATTTCCAGATAATGTGCCTTTTATGGAATCTAAATCTTTCTCTCTCTTTTTTTTTTCTTTCGAATGTAACCTGGCAACTTTAGCTATACTGGGACACTAAAAAATAAAACAGGGGAAAATTGGTAAAGTTCCCCCTGTTGCAAGCTGGGTTTCCCAGGAAACAGACTTTGAGACTCAGACATCTGCGTGCAAGAGGTTTATTGGGAAACAGCCCCTGTGAGGGAACAAGGGAAGCAGGATTGGACAGAAGGAGGAGTTGAAGTGTAATGCAGTAGCAAGAGAGGCCTTACCCAATCCCATGGGACACTTCTCTATTTCTGAAAAATCAGCCATTGAAAACCCTATGGAGGAGATACCCCGCTGCAATAAAGACCCGAAAAACCAAGTAAAAAAGATAGAGGTGTCAATCCTGGAACCCTGAAACTTAAATGGATGGATAAAGTATTAGATGGGAAGTCACTGAGGAGAAGAAGAAACTAATAGAAAATGGAAGAGGAATAGAGATAGAGTGGCGATTCCCTGCCAAGTGGCATGACTCATCGTGGCCAGCTTGGAAGAAAGCCAACAACTCCACACACAGAAAGGCACCTCCATGGAATACCCAATAGGAGATAGAGGTGTGGTGCAGACACACCCAGGACTAACCAAGACCACATTTGCTGGCTGCAACTCAAGGAGTAGCCCAGGCTCTCTCACTTGGTAACCAGGGGAGCCTGCTCATACAACCCTCACCCCACTGATGAGCAGTGGCTATAACTGCCCCATCACAGCAACCCCGAATTCCGGGAACCCCAGTAACAACCCCCCTATTGTCCACCTCCATCTAGCCCCCTCTGCCCCTGTCTTTGCCCCCTCCTACCTCTATATTCCACCCTGCTGGCCATGGCCCCAAGGGGAACTGGCTTGGACCCCAGGCCCCTTCCTGCCAGCCCTGGACACCAGGCCCCTTCCTGCCAGCTCTGGATCCCTCCTGCCACCTGCCGTGGCCCCAAGGGGAATACACAGTACAGGTATAGAACTTTCAAATTGAGAGAAAGTCAAGGCCATATCAAATAATAAAAGACTGGTTCAAACTTAGGGAGATAAGGGTAAAATTCAAGGTAAATTATGAAGAAAATTATGGAACAAAGTTATGAAACCTACTCAACCAAATAAAGAAGATAAAAGTAGTCTCAGTAAACACAAAATCTACAATAACAAAAGAAACGAAAAGAAATTTCACAAACAAAAGGAACTCAGCACAGGAGAGTAAAGAGGAAGGGAGAAAACGTCAATACCACAAAAAAAAGCACTACGAAATAACAGCAATAAACTCACACCTATCGATAATCACACTGAATGTAAATGACTTAAACGTACCCATAAAGAGACACAGAGTGACTGAAAAAAAATCAAAGGATGGGAAAAAAAAATGAGAAACTACTTTGCTCTGTAAACTTTCACGTAAATCACAGTACGAAAGAAAGAAAATCCTATGGAGCATAGTTCTACTCTGAAACAGGGGTGGATTAACCAGTAAGCAAGGTTACTTGTGTTTACTTACTAATCTGTAGTGCACAATTTCGGATGGGTTTATTTTGGTTATGTCCTCATGGTGGTTTGTCCCTTTAATCATTACATAATGTTCTTCCTTGTCTTTCATGGTGGATTTTGTCTTAAAGTCTATTTTATCTGAGATGAGTGCTGTGACTCTCTTTTTTGGTTGCTGTTTGCTTGATATATTTTTTTCCATCCTTCCATTTAAAAAAAAAATTTATCGTGCTTTAAGTGAAAGTTTACAAATCGAGTCAGTTTCACACAAAAACTTATATACACCTTGCTACACACTCCCAATTACTTTCCCCCTAATGAGGCAGCCCGCTCCCTCCCTCCACTCTCTCTTTAACATGTCCATTTTGCCAGCTTCTAACCTGCTCTACCCTCTCATCTCCCCTCCAGGCAGGAGATGCCAACATAGTCTCAAGTGTCCACCTGATCCAAGAAGCTCACTCCTCACCAGCATCCCTCTCCAACCCATTGTCCAGTCCAATCCCTGTCTGAAGAGTTGGCTTTGGGAATGGTTTCTGTCCTGGACCAACAGAAGGTATGGGGGCATGACTACCAGGGTCCTTCTGGTCTCAGTCAGACCATTAAGTCTGGTCTTTTTATGAGAATTTGGGGTCTGTGTCCCACTGCTCTCTTGATCCCTCGGGTTTTCTGTTGTGTCCCTGTCAGTGCAGTCATTGGTTGTAGCCAGGCACCATCTAGCTCTTCTATCCTTCCGTTTTTAATACATTTTTGTTTTTGTGTCTAAGATGTGTTTCTTGTAGACAGTATATTGATGGATCATGTTTTTCTAAATCCATTCTGTTATTCTCTGTCTCTTTATAGGTGCATTTAAGCCATTTATGTTCAGCGTGATTATCAGCGGGTGTGAGTTTATTGCTATCATTTTGTAGTGCTGTCATTTTCTTTGTTCTCCTTACTCTTCTATGCTGAGTTCCTTTTGTTTGTGAAATTTCTTTTTGTCTCTTTCATTATTGTAGACTTTCTGTTTACTGAGACTTTATGTTTTTCTTCTTTATTTTGGTGAGTAGGTTTGTTAACTATCTTTGTGGTTACCTTGAAGTTTACCTATATTTTCTTAAGTTTGCACCAGTTTTTTATTACTTGATATGGCCTTGACTTTCTCTCCATTAGAAAGTTCTATACCTACACTGTGTATTCCCCCTTTTATTGTTCTGACATTGTCATTTACAGATTGATGTCTCTAGTTCCCTGGTTTGAATCTTTTGGGTTTGTTTTATCCTTGAGAGTTCATCATCTAGATTGGTATTTGATACTAAGCAATGTCTTAGATTCAGGTTATTGTCTGTTGTTGTTAGTCCTCTAACTGAATGACTCCGTTTAATAATTCTTGTAAATTTGGCTTGGTTTTTACACTTTCCCTTAATTTCTGTTTTTTTTTTTTCTGTTTATCTGCAAATGTCCTGATTTTGCCATCATATTTGAGAGAGAGTTTTGCAAAATATATTATTCTTGGTTGGCAATTTTTTTTCCTTTCAAGGCTTTATATATCATCCCATTGCCTTCTTGCCTGTATGGTTTCTGCCGGGTAATCAGAGTTTAGTCTTACTGTTTCCCCTTTGTATGTGACTTTTTGTTTTTCTTGAGCTCCTCTCAGGGTTCTTTGGTTTTGGCAAGTGTGATTATGATATATCTTGGTGTCTTTTTTTTGGCGGGGGGTCTGTCCTACATAGGGTTTGTTGAGCTTCTTGAACGATCAGCTTTTCATCTTTCATGACACAAGGGAAGTTTTCTGTCAACCAATCTTCAATGATCCTCTCCCTGTTCTGAAACTCCAGTCATGCCCAAGTTTTTGTCTTGATTGTATCCCACATAGCTCTTAGATTTTCTTCATTCTTTTCTCTAATTTTTCCTCAAACAAAATGGCATCCATGGATTTGTCTTCAGTTACAGAGCTCTGTCTTTCATTGTTTCAGATTTGCTCCTAAAACCTTCTATTGCATTGTCCATTTCTCAAATTCTGTTGTTTATCTTTTGGATTTCTAATTGCAGTTTTTGTATGATTTCTAATAGTTTATTTATTTTGACATTTTGGTCTTGTATTATTTTCCTATTCCTTTGTCTGCATTTTCCTTGCTTTTGACTATGTTTTGGTTGGTTTTGTCTGTGTTTTTCATGATTTTGTATGCATTTTCCTTGATCTTTTTCCTAATCTCTTGGAAAGCTCTGAACATTAGACTTTTGAATTCCCTATCAGGAGTTCTAATGCCTTTTCTTCTGCCAGAAGGTCAACTGGTGCTTTATTCTGGTTGCTTACTAGAGCCATCTTGTCCATTTTTTTAAAAATAATTTGATATTGTCTACTATATCTGAGATATTCAGGTATTATTTTATTTATTGATTGTTTATAGGTTTGTTTGTTTCAGCCTGCTTTTTTGTTTTGTTTGTATACATCTGGGTGGCTAGTCTGGGTGTGCTTTGCTGCTTGCTCACCTCTGGGCAAGATAGTTCTTACCACCTTGTCCCAGTGTGCGGGGCCAGTACATCAGCTATGGTGTAGTAGGGCAGGTCCGGTGGGGATGGGGGAGGGAAGGTGATGGGTCATTTTTCTGCAGAATGATCCGGACTGGGAGCTGGAGTGGGGCTGTGACAGTTGGTGGAGGGTTCTGCAGCCCACAGAGAGGGGCCTGGGGTCTGGGCTGGGTTCCTTTGGGGCTGTGGTGGTCAACGGGGGGGGATCTGGAGCTGGTGGGAAGGTGCCTGGGTTCTGGACCAGATCCGCAGTGGCTGCGGCGGATGGCAGGAGGATTCCAGAACCAGTGTGAAAGGCCTGAGGTCTGGGTCAGTTCCCCTTGGGGCTGTGGCTGGTGGGGTGGAGGAGAGAGGTAGGAGGGACGCAAGGGCAGGGTCAGATGGGGCTAGATGGAGGAGGGCAATAGGGTGGGTTGATACTGTGATTCCTGGCAGTTGGGGTTCCTGAGATGGGGTGTGTCTTAGTTATCTAGTGCTGCTATAACAGAAATACCAATAAAGCTAATGGCTTAACAAACAGAAGTTTATTCTCTCACAGTCTAAGAGGCTAGAAGTCCGAATTCAGGGTGCCAGCTCCAGGGGGAGGCTTTCTCTCTCTGTTGTCTCTGGGGGAAGGTCCTCATCAATCTTTCCCAGCCAAGGAGCTTCTCAGCATGGGGATTCCAGGTCCAAAGGACACGCTATTCTCTGGGCTCTTGCTTGTTGGTGGTATGAGGTCCCTATGTCTCTGTGCTCACTTTTCTCTTTTATCTCAAAACAGATTGACTTAAGACAAAACCTAATCTTGTAGATTGAGTCCTGCCTCATTAACATAACTTCCATTAATCTCACCTCATTAACATCGTAGAGATAGGATCTACAATGCATAGGAAAATCATGCCAGGTGAGAAAATGGTGGGCAATCACGCAATACTGGGAATCATGGCCTAGCTAAGTTGACACACATTTTAGGGGGACCCAATTCAATTCAGCTATTCCACCATTTGGCTCCCCAAAATTCATACCCTTGCCACATGTGAAGCATATTGACCCCATCATATCATAGCAAAAGTGTTAAATCAACTCCAAGTCCAAAATCCAAAAGTTCTTCCTCATCTGTGAAATCTAGAATACAAGTAATCAGCTTCCAAAGTACAATGGTGGAACATGCACAAGCTAGACATTTCCATTACAAATGGGAGAAATTGGAGGGAAAGATGGGATAACCAAAAACCAAGAAAGTCAGCTGAACATATTACATTTGCCCTCAAGGCTTGAAAATAATCCCCTGTTCTCTGAGACCATTTACACAATGGCCCTGCCCTCCAGACTCTAGGTATTGGCCACACTCTCTGGATTCTGACTGGGGACTCCTCGGTCCTGGGCTCCAGCTCCGTTTTCCAGGCCCACTGGAACTCAACTTCCTCATTCTTCTAGTCCATTTGAGTGGCAACTTCACCCTTTGAGACTGAGGCAACTCTGCTTCCTGTGTTCCTTGTCTCTTCAGCTTCTGCTTCCTGGTTCCTTGGCCTCTGGCCCCTCGGGCCTTGTCACCCAGATCTGCTCAGCTAAAGCTCTAACTCCACTGATGAGTGCATGGAGCACCCCACTTTGCCAGTAAACTTCTACTGGAAGGCACTCGGCTCTCTTGCTCCATTGGGTCAGCTCCAGTGCTGTCTTGTGCCAGTCTCTTGGTTCTGTCACTGCCATTTTTCTGCTGCTGCTTCTTACTGTCTGTGCTGTATCCAGTGTAACAGTTCTCATTTCATTCTGAGTCCTCACCAGATTTGTCTGATATCCATAATTCCACCAAACAGTCTCTTCAAGGCAATCTAGGCTTTTGCTATTAAGCACTTTAAAATTCTTCCAGCCTCTACCCATTCACAGTTTTGAAACTGCTTCCACACTTTAGGTATTTGTTAGAGCAGCACCCTGCTCCTGGTACCAAATTCTGTCTTGGTTATCTAGTGCTGCTAAAACAGAAATACCACAAGTGGTTGGCTTTAACAAACAGAAGTTTATTCTCTCACAGCCTAGGAGGCCAGAAATCTGTATTCTGTGTGCCAGCTTCAGGGGAAGGCTTTCTCTCTGTTGGATCTGAGGGAAGGCCCTTGTCATCAACCTTCCCTGGTCAAGGAGCTTCTTGGCACAGGGACCCCGGGTTCAAAGGACACACTATTTTCCTGGCTCTTGTTTCTTGGTGGTATGAGGTCCTCATATCTCTCTGCTGGCTTTTCTCTTTTATATCTCAAAAGATATTGACTTAAGACAGAACCTAATCCACAACCTAATCTTGTAGGTTGTGTTCTGCCTCATTACCATAAGTACTGTTAATCCTACCTCATTAACATCATAGAGAGAGGATTTACAACACATAGGAAAATCACAGCAGATCACAAAATGGTGGACAATCACACAATACTGGGAATCATGGCCTAGCCAAGTTGACACACATTTTGGAGGGGACACAATTCAATCCATGACAGAGTGATTATAGCTGCTGTTCACCAGTGGGGTGGGAGTTGTAAGAGCATACTCCTTTGTTTACTGGGTGAGAAAATCTGGGCTCCTCCTTGAGTTGCAGCCAGCAAACGTGGTCTTACTTAATCCTGGGTGTGTCCATGCCATTCCTTTATCTCCTATTGGGAATTCCGTGGAGGTGCCTTTCTGTGTGCAGGGTTGTTGGTTTTATTCAAAGATGGTTGTGCTGAGTCTTGCAGTATGGCCAGGAACCTCCACTCTGTATCTCTATTCCTTCCCCGTTTTCTATCAGTTTCTTATCCTCAGTGACTTCTGATATAATACTTTATCCACTCATTTAATGTTCAGGGTTCCAGAACTGACTTCTGTACCTGTTTTTATTTAATTACTATGCTTTAGGTGAAAGTTTACAGCTCGAGTTAATTTCTCATACAAAAATTTATACACATATTGTAATGTGACCCTATTTACAATCCTTATAATGTGACAGCACACTCCCTCTTTCCACCCTGAGTTTCCCATGTCCATTCAACCAGTTCCTATCTCTTTCTGCCTTCTCATCCCGCCTCCCGACAGGAGCTGCCCATTTAGTCTCATGCATCTACTTGAACTAAGAAGCGCACTCTTCATGAGTATTATTATTTTATGTTTTACAGTCCAGTCTAATCTTTGGCTGAAGAATTGGCTTCAGGAATGGTTTTAGTTCTGGGTTAACAAAGAGTCCGGAGGCCATGTCTTCTGGGGTTCCTCTAGTCTCAGTCAGACCATTAAGTCTGGTCTTTTTACATGAATTTGAGTTCTGCACCCCCCTTTTCTCCTGCTCTGTCAGGGATGCTCTGTTTGTATTCCCTGTCAGAATCACCTTTCTTTGGAATAGGCATAAGTATACCACAGTACGACAAACTGACAAATGAGTGGGGCAGATAACCTTATTTGTATTATTTTAACCCTTTTAAATTTATTGCTATTTGCTTGTGAATATGTATTCTGCTCATGTTATGTTAAGGATCCTATAAATATTCATCAGGTCAATTTTGATAGTATATTTTACGTGTCCTTATTTTTTCTATGTGTTCTATCAATTACTGGTGAGGACTGTTGAAAAGTTCAACTATAATACTAGATTTTTCTATTTTTTCTTGTAGTTACATCAGTTTTATTTTCTTTATATATATATTTAAGTTTTATATTGCTTTAGGTGAAGTTTACAGCAGAAATTAGTTTCTTATTCAAAAATGTATACACAAATTGTTTTGTAACATTGGTTGAAATTCCTGCAATGTGTCAGCATTCTTCCCTTTTTCCTTTCCACCCTGGGTTGCCTGTGTTCATTCGTCTAGTTATCTGTACTTTCTCGCCTTCTGGTCCTTGCTTTGGGCAGCTATTGCCCATTTGGTCTCATATACTTGATTGAATTAAAAAGCACATTCCTTACATGTGTTACTGATTGTTTTATGAGCATGTCTAATCTTTGGCTGAAAGGTGGACTTCAGGAGTGGCTTCAGTTCTCAGTTAGCAAGGTGTCTGTGGACCATAGCTTCAGAAGTTTCCTCCAGTCTCTGTCAGACCAATAAGTCTGGTCCTTTCTGTTTTTGTGAATATGAGTTTTGTTCTACATTTTTCTTCCTCTCTGTCCAGGACCCTCTATTGTGATCCCTGTCAGAGCAGTCTGTGGTGGTAGCCAGGCACCATCTAGTTCATTTGGGCTCAGGCTGGTGGAGGCTGTGGTTCATGTGGTCCATTAGTCCTTTGGACTAATATTTTCCTTGTGTCTTTTGTTTTCTTCATTTTCCAAATTTTCTTCATTTGCTCCATATGGGATGGGACCAATAGATGTATCTTAGACAGCTGCTTACAAGCTTTTAAAATCCCACATGCTACTCACCAAAGTAGGATGTTGAACATTTTCTTTATGAACTATATTATGCCAATTGACCTAGATGTCCCCTGAGACAGTGTTTCCTAGCCCTCAGCCCCAGTAACTCAGTCCCTCAAGGTGTTTGGATGTGTCTAGGAAGTTTCTATGACTTTGGTTTGGTCAAGTTGTGCTGAATTCCCCTGTATTGTGTGCTGTCTTTCCCTTCATCAAAGCTAACACTTGTCTACTCTCTAATTAGTGATTTCCCCTTCCCGGCCCTCCCCTGCCTTTTAGCCATCAAAGATTTTTTTTTGTGTGTGTAAACCTTTTCTTGGGTTTTTATAATAGTAGTCTCATACAATTTTGTCCTTTCGTGACTGACTTATTTCACTCAGCATAATGCCTTCCAGATTCATCCATGCTTGTGAGATGCTTCACGGATTCATCACTGTTCTTTATTGTTGCGTAGTATTACATTGCGCCATAATTTGTTTATCCATTCATCTGTTGATGGGCACTTAGGTTATTTTCATCTTTTTGCTACTGTGAATAATGCTGCAATGACATGACTGTGTATATATCTATTCATGTGAAGGCTCTTATTTCTGTAGGATATATTCCTAGGAGTGGAACTGCTGGATCATATGGTATTTCTATTTCTAGCTTTTTAAGGAGTCCCCATATCGTTTTCCATAATGGTTGTACCATTTTACACTCCCACCAGCAGTGCATAAGAGTTCCAATCTCCCAGCAACCTCTTTAACATTTGTTATTTTCGTTTTTTTTATTAGTGCCAGTAATGTTGGGGTGAGGTAGTGTCTCATTATAGTTTTGATTTGCATTTCTCTAATGGCTAATGATGGCGAGCATTTCCTCATGTTAACCACATGAATGTCTTCTTTGGTGAAGTTTCCATTCACATCCTTTGTCCATCTTTAAATCGGATTATTTGACTTTTTGTTTTTGAGGTATTGAAACATTCTATAGATTTGTCATATATTATCATAGACATAGACATTGGGTATCACAGACAAATTTTTTTTCCCAGTTTGTAGGTTCTCTTTTTACTCTTTTGGTGAAGTGTTTAATTTTCAGGAGCTCCCAGTTATCTAATTATTCTTCTGGTGTTTGTGCAATGTTAATTATGTATTAATACATATGTATTAATTTGTATCCTATGTGTTAATACTTATGTATTAATTTGTATTCTATTTATGCTAGGTAATAGGGCTTTTTTTTTTAATAGGGCTCCTAGTGTTGTCTCTATTTTTTCTTCTATTATCTTTATTATTTTACTTTTTATATTTACATCTTTTATCCATTTTGAGTTAGTTTTTGTGTATGGTGTGAGGTATAGGTCCTGTTTATTTTTTTTACAGCTGGAGATCCAGTTTTGCTAGCACCACTTGTTAAAAAACCTGTCTTTTTCCTATTTAATCAACTGACCTTTTCAAAGATCAGGTGACTGTAGGTGGATGGATTTACTCTGGGTTCTTGATTCTGTTCCATTGATCTATGTGTCTATCATTGTACCAGTACCAGGCTGTTTTTACTACTGTGGCTGTAAAGTAGGTTCTGAGATCAGGTAGTGTAAAGCCTCCTACTTAGTTATTATTTTTCAATAATGCTTTTTGTATCTGGAGCCTCTTTCCTTTCCATATATACTTGGTGTGATGGTTAAGATTGTGTGTCAACTTGGCTTGGCCATGAGTCTCAGTGTTTTGGCAGTTGTAGAATGTTGTGATCACTTCCCTGTTGAAATTTGATATGCGATCACCCCTAGGATAGAATCTGCTGAGTGGTACCAGTGGGGGTGGGGCCCGTGGTAGCTCACCACCCCCTCGGCCTTCATTTCTCTGCCTTCCGCTGCCTACTTCCTTCCTGTTCTCCTTGCCAAGGTTGTTGGCTTGTTCTGGATCCATCAACTGTCTCTTGTCTGAACTCCAGTTCTTGGGATCTGAGCTGGCAGCTTACCTGTCGAACTTGGATTTGTCGATCTTCACAGCTTGCGAACAAGAGTCCTGCACCCTGACCTGCTGATCTTGGGTTTGCCAGCCCCTGCAGTTATGTGAATTAGGAGAAACCTTGTGGTCTTGGCTGCTGACCTTGGGGATTCCTTGACCTTCACAGCCTGTGAGCAGGAGCCCTGCTCTCTGACCTGCTGATCTTGGGTTCACCAGCTTCTGTGGCTCCGTGAATTGGGAAAAGCCTCTACTCCGATCCAAGGACTTGGGACGTTCCAACCTCTACAATCAAGTGAGCTGTTTCCTTGATATAAATCTATATAATGTATATTTATATGCTTTACTGGTTTTGCTTCTCTAGAGAACCCAGCCTAAGACACTTGGTGATGAGTTTTTCCATGTTGTTAAAGAATGCTGCTGGTATTTGGATCAGGATTGTAGATCGAATTAGGTAGAATTGATATTTTCAGTGTTGAGTGTTGCTATCCATGAGCATGGTATCTTTTTCCATTTATGTAGATGTCTTTTGGTTTCTTGCAATAGTGTTTTGTAGTTTTCCTTGTATAGGTCTTTTACATCTCTGGTTAGCTTTATTCCTAAGTATTTTATCTTTTTAGGGATTATTATAAATGGTATTGTTTTCCTGATTTCCTTTTCAATGTTCTCTTTTTTCGAGTATGGGAATCCAACTGATTTTTGTATGTTGATTTTATATCCTGCTACTTTGTTGAATCTTTCTATTAGTTACAGTAGTTTTCTCGTGGAGTCTTTGGGGTTCCTTACATATAGGATTGTATCATCTGCAAAGAGGGATAGATTTACTTCTTTTCAAATTTGAATGTCCTTTATTTCTTTTTCTTGTCTTATTGCTCTAGCTAGGACTTCCAGCACAATGTTTAATAGGAGTGGTGACAAAAAGAACTCTTGCCTTTTTCCCAGTCTCAGGGGGAATGTTTTCAGCCTCTGTCCAATGAGAATGATGTTCACTGTTGGTTTTGTATAAAAACCAAGCCTGTTGCCATCAAGTTGATTCTGACTCATAGTGACCCTGTAGGACAGAATAGAACTGCCCCATAGAGTTTCCAAGTTGTGGCTGGTGGATTCAAACTGCCAGCCTTTTGATTAGCAGCCAAATGTTTAACCACTGTGATGCCTTTTATTATGTTGAGGAATTTCCCTTCTATTCCTATTTAATTGCAAGTTTTTATCAGGAATGGGTGTTGGACTTTATCGGATGCCTTTTCTGTGTGGATTGATATGATCGTGTGATTCTTTTCTTTTGTTCTATTTATGTGGTGGATTACACTGTTTGATTTTCTAATATTGAACTGTCCTTGCATACCTGGTATGAATCCCACTCGTTCCTGTTATATTATTTTTTTGATACGACGCTGAATTATATTGACTAAGAATTTTGTTAAGAATTTTTGCATGTGTACTCATGAGGCCCATGTGTCTGTCAGTTTGTCGTACTGTGGGGACTTGAGTGTTGCTGTGATGCTGGAAGTATGCCATCGGTATTCAAATAACAGCAGGGTCACCCATGGAGGACAGGTTTCAGCTGAGCTTCCAGACTAAGACAGATTAGGAAGGAGGGCCTTGCAGTCTACTTCTGAAAAGAATTAGCCAGTGAAAACCTTATGAATAGCAGCAGAACATTGTCTGATATAGTGCCAGAAGATGAGCCCCCCAAGTTGGAAAGCACTCAAAAGACAATTGAGGAAGAGCTACCTCCTCAAAGTAGAGTTGACTTTAATGACATGGATGGAGTCAAGCTTTCAGGACCTTCATTTGCTGATGTAGCATGATTCAAAATGAAAAGAAACGGCTGCAAACTTTCATTAATAATCGGAAACTGGAATGTACGAAGTATGAATCTAGGAAAATTGGAAATTGTCAAAAATGAAATGGAACGTGTAAATATTGATACCCTAGGCACTAGCAAGCTGAAAAGGACTGGTAGTGGCCACTTTGAATTGGACAATCATATGGTCTACTTTGCTGGGAATGACAACTTGAAGAGGAATGGTGTTGCATTTGTGGTCAAAAAGAACATTTCAAGATCTATCCTGAAGTACAATGCTGTCAGTGATAGGATAATATTCATATGCCTACAAGGAAGGCCAGTTACTATGACTATTATTAAAATTTACACACCAACCACTAAGGCCAAAGATGAAGAAATTGAAGATTTTTATCAGCTTCTGGAGTCTGAAATTGATTGAACATGCAATCAGGATGCATTGAAAATTACTGGTGATTGGAATGGGAAAGCTGGAAACAAAGAAGGATCGGTAGTTGGAAAATATGGCTGTGGTGATAGAAACAATGCTGGAGACTGAATGATAAAATTTTGCAAGACCAGCGACTTCTTCATTGCGAATACCTTTTTTCACCAACATAAACAGTGACTATACACATGGACCTCACCAGATGGAATACACAGGAATCAAATCGACTAAATCTTTGAAAAAAATGATAGAAAACCTCAGTATCATCAGTCAGAGCAAGGCCAAGGGCCGACTGTGGAACAGACCATCAATTGCTCATATGCAAGTTCAAGCTGAAACTGAGGAAAATCAGAGCACGTCCACAGGAGCCAAAGTTCGACCTTGAGTATATCCCACCTGAATTTAGAGACCATCTCAAGAATGGATTTGACACATTGAACACTAATAACCAAAGAGTTTTGGAATGGCATCAAGGACATCATACATGAAGAAAGCAAGAGGTCATTGAAAAGAAAGAAAAGTCCAAGATGGATGTCAGAGGAGACTTGAAACTTGCTCTCAAATATCGAGCAGCTAAAGCAAAAGGAAGAAATGATGAAGTAAAAGAACTGAACAGAAAATTTCAAAGGGCAGTTCCAGAAGACAAAGTATTATAATGACATGTGCAAAGAGCTGGAGATAGAAAACCAAAATGAAGAACACTAGGTGTGTCTCAAGCTGAAAGAACTGAAGAAAAATTTTAAGCCTCCAGTTGCAATAGTGAAGGATTATATGGGGAAAATATTAAACAGTGCAGGAAGTATTGAAAGAAGATGGAAGGAATACACAATCATTATAACAAAAAGTATTAATCAACATTCAACCATATCAAGAGGTAGCATATGATCAGGAACTGATGGTACTGAAGGAAGAAGTCCAAGTGCACTGAAGGTATTGGTGAAAAACAAGGCTCCAGAAATTGATGGAATATCAATTGAGATGTTTCAACAAACAAATGCAGTGTTGGAAGTGCTCACTCGCCTATGCCAAGAAATATGGAAGACAGCTACCTGGCCAACTGACTGGAAGAGATCCATATTTATGTCTATTCCCAAGAAATTATGGAACAATATCATTAATATCACACTCAAGCACAATTTTGCTGAAGATTATTCAAAAGCGGCTGCAGCAGTTTATCAACAGGGAACTGCCAGAAATTCAAGCCAGATTCAGAAGAGGACGTGGAACCAGGGATATCATTGCTGATGTCAGATGGATCCTGGCTGAAAGCAGAGAATACCAGAATGATGTTTACCTGTGTTTTACTGACTATGCAAAGGCATTCAACTTTGTAGATTCTAACAAATTTAGATAACATTGTGAAGGATGGGAATTCCAGAACACTTAATTGTGTTCATGAGGAACCTGTACATAGATCAAGAGGAAGTTGTTCAGACAGAACAAGGGATACTGAGTGGTTTAAAGTCAGGAAAGGTGTGTGTCTGGGTTGTATCTTTTTACCATACCTGTTCAATCTGTATGCTGAGCAAATAATCCGAGCAGCTGGACTATATGAAGAAGAACGGGGCACCAGTTTTGGAGGAAGACTCATTAACAACCTGCGTTATGCAGATGACACAACCTTGCTTGCTGAAAGCTAAGAGGAGTTGAAGCACTTACTGATGAAGATCAAAGACCACAGCCTTCCGTATGGATTACACCTCAACATAAAGGAAACAAAAATCCTCACAACTTGTCCAATAAGCCACATCATGATAAACAGAGAAAATATTGAAGTTGCCAAGGATTTCATTTTACTTGGATCCACAGTCAATACCCATAGAAGCAGTAGTCAAGTAATCAAAAAACGCATTGCACTGGCCAAATCTGCTGGCAAGGACCTCTTTAGGGTGTTGAAAAGCAAAGATGTCACCTTGAAGACTAAGGTGCTCCTGACCGAAGCCATGGTGTTTTCAATTGCATCATATGCATGTGAAAGCTGGACAATGAATAGGGAAGACTGAAGAAGAACTGACGCCTTTGAATTGTGGTTTGGCGAAGAAAATTGAATATACCATGCACTGCCAAAAGAAGGAACAAATGTGTCTTGGAAGAAGTACAACCAGAATGCTCCTTAGAAGCAAGGATGAAAAGGCTGCATCTTACATACTTAGGTCATGTTGTCAGGAGGGATTATTCCTGGAGAAGGACATCATGGTTGGTAAAGTACAGGGTCAGGGGACAAGAGGAAGACCCTCAATGAGATGGACTGACACAGTGGCTACAACAATGGGCTCAAGGATAAAAATTGTAAGGATGGCGCAGGACCGGGCAATGTTTTGTTTCTATGAGTTGGAATTGACTCGACGGCACCTAACAACGACAACATATTTATGTTTGATATTGGTCTCTAATTTTCTTTTTTGGTGGTGTTTTTTGCCTGGCTTTAGTATCAGGGTTATGCTCGTGTCATAGAATGAATTTGGCAGTATTTTCTTTCTTTTCTATGTTGTGAAATAGTTCGGTGTGAGTTTTCTCTGAATGTTTGGTAGAATTCTTCAGTGAAGCTGTCTGGGACAGGGCTTTTTTTGTTGTTGGGAGTTTTTTTTTTTTTATTATTAACTTTTATTAAGCTTCAAGTGAACGTTTACGAATCCAGTCTGTCACATATAAGTTTACATACATCTTACTCCGTACTCCCACTTGCTCTCCCCCTATTGAGTCAGCCCTTTCAGTATCTCCTTTCGTGACAGTTTTGCCAGCTTCCCTCTCTCTCTCTATCCTCCCATCCCCTCTCCAGACAAGAGTTGCCAACACACTCTCAAGTGTCCACCTGATATAATTAGCTCACTCTTCATCAGCATCTCTCTCCCACCCGCTGACCAGTCCCTTTCATGTCTGATGAGTTGTCTTCGGGGATGGTTCCTGTCCTGTGCCAACAGAAGGTCTGGGGAGCATGGCCGCCGGGATTCCTCTAGTCTCAGTCAGACCATTAAGTACGGTCTTTTTATGAGAATTTGGGGTCTGCATCCTACTGATCTCCTGTTCCCTCAGGGGTTCTCTGTTGTGCTCCCTGTCAGGGCAGTCATCGATTGTGGCCGGGTACCAACTAGTTCTTCTGGTCTCAGGGTGATGTAGGTCTCTGGTTCATGTGGCCCTTTCTGTCTCTTGGGCTCTTAGTTGTCGTGTGACCTTGGTGTTCTTCATTTTCCTTTGCTCCAGGTGGGTTGAGACCAATTGATGCATCTTAGATGGCCGCTTGTTAGCATTTAAGACCCCAGACTCCACATTTCAAAGTGGGATGCAGAATGTTTTCATAATAAAATTATTTTGCCAATTGACTTAGAAGTCCCCTCAAACCATGTTCCCCAGACCCCCGCCCCTGCTCCACTGACCTTTGAAGCATTCATTTTATCCCGGAAACTTCTTTGCTTTTGGTCCAGTCCAATTGAGCTGACCTTCCATGTATTGAGTGTTGTCTTTCCCTTCACCCAAAGCAGTTCTTATCTACTGATTAATCAATAAAAAACCCTCTCCCTCCCTCCCTCCCTCCCTCCCCCCTTCGTAACCACAAAAGTATGTGTTCTTCTCAGTTTTTACTATTTCTCAAGATCTTATAATAGTGGTCTTATACAATATTTGTCCTTTTGCCTCTGACTAATTTCGCTCAGCATAATGCCTTCCAGGTTCCTCCATGTTATGAAATGTTTCACCGATTCATCACTGTTCTTTATCGATGCGTAGTATTCCATTGTGTGTATATACCACAATTTATTTACCCATTCATCCATTGATGGACACCTTGGTTGCTTCCAGCTTTTTGCTATTGTAAACAGAGCTGCAATAAACATGGGTGTGCATATATCTGTTTGTGTGAAGGCTCTTGTATCTCTAGGGTATATTCCGAGGAGTGGGATTTCTGGGTTGTATGGTAGTTCTATTTCTAACTGTTTAAGATAACGCCAGATGGATTTCCAAAATGGCTGTACCATTTTACATTCCCACCAGCAGTGTATAAGAGTTCCAATCTCTCCGCAGCCTCTCCAACATTTATTATTTTGTGTTTTTTGGATTAATGCCAGCCTTGTTGGTGTGAGATGGAATCTCATCGTAGTTTTAATTTGCATTTCTCTCATGGCTAATGATCGAGAGCATTTTCTCATGTATCTGTTGGCTGCCTGAATATCTTCTTTAGTGAAATGTGTGTTCATATCCTTTGCCCACTTCTTGATTGGGTTGTTTGTCTTTTTGTGGTTGAGTTTTGACAGAATCATGTAGATTTTAGAGATCAGGCGCTGGTTGGAGATGTCATAGCTGAAAATTCTTTCCCAGTCTGTAGGTGGTCTTTTTACTCTTTTGGTGAAGTCTTTAGATGAGCATAGGTGTTTGATTTTTAGGAGCTCCCAGTTATCGGGTTTCTCTTCATCATTTTTGGTAATGTTTTGTATTCTGTTTATGCCTTGTATTAGGGCTCCTAGGGTTGTCCCTATTGGGAGTGTTTTTTTTTTTTTATCACCTCTTCAATCTCTTCTATTTTGGGTCTGTTCAGATTTTCTTTCTCAATTTGTGTTAGTTTGTGCTTCTAGAAATTTGTCCATTTCTTCTAGTCTCTCAAATTTGTTAGAGTATAATTTTTTGTAGTATTCTTTTATGATCCTTTTTATTTCAGTTGAAGCTCTCATAATGTTCCCCGTCTCATTTCTTATTTGGGGTATTTGCTTTCTCTTCTGTTTTTCTTTTGTCAATTTGATCAGCGGTTTGTCTATTTTGTTGATCTTTTCAAAGAACCAACTTTTGGTTTCGTTGAATCTTTCTTTTGTTTTACCGTTACAAATCATATTTAAAAATTTTTTTATTTCTGTTTTTTAAATTGTACTTTAAGTGAAAGTTTACAAATAAAGTCAGTCTCGCATACAAAAATTTATATACACCTTGGTATGTACTCCTAGTTGCTCTCCCCCTTATAAGACAGCACATTCCTCCTCTCCAACCTGTATTTCCCATGTCCATTCAGCCAGCTCCTGTCCCTCTCTGCCTTCTCATCTTGACTCCAGACAGGAGCTGCCCACAGTCTCATGTGTCTACATGATCCAAGGAGCTCACTCCTCAACAGTATCATTTTCTGTCTTATAGTCCAGTCCAATCCCTGTCTGAAGAGTTGGGTTTGGGAATGGTTCCAGTCTTGGGCTAACAGAAGGTCTGGGACGATGACCTCTGGGGTCCTTCCAGTCTCAGTCAGACCATTAATTCTGATCTTTTTATAAGAATTTGAGGCCTGCATCCCACCGTTCTCCTGTTCCATCAGGGAATCTCTGTTGTGTTCCCTGTCAGGGCAGTCATTGGTTGTAGCCAGGCACCATCTAGTTTTTCTAGTCTCAGCTGATGTATTCTGTGATTTATGTGGTTCTTCCTGTCTCCTGGGCTCATAATTACCTTGTGTCTTTGGTGTTCTTCATTCTCCTTTGCTCCAGGTAGGTTGAGACCAATTGATGCATCTTCGATGGCCAATGGCTAGCGTTTAAGACCCCAGACGCCACTCACCAAAGTGGGATGCAGAATGTTTTAATACATTTTGTTATGCTGGTTTACCTAGATGTCCCCTGAAACCATGGTCCCCAGATTCCTGCCCCTGCTACTCTGGCCTTCGAAGTGTTCAGTTTATTCTGGAAACTTCTTTGCTTTTGATTTAGTCCAGTTGTGCTGACCTCTGCTTTGTTGTGTGTTCTTTCCCTTCACCTAAAATAGTTCTTGTCTACTATCTAATTAGTGAATACCCCTCTCCCTCCCTCCCTCCCCACCTTCGCAACCATAAAAGAATATTTTCTTCTCTGTTTAAACTATTTCCTGAGTTCTTATAATAGTGGTTTCACACAATATTTGTCCTCTTGCAACTGACCAATTTCACTCAGCATAATGCCTTCCAGCTTCCACCATGCTATGAGATGTTTCACAGATTCATCATTGTTCTTTATAGATGCGTAGTATTCCATTGTGTGAATATACCATAATTTATCCATTCCTCCATTGATGGGCACCTTGATTGCTTCCATCTTTTTGCTACTGTAAACAGTGCTGCAATGAACATGGGTGTGCATATATCTGTTTGTGTGAAGGCTCTTATTTCTCTAGCATATATTCCAAGGAGTGGAATTGCTGGATATTTTTTTTTCCTATGGTAGTTCTATTTTTAGCTTTTTAGGAAGCTCCAAATCGATTTCCAAAGTGGTTGTGCTGTTTTACCTTTCCACCAGCAGTGTGTAAACATTCTAGTCTCTCCACAACCTCTCCAACATTTATTATTACTATTTATTTTTTTTTGTTAATGCCAGCCGTGTTGGGGCGAAATGGTATCTCACTGTAGTTTTTATTTGTATTTCTCTAACAGCTAATGATCGTGAGCATTTCCTCATGTATCTGTTAGCCACCTGAATGTCTTCTTTGGTGATGTGCTTGTTCAAGTTCTCTGCCCATTTTTTAATTGGGTTATTTGTCTTTTTGTTGTTGAGTTTTTACAGAATCATGTAGATTTTAGAGATCAGATGCTGATTGGAATTGTAATCATATTGTTTTTTAAATATCAAATTTCAATTGTTCATTGTTAGTTTTTATCAATATGGTTTGTCTTTATAAAAAAAAAATTTTTTTGTCTTTATATTGATGTTAAATTCTGGGTCCTTGCTAAACTCACTTCTCAGCCCTAGGATATTTTTTGTAGATTCTTTTAGTTTTTCTATATAGGTGATCATAGAGACATCTGCAAATAGAGACAGTTTCATTTATTTTTTTCATTTCTGTATGTCTTCTATTTCTTTTTCTTGCACTGTACTTCACTGGCTATGACTTGTGGTACATTGTTGAATGGGGAAAGCATTCAGTCTCTCAGCATTAAGTATGATGTTAGCTTGTAGGTTTTTTGTAGATACGTTTTTTAGGTAACGGAAGCTTCCTTCCATTCCTGATTTGCTGAGAATTTGCATCATTAATACATCTTTAATTTTGTTGAATGCATTTTCTGCATCTATTACAATGATCTTATGGTTTTTCTTATTTAGTCTGTTAATATAGTGGACTACACTGATTTTCCAATTTAAATCCAGCCTTACATTCTGGGGATGAAACCCATTTGGCCTTTTTATATATTGCTGAATTTGGTTTACTAATATTATGTTTAGGATTTTGTGTCTATTTTTATTAAGGATATTGTCTTATAGTTTTTCTTTCTTGTAATATCCTTGCCTGGTTTTGGTATTAGGGTAATGCTGGCCTCATAAAATGAGTTCGGACGTGTACTCTTTTCTTTTATTTTCTGGTAGAGAATGTGCAGAATTCCTGTTATTCCTTTCTTGAATGTTTGATAGAATTTGCCAATGAAATCATTTTGGCCTGGAGTTTTGTTTCTTGGAAGATTTTTAACTACAATATACAGGTTATGTATTTTTCTTCAGTAATTTTTGGTATTTTGTGGCTTTCCAAAGTTTATTCATCTAACTTGTCGGATTTATATGCCTAAAGTTGTTCACAACGTTCTTTTATTATAATTTTATTGTCTGGTCTTTAGTGATATTCCCTCTTTTATTTAGTTTCATTGTTCTCTCTATTATTTGTGTGTTTTCAATTTCATTTATTTCTGCTACAAATTTCCCTCTAAACATTGCATTAGCAGCAACTCAGAGATTTTGATATGCTGTATATTTACTTTTATTTAGTTCAAAATAATGTTTAATCTACTTTGTGTCATCCTCTTTGACCCATGGGTTATATAGAAATATGTTGTTTAATTTCCATATGTTTGGAGATTTTCCAAATATCTTTCTGTTATTGATTTCTAGTTCAATTCGATTATGTTCAAGAACATGCATTTTATAATTTCTATTATTTTCAATTTGAGTTTCTTTTATAGCCCTGAATATGATCTTTCCTAGTGAATATTCAATGTGCATTTTGAAAAGAAAGTGTATTTTGCTATTGTTGATTGGCATGTTCTACACGTCAGTTAGGTTTAGTTGTTTGATAGTGTTACGCAGGTCTTCCGTAACATTATTGATTTTTTTTTTTTTATCTTTTTGTTATATCAACTATTGAGAGAAGAGTGTTGAAATTTCCAACTACAATTGTGGATTGATCTATTTCTCCTTTCAGTTTCATCAGATATTGCCTCATGTATTCTGAAGCTCTATTTTAGGAACGTATGTATTAGCATTATGTGTTCTTGGAGAACTGATCCCTTTATCATTATGTAATGCCCATCTTTGGCTGGCTTATCTGATATTAATATGGTTACTGCAGCTTCCTTTTGGTTATTGTGTGCATGTTATAACCTGTCACTGTCTTTATATTTTAAGAAGTTTTCTTTCAGACAGTATATATTTGGATCTTGCTTTTCATCTAATTTGACAGTCTTTGTCTTTTAACTAGTTTGTCTAGACTACTCACATTTAATGTGATTATTGATATGGTTCCATTAGAATCCACCATCTTGCTAGCTGTTTCCATTTGTTCAATCTGTTCTTTGTTTCTTTTTTCTAAATCCTGACTTCTCTTGTGTTAATTAGGCATTTTTTACAATTCCATTTTATCTCCTCTATAAATTGTTATTTATACCTCTTTGAAAATTTTAGTTGCTGTCCTATGAGGTACAATGTACATCTTTAATAATTATGGGTGTGGGGTAACTTCCAGTAATATTGTACCATTTTATGTTTAGTATAGGGCCTTAGAGTAGTATATTATCAATACTCATCTCTCATTTTTTTCAAGCTATTGTTTTCATGTTCTTTATTTTTAAAGATGGTATAAATGCACAATACATTTTATTCTTGAGACAGTTATATTTTGGAGTAATTAAAAATACGAAAAGACGAAATTACTTTTACCTGCATTTATTCTGTTTTCAGCACTCTTTGTGTAGATCCATGTTTCTTTGTGTAGATTCATTTCTTTTATACATCCAAGTTTAAGTCTGATAATATATTTCTTCTTCTTGAATAACTTCCTTTAACATTTTTTTTTGTTGTTGTTGACTGGGTCTTCTTGCAATGAATTTCTTTAGCTTTAGTTTGCTTGAAAATGTATTTTCACTAGTATTTGAAAGATATTTTTGCTGGCTTGGCAGGTTTTGTTTTGTTGTTAGCACTTTAAAGATGATAGTCTATTGTCTTCTGGCTTGCATGTTTTCTTATGAGAAGTTGGCTGTAGTTCTTTTCTTTGTCCCTATGTATGCAGTGTTTATTTTTTCTATGGCTTCTTTCAAGATTGTATTTTTACCTTTTGTTTTCAATGGTTTGAATATGATGCTTAGGGAATTTTTGTTTTGTTTTTTTTCTTATCCTCTTTGGCATTCTCTGAGCTTCCTGGATCTGTGGTTTGGTATCTGTCACTAATTTTGGAAAATCCTTGGCTATTATTTCTTTTATTCCATTTTCTCTCTCTTCTGGGATTCCAATTGCATGTATGGTGAATTGCATAATATCAGAGTCTGGTTCTGATGATTGCTGTGTCTCTGAGGACTGTGTTGCTTTATTGCCTTTTTGTATGCCTTGTAATTTTTGTTGAAAGCTAGACATGTTGTGTAGGACAGTACAGGCTGAGTTAAACAGCTTTTTAGTTTGGAAATGGGCTACTTTTTCTTTGGCTGGGCCTTTATCAATTTCAGGATTTTCAGTAATTTTTAGTTAATAGTTGAGCTTGGTCTGTGCTTTGTTGTTGCTATGGTTACCCTGTGAACCACAAGCTTAAAATCCCTGTATAATTATATGGTTTTCTTACTTTAACTATTAATGAAATATAACATGTTAATATATTTTCAAATGTTGAGCCATTCTTGAATTCCTAGGATAAATCATTCTTAATTGAAATGAATTATTATTTGTTATACATTGAGGAATTTAATTTGTTAATGTCATTTTTAGGATTTTTGAAACTGTGTACATTCATAAAGAAGGTTAGTCTAAGATGTTGTTTTTGTCAACTTTCATTGCCTAGCTATGGCCACAAGGTTATAATAAGCTCCGAAAATAAAATTAGTAGCTTCCTTTCTTTGTCTCATTTCTGATACCTTGAAAGTTGATAAGACCTGTAAAATAATCTGAACCTTTTGTCCTTTGAGGGGCATCCATTTGATTACAGATTAAATTTTTTGAATGCTTAGTGATTTATTTCCATTTCCTTTTGATCTTGAGTCAGTTTTGGTAATATAAATAATACTAGAAAAATATAAATTTTTATCAATTTTCAAAACAAAATTATTCACAGTATCCATTTATAATTTTTAAAATCTCTATTTTTTGGTATAGTTATGCCTCTGTTTTCATTTTTTTATCAACGACTCTTACCAGTGATTTGACATTTTGATTAGTTTAAGGCTGCTCTTGATTTTGATTATTCTCTCTCTCTTTGTTTCTATTTTATTGATTTGTGCTATTATCTTTATTGTTATGTCAATCCAGTTTCTTTTGGTCTGTTTTTTAAATTCCTGCGATTAATGCATGACTTATTTATTTTCAATCTCTTTTTAAAAATTGCTTAAGATTATCCATTTCTCTTCATTCTGGTTTAGCTGCCACAACTTTGATAAATAGTACCTCTAGAGTTGTATAGTTTTAAATAAGTTATAATATACAATATAAACTTTTTAATTAATATTTTATTGTTCTTTAGGTAAAAGTTTACACAGCAAATTAGATTCCCATTTAATATTTTTTGTACAAATTGTTCCGTGACTGTGAGATTCTTCTTAACCTTTATCTTTAGATTTTTAAACATATGAGTATTACATTTTTGCTACTTTCATATTTCATTATGTATGATACTATTTTTCATTTGCTGAGATTTTCCTTATAGCCTGTAAGTTTTCAATCTGTCAGTTTGTCACATTGTCTCAGCTTTTGCACTGCTGTGATTCTGAAAGCTAAGCCACTGGTATTTCAGATATCAGCAGGGTCACCATTTGTGGATAGGTTTTAGCAAAGTCTCCAGACTAAGGTAGACTAGGAAGAAGGATCTGGTGGCCTACTTCTGAAAAAAATTGGCCGTGAAAACCTTACAAATAGCAGCAGAACATTGTCTGGTATAGTGCCAGAAAATGAGCCCCTCAGGTTGGAAGTCAATCAAAATACAACTGGGGAAGAGCTGCCTTCTCAAAGCAGAAAACCTATTGCTGTCAAGTCGATTCCAACTCACAGTGACCCTACAGTACAGAGTAGAACTGCCCCATAGGGTTTCCAAGGAGTGCCTGGTGGATTTGAACTGCTGACCTTTTTGTTAGCAGACGTAGAACTTAACCACAATGCCACCAGAGTTTCCAAAATGCAGAGTTGACCTTAATGATGTGGATGGAGTAAAGCTTTCAGAACCTTCATTTGCTGAGGTGGCACAACTCAAAATGAGAAGAAACAGCTGCAAACATCCATTAATAATCAGCACATGGAATGTATTTAATTAGAACCCAAGAAAATTGGAACTCTTCAAAAATGAAAGTGACCACAAAAAGATCAATATCCTTGGCAGAGGAAAGCTGAAACAGACTGGTATTGGCCATGTTGAATCAGAAAATAATATGCTCTACTATGCTGGGAATGACAAATTGAAGAGGAATGGCATCGCATTGATTGTCAAAAAGAACATTTCAAGATCTATCCTGAAGTATAATGCTGTCAGTGAAAGGATAAAATCCATACGCCTACAAAGAAGACCAGTTAATATGACTATTATTAAATTTATGTACCAATCACTAAAACCAAAGATAAAGAAATCGAAGATTTTTACCAGCATCTGCAGTCTGAAATTGATTAAACATGCAATCAAGATGCGTTGATAATTACTGGTGATTGGAATGCAGAAGTTGGAAACAAAAAAGAAGGATCGGTAGTTGGAAAACATGACCTTAGTGACAGAAATGATGCCAGAGATCATATGATAGAACTTCACAAAACCAATGACTTCTTCATTGCAAATATCTTTTTTGAACAAAATAAACGGTGACTATACACGTGAACCTCGCCAGATGGAATGCACAGGAATCAAATCCACTACATCTGTGGAAAGAGACAATGGAAAAGCTCAATATCATCAATCAGACCAACGCCAGGGGCCAACAGAGACCACCAAGTGCTCATATGCAAGTTCAAGCTGAAGCTGAAGAAAATTACAGCAAGTCCATGAGAGCTGAAATACAAACTTGAATATATCCAACCTGAATTTAGAGACCATCTCAAGAATAGATTTGACACACTGGACACTAATGATAGAAGATCAGACAAGTTGTGGAATGACATCATGCACATCATATATGAAGAAAGCAAAAGGTCATTAAAAAGGCAGGAAAGAAAGTAAAGACCAAAAACAATGTCAGAAGAGACTCTGAAAGTTGCTCTCGAATGTACAGTAGCTGAAGCGAACAGAAGAAATGATGAAATAAAAGAGCTGAACAGAAGATTTCAAAGGGCAACTCCAGAAGACAAAGTAAAGTATTACAATAAATGTGCAAAGACCTGTAGTTAGAAAACCAAAAGGAAAGAACACGCTCGGCATTTCTCAAGCTAAAAGAACTGAAGAGGAAATTCAAGCCTTGAGTTGCAATATTGAAGATTCTATGGGAAAATATTGAATGAGGCAGGAAGCACAAAAAAAAAAAAGGAAGGAATACATAGTCAATGTACTAAAAAGAATTAGTCAATTTCAACTATTTTAGGAGGTAGCTTATAATCAAGAACCAGTGATGCTGAAGGAAGAAGTCCAAGCTGTACTGAAGGCATTGGAGAAAACAACGTTCCAGGAACTGATGAAATACCAATTGAGATTTAAAAAAAAATTTTATTGTGCTTTAAGTTGCTCTCCCCCTAATGAGACAGCACGCTCCTCTCCACTCTCTATTTTCATGTCCATTCGGCCAGCTTCTGACCCCCTCTGGCCTCTCATCTCCCATCCAGACAGGAACTGCCCACATAGTATCATGTGTCTACATGATCCAAGAAGCTCGCTCCTCAACAGTATCATTTTCTATATTATAGTCCAGTTCAATCCCTGTCTGAAGAGATGGCTTTGGGAATGGTTCCTGTCTCGGGCTAACAGAAAGTCTGGGGACCATGGCCTCCGGGGTCTTTCTAGTCTCAGTCAGACCATTAAGTCTGGTCTATTTATGAGAATTTGAGGTGTGCACCCCACTGCTCTCCTGCTCTCTCAGGGGTTTTCTTTTGTGTTCCCTGTCATTGCAGTCATCGGTTGTAGCCAGCACCATCTAGTTCTTCTGGTGTCATGCTGATGTAGTCTCTGGTTTATGTGGCCATTTCTGTCTCTTGGGCTCATAAATACCTTGTGTTTTTGGTGTTCTTCATTCTCCTTTGCTCTAGGTGGGTTGAGACCAATTGATGCATCTTAGATGGCTGCTGTCTAGCATTTAAGACCCCAGACGCCACTCTCCAAAGTGGGATGCAGAATGTTTTCTTAGTAGATTTTTTTATGCCAATTGACCTAGATGACCCCAAAAACTATGGTCCTCAAACCCCCGCCGCTGCTATGCTGGCCTTTGAAGTGTTCATTTTATTCAGGAAACATCTTTGCTTTTGGTTTAGTCCAGTTCTGCTGACCTCTCCTGTATTGTGTGTTGTCTTTCCCTTCATCTAAAATAGTTACTGTCTACTATCTAATTAGTGAATACTCCTCTCCCTTCCTCCCTCCTCACTCTCGTAACCACCAAAGAATATTTTCTTCTCTGTTTAAACTATTTCTCAAGTTCTTATAATAGTGGTCTCATACAATATTAGTCCTTTTGCAACTGATTAATTTCACTCAGCATAATGCCTTCCAGATTCCTCCATGTTACGAAAGGTTTCACAGATTCATCACTGTTCTTTATTGATGCGTAGTGTTCCATTCTGTGACTATACCATAATTTATTTATCCATTCATCTGTTGATGGGCACCCTGATTGCTTCCATCGTGAACATGGGTGTGCGTGTATCTGTTCGTGTAAAGGCTCTTATTTCTCTAGGATGTATTCCGAGGAGTGGGATTGCTAGATCGTAGAGTAGTTCCATTTCTAGCTTTTTAAGGAAGTGCCAAATTGATTTTCAAAATGGTTGTACCATTTTACATTCTCACCAGCAGTACATAAGTGTTCCAGTCTCTCCACAGCCTCTGCAACATTTATTATTTTGTGTTTTTTTGATTAATGTCAGCCTTGTTGGAGTGAGATGGAATCTCATTGTAGTTTTGATTTGCATTTCTCTAATGGCTAGAGGTCCTGATCATTTCCTCATGTAGCTGCTGGCAACCAGAATGTCTTCTTTAGTGAAGGGCCTGTTCATATCTTTTGCCCATTTTTTAATCAGGTTGTCTTTTTGTAGTTGAGTTTTTGCACTATCATGTAGATTTTAGAGATCAGATGCTGATTGGAAATCTCATAGCTAAAAACTTTTTCCCAGTCTGTAGGTAATCTTTCCACTCTTTTGGTGAAGTCTTTGGATGAGCATAGGTGTTTGATTTTGAGGAGTTCCCAGTTACCTAGTTTCTCTTCTGTTGTTTGTGCATTGTTAGTAATGTTTTGTATACTGTTTATGCCATGTATTAGGGCTCCTAGCATTTTCCCTATTTTTTCTTCCATGATCTTTATTGTTTTAGATTTTATATTTAGGTCTTTGATCCATTTTGAGTTAGTATTTGTGCATGGTGTGAGGCATAGGTCTTGTTTCATTTTTTTGCAGATGGATATCCAGTTATGCCAGCACCATTTGTTAAAGAGACTTTTTTTCTCCATTTAACTGACGTTGGGCCTTTGCCAAATATCAGTTGCTCACATGTGGATGGATTTATGTCTGGATTCTCAATTCTGTTCCTTTGGTCTACGTACCTGTGTTGTACCAGTGCCAGGCTGTTTTGACTACTGTGGTGGCATAATATGTCCTAAAATCAGGTAGTATGAGGCCTCCCACTTTGTTCTTCTTTTTCAGTAATGCTTTACTTATCCGGGGCCTCTTTCCCTTCCATATGAAGTTGGTGATTTGTTTCTCCATCTCATTAAAAAATGTTGTTGGACATATCAAAAAAATAATTCACCACGACCAAGTGGGATTTATACCAGGTATGCAAGGCTGGTTCAATATTAGAAAAACCATTAATGTAATCCACCATTTAAATAAAACAAAAGACAAAAACAACATGATCTTATCAGTTGATGCAGAAAAGGCATTTGACAAAGTCCAACACCCATTTATGATAAAAACTCTCACCAAAATAGGAATTGAAGGAAAATTCCTCAACATAATAAAGGGCATCTATACAAAGCCAACAGTCAACATCTCTCAAAATGGAGAGAGCCTGAAAGCATTTCCCTTGAGAACGGGAACCAGACAAGGATGCCCTTTATCACCGCTCCTATTCGACATCGTGCTAGAAGTCCTAGCCAGAGCAATTAGGCTAGACAAAGAAATAAAGGGCATCTGGATTGGCAAGGAGGAAGTCAAATTATCTCTATTTGCAGATGACATGATCTTATACACAGAAAACCCTAAGGAATCCTCCAGAAAACTACTACAACTAATAGAAGAGTTTGGCAGAGTCTCAGGTTATAAGATAAACATACAAAAATCACTTGGATTCCTCTACATCAACAAAAAGAACATCGAAGAGGAAATAACCAAATCAATACCATTCACAGTAGCCCCCAGGAAGATAAAATACTTAGGAATAAATCTTACCAAAGATGTAAAAGACCTATACAAAGAAAACTACAAAGTACTACTACAAGAAATTAAAAAGGACATACTTAAGTGGAAAAACATACCTTGCTCATGGATACGAAGACTTAACATAGTAAAAATGTCTATTCTACCAAAAGCCATCTATACATACAATGCACTTCCGATCCAAATTCCAATGTCATTTTTTAATGTGATAGAGAAACAAATCACCAACTTCATATGGAAGGGAAAGAAGCCTCGGATAAGCAAAGCATTACTGAAAAAGAAGAACAAAGTGGGAGGCCTCATACTACCTGATTTTAGGACATATTATGCCACCACAGTAGTCAAAACAGCCTGGTACTGGTACAACAACAGGCACATAGACCAATGGAACAGAATTGAGAGCCCAGATATAAATCCATCCACATATGAGCAGCTGATATTTGACAAAGGCCCAGTGTCAGTTAGTTGGGGAAAAGATAGTCTTTTTAACAAATGGTGCTGGCATAACTGGATATCCATTTGCAAAAAAATGAAACAGGACCCATACCTCACACCAAGCACAAAAACTAACTCCAAGTGGATCAAAGACCTAAACATAAAGACTAAAACGATAAAGATCATGGAAGAAAAAATAGGGACAACCCTAGGAGCCCTAATACAAGGCATAAACAGAATACAAAACATTACCAAAAATGATGAAGAGAAACCCGATAACTGGGAGCTCCTAAAAATCAAACACCTATGCTCATCTAAAGACTTCACCAAAAGAGTAAAAAGACCACCTACAGATTGGGAAAGAATTTTCAGCTATGACATCTCCGACCAGCGCCTGATCTCTGAAATCTATATGATTCTGCCAAAACTCAACCACAAAAAGACAAACAACCCAATCAAGAAGTGGGCAAAAGATATGAACACACACTTCACTAAAGAAGATATTCAGGCAGGTAACAGATACATGACAAAATGCTCTCGATCATTAGCCATTAGAGAAATGCAAATTAAAACTACGATCAGATTCCATCTCACTCCAACAAGGCTGGCATTAATCCAAAAAACACAAAATAATAAATGTTGGAGAGGCTGCGGAGAGATTGGAACTCTTATACACTGCTGGTGGGAATGTAAAATGGTATAACCACTTTGGAAATCTATCCGGCGTTATCTTAAACAGTTAGAAATAGAACTACCATACAACCCAGAAATCCCACTCCTCAGAATATACCCTAGAGAAATAAGAGCCTTCACACAAACAGATATATGCACACCCATGTTTATTGCAGCTCTGTTTACAATAGCAAAAAGCTGGAAGCAACCAAGGTGTCCATCAACGGATGAATGGGTAAATAAACTGTGGTATATTCACACAATGGAATACTACGCATCGATAAAGAACAGTGACGAATCTGTGAAACATTTCATAACATGGAGGAACCTGGAAGGCATTATGCTGAGCGAAATTAGTCAGAGGCAAAAGGACAAACACTGTATAAGACCACTATTATAAGATCTTGAGAAATAGTATAAACTGAGAAGAACACATACTTTTGTGGTTACGAGGGGGGGAGGGAGGGAGGATGGGAGAGGGTTTTTTACTGATTAATTAGTAGATAAGAACTGCTTTAGGTGAATGGAAGGACAATACTCAATACATGGAAGGTCAGCTCAACTGGACTGGACCAAAAGCAAAGAAGTTTCTGGGATAAAATGAATGCTTCAAAGGTCAGCGGAGCAAGGGCAGGGGTTTGGGGACCATGGTTTAAGGGGACTTCTAAGTCAATTGGCAAAATAATTCTATTATGAAAACATTCTGCATCCCACTTTGAAATGTGGCGTCTGGGGTCTTAAATGCTAACAAGCGGCCATCTAACATACATCAATTGGTCTCAACCCACCTGCAGCAAAGGAGAATGAAGAACACCAAGGTCACACAATAACTAAGAGCCCAAGAGACAGAAAGGGCCACATAAACCAGAGACTTACATCATCCTGAGACCAGAAGAACTAGTTGGTGCCCGGCCACAACCGATGACTGCCCTGACAGGGAGCACAACAGAGAACCCCTGAGGGAGCAGGAGATCAGTAGGATGCAGACCCCAAATTCTCATAAAAAGACCATACTTAATGGTCTGACTGAGACTAGAGGAATCCCGGCGGTCATGGTCCCCAAACCTTCTGTTGGCACAGGACAGGAACCATCCCCGAAGACAACTCATCAGACATGAAAGGGACTGGACAGTGGGTAGGAGAGAGATGCTGATGAAGAGTGAGCTATTTATATCAGGTGGACACTTGAGACTGTGTTGGCATCTCCTGTCTGGAGTGGGGGTGGGAGGATAGAGAGAGTTGGAAGCTGGCAAAATTGTCACGAAAGGAGAGACTGGAAGGGCTGACTCATTAGGGGGAGAGCAAGTGGGAGTACGGAGTAAGGTGTATATAAACTTATGTGTGACAGTCTGACTTGATTTGTAAACGTTCACTTGAAGCTCAATAAAAGTTAATTAAAAAAAAAAGAAAATAACAGTATGCTGTGCAGTACTCAAAAGAGGGAATACAATGTATAGGTGGAATTCAGAATATTTAATAGATTTTGATAATTTTTAGAAAAAGGAGTATCAATTCCAATACAGGATTCAGAACCACAAGGAAAAATACAAGTAGAGGAGTAGACAGAACAAATACTGCTATCAACAGCATTTAATTCCCTTCTACTGCAGTCAATTTCTAGACATTTATTCAACTATGCTCAACGTACAAAGTCTGAACATTTTATTATTAAATAATTGGCCAATAACGTGGGTCAACATGAGGGAAAGGACCACAAATAATTCATTTTCCTCTGTTTTTTCCCCCCTGGAATACCTCCCAAAGAATGGAAGGAAACAACCTTTAAGTGGAGCCCCTTCCCTCTTGTCTGCAGCCCAGTCTACTACCAGACAACCCAGAGCCCTACCGCAGTTGCTAAAAGCCAGATACCCTAAACGATTTAAGATTGTTTAATCCCTTGTGGACACAGGAAATAAGCAGGAATTCAGGAAATAGGGTCTTTAGAGCTGATTCTGTGGTTCTACGGGTAAGTCACTAACCTTTTCTCCTGGAGCAAAGTTCGGTTTAAGGTATGAGACCACAGAAGTGGCCTGGTTACTTTTAATTGTGGTAGCACAAAGGTGAGTGGTGCCTTTGCCGACTATGTCTTCAAAGGTTGTCAACTTTCCCCTGCAAAGAAAATCTGTCTAAAAACTTAATGCCCGAGGCCAAAAACGCGACCTGGAGGCTGGAACCCGAATGCAGGGAAAGTGAAAGTAGAAGTTCCAAGGAAAGGGAGCAATGCACTGTTCTGCCTGAGAATTCGTCTCCGAGTTCTACTCTGACGAGGAAACCCTGTTTGGAAACTTCTGAGCCCAAGAGGAATGAATGTTGAGGGGAGGAAGCGAGAGCAGGGTCGCGTGTTTCCTTTGCTACTGTCGAAGCCGGGGAGCCCAGGAGTTCCCCCAAAAGGGCGGCTCTAGGAGAGCTCCTGGGACTCAACCATCTTCTCACCTGAATCGGCCTCTAACTCAGGCCAGTGACGGTCACAACGAGGTCGAAGAACCTAAACTTGCCGCACGCCTAGATCCCAGCCCTGGGGGAAACTTGGCAACGACGGACAAATTGGGCCCACGTCTGCCCCAGCAACTGAGGACCGTCTGTCTTTCGTTCCGCTGCTTCCAGTGCCCAGCTATCTTGCAGGTGCTGGGGTTTCCAAACGTCTTTCCTGAGAACATAAATAAGACCCCACCATTTCCACGTTTAAATTCACCTTTACCGTTTTTATGTTGTTGTTGCTGTTGTCTTAATGTCTGAGGAAACTTTAAATCTCGCTCCATTTTTATACTTAATTTCTACTCTTTTCAGTTTACTATGAACTTACGTTCAATTTCGATGTTCTAGCAATACTGAACAGTTATGTTCCAATTTCTAATAAAATGTGGGCATTTCTGTCTCCGTAAAAAAAAAAAAATGTTGTTGGAGTTTGGATTGGAATTGCATTGTATCTATAGATGGCTTTTGGTAGAGTAGACATTTTTATAATGTTAAATCTTCCTACCTATGAGCAAGGTATGTTTTTTCACTTATGTAGGCCTCTTTTGGTGTCTTGCATAAGTGTTTTTAGCTAAATATTTCTAAAAAGCCCATTATGTACCTCCCTAAATTCTGCAGTGGCTCTCCAGTGTCTAAAGAATAAAATTTAATCTCCCTTAGCTTGGTATTCAAGAATTTTCAGTAATTGAAAGATATGCTCACTGCCTTTTCTGGTTTTATGTTTTCCCTCAGGCTATTTCCTTCTGTCATTCCCACTTACCTCCATCTCTACCCCATTCTTCAAGCCTAAGTCAAGTGTTACCTTGTTAAGAAGATACTCCTGGTCCCCACACATGGATACTCCCTGCACAGATCCTACTCCTGGCTCTGGATTCTGATAATGTTTTGCTTTCTTTCACTTCTGCTCTGACACTTAGCACATTCTATTCTGTCTTCCTACTTACCATTGCTTCTTGCACTGTGTTAATCAGTGCCTTACATGCAGTGGGGACACAGTAAATATTTGCTGAACATGGTTGCTTGGTCAAAGTGTACTGCTTAAGGTTAGCGTCCTAATCTGGTAATAAATGGAGAAAAGTAGGTTTGTTACTGTATTATGTCTTAAATGGTATTTTTTAAAAAATACGAAAAAGAAAAAAAGCAAAATGTCAAGATGTTGTTATACAGTGGGTACTGAACTTGTTTTTTCTTTTTCTTTCTGTAACTGACCATAAAATTTATTTCCAGATTAAGCTAGCCATTGATTCTTCAGCATTATTGACTTTGGTTTTCCAACACTATGTCATAAAATGTGGTGCTTTCCTGTTGAATCCATGAGACCACTTACTCTGGTTGCCTTGAAACACATCATAGCAGTAGCTTCTCAGTTAGTGTGAGGGTTAAGGTTGTGTGTCTACATGACTGGGCCATGATTCTCAGTGGTTTGGCAGTTATGATGTAGTTTGGGAGTTGTATAATGACATGATCACCTCCATGATGAGATTTGATATGATGTGATCACCTCCATGATGGGATCTGCTATGAGTAGTCAAATACTTGAAAGGGAATTACCTTGGGGGTGCGGCCTGCATCCAATATAGGTAGACTTTCTGGCAAGGCTTGTGGGCTTTTGCTCACTCTGAATCCTGCAGCTGGCTCCTGTTCATTTCACATTCAGTTCTTCGGACTGGAGCTAGCAGCTTACCTGCCATCTTGGCTGCCGATCTTGGGATTCGTCAGTCTTCGCAGCCTGTAACCCAGAGCCCTGCTGTCTGACCTGCTGATCTTGGGTTTGCCAGCCTCTGCGGCTACATGAATAAGGACAGGCCTCTAGCCTGACCCATGGACTTGAGGCATTCCAGCCTGTTCAACTGCATGAGCCATTTCTTTGATATAAATCTATATATATTTATATGCTTTACTGGTTTTGCTTCTCTAGAGAACACAGCCTAAGTCAGTTAGCTTAGGACATATAAGTGTGTGTAAGAACACCAGGAAGAAATAGTCTGTTGCGCCTTATACTCCAGGCTAATCTGAGAACATCCGTGGGTTATTGGGTGGACATAGCATAAACACAAAGGAATGGATGTATTTAATTTCATTTTTAAAATCTGACTTACCTTAATTTTCAGTCCAGAATCTGGCAACTTCCCAGCTCCTTCATCACTGCTACCCAGGTCCAAGCCACTATCACCTCTCACTTGAATTCCTGTAAACAGCCTTCTAACTAGCCTCCTGATTCGACTTTTGCCCCTCACTCTTCTATAGTTTATTATCCACACAGAAGCCAGATGATCTAATAATGTCATTCTTCTGCTCAAAACCCTCCAGTGATTTTCCATTTCAGAGTAAAATATAAAATTTCCATTATGGTCCACAGGTCCCTACGTGATCTAATCCCGTGATAACTTTTTGACATCATCTCCTAACACTGTCTCCTTGAAACTCTTCATTACAGGCTCATTGTCATTTTTGCTATTCTTTGAACTCATGTACACTTTTGCCTCAGAGCCTTTGTACTTGCAGTTCCCACTGCCAGGAAAACTCTTCCCCAGATTCTCACTTGTCTCATTCTTCATTGCTGTTCAAAGGCTTATTTTTTCTCCTTTCTCATAGCAAAGAAGTCTCTAAAAACATTATACTTCCATCATTCTTTACCTACCTCCTTAGCATGCTTTATTCTACTACTGCAACATAGTACTTATTTGCATTTATATATCTTTGCGTGTGTGTGTGTGTATGTGTTCATTTGCACATTGGAGCCCTGGTGACACAGTGGTTAAGAACTGTGGCTGCAAACCAAAAGGTTGGCAGTTCGAATCCATCACCTGCTTCTTGGAAACCCTGTAGGGCAGTTCTACTCTGTCCTGTAGGGTTGCTATGAGTCAGAATCAACTCGGCGGGAACAGGTTTAGTTTGAATTTGTGTATCGTTTCTCTCCCTAACTAGAATATCAGCTCCATGAGGGCAGAGACTTTATCTGTTTTGCTCTCTGCTGTGTCTTCTGTGCTTAGGACTGTGCTTGGCACACAGTGAGCTCTCAACAAACACTTGTTAAATGATTGACTTCAGGGATAACTACTCCTACATAACTGGAATTGCCTCAGCCCAAATAAACATGTACTGATCTCTATCTCCCTTTGTATTAATACCTAGTGGTGCCAAGCGTGGGCGTTCCATTCCTCCCTAAGAGTGTGTAAGCTTTTTAAGGGCAGATACTATATCCTGAGTTACTGACTGATGTCTCAAGAGGAACCAGAGGGGAAGGATGATCTATGTCGCTGGGTGTTAAAAAGGCAGAGTAGTAATGGGCTTTTGTAGTCCTTTCCCAAACTGCATGATCCACATTTCTGCCCAACCTGATGGCAACTAAGAGAAAAGTTCATAATGTATCTTGTTAATGAACATTGCCAGATTTTTAAGGCTAGAGAATTCCTCTGGTAAATTTTTGTTCATATATTATATTCCCTCACAACAGGACCAATGAGCAACATCATGATAAATGGAGAAAAGATTGAAGTTGTCAAGGATTTCAGGGATTGCATTTTACTTGGATCCACAATCAACACCCATGGAAGCAGCAGTCAAGAAATCAAAATATGCATTGCATTGGGCAAATCTGCTGCAAAGGACCTCTTCAAAGTGTTGAAGAGCAAAAATGTCACCTTGAAGACTAAGGTGCGCCTGACCCAAGCCATGGTATTATCAATCACATCATATGCATGTGGAAGCCGGACAATGAATAAGGAACACCGAAGAAGAGTTGACGCCTTTGAATTGTGGTGATGGCAAAGAATATTGAATATTGCGCGGACTCCCAAAAGAACGAACAAATCTGTCTTGGAAGAAGTGCGGCCAGAATGCTCCATAGAGGCAAGGATGGCGAGACTGCGTCTTACATACTTTGGACATGTTGTCAGGAGTGATCAGTCCCTGGAGAAGGACATCATGCTTGGCAGAGTACAGGGTCAGTGGAAAAGGGGAAGACCTTCAACGAGGTGGATTGAAACAGTGGCTGCAACAATGAGCTCAAGCATAACAAGGATTGTAAGGATGGTGCAGGACCGGGCAGTGTTTTGTTCTGTTGTGCATGGGGTCGCTATGAGTCGGAACTGACTCAACGGCACCTAAAAACAACATTGTGTGATTTACTAGAAAGTCCATTTTGAAAGCTATTTCTCCACAAAAATAGGTGAGAGAGTGGAAAGAATTACTTTTTTGAAGGTTTGATCAGAACATTTGGAGAGATGTGAAGGGTAGCCAAGGATTCTTTCATCTGCTGGCAATAAAGTCTTTTGGACCCTTTAACTGATTTGATCAAATCTTCGGAAGAGCTGGTACTGCTATTAATATTAAGAGGGTATTTTTTTTTTATTCTGCTAAGGAAAGCTGAGGAGATATTTTAAAATCGAGTTTCCTTCCTAAGATGTTTTGGTGGCTACAGATCTATACATCAGCGGTCATAATAGAAGGTTTTTCTTTCGTTTCTTACCAGACTAGGCCAATGGCAAGAAGGATATAAAGGCTTTCACTTATCATTATTGACTCATAGATTTGTAATGCTACAAGGGCAACAAATGGGCCTAGTGTTTCAATGTCTCTACTGAAAGAAAAAGAGTGAAAACCATGGTGACATGTACAATAAAAAATAACTTTTTAAGCTTACTTCTTGAGTGCCCTGTTTGCACCAACATTGTTAATGAGAACAGAGAAGCATTAAATAAGGACTACAGGTGTTGTCTTATGGGATTGGTATTTAATTCATGCAATAAAGCACTAACATACATTTTCATGGATAATTACAACACTGAATCACCAATGAAACCTAGTAATTTTTAAAAATCTTTTAAGTTACTACCAGATGTGCAAGCTTTGGGATAATTCTTCTCAGTTTCTCACCAACAAATGCATGCCATTTGTTTTCTTAATTTCAATTGAATTTTTTAAATCTAAAGTGAAAAGAAGTTGTGTGGCAATAAAATGGTATCCAGAAAAATAAAACCACTGCTCATTTCACATTTATAAGCTTGTGTTTGGTCATCATAAAGCTACCAGCCTCTCAGACTCATAACCTCTCTATTGTGCTGAATATCTGAAATTTAGCTCTAAAAAGATCCTAGAAATCAGATACAGGACTTTCCCTTAGGAAAATTTAAAAAATAGAATAAAATGACATCTAATTGTGTTTCCCCACATTAATTTCCCTTAGAGTTGGGGGAGCCATTTTCCCAGGTCTGGCCTCTCCTTCCATGAACATTTACCCAGCCCTTGGCCACTCAGGAAAGATGACTATCATTTTCCCCTCTCCCACCCATTGAATTTTGTGGGCCTCTTTTTTTTTCCTATCCAGTTAGGATAGAGTCATTTGACATCACAGAGATGGACTTGAATATTTTGGATGAATCTTGTGCAGTTATGTTTTCAAATTATTCATTGTAACACTGGATCACAAAATCAACATTAAATATTAAACCACCATTAAAAAGTGGAATAGAATAGAAAATACCAGAGTACGTAGCATGTAGTATGGATAAATGTTACTTCAAGAAGGGTTTTGTTATACACACACATGCACACCTACATCAACACATGTAACTATGTCAAATATGGAACTGCCAAACTAATTTCAACAGTGCCTGCACCATTTTTACATCCCCACAAGTGGTATATGAGGGTTACAATTTTTCCACATCCTTACATCATTTGTTATATCCTTTTCTTATTATACTTGTTTGTAATCATACTAGTGGGTGTGAAGTGGTATCTCATTGTGGGTTTCATCGGCATTTTCCCTAATGAATAATAATGTTGAGCATCTTCTCATGTGCTTATTGGCCATTTGTATATCTTTGGAGAAATGTCTACTCAGAACCTTTGCCCATGTATTAATTGAATTGTCTTCATTATTGAGTTACAAGAGCTCTGGGTACTAGATCCTTATCAGATATATGATTTGGAAATATTTTCTCCCATTCTGTGGTTGTCTTTTCACTCTCTTGATGGTGTCCTTTAGCACACAAAAGTTTTTAATTTTGATGAAGTCCAATTTATTGATTTTTTCCTTTGGTTGTTTCTGCTTTTGCTCTCATATCCAAGAAAACATTGCATACTCCAAGGTCATAAAGATTTACCCCCTCTTTTCTTCCAAGAATAATATAGTTTTAACTTTTACACTTATGTCTTAGATTCATTTTCAATTGATTTTTGTATATGAGTAAGATAGGGGTCCAAGTTCATTCTTTTGCATGTAGATATCCAGCTGTCTCAGCACCATTTGTTGAAAAGATTATTCTTTCACCATTGAGTGGTCTTGACACTCTTGTCAAAAATCAATTGAGCATAGGTATATGAGTTTACTTCTGTACTCCCAATTCTATTCCATTGATCTATATGAAAAAAAAATTTTTTTTTTATATGTCTATCCTTATACCAGTACCACATTCTCTTGATTACTGTAGATTTGTAAGAGTTTTTGAAATCAGGAAGTGTGATTTCTCCAATTTTGTTCTTCCTTTTCAAAATTGTTTTGGCTATTATGGGTCCCTTGAAAGTCTATGGAAACCCTGGTGGCACAGTGGTTAAGTGCTATGGCTGCTAACCAAAGGGTCGGCAGTTCGAATCTGCTCCTTGGAAACTCTATGGGGCAGTTCTACTCTGTCCTATAGGGTTGCTATGAGTCGGAATCGACTCCACGGCACTGGGTTTTTGGTTTTGAAATTCTATGTGATTTTAGCTTCACCTTGCTCTTTCTATATAAAAAAAATGCAGCTGAAATTTTAAAAGGGATTGTGTTGAATCTGTAGATTGATTTGGGGAGTATTGCCATCTTAACAATATTAGATCTTCCAGTTCATGTACATGGGGTATCATTCCATTTATTGAGGTCTTCTTTAATTTCTTTCAACAATGTTTTGTAGTTTTCAGTGTACAACTCTTGCACTTCTTTGGTTAAACTTATTTCTTAGTATTTCATAAATGAAATTGCTTTCTTAATTTCCTTTTCAGGTTGTTTATTACTAGTGCACAGAAATATGACCGATTTCTGTGTATTGACCTTGTATCCTGGAACCTCATTTATTAGCTCTAACAGTTGTGTGTGTGTGTGAGTTCTTTAGGGCTTTCTATACATAAGATCATGTCATCTGCAAATAGGGATAGTTTTAATTCTTCATTTTCAATACAGATGCCTGTTATATCTTTTTTTATTGCCTAACTTCCCTGGCTAGAACCTCCAGTACAGTGTTAATAGCAGTGGTGACGATGGACAGTAAGATTCCTGATCTTAGGAGGAATCCTTTCAGACTGTTGCCATTAAGTATGATGTTAGCTGTGTGTTTTCGTAGATGTCTTTTATGAGATTGAGGAAGTTCCCTCCTATCCTTATTTTTTTGGAATTATTGGGTTTTGTCAAATGATTTTTCTGCATCTATTGAGATGATCATGTGATTTGGGCACTTAATTTTATTAATATTGTGTATTACATTGATGGATTTTCATATGTTGAACTAACCATGCATTCCTGGGATATATCCCATTTGGGCATTATGCATAGTCTTTTCAATATGCTGGTGGATTCAGTTTGCTAGTATTTTGTTCATAACATTTACATTATGTATTCATAAAGAATATCGATCTATAGTTTTCTTTTTACGTGAAATCTTTGTCTGGTTTTGGCATCAGGATAATTGTAACCTCATAGAATAAGAAAGTTTTCTTTCTCTTCTATATTTTGGAAGAGTTTTTTGTGAAAAATTAGTGTTAATTCTTTTAAAAATATTTGATAGACTTTACGAGTGAAGTTATCTGATCCTGGGCTTCTCTTTGTGTGAAGTTTTCTGATTACTAATTCAATATCTTCACATGTTATAGTTATATCCAGATTTTCTATTTCTTCTTGATTCAGTTTTGGTAGTTTATGTGTTTCTAGAAATTTTTCCATTTTATCTAGGTTATATAATTTGTTGATGCACAATTGCTCATACCACTCCCTTATAATTCTTTCCATTCTTGTAAGGGTACTAGTATCTTCCTGCTTTCTTTCTTGATTTTAGTAATTTCAGTCTTCTTTCTTTTTTTTCGGTCAGTCAGTATAGCTAAGGGTTTGGCAATTTTGTTGAACATTTCAAAAATCAACTTTTGCTTTGTTGATTTTCTTTATTGTTTTTCTGTTCTCTATTTCATTTTTCATATTTACACTCTAATCTTTATTATTTCCTTCCTTCTGTTGGTTTGGATTTAGTTTGCTCTTCTTTTTCTATTTTCTTAAGATAGAGAGTTAGATTTTTTAATTTGAGATCTTTCTTCTTTTTATAATGTAGGTTGTTACAACTATAAATTCCCCCCTGAACAGTGCTTTTGCTGCATCCCATAATTTTTGGTATGTTTTATTTTTATTTTCTTTCATCTTAAAGTATTTTCTAATGTCTCTTGTGATTTCTTCTTTGACCTGTTGATTTTAGGAGTGTGTTGCTTAATTGCCACATATTTGTGAATTTCCCAAATTGTCTTCTGTTATTGATTTCTAGCTTCATTCCACTGTGGACAAGAACATACTTTTTATAATTCCAATTCTTTTAAATTTATTGAGACTTCTTTTATGCCCTAACATATGGTCTATCCTGGAAAATGTTTCATGTGCACTTGAAAAAAAAATGTGCATTCTGCTGATGTTGGATGAAGTGTATAGATGTCTGTTAGGTCTAGCTGGTTTGTAGTTTTCTTCAAATCTTTTATTTCCTTGCTGACCTTCTGTCTAGGTATTTTGTTTGTTTCAATCCATCATTGAAAGTGAGGTATTGGAGTCTTCAACTATTATTGTTTATTTGCCTATTTCTTCCTTTGATTCTGTCAGTTTTTGCTTTGGGACTTTGTTATTAAGTGCATATATGTTTATGATTGTTATATCTTCTTGGTGAGTTGACCCTTTTGTCATTATAATATGTCCTTTTCCCTCAAGTAACAATTTTTGTCTTAAAGTCTCTTTTGTCTAATATAAATATAGCTACTCCAGCTCTCTTTTGCTAGCTGTTTGCATGTAATATTTTTTTCCATCCTTTTACTTTCAACTTATTTGTGTATTTGAATCTAAAGTGTGTGTCTTGTATGTTGCTATAGTTGGAGTTTTTTTTTTTTTTAATCCATCTGTCAATCTCTTCCTTTTATTTGGAAAATTTAATAAATTTACCTTTAATGTAATTATGCAATTACTGGTTGTTGTTTGCTGTTGGTTGCTGCTGAGTCAATTCTGACTCATGGATAAGTTAGGATTTATGTCTGCCATTTTGCTATTTGTTTTCTGTATGGCTTATATCTCTTGATCCTCAGTTCCTCCATTATTATAGTGTTCCATTTTAATTCCCTTGTTCTTTCTTTTACAATTTTTGTGTTACCATTTTGAAGTTACCATTAACATTTTAATTTATACAATCTATCTTGAATTAATAACAACTTAATTTCAGAAGTATATAAAAACATTGCTCCTATATAGTCCCATTTCTCCTTCCTTTATGTTGTTATTGTCAAAAATTACATCTTTATGACAGTGTTCCCACGCACTTAGATTTATAATTATTGTTTTGTGCAATTGCCTTTCAAATCAGGTAAGAAAAGAAAGGAGTTACAAACCAAAAATACATATATACTGTTTTTTATATTTACCTGTTGTTACCTTTACCAGTGCTCTATTTATTCATGTGGATTCTAGTTACTGTCTATTGTTCTTTCCTTTAAGCCTGAAGTACTTCTCTTGATATTTCTTGTAGGGCAGATCTACAGGAGATGGACTTTTAGTTTTCTTTATCTGAAAATGTCTTAATTTCTCCTCTATTTTTGGAGGATAGTTTTGCCAGATATGGAATTCTGGTTGACACTTCTTGTCTTTCAACATTTTGAATGTCATTCCACTGCCTTCTGGCCTCCACAGTTTCTGACGAGAAATCAACTGTTAATTTTATATAGGATTCCTTTTTATGTGATGATTTACTTCTCTGTAGGTGCTTTCAATATTCTTTGTCTTTCAAGTTTTTGAATATGATGTGTCTCAGTGTCTATGTCTTTGAGCTTATTACCTTACTCGCAGTTGGTTGAGCTTTCTGGATCTGCAGATTAATGTTTTTCACTAAATTTGGAAAAAATTTTCATCTTTATTTCTTCCAATATCTTTCTGTCTTTTTTCTCTCTCCTCTCCTTCTGGAATTCCCATTATGCATATGTTGTTATGCTCAATGGGTCCCACAAGTCTCTGAGGTGCTACTCATTTTTCAACATTCTTTTGTCTCTGTTCTTCAGGCTAGATAATATCAATTGACCCATCTTTAAGTTCTGTGATTGTTTCTGCTCAAATATGCCATCAAACACCTCTAATGAATTTTTCATTTCAGTTATTTTACTTTTTAAATTCCAGAATTTCTATTTGGTTCCTTTTTATAATTTCTCTTTTTTTATATCTTCCATTTGGTAAAACAATGTTTTCATGCTTTCCTTCTTTCTTTTTTTTAGTTATTTAGACATTATGTCCTTTAGTTCCTTGAACATATTTAAAATAGCTGCTTTGTCTAACAAGTCCAATGTCTGAGTTTCCTCAAGGACTCTTTCTAGTGATTGCTTATTTTCCTGTATATGGATCATGCTTTCTTACTTCTTTGTATATCTTGTAATTTTTTTTTTGTTGAAAATTGGATATTTCAAATAGTATAATGTGACAACTTGAAAATTAATTTTCCCCCTACCCCAGCATTTGTTTTTGTTGCTTTTTTCTTTTTATATAGCATATATTTTATTAGTTTATACTAATACATTCTCATATTAAAAGGTAATTTAGTGGAAGACCCTTCCTTTTGATATTTGAATCATCTGATAACACAAAACTCTACATTAAGAAAAATCCTCATTAGATAGCATAAGAACAAAAAAAGACAAGTTAAACACAATTTTTTCCCTTTCTTACAGGTGCACATTGAAGTGGACCTAATTTGGTTTTCTTTTTAAAACTCTCCAAAGACAAAAGTAGATTAAAACCTAATTAGAATGAATCTTAAAATTGTTTATGAAATTACTGGTCTCTGGAACCATTTTCTGTTGTTTTGATGCAGGTACTTCTCTGTCTGTGTCTTCTCTTGCTTTCTCACTGATCCAGCTGCACCATTTTCATCACATTCATCATCACTATCAAATTTAGTTTTTTTTTTTTTTTTGCCCTGAAACCGTACTTTTCCTTTAGCAGACTCAGCCTGGGCAAATTTATGTCCCTTGTCTTTCCCTTTAAATTTGTGACCTTTTGACTTTTATTTGTTTAGGGATTCTTGTTAATCTTCCATGAATTTTTTTCAATGCTGCTTTTTCCTCCTCTCCTTCTAGTACTTTCCACGTCACTTCTTTGTTCCTTAATTGTAGGTTACCATTACTTGCGTCTTTGGCTTTACCCAGTGCTTCTTTAGCTTTTTCTTTAAATAGAATTATTCTCTCTTTTGTTCCTCTGACAAAGTCTATCCATTTTATTAATCCATAATTTGAGAAAAGGTTGTGCAAATCTTCCCTACAGGTCTAATAATCTCTCACCTGAAAATCTCAGCAAGCAGTCCATCTTTTCTTCTAGAGATTTCATTTCAGCATCTTCTGCTAACTACTGTTTTTCTTCTTGCACTTGTTTAGCTCATAATTTAACTTCTAGTTTATTTTGCTTTCTTTTTTCATTCATTTTTGCAAAGTAGTCTTCCTTGAAAAGTGTTAGCAAATCTTTGTCTTTGTACTTCTGGCCAGGGATATCTACAAACTTCTTAGCAGATTCAGTGCTATCAAACACCACAAATATTGATCCCTTAAATGCTTTGTGCAATGTTCTTCTCATTAGAATACTTAGTACTTCACCTTTGCCTTCTAACCATTCTTTTATGTCACTGAAGTTTGCATCAGTTGTGAAGCCTTAATATAAACAAATCTGTTTTTTAAAATAATTTTTATACTCATCAATCACTTCATGGAGGGATTTTCTTGGAGATCTTCTGATTTTAGTTTAATCTTCACTTATTTCCATGAGTTATACTTTTGATTTGCTCAATGCTTTACTATTACATTAAAGTCTGTTGTTAGACAGTTTAGCCTGTTGAATTTTATCATTATTTCCAAAGGTACCCAGCCTTCATCCAGTTTGATCTGTTCCTTTAAAAACTTGTCCCATGGAAAATTAAACTCACCAAAATAATACTCAATTGGATGACAGATTTTGGCCTGCAGTGCAGCCATCTTTCACTATCACCATTTTCCACCATTGTTGCTAGCTGAACATTTTCCTTTATGATTCTGGTCCTGCAGAGGTGCTCCACAAGATCAAAAGTGGCAACAGCAATGTGCAGACTTCCCTATTATTGTTTCTTCTTCTAGTTGTTGTTTATTTAGTGACTCTTCTGAACTAATTCTGTAAATTTGTCATCTGTGGCCACACAAGTTTCTACCTGATTAGCTTATTGATTCACTAGTGATTGGACAGAGTGTTCCTTAAATGCCTGCAACCAAAGAGTCTCCCAGTCTTTTTCTAGGGGCTTTGTGTATGGGGGGGTGTGTCTTCAACACTGTTCTAAGCAGTTTACAACTCTACCTTAGCCTTCACTTCTTGCTTGTGTGGAGCCTCAAATTTAGTCAGAGTTGAGAGATTATGGCCTTCTCAGGTCTTTCTGGGCATGTGCAAAACCTACACATGTGCATGGACTTCTAGACTCTCAGGAATATGCCAGAGTTTTTCAAAGCCCCAGTGGACATCTCATTCCTCAACTTTTCCTTTTAGTCTCCCTGGCTGCTCTATTGTTTTTCCCCAACTTTTATCTATTACTTAAGTAAACCCTGATGTTAAAATATTTAATAAACTCCCCCTTCTCTTCCCTGGGGGGAAAATTTTAGCATTGGATGAATTTGAGTGAGGTCAAATAAAGACAAACCTTTCAAGTGAGGTCTTCCATGGAACCACTAGACATGTCAGATAATGAGCCTTAACTGGGAATAAAGCTTTGAAAGGTCTCCAGGCCCACTCTGCTTCCTCCAGTACTGGGAATGTGAGCTCTTATTTTTTTTAAGATTGCCACAGAACTGAGGAGTAAAAGGTGTTACTATAGCAAGTTAAAATGCCATAAAGCTCATTGTTCTTATTGAGATTGAGGCATTTTTCTTAACTAGACTCTCCCCATGTTGCGGCAAGACTTTGGTTATTTTCCAGAATACTGAAAAAAGTTGACTTTGACAAATTTTGTCAGTTTTTTCTTTGCTTTTATGGAGGGGCAAATTTTTGATATTCTTTACTCCACCATTTTTGGTGACATCACTCCTGTATTATCTTTTTTTTTTAAGTTTAGACCTGCCAGTAATTTTTGTTTAACCTTGTTTAGAGATTGCATTCCTTGACCCGAGAAAACACAGTAGAAAAAGGAAGAAAGTGCACACAAGAGATACCCTTGCAAAAATACTACCCTTCCTGGAAGTCTGTTGAGAGCACTCACTGTAGGAAATCAAATGTAATCAGAACATTCAACCCTACAAAAATACGTCACTTTCCCCTGAATGTGGATTCCTTGAGGAAACTATGAAAACCATGTATTACTAGGAAACATTAGTTCTTAACAAGTTCGAGAAAGACAAAAAGAAAAGAAATGTTGAATTTTGTGCCATAGGTGCAATGTACCCCACCCCTAGTAATATGGAAATGGTAACTTAGTGAAGATGTGCCCTCATTGCTTTTGCTCATTTACTGTTTGTCCAAATTAGGTCTTTAACTCTACAAATCTTTGTTTTCTGCATTTCCCATTGTGCTATAAAAAGGTTGAGATAGTTATTCCATGTATGTGCTAACTTTTGCAAGAAGAAAGTAAAATAAATGTTTTCTTATGACTGACAAATAGTACCCATTTGATGCACATACCTCTAAAGTTAGGATTGGAACTTCAAGAAATTGGTATTCATGGTAGCATATATGGTGTTTCTTCTATTGAAACACAGCACATTTGGATAGATAGCTTCCTTTGAGTCAACTTGACTCATGTAACCTCATGTATGACAGAACAAAATGTTACCCGGTCCTTTGTCATTCTCAAGATCTCGGGCATGTTTGAGTCGATCATTGCAACTATTGTGCCAATCCCTCTCACCGAGGGTCTCTCTAACCCTCACTGGCCCTCTAGTTCACCAACATGATGCCATCCTCCAGTGAATGATCCTTCCTAATGACGTTTTCAAAGCAAACCAGTCAGACAATGTTCTGTTGCTATCCCTAAGGTTTTTATTTTCTGATTTTCTGAAATAAATCTCTAGGTCGTTCTTCCTCATATTTGTTAGTCTGGAAGCTCTGCTGAAACCTGTCCACCACGGTTGACTCTGCTGGTATTTGAAATACCTGGGGCATAGCTTGCAGCATCATAGTAACACACAAGCCACAACAGTATGACAAACTGACAGATGGGTGGTGGATTTGAGTTAATAGGAAAGTTTTATATAGAACACATGTGTATACTTTCAAACCCATCTTTGAAGGAACCCTTATTATCTTTTCACAAATCATCTTATATTGAAACATGATCCATATTTTTTAAGCAGTGACAATGTTAACCATTTGTACTTTTTGTTTAGGTAATCTAACTATGGACTGGAATGGATTGTCAATAAAAAATCTTTACTTTTGAAGCCATATTTGATAAGCCATATTATTATTCATTCAGACAATCTCATTGGAAAAGAAATAAAATTAAGAAATTAAATTTAAAAGTCTATATCAACATTTCCAGAATCAGAGACACATAGAATCATAGATATACATGACAGTTTAAAGACGGTAAATTATGTAGAAATAAGGTCCCCCCAAAAAAGAAATTTCTGCCTAGAAGGGTTTATTATTGTTAGATGTCATCAAGTTGGTCCCAACTCATAGTGACCCTATGTACAACAGAACAAAACACTGTGTGTCCTGTGCCATCCTCACCATCTTTGCTGTGTTTGAGCCCATTGTTACAGCCATTGAGTCAATCTATCTCATTGAAGGTCTTCTTTTTTTTTGTCGACCCTCTACTTTACCAAGCATGATGTCCTTCTTCAGAGACTGGTCCCTCCTGATAACGTGTCCAAAGAACATGAGATGAAGTCTCACCATCCTCACTCCTGAAGAGCATTCTGACTGTACTTCTTCCGAGACAGACTTTCATTCTTCTGGCAGTCCATGGTATATTCAATATTCTTCTCCAACATCATAATTCAAAGGCATCAATTCTTCTTCAGTCTTCCTTATTCATTGTCCAACTTTCACATGCATATGAGACAATTGAAAATACCGTGGCTTGGGTCAGGCACACCTTAGTCCTCAAAGTGACATCTTTGCTTTTTAACATTTTAATGAGGTCTTTTGCAGCAGATTTGTCCAATTCAATGTGTTGTTTGATTTCTTGATTGCTGCTTCCATGGGCGTTGATTGTGGATCCAGGTAAAATGAAGTCGCTGTCAACTTCAATCTTTTCTCCATTTATCATGTGCATTTTCATGAATCATATATCATTCTTCATTTCTTGGTCCAGTTGTCAGGATTTTTGTTTTCTTTATGTTAAGATGTAATCCAAGCTGAAGATTGTAATCTTTCATTCTTTTCAGTCTTTAGAAAATATATATATATAATGCTGAAATTTCAACACATAAGCCATTTCAAGTCAGAATTAAGACTGACATAGAAATGAACCAAATTCTATTTATCTTTCTTTGAAGAAGCTCTAAGCTTAGAAAAAAAAAAAAAAGCTTAGAATAAACTGTCAAATTGCCCTACCTTGGATTTCTTTATCAGTTTTTGAAAAAGTTTGTATTCTGCTTTAAGTGAAAGTTTACAAATCAAATCAGTCTCTCATACAAAAATTTATATACTCCTAATTGCTCTCCCCCTAATGAGACAGCCCGCTCCTTCCCTCCACTCTCTATTTTCGTGTCCTTCTGCCAGCTACTAACCCCCTCTGCCCTCTCATCTCCCCTCCAGATAGGAGAAGTCAACATAGTCTCAAGTGTCTACTTGGGCCAAGAAGCTCACTCTTCACCAGCATCTTTTTCTATCCCATTGTCCAGTCCAATCCCTGTCTGAAGAGTTGGCTTTGGGAATGGTTCCTGTCTTGGGCTAACAGAAGGTCTGAGGGCCATGACCATCGGGGTCCCTCTAGTCTCAGCCAGGCCATTAAGTCTGGTATTTTTATGAGAACTTGGGGTCTGCATCCCACTGCTCTCCTGCTCCCTCAGTGGTTCTCTGTTGTGTTCCCTGTCAGGGCAGTCATGGGTTGTAGCCGGGCACCATCTAGTTCTTCTGGTCTCAGGATGATGTAGTCTGTTGGGCTCATAATTTCCTTGTGTCCTTGGTGTCCTTCATTCTCCTTGTTCCAGGTGGGATGAGACAAATTGATGCATCTTAGATGGCCGCTTGCTAGCATTTAAGACCCCAGATGCAACTCTCCAAAGTGGGATGCACAATGTTTTCTTAATAGATTTTATTATGCCAATTGACTTAGATGACCCTTGAAACCATGCTCCCTAAACCCCTGCCCCTGCTATGCTGGCCTTCGAAGCATTCAGTTTATTCAGGAAACTTCTTTGCTTTTGGTTTAGTGCAGTCGTGCTGACTTCGCCTGTATTGTGTGCTGTCTTTCCCTTCACCTAAAGTAGTTCTTATCTACTGTCTAATTAGTGAATACCCCTCTTCTTCCCATCCTCCCTCCCGCTTCTTGTAACCATCAAAGGATATTTTCTTCTCTGTTTAAACTATTTCTCGAGTTCTTGTAATAGTGGTCTTATACAATATTTGTCCTTTTGCAACCGACTAACTTCACTCAGCACGATGCCTTCCAGATTCCTCCCTGTTATGAAAGGTTTCACAGATTCATCACTGTTCTTTATTGATGTGTAGTATTTCATTGTGTGAATATACCATAATTTATTTATCCATCCATCTGTTGATGGGCACCTTGGTTGTTTCCATGTTTTTGCTATTGTAAACAGTGCTGCAGTGGACATGGGTGTGCATATATCTGTTCGTGTAAAGGCTCTTATTTCTCTAGGATATATTCCAAGGAATAGGATTGCTGGATCGTATGGTAGTTTTATTTCTAACCTTTTAAGGAAGTGCCAAATCAATTTCCGAAGTGGTTGTAGCATTTTATATTCCCACCAGCAGAGTATAACTGTTCTGGTCTCTCCACAACCAGTCCAACATTTATTTTTTTGTATTTTTGGGGTTAATGTCAGCCTTGTTGAAGTGAGATGGAATCTCATTGTAGTTTTGATTTGCATTTCTCTAATGGCTGATGATCGTGAACATTTCCTCATGTATCTGTTAGCTGCCTAAATGTCTTCTTTAGTGAAGTGCCTGTTCATATCCTTTGCCCATTTTTTAATTGGGTTATTTGTCTTTTTGCAGTTGAGTTTTTGCAGTATCATGTAGATTTTAGAGATCAGGAGCTGATTGGAAATGGCATAGCTAAAAACTTTTTCCCAGTCTGTAGGTAATCTTTTTACTGTTTTGGTAAAGTCTTTGGATGAGCATAGGTGTTCGATTTTTAGGAGCTCCCAGTTATCTAGTTTTTCTTCTGCATTGTTAGTAATGTTTTGTATACTGTCTATGCCATGTATTAGGGCTCCTAACGTTGTCCCTATTTTTTCTTCCATGATCTTTATTGTTTTAGATTTTATATTTAGGTCTTTGATCTATTTTGAGTTTGTTTTCGTGCATGGTGTGAGTTATGGGTCTTGTTTCATTTTTTTTTTTGCTGACAGATATCCAGTTATGCCAGCACCATTTGTTAAAGAGACTGTCTTTTCCCCATTTAACTGTTTTGGGGGCTTTGTCAAATATCAACTGCTCATATGTGGATGGATTTATGTCTGGATTCTCAATTCTGTTCCATTGGTCTATGTATCTGTTATTTTACCAGTACCAGGCTGTTTTGATTACTGTGGTGGTATAGTGGGTTCTAAAATCCGGTGGTGAGGCCTCCTGCTTTGTTCTTCATTTTCAGTAATGCTTTACTTATCTGGGGCCTCTTCCCCTTCCATATGAAGTTGGTGATTTGCTTCTCCATGTCATTAAAAAAGTCATTGGAATTTGGATGGGAATTACACTGTATCTATATATGGCTTTTGGTAGAATAGACATTTTTACAATGTTAAGTCTCCCTACCCATGAGGAAGGTATGTTTTTCCACTCACGTAGGTCTGTTTTGGTTTCTTGCAGTAGCGTCTCGTAGTTTTCTTTGCATAGTCCTTTTATGTATCTGGTAAGATTTATTCCTAAGTATTTTATCTTCTTGGGGCTACTGTAAATGGTATTCATTTGGTGATTTCCTCTTCCATGTTCTTTTTTTGGTAGAGGAATCTAACTGATTTTTGTACGTTTATCTTGTATCCTGATGTTCTGCTAAACTCTTCTATTAGTTTCAGTAGCTTTCTTGAGGATTCCTTAGGGTTTTTTGTGCATAAGATCATGTCATCTGCAAATAAAGATACTTTTACTACTTCCTTACCAATCTGGATGCCCTTTATTTCTTTATCTAGCCCAATTGCTCTGGCTAGGACCTCTAGCACAATATTGAATAAGAGTGATGATAAAGGGCACCCTTGTCAGGTTCCCTATCTCATGACGAATGCTTTCAAACTCTCTCCATTTAGGATGATATTGGCTATTGACTTTGTATAAAACAAACAAACAAAACCCAGTGCTGTCGAGTTGATTTCGACTCACAGCGACTCTGTAGGACAGAGTAGAACTGCCCCATAGAGTTTCCAAGGAGTGCCTGACAGATTCGAGCTGCCGACCCGTTGGTTAGCAGCCGTAGCACTTAACCACTCCACCACTGGGGTTTCCTTGGCTTTGTATAAATGCCCTTTATTTTGTTGATGAATTTTCCTATTTTGCTGAGAGTTTTTATCATGAATGGGTGTTGCACTTTGTCAAATGGCTTTTCTGTATCATTTGATAAAATCATGTGATTCTTGTCTTTTGTTTTATTTATATGATGGATTACATTAATTGTGTTTCTAATGTCCAACCATTCCTGCATACCTGGTATGAATCCTACTTGGTCATGGTGAATTGTTTTTTTGGTGTGTTGTTGAATTCTACTGGCTAGAATTTTGTTAAGGATTCTTGCATCTAAGTTCATGAGGGATATAGGTCTGTAATTTTTTTTTTTGTGGTGTCTTTACCTGGGTTTTGTATCAGGGACATACTGGCTTCGTAGAATAAGTTTGGGAGTATTTCTTCCTTTTCTATGCTCTGGAATACCTTTAGTAGTAGTGGTGTTAATTCTTCTCTGAAAGTGTGGTAGAACTGTGCAGTGAAGCCAACTGGGCGAGGGCTTTTTTTTTGTTGGGAGTTTTTTGATTACCTTTTCAATCTCTTCTTTTGCTAAGGGTCTGTTTAGTTGCTCTACCTCTGTTTGTGTTAGTATAGGTAGGTAGTGTGTTTCTAGGAATTCATCCATTTCCTCTATGTTTTCAAATTTGTTAGAGTACAATTTTTTCTGATATGATTCTTTTAATTTCAGTTCAGTCTGTTGTAATATCGCCCATCTCAATTCTTATTCTGGTTGTTTGGTTCCTCTCCTGTTTTTCTTTCGTCAGTTTGGCCAGCGGTTTATCAATTTTGTTGGTTTTTTCAAACAACCAGCTTTTGGTCTTGTTAATTCTTTCAACTGTTTTTCTGTTTTCTATTTCATTTGGCTCTGCTCTAATTTTTATTATTTGCTTTCTTCCTGGGCCCAAGGGTTTCTTTTGTTGCTCTCTTTCTATTTGTTCAAGTTGTAGGGATAGTTCTTTGATTTTGGCCCTTTCTTCTTTTTGGATGTGTGCATTTATTGATATAAATTGACCTCTGAGCACTGCTTTCGCTGTGTCCCAAAGGTTCTGATAGGAAGTGTTTTCATTCTCGTTGGATTCTATGAATTTCTTCATTCCATCCGTAATGTCTTCTAAAATCCAGTCTTTTTTGAACAGGGTATTGTTCATTTTCCAAGTGTTTGATTTTTTTTCCCTTCCTTTTCTTTTATCGACTTCCACTTTTACAGCCTTATGGTCAGAGAAGTTGCTTTGTAATATTTCAATGTTTTGGATTCTGCTAAGGCTTGCTTTATGACCTAATATGTGGTCTATTCTAGACAATGTTCTATGTGCACCAGAAAAGAAAGTACACTTTGCAGCTGTTGGGTGGAGTGTTCTGTATATATCTATGAGGTCAAATTGGTTTATTTTTTCCCTTAGATCTTCCATGTTTTATTGAGCTTCTTTCTGGATGTCCTGTCCTTCACTGAAAGTGTTGTGTTGAAGTCTCCTACTATTACTGTGGAGCTGTCTATCTCAATTTTCAGTGCTCTCAGAGGTCGTTTTATGTATCTTGCAGCCCTGTCATTGGGTGCATAAATTTTTAAATTGGTTATATCCTCCTGTTATATTAAAAGGGACAATAGTCCCTTTAATCATTATATAGTGTTCTTCCTTATCCTTTATGATATATTTAACTTTAAAGTCCATTTTGTCAAAAATTAATGTTGCCACTCCTGCTCTTTTTGATTGTTGTTTGTTTGATATATTTTTCCATCCTTTGAGTTTTAGTTTGTTTGTGTCTCTAAGTCTAAGGTGTGTCTCTTGTAGGCAGCATGTAGATAGATTGTGTTTTTTAATCCGTTCTGCCACTCTCTGTCTCTTTATTGGTGCATTTAGTCTATTTACATTCAGCATAATTATGGATAGGTATGAATTTAGTGCTATCATTTTGATGTCTTTTTTTTGTGTGTTGTTGACAGTTTCTTTTTCCCACTTACTGTTTTTGTGTTGGATAGATTATCTTTATATATTGTCTTTTCCTCATATTCATTGTTGATTTTGTGTCTTCTGAGTCTCTATTTTTTTTCTTGCATTTTATTTTGATGTGTAGGATAGTTTGTCTCCTTTGTGGTTACCTTATTACTTACCCCTGTTTTCTAATTTTTAACCTAACTTTAATTTTGTTGTATCACCTTGCCTTCCTCTACGTATGAAAGATCTATGAGTACAGTTTTACAGTTCTTAGTCCCTCTTTATTGTTTTAATGTTGTCTTCTTTGTTTAAAATAATTTTTATTGTGCTTTAAGTGAGAGTTTACAAATCAAGTCATTCTCTCACACAAAAACCCATATACACCTTGCTACACACTCCCAATTACTCTCCCCCTAATGAGACAGCCTGCTCTCTCCCTCCACTCTCTCTTTTCATGTCCACTTCTCCAGCTTCTAGCTCCCTCTACCCTCTCATCTCCCCTCCAGGCAGGAGATGCCAACATAGTCTCAAGTGTTCACCTGATCTAAGAAGCTCACTCCTCACCAGCATCCCTCTCCAACCCATTGTCCAGTCCAATCCATGTCTGAAGAGTTGGGTTCAGGAATGCTTCCTGTTCTGGGGCAACAGAAGGTCTGGGGGCCATGACCACTGGGGTTCATCCAGTCTCAGTCAGACCATTAAGTCTGGTCTTATGAGAATTTGGGGTCTGCATCCCACTGCTCTCCTGCTCCCTCAGGTGTTCTCTGTTGTGTTCCCTGTCAGGGCAGTCATCGGTTGTAGCTGAGCACCATCTAGTTCTTCTGGTCTCAGGATGATGTAGTCTCTGGTTCATGTGGCCCTTTCTGTCTCTTGGGCTCATAATCACCTGGTGTCCTTGGTGTTCTTCATTCTCTTTCAATCCAGGTGGGCTGAGACCAATCGATGCATCTTAGATGGCTGCTTGCCAGCGTTTAAGACCCCCAACACCACTCTTCAAAGTGGGATGCAGAATGTTTTCTTAATAGATTTTTTTTATGCCAATTGACTTAGATGACCCCTGAGACCATGGTCCCCAGACCCCTGCCCCTGCTACGCTGGCCTTGGAAGCATTCAGTTTATTCAGGAAACGTCTTTGCTTTTAGTTTAGTCCAGTTGTGCTGACCTCCCCTCTACTATGTGCTGTCTATCCCTTCACCTAAAGTAGTTCATATCTACTATCTAATTAATGAGTACCCCTCTCCCACCCTCCCTCCCTCTCCCCTCTCGTAACCACAAAAGAATGTTTTCTTCTCAGTTTAAACTATTTCTCGAGTTCTTACAATAGTGGTCTTATCCAATATTTGTCCTTTTGCAACTGACTAACTTCACTCAGCATAATGCCTTCCAGGTTCCTCCATGTTATGAAATGTTTCACAGATTCGTCACTGTTCTTTATCGATGCGTTGTATTCCATTGTGTGAATATAGCATAATTTATTTATGCATTCATCCGTTGATGGGCACCTTGGTTGCTTCCATTGTTTTGCTATTGTAAACAGTGCTGTAATAAACATGGGTGTGCATATATCTGTTCATGTAAAGGCCCTTATTTCTCTAGGATATATTCCAAGGAGTGGGATTGCTTGAGTGTATGGTAGTTCTATTTCTAGCTTTTTAAGGAAGTGCCAAATCGATTTCCAAAGTGGTTGTACCATTTGACATTCCCAGCAGCAGTGTAGAAGTGTTCCAATCTCTCCCCAGCCTATCCAACATTTATTGTTTGGTGTTTTTTGGATTAATGCCAGCCTTGTTGGAGTGAGATGAAATCTGATTGTAGTTTTGATCTGTATTTCTCTAATGCCTAATGATTGTGAACATTTTCTCATATATCGGTTAGCTACCTGAATGTCTTCTTTAGTGAAGTGTCTATTCATATCTTTTGCCCATTTTTTATTTGGGTCATTTGTCTCTCTGCAGTTGAGTTTTTGCAGTATTATGTAGATTCTAGAGATCAGGCGCTGATCAGAAATGTCACAGCTAAAAACTTTTTCCCAGTCTGTAGGTAGTCTTTTTAGTCTTTTGGTGAAGTCTTTGGATGAGCATAAGTGTTTGAGTTTTAGGAGCTCCCAGTTATCTAGTTTTTCTACTACGTTCTTTATAATGTTTTCTATACTCTTTATACCATGTATTAGGCCTCCTAACATTGTCCCTATTTTTTCTTCCATGATTTTTATCGTTTTAGATTTGATATTTAGGTCTTTGATCCATTTGGAGTTAGTTTTTGTGCATGGAGTGAGGTATGGGTCTTGTTTCATTTTTTTGCAAATGGATATCCAGTTATGCCAGCACCATTTGTTAAAAAGACTGTCTTTTCCCCATTTAACTGTTTTGGGGCCTTTGTCAAATATCAGCTGCTCATATGTGGACGGATTTATGTCTGGATTCTCAATTCTGTTCCATTGTTCCATGTATCTGTTGTTTTGCCAATACCAGGCTGTTTTGACTACAGTGGCAGTATAACAGGTTCTAAAATCAGGTAAAGTAAGTTCTCCTACTTTGTTCTTCTTTTTGAGTAATGCCTTATTTATCTGGGGCCTCTTTCCCTTCCATATGAAATTGGTGATTTGTTTCTTCATCTCATTAAAGAATGTCTTTGGGATTTGGATCGGAATTGCATTAAATGTGTACATCACTTTTGGTAGAATAGACATTTTTATAATGTTAAGTCTTCCTACATATGAGCAAGGTATGTTCTTCCACTTGCGTAAATCTCTTTCGGTTTCTTGCAGAAGTGTACTGTAGTTTCCTTTGTATAAGTCTTTTACATCTCTGGTAAGATTTATTCCTAAGTATTTTGTCTTCTGTAAATGGCATTGATTTGGTGATTTCCTCTTCGATATTCTTTTTGTTGGTGTAGAGGAATCCAACTGATTTTTGTATGTTTATCTTGTATCTCGATACTCTGCTGAACTCTTGTATTAGTTTCAGTAGTTTTCTGGAGGATTTTTTAGGGTTTTCTGTGTATAAGATCATGTCATCTGCAAATAGAGATAATTTTACTTCTTCCTTGCCAATCTGGATGCCCTTTATTTCTTTATCTAGCCTAATTGCTCTGGCTAGGACTTCCAGCACAATGTTGAATAAGAGCGATGATAAAGGGCACCCTTGTCTGGTTCCCAATCTCAATGGGAATGTTTTCAGGCTGTCTCCATTTAGGGTGATGTTGGCTGTTGGGTTTATATAAATGCCCTTTATTATGTTGAGAAATTTTCCTTCTATTCCTATTTTGCTGAGAGTTTTTATCATGAATGAGTATTGAACTTTGTCAAATGCCTTTTCTGCATCAATTGATAAAATCATGTGATTCTTGTCTTTTTTTTTATTTATGTGGTAGATTACATTAATTGTTTTTCTAATGTTGAACCATCCCTGCATACCTGGTATGAATCCCACTTGGTAATGGTGAATTATTTTTTTGATATATTCTTGAATTCTCTTGGCTAGAAGTTTGTTGAGGATGTTTTCATCTATATTCATAAGGGATATATGTCTATAATTTTCTTTTCTTGTGGTGTCTTTACCTGGTTTTGGTATCAGGGATATGGTGGCTCCATACAATGAATTTGGTAGTATTCTGTCGTTTTCTACACTCTGAAATACCTTTAGAAGTAGTGATGTTAACTCTTCTCTGATAGTTTGGTAGAACTCTGCAGTGAAGCCATCTGGACCAGGGCTTTTTTTTGTTGGGAGTTTTTTGATTACCTTTTCAATCTCTTCTTTTGTGGTGGGTCTATTTATTTGTTCTACCTCTGTTTGTGTTAGTATAGGTAGGTAGTGTGTTTCTAGCAATTCATCCATTTCTTCTAGGTTTTCAAATTTGAGTATAGTTTTTCATAGTAATCTGATATGATTCTTTTAATTTCATTTGGGTCTGTTGTAATATCGCCCATCTGATTTCTTTTTTGGGTTATTTGCTTCCTCTCCTGTTTTTCTTTTGTCAGTTTGGCCAATGGTTTATCAATTTTGTTGAGTTTTTTAAAAAAACAGCTTTTGGTCTTGTTAATTGTAATTGTTTTTCTGTTTTCTATTTCATTTAGTTCAGCTCTAATTTTTATTATTTGTTTTCTTCTGGTGCCTGTGGGTTTCTGTTGTTGCTCTGTTTCTATTCATGTTGTAGGGATAATTCTTTGATTTTTGCCGTTTCTTCTTTTTGGATGTGTGCATTTATTGATATAAATTGGTCTCTGAGCACTGCTTTTGCTGTGTCCCGAAGGTTCTGATAGGAAGTGTTTTCATTCTCATTGGATTCTATGAATTTCTTTATTCCATCCTTAATGTCTTCTATAATCCAGTGTTTCTTGAGCAGGATATTGTCCAGTTTCCAAACGTTTGATTTCTTTTCCCTGCTTTTCCTGTTACTGATTTCCACTTTTATGGCCTTATGGTCAGAGAAGATGTTTTGCAATATTTCAATGTTTTGGATTCTGCTAAGACTTGCTTTATGTGGTCTATTCTAGAGAATGTTCCATGTACACTAGAAAAGAAAGTATATAGTTGGTTGCTGTTGGGTAGAGTGTTCTGTATATGTCTACGAGGTCAAGTTGGTTGATTGTGGCATTTAGATCTTCCGTGTCTTTATTGTGCTTCTTTCTGGATGTCCTGTCCTTCACCAATAGTGTTGTGTTGAAGTCTCCTACTATTACTGTGGAGCTGTCTATCTCACTTTTCAATGGTGATAGAGTTTGTTTTATGTATCTTGCAGCCCTGTCATTGGGTGCATAAATATTTAATATGGTTATGTCTTCTTGGTGTATTGTTCCTTTAATCATTATATAGTGTCCTTCCTTATCCTTTATGATGGATTTAACTTTAAAGTCTATTTTGTCAGAAATTAATATTGCCACTCCTGAGCTTTTTTGATTGTTGTTTGCTTGATATATTTTTTTCCATCCTTTGAGTTTTAGTTTGTTTGTGTCTCTAAGTCTAAGGTGTGTCTCTTGTGGGCAGCATATAGACGGATTGTGTTTTTTAATCCATTCTGCCACTCTCTGTCTCTTTATTGGTGCGTTTAGTCTATTTACATTCAGCATAATTATGGATATGTATGAATTTAGTGCTATCATTTTGATGTCTTTTTTGTGTGTTGTTGACAGTTTCTTTTTCCCACTTACTGTTTTTGTGTTGGATAGATTATCTTTATATATTGTCTTTTCCTCATATTCCTTGTTGTTGATTTTGTGTCTTCTTAGTCTCTATTTTTTTCTTGCATTTTATTTTGATGCGTAGGATAGTTTGTCTCCTTTGTGTTTATGTTATTATTTACCCCTTTTTTCTAAATTTAACCCTAACTTTTATTTTTTTGTATCACCTTGCCTTCCTCTACGTGTGAAAGATCTATGAGTACAGTTCTCAGTCCCTCTTTATTGTTTTAATGTTGTCTTCTTTTACATAATAACATTGTTGTTTCCCCGTTTTGAGAATTTTTTTATCTTGATTTATTTTTTTGATTTCCCTGTCTGAGTTGACTTCTGGTTGCTCTGCCCAGTGTTCTAGTTTGGTTAGAACCTGATATTTTTGATTTTCTAACCAGAAGACTCCATTTAGTATTTCTTGTAGTTGTGATTTGTTTTTTATGAATTCCCTAAACTTCTGTTTATCTGGAAATGTCCTGCTTTCACCTTCATATTTAAGAGACAGTTTTGCTGGATATATGCTTTTTGGCTCATAATTTTTTTCGTTAAATTTTTTACATAAGTCATCACATTGCCTTCTTGCCTGCATGGTTTCTGTCGAGTAGTCAGAGCTTATTCTTTTTGACTCTTCTTTGTAGGTGACTTTCCGTTTATCCCTAGCTGCTCTTAAAATTCTCTGTTTACATTTGGTTTTAGCAAGTTTGGTTATAATATGTCTTGTTGACTTTCTTTTAAAATCTACCTTATGTGGTGTTCGATGAATATCTTGGATAGATATCTTCTCATCTTTCTCGATATCAGGGAAGTTTCGTGCCAACAAATCTTCAACAATTCTTTCTGTATTTTCTGTTATCCTTCCCTTTTCTGGTACTCCAATCACTCGAAGGTTATTTCTCTAGATAGAGTTCGACATGATTCTTAAGGCTTCTTCATTGTTTTAAAATTCTTTTATCTGATTTTTCTTCATATGTTTTCTTGCCAAGTCCTTCATCTTCAAGTTCACAAATTCTTCCTTCTACTTGCTCAGTTCTGCTCCTCTGACTTTCTACCGAGTTGTCTAATTCTGTAATTTTATTGTTATTCTGAATTTCTGATTGCTGTCTGTCTATGGCGTTTTTAGCTTTCTAAATTTTTTGTTATGTTCCTGAATAACCTTTTAAATTTCTTCAACTGCTTTATCTGTATATTCCTTGGCTTGTTCTGCGTATTGCCCCGTTTCCTTCCTGATGTCTTGAAGGGTCCTGTATACTAATCTTTTGTATTCTCCCTCCGGTAATTCCAGGAAGGCACTTTCATCTGAAAGATCCCTTCATTCTTTGTTTTGAGAGCTTGTTGAGGTGATCATGCTCTGTTTCTTTATGTGACTTGATCCTGATTGATTGATATTGTCTCTAAGCCGTCTACAAGTTTTTGTATTAGTTTATTTCATGTTTGCTTACTGTGTCGAAGGTTCTTGCTTCATTTGGTTTTCATATGCCCAAATGGGTTGCTTGAGTGAGCTGGCTTGATTATTTTCACCTTTGGAGCTCTGATGTCCTGTCTCCAGATGGCTAGATCTGTTATCATGTATATCAGTCTAGGAGTCCATTGACATTTCTTGTATGAATTCAGCTGAGGTGTCTGGGTAGTCGGTCATCAAGTGTGTGGCACAGGCTCTGTCCTACAGTCTGAGAGGGGCAGGGGTGATTGTTGTAGGTACTGTATCTGGTTGCAGTAGGGGGTCACGCTCTAAACAAGGCAGGAGGCTGAGAATCATCTCCCCAGTGTCTCAGGAAAGTACGTCCCTCTTCCCTAGAGCATACCAGTGGGTGGGTTCTGCAGACAGGCCGTGGGCACCTAATGTTTTTGGTTGTAAGGACTGGGAGATACCAGTTATCTTTGGACCCCTGTCACAGGTGGCTGGGTGAACTGAGTGGAGCCACCAGTGTTTAGGCACCTGATGTGGGTAGGTGAGTAGCCTGCTTAATAGACAAAGCGGTGTCAAACATCAAACACCCAACTCTACCGTACAGCTGAAGCAGTTGTAGTCTGCCAACAAGTGTGTATTCTCCTGAAACTGGCCCACACAGGTCCATGCAGAACGGAACGGTACTCAAAGTCAACGGACCATTTATGCCTGGACAGGAGCAGCTTCTGTCCTGTATTCTCCCTGTTAGTGTAGCTGGCAAATTATCTTTTCCCCAGATTGTGAATTTATTCCTTCCCCAAGGCTTGGAGGATGGCTCTAGGCACTCAATAGGGCCTATCTCATGCCCAGGGAAATCAACAGCCGCTGAAGCTGGCTTTGCGGTAGGGGACTGGTAAAATATATGTAAGTACTTAGCTTTTGCCGAGAGTGCCGTCCTTCTCTGGTTTTAGCGGTGTGAGTCTGCTGTGTGGTTGGCCGCTTCTCCGTGTGGAAACTGCAGCCGAACTCTAGTACCGGCCCACTGCAGCAGCTCCTGGTAGTGGTGTCTGAGGGCTTCCAGTGATTCAGGTCCAGTAACTCCTCTCTGCTTCTGAACTGCCTCTTCTCCCCCTGCCCCTCGTTCATTTTCTAACCTTGCCTTTGATGTTCAGGGCTCCTAAAAAAAAAAAAAACCTAGCTTGTGATAAATATACTTGTTTCACTCATTTTTTCGGGTTTTTGTTGTAAGAGAGCTCACCGGAAGTGTCTGTCTATTCCACCATCTTGGCCCCGCCTCTATCAGTTTGTTAAATAAACTTGAAAAATGCTAGTTGTATTATTTTGAACTGAGTTTTAGTCTACATCCAAATTTTATATGTTCTTCCTAAAGGAAATGAGGACACTTTTGTGAACAATATACTGTAATAGGTCAATAATTAAACTAATTGAAATGCAATTAAAATTTGGGTTAATTTTTAACACAAAATATCTGTGAATTTCTCGCAAATTGTTTATACAATGACATAATTATGAACAGACCTGAAGCATGAAGACAGTTTGATTTCAAAATCTTTTATAAATTGTCAGAATATGGATGTGTATGTGTGTTTATAAGACAGCAAGACAGCTGGTCTTATTTCGTATTTGATCATGCCTTGTATTTCCAATTAATTGTAAAGGGAAGAGTTGGCCTGAAATTGATCAGACTAGTGGCATGTGGGTGGGATTCTGGCAGCATCCAAATATTCACACGACAAGTAAATGCAAACCCTTGAGGGAAAAATGCCACCTTGCCATAGAGGGCTTGGCCATGTGTCATAGTTGGAACCTATACAGAGACAAAATGTTCAGGATATACTACACTTGTATCCTCTCTACTCTCAGCACTCTTTATAACATGCTTTTCTCTGAGCAAAATGGTGACATGGATTCCATTGCCAATATTTAGATTTTAGATGAAAATAGAAGCTCTAAGGACAATCCCTGAGTCTTTCATCCCCAGATTTTAAACCATACGGTGCCTTCAAGTGACAGCTTGGGGTCTATAATTTTATTCTAGTTTGTTCTGTAAACAGATGGTTTACTTCATGGAAGAAACAGAGGAAGTGTTCTGATTTTGAATATTTAAAAAACAAAATGAATAGAGTCCCCCTGAATACAAAGCAAGTTATCAAGTCATCATACAATGAGTTATCATTCACCGCCCTCATCCTCCAGACACTTCAGGTGTGAGTAGACAGCATTGCCACGGTTACACGTACAGGAGATTTGCATAAAGCACACATACTGTAGGGTAGTGCTGGAGGCAATTAGGAGGCTGTATGTTTAGAGGATGTGGGAATATGAAAACATGCCGTGTCATGACGTGGTGATGGTTCTGTGACTCAGTGTTTATGTGCTGATGCGGTCTCATTCTTTAATGGTTCAAGGCATAATTAAACTGCATTCTGACTATACAGAGAATTAGAATCTTTCACTTATTCAAACATAAATATTAATTGAGTACCCCGTGCTAGGAATTGTTCATAGTAAAACCATTGGGCTTTGGAGAAACAGAGATGAACCAAAAAAACAACCAAACTCAGTGCTGTCGAATCGAATCTGACTCATAGCGACCCTATAGGACAGAGTAGAACTGCCCCCATAGAGTTTCTAAGGAGCGCCTGGTGGATTTGAACTCTCAATGCTTTGGTTAGCAGCCGTAGCACTTAACCACTACGCCACTAGGGTTTTCAAAGATGAACCAGAGAGGCAAAATCCTACCTTTCTGGGGAAGTCTACGTTTAGTTCTCTTCACACTACCGATAAATAGGATTTCTCAGGTGAAATTTGTAACTGATGAATAGTGGAATTCATTCATTAATCGATACTGGTATTTGTTCCCTTGCTATACCTCTAACACTAAGCCTTGGAGAATTAATTGCATTTAGATAGATTGAGACAGAGAGAGCATTCCTGATGAGGGGAACAGCATGAGTAAAGGCATAAAGACAGGACTAAATAGAAAACAGTGAGGAAGCCAGACTTCTTGAAACACAATGTCTCAGTTGTTTGATAAGTAAATTGGCTATTTTCTGCAGAAATTTGATGTTCAAATGAGAAGTAAAATGTAAACATAAAATTGCCACATTCTACTGGTAGACCTCACCTCTAGAAATGCAGTCCAACATTTGGATCAAATGAGACATTGTATATACAAGCATTTTGAAAATGTTTAAGTGTTCTAACAAATGCAGTATTTATCCTGATCTTCCTTATCTACCCCGTCAAATAAAGTAAGAATGAGAGAAAGAAGGAAACTGGTGTCTTGGTCACTCTTTGGCTTTATCGTCCTAAAACTGGAATATTTTTTGAAGTTTTCTTTTTCTTGTCTTCTTTTCCTTTTCTTTCTTTTCATTCATTGATTCATTCAACAAATATTTATTGAGTACCTTATTTTTGCCAGATACAGTTCTCTTTGCTAGGGATGCAGCAGTAAACAAAACAAAGCAAAACCAAATATCTTCCTTCATGGAGCTTCCATTGTAGAGTGGGGGAGAGAAATAGTATATTAGAAATGGAGATAAGAAGGGAAGAGGGTCAGGATTGTGTATGTGAGGTGAGGGAGGGAAGTTGTAATTTTAAAGAAGTGATCTCGTTGAGAAGGTAAGATTTCAACAAAAACTTAAACAAGTAATCTATTTAGATATCTGGAGGCACAGTACTATAGGTAAAGGAAACAGCCAGTGCAAAGACCCTGTGGCAAGGTTATGCCTGGCATGTTCAAGGAACAGCAAGACATCCAATGTAGTAAAAGCAGAAATGAGAGAGGGATAGGGTTGAGGTCAAAGAAGTAAAGTGTGTTTATGTGCGTGTGTGTGCATTTGCACGTGTATGCCTCTTTATCTTCATTGCACATGCAGACAGGCTGTGCTTCAAACTGCCAGGCATCCATAAGACTGCTAGGAATGAGGCAAGTAAACCCACGGGCATCACTCATTCCATGGGTGCTACGTTCATCTGTGATCGAGCTGGACACATGAGACACACAGTGTTCGCAAAGTGAAAGCCATTATTATTATTTATAGAAAGCAAACAGTAAACATCAACAGATTCTCAAAGGGGAAACACGCTTCCCCAAATTACCCATGTCTATTTTTTTTTATTCTTAGGTCGCTGGGCCAGCGCTGTGATTCAGGTCAGATGCTGTGTTTGTGTCACTGCTGCCTCCAGCTACCACCATGCTGCCCAGAGGGGCCTGCATGGTTCTCCAGGCTTCTACCCTGCTGTTGGGCATCACTAGGCTTTTCCTTGCCATTGGGAAGACCCCTGCACAGGATCTCCCGGGCCTCTGCAGCTGGGCCCTTCCCATAAGGCTGCCTGGGGGAGAGATGTATTGCCTGGGACATACTCAGGCCTCTGCCCTGCACAGCAAATGTTACAGCTCTTTAGCAGCAGGCAAACCTCCTGCACAGAGTCACCCAACTCTCTCTTCATAGGCCTCTCGGTCTTCAATGTTACAGCTCTCTCTTCTGGGTCTCGGAAGTTCTCAGTGCAGAGCCCTGGCTACAAAGGACACACTCTGCTCCATACTCTTCTTGATGGTAGCAACATCTCCCTGAACCTCACTATAAGGGATTCTAAGGGGTTGGCCCTTACCTAAACCTCGCAGAATGGCAAAACCAACCAATCCCCTAGCTGGACCACAAGGGTCTCAGTCCTATTGGGTGGATTTTCAAGCCACTATTTGCATAATAAATTCACCAATCCTTTGCAAGATTGTGGGCTAGCCAATCATTCTGTGGGAGTTACAAGACCATGGCCAGAAAGGCCATATAAAAGCATTTCACTGTACTGAAGTAAGTGAGCATGCATGTGTGCGCACACACGCATGCACACACACACACTGCATTAGAAGAAGGAGGTGAAATTGTGTAGGGCCTTGTAGGAAGATTGGGCACTGAGCAGTGGCTGTAGCCAAGATTGCCTTGGTGAGTGGAAATCCATGTTGCTGAGCCCATGTGTAACCTCCATCCCTGCCACCATGGCCACTTCGTTCATGTATCCAGTGGGCAATGATGGGAGTGGCTGGGGAAAGAGGATGACTGGTTTCCATAGAATGCATCATGCTATCCAATTGATTATTAAAATCTTCCTCTGTCAAGGTCACCCTTTGGTGAGCATTCACATGAGGCATGAATATCTTCACTTCTTTGGCCTATTCAGAGAGGTCTATTGACATACTTCTTCCTCATACCTCCTTATCACCAATTTTCCAAACATGTTTCTTCCAGGTCCCTGACCACTCAGCCAAACCATTAGCCACACCCCATGAATTGGTACACAGTTGCACATCTGGCCATTTCTCCTGCTAACCAGAGTGAACAACCACGTGCACTGCTCAAAGTTCTGCCCATTGGGAGGATTTCCCTTCACCACTCTCCTTCAGGGAGGTCCCAGAAAGGAGCTGTAGTGTTGCAGCTGTCCACTTCTGAGTGGTTCCTTCATTTCACACAGAACTGTCTGTAAACCAGGCGTGAGTTTTCTCTTCTTCAGTCAACTGATCATAAGGAACTCCCCATGAGGCCATAGGTGCAGACTAGGAGATGGAAGGTAATGTGACAGGAGTGGAGATCATGGGCATTTGGGCTGCTTCCTCATGTGACTCATTTGTGCCTTCAGGTCCTGCTCGGGCCCAATCTTGTATATATCATTTCCATTCAATGATGGAGTGGTGCTGTGCATGTGTGAAGTTATGAATTTGGGGGTCAGACAATACCCAGTTCCTGATGGGCAGCTCAGGGCTCATGGTGACTTGGTGGCCCATGGTTAAGCGTTCAGTCTCTACTAAAGTCCAGTAACAACCCAAAAGCTGTTTCTCAAAAGGAGAGTAGTATCTGCAGAGGATGGCCGGGCTTTGCTCCAAAATCCTGAGGGTCTGTGCTGTGATTCACCGATAGGGGCCTGCCAAAGACTCCAAACAGCATCTCTATCTGCATCAGCTGGATCATATGCCCCAAGTGGCAGAGCAGCTTGCACAGCAGCCTGAAACTATTGCAGAACCTTCTCTTGTTCTGGACCCCATTCAAAACTAGAAGCTTTTCAAGTCACTTGATAAATAGGTCAGAGTAGCACACCCAAATAAGGGATATGTTGTCTCCAAAACCCAGAGAGGACCCCCAGGCATTGTGCCTCCTTTTTGGTTGTGAGAGGGGCCAGATACAGTAACTTAGCCTTCACTTTAGAAGGAATATCTCAACATGCCCCTTATCACTGGACCTCTAGAAATTTGACTGAGGTGTAAGGCATCTGAATTTTTGTCATATTAATTTCTCACCCTCTAGCATGCAAAGGAGCCCTGGTGTGCAGTGGTTAAGAGCTTGGCTGCTAACCAATAGTTTGGCAGTTCAAATCCACCAGCCACTCCCTGGAAACCATATGAGCAGTTCTACTCTGTCGTATAGGGTTGCTATGAGTCAGAATTGACTCAAAAGCAGCGAGTTTTAGCTTGCAAATGTTTTTACCTAAGTTCAGAGTCATTGACATTTCTTCCTTATTAGGTCCAATCAGCATAATTTCATCAGTGTAATGGACCAGTGTGACATCTTGTGGGTGGGAAAGGCGATCAAGTTTACTGAGGACTAATTATGACATAGGCTGGAGAGTTGATATAGCTTTGAGGAAGGACAGTAAAGGTGTATTGCTGGCCTTGCCAGCTGAAGGCAAACTGCTTCTGGTGGTCCTTAGAAACAGTTATGAACAGTTATGAAGAAAAAGGCATTAGCCAGATCAGTAGACCAAGTACCAGGAGAGGTATTAATTTTCTCAAGCAAAGAAACCACATCTAGAACAACAGCTGCAGTTAGAGTTACTACCTGATTAAGTTTTCGATGTTCCACTATCATTCTCCAAGATCTTTTTTTTTTTGCACATGGCAAGTAGGCAAGTCGAATGGGGCTGTGATGGGAATCACCATCCCTGCATCCTTCAAGTCCTTGATGGTGGCAGTAATCTCTGCAATCCCTCCAGGAATCTGGTATTGCCTTGGGTTTAGTATTTTCCTAGGTAGAGGCAGTGTTAATGGCTTCCACTTGGCTTTTCCTACCAAAATAGCCGTTATTCCATGTGTCAGGAATCCAATGAAAGGGTTCTGCCAGTTGCTGAGTATGTCTATTCCAATTATGCATTCTGGAACTGGGGAAATCACTACAGGATGGGTTCAGGGACACACAGGACCCACTGTGAGCTGAACCAGAGCTAAGACTCCATTAATAACCTGACCTCCATATGCCCCCACACTGACTGGTGGGCCATAGTGATGTTTTGAGTCTCCTGGAATTAGTGTCCGTTCAGAGCCAGTATCCAGTAATCCCCCGAAAGTCTGATTATTTCCTTTTCCCCAACGAACAGTTGCTCTCCTAAAAGGCTGTAGATCACCTTGGGGAAGCCTGGGAGAAAGATTAACTGTATAAAACGTTGGCAGCACAGTGGGGTCCTTCTTCAAGGGGACCCGGCCACTCCTTCATTCAAGGTGTTGTGGGCCTGTACTAGCTCAAGTCTGGGAATCAACTGAGGGCCTGCAACTCTCTATTTTCCAATTCGAGTTAGACTGCTGTTCACTTGAAATTATTATTATTATTCTGCTTATAAGACGAAGTGAATGTAGTAGATTTCCAATCTATTTCACTCCTAGGAACACCATGACTAAGTAGCCAATGTCATAAGCACATATGAGTCAAACTATTCTGATTACTGCTTTGACTCTGCTGTCCATTATCTTGTCTTTGTCAATTGAGTGCCACCTCTTGGTCTTTATTTTTTTATTTATTCTTGGTCTTCTACCATCACGGGATCCTATCAGCCCCATTGTATTTAGGTGTCTTAATTCAGTTAGGGCAGTTCCCACTGTCACATCTGATTTACATAAAATAGCAATCACAGCAGTCTTCAGGGATGCTGGGGCTCCCTTCAATATTTGTTCCTCACCATTGTAGTGAAAGGTGTGTCCTCTGGGCACTCCATATGTGGGTCTGTGGGTCTACTCTGATAAATCCACTGTAGCATGCCAATTTCCTTAAGCCTTTGGATTCCTTCTTTTACAGTATACCAAAGCAGGTCTTGCACTTCAACTTGATTTAGTGTGGACCACCATGTAATGCATGCTTCAGTGAACCGACCAAATAAACTATTAGATCCTTTCCTAATCTCTCAAGCTGAAATATTGAATGAAGAATCTGTGCTTAGTGGGCCCATATCAATAAAGTCAGACTGATCCAAGTTTATGTTCCATGTACCTTTATTCCGTACCCTTAATACCCATTCCTACACATATTCCCCAGGTTCCTGTTTGTATATATTGGAAAACTCAAGCAGTTCTTCTGGTGTGTATCACACCTTCTCCTAGGTCATGCTTTGTACTTCACTTTTTGCAGCTGGCTGGGTCTTAAGTCTAGTTATAGGTCTAAGAACATCTCACAACTTCTCCTAAGGCATCTGCCTCAGGTGGTGCCCCAGGCAATGACTCAGATGCCTTCCCAGGGGATGACTCAGACAAAGGCTCTTCAGACACACCTGGGTTAATCTCATCAAACGGGGGTGGAGGGGCTAATGGTTTTACTGGGGAGGGTGGTTTAGCAGACAAAGATGAAATAATATCTTCTGGTGGGAAGGAGAGGGCTGGTTCTGTTGGCAGGACTAATTCAATGGAATTTACGGGCTCAATGCCCCCAGCTTCCTGATTATCTGCTTATATGAGCCCATCCCAAGTTTCAGGATCTAATTTCTTCCCAATCAATGCCCTCACTTTGACTTTAGACACCATTTGAAGTTGAGAATTCAATTGGTGTTACAATTTAGCCACTTTTATGATAAGAACCTGGGTTTGGCTTTCAGCAATATCAGCTCTGTTACTATAATAAATAAGGTTTTCTTTCAAGTCACAAGTGAAAACTTTGAGGTTGTTTATGCAGCATTTCAGCTGTGACTCTGAAACTCTCCTTCTTTCACCAGTTTCTCTAGAAAGTAGGATCAACCAACCAGCTTTCTTGTATTTTTCATTCTGACAAAATTGTAGAAAGGTATCAAACATGTGATCACCCAGAGCCTCATTTCTCACCAGTACCTGATCTATTGGTGGAGATATTTTGTGTATTTCTATTGCCACCTCACACCGTAGTTTAGCAGTGCCCTTTTTACTACTGGAAGCAGAGTCGTCAACCAGACTTTAAGACTTACCAGACTTGGGAGCCAATTTAGAAAACTCTTCCTTACTATTTTGGTCCTCTAGAACTACTCCCAGTACCAAATGTTTGAGGCAGGGTGCTTTAGAGAAGCAAAACCAGTGAAGTATATAGGAAATCGCTCATGAGGTTGTAGAGGCTGAAAAGTCCCGAGTCAGTGGGTCAGGCTGGAGGCTTGCTCCTGACTCATGTAGCTGCAGAGAGGGTGAGGAGGTAAACCCAAGATTGACAGGTCAGGTAGCAGACTTCTGGCTCACAGGCTGTGGAGGCCAACAAATCCAAGACCAGCAGGTAAGATGGTTGGCTGCTGGCTCATAGGCTGCAGAGGCTGACCAATCCCAAGATCTGCAGATAAGATGGTAGCCATTGGCTCACAGGCTGCAGAGGTTGACAAATCCCAAGATTGGCACATAAGCTGCTAGCTGAAGTCTCAAGAACTGGGAGGTCAGATAAGGGTACAGAGTGAACAAAAGCCAGTGAGCTTTTGACAGAAAGTCCACATACATTGGATGCAGGCCAGATTCCCAAGGAAACTTCCTTTCAATTGATTGGCTGTTCATAGCAGATCTCATCATGGAGGTGATTATATCAGATTTCATTATGGAGGTTATTACATCATTACATAGTTGCCAAACTTCATCAAAATTGCAAAACCACTGAGACTCATAGCCAGACAAGTTGACATACAGCCTTAACAATCAAAATAAACCAACAATCACAATAAGGAAGTGCATTTTCTGTAGAAAATGCAAAAACAATGAAATTAATTAAAATCAGTGTGTATTATCACCATGTGCAGCAATTCTAAATGATATCAGCAAGAACATACTCCTCTCCCCCCAATTCTTTTTTTAATTTTTATTGTGCTTTAAGTGAAAATTTACAAATCGAGTCAGCCTCTCATACAAAAATTTATATACACCTTGCTATATAAAAAAAAAAATTTATATACTGCTAGTTGCTCTCCCCCTGATGAGACAGCACACTCCTTTTTTCCACTCTCTATTTTCATGCCCGTTGGGCCAGCTTCTGACCCCCTCTGCCCTCTCATCTCCCATCCAGACAGGAGCTGCCCACATAGTCTCAGGTGTCTACTTGAGCCAAGAAGCTCACTCTTCACCAGTATCATTTTTTATCCCATAGTTCACTTCAATCCCTGTTTGAAGAGTTGGCTTTGGGAATGGTTTCTGTCTTGGGCTAACAGAAGGTCTGGGGACCATGGCCTTTGGGGTCCTTCTAGTCTCAGTCAGACCATTAAGTCTGGTCTTTTTATGAGAATTTGGGGACTGCATCCCACTGCTCTGCTGCTCCCTCAGGGGTTCTCTGTTGTGTTCCCTGTCAGAGTAGTCATCGGTTGTAGCCAGGCACCATCTAGTTCTTCTGGTCTCAGGCTGATGTAGTCTCTGGTTTATGTGGCCCTTTGTGTCTCCTGGGCTCATAATTACCTTGTATCTTTGGTGTTCTTCATTCTCCTTTGCTCCAGGAGCTTTGATGCAGCTTAGATGGCCACATGCTAGCGTTTAAGACCCCAGATACCACTCTCCAAAGTGGGATGCAGCATGTGTTCTTAGTAGGTTTTATTATGCCAATTGACCTACATGTCCCCTGAAACCATGGTCCCCAAACCTCTGCCCCTGCTATGCTGGCCTTCGAAGCATGCAGTTTATTCAGGAAACTACTTTTGTTTTAGTCCAGTTCTGCTGACCTCCCCTGTATTGTGTGTTGTCTTTCCCTTCACCTAAAATAGTTCTTGTCTACTATCTAATTAGTGAATACCCTTCTCCTTCCCTCCCTCCCCACTCTCGTAACCACCAAAGAATACTTTCTTCTCTGTTTAAACTATTTCTCGGGCTCTTATAATAGTGGTCTCATAGAATATTTGTCTTTTTTGCAACTGACTAATTTCACTCAGCATAATGCCTTCCAGATACCCCTGTGTTATGAAGTGTTTCACGGATTCATCATTGTTCTTTATTGATGCATGGTATTCCATTGTGTGACTATACCATAATTTATTTATCCATTCACCCGTTGATGGGCACCTTGGTTGCTTCCATCTTTTTGCTATTGTAAACAGTGCTGCAACAAAGATGGGTGTGCATACATCTGTTCATGTAAAGGCTTTTATTTCTCTAGGATATATTCCAAAGAGTGGGATTGCTGGATCGTATGGTAGTTCTAGCACCAGTCAATTTCCAAACTGGTCGTACCATTTTACATTCCCATAAGTGTTTCAGTTTCTCCACAAACTCTCCAACATTTATTATTTTGTGTTTTTTGGATTGATGCCAGCCTTGTTGGAGGGAGATGGAATCTCATTGTAGTTTTGATGTGCATTTCTCTAACGGCTAATGATCATGAGCATTTCCTTATGTATCTGTTAGCTACCTGAATGTCTTCTTTAGTGAAGTGCCTGTTCATATGCTTTACCTATTTTTTAATTGTCTCCCCAAAATATTTTATTTCTCTAAATTTTAAACTATTTCTGCAGTTATTGATGAGTTTTAATAATATATATGTAAGGATTGAATTTGCACATTTTTAAGTTTTAATAGACTCACAAGAAGTAGAAAAAATAGTGCAGTGAGCTCCATGCATCCTTCACCCAGCTTCCCCCAACATAACACCTTACATAACCACAGTGTATTTCAAAACTAGGAAGTTGCCATTAGCACAATGCTATTAACTAGACTACAGATCTTACTAGAAAAAGAGAAAGACCTTCAACAAGATAGATTGACAGGGTGGCTGCAACAATGCACTGAAGCATAAAAATGACTGTGAGGATGGCATAGGACCAGGCAGTGTTTTGTTCTGTTCTACATAGGGTCGCTATGAGTTGGAACCTAGCTGACGGCACCTAACAACAACATTAACTAGACTACAGGTCTTACTAGAATTTCACCAGTTTAACTTTTCTTTTTGAGGTTAAATATAAAAAACAAAATCTGTCAGTATTGAGTTGATTCAGATTCATGGCAACCTCATTTGCTAATGAGTAGAAATGCTCTATAGGGCTTTCTTGGCTGTAAACTTAACAGAAGCAGATCACTGGGCCTTTCTTCTGTGGTACCACAGGGTGTGTTTGAATCACCAATGTTTGATTAGTAGGCAATGGAAAACTGCTTGTGCCACTCAGGGACCTTGCTCAAATATATACCGTACTATTATGCAAATAACACGTGGCTTTTACGTTTGTTTGACAACTGCACCCTCACCCCGCGCAAGGTATTTTTGTAAATCCACTATGCTAATGTTTTTACAACAACGTAAAAAAAAATTGGTGTAGCGGCACTTATAAAAATAACTTTTGGGGGAGGGTGTGGTTGGCAAAGAAACACAGAAGGTGTGCATTATTTGCATAAAAATATGGTATAACAGAACCTCTGACATTTTAACCCCTTTTAAGTGTACAGTTCAGTGGCATTAGTTACCTTCACAATGTTGTGCAAACATAACAACCATCTATTTCCAAAATTTTTTTATCACCACAAACAGAAACTCTCCTCACTTCCCTCCCCTTAGCCCTTGGGAACATTTAATCTATTTACTGTCACTATGTATTTGCCTATTCTAGATATTTCATATAAGTGAAATCTTACAATATTTGTCCTTTTGTGTCTGGCTTATTTCACTTAACCTGTTTTCAAGATTCATCCATTTCATTGCTTTTTTATGACTGAATAACATTCCATTGTATATATACCCACTCCTCACTTATCGACATGGGTAGGTTCCAAATACCTGGTCATTAAGAGAAAATTGGTGTTATGGCAAAATGGAGGATGACTATATCAGATCACAAAATGGAGGATGACTACATAATTCCATAACTGCCAACCACTGAGAATCATGGCCTACTCAAGTTGACACATAACCTTATCCATCACGGCCAGCGTTATTCTTGCCACACACTTTGGCATTTGTTACTGCCAGATGTAAGATGTTAGTATGAAAAATAGTCAGAGAGTAGATCTTTTACTATTGCCATAAATGTGAAATGTCAGATAATGAGATAGTCGATAAGTGAGGAGTAGGAGTATATTGTTTATCCATTCATCTATTGATGGACCATTGGATCCTTTCCACATTTTGGCTATTGTAAATAGTGCTGCAGTGAACATTGGTGTACAAGTATCTGTTTGAGTCCCTGATTTCAGGTCTTTTGGGTATATACCTAGGAGTGGAATTTCTGTATTATAAGGTAGCTTTATGTTTAACTTTTTGAAGAACTGCCAAACTGTTTTCCCCTGCAGCTGTACCATTTTACGTTCCCATCAGCAACGCATAAGGTTTGCATGTTCTCCATATCCTCACCAATAATTGTTATTCTTCAAATTTTTTTTAATAACAGCTATCCTTAAAAAATTTTTTTTTATCCTAGTGGTGGTGAAGTAGTATTTCCTTGTGGTTTTGATTTGCATTTCCCTAATGATTAATAATGTTTAACAACTTTTCATGTACTTATTGACCACGTTTCTTTTTTTGAGAATCATCTCTTCAATTTCTTTGCCCCTTTTTAATTGAGTTGTTTGTTTTTGGTAAATTGCAAGAGTTTGTTACGTATTCTGTATAATAAACCCTTTTCAGATATATGATTTCCAAATATTATCTCCCATTCTGTGGATTGTCTTTTCACTTTCTTGATATAGCCATTTGATGCACAGAAGTTTTTAATTTTTTAAATAATATTTTATTGAGCTATTGGTGAAAGTTTACAGGGCAAATTAGGTTACTATTTAACAATTTTCTATATATTTTTCACAATGTGTCAACATTCTCATTATTTCCATTCTGGTTGTTCTGTTTCCATTGATCTAGTTTTCCTGCATCCCCTTACTTTCTCATCTTTGAAGAAGAAGGACTGGCAGCTTACTTCTGAAAAGAATTAGACAGTGAAAACCTTATGAATAGCAGCAGAACATTGTCTGATATAGTGCCAGAAGATGAGCTCCTCAGGTCGGAAGGCACTCAAAATACAACTGGGGAAGAGCTGCCTCCTCAAGGTAGCATTGACCTTAATGATATGGATGGAGTCAAGCTTTCGGGACTTTCATTTGCTGATGTAGAATGACTCAGAATGAGAAGAAGCAGCTGCAAATATCCATTAATAATGGGTATGTATAAATAAAAATAAATAAATAAATATTAAATTTTTTATGTGGAATGTATGCAATATGAATCTAGGAAAATTGGAAGTTGTCAAAAATTAAATGGAATCAGACAATCATATGGTATACTATATTGGGAATGACAAATTGAAGAGGAATGGCGTTGCATTCATTGTCAAAAAGAACATTTCAAGATCTGTCTTGAAGTACAATGCTGTCAGAGATAGGATAATATCCATATGCTTACAACGAAGACCAGTTAATATGACTATTATTCAAACTTAGGCACCAACCTAATGCGAAAGATGAGGAAACTGAAGATTTTTTCCCAACTTCTGTGTTCTGAAATTGCTCAAGCATGCAATAAAGATACATTGATGATTACTGGTGATAGGAATTCAAAAGTTGGAAACAAAGAAGGATTGGTAGTTGGAAAATATGGCCTTAGTGATGGAAATAATACTGAAGATCACATAATAGAATATTGCAAGACCAAGGACTTCATTGCAAATACCTTTTTTCAACAACGTAAACAGCGACTATACCTCTCGACCTCACTGGATGGAAAACACAGGAATCAAATCGACTACATCCGTGGAAAGTGACGATAGAAAAGCTCATATCATCAGACAGAGCAGGCCAGGGGCCAACTGCAGAACAAGCCATCAGTTGTTCATATGCAGGTTCAAGTTGAAGCTGAAGAAAATTAAAACAAGTCCATGAGAGCCAAAATATGATCTTGAGTATATCCCACCTGAATTTAGAGAGCATATCAAGAATAGATTTGACTCACTGAACACTAATGACAGAAGACCAGATGAGTTGTGGAATGACATCATGGCCATCATACATGAAGAAAGCTAAAGGTCATTAAAAAAAGGGAAAGAAAGAAAAGACAAACATGGGTGTCGAAGAGACTCTGAAAGTTGCTCTTGAATGTAAAGTAGCTAAAGCAAATGGAAGAAATGATTAAGTAAAAGAACTGAACAGAAGATTGCAAAGGATAGCTCAAGAAGACAATTATTAAAATATTATAAAGAAAGTTACAAATTATTAAAATATTGTAATGAAATGTACAAATGACTGGAGATAGAAAATCAACAGCGAGGAACGTACTTGGCATTTCTCAAGCTGAAAGAACTGAAGAAAAAATTGAAGCCTTGAATTGCAATTCTGAAGGATTGTATGGGCAGAATATTGAATGAAGCAGGAAGCATCACAAGCAGATGGAAGGAATACCAGAGTCACTGTACCAAAAAGAATTGTTGGATGTTCAGTCATTTCAGGAGGTGCATATGATCAAGGACTGATGGTATTTAAGGAAGAAGTCAAATCTGCACTGAAGGCATTGGTGAAAAACAAGGCTCCAGGAATTGACGGAATACCAATTGAGATATTGCAACAAACAAATGCATTGCTGCAGGTGCTCACTTGTCTATGCCAAGAAATTTGGAAGACAGCTGCCTGGCCAACAGACTTGAAGAGATCTATATTTGTGCCCATTCCAAAGAAAGGTGACCGAACAGAATGAGGAAATTATCAAGCAATATCATTAATATCACACTCAAGTAAAATTTTGCTGAATATCATTCAAAAGTGGTTGCAGCAGTACATGGACAGAGAACTGCTGGAAACTCAGGCCAAATTCAGAGGAGGACATGGAATGAGGGATATCAGTGCTGATTGTCGATGGATGTTGGCTGAAAACAGAGAATACCATAAAGGTGTTTACCTGTGTTTTATTGATATACAAAGGCATTCAACTGTGTGGATCATAACAAATTTTGGATAATGTTGTGAAGAATGATAATTCCAGAACAATTAATTGTGCTTAGCAGAACCTGGACGTAGACCAAGAGGCAGTTATTAGGACAGAGCAAGGGGAAACTGCATGATTTAAAATCAAGATAGGTTTGCATTGGGATTGCATCTTTTCACCATACTTATTCAATCTGTATGCTGAGCAAATAGTCAGAGCAGCTGGACTATATGAAGAAGAACTTGGCATCAGGATTGGAGCAGGACTCATTAGCAACCTGCAATATGCAGATGACACAACCTTGCTTTTTAAAAGTGAAGAGGACTTGAAGCACTTACTGATGAAGATCAAAGATTACACCTCAACAAAAAGAAAACATAAATCCTCACAACTAGACCAATAAGCAGCATCATGATAAACGGAGAAAAAATGGACTTTTTCAAGGATTTCATTTTACTTGGATCCACAATCAAGGCCCTACAGTCAGGAAATCAAACAACGTATTGCATAGAACAAATCTGCTGCAAAAGACCTCTTTAAAGTGTTAAAAAGCAAAGATTTCCCTTTAAGGACTAAGGTGCACCTGACCCAAGCCATGAAATTTTAAATCACCTCAACATGCATGCAAAAGCTAGACAATGAGTAAGGAAGACCAAAGAAGAATTGATGCCTCTGAATTATGGTGTTGGCAAAGAATATTGAATATACTATGGACTACCAGAAGAACAAACAAGACTGTCTTGAAAGAAATACAGGCAGAGTGCTCCTTGGAAGCAAGAATGGGGAGACTTGATCTCAGTTTGGATGTGTTTTCAGGAGGGACCAGTCCCTGTAAAAGTACATCATGTTTGGTAAATTAGAGGGTCAGTGAAAAGGAGGAAGACCCTTGATGAGGTGCATTGGCACAGTTGCTGCAACAATGGGCTCAAACATAACAACAGTTGGAGGATGATGTAGGATCAGGCAGTGTTTTGCTCCATTGTACTTAGGGTGTCTGTGAGTCAGAAACGACTTTACAGCACCTAACAACATTTACTAACTTAAAAAAAAGGTTGATAAGAAGTAATTGCAGAGCTGTAAGTGGGTTTTTTAAAAAGGTTTATTTAGAAAGGAGTTGTTGAAGTGCTTTGATGTTTCCCATCTTTTTCTCTCCCTACAAGTCAGACTGGCTTAAGAAAACCATCTGGACAGCTGTGTCCCCTAGAATTTGGGGGCTGCAGGGATTTTTTTTTTAGGGATTGGGCTGAAATTGGATTCAGGGTTTTCTTAGGGCAAACCAAGAAAACATAGCTACTGTGGAAGTAACTGCACTCCTACAGGGCTGTGTGGGGGAGATGCAAGTGTGTAATATTTCTTGAGAATTTGGTGTAGTTCTCAATCATATCAGACTCAATTCCCTCCTTCTTTAATAAATATTTTATAATACTCTTCTTTTTTCTATTTTTTAAGAATTTATTTTATTTTTGTTGTCGAGAATACACACAGCAGAACAAACACCAATTCAACAATATCTACATGTACAATTCGGTGACATTGATTACATTCTTTAAGTTGTGCAAACATTCTCACCCTCCTTTTCTGAGTTGTTCCTCCTCCATTAACATAAACTCACTGCTCCCTAAATTTCCTCTAATATTTCAAGTTACTGTTGTCAATTTGATCCCATATAGATAAATTTGGAAAGAGCACAGTGCTCAAGACAGACTTTCTTTATTAGTTAAGCTAAACCATTGTTTGGTTTTAAAAAGAAGACTTCAGGGGATATTTTTGGTTTACGGTTTAAAGATTATCTCAGGCAATATTTTCAGGGGTTCATCCAGCCTCCATGGCTCCAGAAAGTCTGGAGTCCATGAGAATTTGAAATTCTGTTCTGCATTTTCCTGGTTTTGATCAGGCTTCTTCTATAGAACCTTTGATTAATACATTCAGTATGATAGCCAGCACCATCCAGTTCTTCTGGTCTCATGGCAAAGGAGACAGTTGTTCATGGTGAAAATTTGCTACACATTCCATTTCCTTCTCCTATTCCTGACTCGCCTTCTTCCTGTGTTTCTCCAAATGAATAGAGACCAGTTTTTGTATCATGGATGGATCCTTGCAAGGTTTTAAGACCTCAGGCACTATGCAATGAACTAGGAGGTAGAACAGAAGTGTTAAACACACTATTAGGCCAATTAACTGAAATGTTCCATGAAGCTAGGACCTTAAACCTCCAAACTAAGAAACCAAATCCCCTTAGGTGTTAGGTTGTTTATAAGCAACCTTAGCAGCTACTCTTCTTTTGTTGTTGTTGTCATTTTTGTAAATATAGCTATTCCACAAGTTTGGCCAATTCAACCTTTTACAGATGTACAACTTATTGACAATAATTACATTAATTGGCTGTGCAACCTACCCTAAATCAATGGTATTTTTCCATCATTGTAAACTAAAACTCAGCACTCTATAAGCAATAAACTCCCCTTCCCTCATCCCTTCGATCCCTGGTAACTACTAATAAACTTTGGTCCCTATACATTTGCCTGTTCCTGCCTTTTTATGTGATATCATACAATATTTTTGCTTTTGTAATTGACTTATTTCACTCGGCATTATGTTTTCAAGCTCCATCCATATTGTAGCGTGTATCAAGATTTCATTTCTCCTACTGGCTGAGTAGGATTCCATTGTATGTATGTTATCACATTTTGTTTATCCATTGATGGGTATTTAGGTTTTTGCCACCTTTGGCTATTGTGAATAGTGCTGCAATGAACATTGGTATACAAGTCTCTGAGTTTCCGCTTTCAAGTCTTTTGGGTATACACCTAGGAGTGAAATTGTTGAGTCATATGGTTCTATTTTTAGTTTTTTGAGGAACTGCCACACTGTTTTCCACTGCAGTTGTACCGTTTTGCACTCCCACTCGCAATAGATAAGGTTTGCAATTTTCCCAAATCCTTGCCAACATTTGTTACTTTCTTTTTTTTTTTAATCTTAGCCGTGCTAGTGGGAGTGAAATGGTATCTTATTGTGGTTTTTGATTTGCCTCTCTCTGATGGCTAATGACGTTGAGCATCTTTTCATGTGTCTGGTGGACATTTGAATGTCTTCTTTGGTGAAGTGTCTATTCAATTATTTTGCCCATTTTATGATTGGGTTATTTGTGGTTTTGTTGTTAAGTTTAATATAAGTTTCAGTTTTTAGATTCTTATTGAACATATGGTTTCCAAACATATTCTCCCTGTCAGTAGCTTTTCTTTCCATTTTTTGGTAAATTCTTTTGATGAACAAAAGTTATTAATTTTTATGAGGTCCCATTTAAAGGCATACCTTGGAGATATTGCAGATTCCATACCAGACCACTGCAATAAAACAAATATCACAAGAGAGCAAGTCACAGGATATTTTTGGTTTCCCAATGCATGTAAAAGTTATGTTTACACTGTACAGTAGTCTATTAAGTGTGCAATAATATTATGTCTTAAAAATGTACATATCTTAATTAAAAAATACTTTATTGCTGAAAAGGGCTAACCATCATCTGAGCCTTCAGCAAGTTGTAATATTTTTGCTGAGGAAGGGTCTTGCCTTGATGTTGATGGCTGCAGACTGATCAGGGTGGTACTTACTGAAGGTTGGGGTGGCTGCGGCACTTTCTTAAAATAAGACAACAATGAAGTTCACTGTGTTGATTGACTCTTCCTTTTATGAAAGATTTCTTTGTAGCATATGATGCTGTTTAATAGCATTTTATCCACAGTAGTACTTCTTTCAAAATTGGAGGAAATTCTCTCAAACTCTGTCACTGCATTATCAACTAAGTTATGTAGTATCAAATCCTTTGTTGTCATTTCAACAGTATTCAGAGCATCTTCACCAGGAGTAGTTTCCACCTCAAGAAACCACTTTCTTTGTTCATCCATAAGAAGCAACTCCTTATCCGTTAAAGTTTTGTCATGAGATTGCAGTGACTTAGTCACATATTCAGGCTCCACTTCTAATTTCAGTGCTCTTGCTATTTCCATCACTTCTGCAGTTACTTCCTCCGTTGAAGTCTTGAACCCCTCAAAATCATCCATGAGGGTTGGAACCGACTTCTTCCAAACTCCTGTTAATGTTGATATTTTGATCTCTTCCCATGAATTATGAATGTTCTTAATGGCATCTATAGTGGTAAATCTTTTCCAGAAGGTTTTCAATTTACTTTGCCCAGGTCCATCAGAGGAATCACTATCTATGGCAGCTATACAAAAAACCCTTAAATAGTAAGACTTGAAAGTCGAAATTTCTCCTTGATCCATGAGCTGCAGAGTGGATATTGTATTAGCCATCATGAAAATGACGTTAATTTCCTTGTGCATCTCCACCTGAGCTCTTGGGTGACCAGGTGCATTGTCAATGAGCAGTACTATTTTGAAAGGAATCTTTTTTTCTGAGCAGTAGTTCTCAACAGTGGGCTTAAAATATTCAATAAGCCATGTTGTAAACAGAAGTGCTGCCATCCAGGTTTTGTTGTCCCATTTATAGAGCACAGGCAGGGTAGATTTAGCATAATTCTTAAAGGCCCTAGGATTTTCGGAATGAGTAAATGAGCATTGGCTTCAACTTAAAGTCACTAGCTGCATTAGTATGGCCTTTGAAGCTTTGAAGCCAGGCCTTGACTTCTCCTCTCTAGCCATGAAAGTCCTAGATGGCATCTTCTTCCAGTATAAGGCTGTTTCGTCTACATTGAAAATCTGTTGTCTAGCGTAGCCGCCTTCATCACTTCTCTCAGCTAGATCTCCTGGATGGCTTGCTGCAGCTTCTACATCGGCACTTGCTGCTTCATCTTGCACTTTTATGTCATAGAGACAGCTTCTTTCTTTAAACCTCACAGACCAACCACTGCTAGCTTCAAACTTCTCATCCCTGCTTCCTCATCTCTCTCAGCCTTCATAGAATTGAAGAATGATAGAGCCTTGCTCTGGATTAGGTTTTGGCTTAAGCGAATGTCGTGCCTGGCTTCATCTTCTATCCAGACTACTAAGCCTTTTTCCATGTAAGCAATAAGACTGTTTCACTTTATCATTTGTGTGTTCACTGGAGTAGCACTTTTAATTTCCTTGAAGAACTTTTCCTTTGCGTTCACAACTTGGCTAATCATTTGGTGCAAGAGGCCTAACTTTCAGCCTATCTCAGCTTTCGACATGCCTTCCTTACTAAGCTTAATCATTTCTAGCTTTTGATTTAAAATGAGAGACATGCAACTCTTCCTTTCGTTTGAACACTTAGAGGTCATTGTAAGGTTATTAATGGGCCTAATTTCAATATTGTCGTGTCTCAGGGAATAGGGAGGCCCAGGAAGAGGGAAAGAGACAGGAGATCAGCTGGTTGTTGGGGCAGTCAGAACATACACAACATTTATTGATTGTTTGCCGTCTTATATGGGCACAGTTTGTGGCACTGCAAAACAATAACAACATGAAAAATCACTGATCACAGACCACCATAACAGATATTATGATAATGAAAAAGTTTGAAATACGGTGAGAATTACCAAAATGTGAGACAGAGATACGAAGTGAGCACATGCTGTTGGAAAAATGGTACCAATAGACTTGCTCGACACAGGGTTGCCACAAAACTTCAATTTGTAAAAAACGAAATCTCTGCAAAGTGCAATAAAATGAGGTGTGCCTGTATTTACTTTCTCTTTTGCTGTTTGTGTTTTTGTTATTATCTTAAATAATCCATTGTTAAACTCTAGGCCCAACATCCTTGCCCCTGCATTTTCTTCTAAATATAACACACTTCTTTAATATTCAGAAATGAAATTTGTAGATAATAAAACCTACCTGAACACATAATTAAAAACAAAGAAATTTAATGCTCTTACTGTAATATGAATGAGAAACAAAAGAAAGAAAAGCAGTTTATAATAAAATAATATATATTTCAATATATAGATGCTTTGGCATGCCCACGAGAGATGACATAATGAATCTAATGTTTGCAACTACTTATAAGGCATTGAAGTGGAAATTAACAATAGGCAATTGAATATTGTCAATATTTTTTCTTTATATTTGAAGTAAGAACTAAGTATATTCCTATATATACACAAAGAACTACCGTAAATGCAATGGTTACACATGAAGTCTTTTACAGGTTTGTTATATTCATTATTTAAATACTACAAGTGGTGTGACTGTTAGTGAAATGATTTTCTGAAATGATGAACAGCTCTTGGTAAAGTTCTGAAGAAAACAAAGTACAATCATCATCCTTTGATTTATTCAGTGTTTGTAATTTTGGAAAATTTAGTGTATAGTAAGGCAATGCAAAAAATACTTTGTATTTATGTGTTTCTCATGTACATGAATGTCCAGCAAACTTTCAAAATCATGCAGTATCTGGAACAAATTTATTTCCTAGTAGAATCCCTAGTTTCTCTGGTACCTATCTCACCAATGTCATTGGACCCTGCCCCTCCCATGTTGTAACAATCAAATATGCTCCATGAATTTCCAAATACCCCCATTTATTGGTTCCTTGCCTATAGAGAACCATGGTTTCAGATTTTGCTGAATCTCTTCATTCCTGAAAGCTATCAAATAAGCTGCAGAATCTGTCCAGGATCTCATTCAGAGCTGAGGAAGAAACAATTTGATGACAGAAGAGCAGTATTAAGAAATAACAAAGTTGATTTCAGTTTCCATTCTATGGAGTTTAGCTGGTTCAATGAAAACCAGTTGTATTAGCAATAACAATGCTGGCAACACGAAGGATGGCCAGTAAACAGTGAGTGTAAGGACTCTGAGGTCAAAAAAAAAAAACTATGTTTGAGAAATAGTAAGATGGCTGAGATGGCTGGAGTGTAGAAAGCAAGGAGAAAAGTGAAGGAATTTAAGGTCAAAGAGAGACTAGATTAAGTAAGTCCTTGTAGGCCTTGGAAAGGCGTTTTGATTTTATAATTGAAATGCAATGGTAAGTAATTAAAGGGTTTGAGGCAGAGGTATGATGTGATTTGATATGTGTTGATAAAAGAACATAAGAGTTATACTGATCTGAGGGGTATGGGTTGTAAGGAAATAGGAATGACTGCAGAGATAACATTTAAGAAGCTATTTCACTCTTTGAGGCAAGGACTTGTACTAGAGTGGTAGCATTTGAATTGAAAATACTAAAATAAATCTAGGAGGTCAAGATGATTGTACTTGCTGGAGAATGGGTATGGTTGAAAGAGGGAGGGAAGTCGTAATGGCCTTGAGCCACTAGGAGGATGATGATGCCTTTGACTGAGATGGGAGAGAGAGATGAGAATAAAATTTGATAGCTCATCAAAAAGACAACCAGTTTTTCCCCATCATCAAAATGTTTTGTTAGGCCAAAGACAGCTCTGTTAAGTAGGTATTTGAGTATGTCCAATTAGAAAGTAGCCATCTCAGAAGCATCACCATCACTGTCATTGATTAATATCCTTCTATATAAACTGGCCTGAATCTAGCTTTCACTAATTTCTATCTGAAGTTCACATCTAAATTTTGCCTTTTTCTTGTTCTTAAGCAAGGATTTCAAAATAATTTCTTTGTCCATAAAACTCTCATAGTTCACATAAAGTTTACAGTGGGCTTGAATAACTAATCCCACAAGAAATTATAAGAATTAATTATTGAATGATTATGCAACCCTCAGCAAATATTAAAACTGATATTTTAAGGAGTGTCATTAAAATTGAAAAGGGCAGTTTCTTGGTATCTCCCAATTCAGATTGAGAAAATCAACAATTGTGTGCTCATTCCCATTAAATCTGGGGAACAGTTGTGGAGCTCTGTATGCCAGACACAGGTATTGGGGGAAGGATTGTGTGTGGGTGGGCATAAAGATAATCCAGATGGTCATAGTTTCATTCCCAAATAAGATTCTGAGTCATTGTCCATACATGGAAACAAAAACTATAGTCAACCTGAATTAGCACTGAATTTAGACAGTAGTAGAGGTGACGGGGAGTCCCTGGGTGACAAGGAGTCCTTGGGTGACAAGGATTCCATGGGTGATGCAAACAGTTAATGTGCTAGGCTGCTAATGGAAAGGCTGGACATTTGAGTCCACCCAGAGGTTCATTGGAAGAATGGCCTGGCAATCTTCTTCCAAAAAATCAACCATCGAAAACCCTATAGAGGCACTGTTCTACTCTGACACACATGGGCTCACTATGAGTCAGAATCAACTTGATGGCAACTGATTAGAGGTGATGAAAAGGGTCAACATACCGTGTCTGCTCAAATTGCTGCAGCTCCTCCGAGGTGTCAATTTTTCAGGCAAGGTCCAGGTACCTTTGCTTGAAATAGACTCATATGTGTTTCCTGAACATGCCTATGTGGAGGGCCTTTTTTTGGGCATTGCTAGAGTAAACACACATATTAGCTCAGGTTCAATGGGGGCAAAGCTGAGTAAGGGGAAGAAAGGTCTAAATTACAGGACTGGGTCATGTTCAGTCAGGTGGCAAGGGGAGAGGCACAGCATGAGGGCAATTAGGGTTCGACTTTGCGGGGGGGGGTAATGATGGGCAGAAGAAGCAAGCCAAAAGGGGGACAAGGGCACCAGAAATCATTTCACCTATTGAAAGTATTTTTCCTGTGGAGCTGACAGTGGAGGGGTTAACTTGAGGGAAACAGGGTTTTGTCATGAGCCTCTCTAAAGTGTTAGAGCAGTGAGGAGATTTCTTTTTCTTTCTCCTTTCCTCCTTCTCATACCATTATTAGCCAGCCGTCACTGCCCTCTGCCTGCTTCTCTCATTGGTCCGACTGGAGTAACCAAAAATAACCAAGGTAAACAACCCACTGGAATGCCTGCTGATTGAAATCTTCTCTAGTGAGCCACTTGGCCTTCACACCTCATACAGTTACCCAGAGAATTTGAACCTCAGGAACTCTTTTAATAAACTGACTTCCTTTTGTCTAAATGAAATACAAAATGGAAGAAAACAGAGGCCTTAGAGAAAGTTTCAATCTGTTCTTAATCTCTTTTGCAAGACAGCTTGCTAGGCTGAGAGATATACAGCGTCTGCGCTAAAATATTACTTACAAGCATTGGATTTGGTTGAAGAAGTGGCCATGTGGAAAGGGAGAGTAGGTTAACTACACAAGTAGTTAATATTGGTAAATTGCTTCTTCAGTCATATAAGAAATTGACAGCATGCTGAACTTGTGAGAATTGTTAGGGATTATGGTATGGCTGATATAAAACCCAGTAAAATAGATCATTAAAAATAAAGTGATTGCCTCTGGTTAAAGTTCACACTGGGCTTGAAAATTCTTGTAGAATATTGGACTATGGTCGGCCTCTTCAGGTCTGAAAACCAAATAGATTGTTTGTGCACCCACAGGAGCATGCACGAATTTGTTTAATCACGGCTGACATTGTCAATGTCCTCTGAGCACAGAGTTCAGTCAGCTGCACATAATTGGACACAGAGCATGTACCCTGGAAGAGAAGTGTGAACACTTGTGTTCTCTCTCTGTCTTACTTCATTATCCCTGTCCTGGTGGTACAATGGTTAAGAGCTCAGCTGCTAACCAAAGGGTTGGCAATTTTAACACATCCAGCGACTCCACAGGGGAAAGACATGGCAGTCTGCTCCCATAAAGGTTACAGACTAGGAAGCTTATTGGGCAGTTCTAATCTGTCACTTTGGGGTTGCTATGAGTTAAAATTGACTCAACAGCACCAAACAACAACAACACTCCCCCAGAGGCAGTGATGGTTCAGTGGTAGAATTATTGCCTTCCACGTGGGAGATTTGGGTTTGAATCCAGGCCAACGCACGTCATGCACAGCCACCACCTGCCTGTCAGTAGACAGACAGTGTTGCTGTAATGCTGAACAGGTTTCAGCAGAGCTTCCAGACTAAGACTGCCTGGTGGTCTACTTCCAGAAGTCAGCCAATGGAAACCCTATGGATCACAACAGCCTGATTGCAACTGACCACAGGGATGGCACAGGACTGGGTAGCATTTTGTTCTGTTGTGCATAGGGTCACCATGTTTTAAGAGTAGAATTGAAGGCAGCTAACAACAATCCCAACCCCCCTCATATGCACTCAGTTGCTGGCCTCAAGCTTTGCTACATCTTCCCTCCTCCTCATTCTTACAGCTGTTGACAGGTCCATCCATGCCTGGCACTCCCTAGGCACCCTTGAACCACCTCAGTACCATCATAGTTGATTTTACTGCCTCTGGTTTTTCCTCAGAGTGGCTCTATTACTATTTACTGCATGCTTAATGCATGCCAGCTACTGAGCCAAGCACTTCACATGTATTATCTCATTAATTTCAAAAACAGCCCTGTGAAGGTCCCCAATTTACAGATGGGAAAACTGAGGCCAAGAGAAATGCTATGGGTTGAATTGTATCCCACAAAAATGTGTGTCAATTTGGCTAGGTCATGATTCCCAGTATTGTGTGATTGTCCACCATTTTGTCATCTGATGTGATTTTCCTATGTGTTGTAAATCCTACCTCTATGATGTGAATGAGGCAGGATTAGAGGTAGTTATGTTAATAAGGCAGGATTCAATCTACAAGATTGGGTTGTATCTTGAGTCAATCTCTTTTGAGATATAAAAGAGAAGCAAGCAGAGAGACAGGGGGACCTCATGCCACCAAGAATGAAGAACCAGGAGAGGAATGTGTCCTTTGAACCAGGGGTCCCTGTGCTGAGAAGCTCTTAGACCAGGGGAAGATTGATGACAAAGGCCTTCTCCCAGAACCAACAGAGAGAGAAAGCCTTCCCCTGGAACTGGCACCCTGAAATCAGACTTCTAGCCTCCTAGACTGTGAAAGAATAAATTTGTTTGTTAAAGCTGTTCACTTGTGGCATCTCTGTTATAACAGTACTAGGTAACTAAGACAAAAGCTTTATGCAATGTGCCCTGGGAGACAGAGTTAGTAAAGTTTCAGGGTTTGCACTAATTGCACGGGATTGCCTGATCCCCAATCCCAAGTTTATAACTGTTCACCCCTCATACTGACTACGGAACTATCTTTGTAAAACACATCTGGTATGATGTTATTCACCTTCTTAAACTCTTCAACCTTCCATCCTGTACTATGCCTTTAAACCATTTGCCTCAGACCCTCAGACTCTGTTTACACAAAAAGGATGAGCCTTCACAACCTTACTTGGCTCTAGTTTCTTATTTCATTTCAGTTCTTCCTATGTTCCAACCCATGGAAGTTTTTTTCTGTTTTTGCCCTCCCTCCTGTCTTCCTGAACTTGATAATTAAGCTCAGTTATTTGGCCCTTGACCCTTGACCTTTTCTATGTATTCCTGCTTTGCCCTTTTCTGCTCTTTGTGTCTTCAAATAAGTGTTTCCTCATTCCTTCTCAGACTTCTGGGATCCCACCTGGACACATGTTCCACCAATGCTCCAAAATGCCCTTAGGCAAAAATTCAACCCTTTAGACAGAGTCTTTGGCACTCTGACATCAAACTACTTTTCCCGGCTTAACTCCTGCTTTTTCCTTTAGTAAAGCCTTTTTTCAAATGATATTTGTCATCAGTTTTGGGAAAGTCTCAGCTATTACTCTTTAAATATTGCTTCTATACTGTTATTGCTCTTTCCCACTCCTGGAACTCAATTTAAATGCAAACAAGATCTTATCACTAAAAAAAAAAAAAAACTACTAGGCCCTCTTTATAATTTATTCTCATTTCTGTGTTTTTCATCCTTTTTTCTCTTCATGTTTCAGCCTGGGTATTTTCATATCTGCTACTTCACTAAATGTCCCTTTATCTGTGTCCAATCTGCAGTTAAATTTTCCCACCAAGTTCTTGATTTTAATTTTATTTTTCAACTCTAGAATTTCCATTTTAATCATGTCTTTTATATCGTTTGTAGCAAGCACAGTTATTTTAAAATGTCTGAATAATTCTAATACATGGAATCATGGATATATTTCTATTGTTTATTGTTTCTCCTGGTTTTTAATCATGTGTTTTATCTTCTTCAGTGCCTAGTTATTTTTTTTTTTTATTGTGTGCCGGACGTTGTATTTGTAAAATTGTTGGGAGAAGGAAATTGAGTACTAAATTAATGCTATCTTCCTTGAGGGAAGATTTGCATTTGATTCTGTCAGGTGCTTGTAGATAGTAGCAGTTGGGGATCACTTCAGTATAACTCCAGCAATTGAGACCACGATTCAAAGCTAAGCTGAATTCTCAATGATGAACCTCTTCTTCAGGTTCACTCTTCTCCTAGAGTACATACATGCCTTCAAGGTCCCATCCTGAAGTTAGAGAATTGCTAGCCCCTGGCCTTCCCCTGTTTCACCTTGGCTAGTCCCAGGACTTCAATCCCTGTCTATGCAGCTCTGTGAAGCTGTTAAAAATGCCATTCAATATCTCAATTTCTTAGTGTCTTCAGCATCTGAAATGAGAAAATACCTCCCAGGAAAAACCAGATCCAAGTGCTGGCTTTACGTTCTTGGGCCTCTGCACTCTGCTCATCCTGGTCCTGTAATTTTCCCTCTCTTGTTAGTTTTCTGGTATTTTATGAAGATAGTTTTTATATTTTGTTCAGTTTTTACCAGTGTTTTTTATAGGGCAGTTGGAAACCCTGGTGGCGTACTGGTTAAGAGCTACAGCTGCTAACCAAAGTGTCGGCAGTTCGAATCCTCCAGGCGCTCCTTGGAAACTCTGTGGGGCAGTTCTACTCTGTCCTATAGGGTCGCTATGAGTCGGAATCGACTCGACGGGACTGGGTTTGGTTTGGTTTTTTATATGACAGTTGGTTTCACTTCTCTAGTCTGCCATTACCTGAACTGACAATGACATGTAACATTCCACATGAGCTGCTGGTTTTCATTTGTAGTAAGTTTGACAGATGTCTTTTACTCTCTGAAAATATGCAGTGAAAACTAGAAACCACTGACAACTCTATCATTTGAAAGACCTACATAAGCCCATAGTGAAAAACTTATCCAAATTAATTTGCCCATACACAAACTAAATTACAGTGTGCTATGATTTTCGCTTATCACCATCTTGCTCGTACCACTGGCCTAGTTATATTAACCCTTATCTTACAGTTTTGATTAGTAAAGTACTATTTTTTCTTCTGAAGTGTTGGTCACTGGTAGCCAGCTCTCCACGATGATTAAACCCTAGGGTCCAGTTTGCAAAATAAGAACACATTTGGATGTGAGCATATAGCAATTTGAGATTTTGTCAGTGGTCACTGGTATCAAATGGATTATACAACATTCTGCTTCAAGGGATTCTTAGTCTATGAGGATATTGGTGAAGAGTATAGAATATATGCAACAATTGTTGTTGTTAGGTGCCATCCAGTCAGTTCTGACTCACAGCGACCCCATATATAATAGAAACGCTGCCCAGTTCTCTGCCATTCTCACAACAGTAGGCATGTTTGAGCCCATGTTGCCTCCACTGTGTCAGTCCACCTCATTGAAGGTCTTCCTCTTTTTGTCTCACCCTCTACCAAGCATGAAATCTTTCTCCAGGGATTGATCCTTCCTGAAATGTGTCCAAAGACTTCGTCTCACTATCCTCACATCTAAGGATCATACTGGCTGTTCTTCTTCCAAGACATTCTTCTGGCAGCTCATGGTAAATTCAATATTCTTTGCCAACACCACAATTCAAAGACATTAATTCTTCTGTATTCCTTTTCCATTGTTCAGTTTTTGTGTGCATATGAGGCGATAGAAAATACCGCGGCGTAGGTCAGGTGCACCTTGCCCTAAAAATGAAATCTTTGCTTTTTAACACTTTAAAGAGGTCTTTTGCAGCAAATTTGCCCAATGCAATGTGTCATTTCATTTTTTGACTGCTGCTTCCATGGGCATTGATTATGGATCCAAGTAAATTGAAATCCTTGGCAACTCCAGTATTTTCTCCGTTTATCATGAAGTTTCTTATTGATCCAGTTGTGAGGATTTTTCTTTATATTGAGGTGGAATCCATACTGAAGGCTGTGGTCTTTGATCTTCAAGAGTGAGTGCTTCAAGTCCTCTTCACTTTCAGCAAGCAAGGTTGTGTCATCTGCATAACGCAGGTTGGTAATAAGTCTTCCTCCAATCCTGATGCCCCTTTCCTCTTCATATAGTCCAGCTTCTCGTATTATTTGCTCAGCATACAGATTGAATAAGTATGGTGAAAGAATACAGCCCTGACGCACAGCTTTCCTGACTTTAAACCAATCAGTATCCCCTTGTTCTGTCCGAACAACTGCCTCTTGATCTATGTAAAGGTTCTTCATGAGCACATTTAAGTGTTCTGGAATTCCCATTCTTTGCAATGTTATCCATAATTTGTTATGATCCACACAGTCGAATGCCTTTATATAGTCAATAAAACACAGGTAAACATCCTTCTGGTATTCTCTGTTTTCAGCCAGGATCCATCTGACATCAGCAATGATATCCCTGGTTCCACGTCCTTTTCTGAAACAGGCCTGAATTTCTGGCGGTTCTCTGTCGATATACTGCTGCAGCTGTTTTAGAAAGATCTTCAGCAAAATTTTGCTTGCGTATGATATTAATGATATTGTTCTATAATTTCCACATTCGATTGGATCGCCTTTCTTGGGAATAGGCATAAATATTGATCTCTTCCAGTCAGTTGTCCAGGAAGCTGTCTTCCATATTTCTTGGCATAGACGAGTGAGCACCTCCAGCGCTGCATCTGTTTGTTGAAGCATCTCAATTGGTATTCCATCAATTCCTGAAGCCTAGATTTTTGCCAATGCCTTCAGTGCCATCAAATCCAATATGCTACCTCCTGAAATAGTTTAGTGTCAACCAGTTCTTTTTGATACAGTGACTCTGTATGTTCCTTCCATCATCTTTTGATGCTTCCTGCATTGGTCAATATTTTGCTCATTTTTTTACTCTTTAATATCACAACTTGAGGCTTGAATTTTTTCTTTAGTTCTTTCGGCTGGAGAAATGCAGAACAGATTCTTCCCTTTTGGTTCTCTAACTCTAGGTCTTTGCACATTTCCTTATAATACTTTGTCTTCTCTAGCTGATCTTTGAAATCTCTTGTTCAGCTCTTTTAATTCATCATTCCTCCATTTGCTTTAGCTACTCTACATTCAAAGGCAAGTTTTATAGTCTCGTCTGACATCCGTTTTGATGTTTTCTCTCTTTTCTGTCTTTTTAATGACCTTTTTAAGTTTTACAAAGTTTGTAAGTTTTATAAGTTTATAAAAACTTTTAAGTTTTTATTTAAGAATTTTCAATACATTGGAAAACACTATTATGTGAAAAAATTAATTCCTGGAGATAGAAGATAAATGGAGTACTAAAGGAGAAATAGATATATTGTGGTGTCATCTGTTTGGCAAATAGTTATTAACACTCAGATTAAATGATGGAAAATAAAGCCATTAGTAGAGATAGTAGAATGGCTGTTAAATTTGGAGGTCAATATCTGAAATGACTTTGCCTCTATATAGTTATTACTTTTTTAGTACAAATAATTTGCAAGTACTAAAATTTCATTTGGTTTAAAATCTAAAACTATTAAAAAATATTTCTGAACTTGCTTTTGGATTGTTTTATTTTACTATTATTTGATGTCTTTGGAAATATTTATGATCAGTATTATATGACATTATCATATGATAGAATTTTTTAAAGACAAGCTATCTTACTTCCCATGATACTCTTTCTTTCTCCTTCTCAGAATCTAGCTCAAAACTGCAAGACTAGTATACTGAAGTATTTTTTGCTACTTTTTTAAGAATAACCACAATAGCTTTTTTGTGAAGGGGGAAGCAACAAGCTCCATCACATTAAATGTTTCTTGTTGATAATCCTTAGTTACATCAGCCCATCAAATTCAGTTATGGACCTTCCCAATAGTGTACTTTCTCAACTCTTGCACTTAGGCTCCTAAGAGCACCTAGAGAGAATCTTACAACATTGAAATATTTGCCACTGGAAATGCAAGACCTCCAACCTTAACTGGGTCCCCAACAGCTGGTCTGTGGTTTGCTCTTTCTCCCAGCAGCTAATTCAAACTCTCACCATTCTTATTAAGCTCTCAACTGGCAACCTTAACTCTCATCAAAGTTTCTTCCTACTTCACAGAAAATGTTTAAGTCATCCTTTGAGTAATATGGAAACCCTGGTGGCTTAGTGGTTAAAGTACTACGGCTGCTAACCAAGAGATTGGCAGTTCGAATCTGCCAGGTGCTCCGTGGAAACTCTATCAGGCAGTTCTACTCTGTCCTATAGGGTCACTGTGAGTCAGAATCAACTCGACGGCAGTGGGATTGGTTTGGTTTTGGGTTTTGAGTAATATAGAAATTTTCCGTTGGTCAATATACATTTTTTAAATTTTATTTTGCAGTTGTTGAAAGTATACGCAGCAAAAATATACCAGTTCAACAGTTTCTACATGTACAATTCAGTGAAATTGATTGTATTCTTCAACTTGTACAACTATTCTCACTAACTTTTCCTGAGTTGTTCCTCCTCCATTAACATAAACTCACTGCCTGCTAAGATACCTGTCTAATCTTTCGAGTTGCTTTTGTCACTTAGATCCCATATAGATAGTTATTAAATGTACATAATGCTCTTTTGGCAATATATTTTTTAAACTATTTTATTATAGAAAATTTAAAGCATATACAAAAGTAGAAAAATGGCATAAGGAGCCCTCATGTATATATCTCCTAAACCCAGAAAAATATTTATTTATTTCCATATTAGGAATCACACACACACACACACACACACACACTTTTACACAATATATCTCCCTTTAGCTAATTTCCTATCTCTCACTGTCCATTTTCGCCCAAGAACCTGGAAAGGGTATTCTGCACTCACTGTTTCTATTTTTTTGTTCCCACTCACATCTCAATCCAAGAAAAATATTTCTGACCCCACCAATCTGCTGAAACTTCTGTCTTCAAGATCACTGATGCAATTACTTTCTGCTAAGTCTCAACTTTTCTCCTACGTGAAGTGTGAAGCATTTGACATTGTTAATACCTCCCTGTGATCATCAGAGCTTCTTCAAACTCTTGCTTCCATTTGATCCCACAAAGACACTTTCTCCTATATTTTCCCTTATATCTCAGGAAAACAATCCTCCAAAGTGAGGTCATGGCAAAGGTATGGGTGTAGGGAGGAGTGAGGAATGGCAGCAACATTTTAAACTATCATAGTTATTATGATTTTATGTAATATTGGTTAGTGTATGAACAACCATAGGTTTAAAAAACATTAATGTATTAATTTATCGGGTGTTTTTTTATTCATTAATAACCAAATACTTGAGGAGTATCATGTAAAGTTAACTTATGACTGACCCTGATTTTAAAAACATTAAAGTCATTATTTCATGTATTCATGCATTCAACAAAATCATTGCTGAGCCTATATATCAAATTTTTTTGTAAAATGTTTTCCAAAATTTAATTATCTTGTATCCATTAATTCTTTATAGTGAATAAAATAATTTGGTTTCCTGGATATATGATTGACAAATGATTAATATTTGAAAGTTAATCACGATTCTATCCTGAAGTACAATGCTGTCCGTGATAGAATAACATCCATACGCTTACAAGGAAGACCAGTTAATACACCTATTATTCAAATTTATGCACTAACCAGTAAGGCCAAAGATGAAGAAATAGAAGATTTTTATCAGCTGCTGCAGTCTGAAACTGATGGAACATACAATCGAGATGCATTGATAATTACTGGTGATTGGAATGCAAAAGTTGGAAACAAAGAAGAAGGATCAGTAGTTGGAAAATATGGCCTTGGTGACAGAAACAATGCCGGAGATCGAATGATAGAATTTTGCAAGACCAACGACTTCTTCATTGCAAATACCTTCTTTCACCAACATAAATGGCGACTATACACATGGACCTTGCCAGATGGAACACACAGAAATCAAATTGACTACATCTGTGGAAAGAGATGATGGAAAAGCTCAATATCATGAGTCAGAACAAGGCCAGGGGCCGACTGTGGAACAGACCATCAATTGCTCAAATGCAAGTTCAAGCTGAAACTGAAGAAAATCAGAGCAAGTCCACAAGAGCCAAAATATGACCTTGAGTATATCCCATCTGAATTTAGAGACCATCTCAAGAATAGATTTGATGCATTGAACACTAGTGACTGAAGACCAGGAGAGTTGTGGAATGACATCAAGGACATCATCCATGAAGAAAGCAAGAGGGCATTGAAAAGACAGGAAAGAAAGAAAAAACCAAGATGGATGTCAGAGGAGACTCTGAAACTTGCTCTTGAACGTCGAACAGCTAAAGAAAAAGGAAGAATTGATGAAGTAAAAGAACTGAACAGCAGATTTCAAAGGGCAGCTCGAGAAGACAAAGTTAAGTATTATAATGACATGTGCAAAGAGCTGGAGATGGAAAACCAAAAGTGAAGAACATGCTCCGCGCTTCTCAAGCTGAAAGAACTGAAGAAAAAATTCAAGCCTCTAGTTGCAATAGTGAAGGATTCTATGGGGAAAATATTAAATGAGGCAGGAAGCATCAAAAGAAGATTGAAGGAATACACAGAGTCATTATACCCAAAAGAATTAGTCAAAGTTCAAACATTTCGAGAGGTAGCATATGATGAGTAACCAATGGTACTGAAGGAGGAAGTCCAAGCTGTACTGAGGGCACCGGCGAAAAACAAGGCTCCAGGAATTGCTGGAATATCAGTTGAGATGTTTCAACAAACAGATGCAGCGCTGGAGGTTCTCACTCGTCTATGCCAAGAAATATGGAAGACAGCTTCCTGGAAAACTGACTGGAAAAAAATATTTATGCCTATTCCCAAGAAAGGCAATCCAATCGAATGTGGAAATTGTAGAACAATATCATTAATATCATACGCAAGCAAAATTTTGCTGAAGATCTTTCAAAAACAGCTGCAGCAGTATATCGACAGAGAACCGCCAGAAATTCAGGCCTGTTTCAGAAAAGGACGTGGAACCAGGAATATCATTGCTGATGTCAGATGGATCCTGGCTGAAAGCAGAGAATACCAGAAGGATGTTTACCTGTGTTTTATTGACTATATAAAGGCATTCGACTGTGTGGATCATAACAAATTATGGATAACATTGTGAAGAATGGGAATTCCAGAACACTTAATTGTGCTCATGAAGAACCTTTACATAGATCAAGAGGCAGTTGTTCGGATAGAACAAGGGGATACTGATTGGTTTAAAGTCAGGAAAGGTGTGTGTCAGGGTTGTATTCTTTCATCATACCTATTCAATCTGTATGCTGAGCATATCATCCGAGAAGCTGGACTAGATGAGGATTGGAGGAAGACTCATTAACAACCTGAGTTATGTATTCTTTCACCATACCTATTCAATCTGTATGCTGAGCAAATAATACGAAAAGCTGGACTATATGAAGAAGAAAGGGGCATCAGGATTGGAGGAAGACTCATTACCAACCTGCGTTATGCAGATGACACAACCTTGCTTGCTGAAAGTGAAGAGGACTTGAAGCACTCGCTCATGAAGATCAAAGACCACAGCCCTCAGTATGGATTGCACCTCAACATAAAGAAAACAAAAATCCTCACAACTGGAGCAATGAGCAACATCATGATAAATGGAGAAAAGACTGAAGTTGTCAAGGATTTCATTTTACTTGAATCCACAATCAACAGCCATGAAAGCAGCAGTCAAGAAATCAAATGCTGGTAAGGAGTGAGCTTCTTCGATCAGGTGGACACTTGAGACTATGTTGGCATCTCCAGCCTGGAGGGGAGATAAGAGGGTGGAGGGGGTTAGAACCTGGTGAAATGGACACGAAAAGAGAGAGTGGAGGGAGAGAGCGGGCTGTCTCATTAGGGAGAGTAATTGGGATTGTGTAGCAAGGTGTATATGGGTTTTTGTGTGAGAGACTGACTTGATTTCTAAACTTTCACTTAAAGCAGAATAAAAATTATAAAAAAAATCAAAAGACACATTGCATTGGGTAAATCTGCTGCAAAGGACCTCTTTAAAATGTTGAGGAGCAAAGATGTCACCTTGAAGACTAAGGTGTGCATGACCCAAGCCATGGTATTTTCAATCACATCATATGCATGTGAAAGCTGGACAATGAATAAGGAAGACTGAAGAAGATTTGACGCCTTTGAATTGTGGTGATGGCAAAGAATATTGAATGTACCGTGGACTGCCAAAAGAATGAACAAATCTGTCTTGGAAGAAGTGCGGCCAGAATGCTCCTTAGAGGCGAGGATGGCGAGACTGCGTCTTACATACTTTGGACATGTTGTCAGGAGGGATCAGTCCCTGGAGAAGGACATCGTGCTTGGCAGAGTACAGGGTCAGCGGAAAAGAGGAAGACCCTCAATGAGGTGGATTGACACAGTGGCTGTAAGAATGAACTCAAGCATAACAACGATTGTAAGGATGGCGTAGGACCGGGCAGTGTTTCGTTCTGTTGTGCATAGGGTCGCTATGAGTCGGAACCGACTCGATGGCACCTAACAACAACCAGGATTCTACATTACGTAAAAGCAAGCATTTTTCATAGATGATTTTTGAGATTTTCTATTGATGTGGTAGATGAGATTGTAAGGCCTCTTTTTAAAGAATTTGAGGCTAACATTTTTATGATGTCTTTTGCCAGAGGTTGCAAACTGTACACTGGTCAAATTCAAGCACAGATGAGTTTTATTTGGTCGGCAAAGTGGCTACACTTTTTTTTTAATTTGAATATCTTTAAGTGGGGCATGTATCTACTGGTTCACCATGTTGTTATTGTTGTGTACTGTTGAGTCAGCTCTTACTCATAGCGATCCTCCTATTTCTATTTCAAAGACTCAGTTTCTCTGTGTATTTTGTTGCCTCTCCTGCTTCAAAGGCATTTTTTTATTGTGGTAAAAATATAAATAACAAAATATTTGCCATTTCAACATATTTTCCATGCAGAATTTAGTGACATTAATTACTTTGATCATGTTGTGCAACAATCCTTATTATTTCTTCTCCAAATTTTCTATCACGTTTAACAGAAAATCAGTGCCCCCTAAGGAATAACTCCCCTTCCCTCCCCTCACACCACTGGTAACTTTGGTCTGTGTACCTTTGCCTATTCTAGATATTGCATATAAGGGGGACCATACAATATTTGTCTTTTTGTGACAGACTTCTTTTACTTAACATAATGCTTTTGAGGTTCATCCATGTCGCAGCATGTATCAGAACTTCATTTCTCTGTATGGCTGAGTAATATTCCAATACATGTATACACTACATTTTATTTATCCATTCACCTGTTGATTGACCTTTAGGTTGGTTCCAACTTTTGGTCATTATGAATAGAGCTACAAAGAATATTGGTGTACAAAAATCTGTTTGCATGCCTGCTTTCAATTCTTTTGGGTACATACCTAGGATTGGAATCACTGGGCAGTATGGTAATTGTATGTTTAACTTTTTGAGGAAACACAATACTGTTTTCCCCCAAAAGGCATTTGATTTTGTGAATTTTGCTTTGTGGTGTAAAACACTGGAGCATTGGTTATCATTTATTTATGTATTTGAACTGCTCCAAAACTAGTGAGAAAAGGCCTGTAATACCTGCCAGATGTGGAATATAAACAAAGTAAGTAAGCAATCAAGGCATTGGTCTAAGGGTTGAAAATACAAAGACACAGATACTGCCCTCAAAAGAAGTCCTGGTGGTGCAATGGTTAGATATTCAGCTGCTAACCAAAAGATTGGCGGTTTCAACCCACCCAGTGGTTCTGCAGGAGAAAAGACCTGGCGATCTGCTCCTGTAAACATTACAGCCTAGGAAACCCTATGGGGCAGTTCTACTCTGTCACATTGGGTCACTATGAGTCAGAATTGACTCAATGGCACACAACAACAAAAACACTGCCCTCAAGAAACTCACTTTCTAATATGCAATCAACAAACTCTGTCTGATAAGTTAAGCAGAGTGTGCAATGGAGAGCGTTGTTGTTGTTATTAGGTGCTATCGAGTCAGTTCTGACTCATAGCAACCCTATGCACAACAGAACGAAACACTGCCCAGTCCTACGCCATCCTTACCATCGTTGTTATGCTTGAGCCCATTGTTGCAGCCACTGTGTCAATCCACCTCTTTGAGGGTCTTCCTCTCTTCCGCTGACCCTGTACTCTGCCAAGCATGATGTCCTTCTCCAGGGACTGATCACTCCTGACAACATGTCCAAAGTATGTAAGACACAGTCTCGCCATCCTTGCCTTTAAGGAGCATTCTGGCCGCACTTCTTCCAAGACAGATTTGTTCATTCTTTTGGCAGTCCATGGTATATTCAATATTCTTCGCCAACACCACAATTCAAAGGCATCAACTCTTCTTCGGTGTTCCTTATTCATTGTCCAGCTTTCACATGCATATGATGTGATTGAAAATACCATGGCTTGGGTCAGGTGCACCTTAGTCTTCAGGGTGACATTTTTGCTCTTCAACACTTTGAAGAGGTCCCTTGCAGCAGATTCGCCCAGTGCAATGCGTCTTTTGATTTCTTGACTGCTGCTTCCACAGCTGTTGATTGCGGATCCAAGTAAAATGAAATCCTTGACAACTTCAATCTTTTCTCCATTATCATGATGTTGCTCGTTGGTCCAGTTGTGAGGATTTTTGTTTTCTTTATGTTGAATTGTAATCCATACTGAAGGCTGTGGTCTTTGATCTTCATTAGTAAGTGCTTCAAGTCCTCTTCACTTTCAGCAAGCAATGGGGAGTAGAGGGAACTAATTCAAACTGACCTGATTAGGAAAGGCTTCCCTGTGGATGTGATGATAACTGAACTGAATCCCGACAACAAGTAGATGGTTTCTAGGTGAATAAGAGAGAACTAGGTATTCCAGGTATAGGGAATCTCATGTGATGGCAATCACACAGCATGGCCTCTTTAGTGAATGGCAGGCAAATTTGAGCTGCTGAGACCAGATGATGAAGGACCTTCTCTGCCATGGCAGCTGCTGCTAATTGCCTGAACTCTAGCTATTCTCCCCTTCTTTCTAATTGAATTTCATTCGGGAGGAGGAAATGTGTATGAATAAATCTTGATTTCCCTACATGTTAACTTTCAGCCTGGTTGGCATAAGATTCGGTTCTGGCAGGTGAAATTTAAGTGGAAGTTCTTTTTAGCACCTCTAGGAAAGCTATTGCTTTCCAGATAAAGAGTGAGAGACTCAGCTGGTATATGTCTCTTTCCCCTTCACTTTTTAATTGAGGTGAAATTCACATGACATAAAATGAACCATTTTAAAGAGCACAATTCAGTGGCTTTTAGTACATTCACAATGTTGTGCAACTACCACTTCTCTCTAGTTTTAAAACTTTGTCATCACCCCAGAAGACCACCCTGTATCCACTGAATAATTACTTCCTACTCTCCTCTCCTCCTATCCCCTGGCAAACACTAATCTGCTGATGAGCCTATTATGGACATTTCATATAAACAGAATCATACAATTTGTGGCCTTTTGTGTCTAATTTCTTTCACTTAACATATTTTTTATGTTTACCCGAGTTGTAGCAGATATCAGTACTTCATTCCTTTTTATGGCTGAATAGTATTCCCTAGAATATATATACCATATATTGTTTATTTGTTCATCTGTTGATGGACTTTTGGGTTCTTTTAACCTTTTGGCTATAAGCATTGCTCCTATAAACATTCGTGTGCAAGTTTCTGTGTGGGCATAAGTTTTAATTTCTCTTGGGTATTTAACTAGGAGTGGAATAGCTGGGTTTTATAGTAATTCTAAGAGTCCTGGTGGCACAGTGGTTAAAGCACTCAGCTGCTAACCAAAAAGTCAGTGATTCAAACCCACCAGCTGCGCTCTACGGGAGATGTAGCAGTCTGCTTCCATAAAGATTACAGCCTTGGAGACCATATGGGCAGTTCTACTCTGTCCTACAGGGTTGCTATGAGTCGGAATCAACTCGATGGCAAAGGGTTTGGTTTTTGGTTTATAGCAATTTAAAATTTTTGAGGAATCACCAATCTACTTTTCACAGTGACTGAACCATTTTACATATCGAACAGCAATGTATAAATATTCCAGCTTCTCCACATCCTAACACTTTTTATTTTCTGTTTTTCTTATAGTAGCCATTCTACCCATAACCCATTACCTTCGAATTGATTCCGACTCATAGTGACCCTATAGGGCAGTGTAGAACTGCCCCATAGCATTTCCAAGGAGTGGCTGGTGGATTCAAACTGCTGACCTTTTGGTTATCTACTGAGCTCTTGACCACTGTGCAACCAGAGCTCCAGTAGCCATCCTAGTGGGTGTGAAGTGGTATCTCACTGTGGTTTTGATTTGCAATTCCCTAATGACTAATGGGAGATCTGGTGGCACAGTGGTGAAGAACTTGGCTGCTAACCTAAAGTGATGGTTCAAACCCATCAGCCACTCCTTGGAAACCCTATGGGGCAGTTCTACTCTGTCTTGTAGGGTTGCATTCAGTCGGAATCAACTTGATGGCAATGTATTTGGTTTGGCTTTGAATGACTAATGATGCTGGACATCTTTTCATATGCTTACTGGCCATTTGTATGTCTTTTTTAGAAAAATGTCTATTCAAGTCCTTTGCCCATTTTTAAACTGGGTTGTCTTTTTGTTGTTGGGTTGTAGGAGTTACTTATATATTCTGGATATTAAATCATTATAAGATATATGGCTTCCAAATATTTTCTCTCATTCTATAGGTCTTTTCACTTTCTTGGTATGGCCCCTGATGCACAAAAGTTTTTAATTTTAACGGAGTTCAATTTATCTATTTTCTTTTGTTGCTCATGCTTTTGGTGTCATATCTAAGGCTTTATTGCCAACTAATGTCTTATTCTCAATTTAAAACAGTGACCTTTGGTCCCGAAGTGATAGGATGAAATTGCTGAGTATATTTCTCAGTAATTCAACTTGAGCAAGCCTGTTAGAATCAGAGAAATAGTCTTTACCGACATTTTTTGTGATAAAGTGATATTGTTATCTCAACTCCTGTTTCAAATTCTCATGTGACTGACTTCCCCTGGTCATGAACTTCAGAGTAGAAAGCCAAGGCTGAAAAAACATATGTTCAGTGAGTACAGTCAGATTGTCTTCAGAGCCTTTACTGGAAGGGAAGTATTGTTATCCCTAATTGATAGATGATAAAACTGAGGCTTAAAGAGTTTAAGTGACTTTGCTAGCAATCACACAGTAGGGAACTGGGTCTTGGTCCTCCTCATTCTGACCCCAAGTCCTGCTAATTATCAGGGCCCTATTTTTTTTTATGCTATCACCAGGAGCCCAGGTGGATTCAGTGGTTAACCAAATTTTGGCAGTTCAAATCCACCAGCTCCTCCTTGGAAACCCTGTGGGGCAGTTCTACTCTCTTCTATAGGGTAGCTGTGAGTTGGAATCAACTCAGTGAGTTTTTGGTTTGGTATCATTCACTAATAGCTTCACTGCATGTAAACAGGTTATCTTCTAAAACTTAAATCTGACTGTTCCCTTCTTCCGCCTAAAATCTCTTGATATTTTCCCATAGCCTTAGAAGAAAATACAAACTCTTCCTCATTCATGGAAAGTGCTTCTAAGTTTGGTTCTTGCTTCTTTCTCTGTTCTAATTACTATGGTTGCATAACAAATAATTCCAACACTTAGCGACATAAAACAATAATTTTTATGTTTATGGATTCTGTAGGTCAAGAATTCAAACAAGACACGTAGGAAAGGCTTATCTCTGCTCCACAGTACATCAACTAAGACAGATCAAAGGCTGAGGCTAGAATCACCTAAGGCTCGCTCACTCATGTGTCTGGTGGTTGACGCTGGTAAAACTCTAACAACAGAAGCTAGAACAGCCAGGGCTCCTCAAGCTTCTCTCTCTATCTCTATGTGGTCTCTCAATGTGGCCTCTCTAGCATGGCAGCACCAGAGCTCCCAAAGTGTGTGTCCCTAGAGAGAGAGCCAGGCAGAAACTTTTCTAACCTAAGTTCTGAAGTCACATGGAGTCAATTCTGCTGTATTCTATTTGTTAAAAGAAATTCATCAAGGCTGATCCTGTATTCAAAGGAATTCTACAGATTGAAAGGTCCTGTGTGGGAGATAGATGCCAATCAAATAGTCTCACAAACACATAATAATACAGGAAGTTATGGTAGCATAGATCAAGGGTGTCTGAGTTGGTATGAGGGATCCATGACCATAATGAAAGGGAGACTTGAGCTGATCACACCCACCAATGTGATAGTTGCTCCTCCTATGGACATCCAAGGAAGCTGTGTGTGTGTTTAGCATAACAAAAATTTTTTTTTTTTTTTTTATGATTACCCACTTTGCTTTTTCTCCTTCTAGCTGTGAATGTTTGAGGACAAAGGCTGTACTTTATTCTTCCTTATATCCCCTACATCTAGCACAGTTCTTAGTATATAAGCACTCGGTATTCGTTAGATAAGAAGAAAAAAAGCATTTTGGAAAATAAGAGTGACATTTGAAAGGTTTTTCTTTCCATTTGAGTGTGTAGGGGAAATTCTCAATCTTTCCCATTTCTGTGAAAAGCTTCTGGAAAGGATGTTGACTCCACTTGGCATGGTTTTCAGGAATATTCAAGGTTGGGGAGTGTTTCCTCTCTTCCAGGTGGAGCTGGAAACAAACAAATTTTGTCTTTCATGTTCTAAGTTTTCCCTTTCTCTGTCCCTGTTGCAGTTTTAAAACATGGCTGTGATGTTCTCTGACACTCCTCTAATTGAAAGGTGAAATCTATGTCCTTTCCCCTTGAATCTGGGCTCTTTGACTGACCAATTGAATATGAAAGAAATGATGTTGTGCTAGTCTCTGAGCACAAAAATAGTTGATTTTTACTTATTTTTCCCTGGAAAAAATCACTCATGTAACCCAACCACCATTCTTTGAGGAAGCCCAAGCAGTGAAGAGGCCCATATGGAGAGGAACCAACAGCCAGCACTAACTTGTCAGCCACAAGAATGTGCCATCTTGGAAGTAGATTCACCAGCCTAGGTCTGGCCACCCCTGCAAGGTTCACATGGAGCAAAGAAAAACTGTCTCCACTGAGCCCTACCCAAATTTCAGATTCATAAACTAAATAATTGTTCTTTTATGCCATTAAGTCCTAGAGTGGTTTGGAATGCAGCAACAGATTACCAGGATATCCTCCTTCTTTGAACCCTCTTCTCTCCCTCCTTTCCCTCCTTGTTAATTTTACTTGCTTTTCCCCAAATCTTCCACTCAATCAACACATACTTTCTACTCCTTGATAAAGGATATGCTCGATATTGTCATCTTTTTACAAAATGATAAAAACAAAAAGGACTCATCCATTTCTGTGTGGACTGAGTAGAAAGAAACACAATAAATTCTGCTTGTGTTGGATTGGTATCAGTCATTTAAATCAGTTTTATGTTCTTTTTATTAAAAGGTGTTTGAACCACACCCTAGGCCTACTGAATTAGATGTTCCAGAATGGGACCTGGGAAGCTACCTTTCTAATAAGCTTCCCAGGTAATTTTTACGTATACCCAAGTTTGTAAACCTTAGACATAACGGCTATTTAAAATTTCTTTGGAATGAAGATTATTGTGAGATTTAAATTAAGAGACTGCAAATGCAGTGAAGTATTTAATATGAAACCTGGAGCCTGATGTATTATAAGAGATCAATAAATGTCAGCTATTACATCATTGTCAATATCATCATTGCTATTTTTAAAGGTTATCATTAAGCTTGGGAGATATCAAAATCATGTGTCATTGGGGAAGAACAAGGGTTGTTGGTACGCTGATTATGCCTATTAAAGCAAATAGGCAGTTGTTGCCTACAATTCAGCATATCCTTGCCTCCAGGGATCAGATGGAGGCTTGCTGTTATCTCCTGTAGGTCAGATAAATTTAAGCAAAACATTCTTCAGAGTGACTACCCACTTGGCTCAGGTGTACACATATACACAGAAGAGGCAGGACATAAAAGTTAATCTGATAGATGCTCTGGCAATGGATTAAATCATTGAAAACAGGGCCTCTTCAGAAAACTCCAGATAGGGGATCTTCATACATATGGAAGAAGGTACTCATAAGGAAATTCTAGTAAATGCTTGGCCAAATTCCCCTGATTTCCTCTAGGAATATGAGAGACCTGACATCCCACTTCAATATAGAAGCAGATGGGCTTCTATATGGGCAGGCTTATGGGCTGAAAGCCGAAGAGATTTGGACTAGCTGACTGAAAATCAGCATCAGTTTTTAAGAAAATTCAGCACACTCTACAATTTAGTTTTCTTTGGATGTGGCTTTTAAGGGCATCTGTTTAGGTGGAAAACATTTAGACTAGATTATGAAATCTCAGGCTGAATGCTTAGAGAATGGGATGCTTTGACACTCAAATTTATTAATTAATTTAGTATTAACAAAATCACATTTTCTTCAAAGCTTTGTTGTTAAAAAAATAACAATACAGTGTTCTGCCGTAGTTAAGTACAGTGCGGTGAATAGCCTGAACATTTGTGAATTACTTAAACTCTCTGTGCCTCAGTTTTCTCATCTATAAAAAAAGGGATAATAATACCTCGAAAGACTTTTGAATATTAAATTATTTAATATGTGAAAGTGCATAGAATACTTTTTGGCATATAACAAAAACCTAACAGTTGCTGTCAAGTTGATTCTGACTCATGACGACGACCCCATATTTTGCAAAGTAGAACTGTGCTACACAGAGTTTTCATGTGGTAACCTATCAGAAGCATATCACCAGGTCTTTCTTCCAAGGTGCCACTGGGTGGATTATATCTGCCAACCCTTCAGTTAGTAGTTGAGTGCTTAACCATTTGTGCCACCCAGGGACCCCTTTGGCACACATACACACAAAAAAAACTCGTTACTTTTGAGTCAATTCCGACTCATAGCAACCCTACAGGACAGAGTAGAACTGCCCCATAGAGTTTCCAAGGAGCACCTGGTGGATTTGAACTGCTGGCCCTTTGGTTAGCAGCTGTAGCACTTAGGCACTACGCCACCAGGGTTCCCATTGGCACATGATAAACACTATATAAGTATTAGCTGTTATAATTATTATCGTTATTATTATTTGTGAAGTAACCACATCACTAGGCAACTTTTCTCTCAGTATACACCTATAGCTAAAGATATAACTAGAAAAAGTATAGAAATCAGGCTGAGCCCGGATAACTTGACTATTCCTTAACAATAGTCCTGTGAAGACAGGATCTTTCCTGTTTACCTCTGTATCTTTAGAATGTTGCATTGTTCCTGGTACGTGACTGCTGCTCAATAAACTTCTGAATAAATGATGGTTCCTGGAAGATGAATATTTGTTCATTTTAAAATTTTCTGTTTGTTTTTTGTCCCTCTGCTTAGAGTTTGAGTGTGCTAAGTGTGTTTTTTAATTGATAATTACGGTTAATTAGATTCTGTGTCATTAAGTATAGCTATTTTTGGTTCTTATCTCTTGTTAGAGGACCCTGATTGAGAAAAAGAGGAGATAAATGCAACCAGAAAGAGGGTGACACAGCTGACCACAAACTGTAGTCTAAGGACTTTTGACTTATCTTTGAAGATAAGAAAAAGAAAAGATCTCCACCAACCAGTGTGTAATTACAGAGACTTAATCTATAAAAGGCAAAAATATCCTGATCCTCTCTCCTTTCTGGGCGATAGTGCAAGCATGTAATGGCAACACTCAAATATTGTCCAGTTCACTGTTTCGCTGTGCTACAGAGCAGAAACTTGGTGTTTGGCTCAATCTTATTAAACTGAGTATTAAACTCTGATCACAAGATCAGGTCACTGGATGTTGAAAGTCCATGTGACCTCAGTACTTAATCAGCCAAATAGGGACATTTTCTATAAGCTCATGTTTTTTTTCATGTTTGTTAAGAGCTTTAGTTTATATAAAATTAAAGATTCCATGGAAATGAATTGTTATGAGTAAAAAATCCTAGAGCCTTTGACGGGAGTAGGAGTTTCCAGCCTCTTCATCTGCCATGCTCCAGATCAGGAATATATTCATTCTGCTTCGTTTTCCTTAGTGTGTCACTTGGGGACATGCTTCTGCAGGGTTTATTTAAAAAGCCCCGGGCTGGTGTCAAACTAAGAAAAAAAGTCATTGCTGTGTCCTAACTCACAGTGGAACTCTCTCTGCTCTCCCCCACCCCCACATTTAGTACCACCTTGATCCATACGTACAGAACTTGGTTAAATGTTTTGGGATGTGGACAGGAAGAAGGGAAGATTGTTGGTAAAAATAAAGAACTCTGTTCTACAGTTTTTTTCAAAGCAGATGGCCTGCTGTACATAGACTTTCATGTCCAAAAAAAGTTCTATAAATTACATTTTGAAGCTTAGATATCTAAATGAAAATAATAAAATAAAAATTAACACAGGAAAAAAAAATATTTCCTAGCCTCCTGATTCAAAAACCTATGAGACATGAAATGTGATTTTCTCTAATGCAGTGGGTTATCAGCACAATGAAGAAATGTATGCATCAGTTAGCTTTTGCTGGGTAAAAAAACACCCCAAGACTTGGGGCCTTAAAATTGCAACCAATTATTTCACTCTTGAATCTATGGGTTAGCTGGGCAGTTCTTCTGGTCTGGGCAGGCTCTGCTACTCTCTGCTGGCAGGTTGTTGGAGGCCGAGTGATCTAGGACAGCTTCACTTACATGTCTGGAGTTTGGCAGGACAACAATGGTGAACGAGTCACCTCTCTCTCATCTTTCAGCAGGACAGTCCTGGGTTCTACACATGGTGCTTTAAAGGTTCTAAGAGTGTGAGAACAGAAGATGCAAGGGTCCTTAAGACCTAGACAATGTCCCGTGCATTGCATTCTAAGGTCAAAGCAAGTCACAAAGCCAGACAAGATTCAAGGGATGAGCAAATAGACTCCATTTTTTGATGGTAGATGCTACAAATTATTGTGGCTAGTTTTGCAATCTCCCACATGAAGTGCACATGCCATACATGGCACTCTTATCACAATTGTGCTAAACAAACCCACTGCTGGAGACAGAGGTGTGATGGTGGCAAAAGTGCTGGAAACTGGACTCCAAAGACCAGAGAAAAGAAGGTCCTGCAATTAATTACTTCCTGACCTTGAATAAATTCACTCTACCTCTCCAAGCCTCAGTTTAGTCATCTCTAAAATGAAGAGTTGGATAAGATGATCTATTCCAGATTTCTAAGGACTCTAAGCATTTAATATGCTTAATTCCCTAAGGCAAGAGTTCCTAGTTCTAAGGATATAAAAAAAAACCCATTGCTGTTGAGTCGATTCCAACTCATAGCGACCTTATAGGACAGGGTAGAACTGCCCCACAGAGTTTCCAAGGAGCAGCTGGTGGATTCGAACTGCTGAACTTTTGGTTAGCAGCCAAGCTCTTAACCACTAAGCCACCAGAGATCCAAGGATATAAAGAGGATGGTGAAAAATTCTGAACATCTTTTTACTTTATGACCCTAATTTTTGAAAGAAATTGTATGCTATGTTTATAACCATGGACAAAGTAAACTTAAGGAAAGACATATTAAGAAGTAATGGTAAGATGGTAGGATTATGGGTATTAAAGTTATTTTTACATTATTTAAAATTTTTTGTTACTATATTGACTTTTCAATAAAAAGGAATAAGTACTTTCCACACGCTATTTCTAAGAAGAAAATTGTTGCCAGGTCAATGGGCCATAATTCTCACAGATCCCAGAAGCAACAGGGAATTAACTGCTTGGTTGGCCTTTTCCATTCTCCAGTAGGCAGTCGAGAGAATGGTGAGAGAGATTCTTGCCTCTCACTGCCCTCTTCTCTCTGTCACATGCCCTGCCCTGTCTCCTTACCAAGAGTATCTCTTTTCTCTCTCGGACATGTACACTTAAAACTTTGGATTAGAATTTTTTTCTTCAAATGGGTGCACATGGTTGGAGAAGGGAAGAAAGGAGGCAAAAGGAGGGATGTATTTAGGGGGCCATCCATTTCCACCGATAGCTAATAAACAGTCATCAGTGACTTCCTATTGCTAGATCCTCTTGGATATTTTCAAGTTTAAATATGTCTTATTTCATCTCTCAACTGAGTTTGACCTTTTGACCACACGCTTTTCCTTGATGATCTTTTCTCCTTTGGCTTCTGAGATACCACTCTGACTTCTTCCTCACTGATTCCTCTTCAATGGTCAGTTGTTTAAATATGGGTGATGGCCAAGCTTTGTCCCTGGTCCTCTTCTCTGATCATCCTATACCAACTCTGAGAGAACTCATTCATTCCCATGATTTCAATGTGTCTTTATGTTCTGTTGACTCCCAGTCTATATCTCTACCACAGACCTCTCTCCTGAACTTCAGTCTGCTTCCTGGGCAGCTCTCCTGTGACATCCCGGAGACCCCTTAAACTCAACACGTCCCCAAACTCCTGTATCCCTAGCTCAGTGAGTTACTATCCACCCAGTCACCCAAGCTAGAAAACTGGGAAACCACTTCCTCTCCTTGACTCTCCATTCAATTATCCAGACCCATTTGCCCTCAGAACCACTCACTGCCATTCCCCTGCTCTCCTTAGGAGTATTGATCCCATGCAGGCTGCATCCCCCGGACTCTTATCCCAGCCAGCTTCTGGCTAAGTTTAGCCAATGAACAGAGGAGGGGTGATCTTATTGGCTGAAGTGATTGCTCGTGATTAACAACCAGAAATCGGTTTGCTGCTACACAGTACAGACAGGGAGGACTATTTCTATGGAAACCCAGGAGATTCATGGGGCTAACTTTTTGTATTTCAAATTCTGATAGTAAAACTCCATAAAAGACTGCAGTAACCCTTAAAGTACAAGACCACCAAGGATTCAGATCTTTCAGAAATGAATGTTTCTATCTTCCCACTGGGTAAAGAAGGGCAACCAGTCAATGTGTTGGCTGAGAGGGCAAGAATAACATAACGTATGTGGTGGAAGAAGAAAGTGATAAATATTAACTATGGCTACTTGACCAGTTGCATGAACAAGAATTGTAGCAGCTAGGTGTGCTTTATTATGCATGTATTAACCAACAATTTCTCTTTTTCTCTCCTTTTTGTTTACTATGAGGGGTGCTGGTAGTAAGTACTTGGTAGTTTAGTTTATAGATCACCAGACTGCTGGGAACCACATCTGAAGTTTATAGGAGGGATTCCATAATGCCTGGAAATCCTGGACTTGAGATACAAAAATGACCAATGAGACTTTCTTTCTCCCCTTGTTGGAGAGAGCTGGTGAGTTTTATCATGGGTAGTTTTCTCATGTCGGGCAGAAACATGAATTTGTTAAATATGGACACAAGGTGACAATGGATGCTGGCAAGCTAAAAAGATTGACTATGTTAGTCCTGGGCCTATTCATCCTCAGATCTGTTTCTTACAATTTCCCAGCTCTGGTCTGTATTGTAGACAGCTGACTGCTACTGGCAACAGTATCCAGTCTCTCAAGTCATCTGGCTTGCAACTGGACTTGGCATTGGTAGGAGATGGCATTGGGTGTACTTGGCATTGGGTGGAAGAGAGAAGGGTATTTTTACCTTTCTTGTCTGCTGTGGGCAGATTTTCCAGCTCTGACTACATCTGTGGCTTCAACTCCAGCCAGATAAACTATTGTATTCCAGCTTCTTTTGGGCAATCCTGGCCCCTAAGCTTCAGTAACACGGCTTCATCCCTTGTTTCTCCAGCTAGAGTTGATAGAGTTCTTACTGTTGTGAATCTCTGAGGTCTCTCACTGTGCTCTGTTTGGTTCCCAGCTCCTCTCTCACTTGTGTGATCAATTATCTGCATTAAATCCCCCAATTATACAATCATATTCCTGTTCCTTAGCATGTCTTGTGACTGTTTCCTACTGTCCATTTCTTACAACCACTGTCTTACTTAAAACAGGCTGTCATCACCTTTCACTTGGGCTGTTGGTCACGTTTTTCAAACACCACTCCACCACTTGTCTTCAATTAATACATACAGGCTCTATCTCTTCAGTGTTTCTTCTCCTATACATGAAACAAGAATAACCTTCAGAAATGTAGGTCCATAAATCATTTGTTTTAAAAATTTGACCAGTTAACATTAGTTCTAGTAAATTATGCCTTCTACTCACTGGAGGAGGTGTCTTTAGAAACTGAGAAACAAAGAAAGAAAACAAACCTACAAGGTGGCAAAAATGATATTGAGAATTCTAAAATTCTCTCCCCTCCATCTTCACTCAAATGTAAATATTACTAGAATCAACTTGTCTCCCTAGCCTCAGTCTTTCTATTTGTACATTTTTCAAAAACACTGTTACATTGATGCCTACTCTTGTTCCAGAGCAAACTGTTTTTTAATCTTTTCTATGTCTGCAGGATATGCAGTTATATCCACCATTTTATTCCTGATATTAGTAATTTGTGTCTTCTCTCTTTGTTCTTTGTGAGTCTTTTTAGATGTTTGTCAATTTTATCCATCTTTACAAAGAACCAGTTATTTGTTTCACTGATTTTCTCTACTGGTTTTCTGTTTTCAATTTCATTGATTTCTGCTCTTTACTATTTCCTTCTTCCTACCTGCTTTGGTCTTATTTCCCTAGGTTCTTGAGATAGGAACTTATATTATTGACTCAAACCTTGTCCTTTTTTCTAATGTATGTATGCATTTAGTGCTATAAGTTTCATTTTCTACATTGTTTTAGCTGTATCCTACAAATTTTGATATGCTGTCTTTTTAATTTCATTCAATTTGATGTATTTTTCAATTTCCCTTGACACTTCCTCTTTAACCCATGGATTGTTTAGAAATGTGTTGGTTGGTTTCCAAATGTTTAGAGATTTTCCTCTTATCTTTCTGTTACTGATTTCTACTTTAATTCCATTATGGTCAGAGAAAACATGATATGATTTTAATTGTTTTAAATTTGTTGAGGTATGTTTTATGGCCCATGATTTTGATATATATTCCATAGACACTTAAAAAGAATGTGCAGTCTGCTATTATTGGGTGGAGTGTTTGTAAGTGGTTAGGTCTTATTAGGTGATGATGTTGTCAGCTTCTCTATATCATTGCCGATTTTCTGTCTAGTTGTTCTATCACTTATTGATAAAAAAAACAAAAACCGTGCCGTCGAGATTGATAAAAGGAGTCTTGAAATTTCCAACTATAATTGTGGATTTCTCCACTTCTCCTTTCAACTCTATAGCATATGCTTCATTTGTTTTGAGGCTGTATTTTTGAATGCATACATATTTATGGCTGTTATATCATTCTGGTGGCTTGATTCTTTTATTATTATGTAATGTCATTCTTTGTCTCCAGTAATTTTCTTTGCTCTGAAGTCACTTTGTCATATAGTAATATAGCCATGCCTGCTTTTTAACCACATTTGTTTGCATGGTTTATCTTTTTCCATCCTTTTACTTTCAACCTACCTGTGCCATCAAATTTGAAGTGAGTTTCTTGTAAGCAGCATACTGTTGGGCAGTGTTTTTGTTTTTGTTGTTTTTTATCCCATCTGCTCATTTCTGTTCTTTGATTGGTGTATGTGATGGTTAAGGTTGTTTGTCAACTTGGCTGGGCCAGGATTCTCTGTGGTTTGGCAGTTATGATGTAGTTTGGCAGCTTGTAATGATATAATTTGGAAGTTATGTAATGATATAATCAACTCCATGATGAGATCTGCTATGAGCAGCCAATCAGTTGAAAGGGAGTTTCCTTGGGAAAACTTATTGTTCCAATAAGGCTCTTGCTCTGAATCCTTCATCCAGTTCATCATCATCTGACCTCTGGTTCTTGGGACTTGAGCTAGCAGCTTATCTGCCAATCTTGTCAGTCAGGAGAAGCCTCTAGCCTGATGCCTGACCCATGCACTTGGGATTTGCCAACCTTTGTTTTGGTTGTTGGTTTTGGATTACAACCATGTGAGCCCTTTACTTTGAGATAAATTTCTTGTATGTGACTTGTAACAGTCTACTAGTACCCTTTTACCATTTTGAGTGAAGTGTGGAAACCTCACTTCAGTTTAGTACCCTTGACCTTTTCCACTTTTAAATATCATTGTCTTGAGTATGCAATAGTGCCATAATTTTTGTTTCAATCATTAAACATGATTTATAAAACTCATGAGAAAAAGCATAGTCTGTTGTATTACCCATATTTCTGGTCTTCCATTGTTCTTGATGCTATATAATTCCTTCTTTTTTCATTCCTTTTTTCAAAGAACTTCCTTTAGCCAATCTTTAAAGTAGGTCTGCTAGTGACAAATTCTTTTAGTTTTTCCTCATCTGAGAATGTTTTTTATTTTCTCTTCATTCTTAAAGCATTGTTTCACCAGATGCAGAATTCACAATTGATAGTTCTTTTCTTTCGGGAGTTCCTCCTGGCCCCCATGGTTTCAGATGAAAAATCCACAATCTTTCAAATTGGAATTCCAATATAGGTATCGCATCATTTCTCTCTGGCAGCTTTCAAGATTTTTTTGTGTTTGGTTTTCAGACTTTAATTATGATGTATCATGATGTGGATTTCTTTGGGATTATCCTGTTTGAGATTCCTCAACTTCTTTGTTTCTTTTGCCAAATTTGGGAAGTTTTCAATGATTATTTTGTTTTACTTTGTATCTAAGAAGGCTTTGCCTACTGATTTACCTTTGAATCTCAAGGCATACATAATGCAGTGCCAGCACAGAGTTGATACTCTTATATATTTATCAAATGAATGAATGGATGGATAACTCTAAGGACACATGAATGAATAAATGGATTTTTGAGGAGGTGTGATGTATGGCTAACTATAAGTTGAGACTTCAGGTCTATCAAAGTAGTTCTTTCCCATAAGAAGCTGACCCAGTTTTATTTGTCTACTGATAGGCTGTAATCCTAGATGAAATACAGTTTCCTGGGGAGCTAACAATCTCTTTCGTCCATGATTATTTGCATCTTCACATTCCTGAAGGATCTAATCATAGGCATTCATTGAGGAGAAGAATGAAAGTGATGGTGTATTTCATGAGCACCCTTGGGACTTTGGGGGACAAAGGAAGGTCCCAAGGGGGCTAGGGAACAGTAGTGGGAGACTAAAATTACCAAATCCTTACTTTGCCATCTATACCATTTTGTCCCCATCATTTGTACCCTTTAAAATACATCCATTAAAAAATAATCATTTGGGTAAATGTGGATGGATTTTTAGACATGTCTTTGGGTAGGGAATTGTCATGGATTGAGTTATGTCCCCCAAAAAATGTGTGCATCAACTTGGTTAGGCTGTGATTCCCAGTATTCTGTGATTGTCCTCCATTTTGTGATTGTATTTTATGTTAGAGAGGATTAGGGTGGGATTGTAACACAATTACCAGCTCACATCCCTAATCCAATATAAAGGGAGTTTCCCTAGTTTTTTATGGCCTGCACCACCTTTTACCTTACAAGAGATAAAAGGAAAAGGAAGGAAGTGGAGATTTGGAACCTCATACCACCAAGAAAACAGCCCCGGGAGCAGAGCACGTCCTTTGGACCTGAAGTTCCTGCACTGAGATGCTCCCAGACCAAGGGAAGACTGATGACAAGGACCTTCCTTCAGAGCCGACAGAGAGAGAAAGCTTTCCCCTGGAGCCTGCACCCTGAATTCAACTTCTAGCCTACTGGACTGTGAGGAAATAAACTTCTTTGTTAAAGCCATCCACTTGTGGCATTGCTGTTATAGCACCACTAGATGACTAAGACAATAATTAATGTGTTCTCAGGTGCCCAGCAGGACAGCATTCCTGGCACTGTGTTTCACCAGTCACTCCTAGCTATAGCTCTCAGGACTGAAAAGGAGTGCTTTGAGCATCCATTTCAGCTTAGGATGAAAGCAGCAACACACTTGCATTTGTATTCAAACCAACAGTGACAAATCAAAGGTTTGATCAATAGATTTTGCCAGGGGCAGAAGCAAGTTTACCATGGTAGTTTATTAGAAAAACTTCCTTTTGTGCTGAATGTGTCACTTGCTTATATGTGTTTCTTCTCTTTTATTTTCCCTTTTCTTTTGCTGTCTTATTTCCTTGTTTCTTCTCACATACAGGATAAATCTAAAAAATAAAACCTCACATTTGTGAAATTAGTGTAGATTTAACTATACATTTCATTAAAATGTATTTAAGCAAGACCTATACATTCTCTAGTAAGTAGATTTAAATGCTGAAAAGCAAAGCTCATGATAATAAGTAAAATAATATGTGTATATTCAGGTGAACACAATTTAATGGAATTTTCTTCACTTGGCAGCTGTATTGATTTATAATCCTAGCTGTGGTAAGGTTTTTCAGAGTGCACATGAAATCTGTGGTCCTTTACCACTCAGGACCAGTTAAGAATTCCTGCATCATGATAGTTTTCCAAATAATTTGGGGAAACTTAACCCATGCTGTGGCAGTGTGAAGACCTGGGGTCCCCTGCTGAGGTTGTGACTGTTATTACAGCAGGGCAGCCTAGACCTAGTTCCAGGTCATTCCCACACTTCCGAGACTATTTGAGCTTCAAAAAGGGCACTTAAGGTAGTGGAGTGGGAATGTATGGCCAGTTTCAGCCTATAAATTTAGCCAAGTTCTGAGCATGTCTGGAGGGGCTTTCATGTTTACTGCAATTCTAGGTGAGGGAGCTATGCTAACAAAAAGCCTCTATCACAGTGGGAAAAGGATTATTTAGAACTGAAATATTTAGTGTTTATGGAAAGAATGGGACTTTTTTTTAATTAATTTTTATTGTGCTTTAAGTGAAAGTTTACAAATCAGGTCAGTCTCTCATACAAAAATTTACGTACACCTTGCTAAAAACAAAAACCCAGTGCCGTGGAGTCGATTCCGACTCATAGCGACCCTACCTTGCTATACACTCCAAATTGCTCTCCCCTTAATGAGATAGCACAGTCCTTCTCTCCACTCTCTCTCCTTGTCTCCATTCGGGCAGCTTCTGTCCCCCTCTGCCCTCTCATCTCCTCTCCAGACAGGAGATGCCAACATGGTCTCATGTGTCTACTTGACCCAAGAAGTTCATTCTTCACCAGTATCATTTTCCATCTCGTATTCCAGTCCAATCCCTGTCTGAAGAGTTGGCTTTGGGAACGATTCCTGTCCTGGGCTAACAGAAGGTCTGGGGACCATGGCCTCCGGGGTCCTTCTAGTCCCAGCCTGACCATTAAGTCTGGTCTTTTTACGAGAATTTGGGGTCTGCATCCCACTGCTCTCCTGCTCCTTCAGGGGCTCTCTGTTGTGTTCCCTGTCAGGGCAGTCATCGGTTGTAGGCGGCCACCATCTAGTTCTTCTGATCTCAGGATGATGTAGTCTCTGGTTTATGCGGCCCTTCCAGTCTCTTAGGCTCATGTGTCTTTGGTGTTCTTTATTCTTCCTTGCTCCAGGTGGGTTGAGACCAATTGATGCATCTTAGATGGCCGCTTGCTAACGTTTAAGACCCCAGATGCCACTCTCCAAAGTGGAATGCAGAATGTTTTCTTAATAGATATTATTATGCCAATTGACTTAGATGTCCCCTGAAACCATGGTCAGAATGGGACTGTTTTGTGTGGTCTTCAAAGTTGGTTTGGTTAAATACGCTTTCCTTATTTGGATGAAATACTGGGTTTTGTGTCAAATGATTACCTACTCATATGTTATTTTGCCTTCTAAAATGGCCAAAATATTTTGTTTTCCTCCTTCTCTGTTTGGGTTATATACCTAATCCTGAGTGTAGTAGGGGCTTTTGAGGGATTAACATCAGTAGTAAAATGAGAGATTAATCTTTTGTGGTAATCTAAATTATATTTTTTTCTTAGTTTCCTCATCTGTCTTTCAACTTTATGATTTTTTTTCCAGGCAGATTTTTCTTTTTAGGTAGTCAAGTTTACCGATTTTTTAAAAAGTTTTATTGTGTTTTAGGTGAACAGTTACAGCACAAATTAGTTTTTCATTCAAAAATTTCTATACAATTTGTGACATTGGTTGCAATCCCCACCATGTGTCATTACTCTTCCCTTTTCCCTTTACATCCTGTGTTCTCCGTGTCCATTCATCTAGTTTTCCTGTCCTTTCTCGCCTTTTTGTCTTTGCTTTTGGGCAGGTGTTGCCATTTGATCTTGTATAATTGATTGAACTAAGAAGCACGTTCCTCATGTGTGTTATTGATTGTTTTATAGGCCTGCCTAAACTTTGGCTGAAAGGTGGACTTCAGGAGTGGCTTCACTTCTGAGTAAGCAGAGTGTCCAGGGGTTCCTTCTGTCTCTGTCAGACAAGTAAGTTTGGACTTGTTTTTGTGAATTTGAATTTTGTTCTACTTTTTCTCCCTCTCTGTCTGGGACCCTCTATTGTGATCCCTGTCAGAGTGGTCCGTGGTGGTAGCCAAGCACTACCTAGTTCTTCTAGGTTCAGGCTGGTGGTCCATTAGTTCTTTGAATGAATATATTTTACTTGTGTCTTTAGTTTTTTCCATTCTCCTTTGCTCCGAACGTGATGGGACCTACAGATGTATCTTAGATGGCCACTCACAAGCCTGTAAGACCCTAGATGCTACTAAGCAAACTAGAATATAGAACATTTTCTTTTTAAATTGTGCTTTAAGTGAAAGTTTACAGCTTGGGTTAGTTTCTCATACAAAAATTTATACACATATTGTTATGTCACCTCAGTTGCTATCCCTATAATGTGTCAGCACACTATTTCTTTGCACCCTGGATTTCCCGTTTCCATTCAAGCAGCTCCTGTCTCTTTCTGCCTTTTCATCTGGCCTCCGGACAGTAGATGCCCATTTAGTCTCATGTGTCTACTTGAACTAAGAAGCACAGTCTTCAAGAGTGTCATTTTATGTCTTATAGTCCACTCTAATCTTTGTCTGAAGAGTTACCTTCAGGAATGGTTTTAGTTCTGGGATAACAGACAGTCAAGGGGCCAAGTCTTCTGGGGTCCCTCCAGTCTCAGTCAGACTATTAAGTTTGGTCTTTTTACTAGAATTTGAGTTCTGCACCCCACTTTTTTCCTGCTCCGTCAGAAGCTCTCTGTTGTTCCCAGTCAGGGCAGTCATTGGTGGTAGCTGGGCACCATCTAGTTTCTCTGGTCTCAGGCTGATGGAGTCTCTGGTTTATGTGGCCCTTTCTGTCTCTTGGGCTTATATTTTCCTTGTGTCTTTGGTGTTCTTCATTCCCCTTTGCTCCAGCTGGGTTGGGGCAAATCGATGCATCTGCTTTTAAGCTGCCAGACGCCACTCACCAAAGTGGAAAGCAGAACATTTTCTTAATAAACTTTGTTATGCCAGTAGACATAGATGTCCCCTGAAACCATGGTCCCCAGACCTCCGCCCCTGCTACTCTGTCCCTTGAAGTGTTTGGCTGTATTCAGGAAACTTCTTAGTTTTTGGTTTAGTCTAGTTGTGCTGACTTCCCCTGTATTGTGTGTTGTCCTTCCCGTCACCTAAGACAATTCTTATCTACTATCTAGTTAGTGAATACCCCCTCCCTCCCTCCCACCCTCGTAACCATCAAAGAATGTTTTCTTCTGTGTTTAAACCTTTTCTTGAGTTCTTATAATAGTGGTCACATACAATGTTTGTCCTTTTGCGACTGACTAATTTCACTCAGGATAATGTCTTCCAGATTCTTCCATGTTATGAGGTGTTTTGCAAATTCATCGTTGTTCTTTATCATTGCGCAGTATTCCACTGTGTGCATATACCATAATTTGTTTATGCATTCCTGCATTGATGGGTACCTAGGTTGCTTCCATCTTTTTGCTATTGTGAACAGTACTGCAATAAACATGGGTGTGCAAGTATCTATTCCTGTGATGTCTCTTATTTCTCTAGGAAATATTCCAAGGAGTGGGATTGCTGGATTGTATGGTAGTTCTATTTCTGGCTTTTTAAGGAAGCACCAAATCAATTTCCAAAGTGGTTGTACCATTTTACATTCCCACCAGCAGTGTATAAGTGTTCCAGACTCTCCATTTATTATTTATTATTTTGTGTTTTTTGGATTAATGCTAGCCTTTTTGAGGTGAGATGGTATCTCATCATAGTTTTGATTTGCATTTCTCTAATGGCTAATGATTGTGAACATTTCCTCATGTATCTGTTAGCCGCTTGAATGTTTTCTTTGGTGAAGTGCCTGTTCATATCTTTGCCCATTTTCTAATTGGGTAATTTGTCTTTTTGTTGTTGAGGCTTTGCACTATCTTATAGATTTTAGAGATTAGACCTTGATTATATATGTCATAGCCAAAAGATTTTTCCCAGTCTTAGGTTGTCTTTTTACTCTTTTCATGAAGTCTTTTAATGAGCCTACGTGTTTGATTTTTAGGAGCTCCCAGTTATCTAGTTTCTCTTTTGGTGTTTGTACATTGTTAGTAATGTTTTGTATTCTGTTTATGCCATGTATTAGGGCTTCTAGTGTTGTCCCTACTTTTTATTCCATGATCTTTATCATTTTAGATTTTATATTTAGGTCTTTGATCCATTTTGTGTATAAGATCATGTCATCTACAAATAGGGATACTTTTACTTCTTCCTTACCAATTTGGATGCCCTTTATTTCTTTATCTGGCCTAATTGCTCTGGGTAGGACCTCCAGCACAAAGTTCAATAAGAGTGGTGGTAAAGGGCATCCTTCTCTGGCTCCCATTCTCAAGGGGAATGCTTTCAGACTCTCTACATTTAGGATGATGTTGCCTGTTCGCTTTGTATAAATGCTCTTTATTATGTTGAGGAATTTCCCTTCTATTCCTATTTTGCTGAGAGTTTTTATCATGAATTGGAGTTAGACTTTGTCAAATGCCTTTTCTGCATTCATTCTTAAGGTCATGTGGTTCTTATCTTTTGTTTTATTTATGTGATGGATTACATTGATTGTTTTTCTAATGTTGTACCATCCCTGCATAAAAAAAAAAAATACCTTGTATGAATCCCATGTGGTCATGATGAATTATTTTTTTGATATGTTGTTGAATTCTCTTGGCTAGAATTTTGTTGAGGTTTTTTGCATCTATGTTCATAAGGGATATTTGTCTGTAATTTTCTTTTTTTGTGGTGTTTTTACCTGGTTTTGGTATCAGAGATATGCCGGCTTCATAGAATGAGCTTGGGAGTATTCCATCTTTTTCTACACTCTGAAATACGTTTAGTAGCAGTGGTGTTAACTCTTCTCTGAAAGTTTGGTGGAACTGTCCATCAAAGCCATCAGGACCAGGGCTTTTTTTTTGTTGTTGGGAATTTTTTAATTACCTTTTCAATTTCTTTCTTTCTTTTTTTTTTTTTTTTACAGGTTTATTTAGTTGTTCTCCCTCTGTTTGTGTTATTTTAGGTAGGTAGTGTGCTTCTAGAAATTTGTCCATTTCGTTTAGGTTTTCAAATTTGTTGGAGTACAATTTTTCATAATATTCTGTTACATTTCTTTTAATTTCAGTTGGTTCTGTTGTGATATTGCCCATCTCATTTCTTATTTGGGTTATTTGCTTCCTCTCCTATTTCTCTTTTGTCAGTTTGGCCAATGGTTTATACATTTTGTTGATCTTTTCATATAACCATCTGTTGGTCTTGTTGACTCTTTCAATTGTTTTTCTAGTCTTTATTTCATTTAATTCTGCTTATTATTTGCTTTCTTCTGGTGCCTGAAGGCTTCTTTTACTGCTCTCTTTCTATTTGTTCGAGTTATAGGGTTAATGTTTTGATTTTGGCCCTTTCTCCTTTTTGGATGTGTGCATTTATTGCTATAAATTGACCTCTGAGCACTGCTTTTGTTGTGTCCAAAAGTTCTGGTAGGATGTTTTTTCATTCTCATTTGATTCTGTGAATTTCTCTATTCCGTCCTTAATTTCTTCTATGACCCAGTAGCTTTTGAGCAAGGTGTTGTTCAGTTTCCATGTATTTGATTTTTTATTCCCTTATTTTTTCCATTACTGATTTCTACTTTTGTGGCTTTATGGTAAGAAAAGATGTTTTATAATATTTTGATGCTTTGAATTCTGTTAAGGCTTGCTTTGTGACCTAATATGTGGTCTATTCTCGGGAATGTTCCATGTGTGTTGGAAAAGAAAGTACAGTTGGCTGCTGTTGGGTGGAGTGTTAGGTATATGTCCATGAGATCAAGTTAGTTGATTGTGGCATTTAGATCTTCTGTGTCTTTATTGAGCTTCTTTCTGGATGTTCTGTCCTTCACTGAAAGTGGTAAGTTGAAGTCTCCTACCATTATCGTGGAGCTGTCTGTTTCTCTTTTCAATGCTGTTAGAGTTTGTTTTATGTGTTTTCAAGCCCTGTTGTTGGGTGTGTAAATATTTATTATGGCTATGTCCTCCTGGTGTATTGACCCTTTAATCATTACATAATGTCCTTCCTTAGCCTTTTTGGTTGATTTTGATTTAAAGTCTATTTTGTCGTACATTAATATTGCCACTCCTGCTGTTCTTTGATTGTTGTTTGCTTGATATATTTTTTTCCATCCTTTGAGTTTTAGTTTGTGTCTTTAAGTCTAAGGTGTGTCTCTTATAGGCAGCATATAGATGGATCGTGTTTTTTAATACATTCTGCCACTCTGTCTCTTTATTAGTGCATTTAGTCCGTTTATATTCAGCATAATTACTGATAGGTATGAGTTTAGTGCTGTTATTTTGATATTTTTTTTTCTGCTGATGGTTTCTTCGTTCCACTTAATTTTCTGTGCTGAGTCATTTTTCTTTATGTATTTTCTTTTCATCCTTTTCATTGTCGTTGATTTTGTATTGCTGAATCTTTATGTTTTTCTTGTTTTTTATTTTGAGGTGTAGGATTGTTAGTTTCCTTTGTGGTTACCTTAGTATCTCCCCCTATTTTTCTAAATTTAAACCAATATTTTATTTCTTTATATTGCCTTGACTTCCTCTCCACATGAAGGATCTATGGCTACTTTATTTAGTCCCTTTTTTTGTTTTAGATGTTGTCATCTTTTACATATTGACATCTCTGTTTCCCTATTTTCAGTGTTTTAAACTTTAATTTATTTTTGTGACTTCCCTATCTGGGTTGATATCTGGTTGCTCTGTCCTGTGTTCTAGTCTTGTTTTGTTATCTGATATTATTGGTTTTCTCACTGGAGGACTCCCTTTAGTATCTCTTGTAATTTTGGTTTGGTTTTTACAAATCCCCTAATCTTCTGTTCATCTGGAAATACCCTAATTTTGCCATCATATTTCAGAGACAGTTTTGCTCGATCTAATTCTTGGCTGGCAATATTTTTCCTTCAAGGCTTTATATATGTCATTCTGTTGCCTTCTTGCCTGCATGGTTTCTTTTGAGTAGTCTGAGCTTAGTCATACTGACTCTCCTTTGTAGGTGACTTTTTGTTCATCCCTAGCTGCTCTTAAAATTCTCTTACCTTTGATTTTGACAGGTTTGATTATAATATGTCTTGGTGACTCTCTTTTGGGATCTACCTTGTGTGGGGTTCAATATGCATCTTGGATAAATATCTTCTCATCTTTCATGATATTAGGGAAGTTTTCTGCCAACAAATCTTCAGCAATTCTCTCTGCATTCACTCCAATCACTCATAGGTTATTCCTCTTGATAGAGTCCCACATAATTCTTAGGGTTTCTTCATTTTTTCAAAAATTCTTCTATCTGATTTTTCCTCAAATGTGTTGATGTCAAGTGCTTTATCTTCAAAGTCACTAATTTTGACTTCTCTTGCCTCAATTCTGCTCCTGTGACTTTGTAGGGTGTTGTGTAATTCTGGTATTTTATTGCTAATCTCTGGATTTCTGTTTGTTGTGTCTCTATGGATTCTTGCAGCCTGTTAAATTTGTCATTTTGCTCTCTGATAATCTTCTTAAGCTCCTCTACTGCTTTGTCTGTGTGTTCCTTGGCTTGTTCTGTTTTTTGCATGATCTCCTTCTTGATCTCTTGAAGAGTTCTGTATATTAATCTTTTGTATTCTACCTCAGGTAATTCCAAGAAGTTATCTTCCTCTGGCAAATTTCTTGATTCTTTGTTTTGGGAGCTTTCTGAAGCCATCATGGTCTTCCTCTTTGTGTGAATTGATATTGACTGTTGTCTCTGAGCCATCAATAACTTATTATATTTATTTATTTTATTTTTGTTACTGTGTCCTAGCTTCTTGTTTTGTTTTGTTTTGATATGCCCAAATATGCTGGTCGTGTGAGGGAGTTTGACTATTGGCATCTTTGAAGCTCTCATGTCCTGTCACCAGGTGATTAGAGCTATTACTAAGTATGTGAGCTAGGAGTTCATTTACTTTTCTTGTATGGATTCAGATCAGGGGTGTGATGCAAGCTCTCACCTACAGTCCTAGATGGGCAGGGGTGATTGGAGTAGACACTGGTATCTGGCTGCAGTAGGGGGTCAGATGCTGAGCAACACAGTGGGCTGATGGCTGTCCCTGAGTGTCTGGAAGGAAAGCACATGTCTGTTCCCTAAAGTGCTTAGGTGGGTGTGTTTTGCAGCCAGCATATGGTCACCCAATGCTTTTGGATGTAAGGACTGGAAGGCAGCACTTATTCTTGGACCCACGTCATTGGTGGCTAGGTGGCATGGTCCTCAGGCTCCTGATATGGGTAGGTGAGGACCCTGCTTAATGGGCAGGACAGTGTCAAATATGACTAATCTGCCATTTCCCCTTATAGTTGATACCGTTGAAAATATGCTTCAGGTATATAACCTGTTGTATTGTGCTAAAGAGTGCCTAAGCTGTTGAAATGGGCCCACACAAGTCTGCAAAGGGGTAAAAGGCGTTTATAGTCCATGGAGTGCCTAAGCTGTTGAAATGGGCCCACACAAGTCTGCAAAGGGGTAAAAGGCGTTTATAGTCCATGGACCCCTTATGCCTATGCCTAGGCAAAGGAGCTGTGCCTTCCCTGAGTTCCCAGCTTAGGGGAGTGGGCAGATTATTTTTTCCTGTTTGTTAATTTGTTCCCTCTACAAAGCCAGGATAATGGCTCAGGGAGAGCAACAGGTCCTACTTCTGGCCCAGGGGACGTGACAATTGCTGACACCAGACTGGGACCCAGTGAAGCCAGGAGAGGAGGCAGGTAAATGGGAGAGAGGTTCTTCCCAAAGGGGGTGTATTTTTGATCTGAGTGTTAGGTTAGATGCTTGTAATTATCTTAACCGATTGAGCTTCTCACTGGTTCTGGAGGCTTGAGCAGAATCTCATTGCTCGACCTCTCTCGATGTGGAAAATGCATTCCAAGCACCACTGCTTGCCTTGCTGTGCAAGCCATCCAATCCAGCCTGTGGTGTGCCAGTGCTGGCCAGGTCAGGTCTGGCAAGTCCTCTGTCCTTCTGAACTCTCTCTCCCTCTACCTGCCCCTCAGTCCAATTCCTCAACTTTGCCTTTGATGTTCAGGGCTTCTAGATTGTCATATATAATCAATTCACTTTCTTTTTTGTCTTTGTTGTAAGAGGGACCACAGGAAGCATCTGACTACTCTGCCGTCTTGGCCTTGCCTCCCCGGAACATTTACTTTATGAGCTATGTTGTGCCAATTGACCTAGATGTCCCCTGAGACCATGGTCCCCAGCCCTCAACCCAGTAATTTGGTCCCTCAAGGTGTGTGGATGTGTCTAGAAAGCTTCTATGACCTTGCTTTGGTCGAGTTGTGCTGACCTCCCCTATATTGTGTGTTGTCTTTCCCTTCACCAAAGTTAACCCTTCTCTACTATTTAGTGATTTCCCCTCACACTTCTTCCCTCCTTCATAACCTAAAAGATTGTTTCCTTCTGTGCATAAACCTTTCTTGGGTTTTTATATTAGTGATCTCATACAATATTTTTCCTTTCATAATTGACTTATTTCACTCCACGTAATGCCCTCCAGATTCATCCATGTTGTGAGATGTCTTTATTGTTCTTTATTGTGGCATATTATTCCTTCAGTTGTATGTATCATAGTTTATCCATTTATCTGTTGATGGGCATGTAGGTTGTTTCCATCTTTAACTATTGTGAATAATGCTGCAATGAACGTGAGTGTGCATATGCCTATTCGTGTGATGGCTTTTATTTCCTTAGGATATACTCCTAGGAGTGAAATTGCTGGATCATATGGTATTTCTATTTCTAGCTTTTTAAAGAGGTGCCGTATCATTTGCCATACTGGTTTTACCACTTTACATTCCCACCAGCAGTGCATAAGGGTTCCAATCTCCCACAACGTCTCCAGCATTTGTTATTTTCTCTCTCTTTCTTTTTTAAATTAGTGCTGGTAATGTTGGGGTGAAATGGTATCTCACTGTAGTTTTGATTTGCATTTCTCTAATGGCCGATGATTGCAAGCAATTCCTCATGTGTCTGTTAGCCAACTGAATGTCTTCATTGGTGAAGTGTCTGTTCATATCCTTTACTCATTTTTAAATTGGCTTATTTGTTTTTCCGTTATTGAGGTGTTGAACTATTCTATACATGTAAGAGATTAGACCCTTGTCAGATAGGCTGTAGCCAGTTTTTTTTCTCTCAGACCGTAGATTCTTTTTTTACTCTTTTGGTGAAGTCTTTTGATGAGCATAAGTGTTTAATTTTTAGGAACTCCCAGTTATCTAGTTTATCTTCTGGTGTTTGTGCATCGTTAGTTATGCTTTGTATTCTGTTTATGACATGTATGAGGGTCCCTAGTGTTGTCCTGGAAACCCTGGTGGTGTAATAGTTAAGTGTGATGGCTGCTAACCAAAAGAACAGCAGTTCAAATTTACCAGGCACTCTTTGGAAACTCTATGGGCAGTTCTACTCTGTCCTATAGGGTCACTATGAGTCAGGGTCGGCTCGACAGTAGTGGGTTTGGCTTGGGTTTTAGTGTCGTCTGTAGTTTTTCTTCCATAATTTTTATCATTTTAGGTTTTATGTTTAGGTCTTTGATCCATTTTGAATTAGTTTTTGTGTATGATGTGAATTATGGGTCCTGTTTCTTTTCTTTTTTTTTTCAGATGGATATTCAGTTTTGCCAGCACCGTTTGTTAAAAAGACTGTCTTTTCACCATTTAATGGACTTTGAACTTCAGTCAAAGATTACCTGACCATAGGTGGATGGATTTACTCTGGGTTCTTGATTCTGTTCCATTGGTCTATATGTCTGTTGTTGAACCAGTACCAGGCTGTTTTGACTATGATGGCTGTAGTAGTGCGAGGCCTCCTACTTTGTTCTTATTTTTCAATAAGGCTTTGCTTACCTGGGGCCTTTTCCCCTTTCCATATAAAGTTGGTGATTAACTTTTCCATCTTGTTAAAGAATGCTTTCAGTATTTGGATTAGGATTGCATTATATCTGTTGATGACTTTGGGTAGAATTGACATTTTCACAATGTTGAGTCTTCCTATCCATGAGCATAGCATGTTTTTCCATTTCTGTAGGTCTTTTGGTTTCTTGCAGTAGTGTTTTGTAGTTTTCTCTGAGCCAGCTGAAGGGAAGGGGTGGCATACAGGGCAGTTCTGGGCACTAACCGGAATTGGGGGAAATGGTGTATGGGGCTAGATGTGAGGAGGAAAGAAAAAAAGAAAGAAAATAAATGGTGGCACTGTGGGAGCTGGCAGTTGTGGATGGGGTGGGCCTGGGGCAGCAGCAGGCCAGTGTACCAGTGGCACTCTATTTGCAGCAGCGTGGTACGGCCAGCAGGAAGGTGGGGGGGGGGAGGTGGCATACAGGACCAGGTAAGAGGGAGAAAGAAAAGCAAGAAACGAAAAAAAGAGAAAAAAAATGTGGCATGTCGAGGGCCAAAGAGTGGGAGCAAGACAGACCAGGGGGCTGGTGGAATGGGGGAGGAGGTGATGTACTGGGCTAGGTGGGAGGGAGAAAGAAAAGAAAGAAACAAATGGTGGGGTGGTATGGGCTGTGGGTGGGAGCAGTGAGGACCCAGGGCAGCAGCTGCCAAGTGCATTGGTGGCTCTCTAGCTCTTGTGGTGCATTAGGGTCTTGCAGGAAGGGGGGTTGGTGTACAGGGCTAGTTAGAAGGGAGAAAGAAAAGGAAGAAAGAGAAATAATAATAAAATAAAAATAAATTTTATAAAGTGGCTGCATGATGGGGGCCATTGGGTGGGGGTGCAACAGACACAAAGGGCCAGTGTGAAGGGAAGTGAGGTGATATAAGGGGCTAGGTGAGAAGTAGAAAGAAAAAAAGTAAAAAAAAAAATGGCTGTGCAGCAGGAGCTGTCAAGTGGGGTGGTGCATACCTGGAGCAGCAGTGGGCTAGTGGCTCTTGGCAAGGGTTGGCAGAGAGGGGTAGAGGTGAATTATGGGGCTAAGTGGGATGGAGAAAGAAAGGGAAGAAAAGGAAAAAAATTTAAAAAATGGTGCCAAGGTTGCCAGGTGGTGGGAGTGGGGTGGACCTGGGCTGGTGGTGGGCCAGTGACCCACTACCTGTGGTGGTATCTAACGGCCCAGGAGGAAGGGGTAGAGGTGGTGTACGGTGCTAGGTGAGAGGGAGGAAGAAAGGGGAAAAATGGCATGGCGGGAGCCAGCCTGTAGGGGCAGGGTGGACATGGTCTGCTGGCTGGCTCTAACCAAGGTGACACTAAATGGCCTGGTGGGAAGAGGTAGAGGTGGTATACGGGGCAGAAGTTTGAGGGGTGGGAAAGTGTGTTTCTCTGGTTATCAGGTATTCTGTCTCATGTTAGGAGCTCCATGAAGTTGTCTTGATGTACTCCACTGCCAGGGTTGTTGCTGGCTGTGCTCCAAGATGGTGACACTGTGCCTTGTTAGTTGGTGGGCAAACTCCACACATTATCTTTCCTTGTTCTCTGCTTTCCTTCCTTTCTTCTTCCGTTTGGTGTTTGATCTAGTTCTTTATCCCTTCATTTGATGCTTAGGTTCCAAGATTGACATTTGTATCTGTTTTACTTAGTTTTTTGCATCTTTGCTGCAGAGGGACCACATGATGCTTCTGTCTAGGGAACCATGTTGGCTCCACTTTTCAATTCTTACTTTTATAGCTTCTGGATTTTTAAATGTAAAAGACAGCCATCACTCTGGGGTTATCAAATAATTTCTCCATGTTTTCTTTTAGCACTTATAAGATTTCATTTACATTTTTTACTTATTTGGAATTTACTCTAGTGTATGGCTTAAGGTATTGATCCAACTTTATTGTTTTCATTATGATTATCTAGTTTTTCCAAAACCATTTGTTAAATATTCATTTTTTTCAGCACTGATCTGAGAGTTTATGTATATCATATATTAAATTGTTGTATGTATTTGATCCTACTTCTGTATTTTTTATTCTGTTCCATTTGTCTATCTGATTATTTATGTACTTACTAGTACCACATTCCCCATGCATCTGTCATGTCCCCATGTTATACTGTGGGGACTTGTGTTTTGCTGTAATGCTGGAAGCTATACCACCAGTATTCAAATACCAGCAGCGTCACCCATGGCAGACAGGTTTCACCTGAGCTTCCAGACGAAGACTAGGAAGAAGGACCCTGCTGTCTACTTCTGAAAAGGATTAGCCAGCGAAAACCTTATGAATAGTAGCTGAACATTGTCTGATATAGTGCCAGAAGATGAGCCCCTCAGATTGGAAGTCACTCCAAACATGACTGGGGAAGAGCTGCTTCCTCAAAGTAGAGTGGACCTTAATGATGTAGATGGAGTCAAGCTCTCAGGACCTTCATTTGCTGATATGGCACAACTCAAAATGGGGAAAAAAAGCCATTAGTAACCAGAAACTGGAATGTATGAAGTATGAATCTAGGAAAATTGGAAATCATCAAAAATGAAACAATTCATAAAGATTGATATCCTAGACATTAATGAGCTGAAATGGACTGGTATTGGCCATTTTGAATAAGACAATCACATGGTCTACCATGCTAGGAACGACAACTTGAAGAGAAATGGTGTTGATTTCATCGTCAAAAGCAACATTTCGAGATCTATCCTGAAGTACAGTGCTGCCAGTGATAGGACAATATCCATATGCCTAAAAGGACGACCAGTTAATATGACTATTATTCAAATTTATACACCAACCACTAAGGCCAAAGGTGGAGAAATTGAAGGGTTTTACCAACTTCTGCAGTCTGAAATCAATCAAACATGTGATTGGGATGCACTGATAATTACTGGTCTTTGAAATGTGAAAGCTGGAAACAAAGAAGAAGGATTGGTAGTTGAAAAATATGACCTTGTTGATAGAAATGATGTCAGAGATTGCATGATTCATTGCAAATACCTTTTTTCACTAACATAAACAGTGACTATACACACGGACTTCACCAGATGGAATACCAGGAATTAAATTGACTACATCTGTGGAAAGAGACAGGAAACCCTGGTGGAGTAGTGATTGAGTGCTACGTCTGCTAACCAAGAAGTCAGCAGTTTGAATCCGCCAGGCGCTCCTTGTAAACTCTATCGGGCAGTTCTACTCTGTCCTATAGGTTCACTCTGAGTCGGAATCGACTTGACAGCAGTGGATTTTTTGGGTGGAAAAGGGCAATGGAAAAGGTCAATATCGTCGGTTAAAACAAGGCCAGGGGCCAATGGTGAATCAATTATCATCAATTACTCATACACAAGTTCAAGTTGAAACTGAAGAAAATTAGAACAAGCCCAAAAGAGCCAAAGTGCGACCTTGAGTATATCCCACCTGAATTTAGAGACCACCTCAAGAATAGATTTGATGTCTTGAACACTAATGACCAAAGGCCAGACAAGTTGTGGAATGACATCAAGGACATCATACATGAAGAAAACAAGAGGTCATTAAAAAGACAGGAGAGAAAGAAGAGACCTAAATGGATGTCAGAAGAGACTCTGAAACTTGCCCTTGAACTTCGAGTACCTAAAGCAAAAGGAAAAAAAAATGATGAAGTAAAAGAGCTCAACAGAAGGTTTCAAAGGGTGGCTTGAGAAGACAAAGTAAAGTATTACGATGACATGTACAAAGGCCTGGAGATAGGAAACCAAAAGGGAAGAACAGGCTCAGCATTTCTCAAGCTGAAAGAACTGAAGAAAAAATTCAAGTCTTGAGTTGCAACACTGAAAGGTTCTATGGGGAAAATATTAAATGACCCAGGAAGCATCAAAAGAAGATGGAAGGAATACACAGTTACTAAACCAAAAAGAATTGGTCGATGTTGAACTATTTCAGGAGGTAACATATTATCAGGAACCGATGGTACTGAAGGAAGAAGTCCAAGCTGTACAGAAGGCATTGGCAAAAAACAAAGCTCCTGGAATTGACGCAATACCAATTGAGATGGCTCAACAAATGGATGAAGCGTTCAAAGTACTCACTCATCTATGCCACAAAATTTGGAAGACAGCTACTTGGCCAACTGACAGAGACTGAAATTTATGCCTATTCCCAAGAAAGATGATCCAACCGAACACGGAGATTATCGAACAATATCACTAATATGAGTCGGAATTGACTTGATGGCACTGGGTTTTTTTTTTGGGGGGGGGTATCACTAATATCACATGCAAGTAAAATTTTGCTGATGATCATTCAAAAGCGGCTTCAGTAGTAGATCAACAGGGAACTGCCAGAAATTCAAGCTGAATTTAGAAGAGGACGTGGAACCAGGGATGTCATTGTTGATGTCAGGTGGATCCTGGCTGAAAGCAGAGAATACCAGAAGGATGTTTAAAATGGATTTGACTGTGTGGATCATAAATTATGGACAACATTGGGGAGAATGGGAATTCTGGAACACTTAAGTGTGCTTATGAGGAATCTGTACATGGATCAAGAGGCAGTCGTTTCATCAGAACAAGGGGATACTGCATGGTTTAAAGTCAGCAAAGGTGTGCATCAAGGTTGTATCCTTTCACCATACCTATTCAATCTGTATCCTGAACAAATAATCTGAGAAGCTGGACTATATGAAGAAGAATGGGCCATTAGGATTGGAGGAAGACTCATTAACAACCTGTGCTATGTAGATGACACAAGTTTGCTCACTGAAAGTGAAGAGAACTTGAAGCACTTACTGATGAAGATCAAAAACCACAGCCTTCAGTATGGATTAAACCTCAACATAAAGAAAACAAAAATCCTCACAACTGGACCAATAAGAAACATCATGATAAACGGAGACAAGATTGAGGTTGTCAAGGATTTCATTTTACTTGGATCCACAATCAACACCCATGGAAGCAGCAGTTAAGAAATCAAAAGATTTGGGCAAATCAGCTGCAAAAGTTCTCTTTAAAGTGTTGCAAAGCAAAGATGTCGCCTTGAGGACTAAAGTGCACCTGACCCAAGCCATGGTGTTTTCAATCTCATATGCATGCAAAAGCTGGACAATGAATAAAGAACTGACGCCTTTGAATTGTGGTGTTGGTGAAGAATACTGAATATCCTGTGAACTGCCAAAAGAACGAACAAATCTGTCTTGGAAGAAGTACAGCCAGAATGCTCATTAGAAGCAAGGATAGCAAGCCTATGTCTCATATACTTTGAACATGGTATTGGGGGGATCAGTCACTGGAGAAGGACATTATGCTTGGTAAAGTAGACGGTCAACGAAAAAGAGGAAGACCCTCAATGAGGTGGATTGACACAGTGGCTGCAAAAATGAGCTCAAGCATAGCAACGATTGTGAGGATGGCACAGTACAGGGAAGTGTTTTGTTCTGTTGTGCATAGGGTCATTATGAGTTGGAACCCACTGGACAGTACGTTACAACAACAACAGCAGTATCAAATTGCTTTAATCGTTGAGGGCCTAAACAATTTTAATGATTGGTAGCTAAAAAAAAAAAAAAAAATTTTTCCTTCCCTACTTTAATTCCTTTTCTAATTTTGCCCATTTATTCTTGCTTATATATTTTTCCATATGTGCTTTAGAGTGACCTTGTCTTATTCCTATTCACATCATCAAAAGTAATAAAATATGTTGCATTTTTTATTGGTATCACATTGAATTCATGAATAATCTCAGGTAGAGTTACTTCTTTTGTAAATCGGGTCTTCCCATCCAAAAATACAGGTTGCCTTTCCAATCACTTCTTTTATGTACTTCAAAAGTGATTTAAATTTTCCTTTGCTTAAGTTTTTGACATTTGCGGTTAAATATAGTCCTCAGCTTTTTAAATTTTATTGTTGCTAATGTAAAGGTAGTCCTTTCCCTCATTATAAACTCTAACTAGTTGTCATTTAAACAAACTTTTTTAATATGTGATAAATTCTTGTAGTTTCCTCCAGACTGAAATTTCAGAGATGTTGTAGAAGCTTGACTGTGATTTAGTCATACATCAATTAACAAATTCCCTGATAATGAAGTTTCACTTTTTTCTAGGTTTATACTATGCTAAGGACATTCTTTTGAAATTTTAACAGTCCATAAGTAATACCTTCAAAATGCCCATGTCCTTTGATTCATATAAGCTCATAAACTGTAAAGATAGATATTAAGATGCTAAGATTGTCTGGCTTTAGTAGAAGGGCTTATGGGGGATTTTACATTTCCTTGTTTTCTGTTTGTTTGCTTGTTTTTGATTTTTAAATATCAAAATGCATTATTTTTATAACATAAAATACTTTTTCAATAAATATTCACCCTTGTAAATCATAAAAGTATGCATGCATGTGCAGCCACATGCCGCCAACACCCTTCTTCCTCCACAGCTTGAATGTGCTGCCGAATCATTGATCCAGGTAGCTCTGCTGAATAGGGAAGAGATAAGGGTGTGGGAGTGGGCTGGGTCTGACTTCTAATCCCTTCTCTGCCTTCTGTTAGCTCTGTGCCCTTGGACAGGTTACTTAAGCTCTTTGAACTTCAATATGCTCACCTATAATATGGAGATTATTATAGAAAATATAAGTAGCACAATATTTAGCACATAGCAAGGATTTTGCTAAAGGGTAGTTACTATGGCCATTCAGCAAAATCAGGAAACCCTTCGTAATACTGTGAAGTCTGAACAAGTATTCTTCTCTCTCTTTCTTCCCATGTTTTGAGCCCATGCCTAACTTCCATTCCTGCCACCATGGCCACTTTGTTCATGAGCCTAATGGGCAATGATGGGAGTAGCTGGAGAAAGAGGATGACTGGTTTCCACAGAATGCATCATGCTATCCAATCGATTATTAAAATCCTCCTCTGTCAAGATCACCCTTTGGTGAGCATTCACATGAGGCACAAATATCTTCACTTCTTTGGCCCATTCAGAGAGGTCTATCCACATACTTCTTCCCCATACCTTCTGGTCACCAATTTTCCAATCTTGTTTCTTCCAAGTCCCTAACCATCCAGCCAAACCATTGGCCACAGCCCATGAATCAGTATACAGTTGCACATCTGGCCATTTCTCTTTCCAAGCAAAGTAAACAACCAGGTACACTGCTTGAAGTTCTGCCCATTGGGAAGATTTCCCTTCACCACTGTCCTTCAGGGAGGTCCCAGAAAGAGGCTGTAGTGTTGCAGCTGTCCAGTTTCAAGTAGTTCCTTCATTTTGCACAGAACTGTCTGTAAACCAGGCATGAGTTTTGTCTTCTTCAGTCAACTGATCATAAGGAACTCTGCATGAGGCCATGGGTGAAGACTGGGAGATGGAAGGTAATGTGACAGAAGTAGAGACCATGGGCATTGGGCCACTTCCTCATGCAACTTACTTGTACCTTCAGGTCCTTCTCGGGCCCGATCTTGTATATACCACTTGCACTTAATGATGGAGTGCTGCTAGGCACATCCAACTTTATGACTGTGTGGGTTAGACAACACCCAGTTCATGATGGGAAGCTCAGGTCACATGCTGACTTGGTGGCCCATGGTTAAGCATTCAGTCTCTACTAAGGCCCAGTAACAAACCAAAAGCTGTTTCTCAAAAGGAGAGTAGTTATGCTTCCAAAGTACAATGTTAGAAGAGGCACAAGCTAGACATTTCCATTACAAATAGGAGAAATTGGAGGGAAAAAAGGCATAACAGGCACCAAGCAAGTCAGCAGAACACATTATATTATCCCTCAAGGCTTGAAAAGAATCCTGTGTTCTCAGAGCCCCTAGTCTCTGGGCTTCAGCTCCGCCTTCCAGGCCCACTGGGACTCCAACTCTGCTCCCTTGCTTTCAGGCACACCATTCTCCTAGTCCATCTGAGTGCAACTCCACCCTTAGAAACACCAGAGGCCTTCAGCTGGCAAGGTCAGCAATACACTTTCACTTGCCTACCTCAGAGCTACATCAACTCTCCAGCCCTATGTCATTATTTTGTCCAAAGGGATCTTGATCACCTTTCCCTTCCACAAGATGTCACACTGGCCCATTACACTGATGACATTATGCTGATTGGATATAATAAGGGAGAAGAGTCATTGACCCTGGACTTATTGGTAAAACATTTGTGTGCTAAAAAAAAAAAACAAACCCAGTGCCGTCGAGTCAATTCCAACTCATAGCGACCCTATAGGATTTGTGTGCTAGAGGGTGGGAAATTAATCTCACAAAAATTCAGCCACCTTCAACCTAAGTGAAGTTTCTAGGGGTCTATTGATTTTTTTTTTTTTTTTTATTGATGTGGGGCATGTCAAGATAGTCCTTATAAAGTGAAAGATAGTTTATTGCATCTGGCTGCTGCTACAACTAAAAAGGAGGCACAGTGCCTATTTGGGCCTCTTTGGATTTTGGAGACAAGATATTCCTCATTTGGGTGTGCTATTCCAGCCTATTTATCAAGTGACTCGAAAAGCTGCTAGTTTTGAGTGGGGCCCAGAACAAGAGAAGGCTCTGCAACAGGTTCAGGCTGTTGTGCAAGTCACTCTGCCACTTGGGCCATATGATCCAGCTGTTTCAATGGTACTTGAAGTGTCCATGGCCAGTAGAGATGCTTTTTGGAGTCTTTGGCCGGTCCCTATTGGTGAACCACAGAGCAAACCCTTAGGATTCTGGAGGGCAGGGCCATTGTTTAAACAGTCTCAGAGAACACAGGATTATTTTCAAGCCTTGAGGGCTAATATAATGTGTTCTGCTGACTTGCTTGGTGCCTGTTATGCCTTCTTTCCCTCCAATTTCTCCTATTTGTAGTAGAAATTTCTAGCTTGTGCCTCTTCTAACATTGTACTTCAGAAGCAGATAACTTGTATTCTAGATTTCACAGATGAAGAGGAATTTTTGGATTTTGGACTTGGAGCTGATTTAAGGCTTTTGCTATGATATGATGGGGTGAATGTGTGTTACATGTAGCAAGGACCTGAATTTTTGGGGACCAAAGTGTGGAATGTCATGGATTAAACTGCATCCCCCAAAACATGTGTCAAATTGGTTAGGCCATGATCCCCAGTATCGTGTGGTTGTCCTCCATTTTGAGATAGTAATTTGATGTTAAAGAGGATTAGTGTGGGATTGTAATACCCTTACTAAGGTCACATCCCCGATTCAATGTAAAGGGAGTTTTCCTGATACGTGGCCCATGCCACCATTTATCTTACGAGAGATAAAAGGAAAGAGAAGCAAGGTGAGAGTGGGAACCTCATACAACTAAGAAAGCAGTGCCGGGAGCAGAGCATGTCTTTTGGACCTAGGATTCCTGCACAGAGAAGCTCCTAGTCCAGGGGAAGGTTGATGACAAGGACCTTCCTCCAGAGCTGACAGAGAAAGAGAGCTTCCCCTGGAGCTGACACCCTGAATTTGGACTTCTAGCTTACTAGACTGTGAGAAAATAAATTTATTTTTGTTAAAGCCATCCACTTGTGGTATTTATTATAGCAGCACTAGATAACTAAGTCATCTGGCTAGGGCGATTTTATCCTACCACCCTGAACTAATATTTTATTGCTTTCCAGAACATTTTACATAATATTCATTGGTATTGAGTCACCAATGCATCATCTATTATTCATTTTACTTTGAAACGAAATGTAGGCTTCACTTGACCATTAAATACATCTTCAGGCCCCCTGTATTACTTCTCCCAAGAGTAGTGAGGTTTCTGACCACAAAATGTACTGTCAGAACATATTTCTTTTGTTAATAAATGCTATGTTAGGATACACTTATGTTTAACTTTTATAATGGAACAAAAGGAGTGCTTTAGTGGCACATTCTTATTTTTAATGTCCATAATTCAGGCTCATTTGAGCTTGTTATCCAAATTCATTATTGATCCTAAACAAAAATACAGTGCAGAATTCCTAAAGAGGAAGAAGAATAATCAATAAACAAAGGCAATTTAAGTGATATTTCAGCACAGTTAGGAACTGACTGAAAAGGCTAACTATCAAGGTCTCAAAATCAGAAAGGAGCAACATTAAAACATAAAAAAAGACCACTCAGGAGGCGGGGCCAGGATAGTGGAGTAGTCAGATGCTTCTGGTGAACCCTCTTACAACAAAAACCTGAAAAAACAAGTGAAACGATTACATTTATGGCAAGCTAGGAGCCCTGAACATCAAAGGTAAAGTTAGAAAATGGACTGAGTGGCAGGGGGAGGGAGAGAGGGTTCAGAAGTGGAGAGGATTTGCCAGACCTGAATTGCCAGAACCCTCAGGCTGTGGTGGGCTGGTGGTACTGTTTAGCCGCAGTTTCATCAGGGAGAAACAGCCAGCCACACAGCCTACTCACACCTCCAGAACCAGAGAATAATGGAGCTCTCAGCAAAAGCTAAGTACTTGCACATGTTTTACTGCACCCCCAGCCCCCAAGCTGGCTTCAGTGGCTGTCAATTTCCCTGGGGCTGAGATATGTCCTGCTGCATGCCCTAAGCCATTCTCCTGGCCTTGGAGAAGGAATAAATACACAATTGGCAAAAAGATGACCTGGGGAGCTCAGGACAGAAGCAGCATAAACTGTCCGTGGACTTTGAATACCTTTCCCCCCTGCATGGATCTCCGTGGGCCTATTTCAGAAGAATAGGCCTTGTTGCCACACTGCAACTGTTTCAGCTGTGCAGTGGAGAGCTAGGTGTTTGATGTTTGACACCGCTTTCCCTATTAAACAGGGTCCTCACATCAGAGGCCTAAGGACTGGTGGCTTCACTCAGGGATTGGACTGGCCTATGTGATAGAAAATGATATTGTTGTAGAGTGAGCTTCTTGGATCAAGTAGTCATGAGACTATGTGGGCAGCTCCTGTCTGGAGAAGAGATGAGAGGGCAGAGGGGACCAGAAGCTGGCTGAATGGACACGAAAAGAGAGAGTGGAGGGAAGGAGTGTGCTGTCTCATTAGAGGGAGAGCAACTAGGAGTATATAGCAAAGTGTATATAAGTTTTTGTATGAGAGACTTTCACTTAAAGCACAATAAAACTTAAACTTAAAGCACAATAAAAACTAAAAAAAAAAAAATGCTACTCCCTTCTAAGTGGGAACATCAGAAAGAGAGGGAGGAACTTAGTGTGCTAAATGAAGACAATTCCAAAGATCTTGAGTCCTGTGATAATGGTGTCTACCATGGTGATGCCAGTCACCAGGGAAATAGAGGGAGAGAGGGTGAAGGCAGGGCAGGTCTGTCAGGAAATTTAAGTCAGGAGGTGCTGAAGGGAAAGAGAGGGACTGAAGTGCAGGCAGCCATGTGCACAAAGAACATGCAGGCATGTATAGACTGGAGGAAATGCCAGCGTGGCTAATGCCAAAAAGGACCCTTCCCATCTTTACATGGAAAGGGAACAGAGTTCAAGAGGTATACATAGGCTTAGCAGGTCAGAAATGCCAGCTTTAGGAAAAGAAGTGGAGAATGAGGCAAATGCCAATAAACAAACCAAATTACTTTCCTTAAGGGAAAATCTGAGGTTCCCTGGAGGCTAGCTGAATATTTGCGGCATAGGTGAGGAGTTAACCTGTACAAAACTCAGGTAGGGTGTTTGTGCCTCCATTTCCTCATCTACACAATGAGGATATTAAAACTACACATATTCATACACTTACCAAGATGATTGCAATGAGATGATTCATGAAAAGTGCTCAGAAAAGAGCCTGGCACATAGTAAATGCTCTATGCGTTTGTCATTATTATTCGGCAACTACTCTTAATTTAGGGATTCTTGGGGATTAAATGCTTAATCAGTCAGCTGCTGACCAAAATATCTGCTGTTCAAATCCACTAGCTGCTTCATATGAGAAAAGGCCTGGCAGTGTGCTCCCATGAAGATCGCAGCCGAGGATGCCATTACTGAATATTTTGATCAAAGAATCTATATAAGAATCCTGATCAAACGGGGAAAATGCAGAACAGAATTTTAAAATTCTCATGGACTCCAGACTTTCTGGAGGCATGGAGGCTGGACGAATCCCTGAAAATATTGTCCTCAGATAATCTTTAAACCTTAAACTAAAAATACCCCCTGAAGTCTTCTTCAAACCAAGCAATAGTTTAGCTTAACTAGTAAGGGATGTCTGCCTTGATCATTATGCTCCTTCAAGATCCATCTATATGGGATCAAACTGACAAAAGCAATATAAAAGATTGGATAGGAAGCTTAGGGGGCAGTGAGTTTATGTTAATGGAGGAGGGACAACTCAGAGAAGGAGGGAGAGAATGGTTGCACAACTCACAGAATGTAGTCAGTGTCACTGAACTGTACATGTAGGAACTGCAATTGGTGTATGTTTTACTGTGTATATTCTCAACAATAACAACAAAATTAAAAAAAAAAATTAAAGCCTTGAAAACCCAATGCAGCAGCTCTACCCTCAATGGCAAAAAACAAAAACTCCTGATTTAATTATAACGTGTGCCTTTTAAGTGCAGCCTAACAGCCTTTCTGAATAAAAAGAGGACCATCCAGCAGCAGGGCTGTGAAAGAGCAAGGTGCCCAGACCACACAAGACACAATTACTTTGCTTGAAATTAAAGAAGGTTCCAGCTTCCTGGGAAGTTTAAGAAATTCACAATGCTGCTGGTGGATATGAGGAAGGGAAATGATAAAGGGAGGGTAACCTGTTGCCATCGAGTAGATTCTCACTCATAGAGACCCTCTAGGACAGAGTAGAACTGCCCCATAAGGCTTCTAAGGAGTGGCTGGTGGATTTTGAACTGTCGACCTTTTGGTTACCAGCCAAGCTCTTAACTACTGTGCCACCAGGTCTCCTAAAGGGAGTGTAGTGGGAGGCAAAGAGTTAAATTGAGTTGTGAAGACCTAATCTCTTGTGAATGGAAACCGTGGTGACATAGTGGTTAAGAGCAACAGCTGCTAACCAAAAGTTCAGCAGTTCGAATCCACCAGGTGCTCCTTGGAAACTCTATGGGGCAGTCCTACTCTGTCCTATAGGGTCACTATGAGTCGGAATTGACTAGACGGCAATGGGTTTTTTGGTTTAACCTCTTATGAACCTTCTTTTGATTAAACTCTGTTGAAATAAAGCCTTCACACTTTTCTTCTTTTACTCACATTTCCCTTTCATTTCATCTACTTATCGTGTAACTTTTTAAAACTACATGTGGGTTTGACCACTTTCAGATCTATAGCTCAACCAAGATATTGCCATGCAGATGCCAAGATGGATTCATGGACATTTACTGGCCCTTTTAAAACAATTATCAACCAGGCAGGTGGTCTCCATACACCAACAAGCCAATACTCCTTTTCTTTTTTGGGTATTGGTGAACTCCCAACAGAAGCTATTAACAATGCATAATTTTGCATCTCATTGAGCTGAAAATTGCAAACGCTTCCCCAAATCCCTACTGCTCTCCCCACATTTACTTCCTCCAAGTATTATGCCTAAAAGATACAACTAGTTAATGAGCTCTGTGTTCCTTTCACTTCCTAAGACAACAACTCAAACTCTATGAATCTTATTAGTAGCACTGTGCTTGCTAGAAAAATAAAGCAGTGTAATTTTAATCCATAATCCACAGCTAAGTGTGTATAAGACTTTACAGCAATTAGTATTTACTCAAGGTAATGAAATCTTTCTCTAGCTCATCCTTCCTTCCTTCTAAGAAACAGCTGCTATGGAAATAGATAGGATCAACATATCTTATTTTTTGAAATAAACTTACATTTTGGAATAGTTTTAGATTTACAGAATTATTGCAAAGACAGTGCAGAGTTCCACATACTCCACACCCAATTCCCCCTATTATTAATATCTCCCACTACTGTGGTACATTTGTCACAATTCGTGAACCAATATTGATACATTGTTATTAAATGAAGCCCATGCTTTATTCAGATTTCCTCAGTTTTTTCCTGTTATCCTTTTTCTGATCCAGGATCTCATTCAGGATCCCACATTACATGTAGTTGTCATATTCCTTAGGTTCTTCTTGGTTATGACAATTTTTCAGACTTCCCTTTATTTGTTGTTGCTGTTGTTTGTTTTTTTGTTTACTTTCCTTATTTTTGACTGGGCTTTGAACTAGTTCAGTCATGGCTGAGGAAGTGAAACCAGAACAGACCCAAATTTTTAAAATTCAGGTGAGCTGGAATGATAAATGAAAAACAGTAAATGAAATGAGAAAAACTACAGCTTGAAGCCCTGTTAGAAACCTAATCTCCCTCTTGGAAAACAAAGGCAGCATATGCATTGCACAGCAACCAAATCTCTTCCCCTTTGGATTTTGAGCAAAGTCAGAAACAGTGGTGCCCCACTCAAAGATGGTGGCTGATCATGCCTCCCTGCATGTGTATCACTCTGCAGAGTCCTGCCAATAATCCGTTCTCACGCATCGGGCTCCTGAAAGGGCTCATATGCCTCTTCTGAGTCTCCCATTCCAGGACTTTGACCCATAATTCTTCTTCTTCCGGTTACCATTCAGATCACCCAAATTGTAAAAATTTTGATCTGTTCTGGTTTTGCTTTATTGGGCATGACTAAACCAGTTCAAACTGGTTTGAAACTCTGTTTTTTTTTTTTTATAATCCTGATAGTTTTGAGGAGTCCTGATCAGGTGTTTTTTTTTTTTTTTCACTTTGGATGAAGAGTTACAGAGCAAACTAGTTTTTCATTAAACTATTAATTTACGTACTGTTTTGTGGCATTGATTGCCTACCCCACGACATGTCGACACTCTCCCCTTCTTGAACTTGGGTTGCCTATTTCTAGCTTTCCTGTCCCCTACTACCTTCTGGTCCTTGCCCCTGGGCTGGTGTGCCCATTGTTCTCATTTTGTTTTATGGGCCTGTCTAATCTTTGGCTGAATGGTGAACCTCAGGAGTGATTTCATTACTGAGCTATAGGGGTATCAGGGGGCCATACTCTTGGGGTTTCTCTAGTATCTGTCAGACCAGCAAGTCTGATCTTTGTGTGTGTGTGTGTGTGTGTGTGTGTGTGTGTGTGTGTGTGTGAGTTAGAATTTAGTTCTACATTTTCCTCCAGCTGTCCTGGACCCTCTATTGTGATCCCTGTCAGAGCAGTTGGTGGTGGTAGCCGGTCACCATCTAGATGTGCTGAAATCAGTCTGGTGGAGGCTGTGGTAGTTGCGATCCATTAGTTCTTTGGACTAATCTTTCCCTTGTGTCTTTGGTTTTCTTCATTCTTCCTTCCTCCAGATGGGGTGAGACCAGTGGAGTATCTTAGATGGCTGCTCAGAAACTTTTAAGACTCGAGATGCTACTCAGCAAAGTAGAATGTAGAACATTTTTTTAATAAACTATGTTATGCCAATTGAGCTAGATGTTCCCTGAGAACATGGTTCCTACAGCCTCAGCTAGTAATTTGTTCCCTCAGGGAGTTTCGACGTGTCTATGGAGCTTCCGTGACCTTGACTTGGATAAGTCATGCTGGCTTCCCTGATATTGTGTACTGTCTCTGATCAGGTATTTTTTAGAATGTCCCTCAAATGTGATTTGTCTGATGCTTTTCTCATGATTAGAATGGAGTTGTGGGTTTTGAGGAAGAAGGTCACAGATGTAAAGTGCCACTTTTTTTTTAATTTTTATTGTGCTTCAAGTGAAAGTTTACAAATCACGTCAGCATCTCATACAAAAATTTATATATACCTTGCTATATACGCCTAGTTGCTCTCCCCCTAATGAGACAGCACACTCCTTGCCACCCTATATTTCTGTGTCCATTTATCCAGTTTCCGTCCCTCTCTGCCTTCTCATCTCCCCTCCATACAAGAGATGCCCACATAGTCTCGTGTCTACTTGAGCCAAGAAGCTCACTCCTCACCAGGATAATTTTCTATCTTATAATCCAGTCCAATCCCATGGTCTGGGGACCATGATCTCCGGGGTCCTTCTAGTTTCAGTCAGATCATTAAGTCTGGTCTTTTTATGAAAATTGGAGGTCTGTATGCCACTGCTCTCCTACTCCTTCAGGGGTTCTCTTGTGTTCCCTGTCAGGGCAGTCATCGATTGTAGCCAGGCACCATCTAGTTCTTCTGGTCTCAGGCTGATGTAGTCTTTGATTTACGTGGCCCTTTGTGTCTCTTAATGGAAACCATGGTGGCATAGTGCTTAAGTAAGTGCTACGGGTGCTAACCAAAGGGTCGGCAGTTTGAATCTGCCAGGCACTCCCTGAAAACTATATGGGGCAGGCGGAGCCAAGATGGCGGACTAGGCAGACGCTACCTCGGATCCCTCTTACAACAAAGACACGGAAAAACAAGTGAATCGATCACATACGTAACAATCTACGAACCCTGAACAACAAACACAGATTTAGAGAAGGAGAACGAACTAATAGGGGGAAGCAGCGATTGTTTCCAGAGCCTGGAGCCAGTGTACCAGTCAGGTACGGCACAAGCACAGAGAGCTGCTCCACCCCCCTGAACTAACCCCGGGAGGGGGACCAGCCGCTTCCACGGGTGGCGTGGGATGCAGCCGGTAGGAGAAGTCCCTGGGAGGCAGTGACTGGTCCTGGAGCAGAAAGAGCAGCGTCCGAGCTGGGGAACCGTCCCGCAGGGATTTGGACTGGACGCAGGTACGGCATAAACACGGAGAGTTGCTCCACCCCCCTGAACTAACCCCGGGAAGGGGACCAGCCGGGTTGCGTGGGAGGCGTGGGACACAGCTGGTAGAAGTCCCTGGGAGGCAGCGACTGGTATTGGAGCGGGGAGAACAGCATCCCAGCCGGGACACTCGGTCACGGCACAAGCACGGGGACCTGCTCCACCCACCTGAACTAACCCCGGGAGGAGGCCCAACTGGTTCTCGGGGGCGGCACGGCCACGTGGCTGGAGGGACGAGAAGTCCCCGGGAGGCAGCGACTGATTTTGGAGTCGAGAGTGCACCGTCCCAGTAGGGGAGCCTTGACGCTGGGCGTGGGGCTGGAAGCGGAGGATCTGACCTTGACTCCAGCGGGCCAGACCCCCCGGGGGCAATCTCCACACAGCCAGCACACATAGGCGGCGCGCCCTGCGGGAATCTCAGATATAATACTCATTCCAAGCAAGACAAGCAACTCTGGCTATATTCTGAGGTGCTACTCTCCTATCTCTCTGTTCCCTCCCCCACCCTCCCCAGGCGGCTTCATTAACATCTGAATAGCCTGAGCCAGAGGGAGAACTCTGATAGGGATCTGACTGCATTTTTTTTTAGCGGGTTTTCTGGAAAAACTAGTTTCCCAGTGATGGCTCGGAGACAACAATCCATATCAAACCACTTAAAGAAGCAGACCATGACAGCTTCTCCAACCCCCCAAACAAAAGAATCAAAATCTTTCCCAAATGAAGATACAATCTTGGAATTATCAGATACAGAATATAAAAAACTAATTTACAGAATGCTTAATGATATCACAAATGAAATTAGGATAATTGCAGAAAAAGCCAAGGAACACACTGATAAAACTGTTGAAGAACTCGAAAAGATTATTCAAGAACATACTGGAAAAATTAATAAGTTGCAAGAATCCATAGAGAGACAACATGTAGAAATCCAAAAGATTAACAATAAAATAACAGAATTAGACAACGCACTAGGAAGTCAGAGGAACAGACTCGAGCAATTAGAATGCAGACTGGGACATCTGGAGGACCAGGGAATCGACACCAACATAGCTGAAAAAAAAATCAGAGAAAAGAATTAAAAAAAATGAAGAAACCCTAAGAATTATGTGGGACTCTATCAAGAAGGATAACCTGAGGGTGATTGGAGTCCCAGAAGAGGGAGGGGGGACAGAAAACACAGAGAAAATAGTTGAAGAACTCCTGACAGAAAACTTCCCTGACATCATGAAAGATGAAAGGATATCTATCCAAGATGCTCATCGAACCCCATTTAAGATTGATCCAAAAAGAAAAACACCAAGACATATTATCATCAAACTCACCAAAACCAAAGATAAACAGAAAATTTTAAAAGCAGCCAGGGAGAAAAGAAAGGTTTCCTTCAAGGGAGAATCAATAAGAATAAGTTCAGACTACTCAGCAGAAACCATGCAGGCAAGAAGGGAATGGGACGACATATACAGAACACTGAAGGAGAAAAACTGCCAGCCAAGGATCATATATCCAGCAAAACTCTCTCTGAAATATGAAGGCGAAATTAAGATATTTACAGATAAACACAAGTTTAGAGAATTTGCAAAAACCAAACCAAAGCTACAAGAAATACTAAAGGATATTGTTTGGTCAGAGAACCAATAATATCAGATATCAGCACAACACAAGGTCACAAAACAGAACGTCCTGATATCAGCTCAAATAGGGAAATCACAAAAACAAACAAATTAAGATTAATTAAAAAAAATACACATAACAGGGAATCATGGAAGTCAATAGGTAAAAGATCACAATAATCAAAAAGATGGACTAAATACAGGAGGCATTGAACTGCCATATGGAGAGTGATACAAGGCGATATAGAACAATACAAGTTAGGTTTTTACTTAGAAAAATAGGGGTAAATAATAAGGTAACCACAAAAAGGTATAACAACTCTATAACTCAAGATAAAAACCAAGAAAAACATAACGACTCAACTAACATAAAGTCAAGCACTATGAAAATGAGGATCTCACAATTTACTAAGAAAAACGTCTCAGCACAAAAAAGTATGTGGAAAAATGAAATTGTCAACAACACACATAAAAAGGCATCAAAATGACAGCACTAAAAACTTATTTATCTATAATTACCCTGAATGTAAATGGACTAAATGCACCAATAAAGAGACAGAGAGTCACGGACTAGATAAAGAAACACGATCCATCTATATGCTGCCTACAAGAGACACACCTTAGACTTAGAGACACAAACAAACTAAAACTCAAAGGATGGAAAAAAGTATATCAAGCAAACAATAAGCAAAAAAGAAGAGGAGTAGCAATATTAATTTCTGACAAAATAGACTTTAGACTTAAATCCACCACAAAGGATAAAGAAGGACACTATATAATGATAAAAGGGACAATTGATCAGGAAGACATAACCATATTAAATATATATGCACCCAATGACAGGGCTGCAAGATACATAAATCAAATTTTAACAGAATTGAAAAGCGAGATAGATACCTCCACAATTATAGTAGGAGACTTCAACACACCACTTTCGGAGAAGGACAGGACATCCAGGAAGAAGCTCAACAGAGACACGGAAGATCTAATTACAACAATCAACCAACTTGATCTCATTGACTTATATAGAACTCTCCACCCAACTGCTGCAAAATATACTTTTTTTTCTAGCGCACATGGAACATTCTCTAGAATAGACCACATATTAGGTCATAAAACAAACCTTTGCAGAGTCCAAAACATCGAAATATTACAAAGCATCTTCTCAGACCACAAGGCAATAAAACTAGAGATCAATAACAGAAAAACTAGGGAAAAGAAATCAAATACTTGGAAAATGAAGAATACCCTCCTGAAAAAAGACTGGGTTATAGAAGACATCAAGGAGGGAATAAGGAAATTCATAGAAAGCAACGAGAATGAAAATACTTCCTATCAAAACCTCTGGGACACAGCAAAAGCAGTGCTCAGAGGCCAATTTATATCAATAAATGCACACATACAAAAAGAAGAAAGAGCCAAAAGCAAAGAACTGTCCCTACAACTTGAACAAATAGAAAGTGAGCAACAAAAGAATCCATCAGGCACCAGAAGAAAACAAATAATAAAAATTAGAGCTGAACTAAATGAATTAGAGAACAGAAAAACAATTGAAAGAATTAACAAAGCCAAAAGCTGGTTCTTTGAAAAAATTAACAAAATTGATAAACCATTGGCTAGAGTGACTAAAGAAACAGGAAAGGAAACAAATAACCCGAATAAGAAATGAGAAGGACCACATCACAACAGAACCAAATGAAATTAAAAGAATCATTTCAGATTATTATGAAAAATTGTACTCTAACAAATTTGAAAACCTAGATGAAATGGATGAATTCCTGGAAAAACACTACCTACCTAAACTAACACATTCAGAAGTAGAACAACTAAATAGACCCATAACAAAAAAAGAGATTGAAACGGTAATCAAAAAACTCCCAACAAAAAAAAGCCCTGGCCCGGACGGCTTCACTGCAGAGTTCTACCAAACTTTCAGAGAAGAGTTAACACCACTACTACTAAAGGTATTCCAAAGCATAGAAAATGACGGAATACTACCCAACTCATTCTATGAAGCCACCATCTCCCTGATACCCAAACCAGGTAAAGACATTACAAAAAAAGAAAATTATAGACCTATATCCCTCATGAACATTGATGCAAAAATCCTCAACAAAATTCTAGCCGATAGAATCCAACAACACATCAAAACAATAATTCACCCTGATCAAGTGGGATTTATACCAGGTATGCAAGGCTGGTTTAATATCAGAAAAACCATTAATGTAATCCATCACGTAAATAAAACAAAAGACAAAAACCACATGATCTTATCAATTGATGCAGAAAAGGCATTTGACAAAGTCCAACACCCATTCATGATAAAAACTCTTACCAAAATAGGAATTGAAGGAAAATTCCTCAACATAATAAAGGGCATCTATGCAAAGCCAACAGCCAATATCACTCTAAATGGAGAGAACCTGAAAGCATTTCCCTTGAGAACGGGAACCAGACAAGGATGCCCTTTATCTCCGCTCTTATTCAACATCGTGTTGGAAGTCTTAGCCAGGGCAATTAGGCTAGACAAAGAAATAAAAGGTATCCGGATTGGCAAGGAAGAAGTAAAGTTATCACTATTTGCAGATGACATGATTATATACACAGAAAACCCTAAGGAATCCTCCAGAAAACTACTGAAACTAATAGAAGAGTTTGGCAGAGTCTCAGGTTATAAAATAAACATACAAAAATCACTTGGATTCCTCTACATCAACAAAGAGAACACCGAAGAGGAAATAACCAAATCAATACCATTCACAGTAGCCCCCAAGAAGATAAGATACTTAGGAATAAATCTTACCAAGGATGTAAAAGACCTATACAAAGAAAACTACAAAGCTCTACTACAAGAAATTCAAAAGGACATACTTAAGTGGAAAAACATACCCTGCTCATGGATAGGAAGACTTAACATAGTAAAAATGTCTATTCTACCAAAAGCCATCTATACATTTAACGCACTTCCGATCCAAATTCCAATGTCATACTTTAAGAGGATAGAGAAACAAATCACTAATTTCATATGGAAGGGAAAGCAGCCCCGGATAAGCAAAGCACTACTGAAAAAGAAGAAGAAAGTGGGAGGCCTCGCCTTACCTGACTTCAGAACCTATTATACAGCCACAGTAGTCAAAACAGCCTGGTATTGGTACAACAACAGACACATAGACCAATGGAACAGAATTGAGAACCCAGACATAGATCCATCCACGTATGAGCAGCTGATATTTGACAAAGGACCAGTGTCAATTAACTGGGGAAAAGATAGTCTTTTTAACAAATGGTGCTGGCATAATTGGATATCCATTTGCAAAAAAATGAAACAGGACCCATACCTCACACCATGCACAAAAACTAACTCCAAGTGGATCAAAGACCTAAACATAAAGACTAAAACGATAAAGATCATGGAAGAAAAAATTGGGACAACCCTAGGAGCCCTAATACAAGGTATAAACAGAATACAAAACATTACCAAAAATGATGAAGAGAAACCCGATAATTGGGAGCTCTTAAAAATCAAACACCTATGCTCATCTAAAGACTTCTCCAAAAGAGTAAAAAGACCACCTACAGACTGGGAAAGAATTTTCAGCTATGACATCTCCGACCAGCGCCTGATCTCTAAAATCTACATGATTCTGTCAAAACTCAACCACAAAAAGACAAACAACCCAATCAAGAAGTGGGCAAAGTATATGAACACACATTTCACTAAAGAAGATATTCAGGCAGCTAACAGATACATCAGAAAATGCTCTCGATCATTAGCCATTAGAGAAATGCAAATTAAAACTACGATGAGATTCCATCTCACACCAACAAGGCTGGCATTAATCCAAAAAACACAAAATAATAAATGTTGGAGAGGCTGCGGAGAGATTGGAACTCTCATACACTGCTGGTGGGAATGTAAAATGGTACAACCACTTTGGAAATCTATCTGGCGTTATCTTAAACAGTTAGAAATAGAACTACCATACAACCCAGAAATCCCACTCCAAGGAATATACCCTAGAGATACAAGAGCCTTCATACAAACAGATACATGCACACCCATGTTTATTGCAGCTCTGTTTACAATAGCAAAAAGTTGGAAGCAACCAAGGTGTCCATCAACGGATGAATGGGTAAATAAATTGTGGTATATTCACACAATGGAATACTACGCATCGATAAAGAACAGTGACAAATCTCTGAAACATTCCATAACATGGAGGAACCTGGAAGGCATTATGCTGAGCGAAATGAGTCAGAGGCAAAAGGACAAATATTGTATAAGACCACTATTATAAGATCTTGAGAAATAGTAAACCTGAGAAGAACACATACTTTTGTGGTTACGAGGGGGGGAGGGAGGGAGGGTGGGAGAGGGTTTTTTATTGATTAATCAGTAGATAAGAACTGCTTTGGGTGAAGGGAAAGACAACACTCAATACATGGAAGGTCAGCTCAATTGGACTGGACCAAAAGCAAAGAAGTTTCTGGGATAAAATGAATGCTTCCAAGGTCAGCGGAGCAAGTGCGGGGGTCTGGGGAACATGGTTTGCGGGGACTTCTAAGTCAATTGGCAAAATAATTCTATTATGAAATCATTCTGCATCCCACTTTGAAATGTGGCGTCTGGGGTCTTAAATGCTAACAAGCGGCCATCTAAGATGCATCAATTGGTCTCAACCCACCTGGAGCAAAGGAAAATGAAGAACACCAAGGCCACACGACAACTAAGAGCCCAAGAGACAGAAAGGGCCACATGAACCAGAGACCTACATCATCCTGAGACCAGAAGAACTAGTTGGTACCCGGCCACAATCGATAACTGCCCTGACAGGGAGCACAGCAGAGGACCCCTGAGGGAACAGGAGATCAGTGGGATGCAGACCCCAAATTCTCATAAAAAGACCAAACTTAATGGTCTGACTGAGACTGGAGGAATCCCGGCGGCCATGCTCCCCAGACCTTCAGTTGACACAGGACAGGAACCATCCCCGAAGACAACTCATCAGAAATGAAAGGGACTGGTCAGCGGGTGGGAGAGAGACGCTGATGAAGAGTGAGCTAATTATATCAGGTGGACACTTGAGATTGTGTTAGCAACTCTTGTCTGGAGGGGGGATGGGAGGATAGAGAGAGAGGGAAGCCGGCAAAATTGTCAAGAAAGGAGAGACTGAAAGGGCTGACTCAAGAGGGGGAGAGCAAGTGGGAGTAGGGAGTGAGATGTATGTAAACTTGTATGTGACAGACTGATTGGATTTGTAAACGTTCACTTGAAGCTTAATAAAAGTTATTAAAAAAAAAAAACTATATGGGGCAGTTCTACTCTGTCCTGTAGGGTCGCTATGAGTTGCAATCAACTCGACGGCACTGGTTTTTTGTTTTTTTTTTTTATTTTTGTGTCTCTTGGGCTCATAATTACCTTGTGTCTTCAGTGTTCTTCATTCTCCTTTGCTCCAGGTGGGTTGAGACCAATTGATGCATCTTAGATGGCCGCTTGCTAGCTTTTAAGACCCCAGATGCCACTCACCAAAGTGGGATGCAGAATGTTTTCTTATGCCAATTGACTTAGATGTCCTCTAAAACCATGGTCCCCACACTGCTGCCCCTGCTACGCTGACCTTCGAAGGATTAGGTTTATTCAGGGAACTTCTTTGCTTTTGGTTTAGTCCAGTTGTGCTGACTTCTGTATTGTGTGTTGTTTTTCCCTTCATATAAAATAGTTCTTATCTACTATCTAATTAGTGAGTACCTCTCTCCCTTCCTTCTTCCCCCCTCTGCTCTCGTAACCATCAAAGAATATTTTCTTCTCTGTTTAAACTATTTTTTGACTTCTTATAATAGTGGTCTCACACAATATTTGTCCTTTTGCAACTGAAAAATTTCACTCAGCATAATGCCTTCCAGATTCCTCCATGTTATGAAATGTTTCATGGATTCATCATTGTTCTTTATCAATGCAGAGTATTCCATTGTGTGAATATACCATCATTTATTTATCCATTCATCCATTGATGGGCACCTTGGTTGCTTCCACCTTTTTGCTATTGTAAATGCTGCAATGAACATGGATGTGCGTATATCTGTTCATGTAAAGGCTCTTATTTCTCTATGATATATTCCAAGGAGTGGAATTGCTGGATCGTAAGGTTTTTTTTTTTTTTAAGGTAGTTCTTTGTCTAGCTTTTTAAGGAAGCACCAAATCAATTTCCAAAGTGGTTGTACCATTTTACACTCCCACCAGCAGGGTATAAGTGTTCCAGTCTCTCCACAACCTCTCCAACATTTATTACTTTGTGTGTCTTGGATTAATGCCTGCCTTTTTGGAGTGAGAAGGAATCTCATTGTAGTTTTGATTTGCATTTCTCTAATGGCTATGATTGTAAGCTTTTCTTCGTGTATCTGTTAGCTACCTGAATGTCTTCTTTAGTGAAGTGCCTATTCATATTCTTTGCCCATTTTTTAAATTGGGTTATTTGTCTTTTTGTAGTTGAGTTTTTGCACTATCATGTAGATTTTAGAGCTCAGGCACTGATCGGAAATGTCATAGCTAAAAACTTTTCCCCAGTCTGTAGGTAATATTTTTACTCTTTTGGTGAAGTCTTTGGATGAGCATAGGTGTTTGATTTTGAGGAGCTCCCGGTTATCTAGTTTCTCTTCTGGTGTTTCTGCGTTGTTAGTAATGTTTTATATACTGTTTATGCCATGTATTAGGGCTCCTAGCATTGTCCCTGTTTTTTCTTCCATGATCTTTATTGTTTTAGATTTCATTTTTAGGTCTTTGATCCATTTTGAGTTAGTTTTTGTGCATGGTATGAGGTATGGGTATTGTTTCATTTTTTTGCAGATGGATACCCCGTTATGCCAGCACCAGTGTTAAAGAAACTGTCTTTTCTCCATTTAGCTGACCTGGGCCTTTGTCAAATATCAGCTGCTCATATGTGGATGGATTTATGTCTGGATTCTCAATTCTGTTCCATTGGTCTATGTATCTGTTGTTGTACCAGTAACCGGTCTGTTTTGACTACTGTGGCAGTATACTATGCTGTAAAATCAGATAGAGTAAGGCCTCCCACTTTGTTCTTCTTTTTCAGTAATGCTTTACTGCTTTTTTTTTTTTTACTTCTGGGGCCTCTTTCCCTTCCTTATGAATTCGGTGACTTGTTTCTCCATCTCATTAAAAAATATTGCTGGAATTTGGGTCAGAATTGCATTGTATCTATAGATGGCTTTCAGTATAATAGACATTTTTACAATGTTGAGTCTTCTTCTCCGTGAGCAAGGTATGTTTTTCCACTTATGTGGGTCTCTTTTGGGTCCTTGCAATAAGTGTCTTGTAGTTTTCTTTGTTTAGGTCTTTTACGTATCTGGTAAGTTTTATTCCTAAGTATTTTATCTTCTTCGGGCTACTGTAAATGGTATTGATTTGGTGATTTCCTTTTTGATGTTATTTTTGTTGGTGTAGAGGAATCCAACTGATTTTTGTATGTTTATCTTGTATCCCGATACTCTGCTGAACTCTTCTATTAGTTTCAGTAGTTTTCTGGAGGATTCCTTAGGGTTTTCTGTGTATAAGATCATGTCATCTGCAAATAGAGATACTTTTTCTTCTTCCTTACCAATCTGCATGCCCTTTATTTCTTTATCTAGCCTAATAGCTCTGGCTAGGACCTCCAGCACAATGTTGAATAAGAGTGGTGATAAAGGGTATCCATATCTGGTTCCTGTTCTCAAGTGGAATGCTTTCAGACTCTCTCCATTTAGGATGATATTGGATGTTGGCTTTATATAAATGCCCTTTATTATGATGAGGAATTTCCCTTCTATTCTATTTTGGTGAGAGTTTTTATCATGAATGGGTGTTGGACTTTGTCAAATGCAGTTTCTGCATGAATTGATAAGATCATGTGGTTATTGTCTTTTGTTTTTTTTATATGATGGATTACATTGATTGTTTTTCTGATGTTGAACCATCCCTGCATATCTGAAATAAATCCCACTTGGTCACGATGAATTATTTTTTTGATATATTGTTGAATTCTATTGGCTATATTTTTGTTGAGGATTTTCGCATCTAAGTTCATGAGGGATTTAGGTCTATAATTTTCTTTTTTCTGTGGTGTTTTTTTCTGGTTTTGGCATCAGGGCTATCCTGGCTTCATAGAATGAGTTTGGGAGTGTTCCATCCTTTTCTATGCTCTGAAATACTTTTAGCAGTAGTGGCGTTAACTCTTGTCTAAAGGTTCGGTAGAACGGTCCAGTGAAGTCTTCCAGGCCAGGGCTTTTTTGTTGTTGTTGGGAGTTTTTGTAACTACCTTTTCAATTTCTTCTTTTTTTTTTATTGGTTTATTTAGTTGTACTGCGTCTGTTTTGGTTTAGTAGGTAGTGTGTTTCTAGAAATTCATCCATTTCTTCTAGGTTTTCAAGTTTGTTAGGGTACAATTTTTTGTAGTAATCTGATATGATTCTTTTAATTTCAGCTGGACCTGTTGTGATATCACCCATCTCATTTCTTAATCAGGCTATTTGCCTCCTCTCTTGTTTTTCTTTTGTCAGTTTGGCCAATGGTTTATCAGTTTTGTTAATTTTTTCAAAGAACTAGCTTTTGGTGTTAACTCTTTCAATTGTTTTTATGTTTTCTATTTCATTTAATTCTGCTCTAATTTTTATTATTTGCTTTCTTCTGGTGACAGAGGGTTTCTTTTGTTGCTCTCTTCCTATTTGTTCAAGTTGTAGGGATAATTCTTTGATTTTGACCCTTTCTTCATTTTGGATGTGTGCATTTATTGGTATAAATTGACCTCTGAGCCCTGCTTTCACTGTGATCCAAAAGTTCTGATAGGAAGTGTTTTCATTCTCATGGGATTCTATGAATTTCTTTATTCCATCCTTGATGCCTTCTATAACTCAGTCTTTTTTGAGCAGGGTATAGTTCATTTTCCAAGTGTTTGATTTCTTTTTCCTGCTTTTTCTGTTATTGATTTCCACTTTTATGGCCTTATGGAAGATGCTTTGTAATATTTCAATGTTTTGGATTCCGCTAAGGCTTGCTTTATGACTTAATATGTGGTCTATTCTAGAGAATGTTCCATGTGCACTAGAAAAGAAAGTACTCTTGGTTGCTGTTGGGCGGAGTGTTCTGTATGTCTATGAGGTCAAGTAGATTGATCGTGGCATTTAGATCTTCCGTGTCTTTATTGAGCTTCTTTCTGGATGTTCTGTCCTTCACCGAAAGTGGTGCGTTGAAGTATCCTACTATTATTGGGGAGCTGTCTGTCTCACTTTTCGATGCTGTTAGGGTTTGTTTTATGCATTTTGATGCACTGTCATTGGGTGCATAAATATTTAATATGGTTATATCCTCCTGGTATATTGGCCATTTAATCATTATGAAGTGTCTGTCCTTATTCTTTGTGGTAGATTTAACTTTAACGTCTATTTTGTCAGAAATTAATATTGCTACTCCTGCTGTTTCTTGATTGCTATTTGCTTGATGTATTTTTTTCCGTCCTTTGAGTTTTAGTTTATTTGTGTTTCTAAGTCTAAGATGGGTCTCTTGTAGGGACAGATGGTGTTTTTTTTAATCCTTTCTGCCACTCTCTGTGTCTTTATGTGCATTTACTCCATTTACATTCTGTGTAATTGTGGATAGGTATGAATTTAGTGCTGTCATTTTGATGTCTTTTTTGTGTGTGTTCTTGACAGTTTCTTTTTCCCACTTAATTTTTTGTGCTGAGTAGTTTATCTTTATATATTACCTTTTCCTCTTACTCGTTGTTGATTTTGCTTTTGCTCAGTCTTTATGTTTTTCTTTTCTTTTTTTTTCTTTTTGATGAGTTGGATTGTTAGTCTTCTTTGTGGTTACCTTAATATTTACCCCTATTTTTCTAAGTTTAAACCTAACTTTTATTTCTTTATATCGCCTTTACTTAGTCTCTATATGAAAGATCTGTGATTACATCTTTTAGTCCCTCTGTATCGTTTCAATGTCGTCTTCTTTTACATAATGACATCACTATTCCCCTGTTTTGAGCACTTGTTATCTTGATTTATTTTTGTGATTTCCCTATATGGTTTGACATCTGGTAGCTTTGTCCTTTGTTCTAGTCTTGGATTGATATTTGATATTACTGATTTTTTAACCAGAGAACTCCCTTTAGTATTTCTTGTAGTTTTCATTTGGTTTTTACAAATTCCCTAAACTTCTGTTTATCTGGAAATGTCCCAATTTTGCCTTCATATTCGAGAGACAGTTTTGCTGGATATATGATTCTTGGTTGTCAATTTTTTTCATTCAATGCTTTATGTAAGTCATCCTATTGCCTTCTTGCCTGCAAGAGTAGTCTAAGCTTAATCTTATTGACTCTCCTTTGTGTTGACTTTTCGTTTATCCCTAGCTGCTCTTAAAATTTTTTCCTTATCTTTGGTTTTGGGAAGTTTGATTATAAAATGTCTTGATGACTTTCTTTTAAGATCTACTTTATGTGGAGTTCGATGAGCACCTTCGATAGGTATCTTTTCATCTTACACGCTGTCAGGGAAGTTTTCTGCCAAGAAATCTTCAACAATTCTCTCTGTATTTTCTGTTATCCTTCCCTGTTCTGGTAATCCAATCACTCGTAGGTTGTTTCTCTTGATAGAGTCCCACATGATTCTTAAGGTTTCCTCATTTTGTAAAATTCTTTTATCTGATTTTCCTCGAATATGTTAGTGCAAGTGTTTTATCTTAAATCTCACTAATTCTGCATTCTACTTGCTCAATTCTGCTCCTCTGATTTTCTATTGAGTTATCTAATTCTGTAATTTTATTGTTAATCTCTTGAATTTCTGATTGCATTCTCTCTATGGATTCTTGCCTCTTATTAATTTTTTTATTAGGTTTTTGAATAAACTTTTCAATTTCTTCAACCATTTTATATGTGTGTTCCTTGGCTTGTCCTGCATTTTCCCTGATCTTGTTCCCAATGTCTTGGAGAGTTCTGTATGTTAACCTTTTACATTATGCATCTAGTAATTCCAGGAAACATCTTCACCCAGAAGATTCCTTGATTCTTTGTTTTGAGAGCTTGTTGAAGGGATCATGATCTGCTTCTTTATGTGATATCATATTGACTGTTGTCTCTGAGCCATCTATAAGTTATTAGTTTATTTTATGTTTGCTTACTGTATCCTAGCATCTTGCTTTGTTTTGTTTTGGTATGCTCAAATAGGCTGCTTGAGTGAGGTAGCTTGATTATTTTTGCCTTTGAAGCTCTAACGTCCTGCCACCAGATGGCTATAGCTGTTACCAGATATATGAGCCTAGGAGTCCATTCACTTTTCTTGTATGGATTCAGCTCAGGTGTCCAAGTAGTTGGTCATCAAGTGTGTGGTACAGGCTCTGTCCTACAGTCTTAGAGGGGCAGGAGTGATTGGTGTAGGTACCGGTATCTGGTTACAACAGGGGGTCATGCTCTGAACAAGGCAGGGGACTGACAACCATCCCTCAAGTGTCTGTGAGGAAAGTGCATCCCTGTTTCCTAGAGCGCACAGGTGGGTGGGTTCTGCAGCTTGACCATGGTCACCCAATGCTTTTGGTTGTAAGGACTGGGAGGTACCACTGGTTCTTGGACCTCTGTTGCAGATAGCTAGATGACATGGGTGGAGTCACCAATCCTCAGGCCATTGATGTGAGTGGGTGAGGACCCTGTTTAATAGGCAAAGTGGTGTCAACTTCAAACACCCACCTCTCCACCACACAGCTGGAACAGTCTTCCAACAGGGGCCTAGTCTCCTGAAATGTGCCCACACAGGTCCATGCAGGGGTGAAAAGTATTCAAAGTCTGCAGACCGTTTGTACCTGGACAGGAGTTGCTTCTGTCCTGAGCTCCCCAGTTTAGTAGCCTGGCAAATTATCTTCCCCCCCAATTGTGAATTTATTCCTTCTCCAAGGCTGAGAGAATGGCTCAGAGCATACTGAGGAACCTTTTTCAGGCCCTGGGAAATCATCAGCCACTGAAGCCGGCTTGAGGGTTGGGGGTGCGGTAAAATAAATGCAAGTGCTTAGCTTTTGCCAAGAGTGTTATTCTTCTCTGGTTCTGGCCATGTGAGTAGGCTATGTGGCTAGCTGTCTCTCCCAGACGAAACCACGTCCAGAATGTTATCACCAGCCCCACTGCGCTCATTCTAGGGAATGGTGCCTGAGGGTTCCGGGTGATTTAGGTCCAGGAACTCCTTGCTGCTTCTGAACTGTCTCTCTGTCCCCCTGCCACTCAGTCCATTTTCTATCTTTGGCTTTGATGTTCAAGGCTCCTAGCTTGTCATATCTAATCATTTCAGTTGTTTTTTTCAGGTCTTTGTCATAAGAGGGATCACCAGAAGCATCTGACTTCTCTGTCACCTTGGCCCTGCTTCCTAAAGTTCCATTCTTATCATGCCATATTGAGGGTACATACTATCAACGGGACTTATCACTATCGATGTTAACCTTGATCACTTGGCTGAGGTAGTGTTTGTCAGGTTTTTCCACACTAAAGCTATTCAGGTTTTCTTACTTTCCGTATTGTACTCTTTCGATGAAATTCATTAGGTGCAGCCCAGACTCAAGGGTTGGAGAGTTAAGCTTCATTTATTTGATGGGTAGCATGCACATAAATAATTTAGAATTCTTTTGAAGAAGAGAGAGTTTTCTCTTCTGTCCTATTTATTTATTCAATTATTTATTTATATCAGCGTGGACTTATAGATATCTATTTTATACTTTGGGTTATAATCCAATTCTATATTGTTTATTGCTCAGATTGTTCTAGCTTTGGCCATTTGGTACTTTCAGTTGGTTAAAACCCACTGCTGTCAAGTCAATTCTGACTCATAGCAACCGTATAGGACAGAGTAGAACTGCCCTGTAGAGTTTCCAAGGAGGTCTGGTGGACTTGAACTGCCGACCTTTTGGTAGGCAGCATAGCACTTAACCACTATGCCATCAGGGTTTCCCTTCAGTTGGTTAGCTCGTGTATTCCTTTGACATACCCCATCATTGTAGTTTGTTTTTTAGCACTTTCTTATTTTCTGGCATTATAAGTTGCTCCAGTCCTATAATCAGCCATTTCTCCAAGGAACCCTGCTTCTTTTTATTGGAGAATGGTATTGAAACCTAAATCTGGATGCTAGGTATGCTTGTTGTTTTTGGGGTGTCATTGCTTTTAGGCCCGCTCAGTTTACAGAGCAAGGAGTTATATGTGTATATACATATCCATGTATATCCCACGTGTCTATAAATATTTCCACATGTAACTATCAGTATCTGTATTAACCTAAGTACGAGTTCATACTGAACTCTCCAACTCTAATCCAGTCAAGCCTTTTCCCCTTGCTTATCTGTAACTTTCTGCTCCAACAGTGAGAAATATGGCTCCTACCATCTACCATCCATTTACTTAATTGTTTAATCCAGTGTATATGTACAGGACTTTCAGAATTATTATTACGCTCTACCCCCACGGGAAACGACTTTACAAGTAGAATACAGTGCTTATGTACAGATCCTTTTGCCTTTAGTCTTACAGAATCCATTCATTTTTAATGTCATTTAGGTCACCACCTTATTCCCACACCCCCTTTCATGGGATTGTTTTGTACATTTATAATACATTTATATTTTTTTGTCACATTCTGGGATTGCCTGACCTGCTGAGTGATTTTTAAAAATTTGTGTACGTTAATGTTTACTCTTCTGCTGTAAAATTTTATGTGTTTTGAGAAATGCTTAATGTCTTGTATCCACCATTACAGTATCACACGTAATAGTTTTGCTTCCCTAAACAATCCCTTGTGCTTTAACTATACGATCCTCCCCCCACATCTTGAACTTCTGGCAGTCACTGAGTCTTTACTGTCTCATCTGTATACTGTCTCCTTTTGTGGTTTGATAGCTCATTTCTTTGTACTGCTAAATGATATTCAATTGTGTGGATGTATCACGGTTTGTTTATCCATATGCCTGTTGAAATATATCTTTGTTGCTTCCAGTTTTGGGCAATTGTGAATAAAGTTGCTATAAACATTCACATGCAAGGCTTTGTGTGGACATAAGTTTTTAAATTGGTTGGATAAACAGTAGTGTGATTACTGATCATGTATGAAGCCTATGTTTACTTTTGTAAGAAATTCCTAAGCTGTCTTCTGATGTGGCTATATCATTTTGCATTTCCACCAGCAATGAATGAGAGTTGCTCCATATCCTAGCCAGCAGGTGGTAGTCAATTTTTTTCTTCTTCTTTTTTTTCCTTTCTGACACTAGTTTTTTTTTTTTTTTTTAATAGGTGTGTAGTAGAATTACATTTTTTCTTTATTGTTGAGTCATAAGAGTTCTTTGTATATTTTGGATATAATTCCTTTAGCAGATGTGTATTTTGCAAATGTTTTCCCTGAGCCTGTGACTTGTCTTTTCTTTAACAGTGTTTTTTGCAGAGCATAAATTTTTAACTTTATTAAAGTTCAACTTACCAAGTTTTTCTTTATTGTTGCATTTAAAATCTCATTACCAAACACAATAGCATGTTGAGTTTCCCCTACGCTTTCTTTGAGAATTTTTATAGTTTTACATTTTGTATTTAGGTCTATAATTCATTTTGAGCTAATTTTTCTGTAAGGTGCAAAGTCTGTGTCTAGGATCTTTTTTTTTTTTTTGCATATGAACATCTAATTGTTCTCACGCCATTTGTTGGAAAGACTATCCTTTCTTCATTGAATTGCCTTTGCTCCTTTGTCAAAGATGAGTTGCCTATATTTGTGTAGGTATACTTCTGGTCTCTTTTTCTCTTCCGTTTACTATATCATCTGTTAACAGATTTTAATGTCTTCCTTTCTAATCTGTACACATTTTATTTACTTGTCTTATTGCACTTTTTTTTAGGACTATGTTAAAAAGAAGTGATGAGAGAGGACACTCTTGCCTTGTTCTTAATCTTAGGGGAAAATGTCCTATTTCTCACTATTAAGGATGATGTTAGCTGTAGGTTCTTTGTAGATGTTATTTATCAAATTGAGGAAGTTTCCCTCTATTTCTAGTTTGCTGAGAGTTTTTATCATGATTGACTGTTGGGTTTTTTCACAAGCTTTTTTTTGCATCAGTTGATATGATCATATGATTTTTCTTTTTTAGTCTGCTGATGTGCTTGATTACAATGATTAATGTTCAAATGTTGAACCAGCCTTGCCTTGCATACCTAGGATAAATCCAACTTGGTCATGGTGTATAATTCTTTTTATACACTTTTAATTCAATTTGCAAATATTTTATTGAGGATTGTTGTTGTTGTTAGGTGCTGTCAAGTTGGTTCCAACTCATAGTGACACTATGTACAAAGAACAAAACACTGCCCAGTCCTTCCCTCACAATCGTTGTTATGCTTGAGCCCATTATTGAAGCCACTTTGTAATTCATCTTATTAGGGGTCTTCCTCTTTTTCACTTAACCCTCTACTTTACGAAGCATGATGTCCTTCTCCAGGGACTAGTTCCTTCTGATAACATGTCCAAAGTACAAGAGATGAACGTAGTCTTGCCACCCTTGTTTCTAATGAGGATTTTTTTCTGAATACAACTTTTTATTTATTTATTATTTTTTATTGTATTTTAGTTGAAGGTTTACCAAGCAAATTAGTTTCTCATTAAACAATTAACACACAAATTGTTTTGTGACGTTGGTTACCAACTCCACGACGTGTCAACACTCTCCCCTTCTTGACCTTAGGTTGCCCACTGCCAGCTTTCCTGTTCCCTGATGCCTTCTTGTCCTTGCCCCTGGGTTGGTATGCCTATTTAGTTTCGTTTTGTTTTATGGGCCTGTCTAATCTTTGGCTGAAGGGTGAACCTCAGGAGTGAGTTCAGTACTGAATTATAAGGGTTTCTGGAGGCCATACTCTTAGGGTTTCTCCAGTCTCTGTCAGACAATTAAGTCTGGTCTTTTTCTGTGGGTTTGAATTTTGTTCTACGTTTTTCTCCAGCTCTGTCCGGGACCCTCTACTGTGATCCCTGTCAGAGCAGTCGGTGGTGGTAGCTGGGCAACATCTAGTTGTGCTGGGCTCAGTCTGGTGGAGGCTGTGGTAGTTGTGGTCCATTAGTCTAATGAGCATTCTGACTCTACTTCATTTATTTTTCTGGCAGCCCATGGTATATTTAATATTCTTCACTAACACCACAATTCAAAGACAACAATTCTTCTTTGGTCTTCCTTATTCACTGTCCAGTGTTCACATGCATATGAGGTGATTGAAAACACCATGGCTTGTTCAGGTGCACATTAGTTCTTAAAGTGACGTCTTTGCTTTTCAATACTTTAAAGAGGTCTTTTGCAGCAGATTTGCTCAATACAATGCATCATTTGATTTCTTGACTGCAACTCCATGGGTGTTGATTGTGGATCCAAGTAAAATGAAATCCTTGTTTGACGACTTCCAATTTTCAGACTTTGTACATTCCATGTTCTGATTATTAGTGAATGTTTACAACAGGTTCTTCTCATTTTGAGTTGTGCCACATCAGCAAATGAAGTTTCCAAAAGCTTGACTCCATCTACATCACTAAGATCGACTCTACTTTGAGAGGTAGCCCTTCCCCAGCCGTATTTTGAGTGCTTTTCAACCTGAGGGGCTCATTGTCTGGTACTATGTCAGACAATGTTCTGCTGCTATTCATAAGGTTTTCACCAATTTGGCCAATTTTTTCAGAAGTAGACTACCAGATCCTTCTTCCTAGTCTGTCTTAGTGTGGAAGCTCCTTTGAAACCTGTCCAGCAAGGGTGACCCTGCTGGTATTTGAAATACCACTGGCAAAGCTTCCTGTATGACAGCAACACACAAGCCACCACAGTACTACAAACTGACAGACACATGGTGGTGTTGAGGATATTCATGTCTATATTCATGAGAGATATTGGTGTGTAGTTTTTCTTTCATGTAATGTCTTTATCTGATTTTGATATTAGAGTAATTGTGACCTCAGAGAAAGTATTAGGAAGTGCTTCTATTTTTTGGAAGGGGTTGCCGAGAATTGATATCATATCTTCCTTAAATGTTCGGTTAAATTTATTGGTGAAACTATCTGGACCAGGTGATTATTTTTCTCTTTGGGGGGCATTGGTTAAAATTTTCTAGTAGTCACATTAGAAAATTTGAAAAGAAACAGGTGAATTTTAATAATATATTTTATTTAACCTAATATATCCAAATTATTATCATTTCAACATATTGTTAATGTAAAAATTAATAAAATATATATTTTCATACTAAGTTTTTGAAATATGGTTATTATCATTTCAACATATTCTTAATGTAAAAATTAATAAAATATATATTTTCATACTAAGTTTTTGAAATATGGTATGTATTTTATACTTACAGTACATCCCAATTTGGACTGGCCACATACCAAGGGCTCAATAGCCACATGTGGCTAATTGCTACCATGTTGGACAGTGTATGTCTAAGGTCTAAACAAAAGCTATGCTTCCAGTTGAGTTTTAATAATATATCCAAAAACCCAGTGCCATTGAGTTGATTCTGACTCATAGTGACCCTATAGGACAGAGTAGAACTGCCCCATAGAGTTTCCAAGGAGCGCCTGGTGGATTCCATCTGCTGACCCTTTGGTTAGCAGCCATAGCACTTAACCACTACACCACCAGGGTTTCCTTAATAATATATACTTTTATCTTTTCTCAAGGTTTTAATGTATGGAAAATAGATTTACTATTTTTAAAAGGAAACACTGTTTTACTTTCCCTTAACCAACTGGTTGCCATTGAGTCAATTCTGATTCATGGCAATCCATATGTTTCAGAGAACTGTGCTCCATAGGGTTTTCATGGTTGTGACCTTTTAGAAGTAGATCACCAGGTCTTTCTTCGGAGGCACTTCTGGGTGCATTCGACCCTCCTTACTAGTAGCCATGTGCTTAACTGTTTGTACCACCCAGTGACTCCTTACTTTCCCTTAAGAGAGATCATACCAAAAACTGGAGAAAATAAGTGTTGACACTGAAGAGATAGTATGTATGATATTACTTCACATGTGATAAATGCAAATTAATTTTAAGGAATGTTACAAATTCTTTAAGAGGCAAAGAAAATCACGCTGCAAAGTGATAACTAGAATATTATCTTTTTCTGTGATAAAGTGCCTTCAAAGTCAGTTTCAAATTGTCAGTATGCCACGATGAGATATCACCTCACCCCTACTAGACTGACAATGATTTTAAAAAAAAAAAAAGAAAATAACATGTGCTTATGAGGATGTCGAGAAATTGCTGGTAGAAATGCCACTGTGGAAAATAGTTGGTGTTTCCTCAAAAAGTTGAACGTAGAACTACCATATGACCCAGCAATCCCAATCCTAGAAGAAGTGAAAGGAGGCATGAAACAGAAACCCGTACACCAGTGTTCACTGCGGCACTTTTCACAACAGCCAAAAGGTGGAAACAACCTAAATGTCCATCAACGGATGAACTGATAGACAAAATGTGGTATATCCACACAATGGATTATTACTCAGCCGTAAAGAGAAATGAAGTCCTGATACATGCCACAACATGGATGAACCTTGAAAACATTATACAGAGCAAAATAAGTCAGTCACAAAATGACAAATATGTATGATTTCACTTATGGAAATAGGCAAAGAGATAGAAACCAAAACTTATTAGTGGTCACCAAGGGTGGGAGGGAAGAAGAAAGGGAGAGTTTTTGCATAGAGCAGCACTGAGTTTGTGTTAATGGTGGTGGAATAATTTGGAAAAGGATAGTGATAATGGTTGTACAACATGAAGAACATAATTAATGTCACTGAATAAAAAAAAAATAGTACATGTAAAAATTGTTGAATTGGTAAATGTTTTGTTATGCACATTTTTACCACACTTTAAAAAACTGAGTCAGTATGCTCGGAAAGCTGTGAAACCGGAGCCATCCACCAGCAAAGTGACTTGACCTTGTTTGCATTAAGCCATTCATTGTTAACCTAAATTTAAAATGTGGAATATTCCCAGAGTACAACAGAGCGATCTGTTCTGTTTAGTGTACATTTCTGTCTCATATTGGCTCAACAAGACATTTGCACCTCCATTATATCAGCTTTCCCTTTCCAGGCCAGACTCTTCTGGTCCTCAGAAAGCCCAAACATTATGGGACTAACCGGGAGTCGACCAGTGATTTCAAATTATTGCTTTGGAATCAGCCAGGAATGTGAAAAATGCAGGCTGGGCAGCAGGAATCTGTCATTGCTGGCTCAGAGGTTCACCCACTAACAAATATCTTAGCCTTCATGAGGCTCCCAAAATCTTGCCAGCATTCAGCCAAAATCATGAATGAGCTCCTGTCTTTGTTATGCTCATCACTGTATCCCTGAGACCTAGAAGAGGAGAGCACACTGTAAGTGTTCAGTCGATAATGGTCTAATGGATAGGTGGATGAGCCAATGAACAAATACGTACATGCATGAATGAATAAAAATAAACTTCTCCCTTCTCAAGGACCTGCTAGTCCTCCTGTTTACCTGAACAACAGGCTCCAGGTCAAATTGTGAGGCCAGCAAACTTTTTCTTTGCTGTCTTCTCATCTCCTTTTCTTTGTGCCTCCTCCCCCACCCCAAGAAAAACCAAAAAAACCAAACCTGTTGCAGTTGAGTTGATTCCCAACTCATAGTGACCCTATAGGACAGAGCAGAACCGTCCCATAGGGTTTACAAGGAGCTCCTGGTGGATTCGAACTACCGACCTTGTTAGCAGCCGAGTTCTTAACCATTGCACCACCAGGGCTCCCTTTGTGCCATTATGTCCCCATAATCTCTAGCCTGTGTCCCGTTCCTGCAATATCTCCTGATTGTTTGTTACAGACACTATAGTATCCCTATTATGCAAATGGTGAAAGGATACAATGTTCCATTGCTATTCATAAGGTTTTCACTGGCTAAATATTTTAAGAAGTAGATTGCTGGGTCCTTTTTCCTAGTCTGTCTTAATCTGGAAGCTCAGCTGAAACCTGTCCACCATGGGTGACCCTACTGCTATTTGAACACAGGTGGCATAGCTTCCAGCATCACAGCAACACGCAGGCCCCCACAGTATGACAAACTGACAGATGCATGGGGTGGTAACCTTTCACCATACCTATTCAATCTGTATGCTGAGCAAATAATCCGAGAAGCTGGATTATATGAAGAAGAACGGGGCATCAGGATTGGAGGAAGACTCATTAACAACCTGTGATATGCAGGGGACACAACCATGCTTGCTGAAATTGAAGAGGACTTGAAACACTTACTGATGAAGATCAAAGACCACAGCATTTAGTATGGATTATACTGCAACACGAAGAAAACAAAAATCCTCACAACTGGACTAATAAGCAATATTATGATAAATGTGCAAAAGATTTGAAGTTGTCAAGGATTTCATTTTACTTGGATCTATAATCAACACCCACGGAAGCAGCAGTCAAGAAATCAAAAGATGCATTGCATTGGGCAAATCTGCTGCAAAAGGCCTTGTTAAAATTTAGCAAAGCAAAGACGTCACCTTGAAGACCAAGGTGCGCCTGACTTAAGCCATGGTGTTTTCGATTGCCTCCTATGCATGTGAAAGCTGGACAATGAATAAAGAAGACTGAAGAAGAATTGACACCTTCGAAATGTGGTGATGGAGAAGAATATTGAATATACTGGGGACTGCCAAAAGAATGAACAAATCTGTTTTGGAGGTTATACAACCAGAATGCTCCTTAGAAGCAAGGATGGCAAGACTTTGTGTCACATACTTTGGACATGTTGTCAGGAGGGATCAACCCCTGGAGAAGTATATTATGCTTGGTAAAGCAGCCAAAACCAAAACCAAACCCAGTGCCATCGAATCGATTCCGGCTCATAGCGACCCTATAGGATAGAGTAGAACTGCCCCATAGAGTTTCCAAGGAGTGCCTGGTGGATTCGAACTGCTGATCCTTTGGTTAGCAGCCGTAGCACTTAACCACTATGCCACCAGGGTTCCCATGGTAAAGCAGAGGGTCAGCGAAAAAGAGGAAGACCCTCAATAGGATGGGTTGACACAGTGGTTGCAATAATGGGCTTAAGCATAACAACTATTGTGAGGATGGCACAGGACCGGTCAGTGTTTCGTTCTCTTGTACATAGGGTTGTTATGAGTCCGAACTGACTCGATGGCACCTAACACCAACAAATTATGAAAATGGGAAAACAGAGGTTCAGAAACTTACAGAAGCTCTGAATTCTGATCTTGGCCTTGAATTTATCCAAGAAGATGATGTTGAACATCTGCGTCTCTTCAATCCTGGGATTCAGATCAATGCATTCTTTTCAAACATAGGTTGGATAAGTGCCACTTACCAGCTGTGTAAATTTGGACAAATTACTTAACTTCTATTAGCCTAAGTTGCCTTGCCTGTAAAATCGGAGTAAATACATTTACCTGATGGGCGGCTGTAAAAAAAGTAAATAAATGATATAACGCTCACAAACCACTTAGCACAATGCCTAGCACACAACAAGTACTCAGTAAACATTAACCATTATCATTTTTATTATCCCTCATCTGTCAAATATTTGTTCTGCCTATGCTTGAAAATAATAATACTGATATAATAAATAACTAGCATTTATTGATCCAGGAAATGTGCAAAGCTGTTTACATATGTTATCTCACTTAATTCTCACAAAAACAATATCTTCATTTTACAAGTGCAGAGACTAAAGCTCAGAATATTTAAGTAATTTGCCTAAGGTCACAATTACTAAGTGGTAGAGTTGGGATTTGAAGGTGCATCTTTCTAATTTCAAAGAACGTGCTCTTTCCACTATATTAGAAGAGCTCTTCTAGCTCCAAAAGTCTATGACTTCCAACTCTTGTTTGATTTATAAAAGTAAAAATGTGGTGATTAAAAAAAAAATCCATTCAATGCCAACCTGTAAATGAGTGTGCTAGACACTGTGAAGGGCACAAGATGAGTAGGACATGAGCCTTAGTCTCCATGTGCTGGCAACATGAAAGGATCATTTCATTTTTTCAGCTTTCCTTGGCCTCTTTTCTGATATGATTCTAGAACTGAGTAGTTATTTCTCTGATTCTCTCATCTTTATAAAATATTACTTTAGAAAATGTGTTTCTAAAGTACTATGTTTTCTAAACAGGGCTAACAAAAGCTGATTATCTCATCACAGTGGATTTTCAGCATCTAAGCTCAGTCTTCTTAATTAGCTTCAAATTATGACTACTAAGTGACCCTTTATGTAACACAACAACAAACAGTTCCAAAAACATTTGCTGACAACCTACAAGAAGTTAGATGGTATCCAAAAAGCCCCCACAAAACACCCTCAAAAGCTCACCCATGTTTGTCACCCATGTTTAAGATTTCTCTTTTCTTTAAGGAGGATTAAAACTTATAGGGGATTCTCCCACTCTCCCAGCTGTAAAAAGGTCTGTTCTATGGGACCCGTGCTGTGATACGTGGAGCTTGATGTATAAGAAAATATAAAGTATAAAGGCATAAAGTGTGAGAGATCACAACCATTGGCTTATGGTTTGGAAGAAAATGGTCTGAAAAACTGAGCTAATTGAGCCACAAGAATTCAATACTTAGAGTTCAGATGGAATGAAATTTTAAAAACACTTTTTATACTAACATAAATTTGTGGTCAATGCTTCTCTCATTTCCCCAAATGAAGGGACATTAGCATAATAAAAATAATTGGGCACTTCCTGTTGAATTTCTTCTCATTTCTTATCCACCTGGTTCTTGTGGTTTCAGGAATCAGAAGATGACTGGTTCAATGATATTGTTTTCACATCGATCAGGAAAACGGCTGTAGTCAATAGGCTTTCGTGTAGGAACTTGCCTGTCTCCCTTGCTGCTCGGAGTAGCCCCAAGATTTGTATTTGAAGTCAGGACAGAAGTTTTGTTAATCAAAAAATGTTTTTATAGTCTCAGAATCTTTCCAAACCAGATCTTTCTGACTTTACCAAGACATCTGTCCTTCATCTAGCCTCTCCTTTATTACGTACGATTTCTCTCTCTACCAGTCAAATTGGGGCTTATTTGCAGCTAGACAGTTTCTTTAACAGAAGAGCACTAAAGAAAACAGAGGATCAGAGAGAAACATGTAGAAGCTCTGAATTCTAATCTTGGTTCTGACTTTATCCAACAAGATGATCAAATTATTGTTCTGAGATGGGTTAGGAGATAGATGACTGAAAATTTGGACCATGGATGAAATTCTGCTCAAACCACTTATTCATAGGAAATATACTACCTTCATTAATAGATAAGGACTCACAAACATTAACATATGGAGACTCATGGTCATCATCTCAGCTTTCATCAACATTTACACACCTACTTACTCTGAGATTATAAAATGACTTCAGAGTTATGGAGGGAAATCCACTGAACTAATTCCAAGGACTCTCCTCTTTGGAAAACCATGCCTCCCTGTTCACATCTTCTTTGCCCCCATAGTAACATCTTTGGGTTACAGTGATTTACAGTTCACAGACTGGACCACACCCATAGACCCTCCTCCACCCAAACTCTGCCTTGCTTGACATTTTTATCCATGCTTTTCAAATGCCTAGGTGACCAAGAGGATGAATGACATCTTGTATTACAAAAAAAAGAGTTGCAAAAGATCTTGAAAAGTTGGGGTGATCAGGCTGAGTCAGAGGGGATGAAATGCAACAAGAATAAACATAAGGTTTTTGACTCTGGCCTGAATAATCCAGCCATGCAGGATGGGGCTGGTGGAGTCATAGCTTTGCAGGAGTATGTGTGGACAAAGATGTTGCACTTAATAGAAGTACACACTGGTTGACATGAGAAGGGGCCCCTGACTGCTGCGCTGCATGGAATTTTGAACAACAACAAGAAAAAAGAAAACACTTGGAATGTGTTTAGAGGAAGATTAAAAGGAAGAAAGGGGAAGAACAGGGAAAATAAAAGGAGAGGAAGAGGAAATGGGCAAAGGATAGGAGAAGGGAAAAGGAAATGGAGAGCCACAGCAGAGGACCTGTCTCATCTGAAGCAGAGGATCAGAACCAGAATTACACTCTTCGAAACTATATTAGAATTCAGGTCCACAGCTTCTCCCCACCCAACCTCTCAGATGCCAGGCTCCCTCCATGTCAATTCCTGGAACAGTGTTCACTTCAGGCAATTCAAATAGCTGAAATAAAAACTGAATAAAGGATAAATACCCTTGCTTTGCAGCCCTGGAACCATGCTTGAGGAGTGCGATCTTCAGTAACACATGGATTCTGGCTTTTAATGTGAATCCTAAAGAAAAAAAAAAGGCATGAATTTTCAATTCTTTTATTGAGTGAGCAACTACAGCCACTGTATCAACATGGTAGACTCTAATAGATCTGACTTTTTGTTTTGGAGACCTTGAAACAAAGTATTTACACCAATAGGGAAAGAGATCTCAATCCAGGTCAAAAAATAAAAAATCCAGGTCGGTGGTAGCTAAATACGTATTTACCTAATGTGCCAATTAAGATAATGTCAAAATACAAGTGTTTACACACTGGTCTAAAAGATAAACTTTTAAAGTTGATCCTGATTTATATATATATATATATATATATAAACTGCTATAAATGCACTTACCTTGCATTTAAATTACATTGGTGTTTGAATTTAAATTTCACTACTTTGATCTCATTTTGAATCTTTAAAATTTAAAAAACAGTAAAGTAATGGAGGAGATGGTGTTAGTAGTGTGGGCTAACAGAGATTAAAATGATGTAGCACATTAGGGTTGCATTTTCAACTTTCAAAACACTTTCATATCTTCATCATTTAATTCCTGCAAAATCCCTAGGAGTCCATAGAAAGGAGACCAGACTTTGAAAAAGGAGGAAATATGGTCACTGAAATGTCAAGTGACTAATTTTTGCAACCTCAATTGGCTATTGGCAGATTTGAAGCCCAACTGGTTCTCAGAAAATTTTCCGTAGAAAAGAGGATCATTGTTAAAGAAATTTAGGACAAGCTGCATTATATAGTCCTCTCAGAGATTCACAATGAAAACGACCATATTAAAGGTTCTGAGAAGGTCTGTATTAAGGAAACATATTTAGCTTTGTCCTGTAAAACACACTGGAAAAAAAAATGTAGATTTTTGCTGCTTCTGCAATGGGCTAGGTCAGAGTTCCGTATCTTCTATCCAAAGTAGCACCATTGTAAGAACAAGTTGAAAACCAAAGTGTTTACTGCAACCTGAACATCAAGAAACATAAATATTTCATTTCTTATTCCTGGAGTGAGATTTTGTTTTGTGAATCTTATCACATGATGTAGTGAAGGTCAAATGCTAAAAGACCCTTTTAGCAAATTTTAGTATGTCAAATTGTACTCAGCATTAGGCCAAGGATGGAGAATTTGTCAGTTTTCAGATAACTGGTTGATCGTAGGGAGTTGAGGCTTACTGCTTTTTTGCAGGGTTAGGTTGGGATGCAGCCATTGGTAATGGTTGTGGGAAGCGCTGTTTTTCCCATAAGACAAATTTGGTACCTTCTGAAGGCTAGTCATACCTTTTCTGTTTTGTTTTAGATTTCATTTTTCCTCAAATGTTGTTGGACCTATGAATGAAAATTTCTGTTTTTCTTAGGAATATGTATTAAGAGAGTTTAAAAGGAGGAAATTTCTATCCATTAATTTTTGGATGGGACCAGAGCCCTTGGGACTGTCTAGAAGCTTTTCATTTCAAACCATTTTTCCATAAAAGAAGACTCTTCTACCTAGGGGAAGGTAGTGAGGCTTCTAAAAACCATCTTAATGTCAAGCCAGTGGCTTTTGTCCCTGAAGAGTAATTGATTTTTTGTTTCCTGGAGCCATGGAGTCTTCCTGGAAGAGCAAGGGGATGAATATCCAGGGCAAGTTAAAGATGTAGGACTTAGAACGCCACGGCCCCCAGTTAGGGTGCTGATTTCTTTTTTTTTTTTTAATAATTTTTATTGCGCTTTAAGTGAAAGTTACAAATCAAGTCGGTCTGTCACATATAAGCTCATACACACCTTACTACATACTCCCATTTACTCTCCCCCTAATGAGCCAGCCCACTCCCTCCTTCCAGTCTCTCCTTTCATGACTGTTTTGCCAGTTTCTAACCCTCTCTACCCTCCCATCTCCCCTCCAGACAGGAGATGCCAATACAGTCTCAAGTGTCCACCTGATACGAGTAGCTCACTCTTCATCAGCATCTTTCTCCAACCCATTGTCCAGTCCCTTCCATGTCTGATGAGTAGTCTTCGGGAATGGTTCCTGTCCTGGGCCAACAGAAGGTTTGGGGACCATGACTGCCGGGATTTTCTAGTCTCAGTCAGACCATTAAGTCTGGTCTTTTTATGAGAATTTGGGGTCTGCATCCCACTGTTCTCCTGCTCCCTCAGGAGTTCTCTGTTGTGCTCCCTGTCAGGGCAGTCATCGGTTGTGGCCGGGCACCATCTAGTTCTTCTGGTCTCAGGATGATGCAGTCTCTGGTTCATGTGGCCCTTTCTGTCTCTTGGGCTCATAGTTATCATGTGACCTTGGTGTTCTTTATTCTCCTTTGATCCAGGTGGATTGAGACCAATTGATGCATCTTAGATGGCCATTTGTTAGCATTTAAGACCCCAGATGCCACAGTTCAAAGTGGGATGCAGAATGTTTTCATAATAGAGTTTATTATGCCAATTGACTTAGAAGTTAGGGTGCTGATTTCTTGCCAAGAGTTTCCTCAGTTCCACAAGAGTATCAGCTACCTTCCCCAAAGAAGAACAGTTCACCATCCTTCAACATAGCAACTAGACGCCAGGAATTCGGGAGAAATAACATTCCCAAAGTGCACTGTCAATTGGCTAGTCCTCTATTATATATAGAAAACTTTGAACATCTTATTCCCCAGGGAACCCATGCTAAATAAACCAGCCTACTGAATGTGGGGAAATTAGTTGTTAGAAAACCTCAACCCTTAATTAGGCTCTTAATTTTTCTTCCATAATACAGAAATATTTCTAAAACCTGAAGTGGTTCTGATTAGTGGCGAAGTCAAAAAGCCTTCAGCTCCAATTAAAATGTGCTTTAAATCACTTTGTGTGGTAATGGCTGCAGCATAAAAACAAGTTAAATTCCTCTTTATTTTGATCATGGGTAACCAAAAAACCAAACCAAACCCAGTGCTGTCAAGTCATGGGTATAGCTCTTGAATTGTTCTATTCACCAACAAATGTTGGCACGGCTTTCTGGGCTGCCTGTGGAGAAGGTGTTCACTGGCTTCCCAATTAACACCCTATTAAACTGCACACCTGTGGTGAAATTACCTTCATATCGTGGTATTGAAGCTTTGAACCCCGTGACACTTTATATGTGGTTCTAAAAGTCAAACTTAAAATGATATAAAATGTTTCCTGGTGTCTTTGCAAAGGCAATTTGTTTCTTTGGTGTTCTCGTGGATCAGTCAAAGGTAGAGGTGTGGAGACACTGTGAAGCAATTTATTTATTTATTAACAATTTTATTGAGGTATAATTTATATACCATAAAATTCATACATTTTAAGTGTACAATTCAGTGATTGTTAGCATATTTAAAGAGTTGTGCAACTATTAACACAATCCAATTTTAGAACATTTCCATAAACCCTAAAAGAAACCCTGTACCCATTGGCAATCACTCTCAGTTTCCATACCCAGACCTAGGCAACCACCAATCTACTTTCTATCTGTATAGAATTGCTTATCCTGGACATTTCACATAAATGGAATCATGTAATATATGGTCTTTTGTGCCTGGCTTCTCTTCCACTTACTGTAACGTTTTTGAGGTTCATCCAGGTAGAGCATGTATCAGTACTTCATTCGTTTTTATTGCCCGATAGTATTCCATTGTAGGAATGCACTACATTTTGTTCTTCCATTCAACAGTTGATGACATTTATTTCCCACTTTTTCTCTATTGTGAATAATGGCACTATGGACATTCACATACGAGACTTTGTGTGGACACAGCAATTTATATTTAATATACTGAAAGCAGGTTAAAACTCAGCCTAGATCCTCATCTTCAGCCAGAACTTTATTATTAGTGGAGCTGTGGAGGGCTGTGACATTTGCAGAGTAAATGGCAGTTATATAAAAGTGCCAATAATCAGAATGCTAGTTAATGTAAAACTGCATATAAATTCCCAAGGATTTTATGAAAATTTGGAGTTTAATGAGAATTTTTAGGTCATGCCTTTTCCTTGTACACTGGCTACAAGCTTAACTTTTTCCAATGGCTATAAAGAATGTCAAGGATTAAAGTATTGTGCCGGCCTGAGTTTAGGGGACTGGTGTGGGACTCAAGAGTTCTGTCTGCCTTTTCTACAGTCCTCTTTGCTGCCCTAGGAAAATCTTGAGAGCCATGTTTCTCAGTTTCCTTGTCTTCAAAATGGGGGTAAATGATTCCTATACAGATCCCAAGGAGGTTATGAGGTTAAACATTTTCCAAGCATTTAGAGCCCATCAAATGAAAGGTAATACACTATTAGGCATAAAGAATTTTTGTTGGCAAAGATGAAAGTAAGGTTTAGTCAGCCTTTTGTTCTTTCTGGAAAACCTGAAAAATAGATAAAACCACAAGGTTTAATTTTGTACATTTAAGCTGGCAAGAATGTGATATTTATTTCCTACCAAGGCCAAAAGTATTCATGGTTACAGTAATGTTAAGCCCTTGATTGGAGGAACAGTTTCTCTGAGCTCCCCAAAGTTTTACTAACTGCAGTCTGAATTAAAACCTTTTAACTTCTTATCTCAGCAAAACAACTGGAGAAAACAACTGGTTTAGAGCAGAAAAGGAAGAAAGTTCTACAGGAGGAAATTAGCCCAATCAACAATTAACCTCCTCATTGAAGGAGACAGATGGTGTTTCTGGCTTTAAGGAATTTACTATTCTGATGGTGTTAAAAGAGAATTAACAACACCAAAACTATGCATTATTTCACTTTGGTACCCCTCCTCTACTCCCATTGCACAAGGGTATCTGGCCCTGTTAAACATAATTTTCAAAAATTATACAGATATAAAAATGAACAAGTTAAATGTTTGATTTAACTCACAATGAGGTTACCAGGCAGATATTATAACCAATTCAAAAGAGAATTCAAAGAATAGACACACTTATAGAGCAGTAATATTGAAATGAATGTGCACATGGAGACTAAATGTGTTTCTTCCACAGTGGTAAAGGGAAGTTAATTAAAACTCTGTAAAAATGGCATGGGGGAAGTGGTCTGATCTCCTCCAAACCCACGAGGGGGAAGGAGAACCAAGATCAACAGCACAAGGCTGACTACCACGAGGTGGAGGCCAGACAAGCCTCCTCTCTCCGCCATCTTTACTAATTCTGACACTAACCATCTCTTGCACAGCGCTCTCTACTTCTCTGCTGGGCTCAATAATTCCTTGCAATGGCCATTCGGAACTCACAAGCCATAGTCATGATTTGGGGGTTTATTAGGGAAGTAACAGTTACAATTCAGGCTCAGGAACACTCAGGATACAGTTCTTCCATCAGGACAGCCTCTTCCCAACCGTGCTTGCAGGCACACCTCTATCTGGCCCTAGGCCTCTCCCCGTAGGCACTGAGCTTTCTCTCTCCACGGGCCAGGAAGCCCAGTGAGCTGTCTCCTGCTGCTGGGTATCTGCTGCTGGGTCTTTCCTGCTACCATTGCTCATTGTCTTCAAGGTTACGGTTTGCTCTCCCTATCTTGGTCTCCTGCTTCCAGGAGCTTCTCAGCAGAGGAATCCTGGGTCCAAAGGAAGCACCCTCTGCTCCTGGCTGTTATTCCTTGGTGGTGGTAGTATCCTCCCCTCTGCTTTGGAATTGGCTTTCTTTTAAGGCAAAATTGACCAATCCCCTTGGTGGGCCACAATTACCCTATCACACAGTCCTGCCCAGTCACCTGGGTGGGAGTTACAAGACCATGGCTAGACAGGCCACACAAAAGTAATCAATTGCACCACAACTTGTACCAAACTGGACAGAATTTACATACTATAAACTAAGCCAAACCAGTTATGGTCAAGTCAATTTCAGCTCACGATGACCCCATGTATGTCAAAGTAGAACTGTACTCCACAGGGTTTTAAATAACTGATTTTTTGGAATTAGATTGCCAGGTCTTTCTCTCAAGGTGCCTCTGGGTGAAACTGACCCTCCAACCTTTGTTAGAAGCTGAGTGTGTAAACCATTTGCACCACCCAGGGAGTCTTTGCATGCTATAGACAAGAATTATTTTGCGTTGCTATCAATTATCTAAAATTTGAGGTTGTAAAAAAACTTCCATAGAACCAGAATCAGATAAGCCAGAGGAGTGCCCTCAAGACTAGGGGGTCAGCAAACTAAGTCACTCAGGGCAAAATCCAGCCCCATACCTATTTTTGTATATAAAGTTTTGCTGGAACATAGTTATTCCCATTCATTTATGTATTGTCTATCACCATTTTCACAATAAAATGACAGAATTAAGTAGTTGCAACGATACCCTATGGCCCGCATAACCTAAAATATTCACCATCTGGCCCTTCTACAGAAGACGTTTGCCCCTTCTCTAGACAATACAGTTTTCCATCGAAACACAAGTTTTTTGCTATAGTCTCTAGTGGGCTCTGAAAATTTTTTTAAGTTGATGGGCAAAATAACTGATCAGATAATTAAGGCCGTAGAATTCAGAGAAAAAAAATCGAAAAGGGTCTGTAAGATTTTATGAAAGAGAGAGGCAGAAATTAGGCCTTGATGAACACATCTGCATAAGGTAAGTATGCAGGGGAGGAAAGGGATGGGCAGTTCTATGCAGGGACAAAGGCAATAGCAGAGGTGAGATGACTCAGCCTGTTGAAGGTCCAGGGTATTTGGAAATGAAGGCTTGGATTGACTCTTCGGTAGGGGCTAAGAGGTAAGTCATTTACACACAAGCCCCCCCCCCACACACACACACAAAAAAAGGATCTGGCTGTGTCACCAGTTGCTTTGTAAGTGTAGAATCAGCCTCTGGGTGTCCAAAGTTAGACAGTGTGTTTTGAGCAGCCCTAACTCCTCCCAACAAAATATTTCATAGATTCATCAGATTGCTCCAGTGTCTGAACTTCCCACTTCTAGTCACTCCCCTGGTTATATCACATCGAAGGCAGCTGTTCAATCAGATCCCTCTTAGAAGAGGAAATGATATGGCCTTATTGGTCATTAACACCTCGGAACAGAAAGGACTCCACTTCGAGGAAGCCCCCAGTCAAGATGGAACTTTGGATTTTGGCTAGTTTTGTTCTGGGCCAGAAGATGCTTTGGGAAATGGGGAATAGATCACTCCAAACATCCCCAAGCAGTGACCCATAGACAGTGGGTACTTTGCTCCTCAGAGTTCCAATGTTATTTTAGATATGTCTACCCGACTTGGGAGCCCAGGTGGCGAAGTGGCTAAGAGCTCAGGCTACTAACCAAAAGGTCAGCAGTCTGAATCTACCAGCAGCTCCTGGAAACCCTATGGGGCAGTTCTACCCTGTCCTATAGGGCAGCTATGAGTCAAAATCAACTCGATGGCACATGACAACAGCAACCTGACTTGGCTAGAAGCTTTCTCCTGAAATCATACCTCTCTGAGTCTCTGAATTTCTCTGTCATCAAGCATACTTTTTATTTTGAGTCCCAAAAGAGGAAGGAGAAAGGCAGGAGTATGAAACCCTGTTCAGCAGATGGAGTTGGAAGAGGCTGTCTTCCCTGAGTGGGGTCTTTTTTGCCAAGAGGTTCTTTAAAAGGAAGGAAAGGATTGGCAGAGGAGGATGCAACTTTCTAAAACACTGCTTCTCTCAAATTTCTCGTCTTTCTGCTCATTTCCTCAGTATTCCCCATAGTGCTCAGCTCTCTAAGTTTGTTCATATGTTTGTTGTATAGCTTATGGGGACATTCTAGTAAATGTTAAATTTGTTCATCAATAAGCACTGTGCTGTACACTGCAGGGTTTACAATGAGTAGGAGATTGACCCTTGTACTCAAGGTGTGTACATAGGAAGCAAAACCAAATCACGGTAAAAATACCACTAATAAGCATGACAAAGGTTTTTATTAACATTATGAAATGCCTGTATGTCAGAATTCACCAGAGAACTGAATCTTGAATTAAGATTATATCAAAAGATGATAAACTAACATTCAAGAAAATTTAATCATCCTCTATATCAGTGTCCTCAACCTTGGTTGCTTATTAAAATCACATAAGAGGCTTTTTAAAAATATAGATGCTCACTCCCTACACTCCTCACTCAGAAATTCTGCTTCAGTTTGACTGAGGTGGAGACCATATATTGGTATTTTAAAACTTTTTTACTATGAAATAAACCACAAATTTAAAAAGTGCATAAAATGAGAATATCTAGCTTAATAAATTATTATTCAGGGAGCACCAATGTAACCAATATCTAGGCCAAAACATAGAACATTTCCCACACTGGGTGAGTGTCCTCACCATCACTCAATGCCTCTACCTAATCACAATTTCCTCCTTCCCTCAAAAGTAGCCACTATCTCGACTTTTATTTTTATCATTTCCTTCCTTTTCTTTATAGTTTTACCAACTATATCGTGACAGTTAAGGTTATGTGTCAACTTGGCACATGATCCTCAGTGATTTGATAGTTGTAAGATGGTGTGATCACTTCTATGATGAGATTTGATATTATGTGATCATCTCTATGATGGGATCTGCTGTAAGTAGCTAATCAGTTGAAAGGGAGTTTCCTGGGGCTTGTGGCCTGCATTGAATATGAGTGGATATTCTGGCAAGGCTTATGGGCTTTTGCTCATTCTGGATTATACAACTGGCTCCTGTTCATCTGATCTCTGGTTCCTGGGGCTTGAGCTAGCAGCTTACCTTCGGTTTTGCCTGCCGATCTTTGGGATTTGTTGATCTTTACAGCCTGCGAACAAGAGCCCTGCTCTCCAGCCTGCAGATCTTGGGTTCAGCAGTCCCTATGGCCATGTGCGTCAGGAGAAGCCTGACCCAGGGACTTGGGATGTTCCAGCCTAAGCCTCTACAATTGATTGAGTCATTTCCTTGATATAAATCTCTCTCTATATATATATTTATATACTTTACTGGTTTTGCTTCTCTAGAGAAATCAGCCTAAGACATATATAATAAATAAATAAATAAATAAACCATTGGCATCCGGTTGATTCTGACTCATGGCAACCATATAGGACAGAGTAGAACTACCCCACAGGGATTCCAAGGAGCACCTGGTAGATTCAAACTGCTGGCCTTTTGGTTAGCAGCTGTAACGATTAACCACTATGCAACCTGGGTTTCCAAGACATATATACACACAAATTTTTTTTGTAAGACATATATAGACATACAAAAATATTAAATGAGTTTTATATCTTTCTGAAATTTATATAGAGTTCTTTTCATTCTTTGGTGTCTGGCTTTTTCACTCAATATTATGTTTATGATATTGGTCTAATCTGTTCAATGTCTTTCATGCTCTTTGCTGTGTAGTATTCCATAGTATGAATATTCCATAATTCATCTATCCATTCTACTGTTGGCAAATATTTGCATTTTTCAGTTTTTGGATTTTATGAATATTCCTGTACATTTGCATTTCCGACGGATTTATATTCAGGAGTATTTTTGTTGGATCATCAGTTTATATGATCAGCTTCAGCAAATACTGCCAGTTTTGCAAAGTAGTTTTACCAGTTTATATTCCCACCAACACTTGTTAGGTGCCATCAAGTTGGTTCTGACTCATAGCAACCCCATGTACAATAGAACAAAACACTGCCTGGTCCTGTGCCATCCTCACAATCCTTGATATGTTTGAGCCCATTGTTGCAGCCACTGTGTCAATCCATCTCATAGAGGGTCTTTCTCTTTTTCGCTGACTCTTTACCTTATCAAGCATGATGTCCTTCTCTGGGGAAATGGTCCCTCCTGATAACATGTGCAAAGTACATGAGATAAAGTCTCACCACCCTCGCTTCTGAGGAGCACTCTGTCTGTACTTCCTCCAAGACAGGTTTGTTTGTTCTTCTAGCGGTTCATAGTATATTCAATATTCTTTGCCAACAGCACAATTCAAAGGCATCAATTCTTCTCAAGGTTTTCTTACTCATTGTCCAGCTTTTGTGTGCATATGCGGCAATTGAAAACACTCTGGCTTGGGTCAGGTGCACCTTAGTCCTCAAAGTGACAGCTTTGCTTTTTAACACTTTAAAGAGATCTTTTCCAGTTGATTTGCACAATGCAATACATAGTTTGATTTATTGACTGCTGCTTCCATGGGCGTTGATTGCGTATTCAAGTAAAATGAAATTCTTGACAACTGCAATCTTTTCTCCATCATTATGTTGCTTATAGGTCCAGTTGTGAGGATTTTTGTTTTCTTTATGTGAAGGAGTTGATTTATACATCAGTAAGAGCTATTAGCCTTACTTAATTTTAGGCATTCTGGAAACCCTGGTGGTATAGTGGTTAAGTGCTATGGCTGCTAACCAAAGGGGCGGCAGTTTGAATCCGCCAGGCACTCCTTGGAAACTCTATGGGGCAGTTCTGCTCTGTCCTATAGGGTCACTATGAGTCGGAATCAACTCGACGGCACTGGGTTTGGTTTTTGGTTTGGTTTGGTGGGCCAAATTTTAAACATAATTTTATTTTATTGTGGTTTTAATTTGTATTTCCCTGAATGCTAATAATGTTGAGTACTGTTTCATGTGTTTATTTGCCATTTGAATTTCTTCTTTTGTTAAGTGGCAATTTGAATGTTTGTTCATTTTTTTTCTTATTGATTTATACTTCTTTGCATATTCTGGATCCACGTCCTTTGTCCGTTATATATGTTGCAAGTATCTCTTCTCACTCCGTGGCTTGTTTTCATACTCTCTTAATGGTGTCTTTTTTTCTATGATTTTTTTTTGATGAAAATATACACAGCCAAAGAACACCATTTAAATAATTTCTATGTATATACTATGGATTGAATTGTGTCCCCCTAAAATATGGTATGCCTTTTAAATCTTAACCTCTATGTCCATGGCTATAACCTCATTTGGGAATGGGGTGTCTTTGTTATGTTAATGAGAAAGGATTAGTGTAGGGTGTGTCTTAAATCTGTCTCTTTTGAGATATAAAAGAGATAAAACAAGCAAGCAAAAGAAGCAGGGATGGGGGAAGATCGATGCCAAGCCATGTGGAGATCTTCAAGGAGGCAGGAAACAGAAACTGAAGAGACAAGGACGTTCCCTCAGAGCTGACAGGGAGAGAGAGCCTTCCCCTAAAGCTGGTGCCCTGAATTTGGACTCCTAGCCTCCTAAATTGTGAGAAAATAAATTTCTGTTTGTTAAAGCCATCCAGTTGTGTTATTTCTGTTCTATCAGCACTAGATAACTAAAACAGAATTTGGTACAGGAAGTGTGGGGTGCTGCTCTAACAGATATCTAATATGTGGAAGCAGTTTGGGGATTGGGTAATTGGAATTGGTAGAGGCTTGGAAGAGTTGAAGGTGCCAAATAGCAAAAGCCTAAATTGCCTTGAAGAGACTGTTGGTAGAATTATGGATGTCAAAGGCAATTCTGGTGAGGGCTCAGAAGGAAGTGAGGTGGTCTACAGAGAAAGTCTCTATCGTCTCAGAGAATACAGATGACACGAGCAACAGAATGTTGCTAGAAATGTGGATGCTCAAAGCACTTCTGGTGAGGCTTTAAAAGGAAACGATGAACAAGTGATTGGACAATCGAAAGAGGGCAATGCTTTTTATACGGTGGCAAAGAACTTGTCTGAATTATTGTTCAAATGTTTGGTGGAAGGTAGACTTTGTAAGTGATGAACTTGGATATCTGGCTGAGGAGATTTCTAAACAAGATCTTAAAGGGGCCACATGGTTTTTCCTTGCTGCTTATAGTAAAATGGGAGAGGAAAGAGATGAACTTAAAAAAACTGCTCAAAATGAAAATATAACTTAAAGATTTGGAAAATTCTGTTGTACAAACTAAGAACACATGTCCTAGAATGTTCACCAAGGAAGTAGCTACACAATCTTTTGTTAAAGAGATTAAGCCTATGGCTCATGGATCTAACCAACTACCACAGCAGGAAACCCATCAGAGACAGAGAAAGAACGAAAGGAAAGCAAAGAATGCTGTTTGCCTTACAGGCAGGAAACAGGCCAGAAGAGCTACATTTGTTGTCCTGCAAGAAAAACGGACCATCCCTGGAGCAGCTTGGAGATTAGCAGAACTGTTGGAAGGAGCAAAGGAAGCAGGGCCTTCTTGGTTTCAAAGGATGGGGCCACGGTTTCCTGGAACTCAAAGTATGGGGCCACAGCCTCCTAAGTTTCAAAGAGTCAAATCTTTAGATCTTCATCAACTTGATTCCAGAGTGTGGGGCTGCTGTTTTAAGGTCTGCCAGGGGAATGGGGCTCTGGGCTCCCTCTCAAAGCTGAGGGGGTGGGGCTGTCATGCCCAAGGGGCAGAGGAACAGGACCTGGCTAGGCCAAGGGGTTGGGGTTGACAATAAGGTGGACTAGAAGAGTAGGGCCACTGAGGGAGCAGAGTTGACATCTCAGTGGGTCTGGAAGGCAGAGCTCAAGCCCAGGGCCAAGGGACGCCCACTCAGAATCCAGAGAATGTGGCCAACACCTAGAGTCTGGAGGGCAGGGCCATTGTCCAGATAGTCCCAAAGAACAAAGCATTATTTTCAAGTGTTGAGATCTGATGTAAATTGTTCTGCTGGATTTTGGACTTGATTGGAGCCCATTATCCCTCTTTCCTTCCAATTTCTTCCATTTGTAATGGAAATGTCTACCTTGTGCATATTCCACCATTGTATTTTCGATGCAGATAAATTCTAGTCTAGATTTCACAGGTTCACAGATGAAGATGAAATTTGCCCCAGGATGGAATATGCCTAAAGTCTCATCCATATTTGACTTAGATGATTTGGAAGATAAGATTTTGGACTTGGAGTTGATTTCAGTCTTTTGGGATGATGTGATGGGGTCAATATGTTTTGCATGTGGGAAGGACATGAATTTTTGAGGGCCAAAGGGTGGAATACTATGGGTTGAGTGTGTCCCCCAAAAAATATGTGTTGTAAATACTAATCCCTATGCCTGTGGTTGCTATGTTATAAGTCAGAATCGACTCGACGGCAATGGGTTTGGTTTTGTTTTATGCATGTGGTAGAAGCCCTGGTGGCTCAGTGGTTAAGTGATTGACTGCTAACTGAAAGGTCAGCAATTCAAACCCACCAGTCACTCTGTGGGGAGAAAATTGTAGCAGTCTGTTTCTGTAAAGATGACAATCTTGGAAACCTTATGGGTCAGTTCTACTCTGTCCTATAGGGTCGCTATGAGTTGGAATCAACTTGAAAGCATTTTTTTTATGCCTGTGGTTATAATCCTATTTGGAAATAGGTTGTCTTTGTTATGTTAATGGACAGGATTAGTTTAGGATTTGTCTTAAGTCAATCTCTTTTGAGATATAAAATAAATTAAACAAGCAAGGAAAAGGAGCAGAGACGGGGGAAGATTGATGCCAAGCCACATGGAGATCTCCAAGGAACCAGGAAACAGAGGCTGAAGAGACAAGGACCTTCCCCCAGAGCTGACAGAGAAAGAAAGCCTTCCCCTAGAGTCAGCACACTGAATTCAGATTTCTAGCCTCCTAAATTGTGAGAAAATAAATTTGTTTGTTAAACCCATCCACTTGTGATATTTCTTTTATAGCAGCTCTAGATAACTGAAGGCATTGGTGAAAAACAAGGCTCTGAGAATTGACGGAATACCAATTGAGATGTTTCAACAGTTGGACATCAGAGTTGTATTCTTTCACCTTACTTATTCAGTCTGTATGCTGAGCAAATAACCTGAGAAGCTGGACTATGTGAAGAAGAATGTGGCATCAGGATTGGTGGAACACTCATCAACAATCTGCGATATGCAGATGACACAACCTTGCTTGTGGAAAGCAAAGAGGACTTGAAGCGCTTACTGATCATCAAAGACTACAGCCTTCAGTATGGATTACACCTCAACATAGAGAAAACAAAGATCCTTATTATTTGATCAATAAGTAACATCATGATAAACAGAGAAAAGATTGAGGTTGTCAAGGATTTCATTTTACTTGGATCCACAACCAACATCCATGGAAGCAGCAGTCAAGAAATCAAAAGACCCATTGCATTGGGCAAATCAGCTGTAAAAGACCTCTTTAAAGCACTGGGTTTTTGGTTTTTAAAGTGTTGAAAAGCCAAGATGTCACCTTGAGGACTAAGGTGCGCCTGACCCCAGCCATGGTGTTTTCAATTGCCTCATTTGTATGTGAAAGCTGGGCAATGAATAAGGAAGACCAAAGAAGAATTGATGCCTTTGAATTCTGGTGTTGTTGAAGAATACTGAATATACCGTGGATTGCCAAAAGAATGAACAAATCTGTCTTGGAAAAAGTACAACCAGGATGCTCCTTAGAAGCAAGGATGGCAAGACTATGTCTCACATATTTTGGACATGTTATCAGGAGGGATCAGTCACTGGAGAAGGACATCATGCTTGGTAAAGTAGAGGGTCAGTGAAAAAGAGGAAGACCCTCAATGAGATGTATTGACACAGTGGCTGCAACAATGGACACAAACATAGCAACAATTGTAAGGACGGTGCAGGTCCGGTCAGTGTTCCATTCTGTTGTGCATAAGGTCGCTATGAGTAGGAACTGACTCAACAGCACCTAACAGCAACAACAACAGATACCTAAGACAATGTACAGTTCAAGGACGTTGATTACATTCTTTAAGTTGTGCTGACATTCTCACTATCCTTGTCCAAATTATTTCACTACCGTTATCTTAAACTCACTGCCCTCTAAGCTTTCCATCCTACCTTGTGAGTTGCCATTGTCAATTTGATCTCACATAGGTAATTCTTTAAAATAACACGATGCTCGAGGCAGACATACTTTACCAGTTAAGATAAACTATTTTCTGGTTCAAAGAAAATATCAGGGGAGCGTTTTGGTTTAATGTTTAAAATTTAAAGATTACCTCAGGGTAATAGTTTCAGAGTTCACCTAGTCTCAATGGTTTCAGAAAGTCTGGATTATTAGTGGTGTCTCTTGATGAACAAAGTTCTTACTTTTAATGTAATCAGATTTATCAGGATTTTTAATGTCAATATCAGTTCATTCTAATAAGGGAACCACATCCCATCTGTCAGTTTGTCATACTGTGGTGGCTTGTGTGTTACTGTGATACTGGAAGCCATGCCACAAGGATTTCAAATGACATCAGTGCCTCCCATGGTGGACAAGTTTCATCAGAGCTTTCAGACTAAGACAGACTAGGAAGAAAGGCCTGGCAATCTCTTCTGAAAACCAACCAATGAAAACCTTATGGATCACAACAGAACATTGTCTGACTTGCTTGCTTTGGACACGTTATCAGGAAGGATCAAATATTGGAGGTGGACAACATGTTTAGTGAAGTAGAGAGCCAGTGAGGGTGAGGTAGACCCTCGGTGAGATCAACTGGCACAATAGTCACAACAATGGACTCAAGCATGCCAGTGTCATGAGGATGATGCTGAGCAGGGCAACTTTTTTTTTTTTTTTTACAGTTGTAGAAACTTGGGTGTATTTTTTATAAAAGCAGAAGAGTGATTGTTAACAAAGAAAATGATTTATCAATACATGCAATTAAAACAAATACCCTGACAATCTATTTGTGGTATTAATACACATCTTTGAAATATAATTGTCTTATTAAGGTACTCATAATGCCCTTTCTACCTTAGAATGGCAATGCAGTTTACAAAGACACTTCAATTCATCCTCTCATTTCTAAAATGGCATACCTTCATTTGGCAGCCAAATTCAAAAGTAGGTAGTTAAATTTAATCTCATGACCACTTTTCTCTTTGGGTTATGATAACCAGCATTATTAACTTTTTTTTGAAGATTTTTTAAAATAATTTTTATTTTGCTTTAAGTGAAAGTATACAAATCGAGTCAGTCTCTCACATAAAAAACTTATATAAACCTTGTTACATACTCCCAATTACTCTCCCCCAACGAGACAATCTACTCTCTCCTTCCACGTTCTCTTTTCATGTCCCTTTTGCCAGCTTCAACCCCCTCTACCTTCTCATCTTCCCTCCAGGCAGGAGATGGCAACATAGTCTCCAGTGTCCACCAGATCCAAGAAGCTCACTCCTCACCAGCATCTCTCTCCAACCCATTGTCCACTCCAATCCATGTCTGATGAGTTGGCTTTGGGAATGGATCCTGTCCTGGACCAACAGAAGGTCTGGGGGCCATGACCACCGGGGTCCTTCCAGTCTCAGTCAGACCATTAAGTCTGGTCTTTTTATGAGAATTTGGGGTCTGCATCCCACTGTTCTCCTGCTCCCTCAGGGGTTCTCTGTTGTGTTCCTTGTCAGGGCAGTCATCGGTTGTGGCCAGGCACCATCTAGTTCTCCTGGTCTCAGGATGATGTAGTTTCTGGTTCATGTGGCCCTTTCTGTCTCTTGGGCTTGTAATTACGTTGTGACGTTGGTGTTCTTCACTCTCCTTTGATCCAGGTGGGTTGAGACTCATTGATGCATCTTAGATGGCCGCTTGCTAGAGTTTAAGACCACAGACGCCACTCTTTGAAGTGGGATGCAGAATGTTTTCTTAATATTTTTTATTATGCCAATTGACTTACAAGTCCCCTGAAACCATGGTCCCCAGACCCCTGCCCCTGCTATGCTGGCCTTTGAAGCATTCAGCTTAGTCAGGAAACTTCTTTGCTTTTGGTTTAGTCCAGTTGTGCTGACTTCTGAACAGGGCAACATTTTGTTCTGTTGTACATAAGGTCGTTTTGAGTCAGAGTCTATTCGATGGCAGTTATCTACCTATGTCTCTGTCATCAGTCATAAGGGGAAGGACATAAAGATGCAGGAAATAGTTTACCAAAGCCTGGATGAATCATATTTGCAGTTAGTTGTAGAAAAAGAGAGTCCACATGATATTGACATGTTTTTTAATTAAATTAAGATAAAACAAAGTTATGGTGAGAAATACTTATCAGATCTCATTACACAGGTGCACAGAACACAGTTAACAAGGGACCAAGACCCAGAAATGAATCCACCCAGTGGGATAATAATCTTATATTATTTGCTAATTATTCCAAACTTATTACTACTAGTTCCTTGATTAGATTTGAAAATCCAGCCCAACAAGAGGAACACATTATCCATGGACATAATATACAGTGAGTGGAATTGCAGACAGAGAGAACCCTGCAGCGAAAATGAATGCTGGATCATCTTGGTGAACTATAGGTGCTTCACTATCACTGGGGTGGGAAGCATTGGGGAAGAGCAGGAATATGGAGACCGACAAGTAAGTGGTCTTGCCAGACAAGGGAACTTTGAGCTAAGTAAGTGGTGATGGTGGCAGTACGCTGAAGTGTTTGAAGCAGGAGACTGTTGTTAGGTGCTGTCTAGTAGGTTCCGACTCATAGCAATCCTATGTACAACAGAATGACCACTGCCTGGCTCCGAGCCGTCCTCACAATTGATGTTATACTTGAGCCCATCGTTGTAGCCACTGTCAAATCATCTTGTTGAGGGTCTTTCTTTCCTTCTCTGACCCTCCACTTTGCCAAGCATGATGTCCATCTCCAGGGACTGGTCCCTCCTGATAACATGCCCAAAGTGCGTAAGATGAAGTCTTGCTAGCCTCACTTCTAAGAAGTATCCTGGCTGTACTCCTTCAAAGACAGATTTGTTCATTTTTCTGGCAGTTCATGGTATATTCAATATTCTTCACCAACACCATAATTCAAAGACATTAATTCTTCTTTGGTTTTCTTTATTCGTTGTCCAGCTTTCACATGCATATGAGGCTATTGAAAATATCATGGCTTGGGTCAGGCACACCTTACTCCTCAAAGTGACATCTTTACTTTTCAACACTTGAAAGAGGTCATTTGTAGCAGATTTTCCCAATTCAATACATTTGATTTCTTGACTGCTGCTTCCATGGGTGTTGACTGTGTATCCAAATAAATGAAATCCTTGACAACTTCAATATTTTCCCTGTTTATCATGATGTTGCTCATTGATCCAGTTGTGAGGATTTTTGTTTTCTTTATATTTAGATGTAATGCATACTGAAGGCTGTAGTCTTTGATCTTCATCAGTAAGCGCTCCAAGTCCTCTTCACTTTCAGCAAGCAAGGTTGTGCCATCTGCATACTGAAGGTTGTTAATTAGTTTTCCTCCAATCCTGGCGCCCTGTTCTTTATATAGTCCAGTTTCTCAGATTATCTGCTCAGCATACAGATTGAATAAGTATGGTGAAAGGATACAACCCTGACACCTTTCCTGTTTTCAACCACTCAGTATCCCTTTGTTCTGTTTGAACAACTGCCTCTTGGTCTATATACAGGTACCACGTGAGTGTTCTGGATTTCCAGTTCTTAGCAACATTATCCATCATTTGTTATGATCCACACAGTCGAATGCCTTTGCATAGTCAGTAAAACACAGGTAAACAACTTTCTGGTGTTCTCTACTTTCAGCCAAGATCCATCTGACATCAACATTCCATGTCCTCTTCTGAATCCAGCTTGAATTTCTGGCAGTTCCCTGTCAATGTACTGCTGCAACCGCTTTTGAATTATCTTCAGCACAATTTTACTTGTGTGTGATATTAATGACATTGTTCGATAATTTCTGCAGCCTATTGGATCACCTTTCTTTGAAATGGGCATGAATATGGATCTCTTTCAGTCGTTTGGCCAGGTAACTGTCTTCCAAATTTCTGGCATAGATGAGTGAGTACCTCCAGGGCTGGATCCCTTTGTTGAAACATCTCAGCTGGTATTCAGTCAATTCCTGGAGCCTTGTTTATTGCCAATGCCTTCAGTGCAGCTTGGACTTCCTTCTTCAATACCATTGGTTCTTGATCATATGCTACCACCTGAAATGGTTTTTAGTACAGTGACTCTGTGTATTCTTTCCATTCTTTCCATTTTCTTTTGATGCTTCCTGCATAGTTCAATATTTTGCTCATAGAATCCTTCAATATTGCAACTCGAGGCTTGAATATTTTCTTCAGTTCTTTCAGCTTGAGAACTGCTGACATGTTCTTCCCTTCTGGTTTTCTATCTCCAGGTCTTTGCATAGGTACTTTATTGTGTCTTCTGGAGCCACCCTTTCAAATCTTCTGTTCAGCTCTTTTATGTCATCATTTCTTCCATTCACTTTAGCTGTTCTACGTTCAAGAGCAAGTTTCAGAGACTCTTCTGACATCCTTTTTGGTCTTTTCTTTCTTTCCTCTATTTTTAATGACCTCTTGCTTTCTTCATGTATAATGTCCTTGACGTCGTCCCACAGCTTGTTTGGTCTTTGATCATTAGTGTTTAATTCATCAAATCTATTCTTGATATGGTCTCTAAATTCAGGTGGTAGATACTCAAGTATGTATTTTGGCTCTTGTGGACCTGTTTTAATTTTCTTCAACTTGAACTTAAACGTGCATATGAGCATTTGATGGTTTGTCCCACAGACTACCCTCTGGCCTTGTTCTGACTGATGATATTGAGCTTCTCCATAGTACCTTTCACAGACATGTAATTGATTTGATTTCTTTGTTTTCCTTCCATTAAGGTACACGTGTATAGTCACCATTTATGTTGTTGAAAAAAGGTATTTGCAATGAAGTCACTGGTCTTGCAAAATTCTATCATGTGCTCTCCGGCATCGTTTCTATCCCCAAGGCCATATTTTCCAACTACGGACACTTTTTCCTTGTTTCCAACTTTCGCATTTCAATCACCAGTAATTATCAATGCACCTTGATTACAGATCAGCCAGTGTTCCTCTGCTATTCATAAGGTTTTCACTGGCCAATTTCCTAGGTCTTCTTCCTAGTCTGTCTTAGTCAGGAAGCTCTGCTGACACCTGTCCACCATTGGTGACCCTGATGGTATTTGAAATACTGGTGACATAGCTTCCAGCATTACAGCAATAGACAAGTCATCACAGTACAACAAACTGATAGACGAGTGGTGGAACAGAGGCTAACATGGTCATATTTGTCACTTGGGCTGTATGGAGAAAGGGTTGGGATAAATTGAGTTATACTAACTGTTCAAAGTCCAATGGCAATTAAGGGGAGAACTCCTAAGACATTTAGGTAGTAAACTAAAAATATTTCTTGATTATTGCATGAAGGTGGAGTGAGGAAAGGAAAACATATCCTAAATTCCTTAGAAAATTAGCCCAGCAAGATATATAAAACGGAGTATTATGGTCAAATAAGTTTGGGAAATGCAATATCACCTTCTTAGAAGCACACCAGAATATTAAGGGCTCTGATAACTAATTTGATAAGGAAAATCTGTTTATTTTTGTTTCATTCAGGAGTTCAAAACTTTATCAAAGACCTTTTATTTTTGCATAACACATGTTAACATCCTATTAGGTTTGCCTGGAACTTACTCTGGAAAATATTGGTCTAGAATGACTTCCAGGGGGTTGTGGAGTATTTATTAAAGGGGTGGCTCTACCTACTGAGTTAGGAAATAAATTAATAAGAGCAGATTTTGGGGAAAAGATAATGAGTTTAGTTTGCACATTTTGTATTCCAGAAGGTTATCTCCAATAGGCAGTTGAATAGATAGGCCTAGAACTAAGGAATGAGATCTGGGATGGAAGAACGAATTTGGGACTCACCAGCTGAACTCTAAGAGGTAGACGAGATTGCATAGAAACTGCATATCAATAGGAGACAAAAGGGCTGAAGGTGCCCTTGACACTGAAGGTGGCACTATTTTCTGAATTCTTTTTCACTGATTTCCCTCTAACAGATTTCATATTTCACATATGTAGGTCTCCAACTGAAGGGTCGGCAGTTCAAGTCCACCAGGCGCTCCTTGGAAACTCTATGGGGCAGTTCTACTCTGTCCTATAGGGTCGCTATGAGTCGGAATCAACTCGATGGCACTGGGTAGGTCTGCAACTGAGCCCTCTATCTGGTTCTATTGCTTTATTTGTCTACTTCTCTGCCAATATTGATACATTTATAGTAATTAGTTTTACAGTAAGTTGATATCTGGTAAGGAAATTTGTTCACAATTGGCTGTTCTTGACCCTTTGATCTTCCACATAAATTTCAGGATAAGCTTATCAAGCTCTAAAAAATACCATTATTGCCATTTTTATTGAAATTGCATTAAAGTGATTAGTGTAGGAAGACAACACCATAATTATAGTGAGTCTTCTAATTCAGAAACAACAGTACATCTGCTGCTCCATGTATTTATGGCTTCTTTATTATATTTTGATAATTGTATCTACTGTATACTTCAATGTTCTTACATGTCTTTTGAAGGGATTAATTCTAGGTACCTTGTGATATTATTGTTATTGTTAATAGACTCTTTTCCCATCCTTTTTCACTGCATAATTGGTTATTACTGATGCCTAGTAATACCAATAGGCAACCTCATGATATACACAGAGTCACTGCACCAAAAAGAATTGGTTGACATTCAACCATTTCAGGAGGTAACAAATGATCAGGAACTGATGGTTCTGAAGGAAGAAGTCAAAGCTGCACTGAAGGTAATGGTGAAAAACAAAGCTCTGTGAATTGATGGAATTACCAGTTGAGATGTTTCAGCAATCAGATGCAGCATTAGAAGTGCTCACTCGTCTATGCCAAGAAATTTGAAATACAGCTAGCTGGCCAACCAACTGGAAGAGATCCATATTTATGCCTATTCCCAAGAAAGGTGACCCAACCGAATACAGAAATTATAGAACACTATCATTAATATCACATGCAAGCAAAATTTTGCTGAACATCATTCAAAAGTAGCTGCAGTAGTATATCGACAGGGAACTGCCAGAAATTCAAGCTGGATTTAGAAGAGGATGTGGAACCAGGGATATAGTTGCTGATGTCAGATGGATCCTGGTTGAAAGCAGAGAATACCAGAAAGATGTTTACCTCTGTTTACTCGACTATGCAAAGGCATGTGACTGTGTGGATCATAATAAATTATGGGTAACATTGCAAATAATGGAAATTCCAGAACACTTTATTACTCATGAGAAGTATGTACATGGATCAAGAGGCAGTCCTTCAAACAGAACAAGGGAATGCTGCACAGTTTAAAGTCAGGAAAGGTGTGTGTTAGGGTTGTAACCTTTCACCATACCTATTCATTCTGTATGCTGAACAAATAACTGGAGAAGCTGGATTCTATGAAGAACAGGGCATCAGGATTGGAGGAAAACTCATTAATGACCTGCATTATACAGATGACACAACCTTGCTTGCTGAAAATGAAGAGAACTTGAAGTGCTTACTGACGAAGATCAAAGACCACAGCCTTCAGTATGGAATACACCTCAACATAAAGAAAACAAAAATCCTCACAACTGGACCAATAAGCAATACCATGATGAACGGAGAAAAGATTGAGATTGTCAAGGACTTCATTTTACTTGGATCCACAATCAACACCCATGGGAGCAGTAGTCAAGAAATCAAAAGATTAAACTACCTGACAGGGAATTCACATTGCTAACATTCAGAGCTATCCAAGAGCTGACGCAAAAAACAGACAAAAATGAGGAAAAAATAGATAAATTCATGGAAAAGGCAGAAAAATTCATGGAAAATACAGACAAAAAAATGGAAAAATTCAGGAAAATAATATAGGAAAGAATTCAGAAAAAAATTCACAACTAGAAATCATACAAAAACAGCAATTAGAAATCCAAAAGATAAACAACATTTTAGAAATGGACAGTATCATAGAAGGGCTGAGGAGCAGGTTTGAAATGATGGAAGACAGGATCAGCACAATTGAAGACAAACACTTGGGTACAACTCTGTTTGAGGAAAAATCAGAAAAAAGAATGAAGAAAAATGAAGAAACCCTGAGAATTACGGGGGATACAATCAAAAGCAAAAATTTGTGAGCCATTGGAGTTCCAAAACAGGGGGAGAAAACAGAAAACACAGAGAGGATCATTGAAGAATTGCTAACAGAAAACTTCCTTAAAATCATGAATGATTAAAAGCTGACCATCCAAGAAACACAATGAACCTCATATAGGATAGACCCCAAAAGAAAATAACCAAGGCGTATAAAATCCTGTGAGCAGCTTGAGAAAAACAAAAAGTCGCATACAGAGGAGAAACAATAAAGACTGAGTTCTGATTATTTGGCAGAAACCATGCAGGCAAGAAAGCCATGAGATGTCATATATAAAACCTTGAAAGAAAAAAATTGCCAACCAAGAATAATATAGAAACTAGAGAGGCTAATCTGTAAATGATGACAATGTCAAAACAATAAAAGAGGGAATAAATGGTGTAGGTATAGAACTTTCTAATGGAGAGGAAGGCAAGGCAATACTAAGTAATAATAGATTGGTTCAAACCTAGAAAGATAAGTGTAGATTTCAAGGTACCCACATGAAATTTAACAAACCTACTTATTAAAATAAAGAAGAAAAAATATAGTCTCAATAAAAACAAAATCTACAAAAACAAAAGAAATCCACAAACAAAAAGAATTCAGCACAGGAGAGTAAGAGGAACAAAGAAAATGTTAGCACCACAAAAAAAAAAAGCACTACAAAATGACAGCAATAAACTCACACCTATCAATAATTACCCTGAATGTAAATGGCCTAGATGCACCCATAAAGAGACAGAGTAACAGAATGGATAAAAGCATAGGATCCATCAATATGCTGTCTACAAGAGACACACCTTAGAAACAAAGACATAAATGTATTAAAAATCAAAACATGGAAAAAAATATATTAAGCAAACAGCTACCAAAAAAGAGCAGGAGTGGCATACTAATCTCAGATAAAATAGACTTTAAAACAAAATCCACCAAAAAAGACAAAGAAGGACACTATATAATGATTAAAGGCACACTCCATCACGAAGACTTAACCATATTAAACATCTACGCACCCAATGACAGGGCTCCAGAAAACATAAAACAAACTTTAACAGCACTGAAAAGAGAAATTGACAGTTCCACAATAATAGTAGGAGACTGCAACACACCATGCTCCGTAGAGGACAGAACATTTAGGAAGAAACTGAACAAAGATACAGAAGAGCTAAAGGGCACAATCAGCCAACTTGACCCAAAAGACATATATAGAACACTCCACCCAACAGCTGCAAAGTACACATTCTTTTCCAACATACATGGAATGTTCTCCGGAATAGGCCACATCTTAGGCCACAGAGCAACTCTCAACAAAATCCAAAAAAAGAAATCAAAGACGCATTGCATCGGACAAAATGGCTGCAAACGATCTCCTTAAAGTGTTGAAAAGCAAAGATGTCACCTTGAGAAGTAAGGTGTGCTTGACCCAAGCCATGGTATTTTCAATCGCCTCATATTCATATGAAAGCTGGACAATGAATAAGGAACACGGAAGAAGAATTGATGTCTTTGAATTGTGGTGTTGGCGAAGAATATTGAGTATACCATGGACTGCCAAAAGAATGAACAAATCTGCCTTGGAAAAAGTACCATCGGAATGCTCCTTAGAAGCAAGGATGGCGAGACTATGTCTCACATACTTTGGACATGTTGTCAGGAGGGATCAGTCAATGGAGAAGGACATTATGCTTGGTGAAGTGGAGGATCAAGGAAAAAGAGGAGGACCCTCAATGAGATGGATTGACGCAGTGGCCACAACAATGGGCACAAGCATAGCAACAATTGTGAGGATGGCCCAGGACTGGTCAGTGTTTTGTTCTGTTGTGCACAGGGTTGCTATGAGTTGGAATCAACTGGATGGCACCTAACAACAAGAAGAATACTATTGATTTTCATATGTTGATTTTGTATTTAACAGCTTTGCTGAACACTTACTAAATCAAGGAATTTGATCATCTCTTGATTTTTCTCTGCAGACAGCATTTCATTCACAAATAAGAATTTGCTGCTTCTATTCCAATCCTTTTACCTATTTTATTATTCTTGTCTTGTTGCACTAACAAGAATATTCAGTAAAATCTTAAATTAAGAAAAATAATGGCAGCTATCTGTCTTATTCTTAAGTTTAATGGGCATGCTCCTAATTTTTCAAATGATTTTTTCCTATAAATTTTGTTAGATGCTTTTATTAGGTTAGAGAAGTTACCTTCATTTCTGAATTTGCTTTTTCTCTTTTTTTTCCTAAACAGAGTGTTGAATTTTATTGAATATGTTTTCAATCTCTCTCTATATAACTGTATGATACTTCTCCTTTATCTGTTAATAGTTCATATCTATTACATTGACAGATTTTTCTGATGTTAAACCATTCTGCATTTCTGAGATAAACTATACTTGATTGTGGTAGGCAGAGTTCTAAGATGGCCCCTGTGATTCCTGCTCCCTGGTATCGATGCTTTTGTGTAATCTCCTCCCTTGAGTGTGAATAATGCCTGTAGCTTGCTTCTAACCAACAGAATATGGCAGAAGTGAAGAAATTTTTCAGGTGTAAAGTTTCTAATCAACCAGCTGTAACTTAATCAAAAAAGAGATTGTCTTTAAAAGGGAGTCTACTGGTTAGAGAGATTCTACTGGTAACCTTGAAGAAACAAGCCAGAGCTGCAAGAAAATGAATTCTGCCAAAAATCTCATAGATTTTCTATTTTTTTCCATTGGTGTATTTGTCTACTTATGTGCCAGTATCAAACTGTTTTAATTTTAAAAGCTATGTAGTATGTTTTAGGGACCCTGGTAGCACAGTGGTTAAGTGCTCAGGCTGCTAAGTAAAAGGTTGGCAGTTCAAACCCACCTGGCGCTCCTTGGAAATGCTATGGGGCAGTTCTGCCCTCTCCTATAGGGTCACTATGAGTCAGAATAGACTCGACGGCAGTGGGTTTGTTTGTTTTATAGTATGTTTTATTGTCTGGTGGTGCTAGATTCCCTCACCATTACTCTTCCTTTTCAAGTTTTCCTGTGGGTCTTATGGGAAAAGATAACAATGGATCTATCCGTTACACCACACACTGAAATAAATTTTAAATGGATCAGAGATTTAAATCTAGAAAATAACCACACAAGTTCCAGAAGTAAACATGGATGAAATCATCTATAACCTGAGAGTAGGGAAACCTTAAAAACCCACACCAATTAAATAAAATTCCATCTCTTCTGCCAGTGATTTGAGGTGTCCCTTTATTGTATACTTAAATTTCATGAACAATAGGGCCTATTTCTGGATTTTGTATTTTTTTCCATTGGATGCCTATTTATGTACCAATCAACTTGGCAAGCTTCAGAGAAATACCTGTTGGTACTTTTACTTGTTGGTTGAGATTGTGTTAAATTTATACATAAACCTAAGGAGACCTGACACCTTTATGATGTTGATTCTATCTACATAACAATATGGTATGTATTTAGTCAATCCTCTTTTTGGTCTTTAAGAGTGTTTTAGAGTTTCATTCATATATACAGTAAAACCTGCAAAAGCCAGAACCTGAGTAAGACAGAAATCCATGAGAGAAGGAAAACTCAAATATTTTCCACTAAAACGAGTGATAGAAAAGTGGTAAGACTGCACCCTGTCAAAGCCAGAAAACTTGCAAGACCCAGTAAAACAAGGCAGTCCTTTAGAGTTCCAGCTCTCACAGGTTTCACTGTATTTAGAATATTTTTTTCCTATTGCAAAGTAGCTCTAGTTTTCCATTATGTCTTCTAACTACTGTTTGTATATATGAAGGCTTTCTTAGTCCTTTTATGTTTTAAATTTTTTCATTCACCTCCACATCAAGCTTAAATTACAAGTTTAGCCAGGAAAAAATGATACATAAAGAGCTATTTTTTCCTCTCTGAAGATAATACTTCTTTTACTTTGGCATTGAGTATTGCTGGTGAGAAGCCTTCTCTCAATAAAATTGTTATTAATTTGTAGCTAATCTGTCTTTTGTAACTTTTACTATGATTTCTTCATCTTTGAAATTCTGCAACTTTACTATATGTCTGGATATGTATTTTCATTTATTTTATTAGGTGCTAGGAGTGTTTTTTTCTGCACACTCAAGCCTTTTCTTATTTAAAAAAAAATCTCAATATATCTTCAGATTATTGCATCTTGCCATTCCTCCATTCTCTCTCTTTGGAAATCTTATTCTATAAATGTGGAAGCATCTCAATCTATCTTCCATTTCTTTTATCTTCTCTTTAATATTTCTATTTTTCTTTCTCTGTTGCATCCTGCATTCTTTAGGGTTATTTCATAATTCACTAATTTGCTCTTTGGGTCTAGTCTGGAGATTATCTTAATGAAGCATGGGTAGTTCAGTGGTAGAATTCTCGACTTCCATGCGGGAGAACCAGGTTTGGTTCCCGGCCAATACACCTTAACTGCAGCAACCACCTGTCTGTCAGTGGAGGCTTGCGTGTTACTATGATACTGAACAGGTTTCAGTGGAGTGTCCAGACTAAGAAGGGCTAGGGAGAAAGGCCTGGTGAGCGACTTCTGAAAATCAGCCAATGAAAACCTTATGAATCACAGCAGTTGGATCTGCAACTGATAATGGAGATGGCACAGGACCAGACAGCGTTCTGTTCTGTTATGCATGGAGTTGCTATGAGTTAGGGGCTGACTCTATGGCAGTTAACAACAATTACATTTAAAATTTCTCACTAGAGAACTAATTTCCAATATTCTAATGGATTTTTTTTCCAAATACACGAGTTCTTTTAAGGTATTTGTTTTTGCTTCTTAATTATTTTAATCGAAGTTATGCTTTCATTTATATCTTTGAACTTTTCTAACAAATTTATCTTCAAATCTTTGTCACACTGCTGTATAAAAATAATTTCCTGAGAAGTAAATTTCTCTTTCAACTGTTTACTTTATTGGTGGTCTTTCATAGCATTTGATTTCTTCTTGCATTTTGGAATTTTTATTTGCAGCCTCATTTTTCTTTTCTTTTCCTTACTCACTTCTGTGTTCTCCCCCTTTAATCTGATAGTATTATAATTCCCTATTCTTGTCCCTCTGGACTCCCCAGTTCAAAACTAGGTCTAGTAAAGGCATTTTGGGACTCCTGCCTCAGGTGATTTGGGGAAGCTGACAGATCCAATCAAAGCCAGTAGGTAGCTTGATTCAAACCCAGGTACCTGCTGCTTGATTCTAGGTCTAACTCCAAGCAACATTTGGGACAATTTCTTTGGCTTCCTTTCAGAGGAGATTGAGTTGGAAACACACCCTGGCCTCTAACTTCACACTGTGAACCTACCTCTGTTTCTCTGCCTGGTATGAATTACTCCAGTCTGCTGGCCCATGCAGCAGCTAAATTTCTTGCCACCACTGTCTGTTTTGGGGCCCTCAGCTCAGCAAACTTATAGCCTCAGCCCATTTCTAGTTCACAGATATATGTTTCTTGCATTTGATCTCAACTATTCCTTTTTTATTTTTACTTTTTATATTTTGTGCATCATTGCTATGTGTTTGGATCAGAGGGGATTTTCAGAGCACAGAGTCACTGAGGAATCTTAGCTGGAAGTCCATCTGATCCTGATTTTTTTTTCATCATTTACCGTGGATTTAACATCCACAGTGACCACGTACGATTGGCTGAGCCCAGTTCACACGCTTGTATAAAAGCTTCAAGAGATCCTAACAAGTGTGTATCTGGTACTTTCAGTTCCTCATAACTTGATTTCCCAAACTTGGAACAGGGATTGAAATTTAAGGTTGCCAAATAAAATAGCTATATCTACCATACCTGACTATACTATTACATATACCCTGGACATTTATGAAGAGATATGTTCTATCTGAGCGTTATATACTTTTCTTCTTTTCTCTACTAAACCATATAACTACTCAAACAGCAACAAGCTAAAGTTTAATCTCCATGCAATGAAGAGCTGCAGGCCCTACAGGGCAGATGACCATGTGAAGCAGAGCTTTTTGTTAAAAGTGTGACTGAAATTCACAATGGCCTGATTTTATACTTTATAATTGCTTTTAATTTATATTGGTTGATGCTACAGAGACCCATCTGTTCTAACAGAAGACTTTGTCAACTTTATGTTTTTATGGCAATACTGTAATTCCAGGTTTTTGTGATATTTGTAGAGTTTGAGCTGAAAATAATGAGAAATAATCTATAAAATGGTTTGGAATGCCATCGGCTTTTTAGCAGTTACTTTTTTTTTTATGTGATCACAGATGCCAGGGACAGTTAATGTTTTAATTATATTGAACTTGAATCTCTCTTTTCAGTTCCAAAACTTGTAGACTTTTGATATCAGAGGTAGTGGGGAAAAGAAAAAAGAATGGAAGATTCCAGATTCTCTTTCCCTTCCCATTTGAGGAAAGAGTCGTCTGCCTTATGTACACTGGAAAAGATTACCACTCCCTTGGACCTGTGAGAATCACACTTTGTAACTTCTGTATTTAAAACAAAGTTGTCCTGGGAGTGCTCTATTGAACTTTTGACAATGATTATGTCTTTTCTTTATGTGCCAAGTATTAATGAATGTATGGGCCTCTATTCTTCAAATGAGGGCAATGGTGGTTCAGTGGTAGACTTCTTGCCTTCTACGTGGGAGACCTGCGTTTGATTTCCAGCCAATACATCTGCCTGTCAGTAGAGGCTGACATGTTACCATGTTTCACTGGAGCTTCCAGACTAATACAGACTAGGAAGAAAGGTGTGGTGATCCACTTCAAAAATCAGCCAATGAAAATCCTGTAGATCACAATGATCCAATCCACAGTAGATCATAGGGATAGCACAGGACCAGGAAGCATTTCCGTGTGTTGTGCATGGGGTCTCCATGAATGGGGGGCCGACTGGACAGCAGCTAACAACAACAACATTCTTCAAGACATGTACCTTTCTCTGCAATGGTCAAAGCCTGCAGGTTCTCTGGCAAGATTTTTAAATGTCATTAAAATTGTAACATGATATTTGATTTGCTTCCCACACTGATTGCCATTAATGATTAAGGCAGCATCTGACTACATATAAGGACACTTTGATTATTTTAAAGCACTTCACCTTAGAAGATAACTCACCTGTAAAGACTGATTGTCTATGGGCTCTTTGGTATGGCCGATTACCTCTTCAGCATATCCTTGGGGAATTCTCTTCCCCTTCTTGAGCACTGTTTCAGATGAGAGATCTTAGTGATCAGCTGGAATTTGTTGATGATCTATCACCACTTTCTCTGAATATATGCCCCCTATTTCTTACCATAAGGAACCCTGATGGTGCAAAGGTTAAGCACTCAGCTGCTAACTGAAAGGTTGGTGGTTAAAATCCACCCAGTGGCTCTGTGGGAGGAAGGCCTTGAGATCTGCTTCCATAATTACAGCCAAGAAAACATTATGAGGCAGTTCTACTCTGTCACATGGGGTCGCTATCAGTCAGAATCAACTTGATGATACCCAACAACAGCAACATTTCTTACCACCTCACTCATGTCTCTGCTTAGATACATTTTTATCACTTCAAGCTGGATAATTGGTTAAGACTAACCTGAACGCAACTGATAATAACTTGACTGGAGGAGGTAAAAGTGGAGTGAGAGGCAAACAGGCCTAGGAGTCAAGCTTATTAATGAAGTAAAAAGTATGTGTTTCCACCCAGGAAAAGCAGTTAAACATGCACCTGTTTGCTCATCTTATTTCCTCAAAGAAAGAGCCCTTGAATTCATTTCTAGTGCACTTATGATCTTCTTTATGGTACCTGGCATGCTGCAAATGGTAGAAAGGTTATGCTTAGCTTCCCTGATATTCTGTTGTGTTAAATGGAAATATAACAGTACCCAGTCTGTATTACATTATTTATTGTGATTAGTCAAGTGACAAAAATTGTACTGAAAGAATGTAGTTGGGAGAATATACTCCTCACATTTTTTGAGACAGTGAAACAGAAATATTTTAGAATTTTCTTTAAATATTTATATATTTATAAAGAAATGAATCATTTGTTTAGTTTAATCTCTATAGCTCAATGGATATATTCCTTTTGAAAAGAATATAAACAGAGATAAGTGGTCTTGACACAAACCAGACATAGATTGGGGAAGAATTGATACTCTTCCTGAACCATCCTAGGGGTGGAGGGTGTGGTATAGGCCTATAGAAGCCTGGGTGAATTGCTCTTCTTTGAGGGACACATAGGTAGGATGAAGGGGGAAGTGTTAGAGGAGGAGTGGAACTAGGAATAAAATGTTATAATTTGACAACTCTCTCCCGCAATCCGTTTATAGTCACATTTTGCACTACCCCCCAGCTCCTAACAGCAACCGATGTGTTCTCTATCCCTATAGTTTTCTCTTTTACAGATTGTCATATAAGTGGAATCATATGGTATGTAGCCTTTGGGTCTGGCTTTTTTCACTTTGCATAATTCCCTGGGAATTAATTTAAGTTGTTGTATATATCAATAGTTTATTCCTTTCTATTGCTGAGTACTATTTCACTGTATGGATGTACTACAGTATGTTTAACCATGAACCTTTTGAAGGACACCTGGGTTGTTTCCACCTTTTGGCTATTATGAATAATGCTGTTATTCATAAAGTGTTTTGTACGGATATATCTTTTCATTTATCTGTGATAAATGCCCAATTGTGCAAGTGCTGGGCTGTATGATAAGTGCATGTTGAATCTTATAAGAAATTGCCAGACTGGTTGTACCATTTTATATTCCCAGTATATGAAATATATGAAAGCAATGTATAAAAAAATCAGTTTCTCCACATTCTCACCAACATCTGGTATCATCGGTATTCTTTTTTATTTTAGCCATTCTAAAAAAATTTTTTTTTTCTTTAAAATGTGTGTCCACCACCCATCTGTCAGTTTGTCATACTGTGGTGACTTACATGTTGCTAGGATACTGGAGGCTATGCCACTGGTATTTCAAATACCAGCAGGGTCCACCAGTGGTGGTATATTTCAGCAGAACTTCCACACTAAGACAGACTAGTAAGAAAAGCCTGATGATCTATTTCCAAAAATTAGTCAATGAAAACCCTATGTATAACAACAGAAAATTGTTCGATATAGTGTTGGAAGTCTCTGGGTGGCACAAATGGTTAAGCACTCAACTACTAGCCAAAAGGGTGGCTGTTTTAACACATCCAGAGGCATCTCAAAAGACAGACCTGGCAATCAGCTTCCAAAAGGTCACAGCCTTAGAAACCCTATGAAGCAGTTTTACTCTGCACACATGGGGTCGCCATGAGTCAGAATTGACTTGATGTCAAACAACCACGGTGCTGGAAGACGATCTCCAGGTTGGAAGGCACTCATATAACCGGGGAAGAGCTGTCTTCTCAAAATAGAGTCAATCTTAATAACACGATGGAGTAAGACTTCAAGACCTTCATTTGCTGTTGTGGCATGACTCGAAATGAAAAGCAACAGCAGCAAACATCCATTAGTAATCAGAATGTGAAATGTACAGAGGATGAATCAAGGAAAATTGGAAGTCATCCAAAATGAAATGGAGTGATTGAAGATCAATATCGTAGGTGTTAATGAGCTGAAATGAACTGGTATTGGCCATTTTGAATCTGACAGTCATAACGTCTATGGCGCTGGGAACAACAAATTGAAGAGGCACAGTGTTGCACTCATAATCAAAAAGACCTACCCTAAAGTACAATGCCGTCAGTGATAGGTTAATATCCATACGCCTACAAGGAAGACCAGTTATGTGACAATTATTCAAATTTATGCACCAATCGTGAACGCCAAAGATGAAGAAATTGAAGATTTTTATGAACTGTTTCAGCCTGAAATTGATCAAACATGCAATTAAGATGTACCGATAATTACTGTTGATTGGAGAGTGAAATTTGGAAACAAAAAGGATCACTACTTGTAAAATATGGCCTTGGTGATAGAAATGATGCCAAAGATCACATGATAGAATTCTTCAAGACTGACAGTTTATTCATTGGAAATACTTTTTTTTCAACAACATAATCAGCGACTATACACGTGGATGTCTCTGGATGGACTTAAGCAATAATCGAATCCACCAAATATGTAGAGAGATGATGGAGAAGTTCAATATTATCAGTCAAGAAAAAGTCTGAGGACAACTGTGGAGTGGACCATCAATTGCTCAAGTTAAAGTGGAGGAAAAAAATCAAAGCAAGTCCATGAGGGCTGAAGTATGCCTTTGAATGCATCCCACCTCAACTTAGAGACCCTTTCAAGAATAGATTTGAGGTACTGAACATTAACAATATAAAACCAGAAGAATTTTGAGATGATATCAAGGACATCATACAAGAAGAGAGTGAAAGTTCATTAAAAAGACGAGAAAGAAGGAAAAGAAAAAAAAAGGATGTCAGAAGAGACTCTGAAACATGCTCTTAAGGGTAGAGTAGCTGAAGAGAACAGCAGAAATGATGAAGTAAAAAAGCTGAGTGAACAGAAGGTTTCAAAGGGTGGCTCCAGAATACAAGGTAAATCATTGGTACTGAAGGAAGAAATTCAAGCTGCACTGAAGGCGTTGGTGAAAAACAAAGCTCCAGGAATTGACAGAATACCAATTAAGATGTTTTGACAAGCTGATGCAATGATGGAACAGCTTACTTGGCTATACAATAAATTTGGAAGTCAGCTAACTGGACAACTGACTGGAAGAGATCCATATTCATGTCCATTTCAAAGAAAGGTAATCAATAAGATTGTGGAAATTATCTAACAATATCATTAATAGCACATCTTAGCAAATTTATGCTGAAGGTAATTAGAAAACAACTGCAGGAAACTACCAGAAGTTCAAGCTGGATTCAGAAGACAATGGGCTATAACGGATATCATTGCTGTTGTCAGATGGATCTTGGCCGAAATTAGAGAATACCAGAAAGATGCTTACCTGTGTTTTATTGACTATATGGAGGCATTCGGCTGTGTGGATCATGACAAATTATATATAACACTGGGAAGAATAAGAATTTAAGAGCACTTAGTTATGCTAATGCAGAACCTGTACATGGATCAAGAGGCAGTTGTTGAAAAGAACAAGGGGATACTGTGTGGTTCAAAACTAGAAAAGGCATGCATCAAGGCTGCATTCTTTCACCTTACATGATTAATATGTATGCTGAACAAATAAATCTGTGAAACCGGACTATATGATGAAGAACATGGCATCAGGATTGGAGGGAGGCAGGGCCAAGAAGGCGGAGTAGTCAGACACTTCCAGTGGTCCCTCTTACAACAAAGACTTGAAAAAAAACAAGTGAATTGATTATATATGACAATCTAGGAGTCCTGAACATCAAAGGTAAAGTTGAAGAATCAGACTGAGTGGCAGCGGGAGGGAGAAATTGTTCAGAAGCAGCGAGAAATTGACAGACCTGACCTGACAGGAACCAGCTGGCATGCACAGTGAGGCATGCAGTGGTGTTCGGGACACTTTTTCCACATTGGGGGAAGACTGAGCAGTGGAGAGTGCGCTCAACCCTCCAGAACCAGTGAGAAGTATCCCTCAATTGGCGAAATGTAAGTACGTGTGTCTAACCTACCATTCAGATAAAAAAAAAACCCATTTGCGAAGAACTTCTCTCCTATTTACCTGCTCCCTCCCCGCTCTGCGCTGGGTCCCAGACTGGTTTGAGCAATTGCTGCTTCCCTTGGGCTGGAAGTAGGACCAGTCATGTACCCTGAGCCATTCTCCCGGCCTGAGAGAGGGAACGAATTAACAAGCAGTAAAAAATAATCTGCTGGCTCCCCTAAGCTGGGAACTCAGGGCAGGCATAATTCCTCTGCCTAGGAACAGGCATAAGAGGTTCACGGACTTTGAATGCCTTTCACCCCTGCATAGACCTATGTGGGCCCATTTCAACAGCATAGGCCCTCATTAGCACAGTACAACAGGGTATATACCTGAAGCCTAACTTCACTGTATTAGCTATTTGGTGGAGTGACACGTTCATGACCTTCGACACCGCTTTGCCAGTTAAGCAGGTTTTTCACCTACCCACATCAGGGGCCTGAGGACTGGTGGCTTCACCCATGCCACCTAGCCACCTGCGACAGGGTTCCAAGAATAAGTGGTGCCTCCCAGTCCTTACAACCAACAGCATTTGGTATCCATAGTCCAGCTGCAAAACTCACCCACCTATGCACTGTAGGGAACAGGGACATGTTTCCTCCCAGACAATCAGGGGCAGAGGTCAGCCCCCTGCCTTGCTTAGTGCATAACCCCCTACAGCAACCAGATACTGGTGCCTACTCAAATCACCCCTGCCTGTCCAGGACTGTAGGTGAAAGTTTGCATCACACTCTACATCACACTACCTGGACGCCTGATCTGAATTCATACAAGAAAATAAATGAACTCCTGGGCTTACATACCTCATAACAGTTCTAACCACATGGTGACAGGACACAAGAGCTTCGAAGACACCAATAGTCAAACTCTCTCACATGACCAGCATATTTGGGCATACCAAAACAAAACAAAACAAAAAGCTAGGACACAGTAAGCAAACATAAAGTAAATAAATAATATAACATAAATGACTCAGAGACAACAGTCAATATCAAATCACATAAAGAGGCAGACCATGATGGCTTCAGCAAACTCCCAAAACAAAGAATCAAGAAATCTTTCAGAGGAAGATAATTTCTTGGAATTACCGGAGGTAGAATACAAAAAGATTAATATACAGAACTCTTCAAGAGATCAGGAAGGAGATCAGGCAAATTGCAGAACAAGCCAAGGAACACACAGACAAAGCAATAGAGGAACTTAAGAAGATGATAGAAGAGCACAATGACAAATTTAACAGGCTGCAAGAATCCGTAGAGCAAACAGAAATCCAGATTAACAATAAAATATCAGAATTAGAAAACTCAATACAAAGTCATAGGAGCAGAATTGAGGCAATGGAAGTCAGAATTAGTGAGATCAAAGATAAAGCACTTGACACCAACTTATTTGAGGAAAAGTCAGATAAAAGAATTAAAAAAAATGGAGAAACCCTAAGAATTATATGGAACTCTATTGAGAGGAATAACTTACAAGTGATTGGAGTACCAGAACAGGGGGGGATAACAGAAAATGCAGAGAGAATTATTGAGGATTTGTTGGCAGAAAACTTCCCTGACATCATGCAAGATGAGAAGATATCTATCCAAGAAGCTCGTTGAATCCCACACAGGGTAGATCCCAAAAGAAAGTCACCAAGACATATTATAAACAGACTTGCCAAAACTAAAGATGAGAGAATTTTAAGATTGGCTAGGGTTAAACAAAAAGCCATTGTCTTAGTCATCTAGTGCTGCCATAACAGAAATACTACAAGTGGATGGCTTTAACAAACAGAAATTTATTTTCTCACAGTCTAGTAGGTTACAAGTTCAAATCCAGGGCGTTGGCTCCAGGGGAAGTCTTTCTCTCTTTGTCAACTCTGGAGGGAGATTCCTTGTCCTCAAACTTCCCCTGGTTGTGGAGCTTCTCAGCCACAGGGACCCCAGGCTCAAAGGATGTGCTCTGCTCCCGGTGCTACTTTCCTGGTGGTATGAGTTCCCCAACTCTATGCTTGCTTCCCTTTCCTTTTATCTCTTGAGAGATAAAAGGTGGTGCAGGCCACACCTCAGGGAAACTCCCTTTTCTCTGGATCAGGGATGTGACCTGGGTAAGACTGGTGTACAATCCCACTTTAATCCTCTTTAACATAAAATTACAATCACAAAATGCGGGACAACCACAGAATACTGGGAATCATGGTCTAACCAAGTTGACACATATTTTGGGGGGGGGCACAATTCAATCCATGACAGTCATCTACAAAGGAGAGTCAATAATACTAAGCTTGGCCTACTCAGCAGAAACCATGAAGGCAACAAGGCAATGGAATGACATATATAAAGCCTTGAAGGAAAAAAAAATTGCCATCCAGCAAAACTGTATCTCAAATATGATGGCAAAATTAGGGCATTTCCAGAAAAGCAGAAGTTCAGGGAATGTGCAAAAACCAAACCAAATTTACAAGAAATACTAAAGGGAGTCCTCCAGTTAGAAAATCAATAACATTAAATAACAATGCAAGACTAGAACACAGGACAGAGCAACCAGATATAAACCCAGATAGGGAAGTCACAACAACAACAACAAAAAAATCAAACCTAAAATGCTGAAAATAGGGAAACAGAGACATCAATATGTAAAAGATGACAACAATAAAACAAAAAATAGGGACTAAAAAATGTAGTCATAGATCTTTAGTATGGAGAGGAAATCAGGAGATATAAAGAAATAAAAGATTGGTTTAGACTTAGAAAAATAGGAATAAAATATTAAGGTAACCAGAAAAGAAACTAATGATCTTACACATGAGAATAAAAAAACAAGAAAAACATAAAGACTCAGCAAATACAAAATCAACAACAATGAAAAGGATAAAAATACATAAAGAAAAACTACTCAGCACAGAAAATTAAGTGGACCAAAGAAACTGTCAACAACACACACAAAAAAAGACATCAAAATGACAGCACTAATATCTATCAATAATTACACTGAATGTAAATGAACTAAATGTGCCAATAAAGAGAGAGTGGCAGATTGAATAAAAAAAAAAAGCATGATCTGTCTATATGCTGCCTACAAGAGAAATACCTTAGACTTAAAGACACAAACTAAAACTCAAAGGATGGGAAAAATATATACCAAGCAAACAACAATCAAAGAATAGCAGGAGTGGCAATATGACTCTTTGACAAAATAGACTTTAAAGTAAAATCCATCACAAAGGGTAAGGAAGGACACTATATAATGATTAAAGGGTCAATACACCAGGAAGACATAACCATAATAAATATTTATGCACCCAACAACAGTGCTCCAAAATACATAAAGCAAACCCTAATAGCATTGAAAAGAGAAACAGCTCCACAATAATAGTAGGAGACATCAACACACCACTTTTGGTGAAGGACAGAACATCCAGAAAAAAAAAAAAAGGAAGCTCAATAAAGACACAGAAGATCTAAACGCCACAAGCAACAAACTTGATCTCATAGACATGTACAGAACACTCTACCCAATAGCAGCCAAGTTTACTTTCTTTTCCAACACACATAGAACATTCTCCAGAATAGACCACATATTAGCCTATAAAGCAAGCCTTAACAGAATCCAAAGAAGGGAAATATTACAAAACATCTTTTCTGACCATAAAGCCATAAAGGTAGAAATCAATAACAGAAAAAGCAAGGAAAAAAAAATCCAATACATGAAACTGAACAACACTTTGCTCAAAAACTACTGGGATATAGAAGAAATTAAGGACTCGATACAGAGAAATTCAGAGTCAAATGAGAATGAAAACACATTCTACCAGAACCTTTGGGACACAGCAAAAGCAGTGCTCAGAGGTCAATTTATAGCAATAAATGCACACAACCAAAACCAAGAAAGGGCCAAAATCAAAGCATTAACCCTACAACTCAAATAGAAACAGAGCAGCAAGAGTAGTCTTCGGGCACCAGAAGAAAGCAAATAATAAGCAGAATTAAATGAAATAGAGAATAGAAAAACAATGGAAAGAGTTAACAAGAACAAAAGCTTGTTCTTTGAAAAGATCAACAAAATGGATAAATCATTGGCCAAACTGATAAAAGAAAAATAGGAGAGGAAGCAAATAACCTGAATAAGAAATGAGATGGGTGATATCACAACAGAACCAACTGAAATTAAAAGAAATGTAACAGAATACTATGAAAAATTGTACTCCAACAAATTTGAAAATCTAGAGGAAACAGACAAATTTCTAGAAACACACTACTTAACTAAACTAACACAAACAGAGGGAGAAGAACTAAATGAATCTATAACAAAATAAGAGATTGAAAAGATAATTTAAAAAAAACCAACAAAAAAAAGCCCTGGCCCTGACGGTTTCACTGGAGAATTCTACCAAACTTTCAGAGAAGCGTTAGCATCACTACTAAAGGTATTTCAGAGCATAGAAAATGAGGGAATACTCCCAAACTCATTCTATGAAGCCAGTATAACCCTGATACCAAAACCAGGTAAAGACATCACAAAAAAAGAAAATTACAGACCAATATCCCTCATGAACATAGAAGCAAAAATTCTCAACAAAATTCTAGCCGATAGAACCCAACAACATATCAAAAAAATAATTCGCCATGACCTAGTGGAATTCATGCCAGGTATGCAGGAATGGTTCAACTTAGAAAAACAATCAATGTAATGCATCACATAAATAAAACAAAAGACAAGAACCACATGATCTTATCAATTGATGCAGAAAAGGCATTTGACAAAGTCCAACACCCATTCATGATAAAAACTCTCAGCAAAACAGGGATTCAAGGAAGACTCATTAACAACCTGCAATATGGAGATGACACAACTTTGCTTGCTGAAAGTGAAGAGAACTTGAAGCGCTTACTGGTAAAGATCAAAGACCACAGCTTTCAGTATGGATTACACCTGAATATAGAGAAAATGAAAATCCTACAACTGGACCAAAAAACAATATTATGATAAAGGGAGAAAAAATTGAAGTTGTCTACAATTTTAAACTACTTGGATCAACAATCAAGGTCCATGGAAACAGTAGTCAAGAAATCAAATGACGTATTGCATTGGACAAATGTGCTGCAAAAGGCCTATTTAAAGCATTAAAAATCAAAGATGTCACGTTGATGACTAGGGCAGGTCTGATCCAAGCCATGGTCTGTTCTATCACCTCATACCACCCAGTTATATATGTGAAAATTACACAGTGAAAAAGGAAGAAAGAAGAATTGATGCATTCGAACAGTGGTGTTGGTGAAGAGTATTCAACATACCATGGAGTGCCAGAAGAACGGAACAAATCAGTCTTAGAAGAAATATAACCAGAATGATCCCTACAAGTGAAGATGATGAGACTTCAGCTCAGTTACTTTGAACACATCATCAGGAAAGACCTATTGCCAGAGAAAGACACCCTGTTTAGAAATCCTCAGTGAGATGGATTGAACACAGTAGTCACAAGAATGTACTCAAACATAACCAATGATAATAAAAATGGCATAGAACAGGGCAACATTTCATTACTTTATAATAAGTTCGCCACCAGCCAACTCGACAGGAACTGACAACAGGGTAGTTGAACTTTGCTACTCAGAGTGTGTTCCAGGAACCAAATACATTGGTATCACTTGAGAACATCTTAGAAATGCAGAACATTGGTCCTGACCCCCGGTCTGAAGAATTAGAGCTTGCATTTTAACAAGAGCTTCACTGGGAATTCAAGTGCACATTTATACTGAAGAAGTATTGACCTAGATGTCACTGGTAATTTTTTTTTTTAATCTCTTCCAGCACTTCAACATTTCCCTAGTACAAGTTTCTCATAATCTGATTAATGCAAATTCTAAAAACTAAAAATGCGTAGTTTTATTTAGATAAAATTCAACATTTTAACCATTTTAAAGCATACAATTCAGTGGCTTTTAATATATTCACAATTTTGTGGAATCGTTGTTCGGTATCATGGAGTCTGTTCTGACTCATAGCTAAGCTATGTACAACAGTACTGCACAACCCTGTGTCATCTTCACAATCATCGTTACACTTGAGCCCATTGTTGCAGCCATTGTGTCAATTAAGCTCATCAAGGGTCCTTATCTTTTTCTCTGACCCTCTACCTTACCAAGCATGAAGTCCTTCTCCAGGGAGTGGTCCCACCTGATAACATATCCAAAGTAAGTGAGACCAAGTTTTGCCATCCTCGCTTCCAAGGAGCACTCTGGTTGTACATTTTCCAAGACAGGCTTGTTTGTACTTCTGGAAGTCCATGGTATATTCAATATTCTCCTCCAACATCATAATTAAAAGGTATCAATTCTTCTTCGGTCTTCTTTTTTCATTTTCCAGCTTTCACATGCATATGAGGCGATTGAGAATATCATGGCTTGGATCAGGTGCACCTTAGTCCTCAAAGTGATATCTTTGCTTTTCAGCACTTTAAAGGGGTATTTTGCAGCAGATTTGCCCAACGCAATGTCATTTGTTTTCTTGACTGCTGCTTCCATGGGTGTTGATCTTGTATCTAAGTAAAATGAAATGCTTGACAACTTCAATCTTTTCTCTGTTTATCATGATGTTGCTTACTGTTCCAGTTGTGAGGATTTTTGTTTCTCTATGTTGAGGTGTAGTCCATACTGAAGGCTGTAGTCTTTGATCTTCATCAGTAACTGCTTCAAGTCCTGTTTGCTTTCAGCAAGCAAGGTTCTGTCATCTGCATGTCCCAAATAAAAACCCAGTGCGAAAGTTATTAATGACTCTTCCTCCAATCCTGATGTTGTGTTCTTTTTCATATAGTACAACTTCTTGGATTATTTGCTTAGCATACAGATTAAATAATTATGGTGAAAGGATACAACCCTGACTCACACCTTTCCTGATTTTAAACGACTCAGGATCCATCTGTTCTGTTCTAATAACTGTCACAGGTTCTGCATGAGCACAATTAAATGTTCTGGAATTCCCATTTTTTTGCAATGTTATCCATAATTTGTTATGATCCACACGGTTGAATGCTTTTGCAGGTAAACACCTTCTGCTTTCTCTGCTTTCAGCCAAGATCCATCAGACATCAGCAATGACATCCCTTGTTCTAAGTTATCTTCTGAATCTGGCTTGAATTTCTGGCAGTTCTCCATAAATGTACTGCTGCAATTGGTTTTGAATTATCTTCAACAAAATTTTACTTGCATATGATATTAATGATTATTGGTCAATAATTCCTCATTCTATTGGATCACCTTTCTTTGGAATGGGCACAAATATGGATCCCTTCCAGTAGGTTGGCCAGGTAATTGTCTTTCAGGTTTCTTGGCATACAGGTGTGAGCGCCCCCAGTGCTGCATCTCTTTGTTGAAGCATCTTAGTTGGTATTCCATCTATTCCTGGAGCCAATGCCTTTCGTGCAGCTTGGACTTCTTCCTTCAATACCATTGGTTTTTGATCATACACTACCTCCTGAAATGGGTGAACATCAACCAATTATTTTTAGTGCAGTGACTCTGTGTATTACTTCCGTATTATTTTGATGCTTCCTGCTTCTTCAATATTTTGCCCATAGAATCCTTCAATATTGCAACTTGAGGCTAGAATATTTTCTTCAGTTCTTTCAGTTTGAGAAATGCTGAACGTGTTCTTCCTTTTGGTTTTCTAACTCCAGATCTTTTCACATAATACTTTACTTTGTCTGCTCGAGCCACCCTTTGAAATCTGTTCAGCTCTTCTACTTCATCTTTTCTTCCATTTGTTTTTAGCTACTCTATGTTCAAGAGGAAGTTTCAGAGTCTCTTCTGACATCCATTTTGGCCTTTTCTCTCTTTCTAGTCTTAATGATCTTTTGCTTTAACTCCAGAACATTTCAATCATCCCAAAAAGAAGCCCATACCTCCCAATATTCCCCTCATCTGAGCCCCTCTGAGCCACTAATCTACCCTGTGTCTCTATGGATTTGCTTATTCTGGGAAATTCATATAAATGTAGTTATACAATATGTGACCTTTTGTTTCTAGTTTCTTTCACTCAGCAAAACGTTTTCAAGATTCCTCCACTTTGTAGCATGTAACAAACTTCGGTTCTTTTTATGGATGAATACTATTCCATTGTATAGTTATACCACATTTTGTTTACTTATTTATCAGACATTCGGGTTGTTTCCACTTTTAGCTATTATAAATAATGCTGTTGTAATCACTAGTGTACAATATTTTGAGTGAACATATATTTTTATTCTCTTGGGTTCTCTTGGGGAGTGGAATGCCTTGGTTGTATGGTAACCCTATGTTTAACTTTCTGAGAACTGCCAAGATGTTTTCAACAGTGGCTACACCATTTTATATTCCTACCAGCATTGTACCATGGTTCCAACTTCTCCACATCCTCACCAACACTTGTGATTTTCTATTATTATTATTATTATATCTGTTCTTGTGGGTGTGATGTGGTATGTCATTGTGGTTTTTATTTGCATTTCCCTAATGAATAATGATGTAGAGCGTCCTTTCTTCTGCTTATTAGTCACTTATATATTATCTTAGTTTCCTAGGGCTGCCATAACAAAATATCAAGAAGTGGATTGCTTTAAAGAATAGAACTTTGTTGTCTCACAGTTTTGGAAGCTGTAAGTCTAAATAAGGTTACAGTTATTGTTAGGTGCCATCGAGTCAGTTCTGACTCATAGCAACCCTATGTACAACAGAACGAAACACTGCCTGCTCCTGCACCATCTTCACACTCATTGTTATGCTTGAGCCCATTTTTGCAGCCACTGTATCAATCCATCTTGTTGAGGGTCTTCCTCTTTTCTGCTGACCCTGTACTTTACCAAGCATGATGTCCTTCTTCAGGGACTGATCCTTCCTGATAACATGTCCAAAGTATGTGAGATCTGGTTGTACTTCTTCCAAGAACGATCTGTTTGTTCTTTTGACAGTCCATGGTAGAGTCAATATTCTTCTTTAACACCATAATTCAAAGTTATCAGTTCTTCTTTGGTCTTCCTTATTCATTGTTCAGCATTCACATACATATGAAGCATTTGAAAACACCATGGCTTGGATCAGGTGCACCTTAGTCTTCAAGGTGCTTTTTAACACTTTTAAAAGTTCTTTTGCAGCAGATTTGCCCAATGCAATGTATCTTTTGATTTCTCGCTGCTGCTTCCATGGATGTTGATTACGGATCCAAGTAAAATGAAATCCTTGACAACTTCAATCTTTTCTCTGTTTATCATGATGTTGCTTATTGGTCCATTTGTGATCGATAAGCTAATAAGGCCATTGGCTATCTTGATTTCTTCTGAGGGCTCTCAGAGAAGAACTATTCCATGCCTGTCTCCTACCCTCTGATGGCTCCTGGCAATCCTTGGCATTCCTTGCTTTGCAGCTCTTCCTCCTCCTAACTTTGTTTCTGTTCTCTTTTATAAAACACCACTCAGAAGGGAATAGGAACCATCCCACTCCAGTATGACCTTATGTAAACCTTACCGATAACATCTTCGAAGAAAAATTTTATTTCCAAACAGGGTCACATTCACAGTTACTGGGGTTAGGACTTCAACATATATTTTAGGGGGACACAGTTCAGTCTATACATATGTATTCTTTGGAGAAATGTCTATTCAAAATCCTTTGCCCATTTTTAAATTGTTATTTGTATATTTATTGTTGAGTTGTAAAAGTTCTTTATATTCTCTGAATACTAGGCCCTTATCAGATATAAGGTTTGCAAATATTTTCTCCCATCCTGTGGATTGTCTTTTCACTTTCTTAATAGGGTCCTTCGATGCACAAAAGTTTTTAATTTTGATGAAATCCAAGTTATCTATTTATTTGTTTTGTTCCTTGTGCTTTTGGTGTCATATTTAAGAAACTTTTGCCTGATCCAAGGTCATGAAGATATTTCCTTTTAAGAGCTTTATAGTTTTAGCACTTACATTTGACTTTAATCCATTTTGAGTTAATTTTTGCATATCATGTGATGTAGGAGTCCAAATTTATTCTTTTACATCTGTATGCCCAGTTAGTTGTCTCAGCACCATTAGCTGAAAAAAATATTCTTTTCTTATTGAAAGATGTCTTAGTTTCCTAGTGCTTCTGTAACAGAAATACCACAAGTGGGTGGCTTTGAAGAACACAGATTTATTTTCTTGATGTTCTGGAGGCTAAAGGTCCAAATCAGGGTCTCATCTGTGTCAATTCCTTCTGTGAGCATGTGTCCTAGTTTCTGGTGTCTGCCAAAAATACTTGGCTTTCCTTTTCTTGTAGATGATCCTCACATGTCCTCTGTATTCCCCTGTGTGTGTGTGTCTATTCTAGTCTTTTTATGAAGTTATTAGGTTTAGGATTCACCCTGTGCTAGTATGACCCCAACCGATTGATTTGATTACATTATGGTAAGTGTGTACATTACATTACATTATGGAAAGTGATTACATTATATTACCTTAAATGTAGGGTGATTACATTACATTAAATTAGAAAACATTCTAAAGAATAACCTGCAAGATGATTACATTATATTACATTAGATGTAGGGTAATTACATTACATTATGAAGAATGATCTGCTCTACCCAAGGCCAGCAACTAGTGTTTGTCCAAACAACTGGGAACCATAGCCTAGCCAAGTCGACAGTTCAAATAACCACCATAAATGGTCTTGACACATTTGTAAAAAATCATTTGTTGAGTTGTAGGGCTAACCTTTTGATTTTATCCCTTTCTTGTTTTTTTGATGTGTGCGTTTATTGCTATATGTTGACCTCTGAGCACTGCCTTTGCTGTGTCCTAAAGGTTTTCGTATGATGTGTTTTCATTCTCATTTGATTCTAGGAATTTTTTTATTCCATCTTTGATTTCTTCTATTACCCAGTAGTTTGTAAGCACGGTGTTATTCAGTTCACATATTTGATTTTTCTTTTTTCTTGTTTTATGATGTTGTGATCGGAGCAGATGCTTTATATTATCTCAATATTTTGGATTTTGTTGAAGGCTGCTTTGTGGCCTAAGATGTGTGTTGGAAAAGAATGTGTACTTTGCTGCTGTTGGGTGAGTATTCTATATATGTCTATGAGATCAAGTTGGTTGATTGTGGCCATTAGGTCTTCTGTATCTTTGTTGTGTTCCTTTCTAGATGTTCTGTCCTTTACCAAAAGTGGTGTGTTGAAGTCTCCTACTATTGTGGAATTGTCAATTTCTCTTTTCAGTGCTGTAAGAGTTTGTTTTATGTATTTTAGAGCCCTGTCATTGGGTGTGTAGAGTTTTATTAAGGTTATGTGCTCATGGTGGATTGTCCCTTTAATCATTCTATAATGAATGTCCTTCCTTGTGTTTTATGGTGGACTTTGTTTTAAAGTTCCTTTTATCTGAGATTAGTACTGCCACTCCTGCTCTTTTTTGGTTGTTGTTTTCTTGATATATTTTTTTCCATCTTTTGATTTTTACTACATTTATGTCTTTGTTTCTAAGGTGTGTCTCTTGTTGACGGTATATTGATGGATTCTGTTTTTTTAATCCATTCTGTCACTCTCTGTCTCTTTATGGCTGCATTTAAGCCATTTATGTTCAGTGTGATTATTGATAGGTGTGAGTTTATTGCTGTCATTTTGTGGTGTTGACATTTTCTTTGTTCCTCTTACTTTCCTGTGCTGAATTCCTCCTGTTTGTGGGTTTTTTTCTCATTTCTTTCATTTTTGTACATTTTGTGTTTACTGAGACTTTACGTTTTTCTTCTTCATTTTGACGAGTAGGCTTGTTAACTTTTTTGTGGTTACCTTGAAATTCACCCATATCTTACTAAGTTTAAACCAGTCTTCTTTTTACTTGATATTACATTAACTACCTTTCCATTTGAAAGCTCTGTGCCTACACCACTTATTCCCTCTTTTATTGTTCTGATGTTGTTGTCATTAACAGATTGACTTCTCTGGTTCCCTGTTGTGAATCTTTTAGTTTTGTTTTATCCTTGAGAGTTCATTACCTAGGTTGCTATCTGGCTGATGCTGTGCTGTGTCCTAGATTCAGATTGTTGTTTGATGTTGTTGATTCTCTAACTGAAGGGCCCCCTTTAATTGTTCTTCTAAGTTTGGTTTGGTTTTTACATATTCCCTCAATTTCTGTTTATCTGTTTATTGTAATTTCACCATCATATTTGAGTGAGAGATTTTGGAGGATATATTATTCTTGGTTGGCAATTTTTTTCTTTCAAGATTTTATATATGTCATCTCATTGTCTTCTTGCCTGCATGGTTTCTGCCAAGTCGTCAGAGCTTCGACTTATTCTTTTCCCTTTGTATGTGACTTTTTGTTTTTCTGGAGCTGCTCTCAGTATTCTCTCTTTGTCTCTGGTTTTAGTGAGTGTGATTATATGTCTTGGTGATTTTCTTTTGAGGTCTATCCTATATCGTGTTTGTTGAGCTTCTTGGATAGCCAGCTTTTCATCTTTCATGATATTAGGGAAGTTTTCTGTCAGCAAATCTTCCATGATCCTTTGTGTGTTTTCCATTTTCTCTCTCTGTTCTGGAACTCATCGTTCTTAAGGTTTCTTCATTTTCCTTCATTCGCGTCACTGATTTTTTTCTCAAGATGGTATCCAAGAGTTTGTCTTCAATTTCACTGATCCAGTCTTCCATTGTTTCAGATTTGCTCTTAAAACCTTCTGTTGCCCTGTCCGTTTCTAAATCTTGTTGTTTATCTTTCAGATTTCTAATTGCTGTTTTCGTATGATTTCTAGTTGTTTGGTTTTTTTTGCCATTTTTGTCCTTGTACTAGTTTCCTGAATTCTTCCAGTTCTTTATTCATGTTTTCACTGATTTTGTCTGTATTTTCCATGATTTCATCTATTTTTATTTTTCTGTGCATTTTCCTTCATCTCTTGGAGAACCCTGGATATTAGAGTTTCGAATTCCCTATCAGGTAGTTCCAGTGCATTTGCTTCTACCAAAAGGTCATCTGGTGTTTTATTTTGGCTGCTTTCTGGAGCCATCCTGTCCTTTTTCTAAAATATGTTTTCATATGGTCTGCTGTCTCTGGGATACTCAGGAATTATTTTCTTCAATTATTGATTGTAGATTTGTTTGTCGCATCCTGCTTTTTTGTTTTAGTTGATTATATATAGAGAGAGCCCTGGTGATGCAGTGGTTAAGAGCTCGGCTGCTAAACAAAAGGTTGGCCGTTCAAATCTATGAATTGGAATAGACTCAAAAGCAATGGGTTTGTTTTATATATATATACATATAGGAAACCCTGGCGGCATAGTGGTTAAGTGCTACAGCTGCTAACCAAAAGATTGGCAGTTTGAATTCACCAGGCGCTCCTTGGAAACTCTATGGGGCACTTCTGCTCTGTCCTATAGTGTTGCTATGAGTCAGAATCGACTCGATGGCACTGGGTTTTTTGGTTTGTATACACACACACACATATGATTTCCTTAAGGTTTTGAACATACTTAAAATGTCTGCTTTAAAGTCTTTGTCTAGAAGTTCAATGTCTGGGCTTCCTCAGGGGCAGTTTCTTTTAATTATGTTCTTTCCTTTGTATGGGCAATGTTTTCTTATTTCATTTCATGTCTCATAATTTCTTGCTGAAAACAGGACATTTTGAATATTATAATGTGGCAACTCTGGAAATAACATTCTTCCCCCTCCCCAGAGTTTGTTGTTGCTGCTTGTTCTAGTTTTTTTTTTGTTTGTTTAGTAACTTTTTGGAATTAATTCTGTAAATTCTGTATTCTTTATCATGTGTAACCACAGGTTTCTCTACTCAGTCAGCTTAGTGCTCAGCTATTGATTGGACAGAGATTCCCTTAAACTCCTGGGACCAAAAAATTTCCAAGTCTTTGCAAAAGGTCTCTGTGTCTGTGCTGGGGCATGCCTTCGACATTCAGACAGGTAATTTATATCTTTGCCTTAGCTTTTATTTCCTGTTTGCACTGACTGCAAGGTCAGCCAGAGGTGAAAGCTTAAAGCATTTCTCAGGCCTTTACTGAGCATGTGCACAACCCTGGGTATGCATGTGGCTTTCTACATCTAGGAATGTGTTGGAGTTTTCCAAAGCCCTCATTATCCAGAGCATCTCATTCCCAGCTTTTCCTAAGATTTTTGATTAATCAATTATTTGCCACAACTGTTATCCATTGCCTCACATGCCAGTGACTAAAACATTTGCTTGTACATGTTTTTGACCAACACCCCCAGGTAATGGCTTTAGCACTGAGTGAGCTCTTAGTTATGTGTGATAAAACAACTTTTTGAGACAGGCTTTCAGGGAACCACCAAACAAATTAACTAAAATAAATGCTTTACAAATGAGGTCTATTTTGCTCCCTCTAGTACTAGTGCCAGAAATGTGAACTTTTATTTTCAGGGCTACCCTTGAGCTTGGGAGCAGATGATGGGAGCAGCATAAGCTAAAGCACCACAAACCTTGCTGTTCTTACTGAGATTCAGCCATTTTTCTGGACTAAATACTTCTGATGTTGTTGCAAGCTTTGGTTAGTTTCCAGAGTTCTGAAAACTTGATATGACTTTTTTTGCCAATTTTTTTACAGCTTTCTTTTTTTTTTTGCTGTTGTTATTTATTTATTTTATGTGGATATTTTATTGTGTTTTGGTGAAAGTTTGCATAGGAAATTAGGTTCTCATTTACCAATTTCCATACATATTGTTCAGTGACATTGGTTACATCCTTCGCAATATATCAGCATTCTCGTTATTTCCGTTTTGGTTGTTCTGTTTCCATTAATCTAGCTTCCTGTCCCTTTGTGCATGCTCTTCCTTTTTTTGTACTGTTTTTATATTTATTTATTGTGCTTTAGATGAACATTTACAGAGCAAATTAGTTTCTCATTAAGGAATTAATACACATATTGTTTTGTGACACTGTTTGCCACTCCCACAATGTGTCAACACTCTCCTCTTCTCGAACATGGGCTCCTGGTTACCAGCTTTCCTGTCCCCTCCTGTGCCCATTTAGTCTGGTTTTGTTTTATGGGCTTGTTTAATCTTTGGTTGAAGGGTGAAACTCAGGAGTAACTTCAGTACTGAGTTAAAAAGGCATCCGGGGCTATACTCTCAGGGTTTCTCTGGCTTTGCCTGGAATCGTCTATTGTGATCCCTGTCAGAGCAGTCAGTGGTGGTAGCTGGGCACCATCTCATTGTGCTGGACTCAGTCTGGTGGAGGCTGTGGTAGCGGTGGTCCCATTAGTCCCTTGGACTAATTTTTCCCTTGTGTCTTTGGTTTTCTTCACTCTCCCTTGCTCCAGAGGGGGTGGATCAGTGGACTATCTTAGATGGCCATTCATAAGTTTTTAAGACTCCAGATGCTACTCACCAAAGTAGGATGTAGAACATTTTCTTTTAAAATTATGTTGTACCAATTGAGCCAGATGTTCCCTGAGACCATGGCCCCCAGCCCTCGGCCCAGTAATTCGGTCCCTCAGGGAGTTTGTATGTGTCTATGAAGCTTCCACGAAGTTTCTGCCAATTTTTTAATTGCCTTTACGGAGGGGTGGACTTTTGGAGCTCCTTACTCATTGATTTTGCTGACAAAACCTCTCTTCATGCATACCACATTTCTATGCAAATAACACACACCTTCTGTGTTTATTTGCCAACCATGCCCAACCCCCATGAGGTATTTTCGTAAGCACGCTATGCTAATTTTTTAAATAATTTTTATTGTGCTTTAAGTGAAAGTTTACAAATTAAGTCAGTCTCTCACATAAAAACTTATGCTACATACTCCCAATTACTCTCCCCCTAATGAGACAGCCTGCTCCCTCCCTCCATCCTCTCTTTTCATACACATTTCACCAGCTTCTAACCCCCTCTACCCTCTCATCTCCCCTCCAGGCAAAAGATACCAACATAGTCTTAAGTGTCCGCCTGATCCAAGAAGCTCACTCCTCACCAGCATCCCTCTCCAACCCATTGTCCAGTCTAATCCATGTCTGAAGAGTTGGCTTCAGGAATGGTTCCTGTCCTGGGCCAACAGAAGGTCTGGGGGTCATTACCACCGGGGCCCTTCTAGTCTCGGTTAGACCCTTAAGTCTGGTCTTTTTACAAGAATTTGGGGTCTGCATCCCACTGCCCTCCTGCTCCCTGAGGGTATGCTAATTTTTTACAGCAACTTTTTTTCTACTGTTAACATACTTTGTTTTGGCATTGTTGTTGTTAGCTGCTGCCGAGGCAGTCCCCAACTCATGACCACCCCATGTCATACAGAGTAGAACTGCTCCATAGGGTGTTCTTTGTTGTAATCTTTACAGAAGCAGATTGACAGGTTTTCTTTCAGAGAGTTTCTCGGTGGGTTTGTACTGCCAGCCTTTAGGTTAGCAGCTGATCACAAACCTTTTGCACAACCCAGGCTCCTTTTTTAGTATTACTTAATTTTTATTGTTGTAAATATATATATATGTGTGTGTGTGTGTGTATATATATATATATATATATATATATATATACATATATATACTCCCACTTGTCTGTCAGTTCGTCATACTGTGGGGGCTTGAGAGTTGCTGTGATGCTGGAAGCTATGCCACTGGTGTTCAGATATCATCCATCAGGTTCAGCCATGGAGGACAGGTTTCAGCTGAGCTTCCAGGCTAAGACAGAATAGGAAGAAGGGCCTCACAGTCTACTTCTGCAAAGAATTAGCCAGTGTAAACCTTATGAATACCAGCAGAACATTGTCTCATATAATGACAGAAGATGAGCCCCCTAGGTTGGAAGGCACTCAAAAGGTGACTGGGGAAGAGCTGCCTCCTCAGAGTAGAATGGACCTTAGTGACGTGGATGGAGTAAAGCTCTCAGAACCTTCATTTGCTGATATGGCACTACTCAAAATGAGAAGAAAAAACTGCAAACATCCATTAATAATCAGAACCTAGAATGTATGAAGTATGAATCTAGGAAAATTAGAAATTGTCAAAAATGAAATAGAACGCATAAACATCATTAGTGAGCTGAAATGGACTGCTATTGGCCATTTTGAATCAGGCAATCATATAGTCTACTCTGCTGGGAATGACAACTTGAAGGGGAATGGTGTTGCATTCATTGTCAAAAAGAACATCGCAAGATCTATCCTGAAGTACACTGCTGTCAGTGATAGGATAAATTCCATACGCCTACAAGAAAGACCAGTTAATATGATTATTATTCAAATTTATGCACCAACCACTAAGGCCAGAGATGAAGAAATGGAAGATTTTTATCATCTTCTGCAGTCTGAAATTGATCGAACATGCAATCAGAATGCATTGATAATTGCTGGTGATTGGAGTGCTAAAGTTGGGAACAAAGAAGAAGGATCAGTAGTTGGAAAATATGGTCTTGATAGAAACAATGCCGGAGACTGATGATAGAATTTTGGAAAACCAATGACTTCTTCATTGCAAATACCTTCTTTCAACAACATAAACAGTGACTATTTATATACATGGACCTCGTCAGATGGAATACACAGGAATCAAATTGAATACATCTATGGAAAGAGACAATGGAAAATCTCAATATCACCAGTCAGAACAAGGCCAGAGGCCGACTGTGGAACAGACCATCAATTGCTCATATACAAGTTCAAGTTGAAACTGAGGAAAATCAGAGCAAGTCCATGAGAGCCAAAATACAACCTTGAATATATCACACCTGAATTTAGAGACCATCTCAAGAATAGATTTGATGTGTTGAATACTAATGACCAAAGACCAGATAAGTTGTGGAATGACATCAAGGATATCATACATGAAGAAAGCAAGAGGTCATTGAAAAGACAGGAATGAAAGAAAAGACCAAGATGGATGTCAGAGGAGACTCCAAAATTTGCTCTCAAACGTCAAGCAGCTAAAGCAAAAGGAAGAACTGATGAGGTAAAAAAAAAAACTGAACAGAAGATTTCAAAGGGCGACTCAAGAATACAAAGTATTATAAAGACATGTGCAAGGAGCTGGAGATAGAAAACCAAAATAGAAGAACATGCTCAGTGTTTCTAAAGCTGAAAGAACTGAAGAAAAAATTCAAACCTCTAGGTGCAATAGGGAAGGATTCTACAGGGAAAATATTAAACGATGCAGGAAGCATCAAAAGAAGATGGAAGGAATACACAGAGTCATTACACCAAAAAGAATTAGCCGATGTTCAACCATTTCAAGAGGTAGCATATGATCAGAAACTGATGGTACTGAAGGAAGAAGTCCAAGCTGCGCTGAAAGCATCGGCAAAAAACAAGACTCCAGGAATTGGTGGAATAACAACTGAGATATTTCAACAAATGGATACAGTGCTGGAAGTGCTAACTCGTCTATGCCAAGAAATTTGGAAGAGAGCTACCTGGTCAACCGACTGGAAGAAATCCATAGTTATGCCTATTCCCAAGAAAGATGATCCAACTGAATGTGGAAATTATAGAACAATATCATTAATATCACATGCAAGCAAAATTTTTCTGAAGATCATTTAAAAGCAGCTGCAGCAGTATATCAACAGAGAACTGCCAGAAATTCAGGCCAGATTCAGAAGAGGAAGTGGTACCAGGGATATCATTGCTGAAGTCAGATGGATGCTGGCTGAAAGCAGAGAATAACAGAGGATGTTTACCTGTGTTTTATTGACTATGCAAAGGCATTCGACTGTATGGGTCATAACACATTATGGATAAGATTGCAAAGAATGGGAATTCCAGGGCACATAATTTTGCTCATGATGGGCCTGTACATAGAACAAGGGGATACTGAGTGGTTTAATGTCAGGAAAGGTGTGCATCAGGATTGTTTCATTTCACCATACCTATTCGGTCTATACACTGAGCAAATAATCTGAGAAGCTGGACTATATGCAGAAGAAAGGGGCGTCAGGATTGGAGGAAGACTCATTAACAACCTGCAATATGCAGATGACACAACCTTGCTTGATTGCTTGCTAAAAGTGAAGAGAACTTGAAGCACTTACTAACGAAGATCAAAGACCACAGCCTTCAGTATGAATTACACCTCAACATAAAGAAAAGTAAAATCCTCACAACTGGACCAATAAGCCACATCATGATAAACGGAGAAAAGACTGAAGTTGTCAAGGATTTCATTTTACTTGGATCCACAATCAACAGCCATGGAAGCAGCAGTCAAGAAATCAGAAGACGCATTGCATTGGAAAAATATGCTGCAAAGGACCTCTTTAAAGTGTTGAAAAGCAAAGATGTCACCTTGAAGACCTGACCCAAGCCATGGTATTTTCAATCATATCATATGCATGTGAACGCTGAACAATGCATAAGGAAGACCAGAGAATAATTGACGCCTTTGAATCGTGGTGTTGGAGAATATTGCATATACCATAGACTGCCAAAAGAATAAATAAATCTGTCTTGGAAGAAGTATAACAAGAATGTTCTTTAGATGTAAGGTTGGTGAGACTGCATCCTACATGCTTTGGACATGTTGTCAGGAGGGATCTTTCCCTGGAGAAACTACAGGGTCAGTGGAAAAGAGGAAGACCCTTAATGAGATGGATTGACACAGTTGCTGCAACAGTGGGCTCAAGCATAACAACAATTGTAAGGATGGCGCAGGACTGGGCAATGTTTTATTCTGTGGTACATAGGGCGCTATGAGTTGGAGGTGGCTTGATGGCACCTAACAACGACAACAACAGCAACATATTATAATATATATATATATATATACGCCCTGGTGGCATGGTGGTTGAGAAGCTTGGCTGCTAACCAAAAGGTCACCAGTTCAAATCCACCAGCCACTCCTTGGAAACCCTATGGGGCAGTTCTACTCTGTCCTATACGGTTGCTATAAGTTGGAACCGACTCGGTGGCACCTAACAAAAACAATGACATATGTATACCACCATTTTATATTTTATATTTCAACATTTTTCATGTGTGCAATTTAACAACAGTTGCGTGAATTATGTCGTGCAACCATCATCAATATCCATTGCCAAACTTTCCATCACCGTAAACAGAAACTGAATGCTTCATAAAAAATGATTCCCCTATTCCCCTCCATCCTGCCCCTGGTAACCACTATTAAACTTTGATCTCCATACATTTGCCTACTCTAGGTATTTTATACAAGTGAGATCATACATTTGTCCCTTTGTGATGACTTACTTTACTCAGCATAGTATTTTCAAGATTCATCCACATTGTAGTATGTATCAGGGCTTCATTTCTCTTTATGGCAGAGCAATGTTCTATTGTACGTACATACCACATTTTGTTCATCCATTCATATGTTAAAGGACATTTATGTTGTTTTCACCTTTTGACTATTGTGAATAGTAGCGCAATGAACATTGGTTTACATACGTTTGTTTGCTTTGCTGCTTTCAATTCTCCTGAGTATATACCTAGGGGTGAGATTGCTGGATCATATGGTAGCTCTATGTTTAACTTTTGGGGGAACTGCCAAACTGTTTTACAGAGCAGCTGTACCACTTTGCATTTCTACCAGCAATGAACAAGCATTCCAAATTCTCCACATCCTCATCATATTTCTTATTTCCTGATTTTTTTTTTGAATCTTAGCCATCTTACTGGAGATGAAATGGTATTTCATTGTGGTTTTGATTTACATTGCCTTTTTTTTTTAATGGCTAATGAAGTTATGCACACACAAACTTTTAGTTAAAGTAAATCAGCTACTTACAAAAACAAATACATTTTTGGATCAACAGGTTGTTTTACAAATTGTCTCTTAAACTTCTCTTTTCCTTATGTTAAGATATTTTGATCAAATTTATCAAGATAATGAGTAGTGTTTCATATTTGTTTTTATGTTGCAAAACTGCATATGGGTAAACAGATTTCTGAAGACATCCAGTAAGTGTTAGAGTTGCTCAATCACCTAGATGAAATGAAATTGCTAGGCCAGGATGAAAAGAAACTGGTATGGATGAAAAGAAGGAGAGATGGTAAGTACTATCCAAGTTCATAAATTTGGGCAGTATAATGATTAGACTGGCCGTTTTGAATCAGACAATCATATGGTGTACCATGCCAGAATGGCAAATTGAAGAGAAATTGCCAATACCAGTCCATTTCATCTCATTAATGCATAGAATATTGATCTTTATGCATTCCATTTCATTTTTGATGACTTCCAGTTTTCCTAGATTCATACTTTCTACATTCTATGTTCCAATTATTAATGGATGTTTGCAGCTGTTTCTTCTCCTTTTGAGTCATGCCACATCAGCAAATGAAGGTCCCAAAAGCTTTACTCTATCCACATCTTTAAGATCGACTCTGCTTTAAGGAGGAAGCTGTTCCCTAGTAGTATTTTGAGTGCCTTCAGACCAGAGGGGCTCATCTTCTGGTTGTATATCAGACCATGTTCAACAGCTATTCATAAGGTTTTCACTGGCAAATAATTCTTTTCAGAAGTAGACCACCAGGCCTTCTTCCCAGTCTGTCTTAGTCTGGAAGCTCCACTTAAACCTACCCACCATGGGTGACCCTGCTCGTATTTGAATACTGGTGGTATAGCTTCCATCATAACAGTGTCACACAAGCCACCACAGTAGGACAAACTGACAGACACATGGTGGGGTCTAATCATTACACTACCCAAATTTATAAACTTGGTGAGTGCTTATCCAAGTCTCTTATGGCCTGCTATGCTGGGAATGACAAATTGAGGAGCAATGATATCACACTCACCATCAAAAAGAACATTTCAAGATCTATCCTGAGGTCAGTGATAGGATAATATCCATATGCCTATAGGGAAGACCAGTTAATACTACTATTATTCGAACTTACCCACCAACCACTAATGTCAAGATGAGAAAATTGAAGATTTTACCAATTTCTCCAATCTGAAATTGATTAAACATGCAATCAAGATGCATTGATAATTACTGGTAATTGGAATGTGAAAGCTGGAAACAAGGAAGAAGGATCTGTGTTTGGAAAAGCTGGCATTGATGGTAGAAATGACGCTGGAAATTGCATGATAGAAATTTGCAACACCAAAGACTTATTCACTGTAAATGCCTTTTTTCAACAACATAAATGGTAACTATACACATACACCTCTCCGGATAGAAAACGCAGGAATCAAATTGACTACATCTGTGAAAAGAGACAATGGAAAAGCTCAATATTATCAGTCAGAACAAGGCCAGGGGCGGACTGAGGAATAGACCATCAATTGTTGATAAGTAAGTTTAAGTTGAAACTGAAGAAAATTAAAACAAGTCCACAAGAACCAAATTACAACCTTGAGCATATGTCACCTGAATTTGGAGATCAGCTGAAGAACAGATTTGACACCAATGACCAAAGACCAGATGAGTTGTGGGATGACATCAAAAACATCATACATGAAGAAAGCAAAATGTCATTAAAAATATAGGAAAGAAAGAAAAGACCAAAATGGATGTCAGAAGAGACTCTGAAACTTGCTCTTGAACATAGAGTAGCTAAAGCAAACAGAAGAAGTGATGAAGTAAAAGAGCTGAACAGAAGATTTCAAAGGGCAGCTCGAGAAGACAAAGTAAGTATTATAGTGAAATGCGCAAAGACCTGGAGTTAGAAAACCAAAAGGGAAAAACATGCTCAGCATTTCTCAAGCTGAAAGAACTGAAGAAAAAAATTCAAGCCTAGAGTTGCAATTTTGAAGGATTCTGTGGGAAAAGATTCAAAAGAAGATGAAAAGAGAAGTTTAAGAGACAATTCATAAAACAACCTGTTGACCCCAAAATGTGTTTGTTTTTGTAAGTAGCTGATTTACTTTAATTAAAGTAACTGTACTAAAAAGAATTGGTTGACGGTCAACCATTTCAGGAGGTAGCATATGATCAAAAACTGATGGTATTGAAGGAAAAAGTCCAAGTTGTACTGAAGGCATTGGCGAAAAACAAGGCTCCAGGAATTGACAGAATACCAATTGAGATGTTTCAACACAAGGGTGTAGCACTGGAGGTGCTCACACTTCTATGCCAAGAAATTTGGAAGATAACTACCTGGCCAACTGACTGGAAGAGATCCCTATTTGTGCCCATTCCAAAGAAAGGTGATCCAACAGAATGTGGAAATTATCAAACAATATCATTAATATCACACACAAGTAAAATTTTGCCAAAGATCATTCAAAAACGTTTTCAGCAGCACATGGACAGGGAACCTCCAGAAATTCAAGCTGGATTCAGAAGACGATGGGGAATGAGGGGTATCACTGCTGATGTTAGATGGATCTTGGCTGAAAACAGAGAATACCAGAAAGATGTTTACCTCTGTTTTATTGACAATGCAAAGACATTCAACTGTGTGGATCATAACAAATGATGGATAACACTAAGAATGGGAATTCCAGAACACTTAATTGTACTCATGAGGAACCTGTACATGAACAAGGAAGCAGTTGTTTGAACAGAAAAAAGAGATACTGCGTGGTTTAAAGTCAGGAAGGGTGTGCATCAGGGTTGTATCCTTTCACTGTATGTATTCTATCTGTACCTGAGCAAATAATTCAAGAAGCTGGACTATATGAAGAAGAACACAGCACCAGGAAGGGAGGAAGACTCATTATACGCAGATGACACAACCTTGCTTGCTGAATAGTGAAGAGGACTCGAGACAATTACTAATGAAGATCAAAGACCACAGCCTTCAGTAGGCATTACCCCTCAAAATAAAGAAAAATCGTCACAACTGGACCAATGATAAATGGAGAAAATACTGAAGTTGTCAAGCATTTCATTTTACTTGGGTCCAGAATCAATGCTCATGAAAGCAGCAGTCAAGAAATCAATGACATTGCATTGGGCAAATCTGCTACAAAAGACCTCTTTTAAGTGTTGAAAATCAAAGATGTCGCTTTGCGGACTAAGGTGCACCTGACCCAAGGCATGTTATTTTCAATTGCCTCATATGCTTGCAAAAGCTAAACAATAAATAAGAAAGATCAAAGAAGAATTGGTACCTTTTAAGTATGGTGTTGGTGACAAATATTGATTCTATCATGGACTGTCAGAAGAACAAACAAGCCTGTCATGGAAGAAGTATTGGCCAGAGTGTTCCTTGGAAGTGAGTATGGCAAGATTTCATCTCAAGTACATTGGACATGTTATCAGGAGGAAGCAGCCCCAGAAGAAGGACATAATGCTTGGTACGGTAGACGGTCAGTGAAAAAGAGGAAGACCTTCAAAGAGGTGGATTGACACAGTGGCTGCAACAATGGGCTCAAACATAGCACCGGTTGTGAGGATGGTGCAGGACCGGACAGTATTTTGTTCTGTTGTACATAGCATCACTGCGAGTTGGAACTAACTTGATGGCACCTAACAACCTCAACAACGACTAGACCTAGCCCAAGTAAAACCAAACTTGGGAACCTTCATCTAGCACTTTTTACCACCCCAAAATGGTCATATAAAATTGGAGTAATGGAGTAATTTATTTCTCTCATGGAGAAATAAATTAATTTCTGTGCTATTCTGAAATAACAGAAGATGGAAACAAAGATCAAAATCTTCCTTCCTACAATGTCAGACTAGGATCACATTGTGGCTGGATGTGTGATAATCAATCTATTTAATGATTCTGCTGACTCTTTTTCTCAAATTAATGGTGCATTTATTACTGATAGTCTACATATGACCATTCAAACCCACTGTCATTGGGTCTATTCCAACACATTGCAACCCTATAAAACAGAGTAGAACTGCCCCATAGGGTTTCCAAGGCTGTAAATCTTTACAGAAGGGGGCTGCCCCATCGTTCTCCCGTGGAGGGACTGGTAAGTTCCAACTGCTGACCTTTTTTTTTTTCTTTTAATAATTTTTATTGTGCTTTAAGTGGAAGTTTACAAATCAAGTTAGCTTCTCACACAAAAACCCATATACACCTTGCTACACACTTCCAATTACTCTCCCCCTAATGAGACAGCCTGCTCTCTCCCTCCACTCTCTCTTTTCCTGTCCGTTTCGCCAGCTTCTAACCCCCTCCACCCTTTCATCTCCCCTCCAAGCAGGAGATGACAACATAGTCTCAAGTGTCTACCTAATCCAAGAAGCTCACTCCTCACCAGCATCCCTCTCCAACACATTGTACAGTCCAATCCATGTCTGAAGAGTTGGCTTTGGGATGGTTCCTGTCCTAGGCCAACAGAAGGTCTGGGGGCCATGACCACCGGGGTCCTTCCAGTCTCAGTCAGACCATTAAGTCTAGTTTTATGAGAATTTGGGGTCTGCATCCTACTGCTCTCCTGCTCCCTCAGGGTTTCTCTGTTGTGTTCCCTGTCAGGGCAGTCATCGGTTGTAGCTGGGCACCATCTAGTTCTTCTGGTCTCAGGATGATGTAGTCTCTGCTTCATGTGGCCCTTTCTGTCTCTTGGGCTCATAATCACCTTGTGTCCTTTGTTCTTTGATCCAGGTAGGTTGAGACCAACTGATGCATCTTAGATGGCTGCTTCCTAATGTTTAAGACCCCAGACGCCACTCTTCAAAGTGGGATGCAGAATGTTTTGTTAATAGATTTTATTATGCCAATTGACTTAGATGTCCCCTGAAACCATGGTCCCCAGACCCCTGCCAGTGCTACACTGGCCTTCGAAGCATTCAGTTTATTCAGGAAAGTTCTTTGCTTTTGGTTTAGTCCAATTGTGCTGACCTCCCCTGTACTGTGTGCTGTATTTCCCTTCACCTAAAGTAGTTCTTATCTACTGTCTAATTAGTCAATACCCCTCTCCCACCCTCCCTACCTCCCTGCCACGTAACCACAAAAGAATATTTTCTTCTCAGTTTAAACTATTTCTCAAGTTCTTATAATAGTGGTCTTATACAATATTTGTCCTTTTGCAACTAATTTCACTCAGCATAATGCCTTCCAGATTCCTCCATGTTATGAAATGTTTCACAGATTCCTCACTGTTCTTTATTGATGTGTAGTATTCCATTGTATGAATATACCATAATTTATTTATCCATTCATCCGTTGATGGGCACCTTGGTTGCTTCCATCTTTTTGCTAAATGTAAACAGTGCTGCAATAAACATGGGTGTGCATATATCTGTTCGTGTAAAGGCTCTTATTTCTCTAGGATATATTCCAGGGAGTGGATTTGCTGGATCGTATATAGTTCTATTTCTAGCTTCTTAAGGAAGCGCCAAATCGATTCCCAAAGTGGTTGTACCATTTGACATTCCCACCAGCAGTGTGTAGAAGTGTTCCAGTCTCTCCACAGCCTCTCCAACATTTATTATTTTGTGTTTTTTGGATTAATGCCAGCCTTGTTGGAGTGAGATAAAATCTCATTGTAGTTTTCGTCTGCATTTCTCTAATGGCTAATGATCGTGAACATTTCCTCATATATCTGTTAGCTACCTGAATGTCTTCTTTAGTGAAGCGTCTATTCATGTCTTTTGCCCATTTTTTAATTGGGTTGTCTTTTTGCAGATGAATTTTTGCAGTATCATGTACATTTTAGAGATCAGGCGCTGATCAGAAATGTCATAGCTAAAAACTTTTTCCCAGTCTGTAGGTGGTCTTTTTACTCTTTTGGTGAACTCTTTGGATGAGCGTAAGTGTTTGACTTTTAGGAGCTCCCAGTTATCTAGTTTTTCTCCTACTTTCTTTATAATGTTTTCTATATGCTTTACGCCATGTATTAGGGTTCCTAACGTTCTCTCTATTTTTTCTTCCATGATCTTTACCGTTTTTGATTTTATATTTAGGTCTTTGATCCATTTTGAGTTAGTTTTTGTGCATGGAGTGAGGTATGGGTATAGTTTCATTTTTTTGCAGATGGATATCCAGTTATGCCAGCACCATTTGTTAAAAAGACTGTCTTTTCCCCATTTAACTGTTTTGGGGGCCTTTGTCAAATATCAGCTGCTCGTATGTGGATGGATTTATGTCTGGATTCTCAATTCTGTTCCATTGGTCCATGTATCTGTTGTTGTACCAGTACCAGGCTGTTTTGACTACTGTGGCGGTATAATAGGTTCTAAAATCAGGTAAAGTAGGGCCTCCTACTTTGTTCTTCTTTTTGAGTAATGCCTTATTTATCCGGGGCCTCTTTCCCTTCCATATGAAATTGGTGATTTGTTTCTCCATCTCATTAAAGAATGTCCTTGGGATTTGGATCGGAATTGCATTAAATGTATAGATTGTTTTTGGTAGAATAGACATTTTTATAATGTTAAGTCTTCCTATCCATGAGCAAGGTATGTTCTTCCACTTATGTAAGTCTCTTTTGGTTTCTTGTAGAAGTGTACTGTAGTTTTCTTTCTATAAGTCTTTTACATCTCTGGTGAGATTTATTCCTAAGTATTTTATCTTCTTGGGGGCTACTGTAAATGGCATTGATTTGGTGATTTCCTCTTCGATGTTCTTTTTGTTGGTGTAGAGGAATCCAACTGATTTTTGTATGTTTATCTTGTATCCCGATCCTCTGCTGAACTCTTCTATTATGTTCAGTAGTTTTCTGGAGGATTCCTTAGGGTTTTCTGTGTATAAGATCATGCCATCTGCAAATAGAGATACTTTGACGTCTTCCTTGCCAATCTGGATGCGCTTTATTTCTTTATCTAGCCCAATTGCTCTGGCTAGGACTTCCAGCACAATGTTGAATAAGAGTGGTGATAAGGAGCATCCTTGTCTGGTTCCCGATCTCAGTGGGAATGTTTTCAGGCTCTCTCCATTTAGGGTGATGTTGGCTGTTGGCTTTATATAAATGCCCTCTATTCTGTTGAGAAATTTTCCTTCTATCCCTATTTTGCTGAGAGTTTTTATCATGAATGAGTGTTGAACTTTGTGAAATGCCTTTTTTGCATCAATGGAAAAAATCATGTCATTCTTGTCTTTTGTTTTATTTATGTGGTGGATTACATTAACTGTTTTTCTAATGTTGAACCATCCCTGCATACCTGGTATGAATCCCACTTGGTCATGGTGAATTATTTTTTTGATATGTTGTTGAATTCTATTGGTTAGAATTTTGTTGAGGATTTTTGCATCTACATTCATGAGGGATATAGGTCTATAATTTTCTTTTCTTGTGGTGTCTTTACCTGGTTTTGGTATCAGGGATATGGTGGCTTCATAGAATGAATTTGGTAGTATTTCATCCTTTTCTATTCTCTAAAATTCCTTTAGTAGTAGTGGTGTTACCTCTTCTATGAACGTTTGGTAGAACTCTGCAGTGAAGCCATCTGGACCAGGGCTTTTTTTTTTTTTGTTGGGAGTTTTTTGATTACCTTTTCAATCTCTTCTTTTGTTATGGGTCTATTTAGTTGTTCTAACTCTGTTTGTGTTAGTTTAGGTAGGTAGTGTGTTTCTAGGAATTCATCCATTTCTGCTAGGTTTTCAATTTTTTTGAGTACAGTTTTTCATAGTAATCTGATATGATCCATTTAATTTCAGTTGGGTCTGTTGTAATATCTCCCATCTCATTTCTTATTCGGGTTATTTGCTTCCTCTCCTGTTTTTCTTTTGTCAGTTTGGCCAATGGTTTATCAATTTTGTTGAGTTTTTCAAAAAACAGCTTTTGGTCTTGTTAATTCTTTCAATTGTTTTTCTCTTTTCTATTTCATTTAGTTCTGCTCTAATTTTTATGATTTCTTTTCTTCTGGTGCCTCTGGGTTTCTTTTGTTGCTCTCTTTCTATTTGTTCAAGTTGTAGGGATAGTTCTTTGATTTTGGCCCTTTCTTCTTTCTGGATGTGTGCATTTATTGATATAAATTGGCCTCTGAGCACCACTTTTGCTGTGTCCCGAAGGTTCTGATAGGAAGTGTTTTCATTCTCATTGGATTCTATGAATTTCTTTATTCCATCCTTAATGTCTTCTATAATCCAGTCTTTTTTGAGCAGGGTATTGTTCAGTTTCCAAGTGTTTGATTTCTTTTCCCTGCTTTTCCTGTTATTGATTTCCACTTTTATTGCCTTATGGTCAGAGCAGATGCTTTGTAATATTTCAATGTTTTGCATTCTGATAAGCCTTGCTTTATGACCTAATATGTGATCTATTCTAGAGAATGCCCCATGTGCACTAGAAAAGAAAGTATAGTTGGTTGCTGTTGGTTGGAGTGTTCCGTATATGTCTAGGAGGTCAAGTTGGTTGATTGTGGCATTTAGATCTTCCGTGTCTTTATTGAGCTTCTTTCTGGATATTCTGTCCTTCACTGAAAGTGGTGTGTTGAGTCTCCTACTATTACTGTGGAGCTGTCTATCTCACTTTTCTATGCTGATAGAGCTTGTTTTATGTATCTTGCAGCCCGGTCATTGGGTTCATAAATATTTAATATGGTTATATCTTCTTGGTGTATTGTCCCTTTAATCATTAGATAGTGTCCTTCCTTATCCTTTCTGATGGATTTAACTTTGAAGTTTATTTTGTCTGAAATTAATATTGCCACTCCTGCTCTTTATTGATTGTTGTTTGATTGATATATTTTTTTCCATCCTTTGAGTTTATTTTGTTCTGTCTCTAAGTCTAAGGTGTGTCTCTTGTAGGCAGCATATAGACCGATCTTGTTTTTTAATCCATTCTGCCACTTTCTGTCTCTTTATTGGTGCTTTTAGTCCATTTACATTGAGGGTAATTATGGATAGGTATGAATTTAGTGCTAACATTTTCATGTCTTTTTTTTGTGTGTTGACAGGTTCTTTTTCTCACTTGATTTTATGTGCTGAGTAGATTTTCTTTATATATTTTCCTTTCCTCATATTTGTTGTTGTTGATTTTGTTTCTGCTGAATCTGTATTTTTACCTTGTATTTTATTTTGATGAGTAGGACAGTTTGTCTCCTTTGTGGTTACATTATTTTTCTAAATTTATAACTAACTTTTATTTCTTTGTATCGCCGTATCTTCCTCTCCACATGAAAGGTGTATGATTACATTTCTAAGTCACTCCTTATTATTTTAATGTTGTCTTCTTTTATATAATAACATCGCCGTTACCCTGTGTTGGGCTTTTTTTTTTTTTAATCTTGTTGTGGTTTTTTTTTTTTGGGGGGGGTTTCCCTGTCTGGGTTGACTTCTGGTTGCTCCGCCCAGTGTTCTAGTCTTGGGTCGATACCTGATGTTATTGATTTTCTAATCAAAGATCTCCCTTTAGTATTTCTTGTATTTTTGTTTGGTTTTTACAAATTCCCTCAACTTGTGCTTATCTGGAAATGTCTTAATTTCACCTTCAGATTTAAGAGACAGTTTTGATGGCTATATGATTCTTGGCAGGCAAGTTTTTTCCTTCAATTTTTTAAATATGTCATCCCATTGTCTTCTTGCCTGCATGGTTTCTGCCGAGTAGTCCGAGCTTATTCTTATTGGCTCTCCCTTGTAGGTGACTTTTCTTTTGTCCCCCGCTGCTCTTATAATTGTCTCTTTACCTTTGGTTTTGGCAAGCTTGATTATAATATGTCTTGGTGACTTTCTTTTAAGATCTACCTTATGTGGAGTTCGATAAGCATCTTGGATAGATATCTTCTCATCTTTCACAATATCAGGGAAGTTTTCTGCCAACAAATCCTCAACAATTTTCTCTTTATTTTCTGTTATCCCTCCCTGTTCTGGTACTCCGATCACTCGTAGGTTACTTCTCTTGATAGAGTCCCATATGATTCTTAAGGTTTCTTCATTTTTTAAAATTCTTTTATCTGATTTTTCTTCAAATATATTAGTGCCAAGTGATTTAACTTCGAGTTCCGAAATTGTAGCTTCTACTTGCTCAATTCTGCTCCTCTGACTTTCTATTGAGTTATCTAATTCTGTAATTTTATTGTTAATCTTCTGAATTTCTGATTGCTGTCTATGGATTTTTCCAGCTTATTAAACATTTATTATGTTCCTGAATATTCTAATTTCTTCAGTTGCTTTATCTGTGTGTTCCTTGGCTTGTTCTGCGTATTGCCTCATTTCCTTCCTGATGTCTTGAAGGGTTCTGTATATTCAACTTTTGTATTCTGCATCTGGTAATTCCAGGAATGCACTTTCATCTAAAAGATCCCTGGATTCTTTGTTTTGAGATCCTGTTGAGGTGATCATGGCCTGTTTCTTTATGTGACTTGATATTGACTGTTGTCTCTGAGGCATCTATAAGTTATTGTATTTGTTTATGCTTGTTTACTGTGTCGTAGCTACTTGCTTTGTTTTGTTTTGGCATACCCCTATGGGTTGCTTGATTGAGCTAGCTTGATTATTTTTGCCTTTGGAGCTCTTGTGTCCTGTTCCCAGCTGGCTAGAGCTGTTATCAGGTATATGAGTCCAGGAACCCATTCAGTTTTCTTGTATGAATTCAGCTCAGTTTTCCAGGTAGCTGATATCAGGTGTGTGGTACAGGCTCTGTCCTACAGTCTTAGAGGGGCAAGGGTGATTGGTGTATATACCGGTATCTGACTGCAGCAGAGGGTCACGCTCTGAACAAGGCAGAGGGCTGAGAACAGACCCCTAAGTGTCTCTGAGGAAAACGTGTCTCTGTTCCCTACAGCGTGCCGGTGGGTGGGCTCTGCAGAGGGACCGTGGGCACCCAAAGATTTTGTAGTAAGGATTGGGAGGTACCAGTTATCCCTGGGCCCCTGTCGTGGGTGGCTGGGCGACCCAAGTGGAGCCACCAATCCTTAGGTCCCTGTTGTGGGCAGGTGAGGACCTTGTTTAATAGGCAAAGCAATGTCAAATGTCAAACACCCACCTCTCTACCACACCACTGAAATGGTTCGAGTTTTCCAATAAGGGCCTATTCTCCCGAAATAGGCCCACACATGTCCATGCAGAAGGGAAAGGTGCTCAAGGCCCACGGACGGTTTATGCCTGGACAGGAGCCGCTTCTGTCCTGAGCTCCCCCGGTTAATGGAGCTAGCAAATTATCTTTTCCCCCCAGGTGGAAAATTTTTCCTTCCCCAAGGCCAGGAGGATGGCTCCAGGTGCTCACCAGAGTCTATTTCAGGCCTAGGGATTCAACCGCTGAAGCTGGCTTAGGGGTGGGAGGTAAAATATATGCAAGTACTTAGCTTTTGCTGAGAGCGGGCCATTCTCCTCAGGTTCCGGAGGTGTGAGTGGGCTGTGTGGCTGGCTGCTTCTCCCTGAGGAAACTGCGCTGGAATGCTAGGACCAGCCCCCCGTCGCCGCTGCCACCTCCACAGGTGATCCGGGAATGGTGCCTGAGGGCTCCCCGCGATTCAGGTCTGGTAACTCCTCTCCACTTCTGAATGGCCTCTTCCTCCCCTGCCCCTCAGTTCATTGTCCGAGCTTGCCTTTGATGCTCAGGGCTCCCAGCTTGTCACAAATATACTCATCTCACTTGTTTTTTTCGGGTTTTTGTTGTAAAGAGGGCTCCCCGGAAGTGTCTGTCTATTCCGCCATCTTGGCTCCGCCTGCCCAACTGCAGACCTTTTGGTTAGCAGTGGAATGCTTTAACCACCTTGCCACCAGGTATGGGCCCATAGCACATTTAAATAGTATTTGTTAACGTAAGGAAAATAAAAATTGTGACCTCATTTGCACTCATATTTTAATACCCTTCGATGTGCAAACTGATCATAACATGAGAGTTAGATAAACCAATCATTAGGAGGAAACAGAAAAGTCAAATAATTTGCTCATTTGATGATTTTTGAAAGAAATCTGTCGCCATATTTGTAAACTGTTCCATCAATTCTTTTAGTTGCAAAGAATCTTAGCAATAACTAGGTCTCATGTCTAACTTAAAGAAAAGAGATTATTTGTTATTATGAGTTACTCTAAATATAAAATATGAATATAAAATAATATAATGACCTGCATATATTAACACCCAGCTTTACAAAATTTTTAAATTATTTCATACATAATTATTTCATAATTTTTTTTCTAGCTTCTTGAGGTATATATTTAGTTTATTATTTTCAATACTTCTTGTTTTATAGAGAATACATTGAAGAGTTATATTTACCTCTAGACACTTCTTTAGTTACTTTGCATGATTTTGATAGGTAGTATTTTCATTGTTGTTCAGATCTAAAGATTATAGAATTCTCAAAATGGTCCATAATTATTTAAGAGTGCATTTTAAGTTTCCAAATGTGTATGTTGTTTATGCTTGTGTCTTTTGCACTTACTTTTCTTTATTGTTGATGTGTAATTTACATTTCATCATTGTAAGAGATATCTATACCATATTAGTTTATTGAAAATTTTGAGGTAAATTTTTGTAAATGTTTCATGTGAACTTGAAAAGAATGTGTGAAGGAATTCCCAAGACCACTCTCAGGTTTGATGATTCACTTTAAGGATTCACAGAACTTGGAAAGCTGTTATAATTATAGTTTATTACAGCATAAGGACACAGATAAAAATCAGCAAAACATAAGGCAAAGGCATAGGGCAGAGTCCAGGAGACCAGACACAAGTTTCCAGTTGTCCTCTCTCAGTGGAGTCATATGGTACCATTTATTATGAGAACATGTAATTCTTCCAGCAATGATTTTTTTGTGATAATACATATTAAGTATTGCCAACCAGGTAAGCTCACATAAGTGTTGTCATTCAGGGTTTTTATTGGGAGCATGGAGAGCCTACATGACTGACCTTACCTACTTAGTCTCCAGACCTCCCTGAGGTGAAACTAATACACAGTGGCCCAGGGCCCCAGGAGAACAAAATTAAGTGTTCACTATAAATGACATTGTTCCCATAAACTATCTGGCATGGTCCAAAGCCCCAGGTATACAAAGACTCTTAATTAGGAAGGATATTCCAAGGGTTCATGGGTTATCACCCAGGATCCAATCAAGGACCAGTCCTTTCTTTGGTATATGCAGGGCTTGAACACTCCAAGTCCACTAGTTAACCCTTTACTGTAAGATGAGCACTCAAAACTTACTGACTTAAACCTATACTACACAGAATGTATATGTACTCTATCTGTTCTATATATACCCATTACCTACTGCCATAGAGTCAATTACAACTCATAGCTACCCTGTAGGACAGAGTAGAACTGCCCCATAGGGTTTCCAAGGCTGTTAATATTTATGGAAGCAGAATGCCACATTTTTCTCCTGCACAGTGGCTGGTAGGTTCGAACTGCCAACAACTTCTTCCTTAGTAGGTCCAATCAACATAATGTCATCAATGTAATGGACCAGTGTGATGTCTTGTGGAAGGGAAAGGCGATCAAGGTCCCTGTGGACTAAATTATGACATAGGGCAGGAGAGTTGATGTAGCTCTGAAGTAGGCAAGTGAAGGTGTATTGCTGGCCTTGCCAGCTGAAGGCAAGCTGCTTCTGATGGTTCTTCAAACCAGGTGTGGAGAAAAACATTAGCCAGACCAATAGCTGCATACCAGGCACCAGGAGATATGTTAATTTGCTCAAGCAATGAAACTGAATCTGGAACAGCAGCTGCAATTGGAGTCACCACATGGTTAACTTTTCGGTAATCTACTGTCATTCTCCAAGATCCATCTGTTTTTTGCACAGGCCACATAAGCGAGTTGAATGGGGATGTGGTGGGAATCACCACCGTTGCATTCTTCAAGTCCTTGATGGTGGCAGTAATCTCTGCAATCCATCCAGGAATGCGGTATTGCTTTTGGCTTACTATTTTCCTAGGTAGAGGCGGTTCTAATGGCTTCCACTTGGCTTTTCCTACCATAATAGCCTTTGCTCCATTTGTCAGGGATCCAGTGTTGGGGTTCTGCCAGTTGCTGAGTATATCTATTCCAATTATGCATTCCGGAACTGGGAAAATCACTACCGGATGGGTTCAGGGACCCATTGGACCTACTGTGAGACGGACATGAGCCAAGACTCCATTAATGACCTGACCTGCATATGCCCCTACTCTGACTGGTGGGCCATAGTGACGTTTTTGGTATCCTGGATTTAGTGTCAGTTCAGAGCCAGTATCCAGTAACCCCTGAAAAGTCTGATTATTGCCTTTTCCACAATGAACAGTCACTCTCCTAAAAGGTCATAAATCCCCTTGGGGAAGCCTGGGAGAAAGATTAACAGTATAAAACTATGGCAGCACAGTAGGATCCTTCTTCAAGGGGATCCAGCCACCCCTTCATTCAAGGTATTGTGGGTCTGTAAACTAGCTTAAGTCTGGGAATTGATTGAGGGACTGTGACTCTTTATTCTGGTGATTTGAGCTAGACTGCTATTTACCTGACATAGAATTCATCCATTTGTACAAATCAAGTAAATATTAAGTAGATCTCCTGTTTCTTTCCTAGGGACACCATGACTAAGTAGCCAACAGCAAAAGTCCATAGGAGTCAGACTATTCTGATTACTGCTTTGACTCCACTGTCCATTGTAGTAACCACACCCACCTTGTCTTTGTTGATTGAGTGCCACCACTTGGCCCCTACCTCCATGGCGTCCAATCAATCCCATTGTACTTGGATGTCTTAATTCAGTTAGGGAAGTTCCCACTGTCAAATTTGACTTAAATAAAATAGCAATCACAGCAGTCTTCAAGGATGCTGGGGCTCCCTTCACAAATTTCTTCCTTTCCATTGTGGTAAAAGGTGTGTCCTCTGGTCACTCCATGTGTGGGTCTATGGGTCTAACCTGATAAATCCACTCTAGCATGCCAATTTCCTTAAGCCTTTGGATACCCTCTTCTACAGTATACCACGGCAGGCCTGGTACTTCAACTCAATTTAGTGTAGGCTACCGCATTATCCATGCTTCAGCAACCCAACCAAATACACTGTTAGATCCTTTCCTAACTTCTAGCTTGAAAGGCTGAATGAAAAATCTGTGCTTAGTGGACCCATATCAATAAACTCAGACTGATCCATCTTTATGTTCCTTGCACCATTATCCCACACCCTTAATAGCCATTCCCACTCATATTCCCCAGGTTTCTGTTTGTACATATTAGAAAAGTCAGGCAGTTCTTTTGGAGTGTAGCATACCTCCTCCTGGGTCACAATTTGTACTTCACCTTTTGGGGCTTGCTGGCACTTAAGTCTAGTTATAGGTCTAGAAGCCAGAATCAGTAGTGTGGAGTTGTTTTGGGACCATTCAGCATTGTCTTGTAAAGCATCTGTCTCAGGTGATGCTCAGGCAAGGGCTCGTTAGAGGCAGGTGGGCTAGGGGTAATTCATTGGATGGGAGTGGAGGGGCTAATGGTTTTTCTGAACAGGGTGGTGTAGCAGACGAGCATGAAGTAATCTCTTCAGATGCGAGTGGTTCTGTTGGCAGGAGTGATTCAACGGAATTTAGGGGCTCAGTGTCTCCAGCTTCCTGATTATCTGCCCATATGTCCCCATCCCAAGTTTTGGAATCCCATTTCTTACCAATCAATGCCTTCACTTTAACTTCAGATACCTCTCAAGGTTGGCAATTGAGCTGGCATTGTAATTCAGCCATTCTTACAATAAGACTCTGGGTTTGGTTTTTGGCAATATCAGCTCTGTTACTACAAGAAATAAGACTTTCTTTCAAAGCACAAGTGGAAACTTTGAGGTCATTTATGCGGCACTTGAGCTTTGACTCTGAAGCTCAGAGCACATCTCTTTCTATCACCAGTTTGTCTATCAAAAGTAGGGTCAACCAACCAGCTTCCTCATACTTCTCATTATGACAAGGCTGTAGAATGTGTTCACCCAGAGCCTCGCCTTTCTTCAATAACTGATCTATTGGTAGTGATATTTTGCATCCATGTATTGCCACCTCATGCCATAGATGACTCTGCTTATCAACATCTTTAAGATTCACCAGACTTGAGTACCAATTTAGAAAACTCATCCTTACAATTTTGTTTCTCTAAAATCACTCTCGGTACCAAATGTCTCAGGCTGGGTTCTCTAGAGAAGCAAAACCAGTAAATCATATAAATTTATATATAAAACCCACCTAGTGCCGTCGAGTCAATTCCAACTCACAGTGACCCTATAGGACAGAGTAGAACTGCCCCAAAGAGTTTCCAAGGAGTGCCTGGTGGATTTGAACTGATATATATATATAATTTATATATACCCAGTGCCATCAAGTCAATTCCGACTCATAGTGACCCTATAGGACAGAGTAGAACTGCCCCACAGAGTTTCCAAGGAGCGCAAATTTAAAATTTATATGTAAAAAAAAGAAAGAGAGAGTTATATCAAGGAAATGGCTCATGAGATTTTAGAGGCTGGAAAGTCCCAAGTCTGTGGATCAGAATAGAGGTTTCTTCTGATTCACATAGCCAGAGGGGCTGTCGAACCCAAGATTGGCAGGTGGGAGAGCAGGGCTCTTGCTCACAGGCTATGAAGATCAATGAATCGCAGGATCAGCAGGCAAGGCTGCACAGTTTCTCCTGATTCACGTAGCTGCAGTGGCTGGCAAACCTAAGATTGGCAGTTCAGACAGCAGGGCTCTTGCTCGCAGGCTGTGAAGATCAAAGAACTCCAACATCAACAGGTAAGCTGCTAGCTCAAGTTCCAAGAACTGGAGGTCAGACTGAACAAGAGCCAGCTGCAGGATCCAGTGCAGGCAAAAGCCAGAATGTCTGCTTATATTCAGATACAGGCCACATACCCAAGGAAACTCCCTTTCAACTGATTGGCTACTCGCAGCAGATTCCATCATGGCAGTGATCACATATAAACACTGAGAATCATGGCCCAGCTGAGTGGACACACAGTCTTAACCATAACAATTGGTATCACATTTTATACTCTTCAGAGCTCTGATGAATTTGATTGCATTTGATCCTTACACAAACAGAGGCACAGAAAATTTAGCCAAGAGGCCTCAGAATACATAAACTAAAAACTAGGACTCGAACTCAATTTTTGTGTGCCCTGTTTCAGTTTATCTGTTCAGCCTCCCACATCGCACCCCTCTGGCCTACTCTACTCTGATCATAGCACTTAATCAACAGGACAGTAGAATTTTATTTCAAAAAGAAAAGAAACAACTTATGGGCCACTTTGATTTTTCCTATCCCTTTATTCAAGCATCCTATCCGTATTTGGAGAAGAATATCTCATGAGGCCTAATAGGAAATGTGTTTGCTCTTCTTTAATTTTCGTATTTGCAGATAGCTAAGCGCAATGATCATGAAGACGGCACAGGACTGGACAACACTTTGTTTCGCTATATATAAGGTCACCATGAGTTGGAGCTGACTGGATGGCAACTAACAACAACAACAAAGACAGTTTCTCACCCAGAAGTCCTTGCAATCAAATGCTTATCTAAAGCATAGAGGGCTATGTGCTAGCTTCACTCATTGCAGACAGGCAAAACAAGCCCATCTAATCCAGATACCTAGGTGGCTTCTTGGCTATTGGGCAGGGTTAGTTGCAGGCAGGTCCCCTCCCTGGAGACTCTTCCTGATCCAGACCTTAGGCTCCAAAACATTCCATTTTTGTTGTCTAATTGCTCTTTCATTCCTAGTTTCTGGAGTGTATTCCTCCTTGAAGACTCAGCTGAAATCTCCCCTCACACAAGAAGCCTTTCCTTCCCTCTCCAAACCACAGGCATCCATCCTGTATTGGCACCCCCATAGCCTTTACCAGCCTTTCTCTACCTCTTATGTGCTGCCTTGTCTTGTTGCCATGTCTTATCGTTGTACACATGTCTATAGTTTCAGATGTAGCATTTTTCTGATTTTAGATGATCCATTTTTTTTATAGAAGCACCTAATGTCTTCTTATTTTAATGAAGTATTGTCTGAGTATTTATGGCATTCTAGTGGTGGTTCAGTGGTAGAATTCTCACCTTTCATGTGGGAGACCTGGTTCGATTCCTGGCCAATGCACTTCATGCACAGCCACCACCCATGTCAGTGGATGCTTATATGTTGTTATGATGTTGAACAGGTTTCTGCAGAGCTTCCACACTAAGGCAAACTAAGAAAGAAGAAAGGCCTGGAGATCTTGAAAATGAGCCAGTGAAAAACCTCTGGATCACAACCATCCAATCTACAACCAGTCATGGGGATGGTGCAGGATACAGTAGCTTTTTGTTCCATTGTGCATGTGGTCGCCAAGAGTCTGGAAATGACTACACAGCAGCTAACAACAACAACAACAGTGAACTGAAAGTTACTAAAGTTCAAGGGTGGATTTTTGCTTGGCTAAGTTTTTTTTTTTTTAAGAGAAGGCCAGATGTAACTAAGTATGCACAGGAAATATGATCTGTAGAATGCTTACTGGGGGTCAGCCCAGCAGAGGATGTTGAAAGGCCTAACAAATGTCATTAAATTCACAACCTGCTCAGATGTGAAGAGAGTAGCTAGGAAGACAGAAATGGATGCAAAAGTATCAGCTGATGCCTTAGATGTATCAGCAGGTGTAGTGATGTGTTGCCATAGTGACATATTACAGACCACATTAAATGTCTTGTATAAAGCAGTGTAAGTATCCAAATTCAGATGTGGCTATATAATGAGACAAAGAATGTCACTATCTTAATACCAGGCGTGCTGTTTCTGATGAGAAAGGTAGTCAGAATGGTAGAAAAATAACACTTCTTAAGGAGCTGTGCATAGCAGGGCAAGAACTGATTCCAGAGAGTAAGCCATGATCAGACCCTCCAGAGAGGAAAATGTCAGCAGGAATGGCAGCTGGACAGTGGGAGACTGTGTAAAGAGGGGGAGAGATTTTTAGCAGTGAATGGATCTGACTGAAAACTTTAAGAGGAATTACTGATGTCAAATAGCAGATTTAGGACATCTTGTTCTGTGATGAGTTGCATGAAACCCCTGCACCATCTCTTCAAGTAAACCTACATTATTTTTCAAGGCTTTCAAAATCAGATTGAAATTTCCTTGAATGTAATAGTGAGTAGAGACTGGTCCTAGAAGCGACCTAGCTATTTCTGGGTTATTGCTACAGTGATCACATTTTCACAAGCAAAAGTCATCAGTGTGGTCTGACTAACTTGAGCTCCCCTGTGGAACAAAAACAGTATACTTAGTCAGACATTTTTTTGAGAAAACAAAGTCTCTAAAGTCACTGGGTATATAATATAGCCTTGTTTCCTAAGTATGATCTATACATAGTATTTTTTAAAGCATTTCTTCACCGCAAGCTACTTCTACTACCACCAGTGCCTATTAATGAGATATCCCAAGAAGTCACAAAGACCCGGATAGAAATTTCTCTGGGTGTTGGAGTTTGAAATGGTTAGCACCCATAAAAAATCTTCATGAGTAATTATTGTAATTGAACCCATATTGCTTGCAATTACTTCCCCTTGGATGAATGAATAAAATAAATTAAACTAATTGGTGGTACAACTCTTGACAACTCATACTGTGATGTTAAAGATTGTGTGTAAACTTGGCTGGGCCATGATTCTCAGTGTTTTGGCAGTTGTATAATGTTGTGATCACGTCCCTGTTGAAATTTGATATGTGATCACCCACATGATGGAATCTGCTGAGTGGTACTGGTGGAGGTGGAGCCTGTGGTGGCTCACCGCCCCCTCAGCCTTCATCTCTCCACCCTCCACCACCTACTTACTTCCTGCTTGGTTTGACAAGGCTTTTGGCTTGTTCTGGATCTTGCAGCTGCTTCTTGTTTGTCTGATCTCTGGTTCTTGGGACTTGGATTCACCAGTCCCTGCAACTACTTGATTCAGGAGAAGCCTTGTGGTCTTGCCTGTCTATCTTGGGATTTGTAGATCTTCACAGCCTGTGAGCAAGAGCCCTGCTCTCTGGCTTGCTGATCTTGGGTTCACCAGCTCCTGTGGCTACGTGAATCAGGAGAAGTTTCTATCCTGAGACACAGGCTTGGGAGGTTCCAGCTTCTACAATTGTGTGAGCTGTTTCCTTGCTATAAATCTCTCTCTATGTATATACTTATATGCTTTACTGGTTTTGCTTCTCTAGAGAACGCAGCTTAAGACACATAGTTACTTAACATTTATGATATTTGTTCTCTTAATTTTACTTTAGATTCAGCAGCTCACATTCTAGAAAATTAATTCACACACTGTAGCTGGAAATAACCAAAGCTTATACTTTTCAGTGTTTCAGATGAAGACACTTATATAAGTTAAAATAAAATGTTTCTTCTGTGTAGCTATAGAGTAAAAAATATTTGGGATTCCAACTCTGTTTTAGTGTTTTTTTTTATATTACCAGGTATGTGTCAGTGTCCTGGGTCATATGTCTAACTCTGTCTAAGAAAATCCCTTAAGTGATATGCACACAATTATAAAAAAGAAGAACAAAAAGCCCTAGTTTCCGAACCAGGTAAAACTATGTATTTGGGGGTAGGTAAACTATGGCCCACAGGCTAAATCCAGCCCACCCCCTCTTTCGGCATGGCCTGTGAGCTAAGGATGATTTTTTAATTTTTAGGTAGTTGAAAAAAATAAGAATAATACTTCATGACTTATGAAAACTATATGATATTCAACTTTCAGTGTCGATAAATAAAGTGTTATTGGAATGCAGCCACACTCATTCATTTGTATCTTGTATATGGCTATTTTGGTGCTACAACAGTATCACTATGTAGTTGTGGTAGAGACCATTTAGCCCTCAAAGCCTAAAATATTTACTATCTGGCCCTTTATAGAAAAAGTTTGTTGACCTTTGGTGTAGATTGTCTATTTTATTCCATTGACATGAAATATTGCTTAACTAATGGATCAATTCAAAACTATCTACAGAACTAATTGAGATAATAAATACAAAATTAATTCTACCTGATTAGCTGTCCTGACTGTGATACCCACTTCTAAACTGTCCATGTGCAGCAAGCCCTATTAGCGCCCCACCCAGATCTCTCCGACCTTACTATTTCAGTGTGCTATGAAAATCTGTGGGGCAGAGTTTGTCTACTCTGTCCTATAGGGTTGCTATGAGTCGGAATCGACTCGACGGCACTGGGTACTGGGATGATTGACTTCCAGTGACTGGTATCTGCATGTCTGTGTCTAAGGCCTTTTTGCCAGAACTATGAAAGGCTGTTCTGCCCACTCATGTGTGGAAGCCCAGAAATGCCAGGCAATAAACACCTTCCCTGCCCAAGCAGACCTCAACCAATGACTTACAGAATATGGTACTAATTCTGAGGCGTGTTTTTTACACCATTTCCCAATGTTGCTCTCTGAGATTAAGCTCTAGTTGTCCACTGTGGCAGCTAGTTTAATAACGCACCTTTTTTTTTTTTTGGCTGGCTTTCCTTCCTAATATCATTTCTCCACTCCTCTATCAGTAGTTCCTGTACTCCCACCCACCCCTGAAAAAAGTTCTTGCACTGGGATCCTTGTCTCAGGACCTCCTTTGAGAATCCAAACTAAAGCACCACACAACTAGACAACTTTTAGCTTCTATTTTTGGCCACATAGCCTCAAAATATCCTCATTCTCAGACAGCAAGACTCCTTAGTATAAATATCACTGTTATAATTCTGAGTTGTCAGCACTTTTCAACGATGGAGATCGAGTGCATGTAAAGGGTAGAGATCATGATGTAAATCAAAGAAAGACTTGAAACACAACATCAAAAAACTGATGTTCGTAACATCTTCCATATATCTGTACTCTTTACCCATGTCCTAAACACTCCCCAAATTCCACCAAAATTTTCCAATGTATTTCTAAGCCTCTTTGAGGTCACCATATTTTATATCAGGCAATTGAGGTTGAGGAAGGTTAAACCAAATTACCGGTATGCTGTATATTTTCATGGGAGACATATTAGAGGGAAGAAGCTTAAATAAAAGTAATTATAATTTAGATTTGGTATGAAAGGATTTTGAATGGTTTAAATCTAAGTTGCTAAAAAGGCTTCCAGCAAACGGAACAAGTTAGGGAAATCGGCTGGTGTATCATGGTGTTACAAAGACTCAAATTCAAATTTTAAGGTCCTCCACTTACAATCTGTATGATTTTGGGTTAGTTACTTAACCGTTGTGAAACTCAAATTATTCGTCTATAAAACAAGGGATAATGATCAGACTTCATAGTGGTGAGGATTAAATGAGATAATGAGTGCTCAATAAATGATAGCTTTTATCATTTTTATTTTCCTAGGATTTTATTTTTTTATAATTTTTATTGTGCTTTAAGTGAAAGTTTACAAATCAAGTCAGTCTCTCTCACAAAACCTTACATACACCTTGCTACATACTCCCAGTTACTCTCCCCCTAATGAGACAGCCCACTCTCTCCCTCCACTCTCTTTTTCGTGTCCTTTTCGCCAGCTTCTAACCCCCTCTACCCTCTCATCTCCCCTCCAGGCAGGAGATGCCAACATAGTCTCAAGTGTCCACCTGATTCAAGAAGCTCACGCCTCACCAGCATCCCTCTCCAGCCCATTGTCCAGTCCAATCCATGTCTGAAGAGGTGGCTTCGGGAATGGTTCCTGTCCTGGGCCAACAGAAGGTCTGTGGGCCATGACCACCGGGGTCCTTCTAGTCTCGGTCAGACCATTAAGTCTGGTCTTTTTATGAGAATTTGGGGTCTGCATCCACTGCTCTCCTGCTCCCTCAGGGGTTCTCTGTTGTGTTTCCTGTCAGGGCAGTCATCGGTTGTAGCTGGGCACCATCTAGTTCTTCTGGTCTCAGGATGATGTAGTCTCTGGTTCATGTGGCCCTTTCTGTCTCTCGGGCTCGTAATTACCTTGTGTCATTGGTGTTCTTCATTCTCCTTTGATCCAGGTGGGTTGAGACCAATTGATGCATCTTAGATGGCTGCTTGCTAGCATTTAAGACCCCAGACACCACTCTTCAAAGTGGGATGCAGAATGTTTTCTTAATAGATTTTATTATGCCAACTGACTTAGATGTCCCCTGAAACCATGGTCCCCAGACCCCTGCTCCTGCTACACTGGCCTTCGAAGCATTCAGTTTATTCAGAAAACTTCTTTGCTTTTGGTTTACTCCAGTTGTCCTGACCTCCCCTGTATTGTGTGTTGTCTTTCCCTTCACCTAAAGTAGTTCTTATCTACTATCTAATTAGTGGGATTTTATTTTTAAATAAGATCTTGTTTTGGATTAAATTTTGTCTTTTTCCACAGTTACTGCACTCCCACACCACGGAGGGGTTGGTCTCCTGGAAGAAATACTGGTTCATATTTAGTTAAACTTCTTTGTCCTGTACCACAGCTTACAGAATGTCAGGAATTTTGTCTCTCATTAGAAAATATATCTTAAACTGTCTGCTATTTATCAAAAACCAATGGTATTGAAGGAAGAAGTCCAAGATACACTGAAGATATTGGCAAAACACAAGGCTCCAGGAATTGATAGAATACCAATAGAGATGTTTCAAAAAATGAACACAGCACTGAAGGTGCTCATTTGTCTATGCCAAGAAATTTGGAAGACAGCTACCTGGCCAATCAACTGGAAGAGATCCATATTTTTACCTATTCCAAAGGAAGGTGATCCAACAGAATGCGGGAATTATGAAACAATATTGATATCACACGCAAGTAAAATTTTGCTGAAGATAATTCAAAAGTGGTTGCAGCAGTACACTGACATAGAACTGCCAGAAATTTAAGCCAGATTCAAAAGAGGATGTGGAATGAAGGATATCATTGTTGATGTCAGATAGATCTTGGCTGAAATCAGAGAATACCAGAAAGATGTTTACCTGCGTTTTATTGACTATGCAAAGGCATTTGACTGTGGGTCATAACAAATTACGGATAACGTTGCGAAGAATGGGAATTCCAGAACACCTGCGCTCATGAGGAACCTGTACATAGATCAAAAGGCAATCATTCTAACAGAACAAAGGGATACTGCGTGGTTTAAAATTAGGAAAGTTGTGTGTCGGGGTTGTATTCTTTCACCATACTTATTCAATCTGTGTGCTGAGCAAATAATCCGAGAAGCTGGACTATATGAAGAAGAACATGACATCAGGATTAGAGGAAGACTCATTAACAAGCTGCAACATGTAGATGACACAACCTCGCTTGCTGAAAGAGAAAAAGGGTTGAAGCACTTAACTGATGAAGACCAAAGACTACAGCCTTCTATATGGATTACGCCTCAACACAGAGAAAACAAAAATTCTCACAACTGGACCAATAAGCAATATCATGGTAAATGGAGGAAATACTGAAGTTGTCAAGGATTTCATTTTACAGGAATAACTCATTTTATTGTGCTTCACTTTAATGTGCTTTGCATATATTGTGTTTTTTTACAAATTGAAGGTTTGTGGCAACCCTGCATCGAGCAAGACTATCAGTGCCATTTTTCCAACAGCATGTGCTCACTTCATGTCTCTATGTCGCATTTTGGTAATTCTTGCAATATTTCAAACTTTTTCATTATTATTATATCTTTTATGGTGATCTCTGATCAGTGATCTTTGATGTTACTACTGTGAACTTAACCAGTAAATGTTGTGTGTGTTCTGACTGCTCCACTCACTGGCCATTCTCCCATCTTTTTGCCTCTCCTTGGGCCTCCTTTTTCCCTGAGACTCGACAATATTGAAATTAACCCAATTAATTACCCTCTGAGTGTTCAAGTGAAAGGAAGAGTTGCACGTCTCTCAGTTCAAGTCAAAAACTAGAAATGATTAAGCTTAGGGTGAGGAAGACAAGTCGAAAGTCAAGATAGGCCAAAAGGTAGGCCACTTGCACTAAACAGTTAGTCAAGTTGTAAATTTAAGGAAAAGTTCTTCAAGGAAATTAAAAGTACTACTGCAGTGAACACACTACTGATAAACAAAGCCAAACAGCCTTATTGTTGATATGGAGAAAGTTTTAGTGGTCTGAATAGAAGATCAAACTGGCCACAACATTCCCTTAAGCCAAAGCCTAATCCAGAGAAAGGCCCTAACTCTCTTCAATTCTGTGAAGGCTGAGAGAGGCGAGGAAACTGCAGAAGAAAAGTTTGAAGCTGGCAGAGTTTGGTTCATGAGTTTTAGGAAAGAAGCCGTCTCCGTAGCATAAAAGTGCCAGGTGAAGCAGCAAGTGCTGATGTAGAAGCTGCAGCGAGTTACCCAGGAGATCCAGCTGACTGATGGAGGGGGCTGCGCTAGACAACAGGTTTTCAGTGCAGAGGAAACACCCTTCTACTGGAAGAAGATGCCCTCTAGGACTTTCATAGCTAGAGAGGAGAAGCCAATGCCTGGCTTCAAAGCTTCAAAGGACAGGCTGACTCTCTCGTTAGGGGCTTATGCAGCTAGTGAATTTAAGTTGAAACCAATGCTCATTTACCATTCCAAAAATCCTAAGACCCTTAAGAATTATGCTAAATCTACTCTGCCTGTTCTACGTAAATGGAACAACGAAGCCTGGGTGACAGTACATCTGTTTACAGCACAATTTACTGAATATTTTAAGCCCAATGTTGAGAGCTACTGCTTAGAAAAAAAGATTTGTTTCAAAATATGGCTGTTCATTGACAATGCACCCAGTCGCCCAGGAGCTCTGATGGAGATGTACAAGGAGATTAATGTTGTTTTCATGCCTCCTAACACAACATCCATTCTTCAGCCCATGAATAGAGGAGTAATTTCAACTTTCAAGTCTTATTATTTAAGAAATACCCATAGTAAGGCAGTAGCTGCCTCTGTTGGATCTGGTCAAAATAAATTGAAAACCTTCTGGAAAGGATTCATCATTCTAGATGCCATTAAGAACATTCATGATTCATGGAAGGAGGTAAAAATATCAACCTTAAGAGGAGTTTGGGAGCAGTAGATTCCAACCCTCATGGATGACTTGGAGGGGTCAAAGACTTCAGTGAAGGAAGTAACTGGAGATGTGGTGGAAACAGCAAGAGAACTAGAATTAGAAGTGGAGCTTGAAAATATGATTAAAGTGCTGCATACTCATGATAAAACTTTAACGGATGAGGAGTCATTTCTTATGGATGAGCAAAAGAAGTGGTTTCTTGAGTTGGAATCTACTCCTGGTGAAGATGCTGTGAACATTGTTGAAATGACAACAAAGGATTTAGAGGATTACATAACCCTATTTGATAAAGCAGTGGCAGAGTTTGAGAAGGTTGGCTCCAATTTTGAAAGAAGTTCAAATGGGCAAACTGCTATCAAACAGCATCACATGCTACAGAGAAATCTTTTATGAAAGGAAAAATCAATCCACGTGGCAAACTTCATTGTTGTCTTAAGAAATTGCCATGGCCACCCCAACCTTCAGCAACCACTACCCTGATACCCAGTAGCCATCACCATCACAGCAAGACCCTTCACCAGCAAAAAGATTACAACTTACTGAAGGTTCAAATGATGTTTAGCATTTTTTAGCAATAAAGTATTTTTTAATTAATGTATATACATTGTTTTTTTTAGACAATGCTATTGCACACTTAACAGGCTACAATATACTGTAAACATGACTTTTATATGCACTGGGAAACTAAAAAATTTGTGTGACTCGCTTTCTTACAATATTTGCCATATTGCAGTGGTCTGGAACTAAACCCACAATATCTCCAAAGTATGCCTATACTTGGATCCACCCTCAACGCCCATGGAAGCAGCAGACAAGAAATCAAATGATGTATTGCATTGAGTAAACCTGCTGCAAAAGATCTCTTTAAAGTGTTAAAAAGCTAAGATGTCACTTTGAGGACTAAGGGTACCTAACCCAAACCATGGTATTTTCGATTGCCTCATATGCATGCAAAAGCTGGACAATTAATAAGGAAGACAGAAGAATCGATGCCTTTAAATTATGGCGTCAGTGAAGAATATTGAATATACTATGCCAGAAGAAAAGACGAATCTGTCTTGGAAGAAATACAGCCAGAATGCTCCATAGAAGCAAGGATGGGGAGCCTTGGTCTTACGTATTTTGGACACATTATCAGGAGGAACCAGTCCCTGGAGACGGACACCATGCTTGGTAGAGTACCAGAGAAAGAGAAGAAGACCCTTAACAAGATGGATTGACACAGTGGCTGCAACGATGGGCTCAAGCATAGTAATGATTGTGAGGGTGGCTCAGGGCTGGGCTAAAAAGTCCATAATCAGCGTCTCAGTCGTATTGATTTCTTCCTTGTCAGTAGCCCCAGGCGTTCCCTGGTTCCTTGACTTTCCTTTACTTGTAGATGATTCTCACATGACACCTGTTTTCCTCTGTGTGTCTCTTCTTGTCATTAACACAACCAAAGAAAAACCTTGTTTCCAAACAGGATCACATTCACAGGTACATGGAAGACACAATTCTATCCATATCTATATATATATAGTCTTCCCCCCCATCAAGTTTCTACACTTTATTTCTGTTTTGTTGATGTTATACCTGTATTAAAAAAAAAAAAAAACTACCTCATTATTTATTCATTCATTTCTGGTTCCTAATGCTGCTGTAACAGAAATGGCACCAGGGTATTGTTTTAAAGAACAGAAATTTATTTTCTCATAGCTCAGAAGCAACAGCTCTAGGGGAAGCCTCTCTCTGTTGGCTCTGAAGGAAAATCCTTGTCTCATGGTATTTTTTGGTTCCTTGGAGATCTTCATGTGGCACCTATCTCCCCCGGTTTGTGCTTGCTTCTGTGTCTAATCTGGTTTTTTTTTATAACTCAGAAGTGATTAAGTTTAAGACACCCCCCACACACTGATACGGCCTCCTTAACATAATAAGGAAAGCCCTATAACATCCATAGGTATACGGGTAAAGATTCCAACCCATATTTTGGGGGCACAAAATTAAATTCATAACAAGAGGCATTCACACAAATACTTGTGCATGAATATTCATAGCAGCACTATTCACAATAGCCAAAAGGTGAAAACAATCCAAATATCAATCAAGTAATGAATGGATGAAATGTGGTTTATACAGTGGAATGTTATTCAGTCAAAAAGAGATGAAGTTCGTTACGACGTGAATGAATCTCAAAAACATTATGCTAAGTGAAAGAAGCCAGACACAGAAGATCATATATTGTAGGATCTCATTTATATGAAATAGCCAGAATAGGCAAATCCATAGAAATAGAAAGCAAATTTGTGGTTGCCAGGGCAGAGGGAGGGGGGAATTGAGAGTGGTTGCTTAATGAGTGCGGATTTTCTTTTGGGGAGATAAAAATGTTTTGGAACTAGGTGGAGGTGATGGTTGCCCAACATTGTGAATGCACTAAATGCCACTGAATTGTACGCTTAAAATGGTTAATTTTATGTTATGTGAATTTAACATAAATTCATATAACATAATTTAACATTACGTAATTGCATAACATAATTTAACATACCTCAAAAAAAAAGTTAAAAAAAAAACAGCAATAATTCAGATGTGACACCACTTAGTATGGATTCAAGATGTGGGGATGTTAGTAAGGTAGGTTAAAAACCAAAGGGAAAGAACAAAACAAGCTGCACTCCACTGTGATTCTGAAGAAGGGAAAGCCAGTGAAAGCATTTCCTTCTTGCCTTTATTCGGGGGGGGCATGCTCTTTGGCAAATTGCAGGAAATGAAGATGATCCCATTCCCAGTTGTGTCAACCTCTCTGTTGCTCTGAAGGCAATCTTTCTAGACATTGCTGAGCTAGGATTGATGCATACTCTCGGGAATGGTGCAGAGGCAGAGCCCTGCAATGGGGAAGAGCTCGGCATTTAGGGTCAGACTCTTTGGACCACACCCTGATTTTTCAACGAGCTTTATAATTTGAAGCCAATTCTTCACTGACTTCAGTTACAATATCTATAATTACAAATTAAGTCATGATAAAACTTTCAGGTGCTAAAAATCATGTTAAAATTGGGGCTTACTCGTCTTAGTATGGCACCCAAGGCCCTCTGTGATTCAATCCTGACTCTTCCACCATCGTCATCTCTCTCTGCCCTCCATCCAACTCCTGACAGCCTAGATTTCCTCATGAACTGTGTTGTTCCATAGGAAACACTGTTCCTTTTTTTTCCCTAACTAATTTACACTTATCCTTCAAGGCTCAGTTCAGCTGTCATTTCTTCCTAAAAGCTTTCCAGAAACACTCCAGTTGGACTAAGGACTTCTCCCTGATATTTCCATAGCGCTTCATATTAGGTTCAAAAACATATGTGACCCTTGACCCTGAGGGCATGCCTTGTGCCTGGGTCGTCTGTGAACCCCACCCAAGCTTATCACAGGGCCCAGGACAAAGTACTACCAGACTAAACTGAATCATAAATTGAGGGAACTAATACTTGCTTTGACTACTTCACAAGTTGTTGGCAAGCAAAAAAAGAATATTAATGCATGTTAAGGATGTGTGGCAGAATGAACATTTATTTAATGCTTAGTATTTTTCTTTATTCATTTATTGCCCAAGTATTTATCGAACATCAATCATGTGTCTAGGCACTGTGAATATAACATGGAATAAAATAGGCCAAGTCCCTCTCCTCGTGGAATTGACAGCCCAGGAGAAAAACAGATAATATCTGGATCAATAAATAAAAATCATATTATGTGAAGAAGTAATAAACAGTATTAAGAGAAACAGCAATATAAGCAAATACAGACAGATAGGGGCTACTATTTTGAACAAGGTGGTCAGTAAAGCTTATTTGATGAGTGACATTGGGCCTGAAGGAAGTGAGGAAGTAGGCCATTTTACTATTGGTGACAGTGTTCTATACAAATAACACATCAAGTGTGAAAATCCGTGCAGAGACAAAACCACGTTGGACATGTTCAAGGAACAGCAAGGAGCCTGGTGCGGATGGAGGACACTAAGTGAGAGAAAGTCTGGTAGTAAATGAAGTAGAAGTAGTATGGAGACCAGAAGACAAATGAAGTAGAAGTAGTGAGGAGACCAGAAGACATAAGGCCTTAAAAACCAGGGAAAAAATCAGATCTTTATTTTAAATAAGATACAAGTCATTGGAGGGTGAAGATTAGGGAATAGGCATGATCTGATTTATGATTTAGAAGACTTCCTCGGGTAAACTGGACTATATGGGGAGCAAACGTAAAAGCCAGGAATGAGACTATTATAGCCTGGACTATAAAGGTCTGATTTTGGATATATTTTGAAGATAAGGCCAACAGGATGGGTGAGAGAAAAAGATGAGTTAAGGATGATTCCGAGATTCTGAGTAACCAGAAGATTGGAGGTGCAATTCAGGAGATGTGGGAGGCTACAGAGAGAATAGATTTGAGTGAGGGGTAGGTAGGAAATCACAGGTCCAGGTGGGGATACAGTTAATTAATATCATAGCATGATTACATACTGCTGGAAGTTAAGCATCAGAGAGTTAAAAAAAAAATCATGTAGGAGAGAGGGGCAAATTGCTGGAGTGATGTCCATGAGATGACAAGAGACGATAAGATCAGTGTAAAAATGGGGCTGCAGGCCTTGGACAGGGGCGTGAACAATACTAGACATTGCACTAGGGGCTTAAACCAGTTGCCACCAAGTCAATTTCAATTCATGGCAACCGCACTTGTGTCAGAGTAGAACTGTGTTCCATAAAGTTTTCAATGGCTGATTTTTCAGAAGTAGATTGCCAGGGCTTTTGTGCAAGGCACCTCCGGGTGGACTCGAACCACCAAACTTTATCTTAGCAGTCGAGCACCTCAACCATTTGCACTATCCAGGAACTCCAATATTGCACTAATATAAGGCTTTATTAGATAAATTTTTTGTTAACAAGATCTATGAATATTCAGCTGTTGTATTCTTTGTGGGCTAACTATATTTTCCAGTTGAACTAGTTCAATGAATTAAAATGTCTAAGAGGCCACAGCAATGACTCGGGGCATATTGGATTTGTGTTCCCCTTGGAGTCATCCGCAGGCACCAAACTGCAAATTTAAATATCATCTGGCCTTTTCAGGGTTATACTCATATCTATGGTCTGCTTATCCTCAAACTGAAGGTAAGACAGGCATTTTTGTTGTTAGGTGCTGTCTAGTTTGTTTTCACTCATAGTGACCCTATGTACAACAGAACAAAACACTGCCCGGTCCTGCGCCATCCTCACAATCGTTGTTACGCTTTAGCCTATTGTTGCAGCCACTGTGTCAATCCATTTAATTGAGGGTCTTCCTCTTTTTCGCTAACCCTCTACTTTGCCAAGCATGGTGTCCTTCTTCAGGGACTGATAGATAGGCATTATATCCCCCATTTTACAGATGAAAAAATGGAAGCCCAAGATTCCAAAGAGCTTACCCAAAGTCACATAGTTAGTTAGTGACAGAGTTAGGACTAGAACCCAAGTTTCAGTTTCACACTCCAGGACTCTTTCTAAGAATTGAGATCTCAGGCATATTTTGTACCTGCCTTCTTGACCTTCTCCCTGGCCCTGAGAAGACTTATACACAGTTGCAAAGGAGCAATTCCTGAGCTACTTGGTGTCTCAATTCACTGATTTCTCCTGCTTTCTTTTCTTCATCATTCTCATTCTCGGCATAATAGAAAAAGCTTGTAAAATTATTTAAGGAAATCAATTAATTATGGGAAGAAAGAACTGGCTTCCTGTCAGGATGCACAAGGAAGACCTTTTTCTCCTGCCCAGGAAAGAAAACAAACCTGTTGCCATGGTTCTGTGATTTCTTGACTTAATGCTCCTGGTCCTCACCCAAGGGATTTAAGGGGGATTGTTTCTCTCAGCAGTTTAGATAAGCAGAAAAGCTTCGACATATTTACTTATGGGATATACTGCAGATTTTGCCTTTCTTTTCTGCCTCCCTCTCCTTTTCTCTATTTTCCAAGTGTACTTAAATGAGGTTGCATAATTCATACTATCAAATTTGGCAAAAACAAATAGATGAGACAAAAAGGATGGAGGGAAAATAAAGGAATGCAGACTGGATGATTCTGAACATTAGACATAAGGCTATAAAGCCCTACATATCTTCTAGAGGCAGCCTGCACAATTGGCTCTGAGCTTCTTAGCAGCCAAAGCAAAGGTGAAAACATGATCAATACACATTCCCAATGTCCATGAGATTATAACAAACCAATTACTCAGAAATGTAACTGTTTCTGCAACAATATGTAAGAGAAATTTGTCCCACAGGCCATTAAAAGAGGACATTGGGAAAGAGAGTGAATGGAGTCCTCAAAATATTCTTGCAGTGAGTGCAGCAATGTTTCTTAAGACTATTCTTTAAAAAGTTTAAATGTATAAGGCTTTACATGTGCTCAGTTCGGTAACAGTAATTCCATGAAGAGACGTTGCAAACTGATCCAGGTAAACAGACTTTTCGTAGTCTGGTTTGATGTGGTCTCAAACATTTTGGTCTCAGGACCATTTTACACTCTTAAAAATTGAGGGCTCCAGGCTCATGTTGGAGGTGGGGCCAAGACGGCAAACTAGCCAGTAGCTTCCGTGGATCCCTCTTACAACAAAGACCCGAAAAAACAAGTGAATTGATTATATATATGACAAGCTAGAGTCCCTGAGCATCAAAGGCAAAATTAAGGACTCAGTCTGAGCGACTGGGGGGGAAGAGGCACTGCAGAAGCAGCAGTGAGTCACCAAGCCCACACTGCACCTCAGCTTCGATTCCTTGGGGCCGTTCTTTGGCCTGACTGTGGCAGGGCTGATGGTAGTTCCCTGAGACGCAGCAGCTCCAGCCAAAGAAGGCAAGCAGAGTGGTGCACCCCTGACCCTGTGGCGTGTCTACAATGGGGCTGGCTGCGGCATATAGGAAGTGACTGCTTCAGCGAACGAAGGCAACTTAAGTGCCAGTACACTGATCCCTGGCGTGACGGCCACAGGACTAGCTGCAGAGTTTAGGACACAGCTGCTTCAGTGAAAGAAGGCAAGCACAGGATGCAGCACTAACCCCCTGGAGCAATCTCAGCAGGGACCCAGCCAGAGCACACAGGTTACACACTCCTCTGGAATCTGAGATAAAACAGTGCTCTGGACACAAGATAAGTGATTTTATCTAATTTACAGCACACGTGGAATTAATAGCTCCCTCTTTTGAAAGAACTCTCTCCTATCTATCTGATCTCTCCCCCCTCTGCCCCAGCTGGCTTGGTTAACAGTTGATTTCCCTGGGCCTGAGACAGAATGTGCTGCACTCTCTGAGCCATACTCCTGGCCTGGGAAAAGGAACAAATTAACAAATGCGGGTAAAAATACTCTGCAGGCTCCCCTAATCTGGAAGCTCAGGGCAGAAGCAGCTCCAGTCCAGGCATAAGCGACCCACAGACTTTTTGAAATCCTAGAGGAAATGGGCAAATTCCTAGAGACACACTACATACCCAAACTAACACAAACAGAGACAGGACAACTAAATAAACCTTTCAAAAAAATAATTCACCATGACCAAGTGGGATTCATACCAGGTATGCAGGGATGGTTCAACATTAGAAAAACAATCAGTACAATCCATCACATAAATAAAACAAAGGACAAGAACCACATGATCTTATCAATTGATGCAGAAAAGGCATTTGACAAAGTCCAACACCCATTCATGATAAAAACTCTCAGCAAAATTGGAATAGAAGGAAAATTCCTAAACATTATAAAGTCAAGAGCCAACATCATCCTAAATGAAGAGACATTGAAAGTATTCCCATTGAGAACAGGAACCAGACAAGGATGCCCTTTATCACCACTCTTATTCAACATTGTACTGGAGGTCCTAGCCAGAGGTATAAGTCTAGATAAAGAAGTAAAGTGCATCCAAATTGGCAAAGAAGAAGTAAAAGTATCTCTCTTTGCAGATGACATGATCTTATACACAGAAAAATCTAACGAATCTTTAAGAAAACTACTGAAATTAATAGACTAGGTCAGCAGAGTTGCAGGATACAAGATAAAAAAGATAAACATACATAAATTGGTTGGGTTTCTCTACATCAGCAAAGAGAGCAATGAAGAGGAAATCACTGAATCAATACCATTTACAATAGCCCCTAAGTAAATAAATTTAACCAAAGACGTAAAAGACCTATACAAAGGAAACTACAAGACACTACTGCGAGAAACCAAAAGAGACCTTCATATGTGGAACAACATACCCTGCTCATGGATAGGAAGAGTCAACATTGTAAAAATGTCTATTTTACCCAAAGCGATCTATAGATAAAATGCAATCCCGATCCAAACACCAGTTGCATTTTTTAATGAGAGCCAGAAACAAATCACCAACTTCGTATGGAAGGGAAAGAGGCCCTAGATAATTAAAGCATCACTGAAAAAGAAGAACAAAGTGGGAGGCCTCACACTACCTGACTTTAGAACATATTATACTGCCACAGTAGTCAAAACAACCTGGTACCGCTACAACAACAGATACATAGACCAATGGAACAGAATTGAGAATCCAGACATAAATCCACCCACACATGAGCAACTGATATTTGATAAATGCCCAAAGTCAGTTAAATCGGGGAGAGACAGTCTGTTTAACAAACGGCTCTGGCATAATTGGATATCCATCTGCAAAAAAAATTAAAAAGACCCATACCTCACACCATGCACAAAAACCAACTTAAAATGGACCAAAAACCTAAAAAGATAAAGTTCAAGAAGAAAAAAATAGGAACAATGCTAGGAGCCCTAATGCATGGCATAAACAGTATACAAAACATTACTAGAACTGCAAAAACAGTAAAAGAGAAATTAGATAAATGGGAAGCTCCTAAAAGTCAAACACCTATGCTCATCCAAAGACTTCATCAAAAGAGTAAAAAGATTACCTACACACTGGGAAAAAGTTTTTAGCCATGACATCGCTGATCAGCAACTGATCTCTAATATCTACATGTTACTGAAAAAAATCAAATACAAAAAGACAAATAACCCAAATAAAAAATGGGCAAAGGATATGAATAGGCACTTCACTAAAGAAGACATTCAGGTAGCTAACAGATACATGAGGAAATGCTCACCTTCATTAGCCATTAGAGAAATGCAAATCAAAACTGCAATGAGATTCCATCTCACTCCAACAAGGCTGGCATTAATCCAAATAACACAGAATAATAAATGTTGGAGAGGTTGTGGAGAGACTGGAACACTTCTACACTGCTGGTGGGAATGTCAAATGGTACAACCACTTTGGAATCGATTTGGCACTTCCTTAAAAAGCTAGAAATAGAACTACCATACAATCCAGCAATCCCACTCCTTGGAATATATCCTAGAGAAGTAAGAGCTGGCACATGGACAGATGTATGCACACCCATGTTCATTGCAGCACTGTTTACAATAGCAAAAAGGTGGCAGCAACCAAGGTGCCCATCAATGGATGAATGGATAAATAAATTATGGTATATTCGCACAATGGAATACTATGCATTGATAAGAGCAATGATGAATCTGTGAAACATTTCATAACATGTTGGAACCTGGAAGTCATTATGCTGAGTGAAATTGGTCGGATGCAAAAGGACAAATATTGTATGAGACCACTATTATAAGAACTCAAAAAAATAGTCTAAATAGAGAAGAAAATATTCTTTGATGGTTAAGGGGGGGGAGGGAGAGAGGGAGGGAAAGGGGGACTCACTAATTAGATAGTAGACAAGAACTAATTTAGGTGAAGGAATGGACAACACACAATACAGGAGAGGTCAGCACAACTGGACAATACCAAAAGCAGTTTCCTGAATAAACTGAACGGTTCAAAGGTAGAGTACCATCGGCCAGGGTTTGGGGACCATAGTTTCAGGGGACATCTAGGTCAACTGGCATAATAAAAACTAATAAGAAAACATTCTGCATTCCATTTTGGAGAGTGTCGTCTGGGGTCTTAAACGCTAGCAAGCAGCCACCTAAGATGCAACAATTTGTCTCAACCCGCCTTGATCAAAGGATTATGAAGAACACCAAAGACACAAGGTAAGTACGAGCCCAAGAGTCAGAATGGACCACATAAATCAAAGACTACATCAACTTGAGACCAGAAGAACTAGATAGTTTCCAGCTACCACCGATGACTGCTATGACAGGGAGCACAACAGAGAATCCCTGAGGGAGCAGGAGATCAGTGGGATGCAGACCTCAAATTCTAGTAAAAAGACCAGACTTAATGGTCTGACCGAGATCAGAGGCATGCCGGAGGTCATGGTCCCCAGACCTTCTGTTAACCCAAGACAGGAACCGTTCTTGAAGCCAACTCTCCAGACAAGAATTGGACTGGACTACAAGACAGAAAATGATACTGGTGAGGAATGAAAGTTTGTAAGTGAAAGTTTACACATCAAGTCAATCTCTCATGCAAAACCTTATATATACTTTGCTGATCTCACATACATAAATCTTTAAAAGAGCAGAATACTCAAAGCAGATGTATTTTACTAATTAAAATAAGCTACTTTTTGGTTCAAAGAAGACTTTGGGGCATAGTTTTGGTTTAAGGTTTTGCGGTGGATTAATTACCTTTGTGTGTGGCCTTTCTAGCCATGGTCTTGTAACTCCCACCCAGGTGATTGTGTGATAGAGTAATTGTAGCCTACCAAGGGGATTGGTCAGTTTTGCCTTAAAAGATGGCCAATTCCAGAACAAAGGGGAGAGCCCACCACCACCAAAGAAGGAGAGACCCACAGCAGAAACCAGCAACAGAGACCTGCAGGAAACGGCTCAGTGGGCTGCCCGGCCCAAGGAGCGAGAATCTGAGTGCCTTTGGGCAGAGACTGAGGGCCAGGGAGAATTCTACGCCTGATCCACGAATTCGGGACTTGCCAGCCTCCACAACCGCATGAGCTATTTCTTTTATATGGTTCCTGAGTTCTGTGAGACTTGCAGGGAATTAGAGAACCCAAGGACAGGAGGGAGAGTATGGAGGCAAGAGAGAGTAGTTGATGTTAGAGATGATGGAGTGGTACAGTGGCTTGGAAAAGTTAGACATTTGGGACATCTTAACCTCTGCCTCATAGGGACCAGCTTTGTGCTGATTCTTATAAAAGAAATGATTTGTTTAGGTTTAAAGTTTACAGATTATCTCTGGGCAATAGTTTCGGGACTCATCCAACCTCAATGGCTCCAGAAAGTCTGGAGTCTACAGAGAATTTGAAATTCTATTCTGCATCCTTCCTCCCTACCTTTTTTAAAATCAGGATTCTTCTATAGAGTCTGAGCAAAATGTTCAGCAGTGGTAGCTGGGCACCATCCAGTTCTGGTCTCATGGCAAAGGAGGCAGTTGTTCATGGAGGCAACCAGAGATAGTTCTATTTCTTCTTCCAATTCCTGGCTCTCCTTCTTGCTCTGTTGCTTCAGGTGGATAAAGACTAACCATTGTACCTTCAATGGCCACTTGCTAGCTTTTAAGACCCTAGTCACTGAGCAATAAACTAGGAGGTAGAACAGGTGTACTGAGAAACAATATTAGGCCAGCTGACTGAAATGTCTTTCAAAACCATGGCCTTAAACCTCCAAAGGAAGAAAAGAAATCTCATGAGGTATTTGATTGTACATAAGCAGCCTCAACAGCTGTTTTTTTTTTTTTTTTCTTAACCTTTCTAAGGGTCAATGCCCTGGATTTTTCAACTTTTTAAAAAAATTTTTATTGTGCTTTAAGTGAAAGTTTACAAATCAAGTCAGTCTCTCATGTGAAAATTTATATGTGCCTCGCTATATACTCCTAGTTGCTCTCCCCCTAATGAGACAGCACATTCCTTCCCTCCACTCTGTGTTTCTGTGTCCATTCAACCAGCGTTTGTCCTCCTCTGCCTTCTCATCTCCCCTCCAGACAGAAGTTGCCCATATAGTCTCACGTGTCTACTTGAGCTAAGAAGCTCACTCCTCACCAGTGTCATTTTCTGTCTTATAGTAAGTCCAGTCCCTGTCTGAAGAGTAGGCTTCAGGAATGGTTCCAGTCTTGGGCTAACAGAAGGTCCGAGGGCCATGACGTCTGTGGTCCCTCCAGTCTCGGTCAGACCATTAAGTCTGGTCTTTTTACTAGAATTTGAGTTCTGCATCCCACTTTGCTCCTGCTCCACCAGGGATTCTCTGTTGTGTTTCTTTCAGGACAGTCATTGGTGGTAGCCGGGTATCGTCTAGCTCTTCCAATCTCAGGCTGATGGCATCTGTGATTTGTGTGGCCCTTTGTGTCTCTTGGACTCTTATTTTCCTTCTGTCTTTTGTGTTCTTCATTCTCCTTTGCTCCCGATTTGCTTACTTTGGATCCATCATCAGAAGGGACAGACTGCTGAGAAAGACATCATGTAAGGGCCATCAAAGGCAATGGAAAACCTCAATGAGATGGACTGACACAGTGGTCACAACAAAGGACTCAAATATACCAATGAACATGAAGATGGTGCAGGACTGGGCAATATTTTGTTCTGTTATACTTGGGGTCCCGTCAATTCCTGGAGCCTTGTTTTTCACCAGAGCCTTCAGAGCAGCCTGGACTTCTTCCTTCAGTATCATCGGTTCCTGATCATATGCTGCCTCTTGAAATGGTTGAACATCGACTAATTCCCTTTGGTATAATGACTCTGTATATTCCTTCTGTCTTCTTTTGATGCATCCTATGTCATTTAATATTTTCCCCACAGAATCCTGCATTATTGCAACTCGAAGCTTGAATTTTTTCTTCAGTTCTGTCAGCTTGAGAGACACCGAACGTGCTCTTCCTTTTTGATTTTCTATCTCTGGCCCTTTGCACATGTCATTATAATACCTTGTCTTTTTGAGCCACCCTTTGAAATTTTCTGTTCAGCTCTTTTACTTCATCATTTCTTCCTTTTGCTTGAGGTGTTTGACATTTGTGAGTAAGTTTCAGAGTCTTCTCTGACATCCATCTTGGTTTTTTCTTTCTTTCCTCTCTTTTCAATGACCTCTTGCTTTCTTCATGGATGATGTCCTTGATGTCATTCCACAACTCACCTGGTCTTCGGTAACTAGTGTTCAATGTGTTAAATCTATTCTTGAGATGGCCTCTAAACTCAGGTGGGATATACTCAAGGTCATATTTTGGCTCTTGTGGATTTGCTCTGATCTTCTTCAATTTCAGCTTGAACTTGCTTAAGAGCAATTGATGATCTGTTTCACGGTTGGCCCCTGGCCTTGTTCTGACTGATGATATTGAGCTTTTCCATCGTCTCTTTCCACAGATGTAGTCAATTTGTTTCCTGTGTGTTCCATCTGGCAAGGTCCATGTGTATAGTCACCATTTATGTTGGTGAAAGAAGGTATTTGCAATGAAGAACTCATTGGTCTTGCAAAATTCTATCATTCGATCTGTGGCATTTTTTCTATCACCAAGACCACATTTTCCAACTACCAATCCTTCTTCTTTGTTTCTAACTTTCACATACAAATCACCAGTAATTATCAATGCATCGTGATTGCATGTTCGATCAATTTCAGACTGCAGCAGCTGATAAAAATCTTCAATTTCTTCATCTTTGGCCTTAGCGGTTGGTGCTTAAATTTGAATAATAGTCGTATTAACTGGTCTCCCTTGTAGGTGTATGGATAGTATCCTACCACTGCCAGCGTGGCACTTCAGGATAGATCTTGAAATGTTTTTTTTGACCATGAATGCAGCACCATTCCTCTTCAAGTTGTCATTCCCAGCATAGTGGACTATATGATTGTCTGATTTAAAATGGCCAATCCCAGTTCATTTCAGCTCACTAATGCCTAGGGTATCGATGTTTATGCTTTCCATTTCATTTTTGACAATTTCCAATTTTTCTAGGTTCACACTTCATACATTCCAGGTTCCAATTATTAATGGATGTTTGCAGCTGTTTCTTCTCATTTGAGTTGTGCCACATCAACAGTTTCTTTCAACAAAGGGATGCAGAGCTGGAGGTGGTCACTAGTCTATGCCAAGAAATACAGAAGACAGCTTTCTGGCCAACTGACTGGAAAAGATCCATATTTATGCCTGTTCCCAAGAAAGGCGATCCAATCGAATGTGGAAATTATAGAACAATATCATCAATATCACACGCAATATCAGTATCACACGCAAACAAAATTTGCTGAAGATCATTCAAAAATGGCTGTAGCAGTATATCGACAGGGAACTGCCAGAAATTCAGGCCAGTTTCAGAAGAGGACGTGGAACCAGGGATATCATTGCTGATGTCAGATGGATCCTGGATAAAAGCAGAGAATATCAGAAGGATGTTTACCTGTGTTTTATTGGCTATACAAAGACATTCAACTGTGTGGATCATAACAAATTATGGATAATGTTGCAAAGAATGGGAATTCCAGAACACTTAATTGTGCTCATGAGGAACCTTTACATAGATCAGGAGGCAGTTGTTCGGACAGAACAAGGGGATACTCATTGGTTTAAAGTCAGGAAAGGTTTGCATCAGGGTTGTATCCTTTCACCATACCTATTCCATCTGTATGCTGGACTATATGAAGAATGGGGCATCAGGATTGGAGGAAGACTCATTAACAACCTGCATTATGCAGATGACACAACCTTGCTTGCCAAAAGTGAAAAGGACTTGAAGCACTTCCTAATGAAGATCAAAGACCACAGCCTTCAGTATGGCTTTCACCTCAACATAAAGAAAACAAAAATCCTCACAACTGGACCAATGAGCAAGGTCATGATAAACAGAGAAAAAATTGAAGTTGTCAAGGATTTCATTTTATTTGGATCCACAATCAACACCTGTGGAAGCAGCAATCAAGAAATCAAATGACACATTACATTGGGTAAATCTGCTGCAAAGGATCTCTTTAAAGCAGGGATGTCACCTTGAAGACTAAGGTGCGCCTGATCCAGGCCATGGTATTTTGAATTGCATCACATCCATGTGAAAGCTGGACAGTGAATAAGGAAGGCTGAAGAAGAATTCATGCCTTTGAATTGTGGTGTTGGTGAAGAATATTGAATATACCAGGGACTGCCAAAGGAGTGAACAAATTTGTCTTGGAAGAAGTACAACCAGAATGCTCCTTAGAAGCAACAATGGCGAGACTGCGTCTTACATAATTTGAACATGTTGTCAGGAGAGATCAGTCCCTGGAGAAGGATATTATGCTTGGCAAGGTATAGGGTCAGCGGAAAAGAGGAAGACCCTCAATGAGGTGGATTGACACGGTGGCTTCAACGATGAGCTCAAGCATAGCAAAGATTGTAAGGATGGCTCAGGACCGGGCAGTGCTTCATTGTGTTGTGCATAGGGTCTCTATGAGTCGGAACCAACTCAACGGCACCTAACAACAACAACATACTTGGGATGGCCAGGAGACAGCCAACTGCAGGGCAACTAACAACTGTGATAACAGCATATGAAGAAAATCTGGCTTCACACAGGTACATAGTCGGAAAAGGAAGGCGTACTTTAAAAGTCTTTCCTGATAATTGTGAATATTTCTCTTTGATACTACACTGAAATTTGACAAATGGCTGTTTCTTAAAGGCTAGTTGCAATGGAACTCTGGTGGCACAGTGGTTAAGAGCTCGGCTGCTAACCTTTGGGTTAGCAGTTCAAGTCCACCCATCCCACCTTCGATATCCTATGGGGCAGTTCAGCTCTGTCCTATAAGATTGCTATGTGTCGGAATAGACCCGACGGCAAAGGGTTTGGTTTGGTTTTTAGTTGCAATGTAGAATCTAAAACTTTATCAATGAACTTTTCATATGCTGTTACGTTACCATCCATTGCTCTACTTTGAATGGATCTCCTACCCATGCATGATGTTATAACATTATGTGTTGGTCATTTGGAAATACTGGTTCAGTAAGTTATGCAGATCTTCTAAATGTTGATACATTTAATTATACCACATCAAGAAATCACATTCATTAATATCACCACCAGCTCATTAGAAAAGTCTTTAAGTATTGGGAGGCTGTCAAGCTCACAATAACAGATTCAGGTTTTCCAAAATTCTAATTTTCAGCTGAAAGCTCAATTTTTTCATTGGCAATAAATACTATCAGTTATTTCCTTGAAGTGACAGCCTCGCTTTGTTATCTTGAAGAAAATGTCTGTCAAATACCCCAATCTGAATAATCAGAGTTTGTGTGTCAGTTGTTCCATCAAGTAAAACCAGTGTTAAAAAAAAGAGGCTAGTTCAGCTCACAACTCAATTGCACCATTGCTTTCCTTGAGACAACCATCATGCTCCTATGTGCAGTGGACGTGCTTTATGCATACTTATCATTTCATCACACAGAGTATTATTACTCAAGTATTGAGATTTAATAACTGTGATTGAGTGGCAGTGAAGAATACAATGACTACTAGTACAGTTAGTGCCACTGCCTTGACTACTACTAGGGTGCTAGAAATTTAATCAACCATTGCTCTTGCACCATTAATGTAAATGGCAACACGGTGCAAAAGTCAAATAATGTCTTAGAATTATTATGCAAATAGTATTGACCTTGTGAACCCCCTGGAAAGATCACTGTAGAGCACTCTTTTACAACTGCTGATCTAGAAGAGAGGATAGGTTGCTGTTCACCAGGTAATTATAAATTTTTAGGAAAATTCTTTCAGGATTTGAATAGTACAGTATAATGGGTTTTTGAAATTAAACTTTTTAATTTTTATTTTGAGACCATTGTAGATTCACATGTAGTTGTAAGAAATAATAGGAAAAGATCCTATGTACCCTTTACCCAGTTTCTCCCGATGGTAACATCTGGTATTGTCACAGTTTTTTTCATTTTAGCCATTCTGATAGGTGTGTAGTTAATGGATAATATGTTGAACAATTTTTCATGTACTTATTAGACATCTGTATATCCTCTTTGGTGAAATGTCTCTTCAGGTCTTTTGCCCATCTTATAATTGAAACACACGCTGGTTCCACCAGGCAGGGGATGGAAGATAAGCTACCCTGGCAGGGGAATTGGATCACTTCCACCTACTTTTGTGGACAAGGGATGGAAGATCACCTCCCTGTTTGGTTAATCGTCACCACCCAGCAGGGGAAAGGGAGTGCACTGCCTTCTTCCTGTGGGCTTGGGGGTTGGGCGAGGTTGAATATCAGCTCCCTGAGTAGGGTGGATATTGCCCAAGAAAGGTTTTTTGTTGCTAGGTCTCCCTTTTCCCAGTCCTTTGGCTACAGGGAGCAGGCTTTCTTGGAGCTTTTTTTTTTTTTTTCCTTGTCTGTGCCCATTGACATTCCAGGTTGCAGGCTTCTGTTTGGGATATATGCGGGACAATGAAGAAACCCAGGGAATCATCACTGTGTCATTTCTCAAGTCCACAGATCCTTAGGGAGCCTGTCTTCTTTCCACCTTTCAGAGTTTTCCTATGCTTGTTTGTTGTGTTATGTACCAGGTGTTTTAGCTGTCAATATACTGAAATATGAATTACAAATGTTCCCTGGCGCCTACCAATTTACATGCCCTGTTAATCAGTTGTCCTTTACTCCCCTTTCCTTGTTAAGCTTTTTTAGAGGCAGTTCCCCAACAAAGAGCTTTAAATGTTTTTAATAAACCTGCAGAAAAGTGCACATATCATAAGGGTACAGCTCTGTGAATTTTTACAAACTGAGCTCATTCATGGAATCAGCTGCTAGATCAAGAAACAAAATATGACCAGCACCAAAAGGCCCCCATTCCTACCCACTTCTAGTCATTGCTTCCCAAGGGTAACCACTACCCTGTATTCTAATAATATAGATTAGTTTTGCTTATTCTCTTTTGTCTCTGGATTTTTTTTTATGTCGTTGTTCAACACTATCTTTGTGAGGTCCCTCTGTTCTGTTCTGTCATGGATAGTTGTAATTTCTTCATTCTCATTGCTGTATAGTATTCCATCATATGACTTGTCGCTGTTGTTAATTGCTCTGATTCATGGCAACATTGTCTGCTCTTGCTCCATCTTCATGGCCGTTCGTATGTTTGAGTCCATTGTTATGACTATTGTGTCAATCCATCTCATTGAGGGCTTCTCTCCTTTTCACTGACCCTCTACTTTACCAAACAGGATATCTTTTTCTAGAGATTGGTCTTTCCTGAAGATATATCCAAAGTAAGCGAGGTGAAAGCTTGCCAACTTTGCTTCTGGTTGTGTTTTTTCTAAGACTGCCTTGTTCATTCCTCTGGCAGCCCACAGTGTATTCAACATTCTTTAACAACACTACAATTCAAATACATCTATTCTTCTTCTGTCTTCCTCATTCATTGTCCAGCTTGTGTAAGCATATGAAGTAATTAAAAAGACAATGGCTTGGGTCAGGCACATCTTAGTCATTAAAGTGACATCTTTGCTTTTGAAAATTCTAAAGAGGTCTTTTGCAGTAGATTTGCCCAATTCAATAAGTCGTTTGATTTCTTGACTGCTGCTTCCATGGACATTGATTGTTGATCCAAGTAGAATGAAATCGTTTACAACTTCAATTTTTTCTCAGTACAGTTGTGAAGATTTTCATTTTCTTCACATTCAGGCATAATCCATACTGAAGACTCTAGTCCTGACCTTCATCAGTATGTGCTTCAATTCATCTTCATTTTCAGCAAGTAAGGTTGTGTCATTTGCATATCTCAGGTTGTTAATTAGTCTTCCTTCAATCCTGATACCATGTTCCTCTTCATATAGTCCAGTTTTCAGTTATTTGTTCAGCATACAGATTAAATAAGTAAGGTGGAAAGATACAAACCCTGCTGCACACCTTTCAATTTTTTAAACCATTTAGTAACCCCTTGTTCTGTTAGAATGACTGCCTCTTGGTCCATGTATAGGATACATCTGAGGACAGTTATGTGTTCTGGAATTCTCATTGTTTGTAATGTTATCCAAAATTTATGATCTACAGTCAAATGCCTCTATGTAAATGATAAAACTCAGCTAAATGTCTTTCTGGTATTCTCTGATTTCAGCCATTGTATGATTATACCACAATTAACATATCATTCTACCCTTGATGAGCATTTGGGTGTTTTCTAGTTTCCAACTATTGTGAGTATGCCACCATGAACATTTGTGAACTTGCATTTCTGTTGAGTATGTATCCAGGAATGAAATCACTGTGTGAGAGTGTATGCATATATTCAGGTTTAGTAGATACAGCCAAAGAGTTTTCCAAAAGTGTTCTGCAAATTTACACTCCCATCAGCAATGTTGGAGAGTTCTGGTTGTTCCACATCCTCATCAATACTTGGTGTATTTTGTGTTTTTTATTTTAGTCATTCTGAAGAGTGTAGAGGCATTGCATTGTAGTATTAATTTACATTTCCCTGATGACTTTGGAAGTTGATCTCCTTTTGATGTTTACTGACTTTTTGGTTATCATCTCTTGTGAAGTGTCTCTTCAAGTCTTTTGCCCATTTTTCTACTGGTTGTGTTTTTTTAGAAATGTATGGGAAGTCTATATAAACAAAGTAGGAGTCTTTTGAATATATATACTGTAAATATTGTCTCCCAGGCTATGGCTTGGTTTTCACTCTCATAATGGTGGCTTTTGATGTACAAATGTTCTTAATTTTAATATAATTCCAATTTATCATTTTTTCCTTTATGGTACATGCTTTTTGTATCCTTCTTAATAAGTTGGAGACTCCTTTTTTTTTTTAATGTATTCTCCTTGTTGGAGCAACAGTTGCTCAAAAAGGAGGGAGGTGGGAGAAGAGGAAGTGTGTGAAGCTGGGTGAAGTGGTATTCAAGCTCAGCCTTACATTATCCTTGAAGCCATGGACAGCTCTATCACTAGGAATTTTGTGCTAAAATCAACTTAGCTTTGTGCTACTTTGCTCAACTTCATCCCCACCCATGGTGATTTTGCCTTCTAAGGGCAGTGTTGCTGTTCCACTTGAATCCTATTGATCTTCTCCATCCTCATTTTATCAGACCTGTTTGTATATATCTAAACTTCTGATTCTGTACAGCGCTCTAGAGTTCTTTTCTATTGCGTTTCTGAGCCAATCACAGGATGCATGGCTGTTGTATAATGCCCTTGGCCATGCCCTTGAAATTAGGACAACTTTGTGCATCCCATGTGATTAAGGACTTTGGGTGTGCTATTTAATTGCACAAGTTTACATATTTAATGTTAGCTCCAGGCCAGGCAGACACCTCCATACACATATTTCTGTTGTGTTGCTTTTTAGGTTTTCTTTTTATTGTTTACAAAAGAGCATAAGCAGGTCTCTTAAGCTAAACTTTGGATATGAACAGTTCTAGAAATTCCATTTGATGTATCAGTCTAATTAGAGAAGATGGAAAAGCACTATGGTAATATTTCAGTAATTATGATTAAATATTAAGAGCTCCCAACTTATCAATGATCCTTAGCAAAAAGCTAAATGTTTACAACAAGATGGAAATTAAAGAACAAATTCACAAAAAAGGGATAAAGAAAGAAAGAAGAGAAAGGGAGGGACTAGAAGAATAGTACCAAACTTAAATTGGATTCTAAAAGATCATTTTAAAATCAGGTGTTTGGAAATTGGAGTGTAATTTAACTTAAAGGAAAAAAGTTAAACAAAGTAGTGCAATGTCCAGGGTAGCTTACAAAAATTTACTTAACCCATAATATAGCAGCTATAGTACCTTATAGTATCTTGCTCTTGGTTCCAAGTAGCCCTGAGGTGTCCATGTGGGATAATGATTTTAACTTTACCCAAAGACTTTGGTCTTTATTCTTGGTTCCTGAGAGACAACCTGTAAAGTCTTGGAATCTCCCCATTGATTGAAGTGTCTTTGATTATGTCTCCAGACCACACCTGAGGGTTTATGCTAATGAGGTACCTCCTGGGTGGGGGCTGGCCAGGCCAGGAAGATCCAACATATGATATCAGTCTGACCTCATGGAGACTGAAGGTTGAGTTCAATCAATCATGCCTACATAATGAATAAAGGGCATCCTGATTGGTGAAAGACATCAATGCATGTAGAAGGGTAGTGCATCCCTTTTTGGGACATGGGAGCTTCACATTGGGAACCCTCCCAGATCTTGTCCTATGCGTCTCTTCATTTGTATCCATTTTGTTATAATAAAAGTATAATCGTAAAAATAGAATCTTTCTGAGTTCTGTGAGTTGTTCTAGTGAATTATTGAACCTGAGGGGGTAGTGGGAGTCAGCACGTCAGAAGTGAGGAGAGCTCTAGGGGCCCTTGAGTATATGGCTGATATATTGAGGGAGTAGAAGGAACCCCTAAACTTGCAGTCAGCAGGTTGGAAGTGAAGGTATTGTGGGAACTTCCAAACTTGCACCTGGTGTCTGAGGTCTTGGGCAGACTTGTCAGTCCAGAGGACTCTGCCCTTTTAATTTGTGAGATTTGACCTAGCTCTGGTGGTTAGGATCAGAGAAAGAAATACTGGACGTACAGCTGGGAATAGAATTGAATTGATTGATTTCCCTCGGTTGGTGTCAGAATGAGAAGTGGATAGATTGCAATTGGTACATTACAGTTCATAGTCTAGTCCTTGAGCCTAAACTCATCTAAGCTCAGTACCAGAGTTTGAGCTTCATATGGGCCTGAACACAGAGAATGTTGAGCTCTGAAAGGGGAGGGGATGGTAAATACAACTCCATGGCAGCAAAAGGGTAAAGAATCCTATAGCTGAAAGAGGGAAAAAAAGGTGACTTGGGCCTGAGGTGTCCACAGATTTGTTATTAGTGGTTGAAGGAGGTATCATGGGTCTCTTAGCAATGTGGATGAGGACTAAACCAACCATCATGGCTAGGTCCAGGCAGTTGTGGTGGGAACATGGAAAGTAGCTGGTACCTACAGGCTATACGGGAAGTATCACTCAGTTGGTGCTTCTCTGTAGCCTTCCTCTAGTTTGAAGGTAAAAAAAAAAAAAAATTTTTTTTTTTTTTTTTTTTAGTTTGAAGGTAATGGGCACCTAAATTAAATCAACACTGACAGGCTATGTAATGCTTCTAGTTTATTAGTTCTGTGGTGATTCAAAGTAAATTTACCAAATGTCTTAATTAAATTCTTGAAATTCCAAAAACACTGGGCAAAAATCCAGTCTTGACAAAAACATGTTAGTCCCACCTACACCCTCTTCTGCACACCCAGCTGTCAAATTGCTTAAATCTCTAAATAATCACTCACTTTCTAGATTAACAAAATTAGGCTCATTCATTTGTACTCAAGCTTCAAGGCTTAACTGTACTTCCTTGATCCCAAAGTTTAAGTTACAGTAAGTCCCCAGGTTACGAACATCCAACTTATGGACAACTCGTACTTGCCCTTTAATGTTATGTAAATTTGTCCTCACTCTGAAATGATTGAACCAACCCCTACTTGCAACAAATTCTTCTTTGTTACAATCACCTTCACTTGTGGTGTATACAGCTTTTAAATCATTGAAAAGGCTTTGAGTCTTTTCCTGCACTAAAGTAAGGCTAAGTAAGAACCCTATGCACCTGTTCTGACTTACCTACAAATTCTGCTTAAAGGCACACTTAAGAACAGATCGCATTTGTAACCCAGGGACTGCCTGTATCAGCAAAAAAGTAGTATAATTTATTTGGTGTTATAACACCCACACACACACTATCAGTAAAATGAATATTTGAAATTATATATGTAAGTATCAGAAAGAACCAAATCAGTGAATGTTAATAAGTCTATCATAAAATTTAAGTTAATTTCACCATGCAGGGCAGAATAAAAGGGAATGAAAATTATATAACTTACACTTACTACAAATGCATAAATTCAATAGGATTACCCCCAGTACATTTATGGCAATAAGATGTGTTGGTTATTAAAAAAATAATAAAAAAACATTGCATTTCTACAGAAGATAAAAGAGAAGAGAGGAAAGTGTATGCCATTTTCCTCAGGAGGAATAGGTGGATGTCACAGTTAGCATTTTCTTTAAAAAAAAATCTAATGGTGCATTTGGGAAATAGCTTTCCTGAGGTCCTGATGCACTATCATGCAAGAGAGGCTTCCTCTCCCCATCATTCTCAGAGTATGGTCCCCAGACCAGCTGCTTCAGCATCAACTGGGAACTTGCCAGAAATGCAAATTATTGGGTCCCTCCCTGTGGTGCAATGGAACAATTTTGTATGGACTTTCCTGCCATGGTCTTGTAACTTCCACCAAATGATTGAGTGGGACCATGCTAATAAGGTACATGGAACCCTCACAAAGGGATTGGTCAGTTTTGCCATCCTGCTTGGCTTAAAAGAGAGCCAATTACAGAGCAGAGAGAGGATCTCACCACCCCCAAGGAAGAAGGGCCAGGAGCGGAGCATAACCTTTGGACCTGGGATCCCTGTGCTGAGAAGCTCCCAGAACCAGGATATCAAGTAAGAGAGAGCTTTAACACTGAAGACAGTGAGAAGCGGTAGCAGAGAAACAGTGGCAGGAGAGACTGGCATGAGACTGCGTGTTGGGCTTCACCACAAGAAAGCTGAGTGCCTTTGGGCAGGAGGCTTGCTGGTGGAGTAGGGTGCTTCTGGGCACTTACTGGAAGAGCTAAAAGAGCTTTGTACCACTTGCCCAAGCAGGGCAGAGGCCGAAGGCCAGGGAGAGGCATGCCTGTAGGCATGGCTGAGAAGACCCTGTCCTGATGGAAGAACTGTATCCTGAGCGTTCCTGAACCTGAATTGCAACCTGTTTATTTCCCCCAATAAACTCCATAATTGTGAATTTTGTCTGGGAGTTCTGTGTGGCCATTGTAATGAATTATAGAACCCAGCAGAGAAGTGGAGAGTGCTGTGGGAGGGATGGTTGGTGTCAGAGTTGGTAAAGACGGCAGAGAAAGGAGGTATACCTGATCTCCGCCTTTCAAAGGAATCAGCCTTGGGCTGTTGATCTTGATTCTCCTTTCCCCTCGTGAAGTTAGAGGAGGTCAGACATCACTTCCATGCCGTTTTTACACTCCCCAAACATATTCTCAGGATTCTGTGTTTTAACGAGCCCTCCAGGTGATCCTGATGCACACACTAAAATCTGAGATCCACTGGGCTTGGGAGCCCTTAAATTAAAATGATGATGCTTCAATTTATATGACTTTCAAAACTGGTTGTTTGTAGATTCACCAGAAAAATTTACAGGGGATCTGAAGTGTACTGGATATATGTGGGTCTGGATTCAAATTTGACTCAATCAGCTAAAGTAGGATCACTTCGAGAAAGTGCTAGTTTCATAGATTACCAGTTTCCTCATCTGAAATGCAACCTTGCGTAGTGGAATGATAAATAGGCGAGGTCCAATATTTTCATTGCAATTAACAGAAATCACTTCTGAAACAAGTGATCAGCTGTGGCATTTGGAAATTTCTCTCCTACCAAGTCATCCTCATAATGTGGATTTGGAAAATATCACATTAAATCAAGATATCTGTAGAGAAACTAGGGAAAACATATTCTTGCATTGAAGCAGCTATATATTGCATTTATAGTTAGATTCTCAGCTGTTGTTTTATGATTTAATTTTTCTATAGTAAAATGTATGAAAAGAAGTACTGTGGAAATTTCCATAGTTTTGTAGTCATTATCAGAGATAAGTTTCCTCTGAGCCATTTCTTTAAAGACAGCTACTTAATTGAACTGGGGAAATCAGTCTCAACTTGCTGCAGTAATCTTTTGTACTTCTGCTTATTTTTATTCTTAGAAGTAAATGGAATGGGAACTCAGAGACCTTAGATGAACAAAGAGGAGAAGTGAAGATTCTGGTTGTGAAATGTGCTATTTTTAGCCTCCATAGGTTCTGTATACACTAAGTATGGGAGTTCTTCACCATCTACTTTGTGTCTGGGTATGGAATCTCCACAATTTTACTTTCAGAATGGTTTGGTGTCAGAATAAATCTCAAACTCTACGGGAGAGAAGGTAACCTGACTGGAAGTTGGTAGGGGAGAGGATTGTCATAGCCAAAATATCCCACCGGTGTGCATTGACTTTTTATTTCTTTATCTTATTGGGGGAGTGATAGGCATCAATATATTTATTAACAGATTCTGGATATCACAGGTCTTAAGTAAGCTTTAAGAATAATGGTAGTTATGGCTTACACAAAGATTGGGTTTATAGCAACTGGAAGGCAATGACTATATCTTCTTGTTAAAAATTAGAAATAATGACTCAAGAGATAAGCCATATATATACTAATAACATTCCAAATGTTTTCTTCAAAATATAAGACCTTATACTAGATTTTTCTTAACAAGAAATAAAATGGATCTCCTGTGTGCCCCTGAAAAAAAATGTGTGCCTTTTTTTTTAAGGGTAACCCAGGGACCACAAATTGGCATCAGAAGGGTCCTTAAACTAACCTGAAGCTGTGTGCAGAATCTTCTACATTTTTCTGGGATGAGGTCCATGGATATCAACATATTTGCAAAAGGTCCATAACTAAACAGTTAATAGTCACCCAAGAGTTTTTTTCCCCAGTGTTTTCATTTCTTCATTATTCTTCATCACATCCCCTTGCTATAATAAGACTCCAACTTAATGGTTTGATGTCCTGTCCAATCAATTGGGAGACTCTGGTCCTTCTAGGAAGATTATAATAAGACTCACTGAACATTGCCAGTTCTTTTTTTTATACTTATTCTGTCTTTTAATAAGCAATACAAGCAAATAATACAAACTTCCAAAAAAAATTAGAGTGAAAAATAAACCTCCCTCTCACTACCTTTCCCTAGCCACCCAATCCAGAGTTTTTATGTGCCCTTCCACAGCTATTCTATGAATGTTGTTGTTAGGTGCTGTCGAGTGGATTTCAACACTCACAGTGCCCCATGCAGCAGAGTAGAACTGTGCTGTAGGGTTTTCTTGGCTGTAATCTTTATGGAAACCGATTGCCAGGTCTTTCTCCCATGGAACCGCTGGGTAAGTTCAAACTGCCAGCCTTTTGGTTAACAGCCAAGTGCTTAACTGTTGCACCACCAGGGCTCCTTATTCTGTGTGTACACAGGCATATAAACATGGGTATATATTTTACAGAAATGGCAACATAACTGAATATATTCCTTGCTTTTTCACTTAAAAATGTATCTTAGAGATCCTCTCATATCCATACATATAGATCTGCCTCATTCTTTTTGTGGCAGCATAACATATTGTATGGATACTTTACTTGATGAATTCTCTACTGATGGATAAGATTGTACGTTATTTCCAATCTTTTGCTGGTACGAATAAAGCTGTGATGAATATCTTTGAATACATGCCCTTTTGCATGTGGGTATGTATGTAGGATAAATTCTAAGAATATAATTGTTGGTTAATTTTGCTAGACAGTCTTAAATTTTCATTCACAGATGTTGTACTAGTTATCCTCTCACCAGCAATGCATGAGAGTGTGTGAGTTTTCCTGCTCTCATCTTCAACTGTGTGGTTGAGCCTTGACAAACTAATAGGTTGAAAATGGTACCTGGTTTTAGTTTAATTTATATTTCTTTTATTATTACTAGTTTTTGTTAATAGTTTGACATACTAGAGTTCCTTGTGGAATTAGTACTAAAGTGCTTGTTTATTGTTGTTAGTTGCCATCTAGTTGGCTCCGACTCATGGTGACCTTATTTATAACAGAAAGAAATGTTGCCTGGTCCTGTGCCATCTCCATAATCATTGGTATGTTTGAGCCTATTATTGTGGCCATTGTGTCAATCCATCTCATGGAGGATTTCTTTCTTTTTTGCTCCCCTCTACTTTACCAAACATGATGTCTTTTCTAGAGGCTGGTCTTTCCTGACCACATGTCTGAAGTAAACAAGCTGAAAGTCTCACCATCCTGGCTTCTAAGAAACATTCTGATCAAATTTCTTCTAATACCTATTTGTTTGTTCTTCTGGCAGTCCACAGGATATTCGATATTTATTGCCAACAACACAATTCAAATGCACCAATTCTTCTGTCTTGCTTTCTTCGTTTTCCAGCCTTTCCATGCATATGAGGTGACTGAAAAGACCACGGCTTGGGTCAGGCACACTTTAGTCATCAAAGTGACATCTATGCTTTTTAAAACTTTAGTGAGGTCGCAGGTGCTTGTACAGGGTTTGAATCCTTAGAAACACTCCATTTCAGCATTTTGTTATAGGCAGAAGTCATTGGAGAGAAGGAGGCACTGGCAACAGGGTGTAGATTATTTTTCAACTATATTCCACGAATTCCTCGTCAATAACGTCATCAACACAGATGAAGGACTGCACTGTTACTGACAAGAATGCATTTAAAGAGATAACTAATTTAATCTATGCCTTACTCAAGAGTGGTCTTTATGAGAGAAAACTGATAAGCAGATCCTACTCTATTTATTATATAATCATTTATTCTAGTTTTTTTTCAAGGATCCCTGGTGGTGTAACGGTTAAGAGCTTGGCTGCTAATCAAAATGTTGGCAGTTCGAACTCACCCAGTGACTCTGAGGGAGAAAGACCTGGTGATCTGCTTCCAGAAAGATTACAGCCAAAAAAAAAACCAGTGGGGCAGTTGTATTCTGTCACATGGAGTTGACTAGGAGTCAAAAATCAACTCCACAGCACCTAATAACAACGTTTCCTTTTCTCCTTTCCGACATGCTAGCAGTGCCATCACTACGAACAACAACAAGAAACATGCAGTAAAATATAAGCCATTTTAAGTAGACATTAGAAACTTAAGTGTAACTTCACAATTAAAAAAAAAAACTTTTTTTTTCCTATTTTCTTCTCTTCGGGAACAATACTAAAATATTAAGATCATTAATAATACAACACTGGATATATTTGTACTAATTTAACATGTATTTTTTTAAAAGGAGATCCTTTTTCATATAGCCTGTACCTAGGAAATATTTTTACTAATGTGATCAATATGATACTGTTAATAAATGAATTCAAGTTTGAAAAAAGACACTTGAAACTTTTATGAGCATGTTTGTTATATTTAGACCAATATTTGGAAGGGTAAAAAATGGGTATTGCTAATTATTATATCTGCTTTATTTTTGTAAGGAATCAATTAGGAAGAAATGTAGTAATTAGAAGATTATTCAACAGAAACAAATGTAATAATCATAGACAATCCTTTCAAACCACAGAGCACCTGAAGCCTACTTTGTCATTTACCAGTTGCCATCAAGTCAATTCCAAGTCATGGCAATCCCATGTATGTCAGAGTAGAACTGTGCTCCGTGGGGTTTTCAGTGGCTTATTTTTCAGAAGTAGATTGCCAGGCCTTTATTCAGAGACACCTCTTGGTGGATTAGAACCTTCAACCATTCCTTTAGCAGCCAAATGTGTTAACCATTTGCACCACCCAGGGACTCCAACTTTATCGTTGTTATTGTTGTTGTTAGGTGCCGTCGAATCAATCCCGACTCATACTCCCGAACTCATTATATGAAGCCAGCATAACCCTTATACCAAAGCTAGGCAAAGACAACAACAAAAATACAGACCAATAGCTCTCATGAATGTAGATGCAAAAATTCTCAGCAAAATTCTAGCCACTAGAATTCAGCATCATATCAAAAATAATAATAATACACCACGGGCAAGTGGGATTCATACCAGGTATGCAAGGATGGTTCAATACCAAAAAAATCAACCAAAGTAATCCACCACATAAATAGAAGAAAAGAAAACAATCACATCTCTCAATTGATGCAGAAAAAGAATTTGATAAAGTCCAACACCCATTCCAGATAAAAACTCTCAATAAAATAGAAACAGAAGGGAAATGCCTCGACATAACAAAGGGCATGGTGGTATAGTGGTTAAGAGCCTGGCTGCTAACCAAAAGGTCAGGAGTTCGAATCCACCAGCCACTCCTCAGAAACCCTATGGGGTAGTTCTACTCTGTCAGAATCAACTTGATGGCAACAGGTTTTTTTTTTAATATGCAAAACCAGTAGGAGCCCTGGTGTCACAGTGGTTAAACAGCTTGACTGCTAACTGAATGGTCGACGGTTCAAAACCAGCAACTCCACTGGAGAAAGATGTGGCAGTCTGCTTCTGTAGAGATTTACAGCCTTGGAAACCCTACGGGGTCGCTGTGAGTCAGAATCAACTCAATGGCAGCGTTTGGATTTTGGTATACAAAACTAACAGCTAACATCATTATCAATGGAGAGAGGCTGAAAGCATTCCCACTGAAAATGGGAACAAGACAAACCAAAAAAACCAAACCCGTTGCCGTTGAGTCAATTCTGACTCATAGTAACCCCACAGGACAGAGTAGAACCAACCCACATTGTTTCCAAGGAGTGCTTGGTGGATTCGAACTGCTGCCCTTTTAGTTAGTAGCCATAGCACTTAACCACTACACCATAAGGGCTTCTGGAACAAGACAAGGATGCCCTTTATTACCACTCCTATTTAACATTGTTCTGGAAGTCCTAGCTAGAGGAATAAGGCAAGGAAAAGAAATAAAGGCATACACATTGGAAAGGAAGAATTAAAACTATCCCTATTTGCAGATGATACAATCCTATACATAGAGAACCCCAAAGATTCCACAAGAAAACTACCAGAACTAATAGAAAAATTCAGTAGAGTCACAGGATACAAGATAAACATACAAAAATCAGTTGGATTCCTATACAACAATAAAGAGATCTTTGAAAAGGAAATCAGGAGAACAGTACCAGTTTTAATAGCCTCTAAAAAGATAAAATACTTAAGAATAAATCTAACCAGGGATGTAAAAGGCCTGTAGAAAGGAAACTACAAAACACTATTGCAAGAAACCAAAAGAGACCTACAGAAATGGAAAAATATACCATGCCCATGGATAGAAAGACTTGACATTGTGAAAACGTCAATTGTACCCAAAGCAATCTAGAAATACAGTGCAATCCTGATCCAAATACCAATAGCATTCTTTAAGGAGATGGACAAACTAATTATCAACTTTATATGGAAAGGAAAGAGACCCCAGATAAGCAAAGCGTTATTGAAAAACAGAGTAGGAGGCCTCACACCACCTGCTCTCAGAACCTACCATACAGTCAAGGTAGTCAAAACAGTCTGGTAGTAATACAACGATGAAGACATAGACCAATGGAACAGAATGGAGAAGCTACATGTAAATCCATCTACCTATGATCAGCTGATCTTTGACAAAGGACCAAAATTTATTACATGGGCAAAGACAGTCTTTTTAAGAAATGGTGCTGGCAATACTGGATGTCCATCTGTAAAAAAATTAAATAGAACCCATACCTCACACCATACACAAAAACTAACTCAAAATGGATCAAAGACCTAAATATAAAACCTAAAATGATAAAGACCATGGAAGAAAAAATAAGGACAATACTAGGGCCCTACCACATGGCATAAAGAGAATACAAACCATAACTAACAATGCACAAACACCAGAAGAGAAGCTATATAACTGGGAGCTCCTGAAAATTAAACACTTAAGTTCATCAAAAGACTTCACCAAAAGAGGAAAAAATTTTTTAGCTGTGACATATCTGATAAGGGTCTAATCTCTAAAATCTGTAGACTACTTCAACACCTCAACAACAAAGACAATTAAGAAATGAGCAAAGTATATGACACCAAAGAAGACAATCAGGCAGCTAACAGACACATGAAGAAATCTTGCGATCATTAGCCATTAGACAAATTCAAATCAAAACTACAATGAGATAATATCTCACCCTGACATTACTGGCACAAATCAAAAAACAGAAATGTTGGAGAGGTTGCTGGGAGATTGGAACTCTTATGCATTGCTGGTGGGAATGTAAAATGGTACAACCACTATGGAAAATGATATGGCTCCTCGTAAAAAGCTAGAAGTAGAAATACCATATGACCCAGCAATCCCACTCCTAGGTATATATCCTAGAACAATAAAAGCCATCATACGAATAGACATATGCATACCCATGTTCACTGCAGCATTATTCACAATGGCAAAAAGATGGAAACAACCTACATGCTCATCAACAGATGAGTGGATCAACAAACTACGCTACACACATACAATGGAATACTATGCAACGATAAAGAACAATGATGAATTTGAGAAATATCTCACAACGTGGATGAATCTGGAGGACATTAAAAAAATAATTTTTTTTATGCTGCATGAAATAAGTCAGTCACAAAAGGACAAATATTGTATGAGACTACTATCATAAAAACCCAAGAAAAGGTTTACACAGAATAAAACAATCTTTGATGGTTACGAGGGAGAGGAGGGGAGGGCTGGCGGGGAGAAAGCACTAACTACATAGTAGACAAATGGTAACTTTGATGAAGGGAAAGATAACACACAATATAGGGGAAGTCAGTAGAACTTGACCAAGGCAAAGTCATAGAAGCTTCCTAGACACGTGCAAACACCTTGAGAGATGAAGTTATTGGGGCTGAGGGCTGGGGACCATGGTCTCAGGGGACATTTAGGTCAACTGGCATAACATAGCTTACAAAGAAAATATTCTACATCCTATTTTTTTTATTGTGCTTTAGATGAAGGTTTACAGAGCCAATTAGTTTCTCATTAAACAATTAATGTTTTGTGACATTGGTTGTCAATCCCACGACATGTCAACACTCTCCCTTTCTCGACCTTGGGTTCCCCATTACCAGCTTTCCTGTCCCCTCCTGCCTTTTTGTCCTTGCCCCTGGGGCTGGTGTGCCATTTAGTCTCCTTTTGTTTTATGGCCTTGTCTAATCTTTGGCTGAAGGGTGAACCTCAGGAGTGACTTCAGTATTGAGTTAAAAGGGTGCCCAAGGGCCATACTCTCAGGGTTTCTTCAGTCTCTGTCAAATCAGTAATCCTGGTCTTTTTTGTGAGTTAGAATTTGGTTCTACGTTTTTTCTCCAGCTCCGTCTGGGATCCACTATTGTGATCCCTGTCGGAGCAGTCAGCGGTGGTAGCCAGACACCATCTATTTGTGCTAGACTCAGTCTGGTGGAGGCTGTGGTAGTTTCTACATCCTACTTTGGTGAATATCATCTGGAGTCTTAAAGGCTTGTGAGTAGCCACCTAAGATACATTTATTGGTCCAATCGCATTCGGAGCAAAAGAGAATGAAGAAAGCCAAAGACACAGAAAATATTAGTTCAAAGGACTAATGGGCCACATGAAACACAGCTTCTACCAGCCCCAGCCCAGAAGAAATACATGGTACCTTGCTACTACCTCCAACTTCTCTGACAGGGATGGATCACAACAGAGGGCCCTGGACAGAGCGGGAGAAAATTGTAGAGCAAAATTCACATTCACAAAAAAGATTAGACTTACTGGTCTGATAGAGACTGGAAGAAACCCTGAGACTATGGCCCCCGGACACTCTGCTAACTCAGAACTGAAGCCACTCCCAAAGTCTACCTTTCAGTCAAAAATTATACAGGCCTATAAAATAAACAATAACTCACATGAGGAATGTGGTTCTTAGTTCAATCAAGAGCAAATGGACAACACCTTCCCAAAAGCAAAGAAGAGAAGGCAGGAAAGGACAGGAGAACTGGATGAATGGACATGGAGAACCTGGGGTGAAAAGGGAACAGGAGAGAGTGCCAACACATTGTGGCGGTTGCAACCGATATTACAAGACAATTTGTGTATAAATTTTTGAATAAGAAACAAATCTGTGCTGTAAACTTTCACCTAAAACACACTAAAATGATAATAATAATAAATTTTACATTTGGGGCCAAGAAAATGACCACTGGGTGAGTCTACAAATACAGTGGAACCATTGTGAGCCAAACCTGGACCATGACTCCATGTATTACCTGGCCCCATTTGTCTCATTCTAACAGGGGTCTATGATGATGCTTCAGGTGTTCAAGTACCAATGCCAACTTGGATTCTGTCCCCAAAAGTCCTCAAAATGTTTGAATATTAACCTTTCTTCACTGTACAATTACTGGAGTAAATGACATGGGTCCCTCTAGGGATGGAATGTGAAAATCCTTACCATGGGGTTGAAGGGTTATTCCTCCTACTAAACTCATGTCTGCTTCAGTTAATAGATTCTGGTTCTGAAAATGGATTCAGGTCCAAGGACTGAGCAAGAAATAGGACTTTTGTTGGTGTGACTGTGCTCATCCATCTGATTATCCACCCCTGATTTCACTTGATTTTATGGGTTAAATAGTACCCCTGTTAGCTGTCTTCTATTTTGCCCCTAGGGATACCATATTTTTTTAACCATCTCCATTAGTCTTTGAAGATAAAGAACTCCTGGCTCTTGTTCCAAATGTGTTCCTTGTTCTGTCATTCCCATTTCTATCAGTGTGGCCATTTCTGTAACAACATACCTTACCAATAGAGGACTGCAACAATATTTGTGTGTGTGTATGATATCGATCTCCTCTCACCATTACATTTCTGTTTACTTTGATAAATGGCATAGCCTTTGAGTCCTCCTGTGGAATACAGCCCAGAAGGATTTTATGGCCTTACATAATATATTAACTCTAGTATTCCCACTTTTCTGAGTCTCCTACTACCTACCATGGCAATTCTGGCATTTCTACCAAATTTAGTGTAGATCATTACTTTTTTCTCTGCTCCTAGGAGCCATCTTTGGGGTCCTTGTCAAGGAGTTAAATCTTGTTACCTGGAAGAGTCTCACAAATTAATAAACTCTCCCTTATTCGACTTTGGAGCCCTGGTGGCACAGTGGTGGCAGCAGTTCGAATCCACCAGCTGCTTCTTGGAAAACCTATGGGGCTGTTCTACTCTGTCCTATAGGGTCACTATGAATCAACTGGATGGCAATGGGTTTTTTTTTTAATCCAACTTTATGTTCTTCCTCCACCTTTAGTGAAACACCCTTAGAATCCAGTCCCACACATAGTCTCCCAACTCATGCTAGTACATGTTGGCTAGGAACCACAGCTCCTTTGAGGTAGAGTCTCTTTCTTCCCTTATTAGCACAGCATTTCCCTGGCCAGGATATGATGTGTCTTAATTTTAATTATTGGCTTAGTGACCAGGAGGGTGATGGGGACAGATCCTGAGAGGGGAGCACAAGTTGTCTTCTATGGGAGAAGCCTCTGTATTATCTTCAGAAAAGTATAGAAGGCTGTCCTTTTATAGGGAGGAGGAGCCAGAGGATTCAGGGCATCTGGAGATTTAAGATTTTGAGCATATCATCCCAGTTGTCTCTGTCTTCTGTGTCAGGGTCCCATTCTTTCCCAACCAAGATCATGAACTTGGCGTAACAGATACAGTTAATTGCAGAGCTTATCTTCTTTAGAGCTCTGTTACTCTTAAAATTAAGCCTTCAATTTTCTTGCCCTTTTCTGGAGAAGATGAGGGTCTCTTCTTTCACACTTGGTTGCTAATTAATCTCTCAGCCTTTATTATCTTTTTCCAAAGCATTATGTTTAGCAACAGCCACCCAATAGTTAATCCTTACAGTTAATTCTTTCTTCATATTTATCAAATGCCTGAATCATAGCACCAGCGAGTGCATTCCCTTCTACCAGTATACCATCCAATTTCACCAGCAGTAAAAGTTTTAACAATGACATTGCTTCCTTGTGCCAAAGGCTATGTTCCACGTATCACCAGTTGGATGGCAGGTAATCCAGTTCCAAAATCCACTCCCAGCATTTCTTTCTTAGATCTGGTACCAACTGCTGTAGGTTGGGTACCCTGGAAAGCAGACTCTAAGACAGAGCTAAGAGTGCAAGGGTGTTATTAAGGAGTGCTTTTGGTATCAACACCTGTGGAACAGAAGGGACAGAGGCAAGACTGGAAAGAGGAAGAAGCTGAGCTCTGTTGTACAGTTTATGGAGATCTCAGCTTTCCCTATGAGGAGTTCGAAAGCTCGGATAATTTTTCAGACTTATCATGATTTGGTGTGAGATGGTGTCATGGATTGCATTTCCCCTAAAAATGTGCATAAACTTGGCTAGGCCATGATTCCAAGTGTTGTGTGATTGTCCACCATTTTGTCATCTGATGTGATTTTCCCATCTGTTATAAATCCTGCCTCTATGATGTTAGGAAACCCTGGTGGCTTAGTGGTTAAGTGCTATGGCTGCTAACCCAAGGGTGGGCAGTTCAAATGTACCAGGAGCTCCTTGGAAACTCTATGGGGGCAGTTCTACTCTGTCGTATAGGGTCGCTATGAGTTGGAATCGACTTGACGGCACTGGATTTGGTTTTTTGGTCTATGATGTTTAATGAGGCAAGATTAGAGGCAGTTATGTTAATGGGCAGAACTCAATCTACAAGATTAGGTTGTATCTTAAGTCAATCTCTTTTGAGATATAAAAGAGAGAAGCAAGCAGAGAGATGGGGGACCTCCTACCAAGAAAGCAGAGCCAGGAGCAGAGTGTGTCCTTTGAACCCAGGGTCCCCACACTGAGAAACTCCTAGACAAGGGAAATATTGATGACAAGGACCTTCCCCTCAGGCTGACACAGAGAGAAAACCTTTCCCTGAAGCTGGTGCCCTGCATTCTGACTTCTAGCCTCCTAAACTGTGACAAATAAAATTCTCTTTATTAAAGCCATCCATTTGTGATATTTCTGTTATAGCAGCACTATATAACTAAGACAGGTGGCCAGAACTTTATACTTCCTTGTGAATCAGCCATGAGGTGTGAGCTGCCCTGGAAAATGGGCATGGTCTTGGGCAAGGCAGGCCTTTTTAGCTGAGGCAATCTGAAGAACTCTGACACCTAAGGGATATCTCTTGGCTGTACTCCCAGCACTGGCCAGAGGAGTTAAGGAGAACTTCTTTCCTGAAGAAGGATCTAGGTGGCACATCACAGCATCCATCAGCCAAAACAAAAAAAGTATATCTGATAATTTCTACATGTACAACTTCCAAAGGGTGCAGAACTTCCTGGAGATGGATGTGGTAAATGAATACAAATAGTGTTTAATGTTCTAATATTGCATTGAAGCATCTGAAATTGACATTTCTGTAGATCAAATGATAGAATGTTAGCCATTTCATACAACCCAACATAATAGAATAAACATAGAAGTAACCTGCTTTGGACATGTGGTCATATTTAAATGTTCATGCATTCTAAAATGATCTATCAAATATATTCACCTCCCACATAAGCCCTATATCTCCTATTGTTGTTGTTAGAACTGCCCCATAGGGTTTCCAAGTCTGTTATCCTTATGGAAGCAAACTGCCACATCTTTCTCCTGTGGAGCAGCTGGTAGGATAGAACCACTGACCTTTTGGTTAGCAGCCAAATGCTTAACCACTGTACTACAAGGGCTCCTCCCTACATCCTCTAACCTCCCATTTTTATTATACTCATTAAAAACACTGCTCTTAAAAGCAGTTCATGTCACCCACAATCACTGGTAAAACAAAGCTTCATGAATGCAATGGGAACTTACCTGTTTCTTTTCACTACATTTATTCCACTTCCGAGTCTTGAGTCATGTTGCTCCCCTTATCCGGAATGCTTATCTCTGCACTGTCCCACATCCCAAACAAATAACAACAATAAAAACACCCTATTCAAAACCTGTCTCCTATTACCCCATGCATCTGTCAGTTTGTGGTATTATGGCGGCTTGCGTGTTCCTGTGATGCTGGAAGTTATGCCACCAGTATTTCAAATACCGGCAGGGTCATCCATGGTGGACAGGTTTCAGACTAAGACAGACAAGGAAGAAGGACCTGGCAGTCTACTTCTGAAAAAAAAATTAGCCAGTGAAAGCCTTATGAATAGCAGCAGATCGTTGTCTAATGGAGTACTAGAAGATGAGCCCCTCAGGTTGAAAGACACTCAAAATATGACGGGGGAAGAACTGCCTCCTCAAAGTAGAGTTGACCTCAAGGATGTGGATGGAGTCAAGCTTTCAGGACCTTTTTTTGCTGATGTTGCATGACTCAAAATGAGAAGAAAGAGCTGCAAACATCCATTAATAATTGGAACACGGAATGTATGAAATACGAATCTAGAAAAATTGGAAGTTGTCAAAAATTAAAGTGTAAAGATTGATATCCTAGGCATTAGGGAGCTGAAATCTGGTATTATTCATTTTGAATCAGACAATCATATGGTCTACAATGCCAGAAATGACAACTTAAAGAGGAATGGCATTGCATTCATGGTCAAAAAGAACATTTCAAGATCTATCCTGAAGTATAACACTGTCAGTGATAGGGTAATATCCATATGCCTACAAGGAAGACCAGTTAATACTGTTGTTATTCAAATTTACATACCAACCCCTAAGGCCAAAGATGAAGAAATTGAAGATTTTTACCAACTTCTGCAGTCTGAAATTGATCAAACACACAATCAAGATGCATTGATAATTACTGGTGATAGGAACATAAAAGTTGGAAACAAGAAGGATTGGTAGTTGGAAATGCAGCCTTGGTAATAGAAATGATGCTGCAGAGCTAGTGGTAGAATTTTGCAAGACCAACAACTTCTTCATTGCAAACCAAAAAACCCCAAACTCGTTGCAGTTGAATGAAGAATATCTGCAATGAAAAAAAATTCTTCATTGCAGATACCCTTTTTCCAACAAAATAAATGACGACTATACATATTTTTTTTTTATACATATGGATGTCGATGGCACTGGGTTTTTTTTGGGGGGGGAGTTATATATATGGAGCTCACCAGGTGGAATACACAGGAATCAAATCAACTACATATCTGGAAGAAGATAGAAAAGTTCAATATCATCAATGAGAACAAGGCCAGGGGCGAACTGCAGAACAGACGATCAATTGCTCATACGAAAGCGGAAGCCGAAGAAAATTAATACAAATCCACGAGAGCCTAAGTATGACTTTGAGTATATCCCAACTGAATTTAGAGACTATATCAAGAATAGATTTCATGCATTGAACACTAATGACTGAAAACCAGACAAGTTGTGAAATGACATCAAGGACATCATACATGAAGAAAGCTAGAGGTCATTAAAAAGACACAAAAGAAAGAAAAGACCGAAATGGATGTCAGAAGATACTCTGAAATTTGCTCATGAATGTTGAGTAGCTAAAGCAAATGGAAGAAATGATGAAGTAAAAGAGCTCTTCAGACGATTTTAAAGGGCACCTGGAGAAGGCAAAATAAAGTATTATAGTGAGTCGGAGCCAAGATGGCAGAATAGACAGACGCTTCTGGAGGGCCTCTTTGTAACAAAGACCCCAAAAAACAAGTGAAATGAGTATATTTGTTACAAGCTGGTAGCCCTGAGCTTCAAAGGCAAGCTTAGAAAATGAACTGAGGGGCAGGGGGAGGAAGAGACCATTCAGAAGCGGAGAGGAGTTATCAGACCTGAATCGCGGGGAGCCCTCAGGCACCATTCCCAGAACAGCGGCGCGGGGAGGCTGCTACTAGTGTTCGGCTACAGTTTCCTCAGGTAGGAGTAGCCAGCCACACATCCTTCTCACACCTCTGGAACCAGAGAAGAACGGTGCCTCACAAAAGCTAAGTACTAGTGTATATTTTTACATGCCCCCCCACCCACAAGCCAGATGCAGTGGCTGAATTCCCTGGCCTTGAGATAGGCACTATTGAGCACCTAGAGCCATCATCCGGGCATTGGGGAAGGAAAAAAATGCATTTGGGGGAAAAGATGATTTGCTAGCTCCACTAACGGGGGGAGCTCAGGAGAGAAGTGGCTCCTGTCCAGGCATAAACGGTCTGTGGACTTTGACCAACTTTCTCCTCTTCATAGACTAGTGTGGGCCTATATTGGGAGAATAGGCCCTTGTTGGCAGACTCCAACCATTTCAGCTATGTGGTGGAGAGGTGGGTGTTTGATCTTTGACATTGCTTCGCCTATTAAACAAGGTCCTCACCTACCCACATCAGGGACCTAAGGACCGGTAGCTCCACTCAGGTCACCCAGCCACCCGCAACAGAGGTCCAAGGATAACTGGTACCTTCCAATCCTTACAACCAAAAACTTTGTGTGTCCATGGTCCGTCCGCAGAGCCCACCCACCTGCACGTTCTAGGGAACAGGGATGTGCTTTCCTCAGAGACACTCGGGGGTCGGTTCTCAGCCCCCTGACTTGTTCAGAGCATGACCCCCTGCTGCAGTCAGACACCGGTATATACGCCAATCACCCCTGCCCCTCTAAGACTGCAGGACAGGCCTGTACCACAAACTTGATGACCAGATACCTGGAAACCTGAGCTGAATTCATACAAGAAAACTGAATGGACTCCTAGACTGATATACCTGATAACAGCTCTAGCCATCTGGGGACAGGACACCAGAGCTCCAAAGCTGAAAATAATTAAGCTAGCTCAATCAAGCAACCCATAGGGGTATACCAAAAAAAAAAAAAAAAAAACACAGCAAAGCAAGAAGCTATGACACAGTAAGCAAGCACAAATTAATACAATAACTTATAGATGGCTCAGAGACAACAGTCAATATCAAGTCACATAAAGAAACAGGCCATGATCACCTCAACAGGCTCTCAGAACAAAGAATCCAGGGATCTTCTAGATGAAAGTGCATTCCTGGAATTACCAGATGCAGAGTACAAAAGTTTAAGATACAGAACCCTTCAAGACATCAAGAAGGAAATGAGGCAATACACAGAACAAGCCAAGGAACACACAGATAAAGCAATTGAAGAAATTAGAAAGATTATTCAGGAACATAATGAAAAGTTTAGTAAGCTGGAAAAATCCATAGACAGACAACAATCAGAAATTCAGAAGATTAACAATAAAATTACAGAAGTAGACAACTCAATAGAAAGTTAGAGGAGCAGAATCGAGCAACTAGAAGCCAGAATTTCTGAACTCGAAGATAAATCACTTGGCACTAATATATTTGAAGAAAAGTCAGATAAAAGAATTAAAATAAATGAAGAAACCTTAAGGATCATGTGGGACTCTATCAAGAGAAGTGACCTACGAGTGATTGGAGTACCGGAACAGGGAGGCATAACAGAAAATACAGAGAAAATAGTTGAAGGTATATTGGCAGAAAACTTTCCTGATATCGTGAAGGATGAGAAGACATCTATCCAAGATGTTCATCGAACTCCACATAAGGTAGATCTGAAAAGAAAGTCACCAAGACATATTATAATCAAACTTGCCAAAACCAAAGATAAAGAGACAATTATAAGAGCAGCGAGGGATAAAGGAAAAGTCACCTACAAAGGACAGCCAATAAGAATAAGCTCGGACTACTAGGCAGAAATCGTGCAGGCAAGAAGGCAATGGAATGACATATTTAAAAAATTGAAGGAAAAAAATTGCCAGCCAAGAATCCAGCAAAGCTGTCTCTTAAATATGAAGGTGAAATTAAGACATTTCCAGATAAACACAAGTTTAGGAAATTCCTAAAAACCAAACCTAAATTACAGGAAATACTAAAGGTAGTTCTTTGGGTAGAAAATCAATAATATCAGATATCAACCCAAGACTAGAACACTGGGCAGAGCAACCAGAAGTCAACCCAGACAGGGAAATCCAAAAAAATGAAGCAAGATTATATAAAAAAAAAAGCTCAACTCTTATACACTGCTGGTGGGAATGTCAAATGGTACAACCACTTTGGAAATCTATCTGGCATTTTCTTAAAAAGTTTGAAATAGAACTACCGTACAACCCAGAAATCCCACTCCTTGGAATATACCCTAGAGAAATAAGAGCCTTTACAGGAACAGATATATGCACACCCATGTTTATGGCAGCACTGTTTACAATAGCAAAACGCTGGAAGCAACCAAGGTGTCCATCAATAGATGAATGGTTAAATAAATTATGGTACACTCACACAATGGAATACTACGCATCGATAAAAAACAGTGACGAATCTGTGAAAGATTTCATAACATGGAGGAACCTGGAAGGCATTATGCTGAGTGAAATTAGTCAGATGCAGATGGACAAATACTGTATGAGACCACTATTATAAGTTCTTGAGAAGTGGTATAAACTGAGAAGAACACATTCTTTTGTGGTTAAGAGAGGGGGAGGGAAGGAGGGTGGGATGGGGTTATTTACTGATTAGTAAAGTAGTTCTTATCTGCTTTTTTTTTAAGTAGATAAGAACTACTTTAGGTGAAGGGAAAGACAATACTCAATACAGGGAAGGTCAGCTCAACTGGACTGGACCAAGAGCAAAGAAGTCTCCGGGATAAATGGAATGCTTTGAAGGTCAGCGGAGCAAGGGCAGGGGTTTGGGGACTATGGCTTAAGGGGACTTCTAAGTCAATTGGCATAATAAACTCTATTATGAAAACATTCTGCATCCCACTTTGAAGTGTGGTGTCTGGGGTCTTAAATGCTAACAAGCGGCCATCTAAGATGCACCAATTGGTCTCAACCCACCTGGATCAAAGGAGAATGAAGAACACCAATGACACAAGGCAATTACGAGCCCAAGAGACAGAAAGGGCCACATGAACTAGAGACTTACATCCTCCTGAGACCAGAAGAACTAGATGGTGCCCGGCCACAACTGATGACTGCCCTGACAGGGAGCACAACAGAGAACTCCTGAGGGAGCAGAACAGTGGGATGCAGACCCCAAATTCTCATAAAAAGACCAGACTTAATGGTCTGACTGAGGCTAGAAGAATCCCGGTGGTCATGGTGCCCAAACCTTCTGTTGGCCCAGGACAGGAACCATTCCCGAAGACTACACATCAGACACGCAAGGGACTGGTCAATGGGTTGGAGAGAGATGCTGATGAAGAGTGAGCTACTTGTATCAGGTGGACACTTGAGACTGTATTGGCATCTCCTGTCTGGAGGGGAGATGGGAGGCTAGACAGGGTTAGAAACTGACAAAATGGTCACGAAGGGAGAGACTGGAAGAAGGGAGTGGGCTGACTCATTAGGGGGAGAGTAAATGGGAGTAAGGAGTAAGGTGTATATAAGCTTATATGATACACACTGACTTGATTTGTAACTTTCACTTAAAGCACAATAAAAATTATGTTAAAAAAAAAGCTCAAAACAGGTAACGGCAATGTTATTATATAAAAGAAGACAACATTAAAATAATAAAGAGGGTCTAGGAAATGTAGTCATACACCTTCCATATGGAGAGGAAGATATGGTGATAAAAAGAAATAAAAGTTAGGTTTAAATTTAGAAAAATAGGGGTAAATAATAAGGTAACCACAAAGGAGATGAATTATCCTACTCATCAAGATAACATATAATGGAAAAATACAGACTTAGCAGAAACAAACTCAACAACAGCAAATATGAGGAAAGGACAATATGTAAAGATAATCTACTCAACACATAAAATTAAGTGGGAAGAAGAAACTGTCAACAACGCACAAAAGAAATCAAAATGATAGCACTAAATTCATACCCATTCATAATTAAAAAAAATTTTTTTTTTATTACGCTGACTGTAAATGGACTGACTGCACCAATAAAGAGACAGAGAGTGGCAGAATGGATTAAAAAACACAATCCATCTATATACTGCCTACAAGAGACACACCTTAGACTTAGAGACACAAACAAACTAAAACTCAAAGGATGGAAAAAATATATCAAACAAACAACAATCAAAAAGAGCAGGAGTGGCAACATTAATTTTTGACAAAATAGACTTTAAAGTTAAATCCATCAGAAAGGATAAGGAAGGACACTATATAATGATTAAAGGGACAATACACCAAGAAGATATAACCATATTAAATATTTATGGACCCAATGACATAAAACAAACTATCAGCATTGAAAAGTGACATAGACAACTCCAAAATAATAGTAGGAGACTTCAACACACCACTTTCGGTGAAGGCCAGAGCATCCAGAAAGAAGCTCAATAAAGACACTGAAGATCTAAATGCCACAATCAACCAACTTGACCTCATAGACATATACAGAACGCTCCACCCAACAGCATCCAAATATACTTCTTTTTTTTGTTAATAGTTTTTATTGTGCTTTAAGTGAAAGTTGACAAATCAAGTCAGTCTCTCACACAAAAACCCTTGCTACACACTCCCTATTACCCTCCGCCTAAAGAGACAGCCCGCTCTCTCCCTCCACTCTCTCTTTTCGTGTCCATTTCACCAGCTTCTAACCCCTTCCATCCTCTCATCTCCCCTCCAGGCAGGAGATGCCAACATAGTCTCAAGTGTCCACCAGATCCAAGAAGCTCACTCCTCACCAGCATCCTTCTCCAACCCATTGTCCAGTCCAATCCATGTCTGAAAATTTGGCTTCAGGAATGGTTCCTGTCCTGGGCCAACAGACGGTCTGGGGGCCCTGACCTCTGGGGTCCTTCTAGTCTCAGTCAGACCATTAAGTCTGGTCTTTTTATGAGAATTTGGGGTCTGCATCCCACTGCTCTCCTGCTCCCTCAGGGGTTCTCTGTTGTGTTCCCTGTCAGGGAAGCCATCGGTTGTAGCTGGGCATCAACTAGTTCTTCTGGTCTCAGGATGATGTAGTCTCTGGTTCATGTGGCCCTTTCTGTCTCTTGGGCTCGTAATTGCCTTGTGTCATTGGTGTTCTTCATTCTCCTTTGATCCAGGTGGGTCGAGACCAATTGCTGCAACTTAGATGGCTGCTTGCTAGCGTTTAAGACCCCAGAAGCCACTCTTCAAAGTAGGATGCAGAATGTTTTCATAATAGATTTTTTTATGCCAATTGACTTAGATGTCCCCTGAAACCATGGTCCCCAGACCCCTGCCCCTGCAACGCTGGTCTTCGAAGCATTCAGCTTATTGAGGAAACTTCTTTGCTTTTGGTTTAGTCCAATTGTGCTGACCTCCCCTGTATTGTGTGCTGTCTTTCCCTTCACCTACAGTAGCTCTTATCTACTATCTAATTAATGAATGCCCCTCTCCCACCCTCCCTCCCTCCCCCCTCTCGTAACCACAAAAGAATGTTTTCTTCTCAGTTTAAACTATTTCTCAAGTTCTTATAATAGTGGTCCTATCCAATATTTGTCCTTTTGCAACTGACTAATTTCACTCAGCAGAATGCCTTCCAGATTCCTCCCTCTTATGAAATGTTTCACAGATTCATCACTGTTCTTTATCGATGCGTAGTATTCCATTGTGTGAATATACCATAATTTATATGTCCATTCATCCGTTGATGGGCACCTTGGTTGCTTCCATCTTTTTGCTATTTTAAACAGTGCTGCAATAAACATGAGTGTGCATATATCTGCTCATGTAAAGGCTCTTATTTCTCTAGGATATATTCCAAGGAGTGGGAATCCTGGATTGTATGGTAGTCCTATTTCTTGCTTTTTAAGGAAGCGCCAAATCGATTTCCAAAGTGGTTGTACCATTTGACATTCCCACCAGCAGTGCAGAATTGTTCCAATCTCTCCACAGCCTCTCCAACATGTATTATTTTGTATTTTTTGGATTAATGCCAGCCTTGTTGGAGGGAGATGAAATCTCATTGTAGTTTTGACCTGCATTTGTCTAATGGCTAATGATCATGAACATTTCCTCATATATATATCTGTTAGCTCCCTAAATGTCTTCTTTAGTGAAGTGTCTATTCATATCTTTTGCCCATTTTTTAATTGTGTTACTTGTCTTTTTGAAGTTGAGTTTTTGCAGTATCATGTAGATTTTAGAGATCAGGCGCTGATCAGAAATGTCATAGCTAAAAACTTCTTCCCAGTCTGTAGATAGTCTTTTTTGGATGAGCATAGGTGATTGATTTTTAGGAGCTCCTAGTTATCTAGTTTTTCTTCTACATTCTTTATAATGTTTTGTATATGCTTTATGCCATGTATTAGGCTCCTAACGCTGTCCCTATTTTTTCTTCCATGATCTTTATCATTTTAGATTTAGATCTTTGATCCATTTTGAGTTAGTTTTTGTGCATGGAGTGAGGTATGGGTCTAGTTTCATTTTTTTCCAGATGGATATCCAGTTATGCCAGCACCATTTGTTAAAAAGACTGTCTTTTCCCCATTGAACTGTTTTGGGGCCTTTGTCAAATATCAACTGCTCATATATGGATGGATTTATGTCTGGATTCTCAATTCTGTTCCATTGGTCCATGTATCTGTTGTTGTACCAGTACCAGGCTGTTTTGACTACTGTGGCCGTATAATAGGTTTTAAATTCAGGTAATGTAAGGCCTCCCACTTTGTTCTTCTTTTTCAGTAATACCTTATTTATCTGGGGCCTCTTTCCCTTCCATACGAAGTTGGTGATTTGTTTCTCCATCTCATTAAAGAATGGGACTTGAGTCAGAATTGCATTAAATGTATAGATCGCTTTGGGTAGAACAGACATTTTTATAATGTTAAGACTTCCTATCCACGAGCAAGGTATGTTCTTCCACTTATGTAAGTCTCTTGGTTTCTTACAGAAGTGTACTGTAGTTTTTTTTTTGTATAAGCCTTTTACATCTCTGGTAAGATTTATTCCTAAGTATTTTATCTTCCTGGCAGCTACTGTAAATGGCATTGATTTGGTGATTTCCTCTTCAATGTTCTTTTTGTTGCTAGAGGAATCCAACGGATTTTTGTATGTTTATCTTGTATCCCGATACTCTGCTGAACTCTTCTATTACTTTCAGTAGTTTTCTGGAGGATTCCTTAGGGTTTTCTGTGTATAAGATCATGTCATCTGCAAATAGAGATACTTTGACTTCTTCCTTGCCAATCTGGATGCCCTTTACTTCTTTATCTAGCCTAATTGCTCTGGCAAGTCCTTCCAGCACGATGTTGAATAAGAGTGGTGATAAAGGGCATCTTGTCTGGTTCCCGATCTCAGTGGGAATGTTTTCAGGCTCTCTCCATTTACGATGATGTTGGCTGTTGGCTTTGTATAAATGCCCTTTATCATGTTGAGGAATTTCCTTCTATTCCTATTTTGCTGAGTTTTCATTATGAATGAGTGTTGAACTTTGTCAAATGCCTTTTCTGCATCAATTGATAAAATCATGTGATTCTTGTTTTTTGTTTTATTTATGTGATGGATTACATTAATTTTTCTTCTGATATTAAACCATCCCTGCATACCTGGTCATGGTGAATGATTTTTTTGATATGTTGCTGAATTCTATTGGCTAGAATTTTGTTGAGGGTTTTTGCATCTACATTCACGAGGGATATAGGTCTATAATTTTCTTTGCTTGTGGTGTCTTTACCTGGTTTTGGTATCAGGGATATGGTGGCTTCATAGAATGAGTTCGGTTGCATTCCATCCTTTTCTATGCTCTGAAACACGTTTAGTAGTAGTGGTGTTAACTCTTCTCTGACAGTTTGGTAGAACTCTGCAGCGAAGCCATCTGGTTCAGTCCTTTATTTTGTTGGGAGTTTTTTGATTACCTTTCATCTCTTCTTTTGTTATGGGTCTATTTAGTTGTTCTACCTTTGTTTGTGTTAGTTTAGGTAGGTAGTGTGTTTCTAGGAGTTCATCCTTTTCTTCTAGGTTTTCAAATTGGTTTCAGTATGGTTTTTCATAGTAATCTGATATGATTCTTTCAATTTCAGTTGGGGCTGTTGTAATATCGTCCATCTCATTTCTTATTCAGGTTATTTGCTTCCTCTCCTGTTTTTCTTTTGTCGTTTTGGCCAGTGGTTTGTCAATTTTGTTGACTTTTTCAAAAAAACAGCTTTTGGTCTCGTTAATTCTTTCAATTGTTTTTCTGTTTTCTATTTCATTTAGTTCAGCTCTAATTTTTATTATTTGTTTTCTTCTGGTGCTGTGGGTTTCTTTTGTTCCTCTCTTTCTATTTGTTCAAGTTTTGGGATAATTCTTTGATTTTGGCCCTTTCTTCGTTTTCTATTCGTGCATTTATTGCTGTAAATTGACCTTTGAGCGCTGCTTTTGCTGTGTCCCAAAGGTTCTGATAGGAAGTGTTTTCATTGTCATTGGATTCTATGAATTTCTTTACACCATCCTTAATGTCTTCTATAATCCAGTCTTTTATGAGCAGGGTATTGTTCAGTTTCCAAGTCTTTGATTTCTTTTCCTGATATTGATTTCCACTTTTATGGCCTTCTGGTCAGAGAAGATGCTTTGTAATATTTCAATGTTTGGATTTTGCTAAGGCTTGCTTTATGAGCTAATATGTGGTCTGTTTTAGAGAATGTTCCATGTGCACTAGAAAAGAAAGTATAGTTGGTTGCTGTTGGTTGGAGTGTTCTGTATATGCCTACGAGGTCACGTTGTTTGATTGTGGCATTTAGATCTTCCATGTCTTTATTGAGCTTCTTTCTGGATGTCCTGTCCTTCACTGAAGTTGGTGTGTTGAAGTCTCCTACTATTATTTTGGAGCTGTCTACGTCACTTTTCAATGCTGATAGAGTTTGTTTTATGTTTCTTGCAGCCCTGTCATTGGGTGCATAAATATTTAATATGGTTATATCTTCTTGGTATATTGTCCCTTTAATCATTATATAGTGTCCTTCCTTATCCTTTCTGATGGATTTAATTTTAAAGTCTATTTTGTCAGAAATTAATATTGCCACTTCTGCTCTTTTTTGATTGTTGTTTGCTTGATATATTTCTTTTTCCATCTTTTGAGTTTTAGTTTGTTTGTGTCTCTAAGTCTAAAGTGTGTCTCTTGTAGGCAGCATATAGACGGGTCTTGTTTTTTATCCATTCTGGCACTCTCTGTCCCTTTATTGGTGGATTTAGTCCATTTACATTCAGGGTAATTATGGATAGGTATGAATTTAGTGCTGTCATTTTAATGTCTTTTTTTGTGTGTGTTGACAGTTTCTTTTTCCCACTGGATTTTATGTGCTGAGTAGTTTATCTTTATATATTGTCCTTTCCTCATATTTGTTGTTGATTTTGTTTCTGCTGAGTCTGTGTGTTTCCCTTGTATTTTAATTTGATGAATAGGATAGTTTGTCTCCATTGTGGTTACCTTATTATTTACCCCTATTTTTCTAAATTTAAACCTAACTTTTATTCATTTGTATCGCTGTATCTTCCTCTCCCTATGGAAGGTATATGATTATATTTCTTAGTCCTTCTTTAGCATTTTAATTTTGTCTTCTTTTATATAATTGCATCGCTGTTACCATGATTTGAGCTTTTTTTTTTTATAATCTTGCTTCATTTTTTTGGATTTCCCTGTCTGGGTTGATTTCTACTTGCTCTGCCCAGTGTTCTAGTCTTTTGTTGATACCTGATATTATTGATTTTCTAACCGAAGAACTCCCTTTAGTATTTCTTGTAGTTTTGATTTGGCTTTTACGAATTCCCTCAACTCGTGTTTATCTGGAAATGTCTTAATTTCACCTTCATATTTAAGAGACAGTTTTCTTGGATATATGATTCCTCTCAGCCTATTTTTTTCCTTCAATTTTTTAAATATGTCATTCCATTGCCTTCTTGCCTGCACGATTTCTGCCTAGTAGTCCAAGCTTATTCTTATTGGCTGTCCTTTGTAGGTGACTTTTCCTTTATCCCTCGCTGCTCTTATAATTGTCTCTTTATCTTTGGTTTTGGCAAGTTTGATTATAATATGTCTTGGTGACTTTCTTTTCAGATCTACCTTATGTGGAGTTCGATGAACATCTTGGATAGATGTCTTCTCATCCTTCACGATATCAGGAAAGTTTTCTGCCAATATACCTTCAACTATTTTCTCTGTATTTTCTGTTATGCCTCCCTGTTCCGGTACTCCAATCACTCGTAGGTCACTTCTCTTGATAGAGTCCCACATGATCCTTAAGGTTTCTTCATTTATTTTAATTCTTTTATCTGACTTTTCTTCAAATATATTAGTGCCAAGTGATTTATCTTCGAGTTCAGAAATTCTGGCTTCTAGTTGCTCGATTCTGCTCCTCTAACTTTCTATTGAGTTGTCTACTTCTGTAATTTTATTGTTAATCTTCTGAATTTCTGATTGTTGTCTGTCTATGGATTTTTCCAGCTTACTAAACTTTTCATTATGTTCCTGAATAATCTTTCTAATTTCTTCAATTGCTTTATCTGTGTGTTCCTTGGCTTGTTCTGTGTATTGCCTCATTTCCTTCTTGATGTCTTGAAGGGTTCTGTATCTTAAACTTTTGTACTCTGCATCTGGTAATTCCAGGAATGCACTTTCATCTAGAAGATCCCTGGATTCTTTGTTTTGAGAGCCTGTTGAGGTGATCATGGCCTGTTTCTTTATGTGACTTGATATTGACTGTTGTCTCTGAGCCATCTATAAGTTATTGTATTAGTTTATGCTTGCTTACTGTGTCATAGCTTTTTGCTTTGTTTTGTTTTGGTATACCCCTATGGGTTGCTTGAGTGAGCTAGCTTGATTATGTTTGCCTTTAGAGCTCTGGTGTCCTGTCCCCAGATGGCTAGAGTTGTTATCAGGTATATCAGTCTAGGAGTCCATTCAATTTTCTTGTATGAATTCAGCTCAGGTTTCCAGGTATCTGATCATCAAGTGTGTGGTCCAGGCCCTGTCCTACAGTCTTAGAGGGGCAGGGGTAATTGGTGTAAATACCAGTATCTGATTGTAGCAGGGGGGTCACGCTCTGAACAAGTCAGGGGGCTGGGTACCGACCCCCGAGTGTCTCTAAGGAAAGCTTGTCCCTGTTCTCTAGAGCGTGCAGGTGGGTGGGTTCTGTAGATGGACCATGGTCACCCAAAATTTTGGTTGTAAGGACTGGTAGGTACCAGTTATCTTTGGACCCCTGTCGTGGGTGGCTGGGTGACCTAAGTGGCTCTACCATTCCCTGATGTGGGTAGGTGAGGACCTTGTTTAATAGGCAAAGCAATGTCAAATGTCAAACACTCACCTCCCCCTACCACACAGCTGAAATGTTTGGAGTCTGCCAACAATTGCCTATTCTCCCGAAATTGGCCCACACAGGCCCACGCAGAAGGGAAAGGTGCTCAAGGTTTGTGTCTGGACAGGAGCCACTTCTGTCCTGAGCTCTGCCGGTTAAAGGAGCTAGCAAATTATCTTTTCCCCCCAGTTGCAAATATTTTCCTTCCCCAAGGCCGGGAGGATGGCTCTAGTGCTCACTAGGGTGTATCTCAGGGCAGGGATTCAGCCGCTGAAGCTGGCTTGGGGGTGGGGGGCACGGTAAAATATACGCAATTATTTGGTTTTTGCCCAGAGCGCCGTTATCCTCATATTCCAGAGGGGTGACTAGGCTGTGTGGCTGGCTGCTTCTCCCTGAGGAAACTGCGGCTGAACGCTAGTACCAGCCCGCCGCTGCCGCCGCTCTGGGAATGATGCCTGAGGGCTCCCCACGATTCAGGTCCGGTAACTCCTCTCCACTTCTGAATGGTCTCTTCCTCCTTCTGCCCCACAGTTCATTGTCTAAGCTTGCCTTTGATGCTCAGGGCTCCCAGCTTGTCACAAATATACTCGTTTCACTTGTTTTTTTGGTCTTTGTTGTAAAGAGGGCTTGCCGGAAGCCTCTGTCTATTCTGCCATCTTGGTTCCACCTCTCCAAATCCAGTATACTTTCTTTTCTACTGCACATGGAACATTCTCTAGAATAGACCACATATTAGGTCATAAAGCAAGCCTTAGCAGAATCCAAACATTGAAATATTAGGCAACATCTTCTCTGACCATAAATCCATAAAAGTAGAAACCAATAACAGGAAAAGCAGGGTAAAGAAATCAAACACTTGGAAACTGAACAATACCCTACTCAAAAAAGACTGGATTATAGAAGACATTAAGGATGGAATAAAGAAATTCAGAGAAGCCAATGAGAATGAAAACACTTCCTATCAGAACCTTTGGGACACAGCAAAAGCAGTGCTCAAAGACCAATTTGTATCAAAAAATGCACACATCCAAAAAGAAGGGGCCAAAATCAAAGAATTATCCCTACAACTTGAACAAATAGAAAGAGAGGAACAAAAGAAACCCACAGTACCAGAAGAAAACAAATAATAAAAATTAGAGCTGAACTAAATAAAATAGAAAACAGAAAAACAATTGAAAGAATTAACAAGACCAAAAGCTGGTTCTTTGAAAAAATCAACAACATTGACAGACCACTGGTGCAACTGACAAAAGAAAAACAGGAGAGGAAGCAAATAACCCGAATAAGGAATGAGATGGGCGATATTACAACAGAACCAACTGAAATTAAAAGAATCATATCAGATTACTAGGAAAAATTGTACTCTAACAAATTTGAAAACCTAGAAGAAATGGATGAATTCCTAGAAATACACCATCTACCTCAACTAACACAAACAGAGTTAGAACAACTAAATAGACCCATAACAAAAGAAGAGATTGAAAAGGTAATCAAAAAACTCCCAACGAAAAAAGCCTTGGTCCGGACGGCTTCACTGCGGAGTTCTACCGAACGTTCAGAGAAGAGTTAACACCACTACTACTAAAGGTATTTCAGAGCATGGAAAAGAACGGAAAACTACCAAACTCATTCTATGAAGCCACCATATCCCTGATACCAAAACCAGGTAAAGACACCACAAGCAAAGAAAATTATAGACCTATATCCCTCGTGAATGTAGATGCAAAAACCCTCAACAAAATTCTAGCCAATAGAATTCAGCAACATATCAAAAAAATCATTCACCATGACCAAGTGGGATTCATACCAGGTATGCAGGGATGGTTCAACATTAGAAAAACAATTAATGTAATCCACCACATAAATGAAACAACAGTCAAGAACCCCATGATTTTATCAATTGATGCAGAAAAGGCATTTGACAAAGTTCAATACTCATTCATAATGAAAACTCAGCAAAATAGGAATAGAAGGAAAATTCCTCAACATGATAAAGGGCATTTATACAAAGCCAACAGCCAACATCACCCTAAATGGAGAGAGCCTGAAAACATTCCCACTGAGATCGGACACCAGACAAGGATGCCCTTTATCACCACTCTTATTCAACATCGTGCTGGAGGTCTTAGCCAGAGCAATTAGGCTACATAAAGAAATAAAAGGCATCCAGATTGGCAAGGAAGAATTAAAATTATATCTATTTGCAAATGACATGATCTTATGCACAGAAAACCCTAAGGAATCCTCCAGAAAACTACTGAAAGTAATAGAAGAGTTCAGCAGAGTATCGGGATACAAGATAAACATACAAAAATCCGTTGGATTCCTCTACACCAACAAAAAGAACATTGAAGAGGAAATCACCAAATCAGTGCCATTTACAGTAGCTCCCAAGAAGATAAAATACTTAGGAATAAATCTTACCAGAGATGTAAAAGACTTATACAAAGGAAACTACACTACACTTCTGCAAGAAACTAAAAGAGACTTACATAAGTGGAAAAACATACCTTGCTCATAGATAGGAAGACTTAACATTATAAAAATATCTATTCTACCAAAAGCTATCTATACATTTAATGCAATTCCGTTCCATGTCCCAATGCCTGGAAGGCGTTATGCTGAGTGAAATTAGTCAGTTGCAATAGGACAGGTATTGTATAAGACTACTATTAGAAGAACTTAGTATTAGAAGAACTTGAGAAATAGTTTAAATTGAGAAGAAAACACTCTTTTGTGGTTACCAGAGGGGGAGGGAGCGAGGGTGGGATAGGAGTATTCACTAATTAGATAGCAGATAAGAACTACTTTAGGTGAAGGGAAAGACAATGCACAATAGGGGGAGGTCAGCACAATCGGATGAAACCAAAATCAAAGAAGTTTCCTGAATAAATTGAATGCTTCGAAGCCCAGTGTAGCAGGGGCAGGGCTTTGGGGACCATGGTTTCAGGGAACATCTAAGTCAATTGGCATAATAAAATCTATTAAGAAAACATTCTGCATCCCACTTTGAAGAGTGGTATCTGGGGTATTAAAAGCTAGGAAGCGGCCATCTAAGATGCATCAATGAGTATCAACCCACCTGGATCAAAGGAGAATGAAGAACACCAAAGACACAATGTAACTACGAGTTCAAGAGACAGAAAGTGCCACATGAACCAGAGACTACATCATCCTGAGACCAGAAGAACTAGATGGTGCCCAGCTACAACCGATGGCTTCCCTGACAGGGAACACAACAGAGAACCCCTGAGGGAGCTGGAGAGCAGTGGAATGCAGACCCCAAATTCCCATAAAAAGACCAGACTTAATGGTCTGACTGAGACTAGAAGGACCCCGGTGGTCATGGCCCCTGACCTGTTGGCCCAGGACAGGAACCATTCCTGAAGCCAACTCTTTAGACATGGGTTGGACTGGAAAATGGGTTGGAGAAGGATGCTGGTGAGGAGTGAGCTTCTTGGATCAGGTGGACATTTGAGACTACGTTGTTATATCCTGCCTGGAGAGGAGACGAGAGGGTAGAGGGGGTTAGAAGCTGGTGAAATGGATAGGAAAAGAGAGAGTGGAGGGAGGGAGCAGGCTGTATCATTAGGGGGAGAGTAATTGGGAGTATGTAGCAAGATGTATATAAGTTTTTGTTTGAGAGACTGATTTAATTTGTAAACTTTCGCCTAAAGCACAATAAAAATTATTTTAAAAAGCATTATAGTGAAATGTGCAAATCCTAAGAGTTAGAAAATCAAAATGGAAGAATACACTCAGCATTTCTCAAGCTGAAAGGACTAAAGAAAAAATTCAAGCCTTGAGCTGCAATATTGAAAGATTCTACAGGGAAAATATTGAAGGAGGCAGGAAGCATCAAAAGAAGATGGAAGGAATACACAGTCACTGTAACAAAAAGAACTGATCAATGTTCAGCCACCTCAGAAGGTAGCATATGATCAAGAACCAATGGCACTGAAGGAATAAGTCTAAGCAGTATTGAAGGAAATGGCAAAGAACAAGGCTCCAGAAATTGACAGTATAGGAATAAAGATGTTTCAGCAAACAGTTGCAGTGCTGGAGATTCTCACTTGTGTATGCCAAGAATTTTGGAAGACAGCTACCTGGCCAACCGACTGGAAGAGATCCATATTTGTACCCATTCTAAAGAAAGGTGATCCAACAAAATGTGGAAATTATCGAACAATATCATTAATATCACACACAAGTAAAATTTTGCTGAAGATCACTCAAAAGTGATTGCAGTGGTACGTGGACCGGGAACTGCCAAAAATTCCAGCTGGATTCAGAAAAGTATGTGGAAAGAGGGATATCATTGCTCATTCAGATGGATCCTGGCTGAAATCGGAATACCAGAAAGATGTTTACCTGTGTTTTATTGACTATGCAAAGGCATTCAATGGTGTGGATCATAACAAATTATGGATAACACTAAGAAGAATGGGAATTACAGAACACTTAATTATGCTCATGAGGAACCTGTACATAGACCAAGAGGCAGTCGTTTTAACTGAATAAGGGGATGCTTCATTGTTTAAAATCAGGAAACGTGTGTGTCAGGGTTGTATCCTTTCACCATACTTGCTCAATCTGTATGCTGAGCAAATAAATCTCAGAAACTGGACTATATGAAGAAGAATGCAGCATCAGGATTGGAGGAAGCCTCATTAACAACCTGCGATATGCAGATGATACAATCTTGCTTGTTGATCAAAGACTACAGCCTTCAGTGTGGATTGCACCTCAGCATAAAGGAAAAAAAAATCCGCACTACTGGACCAACATCATGATAAATGGAGAAAAGATTGAAGTTGTCAAGGATTTCATTTTACTTGGATCCACAATCAACACCCGTAGGAGCAGTGGTCAGGAAATCAAATGATGTGTTGCATTGGGCAAATCTGCTGCAAAAGAAAAAGCAAAAATGTCATTTAGAGGACTAAGGTGCACTTGACCCAAGCCATGGTATTTTCAATTGCCTCATGTGTGCTCAAAAGCTAGACAATGAATAAGGAAGAATGAAGAGCTGACACATTTGAATTATGGTGTTTGTGAAGAATATTGATTATACCATGGACTGCCAGAAGAAAGAACAAATCTGTCTTGGAAGAAGCACAAGAAGAATGCTCCTTAGAAGCAAGGATGTTAAAACTTTGTCTCTTGTACTTTGGACATGTTATCAGGAGGGACCAGTCTGGAGAAGGACATCATGCTTGATAAAGTAGAGAGTCAGTGAAAAAGGGGAATACCTTCAATGAGATAGATTGGCACAGTGGCTGTAACGACAGACTCAAGCAGAACATTTGTGAGGATGGTGAAAGACCAGGCAGCATTTCTTTCTGTTGTATGTAGGATCGCTGTTTGAAGGATCCTAACAAAAACAACCTCCTCTTTAAAGTCTCTGTTAATGACACCAGGCTCCATGTTATCTTCTCTGAGTTTCTTCAACATGTAAGTCCAGTTCAACACAATCGAAGGCTTAATAATTGTGTGAGGTATTATATATGAAGTTTTCTGTATCATGTGGATTATCTTTTTTTCACCACGGCAGAGGTTGTAACGTGTACTTCCTTTGTTTTGCCCACATCCGTATCACTCAAATGTTGGAATCTGAAGACTGAGAATCACATGGACTTTAAAGATCTTGGAATATGTATATTTCCTATCTATTAGTATTTTTTTTTCAGGGTAGCTACCTTAACTGTCCTTTCAAAGTTTTAAAGTAATTAAATCATTCATAAGCACTCTAAAAGCTGTCAAAGTATTCTTTGAGGCTATGCAAAACATGGAGGGTTAAGAATAATTGTAAACACCCAGAGAGCAGAAGCTATGAGTTTTGCTTCCTGATTCTCCCTCTCACAGGACTCTGCCCTTTCGTTAATAACACTTCTCATTGTTTCTTGTTATATATTTGTGTCATTAATTTGTTTCTGTCTCACACCAACTAATTTATAAGCTATATAGGGCAGGGACCATGTTCATTTTGCTCACCATTTTGTTCTTAGTGCCTAGTAATAACCAGCTGCTGTCAAATCAATTCTGATTCGTGATGGCCCCATGTGTCGCAGAGTAGAACTGCTCCATAGGGTTTTCAAGGCCGTGACCTTTGAGAAGCAGATCGCCAGGTATTTGTTTCAAGGTGTCACTGGGTGGATTTGAACTGCCAACCTTTTTGTTAGTAAAGTACTTAACTCTTTTTGCCACCCATTGATTCCAGGTGCTCAATAAATATTTACTGAAAGAATAATTAAAGAGATTAACTCAATGAATATTATTTGATGAACAGAAAAGAGGACGTATGCCTTCAGCTCCAGGGACTTTTAACTACCAACTCCTGCTCTTGGTGAATGCACCAAGGTAGCTTCTTTCACTCTGTCATATTTTCTTCCTTGGAAGTATCCCTAATGGATAAACACTCTCAATCATTACTCCCTGTTGTGAGAACTCATCCTTAATTCTACTGGGAAAATTTTTAGAGTAAAGGAGCTGTCCTCACTCCAGAGGTTCCCTGTCCTATTGCTAAATCTACTAACAGGATACACAGTATCCACCCATATGACCATCAACTTCAGTAAAAAAAAGTCCCTCTCCAGGCAGGCACATCTCCAAATCGGCACCACAGCCTTTTGAAATCTCCCTAAGGAACATTTCTCCAAATCCTACTCTGAAGACCTCTCTCCAGCCATGTTGTTGTTGTTGTTAGGTGCCATTGAGTTGGTTCTGGCTCATAGCGGCCCTATGCACAATAGAACGAAACAGTCTCTGGCCCTGCGCCATCCTTACAGTCATTGTTATGCTTGAGCTCATTGTTGCAGCCACTGTGTCAATCTACCTCATTGAGGCTCTTCCTCATTTCCTCTGACCCTGTACTTTGCCAAGCATGATGTCCTTCTCCAGGGACTGATCCCTCCTGACAACATGTCCAAAGTATGTAAGACGCAGTCTCGCCATTCTTGCTTCTAAGGAGCATTCCGGTTGTACTTCCAAGACAGATTTGTTCGTTCTTTTGGCAGTCCATGGTATATTCAATATTCTTCACCAACACCACAGTTCAAAGGCGTCTATTCTTCTTTGGTCTTCCTTATCCATCACATATGATGTGACTGAAAATACCATGGCTTGGGTCAGGTGCACCTTAGTCTTCAAGGTAGCATCTTTGCTCTTCAACACTTTAAAGAGGTCCTGTGCAGCAGATTTACCCAATGCAATGTGTCTTTTGATTTCTTGACTGCTGCTTCCTTGGCTGTTGATTGTGGATCCAAGTAAAATGAAATTCTTGACAACTTCAACCTTTTCTCTGTTTACCATGATGTTGCTCATTGGTCCAGTTGTGAGGATTTTTGTTTTCTTTATGTTGAGGTGCAGTCCATACTGAAGGCTGTGGTCTTTGATCTTCATTAGTAAGGCTTCAAGTCCTTTTCACTTTCAGCAAGCAAGGTTGAGTCATTTGCATAACGCGGGCTGTTAATGAGTCTTCCTCCAATCCTGATGCCCCGTTCTTCTTCATATAGTCCAGCTTCTCAAATTATTTGCTCAGCATACGGGTTGAATAGGTATGGTGAAAGGATACAACCCTGACATACACCTTTCCTGACTTTAAACCAATCAGTATCCCCTTGTTCTGTTCGAACAACTGCCTCTTGACCTATGTAAAGGTTCCTCATGAGCACAATTAAGTGTTCTGGAATTCCCATTCTTCGCAAGGTTATCCATAATTTGTTATGATCCACAGAGTCAAATGCCTTTGCATAGTCAATAAAACACAGGTAAACATTCTTCTTGTATTCTCTGTGGTTTTTTTTTTTTTTTTTAAAAAAGAGCTTTCTCCAGACATACCTTCCTTAAAGGGTGAAGGGGCTTGCAATCATGGAGGTGGGTAGTTATGGTTAGAAAATGTTCATAATCACTAGCCATTTTCACTTTATTGTGACTTTAAGAATTACAATCACACTCTTGTTCCTTCTCACAACAAAAAGGAGACCAGACGGTGTCAGAAAGAGAGAAGATAAAATCATTTCAACGTATTTTAATTCTGTTCTTACCAGTTATCTATTGCTGCATAACAAACCACTCCAAACCTTAATGGTTTAAAACAATACCAACCGTTTATTTTGCTCACAAATCTGAAATTTGGGCAGGGCTTGTCAGAGGCAGCTTGTCTCTCTCCTGTGTGGCATCAACTGGGACAGCTCAAATAAGGACTGGAAGATACACTTCCAAGATGGCTCACTCATATGACTGACAAGTTGGTGCTAACTGACAGCTGGAAGCTGGGATAAGGCCAAGGGTGGAAAGGGAGGAGAGCTGTTGGATTCCTCACAACTTGGTAGCTGAGTGCCAAGAGTGAGGATCCCAAATCTAATGGGTCATGCTTGGATAATATTAAAGAATTTAGCTGAGATGCCCAAGTATTATCTGATTCTTTGTTTATTTTTCATTTATAACCACCCCATTTCAAAATGAATTTGAGGCAGAAAGTCCCTTTATTTAAGGTAGGCACTGTAAATTTTAAAACTGATTCTTATACTCTGAATTCTAATAGATTGTCTAAATTTTTGAAAGAAAAAATGTATGTGTATGGGTGTGTGTGCTTATGCAGTAGCATGTTTGTGTGTCTACATGCATGTACATGTCTTCATTTCTACATGTGTGCATTATGTGTACATCTATATGTACCTATATGTGTGTGTACATGTACCTGCCTGTGTGTTGGTGAGACTGCATCTGTGCATGCATGTGTCAGCATGTGTATGTGTCTGTCTGTGTGATGTGTAGCTTCCATGAGGATATCAGTCTTTACTGGTACTTTCTACAGTAACTTGGACAATTGCTGCAAGATTGACTAAATTATTGCATGACATTTATTTAAAAATTTTTTACTATGTGCAAATTCAACAAACTTTAAATGTAATTATCTTTTCAACTGCATGTGTGCTAATACAAACCATAGCATTTCTCTGAGTGGTACCTTCATTTACAAAACTGAATAAGAGGACTTAGATGAGCCAATATCTTTTACATGATATAGTTCCAAAAGTCCTACAGATTTTCCTAATAAAACAAGACATTCTGTGGAAAGGTCTACTGAATTTCTCTGAGAATTATGATTCATGCCTTAATACTCATACTTATGACCACCTGAGGAGAAGAATGCTTCTCAAATGATTCATTTGTTCCTGGTTCAAATTAACTGGTAAAAAAAATGCAGCACATTTTAACCTTTTTTTTTTTAAAAAAAAAAGCAGAGTTAGGTTTCCAAAGGAATAGACTACAAAGCCAATCTAACCTGGGTAACTAACAATGCTAACTAAGCCTTATTTCTGTGCTGCATGAGGCATTTATGGGAAGAGCATCTGTTACCCTCTGAATATTTTTGTTATTTTCATACAGTAAAGTATACCTTTTGGGGGGTGTACAGTCCTGTGAGTTTTAACAAATGTAGAGCTGTGTAACTGCCATCACAATCAGGATGCCTCACACCAAAACGTTGCCTCCTACTGCCTTTTTAATAGTGAAACACTCTCCCTTCCCCTAATCCCTTGTAACCACTGACCTGCTTTCTGTCCCTATAGTTTTGCATTTTCCAGAATGTCTTAGAAGTGAAATTATACAGTGTGTTATCTTCTGAGTCTGCCTTCCTTCGCTTACAAAAATGCATTTGAGATTCACCCACACCATTGTATGTATCTGTAGTTTCATTGTTTTTATTGCCAAGCAAGACTCCATTTTATAGATATAACACAGTTTGTTTATCCATTCACCTATACAAGAATATTTGGGCTGTTTCTAGTTTGGGGCTATTGTGAATAAAACTGCTATAAACATTCATGTATAAGTTTTTGTAGGAGTATAAGTTCTGATTTCTCCAGAATAAATACAGTAAAACCTGTGAAAGCCGAACCTGTGTAAGGTGGAAATCTGTCTGAGAAGGAAAACTCAAATATTTTCCACTAAAACAAGTGATAGAAAAGTGATAAGACTACACCCTGTCAAAGGCAAAAATCTTGCGATACTCCAGAAAACAAGGTGGTCCTGTTGATTTCCATCTTTCACAGATTGCACTGTACTTGTTGTTGCATGCTACGGAGTAGATTCTGACTCAGCGATCCTATATGACTGAGTAGAACTGCTCCATAGGGTTTCTTAGGTTGTAAATCTTTACGGGAGCAAACTGCCAGGTCTTTTCTCCTCTAGTGCCACTGGTAGGTTTGAAATGCTGACCTTTCAATTAGCAGCTGAGTGATTAATTATTGTGCCACCAAGGCTCCTTGAATAAGTACTTAGGAGTGGGATTACAGGGTAATACGGTAGGTGCATTTTTAACTTCACAGAAAATGACAAATTGTTTTTCAGAGTGGTTTTACCATTTTGCATTTCCCATCAGCAATGCAGGAGAATTCCAGTCCCTCTGCATCTATGTTAGTACTTTGTATTGTCAGTGTTTTTTATTTTAGCCATTTTGGTAGGTATATAATGGTATCCTGGTGGTATAGTGGTTAAGTGCTATGGCTGCTAACCAAAAGGTCAGCAGTTTGAATCTACCAGGCTCTCCTTGGAAACTCTATGGAGCAGTTCTACTCTGTCCTATAGGGTCACTATGAGTTGGAGTCGACTTGATGGCAATGGGTTTTTTTTTTTCCTAATATAAGAATTTAATGCTATAAATTTCCCTCTAATAGTCCTTTAGCTACATTTCACAAATAGGTTTGGTTTTTTGGGGGAGGGGGTTTCATCGTGATTTTAATTTTCATTTTCCTAATAACTAATGATAATAATCATATTTTCAGGTGTTTATTTTTCATCCATATCGTTTCTCTGGTGGATTGGCATCGAGATTGGAGGAAGACTCATTAACAGCCTTCAATATACAGACGACACAACCTCGCTTGCTGAAGTGAAGAGGACTTGAAGCACTTCCTGATGAAGATCAGAGACTGCAGCCTTCAGTATGAATTACACCTCAACATAAAGAAAACAAAAATCCTCACAACTGGACCAATGAGCAACATCATGATAAAGGGAGAAAAGATTGAAGTTGTCAAGGATTTCATTTTACTTGGGTCCACAATCAACAGCCAAGGAAGCAGCAGTCAAGAAATTAAATGACATATTGCATTGGGCAAATCTGCTGCAAAAGACCTACTTAAAGTGTTAAAAAGCAAAGATGTCTCTTTGAGGACTAAGGTATACCATGGACTGCCAGAAGACTGTCTTGGAAGAGGTACAGCCAGAATGCTCCTTAAAAGTGAGAATGGCAAGACTTCATCTCATGTCCTTTGGACATGTGATTAGGAGGGACCAGTGCCTGGAGAAGGGCATCATACTTGGTAAAGCAGAGGGTCAGCAAAAAAGAAGGCCCTCAATGAGTTGGATTGACACAGTGGCTGCAACAAGGGGCTCAAGCATAACAACAATTGCGAGGATGGTGCAGTGTTTCATTCTGTTTTACATACGGTCACTATGAGTCAGAACTAACTTGACGGCACCTAACAACAACAAACATATACACACACACACACATATATGGTGTCTAAAAATGTCTACAGTGAAGTTTGTAGTGATACTCATATTTTAATTCTTGATGTTGATAATTTGTTTTTTCTTCATTTAGACTGACAGGGATTTGTCAAGTACATTGTATCTTTTTTAAAAAAACAGCTTTCAGTTTCATTGCTTTTTTTTCTATTTCATTGATTTTCACTTTTGATTATTTCATTACTTCTGCTTGATTTTCATTTATTTTTTTCTTCTTTTTCTGTTTCTTAAGATTGAATCTATTTCTTTGAGTCCCTCTTTCTTTTCAGAATTGACTTGATGGCAATGGGTTTGGTTTTTTTTGTTGTTGATGTTGCTGTTGTTTTATTTTCTAATATAAGAAACCCTGGTGGTATAGTGGTTAAGAGCTACGGCTGCTAATCAAAAGGTTGGCAGTTCGAATCCATCAGCCCTTCTACTCTGTCCTATAGAGTCATTATGAGTTGGAATGGACTGGACGGCCATGTTTTTTTTTTTTTCTTTTCCCTAATATAAGCATTTAATGCTATAAATTTCCCTCTAATAGTCCTTTAGCTACATTTCACAAGCTTTGATACGTTAAGTTTTCATTTTTATTCCATTCAAATTATTTTCTATTTATTCTAAGCTGTTCTCTTTGACTCATGGATTATTTACAAGTGTGTAGTTTAATTTTCAAATATTTGGAGTTTATCATCTATCTCCCTTTTATTTATTTCTAGTTTAATTCTATTATAGCTGTGAACATACTTTGTGTGATATCAGTTATTTTACTTTTTTTTTTTAATGTGTGTGGCTATCTTGGTGAATGTTCCATGTGCTCTTAAAAAGAGCTTTTGTTGGGTGGAATTTCTATAAATGTCAATTAAGTCTAGTTGGTGACAGTGTTCAAGTCTTCCATATATTTCTTGATTTTCTCTCCACTTGTTCTGTTGGTAACTGAAAGAAGAGCGTTTAAGTTTCTAACTATGATTGTGGGTTTATTGATTTCTCCTTTTAGTTTTATCAGTTTTTGCCTCATATATTTTGAAACACTGTTGTTAGGTGCATACACATTTAGGATTTTTATGTCTTCTTAGTGAATTGACCGTTTCATTACTACGTGATGATGTGATGTCCTTCTTTAACCCTAGAAATTTTCCTTATTTGGAAGTCTATCTGATATTAACACAGCTACACCATAGGTGCTTTCACGTTTTTTCTCTTTATCTTTGGTTTTCAACAATTTGATCATGTCTGGGTGTGATTTTCTTTGAGTTTATCCCATTTGGGGATTTTTGAGCTTCTTGACTCTGTAAATCTATGTCCTTCACCAAATTTGAAAAGTTTTCAGCCATTACATCTTCAAATTTTTTTGTACCTATCTCTTTCTACTTTCCTTCTGGAACTCCAATGACACAAATATTAGAACATTTAATATTGTCCCATAGGCCCTTCAGTTTCTTTTCATTTATTTTCAGTTTTTTTCTTCTCCGTTGTTTAGATTAAATAATTTCCATTGATCTCTCTTCAAGGCTCACTGGCTCTTTCTTCCATCATCTCCATTCTGCCATTGATACTCTGTCATGATTTAAAAAAAAATTATTATTGCATTTTTTAAATTAATATTTAGTTTTTAAATTATCATTTATTTCTCTTTTATAGCTTCTATTTCTCTGAAGGCAAGCTCTATTACCCATATGTTGCAAGAGTGCTCATCCTTACTTTACGGAACATGGTTTTATAGCTGCTTTAAAGTCTTTGTCTAATAATTCCGCATCTGTGTTTCTCAGGTTTGGACTCTGTTGTTTGTCATTTCCCTTGAAAGTTGTGAATATTTCCCTGGTTCTTTGTGTGTCAAATAATTTTGGACTATATCCTGGACATTTTGAATATTATGTTATAAAACTCTGGGTCCTATTAAAATCCTCTAGAGAATATTTATCTTTTTTTTTTTCTTTTTCAGCAGGGAATCACCCTGATTAGATTCAGATCACAAGTCCTGTGTGGCCTTTTATGAGATGTACTACCAATGTTAGTTTAGTTTTCAAAGGCTTTGCCATTCTATTCTGGTCCATTCCACTATGGAAAACTATTTGAGTTCCTACTAAAGCTAAATATATTTAGATTCCATGACTCAGTACAAAGTTTTACTATCTCTATATGTATTTCTAAATAAAGTACATGGTTTTGCTTAAAACTTTATGTGAAGGAAATCATATTTTTCTGTGGCCTGCTTCTTTGATTCAATGTTATGTTTGTGAGATTTATCCTTGTGAGATTGTGTTGCATATGGCTATAATTCATTCACTTTTATTATTGTTATAGCACATTTTATGAATGTAGCACAATTATTTTTAACCATCTAGTATTTGATGAATGTTTATGTTGTTGCCAGTTTTGGGCTATTATAAACAACACTGCTATGGACATGCTTTTATGTGCATGAGTTTCTGTCAGATCTCTACCCAGGAGTGGAATTGCTGGATCATAGGATGTGCAATTCTTCACCTTTGTTACGCAATGCAAAACTGTTGTTGCAAGTGATTATACTTAATTCTACTCCCCACAACAGTTCTGTTTTACTTTCCAATTCTTAATTATTTCATTATCTTGCCTTCCTAAGGTGGCTAGGACTTCCAGTATAGTGCTGACTAAAAGAGGTGATAGCTGGTATGCTTGTGTTATTTTTTATCTCAGAGGCTTTCACTATGTCATCATTAGTATGATGTTTGCTCTAAAGTTTTTGAAAATACTTTTTTTGAGTTACAGAAGTTATTTTCACTTCCTAGTGTGCTAATTAAAAAAAAAAGAATGTGTGTTACAATTATCAAATTCTTTTTATGCAACTGTTGAGGTGATTATATAATTTTTTTCCTTTAACTTTTTAATTGTGGTGAACTGAATTCCTAAGATAAATCCAAGTTTGTATAGACTATTATCCTTTTTTATAACTTTAAATTATATTTACTAATATTCTCTCAGCAGTTTTTGCATTTATGTTTAAGAGTGACACTGGCTTATAATTAATTTTCTTTTCTCATACAAGCCTTGTTGGGTTTTCATACCCAGGCTATAACCAGCCTCATAAAATAAGTCTACTTTCTGGAAAATTTTGTGTGAAATTATTTCTTCCCTGGGTGTTTCATAGGATTCATTAGTCCTTCTGTCTGGACTTCGAAGTTTTCTATTTCTTTTTTTTTTTTGGCCTGTGTTTTGATACTTTTTTTTTTTTAAATAATTTTTCTGTGCTTTAAGTGAAAGCCTACAAGTCAAGTCAGTGTGTCACATATAAGCTTATATACACCTTACTCCATACTCCCACGTACTCTCCCCTAATAAGTCAGCCCGTTCCCTCCTTCCAGTCTCTCCTTTCGTGATCATTTTGCCAGTTTCTAACCCTTTCTACCCTCCCATCTCCCCTCCAGACAGGAGATGCCAACACAGCCTCAAGTGTCCACCTGATACAAGTAGCTCACTCTTCATCAGCATCTCTGTCCAACCCATTGTCCAGTCCCTTCCATGTCTGATGAGTTGTCTTCGGGAATGGTTCCTGTCCTGGTTCCAACAGAAGGTTTGGGGACCATGACTGCCGGGATTCTTCTAGTCTCAGTCAGACCATTAAGTCTGGTCTTTTTATGAGAATTTGGGGTCTGCATCCCACTATTCTCCTGCTCCCTCAGGGGTTCTCTGTTGTGCTCCCTGTCAGGGCAGTCATCGGTTGTGGACGGGCACCATCGAGTTCTTCTGGTCTCAGGATGATGTAAGTCTCTAGTTCCTGTGGCCCTTTCTGTCTCTTGGGCTCATAGTTATCGTGTGACCTTGGTGTTCTTCATTCTCCTTTGATCCAGGTGGGTTGAGACAAATTGATGCATCTTAGATGGCCGCTTGTTAGCATTTAAGACCCCAGACGCCACACTTCAAAGTGGGATGCAGAATGTTTTCATAATAGAATTATTTTGCCAATTGACTTAGAAGTCCCCTTAAGCCATAGTCCCCAAACCCCCGCCCTTGCTCCGCTGACCCTCGAAGCATTCAGTTTATCCCGGAAACTTCTTTGCTTTTGGTCCAGTCCAGTTGAGCTGACCTTCCATGTATTGAGTATTGTCCTTCCTTTCACCTAAAGTAGTTCTTATCTACTAACTAATCAGTAAATAACACTCTCCCACCCTCCCTCCCTCCCCGCCTCGTAACCACAAAAGTTTGTGTTCTTCTCAGTTTATACGATTTCTCAAGATCTTATAATAGTGGTCTTATACAATATTTGTCCTTTTGCATCTGACTAATTTCGCTCAGCATAATGCCTTCCAGGTTCCTCCATGTTACAAAATGTCTCACAGATTCGTCAGTGTTCTTTATCGATGCGTAGTATTCCATTTTTTGTTTAGTATTCCATTGTGTGAATATACCACAATTTATTTAACCATTCATCCGTTGATGACCACCTTGGTTGCTTCCAGCTTTTTGCTGTTGTAAACAGTGCTTTAATAAATTTGGGTGTGCGTATATGTGTTTGTGTAAAGGCTCTTATTTTTCTAGGGTATATTCCGAGGAGTGGGATTTCTGGGTTGTATGGTAGTTCTATTTCTAACTTTTTAAGAAAATGCCAGATAGATTTCCAAAGTGGCTGTACCATTTGACATTCCCACCAGCAGTGTATAAGAGTTCCAATCTCTCTGCAGCCTCTCCAACATTTATTATTTTGTGTTTTTTGGGTTAATGCCAGCCTTGTTGGAGTGAGATGGAATCTCATCGTAGTTTTAATTTACATTTCTCTAATGGCTAACGATCGAGAGCATTTTCTCATGTATCTGTTAGCTGCCTGAATATCTTCTTCAGTGAACTGTGTGTTCATATCCTTTGCCCACTTCTTGATTGGGTTGTTTGTCTTTTTGTGGTTGAGTTTTGGCAGAATCATATAGATTTTAGAGATCAGGCACTGGTCAGAGATGTCATAGCTGAAAATTCTTTCCCAGGCTGTAGGTGGTCTTTTTACTCTTTTGGTGAAGTCTTTAGATGAGCATAGGTGTTTGATTTTTAGGAGCTCCCAGTTATCGGGTTTCTCTTCATCATTTTTGGTAATGTTTTGTATTCTGTTTATGCCTTGTTTTAGGGCTCCTAATGTTGTCCCTATTTTTTCTTCCATGTTCTTTATCATTTTAGTCTTTATGTTTAGGTCTTTGATCCACTTGGAGTTAGTTTTTGTGCATGGTGTGAGGTATGGATCCTGTTTCATTTTTTTGCAAATGGATATCCAGTTATGCCAGCACCATTTGTTAAAAAGACTATCTTTTCCCCAATTAACTGACACTGGGCCTTTGTCAAAAATCAGCTGCTCATATGTGGATGAACTTATATCTGGGTTCTCAATTCTGTTCCACTGGTCTATGTGCCTGTTGTTGTGCCAGTACCAGGCTGTTTTGACTACCCTGGCTGTATAATAGGTACTAAAATCAGGTAGAGTGAGGCCTCCCACTTTCTTCTCCTTTTTCAGTAATCCTTTACTTATCCAGGGCTTCTTTGCCTTCCATATGAAGTTGGTGATTTGTTTTTCCATCACATTAAAAAATGTCATTGGAATTAGGAACGGAAGTCCATTGTATGTATAGATGGCTCTTGGTACAATAGACATTTTTACTATGTTAAGTCTTCCTATCGATGAGCAAGGTATGTTTTTCCACTTATGTAGGTCCTTTTTAGTTTCTTGCACTAGTACTTTGTAGTTTTCTTTGTATAGGTCTTTTACATCTTTGGTAAGATTTATTCCTAAGTATTTTATCTTCTTGGGGGCTACAGTGAATGGTATTGATTTGGTGATTTCCTCTTCGATGTTCTTTTTGTTGATGTAGAGGAATCCAAGTGATTTTTGCATGTTTCTCTTATAACCTGAGACTCTGCCAAACTCTTCTATTAGTTTCAGTAGTTTTCTGGAGGATTCCTTAGGGTTTTCTGTGTATAGGATCATGTCATCTGCAAATAGAGATAATTTTACTTCTTCCTTGCCAATCCGGACGCCCTTTATTTCTTTGTCTAGCCTAATCGCTCTGGCTAGGACCTCTAGCACAATGTTGAATAAGAGCGGTGATAAAGGGCATCCTTGGCTGGTTCCCGTTCTCAAGGGAAATGCTTTCAGGCTCTCTCCATTTAGAGTGTTGTTGGCTGTTGGCTTTGTATAGATGCCCTTTATTATGTTGAGGAATTTTCCTTCAATTCCTATTTTGCTGAGAGTTTTTATCATGAATAGGTGTTGGACTTTGTCAAATGCCTTTTCTGCATCAATTGATAAGATCATGTGGTTTTTGTCTTTTGTTTTATTTATATGGTGGATTACATTAGTGGTTTTTCTAATATTAAACCAGCCTTGCGTAAAAAAAAATGTACCTGGCATAAATCCCACTTGGTCGTGGTGGATTATTTTTTTGATGTGTTGTTGAATTCTATTGGCTAGAATTTTGTTGAGTAATTTTGCATCTATGTTCATGAGGGATATAGGTCTGTAAGTTTCTTTTTTTTGGTGTTTTTAGCTGGCTTTGGTATCAGGGATATGGTGGCTTCATAGAATGCGTTAGGCAGTATTCCGCCATTTTCTATGCTTTGAAATACCTTTACTAGTAGTGGTATTAACTCTTCTCTGAAGGTTTGGTGGAACTCTGCAGTGAAGCCGTCCAGGCCAGGGTTTTTTTTGTTGGGAGTTTTTTGATTATCTTTTCAATCTCTTTTTTTGTTATGGTTCTATTTAGTTGTTCTACTTCTGATTGTGTTAGTTTAGTTAGGTAGTGTTCTTCTAGGAATTCATCCATTTCTTCTAGGTTTGCAAATTTGTTAGAGTACAATTTTTTGTAATAATCTGATATGATTCTTTTAATTTCAGTCGGGTCTGTTGTGATATGGCCCATCTCATTTCTTATTCGGGTTATTTGTTTCCTTTCCTGTATTTCTTTAGTCAGTCTGGCCAATGGTTTATCAATTTTATTGATTTTTTCAAAGAACCAGCTTTTGGCTTTGTTAATTCTTTCAATTGTTTTTCTGTTCTCTAATTCATTTAGTTCAGCTCTAATTTTTATTATTTGTTTTCTTCTGGTGCCTGATGGATTCTTTTGTTGCTCACTTTCTATTTGTTCAAGTTGTAGGGACAGTTCTCTGATTTTGGCTCTTTCTTCTTTTTGTATGTGTGCATTTATCGATATAAATTGACCTCTGAGCACTGCTTTTGCTGTGTCCCAGAGGTTTTGATAGGAAGTGTTTTCGTTCTCATTGCAGTCTATGAATTTCTTTATTCTCTCCTTAATGTCTTCTATAACCCAGTCTTTTTGGAGCAGGGTATTATTCAGTTTCGAAGTATTTGATTTCTTTTCCCTAATTTTTCTGTTATTGATTTCCTCTTTTATGGCCTTGTGGTCTCAGAAGATGCTTTGTAATATTTCAATGTTTTGGATTCTGCAAAGGTTTGTTTTATGACCTAATATGTGGTCTATTCTAGAGAATGTTCCGTGTGCGCTAGAAAAAAAAGTATACTTTGCAGCTGTTGGGTGGAGTGTTCTGTATAAGTCTATGAGGTCAAGTTGGTTGATTGTAGCAATTAGGTCTTCCGTGTCTCTATTGAGCTTCTTACTGGAAGTCCTGTCCTTCTCCAAAAGTGGTGTGTTGAAGTCTCCTACTATAATTGTGGAGGTGTCTATCTCACTTTTCAGTTCTGTTAAAGTTTGTTTATGTATCTTGCAGCCCTGTCATTGGGTGCATAAATATTTAATATGGTTATATCTTCCTGGTCTATTGTCCCTTTAATCATTATGTAGTGTCCTTCTTTATCCTTTGTGGTGGATTTAACTTTAAAGTCTATTTTGTCAGAAATTAATATTGCTACTCCTGCTCTTTTTTGCTTGTTGCTTGCTTGATATATTTTTTCCATCCTTTGAGTTTTCGTTTGTTTGTGTCTCTAAGTCTAAGGTGTGTCTCTTGTAGACAACATATAGACGGATCGTGTTTCTTTATCCAGTCTGAGACTCTCTGTCTCTTTATTGGTGTATTTAGTCCATTTACATTCAGCGTAATTATAGATAAGTGTGTGTTTAGTGCTGTCATTTTGATGCCTTTTTGTGTGTGTTGTTGACAATTTCATTTTTCCACTTACTTTTTTGTACTGAGATATTTTTCTTTGTAAATTGTGTGTTCCTCATTTTCATAGTAGTTGAATTTATGTTTGCTGAGTCGTTATGTTGTTCTTGGTTTTTATTTTGAGTTATGGAATTGTTAGACCTCTTTGTGGTTACCTTAATATTTACCCCTATTTTCTAAGTAAAAACCTAACTTGCATCGTCCTATATTGCCCTGTTTCCTCTCCATATGGCAGTTCTATGCCTCCTGTATTTAGTCCCTCTTTTTGATTATTGTGATCTTTTACATATTGACTGCAATGATTCCCTGTTTTGAGCATTTTTTTCTTTTTAAAATTAATCTGTATTTGTTTTTGTGATTTCCCTATTTGAGTTGATATCAGGATGTTCTGTTCTGTGACCTTGTGTTGTGCTGGTATCTGATATTATTGATTTTCTGACCAACAATTTCCTTTGGTATTTCTTGTAGCTTTGGTTTGGTTTTTGCAAATTCTCTAAGCTTGTGTTTATCTGTAAATGATTTAATTTCACCTTCGTATTTGAGAGAGTTTTGCTGGATATATGATCCTTGGCTAGCAGTTTTCCTCCTTCAGTGCTCTATATATGTCATCCCACTGCCTTCTTGGCTGCATGGTTTCTGCTGAGTAGTCTGAACTTATTCTTATTGATTCTCCTTTGTAGGAGACCTTTCTTTTATCCCTGGCTGCTTTTAAAATTTTCTCTTTATCTTTGGTTTTGGCAAGTTTGATGATAATATGTCTTGGTGATTTTCTTTTTGGATCAATCTTATATGGGGTTCTTTGAGCATCTTGGATAGATATCCTTTAGTCTTTCATGATGTCAGAGAGGTTTTCTGCCAACAGATCTTCAACTATTCTCTCTGTATTTTCTGTTATCACTCCCTGTTCTGGAACTCCAATCACACGCAAGTTATTCTTCTTGATAGAGTCCCACATGATTCTTAGGGTTTCTTCATTTTTTTTAATTCTTTCATCTGATGTTTTTTCAGCTATATTGGTGTCAATTCCCTTATCCTCCAGGTCTCCCGCTCTCCATTCCAATTGCTCGATTCTGCTCCTCTGACTTCCTATTGCGTTGTCTAATTCTGTAATTTTACTGTTAATCTTTTGGATTTCTGAATGCTATCTCTCTATGGATTCTTGCAGCTTATTAATTTTTCCACTATGTTCTTGAATAATCTTTTTGAGTTCTTCAACTGGTTTATCAGTGTGTTCCCTGGTTTTTTCTGTAGATTGCCTTATTTCATTTCTGAGGTCATCACTGATGTCTTAAAGCATTCTGTAAATTCGTTTTCTTATATTCTGCATCTGGCAATTCCAGGATTGTATCTTCATTTGGGAAAGATTTTGATTCTTTTATTTGGGGATTTGTAGAAGCAATCATGGTCTGCTTCTTTATGTGGTTTAATATCGACTGCTGTCTCTGAGCCATCTATAAGATATTGTAATGATTTATTTTATGTTTTCTCACTGAGTCTTATCTTGTTTTGTTTTCTTTCAATATACGTAGATGGGCTACAAGATTGCGCTGTCTTGATTGTTGTAGCCCTTGAATCACTTATGTCCTATTACCAGGTGGTTTGGGCTGTTACCAGATATATAAGCCTAAGAGTCCATTCACTATTCTTGAGTAGAATCTGATTTTGGGTCACCAAGTGTGTGGTGGAGACTGTCACCTATCCACCTAGAGGAGTAGTGATGATAGTTGTGTGCACTAGATTCTAGTAGCAACAGGGGGTCACACTCTGGGGGGGCAGGATGCTGACAGGGTTCCCCCAAGTGCCAGTGAGGTAGGTGTGTCTCTATTCCTAAAGCGCTTTGGTGGGTGGGCTCTGCAGCTGTACGTTAGGCACCCAATGCATGTACCTCTACAGATTGGTAGGTGTCACCATCCTCAGACCCCTAAGGCAGGAGGCTAGGTGGTCTGGGGGGAGCTTCAGCCCTCAGTTCCCCGTTGTGGGTCAGTGAGGGCTCTGTTTAATATGCAGAGATATCAGACCTGGGAAAGTTGTCTTTCCAGTAGTCCGCTAAAACAATTACAGTCAGATCCCTATCAGAAATGCCTTTGCATTATACTAGCCACCTTGTTCCCTGTAGGGATAAAAGCCCAAGACTGTGGATCTCATATGCTTGGCTGGAGCTGGTTCTGTATTTTTAGTCCAATTTTGGGAAGTCAGGGATGGATTTTTGGTCCCTGGGTTTTTTGTAGCTGCTTCTCTCTGGCCAGGAGAATGGGTTAGGAAAAGACCAAAAAACAAAAACCGCAGAGCACTTCACTCTCTGCCTCAGGAAATTCCAAAGTTAATGAAGCTACCTGGAAAGGGGAGGGGAGGGATCAGATAGATAGGAGAGAGTAGCACCCCGGAATATAGACAAAGTTACTCATCTTGCTTGGAGATGACTGTTTAATCTGAGATTCCTGAGGGGTAGGTAGCCTGTGTGCATTGGCTGGGTCGAAATTGCCCCCACGGGTCAGGCCCATGTCCTGTTCTTGTGCTGTCTCAGAAGCCGTGGTCAGTTCCTCTGCTCCCAGTCCAAAGCCTAGCACCAAGGTTCCCCAGCTGGGATGCCGCACTCCAGGCTCCAAAACCAGTTGCGGCCTCCCAGTGACTTCTCCTGTCAGCCGCATTGCTGCACTGCCTGCGTGCATTGGCTGGGCTTCCCCTGAGGTCACTTCTGCGGGCTAGGGCTGCGTCCCTTGTTTGCGCAGTCTCAGGATGCTGTGCTCAGCCCCCTTGCACCCAGTCTAAAGCCTGGCGCCAAGGTTTTCTGACTGGGACGCTGGTTCCAGGCTCCGAAAACAGTCGTTGCTTCCCCGTGGTTGCTCCTTCTCAGTCTCTGTCACTCAGGTCAAGTCTTTAGATGTGTGTTTGATGGTCAGGGTTCGTAGATTGTCATATATGTGATCGATTCACTTGTTTTTCCGAGTCTTTGTTGCAAGAGGGATCCGAGGTAGCTTCTACCTAGTCAGCCATCTTGGCCCCGTCTCTCTATTTCTTTTTGAGTCAATTTTAACTTTGTTTTTTCCCTAAGGAATTTGTGCATTTAATGTATGTAGCACCTGTATGATGTCCCCTTTTTCGTTCCGATAATGATTACTTGTGCCTTCTCTATTTTGTTCAGCCTCACCAGAGATTTGACTATTTTATTAATCTTTCCAAAGAATCAACTCTATGGAACCAATTCTATACCAACTTTCTGTTTCATTAGTTTGAGCTCTTATCTTAATTATTTCCTTCCTTATATTTTCTTTGGGTTTCTTTGCTAGTCTTCTTACAATCTCTTGAGATGGATGCTTGATGTTGTTAGGTGCCATTGAGTTGGTCACAACTCATAGCAACCCTATGTACAACAGAAAAGAATATTGCCCAGTCCTGTGCAATCCTCACAATCATTATGCTTAATTGCACTGTTGTAGCCATCCATCTCATTGAGGGTCTTCCTCTTTTTTGCTGACTCTCTACTTTACCAAGTATGATGTCCTTCTCCAGGGACTGATCCCTCCTGTCAACATGTCCAAAGTATGTGAGATGTAGTCTCGCTATCCGTGCTTCTAAGGAGCACTCTGGTTGTACTTATGCCAAGACAGATTTGTTCCCTCTTTTGGCAGTCCATGGTGTATTCAGTATTCTTCTCCAACACCTCAGTGCAAAGGCATCAATTCTTTTTTGGTCTTCTTTATTTATAGTGCAACTTTCACATTCATAGGAGGCAATTGAAAACACCATGGCTTGCGTCAGGCACACTTTAGTCTTCAAGGTGACATCTTTGCATTTCAACACTTTAAAGAGGTCTTTTGCAGCAGATTTGCCCAATACAATGTGTCTTTTGATTTCTTGACTGCTGCTTCCATGGGTGTTGATTGTGGATCTAAGTAAAATGAAATCCTTGACAACTTCAATCTTTTCTCCCTTTATCATGATGTTGCTGATTGGTCCAGTTGTGAGGATTTTTGTTTTCTTTATGTTGAGGTGTAATCCATACTGAAGGCTGTGGTCTTTGATCTTCATCAGCAAGTGCTTCAAGTCCTCTTCACTTTCAGCAAGCAAGGTTGTGTCATCTGCATAATGCTGGTTGTTAATGAGTTTTCCTCCAATCCTGATGCTCCATTCCTCTTCATATAGTCCAGCTTCTCGGATTACTTGATCAGCATACAGATTGAATAGGTATAGTGAAAGGATACAACCCTGACACACAGCTTCCCCAACTTTAAACCATGCAGTATCCATTTGTTCTGTTTGAAGGACTGCCTCTTGTTGTATTTACAGGTTCCCCATGAGCACAACTAAGTGTTCCGGAACTCCCATTCCCAAGATGGATGCTTAGCTCGTTATTGTCAGCCTTGACTCTTTAAGGCTTCAAATTTTCCTCTTACCTCCATCCAACAAGTTTTGAAGCGTGATATTTTCATTATCGATCAATACAAGATATTTTTCAAATTCCATCATGATTTTATTAAGTATTATTTAGAATGATTCTTACTTTCTAAGCATATAAAGCCTTCTTATAACTTTTTTTTTAGTTACTGATTTCTAGATTAACTGCATTGTAATTAGAGAAAATGTACTGTGATTTCAACTCTTTCACATTTATTAGGTTAGCTTTATGGCCCAGCATTCAGTCAAGTTTTGTGAATGTCATATGTACTGAAAAAGATTATTGTTGGATGTATAGTTCAAATATGTGTGTGTGTGAATCATGATGTTTAAAATCTCTACATTTTTACTCATTTTAACTGCTTTGAAAAGCCAATAATGAAAGATTTAAGACCTCTGGAACTATGCAACAAACTAGGAAGTAGAACAGAAGCACTAAACACATTATTAGGCCAATTAACTGGGATGTCCCATGAAACCATGACCCTAAACCTCCAAACCAGATCCCATGAGGTGTTTGGTTGTAAGTTAGCAGCCTCAGCAGCTACTCTTTTTTGTTGTTGTTGTTATTGTTGTAAATATGTCTATCACACAACTTTTCCCAATTCAGCTTCTTACAGGTGTACAACTTATTGACAGCACTTACAATAATTGGCTATGCAGCCTTACCCTTAACCAATGTGATTTTTCCATCACTGTAAACTGAAACTCAGTAATCCATAAGCAACAAGCCCACCCCTCCCCCTTCCTTTTTCAAGTGGGAATCCAAGGCACAACAATTGGTTTCTATTCACCTGGAGCAACAGAGGAAGAAGGAGAGTCAGGAATAGGAGAAGGAAATGGAATGTGTGTCTAATTGCTTCCATGAACAACTGCCTCCTTTGCCATGAGATCAGAACTGGATGGTGCCTGGGTATCATTATGAACATTTTGACCAAAGTTTCTATAGAAGAATCCTGATCAAAAGGGGGGAAATGCAAAAAGTAATTTCTAATTTTCATGGACTCCAGACTTTCTGGAGCCATGGAGGCTGGATGAATGCTTGAAACTATTGCCCTGAGATAACCTTTAGACCTTAAACCAAAAATACCCCTGAGGTCTTCTTAAAACCAAACAATAGTTCAGCTTAACTAGTAAAAAATGTCTGCCTTGAGCATTATGCCCTTTTAAGAGCCATCTATATGGGATCAGATCGACAACAACATCTCAAAAAATTAGACAGGAACCTTAGGGGGCAGTGAGTTTACGCTAATGGTGGAGGAACAACTCAGAAAAGGAGGGTGAGAATATGTAATCAATGTCACTGAATTGTACATGCAGAAACTCTGGAATTGGTGTATGTTGTGCTGTGTGTATTCTCAGTAACAACAAAATAAATACATTTTTTAAAAAAATCAATAACAAAGAGAGATGTTTTAAAAATTTCCCACTTCTATTGCAAATTTCTCTTTTCCCTCTTGTAATTTTGTCAATATTTTCTTTGTATATGTTAAAGCTAAATTATTAAGTTCATACAAATTTAGAAACTATCTTCTCATTGAATTATGTTGTTTAATATTAATATTAAACCATCTTTATTTACATAAATATTTCCAGGTTTTGTCCTTTTACTTTCATTTTCTCTACATCTATATATTCCTTGAATCTTTTGCAAATCTTATGTAGTTTGATTTCATTTTTTTAAATCTAACTTGACAAAAATAATAGACAACACACATATTGAGCTTATAAGTGCCAGGCACAGATCGGAATATTTTACGTATTTTTTATGAAATCAGTCCTCACCACAGCACTATAAAGTATGTAAAATTATCATCTCCTCTTTGAGATGAGAAAAGTATGGCACAGAGAAGTTAAGTAACTTGCTTGGGGTCGCATAACTAATAAATAGCAAGGCAATTTGAACCCTGGCAGGCTGCCACATGAGTTGATGATGCACTTAATTACTAGTGAAATATTTGGGTTTATATCTGCTCTCATAGTTTGTGATTTCTTTTGTTCCTGTCTCTTCTATACTTCTTTTTCTTTTCTAGCCTTCTTTTGCATAAATTATTTTTTCCCAGGCTTACCTCTTTTTCCTTCTACTGGTTTATAAGTTAATCACTCTGTGTTTCTTCTTTTAATATTACCTTAGAAATAACAACATCCCTAACTTTTCAAAGTGTAAAGTTAATCAATACTTCTTCCCCTCTTCTTTCACCAAACAAAACAAAGACTTTGGAACACTTTGACTTATATAATATTTTGTAATGTATTTTAGTTGTTTTTTTTTATAACCTTGCAAGACATTATTATACATTCAAGTTTCTTTTAGATTTACCCATATATTTGTAACTTTCTTTGCTTTTCTTTCCCTTTTGCATCTCATATTTTACAACTGGGATCACTTTCCTTCTGCTTGAAGTATATCCTTCATATGTATCCTCTATACCTTTTCCTGATGGAAATTTTTTCAATTTCTTAATCTGCAAATGTATTTATTTTTCCGTCATTCTTCAAAGATACTTTCTCATGGTGTTTAATTCTGGTCAGCAGTTACTTTCTTTCAGCACATTGAAGATATCAGTTCACTTCCTTCTGGCTTCCATTGCCATTGTTTAGAGGTCAACTATCAGTCTAAATTCTGCTTCTTAGAATGTCATTTCCCCCCACCTCCCCGGGATTTTTTTTTCCCCCCTCTTAGTCTTTGCTGTTCTGCAGTTTTACTCTGTTTTCTCATTAATTTTTTTTTTCTGCTTGATATTTTTTTGTTCTGTTGGTGCCGTCTATTGTATTTTGGCTTGTTACTTGTCTTTTATTTTCTCTTTTCAAGCATCAACTCCTGGTTCACTCAGTATGGGTAGGAATTTCTTTTTGTTTTTATCTCACTTGAGATTTGGGGAACTTCTAGAATTGTGGGTTAATGTATTTCATCAGTTCTAGAAAATTCACAGCCTTTTTTTTCATTCTCTCTCTATTGTCCTTCTGTGATTCTAATTATCATTAGACCCTTTCACTATATCCCACATGTCTTTTAATCTCTGTTCTGTATTTTCTCTCCTTTATTCTCACTGGTTTGTATTCTGAAACAATTTTTCTGACTTATCTTCAAATTTACCAATTTTCTTTTACCTATGAGAATCTCCTGTTAAGTACAGGAAGGAATATATGAATATAGAGAAGGACACGTATGGGTTTAAAAGTAGCCATATGTATATACTTGTTTATGTGTGCTGCATATAGTTTCAAATATAAAATAAAGCACATGGAGGGCACAGTTATGGATACTTACTAGATAAAACCAAAGACCTCACACGATTGGTTTATTGGGGTTCAGGGTTTAGGACCATAGTCTCATGGGGCAACTCAGTCAATTGGCACACTATAGTTCAGTAAGACAATGTTCTACATCCTACTTGTGAGTAGCATCTGGGGTCTTAAAAGCTTACAAGCAGCCATCTAAGACAAAATTATTGGTCTCTACTGGTCCAGAGCAAAAGCAGAAGTGAAAGAAGGAAACCAAAGACTCAAAGAAGAAACTAGTCTACACAAATAGCGGCCTCATTTACCTTGAGACCAGAAGAACTAGGTGGTGCCTGGCTACCACTACTGGCTGTTCTGACCAAGGACTCAATAAATGGTCCCAGATAGAATGGGAAAAAAATGCAGAATAAAACTCAAATTCCTGAAAAGAAAGGCCAGACTTACTGGACCAGTAGGAACTGAGTGAACCCCCAAGATTATCACCCTGTGATACCCTTTTAAACTTGGAACTCAAACCACTCCCAGAGGTCACCTTTCAGCCAAAAGGCAGATTGGCACATAAAAAAAATAATATCACCCATGAGTACTATGCCCTTCTAAATAATCATCTAAGTGAAACCAAACAGTAAACATTTTCCCTAGACCAAATATGAGAAGATAAGGGGGACAGGGAAGCTAGATTAAGGGAAACAGAACAACCAGAATAGAAATTATGAGAATGCTGAGTATATCGTGAAAAATGTAACCAATGACGCTGAACAATACGTATAGAAATTGTTAAATGAGAACCTAATTTGCTGTGTAAACTTTCACCAAACACAGTAAAGAATTAAAAAAACTATCCATTAAGTTTTTCATAAACATATATATAGATATGTACACACATAAAAATACATACCTAGTTGCTTTAACTGGTTCTTTTTCAAATCTGATGTCACTTTATATAGTTTCCTGTTCCCACAGATATTTTGAGTTGTCCTTTACTTATTTAAACATTGAAAGCATAGCTGTTTTACAACCCTTGACTAATAATTCCAATACCTGGAGTCTTTGTGGATTTTTTTTCTGTTTCTGTTTGTTTCCAAGCATAATGCTTTTTCCATTGTGTGAATGGCACTATTTTAAGCTAAATGTCTTTGAAAATTTATTTGTAGGAATAATTTGAGATTTTTTATGAAGGTGCTTCCTTAAAAGAAAATAAGACAATACATATTTGCTTAAACCAAATATTTAAGGGCACTACCTATTCAGAATCACTTTGGACCAAATTTTATCCTTGAGGTGGTTTTTTGTTTGTTTTGAGTTTTGTTTGGTTTGGTTTGGTTCAGTTTTTGCAGTCATTAAGATGTCAATTTCAGCTAAAAATACATTCAAAGGCCAATTTACTTCTGTTTCACTTAAAATTAAGGGTATAGGTTTCAGTTTAAAATGGAGAGAGTTGCCCTGGTTTTCTGTGAAAACTGAAGCTCCAATTTCTCTAGGCTAGCAAAAGCTTTCAGCGGCATCTGGGCTCCTTTACCTTTCTGGGTTCCTGCTTTCTCTTCAGGTTTTCCCTGGAAATTCTTCACTATCTTATCAGCTTTAAATTTTTCATTTTTTAAAACTTTCTCCACAAATTTTAATTGTTTTTCTACAAAACAAAAAAAGGTGGTCCAAGTAACCTAGTCAGCTATTACTAGAAACAGAAATAAATTAATAATGTTTATAAGAAAAGTCCCATTTCAGATCAGAATTTTTTAGGTCTTAATGTTTTTTTTTTTTTAATGTGACTGGGTTTGGTTTGGTTTAATGTGACAAAGATGGTACAAGGTATTTTTATATTTAATTTCACTTTTTTTGTAGGGAAGGGTTACACACTCTATTTCTGCACACAACTACTTTATTTTGGGGAAAAATAAAATATTCAGTAGGACTCTCTTTTTTGACATCACCAATGAACAGATTTTCTTCCCCATCTGTTAGTGGGGGGAGGGGTCAAAAACGTTTTCTTTTTCTCTTTTCAGACATATGTATAAAATTTTATAGTTTTTCTTTATGTCACAAAGTATTTGTTAGCAATTCTAAAAATTAGCTTTTCTTACTTCGTGCTTATAAGTCTTTGTTATTACTTTTCCAGCTTATCTCTCATTTGTATGAGATGGAGGGTCAGGATTTGTAAGTTTCTTTTCTGATTATTCTTTGGGGAGTGAAGAGGAAATTTTATCTTGTTTCCTATCTTACTTGAACTCTTGTCCCAATAGCCTATTTTCCTATGTTTAACTTATTTAATTTCACTTTCTTTATCTTCTGGACAACCTTTGAATTGCTAATGTAGAAATTTAAGTTTTATGGTGATGGAATTGGATTCAGAAAAAATTTAATGAGAGGATTATAAGAAGTTTCAAAGAAACTACAAGTCAGACTTTTTATAACAACTGGATTATTTCTTCTATTAATAATTCTAATTTCATCAAGCAATAACTTGCTGCTTTCTCATTATAATCAATGTGCAAGGTGTTCCTAATCTTGTCTGTCACTCATGAGTCACCACTACTGAAAGCTGCACCTATCTAGCGGTTTTGTGAAGAAGGGTGACTCCACCCTTATACGCTCATATTGAGTCAATCAAGAGTTGATGCTTGAAAAGAAAAAAAAATAAGTAATGAGTGAAAATACAATAGAAGCGGCCAATAAAACAAAAACTATCAAGCAGGAAAAAATTAATGAAATAAATACAAATTAGTAATCACTTGGGGTTATTAAAAAATTTGGAGACCATGTTGTTGTTGTTACCTACTGTTGAGTCGGTTTTGGCTCATAGCAACCCCACGAACAACAGAATGTATTTGTAAGTTTGTCGTACTGTGGTGGCTTGCATGTTGCTGTGATGTTGGAAGCTATATCATCAGTATTTCAAATACTAGCAGGGTCATCCATGGTGGACAGGTTTCAGGGGAGCTTCCTGACTAAGACAGAATGGGAAGAAGGACTTGGCAGTCTACCTCTGTGTCTTAGTCGTCTAGTGTTGACATAACAGAAATACCACAAGTGGATGGCTTTAACAAAGAAAAATTTATTTTCTTACAGTCTACCCAGCACACCACACCCAGTGCCATTGAGTCGATTCCGACTCACAGTCTAGTAGGTTTACAAGTCCAAATTCAGGGTGTCAGCTCCAAGGGAAGGCTTTCTCTCTCGTGGGCTCTGGAGGAAGGTCCTTGTCTTCAATCTTTCCCTGGGCAAGGAGCTTCTCAGGTGCAGGGATCCCGTGGCCAAAGGATGCGCTCTGCTCCTGGTGCTGCTTTCTTGGTGGTATGAGGTCCCCAACTCTCTGCTGGGTTCCCTTTCCTTTTATCTCTTGAGAGGTAAAAGGTAGTACAAGCCACACCCCAGAGAAACTCCCTTTACCTTGGATCAGGGAGGTGACCTGAGTAAGAGCGGTGTTACAATCCCACTCGAATTGTTTTAACATAATATTACAATTACAAAATGGAGGACCGCCACAGAATACTGGGAATCATGGCCTAACCAAGTTGATACACACATTTTGGGGGGACATTAATTCAATCCATTACATTCTAAAGAAATTGGCCAGTGTAAACCTTATGAATATCGGCAGAATATTGTCTGATATAGTGCTGGAAGATGAGTCCCTCAGGTTGGAAGGAACTCAAAATACAACTGGGAATAGCTGCCTCCTCAAAGTAGAGTCGACCTTAATGACATGGATGGAGTCAAGCTTTCGTGACCTTCATTTACTGATGTGGCACGACTCAAAATGAGAACAAACAACTGCAAACATTCACTGGAGACCACACTGTCTATAAATTACTTAGGACCTCCAGTGTTCCAGATGAGATTGTATAGCTTCACTGTGGGCACTCTTGATTGCCCCTAAATTCAGTGATCCTTTATTCTAATGGAGCCTTATTTAGGATCCTTTTTTATAATGTGTTTCATCACAATCATTCAGAAAAGTGATAGGAGGTGTTAGATGGTATTATCTGGTCAGATAAATCTGGGAAATACCAAATTAAACAAAGTCAAATAGTTTTATCTTCTCTATGATTCCCTGAACTTTCAGCATTCTGATAGGCATGATGAATCTCTAAGAAGAAAGTTACTATGTCATTGTTGTAGTTGTTAGCTGCTATAGAGTTGGCCCAGAACTCATGGCAACTCCATGCACAACAGGATTGGATTGTTGTGATCCATAGGGTTTTCATGGGCTGATTTTATTCAGAAGTAGATTGCCAGGTCTTTATTCCTAGTCTGTCTTAGTAAGCTCTGCTGAAACCCATTCAGAATCATGGCAACATGCAAGACCCCACGTGGTGGCTGCACTTGAGGTGCACTGGCAGGGAATCAAACCTGATCCCCCCCATGGAAGGTGAGAATGCTACCACTGAACTACCATGGCTCCCTAGTATATAGTCCCTCTTTTACTGAGCATGTCTTGAGACAAGCATTCTGTGGAACACACTTTGAAAAGTGTGGCTTTAAAGTATAGAATAGGAACTTTCAAAATGATAGAGAAAATTTATTGCTTCATCCTGTGAGAAGTTATATTACCAGTAAAGTTCTAAGACTCTTTACCTTATTTCTTAATATTGTGTGCTCTACACTTATTGTCCTTAGAAAACCGAGACACTGAGAAGTTAAGTAGCTTGTCTCAGGTCATAGATTCCTAAATGGCAGAACTAGGATTTGAGTCCAGAAGTTCTTGACTCATGCCCTTGACAGTATATCTTCTTACACATAAGAAAAAATAAATTTCTGGTGTTTCCACTGATTTTCCAGTAAGAACAATTCTTTTAAGAAAATGTTCATAAACACATAAATTCACACAGGTCACTGGTGTTCTGATGAATGGGACATCTGTGCAGGCAGGAACAGATTGCATTTTACAAAATGTGTTTGGATGTTTGGCCTGTACCTACACTTTGATTAATTGGCCTAGCATGCAGGGCAATTTAGAAGAGCCTAAACTTCCACATTGTCCATCAGCAATGAGAAGAATGTTGGTGGCATTCATTAAGTGCACCAGTCTGCATGGCTTTCCTTATCACTAGAAGGAGGGGAGTCTGCTGTTTTACCCTCCTTCCCAACTGCTCCTCAAACATTCATTTTCCTTCATATCCTTTTCTGATTCGAATCCAAGTTTGTGTTTTAGAAGCGATTATCAAGGAAAAAACTTGATGGTGGAATTCTTACGTGGTTCTTGTTAGACGTGAGATTTACAGAGAATTTGAATTGCTTCAAGTCTCATTCCTTTTGAATGATACACTAAACATGCCCAGAGATGTTTCAGGTTTTTCCAGGAACATACATACCAGGATTCGTTAGGGCATGATGTTTATCTGTGCATCCAAGTTAAGATGGTGTGTGTCTTCTCAAGGCCAATGCCTTCCCCAGGAAGACGGTGCTCCTCAGGTGCTGCACATGTCACAGACTTGCAAGTAATTCCTTCCATGTCTTCAACAATTCATTTTTAAGGAAGCCAGAAGGCAGATTTTAAATCGAGTACAAAAATACCACAAATATAATAGAGGATTAATTAAAAATATAGAACATCGGTATGATAAAAGATCAAAAAGCCTTTAAAATGTTTATGTGTTTATAATAATATGTAGAAATGTTAATGATATAATTAATTTCTTTCACTAAATAATTATTTAGCGTGTACTGTGTGACAGAAAACCCTGGTAGCATAGTGGTTATGTGCTATAGCTACTAACCTGTAAAGGTCGGCAGTTCGAATCCACCAGGTGCTCCTTGGAAACTCTATGGGGCAGTTCTACTCTGTTCTATAGGGTCGCTATGAGTTGGAATCGACTCTACGGCAACGGGTTTTACGGGTGTGGCAGACTGTTGTAAGGACTGGGGCTAGAGCAGTGAGCAAAGCCCCATTCTCATGGGGTTTATATTCTGGTGGAGGAACAGGTGCCAACAGGTGTCAGATGAGTAGCAAATATGTCTCATCCACTGAGGTTTCTATGAGGGCTGGGACCTCCCCCACCCCAGTTTTACTGACACCAAACACATTTGCCATCCTCTATTTTCCCAACATTGTTGTTCAAATAGTATCATTTTCTGAGTGTTCCATGACTTCGAAAATGCTAGGAAGTTCTTCAAAAGAAAAATAAGCAGCTAGTGATATGAATAAAAAGTAAACCAGGGTCAGGAGAAGGAGAATAAAAGCAATGTGGTTTTATGTACTTGGGAAAGAAAGTTCTCTCCACAGAGGCAATTTTTGAGCAAAGATCAGAATGACTTGAGAAAGTGAGCCATGTGGATATTTATGGGAAGAGCCTTTCAGATAGAGGGAACAGCAGGTGCAAAAGCTCTAAGGAATGAGCATGCTTGGCTTGCTAGAGGAACAGCAAGGAGACCAGTGTGGCTAAAGTGGAGGGAACAAGGGTGATAATAGGTGAGACAGATATAGGCAGGATACACTAGTAAATATCCATTAGACAGAGAGACCATAAACTAGAACCAGTATATGCCAAACTTGGCATGCTAGAGTTGAAAGAAGCTGAGCCTATAGATGGGCCATGAGCTCCCCAGATCAATCTAATATTTACTCAATCAGTGTCTTCGTTCGAGTTATCTGCCTGGCCTTAAACAGGCATTTGAGTTTGCAACCTGTGCTGTATAATATGTGCATGCACATACAATGGCTGTTACTTGGTGATTTTTAATTTCTTCTTGAAGAGTTTATTTTCCAAATTTTCCACAAAGATCAGGTGATTATTTTTAAAGTCAGAAAGACAGAAATTAAATTGGTTTTGAAAGAATTGAGTGGAAGTCTACTCTAAGAAAAAAAAAGATAATTCAGGCTTTCATGAATAAATGTGACTTGTCTGCCCTGTATGTCCTTTCTAAAAGGTTCAGAGCTATTTATTGGGCACTATTTGCAAAAAATAAAAATAGTGTCACTATGAGTCGGAATCGACTCGACGGCACTGGGTTTTTTGTTTTTTTTTTTTTTTTTGCATAGTAAGCAAAAATAAGCTCTTTAGGAACTAGTGATTAAAGGAAGCCAGTGGTAATGTGGTTTTTTGTTTTTTGTTTTTTTTAAGTGGTAATGTGGTATATCAAGGCAGGGTGATGGGAGCTCCTTCCAAGTGGAGAAGCTAACCTCTTAGAGATTTCCTGGCTGAAGAAATCTGAAATCAAATGAACTGATTCACAGTGGTCCCAGTTGAGGCCCCATTTTAAGAGCTGTTCTGGAAAACATCACTTTCTAATATCCTTTGCAACCCCTTTCTCTCCATCCTGATGCCTCCAAAAGTCCTATATTGCCACAATAGGCCTGCTTCTCATGAAAAGGGAACATGTTTGTATTCTTCACAGCATCTAGCTCATTATTTGTACATGAAAATGGTTCAATAAAAGTTGAATTATCAAATGTTGCTCCTGTTGCACAGGCACCTATTTTATAAGCTTCTGTGACCAAAAAGCAGTTATAACATCATAAGCATTTAAAAACAGCACCTCTACTTTCACTTCCAGCCAAGTTAGACTAACAGGCATCAGATTTACTCTCCGTCTGGAAAAAACTGAAAAAAATTATGACACAATGGGTCTCAAGGTATTAGACATCAGGCAATGGACAACAGTGATCCCTAAGACACGGGAAATAAACAAAGTGAGCCCTATGATTAACCCAACTTATTGCTTGGAAAGAGATTCCAGGCTGCAGGGTAGAGAAAGGTAACCCATATGGAGCTCAGCAGTTTCCCTGAGTTGAAAAAGAATAAGGAGTCCAGGGAGGCCTAAGGTTGGAAGAGTTAACAGTCATAGACAGGACAGAAATAGACACAGAGGGGGCTCCAGAGATTTGCAGAGGGTTTCCCTGGAGTATTCAGCTGAATACTGATCAGTGCATGCCTGTGAAGAAATTGCCTGAGGTCAGGAAAAAAAAAAAACATTTCAAATAATTGGAGGGAACAATTCCCAAAACTCACACAGGACGAAGAATAGCTCTTGTTCTCACCAGACAGACATGGTGTGGTAAGCTAAATAATGCCCCCCACAAAGGAGTTCATGTCCAGAACCTGTGAATATCTTATGTTCCATGGAAAAGGGACTTTGCAGATGAGATGTGATTAAATTGAGGATTTTGAGATAAGGAGGTTATTCTGGATTGTCCAGTTGGGCCCAATATAATCACAAGAGTCCTTAAAATTGAGATTTAGTACGGTCAGAGTCAGAGAAAGTGATGCGACAATGGAATCAAAGTCAGGGAAGATGTAACACAGGTGCAAAGGTCAGAGAGAGATAAATTGGAAGATGCTATGCTTCTGGCTTTGATGATGGGAGAAGGGGCCACAAGCCAAGGAATGAAGGTAGCCTCTAGAAGTTGAAAAAGGCAAGGAAACAGATTCATCTCTCAGAACCTCCAGAAGGAACTATCCCTGTTGACACCCTGACTTTACTCAGCTAAGCTGATTTTGAACTTCTGACTTTCAGAACTGTAAGATAATAAATTTATGTTGTTTTAAGCCACTAAATTTGTGGAAATTTGTTACAACAGCAATAGGAAACTAATACAAATGGACATTGGGTAGAGTACTCAGCAAGGTCTTGTCTCAGTAAACACACAAAACATCTGCTGCCATCGAGTCAATTCCAATGCATAGCAACCCTGTAGGGCAGAGTAGAACTGCCCCCATAGAGTTTCCAAGGAATGCCTGGTGGATTTGAACGGCTGGCCTTTTGGTTAGCAGCCATAGCACTTAACCACTACACCACCAGGGTTTCCCTTGTCTCAGTAAAAGTAATTTAGTGAGGTAAAATTACCTTTACAGTAAATGCTACATTGGCCCCACCTGTCAAAGCTTAAAAATAAGACTCAAAAGGTCAAACTGTTTCAGGGTAACTTAAACACATCCTAGAACAAAGCTCAAGGCTATTTATAGAAATATAATAATATCCAGTACCCAAAAAAGTAAAATTCACAATGCCCTACATCCAATCAAAATTACCAATGAAGCAATTAAGCAAGAAAACATGACCCATAATGATAATAAAAATCAATCAATTGAAACTGACCAAGGAATGACAGATGATAAAGGTAGTAGACAAGGACATGAAACAGTTATTGTAACTGTATTCAGGGGCAGGTTACTCAATAGGCAAGGTAAGCACGGTGCTTACCTTGCTTACCAGATCATCTGAAGTGAACAATTTCACATTTTTTTACCACATCAAAGAGTCTGCTTCTAGGTATAGCTGGCATCCGTCTCTCTCCCAACCCCACAGCACCTTCCTACAAAATCAAAGTTTCTTTTCAAATTCACAATCCCTAATGGGGCAAATGACCCAGTAAGCAAGGTAAACACAGGCTTACTTGTGCTTACTTACTAATTGGTAGAGAAATTTTTTGGTATAGATGATTTGGTAAACACGGTAAACACCACGCTTGTCTTGCCTATTGAATAATCTGTTCCTGACTGTATTTCATATGTTCAAGAGCCTAGTAGAAAAATTGGACATTTTGAGTACAGACACAGAAGATATTAAAAAAAGACTGAATTAGAAACCCTAGAGATGAAAACTACAATGTCTGAGATGAAAAATACATTGGATAGGATTAATTTCAGAATATTCATTGCATAAGAAATGACTAGTGAACCTAAACCATTACGATAGAAACCATCCAAAATGAAACAGAGAGAAAAAAAAAAACACAAAGAAACTAAGACAGTATCATTAATAGTTCCTTGGGTTTAAAAAGCTTGCAAGCAGCCATCCATAGTAAAACAATTGGTCTCTATTTGCCTGGAGCAACAGAGGAAGAAGGAGAGTCAGGACTAGGAGGAGGAAATGGAATGTGTGGCTAATTGTCTCCATGAACAACTGCCTCCTTTGCCATGAAATCAAAAGAAGTGGATGGGGCCCAGCTACCTCTACTGGACATTTTGATCAAAGATTCTATAGAAGAATCTCAATCAAGAGGGGGGAAATGCAGAACAGAATTTCTAATTCTCATGGAATTCAGATTTCTGGAGCCATGGAAACTGGATGAACCCCTGAAACTATTGCCTTGAGATAATCTTTAAACCTTACACCACAAATATCCCCTGAACTCTTATTAAACAAAGCAATAGTTTAGCTTAACCAGAAAGGGATATCTGCCTTGAGCATTATGCTCTTATAAGATCTATCTACATGGGATCAAATTGACAATAGCAACTCAAGACACTAGATAGGAAACTTAGAGGGAAGTGCGTTTATGTTAATGCAGGAGGAACAACTCAGAAAAGGAGGGTGAGAAAGTTTGAACAACTCAAAAAATGACATCAATGCCACTGAATTCTATATTTAAAATTGTTAATTGGTATATGTTCTGCTGTGCATATTCTCAACAATGACAAAATAAAATAAATTATTTTTTTTTAAAAAGAGGCAGGGCCACGATGGCGGAATAGTCAGATGCTTCTGGTGATCCCTCTTACAACAAAGGCCCGTAAAAACAAGTGAAACAATTATCTTTATGACAAGCTAGGAGCCCTGAACATCAAAGGCAAAGTTAGAAAATGGACTGAGTGGAAGGGGGAGGGAGAGATAGTTCAGAAGTGGAGAGGAGTTGCCGGACCTGAATCACTGGGAACCCTCAGACACCATTCCCTGGAATGACCGAGGTGTGCTGGCGGTAGTGTTCCAGCCGCAGTTTCCTCAGGGAAAGACAGCCAGCTGCACAGCCTACTCACATCTCCAGAACCAGAGAAGAATGGTGTTCTCGGAAAAAGCTAAGTACTTGCATATATTTTACAACACCCTCAGCCCACAAGCCAGTTTCAGTGGCTGTTGATTTCCCTGGGCCTGAGATAGGTTCTGCTGAGTGCTCTGAGCCATCCTCCTGGCCTTGGAGAAGGAATAAATTCACAACTGGAGGAAAAGATAATCTGCCAGCTCCACTAACCTGGGGTGCTCAGGACAGAAGCGGCTCCTGTCCAGGCATAGACAGTCCATGGACTTTGAATACTTTTCTGCCCTGCATGCACCTGTGTGGGCCTATTTCAGGGGAATAGGCCCTTGTTGGCAGACCGCAACTGTTACAGTTGTGCAGTGGAGAGGTGGGCGTTTGATGTTTGACACCACTTTGCCTGTTAAACAGGGTCCTCACCTACCCACATCAAGGACCAAAGGACTGGTGGCTCCACCCACATCACCAAACCACCTGCGACAGGGGTTCAAGGATAACTGATACTTCTCAGTCCTTACAATCAAAAGCATTGGGTACCCATGGTCCATCTGCACATCCCACCCAACTCTGCACTCCAGGAAACAGAGATGTGCTTTCCTCACAGACACTTGGGGGATGGTTGTCAGCCTGCTACATTGTTCAGAGCATGACCTCCTGCTGCAACCAGATATCTGTTCTACACCAATCACCTCTGCTCCTCTATGACTGTAGGACAGAGCCTATACCACACACTTGATGATCAACTACCTGACCACCTGAGCTGAATTCATACAAGAAAAGTGAATGGATGCCTAGGCTTATATACATGATAACAGCTCTAGCCATCTGGTGACAGGATGTTAGAGCTTCAAAGGTGAAAATAATCAAGTGGCCTCACTCAAGCAACCTATTTGGCCATATAAAAACAAAACCAAAAAAGAAATTACAATACAGTAGGAAAACAAAATAAACTAATACAATAACTTATAGATGGCTCAGAGACAACAGTCAATATCAAATCACATAAAGAAGCAGACAAAGACCATTTCAACAAGCTCTCAAAAAAAAAAAAGAATCAAGGGATCATCCGGATGAAGGTGTTTTCCTGGAATTACCAGGTGCAGAACACAAAAGATTAATATACAGAACTCTTCAAGACATTAGGAACGAGTTCAGGAAAGAGATCAGGCAAAATGCAGAACAAGCCAAGAACACACACATAAAGCACTTGAAGAAATTAAAAGGGTTATTCAAGAACTTAATGAAAAATTTAATAAGCTGCAAGAATTCATATAGAGACAGCAATCATAAATTCAGAAGATTAACAATAAAATTACAGTGTTAGACAACTCAATAGAAAGTCAAAAGAGCAGAACCGAAGAAGTGGAAGGAAGACTTAGTGAGATGGAAGATAAAACACTTGGCACCAATACATTTGAAGAAAAATCAGATAAAAGAATTTTAAAAAATGAAGAAGCCTTAGGAATCATGTGGGACTCTATCAAGAGAAATAACCTACAAGTGATTAGAGTACCAGAACAGGGAGGGATAACAGAAAATACATTGAGAATTGTTGGCAGAAAACTTCCCTGATATTGTGAAAGATGAGAATATATCTATCCAAGATACTCATCGAACTCCACATAAGGTAGATTTTAGAAGAAAGTTACCAAGGCATATTATAATCAAACTTGCCAAAACCAAAAATAAAGAGAGAATTTTAAAAGTGGCTAGGGATAAACAAAAAGTCACCCACAAAGGACTGTCAATAAGAATAAGCTCGGACTACTTGGCAGAAACCATGCAGGCAAGAAGGCAATGGGATGACTTATAAAAAGCATTTAAGGAAAAAAATTACCAGCCATGAATCATATATGCAGCAAAACTGTCTCTCAAATATAAAGGTGAAATTAGGACATTTCCAGATAAAAAGAAGTTTAGGGAATTCATAAAAACCAAACCAAAACTACAAGAAATACTAAAGGGAGTTCTCTGGTTAGAAAATCATTATTAATATCAGACAGATATCAACCCAAGACTAGAACACAGGACAGAGCAACCAGATGTCAACCCAGACAGGGAAATCAAAAAATAAATCAAGATTAAAAAAATGCTCAAAACAGGGAAACACCAATGTCATTATGTAAAGGAAGACAATATTAAAACAATAAATAGAGACTAAGAAATGTAGTCACATCTTTCATATGGGGAGGAAGACAAGGCAATACACAGAAATAAAATTTAGGTTTAAACTTAGAAAAATAGGGGTAAATATTAAGGTAACCAAAAAGGAGACTAACAATCCCACTCATCAAAATAAAATAAAAGAAAAAAATACAGACTCAAAAGAAATAAAATTAACAACATCAAAGAAGAGGAAAAGACAATATATAAAGATAAACTACTCAGCACAAAAAAATTAAGTGGGAAAAAGAAACTGTCAACAATGCACACAAAAAAAGACACGAAAATGGCAGCACTGAAAAACTCATACCTATCCATAATTACACAGAATGCAATTGGATTAAATGCACCAATAAAGAGACAGAGAGTGACAGAATGGATTAAAAAAACATGATACGTCTAGATGCTACCTATAAGAGACACACCTTAGACTTAGAGACACAAACAAACTGAAAGTCAAAGGACAGAAAAAAATATATCAAGCAAACAACAATCAAGAAACAGCAGGAGCGCAATATTAATTTCTGACAAAATAGACTTTAAAGTTAAAACCACAAGAGAGGATAAAGAAGGACACTGTATAATGATTAAAGAGAAAATATACCAGGAGGATGTAACCATATAAAATATTTATGCACCCAATGACAGGGCTGCAAGGTACATAAAAGAAACTCCAATCGCATTGGAAAGTGAGATAGACAGCTCCACAATCATATTAAGAGACTTCAACACACCACTTTCAGTGGACAGAACATCCAGAAAGAAGCTCAGTAAAGACAAGGAAGATCTAAATGCCACAATCAACCAACTTGACCTCATAGTCATACACAGAGCACTCCACCCAACAGCAACCAAGTATACTTTTCTTTCTAGTGCACATGGAACATTCTAGTGCACATTATGACCACATATTAGGTCATAAAGGATGGAAGAAAGAAATTCATAGAATCCAATGAGAATGAAAACACTTCCTATCAGAACATTTGGGACACAGCTCAGAGGTCAATTTATATCAATAAATGCACACATCCAAAAAGAAGAAAGGGCCAAAATCAAAGAATTATCCCTACAACTTGAGCAAATAGAAAGAGAACAAAAAAAGAAACCCTCAAGCACCAGAAGAAAGCAATTAATAAAAATTAGAGCAGAATTAAATGAAATAGAGAACAAAAAAAAAAAAAAAAACTGAAAGTGTTAACAAGACCAAAAGCTGGTTCTTTGAAAAAATTAACAAAATTGATAAACCATTGGCCAAATTGACAAAAGAAAAACAGGAGAGGAAGCAAATAACCCAAATAAGAAATGAGATGGGCGATATCACAACAGACACAAGTGAAATTAAAACAATCATATCAGATTACTATGAAAAATTGTACTCTAACAAATTTGAAAACCTAGAAGAAATGGATGAGTTTCTAGAAACACACTACATACCTAAAGCAACACAAACAGAGGTAGAACAACTAAGTAAACCCGTAACAAAAAAGAGATTGAAAAGGTAATTAAAAACCTCCCAACAACAACAAAAAAGCCCTGGCTCAGATGGCTTCACTGGAGAGTTCTACCAAACGTTCGGAGAAGAGTTAACACCACTAGTACTAAAGGTATTTCAGATCATAGAAAAGGATGGAATACTGCCAAACTCATTCTATGAAGCTAACATATCCTATACAAAGGAAGCTACAAGACACTGCTGCAAGAAACCAGAATAGACCTACATAAGTGGAAAAACATACCTTGCTCATGGATAGGAAGACTTAACATTGTAAAAATGTCTATTCTACCAAAAGTACAATGCAATTACGATCCATATTCCATTTTTTAATGAGATGGAGAAAAAAATCACCAACATCATATGGAAGGGAAAGAGGATGCGGATACATCAAGCATTACTAAAAAAGAAGAACAAAGTGGGAGGACTCACTCTACCTGATTTTACAACCTATTATACCACCACAGTAAGTAAAACAGCCCAGTACTGGTACAACAACAGATACATAGACCAATGGAACAGAATTGAGAATCCAGACATAAATCCATCCACCTATGAGCAGCTTATATTTGACAAAGGCCCAAAGTCAGTTAAATGGGGAAAAGACAGTCTCTTTAACAAATGGTGCTGGCATAACTGGATATCCATCTGCAAAAAATGAAACAAGACCCATACCTCACACCATGCACAAAAACTAACTCAAAATGGATCAAAGACCTAAATATAAAACGATTAAGATCATGGAAGAAAAATAGGGACAATGCTAGGAGCCCTAATACGTGGCATAAACAGCATACAAAACATTACTAACAATGCACAAACACCAGAAGAGAAACTACATAACTGGGACATCCTAAAAATTGAACACCTTTGCTCATCCAAAGACTTCACCAAAAGAGTAAAAAGATTACCTACAGACTGGGAAAAAGAAGTTTTTAGTTATGACATTTCTGATAAGTGTCTGATCCCTAAAATCTACATGATACTGCAAAAACTCAAAAACAAAAAGACAAGTAGCCCAATTAAAAAATGGGCAAAAGATAAGAACAGGCACTTCACTAAAGAAGACATTTATGTAGCTAACAGATATATGAGGAAATGCTCAAGATCATTAGCCATTAGAGGAAAGAAAATCAAAACTACAATGAGATTCCATCTCACCCAACAAGGCTGGCATTAATCCAAAAAACAAAAAAGAATAAATGTTAGAGAAGTTGTGGAGAGCCTGGAACACTTATACACCGTTGGTGGTAATGCAAAATGGTACAACCACTTTGGAAATCGATTTGGCGCTTCCTTAAAAAGCTAGAAATAGAACTACCATATGATCCAGCAATCCCACTCCTTAGAATACATCCTAGAGAAATAAGAGCCTTTACACGAACAGATATATGCACACTCATGTTCATTGCAGCGCTGTTTACAATAGCAAAAAGGTGGAAGCAACCAAAGTGCCCATAAATAGATGAATGGATAAATGAATTATGGTATATTCACACAATGGAATGCTACGCATCGATAAAGGACAGTGATGAACTCGTGAAACATTTCATAACATGGAGGAATCTGGAAGGCATTATGTTGAATGAAATTAGTCAGTTGCAAAAGGACAAATATTGTATGAGACCACTATTATAAGAACTCGAGGAATAGTTTAAACAGAAGAAAATATTCTTTGATGGTTATGAAAGGGGGGAGGGAGGGAGAGAGGGGTATTCACAAATAAGATAGTAGACAAGAACTATTTTTGGTGAAGGAAAAGACAACACACAATACAGGAGAGGTTAGCACAACGGGACTAAACCAAAAGCAAAGAAGTTTCCTGAATAAATTGAATGCTTTGAAGGCCAGCGTAGCAGTGGCAGGGGTTTGGGGACCATGGTTTCAGGGGACATCGAGGTCAATTGGCATTATAAAATCTATTAAGAAAACATTCTGCATCCCACTTTGGAGAGTGGTGTCTGGGGTCTTAAACGTTAGCAAGTAGCCATCTAAGATCCATCAGTTGGTCTCAACCCACCTGGAGCAAAGGAGAATGAAGAACAACAAAGACACAAGGTAATTCTGAGCCCAAGAGACAGAAAGGGCCACATAAACCAGAGACTACATCAGCCTGAGACCAGAAGAACTAGATGGTGCCCGGCTACAACCAATAACTGCCCTGACACGGAACACAACAGAGAACCCCTGAAGGAGCAGGAGAGCAGTGGGATGCAGACCTCAAATTCTCATAAGTAGACCAGACTTAATGGTTTGACTGAGACTAGAAGGACCCCGGAGGTCATGGTCTCCAGACCTTCTGTTAGCCCAAGATAGGAACCATTTCCAAAGCCAACCCTGCAGACAGGGATTGGATTGGACTATGGGATAGAAAATGATACTGGTGAGGAGTGAGCTTCTTGGATCAAGTAGACACATGAATCTATGTGGGCAGCTCCTGTCTGGAGGTGAGATGAGAGGGCAGAGGGGGTCAGAAGCTGGCTGACTTGACATGAAAATTGACAGTGGAGAGAAGGAGTGTGCTGTCTCATTAGGGTGAGAGCAATTAGCAGTATATAGCAAGGTGTATATAAGTTTCTGCATGATAGACTGACTTGATTTGTAAACTTTTCACTTAAAAAGCACAGCAAAAACTAAAAAAAAAGAGCATCACTGAGCTGTGTTAAAACTTTAAGGAGCCTAATATAAACATGGATCCCTGGTTGCTCAGTGTTTAAGAGTCTGGCTGCTAATCAAAAGTCAGCAGTTTGAATCCACCAGCCATTCCTTGGAAACCCTATGGGGCAGTTCTACTCTGTCCTATAGGGGGTCCATGTGTCAGAATCAACTTGAAAGCAATGTTTTTTTTATTTTATTGGAAGTGTACTTGGATTCCCTGAAAAGGGAGAGGGACAGAAAAAATACTTGAATATACAATGGTCGAAAATTTTCCAAATTGATGCAAACTGTAAACCCACAGATTCAAAAAGCTCGATGAACTCCAAACACAAGAAACATGAAGAAAATTACACAAAGAAACATCGTAATCATGTTACTTAAAACCAGTGATAGGCTATCTTAAAGACAGCCAAAGAAAAAAGATAAGTATGAGAGCAAATTTCTTGCAATGATGCAAACTAAAAGAAGAAATACTACCAATTATAAATAAACTCTTCTGGAAATTTGAAGAGAAAGGAACGCTTAGCAACTCATTCTCTAAAGTGAGCATTTTTTTGATAGCAAAGCTAGATAAAGATATCACAAGAAAGGAAAACTACAGACCAATACAATATATTTCATGAACAACATTGATAGAAAAATTCTTAAGGAAATTTCAGCCAAATGAATTCAACAATATATAAAAAATACACTACATTATTACTAAGTAGATTTTATGCCAGGAATGAAAGGTTGGTTTAATTTTCAAAAATCAATAAATGTAAAAATGTATGTATGCAAAAGCAAACCTTTCCTTTGAGAATGGGAACAAATCGAGGGTGCCCATTATCACCACTGTTATTCAATATTGTACTGGAACTCCTAGCCAGAGCAAAAAGGCAATAAAGAGAAATGGAAGGTATCCAAAACTATCTCTATTTGCAGGTGGCATGATCCCATACATAAAAGACCCTAAAGATTCTACAAGAAGACTGCTGGAACTAGTAGAAGAATTCAGCAACTTTGCAGGATATAAGATCAACACACAAAAATCAGTTGGATTCCTTTACACTAATATAGAGTACTCCAAAAAAGAAATCAAGAAAATAATACTATTTACAATAGCCCCCAAATGATAAAATATCTAGGAATTAACCTAACCAGGAACATGAAAGACTTATACAATGAAAATTATAAAACACTACTACAAGAGACTAAAAGAGACCTACAAAAATGGAAAGACATCCCGTGATCATGGATTGGAAGACTTAATATAGTGAAAATGTCAATTCTACCTAAAGCAATCTATAGATACAATGCAATTCCAATACAAATCCCAACAACATTCTTTACTGAAATGGAAAAAATAATAACCAACTTCACATGACGAGGAAAGAAACCCCAAATAGCCAAAGTAGTATTGAAGAACAAAAACAAAACAGGCCTCACACTCCCCAATATCAGTACATACTGTACAGCCACTGTAATCAGAATAGCCTGGTATTGGTTCAACGATATGAACATAGACTGACGGAATAGAATTCAGAACTCAGAATTAAACCCAGCCATCTATGAACAACTGATTTTTGACAAGGGATCAAAGTCCATTCAATGGGGGAAAAACAGTCTCTTTAATAAATGGTGCTGGCAAAGCTGGATATCCACCTGCAGAAAAATGAGACAGGACCATACCTCACACTATACACAAAAACTAACTCAAAATGGATCAAAGACCTAAACTGTAAACCTACAACTATAAAATTCCTGGAAGAAAACTACAGGACCTAATCTTTTGTAAAAATAGGATAACAAACATAACAATAAATGCATGAATAAAAGAAGACAAAATAGATAAATGATATCTTATAAAAATTAAAAACATACTCATTTAAAGACATTATCAAAACAGTAAAAAGAGAACCTACAGAATGGGAAAAAATCTTTGGAAATGACATATCTGATAAGGGTCTAATCTCCAAAATTTATAAGAAACTTTGACAACTCAAGAACAAAAAGACAAACAACCCAGTTATAAAATGGGCAAAGGACATGAACAGAAGCTTCACCAAAGAAGACATCCAAATGGCCAACAAACTCATGAAAAGATACTCATGATCATTAGCCATTAAAAGAAAAAAATTTTTTTTTCATTAGAGAGATGCAAATCTAACAAAGAACAAAAAATGAGTCTAGGATCACATATGGATGCATATAGGCATACACATATATATGGGTATGTACAGGGGTATCCATATGTGAGAAGAAATAGAAGTATCTATATGCACACATAAATACAGATATGTGTGGGCAGGTTCATATATTCACTGAAGACACAACTACAGATCCTCTTCAAACATAACCAAACACTTCCAGAGATCGGTTTTCTAATTTCAAAAGCTTAGGACAATAGTCTCATGGGACAACTCAGTCAATTGATATAACATAACTCACAAAGTTCATGTTCTGCATCCTAGAGAAGCGAGTAGCATCTGGGGTCTTAAAAGCTTGTGAGCGGCCATCTAAGATACAACTACTAGTCTCAACTCATCAGAAGCAGAAGAGTAAGAAGGTAACCAAAATGACAGAGAAGAAATAAGTCTACAAGGCTGATAGCCTACATAAGCCACAACCTCAACTACATTGAGACCAGAAGAACTAGATGGTGCCCAGCTACACCATTGACGGATCTGACCAGGAATAAAATAGATGATCTCGGTTAGAAAGGCAGAAAAATGCAGAACAAAGTTCAAATTCTTTAAGGCCAGACCTACCTACTGGACTACCTGAGACCAGAAGACTCCCTGAGATGATCACCCTGGGCTGCTCTTTAAATGTTGAACCAAAACTATCCCCTGAAATCACATTTTATCAAAAAAGCAGAATGACACACAAAATAAAGAATATCACCTGTTTGATCAGTGTTTTACTAAAAAAAGATCTGGATGAGTCCAAAAGGTCAACATTCAATCCAAAGCAAAGATGAAAAGAAATGGAACAACCAGAACACAAAGAGAATGTTGACACAATGCAGAAAACGTAACTAATGTCATTGATCAATATGTGTGGAAATTGTCAAATGGGATCCTAACTTGCTGTGTAAACTTTCATCAAAAACACAATAAAACACTATTTTTTTAAATCAATAAATGTAATTTGCCAAGTTAGCAGATTAAAGAAGAATAAAGTACAAAGTGAAACCTTTGAGAGCTGAAAAGCAACAAGACTTCATTCTTTTTCTGGATCACGAAAGTTTTCTGCCTTTGACAGAGTACAGTCTTACCACTTTTCTATCGCTCTCTATTAGTGGAAAATATTTGTTTTCCCTTTCAGACAGGTTTCTGCCTTACATAGGTTCCAGTTTTTGCAGGTTTTACTGTATAAAAAGAGCAGATTGAGCAAGCAACAAAGCAAGCAAGCACAGATGGAAGATGATAGAGGCCAGGTCACATGAGATTTCCAAGGAACCAAGAAACAGAAGCTGAAAAAAGACAAGGACCTTCGCCCACAGCCAGTAGAAAGAAAGCCTTCCTCTAAAGTCAGCACCCTGGATTCGGACTTCTAGCCTCTTAAACTCTGAGAAAATAAATTTCTGTTTGTTAAAGCTACCCACTTGTGGTATTTCAGTTATAGCAGCACTAGATAACTAAGACAGGGTAACTAACTGTATCAGTCATTAAAACATACTTTCAGGGTCTATAATTAAAACAATGTGGTACTAATTCATAAAAACACAAATAGACAAGTGGGAAAGAATAGACTCATAGAGACCCTGTGTACAACAGAGCAAAACACTGCCTAGTCCTGTGCCAGCCTCACAATCATTGCTATGCTTAAGCCCATCGTTGCAGCCACTGTGTCAATCCACCTCATTGAGGGTCTTCCTCTCTTTTGCTGACCCTATTCATTACCAACCATGATGTCCTTCCCTGGGGACTGATCTTTTCTGATAACATGTCCCAAGTATGTAAGACGTAGTCTTGCCATCCTTGATTCTAAGGAACATTCTGGCTGTACTTCTTCCAAGACAGATTTGTTTGTTCTTCTGGCAGTCCATGGTATATTGAATAAAGATAGACTTTTAAATAAATGGTGCTAGGAAACTAGGTACAGAGCCCTGGTGGTGCAACAGTTATGTGCTCTGCTGCTAGCCGGAAGGTTGTAAATTTGAACCTGCCCAGTGGCTTTGAGGTAGAAAGACTTGGCAATCTGCTCAAAAGATTATAGCATAGAAAACCCTAAAGAGCTGTTCTACTCCGTCACATGGGGTCACAATAAGTCAGAATTGACTCGATGGCACCTAACAACAACAACAACAGGACAACTAGGTAGTCATTTTGAAAAGGATGAAATTGGATTCATTCCTTACACCATAAACATCATACACAAGAATAAACTTCAAATGGATCAAGAGTCTAAATATAAAGAACCTATGTAATTACTAGAAGGAAGCATGAATGTTTAACCTTGGTGTAGGGAAGGCTTTAACTATGACTCAAAATGAAGAGTCAGTAAAATAAAAGATTAATAAATTTGACTGCATAATATTAAATTTTTTTGCATGTCAAAAAGTCCATAAAGAAAGTTAAAAGACACCTGACAAACTGAGAAAAAATATTCACAACATGTACCACAAAGACTAATATCCCTAATACATAAAAAATTCTTAAAAATTGAGGAACAAAAAGTCAAACAACCAATAGAAAAATGGAAAAAAGACATACCAAAACCAAAACAAATCCACTGCCATCAAGTCTATTCCAACTCAAAATGACCCTATAGGACAGAGTAGAACTGCCCCCATAGGGTTTCCAAGGCTGTAAATATTTACGGAAGCAGACTGCCACATCTTTCTCTTGCAGAGCCACTGGTGGGTTCAAACCGCTGACCTTTCAATTAGTAGCCTAGCACTTTAACCACTGTGCCACGAGGGTTCCTGAAAAAAAATGAATAGATAATTAACAACAACAATAAAGGATATAAAAATGGCCCTTGAACATATTAAATGACATGCAAACTAACTCATAACTAGAGAAATGCAAATTAAAACAATACTGAGATACCATTTCTCAGACTGGCAAAAATTTTAAAGTATGGCAACAAATTCTGTTTGTGAGACTGAGAAAGTAGGCACTCTCATACATTATTGGTGGCAATGCAAATTAGTATAATCTTTTTGGAGGAAAATTTGGTAATACCTAACAAAGCTATTTATGCATTTACCTTTTGACCTAGCAATTCCAGTACTAGGAGCCTTTCCTAAAGTTATACCTCCAGAAATACAAAAATGCATATGTACAAGTTATTCACTGTAATATTGTTTGTAGTTGCAAAATATTGGAAACAAATACTAATACATAGGAAAGTGGTTAATAAACTATGGTATATTTACACAATGGAGTGCCATGCAACTGTTAAAAACAATGAGGAAGTTCTTCATGAACTGATTTAGAGTGAAAAAAAGTGAAGTTCAAAAGAATATGCTACATTTCTTGTAAGAAAGAAGTAGATATACAAAAATGCTCATATATCTGCTTTTGTGTGCAAAAGAAATGAGAAGGATAAATAAGAAACTAAAGACTCTTATCAATGTCCTGATAGAGTAAAGGTGGATGCCTGTGTTACGGATATAAAAAAAAAGGCAAAGGTGTGGGCACAAGCCTTCTTAAGGTACAGAAAAACCACTGTATTTCTGGTATCTGATCCATTGACAGATAAACTTAAGTGAGGTTAATCTAGTCAAACATGACAAACCTGCACGGGTTTAATGAGAGCAGGCATTACTTCAGGACCAGAACCATGTGACGTAAAAACGACAGGTGAAAACTCACCTTTATTGAGAAAGAAATGACCATTCTCCAAGAGCCCAAAGGTCTTCAGAATTCCAGAAACACCTTGTTTCTGCTGTGTTAGGTTGACCACCCATGGAGGCAGGTACTGAGCAGTAACAAATGGTGGAGTGCCTAATGGCTGAGTTCTTGTGCTACTTTCTATGCACTGTGTTGATTACATTCATACCAACGTCCTTTTGTTGATCTTGGAGAAATACCTCTCAGCGTTTGTACCTAGAACAGCCATTTTAATAGTTGAGTTTGGTAACATCACTTTTACTCATAACTGCCTCCGTGTTAGATAAATGAGTGTTAAGAGCTTTAGATTAGCCAAAGTTACAAGACAGGCAATAATTTCAGACTGTTAGAGAAGTGGTAATTATTTTCATATCAGGTGGGAGGCAAACAAAAAGAATAATAATGGTAGTAAACGGTGGGTACATCCTTTGGAAAGGAAGTAGCTCTGTAGGTAGAGATTGTGGAAGTAGGGAGGGGAAAGAGGGTTCCTTTTGTGGCAGAACAGTTTCAATGTAGAATGATCATGAAATGCTTTTACTGAAAGTCAATTGATGTCGTATCTGGGAAGTCATATCCTGTTTTAGCCTAGGTTCTCTAGATTCTGAGGAAAGCTTATGTTGTTTTTGTTGTTGTTAGCTGCCGTCAAGTCGGTCCCTGACTCATAGCAACACCATGCACAACAGGAGGAAATGCTGACCATTCCTGCGCCAGCCCCATGATCAATTGTGGATTGTACCGCTGTGATCAATCGCGTTTTCATTGGCTGATTTTCTATAGATGGCCAGGCCTTTCTTCCTAGTCTGTCTTAGTCTGGAAGCTCTGCTAAAATCTGTTCAGCATCATAGCAACACACAAGCCTCCACTGACAGATGGGTGGTAGCTGCGCATGAGGTAAATTGGCCAGAAATCAAACCTAGGCCTCTGGCATGGAAGGCAAGGATCTTACCACTGAACCACCACTGCCCCCCAGGGAAGCTTATGTATCAATGCATTATTCAGGAGGATACAATCCCAGGGAAGCAAGAATGAGGGAGGAAGGAAAGTGGAGCGAGGAAGAGGGAACGCATATACAGGGCTCTATGTTCCTGAGCCGGCCACGGCTTCTCAAAAAATCTAGCCAGTTCTCAGTTATACGGGAAGTTTCCGGAGAAGCTCCTTCCTATCTCTTCTCTCATTAGCCAAAGTTCACCTAAAAGAGTTTTATTCTTCCCAAATCAGAGCAGCTGCTGGGGAAGCCAGGGCCTTCTTCAGTTACTTGGTCCAGCCAAATCATAGCTCTACACGGGGGCTGCTGTGGCTCCTGCCATGATAATCATGGTTGAAGCTGTGACCATAGCCTGGTCCTTGACCCCATGGAAGGCTGAGACATCAGTGGTATTAGGAGACCAGGCAAAGTTGTTAGTGGGGCTTTGAGACAGGTTACTCTAGCCAGGAAGCAACGTGAGCAGCCAAGGTCCTGGGGGCATATAGTGACCAGCAGATGTGGTGTGGGGACACACAAACTCACTCTGGCAAATATCTCAATTACACTGATATGAATACATGGCTAAATTATTTATAAATACATTTTCTCATGTTTGTTAAACATGTTCATTGTAAAAATATGGACAATTCTGAAAACAGAATATTACAAACCAAAATCAGTTACCGTGGAGTTGATGCCAACTCATGGTGACTCCATGTGTCAGAGTAGAACTGTGCTCCAAAGGGTTTTCAGTGGCTGGTTTTTCAGAAGTACATGACCAGGCTTTTCTTCTGAGGCACTTCATGGTGGGCTCAAACCTCCAACCTTTCAGTTAGCAGCTAAGTATATTCCATTTGTACTACCCAGGGACTCCAGAATATTAAACTACATACAATTCTACTATCCAGAGATAATAAGTTTTAATATTTTGTTCTATTGCTCTCTGCTACTAATGTTTCCTTTCACCTATTCATACTGCCATGTCTCTCTCTGCTCCCTCACTCCCTCCTCCTCCAGGGAGGTAGAGACTTATCTGGTTGGTGAGTTTGAGCCGAGGTTTGGGTGTGCATGACTCAGCTCTCAACTCTTTCCTTCCTTGGCATCGGCTGGCCAGACCATGTGTGAGCTTGGCCTTGAGAACTTTCTGGTCTTCGTGAGGTCCATAGAGGTATAAAAAGATAGGTTCCAGAAATATCAACAGCAGCTTCAGTTCAGAATCTGCTGAGGGCAACTCTCCAGCTGAAACAAATATAGGGATAAAGAAGACACCTTCCTAGAAGGCAGGTTTCTTAGGCCTCAGAAATCCCACAGCAAGAGGCAGTGGCCATAGCTGTTGCGATAATACACACCTGAAAATGCCCACCCATAAGAGAGTGTAAGAGTCTTGTCACCAAAGAGACATTGCCTGCATGCAACACAGGGTTCAAGACATACAGGGCCAGGGGAAGTGGAAAATAAGAGATTCCAAAAGTGTTGTTTGGAGAAAAAAAAAAAATTCAAATAAGACCTGGAGTGTGTGGCCAGCATCGTTACAAATTCCCAGACTTTGCAAGATGACAGCAATATCCAGAATGATGATCTCAGAGTGTGACCCAGGGCTTTTCCCCTAAGTTACAGTTAATACCTAGTGTCAAAATTTACCTCTTGGTGGGGGATTTCCCCAAAGGACTTTAAGTTCACAGGTCACAGATACTGGACAACTGATGTAGATGGCCTGGTGTTTTGGAGAAGCTGAAACCCAGGAAAATGTGCCTCATTCTTCCTTCAGGTACCACTGAGTCTCTCTTATGTCTTTGCCATGATAAAATGGTATTAAATGGCACCAAGCATTTGGTTCTAGGATTTCATTTTGCTTGGGAAAGTTGCTCTAGGGCTATAGATTGCCTTGTTTTCTAAATGTCATTGATGTTGGCTAATGTTGTGATAATCTTGTGTTTCCTACTGACAATTTGGATTTTTTTAAAGAGAGAGATACCCATTGTGAACCCTATAGGACAGGGTAGAACTATCCCATAGGGTTTCCAAGGCTGTAATCTTTATGGAAGCAGACTGCCAAATCTTTCTCTGACGGAGCAGCTGTTGGTTTCAAACCACCAACCTTTCTGTTAGCACCTTAACCAGTATGCCACCAGGGCTCCTAAAAGAGAGACATAAGAGAGGGTAATTTAACTTCTGAGGTACCAGAAGAATGACACCCATTCCTAGAAGAGGCATCCTAGACCATGGGCCTGAAGGCATTAATAACTCTACCTAAACACTGAGAATCTTTCTGGCTGACAGTGAGCAGAATAAGACATTAACAAAGGCTTTAATCTCTGTATTTTAACTTGAAGTTTTAATTTTTGGACTCTTTAAAAGTGGGACACAGAAGAGATATGAATTTCTCCCAGGAAAATTCATCCCAGTGCCCTCGGAAAATTCATAGTAAGAGGAAATTTAAGCTCAATTCTGGGATATTCCTATATATTTTTGGAATTTTACTATTGGAGTATCTTTATGATGTCGTTTAACATCATTGCAGATACTCTGATAAGCTGGGTAGGACAATGTAGCTGGATGTAATTTGGGGTGGGAAGTAGAACAGGGAATGAATTTCCAGCCATGAAGCAACCCTGGAATGAATTTAATTAAAAAAAAAATTTTTTTTTAATCATTCTAACCCATTTCATCACCTTTCTCTGGCAAATTGTGCCCTGTCCATCAGCAGTCAGGAGACATCTCCACAAAAGCAGAAGATGGTATTGTAGAAGTGGTTTAGTGAAAACACACGGGTAGGACTGCTGACTTCCAGTGAGAGACACTAGTCACAGCACTGGTTGACTATGGGCTTCCTAGTTCATCTAGTGGCATGAGAGGAGAAAATGTAGGGTATGTTATCACTAAGAGCAAACCTACTGTTGTTGTTCATCTATACCATGTGCTCCAATGTCCATACAGCTGATGTTTTAATCTCCATCAGCCTTCTCTTCTGTCTATATCCATTTGTACAGAGCTCGGGCAAACTGGGACATATAATCACCCTAGATATGTGTAAAAACACCATTGTAATTCTGATAGTCACTCTTATAAATGCCATCTGAAATTTCTTTTCAATAAAGTTTCATTCTGAGGCCCTATAGAAAGAGAAACATTTAACATAAATTGACAGTGGGAAGAAACTTCATTACTTTTACACCAGCTGTGTCATGAAACAAACACCAGAACAGTGGCAGAAAAGAAAAATTTAGTCAATTGATTAGAACTTACTTACTAGATGTTTCAACTGTACCGTTCCAAACAGCTAATGGGAATGACATTTCTTCTCTAGGTAGTGTGCATTCCCTAATCTTGTTGGATTTTATGAACACTGTGATAGGCTGCCCAGAACCTCCTTCACGAATAAAGACCTTATTCCGCCAGCTACTGAGAGTGCTGCCACTGATAGACCTCAGTTTCTCAGTCCCCTTCAGGGATTGCCTCCCCTGAAGAAAACTGCCTCACCCAAGATCCTTCCAAGGCAACCAACATCCAATGCCTGAACAACTCAGGAGATATGAAGGCCTGGCCCTTGGCCTCAAGTTGGAACAGTTCTGAACAGCCATTCCAGGACCAGAGTTCCCCAGAAGATCAGCCAAAGGCTTCACTGAGACTGTGTAGCAGCTCAGCTTCTCCCTTTACCCAGTCATGTTTCCTTCCTCTCCCTTCCACAGGTGTTCATCCCAAGAGCTTCCTAATAAATATCCTATATGCTTATCTCCATCTCAGAGTCTGATTCCTGGTGACCCTAACCTGTGACAGTCATCTTTTTGTGTTGATGTTATTTGATTTTGATCCATTCTGCTTTAAATGTTCCATTCTGGTCTTAACTTCTCAGTAAAAGATTCAGATTTTTCTTGGTTCACAGGTTCTACTTTCTATGAATATACTAGATAGAGAGACTAAAGGACTCTGCTCTTAAAGCTGCCACTTTTTTGAGGATGGAAGTTTAAAGAGGAATAATTGAGACATCTAAACATTTTCAACAATCAGACAAAACACAGTATGCGTACTACATTTTGGGATCTACTTAACTCATCAGAATTGTGGGCTGCCACTACTAGTTTCTATATAAAACAGAAACTGTCCTACTCATGGTGGATTCCTAGTGCCTTGCACAGAGCCACGAACAGAAGGGGTACTAGGGAAATGTTTGGTGAATGAATGAATGGATGCCTAGACAGAATGATGCATCCATGCAGTCCTCCAGGCCAGTGCTTGGAAGCCCTAGAACTGAAAATGGCCAACTCAAGGTGAGGAGATGGGAGGGAAGAGGAGAAGAATTAAGGGACTAGGATGGGGGGCAAAATAGGAAGGTTCATAAAGGGGAGACAGAAAACTGAATAAAATCAAGTCAGTCTTCTGCTAAAGAAGGGGAATTGTGCAATATCTATCTCTCCTTGCTCACTTTTCATCACTTTCTCACCTCCATTAAACCTACTAAAAGATATTATAGGCCCTTATTTATTGCTGAATTATTTGTAGAATTGTAAGAACTGTTTCATGGTATCGGAAAATGCTGGCTAACCCTAAATTATATCTGTAGCAGTTGGAATTGAGATTGGAAACATGTGGGCCTTGGGAGCCAAGCCAGAGGTGATGAGTGGGAAGTGGTAAATGAATAACTACCGTATTAGATCATATTCTCATTTTACAATTCCTCAGAATGAAGACATTTGCAGCCACAAGATATGTTATCTAGTGGTATAGTTGTGCCAAAGCCAGTACTAACTGTACCACGCTAAAAGCGTACTCAAATCCATCAGTGGGAAGTGTAAAGAAACCTCAGACACTTCAGGATTTGCTAGATTTATTCTGGATAAACTCTGACTTAGTAAGGGAAGTTTTGAAAGTGATTTGGGGCATCAACTAACAAAAAATATTATAAATGATGGTGCAAATAACTCAGTGTTTTCTTAATTAAAAATAAAATCTATTCTTTGTTTTAAGAGAAAAAAACATTTAAGATAAAGGCCTTTAGGGATCCTTTTAAACTCCCAAATGTCTGATGAGGGTTTCAAGTAGCAATGGATCAATGAAAGCGACCCCCACTACACTGCATTTATCCACATTAATTATTACACTAGGCTGACCTAACTAATCCTGAATACTCAACAACATTATTAGTAGAAGCAGCTCTATTTTAAAGCTCTGACTTTTCCCACTAGTGATCATGCTTGATTACAGGTGTAAGAAAGTTTTGTATAGTGCATATTTTATAAAATCCATTGTGAATATTAACCATGTTCCATCTAATGTGAAACATTAGGCATTTGTGTAGACAGGGTAGAAACTGGCATAAATCACTGACCAGATGATTATAAAACATGAGGCAAAAACCAAATAGGTAGGCACTTTTGCTCTATACGATTACTCAGAAGAACCCTGATTCTAATAAAATTATTTATGGTTAAAGGTTATTCAAAGAATGTATAAACAATAACCAACTAAAATTTTTTCATGGATGCCATAATTACTTAGGGTTCCCATTTTTAGTTAACTTCTAAGAGTGCAGATCTGTTTTAGAAATGGATTTTGGAGAATGCTTAAAATTTGCAATCTTTTAAAGAAACTATTAGCCTTAGCCTAATAATCTACCAATGGATGAGCAGTAATTAAAATTAAGTAAATTAATAATTCAAGAAGTTCTATTGTTCACAATTACTTCCAGAATAGCTTAATTCAACAATGTTCCAAATTTTCCCTATGACCATGCCATTGCAGAACAGCATGTCAGCTACCTGCATTCCTACACGTGGGGGTGGAAGGAAATCATGTAAAAAGTCAATAATGAAGGGGGTAGAAAGAATGTTCAGAACCTGATTTTCCCCATTCTTTACCCTTGTGCTCAGAGCAATGGGAAGGGAGATAAAGAGAATATGAATATGTCAAAGGAAACTATAAACGCTTATCCACATTTAGATAACACCAGAAGGTATATATTTTACACAGGGCGTGTAACTACCCATTCCCATTTAGGAGATGGTCACACCTATTTTGTGTCCAAAATAAACCTGTAACATTGGAGGCATTGTGGACGAGAGTCAAAGGTTAATACATATCTCCTGCCAGGCAGGGAGAAAAAGGGAGTACTATTTGAAGAATAGGGGAATTAAACTGAGCGTTCAAAAGAAAAATTTGAAAATTTGCTCTTGGAGTAAATACTTGTTGTTCAGTGCTGTCGAGTTGATTTCTATTCATAGCAACCCCATGTGACGGAGTAGATTAGTCCCATAAGGTTTTCTAGGCTGTAATCTTTACAGGAGCAAGTCACCAGGTCTTTCTCCTGCAGAGCTGCTGAGTGAGTTCGACCTGCCAACTTTTTGGTTAGCAGCCAAGTTGTTCCACCCAGGCTCCTTGGGAAAATACTAATACAAATGAATATGAATGGAAAATGTGTTCTTCAGCAAATTGATGGAAGAGAACTAAATCTCACAAAATTCATCTTTATTTAGAATATATTTTCTCTATTTTTCTCCCCAGCAAATCAGAAGCATATGCACCTTAGCAACATCATTGCCTGTGAGAACTTACCAGAAATACAGCTAAAAATGGGTCATGTACCTTTGGTAATAAAAATTCTTTGATAACAGCTGAAACTTGTTGCATTCTTGTAATGCAGATTTTAATCAAGTTTATCATTATGCCTGGTGATGTATATAAAACTATGTGTACTACTTAAAAACCTCTATCAGATTTATATAATTAAGTATAGCACAGGAACTCAGTGCTAACACAATGAATGAGCATATGAAGTTTTGTTTACATTATAGGAAAATGTTTCCTCTCATGTATTATTGAAGCTTATTCTCTAATTTTATCTCCCTAGGCCCAGCAAAAAGCTGATATTTAGGCCCAGCAAAAAGCTGATATTTTAGGCCCAGCAAAAAGCTGATATTAGGACAGAATCTATGATGCTGTATCCTAAAAGAGTACTTCCTTTTAAGTGGAAAACATAAACTTCAACTTTTTTTTTCTTTTTTAAAGTATATTTTACATGCCATAAAATTCACCCATTTTTAGTGTATAATTCAATGATTTTTAGTATATTTACGGTGTGTGCAATTATCACCACAATCCAACTTTAGTATATTTCCATCACCTTGAAAAGATCCCTCATGCCCGTTTGCAGTAGCTCCCCATCCCAATCCTCAGCCCCAGGCAATCAATAATCTACTTTTTTTGTCTCTATAAATTTATCTTTTCTGGACATTACATATTAGTGGAATCCATACAATATATGTTTTTTTGTGACCACCATCTTTCACTTAGCATAATATTTTTGAGTTTCATCCATGTAGTAGCATGCATCAGTACTTCATTTCCTTTTTTTTTTTTTTTGGTTCCCAAGTTTTATTCAAGGACTAATACAAAATATTACAGATAAATGAGTTTTAATCTTCATCTTCCTCTTCTTCGTCCTGGTGAATCTGTAATTCATACATAAAACGTAATTCATAATTTCTTTGCTGTTAGCAACTACACACAATCAATCACATAGATGATTATTCTTCAAATATTTTTTGGTAAGATATTTCAAACACTTTTTGGAAAAAGGCACCTGGGAGGTTACAGTAATCTTGCTCTTGCTTCTTTCAATGGTAACAACCCCTCCACTGAGATTACCAGCTTTCCCATTAACTTTGACTCTTTCTTGAAGAAACTGCTCAAAATTGGCAGCATCCATGATTCCATCTTCTACAGGGTGGGTGCAGTCAAGGGTGAACTTCAGAACCTGCATCTGTTTTTGCCCCCCTTCTCCACAAGCCTTTTCACAGGTCCCACAGTGGTAGCCGAGGCAGAAAGCAGTACTTCATTTCTTTTATGGCTGAATATTATTCCATTATATGACCATTCAAAAATTGCTGGACATTTGGGTTGTTTCCAGTTTCTGGCTATTATGAATAATGCTTCTATGAACATTTATGTAAAAGTCTTCTATAGCATCTGTTTTTATTTCTCTTGGTTAGATATCTGTAAGAGTAGAATTGCTGAATCATATGCTAACTCTATGTTTAATCTTTTGAGCAACTGCTAGACTGTTTTCCAAAGTGCCTGCACTCCTATCAGAAATATATGAGGGCTTCAGTTTCTCCACATCCTTGCTAACATTTATTATTATTGTCTGTCTTTTTTAAGGGGCCATTGGTGGTGCAGTAGTGAAAGCGCTTGGCTGCTAACCAAAAGGTCACTGGTTGGAACTCACCGACAGTTCTGCAGGAGAAAGATGTCTGCTTCTGTAAAGATTTACAGTCTTGGAAACCCTATGGTGCAGTTCTACCCTGTCCTATAGGGTCTCTATGGGTCAGAATCAACGCAGAGGCAGTGGTTTTTTTTTTTTTTCTCTCTTTTTGATTGTATCCATTCTACTGGGTGTGAAATGTCATCTCATTGTTATTTTAATTTACATTTCCCTAATGACTGAAGAGGCTGAGCACTTTTTCATGTGCTTACTGCCCATTAATGAAACTTTTTGTGAAATGCCTATTAAAAAATTTTACCCACTTTTCAACTGAGTTGTCTTATTGAGTCACTGTGAGTTGAGATAGACTCGATGGCAATGGGTTTGTTTTTTTGTTTTTTATTATTGAGTTGGAAGAATATTTTATATATTCTGGAGACAAGTTAAAATCATATGTTTGACTTACAAATATTTTATCCCAGTCTGTGACTTGTCTTTTCATTTTCTTCATGATGTCTTTTGAAGTACAAAAGATTTTAATTTTGATGAAGTCTAATTTATCATGTTTTTCTTTTATTGATTATGCTTTAGTTGTCATAGCCTAACACAAGATCACAAAGATTTTTCTCCTATTTTTTTCTTGAGAGTTTTTCTTCAGTTTTTATTTTAGTTTAGGTCTGTGATTCATCTTTAGTTAATTTTTTGTTATGATGGGAGGTAAGAGATTAAGTTTATCTTTTTTTCATCTATATATACAATTATCCCAACACTATTAGTTGTAAAGGCTATTCTTACCCCATTGAAATATGTTGGTACCTTTGTTGAGAATCAATTGACCTTAAATGTAAGGTTTTACTCCTGGAATTTCAATTATGTTCTGTTGATCTATATGTCTATTCTTATACCAGTACCATACTGTCTTGGTTACTTTAGCCACATAGTACATTTTGACATCCTCCAATATTGTTATTCTATTTTATGATTGTCTTGGTTATTCTAGGTTTTTGCATTTCCATACGAATTTTTTTTAATCGGCTTATCAATTTCTGTAAAAAAAAAAAAAAGTCCTGCTAAGCTTTTGATAGGGATTGAGTTGAATCTATAGATCAATTTGGGGGAGAATTGCCATATTAAAAATACTGAGTCATCCCAACAGATAAATGGTAAATTTGGTGAAGGGTAAGACAGTACACGATACTGGGGAAGCCAGCACAACTTGTACAAGGCAAGGTCATGGAAGCTCCATACACACATCCAAACTCCTTGAGGGACAAAATTGCTAGGCTGAGGGCTGTGGGGACCATGGTCTTGGGGAACATCTAGCTCAATTGGCATAAAATAGTTGATAAAGAAAATGTTCTACATTCTAATTTGGTGGGTAGTGTCTGGGATCTTAAAAACCTGTAAGCGGCCATCTAAGACACAACACTGGTCTCACTCCTTCAGGAGCAAGGGAGAATGAAGAAAACTAAAGATACAAGGGAAAGATTAGTCTAAAGGACTAATAGACCACATCTACTATGCCTTCCATCAGACTGAGGCCAATACAAATAAATGGTGCCTGGCTACCACCACGAAAACTCTGACAGGGATCACAACAGAGGGTCCCAGACAGAGCTGGAGGAAAACCTAGAACAAAATTCTAACTTACAAAAAAAGACCAGACCAATGATAAACACTCTTAGCAAAATAGAAACAGAAGGAAAATTCCTCAGTATAATAAAGGGCATTTATACAAAGTCAACAGCCAACATCTTCCTAAATGGAGAGAGTCTGAAAGCAATCTCCTTGAGAATGGGAACAAGACAAAGATGCCCTTTATCACCACTCTTATTCAACATTGTGCCGGAGGTCCTAGCCAGAACAATAAGGCTCGATAAAGAAATACAGGGCATCCAGATTGGTAAGGAAGAAGTCAAAGTACCTCTATTTGCAGATGACATGATCTTATACACAGAAAATCTTAAGAAACCTCAAGAAAACTACTGAAACTAATAGAAGAGCTCAGCGGAGTATCAGGATACAAGAGAAACATACAAAAATCAGTTGGATTCCTCTACACCAACAAAAAGAACATCAAAAAGGAAATCACCAAATCAATATCTTTTAGAGTAGCCCCCAAGAAGATAAAATACTTAGGAATAAAACTTACCAGAGACGTAAAAGGCCTACACAAAGAAAACTACAAGACACTACTGCAAGAAACCAAAATAGACCTACGCAAGTGGAAAAACATACCTTGCTCACGTATAGGAAGAACCAACATTGTAAAAATATCTGTTCTACCAAAAGTGATCTATAGATACAAGGCAATTCCAATAAAAATTCAAATGACTTTCTTAATGAGATAGAGAAACAAATCACAAACTTCATATGGAAGGGAAAGAGGCCCTGGATAAGTAAAGCATTACTGAAAAAGACGAACAAAGTGGGAGACCTCACACTACCTGATTTAAGAGCCTATTATACTGCCACAGTAGTCAAAAGAGCCTGGTACTGGTACAATACATATATAGACCATTGGAACAGAATTGAGAATCCAGACTCAAATTCATCCACATATGAGCAGCTGATATTTGACAAAGGCCCAAAGTCAGTTAAATGGGGAAATGACAGTTTCTTTAACAAATGATGCTGGCATAACTGGATATCCAACTGCAAAAAATGAAACAAGACCCATACTTCACACCATGCACAAAAACTAACTCAAAATGGATCAAAGACCTAAATATAAAATCTAAAACGATAAAGATCATGGAAGAAAAAACAGGGACAATGCTCGGAGTCCCAATACATGGCATAAACACTATACAAAACATTACTAACAATGCACAAACACCAGAAGAGAAACTACATAACTGGGAGCTCCTAAAAATCAAACACCTATGCTCACCTAAAGACTTCACCAAAACAGTAAAAAGATTATCTATAGACTGGGAGAAAAGTTTTTAGCTATGACATTTCCGATCACTGTCTGATCTCTAAAATCTACATGATACTGCAAATACTCAATTGCAAAAAGACAAGTAGTCCAATTAAAAAATGGGCAAAAGATGCAAACAGACACTTCACTAAAGAAGACATTCGGATAACAGACATATGAGGAAATGCTCACGATCATTAGCCATTAAAGAAATGTAAATCAAAACTACAATGAGATTACATCTCACTCCAACAAGGCTGGCATTAATCCAAAAAACACAAAATAATAAATGTTGGAGAGGCTGTGGAAAGACTGGAACACTTATACACTGCTGGTGCTTTAAGTGAAAGTTTACAAATCAAGTCAGTCTCTCTTACCAAAATTTACACATACCTTGCTATATACTCCTAACTGCTCTCCCCCTAATGAGACAGCCCCATCCTTCCCTCCACTCTCTCTTTTTGTGTCCATTCCGCCAGCTTCTAAACGCCTCTGCCCTTTCATCTCCTCTCTAGGTAGGAGACGCCAACATAGTCTCAAGTGTCTACTTGATCCAAGAAGCTCATTCTTCACCAGAATCTTTTTCTATCCCATTGTCCAGTCCAATTCCTGTCTGAAGAGTTGGCTTTGGGAATGGTTCCTGTCCTGGACCAACAGAAGGTCTGAAGGCCACGAATACTGGGGTCCTTCTAGTCTCAGCCAGATCACTAAGTCTGGTCTTTTTATTAGAATTTGAGGTCTGCAAACCACTGTTCCCCTGCTCTCTAAGGGGTTCCCTGTTGTGTTCTCTGTCAGGGCAGTCATCAGTTGTAGCCAGGCACCATCTAGTTCTTCTGGTCTCAGGCTGATCTAGTCTCTGTTTTATTTGGCCCTTTCTGTCTCTTGGGCTCGTAATTACCTTGTGTCCTTGGTGTTCTTCATTCTCCTTTGTTCCAGGTGGGTTGAGACCAATTGATGCATCTTAGATAGCCGCTTGCTAGCTTTTAAGACCACACACGCCACTCTCCAAAGTGGGATGCAGAATGTTTTCTTAATAGATTTTATTACTCTAGTTGAATTAGATGTCCCCTGAAACCATGGTCCCCAAACCCCCGCCCCTGGTACGCTAGCCTTCGAAGCATTCGCTTTATTCAGGAAACTTCTTTGCTTTTGGTTTAGTCCAGTTGTGCTGACCTCCCCTGTATTGTGTGTTGTCTTTCCCATCACCTAAAATAGTTCTTACCTACTATCTAATTAGTGAATACTCCTCTCCCGCCCTCCCTTCCTCCCCTCCTCTAGTAACCATCAAAAAATAGTTTCTTCTCTGTTTAAACTATTTCTCGAGTTCTTTTAATAGTGGTCTTACACAATATTTGTCCTTTTGCAACGGACTATTTTCACTCAGCATAATGCCGTCCAGATTCCTCCATGTTATGAAATGTTTCACAGATTCATCACTGTTCTTTATCGATGTGTAGTATTCCATTGTGTGAATAAAGCATAATTTATTTATCCATTCATCATTTGATGGACACCTTGGTGGCTTCCACCTTTTTGCTGTTGTAAACAGTGCTGCAATGAACATGGGTATGCATATATCTGTTCCTGTAAAGGCTCTTACTTCTCCGGGATATATTCCAAGGAGTGGGATTGCTGGATGGTATATTTCTAGCTTTTTAAGGAAGCACCAAATCGATTTCCAAAGTAGCTGTACCAATTTACTTTCCCACCAGCAGTGTATAAGTGTTCCAGTCTCTCCACAACCTCTCCAATGTTTATTATTTTGTGTTTTTTGGATTAATTCCAGCTCGTCGGAGTAAGATGTAATCTCATTGTAGTTTCGATTTACATTTCTTTAATGGCTAATGATCGTGAGCATTTCCTCACGTATCTCTTAGCTACCTGAATGTCTTCTTTAGTGAAGTTTCTGTTCATACCTTTTGCCCTTTTTTTAACTGGGTTATTTGTCTTTTGGTAGTTGAGTTTTTGCAGTATCATGTAGGTTTTAGAGATCAGGCACTGATCAGAAATGTCATAGCTAAAAACTTTTCTCCCAGTCTATAGATAATCTTTTTACTGTTTTGGTGAAGTCTTTGGATGAGCATAGGTGTTTGATTTTTAGGAGCTCCCAGTTGTGTAGTTTTCCTTCTGGAGTTTGTGCATTGTTACTAGTATTTTGTATACTGTTTATGCCATGTAAGAGGGTTCCTAGCATTGTCCCTATTTTTTCTTCCATGATCTTAATCATTTTAGATTTTATATTTAGGTCTTTGATCTATTTTGAGTTAGTTTTTGTGCATGGTGTGAGGTATGGGTCTTTTTTCATTTTTTTGCAGATGGATATCCAGTTATACCAGCACCATTTGTTAAAGAAACTGTCTTTTCCCCCATTTAACTGCCTTTGTGCCTTTGTCAAATATAAGCTGCTCGTAGGTGGATGGATTTATGTCTAGATTCTGAATTCTGTTCTGTTGGTCTATGTATCTGTTGTTGTACCAGTGCCAGGCTGTTTTGACTACTGTGGCAGTATAATATATTCTAAAATAAGGTAGTGTGAGGCCTCCCACTTTGTTTTTCTTTTTCAGTAATGCTTACTTATCCGGGGCCTCTTTCCCTTCCATATGAAGTTGGTGATTCGTTTCTCCATCTCATTAAAAAATGTCGCTGGAATTTGCATCGGAATTTCATTAAATCTATGTATAGCTTTTGGTAAAATATGTATTTTTACAACGTTAAGTCTTCCTATCCATGAGCAAGGTGTGTTTTTCCACTTACGTAGGTCTCTTTTGGTTTCTTGCAGAACTGTACTGTAGTTTTCTTTGTATTAGTCTTTTACATCTCTGGTAAGACTTATTCCTAAGTATTTATCTTTTTGGTGCTACTGTAAATGGTATTCATTTGGCGATTTCCTCTTCTAAGTTCTTCTTGTTGGTGTAGGGGAATCCAACTGATTTTTGAATGTTTATCTTGTATCCCGATACTCTGCTGAACTCTTCTATTAGTTTCAGTAGTTTTCTTGAGGATTCTTTAAGGATTTCTCTGCATAAGATCATGTCATCTGCAAATAGAGATACTTTAACTTCTTCCTTGCCAATTTGGATGCCCTTTATTTCTTTATCTAGCCTAATCACTCTGACTAGGACCTCCAGCACAATGTTGAATAAGAGTGGTGATAAAGGGCATCCTTGTCTGATTCCCGATCTCAAGGGGAATGCTTTCAGGCTCTCTCCATTTAGGGGGGTGTTGGCTGTTGGCTTTGTAGAAAAGCCCTTTATTATGTTGAGAAATTTTCCTTCTATTCCTATTTTGCTGAGAGTTTTTATCATGAATGAGTGTTGAACTTTGTCAAATGCCTTTTCTGCATCAATTGATAAAATCATGTGATTCTTGTCTTTTGTTTCATTTATGTGGTGGATTACATTAATTGTTTTTCTAGTGATGAACCATCCTTGCATACCTGGTATAAATCCCACTTGGTCATGGTGAACTATTTTTTTGATATGTTGTTGAATGCTATTGGCTAGAATTTTGTTGAGGTTTTTTGCGTGTAAGTTCATGAGAGATCGAGGTGTGTAATTTTCTTTTCTTGTGGTGTCTATACCTAGTTTTGTTATCAGGGATATACTGGCTTCGTAGAATGAGTTTGGTAGTATTCCATCCTTTTCTATGCTCCGAAATACCTTTAGCAGTACTGGTGTTAACTCTTCTCGGAAAGTTTGGGAGAACTCTGCAGGGAAGCTGTCCCGACCAGGGGTTTTTTTCGTTGGGAATTTTTTGATTACCTTTTCAATCTCTTCTTTTGTTATGGGTCTATTTAGTTGTTCTACCTCTGTTTGTGTTAGTTTAGGTAGGTAGTGTGTTTCTAGGAATTCACCCATTTCTTCTAGGTTTTCAAATTTGTTAGAGTACAATTTTTCATAGTAATCCAATATGATTCTTTTAATTTCAGTTGGGTCTGTTGTAATATCACCCCTCTCGTTTCTTATTCGGGTTATTTGCTTCCTCTCCTGTTTTTCTTTTTTCAGTTTGGCCAATGCTTTATCAACTTTCTTGGTTTTTTCAGAGAATCAGCTTTTCGTCTTGTTAATTCTTTCAATTGTTTTTCTGTTTTCTATTTCATTTAGTTCTGCTCTAATTTTTATTATTTGCTTTCTTCTGGTTCCTGAGGGTTTCTTTTTTGTTCTCTTTCTATTTGTTCAAGTCGTAGGGATAATTCTTTGATTTTGTCCCTTTCTTCTTTTTGGACGTGTGCATTTATTAATATTAATTGACCTCTAAGCACTGCTTTAGCTGTGTCCCGAAGGTTCTGATAGGAAGTGTTTTCATTCTCATTGGATTCTATGAATTTCTTTATTCCATCCTTATCTGCCACAATCCAGTCTTTTTTGAGCAGGGTATTCTTCAGTTTCCAAGTGTTTGATTCCTTTTCCTTGCTTTTTCTGTTATTGGTTTCTACTTTTATGACCTTATGGTCTGAGAAGATGCTTTGTAATATTTCCACGTTTTGTATTCTGATAAGGCTTCCTTCATGACCTAATATGTGGTCTATTCTAGAGAATGTTCCATGTGCACTAGAAAAGAAACTATACTTGGCTGCTGTTGGGTGGAGTGTTCTGTATATGTCTATGAGGTCAAGTTGGTTGATTGTGGCATTTAGATCTTCCGTGTTTTTGTTGAGCTTCTTTCTGAATGTCCTGTCCTTTACCGAAAGTGGTGTGTTAAAGTCTCCTACTATTATTGTGGAGCTGTCTATCTCACTTTTCAATGCTGATACAGTTTGTTTTATGTATCTTGTAGCCCTGTCATTGGGTGCATACATATCTAACATGGTTATATCTTCCTGGTATATTGTCCCTGTAATCGTTATATAGTGTCCCTTCTTATCCTTTATGATGGATTTATCTTTAAAGTCTATTTTGTCAGAAATTAATATTGACACTCCTGCTCTTTTTTGATTGTTGTTTGCTTGATATATTTTTTCCATCCTTTGAGTTTTACTTTATTTGTGTCTCTAACTCTAAGGTGTGTCTCTTGTAGGCAGCATATAGACGCAATGTGATTTTTAATCCATTCTGGCACCCTCTGTCTCTTTACTGGTGCATTTAGTCCATTTACAGTCACCATAATTATGGATGGGTATGAATTTAATGCTATCATTCTGATATCTTTTTGTGTGTGTTCTTGACAGTTTCTTTTTTCCCACTTAATTTTATGTGCTGAGTAGTTTATCTTTGTATATTGTCCTTTCCTCATATTCATTGTAGTTGATTTTGTTTCTGCTGAGCCTCTCTTTTTTTCTTGTACTTTATATTGATGTGTAGGATAGCTTGTCTCCTTTGTGGCTACCTTATCATTTACCCCTATTTTTCTAAATTTAAACCTAACTTTTATTTCTTTATACTGCCTTGTCTTCCTCCCCGTATGAGAGATCTATGACTACATTTCTTAAAAAAAAGAAGAAACATTTCTTAGTCCCTCTTTATTGTTTTAATGTTGTCTTCTTTTACATAGTAACATCGCTGTTTCCCTGTTTTGATTGTTTTTTTATCTTGATTTATTTTCATGACTTCCCTGTCTGGGTTGACATCTGATTGCTCTGCCCAGTGTTCTAATCTTGGGTTGATACCTGATATTATTGATTTTCTAACCAAAGCACTCCCTTTAGTATTTCTTGCAGTTTTGGTTTGGTTTTTATGAATTCCCTAAACTTCTGTTTATCTGGAAATGTCCTAATTTCACCTTCATATTTGAGAGACAGTTTTGCCAGATATATGATTCTTGGCTGGCTATCTTTTTCTATAAGTCATTCCATTGCCTTCTTGCCTGCATGGTTTCTGCTGAGTAGTCTGAGCTTATTCTTATTGACTCTCCTTTGTAGGTGAGTTTTCATCTATCCCTAGCTGGTCTTAAAATTCTCTCTTTATCTTCTCTTTTGGCAAGTGTGATTATAATATGTCTTGGTGACTTTCTTCTAAAATCTACCTTATGTGGAGTTCGATGAGCATCTTGGATAGATATCTGCTCATTTTTCACGATATCAGGGAAGTTTTCTGCCAACCAATCTTCAGCAATTTTCTATATTTTCTATTATTCCTCCCGTTCTGGTACTCCAATCACGCATAGGTTATTTGTCTTGAAAGAGTCCCACATGATTCCTAAGGTTTCTTCATTTTTTCAAATTCTTTTATCTGATTTTTCTTCAAATATATTGGTGCCAAGTGATTTATTTTCAAGTTCGCAAATTCTGACTTCCACTTGCTCAATTCTGCTCCTCTGACTTTCTATCACATTATCTAATTCTGTGATTTTATTGTTAATCTTCTGAATTTCTGATTGTTGTCTGTCTATGGATTTTTCCAGCTTATTAAATTTTTCATTACATTCCTGAATAACCTTTTGAATTTCTTCAACTGCTTTATCTGTGTGTTCCTTGGCTTGTTCTGTATGTTGCCTGATTTCCTTCCTGATGTCTTGAAGGATTCTGTATATTAATCTTCTGTGTTCTTCCTCCAGTAATTCCAGGAAGGCACTTCCATCTAGGAGATCCCTTGATTCTTTGTTTTGAGAGTCTGTTGAGGCAATCAAGGTCTGTTTCTTTATGTGACTTGATATTGACTGCTGTCTCCAAGCCATGTATTTGTTATTGTATTAGTTTATTTTATGTTTGCTTACTATATCCTAGCTTCTTGCTTTGTTTTGTTTTGATATGCCCAAATGGGTTGTTTGAATGAGCTAACTTGATTATTTTTGCCTTTGGAGCTCTGAAGTACTGTCCCCAAATGGGTAGAGCTGCTATCGGGTATATCAGTCTAGGAGTCCATTCATTTTTCTTGTATGAATTCAGCTCAGATTTTCAGGTATCTGATCATCAAGTGTGTGGTACAGGCTCTGTCCTACAGTCTTAGAGGGGCAGGGGTGATTGACGTAGGTATCGGTATCTGGTTGCAGCAGGGAGTCCTGCTCTGAACAAGGCAGGGGCTGAGACTCATCCTCCAAGTGTCTCTGAGGAAACCGTGTCCTTGTTCCCTAGAGCATGCAGGTGGGTGGGTTCTGCAGACGGACCATGGGCACCCAATGTTTTTGGTTGTAAGGACTGGGACGTACCAGTTTTCCTTGGACCCCTGCGGTGGGTGGCTGGGTAACTTGAGTGGAGCTACCAGTTCTTAGGCCCATGATGTGGGTAGGTGAGGACCCTGTTTAATAGGCAAAGTGATGTCAAACACCAAACACCCACCTCTTCACTGCACAGCTGAAACAGTTGTAGTCAGCCCACAAGGGCCTATTCTCCTGAAGTAGGCCCACACAGGTCCATGGAGGGGGGAAAGTTACTTAAAGTCCACAGACTGTTTATGCCTGGACAGGAGCCACTTCTGTCCTGAGCTCCCCAGTTAGTGGAGATGGCAAATTATCCTTTCTGCCAATTGTGAATTTATTCTTGCTCAACAGGGCCTATCTCAGGCCCAGGGAAATCAACAGCCACTGAAGCTGACTTGGGCACAGGGAGCGCGCTGAAATATATGCATGTACTCAGCTTTTGCCGAGAGTGCTGTTCTTCTCTGGTTCTGGAGGTGTGAGCGGGCTGTGTGGCTGGCTGCTTCTCACTGAGAAAACTGCAGCCAAATGCTAGTACCAGCCCACCACCACTGCTCCCAGAATGGTGCCTGAGGGCTCCCCGTGATTCAGGTCAAGTGGCTCCTCTCCGCTTCTGAAGCATCTCTTCATCCTCCTGCCCCTCAGTTCATTTCTGACCTTGCTTTTGATGTTCAGTGCTCCTAGTTTGTCATAAACGTACTCATTTCACTATTTTTTGGGTCTTTGTTGTAAGAGGCCTCGCCAGAAGCATCTTTCTATTCCACCATTTTGGCCCCCTATCTTTTTTTTTATTGATCAGCCTCGGTAAGGTTGGTGAATTTTGTGTTGATTTTTTTCAGCTTACCAACCTCTGGCTTTACCAATTTTTTTCTATTTTTTGCTTCTCTTTTCAGTTTCATCGATTTCTCCTATAATCTTTATTATTTCTGTCCTTCTGCCCACATTTAACCAAACCAAACCCATTGCTGTTGCGTAGATTCAGATTCATAGCGACCCTATAAGACAGAGTAGAACCCTGGCATTCAGTTAAGAGCTATCGCTGCTAACCAAATGCAGTTCCAATCCACCCGTTGCTCCTTGGAAATCCTATGGGGCAGTTCTACTCTGTCCTATTGGGTCACTATGAGTTGAAATCAACTCAACAGCAACGGATTTGGTTTTGGTCCACTTTTGGTTTCATTTTCAGTTTCTAAAGGTGGAAGGTTGGGTTATTGATTTGAGACCTTTTTTTCTCTAATATAGGTGTTTACAGCTATGAATTTCCCTCTAAGCAGTGCTTTAACTATGTCTCATAAATTTTTTTAAAAAAACTTTTTATTGTGCTTTAAGTGAAAGTTTAAAAATCAAGTCAGTCTCTCACACAAAAACCCATATACACCTTGCTAAATGCACACTCCCAATTACTCTCCCCCTAATGAGACAGTCTGCTCTCTCCCTCCACTCTCTTTTCGTGTCCTTTTCACCAGCTTCTAACCCCCTCCACACTCTCATCTCCCCTCCAGGCAGGAGATGCCAACATAGTCTCAAGTGTCCACCTGATCCAAGAAGCTCACTCCTCACCAGCAGCCCTCTCCAACACATCGTCCAGTCCAATCCATGTCTGAAGAGTTGGCTTCAGGCATGGCTCCTGTCCTGGGCCAACAGAAGGTCTGGGGGCCATGATCACTGGGGTCCTTCCAGTCTCAGTCAGACCATTAAGTCTGGTCTTATGAGAATTTGGGGCCTACATCCCACTGCTCTCCTGATCCTTCAGGGGTTCTCTGTTGTGTTCCCCGTCAGGGCAGCCATCGGTTGTAGCCAGGCACCATTTAGTTCTTCTGGTCTCAGGATGATGTAGTCTCTGGTTCATGTGGCCCTTTCTGTCTCCTGGGCTCGTAATTACCTTGTGTCCTTGGAGTTCTCCATTCTCCTTTGATCCAGGTGAGTCGAGACCAATTGATGCATCTTAAATGGCTGCTTGCTAGCGTTTAAGACCCCAGACGCCACTCTTCAAAGTGGGATGCAGAATGTTTTCTTAATAGATTTTATTCTGCCAATTGGCTTAAATGTCCCCTGAAACCATGGTCCCCAGACCCCTGCCCCTGCTACGCTGGCCTTCGAAGCATTCAGTTTATTAAGGAAACTTCTTTGCGTTTGGTTTAGTGCAATTGTAGTGACCTCCCCTATATTGTGTGCTGTCTTTCCCTTCACCTAGGGTAGTTCTAATCAAATATCTAATTAATGAATACCCCTCTCCCATCCTCCCTCCCCCCCTCTTAACCACAAAAGAATGTTTTCTTCTCAGTTTAAGATATTTCTCAAGTTCTTATAAAAGTGGTCTTATATAACACTTGTCCTTTTGCAACTGACTAATTTCACTCAGCATAATGCCTTTCAGGTTCCTCCATGTTATGAAATGTTCAGATTCCTCACTGTCCTTTATCGATGCGTAGTATTCCATTGTGTGAATATACCATAATTTATTTATCCATTCATCCATTAATGGGCACCTTGGTTGCTTCCATCTTTTTGCTATTGTAAACAGTGCTGCAGTAAACATGGGCGTGCATATATCTGTTCATGTAAAGGCTCTTATTTCTCTAGGATATAGTCCAAGGAGTGGGATTGCTGGATTGTATGCTAGTTCTATTTCTAGCTTTTTAAGGAAGTGCCAAATCGATTTCCAAAGTGGTTGTACCATTTGACATTCCCACCAGCAGTGTAGAAGTGTTCCAGTCTCTCCACAGCCTCTCCAACATTTATTATTTTGTGTTTTTTGGATTAATGCCAGCCTTGTTGGAGTGAGATGAAATCTCATTGTACTTTTGATCTGCATTTCTCTAATAGCTAATGGTCGTGAACATTTCCTCATATATCTGTTAGCTACCTGAATGTCTTCTTTAGTGAAGTGTCTATTCATATCTTTTGCCCATTTTTTAATTGGGTTATTTGTCTTTTTGCAGTTGAGTCTTTGCAGTGTCATGTAGATTTTAGAGATCAGGCGCTGATCAGAAATGTCATAGCTAAAAACTTTTTCCCGATCTGTAAACCCACTGCCGTCGAGTCAATTCCGACTCATAGCGACCCTATAGGGCATAGGTAGTCTTTTTACTCTTTCGGTGAAGTCTTTGGATGAGCATAAGTGTTTCATTTTTAGGAGCTCCCAGTTATCTAGTTTTTCTTCTACGTTCTTTATAATGTTTTCTATACTGTTTATGCCATGTATTAGGGCTCCTAACGTTGTCCCTATTTTTCCTTCCACAATCTTTATCATTTTAGATTTAGATCTTTGATCCATTTTGAGTTTGTTTTTGTGCATGGAGTGAGGTATGGGTCTTCTTTCATTTTTTTGCAGATGGATATCCAGTTATGCCAGCACCATTTGTTAAAAAGACTGTCTTTTCCCCATTTAACTGTTTTGGGGCCTTTGTCAAATATGAACTGCTCATATGTGGAAGGATTTATGTCTGGATTCTCAGTTCTGTTCCATTGGTCCTTGTATCTGTTGTTGTACCAGTACCAGGCTGTTTTGACTACTGTGGTGGTATAATAGGTTCTAAAATCAGGTAAAGTAAGGCCTCCCACTTTGTTCTTTTTTTCAATAATGCCTTATTATTATTATTTTTTTATTTATCCGGGGCCTCTTTCCCTTCCATATGAAATTGGTGATTTGTTTTTCCATCTCATTAAAGAATGTCGTTAGGATTTGGATCGGAATTGCATTAAATGTTTAGATCGCTTCAGGTAGAATAGACATTTCTGTAATGTTAACTCTTCCTACCTACGATGTTCTTCCAGTTATGTAAGTCTCTTTTGGTTTCTTGCAGAAGTGTACTGTAGTTTTCTTTGTATAAGTCTTTTACGTCTCTGGTAAGATTTATTCCTAAGTATTTTATCTTCCTGGGAGCTACTGTAAATGGCATTTCCTCTTCGATGTTCTTTTTGTTGGTGTAGAGGAATCCAACTGATTTTAGTATGTTTATCTTGTATCCCGATACTCTGCTGAACTCTTCTATTAGTTTCAGTAGTTTTCTGGAGGATTCCTTAGGGTTTTCTGTGTATAAGATCATGTCATCTGCAAATAGAGATACTTTGACTTCTTCCTTGCCAATCTGGATGCCCTTTACTTCTTTATCTAGCCTAATTGCTCTGGCTAGGACTTCCAGCACAATGTTGAATAAGAGTGGTGATAAAGGGTATCCTTGTCTGGTTCCTGATCTCAATGGGAATGTTCTCAGGCTCTCTCCATTTAGGGGGGTGTTGGCTGTTGGCTTTGTAGAAAAGCCCTTTATTATGTTGAGAAATTTTCCTTCTATTCCTATTTTGCTGAGAGTTTTTATCATGAATGAGTGTTGAACTTTGTCAAATGCCTTTTCTGCATCAATTGATAAAATCATGTGATTCTTGTCTTTTGCTTCATTTATGTGGTGGATTACATTGTTTTTCTAATGTTGAACCATCCCTGCACACCTGGTATGAATCCCACTTGGTCACGATGAACTATTTTTTTGATATGTTGTTGAATGCTATTGGCTAGAATATTGTTGAGGTTTTTTGCGTGTAAGTTCATGAGAGATCGAGGTGTGTAATTTTCTTTTCTTGTGGTGTCTATACCTAGTTTTGTTATCAGGGATATACTGGCTTCGTAGAATGAGTTTGGTAGTATTCCATCCTTTTCCATGCTCTGAAATACTTTTAGTAGTAGTGGTGTTAACTCTTCTCGGAAAGTTTGGGAGAACTCACAGGGAAGCTGTCCCGACCAGGGGTTTTTTTCGTTGGGAATTTTTTGATTACCTTTTCAATCTCTTCTTTTGTTATGGGTCTATTTAGTTGTTCTACCTCTGTTTGTGTTAGTTTAGGTAGGTAGTGTGTTTCTAGGAATTCACCCATTTCTTCTAGGTTTTTAAATTTGAGTATAGTTTTTCATAGTAATCTGATATGATTCTTTTAATTTCAGTTGGGTCTGTTGTAATATCGCCCATCTCATTTCTTATTCGGGTTATTTGCTTCCTCTCCGGTTTTTCTTTTGTCAGTTTGGCCAATGGTTTATCAATTTTGTTGAGTTTTTCAAAAAACCAGCTTTTGGTCTTGTTAATTCTTTCAATTGTTTTTCTGTTTTCTATTTCATTTAGTTCTGCTCTAATTTTTATTATTTGTTTTCTTCTGGTGCCTGTGGGTTTCTTTTGCTGTTCTCTTTCTATTTGTTCAAGTTGTAGAGAGAGTTCTTTGATTTTGGCCCTTTCTTCTTTTTGGATGTGTGCATTTATTGATATAAATTGACCTCTGAGCACCGCTTTTCCTGTGTCCCAAAGGTTCTGATAGGCCGTGTTTAATTTCCCATTGGATTCTATAAATTTCTTTATTCCATCCTTAATGTCTTCTATAATCCAGTTTTTTTTTTTAGCAGGGTATTGTTCACTTTCCAAGTGTTTGATTTCTTTTCCCTGATTTTTCTGTTATTGATTTCCCCTTTTATGGCCTTCTGGTCAGAGAAGATGCTTTGTAATATTTCAATGTTTTGGATTCTGCTAAGGCTTGCTTTATGACCTAATATGTGTGGTCTATTCTAGAGAATGTTCCATGTACACTAGAAAAGAAAGTATACTTGGTTGCTGTTGGGTGGAGTGTTCTGTATAAGTCTACGAGGTCAAGTTGGTTGATTGTGGCATTTAGATCTTCCGTGTCCTTTTTGAGATTCTTTCTGGATGTCCTGTCCTTCACCAAAAGTGGTGTGTTGAAGTCTCCTACTATTATTTTGGAGCTGTCTATGTCACTTTTCAATGCTGATAGAGTTTGTTTTATGTATCTTGCAGCCCTGTCATTGGGTGCATAAATATTTAATATGGTTATATCTTCTTGGTATATTGTTTCTTTAATCATTAAATACTGTCCTTCCTTATCCTTTCTGATGGATTTAACTTTAAAGTCTATTTTGTCAGAAATTAATATTGACACTCCTGCTCTCTTTTGATTGTTGTTTGCTTGATATATTTTTTCCATCCTTTGACTTTCAGTTTGTGTCTCTAAGTCTAAGGTGCGTCTTTTGTAGGCAGCATATAGACGGATCTGGTTTTTTAATCCATTCTGCCACTTTCTGTCTCTTTATTGGTGCATTTAGTCCATTACCATTCAGCGTAATTATGGATAAGTACAAATTTTTTTTATAACTTTAGTGCTCATTTTGATGTCTTTTTTTGTGTGTTGACAGCTTCTTTTTCCCACTTAATTTTATGTGCTGAGTAGATTTTCTTTATATATATTCCTTTCCTCATATTTGTTGTTGTTGATTTTTTTTCTGCTGAGTCTGTACTTTTCCCTTGTATTTTATTTTGACAAGTAGGATAGTTTGTCTCCTTTGTTGTTACCTTATTATTTACCCTTATTTTCTAAATTTATAACTAACTTTTATTTCTTTGTATCGCTGTATCTTCCTCTCCATATGGAAGTGTATGATTCCATTTCTTAGTCCCTCTTTATTTTTTTAATTTTGTCTTTTTTTATGTAATAACATCGCCGTTACCCTGGGCTTTTTTTTTTTTTAAATCTTGCTTTGTTTTTTTTTGTTTTGGATTTCCCTGTCTGGGTTGACTTCTACTTGCTCTGCCCAGTGTTCTAGTCTTGATATTAATGATTTTCTAACCAAAGAACTCCCTTTTGTATTTCTTGTAGTTTTGGTTTGGTTTTTACGAATTCCCTCAACTTGTGTTTATCTGGAAATGTCTTAAATTCACTTTCATATTTAAGAGACAGTTTTGATGGATGTATGATTCTTGGCAGACAATTTTTTTCCTTCAATTTTTTAAATATGTCATCCCATTGCCATCTTGCCTACATGGTTTCTGCCAAGTATTCCAAGCTTATTCTTATTGGCTCTCCCTTGTAGGTGACTTTTCTTTTATCCCTCGTTGCTCTTATAATTGTCTCCTTATCTTTGGTTTTGGCAACCTTGATTATAATGTCTTGGTGACTTTCTTTTAAGATCTACCTTATGTGAAGTTCGATGAGCATCTTGGATAGGTATCTTCTCATCTTTCACAATATCAGGGAAGTTTTCTGCCAACAAATCCTCAACAATTTTCTCTGTATTTTCTGTTATCCCTCCCTGTTCTGTTACTCCAATCACTTGTAGGTTACTTCTCTTGAGAGAGTCCCATATGATTCTTAAGGTTTCTTCATTTTCTAAAATTCTTTTATCTGATTTTTCTTCAAATATATTAGTGCCAAGTGATGTATCTTCGAGTTCAGAAATTCTGGCTTCTACTTGCTCAATTCTGCTCCCCTGACTTTCTATTGAGTTATCGAATTCTGTAATTTTATTGTTAATCTTCTGAATTTCTGATTGCTGTCTATGGATTTTTCCAGCTTATTAAACTTTTCATTATGTTCCTGAATAATCTTTCTAATTTCTTCAGTTGCTTTATCTGTGTGTTCTTTGGCTTGTTCTGCGTATTGGCTCATTTCCTTCCTGATGTCTTGAAGGGTTCTGTATATTAAACTTTTGTATAATGCATCTTGTAATTCCAGTAATCCAGTTTCATCTAAAAGATCCCTGGATCCCTTGTTTTGAGATCCTGTTGAGGTGATCATGGCCTGTTTCTTTATGTGACTTGATACTGACTGTTGTCTCTGAGGCATCTATAAGTTATTGTATTAGTTTATGCTTGCTTACTGTGTCATAGCTGCTTGCTTTGTTTTGTTTTGGTATACCCGTATGGGTTGCTTGAGTGAGCTTGCTTGATTATTTTTGCCTTTAGAGCTCTGGTGTCCTGTCCCCAGCTGGCTAGAGCTGTTATCAGGTATATCAGTCTAGGAGTCCATTCAGTTTTCTTGTATAATTCAGCTCAGTTTTCCAGGTAGCTGATATCAGGTGTGTGGTACAGGCTCTGTCCTACAGTCTTAGAGGGGCAGGGGTGATTGTCATATATACCCGTATCTGATTGCAGCAGGGGGTCATGCTCTGAACAAGGCAGGGGGCTGAGAACCGACCCCCAAGTGTCTCTGAGGAAAACACGTCTCTGTTCCCTAGAGCGTGCTGGTCGGTGGGCACTGCAGAGGGACCATGGGCACCCAAAGTTTTTGTTGTAATGACTGGGAGGTACCAGTTATCCCTGACCCCCTGTTGCGGGTGGCTGGGTGACCCAAGAGGAGCCACCAGTCCTTAGGTTGCTGTTGTGGGTAGGTGAGGACCCTGTTTAACAGGGAAAGCAATGTCAAACGTCAAACCCCCACTTCTCCACCGCACAGCTGAAATGGTTGGAGTTTTCCAACAAGGGCCTATTCTCCCGAAATAGGCCCACACAGGTTCATGCAGAAAGGAAAGAAGCTCAAGGTCCATGGACGGTTTATGCCTGGAGAGGAGTCGATTCTTTCCTGAGCTCCCCCGGTTAATGGAGCTAGCAAATTATCTTTTCCCCCCAGTTGCAAATTTTCTCCTTCCCCAAGCCTGGGAGGATGGCTCCAGGTGCTCACCAGAGTCTATCTTAGGCCTAGGGATTCAGCTGCTGAAGCTGGCTTGGGGGTGGGGAGGTGCGGTTCCAGACGTGTGAGTGGCCTGCGTGGCTGGCTGCTTCTTCCTGCGGAAACTGCGGCCAAATGCTAAGACCAGCCTGCTGCAGCCGCTGTAGCTCCAGGAATGATGCCTGAGGGCTCCCTGCGATTTAGGTCTGGCAACTCCTCTCCGCTTCTGAATGGCCTCTTCCCTCCCCTGCCCCTCAGTTGGTTGTCTAAGCTTGCCTTTGATGCTCAGGGCTCCCAGCTTGTCACAAGTATACTGGTTTCACTTGTTTTTTCAGGTCTTTATTGTAAAGAGGGTTTGATGGAAGCATCTGTCTATTCCACCGTCTTGGCTCCTGACCTATCTCATAAATTTTGATATGATATGTTTTTGTTTTCATTCCTCTCAAAATATTTTTTAATTTCTCATATGATTTCTTCTTTGACCCTTGGATTTTTTTTGGTTTAATTTCCAAATATTTGTGAATTTCCAAATTTTTTTCTGTCATTGATTTATAATTTGATTCTGTTTTCGTTGTAGAACATACATAAATTTCTGGATGAAGGTCATTCTGTTGCTTGTCCCAATCAGTATTGCAACCTCAGGATAGCTGCAATGTTGTTCTTCCCTGATAGTTTGCCACTAAGATTGTTACTGTTTTTGTTAGTTCCCAGGCATGAAATTTTCCACGTTCTGCTCCAAATAAAGTCAGCACTCTCTGGCAGGGTTGCAGAGCTGCTATTCCTCATAGCCTGCCCCACCTGGGTGGAATCATGGAGTTGGGGCAAAGGAATTGGAGAAGTCCCAGGCTAAAACACCAGACACTGTTACTGTTCTTACAGGTGTTCATTAATTTTTTATGAATAAACTGTCTTCAATTTGTTGTATGCTTTTAGTCAATTTTCAGAGCCTTTAAATGGTTGTTTTTTGACAATTTTGCCCTCTTTTATTATTGTTTTTTAGAGAGGGAATTTGCTGAGCTCCTTATTCAGTCCTTATAGAAGTCTTGTCAAATTTCAGCTTTTTAAATCAGTGTGAAAGTCTAAAGGCCATAGGGCTTTGGGACATTTGGGTCATTTCAATGCAGTGAGTATTTAAATATTAATAATTTATTTACAGTTTTTTTTTTTACAAAGGGTAAATTAGCCATAGAATTCTTTTTAGGATTCGTTTAAGTAATAATTACAACCATTTTTATGAATTGAATTATGTCCCCCCAAAAAATCTGTGGATCAATTTGGCTGGGCCATGATTCCCAGTATTGTGCAGTCATCCTCCATTTTGTAATTGCAATTTTATGTTAAAGAGGATTAGGGTGAGATTGTAACACCACCCTTATCCAGGTCACCTCCCTGATCCAATGTAAAGGGAGTTTCCCTGGGGTGTGGCTTGTACCACCTTTTATCTCTCAAGAGATAAAAGGAAAGGGAAGCTACCAGAGAGTTGGGGACCTGATACCACCTAGAAAGCAGCACGAGGAGCAGAGTGTGTCCTTTGGAAACTGGGTCCCTGCACCTGAGAAGCTCCCTGGCCAGGGGAAGATTGAGGACAAGGACCTTCCTCCAGAGCCAACAGGGAGAGAAAGCCTTCCCCTGGAGCCGATGTCCTGAATTTGGACTAGTAACCTACTAGACTGTGAGAAAATAAATTTCTCTTTGTTAATCCACTTGTGGTATTTCTGTTATATCAGCACTAGATGACTAAGACACCTTATTTCATTCAACAATAAAAATCTTCTTGTAATATATCATTATTTCACTTTACAGATGAGGAAACTGAGACTATAAGCTAAATTCTTTGCCTAGAATCTCAAAATTAATAGGTTCTAGAGCTGAGATTTGGACCCAGAAATATCTGACTCCAAAGCCACTTCTTTCCGTACATTATAGTACAGCACTGAGAATTACTAGACATGTTTCTCCCCAAGACTTAGCTTCAGGTTACTAGATAAATCTTGGACAAGAGACAGCTTTAGATAATTAATGGAACTGGCATTTACCTACTTGGTGTGATTTCAAAGGATGGAAAAAAAAAGTCATGTAACGTAAAATAACTCTTAATTTTTAGTGCCTGCAATTTCTTCTACTATTTGTTATTTTGTTTATAAATGATTTATGCCCTGTCTAATTCAGAAGACTTGAAGTGACTTAGAATGCCTAAAAGTCTTTAAATGCAATGATTTTATACTTTTTGCATTTCATACCATTGAAGATCAGATAAAGACTCTCCCAAAGAAATGGAAAAATATACACACAATTTTGAACAACATTTCTGGGAGTTTATGGGCCCCATAAGTCATAAGCCCCAGTTTGAGAACTCCTATTTTAATAATTGAGACAAAGCCTAGAGAAAATACCCCATAAAATACCCTTGTCAAGTATTAGAAAAAGTACCTACCTCAGCAGAATGCCCTTGTTGCAGTTAAGAGCATGCACAGCCATACATAGTGTCCCTGACAAAGATGGCAGGCTTGCTGGTGAAGGTTTTATGCTTCCTTTGCTTTCTATCCCTAGTTCTCAGCACAATACCTGTACATAATAGGTGTCCAATCATGTTCGATTCATGAATAAATGATTGATAGAACATTTTATTCAAAAATAAGAGATATGGCTTAAAATGTAATTGACCTGAGAAAAGTAACACAGAGGATAAATTTTAGAAAAAAAAATTTAGAGTAAGCATTAAATCCCTTATATGATTTCCTTTGATAAGAGGTGGGGAAGTCCGAATGTGGAATTTAGGGGTTTCAAAACAAAATTTTCACCAAGGTAGCACCTCAGTCACCTAGTGCCTTTTTAAAGAATGTGGTGAATGAAGAATGTTTAAGAGTAACACACTTGTGGATTATCAAAGAATAAGTAGGCCTTCACAGCTAAAAACAAAACACACTTAGCAACGCTAGAACACCCGGTTGTTTTCCACATCTCCACAAGTTCATTTCGTTTCCGTGGAAACTACTGATTTGCATTGACTCATAAAGAGTTTCTATAGGCAAACACTTGGAAAAAGCCAAACACGAGCATGTCAGGTCCATGTATTTAAAGGTCTCAGATATGCCTTTCCATGGAAGGCTGTCAGGGGCACCCAGTATATATTCTGGGTCTCAGTTTATTCAATACTTTGATAGCATTGCTGAATATATTATATTGAGTCTGCAAACTTCTGGTTTCTACAATTCAATTGAACAAGTATTTATTGAGGGCCTACTATGTACCACATCTGGTCCCAGGAATCTAGAGATAACCTCTGTGGTCAATGCGGTATTGATCTCCGGGGCGGGGGGGCGGGGGGGGGAGCTAATAGAGAAACATGTGTATACTATGAAATTTCAGGTGCCGAATGAGGTATCTCAACTCCCAAATGATGAGTGCCCTGCCTATCCACCACCAAGGCCCTTTGAGGAATCTCCTTTGGTAGTACTTGCCACATTGGTTTAATGGCTAATTTTCTATTACACCAGGAGACCCAGTTTCTCTTATTTACTATTGTATCCCTGACATCTAGTATGAGGCCTATTATAGAGTAAATACATAATAAATGTTTGTTGAATGAAATAAGGATTAAAAAATGAGTTTCTGATGGCAAGATTATTTTTGACGGGTAAAGAACCATCATTCTGGAGAAAAGGGGTGCATGATAGGAGGTGGGGGTTAAAGCAGAACTAGATTCCTCTAAGGTAAGGCCCAATTAGACCATAAGCCTTCTTTCTCAATAACATTTCTTAATGTTATGTCTCTAACACTTTAGTTTTCTATCCAGTCAACTCTTTTCTGCTGACTGGACCTGCTAGGCCTAAGAACCAATGATGTTTATACATAATTAATTTAAAAGAAGTCTGCATTTTTCCCCTTTTAGGAAAGAAGAGTATGGTAGAGCAACTCTACAATGGTTCTGAATTATCCCAGCCTCCTGGTATTTGTGCCCTTGTATAATCCCCTCCCCTTGAGTGTAGTTGGGATCTGTGACTTGATTCTAACAAACAGAATACAGTGAAGGTGATGAGACATCACTTCTGTGATATGTTACATAAGAGTGTAACTTCTGTCTTGCTAACTGGCACTCTTTATTGCTTGCTTTGATAAACCAAGTTGCTAATTTGTGAGCTACCCAATGGAGAGGACCAGGTGGTAAAGAACTAAGGGTGGTCCTGAGAAAATAGCCAGAAAAGTATTGACACCTTCAATGTAACAGTTCTTGAGGTAATGAATCCTGCCAACAACCACGTGAATTTGAAAGAAGATCCTTCTCCAGTCGAGCCTCCACATGACACTCCAGCCCTGGCCAACACCATGAAGAAGTCCTCATGAGAGACTTTGAAGCATAAGACAAAGCTAAGCTGTGCCCAGATTCCTGACCCACAGATAGTGTGAGATAATAAATGTGCATTGTTTTAAGCTGCTAAGTTTGTGGTAAATTATTTTGCAGCAATACATAGTTAATATAGAGGGGAAACTCATTCTTTTGTATTTTCCTTGGGGCAAATAACTTTTGCAGCATTGTATCTCATCCGTCAATTTAGGTCTAGGATTTAACAGCAAGAAGAGAGAACACTAACCAAAGTAATGGATAATTTTCAAGGCTAATAATAGCCATTAACAAAACTGCTAGAATCTCAGTAAGAGAATGGAAACATGTAGTCACTAAAAAAAAGGGGGGGTGAAACCCCCCTTTATAGGTCATGAAAGGAACCCTCTGAAGACTTCAGTTTCTGGCCAAGAAGGAGTAACAGGGCTTGGATTTACCCTGCACACTGAAACAACTAAAAAACAGACAAGGTAAATGAAATAACAGTTTGCAAGACACTGTGCCTTAGACAATGAAGGACCTTGATCCCTGAGAGATGGGAAACAAAGGAGATGAGCCCTACAATTTCTTGATTTCATGCATTTTTCAGGCTATGACACAGGAAGGGGAAATGCAGGCAGAGCCCAGTGGTTTCCTGAATTGAGGAGATAAATCTGGGTGACTGGGGAGAACAAAGCAGCTAGGGTTCTCATGGAAGAGTATTGGTGAGGAGACAACTGCACACAGACAGTATTCCAGAAATCTGTAGAAGGTCCCCCACAAGTATTCAGCTGAGTAATGATCAGTGAATGTCTGTGAGAATACCACCAATGCTAGAGAAAGAACCACCCAAAAGGATTAGAAGCAACATTGCCAGGCCCTCACATAGGGCTGGGAAATAGTGCTCAGAAAGGCCTTTGGTGAGTAGTGGTGAATAACTAGCCCTAGACTAAACACGTCTATGATTCTGACTATCAAATCTTAAAACTAAGACCCAAAAGTATCAAATGGTTCCCAAGTAACTGTGCACCTGAATAAAACTCAAGAATAATTACAGAATTTCGAAATATCCAGACATAAATCCATCCACTTACAGGCAGCTGATCTTTGACAAAGGGGCAAAGTCCATTAAAGAAAGCTTCTTTAACAAATGGTGCTGAGAAAACTAGATCTCCAGCTGTAAAAAAAACCAAACAGGACCCATACTTCACACTATACACAAAAACTAACTCAAAACGTCACAAAAGGACAAATGTTGTATGAAACCACCATTATAAAGAAACAAGTAAAGGTTTACACACTGAAAAAAAATTATTTGACAGTTACCAGGGATGGGGGGGGTTTTGTAGGGAGGGAAAATTACTAAATATATAAAAGATAAGTGTTGATTTTGGTGAAGAGAAAGACAATACAAAATATGGGGGAAGTCAGCAAAACATGGCAAGGCATGGGAGGACACTGAGAACACAAGAACAAAGGACAATAATGGTAATTACTATAGCATAGACAATCCTGCAACAACAGTATTAAACACTAATTTACAAATGTATACATGGGTAGATATATATACCAAGAGGTGTGGAAAGGTATAAGGGAACACTCTCCCGCAGATATAGGTTTGGTGGTAGATATTTCTATGTACATAATTGTAGGTGATGCTTATATATCAATATAGACAATAGAGTACACAAGGGCCACAGTCAGGGTAATTTCTTAGACACAACCAAACACCTCATGGGACAAAATTCCTAGGCTCAAAGGAGAAGGACCATAGACTTGGGGAACGTCTATGTCAATTGGCACAACATAGTTCATAAACACAAAGTTCTACAACCTGCTTTGGTGAGTAGCATCTGGGGTCTTAAAAGCTTGCGAGTGGCCATCTAAGATACAACATTGTTCTCCTTACCATCTGGAGCAAAAAAGAATTAAGAAAACCAAAGATCCAGGGAAGCAATTAGTCCAAAGGACTAATGGACCACATGAACCACAGCCTACACGACCCTGAGACCAGAAGAACTAGATCATGCCTGGCTACCACTATTGACCACTCTGATTGGGATCACAACAGAGGGTCCCGGACAAAGCAGGAGAAAAATTGCAGAACAAAGAATCAAATTCACAAAAAAGACCAGACTTACTGGTCTGATAGAGACTGGAGGAACCCTTGAGATTATGGCCCTAAGACACTGTTCTGAACTGGAACTGAAGCCATTACCAGAGACCACCCTTCAGCCTAACCATAGAGAGGCCCATAAAATAAACAACACCACAAGAGGTATGTGTTCCTTATAACAATCTATTATTGTTCTAAGGAAAAAAACATGAATAAAACTATGCCAAGGCACATCATAAACAAATTGCTAAAAAAAAAAAAGTAGTAAAGATAAAATCTGAAAAACAGCAAAAGAAAAAAGACACATTATGTTCAGAACAAAGATAAGAATGTCAGTGCATTTATCACCAGAAATTATGCAAATGAGAAGACAGTGGATATCTCACTTGCATTGTTTAAATATCTTTAAAGCACTAAAAAGAAGAAATAAGCCTGTTAACTTATAAATTTATACACAGCAAAAATATTTTTCAAAAACAAAGGAGAAATACTTTTTCAGACATACAAAAAATAAGTTTATCATCAGCAAACCCACACTATAAGAAATACTAAAGGATATCCTTCAGTTAGAAGGAAAATGAAACTAGATGGACATATGAATCTACACAAAGGAATGGCCAGTGTATGGCTAAATAAAAAAGATATTTTAGTATTTAAATATCTCTGAAATATAATTATCTGTTTAAACAATATGAAAAAAAGTAGGGTGGGTTTCCAACATATGTAAAAGAAAATTGTATGACAACAATAGCGCAAAAGTTGGGCGAGGAGAAATGGAAGCATAGTAGTGTAAGTTTCTTATATTCTATGAAAAATAGTATAATGTCACCACAAAGTAGACAGTGATAAGTTAAAGATGCATGCTATAACCCTAAAGCAATCTAAAAGAACATAACAAAGAGTTATACCTATTAAGCTATCAAAGGAAATAGAATATAGGACAATAAAAAATAATAGATTGATAAAAAATAGGCAGAAAAGAAAAAGGGTGAAAAAAGGAGATGGAACAATTAGGGGTGGGGGGAAAAGCAGGTTGGTAGCTTTAAAACAAACCATATAAGCAATCACATTATATGGTAAAAATTTGAAATGCCCCAATTAAAAAAAAAAACAGATATTTTTCAGATTGAATAAGGAAGGCCCAACTATATGCTGCCTACAAGAAATAAACTTTAAATATAGGACACTAACAGTGAAGGAACCAAAAAAATACATACCTTCCTAACACTAATCAAAAGAAAACTGGAGTGGCTATATTAATATCAGAAAGAGTAGATTACAGAGCAAATAATATTACAAGGGATAAAAAGTGTCATTTCATCAAAAGACATAGCAATCCTAAACATCATGCACCTAATAACAGAGTTTCAAAATACTTGAAACAAAATTGATAGACCTGCAAAGAGAAACAGGCAAATCAACAATTATAGTCTTAGACTTCAATATCTCTCTCTCAATGATTGATGAAACAAGTAGATGTTAAAATCAGCAAGAAAATAGTAGGCTTGATCAATGCTGTTAACCAACTTGACATAATTGACATTTACAGAACACTTCACCCAACAATAGCAAAATACACATTCTTTTCAAGTGCTCATGAAACATTTACCAAAACAGACTGTATTCTGGGGCATAAAACAGGTCATAATAAAACTTAAAAAGATTCAAATTGTACGATTGTGTTCTTTGGCAACAATGGAATTAAATTACAAATTCATAGTGTAATATCTGGAAAATCCCCCTAAATATTTGGAAACCAAACACCACACTTCTAAATAATGCATGAGTCAAAGATACAACAAAAAGCAAAATTGGAAAATATTTTGAATTAAATTAAAATTAAGACACAATATATCAAAATTTATGGGATGCTGCTAAAGTAGTACTTTGGGGAAATTCTATGGCACTAAACTATATTTGAAAAGAATAATGATCTCAAAAAAAGGCCACAGCTTCCACCTTAAGAAACTATGAAAAAAAGAAAACAATTAAACTCCAAGTAAGTAGAATAAAGGAAATAAATCAACAAAAGCAAAAGCTGGTTATTGGGGAAGATCCATAAAATTGACAAACCTCTAGCCAGACTTAACAGGAAAAAAGAAGGCATTACCAATACCACAAATGAGAGAGTGGACATAACTACAGATTCAACAAATGTTTAAAGCATAGTAAGGAAATGCTATAAACAATAAATCTGACAACTTAGGTGAAATGGAAAAAATTCCTTGAAATTTAGATGAAATGGAAAAATTCCTTGAAAGATACAAACTGCTAAAGCTCACTGGAGAAGAAATAGATAACCTGAGTAGCCCCATATCTATTTTTTTTTAAGTTGATTTTGTTATTAAAAGCTTTCCCACGAAGAAAATTCCAAACTCAGATGGTTTCACTGGTGAATTCTACCAACATTTAAGAAAAATAATACCAATTCTACAAATCTCTCCCAGAAAATTGAGAAGGAATGAATCCCTGGCTCATTCTATGAGACTAACATTACCCTGACACTAAAACTGAATGAAGATATTACTAGAAAGGAAAGCTACAAACCAATATCTTTCATAAACATAAATGCAAAAATTCTGTACAAAATTTTAGCAAATGGAATACAACAAGACCAAGCATGGGTCATGCCAGAAATGCAGTCAGCTAAACACTGGAAAGTAAATCAATGTAACTCACAATATTAGCAAACTAAAAAAGAAAAACCATATCATCATTTAAATAAATCAGAAAAACCATTTGAAAAACCTCAATATCCATTCTTTATAAAACTCTCAGCAAAGTAAGATATGACACCAAAAGCACAATCCATAAAAGAGCATACTGATAAGTTCAATTTCCTCAAATTAATAACTCCTGCTCTTTGAAAGACACCACTAAGAGAATGAAAAGATAAGTTACAGGCTGGAAGAAAATACTTGTAAATCATATTCCTCATAAAAGACTTATATTCAGAGTATATAAAGAACTCTCAAACCTCAATTATAGGAAAACAAAATCCCAATAAAATTGGACAAAGGATTTTAACAGACCAAAGAAGATATATGAATGACAAAAAAACAAATGGAAACAGGCTTAACATCATTAGTCATTAGAAAAATGCAAATTAAAACGATAATGAGATAGCACTACACATTTATTAAAAAAATTTTTTTTTTTTTAGAATAGCTAAAATTAAAAAGACTGACCATACTAAGTGTTGGTGAAGATATAAAGCAATTGGAACTCTCATACACTGCTGGTCAGAATATAAAACGGTACAAACGCTTTGAAAAATAGTTTGGCAGTTTCTTCAAAAATTAAGCATTCATCTACCGCATGATCTAGCCATTCCCTTCCTAGATATTTACCCAAGAGAAATGAAAGCATATGCCCATATGAAAATTTGCACATGAATATTCATAGCAGCTCTAATAGCTAAAAAAAATACCCGAATAGTCATCAGCAGGTGAATGGATAAATAAACTGTGGTATATACATTCAATGGAATACTACTCCATAATGTAAAGGAATAAACTATTCATACAAGCAACTACATGGTTGAATAGTTGTAAAAATTATTCAAAATAATTATTGTGAATGAAAGAAGCTAGGCAAAAAAGAGTGCATGCTGTATGATTCCATTTACATAAAACTCTACAAATTTCAAACTAATTTATAGTGACAGAAAACATATCAGTGGTTGCGTGGGGAAGGTACAGAGGGCAAGGAGGCATGGAAATAAGAGATTACAAAGGGACAAGAGGAAACTTTTGAGTGTGGTTGATATGTTCATTGTTTTGAGTATGGTGATGGTTTCACAGGTATATGCATATGTCAAAATTTATCAAATTGCACACTTGAAATAAATGTATGCAGTTTATTATGTGTCAAGTATACTCCAATAAACCTGTTTTAAAAAAAAAAAAGCAAAAAATAAAATAAATAGGCATTGAACATTTGGGTGGAAGACCAGACAGGAAAAAAGAGCCTCTTGGTATGGGCATTCAACAAAGAAGACAAATACCCATAGTTTATTGCAAGGGAGGTAAAGTTCAAAACATTTATAGCTATCAAAAGAAGAAAAATATAAATTCCATGTACAATATTGTTATTAATGTAATTTGTGCCAAATATCATAAATATTTTCTTTATTTAAAAATAACCCTCTGAAGTATGTATCCTTTATAAATCTTAAGGCTAATATAATGAATCCTGCATGGAAAACCATAACCTGCCTGACTCTTACACAATCTAGATTTACGAATGTATCACATTTTGCTCCTAGACCATCTGGAGCTCTGTCTTCACTGCATAGTTAGAAATGGGATATTTTTTCCCTTAGGGACCGCCAAATTTTTGAAATTGAGCTAGATCAAAGTCTCAGGCAGGGCTCTGTCTCCCACTAGCGCTAAGTGCTTTCTTACCAATATCCGTTCAATGTAATTATTATCCCCATTTTGCAGATAAGAAAACTAAGGCTCAGGAATAGTAATTTCCTCTGGCTCATCCAGTTGTAGCAGAGGGTAACACAAAGCTCTGTATTAAATAGGATAGATTGAAAAGTCTAAGATATTCGGGAAAAGAGAGTAGGAATTAATGTTTTTGAAAACCAGGTCCTGTCATATGCCCTCTACCCATGTTATTTTATTCAATGATAACAAGAACTCTGAGGGTAGATTTTATCACTCCTGATTTACAGATGGGAAAACCAAGCCAGAAATGGGTCAGTCCTGATGAGTCACTGAGGATCTAGGATGGATTTCAAAGGTGACATCCCCATAAACAAGCCCAGACAGGCAGATGAGTTTCAGAAGCTGAAGAGATGAGAACCAGATTGATGGCAGAGGTGCACAGCGTACATCGTGGAACCCAGAGATAATTTGCCAGAAGAGACAGTTTGGCTGTAGTTGCCTTTTATTTCATTCAAGACCCTTGAGGGCATATTCCTCTATTTCTTCAGGGAATAGTGGCCCTGTCTGACAATGGTCTAATAGACTCATGGAGATAAATCTAAGATTGGGCCTGGAGCAGCCTTCATTTCCTTCTCTTTTGAGTTTTTTGCCACAAAACTAACTTAAACTCCAGAACAGGGGTACCTCTGTTTAGTATTCACCCTATCCATATCATCCCATAGCAAATTATTTGTATGCAGGAATCTAGCAACTTGGTTTTATTTAATTTTCACCCAAAGATAAGATATAAACTCTTTGGGGAAAAAAAATACCCCAAGAGAATTTTACCTCAGCGCTTCTTAGGTTGAAAGATCAAAACTTTATGTCCAAAATGAGAGTCTGTGGTTAGCAATGGGAATTTGCAACACATTAAAGGACATTACCTGCATAGAGTTCTCTTCACCTGAGAGGGGTTTTGAAGCAGACAATAATCTCTGGGTCCAGTTTTGTTAATTGTTTACAAAAACAATAAATATGCTCCAGAAACTCAAGTAATAAGAAAGCCACCTTATAGAGCTGAAAACAATAATAATCGTAATATTTTCAGTGTCTACCAAATGCTAGGAAGTTACATACATTCTTTAGATTAATCCTCACAATAATCAGGTAAAGTATCAGTATCTTCATTTGTAGAGAAGGACATGACACTCAAAAGAGTCATGGAACGTCTACAAGTGTCACACAACTAATATGTATCAGAATAAAGATTCAAATGCAACTTTTTTTATTCTAAAACCCATACCTTACCACCACTCTGGCACTGGGGAAGGGGACCACTTCCTCTCTATTTCACCTTTCCTGAATAAACGTGTTTCGCGGTGTTGTGGATTGAATGTGTCCCCCAAAATATGTTGGAATCCTAACTCCTGGTACTTATGAACATGACCTTGTTTGGAAACAGGATCTTTGAAGATGTTATCAAAGAGCGCTGGTGGTGCAACTGTTAAGCACTCAGCAGCTAACCTAAAGGCTCGATAGTTTGAACCCACCCACCAGCATCTTCGTGGGAGAAAAGACCTGGGGATCTGCTTCCGTAAAGATTACAGCCTAGGAAAGCCTGTGGGACAGTTCTACTCTGTCACGTAGGGTGGTTATGAGTCAGAATTGACTTGACGGCCCACAACAACACAAGATGTTATCAGTTATGTTAACATGAGGTCATACCAGAATAGAGTGAAGTCTAATCCCATCTGAGTGGTGTCCTTACAAAAGAGAAGGAGATACAGAGAGACAGAGGAAAGGTGGTCATATGAAGATTCTGCTACACACTAAGGAATGCCTGTGGCTACCAGAAGCTGAGAGAGACAAGAAAGGATCTTCCCCTACAGCCTTCAGAGAGAGCCTAGCCCTGATGAGACCCTGAATTTGGGCTACTAGCCTCTGAAACTATGAAGCAATACATTTCTGTTCTAATAAGCCACACCATTTGTGGCATTTTGTTAGGGCAGCCCTAGAAACTAACACACAAAAGATGTGAATAGAACCAGTGTGTGGCTGATACCATAGAGAACTCTCTAGTTACCGAAGATCATCAAATGCCGCCTCAAATCCAAATTAACAGCATGGCTCTGGAGAAGCTACTTGTATACTTATGCTTTGGGCCTCTTTCTTTCCTCATCTACAAGTTAGGTCTCATGGCGGATATTGTGGAAATATGGACATTAAAGTTGGTTCTTGTCTTTTCAGGAAACTATATATGTTTTTTTTTATGTATCTATTTTTTTTTTTATAATAAGATAGGTATCACATGTCTCTGTAGCCCTGGGGGAAAAGCTGGCCAACTGCCCTGTATGCGATTCAGGAAGATCTGTATACAGAGTCTGAGGGGTCCTGCTTGGCTGAAGCCTTAAAAACCTTTCTCTTCACACCAGTGGTGAAGGCCCATCCCAGAGTCCTGGTAGAGTGGCTGGAGCTTTGCCACCTCTTCACAAACTTAGCAATATTCATTAAATCCTTTCAGTGGATTATCTCACTTCATTCTCATCGTAACTTGATGAGTTGGGCAGTATTTCAAGTGACAAATGGAACAGAGAGAGGTGGAGTGATTAGCCTAGGGCCACATAGCTAGTAGTGACAGAACCAGGATTCAAATCAGGTCAGTCTGACTTAAAAATCTATACCCTCAGCCACTACCCACACATCAGTGTTTCTGAAAGAATGCCTATTTTAGGAATTTCACATCAGGATCACCTAATCACAGATTTAGACCCACATGAAAACATGAAGATCATGATGTTCTTCAAGAAAGCCCTGTTTCTTATGGGTATCCAAGAAGTACCTGTTCCCTGCCTGCTGTTCCCTCACTGCTGCTCATGGACACACCTGCTGGTAGCACTCCGCTGGTTCTGTCTGGTGCTGTCAACTTGTTGAGTACATACCCTGTCTGTCACCCTTCTCTTCTGATGTGAGTTCTCCCCCAACTACCTCTTCAGCCCAGCTCCTTACAATCAGTTCCGTGTCCCCAAGACATGACAAGTATAATCCTATGAAACTAAAGAGTACTCATCTCAGACAGTAAGATTGACTGGGTGTTGGGCTGTATTGAGCTGCTGGGACCACTATGTTTGGGTACCAGAACACAGCAAAGAGCAATAGTAAGTGAGCTCTGCTGCTAGGCAGTGCTTAATGCTGTGTATACACAATTCCATTTAGTCCCTTCCAACCATCTCACAAGGGAGGTTTCATTATATTCACTTGAAAAAAAAAGGAGGACCATGAGGTAAAAGAGGTGAAATAACTTCCTGACATCACATTTGCCTCTCTAAATTCACTCTCCCCCTTGCTCTCTGTCTAAATGAATAATTTCTTTTATAAGGATCAGCACACAGCTTGTTCCTATGAGACAGAGGTTAAAGATGTCCCAAATGTCCAACTTTTCCAAGATGCTGTATCACTCCATGGAAACCCTGATGGTTCAGTGGTTAAGAGCTACAGCTGCTAACCAAAAGGTCAGCAGTTCAAATCCACTAGGCGCTCCTTGGAAATTCAATGAGGCAGTTCCACTCTGTCTTATAGGGTCACCATGAGTCGGAATTGACTCGACGGCAGCAGGTTTGGGTACCACTCCATCACCTCTAACATCAACTACTCCCTCTCCCCTCAGTACTCTCCCTCTCATCTATGGGTTCTGTAATTCACTGTGATGTCTCATAGAACTCATGAACCACATTTAGAGTTAAGCAGTTTATTAGGGAAGTAATAGGGTACAACTCAGGATTGGGATCAGCTTGGAAGTAAAAGGAACAACAATTCAGGATGCTGTTCTTTGATCTCTACAGCTTCTTCTCGCCTTCTGCCTCTGGGCCCTACTGGGGGTCTTCAGCTGCCAAGCCCTACTGGGACCTTCTGAGGCAAGTATTATACCTCTTAGCTCTGTGGGTGGACAAACCCCACTGCAGCCATCTCAGGCCAGTCTCCTGGTTCCTGTCGTTTTGTGCTGCCATCTCTCATTGTCTTCCATGTTACAGCTCCTTTCTTTCTCTCTCTGTGCTCCCTTTAAGCCTAGCGGGATGGCAAAACTGACCAATCCCCTCATTAGGGTTCTATATACCCTATTTGCATGGTACCACTGCCACAAGGGTGTCAAGCACCTTATATACATTATTAGCAAGCTATCCAAGCCCCTTGGTGGGCCACAAGCACTTCATTTGCATAGTCCCACACAGTCATTTGATGGGAGTTACAAAGACTATTGCTAGAAGGGCCATATTAAGTAATTCACTGCACTTCAGGCCACCCCTTGTCTCTTCTAGCCATGGCTCTTTCATATTAGAAGGATTAACTTCCCCTTCCCAATCATTTTACTGGTCCAAAACAGTCATTAACAATTAGTCTTGCAGTAGGGCAAAAAGTCCTCAGAGTGAGGTCACACAGGTTTCAGTCACTCAGGCCTGCAGCAGGTTTCCATCTGATCTTGTCAGGTTCTCCAAAAGTCATCTCATCTTCACATTTTCTGGCTTCCAATAAAAATGTAACTAAGAGAAGATTATTCCCTTGCTCTGAGTCCCTCTCAAGGTATCAGCATAATGTTAGATTCCCCCACTATATAACCCAGTTATTCATTCCTTTACCTTCAGCTATTATTTCTCCTTCCTTACATTTATCATTTATTTTCACACAAACTTTTACACCTTGAGAAGGGACGCCAGGTTCAGCTGCTGTGCTAGTCCAGATTGCTGGTAGCAAGACCAGTCTAGCTAGTGCTTCCCTCTCAGTCCACTCCCATTCATGTTAGGTAGGATTACATAGTTACAACATTAGTGGGCTGTCTCAACCACTAGGCAGTATGGTAGTATTCACTGTCAACCCCAATTTTACCACATGAGGGGAAGGTATAATCCATTCCATCTGGCCCTTGGGGATCCTGGTGTATAGGTTCAGGGGTATAGTTATGGTCTCTTGCTTTAGGGATCACCTTGCTTCTGGCACCTGCAGCTGCATTCCTGGTCCTGGGATTGCAGCGTCCAGCAGGAAAAAAGCAATTTTAGATGATGTGGAGAAAAACTGTATGGTAGAACCAGCATCCTACCCCACCCCTTCTTCCCCAGATCCTCCAGGGAAGCATAGGAATCTGTCCAATGGTGATCCTCCCTTTGCACCCCTCGTGTTGAGCATGAGCACACACTCATGAAGGCATGTAAGCCAGCCCTTCATGCCTTTATCTCCCCCCATTTTAGATAACAAGTGTTTCAATTGCCCATTCGAATTTTCTATTAAATCATTACTCTGAGGAGATAATCATGTTCTTGATCTAAAGGTCATCCGTTCTGGTTGGAACTTTGAGCATATGCATCCATAAGTGAAGTCCAGTCCAGTTCAGAGAAAATCATCAAACTGCAGTAATCTACAACAGTGCACAGTGTCAAACATCTTTCTCTTCATTTGATCAGGTTCTGGTCAGCTCATTCCTAGCCATCCAAGCTAGGTAATTGGGTACCAGCTGCAGGCTCAGGCATCCACACACCTCCTTGCGCTTGACACCAATCAGCCCCATCTCTCTCATCCCTAGCCCCTGTAGGCTAGGTCAATGGGCACCACCTGTAGGTTCAGGAGCCCACACAACACCCTGCACTTCACACCAGCCAGCCTTTTCTCTGTCTCTGTCTCTCTCATCCCTAGCCTCCAAGGGCTAGGTCAACAGGTGCTAATGGAACATGTCCAAACTCAGCCCAGCTCTGTATGGCTGTACGTCCCTCACTTTCACTCATTAAGTGGAGTCAGGTGGTCACCACAAGGAAGCACACTAGGCTGTCCACTGGCAAGCTCCCTTTAACTTCCAGTCCTAGAAGAGGGTTCTTCCGATGGGTACTGACTTTTCCTATATCAATGCACCCAAAGGCAAACCAATTGCTCAAAATTCACAAAGCAAAACAGTTTTTTCACTCCCACGCCCCACGCAGGTCCTTCCTCTAAATGCAAATCTCCTGTTCTCTTAGCAGTTCTGGGTAGGTCTGCACGTCCTTTCAAATGTAAATTTCCTGGGTAAGGCTCAGGTTTTTGACCTAAGCCCCCAATACTCTCTATACACAGGGTATTAAAATCAACAGTTTGTGTTTCTTTTGGGCAAATCCTAGTTCCCCTTTTAGCATACCCAATCAGGTACTGGCTGAAGGCTGAGTAACATGCTCTCTATAATCTTTAATATCCAATATTCATTTCCATCATACATTAGGTCTCTTTTACAATACTAGGTAGGAGAAACATTCAATATCCATAGTACATTCAGATAAACACAACCCTAAACACATAAAAAAAAAAACAAAACCTTTTTAAAACAGGATGTGGTTCTTTGTTCAGGACAGCTTCTTCTCTCCCTCTAATGTCCAGCCCTGCTGGGGGCCTTCTCAGGCAAGTGTTACATCTCTTAGCTCCATGGATCGGCAAGCCCCACCGCAGTTGTCTTACACCAGTCTCCTGATTCCTGTCATCTCACGCCACCATCTATTGCTGTCTTCCGTGTTACAGCTCCTCCCTTTCTCGCCATGTCTCCCTTTAAGCCTAGTGGAATGGCAAAACTGACCAATCCCATACACCTTATTGGAATGGTCCCACCCCCACAAGAGTGTAATTCACCTTATTTAGATTATTAGCAAGCTATCCAAGCTCCTTGGTGGGCCACAAGCACATCATTTGCATAGTCTCAACCAGTCATTTGGTGGGAGTTACAAAGACTATGGCTAGAAGGACCATATTAAGTAATTCACTGCACCACACTGTCCCAAAAGCTGACCTGTATGATGACATCAATGATCCCTTTGCCCAACTGGATTCAGGCAATGGAAGTTCATGGCAGGATATGGGAGGACAGGAAGAGAGTGAGATTGGGGTATTTATGCCCTGGCTCCCTCCCTGCAGGGTCATCCCAGGCTGGCTGCATCCCTCAACTGAAGGTCACAGTTCCTGTCAGACACCCTTCTCCAGGTTATTGTAACCACTCCCTCCTCTTATCGTTTCAGGCCCTGTACTATTCCATGGGTTCCCCTATACCCTTCCCACACCTTTATAAATTGTTCCTTAACTAAACCTTCCTGAAATTACCCTAATCTGAGTGTGCCATGTTTCCTGCTGAGGCCTTAACTGATATACGTGGTTGTTGAATGATGGCGGTGGGACTGGAACCCAGCCTAGTGTGGTCCAAAGCCCATGTTCTTATCATTACCTTATTATACCTTAACATCCCAACAGGGCAGATCCAAAGAAAACACCATACCTCGTGCTCATTCATTTTGATTCAACAAATCTAACGGAACATCTGCTGTGTGCTAGTGAATCACCTGGAATCACACAGAAGTGTTTGAGCCTTTCTGAGACTTCTTTTTTCCACGTCTGTGAAGTATGAATAGTATTACCTAACAAAGTCGTAAGGCTGTTCTTAGGATAATATAATATTCTGTATAAATTTTTTTTGTTTTTTTTATAAGACATGACAGGAAAAATATGTTACTAGTTTTCATTTCTCTCAGAATCTTCTACAGTGCGTATTCACAGCAGGACACCAGTAAATATTATTTGAATATTGAATACGTGGATGAAAGGATGGATGGATAGTTGGGTTTTGTACATTTAGACATGCTAGAGACATGCAAAGGAGACTTGGTATCACATTGATTAATGCACTTGGCTGCTAAACAAAAGGTCAGTGGTTCAAACCCACCAGCTGCTCGTGGGAGAAAGACGTGGTGGTCTGTTTCCAAAAAGATTACAGCCTTTGAAACCCTATGGGGGCAGTTCTACTCTGTCCTGTAGGGTCACTATGAGTTGAAATCAACTCAATGGCAACAAGTTTGGTTAGAGACATGCAGTGTATTAATTTCCTCTTCACATGAACTTTGAGCACTCAAAGGGCAAACTGCTTCCTCACTTCTACTTAGACACTTATCCTTTCACTTTAAGACTGAGAAGGCTGGGAAATAAGATAAAGCCCAAATCTGCTACGCTCTCTCAAGGGTCATCTTCCTGAAAACGAAGGGGCCAACAGGGAACAAGTCTGTACTTACGCAAAGAACTTTACATTGATTTTAAGGCTGTCAGTGAAACTGTTTTCCAATACTTGGAGAAAGACTCAAAATGTGATTGAATACTCAATAACTTCCAAAGCAGCATTTTAATGAATTATGCCAAATGCAAATTGATCAGGAGCATATGGGTTTAATTTATCCTTAAGGACATGCATTTAAACATTTAAAGGAAAAATATGTCTCTTGAAATATATTCTGGATTTTGTCCAGCATAGAACTTTAAAACAAAATTTCAAATTTTAGACTATCCAGATCCCCAGTATGCTTACTCAGTCTTCATGAGGAGATGGAAGGTTATTTTTATTTTAAAAATGGAATTCTCAGAAGGGGCTAAGAATTGGATGGCCACCACTGAAGTCCCAGCCCAAACATTTATTGTGTGACCTTAACAAAGCTGCTTACTTCCCTGAGATTATGTCTCGCACTTGCAAAATGTGATACTTTGCATGCTTCATCTGGTTTCTGTGAGGATCAGATTGGATTATTTATGTTATAGAAGTCCGTAGCCGGCCAAGTGCTACATAAATTAAACATTTATTTAGTGCCATGCATACAGTAGGCACTTAATAAACATTTGCTCTGCACGTGAATATTGATTTTAATTGTGAAATAAATGACTTATTTTCTTTTTCTTTGTGTTATTTTGCTTTCCATCCTATCATCACACGTTCACTTTAGAATTCACCTGACTCTTGCTCATTTGTCTGAACTGCACAGGGATACCTTTTGCTATTTTTTAACATTATTTTTCCACAGATTCCCTGGAAGGAACACTAATCAATCTTTATTCAGTTAACACATTTTTGTTCTTATAGCATAGTTTATTAAAATATATTCTAACTATAATTTTGTTGATCAGCTCTGTCCCAGGGCAGAATAAACTTGCATGTACCTGCCCCAAATTGCACCAACCTGTTCAAGGGCATTTAACACAGTGCAATATTGATTTATCAGATCCAAACAAGATCTTTGCTGTTTCTGTGGCAGAACCCCTTGACCTAAAGTAACTTCAGATGTGGAAAGTAGCCGTTTAAGAATTACGAAGTTATTCTCCCTAGCACACTTTCTTCTCTCCCTCTTGACCACAAAGACAATTTTTTTTTTTTCATAACAGACAGTAAATTTTTTTATTGGTAGGGCAGCATTATCAACAAAGTAGGAGACCACTGCTCTTGAGAAGTTCAAACATGCTTGAGGACATATGAAGAGGAATATTAACTGTACCATATTTGTAATAGCAAAAATTTGGAAACATGCTAAATGTCCACTGGAAAAAGAATATATAGTCTTTTATTCATATGATGGGATAATAAACAGCAATTAAAATAAATGAAATAGAGCTATAGATGTCTACATGGATGTCGTTTTTGTTGCTGGGTGTTGTTAGGTTTTGACTCATAGTGACCCCATGTGACATCTTTAGGCTGTAATCTTTATGGGAGAAGATTGCCAGGTCTTTCTCCCACGGAGCCACTGCGTGGGTTCCAACTACCAGCCTTTTGGTTAGCAGCCAAGTGCTCAACCTTTGTGCCACCAGGCTCCTTAGGTTTGAAAAATGCTGTGAAAAAAGAAAGTCGAAGAAGAAGTATACACACACTGTTGTTTTTGTTAGTTGTCCTCGAGTCGAATCCAACTCATGGCAACCTCTCATGTGCAGAGTAGAACTGTGCTCCACAGAGTTTTCCAGGCTATGACCTTTCAGAACCATATCTCCAGGCCTGTCTTCCAAGGCACCTCTGGGTGTGTTCAAGCCATCAAACTTTTGGCTAGTAGTTGAGTACTTATTTGTTTGCGCCACCCAGATACTCCAAATATATACTACCTTACATAAAGACCCACTACTAAACTCTATGTATTATTAGTGGATACTTAAATTTGTCCTCAAAACAAAAGCACGGTCCTGATAAAGGACAAATCCATGATAGTCATTGCCTCTGGGGAGATCTAGAGTACCAGAGAGGAGATTGTTGTTCTTAGCTGCTCTTGAAGGTCCCAGGTCCATGGCAACCCCATGCACAAAGGGATAGGACCGTTGTGATCCACAGGGTTTTCATTGACTGATTTTTCACAAGTAGATCACCAGCCCTTTCTTCCTATCTGCCCAAAGACAAAATTTTTGTTGTGTGGTTATTTTTTTCATACTTGTAACTCTGCCACATCTTGACTCTTTCAGAGAGACTTTTTTAACTTATTATTTTGAAATAATTTTAGGTATAGAGAAATGTTGTAAAAAGGTAAAAAAGAATTCCTATATGCCTTTCACCTAGCTTCCACTAATGTAAACATCTTACATAATAATAATAATTCTTAAAACCAAGAAATTGGCATTGGTTCAATAATATTAACTGAATTACACACTTTTTTTTTGGATTTCACCCGTTTTTCCACTAATGTCCATTTTCTGTTCCAGGATCCAAACAAGTATCCCTATTTCATTTAGTTGCCATATTTCTTTGGTCTCCTCCAGTCTGTAACTGTTCCTTATTCTTTCTTGTCTTTCACGACCTTGATACTTTTGAAGAGTACTGGTCAGTCATTTTATAGAATGTCCCCCAACTTGGGGTTCTCTGATATTTTCTCACGACTAAATTGAGGATCTTTTTTTCAAGAATAACATGTAAGTTATGGTGCATCATATCAGATTGTTGTGTGCTGTCCAGTCGATTCTGACTCATAGCAACCCCATGTGACAAAGTAGAATTGCCCCATAGGGCTTCCTAGGCTGTAATCTTTACGGGAGCAGATTCTCAGGTGTTTTCCTTAGCAGAGCTGCTGTTGGGTTCAAACTGAAGACCTTTAGGTTAGCAGCTGAGCACTTAACCGTTGCACCACTGGGGCTCTTTTGTCACAAGGTACATGATATCAATAGGTCTTATTACTGGGGATAACCTTGATCACTTGGTTAAGGTGGTGTCTTCCGAGTTTCCCTACTGTAAAATTACCATTTTTCTCTTTGTAGTTTATAGTTAATAAATACTTCAGGAGAGATACTTTTAGACTATAAAATACCTTGTTTCTCCTCAAACTGTTTTTGACTAATTTTAGCATCCATTGATAGATATTTTGCCTGCAACAGTTATTAATGTGGTGTTCTAATCATGGTTTTGTATTCCCTCATTCCTTCTTCTATAAAGAAAAGCTGCCTCTTCTCTCTCATTTATTTACTTAATTCAATCATTAATTTATATCAGTATGGACTCAGGAATATTTATTTTATTCTGTGGGTTATGATTCAATACTATTGTTATTTATTTTGCTGCTCAAAGTGCTCTGGCTTTGGTCACTGGGAGCTTTTTCAGTTGAGTTCCTGTACTCTTTTGACAAGTCTCACTTTTAAAATTTTTTTTTAGAACGTCCCTATTTTCTGGCTCCAAGCTCGTTTTGTGTTTTCCTTTTCCCAGCCCTGGAATCAACCACTTTTCCAAAAAGCATTGGTTCTTTTGTTTATTAGAAAACAACCTGGCAGTTCCTCAAAATGTCAAATATAGAGTAATCATATAACTCAATAATTGCTCTCCTGGCTATATACCCCAGAAAAATAAAAATTTATGTCCACACAAAACTTATACATGAATGTTCACAGTAGCATTATTGTTTAATTTTGGTATCTTAGGAGATTTTTGAGATATTTTTCTGCAATTGAGTTCTAGTTTAATTCCATTATCATCAGAGAACAAACTTTGTATGATTTCTTTATTAATAAATATGCCAAAGTTTGGTTTACGATACAGAATACAGTCTATCTTTGAGAATGTTCTATGTGTACTTGAAAAAAATGTGTATTCTGTTCTTAGAGGTTTCAGCTTTCTATAAATGGCATTGGTCAAGTGGTTCAATAGTATTGTTCAGTTCTTCTCTTCTTTTACTTTCTATGTACTTGTTCTATCAATTACTGACAAAATAGTATTGAAGTCGTCAATCATAATTGTAGTTTTATCTATTTATTTCAGTTCTTTCACTTTGTGCTTATGTATTTTGAAGCTCTGTTGTTTGGTGCATGTACATATAAAATTGTTATGTCATCTTGAAGAATTGACTTCTTTATTATTATGTGATGTCACTTTCTATCTCTGATTACATTCCTTGTTATAAAGTTAACTTTTGTCTGATGTTACTATTGCTACTCAGTTTCTTTATTTAGTGTTTGCATGATACACCTTTTTCCATCATTTTAACATATATATTTTAAGTGAATTTATTATAGCAACATATAGTTGGGTCTTCCTTTTTTTGTTTAATCCAATATGACAATCTCTCTTTCATGTGATGTGTTTAGGCCATTTACACTTAATGTGAGTATTTTTATTGGTATGGTTGGAAACCGTGGTGGCGTAGTGGTTAAGTGCTACGGCTGCTAACCAAAGGGATGGCAGTTTGAATCCACCAGGTGCTCCTTGGAAACCCAATGGGGCAGTTCTGCTCTGTCCTATAGGGTCGCTATGAGTCGGAATCAACTCAACAGCACTGGGTTTGGTTTTTGGTTTTCTTTTATTGATATGGTTAGATTAAAACCTACTATCTTGCTAGCTGTTTTCTATTTGTTCCATTTTTTCATTTTTATATTTTTTGCTTTCTCTTGTATTAATTACACATTTTTTTAATTGAGCTTTTTTGCAATTCCATTTCTCTCCACTATTGACTTATTTGGAAACCTGGTGTCACAGTGGTTAAATCACTTTACTGCTAACCAAAACGTTGGCGGTTTGAATCCATCAGCTCCTCTGCAGGAGAAAGATGTGGCAATCTGCTTCTGTAACGACTTACAAGTTTGGAAACTCTACGGGGTAGTTCTACTCTATTCTACAGGGCCACTATGAGTTGGAATTGACTCGACAGCAGTGGGTTTTTTTGTTTACTTATTATTTATACCTTTTTTAAAAAATTGTTCGTGGTTGCTCTAGGACTTACAATCCAGCCAGGACTTACAATATAAATCATCAATTAATTAGAATATACCTTCAAATACAGTGAAGCCTGTGAGAGCCAAAACTCACCTGGACAGCCTTGTTTTTCCAAGTCTCAATTTTCTGCCTTTGACAGGATGCAGTCACCACTTTTCTATTGCTCTCTATTTAGTGGAAAATGTTTTAGTTTTCCTTTTCTGACAGGTTTCTGCCTTACACAGTTACAGCTTTCACAAGTTTTACTGTACTATTACATCACTTTGTGTGCAGTATACAAACCCGACAACTCCCATGTCCTCCCTTCCATTCTTTGTTCTATATTGTCATAAATTTTACTTTTGAATATACCAGAAACACAATTTTGCTTTAGCCACTCAGTTTTCTTTTAGAGCAATTTAAAACAATAAAAGAAAAAAATTAATTTTACCTTCATTTATTCCATTTCAAGTGCTTTTTATTCCTTTGTATCAACCTAAGTTTTTGTCTGGTGTCCTATTCCTTCTGCCTGAAGAACTTTCTTTAACTTTTCTTATAGAGTAATTCTGTTGGCAATGAATTCTCTCATTTTTTGCTTATCTGAGAAAGAGTTTATTTCTCTTACATTTTTGAAAGATATTTTCCTGGCTTTAGAAATTCTGGATTGAAAGATTTGTTTTTGTTTTAGCATTTTAAAATCGCCACTAAATGCATTCTCTGGATGCCTCAAGATTTTCTCTTTGTATTTTGTTTTCAGCAGTTTGATGATTTTATGCCTGGGTCTTTTTTTTTTTCCAGGGGTAGGGGTGTTTTGTTTTTGTTTTATATTTATCTTGCTTGGTGTTCTCAGCTTCTTATATCTGTGATTTAGTATCTGTCATTAACTCTTGAAAATTCTCAGCCGTTATTTCTTCAAGTATTTCTCCTGCCCTGTTCTCTTTCTCTTTTCCTTTTGGGATTCCAACTATGTGTATGTTAGACTGTTTGATGCTGTTCCAAAGCTCTTGGATGTTCTGTTCTGCTTCTTTCTTTCTTCTTATTTTTCCCTTTGTGCTACAGTTTTAATCATTTCTACTGGGCTATCTTCAAGTTCACTGCTTCTTTTCTTGGCTGTGTCAGATCTATTAATGAGCCAGTCAATGATTTTCTTCATCTCTATTATAGTGGGTTTTTTTTTTCTTTCTAGGATTTTCATTTGATTTTCTTATAGGTTTGATCTCTGTGCTGAAATTATCTACCTCATTATGTATGTTGTCCACCTCTCCATTTGGACCCTATAGCATATTATTCATGGCTATTGTAATTCAATGTCATATAGTTCCAACATCTGTGATCTCTGAATCTTGTTCTGTTTATTTCTTTGTCTCTTGAAAGTATTTTTTTTCTTGAACTTTTTGTGTGCCTCATAGTGATTAGTTGAAACCCAGATATCTTGTGTGGGACAGTAGAGACCAAAATAAATAGTTTTTCATGACTGGAGAAAGGCATGCCTTTCCTTTTTCTAAGCCTTTAGTGTGGAAGTTTGAGTTAATCTAGCCAGTTGAGCTGGGTTTGAGGTTTGTTGTTGCTTTAGTTATCTTCAGTGCGCCACAGGTTTCAAATTTCTCTAGCAATGCCTGTGTTTAAGCTAGGGGCTTGTTTGATAGAGGGTTTTTTTCACTGTCACGTCAGCTTTAGGTTTCTTTGTACACTGTGTCTGTCTCCATGGTTTTCCAACCCTTCTGGCAGTATTCTAATATTACTTGTTACTTTATGTTTGTTATATTGTTGTGGGAGAGTTTTGGAGGAGGTAGGGTGGGTTATCTATTGTTCTGATTAAGCTTCAGTTTTAGGCAGGCACTGTGTCCCTGGATCTCTGATAGATGGCCTTCTCAGTGCTCCAGCACCTCCCCTATATATATATTTCTGGGCTCTGCAGTTATTGCTACACTTACCTCAGGGATATAGGCTTATTTTTTTCTACTCTCTTCCCATAGCTGCAATGGATTGTCAACAGTGCTCTGAGGACATCAGTGTTTTTCATCCTTCCTCACATAGATTAAAGCTGTTGTCCCATAGGAGACAGAAGAGAAAGGTCTGAGCATAGTTCTCTGCCCCTTCCACAGTGGTCTTCGCCATGAGGTATACTTTCTCAATAGTCTGAGCAAGTGGGGTCCATGGAGAAAAGCTTGCTTTATCTGCAGTTTCCAGGGACTCCAACTCTATCACCAGCCCATACTCACTCTCCACTGATTTTAGATAAGTTTTGTATATCAGTGTCCAAGAATGTTTGCTCCAGGTAAGCAAATGCTTACATTCTGTCTCTCCCTATGGGTGCTTGTCTCTCATTTGATTGATTTAAGATTAGTTTACAATTCTGCTACTTCAGCTCTCTCAAGAAAATTCATGTACATGTAGTTTCTCTGGCTTTTTTTGTTTTAAGAGTGGGAATTACTCTCTTTCTAGCTTTCTAAATTCCTCTATTGTTGTTGCTGTTAGTTGCTGTGGAGTCAGTTCCAATTCATGATGACCTTCTGTACACAAGAGCAAAAACATTGCTTAAACCTGTGCCATCTTCAGATTGATGGTATGCTTAAGTCCATTGTTATGACTTCCGTGTACTTTTAGTGACTTGCAACTTAGGGGGTTTATCTCCTAGTACTATATCAGACAACATTCTATTGTGATCCACAGGGCTTTCATTGTCTAATTTTCAAGTAGATCACCAGGTCTTTCTTCCTAGTGTGTCTTACTCTGGAAGCTCCACTGAAACCTATCCACCATGGGTGACCCTGCTGGTATTTGAAATACTGATGGCATAGCTTCCAGCATCATAGCAACATGCAAGCCACCACAGTACGACAAACTGACAGACAAGTGGTGGACATCTCTGTATAGAAATGGGAAATCCTTCAGGGAGATATCCAACGGCAATTTTTAAATAAATTCATGGCAAATGGTGTTACCGTACCAAAGGCAGTTGCAGCTCCAGGTAAATGGTGCTAAGGCATGACACACAAATGATTGTTCAAGTCAGCCTGCTATCTAACAAAAGACAAAGAGGGGAAAATTATATTGAACACTTACGTAATGGGGAAAGATATATAACATTTTCTCATTTAACCCTTAAGGCTGCAGGAACTTCCCCGTATCTCTGGGCCTTTCCATGACCATCCGCCCAATAACAAGAACATCAGAATTTGATTCAATTGTAAATTCACATGATGTACATTTTGTTTAGTTTTAAATAATTATGTCTATTTCTTCTTTTAATCCCAAGGTAAGTAGAGAAGCAGCCCTGAAATAATTAATAGTAATAAGTAAACAAGTGTTGCTTGGGTGTCTTTCACCACTGTGCCTTCAAATACTTGCAGCTATGGACCTGCCTGCACTCACTTAATCCATTCAGCAGTCAGAGCCAGATGTTCCCTTTAGTTACAGGCTAAACATTCTTCCCTCAAAATGCATGTGACCTCATGGTGATTCCCAAATCTGACTACACATCAGATTTGCTTAGTGAGGCCATGCCAGAGATTCTAGTAGGGTATATGTTGGGTGAGGCCTGGGAATCTGTGTTTATAACAAGTTTCCCCAGATGACTCTGAAACAGCTGGTTTATCTTTGGAAGAGAGAAACCAGAAACTGAGAAGTGACTCTCAGAAGCAACCTCTCCTGCAACCTGGATCTTTAATTCTTGGTTCCTTTTATGGTGTGTAAATCATTGTCAGGGTTACCTTTATGGGACATTAGTACACGCAGGCCCTATTTCTGTTTTTCCAGACCCATAGTTTAAGCTCCTTAGAGCCCTTTGCATCTGTGTATCCATTGCTGAGAGGAACCTCTGGACTTTGAACCCACTCCAACCAACATACACTGTCATGAGAAGGCTAGTTGCCTAACATTTCAACAAAATCTGGGTGTGGCAGGCAGCCTCCAAGATGGCTCCCACAGATCCCTTGTGTGGTACCCTCCCAAAATGTGCCATGGTTAGTCTATATGAAAAATAGCATTTGGCAGATGTAATGGCGTGTCACTTTCAAGATTAAGCTACAAAAGGTACTGTGGCTTCAAGCTTGGGCACTCTGTCTCACAGATCACTCATTCTGGGGGAAGCCATATTGTAAGAAGTCCTATGGAGAGGCCCACATGGCCCATGTTTCAAGCCTTCTGCCAACAGTCACATGAGTGGGCTTGAAAGCAAATTCTCTAGACTCTTCAGAGACTGCAGTCCTGGCCAACAATTTGACTGCAACCCCACGAGAGATTCTGAGCCAGAACCACCCAGCTAAGGTACTCCCAAATTCCAGACCCGCAGAAACTCTGTGAGATTATAAGTGTTTATTGTTTTAACTGTCTAAGTTTGGGGTAATTTGTTACACAGCAATAAATAACTAATACATTGGGTCAGACTCACAGCTGATGTAAAGAAGCAACAACTGAGGACAGAGCTCTCCTGATTCCAGCAAAGACTAGTTTTCCAGCAGGCTGCATGCAGTTTCCATCTGCTGTCACAAACAGGTTCATTTCCTCAAACAGGACTCCCAGTCCATATTGTCCTGTACATCAAGAATGGGGCAGCCTAATTATGACATTTCTCTCCACAGTGGAATCAGAAAGAAGCCAGGCTCATCATGGGTTGGCTATCACATCATTTAAAGCATCTCTTCCTCATTTCACCTTTTCAAAAGCACCTAAAGAATATGGTGATCAATACTGCAATAAGAAGTAGCTAATGGGCAAAAGAACAATGAAGTATGTGCTGTACAGAGAACAGGAGAGTTGTCCATACATAAGGCCCCTGGAAAGGAAGCTTCCAGGGTGCATTGAGGTCTATTGTGAAGGGCAGACATGTTGGCACTCACATAAGGCAGAAGAGGCACCTTCTGGTTAGCATAAAACTGCCTGGGAAAAGCTGCTATTTAAGTAACAGGGTCTAGTGTGTAAGGGCTAGGCCATCATGTTGCCTTGATTTGGGGCAAGATGGCAGAATGGAATATTCCAGATTACTGCAGTCTTTGGAGTTCAAAAGACTGTGGATGATTCAACACAAATCAATAAGCACTATGCATATGTGTTCAATCCAGACACTCACTTTAGGGGATTCAAGAGTTTAAAAGGTGTGATTCCTGTGCTTAAAAATCTGACATATGCGCTGCAGAGCTGTGAAGTATCTGCACTTAAAACTGCGAGGCCATAATGCAACACAGTTCTCCTGGTTATTTTGTTTGTCTACCCTCCCCATCCTATTCATCCCTCTTTACCTTTTCTTGCCCTGATCTATGCCATAGAATAGAATGGAATCACCTGGGCACCCTTAAAAGGAGGCCTGGTTGCACAATGTTTAAGCGTTCAGCCAGGAAAGGTTGGAGATTCAAACTCACCCAACAGCTCCTTGACTTCTGATTTCCAGTAGGGATCAGCCAGTGTGAGACCCTAGCAGTAAATTGGAAGATGGGAGGATAGAGAGGTCATGGAATGTCTTTCCTGTCCCCTCCCTGCTGTGGGCCACATTTCTGGCAGTGTTTGTGTCCGTCTATGACTATACCTCCTGCTAGGTGGGCCCTCCTCCAGGGCTGTAGCTCAGACTGGCTCCAGTAATATTGTTGCCTCTCCTTGTCCCTTCAGGCCACAAGGCAGTAATGGTTTCCTGCTGTTGCTGGTCTTGGGGGCTCCAACATCCCTACTTGGTTGCCTTAACCCTGCCTACTCTTCCATGAGTAGGCCTTTCATTAAGGTCTTAAACCATTTGAGCTGGATTGTTTCTTGCTAGGACCCTGACCAATTACAACAGCTCATTCATTCATTCTACAAGTGTTTATGTAGCATTTACTATAGACCAGGAGCTACACTAGTCACTGGTGATTCAGAAGTAAATACAACTTATTCTCTCCCCACCTAGAACATACATACTGGTGAGGGAAGGAAACAATAAACTAATAAATATATACTATCATTCCATTCAATGTGAGCTGAAAAAATAATCCAAGAAGCTGGATTATATGAAGAAGAATGTGGCATCAGGACTGGAGGAAGACTCATTAACAACCTGTGATATGCAGATGACACAACATTGCTTGCTGAAAGCAAAGAGGACCTGAAGCACTTACTGATGAAGATCAAAAACTACAGCCTTCAGAGGCGGGGACAAGATGGCAGAATAGAAAGACACTTCCGGCGAGCCCTCTTATGACAAAGACCTGAAAAAACAAGTGAAACGAGTATATTTATGACAAGCTAGGAGCCCTGAACATAAAAGGCAAAGTCAGAAAAAAACTGAGTGGTGGGGGAGGAAGAGACGGTTCAGAAACGGAGAGGAGTTACCGGACCTGAATCGCTGGAAGCCCTCAGACACCATTCCCGGGAGCTGCTGCGGTGGGCTGGTATTAGTGTTTGGCTGCAGTTTCCTCAGGGATAAGCATCCAGCGACATAGCCTACTCACACCTCCGGAACCAGAGAAGACCGGCGCTCTCGGCAAAAGCTAAGTAATTGCATATATTTTATCCCACTCCTTGCCCCCAAGCTGGCTTCAGCAGCTGTTGATTTCCCTGGGCCTGAGATAGGACTTTTTGAGTTCCTAGAGCTATCCTCCCAGCCTTGGAGAAGGAACAAATACACAATTGGGGGAAAGGATAATTTGCATGCTCCACTAACAGGGGGAGCTAAGGACAGAAGTGTCTCCTGTCCAGGCATAAACAGTCCACGGACTTTGAGTACCTTTCCCCTCTGCATGGACCTGTGTGGGCCTATTTCAGGAGAATAGGCCCTTGTTGGCAGACTCCAACCATTTCAGCTATGAAGCAGAGAGGTGGGTGTTTGATGTTTGACATTGGTTTGCCTATTAAACAGGGTCCTCACCTACCCACACCAGTGGCTTAAGGACTTGTAGCTCCACTAAGGTCAACCAGCCACCCGCAATAGGGGTCCAAGGATAACTGGTACCTCCTAGTCCTTACAACCAAAAACTTTGGGTGCCCATGGTCCATCTGCAGAACTCACCCACCTGTATGCTCTAGGGAACAGGGATGTGCTTTCCTCAGAGACACTAGGGGGACGATTCCCAGCCCCCTGCCTTGTTCAGAGTGTGACCTACTGCTGCAACCAGATACTGGTACCCACACCAATCACCCCTGCCCCTCTAAGACTGTAAGTCAGAGCCTGTACCACACACTTGATGATCAGTTACCTGGACACTTGAGCTGAATTCTTACAAGAAAACTGAAAGGACTCCTAGAGTGATATACCTGATAACAGCTCTAGCCACCTGGGAACAGAATGTCAGGGCTCCAAAGGTGAAAATAATCAAGCTAGCTCACTCAAGCAACCCATTTGGGCATATGAAAGCAAAACAAAGCAGGAAGCTACGACAGAGTAAGCAAACATAAAATAAACTAATACAATAACTTACAAATGGCTTGGAGACAACAGTCAATATCAAGTCACCTAAAGAAACAGACCATGATCACCTTAACAAGCTCTCAAAACAAAGAATCAAGAGATCTTCTAGATAAGTGCATTCCTTGAATTACCAGAGGCAGAATACAAAAGATTAATATACAGAACCCTTCAAGACATCAGGAAGGAAATCAGGCAATACCCAGAACAAGCCAAGGAACACACAGAGAAAGTAAATGAAAAAATTAAAAAGATTATTCAGGAACATAATGAAAAATTTAATAAGCTGGAAAAATCCATAGACAGACAGCAATCAGAAATTCAGAAGATTAACAATAAAATTACAGAAGTAGGCAACTCAATAGAAAGTCAGAGAAGCAAATTTGAGCAAGTGGAAGGCAGAATTTCTGAACTTGAAGATAAAGCACTTGGCACCAATATTTGAAGAAAAATCAGATAAAAGAATTTTTAAAAATGAAGAAATCTTAAGAATCCTGTGGGACTCTATCAAGAGAAATAACCTACATGTGATTGGAGTACCAGAACAGGGAGGGATAACCAAAAACACAAAGAGAATTGTTGAAGATTGGTTGGCAGAAAACTTCCGTGATACAGTGAAAGATGAGATGATATCTGTCCAAGATGCTCATTGAAAACCATATAAGGTAGATCTCAAGAGACACTCACCAAGACATATTATAATCAAACTTACCAAAACCAAAGATAAACAGAGAATTTTAAGAGCAGCTAGGGATAAATGAAAAATCACCTACAAAGGAGAGCCAATAAGAATAAGCTTGGACTACTCGGCAGAAACCATGCAGGTAAGAAGGCAATGGGATGACTTATATAAAAAATTGAAGGAAAATAATTGTCAGCCAAGAATCATATACCCAGCAAAAGTGTCTCTCAGATATGAAGGAGAAATTAGGACATCTCCAGATAAACATAAGTTTAGGGGAAGAGTAAAAACCAAGCCAAAGCAAAGGAAATGCTAAAGGGAGTTCTTTGGTTAGAAAGTCAATAATATCCGGTAACAACCCAAGACTAGAACACTGGGCAGAGCAATCAGAAGTCAACCCAGAAAGGGAAATCAAAAAAATACATTACGATAAAAACAACACTCACAACAGTGAAACAGCGATGTTATTATTATTATGTAAAAGAAGACAACATTAAAACAATGAAGAGGGACTAAGATATGTAGTCATAGATTGTCCATATGGAGAAGAAGATAAGGCAATACAAAGAAATAAAAAGTTAGGTTAAAATTTAGAAAAACAGGGGTAAATAATATGTAACCACAAAGGAGACAAACTATCCTAAACATGAAAATAAAATACAAGAAAAAAAAGAGACCCAGAAGAAACAAAATCAACAACAACAAATAAGAAGAAAGAACAAATATAAAGATAATCAACTCAGCACATAAAATTAAGTGGAAGAAGAAGCTATCAACAACACACAAAAAAAGACATCAAAATGACAGCACTAATTTCGTACCTACCCATAATTATGCTGAATGTAAATGGACTAAATGCACCAAAAAGAGACAGAGAATGGCAGAATAAATTAAAAAACACGATCCGTTGATACGCTGCCTACAAGAGACACACCTTAGACTTAGAGATACAAACAAACTAAAACTCAAAGGATGGAAAAAATATATCAAACAAACAACAATCAAAAAAGAGCAGGAGTGGCAATATTAATTTCTGACAAAATAGACTTTAAAGTTAAATCCATCAGAAAGGATAAAGAAGGACGCTATACAATGATTAAAAGGACAATATGCCAAAAAGATATAACCATATTCAATATTTATGCACCCAATGACAGGGCTGCAAGATACATAAAACAAACTATCAGCATTGAAAAGTGACATAGACAGCTCTAAAATCATAGTAGGAGACTTCAACACACCACTTTCGTTGGACAGAACATCAAGAGAGAAGCTCAATAAAGACACGGAAGATCTAAATGCCACAATCAACCAACCTGACCTCGTAAGCAGATACAGAACACTCCACCCAACAGCAACCAAGTATACTTTCTTTTCTAGTGCACATGGAACATTGTCTAGTATAGACCACATATTAAGTCATAAAACAAGCCTTAGCAGAATCCAAAACATGGAAATATTACAAAGCATCTTCTCTGATGGTACGGCCAGAAAAGTAAAAATCAATAACAGAAAAATCAGGTAAAAGAAATCAAACACTTGGAAACTGAACAATACCCGGCTCAAAAAAGACTGGAGTATATTAGCCATTAATGATGGAAGAAAGAAATTTATAGAATCCAATGAAAATGAAAACGCTTCCTATCAGAACCTTTGGGACACAGTGAAAGCAGTGCTCAGAGGTCAATTTATATCAATAAATGTACACATACAAAAAGAAGAAAGGGAGGAGGCGGGGCCAAGATGGCGGACTAGGTAGACGCTACCCCGGATCCCTCTTGCAACAAAGACTCAGAAAAACAGGTGAATCGATCACATACATAACAATCTATGAACCGTGAACAACAAACACAGATTTAGAGACAGAAAACGAACAAATACGGGGAAGCAGCGACTGTTTCCGGAGCCTGGAGCCAGCGTCCCAGTCAGGTAACATTGGCGCCGGGCATCTGGGCCCAGGGGAGCTGAACTCATAAATCTTGTGACGGGGCAAACAAGGGGCACAGCCCTACCCCCCTGAACTGAACCCGGGAGGGGGCCTAGCCTGTCCACGTGGGCGGCGTGGCAACACAGCTGGTGGGAGAACTCCCCAGGAGGCAGTGACTGGTTTTGGAGCCTGGAGTGCTGCGTCCCAGCCGGGGAACCCTGGCGCCGGATATTTAATTGGGCGCTGTCACGGCGCAAGCATGGGGCGCAGCCCTACTCCCCTGAACTAACCCGGGAGGGGGCCCAGCCGGTCCGCGGGAGCGGTGCAGTGACGCGGCTGGCGGGACTAAAAATCCCCTGGAGGCAGCAACTGATTTTGGAGCCGGGAGTACAGCGTCCCAGCAGGGGAACCTTGACGCTAGGATTTGGACTGGCAGTGGAAGATCTGACCACGGCTTCAGCGGGCCAGACCCCCGGGGGCAATCTCCACACAGCCAACACACATAAGCAACATGCCCCACAGGAATCTCAGATATAATAGTCATTCCAAGCAAGACAAGCAACTCTGGCTATATTCCGAGGTGCTACTCTCCTATCTCTCTGATCCCTCCCCCACCCTCCCCAGGCGGCTTCATTAACATTGGAATTTCCGGAGCCAGGGGGAGAACAGCTCCGGCTCCGCGCAGGCTTTGCTTCCCACTCATTTTTTTTTTCTTTTGGTCTTTTCCTAACCCATTCTACTGGCCTGAGAGAAGGAACCACAAAAAACCCAGGGACCAAAAATCCATCCCTAATTGGGCTAAAAACACAGAACCAGCTACAGCCAAGCATATATGATCCTAATCTCGGACTTTCATCCTTACAGGGAACAAGGTGGCGGTTATAATCCAAAGGCAGTTCTGATAGGGATCTGACTGCATTTTTTTTTTAGCGGTATTTCTGGAAAAACAAGTTTCCCAGTGATGGCTTGGAGACAGCAGTCCATATCAAACCACATAAAGAAACAGACCATGACAGCTTCTCCAACCCCCCAAACAAAAGAATCAAAATCTTTCCCAAATGAAGATACAATCCTGGAATTATCAGATACAGAATATAAAAAACTAATTTACAGAATGCTTCAAGACATCAGAAACGAAATGAGGCAAACTGCAGAAAAAGCCAAGGAACACACTGATAAAACTGTTGAAGAACTCAAAAAGATTATTCAAGAACATAGTGGAAAAATTAATAAGTTGCAAGAATCCATAGAGAGACAGCATGCAGAAATCCAAAAGATTAACAATAAAATTACAGAATTTGACAACGCAATAGAAAGTCAGAGGAGCAGACTCGAGCAATTAGAATGCAGACTGGGACATCTGGAGGACCAGGGAATTAACACCAACATAGCTGAAAAAAAATCAGATAAAAGAATTAAAAAAAATGAAGAAACCCTAAGAATCATGTGGGACTCTACCAAGAAGGATAACTTGCATGTGATTCGAGTCCCAGAACAGGGAGGGATAACAGAAAACACAGAGAAAATAGTTGAAGATCTGCTGACAGAAAACTTCCCTGACATCATGAAAGACGAAAGGATATCTATCCAAGATGCTCATCGAACCCCATTTAAGACTGATCCAAAAAGAAAAATACCAAGACATATTATCATCAAACATGCCAAAACCAAAGATAAAGAGAAAATTTTAAAAGCAGCCAGGGAGAAAAGAAAGGTCACCTTCAAGGAAGAATCAATAAGAATAAGTTCAGACTACTCAGCAGAAACCATGCAGGCAAGAAGGGAATGGGACGACATATACAGAGCACTGAAGGAGAAAAACTGCCAGCCAAGGATCATATATCCAGCAAAACTCTCTCTCAAATATGAAGGCGAAATTAAGATATTTACAGATAAACACAAGCTTAGAGAATTTGCAAAAACCAAACCAAAGCTACAAGAAATACTAAAGGGTATTGTTTGGTCAGAAAACCAATAATATCAGATACCAGCACAACACGAGGTCACAAAACAGAACATCCTGATATCAACTCAAATAAGGAAATCACAAAAACAAATTAAGATTAATTAAAAAAAAATGCTCATAACAGGGAATCACTGAAGTCAATAGGTAAAAGATCACAATAATCAAAAAGAGGGACTAAATACAGGTGGCATAGAACTGCCATATGGAGAGAGATACAAGGCGATATAGAACATTACTAGTTAGGTTTTTACTTAGAAAAATAGGGGTAAATATTAAGGTAACAACAAAGAGGTATAACAACTCCATAACTCAAGATAAAAGCCAACAAAAACGTAACGACTCAACTAACATAAAGTCAAACACTACGAAAATGAGGCTCGCACAATTTACTAAGAAAAAGTCTCAGCACAAAAAAGTATGTGGAAAAATGAAATTGTCAACAACACACACAAAAAGGCATCAAAATGACAACACTAAACACTTATTTATCTATAATTACGCTGAATGTAAATGGACTAAATGCACCAATAAAGAGACAGAGAGTCTCGGACTGGATAAAGAAACACGATCCGTCTATATGCTGCCTACAAGAGACACACCTTAGACTTAGAGACACAAACTAAAACTCAAAGGATGGAAAAAATATATCAAGCAAACAACAAGCAAAAAAGAAGAGAAGTAGCAATATTAATTTCTGACGAAATAGACTTTAGACTTAAATCCACCACAAAGGATAAAGAAGGACACTACATAATGTTAAAAGGGACAATTGACCAGGAAGACATAACCATATTAAATATTTATGCACCCAGTGACAGGGCTGCAAGACACATAAATCAAATTTTAACAGAACTGAAAAGTGAGATAGACACCTCCACAATTATAGTAGGAGACTTCAACACACCACTTTCGGAGAAGGACAGGACATCCAGGAAGAAGCTCAATAGAGAAACGGAAGACCTACTTACAACAATCAACCAACTTGACCTCATTGACTTATACGGAACTCTCCACCCAACTGCTGCAAAGTATACTTTTTTCTCTAGCGCACATGGAACATTCTCTAGAATAGACCACATATTAGGTCATAAAACAAACCTTTACAGAATCCAAGACATCGAAATATTACAAAGCATCTTCTCAGACCACAAGGCAATAAAACTGGAAATCAATAACAGAAAACCTAGGGAAAAGAAATCAAATACTTGGAAAATGAACAATACCCTCCTGAAAAAAGACTGGGTTATAGAAGACATCAAGGAGGGAATAAGGAAATTCATAGAATGCAACGAGAATGAAAATACTTCCTATCAAAACCTCTGGGACACAGCAAAAGCAGTGCTCAGAGGTTAATTTATATCGATAAATGTACACATACAAAAAAAAAGAAAGAGCCAAAATCAGAGAACTGTCCCTACAACTTGAACAAATAGAAACTGAGCAACAAAAGAATCCATCAGGCACCAGAAGAAAACAAATAATAAAAATTAGAGCTGAACTAAATGAATTAGAGAACAGAAAAACAATTGAAAGAATTAACAAAGCCAAAAGCTGGTTCTTTGAAAAAATTAACAAAATTGATAAACCATTGGCTAAACTGACTAAATAAATACAGGAAAGAAAACAATTAACCTGAATAAGAAACGAGAAGGGCCACATCACAACAGACCCAACTGAAATTAAAAGAATCATAACAGATTATTACGAAAAATTGTACTCTAACAAATTTGCAAACCTAGAAGAAATGGATGAATTCCTGGAAAAGCACTACCTACCTAAACTAACACATTCGGAAGTAGAACAACTAAATAGACCCATAACAAAAAAAGAGATTGAAAAGGTAATCAAAAACTCCCCCCCAAAAAAAGCCCTGGCCCGGACGGCTTCACTGCAGAGTTCTACCAAACTTTCAGAGAAGAGTTAACACCACTACTACTAAAGGTATTTCAAAGCATACAAAATGACGGAATACTACCCAACTCATTCTATGAAGCCACCATCTCCCTGATACCAAAACCAGGTAAAGACATTACAAAAAAAGAAAATTACAGACCTATATCCCTCATGAACATAGATGCAAAAATCCTCAACAAAATTCTAGCCAATAGAATTCAACAACATATCAAAAAAAATAATTCACCACGATCAAGAGGGATTTATACCAGGTATGCAAGGCTGGTTTAATATCAGAAAAACCATTAATGTAATCCACCACATAAATAAAACAAAAGATAAAAACCACATAATCTTATCAATTGAAGCAGAAAAGGCATTTGACAAAGTCCAACACCCATTTATGATAAAAACTCTCACCAAAGTAGGAATTGAAGGAAAATTCCTCAGCATAATAAAGGGCATCTATGCAAAGCCAACAGCCAACATCATTCCAAATGGTGAGAACCTGAAAGTATTTCCCTTGAGAACGGGAACCACACAAGGATGCCCTTTATCACCACTCTTATTCAACATCGTACTTGAAGTCCTAGCCAGGGCCATTAGGCTAGACAAAGAAATAAAGGGCATCCAGATTGGCAAGAAGGAAGTAAAATTATCTCTATTTGCAGATGACATGATCTTATACACAGAAAACCCTAAGGAATCCTCCAGAAAACGACTGAAACTAATAGAAAAGTTTGGCAGAGTCTGAGGTTATAAGATAAACATACAAAAATCACTTGGATTCCTCTACATCAACAAAAAGAACATCGAAGAGGAAATAACCAAATCAATACCATTCACAGTAGCCCCCAAGAAGATAAAATGCTTAAGAATAAATCTTACCAAAGATGTAAAAGACCTATACAAAGAAAACTACAAAGCTCTACTACAAGAAATTCAAAAGGACCTACTTAAGTGGAAAAACATACCTTGCTCATGGATAGGAAGACTTAACATAGTAAAAATGTCTATTCTACCAAAAGCCATCTGTACATACAATGCACTTCTGATCCAAATTCCAATGTCATTTTTTAAGGTGATAGAGAAACAAATCATGAACTTCATATGGAAGGGAAAGAAGCCTCGAATAAGCAAAGCATTACTGAAAAAGAAGAAGAAAGTGGGAGGCCTCACTCTACCTGATTTCAGAACATATTATACAGCCACAGTAGTCAAAACAGCCTGGTACTGGTACAACAACAGGCACATAGACCAATGGAACAGAATTGAGAACCCAGACATAAATCCAACGACATATGAGCACCTGATATTTGACAACGGCCCCAAGTCAGTTAATTGGGGAAAAGATAGTCTTTTTAACAAATGGTGCTGGCATAATTGAATATTCATTTGCAAAAAAATGAAACAGGACCCATACCTCACACCATGCACAAAAACTAACTCCAAGTGGATCAAAGACCTAAACATAAAGACTAAAACGATAAAGACCATGGAAGAAAAAATAGGACAACCCTAGAAGCCCTAATACAAGGCATAAACAGAATACAAAACATTACCAAAAATGATGAAGAGAAACCAGATAACTGGGAGCTCCTCAAAATCAAACACCTCTGCTCATCTAAAGACTTCACCAAAAGAGTAAAAAGACCACCTACAGATTGGGAAAGAATTTTCAGCTATGACATCTCTGACCAGCGCCTGATCTCTAAAATCTACATGATTCTGTCAAAACTGAACCACAAAAAGACAAACAACCCAATCAAGAAGTGGGCAAAGGAAATGAACACACACTTCACTAAAGAAGATATTCAGGCAGCTAACAGATACATGAGGAAATGCTCTCGATCATTAGCCATTAGAGAAATGCAAATTAAAACTACGATGAGATTCCATCTCACTCCAACAAGGCTGGAATTAATCCAAAAAACACAAAATAATAAATGTTGGAGAGGCTGCGGAGAGATTGGAACACTTATACACTGCTGGTGGGAATGTAAAATGGTACAACCACTTTGGAAATCTATCTGGCATTATCTTAAACAGTTAGAAATAGAACTACCATACAACCCAGAAATCCCACTCCTCGGAATATACCCTAGAGATACAAGAGCCTTCACACAAACAGATATATGCACACCCATGTTTATTGCAGCTCTGTTTACAATAGCAAAAAGCTGGAAGCAACCAAGGTGTCCGTCAACGGATGAATGGGTAAATAAATTGTGGTATATTCACACAATGGAATACTACGCATCGATAAAGAACAGTGACAAATCTGTGAAACTTTTCATAACGTGGAGGAACCTGGAAGGCATTATGCTGAGCGAAATCAGTCAGAGGCAAAAGGACAAATATTGTATAAGACCACTATTATAAGATCTTGAGAAATAGTATAAACTGAGAAGAACACATACTTTTGTGGTTACGAGGGGGGGGAGGGAGGGAGGGTGGGAGAGGTTTTTTTTACTGATTAATTAGCTGATAAGAACTGCTTTAGGTGAAGGGAAGGACAACACTCAATACATGGAAGGTCAGCCCAATTGGACTGGACCAAAAGCAAAGAAGTTTCCGGGATAAAATGAATGCTTCAAAGGTCAGCAGAGCAAGGGCGGGGTTTTGGGGACCATGGTTTAAGGGGACTTCTAAGTCAATTGGCAAAATAATTCTGTTATGAAAACATTCTGCATCCCACTTTGAAATGTGGTGTCTGGGGTCTTAAATGCTAACAAGCGGCCATCTAAGATGCATCAATTGGTCTCAACCCACCTGGAGCAAAGGAGAATGAAGAACACCAAGGTCACACGACAACTAAGAACCCAAGAGACAGAAAGGGCCACATGAACCAGAGACCTACATTATCCTGAAACCAGAAGAACTAGTTGGTGCCCGGCCACAATCAATGACTGCCCTGACAGGGAGCACAATAGAGAACCCCTGAGGGAGCAGGAGATCAGTGGGATGCAGACCCCAAATTCTCATAAAAATACCATACTTAATGGCCTGACTGTGACTAGAAGAATCCCGGCAGTCATGGTCCCCAAACCTTCTGTTGGACCAGGACAGGAACCATTCCTGAAGACAACTCATCAGACATGAAAGGGACTGGACAGTGGGTAGGAGAGAGATGCTGAAGAAGAGTGAGCTAATTATATCAGGTGGACACTTGAGACTGTGTTGGCATCTCCTGTCTGGAGGGGGAATGGGAGGATAGAGAGAGTTGGAAGCTGGCAAAATTGTCACGAAAGGAGAGACTGGAAGGGCTGACTCATTAGGGGGAGAGCAAGTGGGAGTAAGGAGTAAGACGTATATAAACTTATATGTGACAGACTGACTTGATTTGTAAACGTTCACTTGAAGCTCAATAAAAGTTAATAAAAAAAAGAAGAAAAAAGGGCCAAAAACAAAGAACTATCCCTATAACTTGAAAAAATAGAAAGAGCAACAAAAGAAACCCTCAGACACTAGAAGAAAACAAATAATAAAAATTAGAGCAGAAACGAAAAGAAATAGAAAACAGAAAAACAATTGAAAGAATTAACAAAACCAAAAGCTGGTTCTTTGAAAAAATCAAAACAATTGATAAACCACTAGCCAAACTGACAAAAGAAAAACAGAGGGCCAAGCAAATAACCCAAATAAGAAATGAGATAGGTGATATTACAACAGACCCAACTAAAATTAAGAGAATAATATCAGATTACTCTGAACAATTGTACTCTAACAAACTTGAAAACCTAGAAGAAATGGATGAATTCCTAGAAACACACTACCCACCTAAGCTAACACAAACAGAGGTAGAACAACTAAATAGACTCCTAACAAAAGAAGAGATTGAAAAGGTAATCAAAAAAACTCCCAACAAAAAAAGCCCTGGCCGGATGGCCTCACTGTAAAATTCTACCAAACTTTCAGAGAAGAGTTAACACCACTACTACTAAAGGTATTTCAGAACATAGAAAAGGTTAGAATACTTCCAAATTCATTCTATGAAGCCAGCATATCCCTCATACCAAAAGCAGGTAAAGACATCAAAAAAAAAAGAAAAGAAAAATTATAGACCTCTAGCCCTCATGAACTTAAAGGCAAAAATCCTCAATAAAATTCTAGCCAGTAGAATTCAATGACATATCCAAAAAATAATTTGCCTTGATCAAATGGGATTCATACCAGGTATGCAGGTATGGTTCAACATTAGAAGAAAAATTAATGTAATCCATCACATAAATAAAACAAAAAACAAGAATCACATGATTTTATCAATTGATGCAGAAAAGGCATTTGACAAAGTTCAACACTCATGCATGATGAAAACTCAGCAAAATAGGAATAGAAGGAAAATTCCTCAACATAATAAAGGGCATTTATACAAATAGTCAACATCATCCTAAGTGGAGAGAGCCTGAAAGCACTCCCCTTGAGATCGGGAACCACACAAGGATGCCCTTTATCACTGCTCTTATTCAATGCAAAAAAAAAAAAAAACTTTTTTTTTATTCAATGTTGTGCTGGAAGTCCTAGCCAGAGCAATTAGGCTAGACAAAGAAATAAAGGCCATCCAGATTGGCATGAAAGAAGAAAATTATTTCTATTTGCAGAGGACATGATCTTATGCACAGAAAACCCTAAGGAACCCTCAAGAAAACTACTGAAACTAATAGAAGAGTTCAGCAGAGTATCAGGATACAAGACAAACACAAAAATCAGTTGGATTCCTCTACACCAACAAAACGAACATCGAAAAGGAAATCACCAAATCAATACCATTTACAGTAGCCCTCAAGAAGATAAAATACTTAGGAAGAAATCTTACCAGAGATGAAAAAGAATTATACAAAGAAAACCACAAAACACTGCTGAAAGAAACCAAAAGAGACATACATAAGTGGAAAAACACCTTGCTCATGGATAGGAAGACTTAACATTATAAAAATGTCTATTCTACTAAAAGCTATCTATAGATTTAATGCAATTCAGATCCAAATTCCAACATTTTTTAATGAGATGGAGAAACAAATCACCAACTTCATATGGAAGGGAAAGAGGCCCCAGATAAGTAAAGCGTTACTGAAAAAGAATAAAGTGGGAGGCCTTACCCTACCTGATTTTAGAACCTATTATACCATCCCAGTAGTCAAAACAGTCTGGTACTGGTACAACAAAAGATACATAGACCAATGGAACAGAATTGAGAATCCAGACATAAATCCATCCACATATGAGCAGCTGATATTTGACAAAGGCCCCAAAACAGTTAAAAGGGGAGGAGACAGTCTTTTTAACAAATGGTGCTGGCATAACTGGATATCCATCTGCAAAAAAAAGAAACAAGACCCAAACCTCACTCAATGCATAAAAATGAGCTCAAAATGGATCACAGACCTAAATATAAAATCTAAAACAAGAAAGATCATGAAAGAAAAAATAGGGACAATGTTAGCAGCTCTAATACATAGCATAAACACTATACAAAACGTTACTAACAATGCAGAAGAAAAACTAGATAACTGGGAGCTCCTAAAAATCAAACACCTATGCTCATCCAAAGACGTCACCAAAAAAGTAAAAAGATTATCTATGGACTGGGAAAAAGTTTTTACCTATTCCACTTCCGATCACTGCCTGATCTCTAAAATCTACATGATACAACAAAAACTCAACTACAAAAAGACCAAATAACCAAAATTAAAAAATGGACAAAAGATATAAATAGACACTTCACTAAAGAAGACATTAAGGTAGCTAACAGATACATGAGGAAATGCTCAAGATCATTAGCCATTAGAGAAATGCAAATGAAAACTACAATGAGATTTCACCCCACTCCGACAAGGCTGGCATTAATCCAAAAGCAAAAAAACAATAAATTTTGGAGAGGCTTTGGAGAGATTGGAACACTTACACACTGCTGATGGGAAAGTAAAATGGTACAGCCACTTTGGAAATCGATTCGGCGCTTCCTTAAAAACCTAGAAATAGAACTACCATGTTGTTGTTTTTGTTAGGTGGCCTGAAGTCAGTTCCGACTCATTGCAACCCTATGCACAACAGAACGAAACACTGCCTGGTCTTGAGCCATCCTTACAATCGTTATGCTTGAGCTTATTGCTGCAGCCACCGTGTCAATCCACCTCATTGAGGGTCTTCCTTTTTTCCGCTGACCCTGTACTCTGCCAAGCATGATGTCCTTCTCCAGGGACTGATCCCTCCTGACAACATGTCCAAGGTATGTAAGACGCAGTCTCGCCATCCTTGCTTCCAAGGAGCATTCTGGTTGTACTTCTTCTAAGACAGATTTATTCCTTCTTTTGGCAGTCCACGGTATATTCGATATTCTTCACCAACACCACAATTCAAAGGCGACAATTCTTCTTCAGTCTTCCTTATTCATTGTCCAGCTTTCACATGCATATGATGCGATTGAAAATACCACAGCTTCGGTCAGGCGACCTTAGTCTTCAAGGTGACATCTTTGCTCTTCAACACTTTAAAGAGGTCCTTTGCAGCAGATTTACCCAATGCGATGTGTCTTAATTTCTTGACTGCTGCTTCCATGGCTGTTGATTGTGGATCCAAGTAAAATGAAATCCTTGACAACTTCAATCTTTTCCCCATTTATCATGATGTTGTTCATTGGTCCAGTTGTGAGGATTTTTGTTTTCTTTATGTTGAGGCGCAATGCATATTGAAGGCTGCAGTCTTTGATCTTCATTAGTAAGTGCTTCAAGTCCTCTTCATTTTCAGCAAGCAAGGTTGTGTCATCTCCATAAAGCAGGTTGTTAATGAGTCTTCCTCCAATCCTGATGCCCCGTTCTTCTTCATATAGTCCAGCTTCTCAGATTATTTGTTTAGCATACAGATTAAATAGGTATGGTGAAAGAATACAACCCTGACGCACACCTTTCCTGACATTAAACCAATCAGTATCCCCTTGTTCTGTCTGAACAACTGCCTCTCGATCTAAGTAAAGGTTCCTCATGAGCACAGTTAAGTTTCTGGAATTCCCGTTCTTCCCAATGTTATCCATAATTTGTTATGATCCACACAGTCGAATGCCTTTGCATAGTCAATAAAACACAGGTAAACTTCCTTCTGTTATTCTCTGCTTTAAGCCAGGATCCATCTGACATCAGCAATGATATCCCTGGTTCCACGTCCTCTTCTGAAACCAGCCTGAATTTCTGGCAGCTGCCTGTCAATATACTGCTGCAGCCTTTTTTGAATGATCTTCAGCAAAATTTTACTTGTGTGTGATATTAGTGATATTGTTCTATAATTTCTACATTTGGTTGGATCACCTTTCTTGGGAATAGGCATAAATATGGATCTCTTCCAGTCAGTTGGCCAGGAAGCCATCTTCCATATTTCTTGGCATAGACGAGTTAACACCTCCAGCGCTGCATCTGTTTGTTGAAACATCTCAAGTGATATTCCAGCAATTCCTGGAGCCTTGTTTTCAGCCAATGCCTTCAGAGCAGCTAGGACTTTTTCCTTCAGTACCATCAGTTCCTGATCATATGACACCTCTTGAAATAGTTGAACATAGACTAATTCTTTTTTGTATAACGACTCTGTGTATTCCTTCCATCTTCTTTTGATACTTCCTGCGTCATTTAATATTTTCCCAATCGAGTCCTTCCGTATTGCAACTCAAGGCTTGAATTTTTTCTTCTGTTCTTTCTGCTTGAGAAATGCCGAGCACGTTCTTCCCTTTTGGTTTTCCATCTCCAGCTCTTTGCACATGTCATTATAATACTTTACTTTGTCTTCTCGAGAGGCCCTTTGAAATCTTCTGTTCAGTTCTTTTACTTCATCAATTCTTCCTTTTGCTTTAGCTGCTCGACATTTGAGAGCAAGTTTCAGAGTCTCCTCTGACATCCACCTTGGTCTTTTCTTTCTTTCCTGTCTTTTAAATGACCTCTTACTTTCTTCATGTATGATGTCCTTGATGTTATTCCACAACTCATCTGATCTGCAGTCACTAGTGTTCAATGCATCAAATCTGTCCTTCAGATGGTCTCTAAATTCAGGTGGGGTATACTCAAGGTCATATTTTGGCTCTCATGGACTTGCTCCGATTTTCTTCCGTTGCAGCATGAACTTGCAGAACTAGCATATGATCCAGCAATCCCACTCCTTGGAATATATACTAGGGAAATAAGAGCCTTAACATGAACAGATATATGCACACCCATGTTCATTGCAGCACTGTTTACAACAGCAAAAAGATGGAAGCAACCAAGGCGCAATCAATGGATGAATGAATAAATAAATTATGGTATATTTACATAATGGAATACTATATATCAATAAAGGACAGTGATGAATCTGTGAAACATTTCATAACATGGAGGAATCTGAAAGGAATTATGCTGAGTGAAATTAGTCAGTTGCAAAAGGACAAATATTGTATATGACTGCGATTATAAGAACTTCAGAAGTAGTTTAAACAGAGAAGAAAATATTCTTTGACTGTTACAAGAGGGGAGAGGGAGGGATGGTGAGAGAGAAGTATTTACTAATTAGTAGATAAGAACTACCTTAGGTGATGGGAAAGACAACACACAATACAGGCAAGGTCAGCACAACTGGACTAAACCAAAAGGGAAGAGTTTCCTGAATAAACTGAATGCTTCAAAGGTCAGCGTAGCAGGAGAAGGGGTTTGGGGAACATAGCTTCAGGGGACATCTAAGTCAACTGGCATAATAAAATCTATTAAGAAAACATTCTGCACCCCACTTTGGAGAGTGGCATCTGGGGTCTTAAACACTAGGAAGCAGCCATCTAAGATGCATCAATTAGTCTCAACCCACCTGGATCAAAGGAGAATGAAGAACACCAAGGACACAGGTTAATTACAAGTCCAAGAGACAGAAAGGGCCACATAAACTAGAGACTACATCAGCCTGAGACCAGAAGAACTAGATGGTGCCTGGCTACAACTGATGACTTCTGTGACAGGGAATACAACAGAGAATCCCTGAGGGAGCAGGAAAGCAGTGGGATACAGACCCCAGTTTCTCATAAAAAGACCAGACATAATGGTCTGACTGAGTCTAGGAGGATCCCAGTAGTCATGGCCCCCAGACCTTCTGTTGATCCAGGACTGGAAACATTCCCAAAGCTAACTCTTCAGACAGGGATTGGACTGGACAATGGGTTGGAGAGGGATGCTGGTGAGGAGTGAGCTTTTTGGATCACGTGGACACTTCAGACTATGTTGGTATCTCTTGCCTGGAGGGGATATGAAAGTGTAGAGGGGGTTAGAAGCTGGTGAAACGGACACACAAAGAAAGAGTGGAGAGAGGGAGTGGGCTGCCTCATTAGGGGGTGAGCAATTGGGAGTATGTAGCAAGGTGTATATAAGTTTTTGTGTGAGAGATGGACTTGATTTGTAAACTTTCACTTAAAGCACAATAAAAATAAAAAAAAAGAGAGATGAGATAAGATTGGTGATATTCCAACAGACCAACTGAAATTAAAAGAATCATATTGGATTATGATGACAAATTTTACTCTAACAAATTTGAAAACCTAGAAGAAATGGATGAATTCCTAGAAACACACTACCCACCTAAACTAACACAAACAGAGATAGAACAACCAAATAGACCCATAACAAAAGAAGAGATTGAAAAGGTAATCGAAAAAAATCCCAGCAAGGAAAAGCCCTGGTCCAGATGGCTTCAGTGCAGAATTCTACCAAACTTTCAGAGAAGAGTTAACACCAGTACTACTACAGATATTTCAGAGCATAGAAAAGGACAGAACTCTCCCAAACTCATTCTATGAAGCCAATATATCCCTGATATCTAAACCAGGTAAAGAACCCACAAAAAAGAAAATTAGAGACCTCTTTCCCTCATGAATTTAAACGCAAAAATCCTCAACAAAATTCTAGCCAATAGAATGCAACAACATTTCAAAAAAAATAATTTACCGCGACCAAGTGAGATTCATACCAGGTATGCAATGATGGTTCCACGTTAGAAGAACAATTAATGTAATCCATCATATAAATAAGACAAAAGACAAGAATCACATGATATTATCAGTTGATGCAGAAAAGGCATTTGACAAAGTTCAACACCCATTCATGATAAAAACACTCAGCAAAATAGGAATAGAAGGAAAATCCCTCAATATAATAAAGGACATTTGCACAAAGCCAATAGCCAACATCATCCTAAATGGAGAGAGCCTGAAAACATTCCCCTTGAGATTGGGAACTAGACAAGGATGCCCTTTTTCACCACTCTTATTCAACTTTGTGCTAGACTTCCTAGTCAGAGTGTTTAGAAAAGATAAAGAAATAAATTGCATCTAGATTGGCAAGGAAGAAGAAAAGTATCTCTATTTACAGATAACATCATCTTATACACAGAAAACCCTAAGGAATCCTCCAGAAAACTACTGAAACTAATAGAAGAGTTCAGCAGAGATCAGGATACAAGAGAAACATACAAAAATCAGTTGGATTCCTCTATACTAACAAAAAGAACATCAAAGAGGAAATCACCAAACCAATACCATTTACAGTAGCCCCCAAGAAGATAAGATACTTAGGAATAAATCTTACCAGAGACGTAAAAGGCCTATGCAAAGACAATTACAAAACACTACTGCAAGAAACCAAAAGAGACCTACATAAGTGGAAGAACATACCTTGTTCATGGATACGAAGACTTAACATTGTAAAATGTCTATCCTACCAAAAGCGATCTATAGACACAATGCAATTCTGATCCAAATTCCAATGACATTTTTTAATGAGATGGAGAAACAAATTACCAACTTCCATTACTGAAAAAGAAGAACAAAGTGGGAGGCCTCACTCTACCTGATTTTAGAACCTATTATATACTCATGGCAGTGGGGTTTTATACTGCCACAGTAGTCAAAACTGCCTGGTAGTGGTACAACAACTGATACGTAGACCAATGGAAGGAATTGAGAATCCAAACATAAATCCATCCACATATGAGCAGTGATATTTGACAAAGACTGAAATTGAGTTAAACGGGGAAAAGGCAGTCTTTTTAACAAATGGTGCTCGCATAACTGGATATGCATCTGCAATAAAATGAAACAAGGCCCATACTTCACACCATGCACAAAAATGAACTCAGAATGAATCAAATGCCTAAATATTAAATCTAAAACAAGAAAGATCATGGAAGAAAAAATAGGGACAACGTTAGGAGACCTAGTACATGGCATAAACATTATACAAAACATTACTAATAATGCAGAAGAGAAACTAGATAACTGGGAACTCCTAAAAATCAAACACCTATGACCATTCAAAGGCTTCACCAAAAGAGTAAGAAGATTACCTACAGATTGGGAAAAAGGTTTTAGCTATGCCATTTCCGATCAGTGCCTGATCTCTAAAATCTACATGATACTGCAAAAATTCAACTACAAAAAGACAAATAACCCAATTAAAAAATGGGCAAAAGATATGAACAGGCACTTCACTAAAGAAGACTAGGTAGCTATCAGATATATGAGGAAATGCTCAGAATCTATTAGGCATTAAAAAAAAAAAGTGCAAATTAAAACTACAATGAGATCCCATCTCACTCCAACAAGGCTGGCATTAATCCAAAAAACACTAAAGAATAAATGTTGAAGAGGTTGTGGAGAGACTTGAACACTTATACACTGCTGGTGGGAATGTAAAATGGTACAACCACTTTGGAAATTGATTTGGCACTTCCTTAAAATGCTAGAAATAGAACTACCATATGATCCAGCAATCCCTCTCTTTGGCATATGCACACCCATGTTCATTGCAGCACTGTTTACGATAGCAAAAAGATGGAAGCAACCAAGGTGCCCATCAATGGATGAATGGATAAATAAATTATGATATATTCACACAATGGAATACTACGCATCAATAAAGAACAGTGATGAATCTGTGGAACATTTCATAACAGGGAGGAATCTGGAAGGCATTTTGCTGAGTGAAATTAGTCAGTTGCAAAAGGACAAATATTGTATAAGACCACCATTATAAGAACTCAAGAAATAGTTTAAACAGAGAAGAGAATATTCTTTGATGGTACGATTTTGGGCAAATTAGGTTGGAGAGATTGATGGGGCAGACCAATTGCAGCCCTATAGGCTATTATAAGGACCTTGAGTTTTATTCAGATTATGTTGGAAATCCATTGGAGGATTTGAACAGGACTGTGATGTCATCTGGTTTATATTTTAGAGAGATTACTCTGACTACTCCGGAACTGACCATAGTGGGGCAAATGTGGATGTCTGGATGCCATTCAGTGGTTCAGGCAAGAAGGCGAGTGATGGTGGTGACTTGAACAATGAAAATGATAAAGGCATATTTTGAAGGATGGGCCAGCAGAGTTTGCAATGGATTGGAGGTGACAGTGTGGGCAAAATAGAGCAGGGGTTGGAAAACTACTGCCTGCAGGCGAAGTCCAGTTCACCTCCTGTTTTTTAAATAATGCTTTTATGCTAGACAGCCATGCTCACTCGTTTGCTATTATCTATGGATGCTTTCCTGCTACAATAAGCAGAGCTGAGTAGTTGTGACAAAGACCATATGCCTCATACAGCCTAAAATATTTACTCTCTGGCCCTTTACAGAAAATTCACTGACCCCTGAAATGGAGTAATCAAGAATGGCTCTTATGTTTTTGGCCTGAGCAGCTGTGAATGATTGCACCTTATGTTAGGATGGTGAGGCCCACAGCGAGGGCACCTTGCAGAGAGAATTCAAAGCTTGATTTTTGCACAATGTACATTTCAGATGATTATTCAACACCCAGTCAAAGATGTAGAGTAGGCAGTTAGAAGTAGAGTCCGGGGATTAGGGGAAAAGTCAGGACTGGAGATAAAAATGTGGGAGTCATCAGCATATTGGAGGAATGTAGTGATTGGACTCTATGAGATGACTGAGGGGCAAAACCCACTGCAGTAAGTTGATGTCAACTCACAGCGACCCTGTAGGACAGAGTAGAACTTCCCCATAGGGTTTCCAAGGCTGTAAACCTTTATGGAAGGAGACTGCTACATCTTTCTCCTGCAGAGTGACTGGTGGGTTCGAATTGCCAACCTTTTGGTTAGCAACTGAATGCTTTAACCACTGCACCATCAGGGCTCCTTTGACTCAGGGCAGAGGTTCCCAAACTTTTGTTTTGGGTTCACGAAACCCCTAGTATCTCAGTAATTTTTTTTTTTACAGAACTCTTATGTCACAAGAAATACTTAACAATTCTGTTCATTAAGTAGTTAAGTCCAGACAGCTTAATATTTAAATTCTAACAATGTGTTAGTCATTTGAAAAAGTAATACACATAAATAAATAGGAAGACAAAAAAAATTGTATTGCATTTTGAAATAGCTACAATTACTTACTAATGAGATGCATGCACCTGTTGGGTACTGCATGACTTCTCAAACCTTGGAATTGAATTTAATACTGCCATCACATTTCCTTTTTCACATTGGTTTTCATGTAGTATTTTTTTTTACCATAGCAGCTCCCAAAATCTCAGTTTCACAAAGATATGATCTCATCAAAAGTAGCTATGAACTACCTAAAGCTAGTAGTTTGTGTGATGTCTGACATATGTTGAGAATTGCCAGATTTCCTTCAAATTATTTAAATATCCCATGGTGCCCCCTGTGAGTTTGTGCAGAACACCTTGGTAGATAGTTTGGGAACCTCAGGCTTAGAGGATAAGTGTGAATTAAAAAAAAAAAACACAGATTAAATCCGAGAACCTCTGAACCACTTCATCTCTAAGAAAAGAGAAAAACTTTCAAGAAGAGAAGGCTGAGATGAAACAGCCAGTGAGACAGAAGGAAAAGCAAGAAGTATTCTGAAATTCAAGTTAAAAAAAAATAAAACATCTCAAGAGGTGACCAATTTTGGGAAAAGAGTAAGATAAAGTGTGAGGCCACTGGCTTCAGCCACATGGTTGTGACTGGTGAATGTGACGTAAGCATTTTCAGTGGTGTGAGACAGATAAGGGGCTAATTCCCAAGGGTAAGGTCCAGAAACTAAGCAGTAGAGAAATTCAATGAGCATGTTTCTACAAGCTGGAGAGATCTGTGCAGGCACTAGGAAGAACATGGGACTGGCTGTTAGTCTTTGAGGATGCATAGGATTGGGATAGCCAGGTAAGAGAAGGGAGTGCATTTCAGGAGGGAAGGACAGCAAGAGCAAAGGTGTGTAGGCAGGAGAGAGCCTGGTGTGGTTGGAAAAGAGTGAGAAGAATAAGCAGTTGGAGCAGAGGATTTGGGCAAGAGAAGAATGGAGACACAAAGTCCTGAATGTGGTCATCCTGGAGTGAGTGAGCTCTGGGTTGAGGAAGTGGTTGTGAAGCAAGAGAACTTCAAACGTACTCTATGCCTAATCCATACAGTCATGAAGCAGGATATTTTGACGTGACCTTGTCTCTTCCCTGGTAAGTATTGGAGTCAACTGGTTTATCCAGTTCTCTGCCGGGCCCAGAGTGATGACTTAAAATTCCAGTCACTCCTCCCATGAACCAAGAGCAGGCCAGAGAGAAGACTGTTGGTATTCTCAAAAGATAGTCCTGGAAACATTTAAGAATTCTTAGATATGAGTTCATCCATAAAATTATCATAAATAGAGAAGGAGGGAACCATAAAGTCACTGGAAATTCTGCTTCTTAGAATTGTCCAGATTCCCTCACTACATGCCCATGTAAATAATGCACCCACACACATAAAGCACGCAACATAGTGCACTATTGAAAATGGGAGATTGTGCATTTGGCAAAAAAAAAAAAGTATAACGCACGTGTTATTTGCATAAAAATACAGTACTGTAACTCACTGGCTTTCAGGGTGACTCGCAAATGGACACTACCTGTTCTGCTAAATTTAGAGTGCCAGTGGTTTCCTGCACACTGTGCGTGACTCCAGGAGTGAGGCGTACTGAGTATGTCCTCTATCCAGGATAGAAGGTGAAAGGTCTCAGCCACTGGAAAGAGAGTTGTTGCCTTCACTCTCCTCTCAATGTTGCTCTTGCTAGGACCCGATGAAGGTCACCTTTGCCCATGTCTCTTGTGTAAATGATCCTGGGGACTCCTTAATACTGTCTAACTCTTTAAATTTCTCTTCTATGGCCCTACTTTCATAAGTTGAGAAAAGAGCTCAGCAAATTTAGGGACCTCTATCCAAATTTTGGAAACCCTGGTAGCATAGTGGTTAAGAGCTACGGCTGCTAACCAAAAGTCGGCAGTTCGAATCCACCAGGCGCTCCTTTGAAACCATTTGGGGCAGTTCTACTCTGTCCTATAGGGCCGCTGTGAGTTGGAATCAACACGACGGCAATGGGTTTCGGTTTTTTGGTATCCAAATTGTATTTGTTTAATAATGACTACATTTGTTCATTCAATCACTCACTCAGCAAGCATTTATCAACGAATGTCAGTTAGAGATCACAGGACTTCAGTGATCAGCTTGTCCAACCTCCTCCTTTTATAAATTCAAAGCAGGTAATGATTTGCTTGGCATCACACTGGGGATAGAACACGGGTCTCTGCATCCAAATTTATGCTCCCTCTGTTGCCTTGAGGGGTTCAGCTGAGCTGCCTTTCATCCCAACTGTTATTTCTGTTCTCAAGTCACTAGCCTGTGACTCTATATAAGGTGAAATACCCTTGCTGCGTACCTTCCCTTGTTGTATCTTAACTAACCCACTGCCATCTTAGAGGCCACTAAAGGATGGCCATCATGAGTTCAGAGCCCAGTTTAACAGTTGCAGTCTCTATGCAGCATCTAACTCATTCTTCCTCTCCCATTATAACTCCCTCTTCTTCATGTCCATTGTCCTCCATCTTTGTTGAGAAGCCTGCCTACTGCCACCACTCCCCAGGAGAATGTCTTTGCTCACGCCGAGGATGTACCCCTGATGCTTGCAAAACTTCCTACACTCAGTTAACCCAAGCACAGTTGAATTCTGTGCAGTGGGCAGGATGAATAGCCTCCTTTCAAACTCTTTATTTACTTTCTGTCATTTATTTCTTCATTCAAATATTTATTAAGCACCTACCATGTGTCAAGCACTATGCTTAGCACTAGGAAGATAGAACAGTTCAGTGTTTAAGAGCACTACTTCTGGAGCCAGATAACCTGGATTCAAATCCTAGCTCCATTATTTACTAGCCATATTGGGAGAATAATTTAGCTGATTTGTGTCTCAGTTTCCTCATCTGTAAAAGGCGAGAAATAATAAAAACAACAGTCAACTTACAGAATTTTGGTGAGGATTAAATGAATTGTGTGTGTGTGGATATATATATGGAAACCCTGGTGGTGTAGCGGTTAAGTACTACAGCTGCTAACCAAGAGGTTGGCAGTTCGAATCTGCCAGGCACTCCTTGGAAACTCTATCAGGCAGTTCTACTCTGTCCTATAGGGTTGCCATGAGTTGGAATTGACTCGATGGTAGTGGGTATATATGTATGTGTGTGTGTGTGTGTGTGTATATATATATATACACACATATATACATAACGCCCTAAGAACAGTTCCTGGCATACAGTAAGCACTCAATAAGTGGTAGTTAATGTTATTAATAGAAATTTAGCAGTGAACAAGATAGACATGATCCCTGTCCTCATAGAATACATCATCTGTCAAATATTGGGAAACCATTTGTCACTTGAATCTCTAAGACACTCTGGTTCTTCCCAGAGTTTTATTCAATCTAAACCAAAAGCCAGAAAAACAAAATAGTTTTGTAAATATCTCTCTTCCAACCATAGAGGCTTAAATCCAGGTCAAGGAAACTGTATTAGTCTGAGTTCCATCAGGAAATAAATGGGACTAAAGATAGGCAATTGAGGGGAATTTAATAAAGGGCTATTTCCAAAGGTATATGCAGGGCTTCGGAAATGGTTCAGAGATGGTGCTGTTCCTTGAGGTTAGCAACAGAGGGGAGCAGTTATCATCCCTAGATCTGAGGGGAGGAGAAAAGGAAGAAGATAAGGAACCAGGAAAAGTATGAGATGCCAACATGCAGGAGTTACAGCCTTGGATCAAGGGTATGGCCAACCCATGATGACCAGAAAGAAATGGAATCAAAGAATACATACAGTGATGGTTAAGGTTATGTGTCAACTTAGCTGGCCCATGATTCTCTGTAGTTTGACAGTTATGGAATGATATAGTTTGGCAGTTATGTAACTACATAGTAATCCTCCATTTTGTGATATAATGTAATCACCTCCATGATGTGATCTGATGTGATCAACCATTCAGTTGTAAGGGGAGATTCCTTCAGGGTCTGGCTGCATCCAATATATATGGGCGTTCTGGCAAAGCTATCTGGCTTTTGTTCCCTCTGGATCCAGGATCTGGCTTGTCATCATCTGATCCTGGTTCTAGGGACTTGAGCCACCAGCCTGCTATATTACCTACTGATCCTGGATTTGCCAGTGTCTGCAGCTACATGAATCTGGAGAAGCCTCCAGACTGATGCCTGACCCACAGACTTGGGACTTGCCCACCTTTACAACCACATGTCTGTAAGTTTGTCTTATTGTGGGGACTTGCGTGTTCCTGTGATACTGGAAGCTTTCTGGTATTTCAATGTCAACAAGGTCACATTTGGTGGACAGATTTCAATGGAGCTTCCAGACTAAGACAGATCAGGAAGGACTTAGCAGTCTACTCCTGAAAAAAATTGTCCAGTGAAAACCTTATGAGTAGCAGCAGAACATAGTCTGATATAATGCAAGAATATGAACCCCTAAGGTTGGAAGGCACTCAAAATACGACTGGGGAAGAGCTGCCTCCATAAAATAGAGATGACCTTAATGAAGTGTCAAGCTTCTGGGACATACATTTGCTGATATGGCATGACTCAAAATGAGAAGAAACAGCTGCAAACATCCATTAATAATTTGTACATGGAATGTATGAAGTATGAATCTAGGAAAATTGAAAGTCATCAAAAATGAAGACAAAAAGATCAATGTCCTAGGCATTAGTGAGCTGAAATAGACTAAACCCCAAAAACCCACTACGGTCGAGTCAATTCCGACTCAATCATATGGTCTACCACAACAAACTAAAGAGGAATGGCATCGCATATATTATCAAAAAGAAAGTTTCAAGACCTATCGTAAAGTACAACGCTGTCACTGATAGTATAATATCCATACGCCTACAAGAAAGACCAGTTAATACAACTGCTATTCAAATTTACGCACCAAACACTATGGCCAAAGACAAAGAAATTGAAGATTTTTTTAACAACTTATGCAGTCTGAAATTGATCAAACATGCAATCAAGATGCATCGATAATTACTGGAGATTGGAATTCAAAAGTTGGAAACAAAGAAGAAGGATTAGTAGTTGTAAAATATGACCTTGGAGATAGAAATGACACTGGAGAGCACATGATAGAATTTTGCAAAACCAACGACTTCTTCATTGCAAATGCCTTTTTCAACAACATAAATAGCAAGTATACATGTGGACCTCCCCTGACGCAAACACAGGAACCAAACCAACTATATATTTGGAAAGAGATGAAGGAAAATCTCAGCATCATCAGTCAGAACAATTGCTCAGATACAAGTTCAAACTGAAGCTAAAGAAAATTAGAACAAATCCAGAAGAGCCAAAGCATAACCTTGAGTATATCCCACCTGAATTTAGAGACCATCTCAAGAATAGATGTGACGCATTGTACACTAATGACCGAAGACCAGATGAGTTCTGGAATGACATCAAGGACATCATACATGAAGAAAGCAAGAGGTCATTAAAAAGACAGGAAAGAAAGAAAAGGCCAAAATGGATGTCAGAAGAGACTCTGAACTTAGAGTAGGTAAAGTGAAAGGAAGGAATAATGAAGTAAAAGAGCTGAACAGAAGATTTCAAAGGGGGGCTAGAGAAGACAAAGTAAAGTATTCTAATAAAATGTGCAAAGACCTGGAGGTGGAAAATCAAAAGGGAATAACATAGCATTTCTCAAGCTGAAAGAACTGAAGAAAAAATTCAAGCCTCAAGTTGCAATACTTAAGAATTCTACAGGGAAAGTATTAAAGGACACAGGAAGCATCAAAAGAAGATGGAAGGAATACACAGAGTCACTGTACCAAAAATAATTTGTCAACGTTTAACCATTTCAAGAGGTAGCATATGGCCAAGAACCAACTGTACTGGAGGAAGAAGCCCAAGCTACACTGAAGGCACTGGCAAAAAACAAGCCTTCAGGAATTGACAGAATACCAGTTGAGATGTTTCCACAAATGGACGCAGCACTGGAGGTGCTCACTCGTTTATGCCAAGAAATTTGGAAGACACCTACTTCATCAAACGACTGGAAGAGATCCATATTTGTGTCCAATCCAAAGAAAGGTGATACAACAGAATACAGAAATTGTACTACACACAAGTAAAATTTTGCTGACGATAATTCAAAAGCCGGTTGCAGCATTACATCAACAGGGAACTGCCAGAAATTAAAGCCAGATTCAGAAGAGGACACGGAGCCAGGGATATCACTGCTAATGTTAGATGGATCCTGGCTGAAAACAGAGAATACCAGAAAGATATTTACCTGTGTTTTATTGACTATGCAAAGTCATTCGACTGTGTGGATCATAACAAATTATGGATAACACTGCCAAGAATGGCAATTCCAGAACACTTAATTGTGGTCATGAGGAAACTGTGCATGGACCAAGAGGCAGTTGTTCGAACACAACAAGAGGATACTGTATAGTTTGAAGTCACGAAAGGTGTGTGTCAGGGTTGTGTCCTTTCACCATATTTACTTGATCTGTATGCCAAGCAAATAATCCAAGAAGCTGGACTATATGAAGAAGAACATGGCATCAGGATCAGAAGAAGATTCATTAACAAGCTGTGACGTGCAGATGACACAACCTTGCTTGCTGAAAGTGAAGAGGACTTGAAGCACGTACTGATGAAGATCAAAGACCTTGTAACTCTCTGACTTCCATTATGTTTCTGGGTTAAAACCCCAGTAGTCTGACTGTCCATTTCATGTGCAAACAGGAAAAAAAAATGATTTATTTTACTTTAGGAGATCTAGAGGGGAGTTTCCCGGAGAGTAGTCTTGACTTTGTCAAAGGCTAACTCTGTAAAGACCTCCTAAGGCACAGATTCAGGGATATTATTTTTAGTCATGTCATAGAGGGGGGCAGCTAGTTCAGAAAAGTTGGAAATTCACTGCCTGGAATATCCTATACATCTTAGGAAACCTCTAGGTTATCTTTTGTTAATAGACCATAATTCTATCTGCCGAGAAGGCTATGCCTTCCTGGAATATATTGTGGTGGTATAGTGGTTAAATGTTGCAGCTGCTAACTAAAGCCTTAACAGTTCAAATCTCCCAGGCACTCCTTGGAAACTCTATGGGGCAGTTCTACTCTGTCCTATAGGGTCGCTTGAATTAGAATCAACTCAACGGCAATGGGTTGGGTTGTTGTTTGGTAGTGAATCTGGGTCTGACAAAATTGTAGTTTATTCTTATAAGCTTTGTATTCTTTTTTATAGCAAAGTTTCAAGAAATAGTGTTCTCTTGATAAAAGGTTAGATCAAGTGAATGTAAGAGCAAGTCTTATTAGATCATGGTAGAAGAACAGGGAAATTGTAAGTATCGAATATTATGGTTGAGAACCTGAGACAAGGATGAGGGGGCTTAGGTGAAGCCTTGTGGCATCATGGTCCAGCTATATTGTTGTCTTTTCCATGTAAAATCAAAAGGCATTTGGAGTCAGAATGTAAGGAAATACTGAAGAAGGCCGAACAGAAATCTACTACTCTGATATGTGTTGAATTTGGAGATATAGATGCCAGGGAAATGTGGGCACACTATATGATTTATAGTGCCTAAGGCTTTTTTTTTTTAAGGCTTGTATAAAGCAGTACCAATGTCCATTAGACTTTTACCCAGAGGACGGGAATGTTGCAGAGACTGGTACAAGGAATGGGTAAGTACTTTGCTATGAAATCTGCAGCAATGGATCATAGTCCCTCTGGTGCTTTGGGTCTTAGAATTTAATGGGGTGATTAAAGCAGAGACATTGTGGGACCTATATTGACTCATAAGCCTTCTATATTCTTTCTTTTTCCCACATCTGTAGATAGTGTCACACAGAGGACAGGGGGTGACACTACTGAGGAAGTAAATCACCAAATTGAGGTGATTCCAAAGAAAAGAGAATTGGTGGCACAAGAATGCAGAGTAGTCAAGGGAAGCCACCATAAGCCATCATATTGGGTTGTTCAAGTCTAGGAGATCGAGAAAAAGACCTTCAAGTGTGCACATAATAGTAGCTCCTCATTGAGCCAAAGATTCCATCCTAATAGGTTGGGGTAGGGGTAGGGGGTGGAAGGACTGAGGAGAAAGGCATGTCGGAATGTTAAAAGGGTCCTGAGGAAACAGGCCAGAAATGGTGTTATATATTTGGAAGTCATTTTGATTCTCTCAAGATATTTAAGCTATAAGGTCATAAGTTTGTGGTATGAGTTTTCTGTTTATTTATCATGCTAGCCTCAAAAGTGAACAGAAGGAATGACGAAGTAAAAGAGCTGAACAGAAGATTTCAAAGGGCTGCTCGGGAAGACAAAATAAAGTATCATAGTGACACGTGAAAAGACCTAGAGTTAGAAAACCAAAAGGGAAGAACACGCTTGGCATTTCCCAAACTGAAAGAACCGAAAAAAAAATTTAAGCCTCAAGTTGCAATAGTGAAGGATTCAATGGGCAAAATACTGAACGATGCAGGAAGCATCAAAAGAAGATGGAAGGAATACACAGAATTACTGTACAAAAAAAAATTGGTCAAGCAATTGAGAGATTTTAACAAATGGACGCGGTGCTGGAAGTGCTCACTCCTCTGTGCCAGGAAATTTGGAAGACTCTTACCTAGCCAACCAAATGGAAGAAATCCATATTTATGCCTATTCCAAAGAAATGTGATCGAACTGAATGCACAAATTATCGAATGATATCATTAATAACACACTCGAGTAAAATTCTGCTGAAGGTCATTCAAAAGCAGTTACAGCAGTAGATCAACAGGCAACTGCCAGAAATCAAAGCAGGATTAAGAAGAGGATGTGGCATGAGGGATATCATTGCTGATGTCAGATGGATCCTGGCTGAAAACAGAGAATACCAGAAAGATATTTACTTATATCTTCTATTGACTATGCAAAGGCATTCAACCGTGTGGATCATAAATTATGGATAACATTGCAAAGAATGGTAATTCCAGAACACTTAATTGTGCTCATGAGGAACCTGTGCATAGATCAAGAGGCAGTCTTTCGAACAGAACAAGGGGATACTGTGTGGTTTGAAGTCAGGAAAAGTGTGTGTCAGGGTTGTATCCTTTCATCATACTTATTCAAACTGCATGCTGAGCACGTAGTCATAGAACCTGGATTATATGAAGTAGAATGGGGCATCAGGATTGGAGGAAGACTGACTAACAACCTGCGTTGTGCAGGTGACACAACCTTGCTTGCTGAAAGTGAAGAGGACTTGAAGCACTGATGAAGATCAAAGACTATAGTATGGATTACAGTATGGATTCAGTATGGATTACACCTCAACATAAAGAAAACAACAATCCTTGAAACTAAACCAATAAGCAACATCATGATAAATGGAGAAAAGATTGAAGTTGTCAAGAATTTCATTTTATTTGGATACACAATCAACAGCCATGAGGCAGCAGTCAAGAAATCAAATGACAAATTGCTTTGGACAAATCTGCTGCAAAAGACCTCTTTAAAGTGTTAAAAAGCAACATGTCACTTTAAGGACTAAGATGCGCCTGACCCAAGCCACAGTGTTTTCACTCACTTCATATGAATGCAAAAGCTGGGCAAAGAATAAGGAAGACCAAAGAAGAATCGATGCCTTTGAATTATGACTTTGGCGACGAATGCTGGAAGACTGCCAAAAGAATGAACAAATCTGTCTTGGAAAAGGTACAGCCCAAATATTCCTTAGAAGTGAGGATGGTGAGACTTTGTCTCACATACTTTGGATATGTTGTCAGGAGAGTCCAGTCCCTGGACGACATCATGTTTTGTAAAGTGGAGGGTCAGTGAAGGTGAGGAAGACCCTCAATGAGATGGGTTGACAGTGGCTGCAACAATGGGCTCAAGCATAACAACAATCATGAGGATGGTGCAGGACTGAGCAGTGTTTCATTCTTTTGTACATAGGGTTGCTATGAGTCAGAATTGACTCGATGTCACCTAACAACAACAAGAGCCCCAGAGGGGCCATGGGAGTTCAATATTGTCTTTTTGGAAGTCCCACCACGATAGGAATTTAGTAGTTAGGGCTATAGTGGCTGAACATAATGCTCAGTGAGAGTCCGTTTGGATGTTGGGTAGATTTTGTTTCCCCATAGTAAAAAAGGTTTGAGACAGAAGGAAGAAAGATCTTGTTCTACCTTAGGACCAACGTCTAATTCTCCACTTGGCCAGAGAATCCTAAAAGACAAAAGGAAAATAGAAGCAGCAACTCAGTCAGGCAATAGGTTAACCCTTCCAAAAATCAAAGCCTGCAAGCTCCATGCTACTTGAAAGAAACTGTAGCACAGGGCTGGGAGCAGGACTTGCCTTTCCATCCAACAGCAGTCCCAAGAAGAGAGGACGCAAGGGTTCCTAGGTGCTCTGTTCTTGTTTGAAACCTCAGCAGGACCCAGGGCTGATCCAGACCCTATCCAAGTCACAGCATCAAACTATCAAGGAAAAAAAAAAGTTAAAATGACTCAAATAGAGGTTACAAGCTTTACTCAGCTCATGCTTATCAGGGAGGACCTCAAAATTAGTTAACTCCCTTAGTTGAAGCAGGATCGGAGTTGTCATAGGGCAAGAAGAAGGAGGGGTACGTGACTGTGGTCTTGTCCCAGGTTGCAGCTTTCTTCATCTGTAACTGCTGCAAAACTTGTAGATTTGTAGATTGAATGAATCACGGAGATAGGTTCGGTTTTCATACCTTTCTGGGGATCACTGGTGCCCTCTCATTTTGGCAGCAGATAGAATAGTTCTTTCACGAGTAAAAGAACTATTTTATCTTTGTAAGCCTTGTGGGTTGTCTGTTAGCTGGCTAACGTCAGTTAAGATTCAGGAGAGGGAGAAAAAAAGGGGTAAGAGAGAAGAGGGGAAAAATAGGAAAGAAAGCAAAGGTTTAAGCAAGGAAAACTGGGTCTATTTTAACTTTTTTACAATAGGAAGTGATAACCTGAGTTCATTTAGGGGCATGACACACTTAGGACATGACTACTTTAACCACTGTGTGATACTCAGGCTTGGATCTATCCCTTGCATCTAGTATCCCCTGGCAAGGTCCTCGGGTGGAGCAAGCGATCAGCGCTCAATCGTTAGCCTTGAAAACCCTAAGGAGCAGCTTTATCCTGCACACATGGGGTTGCTATGAGCTGGAATTGACTTGACAGCAACTAACAACAACAAGCCCCTGGCAATGGGCCTCCCAAATACAGCAAGGAAATGAAGTGCTCAAGAGCTTTATTGCTAAGAATCCTTTGGTTATTACAAAAAAAAAAAAATTCATTGCCATCGACCCTATAGGATAGGCTAGAAATGCCCCATAGGGTTCCCAAGGAGCAGCTGGTAGATTCAAACTGGCAACCTTTTGGTTAGCAGCTGAGCCTTTAACCTCTGCACCACCAGGGCTCCTAGGTCACTACAGTAGCAGCTAAAGCAAACCTCTAATGGGGGGTTTTCTATTACTGAAACTACACCCAACCAGGGAAGGGGAGGCAGAAAAACTGTTCAGGCAAATTTTCTGGAACAATGCATTCCTGGGCTCTGCCCAACCACACCCTTGCCCCACCCTAAAGCACTGGCTGCTCCTGAACATGGAATTTACACACAGGCCAGTGGCCAAGTTCAGAGCTGAAGAATACCTGTGTCTATGAGGAAGTGAACTACTCTAATCTTTTCCCCCTCCCCAGAGACTACAAACATGAAAGGCTCACAGTCTTACATTTCTCTACCCAGCAGGTATTAAGCAGCTACGAATACAAAAATGAATAACACAAAGATATGAATATAGAGCTAAGTTATTAAAACTGAGTTACTTAGTTTTACTCACATATTCCTTTCCTCAACAAGGTATGCTCCCAGAAGTGGCTAAATTCAGTATACATAGGACCTGAATAACAGGTCATTAAATAGTTGCCGTCAAGTTGACTCCAACTCATGACGACCCTATGTGTGTCAGAGTAGACCTGTGCTCCATATAGTGTTTTCAATGGCAGATTTTTCAAAAGTACATTGCTAGGCCTTTCTTCTGAGCTACCTCTGGGTGAACTTGAACCTCCAACCTTTCAGTTAGTGGCTGAGCCCAGTAATTGTCTGCACCACCTGACTCCATCAGGCCATTAAGAAGCTCAAAGTCATTGTCTTAGGCTGGGTTCTCTAGAGAATCAAAACCAGTGAAGCATATATATAAAATATATATATATATATATATATATATATATATATATATATATATATATATATATATATAATACATAGAGAGATTTATCTCAAGGAAATGGCTCATTCAGAGGCTGGAAAGTCCCCCAGTCCATGGGTCAGGCGTCAGGCATCAGGCTGGAGGCTTCTGCTGACTCATGTAGTTGCAGGAGCTGATAAACACAAGATCCACAGGTCAGATGGCAGGCTGCTGGCTCACGGCTACAAAGGCTGACAAATCCAAGATCAGCAAGTAAGACATCAGGCTGCTGGCCCAAGTCCCAAGAACTGGAGATCAGATGATGATGAGCCAAATGCAGGATCCAGAGCAGAATAAATGCCAGCTAGCTTTGCCAGAAAGTCCACATGTTTTGGATGCAGGCCACACCTCCAAGGAAACTCTCTTTCAACTGAAAGGCTACTCACAGCAGATCCCATCATGGAGGCGATCGGATTATGTCAAATTTCATCATGGAGATAATTACATCTTTATCCAACTACCAAACTGCATCATAACTGCCAAACCACTGAGAATCATGGACCAGCCAAACTGACACACATTCTTAATGATCACAGCCATGAAGTTTTGCATAGGGATGGGAGAGATCAAAAATAAGGGGGAGAGGCAAGGCCAAGATGGCAGAATAGGCAGATGCTTCAGGTGATCACTCTTACAACAAAGACCCGAAAAATCAAGTGAAACGATTATATTAATTATAAACTAGGAGCCCTGAACATCAAAGGTAAAGTCAGAAAACAGACTGAGCAGCAGGGGGAGGGAGAGTCAGTTTAGAAGCGGAGAGGAGTTACCAGACATGAATCCCTGGGATCCCTCAGGCACCATTCCTGGAAGCAGCTGCAGCAGGCTGGTAGTAGCATTCTCCCACAGTTTCCTCAGGGAGAAGCAGCCAGCCCCACAGCCTACTCACATCTCTGGACCCAGAAAGGAACAGTGCTCTCGCCAAAAGTTAAGTACTTGCATATATTTTACCACGTCCCTGGCCCCCAAGCCAGCTTCAGTGGCTGTAGATTTCCCTGGGCTTTAGATAGGCCCATTTGAGCGCCCTGAGCCATGCTCCCAGACTTGGAGAAGGAATAAATTCACAACAGGGGGAAAAGATAATTTGCCAGCTCCACTAACCTGGGGAGCTCAGGACAGAAGTGGCTCCTGTTGAGGTTTAAACAGTCTGTGGATTTTGAATAACTTTCCCCCCTGCATGGAACTATGTGGGCCTATTTCAGGAGAATAAGCTCTTGCTGTCAGGCTGCAACTGTTTAACCTGTGCAGCAGAGAGGTGGGTGTTTGATATTTGACACTGTTTTGCCTATTAAGCAGGGTCCTCGCATACCCGTATCAGGGGCATAAGGACTGGTGGCTCCACTCAGGACTTGCACCGAACTGCAACAGGGGTACAAGGATAACTGGTACCTCCCAGGCCTTACAATCAAAAGCATTGGGTGCCCATGGTCAAGCTGCAGAACCCATTCCCCTGTATGCTCTAGGGAACAAGGATGTGCTTTCCTCAGAGACACTTGGGGGATGGTTCTCAGCCCCCTGCCTTGTTCAGAGCATGACCTCCTGCTGCAACCAGATACCGGTACCTACACCAAACAACCCAGTCCCTCTAAGAATGTAGGACAGAGTCTGAACCACACACTTGATGACCAGCTACCTGGACACCTGAGCTGAATCCACACAAGAAAAGTGAATGGACTCCTGAATGATATATCTGATAACAGCTCTGGCCATCTGGTGACAGGATGTCAGAGCTCTGAAGGTGAAAATAATCAAGCTAGCTCACTCAAGCAACCCATCTGGGCATATCAAAACAAAATAAAGCAAGAAACTAGGATACAGTAAGCAAAAATTAAGATAAACTAATACAATAACTTATAGACGGCTCAGAGACAAAAGTCAATATTGAACCACATAAAGAAACAGACCATGATCGCTTCAAAAAGCTCTCAAATCAGAGACTCAAAGGATCTTCCGGATGCGGGTGGCTTCCTGGAATTACTGGACGAAGAATTCAGAAGATTAATATACAGAACTCTTCAAGACATTAGGAAGGAGATCAGGCAATATACAGAACAAGCCAAGGAACACGCAGATGAAACAGTTGAAGAAATTCAAAAGGTTATTCAAGAACATAATGAAAAATTTAATAAGCTACAAAAATCAATAAAGAGGCTGCAATCAGGAAGTCAGAAGATTAACAGTAAAATTACAGAATTAGACAACTCAGTAGAACGTCAGAAGAGCAGAATTGAGCAAGTGGAAGGCAGAACTGGTGAACTTGAAGATAAAGCACTTGGCGCCAATATATTTTCAGAAAAATCAGATAAAAGAATTTTAAAAAATGAAGAAACCTTAAGAATCATGTGGGACTCTATCAAGAGAAATAATCTACATGTGACTGGAGTACCAAAACAGGGAGGGATAACAGAAAATACAGAGAGAATAGTTGAAGATTTGTTGGCAGAAAACTTCCCTGATATCATGAAACATGAGAAGATATCAATCCAAGATGCTCAACAAAATCCACATAAGGTAGATTTTGAAAAGGAAGTCACCAAGACATATCATAATCAAACTTGCCAAAACCAAAGATAAAGAGAGAATTTTAAGAGTAGCCAGGGATAAACGAAAAAACACCTATAAAGGACATTCAATAGGAATAAGCTCGGACTACTCGGCAGAAACCGTGGAGGCAAGAAAGCAATGGGATGACTTATACAAAGCAGAGAAGGAAAAAAATAGCCAGCCAAGAATCAAATATACAGCAAAACTGTCTCTCGAATATGAAGGTGAAATTAGGATATTTCCAGATAAACAGAAATTTAGGGAATTCATAAAACCAAACCAAAACTACAAAAAACACAAAAGGGAGTTCTTTCATTAGAAAATCAATAATATTAGGGATCAACCCAAGACTAGAACACTAGGCAGAGCAACCAACCAGATGTTGGCCCAGACAGAGAAATCACACACAAAAAAAAAACTCAAGATAAAAAACACTCAAAACAGGGAAACAACGATGTCATTATGTAAAAGAAAACAACATCAAAATAATAAAGAGGGACAAAGAAATGTAGTCATAGATCTTTCATATGGAGAGGAAGACAAGGCGATATAAAGAAATAAAAGCTAGATTTAAACTTAGAAAACAGGGGTAAATATTAAGGTAACCACAAAGGAGACTAACTATACTACTCATCAAAAGAATATACAGGAAAAAAATAGAGACTCAGTTGAAACAAAATCAACAACAATGAAGAAGAGGAAAAGAATATATAAAGATAAAATACTCAGTACAAAAAACTTAAGTGGAAAAAGAAACTGTCAACAACACACACACACAAAAAAAAAGACAAGAAATTGACATCACTAAACTCATACCTATCCATAATTATGCTGAATGGTAATGGACTAAATGCACTGATAAAGAGACAAAGAGTGGCAGAATGGATAAAACAACACAATCTATACGCTGCCTACAAGAGACACACCTTAGACTTAGAGACACAAAAAACTAAAACTCAAAGGACGGAAAAAAAATACATCAAGCAAAAGACAATCAAAAAAGAGCAGGATTGGCAAAATTAATTTCTGACAAAATAGAATTTAAAGGTAAATCCACTAAAAAGGATAAGGAAGGACACTATATAATGCTTAAAGGGACAATATACCAGGAGTATATAACCATATTAAATATTTATGCACCCAATGACAGGGCTACAAGATACATGAGAAAAACTCTAACAGCATTGAAAAATGAGAGACAGCTCCACAACTAAAGTAGGAGACTTCAACACACCACTTTTGTTGAAGGACAGGACATCCAGAAAGAAGCTCAATAAAGACACAGAAGACCTAAAGGCTGCAATCAACCAAATCGACCTTATAGACATATACAGAACACTCCACCGAACAGCAGCCAAGTATACTTTCTTTTCTAGTGCACATGAAACATTCTCTAGAATAGATCACATATTAAGTCATAAAGCAAGCCTTAGCAGAATCCAAAACATTGAAATATTACAAAGCATCTTCTCTGACCATAAGGCCATAAAAGTAAATATCAATAACAGAAAAAGCAGGGAAAAGAAATCAAACACTTCGAAACTGAATAATACCCTGCTCAAAAAAGACTGGGTTATAGAAGACATTAAGGATGGAATAAAGAAATTCATAGAATCCAATGAGAATGAAAACACTTCCCATCAGAACCTTTGAGACACAGCTAAAGCAGTGCTCAGAGGTCAATTTATATCAATAAATGCACACATCCAAAAAGAAGAAAGGGCCAATATCAAAGAATTATCCCTACAACTTGAACAAATAGCAAGCGAGCAACAAAAGAAACCTTCAGGCAATAGAAGAAAGGAAATAATAAAAATCAGAGCAGAACTAAATGAAATAGAAAACAGAAAAACAATTGAAACAGTTAACAGGAAAAAAAGGTGGTTCTTCGAAAAAATTAACAATGTTGATAAACCGCTGGCCAAACTGACAAAAGAAAAACAGGAGAAGAAACAAATAACCCGAATAAGAAATGAGATGGGCAATATTACAACAGACCCAACTGAAATTAAAAGAATCATAACAGATTGCTATGAAAAAGTGTACTCTAACAAATTTGAAAATCTAGAAGAAATGGATGAATTCCTAGAAACACACTACCTACCTAACTAACGCAAACAGAGATAGCACAACTAAACTGACCCATAACAAAAGAAGAGATTGAAAAGGTAAGCAAAAAATTCCCAACAAAAAAAGGCCCTGGCCTGGACGGCTTCAGTGCAGAGTTCAACCAAACTTTCAGAGAAGAGTTAACACCACTACTAAAAGTAGGAGAACACAGAAAAGGACGGAATACTCCCAAACTCATTGTATGAAGCCAGCATATTCCTGATACCAAAACCAGGGAAAGGCACCATAAAAAAAGAAAATTAAAGACCTATATCCCTCACGAACTTAGATGCAAAAATCCTCAACAAAATTCTAGCCAATAGAATTCAACAACATATAAGAAAAAAAATTCAACAGGACCAAGTGGGATTCATACCAGGTATACAGGGATGGTTCAACATTAGAAGAACAATTAATGTAATCCATCATATAAATAAAACAAAAGACAAGAATCACATGATTTTATCAGTCCATGCAGAAAAGGCATTTGACAAAGTTCAACACCTATTCATGATAAAAACTCTCAGCAAAATTGGAATAGAAGGAAAATTCCTTAATATGATAAAGGTCATTTATACAAAGCCAACAGCCAACATCATCCTAAATGGAGAAAGTCTGAAAGCATTCCCCTTGAGAACGGGAACCAGACAAGGATGGTCTTATCACCATTCTTATTCAACATTGTGCTGGAGGTCCTAGCTAGAGCAGTTAGGCTAGATAAAGAAATAACGGGCATCCAGATTGACAAGGAAGAAGTAAGAGTATCTCTATTTGCAGATGACATGATCTTATACACAGAAAACCCTAAAGAATCCTCAAGAAAACTACTGAAACTAATAGAAGAGTTCAGCAGATTATCGGGATACATGATAAACGTACAAAAATCAGTCAGATTCCTCTACACCAACAAAAAGAACACTGAAGAGAAAATCACCAAATTAATACCGTTTACAGTAGCCCCCAAGAAGATAAAATAGTTAGGAATAAATCTTATCAGAGATGTAAAAACCTATACATAGAAAACTACAAGACACTACTGCAATAGGACAAAACAAACTGACATAAGTGGAAAAACATACTTTGCTGATGGATAGGAAGACTTAATATTGTAAAAATTTCTATCCTACCAAAAGCAATCTATAGATATAATGCAATCCCAATTGAAATTCCAACGACATTTTTTAATGTGATGGAGAAACAAATCACCAGCTTTATATGGATGGGAAAGAGGCCCTGGATAAGTAAAGCATTACTGAAAAAGAAGAACAAAGTGGGAGCCCTCACTCTACCTGATTTTAGAACCTATTACATCGCCACAGTAGTCAAAACTGCCTGGCACTGGTACAACAGATACATAGACCAATGGAACAGAATTGAGAATCCAGACATAAATCCATTCACATATGAGCAGCTGATATTTGACAAAGGCCCAAAGTCAGTTAAATGGGAAAAAGACAGTCTTTTTAACAAATGGTGCTGGCATAACTGTATATCCATCTGCAAAAAAATAAAATAAGACCCATTGCTCACAGCATGCACAAAAACTAACTCAAAATGGATCAAAGACCTAAATTTAAAATCTAAAATGATAAAGATCATAGAAGAAAAAATAGGGACAATGCTTGGAGCCCTAATACATGGCATAAACAGTATACAAAACATTACTAATAATGCAGAAGAGAAGCCAGATAACTGGGAGCTCCTCAAAATCAAACACCTATGCTCATCCAAAGACTTCACCAAAAGAGTAAAAAGATTACCTACAGACTGGGAAAAAGGTTTTAGCTATGGCATTTCTGATCAGTGTCTGATCTCTAAAATCTACATGATACTGCAAAAACTCAACTACGAAAAGACAACCCAATTAAAAAATGGGCAAAGGATATGAACAGGCACTTCACTAAAGAAGACATTCAGGTAGCTAACAGATACAGGAGGAAATGCTCAAGATCATTAGCCATTAGAGAAATACAAATCAAAACTACAATGAGATTCCATCTCACTCCAACAAAAAAGCTGGCATTAATCCAAAAAACACAAAATAATAAATGTTGGAGAGGCTGTGGAGAGACTGGGACACTTATACACTGCTGGTGGGAATTTAAAATGGTACAACCACTTTCGAAATTGATTTGGTGTTTCCTTAAAAAACTAGAAATAGAACTACCATAGGATCCAGCAATCTCACTCCTTGGAATATATCCCAGAGAAATAATAGCCTTTACACGAACAGATATATGCACACCTATGTTCATTGCAGCACTGTTTACAACAGCAAAAAGATGGAAGCAATCGAGGTGCCCATCAATGGATGAATGGATAAATAAATAATGGTACATTCACACAATGGAATACTATGCATCGATAAAGAACAATGATGACTCCATGAAACCTTTCATAACATGGAGGAATCTGTAAGGCATTATGCTGAGTGAAATTAGTCAGATCTCAAACGACAAATATTGTATGAGACCACTATTATAAGAACTGTTGAAACAGTTTAAATAGAGAAGAGAATATTTTTTGATGGTTACGAGCAGGAGGAGGGAGGTAGGGAGAGAGAGGGGTTTTCAAAAATTAGATAGTAGATATGAACTATTTTAGGTGAAGGGAAAGAAAACACACAATACAGGAGAGGTTGGCACAACTGGACTAAACAAAAAGCAAAGAAGTTTCCTGAATAAGCTGAATGCTTTGAAGGCCAGCGTAGCAGCATTGAGGGTTTGGGGACCTTGGTTTCAGGGGACATCTAAGTCAACTGGCATAATAAAATCTATTAAGAAAACATCCTGCATCCCACTTTGGAGAGTGGAGTCTGGGGTCTTAAACGCTAGCAAGTGACCTGGAGCAAAGGGGAATGAAGATCACCAAAGACACAAGGTAATTATGAGCCCAAGAGACAGAAGGGGCCACATAAATCAGAGACTACATCAGCCTGAGACCAGAAGAACTAGATGGTGTCCAGCTACCACTGTTGACTGCCATGACAGGGAACACAACAGAGAACCCCTGAAGGAGCAGGAGAGCTGTGGGATGCAGACCCCAAATTCTCGCAAAAAGACCAGTCTTAATGGTCTGAATGAGACTAGAAGGACCCTAGAGGTCATGATCCCAAGACCTTCTGTTAGCCTAAGACAGGAACCATTCCCAAAGCCAACTCTTCAGACAGGGTTTGGACTGGACTCTGGGATAGACAATGATACTGGTGAAGGATGAGCTTTTTGAATCAAGTAGACATATGCGACTATGTTGGCATCTTCTGTCTGAGGGGGAGATGAGAGGGTAGAGGGGATTAGAAGTTGGCTGAATGGTCAAGAAAAGAGAGGGTGGAGGGAAGGAGTGTGCTGTCTCATTAGGTGGAGAGCAATTAGGAGTATATAGCAAGGTGTTTATAAATTTTTGTATGACAGTTCGACTTTGTAAACTTTCGCTTAAAGCACAATAAAAATTAAAAAAAATAAGGGGGCAAGATAGAACTTGAGAGGTCTAACTTCTTGTCTGATCAATGACTTCAGTTAAAACATTAGGGTTTTTTTTTTATTGAACTTTAGATGAAGGTTTACAGAACTAGTTTTTCATCGAAGAGTTAGTACACACATTGTTCTATGACATTGGTCAACAACCCCATGATGTGTCAACACTCCTTTTTCTCAACACTGGGTTCCCTATTATGAGCTTTCCTGTTCCCTCCTACCTTCCAGTCCCTGCCCCAGGGCTGATGCTCCCCTTTAGTCTTGTTTTTCCCCATGGGCCTGTTCAGTCTTTGGCTGAAGGGTGAACCTCAGGAGTGGCCTCATTACTGAGCTGAAAGAGTGTCCAGGGGCCATACCCTTGGGGTTTCTTCAGTCTCCGTCAGAACACTAAGTCTGGTCTTTTTTTGTGAGTTAGAATTTTGTTCTACTTTTTTCTCCAGCTCTGTCCGGGACCCTCTATTGTGATACCTGTCAGAGCAGTAAGTGGTGGTAGCCGGGTACCATCTAGTTGTACTGGACTCAGTCTGGTAGTGGCCATGGTAGATGTGGTCCATTGGCCCTTTGGACTAATGTTTCCTTTGTGTCTTTAGTTTTCTTCATTCTTCCTTGCTCCCAAAGGGGTGAGACCAGTGTAGTATCCTAGATGGCCACTCACAGGCTTTTAAGACTCCAGACGCTACTCACCAAAGTAGATTGTAGAACATTTTCTTTATAAACTAAAAAAATAAATAAACTATGTTATGCCAATTGATCCAGATGTCCCCTGAAACTATGGTCCCCACAGCCCTCAGCCCAGCAATTCGGTCCCTCAGGGAGTTTGGATGTGTCTATGGAGCTATCATGGCCTTGCCTTGTACAGGTTGTGCTGACTTCTCCAGTATTTTGTACTGTCTTACCCTTCACCAAAGTTACCGCTAGTCTATTGTCTATTAAGTGTTTTTCCATCCCCACCCCTCCCCTCCCTCGTAACAATCAAATATTGTTTCTTTTTGTATGTAAACCTTTTCAAAAACATAAGGTCTTTTTATAGAAGTCACTGATGTGGCCCTAACGCCATACCTTGTTCTCTTCATACTTGTTCTGGTTTTAGCACTGGAACTGTGATTATTATTTTTTTCTTTTTTATGTTTGACTTTCAAGTAAATTGGGTCAGGAAAAGGCTTTGACATATGGGAGAAGGTAAAAGCAAAAGAAAAAGCCCTTCAGAACATATGTGTAGGATAATTTCTATGATCTACCTCACCTATAGTCCTGTCTCTGTCATCCAGGAACATTAGGAACATCACCAGGAATATAGGCATCCTCCAAGAAGTGTGCCTCAAAGACTAGACATACCCGCAAAAGATCCTTTGCCCTCAGTCTTAGGAAGGGTTCCTAGAAGCAGCACCTGACACAAAAATTTTTATTGAAGTGATTTATTGAGGAAGGTCTCCACAGGCGAAGGAAGGAGCTAGCAGGAAGGTGATCTAAGAAGGAGACTAGCTTCAGCCTGATCCCACAGGGAAGCTCCAGAGCACAAATTATACCCCCATGGCAGTCAGTCATTGGTTAAGGTCTACAGTAGGAGGAGGGAGTTTTGCAGGCAATTTTCTCTGGAGAAGTGGGCACTTACAGAAGAAAGTGTCTATAAGTTATCAGCCAACATTCACAGCAGCTGGAGTATGAGTGCATGGGCAGGGAAAGGGGAATCTGAGTGAGGCATCCGCTACCCACCTCCCACCATTATCTTCTAAACCAGGGGTCAGAAAAACTTCTCCTGTAGAGCACTATATAGTAAATAGCTTAACCATTTGCAGGCAAATATTGTCTCTGTTACAACTACCCAGAGCTGCCTTTGTAACACAAAAGTAGCCATAGACAATATGTAAATGATGGGTGTGGCTATGTTCCAATAAAACTTTATTTACAAAAACAGGCAATTGTGTTTTCCATCTGCCCTTTTAGAGACAAAGACTGATCTTTGTCTCACATCAGCACCCTGTACAACATGCAGATGCGGATTGTGGCAGAAAGAACGTCATCAGGAGGCTGGGCATCTAATCATAGCCCTGCCTCTACCCAGTTCTTTCAGACCCAAATGCCAGAGCTCAAGGATAATGAAGTGAGGAAAGGATCATTACCGGCTCATGTAATCCAACCATGGATGGGCTGGCCTCAGAGACAACTATTCCAAGAACTCAAGCTCTTTAGGACTTACCCACTCCTCACCCTGCTCTTTGCTTTTCTCAGCATTTTGCCTTTGGTCTCTCCCACTGAATTGAAGGTGGACTTGATTTCTGTGCCAGTGAACATGGCGTCTGGCAGTTCTGGACTCAAACTGATGGCCCCAACCCTGGAGAGAAAAAGGAATCTTCTCTATCAGGACCAGGTAAGAAAATCATGTGAAAAAAACTGGATAACCTGCCCATCCATGGCTCACACATCCCTCCTCCTCAGCCTCGTGATTAACAGGATTGGGTCTGACACAAGAAACATGGCAAGGAGTGCCCAGACCTAGCCACCAGGGAATCATTTTGAACCAGAGTATCTCCCTAAATTATGTTGATTACACTAACAAGTTACTAATCTCTGAAGTCTCCATTTCTTCTTCCTCTTCTCTGTTTCCTATGGTGATCAGTACTCAACAAATATTTTTTGAACATATATGTGCCAGGTACTGTGTAGTACTGTGGATTTAGTATGAACAAGACAAAAATGTCTCTTGCCTTCATGTACTTTCCTACAAGTGGACCTTACAAAACCCAAGACAGCTAGCCCTGGTTTTTGGTCCCAATGGTTTGAGAATCACAGGATAGGGTATGTTACCATTCTGAAGAATAGTTCCTAGTCACTCTCTCCACTACTCCTTCCCTCATTATCTCTTTCCTGCTGCACTGTCCTCTATTTTCCAATGAAAATTCCCTGGAAAAAGTCATGTGGGATCTTACTGCGAAAATGAATGCATCATTTTTGTCTTCATTTGTATTGAACTTGGGGGCATTTGATGTTGCTATCTACTGCCTACCTACGTTCTAAAACTGTTATTTCTTACCTTTGATGACACGTAATCCACTGTTTCTCGTAGAGTTCTGAAAAAGAAGTCAGTTAATTATATTTTTTTTAATTTCTACTCTCTTTTTTATTCTTATAAATGTTGTTGTTGGTGTTAGGTGCCATCAAGTCGGTTCCGACTCATAGCGACCCTAAGCACAACAGAACGAAACACTGCCCGGTCCTGCACCATCCTTACAACCGTTGTTATGCTTGAGCTCATTGTTGCAGCCACTGTGTCAATCCACCTCATTGAGGGTCTTCCTCTTTTCTGCTGACTCTGTACTCTGCCAAGTATGATGTCCTTCCCCAGGGACTGATCTCTCCTGACAATATGTCCAAAGTATGTAAAATGCAGTCTCACCATCCTTGCTTCTAAATAGAAGGTTTATATCAAAAATTGAATTTTTAATATAGTTAAATTCAAATGAAGTTAATAAGAAAGAAAAGAAAAGAAATTGTCTAGGATTCAAGAGAAAAGAGGTTTCAATCTAGCTCTAATTCTATCTAACTTTTAGGATAAACTTTCTACATCTCAATAAACTAATCTATAAGGTAAAGGGATATTACTAGATCTAATTTAATAAACACTGACTGTGTACATTCTCTGTACCAGGCACTGTACTAGGCATTAGGGGTACAAGGATGATGAAGACTTTGCCAAGGATTCAAAGAGCAGTGGTGGAGGGGCAGGAAAGCTTTTGTAGAAGACATGATAATTGTCTTGAGATATGAGCAAGTGCTCATTGAGCTAACAAGGCGTCATTAAAAGATGGCATACCAGACAGGGTTAGGGCAAGTAGGTCAGAAACAGCGAAGTGTGTGCTCGGAGCCCTGAGTAGCCCCAGAAAGGGACACAGGAGTGTCAGATTAAGAAAGGCTAGGAAATGCTAAATTTGGACTTTTCATACAGGCAAGAGGGAGGCAGCAGAGCAGGAGTTTCTTAACCTGGGCTATTAACCATCATTTTATGTGTTAACCATTTCAATTTCCACTGGGTTGCTTATCTTTTCCTTATGAATGGGTAGGGCATATATTATATATTATGAATCTTAATCATCTGCCTGGTTCTAGTTTTTTTTTTTTAGTTTGCAAATGCCATCATAATACTTTGTCTTCTCTAGCTGCCCTTTGAAATCTTCTGTTCTGCTCTTTTTTACTTCATCATTTTTTCCTTTTGCTTTAGCTACTCGACGTTCAAGAGCAAGTATCAGAGTCTCTTCTGACATCCATTTAGGTCTTTTCTTTCTCATCTGTCTTTTTAATGATCTCTTGATTTCTTCATGTATGATATCCTTGATGTCAATTCACAACTCGTCTGGTCTTTGGTCATTAGTGTTCAATGCATCAAATCTATTCATGAGATGGTCTCTAAATTCACGAGGAATATGCTGAAGTTCCTACTTTGGCTCTCATCGACTTGTTTTAATTTTCTTCAGTTTTAACTTGAACTTGCATATGAGTAATTGATGGTCTGATCTGCAGCCGGCCCCTGGCCTTGTTCTAACTGATGATATTGACCTTTTCCATTGTCTCTTTCCACAGATGTAGTGGATTTGATTCCTGTGTATTCCATTTGATGAGGTCCATGTGTATAGCCACTGTTTATGTTGGTGAAAAAATGTAGTTGCGGTGAAGAACTCATTGGTCTTGCATAATTCAATCATGTGTTCTTCGGCATCGTTTCGATCACCAAGTCCATATTTTCCAACTACCGATCCTTCTTGTTTCCAACTTTCACATTCCAATCACCAGTAATTATCAGTGCATCCTGACTGCATGTTTGATCAATTTCAGACCGCCAAAAAAAACAAACCAAACCCACTGCCGTTGAGTCAATTCTGATTCATAGCAACTCTATAGGACAGAGTAGAACTGCCCCACAGAGTTTCCAAGGAGCGCCCGGTGGCTCGAACTGCCGACCTTTTGGTTAGCAGCAGTAGCTCTTAACCACTACACCACCAGGGTTTCCTTTCAGACTGTGGAAGTTGGTAAAAAAAAAAAAAAACTTCAATTTCTTCATCTTTGGCCTTAGTGGCTGGTGCATAAATTTGAGTAAATTTGTAGGCATATGGATATTATCCTATCACTGACAGCATTGTACTTCAGGATGGATCTTGAAATATTCTTTTTGACAATGAGAGCAACACCATTCCTCTTCAAGTTGTCATTTCCGGCATAGTAGACTATATGATTGTCAGATTCAAAATTACCAATACCAGTCCATTTCAGCTCACTAATGCCTAGGATCTCAATCTTTATGCATTTCATTTCATTTTTGATGATGTTCAGTTTTCCTAGATTCATACTTTGTACATTCCAGGTTCCAATTATTAATGGATGTTTGCAGCTGTTTCTTCTCATTTTGAGTAGTGCCACATCAGCAAAAGAAGGTCCTGAAAGCTTGACTCCATCCATGTCATTAAGGTTGACTCTAATTTGAAGAGGCAACCCTTCCACAGTTGTCTTTTGAGTGCTTTCCAACCTGGGGGGCTCATCTTCCAGCATTGTATTAGACAATGTTCTGCTGCTATTTATAAGGGAAGAATATGCTCAGCATTTCTCAAGCTGAAAGAGCTGAAGAAAAAATTCAAGCCTCGAGTTGCAATGCTGAAGGATTCTATGGGGAAAATATTAAATGACACAAGAAGCATCAAAAGAAGATGGAAGGAATACACAGAGTCATTATACCAAAAAGAATTGGTAGATTTCCAACCATTTCAGGAGGTTACATTACGATCAGGAACCGATGGTACTGAAGGAAAGAAGTCCAAGCTGCACTGAAGGAATTAGCGAAAAGCAAGGCTCTGGCAATTGAGAGAATACTAATTGAGATATTTCAACCAATGGATGCAGCGCTGGAAGTGCTCACTCATCTATGCCAAGAAATTCAGTAGACAGCTACCTGGCCAACTGACAGGAAGACGTCCATATTCATTTCTATTCCCAAGAAAGGTGATCCAACCATATGTGAAAATTATCAAACAATGTCATTAATATAACATGCAAGCAAAATTTTGCTGAAGATTATTTGAAAGCGGCTGCAGCAGTATACCTACAGGGAAATGTGAAAAATTCAAGCCATATTTAGAAGAAGACATGGAATCAGTGATATCACTGCTGATGTCAGATAGATCCTCTCTGAAAGCAAAGAATATCAGAAAGATGCTTACCTGTGTTTTACTGACTATGCAAAGGCATTCGACTGTGTGGATCATAACAAAATATGGATAACATTGGGGAGAATGGGAATTTAGGAACACTTAATTGTGCTCCTGAGGAATCCATACATGGATCAAGAGGCGGTCATTCGAAAAGAACAAGGAGATATTGCATGGTTTAAAGTCAAGAAAGATGTGCATCAGGGTTGTATCCTTTCACCATATCTATTCAATCTGTATGCTGAGCAAATAATCCAAGAAGCTGGACTATATGAAGAAAAACAGGGCATCAGGATTGGAGGAAGACTCATTAACTACCTGCATTATGCAGATGACACAACCTTGTTAGTTGAAAGTGAAGAGGGTTTGAAGCACTTACTGATGAAGATCAAAGACCACAGCCTTCAATATGTATTGCACCTCAACATAAAGAAAACAAAAATCCTCACAACTGGACCAATAAGCAACATCATGATAAATGGAGAAAAGATTGAGGTTGTTAAGGATTTCATTTTACTTGGATCCACAATCAACACCCATGGAAAGAGCAGTCAAGAAATCAAGAGATCTCATTAAAGTATTAAAAAGCAAAGATGTCACCCTGAGGACTAAGGCGCGCCTGACTCAAGCTGTGGTGTTTTCAATCGCCTCATATGCATGTGAAAGCTGGACAATGAATAAGGAAGACCGAGGAATTGATGCTTTTGAATTGTGGCGTTGGCGAAGAGTATTGAATATACCATGGACTGCCAAAAGAGAGAACAAATCTGCCTTGAAAGAAGTACAACCAGAATGTTCCTTGGAAGCAAGGATGGTGAGACTTTGTCTCAAATACTTTGGACATGTTGTCAGGAGGGATCAGTCCCTGGAGAAGGACATTATGCATGGTAAAGTAGAGAGTCAGCAAAAATGAGGAAGACCCTCGATGAGATGGATTGACACAGTGGCTGCAACAATGGGCTCAAGCACAGTAACAATTGTGAGCATGGTGCAGGACCAGGCAGTGTTTCATCCTTTTGCGCATAGGGTCGGTATGAGCTGGAACTGACTTGACGGCACCTAATAACAACAAGTGTTGTAAATATGGTCTTTCAATCTGTCACTTATTTTTTTTGCTTGTTTATGTGTCTTTAATGAGCCGTGGTGGCACAGCGGTTAAGCATTTGGCTGATAACTGAAAGGTGGGCAGTTAGAACCCACCAGTCACTCCTTGGGAGAAAGATGTGGCAGTCTACTTCTGTAAAAAAAAAAAAAAATAGGGCAGTTCTACTCTGTCCTGTAGGTTTGCTCTGAGTCAGAATCGACTCAGTGGCAACGGATTTGGTTTGGTATGTGTCTTTGACATACACAAGGTAAGTACCACTACGTAAATAAGTGTATTAGTCTTTTACTTTAGGGAATTTAGAAAATGAATTTTGTGTTTTAAAAAACCCCTCTCCACTCAAAATCTGAAAAATATTCTCTTGTCTAATACCTTCAATTTTGTTTTTATGGTTAGCTCTTTATTTTACCTGGCATTTGTTTTTATACATGGTGTCATGGTGTGAGGTGAGGATCTAACTTTTTTTTTCTCAAATAAAGAACCATTTTTCACAACACTATGTATTGTATAGCCTGTTCTTTCCCTTCATTAGTCACATTCTAAATATTCCACATTTCCATATACACACTAAGTTGCATCCTTAAATACGGATAAAATTGAAAAAGCACCAAAACCTAAATGAGAAAAGAGTCAAAGGACACGAACAGGCATTCACAGATGATATATTTAGCCAATCTTCAACCTCAGTAGAAATTTAAAATGCTGACTAAAATAATAAAATATAATTGTTCATTTTTAAAACCAGCAAAATGACACCAAAGCTATAAAACACCAAAGTTAGTACAAGTACATTTTAATGACCATTTGCATTCTCTGTTAATAGCAATGTAAATTGGTACAATCTTTCTATCCGTAAGACATTAATGCTCATTGACACAAGAAATCATACTTTAGCAATACATCTTAAGGAAATAATGAGAGATTCAGGCAAGGGTTTATGTAAAGGATATTCATCACAGTGATATTTAAAACCATGACAAATTTGGAACAACCTAAATGTTCAACAATAGGGATTTGTTTAATTATGGTACATGCATATGAGATAATATTATGCAGTTATCAAAAAGCGTGCTTTCATAGTGTGATTTATTAAACAATATAGCAGTAAAGAAGACGTTTTTCCACAGGGATGAAAATGAATTCATTAGCAATAATCTTGCCAAGCTAATTCCATTTCATTTTTTTTCTTTTAAATAATATTTTATTATGTTTTCAGTGAAAGTTTACCCAGCAAATTTGGTTCCCATTTAACAATTACTATACAAATTGTTCAGAAACATTGGTTACATTTTTCATAATGTGTTAACATTCTCATTAATTCCCATCTGGATGTTTTGCTTTCAGTAATCTGGTTTCCCTGTTTCCTTAACATTTTACCTTTGCTTTAGAGTAATTGTTGACCATTTGGTCCCGTATAGATTATTTTTAAAATTTATTTTGTTGTTCATTTCTTTTTTGAATGAGTAACTAGGTGTATAGAGCTCCTACTATAAATGGGTAGGGCTCTTGGTACACCTAGTGGATTGTAGCTGCCAGGCACTGGAGGTACATATTTATAAATAAAACATAGCCCCTGCCCTCAAGGAGCCCATAATTCAAGGATACCCATTGCCATCGAGTCAATTCCAATTCATAGTGATCCTATAGGGCAGAGTGGAATTGCTCCATACTGTTTCCAAGGAGTGGTTGGTGGATTCGAACTGCCTACCCTTTGGTTAGCAGCTGTACCTCTCAACCACTATGCCACCAGGGCTTAACCCAAGGGTAGATGGGAATAACTGAGTGGAAAATTACATACAAAATTGTTAATGCAAAGAGTATTCAAATTCACCCCACAAGGGAGCACAGAGGACAGGTATGAAACTCAACCCAGGGGCATAAGGGCAGAATTGGACGTCTGTCCAATTGGATCAGGTGGACACTTGAGACTACATTGGCATCTCCTGCCTGGAGGGGAGATGAGAGGGTGGAGGGGGTTAGAAGCTGGTGAAAAGGACATGAAAAGAGAGAGTGGAGGGAGAGAGCAGGCTGTCTCATTAGGGGGAGAGTAATTGGGAGTGCGTAGCAAGGTGTATATAGTTTTTGTGTGAGAGACTGACTTGATTTGTAAACTTCCACTTAAAACACAATAAAAATTATTTTTAAAAAAGATACGGAAATCAAGAGTCAGGAAATATCTGGTAAGGCTGATACGATGGATCTCACTGAAGGATGAAAGATAACCAAGATGTAAAGTCTCACATTTAACTCAAAGAATAAGTTAGCCTAGAAAAATAGCTATCTATATTTTAAAGACCAAAGGGTTTTATTTAACCGCGAGTTTAACATGACCCTAGGGAACACCAATGCATTTCTGTCCAAGATGTGAGATGTGTCACCATTATGGCACTCTGTACTGGATGGACCACACTTGAACCAAGATGGATAGCTCCCTTTAAGAAAGGACTTAACTTGCCAGGTCACATTGGAAACAGTGGAGGGAATTGGGATTATTCTGCCTAAGGAAGAGAACATGAAAGGCATTCCCAAATATCTGATGGATCACATTTATTCTTTATGACAGCTTAGAGGAGACTTCAGAACATTAGTAGGGGCACATTTCTCAACATTTCAGAAAGCACTTATGAGCACATTAGGGTAGGTAGCCATCTAAATAATAATGTATTTACATTATTGAACACTCACTCTGTGTTGTGGAATTTCTAATTTAATCTCTACTCAGTTTCATGAGGTCAGTACTATTGTTTTCACGATATTACTCACAATAAAATAGATTTGCTGAACTGAATTAAAATGAACTCAAACTGCCAGTAAATAAAATGGACTGCCCTCATGGCAGTAAATATTCAGGTTGATGTAGAGGGCACGCAGCACTAGGTCTCTTCTAGTCTAAAATTCTATTATTCCATGATTAGATGAACTCAAGATTGATCATATGATACATAGTTAACTTACTTGGCAGGAAAATTATGTAAAAATTTTCTATACAGTCAATTTAAAAGAAGTAAGAATGAAGAGTCTTTCTCTGCCAGCTCCTGTCCTCCTCAGCAGGAGGAAATCAGTCATATCTTTTATAGGTAGGTCAGGCTCTGTCAACTTCCTGAACCACCTTGCCCACTGGAGTAGGTAATTAGATGTCCAGCTCTACTGCCTGATGGCAGCCAGATGTCCAAGTTTCTCTTACACTAAAACCTTTTCTACTCCTTATTATGGTGACCCCAGTTCAAAGGCCATGGATTCAGCCTCAGCTCCTCTGACTGGCCCTGTTATTCCACAGCTGAAATGGGTGTCCTACCTACCATTCAGTTAACATTTTTGAGCATTTACTATGTACTAGGCCCCATGTAGTCCTCCAAAACCCTATGATAATAGTAAATATTACCACTATTTTCATTTTATAATGTGGAAATTGAGGTTTAACAAGTCCCTAAAGTGCCAGGATTATTAAAGGCTGAACCTGGGATTCAAACCTAGATCTATTTGACTTCCACATCCATGATTTAACCACCACCCAATGGAACTAGTTCTCTTCTCTAAGACCTTCATATCTTGCCTAAGTCTTGCCATGCCTAGGGTCATGAATGGATTGATTACCTGTAACCACAGAGCCTGTACTTACAGGAATTCCAGAATCTCTTACCAAATTGTCTCTGTGTTGTGTCCTGCCAGCTACCTTAGATGCCACAGATATTGACTTTTGAACAGCCAACCACCAAGGCCAAATTAGTTTCTCCTAAACTCCTTTTGTTAGCCCCATATTGCTAGATTCCCACTATCCTCACATTAGAGTAAATCCAAGTTATAAATGGAGTGGCATATCTAAGTTTGTCATCATTAATAGTGATCAAGTTAAGGTGTCAGGCACTTAGAGAATCTGGAGGAGCTACAATTAGATTGGGCAACACACACTTTTAAACTAATGTTTTTTTATGGATATGCCTGTTAAAGACCTACAAGATGTAATTTTAAAAATATTGCTGATTAGATAGCTTTTTGTACCAGCTTTCTTGATTTTAGCTTTATTTTTATTACGTGTTTATAGTTGGTTTTTTTTTTTTTTTTTCGGAATTGAGTTTTTGAGAACTTTCAAAGAAAAAAATGTGGATTTGCTTAAGTACCAGATGTCAGACACAAAAAGGCCAAATAAGGGGAAAAAATATACAAAGGTGAGAAGTGTCCTAGAAAATACTATCATTAAAGAAAGAAAATCCAAGAATCATAAGAAAAAGGCTGGAGAGTTAAATCACTAGAGATGCTAAGGGTTGAGGAAGGGGAAAGAGCATGTGAATCAAAGTGAGTCACCTTGAAAATTTTTACCTCCTTCAATCTCTTGATGTGTTGTCACAAGTAATGGGGATATTAGGCTTAAAACTTCATGTGAAGTTTGAAGGAGTGGATAAAGATCCCCCAAGGGCGTCAACAGAAACAGCACAGAATTAATAATATATTTTATACAAGAGTCTACTGGAAAAAGGAGCATATAGAAGAAGGCAATATCAAATTACTAAAAGTAGGGGAGAAAGTTTTACCCTGTGAGAAAAATATAAAGATCCCAAATTAGCTCCAGAAGTATTCCCATTGTAAATCCAGCAAACATCTCAGTCCCATGAACCTTGGGACTAGATCAGATTGACAACATCTGGCTGTTAGAGTGCCTTGAATAGAGTGCCTTGGACAGAGGGAGATAGCAAGAGTGGTTTAGTGGGCTTGCCTCAGCATCAGATACGATTGCACATGAAGGAGTCATGGGGAGACTCTCCCTGTGGAGACTCTTCATAGTATGTGAAGACTTCCAACACTCCTGCCTGTCTCAAGAATCCTAGAATTCTGGAAATTTTAGTTTTGCAAGGTAAAGGTATTTTCACACCTACACAATAGCTTCAGGAGCCATGGATAGCTACCTACAGTTGAAGGCCAGAGCTGAGATAAAGGACACAGGAAACAGTCTAATTGACCAGGGCTCTGTGTGAGCAGAAAAATAGAATTACCACCATGTGCTTCCATCCAAAAAGCCTGCAAAAAACTCTGGAGAAGTTTTATGAAGATACTGAACCAGTCAGTGAAAATATATATACAAATAATATAAATATATAAATATTATAATGAGTGCATCTACAGTAAAATTGTGATGGTATGAGACTGTTGACCAACTACATCTTTAATATAGTTGTTGTAATTACTGGCTCAGTGCAGCCATCACCTAATTCCCTAATACAGTGTGTTTGGTCTATTAAAAAAGAAAGTTGTTATAAAGCGTTAAGCCTCATCTTCTTCTGTGAGATTGTGAGTTGTAATAAGTTATCTGTGTATCATAAGTTAACTACTAATAATGAAAGCTAAATTCTTAAATACATGAATTATTTACTTCTTATTACTTAACCAAAACCCACTGCCATCAAGTCAATTCTGACTCATAGCAACCCCATAGGGTTTCCAAGGCTGTAAATCTCTACAGAAGCAGACTGCCACAACTTTCCCTGCAGAGCCGTTGGTGGTTTCAAACTGCCAACCTTTCAATTATCAGTCAATCACTTTAACCGCTGTGCCACCAGGGCTCCTTTGTATCTAAAATTATCCCAATAATAATGTTATTATCACCGTAGTGAACACTGTTGGTGCCCTACCCAAATCTCCTTGGCTCTTATCTCTACACACTAAAGGCTGCTTACTGTGAATATTTGTGACTCTGCCTGAAAGCATTTGTTTTAGCCACCAGAGCATGCAGGGTCCTAAGCAGGGAAACCTGGAAGTGCTGGAGAGTTAGTGCCCTCATAGCAGCCCTCAACCAAGGACGGATGAAAGTTGGTGGATAAATACCGCAGCTTCCTATCTTCTTGGTTGAGATAACTCTGAGGCATGTCTTCCACACTGGCCCCTAGAGTTTCCCAGTAGGAATGCACTCCAGCTGCCTACAATAGTAGCTTGCTAGATTACACACTCTTTGTTGACTACCTTCCATTCCCTGCCTTATACTCCAATCTCCTACCAGTGCTTTCTGGGATCCCCTGCCAAATTAATCATTTTCACTCAAATTCTTGTCTCAGGGTATATTTCAGGGGTAACTCAAGCTAACACACCTAGTAAAATTTTTCTGACATACTTTTCTGAGTGAGAGAGCCTTTGAACTAGAAAGTAAGCACTCATTACCCGGAGTATATCCATAGGGTAGCTCTGAGTCAGAAGCAACTTGACGACACTTAACAACAACAACATAGTATATGTCATTTGTTTCACAGCAGAATAAAGGTTGAGGATAGTTGTCATAAAACATGTACCTGACTGATCGACCATGATAGAAGGTGGCTCCAAGAATAGATTGTGGTTGGGTAGAGGATGAGCTCCTGAGGAACAGTGCCATACTTTATGGTATCTCCACTGTCAGTCATGCTTAATGAATGTTAATTGGTAAAAAGATGCCTGGAAATACTCATTTATGAAACTCAACAGCTGTGAGCACAGGGAAGCAAAGAAAAATTAAGAAGGATTTCCTTGTTTTGCAAATACAGGAGAACTGTTCCTTTTCTTTTTTTAAAGGTAGGTGAAGCAGCTCAAACTTGACCTGTGGAATGGCAGAGTAAAACCAAAAAACCCATTGCCATATGTCAATTCTGACTCATATCAACCCTGTAGGACATAATAGAACCACCCCATAGAGTTTCTAAGGAGCACTTAGTGGGTTTGAACTGCAGACCTTTTGGTTAGCAGCCGTAGCTCTTAACCACTATGCCACCAGGGTTTCCTGGAGAACCTCGAAAAATCCACTCCCCATAAAAGCAATAAGAACACTGGCAACAACTGACAAAAATAAACTTTTTCAGAACTCTGGAAATTAACTAAGGGCTTGCAGCAATCTAAGAGTGTTTATTCAAGAAAAACAACTGAATCTTGGTAAGAGCAGCAAGTATTGTGGTATTTTGCCCTAGTTCTATCCTCCTCTCCCCAGCTTCACAGTAGCCTTGAAACCCAACAAAACTCACAGCTACAGTAGCTGGTAAACCTAGCAACCTAGTAGTCAGTGAGAGAGGCATGTAAGGACAGATTTGGAGCTCCTAAAAAGCCCCAACCCCAGAGGATTGTCAAAATTTGACCTCTCTGGCAGCTTGTAAAAAGCTCTACTGTCAGGTTTTGTCTTTTTGATCTGACTCAGAGCTGACCCTGTGTAAAGAACCCTACCTGCAGTGCATTTCTAAACTCAATTGATGGGAATTGTTTAACATCACAGCTGTTGAAGGTGGCATTACCAGTTGAGACTAACAAGAGGCTGACCAAAAAGCTTGAAAGGAAAACTGTGAAATGAGATGTCTGTAGGGAGTTTTGAAAAGCTCTGACAGATTACTGAGAATCTAGAAGTCCCTGTGAATGTGCTGAGCTGTGCACATACCCAGGAAATACCTGAGAAGGACCTAACCTCTCACATCTAGCTGACCTGGAGGCATGCACAAGCAAGAAGTGAATGCTAAGGCAAAGGTGCAAACTGCCTGGCTGCTGTAGCATTCAAACCATGCCCCAACACCTACACACAGCCCCTCAGTGTTCAGAGGTCAATTTATAGCAAAAGATGTACACATCGAGAATGAAAAAAGGAACAAAATAAAAACATTAGCTCCACAACTTGAACAAATAGAAAGAGAACAGCAGAAGAAGTTCACAGCCAACAGAAGAAAGGAAATAATAAAGATCAGAGCAGAAATAAATGAAATAGACAATAGAAAAAAAAAATAGGAAGACTCAACAAAGCCAAAAGTTAGTTCTTTGAAAGGATCAACAAAATAGACAAACCACTGGCCAAATTGACAAAAGAAAAACAGGAGAGAACACAAAAAAAACCAAATAAGAAATGAAATGGGGGACATTACAACAGACCTAACTGAAATAAAAGGGATCATAACAGAGTATTATGAAAAAAATAAACGCCAACAAATTTGAAAACCTAGAGGCAATGGGCAAATATCTAGAAACACATTACCTACCCAAACTAATGCAAAATGATGTTGAAAATCTGACAGACCCATAACAAGAGAAGAGATTGAAAAGGTAATAAAAAAAGAAAAACTCCCAACAAAAAGAAGCCCTGGCCCAGGGGGTTTTACTGGATAATTCTATCAAAAATTCAGAGAAGTGCTTACACCAGTACTACTCAAGCTATTCAGAACATAGAAAACAAAATGATACTTCTGAATTCATTCTATGAAACCAGCATAACCCTGATACCAAAATCAGGCAAAGACACCAATATCTCTCAAGAATATACATGCAAAAATTCTCAAAATTCTAGCCAATAGAATGACCAATTAGGATTCATACCAGGTATGCAAGGGTGGTTCAACATTAGAAAATCAAGCAACATAACCCCCCACATAAATAAAAAGAAAGAAAAGAATCACATGATCATTTCATTAGATGCAGAAAAAGCATTTGACAAAGTCCAACACCCATTCCTGATAAAAACTCTCAATAAAATAGGTATAGAATGGGAATTCCTCAACGTAATAAAGGACGTTGAAACAAAAATCATGAGTCGGATTCGACTTGATGGTAATATGTTTGTTTGGTCTGGTTTTTATACAAAACCAACAGCCAACATCATTCTTAATGGAGAGAAGCTGAAAACATTCCCCTTGAGAATAGGAACAAGACAAGGATGCCCTTTATCACCACTCCTATTTAACATTGTGTTGGAAGTCCTAGCTAAAGCAATATGGCAAGAAACAGAAATAAAGGGCATCCAAATTCATAATAAAGAAGTTAAACAGTCCCTATTTGGATGATATGATACTATACATAGAAAACCCAAAAGACTCCATGAGAAAACTACTGGAACTAATAGACTCAGCAGAGCAGCAGAATACAAGATAAACATACAAAAATCAGTTGGATTCCTATACACTAATAAAGAGAATGATGAAAAGGAAATCAGGAAAATAATACCATTTATAATAGTCCCTAAAATATATATATAAAAAAAAAACTTAGGAATAAATCTAACCAGGGATGTAAAAGACCTATACAAGGAAAACTACAAAACACTACTGCAAGAAACCAGAAAAAATCTACACAAATGGAAAAACATACTGTGCTCATGGATAGGTAGACTCGACATTGTGAAAATGACAATACAATGCAATACCAATCCAAATACCAACAATATTCTTTAAAGAGATGGAAAAACTTATCAATAACTTTACATGGAAAGGGAAGAAGCCCCGGATAAGTAAAGCACTATTGAAGAAGAATAAAGTAGTACGTGGCTACGGTAGTCAAAAGAGCCTGGTACTGGTACAATGACACATACATTGACCAATGCGACAGAATTGAGGGCCCAGATGTAAACCCATCCACCTATGGTCACCTGATCTACCACAAGGGCCGAAAGTTCATCAAATGGGCACCCTTTCAGCTCAGTAACAAAGTCATTCCTGAGGTTCACCCTTCAGCCAAAGATTGAACAGGCCCATGGAACAAAACAAGACTAAAGGGGTGCACCAGCCCTGGGGCAGGGACTGGAAGGTAAGAGGAGCCAGGAAAGCTGGTAATGGGGAACCAGTGTTGAGAAGGGAGAGTGTTGGCATGTCGTGCGGTTCTTAACTAACGTCACAGAACAAGGTGTGTACTGATTGATGAGAAACTAGTTTGTTCTGTAAACTTTCATCTAAAATACAATAAAAAAAAGAACTTACACCAGTACTACTCAAACTACTTTAGAACACAGAAATGGAAGGGATGCTTCTGAATTCATTCTATGAAGCCAGCACAACCTTAATACTAAAATCAGTCAAAGACACAACAAAAAAAGAAAATCACAGGCCAATATCTGTCATGAATATAGATGCAAATATTCTCAGCAAAATTCTAGCCAGTAGAATTCAGCATTATATCAAAAATATATATATACAAAGACCAAGTGGGATTCATACTAAGTATGCGAAGATGGTTCAACATTAGAAAATCAATCAATGTAATCCACCACATAAATAAAATAATCACATGATCATTTCAATTAATGCAGAAAAGGCATTGGAAAAATCCAACTTCCATTCCTAATAAAAACTCTCGATAAAATAGGTATAGAAGGGAAATTCCTCAACATAATAAAGGACATCAAAACAAAAACCATGAGTCGGATTCAACTTGATGGCAATATGTTTGTTTGGTTTGGTTTGGTATGGTTTGGTTTGGTTTTTATACAAAACCAATGGTCAACATCATTCTTAATGGAGAGAGGCTGGAAACATTCCCCTAAAGAACAGGAACAAGACAAGGATGCCCTTTATCACCACTCCTATTTAACATTGTGTTGGAAGTCTTCGCTAGAGCAATAAGGCACAAAAAAGAAAAAAAAGGGGCATCCAAATTGGTAAAGAAGAAACAAAACTGTCCCTATTTGTAGATGATATGACACTATACATAGAAAACACAAAAGACTCCACATGAAAACTACTGGAACTAATAGAAAGATTCAACAGAGTAGCAGGATTCAAGATAAACACAGAAAAAGCAGTTGGACTCCTATACGCCAAAAAAGAAAACTACAAAAAGGAAATCAGGATAAAAATATCATTTATAATAGCCTCTAAAAGATAAAATACTTAGGAATAAATCTAACTGGGAATATAAACAACCTATACAAATAAAACTACAAAACACTACTGAAAGAAACCAAATGAGAACTACACAAATGGAAAAACATACCATGCTCATGGATAGGTAGACTTAACATTGTGAAAATATCAATTCTATCCAAGCAATCTACAAAAGCAATGCAATCCCAATCCAAATGCCAAAAGCATTCTTTAAAAAGATGGAAAAACAAATCGTTAACTTTATGAGGAAAGGGAAGAGGCCTCACCTAAATAAAGCACTATTGAAGAAGAATAAAGTAGAAGGAATTGCGTTACCTGACCTGAGAACCTATCATACACCTGCAGTAGTCAAAACAGACTGGTACTGGTACAATGACAGACACATTGACCCAATGGAACAGAACTGAGAACCCAGATGTAAATCCATCCACCTATTGCCACCTGATCTTTGACAAAGGCCCAAAGTGCAGCAAATAGGGAAAACATAGCCTTTTTAACAAACGGTGCTGGCAAAACTGGATATCTATCTGCAAAAAAATGAAACAGGACCCATATCTCACACCATATACAAAAACTAATTCAAAATGGATCAAAGACACAGATACAGAACCAAAAACTATAAAGATCATAGAAACAAAAATAGGGTCAATGCCAGAGGCCCAAATACACAGTATTAACAGGACACAAACCATAACTAACAATATGAAAACACCAGAAGATAAGCTAGATAACTGGGATCTTCTAAAAATTAAACACGCTCATCAAAAGACTTCACAAAAACAGTAAAAAGAGAACCTACAGACTGGAAAAAAGATTTGGCTATGACAAATCTGACAAAGGCCTAATCTCTAAAATCTACAGGAAAATCTAACACCTCTACAAATAGATAAAAAAAAAAACATTTAAAAAATGGGCAAAGAATATGAACAGACACTTCACCAGAGAAGACATTCAAGTGGCTAACAGACACATGAGGAAATGCTCGAGATCAATAGCCATTAGAGAAATGCAAACCAAAACCACAGTGAGATACCAGCTCATCCTGACATTACTAGCACGAATCAAAAAAAAAAAAAAAAACAGAGAATAACAAATGTTGGAGAGGCTGCAGGGAGGTTGGCACTCTTAAGCACTGCTGGTGGGAATGAAAATGTTACAACAATTTTGGAGAAAATGTGGCACTTCCTTAAAAAGCTACAAATAGAAATACCATATGATCCAGTAATCCCCCTCCTAGGACTATATCCTAGAGAAATAAGAGCTGTCACACGAACAGACATATGCATACCCATGTTCACTGCAGTGTGGTTCACAATACCAAAAAGATGGAAACAACCTAGATGTCTATCAATAGATGAATGGATAAACAAACTATGGTACATACAGACAATGGAATGCTCTGCAACAATAAAGAACAATGATGAATCTGCAAAGCATCTCATGACATGGATGAATCTGGAGGGCATTATGCTGAGTGAAATACATCAATCACAAAAGGAAAAATTTTGTGTGAGACCACTACTGTAAAAATTCATGAAAAGGTTTACATCCAAAAAGAAACAATCTTTGACTGTAAAGATGGAGAGAAGTGGTGGGGATGGAAAAACACTAAATAGACAATGGATAAGTGGTAACTTTGGTGAAGGGTAAGACGGTACACAATTTTAGGGAAGCCAGCACAACTTGTACAAGGCAAGGTCATGGAAGCTCCATAGACACATCCCAACTTCCTGAGGGACTGAATTACTGGGCTGAGGGCTGTGGGGACCATGGTCTCAGGGAATATCTAGCTCAACTGGCATAACATAGTTTATAAAAAATATGTTCTACATTCTACTTTGGTGAGTAACATCTGGGGCCTTAAAAGCCTGTGAGCAGTACTCCACTGGTCTCACCCGTCTGGAGCAAGGAAGAATGAAGAAAAACAAAGACACTAGGGAAAGATTAGTCCAAAGGACTAATGGACCACAACTACCACAGCCTCCACCAGCCTGAGTCCAGCACAACTAGATGGTGCCTGGCTATCACCACCGACTGCTTTGACAGGGATCACAATAGAGGGTCCCAGACAGAGCTGGAGAAAAATGTAGAGCAAAATTCTAACTCACACACACAAAAAAAAAAGACCAGACTTACTGGTCTGACGGAGACTGGAGAAACCTCAAGAGTATGGCCCCTGAACACCCTTTTAGCTCAGTAATGAAGTCACTCCTGATGTTCACCCTTCAGCCAGAGAGTAGACAGGCCCATGAAAAAAAGCGAGACTGAATGGGCACACCAGCCCATGGGCCAGGACAAGAAGGCAGGTGGGAACAAGAAAGCTGGTAATAGGGAGTCCAAGGTCAAGGAGAGAATGTTGACATGTCATGGTGTTGGCAGTCAATGTCACAAAACATTATGTGTACTAATTGTTTAATGAAAAGTTAGTTTGTTCTGTAAATCTTCATCTAAAGTACAAAAAAAAAAAAAAAAGACTCAGTTCAGTTATCATCACATACACCGGGAAGCCTTTCCTGATCAGGTCTGTATGAATTCGTTCCCACTACTCTCCATTGCTCATAGGGACCCTGTAGGACAGAGTAGAACTGCCCCCATAGAGTTTCCAAGGAGCACCTGGTGGATTCAAACTGCTGACCTTTTGGTTAGCATCCATAGCTCTTAACCACTACCCCGCCAGGGTCGAAATTGACTCAATGGCAATGGGTGTGTGTGGTGTACTCTCCATTGCACACTCTGCTTAACTTATTATAGTTTTTGATTGCTTATTAGAAAGTGAGTTCCTTGAGGGCAGTGTTTTTGTTGTTGTGTGCCACTGAGTCAATTCCGACTCATAGCAACCCAATGTGACAGAGTAGAACTGCCCCCATAGGGTCTCCTAGGTTGTAATCTTTATGGGAGAAAATCACCAGGTCTTTTCTCCTACAGAGCCACTGGTTGGGTTCAAACCACCAACCTTTTGGTTAGCAGCCTAACACTTAACCATTGCACCACCAGGGCACCTTTTGAGGGCAGTATCTGGGTCTTTGTATTTTCATCCTTAGACCAATGCCTTGGTTGCTTACTTAATTAGTTTATATTCCACATCTGGAGTGCAGGTATTACAGGCTTCTGCTTAAGGTGCCTGAATAAATGGCCAGCTCACAAAATTTAGGAGGACTAGAGTACCCATAAGAAACATCCAAACTTTTCTCACTAGTTTTGGAGCAGTTCAAATACATAAATAAATGATAACCAATGCTCCAGTGTTTTACACCACAAAGCAAAGTTCGCAAAATCATATGCCTTTTGGTGGAAAACAGTTTGATGTTTACTCGAAAAGTTAAACATACAATTACCATATGGCCCAGTGATTCTAATCTTATGTATATACCCAAAAGAATTGAAAGCAGGCATGCAAACGGATTTTTGTACACCAATATTCTTTGTACCTTTATTCATAATGACCAAAAGTTGGAACCAGCCTAAAAGTCAATCAACAGACGAATGGATAAATAAAATGTAGTGTATACACATGATGGAATATTACTCAGCCATACAGAGAAATGAAGTTCTGATACATGCTACAACATGGATAAACCTTAAAAGCATTATGCTAAGTAAAATAAGTCAGTCACAAAAAGACATATATTGTATGATCCCCCTTATATGCAATGTCTAGAATAGGCAAAGGTACACAGACCAAAGTTACCTGTGGTGCGAAGGGAGGGAGGGGGAGTCATTTCTTAGGGGGCACTGATTTTCTATTAAATGTGATAGAAAATTTGGGGAAGAAATAATAATGATTGTTGCACAACATGATGAAAGTAATTAATATCACAAAATTATACATAGAAAAAAAGTTTAAATGGCAAATATTTTGTTATTTATATTTTTACCAGAATAAAAAAAATGCCTTTGAAGCATGAGAGGCAACCAAATACACAGAGAAATAGAAATAGGAGGATCACTACGAGTAAGAATTGACTCAACAGTACACAACAATAACAACATGGTGAACCAGTAGATACATGCCCCACCTAAAGATATTCAAATAAAAAAAATGTAAACATTTTGCCAACCTATTTGTGCTTGAATTTGACCAGTGGATTAACAGTTTGCAACCTGTGGCAAAGGACATTATCATAATAATGTTAGCCTCAAATTCTTTAAAGAGGTCTTACAATCTCATCCACCACATCAACAGAAAAACTCAAAAATCATCTATAAAAAATGCTTGCTTTTATGTACTGTAGAATCCTGGTTACCTTTCCAATATTAACCATTTGTCAATCATATATCCAGGAAACCAGATTATTTTATTCACTATAAAGAATTAAAGGGATACAAGATAATTAAATTTTGGAGAATATTTGACAAAAAAAACTTGATATATAATATAGGCTCAGCAATGATTTTTACTGAATGCATGAATTCATGAAGTAATGACTTTAATGTTTTTACAATTAGGGCCAGTCATAAGTTAAATTTACATGATATTCCTCAAGTACTTGTTTGGTTATTAACAAATAAATAAATTAATGAATTAATGTTTTTCAAACCTATGGTTGTTCATACACTAACCAATATTACATAAAATCATGATAACTATGACAGTTTAAAATGCTGCTGCAATTTTTCACCTCTCCTTATGCCCATACCTTTGCCATGGCCTCACATTGGGGAACTGTGTTTTGCTGAGACATAAGAGAAAATAGAGGAGAAAGTGTTTTTGTGGGATCAAATGGAAGCAAGAGTTTGAAGAAGCTCTGATGATCACAGGGAGGTATTGACAATGTCAAACGCTTCACCCTTCACGTAAGAGAAGAGTTGAGACTTAGCAAAAAGTGATTGCATCAGTGACATTGATGATAGAAGTTTTCAGCAGATTGGTGTGGCCAGAAACATTTTTTGCTTGGATTGAGATGTGGATGGGAATAAGAAAGTAGAAACAGTGAGTGTAGAACACCCTTTCCATGTTCTTGGGTGAAAATGGAGTGAGATATAGGAAACTAGCTAAGGGGAGATATGTTGTGTAAAAGTGTGTGTGATTCCTAATATGGAAATAAATTATAATCATGTTTAAATACTGACTGAAAGCACTCAGTATAAAGGGTGTGTTTAATAAGGGGATAATAGAGCAAGGGTTTGAAGAGGTTGGAAAGGATGGGATCCAGATTTTGATGTAGAATATAACCCCAGATAGACGGTAAACCTCTTTTACAGTGATGTGAGGAAAGTAAGACAGAATGATTAGAAATGAAGTTTTTAAGAAGTGTGGTCGATGAAACAACATTGATCCTGAGTAGATAATTATTAAAGCCACTTGATACATACATAAGGGCTCCTTATGCCACTTTCTCTACTTTTGCATGTGTTTTAAATTTTTTATAATAAAATAGCTTTAGAACTATATTGACAAAAGAGCATTATACTTGTTTAAGAGCTATGTATATGGGATCATAGTGACAAAAGCAACTCAAAAGATTAGATAGGCACCTTAGCAGGCAGTGAGTTTATGTTAATGGGGGAGGAACAACTCAGGAAAGGATAGTGAGAATGGTTGCACAACTTGAAGAATGTAATCAATGTCATTGAATTGTACAAGCAGAAATTGTTGAATTGCTATATGTTTCGCAGTGTATATTTTCAACAACAACAAAATAAAATAAAAAAATATATATATTCTCAAAAAAAAATGGCTTCGGTAAAAAATTTCTGTATTACCCAAAGGATGACTTAAATATTTTCTGTGAAGTAGAAAGAAACTTTGATGAGAGTTAATTTTGCCAGTCAAGGGCTTAATAATAGCAGTGAGAGTTTGAATTACCTGCTATGAGAATGGGAAAAAGAGCAAAACATGGACCAGTTCTTTCATGATCCAGATGAGTTTGGAAGTCTTGCATTTCGAGCGGCAAATATTTGAATGTTGTAATATTCTCTCTAGGAGCTCTCAGGAGCCTAAGTGCAGGAGTTGAGAAGGCAGAATTAGTGAGATTGAAGACAAAACGCTTGGCACCAATATATTGGAAGAAAATCAGACAAAAGAACTAAAAAAAGAAACCCTAAGGATCGAGTGGGACTATATCAAGAGAAATAACTTACAAGTGATTGGAGTACCAGAACCGGGAGGGATAACAGAAAATACAGAGAGAATTGTTGAAGATTTGTTGCAGAAAGCTTCCCTGATATTGTGAAAGAAGAGATCTATCCAAGATGCTCATCAAACTCGACAGAAGATAGATATCAAAAGGAAACCATGAGACATATTATAATCAAACTTGTCATAACCAAAGATAAAGAGAGAATTTTAAGAGTGGCTAGGGATAAACGAAAAGTCACCTACAAAGGAGCGTCAATAAGAATAAACTCAGACTACTCACCTGAAACCATGCAGGCAAGAAAGCAATGGGATGACTTATATAAAGCACTGAAGGAAAAAATTTGCCAGCCAAGAATCATATATCCAGCAAAACTGTCTCTCAAATATGAAGGTGAAATTAGGACATTTCCAGATAAACAGAAGTTTAGGGAATTCGTAAAAACAAAAATAAACCTATAAGAAATACTAAAGGGAATTCTCTGATTAGAAAATCAATAATCTTACATATCGACCCAAGAAGAGAACACAGGACAGAGCAAACAGATGTCAACCCAGATAGGAAAATCACAAAAATAAATCAAGATAGAAACACGCTCAAAACAGAGAAACAGCAATGTCATTATGCAAAAGAAGACTACATTAAAACAATAAAGAGGGACTAAGAAATGTAGTCATAGATCTTTCATACGGAGAGGAAGGCAAGGTAATATGAAGAAATAAAAGTTAGGTTTAAACTTAGAAAAACAAGGGTAAATATTAAGGTAACCACAAAGGAGATTAACTATACTACTCATCAAAATGAAATACAAGAGAAAAATAGAGACTCAGCAGAAACAAAATTGACAACAATGAAGAAGAGGAAAAGACAATATATAAAGATAAACTACTCAGCACAAAAAATTAAGAGGGAAAAAGAAACTGTCAACAACACACAAAAAAAGACATCAAAATGACAGCACTAAACTCATACCTATCCATAATTATGATCAATCTAAATGGACTAATTGCACCAATAATGAGACAGAGAGTGGCAGAATGGATTTTAAAAAACGAACTGTCTATATGCTGCCTAAAAGAGACACATCTCAGACTTAGAAACACAAAAAAACTAAAACTCGAAGGATGGAAAAAAATCTATCAAGCTAACAACAATCAAAAAAGACCAGGAGTGAAAATATTAATTTCTGACAAAATAGACTTTAAAGTTAAATCCACCACAAAGCATAAGGAAGGACACTATATAATGATTAAACAGACAATATAACAGGAGGATATAACCATATTAAATATTTATACATGCAATGACAGGGCTGCAAGATATATAAAACAAATACTAACAGCACTGAAAAGTGAGATAGACAGCTCCACAATTATAGCAGGAAGCTTCAATACACCACTTTCAGTGAAGGAGAGAACATCCAGAAAGAAGCTCAATAAAGACACGGAAGGTCTAAATGCCACAACCAATCAACTTGACCTCATAGACATATGCAGAACACTCCACCTAACAGAAGTCAAGTATACTTTCTTTTCCAGTGCACACGGAACATTTTCTAGAATAGATCACATATTAGGTCCTAAAGCAAGCCTTGTTGTTCTTAGGTGCCGTCGAGTCAGTCCTGACTCTTAGCGACCCTATGGACAACAGAACGAAACACTGCCCGGTCCTGAGCCATCCTCACAATTGTTGTTATGCTTGAGCTCATTGTTGCAGCCATTGTGTCAATCCACCTCATTGAGGGTCTTCCTCTTTTCTGCTGAAGCTGTACTCTGCCAAGCATGATGTCCTTAGCACAAGCCAAAACATCAAAATATTACAAAGCATCTTCTCTGACCATAAGGCCAGAAAAGTAGAAATCAATAACAGAAAAAGCAGCGAAGAGAAATCAAAACCTTGGAAAATGAACAATATCCTGCTCAAAATGACTGGGTTATAGAAGACATTAAGGATGGAATTAAAAAAAAAATTCATAGAATTCAATGAGAATGAAAACACTTCCTATCAGAACCTTTGGGACACAGCTAAAGCAGTGCTCAGAGGTCAACTTATATCAATAAATGCACACATCCAAAAAGAAGAAAGGGCCAAAATAAAAGAATTATCCCTAAAACTTGAACAAATAGAAACAGAGCAACAAAAGAAACTCTCAGGCACCAGAAGAAAGCAAATAATAAAAATTAGAGTAAAATTAAATGAATTAGAAAACAGAAAAACAATTGAAAATGTTAACAAGACCAAAAGCTGGTTCTTTGAAAAAGTTTATAAAATTGATAAACCATTGGACAAACTGCCAAAAAAAAAACAGGAGAGGAAGCAAATAAACCAAATAAGAAATGAGATGGGTGTTATCACAACACCCTCCAATGGAATTAAAAGAACCATAACAGAGTTATATGAAAAATTGTACTCTAACAAATTTGAAAACCTAGAAGAAATGGATGAATTTGTAGCAACACACCACCTACCTAAACTAACACAAACAGACATAGAACAACTAAATAAAACCATAACAAAAGAAGAGGTTGAAAATGTAATTAAAAAAAAATCCCTGGCCCAGATGGCTTCACTGCAGAGTTCTACAAAACTTTAAGAAAAGAGTTAACACGACTACTACTGAAGGTATTTCAGAGCATAGTAAAGACCGGAATACCACCAAACTCATTCTATGAAGCCAGCCTATCCGTGATACCAAAACCAGGTAAAGACACTACAAAAAAAAGAAAATTACAAACCTGTATCCCTCATGAACTTAGATGCAAAAATCCTCAACAAAATTCTAGCCAATAGAATTCAACAATGTATCCAAAAATAATTCACCATGACCAAGTGGGATTCATATGTGGTATGCAGGGATGGTTCAACATTACAAAAACAATCAATGTAATCCATCATATAAATAAAACAGAAGACAAGAACCACATGACCTCAATTGATGCAGAAAAGGCCTTTGACAAAGCTCAACACGCATTCACGATAAAAACTCTCAGCAAAATAAGAATAGAAGGAAAATTCCTCAACATAATAAAGGGCGTTGATACAAAGCCAACAGCCAACATCATCCTAAATGGAGAGAGTCTGAAAGCACTCCCCTTGAGATAGAGAATCAGACAAGGATGCCCTTTATCACCACTCTTATTCAATATTGTGCTGGAGGGCCTAGCCAGAGCAATTAAGCTAGATAAAGAAATAAAGGGCACCCAGATTGATAAAGAAAAAGTAAAAGTACCTCTATTTGCAAATGATATGATCCTATACGCAGAAAACCCTAAAGAATCCTCTAGAAATCTACTGAAACTAATAGAAGAGTTCAGCAGAGTATCAACATATGAAAGAAACATACAAAAATCAGTTGGATTCCTCTACACCAACAAAAGAATATCGAAAAGGAAATCACCAAATCAATACCATTTACGGTAGACCCAAGAAGATAAAATACTTAGGAATAAATCTTACCAGAGATGTAAAAGACAAATACAAAGAAAACTACAAAACACTACTGCAAGAAAACAAAAGAGACCTTGTAAAAACATACATTGCTCATGGATAAGAAGACTTAACATTATGAAAATGTCTATTCTACCAAAAGCGATCTATAGACACAATGCAATTCTAATCCAAACTCCAACGACATTTTTTAATGAGATGGAGAAACAAATCACCAACTTCACATGGAAGGGAAAGAGGCTCTGGATAAGTAAAGCATTACTGAAAAAGAACAAAGTGGGAAGGTTCACACTACCTGATTTTAGAACATATACCATCACAGTAGTCAAAACAGCCTGGTCCTGGTAAAACAACAGATACATAGACCAATGGAACAGAATTGAGAATCCAGACAGAAACCCATCCACATATGAGCAGCTGATATTTGACAAAGGCCCAAAGGCAGTTAAATGGGGAAAAGACAGTCTCTTTAACAAATGGTGCTGACTAAACTGGACATCCATGTACAAAAAAATGAAACACAACCCATACCTCACACCATGCACAAAAACAAACTCAAAATGGATCAAAGACCTAAATATAAATTATAAAATGATTAAGATCATGGAAGAAAAAATAGGGACAATGCTAGGAGCCCTAATACAGCAAAAACAGTATAGAAATCATTACTAACAATGCACAAACACCAGAAGAAAAACTAGGTAACTGGGAGCCTCTAAAAATCAAACACCTATGCTCATCCAAAGACGTCACTAAAAGAGTAAAAAAATTACCTGCAGACTGGGAAGAAGTTTTTAGCTATGACATTTCCGATCAGCATCTGATCTCTTAAATCTACATAATACTGCAAAAACTCAACAACAAAACGACGAATAAAGCAGTAAAAATGGGCAAAGGATATGAACAGGCACTTCCCTAAGGAAGACATTCATGTAGCTAATAGATACAGGAGGAAATTCTCACAATCATTAGCCCTTAGAGAAATACAAATCAAAACTACAATGAGATTCCATCTCACTCCAACAAGGCTGGCCTTAATCCAAAAAACACAAAAGAATAAATGTCGGAGAGGTTGTGGAGAGACTGGAATACTTATACACTGCTGGTGGGAATGTAAAATGGTACAGTCACTTTGGAAATCGATTTGGTGCTTCTTCCAAAAGCTAGAAATAGAACTACCATATGATCCAGCAATCCCACTCCTTGGAATATATCCTAGAGAAATAAGAGCCTTTACATGAACAGATATATGCACACCCATGTTCATTGCGGCACTGTTTACAATAGCAAAAACATGGAAGCAACCAAGGTGCCCATCAACGGATGAATGGATAAATAAATTATGGTATATTCACACAACGGAATACTACGCATCGATAAAGAACAGTGAGGAATCTGTGAAACATTTCATAACATGGAGTAATCTGGAAGGCATTATGCTGAGTGAAATTAGTCAGTTGCAAAAGGACAAACATTGTATGAGACCACTATTATAAGAATTCGAGAAATAGTTTAAACAGAGAAGAAAATATTCTTTGATGATTACGAAAGTGAGGAGGGAGGGAGGGAGAGGGTTTTTCACTAATTAGATAGTAGACAAGAACTATTTTAGGTGTAGTTCCCTAAACACACAATACAGAGGAGGTCAGCACAGCTGGACTAAACCAAAAGCAAAGAAGTTTCCTGAATAAACTGAATGCTTCGAAGGCCAGCGTAGCAGTGGCAGGGGTTTGGGGACCATGGTTTCAGTGGACATCGAGGTCAATTGGCATAATAAAATCTATTAAGAAAACATTCTGCATCCCACTTTGGAGAGTGGTGTCTGGGATCTTAAACGCTAGCAAGTGGCCATCTAACATGCATCAATTGGTCTCAATCCACCTGGAGCAAAGGAGAATGAAGAACACCAAAGACACAAGGTGATTATGAGCCCAAGAGACAGAAAGAGCCACATAAATCAGAGACTACATGAGCCTGAGACCAGAAGAACTAGATGGCGCCCAGCTACAACCATTGACTGCCCTGACAGGGAACACAACAGAAAACCCCTGAAGGTGCAGGAGAGCAGTGGGATGCAGACCCCAAGTTCTCATAAAAAGAACAGACTTAATGTTGTGACTGAGACTAGAAAGACCCTGGAGGTCATGGTCCCCAGACCTTCTGTTAGCCCAAGACAGGAACCCTTCCGAAAGCCAACTCTTCAGACAGAGATTGGACTGGACTATGGGATAGAAAATGATACTGGTGAAGAGTGAGCTTCTTGGATCAAGTAGACACATGAGACCATGTGGGCAGCTCCTGTCTTGAGGAGAGATGAGAGGGTAGAGGGGGTCAGAAGCTGGCTGAAAGGATGCGTAAATAGAGAGTGGAGAAAAGGAATGTGATGTCTCAGTGGAAGAGCAACTACGCGTATAGAGCAAGGTGTATAAAAGTTTCTGCATAAGAGACTGACTTTATTTGTAAACTTTCACTTAAAGCGCAATAAAATTTTTTTCAAAAAATCCTATCATATGAGATGTGATCTAATGCTGATTGTATTTACAAAGACATTGAATAATAGTAAAATAAAACAATCCAAATGAAAGTTCAGAAAAATTTAAAAATATTTTTAGATTTTAAATCAAATGCACTTTTAGTACTTGCAAATTATAGTACTAAAAAACTAATACCTACCTAGAGGCAAAGTCATTTCAGATCCTGACCCTCCAAATCTAGCAGCCATTCCACTGACTCTATTAATGGCTTTATTTTCCATCCCAGACTTCCAAATTTTACCTTAATTCAGATTTAAATGTACTTCTAATGTAGACTAGTTGTTGCATCCACCACTCATCAATCAGTTTTTTGTACTATGGTGACTTGCTTCTGTGATGCTGAAAACTGTGCCACTGGTATTTCAAATAACAGCAGGGTCATCCATGGTGAACAGGTTTCAATGGAGCTTCCAGACTAACACAGACTAGGAAGAAGGACTTGGCTATCAACTTCTGAAAAAAATTAAGCAGTGAAAACCCTATGGATAGCAGTAGAACATTGTCTGATACAGTGCTGGAAGATCAACCCCTCAGGTTGGAAGGCACTCAAAATACGACCGGGGAAGAGCTGCCTCCTCAAAGTAGAGTCAACCTTAATGATGCGGATGGAATAAAGGTTTTGAAACTTTCATTTGCTGGTGTGGCACGACTCAAATGAGAAAAAACAGCTGCAAACATCCATTAGTAATTGGAACACGGAATATAAAAAGTATAAATCAAGGAAAACTGGAAGTCTTCAAAAATGAAATGGAGGAGGTGGGGCCAAGATGGCGGACTAGGGAGACGCTACCTCGGATCCCTTTTGCAACAAAGACTCAGAAAAACAAGTGAATCGATCAAGTACATAACAATCTACGAACCCTGAACAACAAACACAGATTTAGAGACGGAAAACGAACAAATACAGGGAATCAGCGATTGTTTTCGGAGCCTGGAGCCAGCATCCCAGTCAGGTAACATTTGGCGCCCGATTTAGGGCAGAGCCCAGGGGAGCTGACGGCGCAAACAAGGGGCTCAGCCCTACTCCCCTGAACTCACTCCGGGAGGGGGCCCAGCCGGTTTGCGCGGGCGGCATGACGACACAGCCGGTGGGAGAAGTCCCTGGGAGGCAGTGACTGGTCTTGGAGCTGGGAGAGCAGCGTCCCAGCCGGGGAACCGTCCCACCGGGATTTTGACTGGGTGCTGGCACAGCACAAGCACAGAGAGCTGCTCCAATCCCCTGAACTAACCCCGGGAGGGGGCCCAGCTTGTCAGCGGAGGAGCGCGGCGACACGGCTGGCGGGACGAGAAGTCCCCGGGAGGCAGCGACTGATTTTGGAGCCGGGACTAAAGCGTCCCAGCAGGGGAACCTTCACGCTAGGATTTAGACTGGCAGCGGGTGGCTTCAGAGGGCCAGAACCCCGGGAGCAATCTCCACACAGCCAGCACACATAGGTGACACGCCCCGTGGGAATCTCAGATATAATAGTCATTCCAAGCAAGACAAGCAACTCTGGCTATATTCTGAGGTGCTACTCTCCTATGTCTCTGATCCCTCCCCCACCCTTCCCAGGCGGCTTCATTAACATTGGAATTGCCTGAGCCAGAGGGAGAACGGCTCCGACTCCGGCTCCGTGGCGGCTTTGCTTTTCCCCCTTTTTTTTTTCTTTTGGTCTTTTCCTAACCCACTCTTTCGGCCTGAGAGAAGGAACAACAACAAAAAAAAAAAAACCCAGGGACCAAAAATCCACCCCTAATTGGACTAAAAACACAGAACCAGCTATAGCCAAGCATATATAATCCAAATCTCAGACTTTCATCCTTACAGGGAACAAGATGGCGGTTATAACCCAAATGCAATTCTGATAGGGATCTGACTGCATTTTTTTTTTTTTTTTTGCGGATTTTCTGGAAAAACTAGTTTCCCAATGATGGCTCGGAGACAGCAGTCCATATCAAACCACATAAAGAAGCAGACCATGACAGCTTCTCCAACCCCCCAAAACAAAAGAATCAAAATCTTTCCCAAATGAAGATACAATCCTGGAATTATCAGATACAGAATATAAAAAACTAATTTACAGAATGCTTCAAGACATCAGAAACGAAATGAGGCAAACTGCAGAAAAAGCCAAGGAACACACTGATAAAACTGTTGAAGAACTCAAAAAGATTATTCAAGAACATAGTGGAAAAATTAATAAGTTGCAAGAATCCATAGAAAGACAGCATGCAGAAATCCAAAAGATTAACAATAAAATTACAGAATTAGACAATGCAATAGGAAGTCAGAGGAGCAGACTCGAGCAATTAGAATGCAGACTGGGACATCTGGAGGACCAGGGAATCAACACCAACATAGCTGAAAAAAAATCAGATAAAAGAATTAAAAAAAATGAAGAAACCCTAAGAATCATGTGGGACTCTATCAAGAAGGATAACTTGCGTGTGATTGGAGTCCCAGAACAGGGAGGGATAACAGAAAACACAGAGAGAATAGTTGAAGATCTGCTGACAGAAAACTTCCCTGACATCATGAAAGACGAAAGGATATCTATCCAAGATGCTCATCGAACCCCATTTAAGAATGATCCAAAAAGAAAAACACCAAGGCATATTATCATCAAACTTGCCAAAACCAAAGATAAAGAGAAAATTTTAAAAGCAGCCAGGGATAAAAGAAAGGTCTCCTACAAGGGAGAATCAATAAGAATAAGTTCAGACTACTCAGCAGAAACCATGCAGGCAAGAAGGCAATGGGATGACATATAGAGAGCACTGAAGGAGAAAAACTGCCAGCCAAGGATCCTATATCCAGCAAAACTCTCTCTGAAATATGAAGGCGAAATTAAGATATTTACAGATAAACACAAGCTTAGAGAATTTGCAAAAACCAAACCAAAGCTACAAGAAATACTAAAGGATATTGTTTGGTCAGAAAACCAATAATATCAGATACCAGCACAATACAAGGTCACAAAACAGAACATCCTGATATCAACTCAAATAGGGAAATCACAAAAACAAATTAAGATTAATTAAAAAAAACTCATTAACAGGGAATCACAGAAGTCAATATGTAAAAAATCACAATAATCAAAAAAAGGGACTCAATACAGGTGGCATAGAACTGCCATATGGAGAGTGATACAAGGCGATATAGAACAATACAAGTTAGGTTTTTACTTAGAAAAATAGGGGTAAATAATTAAAATAATAATAATAATAAGGTAACCACAAAGAGGTATAACAACTCCATAACTCAAGATAAAAGCCAAGAAAAACATAACGACTCAACAAACATAAAGTCAAACACTACGAAAATGAGGATCTCACAATTTAATAAGAAAAACGTCTCAGCACAAAAAAGTATGTGGAAAAATGAAATCGTCAACAACACACATAAAAAGGCATCAAAATGACAACACTAAACACTTATTTATCTATACTTACGCTGAATGTAAATGGACTAAATGCACCAATTAAGAGACAGAGAGTCTCGCACTGGATAAAGAAACACGATCCGTCTATATGCTGCCTACAAGAGACACACCTTAGACTTAGAGACACAAACAAACTAAAACTCAAAGGATGGAAAAAATATATCAAGCAAACAATAAGCAAAAAAGAAGAGAAGTAGCAATATTAATTTCTGACAAAATAGACTTTAGACTTAAATCCACCACAAAGGATAAAGAAGGACACTACATAATGATAAAAGGGACAATTGATCGGGAAGACATAACCATATTAAATATTTATGCACCCAATGACAGGGCTGCAAGATACATAAATCAAATTTTAACAGAATTGAAAAGTGAGATAGATACCTCCACAATTATAGTAGGAGACTTCAACACACCACTTTTGGAGAAAGACAGGACTTCCAGTAAGAAGTTCAACAGAGACACGGAAGACCTAATTGCTACAATCAACCAACTTGACCTCACTGACTTATACAGAACTCTCCACCCAACTGATGCAAAGTATACCTTTTTTTCTAGCGCACATGGAACATTCTCTAGAATAGACCACATATTAGGTCATAAAACAAACCTTTGCAGAATCCAAAACATCGAAATATTTCAAAGCATCTTCTCAGACCAGAAGGCAATAAAACTAGAAATCAATAACAGAAAACCTAGGGAAAAGAAATCAAATACTTGGAAACTGAACAATACCCTCCTGAAAAAAGACTGGGTTATAGAAGACATCAAGGAGGGAATAAGGAAATTCATAGAATGCAACAAGAATGAAAATACTTCCTATCAAAACCTCTGGGACACAGCAAAGGCAGTGCTCAGAGGCCAATTTATATCCATAAATGCACACATACAAAAAGAAGAAAGAGCCAAAATCAGAGAACTGTCCCTACAACTTGAACAAATAGAAACTGAGCAACAAAAGAATCCATCAGGTAGCAGAAGAAAACAAATAATAAAAATTAGAGCTGAACTAAATGAATTAGAGAACAGAAAAACAATTGAAAGAATTAACAAAGCCAAAAGCTGGTTCTTTGAAAAAATTAACAAAATTGATAAACCATTGGCTAGACTGACTAAAGAAATATAGGAAAGGAAACAACCCGAATAAGAAACGAGAAGGACCACATCACAACAGACCCAAATGAAATTAAAAGAATCATATCAGATTATTACGAAAAATTGTACTCTAACAAATTTGCAAACCTAGAAGAAATGGATGAATTCCTGGAAAAACACTACCTACCTAAACTAACACATTCAGAAGTAGAACAACTAAATAGACCCATAACAAAAAAAGAGATTGAAACGGTAATCAAAAAACTCCCAACAAAAAAAAGCCCTGGCCCGGACGGCTTCACTGCAGAGTTCTATCAAACTTTCAGAGAAGAGTTAACACCACTACTACTGAAGGTATTTCAAAGCATAGAAAATGACGGAATACTACCCAACTCGTTCTATGAAGCCACTATCTCCCTGATACCAAAACCAGGTAAAGATATTACAAAAAAAGAAAATTACAGACCTATATCCCTCATGGACATAGATGTAAAAATCCTCAACAAAATTCTAGCCAATACAATACAACAACATATCAAAAAAATAATTCACCACGATCAAGTGGGATTTATACCAGGTAAGGCTGGTTTAATATCAGAAAAACCATTAATGTAATCCATCACATAAATAAAACAAAAGACAAAAACCACATGATCTTATCAATTGATGCAGAAAAGGCATTTGACAAAGTCCAACACCCATTTATGATAAAAACTCTCAGCAAAACAGGAATTAAAGGAAAATTCCTCAACATAATAAAGGGCATCTATGCCAACAGCCAATACCACTCTAAATGGAGAGAACCTGAAAGCATTTCCCTTGAGAACGGGAACCAGACAAGGATGCCCTTTATCACTGCTCTTATTTAACATTGTGCTAGAAGTCCTAGCCAGGGCCATTAGGTTAGACAAAGAAATAAAACGCATCCGGATTGGCAAGGAGGAAGTAAAATTATCTCTATTTGCAGATGACATGATCTTATATACAGAAAACCCTACAGAATCCTCCAGAAAACTACTGAAACTAGTAGAAGAGTTTGGCAGAGTCTCAAGTTATAAGACAAACATACAAAAATCACTTGGATTCCTCTACATCAACAAAAAGAACACCGAAGAGGAAATCACCAAATCAATACCATTCACAGTAGCCCCCAAGAAGATAAAATACTTAGGAATAAATCTTACCAAGGATGTAAAAGACCTATACAAAGAAAACTACAAAGCTCTACTACAAGAAATTAAAACGGACATACTTAAGTGGAAAAACATACCTTGCTCATGGATAGGAAGACTTAACATAGTAAAAATGTCTATTCTATCAAAAGCCATCTATACATACAACGCACTTCCGATCCAAATTCCAATGTCATTTTTTAAGGTGATAGAGAAACAAATCACCAATTTCATATGGAAGGGAAAGAAGCCTCGGATAAGCAAAGCATTACTGAAAAAGAAGAAGAAAGTGGGAGACCTCACTTTACCTGATTTCAGAAGCTATTATACAGCCACAGTAGTCAAAACAGCCTGGTACTGGTACAACAACAGGCACATAGACCAATGGAACAGAATTGAGAACCCAGATATAAATCCATCCACACATGAGCAGCTGATGTTTGACAAAGGACCAGGGTCAGTTAATTGGGGAAAAGATAGTCTTTTTAACAAATGGTGCTGGCATAACTGGATATACATTTGCTAATAAATGAAACAGGACCCATACCTCACACCATGCACAAAAACTAACTCCAAATGGATCAAAGACCTAAACATAAAGACTCAAACGATAAAGATCATGGAAGAAAAAATAGGGACAACCCTAGGAGCCGTAATACAAGGCATAAACAGAATACAAAACATTAACAAAAATGACAAGGAGAAACCCGATAACTGGGAGCTCCTAAAAATCAAACACCTATGCTCATCTAAAGACTTCACCAAAAGATTAAAAAGACCACCTACAGACTGGGAAAGAATATTCAGCTATGACATCTCAGACCAGCGCCTGATCTCTAAAATCTATATGATTCTGTCAAAACTCAACCACAAAAAGACAAACAACCCAATCAAGAAGTGGGCAAAGGGTATGAACACACACTTCACTAAAGAAGATATTCAGGCAGCTAACAGATACATGAGGAAATGCTCTCGATCATTAGCCATTAGAGAAATGCAAATTAAAACTACGATGAGATTCCATCTCACTCCAGCAAGGCTGGCATTAATCCAAAAAACACAAAACAATAAATGTTGGAGAGGCTGTGGAGAGATTGGAACCCTTATACACTGCTGGTGGGAATGTAAAATGGTACAACCACTTTGGAAATCTATCTGGCGTTATCTTAAACAGTTAGAAATAGAACTACCATACAACCCAGAAATCCCACTCCTCGGAATATACCCTAGAGATACAAGAGCCTTCACACAAACAGATATATGCACACCCATGTTTATTGCAGCTCTGTTTACAATAGCAAAAAGCTGGAAGCAACCAAGGTGTCCATCAACGGATGAATGGGTAAATAAACTGTGGTATATTCACACAATGGAATACTACGCATCGATAAAGAACAGTGACGAATCTGTGAAACATTTCATAACATGGAGGAACCTGGAAGGCATTATCCTGAGCGAAATGAGTCAGAGGCAAAAGGAGAAATATTGTATAAGACCACTATTATAAGATCTTGAGAAATAGTAAAAACTGAGAAGAACCCATACTTTTGTGGTTACGAGGGGGGGAGGGAAGGAGGGAGGGAGAGGGTTTTTTACTGATTAATTAGTAGATAAGAACTACTTTAGGTGAAGGGAAAGAGAACACTCAATACATGGAAGGTCAGCTCAATTGGACAGGACCAAAAGCAAAGAAGTTTCCGGGATAAAATGAATGCTTCAAAGGTCAGCGGAGCAAGGGCGGGGTTTTGGGGACCATGGTTTAAGGGGACTTCTAAGTCAATTGGCAAAATAATTCTATTATGAAAACATTCTGCATCCCACTTTGAAATGTGGCGTCTGGGATCTTAAATGCTAACAAGCGGCCATCTGAGATGCATCAATTGGTCTCAACCCACCTGGAGCAAAGGAGAATGAAGAACACCAAGGTCACACGATAACTATGAGCACAATAGACAGAAAGGGCCACATGAACTAGAGACCTACATCATCCTGAGACCAGAAGAACTAGTTGGTGCCCGGCCACAATCGATGAGTGCCCTGACAGGGAGCACAACAGAGAACCCCTGAGGGAGCAGAAGATCAGTGGGATGCAGACCCCAAATTCTCATAAAAAGACCATACTTAATGGTCTGACTGAGACTAGGGAAATCCTGGCGGCCATGGTCCCCAGACCTTCTGTTGGCACAGGACAGGAACCATCCCCAAAGACATGAAAGGAACTGGACAGTGGGTGGGAGAGAGATGCTGATGAAGAGTGAGCTAATTATATCAGGTGGACACTTGAGATTGTGTTGGCATCTCCTGTCTGGAGGGGGATGGGAGGATAGAGACAGTGGGAAGCTGGCAAAATTGTTACGAAAGGAGAGACTGGAAGGGCTGACTCATTGGGGGAGAGCAAGTGGGAGTAAGGAGTAAGATGTATATAAACTTATATGTGACAGACTGACTTGATTTGTAAACGTTCACTTGAAGCTCAATAAAGGTTAATAAAAAAATTATAAAATAAAATAAAAAAATGAAATGGAACACATAAAGATCAATATCCTATCCCAAAATTAATTTATTAAAGATTCCTTGTTCTCTGGGTAACCAGAGGCCAGTTTTTAACTACAACTAAATACCAAAAAAAAAAAAAAAAAAACCCACCAAACCCATTGCCTTCAACTCTATTTGGATTCATAACAACCCTGTAGGACAGTGTAGAACTGGCCCATAGAGTTTGCAAGCAGTGGCTGGTGAATTCGAAATGCCAATCCTTTGGTTGGCAGGCATAGCTCTTAATCACTGCACCACCGGGACTCCACAACTAAATAGCAACTATAAAAATGAGCACAACCAATTAAACACTGAACAAATGAGGGGATATTTACTTAGTATGGGAGCCATGGTTTCATTCTTAACAATATATTGTGTTATAAATAGTAAATTTGAAATTTTTTATTAAAAGCAAATAGAGTTAAAAGAAAGAAAGTTATAGATTACAGAAAAATACGTAGATGACAGAATCCACCTAATGAAATAAGAAAGTACCAGAAATTTGGAGATCAGTACTATGGCACTATGCCTAGAAAGGTTCTGGAACAGTTGACTCATCATATAGATGAGTGTGCAAAAATCTAAAAGAAATTATTTCATATTAATTAATCAACTAAATTTATCATTTAAACCAAGCATTACCAACTGTTTGCCAAACAGATGATACTACAATATCTATTTCTCCTTTAACCCCAGTGCCGTCGAGTCGATTCCAACTCATAGTGACCCTATAGGACAGGGTAGAACCACCCCATAGAGTTTCCAAGGAGTGCCTGGCGGATTTGAACTACCGACCCTTTGGTGCCCCATTTATCTGCTATCTCCAGGAATTAATTTTTTCATGTAAAGGTGTTTTCCAATGTATTAAAATCCTTAAATAAAAACTTAAAAGTTAAAAAAATCTAGATATTCTAGGCATTAGTGAGCTGAAATGGACTGGTATTGGCCATTCTGAATCAGACAATCATATCGCCTATTATGCTGGAAATGACAAATTGAAGCAGAATGGTGTGGCATTCACTGTTAAAAAGAACATTTCAAGATTTACCTTAAGTACAATGCTGTCAGTGACAGGATAATATCCATACACCTACAAGGAAGACCAGTTAATACAAATATTATTCAAATTTACACAACAGCCACTAATGCCGAAGATAAAGAAATTGAAGATTTTTATCAACTTCTGCAGTGTGAAACTGATCAAACATGCAATCAAGGTGCATTAATAATTACTGGTGATTGGAATGCAAAAATTGGAAACAAAGAAGAAGGATCAGTAGTTGAAAAATGTGGCCTTGGTGAATTGAAATGCCGGAGATCATATGATAGAATTTTGTAAGACCAACAACCTATTCATTGGAAATACCTTTTTTTTTTTTTTTAAATAACATAAACCACAACTATACATGTGGACCTAACTGGATGGAACACACAGGATTCAAATTGACTACATTTGTGGAAAGAGATGGAGAAGCTCTGAGAATCAGTGAAAACAAAGCCAGAGGCTAACTGTGGAACAGATCATCAGTTTCTCATATGCAAGTTTAAGTTAAAGCTGAAGAAAATTAAAACAAGCCCACAAGAGCCAACGTATTGCCTTGAATATATCCCAACAGAATTTAGAGACCATCTCAAGAAAAGGTTTGATGCATTGAACACAAATGCCCAAAGACCAGTCTAGTTGTTGGATGACATCAAGGATATCATAAATAAAGAAAGCAAAAGGTCATTAAAAAGATGGGAAAGGATAAAAAAAATCAAAAGGGATGTCAGAAGAAACTTTGGCACATGCTCTTGAATGTAGAGTAGCTAAAGTGAATGGAGGAAACAATTATTTAAAAGAGCTGAACAAGAGATTTCAAAGGGCAGCTTGAGAAGACAAAGTATTATAATGAAATGTGCAAAGACCTAGTGTTAGAAAACCAAACGGGAAGAACATGATCAGCATTTCTCCAACTGAAAGAACTAAACAAAAAATTCAAGCCTCAAGTAGTACTATTGAAGGGTAAAAACTATGGGCAAAATATTAAACGATGCAGGAACCATCAAAAGAAGATGAAAGGAATATATAGAGTCACTGTATCAAAAAGAATTGGTTGGGGGGGGCCAAGATGGCTGACTAGGTAGAAGCTACCTCAGATCCCTCTTGCAATAAAGACTCGGAAAAACAAGTGAATCGATCACATACATGACAATCTATGAACCCCTGACCATCAAACACAGATCTAAAGAGTTGACCTGAGTGACAGAGACTGAGAACGAACAACCACGGGGAAGCAGTGACTGTTTTCGGAGCCTGGAGCCAGCATTCCGGTCAGAAAACCTTGGCGCTGGGCTTTGGACTGGGCACAGGGGAGCTAAGCACGGCATCCTGAGCCGGCACAAACACGGGACACAGCCCTAACCCCCAGAACTGACCTTGGGGGAAGCCCAGCCAGTGCACTCAGGCAGCGCAGCGGCATGGCTGACAGGAGGAGAAGTCACTGGGAGGCAGCGACTGGTTTTGGAGCCGGGAGTGTGGCATGCCAGCTGGGGAACCTTGGCACTGGGCTTTGGACTGGGAGCAGAGGAATCAACCACAGCTTCTAAGACAGCGCAAGCACGGCACACGGGCCTGACCCTCGGGGGCAATCTCTACCCAGCCAGCGCACACATGTGACGTGCCCCTCAGGAATCTCATATAAAACAGTCATCCCAAGCAACATAAGTAACTTTGTCTATATTCCGGGGAGCTACTCTCTCCTATTTATCTGAAACCTCCCCTTCCCAGGCGGCCTCATTAACATTGGAATTTCCTGAGCCAGATAGTGAACTGCTCTGCAGTGTTTCTTTCTTTTTTGGTCTTTTCCTAACCCATTCTCCTGGCCTGAGAGAAGCAGCTACAAAAAACCCAGGGACCAAAAATCCTTCCCTAATTGGACTAAAAACACAGAAACAGCTCCAGCCAAGCATATGTGATCCACAGTCTTGGGCTTTCATCCCTACAGGGAACAAGGTGGCTATTATAATGCAAAGGCATTTCTGATAGGGATCTGACTGTAATTGTTTTAGCGGATTAACTGGAAAGACAAGTTTCCCAGGTCTGATATCTCTGTGTATTCAACAGAGCCCTCATTGACCCGCAACAGGGACCTGAGGGCTGAAGCTCCCCCCAGACCACCTAGCCTCCTGCCTTAGGGGTCTAAGGAGGGTGACACCTACCAATCTGTAGAGGTACTTGCATTGGGGGCCTAAGGTACAGCTGCAGAGCCCACCCACCAAAGCGCTTTAGGAATAGAGACACACCTACCTCACTGGCACTTGGGGGAACCCTGTCAGCATCCTGCCCCCCCAGAGTGTGACCCCCTGTTGCTACTAGAATCTAGTGCACACAACTATCATCACTAATCCTCTAGGTGGATAGGTGACAGTCTGCACCACACACTTGGTGACCCAAAATCAGATTCTACTCAAGAATAGTGAATGGACTCTTAGGCTTATATATTTGGTAACAGCCCAAACTAGCTGGTAATAGGACATAACTGATTCAAGAGCTACAACAATCAAGACAGTGCAATCTAGTAGCCCATCTACATATATTGAAAGAAAACAAAACAAGATAAGACTCAGTGAGCAAATATAGAATAAATCACTACAATATCTTAGTGATGGCTTGGAGACAGCAGTCGATATCAAACCACATAAAGAAGCAGACCATGATTGCTTCTACAACTCCCCAAACTAAAGAATCAAAATCTTTCCCAAATGAAGATACAATCCTGGAATTGCCAGGTACAGAATATAAAAGACTAATTTACAGAATGCTTCAAGACATCAGTGATGACCTCAGAAATGAAATAAGGCAAGCTACAGAAAAAGCCAAGGAACACACTGATGAAGCAGTTGAAGGAATCAAAAAGATTATTCAAGAACATAGTGGAAAAATTACTAACTTGCAAGAATCCATAGAGAGAATTCAAAAATCCAAAACATTAACTATAAAATTACAGAATTAGACAACGCAATAGGAAGTCAGAGGAGCAGACTCGAGCAATTAGAATGCAGACTGGGAAATCTGGAGGACCAGGGAATTAACACCAACATAGCTGAAAAAAAATCAGATAAAAGAATTTAAAAAAATGAAGAAACCCTAAGAATCATGTGGGACTCTATCAAGAAGGATAACTTGCGTGTGATTGGAGTCCCAGAACAGGGAGGGATAACAGAAAACACAGAGAGAATAGTTGAAGATCTGCTGACAGAAAACTTCCCTGACATCATGAAAGACGAAAGGATATCTATCCAAGATGCTCATCGAACCCCATTTAAGAATGATCCAAAAAGAAAAACACCAAGGCATATTATCATCAAACTTGCCAAAACCAAAGATAAAGAGAAAATTTTAAAAGCAGCCAGGGATAAAAGAAAGGTCTCCTACAAGGGAGAATCAATAAGAATAAGTTCAGACTACTCAGCAGAAACCATGCAGGCAAGAAGGCAATGGGATGACATATAGACAACACTGAAGGAGAAAAACTGCCAGCCAAGGATCATATATCCAGCAAAACTCTCTCTCAAATACAAAGGTGAAATTAAATCATTTACAGATGAACACATGCTTAGAGAATTTGCAAAAACCAAACCAAAGCTACAAGAAATACTAAAGGAAATTGTTGGTCAGAAAAACAATAATATCAGATACCAGTACAACACAACGTCACAGAACAGAACATCCTGATATCAACTCAAATAGGGAAATCACAAAACCAAATTAAGATTAATTTTAAAAAGAAAAAAATGATCAAAACAGGGAATCATTGCAGTCAATATGTAAAAGATCACAATAATCAAAAAAAGGGACTCAATACAGGTGGCATAGAACTGCCATATGGAGAGGGATACAAGGCGATACAGAACAATACAAGGTAGATTTTTACTTAGAAAAATAGGGGTAAATATTAAGGTAACCACAAAGAGGTATAACAACTCCTTAACTCAAAATAAAAACCAAGAAAAACATTAACGACTCAACAAACATAAAGTCAAATACTATGAAAATGAGAAACACACAATTTACAAAGAAGAACGTCTCAGCACAAGAAAGTAAGTGGAAAAATGAAATTGTCAACAACACACATAAAAAGGCATCAAAATGACAGCACTAACACATAAAAAAAAATTTTTAACACATACTTATCTATAATTACGGTGAATGTAAATGGACTAAATGCACCAATAAAGAGACAGAGAGTCTCAGACTGGATAAAGAAACATGATTCTTCTATATGCTGCCTACAAGAGACACATCTTAGACTTAGAGACACAAACAAACTAAAACTCAAAGGATGGAAAAAAAATATATCAAGCAAACAATAAGCAAAAAAGAGCAGGAGTAGCAATATTAATTTCTGACAAAATAGACTTTAAAGTTAAATCCACCACAAAGGATAAAGAAGGACAGTACATAATGATTAAAGGGACAATAGACCAGGAAGATATAACCATATTAAATATTTATGCACCCAATGACAGGGCTGCAAGATACATAAATCAAATTTTCACAGAACTGAAAAGTGAGATAGACACCTCCACAATTATAGTAGGAGACTTCAACACACCACTTTCGGAGAAGGACAGGACATCCAGTAAGAAGCTCAATAGAGACACGGGAGACCTAATTGCTACAATCAACCAACTTGACCTCATTGACTTATACAGAACACTCCACCCAACAGCTACAAAGTGTACTTTTTTTTCTAGTGCACATGGAACATTCTCTAGAAGAGACCACATATTAGGTCATAAAACAAAACTTTGCAGAATCCAAAACATTGAAATATTACAAAGCATCTTCTCAGACCATAAGGCCATAAAAGCGGAAATCAATAACAGAAAAATCAGGGAAAAGAAATCAAATACTTGGAAACTGAACAATACCCTCCTGAAAAAAGACTGGGTTATAGAAGACATCAAGGAGGGAATAAGGAAATTCATAGAATGCAACAAGAATGAAAATACTTCCTATCAAAACCTCTGGGACACAGCAAAGGCAGTGCTCAGAGGCCAATTTATATCCATAAATGCACACATACAAAAAGAAGAAAGAGCCAAAATCAGAGAACTGTCCCTACAACTTGAACAAATAGAAAGTGAGCAACAAAAGAATCCATCAGGTAGCAGAAGAAAACAAATAATAAAAATTAGAGCTGAACTAAATGAATTAGAGAACAGAAAAACAATTGAAAGAATTAAAAAGCCAAAAACTGGTTCTTTGAAAAAAATAACAAAATTGATAAACCATTGGCCAGACTGACTAAAGAAATACAGGAAAGGAAACAAATAACCCGAATAAGAAACGAGAAGGGCCACATCACAACAGACCCAACTGAAATTAAAAGAATCATATCAGATTATTACGAAAAATTGTACTCTAACAAATCCGCAAACCTGGAAGAAATGGATGAATTCCTAGAAAAACACTACCTACCTAAACTAACACATTCAGAAGTAGAACAACTAAATAGACCCATAACAAAAAAAAGAGATAAAATGGTAATCAAAAAACTCCCAACATTAAAAAGCCCTGGCCCGATGGCTTTACTGCAGAGTTCTACCAAACTTTCAGTGAAGAGTTAACACCACTACTACTAAAGGTATTTCAAAGCATAGAAAATGACGGAATAGTACCTAACTCATTCTATGAAGCCACCATATCCTGAAACCAAAACCAGGTAAAGACATTACAAAAAAAGAAAATTACAAACCTATATCCTTCATGAACATAGATGTAAAAATCCTCAACAAATTCTAGCCAATAGAATTTAACAACATATCAAAAAAATAATCCAACATGACCAAGTGGGATTTATACCAGGTATGCAAGGCTGGTTTAATATCAGAAAAACCATTAATGTAATCTACCATATAAATAAAACAAAAGACAAAACCCACATGATCTTATGAATTGATGCAGAAAAGGCATTTGACAAAGTCCAACACCCATTTATGATAAAAACTCTCAGCAAAACAGGAATTGAAGGAAAATTCCTCAACATAATAAAGGGCATCTGTATAAAAAAAAATTTTTTTTTAAACAAAGCCAACAGCCAACATCACTCTAAATGGAGAGAGCCTGAAAGCATTTCCCTTAAGAATGGGAACCAACCAAGGATGCCCTTTATCACCGCTCTTATTGAACATTGTGCTAGAGGTCCTAGCCAGAGCAATTAGGCTAGACAAAGAAATAAAGGGCATCCGGATTGGCAAGGAGGAAGTAAAATTATCTCTATTTGCAGATGACATGATCTTATACACAGGAAACCCTAAGGAATCCTCCAGAAAACTACTGAAACTAATAGAAGAGTTCGGCAGAGTCTCAGGTTATAAGAGAAACATACAAAAATCACTTGGATTCCTCTACATCAACAAAAAAAAATGGAAGAGGAAATCACCGAATCAATACCATTCACATTAGCCCCCAAGAAGATAAAATGCTTAGGAATAAATCTTACCAAAGATGTAAAAGACCTATACAAAGAAAACTACAAAGTACTACTGCAAGAAACTAAAAAGGACGTACTTAAGTGGAAAAACATGCCTTGCTCATGGATAGGAAGACTTAACGTAGTAAAAATGTCTGTTCTGCCAAAAGCCATCTATACATACAATGCACTTCCAATCCAAATTCCAATGTCATTTTTTAATGTGATGGAGAAACAAATCACCAACTTCATATGGAAGGGAAAGAACCCCCGGATAATTAAAGCATTACTGAAAAAGAAGAAGAAAGTGGGAGGCCTCACTCTACCTGATTTCAGAACATATTATACAGCCACAGTAGTCAAAACAGCCTGGTACTGGTACAACAACAGGCACATAGACCAATGGAACAGAATTGAGAACCCAGATATAAATCCATCCACATATGAGCAGCTGATGTTTGACAAAGGACCAGTGTCAGTTAATTGGGGAAAAGGTAGTCTTTTTAACAAATGGTGCTGGCATAACTGGATATCCATTTGCAAAAAAATGAAACAGGACCCATACCTCACACCATGCACAAAAACTAACTCCAAATGGATCAAAGATCTAAACATAAAGACTGAAACGATAAAGATCATGGAAGAAAAAATAGGGACAACATTAGGAGCCCTAATGCAAGGCATAAACAGAATACAAAATATTACCAAAAATGACGAAGAGAAACCCGATAACTGGGAGCTCCTAAAACTCAAACACCTATGCTCATCTAAAGACTTCACCAAAAGAGTAAAAAGACCACCTACAGATTGGGAAAGAATTTTCAGCTATGACATCTCCGACCAGTGCCTGATCTCTGAAATCTATATGATTCTGTTAAAACTCAACCACACAAAGACAAACAACTCAATCAAAAAGTGGGCAAAGGATATGAACACGCACTTCACTAAAGAAGATATTCAGGCAGCTAACAGATACATGAGAAAATGCTCTCGATCATTAGCCATTAGAGAAATGCAAATCAAAACTACGATGAGATTCCATCTCACTCCAACAAGGCTGGCATTAATCCAAAAACACAAAATAATAAATGTTGGAGAGGCTGTGGAGAGATTGGAACACTTATACACTGCTGGTAGGAATGTAAAATGGTACAGCCACTTTGGAAATCTATCTGGCATTTTCTTAAAAAGTTAGAAATAGAATTACCATACAACCCAGAAATCCCACTCCTCGCAATATACTCTAGAGAAATAAGAGCCTTCACACTAACAGATATATGCACACCCATGTTTATTGCAGCTCTGTGTAGAATAGCAAAAAGCTGGAAGCAACCAAGGTGTCCGTCAACGGATGAATGGTTAAATAAATTGTGTTATATTCACACAATGGAATACTACGTATCGATAAGAACAGTGACGAATCTGTGAAACATTTCGTAACATGGAGGAACCTGGAAGGGATCATGCTGAGTGAAATTAGTCAGAGGCAAAAGAACAAATATTGTATAAAACCACTATTATAAGATCTTGAGAAATAGTATAAACTGAGAAGAACACATACTTTTGTGGTTACGAGGGGGGAGGGAGTGAGGGTGGGAGAGGGTTATTTACTGATTAGTCAGTAGATAAGAACTACTTTATGTGAAGGGAAGGACAATAATACACGGAAGATCAGCTCAGCTGGACCAAAAGCAGTTTCCGGGATAAACTGAATGTTTTGAAGGTCAGCGGAGCAAGGGTGGGGGTTTGGGGACTATGGCTTATGGGGACTTCTAAGTCAATATGCAAAATAACTTCTATTAAGAAAACATTCTGCATCCCACTTTGAAGTGTGGCGTCTGGGGTCTTAAATGCTAACAAGCGGCCATCTAAGATGCATCAATTGGTCTCAACCCACTTGGATCAAAGGAGAATGAAGAACACCAAAGTCACACGATCACTATGAGCCCAAGAGACAGAAAGGGCCACAGGAACCAGAGACTTACATCATCCTGAGACCAGAAGAACTAGATGGTGCCCGGCCACAACTGATGACTGCCCTGAACAGGGAGCACAATAGAGAACCCCTGAGGGAGCAGGAGAACAGTGGGATGCAGACCCCAAATTCTCATAAAAGGACCAGACTTAATGTCTGACTAAGACTAGAAGAATTCTGGTGGTCATGGTCCCCAAACCTTCTGTTGGCCCAGTACAGGAACCATTCCCGAAGACAACTCATCAGACATGGAAGGGACTGGACAATGGGTTGGAGAGAGATGCCAATGAAGAGTGAGCTACTTGTATCAGGTGGACACTTGAGACTGTGTTGGCATCTCCTGTCTGGAGGGGAGATAGGAGGGTAGAGAGTGTTAGAAACTGGCAAAATCGTCACGAAAGGAGGGACTGGAAGGACTGACTCATTAGGGGGAGAGTAAGTGGGAGTATTGAGTAAGGTGTATATAAGCTTATATGTGACAGACTGACTTGATTTGTAAAAGTTCACTTAAAGCTCAATAAAGATTATTTAAAAATAAAAAAAAGAATTGGTTGATTCTAAACCATTTCAGGAGATAGCATACAATCAAGAACTCATGGTACTAAAGGAAGATGTCCAAGCTGCATTGAAGGCACTGGCAAAAAGCAAGGCTTCAGGAATTGATGGGATGCCAATGGAGATGCTTCAACAAGCAAATGCAACACTGGAAACACTCATCTATGCCAAGAAGTTTCGAAGACAGTTACCTGGCCAACTGACTGGAAGAGGTCCATATGCATACCCATTCCAAAGAAAGGTGACTCAAAAGAATGCAGCAATTATTGAACAATATCATGAATATCACATGCAAGCAAAATTTTGCTGACGATAATTTGAAAACAGCCACACGTCTACAGGAAACTGCCAGAAATTCAAGCTGGATTCAGAAGAGGATGTAGAATGAGGGATATCATTGCTGATGTCAGATGGATCTTCGCTGAAAGCAAGAATACCTGAAAGACGTTTACCTTTGTTTTACTGACTATGCATAGGCATTCAACTGTGTGGATCATAACAAACTATGGATAACATTGCAAAGAATGGGAATTCCAGAGCTCTTAATTGTGCTCATGCAGAACTTGTACATAGACCAAGAGGATGTCATCTGAACAGAACAAGGGGATGCTTTGTGGTTTAAAATCATAAAAGGTGTGTGTCCAGGATTGCTCAGATTTCAGAGAAATTCAAAATGACTACAAGGTAAGTAAGTTATATCTACAAGTGAATAAGTAGGGACGCTGCCAGTTCCTAGAAGCCATATTTAGCATTTGAACCAGAACTAGCTATGAAGGCATTTGTGTTTTAAGAAATGCAAAAAAGGAACCGTGTTATGTCCTTTCTTTCTTGTGTTATTTCCCAACAACTTGCTCTGAAATTGATGACATAGAAGGAAAGGGAAAGACAGGGCAAACCATAGTTCCATTTCCCTTCCTTTCAGTCCTTCCTTATTCATCATTAAGCCAAAGGTAGAGAGTGTTGGTGGAATGTGCACACATCAAGCAGTGAAATATAAATAGTTGACTTAGTTTTGTGTAGCATCTCCATTGTTCTGGTAAGAATGAAATATATATGCATGTACAAGATATGATGGCAACTGGTTTACTGGTTTACCAGCTACAAAATACAAATTATGCAATTTTGGTGATTCTACATGTGGGTTAAATGCTCTTAGATTTGCATTTAAAAGAGCATTGGATAATATAAAGATTAATGGTAGAAATTCATGCTAATAAGTCAATTTTTTCCATTTTTCTTAGAACCACATTAAGCAGTAAATTAAAAAAACTGTGACGAGTTTAGAGAGAGAGAGATACCATAGAAGAAAGAAAGAAGCTTTGTATTTTAGTACCCTTAATGGTACTTTGCTCCTGCTCTTTGAACATAGGGCCCCACATTTTTAATTTGCACTTGGCTCTGCAATTTATGTAACGAGTTTGCCTTGATAATTGTATTTTGGTTTTCAAAACGTCTGCTGCTTCACAAGCCTACACTTTATGTTGGATTCATTGTGTGGGTGTAAATTGTGTGAGTAGGTGTGTGTTAGCAGGGGTGGAGTGAGGTGGGGTAGGCACAAAGAGCAGGCTGACAGAGGGAAGTCCAAATAAAGAACACACAGAGGGGTTTTAGAAAAGGAACTGGCCACTGGATTCTCTGAGGGGCTTACTCTCAGTATTAAAGTCACAGAAACAATTCTGAGTTATTATCATCTTTAATTCCCAAGTCAAATGATTGAGATATGGAGGTGGGGGTAGGCGTTTCTGCTTCACTATGGAAGCAAAAGCATTTTCAGAAGCCGTAGTGAAGCAGTTCTGCCTGGGAGCTGAATGTACAGAATGTGAAAGAAAACTAGAATTGGTCGTGAATGTCATTTGTAGTGAGATATAAAGTAATCTTAAGTTTTTCCCCCATGTTTTACCCTTGGCATTTTTGTGAGAAAGAGTTGCTGCCTCCCAGTGCCCATGCAGTGAATGTTTTGAAACACATCACTTCGTTTATTGCATAGAATGAGTTTTAGGTTATTTTATCTCCATTTTTAATATCCATTCGAGGATTTCAAATATTTAATATTAATTTCAATACATATTTTAAGGATACGAAATCCCAATGAGATTAAGCAGTTTGCTCTCTGTCACACAAAGGGCTGAAGAAGAACCCAAATCTTTTACTTTCCCACATAATGAATAGGATACTGGATCTTGTTCTTTTTCTCTAAAATGACAGCACATGATTTTCTAACTTGATGTTGGTTGTATGATTTTGTGGGCAGCAACGGATGATGATTCACTTTAGACTAATAGCTACTTCAGATATTGTTAAGATCAGGTGACTAGCAATCTTAATTCCATCTGTAACCTTAATTCCCTTTTGCCATGTAATGTAACATATTCACAGTCTCCAGGGATTAGGATTTCGGCATCTTTGGGGGGCATTATTATGCCTACTACATACACGAAACCAAAACCAAAAGAACTGAAGGTAGAAATACACAATTCAACAATAAGTTTGGAGATTTCAATATTCTACACAATAGAACAACTAGACAGAAAATCACCAAGGCATGTAAGACTGGTAAAACACTGTCAAAAACTTGACCTAATTGACATTTATAGAACACTGTACCCAACAGCAACATAATGCACTTTTCTTTTAAGTGCATATGGAACTTTCTGCAAGTTAGACGATGAAACTAAACCAAAAGCCAGAACAAACCCATTGCTATCAAGTCAATTCCAACACATAGCAACCCTGTAGGATAGAATAGAATTGCCCCATGAAACTAAACCACAAACCAAAACAAACTCATTGCTATCAAGTCAATTCCAACACATAGCAACCCTATAGGATAAAGTAGAACTGCCTCATAAGGTTTCCAAGGAGTAGCTGATGGATTTGAACTGCTGAACTTTTGGTTAGCAGCCAAACTCCTAACCACCACACCACCAAGGCTCCAAGCAAGGAAACTAGCCCCAATAAATTGAAAAGGTTTGAAATCATACAAAGTATAGACTCTGAACCACAATGGAATAAAATTAGAAATCAACAGGAGAAAAAAATTGTGAAGTCCACGGATATTTGGTAATTAAGCATTATTCCAAATAATCCATGGGCCAAAGAAGAAATTACAGGGGAAATGAGAAAATATTTTGAACTGAATGGAAATTAAATCACTATATCAAAATTTATGGGATGGAACCTTACAGGAAGACGGCAGCATGAATGGGTCCACAATCCCACCTCACCTCCCACATGATCACCAAGGAAAGCAACTAGAAATATGCAAATTTAACTCTGTAAGAACTCTACAAACTTAGTGGAGGGTTGCATCAACTAAGCAAATACAGAAACAAGAACAAGGCAACATTTAAATCGTAGGAAATCTTTTTTTCCTGCTGTCTCTACCCCTCCCACTCCTGTCTCAGCAGCAGCAGCAGAGGAGGCTAAGGCAGACCAGAGAGGCAGTCCGTGTTCTCAGAGAGGGAGCCCAATCTCAGGCTATGGAGTAGTCAGAGCAGGCATTGCTGACAAAAAATTCAATGTGCTCTGAGCTGTATGGGGATTTCCTGAAGGACTGAAGCTTTGATTTGGCCTGGCTCATACCTCACACAAAGCAGGGGAAGGAGCAGCAAGCAACAACTGAAGGCTTTGGCTGTCCTTAATCACCTGGGACTCAATAGTGCAACTGAAGCAGACAATTAACTTCTTAGAAGTGAAGGAGAAACAAGAGTGAGAGTTTGTTGCAGAAATTAGCACTTTAGAAAGCACCATGTATATGAGGGAATTGGAAAAGGCACAAGCATGCTCCAAGCTAATGCATTGTAATATTCTAATATTCTGGCTTTGACAAAATAAAAAATACAAAGCATACAAAAAAAACTGGAAAAGATTATCCATTTAAAAGAACAAGATGAAAAGAGAGGAATTGTCTCTATGGAAATTCAATTAATAGACATATGAGAAAATTTAAAAACATTATTAAATGTGCTTAAAGGACTTAAAAGGAGCCTTGGTAGTGCATTTGTTAAAGTGCTCAGTTGCTAACCAAAAGGTCAGTGGTTTGAATCCACTAGCTGCTCCATTATATGCTGAGCAAATACTCTGAGAAGCTGAACTACATGAAGAAGAATGGGACATCAGGATTGGTGAAAGACTCATTAACAACCTGCGTTATGCAGATGACACAACCTTGCTCACTGAAAGTGAAGAGGACTTGAAGCACTTACTGACGAAGATCAAAGACCACAGCCTTCAGTATGGATTGCACCTCAACATACAGAAAACAAAAATCCTCACAAATGGACCTATAAGCAACATCATGATAAATGGAGAAAAGATTGAAGTAGTCAAGGGTTTCATTTTACTTGGATCCACAATCAACACCCATGGAAGCAGCAGTCAAGAAATCAAAAGGCCCATTGTATTGGGCAAATCTGCTGCAAAAGATCTCATTATAGTGTTGAAAAGCAAAGACATCACCTTGAAGATTAAGGTGCTCCTGACCCAAGCTATGGTATTTTCAATAGCATCATATGCATACTAAAGCTGGATAACGAATAAGGAAGACAGAAGAAGAATCGATGCCATTGAATTGTGGTGCTGGCAAAGAATATTGAATATATCATGGACTGCCAAAAGAACAAACAAATCTGTCTTGGAGGAAGTACAACCAGAATGCTTCTTAGAAGCAAGTATGGCAAGACTACGTCTTACATACTTTGGACATGTTGTCAGGAGAGATCAGTCCCTGGAGAAGGACGTCATGCTTGGTAAAGTAGAGGGTCTACAAAAAAGAGGAAGACCCTCAACAAGATGGATTGACACAGTGGCTGCAACAGTGGGCTCAAGCATAGCAATGATTGTGGGCATAGCTCAAGATAGGGCAGTATTTTGTTCTGTTGTACAAAGGTTCACTGAGTGGCAACTGACTCAATGGCACCTAACAACAACAACAAGCTGCTCCATGGGAGAATGGACCTGGTATCTGTTCCCATAAAGATCACAGCCTAGGAAATCCTGTTGGGAAGGCCTACCCTATCCTATAGAGTAGCTATGAGTCAGAATCAACTTAATGGCACCAGACAACAACAAGCACTTAAAGAAAACACAGACAAAGAACTAAAGGAAGCAATACATGAACAAAATGAGTATATCAATAAAGAGATAGACACTTTAAAAAGGAAACAAAATTACTGGAACTGAAAAATACAATAACTGAAATAAAAAAATTCAGTAGAGGGAATGAGCAGCAAACTTCAGCTGGCAGAAGAAAGCATCAACTAACAAGAAGATAGGGCAATTGAAATTATTGAGTCCAAAGAGAAAAAAGAATCAAGAAAAGTCAACAAAGCCTAATGGAATTGTGGGACAGCACCAAGCAAACAAACATATGCATCACAGCAATCCCTGAAGGAGAAGAGAGAAAAAGACAGAATTAATATTCAAAGAAATAATGGCAGAAAAACTTTACAAATTTGACAAACAGCACGAATCTACAAATCTAAGAAGCTCAACAAACTCCAGGTAGGTTAAACACAAAGAGATCCACACTGAGATAAAAACACTGAGATACATTACAATAAAATTCTCAACAACCAAAAATAAAGAATCCTGAAAGCAGTAAGAGAGAAACAAATTGTCACATACAAAGGATCCTCAATAAGATTAAAAGCCAATTTCTCTTCTGAAACCTTGGAGGACAGAGGGCAGTGGGATGACATGTTAAAGTGCTGAAAGAAAAGAACTATCAACGAAGAATCCTATATAAGATGAAACTGTTTTTTAAGAATGAGGGTGAAATTAAGACATTCCCAGATGTGCAAAAGCTAAAGCAGTTTGTGATGACTTGATCTTCCTTCTCTACGAGAAATGCTAAAGAGAATACTTTAAATAGAAATCGGACACTAGGCAATAACTCAAAGGTATACATTGAAAAGAAAACTCTGATAAGGTAATCTCATCAGTAAATATAAGGGCCAGTTTGGTGTTATATTTGTTTTGTGACATTAGGAGTTATGCCCTACATGGTTCAAAATGAGAAATGCATAAAATATAATTATAAATTTATGTTATTGGGCATGTAATGCATAAAGATTCAATTTATGATAAAAAGGACATAAGGGAACAGGAGGAGTGGTATAGGAATAGGCTTTTTATGTTACTTAAGTTGGTGTCTAGTTAAACTAGGTTGTTACAAATTTAAAGATGTTAAATGTAATCTTAATGGTAATCACAATGAAAATATCTAAAAAAGGAAATGAGAATGAAATAAAAAAAGTTCACTACAAAAAGTCAACTAAACACAAATGATAGCAGTATTGGAGGAAATGAGGGACAAAAAAGGTATAAAACACACAAAAAGCAAATAGCAAAATGGGTGAAGTAAGTCCTTCCTTATTAATTATTACTTTAAATGTAAATGGATTAAACTCTCCAATCAAAAGGCAGAGAGAGGGGCCAAGATGGCGAACTAGCCAGTAGCTTCCGCTCATCTCTCTTACAATAAAGACCCCAAAAACAAGTGAATCGATTATATATATGACAAGCTAGAAACCCTGAGCATCAAAGCCAAACTTGAGGAATCAGTCTGAGCGACAGGAGAGGGAGAGATGGTGCAGAAGCAGTGGCAAGTTGCCAAGCCCATGCAGCATCTCAGCTCCGATTCCTTGGTGCTGTTCTTCGGCGCAACTGTGGCAGGGCTGTTAGTTGTTCCCTGAGACACAGCACCTTCAGCGAAAGAAGGCAAGCAGAGTGGCACACCCCTGATTCTGTGGTATGTCTACAACGGGGCTGGCTGTGGCATTTAGGAAGTGGCTGCTTCGTCAAAAGAAAGCAATGGAGCTGCTGCCACTCCGACCTCCTGGTGTGACAGCCACGGGACACAGCTGCTTCAGAGAAAGAAGGCAAGCGTGGGACGCAGCCCTAACTCCCTGGGGCAATCTCGGCGGGGACCCAGCCAGTGCACACAGGGTACACACACCTCTGGAATCTGAGATAAAACAGCTCTCTCGACAAAAGATAAGTGATTTTGTCTAATTTACTGTGAGCAGATCTAATAGTGCCTTCTTTTGAAAGAACTCTGTCCTATCTATCTGATCTCTCCCCCTCTGTCCCAGCCGGCTTCTTTAATAGATGATTTCCCTTGGCTTGAGATAGAACCTGCTGCACTCTCTGAGCCATTCTTCTGGCCTAGGAGAAGGAACAATATAACAAATGGGGGGGGGAATACTCTGCAGATTCCCCTAATCTGGAAGCTCAGAGCAGAAGCGGCTCCAGTCCAGGCATAAGTGATCCACAGACTTTCTCTCTCAGCCCTACATGGATCCAGGTGGCAATTATATTGCAAGGGCAAATCTGTTTGAGATATGACTGTAACTGTTTCAGCTGCACAGTGAAGAGGAAGGTTTTGGAGGCCTGATGCCACTCTGCCTAGTAAACAGGGCCTTCACCTACCCACAGCAGGGGTCTGAGGACTGGAGGCTCCATCCATGCCACCTAGGCTCCTGCAAAAGGGGTTCAACGATAGTGGTGCCTACCAGTCCTCACAGGTATAAGCATTGGGTGACTAAAGTACAGCTGCAGAGCCTACCCACCAGACCGCTCTAAAGAACAGAGATGCTCCTTCCTCACTGACACTTGGGGGAAGGCTCTCAGCCCCCTGCCTTCCTCAGAGTGTGACCCCTTGCCGCTACCAGAAACCAGTGCATACACCCATCACCACTGCTCCTCTAAGACAGTAGGTGAGAGCCTACGCCACACACTAGGTGACCGATTATCAGGGCACCCAAGCTGAATCCATACAAGAATAGTGAATGGAATCCTAGGCTCATGTACCTAGTTAACAGCTACAGCCATCTGAAAACCGGACATTAGTGCTTCAAAGGCTCCAATAACCAAGTTAGCTCACTCTACTAGCCTATTTGGCTATATCAAATCAAAACAAAGCAAGAAACTAGGACACAGTGAGCAAATATAAAATAAATTGATACAATAACTTATAGATGGTCAGACACAATAGTTGATATCAAATCACATAAAGAAGCAGACTGTGATTGCTTCAACAAACTCCCAAAACAGAGAATCAAGGACTCTCCTGGATGAACATGTATTCCTGGAATTACCAGATGTAGAATACAAAAGATTAATATACAGAACTCTTCAAGACATCAGGAACAACATCAGGAAGGACATAATGAATGAGATCAGGCAACAAACAAAAAAAGCCAAGGAACACACAGATAAAGCAGTTGAAGAAATTAAAAAGATTATTCAAGAAAGTAATGAAAAATTTAAGAAATTGCAAGAATCCATAGAAAGACAGGATTCAGAAATTCAGAAGATAAACAATAAAATTACAGAATTAGACAACTCAATAGAAATACAGAGGAGCAGGATTGAGGAACTGGGATGCAGAATTTGAGAGACTGAAGATAAATCACTTGGCACCAATAAATTGAAAAAAAATCAGATAAAAGAATTAAAAAAAATGAAGAAACCCTAAGAATCATGTGGATTCTATCAAGAATAACTTGAGAGTGATTGGAATACCAGGACAGGGAGGGATAACAGCAAATACAGAGAATTGCTGAAGATTTGTTGCAGAAAACTTCCCTGACATTGCGAAAAATGAAAGGATATCTCTCCAAGATGCGCACCAAACCCCATATAAGCTATATCCCAAAAGAAAGTCACCAAGACATATCATCATCAAACTTGCCAAAACCAAAGATTAAGAGAAAATTTTAAGAGCAGCCAGGGATAAGCGAAAGGTAACCTACAAAGGAAAAGAAATAAGGCTAAGTTCGGACTACTCACCAGAAACCATGCAGACAAGAAGGCAATGGATGAAATATACAAAGCATTGGAGGAGAAAAATTGCCAGCCAAGAATCATATATCCAGCAAAACTGTCTCTCAAATGCGAAGGCAAAATTACGACATTTACAGAAAAACAGAAGCTTAGGGAATTTCCAAAAACCAAACCACAACTACAAGAAATACTAGAAGGAATTTTGTGGATAGAAAATCAATATCAGATATCAACCCAATACTAGAACACAGAACTGAACAAGATATCAATTCAGATAGGGAAATCATGAAAATAAATCAAAATTAAAAAACAAAACAAAAGCTCAAAACAGGGAACTAGTGATGTCATTATGTAAAAGATGACAATAATCAATAAAGAGGGACTAAATAAAGTAGGCACAGATCTTCCATATGGAGTGGAAGTCAAGGCGATATATGGAGATATAAGATAGGTTTAAACTTAGAAAAATAGGAGTAAATATCAAGGTAACCACAAAGAAGACTAACAATCTTACACTCCAAAATAAAAAACAAGGTAAACATAGTAAAAACAAATTCAATCACAATGAAAAAGAGGAACACACAATTCACAAAGAAAAACTTCTCAGCACAAAAGAGCAGAAATTTAAACTGTCAACACCACACAAAAAAAGGCATCAAAATGACAGCACTAAACTCATACCTATCTAAAATCACGCTGAATGTAAATGGACTAAATGCATGAATAAAGAGACAGAGAGTTGCAGAATGCATAAAAAAAATCCAGCTATATGCTGCCTACAAGAGACACATCTTAGACTTAAACACACAAACAAACTAAATTCTAAATGATGGAAAAAATATACCAAGCAAACAACAGTAAAAAAAAAAAAAAAGCAGCAGTGGCTATACTAATTTCTGACAAAACAGACTTCAAACTTATATCTACCAAATAGGACAAGGAAGGACAGTATGTAATGATTAAAGGGAAAATGATATTACCATATTAAATATTTATGCATCTAACAACAGGGCTTCAAGACACATTAAACAAACTCTAACAGCTTTGAAAAGTGAGATAGACAGCTCCACAATAATAGTAGGACACTTCAACACCCCACTTCCAGTGAAGGACAAAACATCCAGAAAGAAGCTCAGTAAAGACATGGAAGAGCTAAATGCCACAATTCACCAGCTTGACCTCATAGACATACACGGAACACTTCACCAAACGACATCCAAGTATACCTTCTTTTCCAATGCGCATGGAACATTCTCTAGAATAGACCACATATTAGCTGATAAAGCAAGCCTTAACAGAACCCAAAACATCAAAATATTACAAAGCACCTTCTCTGACAAAAAGACCATAAAAGTAGAACTCAACAGAAAAAGCAGGGAAAAGAAATCAGATGCCTGGAAATTGAACAATACCCGGGTCAAAAAAGATTGAGTTATAGAAGACATTAAGGATGGAATAAAGAAGTTCATAGAATCCAATGAGAATGAAAACACTTCTTATCAGAATCTTTGGGACACAGCAAAAGCACTACTTAGAGGTCAACTTATATCAATAAATGCACATATACAAAAAGAAGAGAGGGCCAAAACCAAAGAATTATCCCTACAAGCTGAACAAATACAAAGAGAGCAACAAAAGAAACCTTCAGGCACCAGAAGAAAGCAAAAAATAAAAATTAGAGCAGAATTAAATGAAATAGAAAACAGAAGAAAAATTGAAAGAGTTAATAAGACCAAAAACTGGTTCTTTTTTCTTTTTAATAATTTTTATTCTGCTTTAAGTGAAAGTTTACAAATCAAGTCAGTCTGTCACATATAAGCTTATATACACCTTACTACATACTCCCATTTATTTTTTTAATGAGTCAGCCCGCTCCCTTCTTCCAGTCTCTCCTTTCGTGACATTTTTGCCAGTTTCTAACCCTCTCTACCCTCCCATCTCCCCTCCAGACAGGAGATGCCAACACAGACTCAAGTGTCTACCTGATACAAGTAGCTCACTCTTCATCAGCATCTCTGTCCAACCCATTGTCCAGTCCCTTCCATGTCTGATGAGTTGTCTTCGGTAATGGTTCCTGTACTGGGCCAACAGAAGGTTTGGGGACCATGACCACCAGAATTCTTCTAGTCTCAGTCAGATCATTAAGTCTGGTCTTTTTATGAGAATTTGGGGTCTGCATCCCACTATTCTGCTGCTCCCTCAGGGATTCTCTGTTGTGCTCCCTGTCCAGGGCAGTCATCAGTTGTACCAGGCACAATCTAGTTCTTCTGGTCTCAGGATGATGTAAGTCTCTGGTTCATGTGGCCCTTTCTGTCTCTTGGGCTCATAGTGATCGTGTGACCTTGGTGTTCTTCATTCCCCTTTGATCCAGGTGGGTTGAAACCAATTGATGCATCTTAGATGGCCGCTTGTTAGCATTTAAGACCCCAGACCGCACACTTCAAAGTGGGATGCAGAATGCTTTCTTAATAGAAGTTATTTTGCATATTGACTTAGAAGTCCCCATAAGCCATAGTCCCCAAACCCCCACCCTTGCTCCGCTGACCTTTGAAGCATTCAGTTTATCCCGGAAACTTCTTTACTTTTGGTCCAGGCCAGTTGAGCTGACCTTCCCTGTATTGAATATTGTCCTTCCCTTCAACTAAAGTATTTCTTATCTACTAACTAATCAGTAAATAACCCTCTTCCACCCTCCCTCCCTCCCCGCCTCGTAACCACAAAAGAATGTGTTCTTCTCAGTTTACACTATTTCTCAAGATCTTAGAATAGTGGTCTTATACAATATTTGACTAATTTCGCTCAGCATAATGCCTTCCAGGTTCCTCCATATTATGAAATCTTTCACAGATTCCTCACTGTTCTTTATCGATGCGTAGTATTCCATTGTGTGAATATACCATAATTTATTTAACCATTCATCTGTTGATGGACACCTTGGTTGCTTCCAGCTATTTGCTATTGCAAACAGTGCTGCAATAAACATGGGTGTGCATATATCTGTTCGTGTAAAGGCTCTTATATCTCTAGGGTATATTTCGAGGAGCGGGATTTCTGGGTCGTATGGTAGTTCTATTTCTAACTTTTTAAGAAAACGCCAGATAGATTTCCAAAGTGGTTGTACCATTTTACATTCCCACCAGCAGTGAATAAGAGTTCCAATCTCTCCACAGCCTCTCCAACATTTATTATTTTGTGTTTTTGGATTAATGCCAGCCTTGTTGGAGTGAGATGGAATCTCATCGTAGTTTTGATTTGTATTTCTCTAATGGCTAATGATCTTGAGCATTTCCTCATGTATCTCTTAGCTGCCTGAATACCTTCTTTAATGAAGTGCGTGTTCATGTCCTTTGCCCACTTTTTGATTGGGTTGTTTGTCTTTTTGTGGTTGAGTTTTAACAGAATCGTATACATTTTAGAGATCAGGCACTGATCGGAGATGTCATAGCTGAAAATTTTTTCCCAATCTGTAGGTGGTCTTTTTACTCTTTTGGTGAAGTCTTTAGATGAGCATAGGTGTTTGAATTTGAGGAGCTCCCAGTTATCTGGTTTCTCTTCATCATTTTTAGTAATGTTTTGTATTCTGTTTATGCTTTGCATTAGGGCTCCTAATGTTGTCCCTATTTTTTCTTCCATGATCTTTATCGTTTTAGTCTTTCTGTTTAGGTCTTTGATCCACTTGGAGTTAGTTTTTGTGCATGGTGTGAGGTATGGGTCCTGTTGCATTTTTTTGCAAATGGATATCCAGTTATGCCAGCACCATTTGTTAAAAAGACTATCTTTTCCCCAATTAACTGACACTGGGCCTTTGTCAAACATCAGCTGCTCATATGTGGATGGATTTATATCTGGGTTCTCAATTCTGTTCCATTGGTCTATGTGCCTGTTGTTGTACCAGTACCAGGCTGTTTTGACTACCCTGGCTGTATAATAGGTTCTAAAATCAGGTAGAGTGAGGCCTCCCACTTTCTTCTTCTTTTTCAGTAATGCTTTAATTATCCGGGGCTTCTTTCCCTTCCATATGAAGTTGGTGATTTGTTTCTCCATCACATTAAAAAATGACATTGGATTTTGGATTGGAAGTGCGTTGAATGTATAGATGGCTTTTGGTAGAATAGACATTTTTACTATGTTAAGTCTTCCTATCCATGAGCAAGGTATGTTTTTCCACTTATGTAGGTCCGTTTTAGTTTCTTGCAGTAGCACTTTGTAGTTTTCTTTGTATAGGTCTTTTACATCTTTGGTAAGATTTATTCCTAAGCATTTTATCTTCTTAGGGGCTACTGTAAATGGTATTGATTTGGTGATTTCCTCTTCGGTGTTCTTTTTGTTGATGTAGAGGAATCCAAGTGATTTTTGTATGTTTGTCTTATAACTTGAGACTCTGCCAAACTCTTCTATTAGTTTCAGTAGTTTTCTGGAGGATTCTGTAAGGTTTTCTGTGTATAAGATCATGTCATCTGCAAATAGAGATAATTTTACTTCCTGCTTGCCAATCCGGATGCCCTTTATTTCTTTGTCTAGCCTAATTGCTCTGGCTAGGACCTCTAGCACAATGTTCAATAAGAGCGGGGAAGGGCATCCTTGTCTGGTTCCCGTTCTCAAGGGAAATGCTTTCAGGCTCTCTCCATTTAGAATGATGTTGGCTGTTGGCTTTGTATAGATGCCCTTTATTATGTTGAGGAATTTTCCTTCAATTCCTATTTGGCTGAGACTTTTTATCATGAATGGGTGTTGAACTTTGTCAAATGTCTTTTCTGCATCAATTGATAAGATCATGTGGTTTTTGTCTTTCGTTTTATTTATATGGTAGATTACATTAATGCTTTTTCTAATATTAAACCAACCTTGCATATATAAAAAAAAAAAACTTGCATACCTGGCATAAATCCCACTTGATCGTGGTGGATTATTTTTTTGATATGCTGTTGAATTCTATTGGCTAGAATTTTGTTGAGGATTTTTACATCTATGTTCATGAGGGATATAGGTCTGTAATTTTCTTTTTTTGTAGTGTCTTTTTTTACCTGGTTTTGGTATCAGGGAAATGGTGGCTTCATAGAATGAGTTACGTAGTATTCCATCATTTTCTATGCTTTGAAATAACTTTAGTAGTAGTGGTGTTAACTCTTCTCGGAAAGTTTGGTAGAACTCTGCAGTGATGTCGTCCGGGCCAGGGCTTTTTTTTGTTGGGAGTTTTTTGATTACCTTTTCAATCTCTTTTTTTGTTATCGGTCTATTTAGTTGTTCTACTTCTGATTGTGTTAGTTTAGGTAGGTAGTGTTTTTCTAGGAATTCATCCATTTCTTCTAGGTTTGCAAATTTTTTAGAGTACAATTTTTCATAATAATCTGATATGATTCTTTTAATTTCAGTTGGGTCTGTTGTGATGTGGCCCATCTCATTTCTTATTTGGGTTATTTGTTTCCTTTCCTGTATTTCTTTAGTCAGTCTGGCCAATGGTTTATCAATTTTGTTAATTTTTTCAAAGAACCAGCTTTTGGCTTTGTTAATTCTTTCAATTGTTTTTCTATCCTCTAATTCATTTAGTTCAGCTCTAATTTTTATTATTTGTGTTCTTCTGGTGCCTGAGGGTTTCTTTTGTTGCTCACTTTCTATTTGTTCAAGTTGTAGGGACATTTCTCTGATTTTGGCCCTTTCTTCTTTTTGTATGCGTGCATTTGTCATTATAAATTGACCTCTGAGCACTGCTTTTGCTGTGTCCCAGAGGTTTTGATAGGAAGTGTTTTCATTCTCGTTGCATTCTATGAATTTCTTTATTCCCTCCTTAATGTCTTCTATAACGCAGTCTTTTTTGAGCAGGATATTGTTCAGTTTCCAAGTATTTGATTTCTTTTCCCTGATTTTTCTGTTATTGATTTCCACTTTTATGGCCTTGTGGTCTAAGAAGATGCTTTGTAATATTTTGATGTTTTGGATTCTGCAAAGGTTTCTTTTATGACGTAATATGTGATCTATTCTTGAGAATGTTCCATGTGCACTAGAAAAAAAAAGTATACTTTGCAGCTATTGGGTGGAGTGTTCTGTATAAGTCTATGAGGTCAAGTTGGTTGATTGTAGCAATTAGGTCTCCCGTGTCTCTATTGAGCTTCTTACTGGATGTCCTGTCCTTCTCCGAAAGTGGTGTGTTGAAGTCTCCTACTATAATTGTGGCTGTTTCTATCTCACTTTTCAGTTCTGTTAAAGTTTGTTTTATGTATCTTGCAGCCCTGTCATTGGGTGCATAAATATTTAATATGGTTATATCTTCCTGGTCTATTGTCCCTTTAATCATTATGTACTGTCCTTCCTTATCCTTTGTGATGGATTTAACTTTAAAGTCTATTTTGTCGGAAATTAATATTGCTACTCCTGCTCTTTTTTGCTTATTTTTTGCTTGATATATTTTTTTCCATCCTTTGAGTTTTAGTTTGTTTGTGTCTCTAAGTCTAAGGTGTGTCTCTTGTAGGCAGCATATAGACGGATCATGTTTCTTTATCCAGTCTGAGACTCTCTGTCTCTTTATTGGTGCATTTAGTCCATTTACATTCAGTGTAAATATAGGTAAGTATGTGTTTAGTGCTGTCATTTTGATGCCTTTTTATGTGTGTTGTTGACAATTTCATTTTTCCAATTGCTTTTATGCTGAGCAGTTTATTTTTGTAAATTGTGTGTTCCTCATCTTCATAGTAGTTGAATTTATGTTTGCTGAGTCGTTATGCTTTTCTTGGTTTTTATTTTGAGTTAAGGAGTTGTTATACCTCTTTGTGGTTACCTTAATATTCACCCCTATTTTTCTAAGTAAAAACCTAACTTGTATCGTCCTATATTGCCCTGTTTTCCTCTCCATGTGGCGGTTCTATGCCTCCTGTATTTAGTCCCTCTTTTTCATTATTGTGATCTTTTACATAATGACTTCAATGATTTCCTGTTTTGAGAATTGTTTTCTTTTTAAAATTAATCTTAATTTGTTTTTGTGATTTACCTATTTGAGTTCATATCAGGATGTTCTGTTCTGTGACCTTGTGTTGTGCTGGTATCTGATATTACTGATTTTCTGACCAACAATTTCCTTTAGTATTTCTTGTAGCTTTAGTTTGGTTTTTGCAAATTCTCTAAGCTTGTGTTTATCTGTAAATGATTTAATTTCACCTTTGTATTTGAGAGAGAGTTTTGCTGGATATATGATCCTTGGCTGGTAGTTTTTCTCCTTCAGTGCTCTGTATATGTCATCCCACTGCCTTCTTGACTACATGGTTTCTGCTGAGTAGTCTGAACTTATTCTTATTGATTCTCCCTTGTAGGAAACCTTTCTTTTATCCCTGGCTGCTTTTAAAATTTTCTCTTTATCTTTGGTTTTGGCAAGTTTGATGATAATATGTCTTGGTGATTTTCTTTTTGGATCGATATTATGTGGGGTTCGATGAGCATCTTGGATAGCTATCCTTTCGTCTTTCATGATGTCAGGTAAGTTTTCTGCCAACAGATCTTCAACTATTCTCTCTGTGTTTTCTGTTATCCCTCCCTGTTCTGGAACTCCAATCACCCCCATTGTGGGGCAGTGAGGGCTCTGTTTAATAGGTAGAGATATCAGACCTAGGAAACTTGTCTTTCCAGTAATCCACTAAAACAATTACAGTCAGATCACTATCAGAATTGCCTTTGCATTATAATAGCCACCTTGTTCCCTTTAGGGATGAAAGCCCAAGACTGTGGGTCTCATATGCTTGGCTGGAGCTGGTTCTGTATTTTTAGTCCAATTTTAGGAAGTCAGGGAAGGATTTTTGGTCCCTGGGTTTTTTGTAGCTGCTTCTCTCAGGCCAGGAGAATGGGTTAGGAAAAGAAAAAAACTGACCCACAATGGGAACTGAGGGCTGAAGCTCAACCCAAACCACCTAGCCTCTTGCCATAGGGGTCTGAGGATAGTGACACCTACCAATCTGTAGAGGTACATGCATTGGGTGCCTAAGGTACAGCTGCAGAGCCCACCCAACAAAGTGCTTTAGGAAGAGAGACACACCTATCTCACTGGCACTTGGAGGAACCCTGTCAGCATCCTGTTCCCCCTGAGTGTGACCCCCTGCTGGTACTAGAATCTGGTTTAGAGGTGGGTTATTGACGTTTGACATTGTTGGAATCAACTCAAAGGCACTGGGTCTGGGTTGCCTGTTAAACAAGGTCCTCACCTACCCACATCAGGGACCTAAGGACTGGTAGCTCCACTAAGGTCACCCAGCCACCCACGACAGGGGTCCAAAGATAGCTGGTACCTCCCAGTCCTTACAACCAAAAACTTGGGGTGCCCATGGTCCTTCTGCAGAGCCCACCCACCAGCATGCTCTAGGGAACAGAGACTTGCTTTCCTCAGAGACACTCGGGGGTTGGTTCTCAGCCCCCTGCCTTGTTCAGAGTGTGACCCCCGTAGCAATCAGATATCCGTATATACGCCAATCACCCTTGACCCTCTAAGACTGCAGGACAGAGCCTATACCACACACTTGATGATCAGAAACCTGGAAACCGGAGCTGAATTCATACAAGAAAACTGAATGGACTCCTAGACTGATATACCTGATAACAGCTCTAGCCATCTGGGGGCAGGATGTCAGGGTTCCAAAGGTGAAAATAAGCTAGCTCACTTAAGCAACCCATAGGGGCATAACAAAACAGAACAAAGCTAGAAGCTATGACACAGTAAGCAAGCATAAACTAATAAAATAACTTGTAGATGGCTTGGAGGCAACAGTCATTATCAAGTCACATAAAGAAAAAGACCATGATCACCTCAACAGGCTCTCAAAACAGAGAATCCAGGGATCTTCTAGATGAAAGTGCATTCCTGGAATTACCAGATAAAGAATACAAATTTTAATATACAGAACCCTTCAAGACATCAGGAAGGAAACGAGGGAATATGCAGAACAAGCCAAGGAACACACAGATAAAGCAACTGAAGAAATTAGAAAGATTATTCAGGAACATAACAAAAAGTTTAATAAGCTGGAAAAATCCATACACAGACAGCAATCAGAAATTCAGAAGATTAACAATAAAATTGCAGAAGTAGCCAATTCAATAGACAGTCAGAGAAGCAGAATTGAGCAAGTAGAAGGCAGAATTTCTGAAATCGAAGATAAATCACTTGGCACCAATATATTTGAAGAAAAATCAGATAAAAGAATTTTAAAAAATGCAGAAACCTTAAGAATCATATGGGACTCTATCAAGAGAAATAACCTACGAGTGATTGGAGTACCAGAGCAGGGAGGGATAACAGAAAATAACTGAAGATTTGTTGGCAGAAAACTCCCTGATATTATGAAAGATAAGAAGATATCTGTCCAAGATGCTTATCGAACTCTCCATTAGGTAGATCTGAAAAGAAAGTCACCAACACATATTATAATCAATCTTCCCAAAACCAAAGATAAAGAGAGAATTATACAAGCAGCGAGGGATAAACAAAAAGTCTCATACAAAGTTGAGCCAGTAAAAATAAGCTCAGACTACTTGGCAGAAACCATGCAGGCAAGAAGGCAAAGGGATGACATATTTGAAACATTGAAGGAAAAAAATTGCCTGCCAAGAATCATATATCCAGCAAAACTGTCCCTTAAATATGAAGGTGAAATTAAGACATTTCCAGAAAAACACAAGTTTAGGGAATTCATAAAAACCAAACCAAAACTACAAGAAATACTAAAGGGAGTTCTTTGGTTAAAAAATCAATAATATCAGGTATCGACCCAAGACTAGAACACTGGGCACAGCAACCAGAAGTCAACCTAGAGAGGGAAATCCAAAAAAATGAAAAAAGACTATTAAAAAAAAAAGCCCAAAACAGGGTAACAGTGATGTTATTATATAAAAGACAACATTAAAATAATAAAGAGGGACTAAGAAATGTAATCATACACCTTCCATATGGAGAGGAAGATACAGCAATACAAAGAAATAAAAGTTAGTTTTAAATTTAGAGAAATAGGGGTAAATAATAAGGTAACCACAAAGGAGACAAACTATCTCACTCATCAAAATAAAATACAAGGGAAAAGTACAGACTCAGCAGAAACAAAATCAACAACACCAAATATGAGGAAAGGACAATATATAAAGAAAACCTACTCAGCACATAAAATTAAGTGGGAAAAAGAAACTGTCAACAACACACAAAAAAAGACATCAAAATGATAGCATGAAATTCATACCTATCCATAATTACACTGAATTTAACTGGACTGAAGTCACCAATAAAGAAACAGAGAGAGGCAGAATGGATAAAAAACATGATCCGTCTACATGTTGCCTACAAGAGACACACCTTAGAGGCAGAGACACAAACAAACTAAAACTCAATGGAAAAAAAATATATCAAGCAAACAACAATCAAAACAGAGCAGGAGTGGAAATATTAATTTCTGACAAAATAGACTTTAAAGTTAAATCCATCAGAAAGGATAAGGACGGACACTATATAATGATTAATGGGACAATACACCAAGAAGATATAACCATATTAAATATTTATGCACCCAATGACAGCACTGCAGGATACGTAAAACAAACTCTATCAGCATTGAAAAGTGAGATAGCTCCACAATAACAGCAGGAGACTTCAACACACCACTTTCAGTGAAGGACAGGACATCCAGAAAGAAGCTCAATACAGACACAGAAGATCTAAATGCCACAATCAACCAAATTGACCTCATAGACATACGCAGAACACTCCACCCAACAGCAACCAAGTATACCTTCTTTCTAGTGCACTTGGAACATTCTCTAGAATAGACCACATATTAGGTCATAAAGCAAGTCTTACCAGAATCCAAAACATCGAAGCATTACAAAACATCTGCTCTGACCATAAGGTCATAAAAGTGGAAATCAATAACAGGAAAAGCAGGGAAAAGAAATCAAACACTTGGAAACTGAACAATATCCTGCTCAAAAAAGACTGGACTAAAGAAGACATTAAGGACGAAATAAAGAAATTTATAGAATGCAACGAGAATGAAAACACTTCCGATCAGAACCTTTGGGACACAGTGAAAGCAGTGTTCAGAGGTAAATTTATATCAATAGATGCACACACCCAAAAAGAAGAAAGGGCCAAAATCAAAGAATTATCCCTACGACTTGAACAAAGAGAGCAACAAAAGAAACCCTCAGGCACCAGAAGAAAACAAATAATAAAACTTAGAGCAGAGCTAAATGAAATAGAAAACAGAAAAACAACTGAAAGAATTAACAAGACCAAAAGCTGGTTTTCTGAAAAAATCAACATTGATAAACCATTGGCCAAAATGACAAGAGAAAAACAGGAGAGGAAGCAAATAACCGCAATGAGAAATGAGATGGATGATACTACAACAGACCCAACTGAAATTAAAAGAATCATATCAGATTACTATGAAAAACTGTACTCATACAAATTTGAAAACCTAGAAGATATGGATGAATTCCTAGGAACACACTACCTACCTAAACTAACACAAATAGAAGTAGAACAACTAAAAAGCCCATAACAAAAAAAGAGATTGAAAAGGTCGTCAAAAAACTCCCAACAAAAAAGCCCTGGTCCAGACGGCTTCACTGCAGAGTTCTCCCAAACTTTCAGAGAAGAGTTAACACCACTACTACTAAAGGTATTTCAGAGCATAGAAAAGGATGAAATACTACCAACCTCATTCTATGAAGCCACCATATCCCTGATACCAGAACCAGGTAAAGACATCACAAGAAAAGAAGATTATAGACGTATATCCCTCATGAAGAAACCCTGGTTAAGTGCTACAGCTGCTAACCAAAGGGTTCAAATCTGCCAGGCGCTCCTTGGAAACCCTATGGGGCAGTTCTACTTTGTCCTAAAGGGTTGCTATGAGTTGGAATCTACTTGACAGCACTGGGTTTTTTATCCCTCTTGAAAGTAGATGCAAAAATACTCAATAAAATTCTAGGCAATAGAATTCAACAACATATCCAAAAAATAATTCACCATGACCAAGTAGGATTCATACCAGGTATGCAGGGATGGTTCAACATTAGAAAAACAATTAATGTAATCCACCACATAAAATAAAACAAAAGACAAGAATCACATGATTTTATCAATTGATGCAGAAAAGGCATTTGACAAAGTCCAACACCAATTCATGATAAAAATTCTCAGCAAAATAGAAATAGAAGGAAAACTCCTCAACATAATAAAGGGTATTTATACAAAGCCAACAGCCAACAGCAACCTAAATGGAGAGAGCCTGAAAACATTCCCACTGAGATTGGGACCAGACAAGAATGCCCTTTATCACTGCTCTTATTCAACATTGTGTTGGAGGTCCTAACCAGAGCAATGAGGCCAGATAAAGAAATAAAGGGCATCCAGATTCACAAGGAAGAAGCAAAAGTATCTCTATTTGCAGATGACATGATCTTATACACAGGAAACCCTAAGGAATCCTCCAGAAAACTACTGAAACCTAATAGAAGAGTTCAGCAGAGTGTTGGGATACAAGATAAACATACAAAAATAAGTTGGATTCCTCTACACCGACAAAAAGAACATTGAAGAGGAAATCACCAAATCAATGCCATTTACAGTAGCCCCCAAGAAGACAAAATACTTAGGAATAAATCTTACCAGAGATGTAAAAGACTTATAGAAAGAAAACTACAGTACACTTCTGCAAGAAACCAAAAGAGACTGACATAAGTGGAAAAACACACCTTGTTCGTGGATAGGAAGACTTAACATTATAAAAATGTGTATTCTACCAAAGGCAACCTATACATTTAATGCAATTGCAATCCAAATCCCAACGACATTCTTTAATGAGATGGAGAAACAAATCACCAACTTCATATGGAAGGGAAAGAAGCCCCAGATAAATAAGGCATTACTGAAAAAGAAGAACAAAGTAGGAGGCCTTACTTTACCTGATTTTAGAACCTAGTATACTGCCACAGTAGTCAAAACAGCCTGGTGCTGGTACAACAACAGACACTTCGACTAGTGGAACAGATTTGAGAATCCAGAGATAAATCCATCCACATATGAGCAGTTGATGTTTCACAAAGGCCGCAAAAGAGTTAAATGGGAAAAAGACAGTCTTTTTAACAAATGGTGCTGGCATAACTGGATATCCATCTGCAAAAAAATGAAACTATACCCATACCTCACTCCATGCACAAAAACTAACTCAAAATAGATCAGAGAACTAAATATAAAATCTAAAGCGATAAAGATCGTGGAAGAAAACAGCGACAACGTTAGGAGCCCTAACACAAGGCATAAACAGTATACAAAACATTACTAAGAATCCAGAAGAAAAACCAGATAACTGGAAACTCCTAGAAATCAAACACCTATGCTCATCCAAAGACTTCATCAAAAGAGTAAAAAGACTATCTAGAGATTGAGAAAAAGTTTTTAGCTATGACATTTCTGATCAGCGCCTGATCTCTAAAATCTACATGATACTACAAAAACTCAACTAAAAAAGACAAATAACCCAATTAAAAAATGGGCAAAGGATATGAATAGACACTTCACTAAAGAAGACATTCAGGTAGTTAACAGATGTATGAGGAAATGTTCACGATCATTAGCCATTAGAGAAATGCAGATCAAAACTACAATGAGATTTCATCTCACTCCAACAAAGCTGGCATGAATCCAAAAAATACAAAATAATAAATGTTGGAGAGGCTGTGGAGAGATTGGAACACTTCTACACTGCTGCTGGGAATATCAAATGGTACAACCACTTTGGAAATTGATTTGGCACTTCCTTAAAAAGTTAGAAATAGAACTACCATACAATCCAGCAATCCCACTCCTTGGAATATATCCTAGAGAAATAAGAGCCTTTACCCGAACAGATATATGCACACCCATGTTTATTGTAGCTCTGTTTGCAATAGTAAAATGATGGAGGCAACAAAGGTGCCCATCAATGGATGAATGGATAAATAAATTACGGTATATTCACACAATGGAATTCTACACATCAATAAAGAACAGTTAGGAATCTGTGAAACATTTCATAACATGAAGAAACCTGGAAGGCATTATGCTGAGTGAAATTAGTCAGCTGCAAAAGGAAAGATATTGTATAAGGCCACTATAATAAGAACTTGAGAAATAGTTTAAACTGAGAAGAAAACATTCCTTTTTGGTTACGAGAGGTGGGAGGGAGGGAAGGTGGAAGAGAGGCATTCACTAATTAGACAGTGGATTGGAGCTACTTTAGGCGAAGGGAAGGACAGCACAAAACACAGGGGAGGTCAGCACAACTGGACTAAACCAAAAGCGAACAAGTTTCCTGAATAAACTGAATGCTTCAAAGGCCAGTATAGCAGAGGCAGGTGTTTGGGGACCATGGTTTCAGGGGACATCTAAGTCAATTGGCAGAATAAAATCTCTTAAGAAAACATTTTGCATCCCACTTTGAAGAGTGGCGTCTGGGGTCTTAAACGCTAGCAAGCGACCATCTAAGATGCACCAATTGGTCTCAATCCCCCTGGATCAAAGGCGAATGAAGAACACCAAGGACACAAGGCGATTATAAGCCCAAGAGACAGAAAGGGCCACATAAACCAGAGACTACATCATCCTGAGACCAGAAGAACTAGATGGTGCCTGGCTGCAACCAATGACTGCCCTAACAGGGAACACAACAGAGATTCCCTGAGGCAGCAGGAGAGCAGTGGGATGCAGACCCCAAATTCTCATAAGACCAGACTTAATGGTCTGACTGAGACTGGAAGGACCCCGGAGGTCATGGTCCCCAGACCTTCTGTTGCCCCGGAGAGGAGCCATTCCCAAAGCCAACTCTTCAGGCATGGATTGGACTGGACAATGGGTTGGAGAGGGATGCTGGTGAGGAGTGAGCTTCTTGGATCAGGTGGACACTTGAGACTATGTTGGCATCTCCTGCCTGGAGGGGAGATGAGAGGGTGGAGGGGGTTAGAAGCTGGTGAAATGGACACGAAAAGAGAGAGTGAAGAGAGAGAGCGGGCTGTCTCATTAGGAGGAGAGTAACAGGGAGTGTGTAGCAAGATGTATATGGGTTTTGTGTGAGAGACTGACTTGATTTGTAACCTTTCACTTAAAGCACAATAAAAATTAAAAAAAAAGACAATGCTATGAACAATTGTACACCAACAAGTTAGATAACCTAGATGAAATGGACAAATTCCTAGAAACACATGAACTATCTAAACTGACTCAAGCAGAAATGAAAACCTCAAGAGACCCATGTAACAAGTGAAGTTATTGAACCACTAATCAGAAACCTCCCAACTAAAAAACATCCTGGACCAGATGGCTTCACTGGGAAATTCAACCAAACATTAAAGAATAATTGACACCTATACTCTTCCAAAAATTTGACGAGAAGGGAATACTTCCTAACTCATTCTATAAGTCCAGCATTACCCTAGTACCAAGGCCAGGCAGGCATCACAAGAGAAGAAAACTAGAGACCAATACCCTTTATGAATATAGATGCAAAAATTCTCAACAAAATACTAGCAAACCAAATTCTGCACCATATTAAAAAAATTATACACCGTGACCAAGTGGGATTTAGTCTAGGAATGCAAGGGTGGTTCAATATTTTAAAAATCAATCTATGTAATACACTACATTAATAGAATGAAGGAAAAGAACCACATGATCATCTCAATAGATGCAGAAAAGGCATTTGACAAAATCAAACATCCTTTAATAATAAAAACACTTGTTTTAGTTATCTAGTGCTACTATAACAGAAATACCACAAATGGATGGTTTTAACAAACAGAAATTTATTTTCTCACAGTTTAGGAGGCTAGAAGTCCAAATTCGGGGTGCCAACTCTAGTGGAAGACTTCTCTCTGTTGGCTCTGGAGGAAGGTCCTTGTCTCTTTTAGCTTCTGTTCCTGGGCAATCTTCACGTGTTTAGCATCTCTCTTCCCCCATCTCTGCTCCTTTAACTTGTTTGTTTAATCTCTTTTGTATCTCAAAAAAGATTGACTTAAGCAAGACACATACTACACTAATCCTGTGTCATTACCATGAAAGAGACAATCCATTCCTAAATGGGATTATAACCCAGCATAGAGGTTAGGATTTACAACACATATATTGGGGGAACACAATTCAATCCATTAACAGCAGTTAAGAAGCTAGGAATAGAAAATAAATCCCTCAATATGTTAAAGGGCATTTATGAAAAATCCACAACTAGCATCATATTCAATGGAGAAAAACTGAAAGCTTTCCCCTTAAGATCAGGAATGAGACAAGGATGCCTGCTGTTACCACTGCTATTCAATATTGTACTGGAAGTCCTAGCCAGAGCAATAAGGCAATAAAGAGAAATATAACATATCCAAATCAGAAAGGAAGAAGTAAAACTATCTCTGTTTGCAGAAGACATAATCCTGTATACAGAAAATCTCAAAGAATCTACTAGAGCTAACAAATGAATTCAGCAAAGCTGCAGGGAAAAAAAGGTCAATACAGAGAAATCAGTTCAGAACAAATGGACTAAACCAAAAACAAAGAAGTTTCCTTAATAAACTGAACACTTCAAAGGCCAGCGTAGCAGGGGTAGGGGTTTGAGGACCATGGTTTCAGGGGACATCTAAGTCAATTGGCATAATAAAATCTATTAAGAAAACATTCTGCATCCCACTTTGGAAGAGTAGCATCTGGGGTCTTAAACGCTAGCAAGCGACCATCTAAGATGCATCAATTGGTCTCAACCCACCTGGAACAAGGAAGAATGAAGAACACCAAAGACACAAAATAATTATGAGTCTAAGAGACAGAAAGAACCACATAAACCAGAGACTACATCATCCTGAGACCAGAAGAACTAGTTGGTGCCCGGCCACAACCGATGACTGCCCTGACAGGGAACTCAACAGAGAACCCCTGAGGAAGCAGGAGAGCAGTGGGATGCAGACCCGAAATTCTCATAAAAAGACCAGACTTAATGGTCAGACTGGGACTGGAGGGACCCTGGAGGCAATGGACCCCAGATCTTCTGTTACCCCAGGGCAGGAACCATTCCTAAAGCCAACTCTTCAGACAGGGATTGGGCTGGAATAGGGATGGAAAATGATACTGGTGAAGAACGAGCTTCTTAGATCAAGTGGTCACATAAGACTAAGTTGGCATCTCCTGTCTGGAGGGGAAATGAGAGGGCAGAGCAGGCCAGAAGCTACCCAAATGGACACGAGGAGAGAGAGTGGAGGGAAGTGCTGTGTTACCTCATCAGAGGGAGAGCGATTAGGAGTGTATAGCAAGGTGTGTGTAAATTTTTATATGAGAGACTGACCTGGTTTGTAAACTTTCACTTAAAGCACAATAAAAAAAAAGCTTGACAGTTTTAAAATTAAAAAAAAAAAAGTCAGTTGAGATTCTATGCACCAGCAATGAACAATCTGAAAAGGGAATTAAGAAAACAATACCATTTACAATAGCATCTAAAAGAACAAAATACCTAAGAATAACAAGGGGGGTGAAAGACTATAAAACATTGCTGAAAGAACTTAAAGAAGACCTAAATAAATGGAAAGACATTCTGTGCTCTGGACTGTAAAACTTCATATTATTAAGACATCAGTATCACCCAAAGTGATCTATAGATTCAATGCAATACCTGTAAAAGTTCCAACACCTTTATTCTGCTGAAAAGGAAAAACCAATTATCAAAATCACACAGAATTGCAAGGGGCCTCAAATAGCCAAAGCAATCTTGAAAAAGAAGAACAAAGTAGGAGGCCTCATAATTTCCAATTTCAATATGTATTATAGAGATACAAAAATCAAAACAGTCTTGTACTGCTATAAGTATAGACATATAGACCAATGGAATAGAATTTAGAGTCTAAAAATAAACCCATACGTCTATGGTCAATTGACTTTCAACAAGGGTGTCAAGTCCATTCAATGGGGAAAGAAAGCATAGTCTTCTTCAACAAATGGTGCTGGAAAAACTGGACCTCCACATGCAAAACAATGAAGTTGAACCCATACCTCACACCATATACAAAAGTTAAAATCATCAATGACAAAATGCAGGAACTAAAACCATAAAACTGTTAGAACAAAATATAGGAGAAACGCTTTGGGACCTCGTTTTTGACAAAGAACACTTAGATAAGACATCAAAAGCATGAGTGCAGAGTGGCAAAAAAACTTGAGTCATCCAATGTACACATTCCCAGCTGAGGTTGAACAAGGCCTTCTCATTTCAGCTCTCATACAGTAAACAAGTGTCCTTTTTGCAGTCTATTTATTGCCATGCTTTTTGCATTTTATGTCAAAAATCAATTAACCATAGATGTATGGGTTTATTTCTGGACTCAAGTGTTGATTTAGGGGTTATAAATAAGTTTAAGAAAGTAGGCAAATACAGAATCCTGTACATGACACTCCCAAAGCCAGAAATACTTGCTCCAAAGTCATGGGCAATAACCCATCCCTTGGAGCTGTAGCCCTGCTCTGATGGCTACACACTGCAATTTTAGTGTACCCAGATAGTGATTGGAAAACTGGAATGTGACTTTCAGTGCCTCCACAGGCTCCTCACTCGGTCTGCAATGTTATTTTGGTACCCTCCCAACTGTTGATTTCCCAGCCTGGGCATAGCTCTCTGTACCTCCTCACATTTTTTTTGTATCTAATCTTCTTGAATTTTCCTTTTCATGTACAGTTTGGAAAGCTCTAAATCTGCAAAACTAATTCAAGGTAGTAGGTTAGGGACTCATTTGGTACATTTGCATTCTAACTGCCTCCCTAAACATTAGCCCCAAAAAGGAATGCATTGGAGATTTTAGTCATTTGCAGGTAGAGGGGTGAGCATTTCTGTCTTCCTCAAATCATACCAAATTGATTCAAACCATTTTTTCACGCATTCATTCATTCAGTTAGCCAGCCAACTAGCATTTATTGAGTACCTACTATGTACCCAGGCACTGTCCATTTTGGATCCTATTCATGAATATCAGCAAAACGTTGCATAAAACAAATACAGGGTGTGGAAAGATCAAACATAGGCCTCATTTCCTACTGTCCCCAGTAAAGGGAAGGGGCATACAGAGGTGTCTCCAAATACAGCAGCCACTGATTTGTGTACATTACTAGAAGGAAAGGTTTGTTAAAGCCTCAGCCACACCTAGGAAAAGCTTGTCAGCCCAAAGAAAAACCCAAATTAGTTCCTTTGAGTGCAGTTTTTTAAAAGTACATTCAAAATACCACCTCCGTGAACACTTCAAAAGATACATTTTTTAAACTCTGTGAATATGGAAACATAATTCATGCCTTAGAGCTCATATTCTGCCTAAAATAAAGCAGCCAACAAATGTTGCCTCCTGAATAATTGGATATTACAAGTGTTAAGAGCTATGAGGGCAGCACATCGTTGTTTTAAAAAAATATATAAAAATGTATTATATTCCTCACTAACTCTTTTTTTTTCTATTAACTGAAACAGAGGAATGAATCACTTGGTCAATCAATAAAAATTCCTCAGTGCCTACTCTGTACAATACTGGTACTGGGAATACAGAGATGAACAAAAAATATATACAAAAGGCCAATAAGCACATCAAAAGATGTTCAACATCATTAGTCATCAGGAAAATACAAATTAAAACCACAATGAGATGTCATTTCACACCCAATAAGATGGCTTTTATCAGAAAAATGGAAAGTGTTGGCAAAGATGTGAAGAAATTGGAACACTCATCCATTATTTGTAGAATTGAAAAATGGTGTAGTTGCTGTGGCAAACAGTTTGTTGGTTCCTCATAAAGTTAAACACGGAATTACCATTGTTGTTGTTAGGCACCATTGAGTCGATTCCACTATTAGTATATATCCAAAAGACTTCAAAGCAGGGACTCAAACAGTTACTTGTACCCCAGTATTCATTGCAGCAGTATTCACAATAGCCAAAAGGTGGAAACAACCCAAGTGTCCATCAACAGAAAAATGGATAAACAAAATACAGTATATACATAATGGTGGAATATTATTCAGCCATAAAGAGAAATGAAGTTCTGATACATGGATGAACCTTGAAAACTTTATGCTAAGTGAAATAAGTCAGACACAAAAGCATTAATATTGTATTATTCCACTTACATGAAATATCTAGAATAGGCAAATGTATAGAGACAAAAGTTTATTAGTGGTTACCAGGAGCTGGGGGTGGGGAGCAGGAAATGGGGAGTTACTGCTTAAGGGGAACTGAGTTTCTGTTCGTTGTGATGAAAAACTTTAAAAAAATTGGAATATAGATAGTGAGATAGTTGCACAACATGGGGAATGTAATTAATGTCACCAAATTGTACAGAGAGGTTGGCAGTTCAAAGTCACCAGTGGCTCCTTGGGAGAAAAGACCTGGCAATCTGTAAAAACTACAACCCAAGAAACCCTATGGGGCAGTTCTGCTCTGTCCTATAAGGTCGCTATGAGTCAGATCGACTCAACAGCATACAACAACAAAACAACATATTTTACCACAATAACATTTTAAAAATTAATAGTTTCCATTCCTTGAGGATACGCCAGCATTATGAAAGGAGGTTTGGGTTTACTTTCTCCATGTATTTACTTAGCCATTCATTTACATCTTTGACATCTTTCTCACTCAGACTGAAAAGAATATAGGATTCCAACACTTTCTTTAAATGCCTTACTTGGCTACACTTGGACTTTTCTCACTCCAGACACATAAGAGTACCTTCATCACACATCCCAACTTGCATATCTCCTCTTTTCTCTCCCTTCCTCTCAAGGACACCATGGAATAACTTTTTGCCTCAACCCCCAAAGTAAAGCCAAGTTTTCTTATTGGTATAATCTCAGTGAGAGAGACACTGCTAGAGTTTTTAGCACAATAACGAGATTCTACAAACAACATTTGGTCTCTGCTGGTTTTTGAATAGTTTAGGTACCTGTTTTACAAAGAGAATTTTTAGCCCTGGAAAAAAATCACTATATCCCAGGCATAAAAGTGATCCTTTGATTTATAGACTCAAATTCCATCTCCCAATCTGTAAAAAGTCACTGTAAAGCAAATAGCTATTATTTGTCCCTGTGTGATACAAAGAGTTAACACACTTGGCTGCTAACAGAAAGGTTGGAGGTTTGAGTTCACCCAGAGGCACCTTGGAAGAAAGGTCTGGTGATCTAACTCCAAAAAATCAGCCATTGAAAACCCTATCAATCACACTTCTACTGCGTCACACATGGGGTCAACATAAGTTAGAATTGACTTCACTACAACTGGTATCATTCCCCTTAGAAGAAATGGCAAAGGCATGTCATTTTTTCATTTATCTCATTTTTTTCATGTCAGTGCATAATAATGGCATTTACCCCCTTTTCCTTAGCTCTTCATTCTCCTTTATAAAATTCTTTTGGGGTTGTTTCTAAAAATCTCTTGTATAACATAAGCATCTCATATAACTCTTAATAAATTGTTATGATTTTAGCTTTCAAGATTATTATTAATTTGAAATTCATTTCTGGGTTCAAATTGTTTATATGTGCACACCCACATACACACATGTGTTTGTTTGTATTGCCAACTATCAAAGAAGGCAGTGTAAAACAGCATGAGTTCCCAAGTCAAACAGGTTAGGGCTCAAATATTACATCTGCTGCTTACTAGCTGTGTACCAACATTTCTATTCCTTGAGGATACACTATCACTTACCTTCACTGAACCTGTTTCCTCACCTACACATTAGTTTTGTCACAATGAATAAATGAGGTAAGATATATAGGATTCTGGGCATATAATAGGTGTTCCACAAATATCAGCATCCTCTTATGGAAGAGGTCTAGGAGGGGAGTCAAATGTAACCTAAATTTCCACAGGCTGCATCATTCTTTGTGTTGTTGCTGTTAGTTGCTGTCAAATCAATTCCATCTCATAGCTACCCCATGTATGCACAGTAGAACTGCTCCATAGGGTTTTCAAGGCTGTGACCTTTCAAAAACAGATCATGAGGCCTATCTTCCGAAGTATCTCTGGGTGGGTTCTAACTGCCAACCTTTTGGCTACTAGTCAAGAGCTTAAACATTTGACCACTCAGGGACTCCTCATTCTTTGTGTATAAAAGTGTAGAAACTCAAATCCTACTGATTCATTCCCCTCACTTGCCCCAGATACCCTTCTCCCCCAGGTCTCCCCAGGTATTTCAAAAAATTCCTGGAAGCATTTTATATGTCTCCATAAAATCTTCTTCCACTGTGGTCTCAGTTTTGGAGTTCCCACCCCTCTGAATCCAGAAACAGGTCTCCCCTCATTGCTGCCCTTGTTTTCAATGCTCTCCATAACAGCATAATTGCCCATGCCAGGGGAGCAGCTTTTGCTTCACCTCAAAGCTGTGAACCACAAAGTGTTTGAACACAACTGGTTCCTTTTAAGTCATTATTCTGATATGCCACACTATATTCTAGGCATAAATGAGGAGAAGGAACTTCTCCTAGGCTCCCTGCTGCATTTTGTAACCTGCACTGTTTCCCTAGTATTACACAGGCTTTCATGTGAAAACCTTCTTCAGTTTCTGCCAGAAGCTTCTCTGCTTATGGGGCACAGACCTCACCCCTGGCAACTAACTGAGGAACATACCCTGTTTGTCTCTTCTAGGATAGGCTGTGTACTGACCATCTCTCCTTAGACATGTCGTAGAAATGGTGTGGCAGGGGTGGCAGCATCTGACCTCTTCATCTAACTTCACAAAAGTGGGGAGAAGAATCCAGATCAACAGCCTAAGGCTGATTCCTATGAGGTGGAGGTCAAACATACCTCCACCCTCCAACCTTTTCACCAATTCTGACACCAGTCATCCCTTCCACAGCACTCTCTACTTCTCTGCTGGTTTCAATAATTCGTTGCAATGGTCACACAGAACTCACAGACAATACTCAATATTATGGGGTTCATTAGGAAAGTAACAGGGTACAACTTGGGATCAGGAATGACTCAGGATACAGTTCTTTGGTCAGGACAGATTTTTGGCTTTACCTGCCTCTGCCTGGCTCTTGGCCCTTAGCCCCTCACGCCTCTTGGGCTGGCCCTGCTCAGGCAAGCATGACAAAACTCTTTAGCTCCATCAATAAGTACCTGGAGGCACCCCACTCAGCCAGGAAGCCTCCTCTCCAAAGGCACTCAGCTCTATCGCTCCATGGGCAGCTCCTGTGCCTTCTCTTGCCAGTCTCCTGGTTCTGCTGCTGCCATTTCTATGCCGTGCTTCTTGCCATCTTGCACTGTCTCTGGCATTATCCCTCTCTCTCTGGGTCTCCCGAGTCTAGGAGGTTCTCAGCTAAGGACTCTGGGTCCAAAGGACACACTCTGCTCCTGTCTCTTCTTCTTGGTGGTAGTGAAGTCCCCCTCTGCTCTGGGATTGGCTCTTTTTTTAAATCTAGTGTGATGGCAAAACTGATCAATCCCCTTGTTAGGGTTCAGTACACCTTATTGCCATGGTTCCTCCCTCATGTGCCTGTCAGTTTGTAGTACTGTGGTTGCTTGCATGTTGCTGTGATGCTAGAAGCTATGTCACTGGTATTCGAACACCAGCAGGGTCACCCATGGCAGACAGGTTTCAGCTAAGCTTCCAGACTAAGACAGACCAGGAAGAAGAACCTGGCAGTCTACTTCTGAAAAAAACTAACCAGTGAAAACTTTATGAATAGCAGCAGAACATTGCATGATATAGTGCCAGAAAATGAGGCCCTCAGGTTGGAAGGCATTCAAAAGATAACTATGGAAGAGCTGCCTCCTCAAAGTGGAGTTAACCTTAATGATGTGAATGGAGTCAAACTTTTGGGATATACATTTGCTGATGTGACACGACTCAAAATGAGAAGTACCAGTTGCAAACATCCATTAATAATAAGAACGTGGAATGTAAAAAGTATGAATCTAGGAAAATTGGAAATAATCAAAAATGGAATGGAAGGCATAAACATCGATATCCTAGGCATTTGAATCAGACAAGCATATGGTCTACTATGCCAGGAATGACAACTTGAAGAGGAATGGCATTGCATTTGTCGACTAAAAGAACATTTCAAGATCTATGCTGAAGTACAACACTGTCAGTGATAGGATAATATCCATATGCCTACAAGGAAGACCAGTTAATAAGACTATTATTCAAATTTATGTACCAACCACTAAGGTCAAAGATGAAGAAATTGAAGATTTTTACCAACTTTTGCAGTCTGAAGTTAACCAAACATGCAAGCAAGATGCATTGATAATTACTGGTGATTGGAATGTGAAAGTTGGAAATAAAGAAGGATTTGTAATTGGAAAATATGGTCTTGGTGATGGAAATGACACTGGAGATCCCATGATAGAACTTTGCAAAAAGATCAATGACTTCTTCATTGCAAATACCTTTTTTCAGCAACATAAACGATGACTATACACATGGACCTCACCAGGTGGAAAACACGGGAATCAAATTAACAATACCTGTGGGAAGAGACAATATCATTAGTCAGAACAGGGCCAGGGGGTGACTTCAGAACAAACTATCAATTGCTCATATGCAAGTTCAATCAAAGCTGAAGAAAATTAAAATAAGTCCACTAGTGCCAAAACATGACCTTTGGTATATCCCACCTGAATTTGGAGACCATTTCAAGAATAGATTTGACGCATTGAACAGTAATGATGGAAGATCAGATGAGTTGTGGGAAGACATCAAGGATATCATACACGAAAAAAGCAAAAGGACATTAAAAAGAAAGAAAAGACCAAAATGGATATCAGAAGAGACTCCGGAACTTACTCTTGAACATAGAGTAGCTAAAGGGAATGGAAGAAATGATGAAGTAAAAGGGCTGATCAGAAGATTTCAAAGGGCAGCTCAAGAGGACAAAGTAAAATATTATAATGAAATGTGCAAAGGCCTGGAGTTAGAAAAACAAAAGGGAAGAACACACTTGGCATTTCTCAGGCTGAAAGAACTGAGGAAAAAATTCAAGCCTCGAGTCACAATACAGCAAAAAATTGAATGATGCAGGAAGCATCAAAAGAAGATGGAAGGAATACACAGTCACTGTACCAAAAAGAATTGATCAATATTCAACCATTTCAGGAGGTAGTATATGATCAAGAACTGATGATATCGAAAGAAGTCCAAAGTGCACTGAAGGCATTGGCAAAAAACGCGGCTCCAGGAATTGACAGAATACCAATTGAGATGTCTCACCAAATGGATGCAGCACTGAAGGTGCTCACTTGTCTATGCCAAGAAATTTGGAAAGACAGCTACCTGGCCAACCAACTGGAAGAGATCCATGTTTGTGTCCATTCCAAAGAAAGGTTATTCAACAGAATGCAGAAATTATCCAACAATATCATACACAAGTAAAATTTTGCTGAAGATCATCCAAAAGTGGTTGCATCAGTACATCAACAGGGAGCTGCCAGAAACTCAAGCCAGATTCAGAAGAGGATATAGAACCAAGGATATCATTGCTGATGTCAGGTGGATCCCGGCTGAAAGCAGAGAATACCAGAAAGATGTTTTACCTGTGTTTTATTGACTATGCAAAGGCATTTGACTGTATGGATCATAACAAATTTTGGATAACATTACAAAGAATGGGAATTCCAGAACACTTAGTTGTGTTCATGAGGAATGTACAGACATGGACAAAGAGGCAGTTGTTCAAACAGAACAAGGGGATACCGTGTGGTTCAATGTCAAGAAAGGTGTGCGTCATGGTGTATCATTTCACCATATTTATCCTGTCTGTTGAGCAAATTATCTGAAAAAGACTCATTATATGCAGATGACACAACCTTACTTGCTGAAAGTGAAGCAGACTTGAAGCAATTACTGATGAAGATCAAAGACCACAGCTTTGGGTATAGATAACACTTCAACATAAAGAAAACAAAATTCTCACAACTGGACCAATAAGCAATATCATGATAAATGGAGAAAAGAATGAAGTTGTCAAGGATTTCATTTTACTTAGATCCATAATCAACGACCATGGAAGCAGCAGTCAAGAAATCAAAAGATGTATTGCACTGGGAAAATCTGCTGCAAAAGACTTCTTTAAAGTGCTAAATAGCAAAGATGTCATTTTAAGGACTGTGGTGCCCCTGACCCAAATCATGGTGTTTTCAATCGCCTCATATGCATGTGAATGCTGGACAATGAATAAGGAAGACCAAAGAAGAATTGATGCCTTTGAATTATAGTGTTGGTGAAGAATATTGGATATACCATGGACTGACAGGATAATGAACAAATCCGTCTTGGAAAAAGTACAGTCAGAATGCTCCTTAGAAGCGAAGATGGTGAGACTTCATCTCATGTACTTTGGACATGTTATCAGGAGGGATCAGTCCTTGGAGAAGGACATCATGCTTGGTAAAGCAGAGGGTCAGGGAAAAAGAGGAAGACCCTTGATGAGATGGATCGAAACAGTGGTTACAACAATGGGCTCAAGCATAACAACGATTGGGAGGATGGCACAGGACCAGGCAGTGTTTCGTTCTGTTGTTCATAGGGTCGCTATGAGTTGGAACCGACTCAATGGCATCTAACAACAACACATATCATAGTGCATGGTGCAGAGTAAATACAGGGAGTCCCCAACTTACGGTGGGGTTTCATTCCAATGACTCTGTCGTAAGTCAGTTCTGATCCCATACCCAGTGCTGTCGAGTCGATTCCGACTCATAGCGACCCTACAGGACAGAGTAGAACTGACCTAAAGCATTTCCAAGGAGTGCCTGGTGGATTCCAGTCAGTTCCAGTCAGTTCTGAAGTAAGTTAAATACCTCATTTTGTTTTAGTTTGCATTATTAGTGGTATCTTTATAAATCAGATATTTGTCTTTGGGGTTTGGAAACATTGTATATAAACTTACAGATATGTTTTCAAACATACATACATAAAAAATACACAAATCATAAAAATTTACTCAGATGATGAAGAGTTAGATGACACTGGCATTTTGTCAGTTTCAGTAATAACTCCAGGTGTGGAAGGTTCTGGATCATCTGGATTATCCCTGAGGATAGGGATGACATTTCTAGTCATAAAATTAGTGAGAGTTGTCTGTATGGTCCTTTTCTTTTTTTCTTCATATATTTTGTGGTAACATCTCACTGCTTCCCAAATCTGTCTATTAACTCTAGCAAAGTGATTAGCATTTGGGTCTATGGTTTCAAGCAACTGAAGTCCCTGATTTAGTTTAGAAAAAAACTCCAGCTAATCTTTTCACTGTAAAAATTTTGACAACCTCTCTCCTTCTTCCTTTATTTCTTTCTTCTTAAGCATTTCTTTCTTTTCAAAATCCATTAAACCCTGATCTGTCAATTTTCCTTCTTCATGACCTATGAGCTGTTCCACATCAGCGACATCATGTTCTAAATTCAGTATTCTTGCCATAGGAATGAGTTTGCCACTGATCTGTTACATCATATTATCCTGATCAAATGCCTGGAGTTGTTCATATAACTCAGCAATTTTTTCATATCTCCTGCATGCACTTTCCCATAACTTTCTCCCAGGAAGATATAGTTTTCCAGATGCACTGACTGTCATAAATACAATTCATAGTAACTCAAATATGTCATAAATTGGGGATTACCTGTACTTAATAAATACATGTTGATTTGAACTGACTTTCCAGGGAAGGAGTAAAACCTGACACCCTAAGCAGCCCACAAGCAAGGAAGAGAAATAAGCTCATAATAATTAAAAATACTCACCACTTATAGAATGTCAACTATACGTCTAGCATTATGTTAAGTAATTTACAAGCATTATCTCATTGAATATTCACATCACATTAACTCTATGAGATAGGTACTGTTCTTGTTTTAGAGGTGAAGCATCTGAAATACAGAGAAGTTCAACACCTTGGCCAAAGATACACAGGTATAAAGTAGCAAAAATAGAATTGAACTCAGTCTTGTCTGACTCCAAGAGTTGGCTTGTTAAGCGCTACCAGTCTCTGTTGAGAATCTCTCAGTACTGCTCTGCTTTACTTACAGAAAGCACCATCACAGGCAAAGCAATATTGGTTGGATAATGCTGATAATGTAAAAAAAGATCATTAAATATGGGTGTAGTGGGTTAAATAATGCCCCCCAAAAAGATATGTCCGTGTCCTAATCCCTGAAACCTGTGAATGTTACCTTATTTGGAAAAAGACTCTTTGCAGATGTAATTAATTTAAAGACCTTGAGATGAGTAGAACATCCTGGATTATCCAGGTGTGCCCTAAATCCAATGACAAGTGTCCTTATAAGAAGCACACAGAGACAGACAGAAGAGGAGGAGACAATGTGACCATGGATGCCAAGATGGGAGTGATGCAGCCGCAAGCCAAGGGATGCCTGGAGGAGCCATCAGGAACTGGAAGGAAAAAGGAACAGGTTCTTCCTTAGCGTCTCCAGAGGAAGTGTGGCCCTACCAACACCTTGATTTCAGACTTCTGCCCTCCAGAACTGTGAGAGAATAAATTTCTGCTGTTTTAAGCTACCGAGTTTATGGTAATTTGTTACAGTAGCCATAAAGAACTAATACAATTGGTCCTGTAGTCTGAAAGATAAAAGTGCATCAGTGGATAATAAGACAGATTATTTGAAACCAAGGTGTACAGAACAGAGTTAACATAGCAGGCCTGAGACTTCTATCCTTAAAAAGGGTTGCTTGCAAGATAGGCCTCTGGGTAACTTCTGGGAACTTAGATTTCAAGAGGTTTCCCACCATTCCCTAAACTGTACAATGTGGCTTGTATCGAACGCCTGTTTTCCTTCCAGGAGTCTGGAAGTTTGGTATATGCTAGACAGAGGGTGCCTACATAATTGACCTCTGATAACAACCCTGGGCTCCTAAGCTCAGACAGTTTCCCTGGTACACAACATTTCACATGTTATTACAACTTGTTGCTGGAGGAGTTAACCGTGTCCTCTGGGACTCCACTGGGAAAGGACTCTTGGAAGGTTGCACCTGGTTTTCTCCAGACTTTGCCCCATGCTCCTTTTCCCTTTGTTGATTTTGCTTTGTATCCTTTTACTGTAATAAATATTAATTGTGAGTACAGCTATATGCTAAGTCCTGTGAGTCCTCCTAGCAAATCATCAAACTTGGGAGTGTTCTTAGGGATCCCTGACACACAAAGCCTTCCTGGACAATCTTTGTACATGACTATCATATGTCTTCAGTTGACTAATCAAGGAAGACAGACTTCCTCAAGACAGACTTCCTCATATCAGCTATTGATATGAGTTAGTGTAAGGGTATAGGTGACAATATGGGGCATAGAATGTAGTGTAAATCTAGAGCATTGTCATTAATGCAGTTCAGCCAATCTGCTTCTCTCCATAAATATGTTTGTCTTCTCACAATCAATGAGCTGATCTTTTTATTTTTCTGGGTCAAACTTCCAAGTCAGAGAATCTGATTGACATAGGTAATTAGTATGGTGTCTTTATGAAACAGGCCACTTCAGAGCTCATGACCAGCCAGTGGATTGACTGCCCTTGGGTCAGATGTACACCTAAAGGTCAATCAGCTGAAGCTGAAGAGGGCTGATGGGTTATGGTAAAAAAAAAATAATAAAAAACAAATCATTAATACCCAAGACTACCTAGGACCACTTGCTTCTATTATCAGCAGGGCTACAGGAGGGACAGTTACCATTTGAAGAATTATGGACATGATAGACTCTGTGATTAAAATATATACTACCCCATAAATGTGTTGCAAAAAAAGGAAAGGCAGAAAATATAAGAAAGAAATAAAGGGGCACATTCTGGGTTTTTGCCCAGGAATTAATTAAGAAGAAAATTGAGCTTATAGTTTTTGTTTATGTTATTCATAGCTTATTTATTATGATGCAAAGCCCCATGATATTCTTCAAGGAGTCCTAGTCCCTTTTATTGGATAATGGTATCTGGGCACAGTGTATTTGTTGTATTGGGGTCTCACTGCTTCTAGGCCCTCTCAGTGGAAAGAGCTAGGAAAGAATTAGAGGGTTTTTGCTTTGTTTTGTTTTTGTTTGTTTGTTTTACAGGTACTCCTTACAGAGCATTTTCCTGTTTGCAGCTCAGTATTTCAGAGTCTACCCTGAACTTTTACTCAAAAGAAACTAATTTCATTTATTCTATTATTCATTTCCTCGTCCAATATTTATTGAACAATTAGTAAATACCTGTCTTTGTGGTAGATGCTGGGGGTACAAAGATGAACATGACGGTCTCAGCCCTCAAGGAACCCTCAATTTAGAGAAGGAGGCGGCAAGTAATGAATCACTTAAAAACAGCATGATAAGGGCTATGAAAAGGTAATGTAAAGAGTATAATAGAAGCTCAAAGGGCACAAAGCAACTATGTCTGCCTGGGGCAAATCAGGTAGGGTTTCACATAGAAGGCCGTCATTTGAACTGGTTGTGACCTGATGAGTAGGAGCTTGCCAAGGAAGAAACGTTTATCGGTTGCATCCTTCAAAACTGCCATTTCCCTGACATAACACATTCTGAATTTGAAGTATTCCATTTAGTTCAATTATATTTATTGAAGACCTTATCTCTGACAACTGCTAGGTCATTGTAGGAAATACCATACAACAGTTCCAAACAGAATATACCCAAGCTGTGGGGGAGACGAGATACAGTAGACATTTATTTAATATTTTAAGAGTTAAATAACATTACCCAAGAGCCTCATTCCAAAAAAAAAAAAAAAACCTATTGCCGTTGAGTCAATTCCAAATCATAGCAACCCTGTAGGGCAGAATAGAACTGCCCCATAGGGTTTCCAAGGAGTGACTGGTGGATTCAAACTGCCAACCTTTTGGTGAGCAGCTCAACCACTGCGCTACCAGGGCCCCTTGAGTATACCCAAAAGGCAGAGCATGATGTAACTCCCAGTGAGTGGAACAGGTAGGGAAACATCAAACTTTCTATCATGTTGAGCCCACAAAGTTGGCATTAGAAAACTATGATTTTATGCAACGTGACACTGGCAACACTCCATGATTTCATGGTGATCAACTCTTTCTGGCTACTATATGTAGGAAATGTCTCTGAAATTACGCCACTGACACTTTCCAGAAATGAGATGTGATAGTTATGTCAATTTAAGTATCAAAGGCATGTGAAATATTTAACTTGGTCATGGCTCTAAGTACCTCCAGTTTTGTCTGAAGTTTAATGCCTGCCAGTATACTAAGCAAAACAGGGCCATTGTCTCAGCAAGTTGGAATCCCCGAAAGCCGTGAAACTTTAAAATCAGTCTACTGAAAGGATTTAGTGGATTACTTAGGTGTTGAGCCCTGACTTGGCTTCAGGGTTCTTTAGATCTAGGAAAAACCCCTAAGCTGAGTTTTAACCTGATTCAGCACAGGAAGCTTTTTCCAAAAAAAGTCAGATGTGGCCTGTAGTGGGCTGAAGGGTGGGCCCCCAAAAACATATGACCACATCCTAATCACTGGAACTTGTAAATATTACCTTATTTGACAAATGATGTGACTGAGTTAAGGATTTTTAGTAGAGGAGTTTATCCTGAATTCTCCAGGTGGATTCCAAATGCAATCACATGTACCCTTATAAGAAAAAGGCAGAAGGAGTTTAAACAGACACACAGAGAGACAAAAAGAAGAGGAGTAGGCAATGTAAAGATGGAGGAAAAGATTGGACTGATACAGCCTCAAGCCAAAGAATGCCAGCAACCACTAGAAGCTGGAAGAAGCAAAGAATGGATTTTCTCCTAGAGCTTCTGGAGGGAGCATGGCCCTGATAACATATTGATTTCAGACTTTTGGCCTCCAGAAAGAACTGTGATAGAATAAATTTTTGTTGTTTTAAGACACTAAGTGTGTGGCAACCCTAGGAGACTAATACATGGGGGCTCAACATTCATTTGTACATTCATTAATTCTGCAAGTATTTGTCAAATATCTCTTATGTTCCAGGCACTGCTGCACAAGTAGATAGACACTATCTTTACTTTCAAGAAGTTTGCAGTCCAAAGGCGGATCCAACATGGTGCTATAGACAGAAGCACCATGCCATCCGTCCACAGCAAGGACCTGAAAACCTAAGTAAAACAGATACAAACATCAATCCTGGAACCCTAAGTGTCAAATGAAGAGATAAAGAACTCAGCGAAGCACCAAATGAAATAAGAAACTGACAGAGAACAGAGAGCAAGGAGAGACACCAGCGGAGGTCCCCTATCAGCTAACAGCACAGATTTGCCATCTTGGACTCCTGTCAGAGATTGGCAGACAGAAAGTACAGGAAAGCAGCTTCACAGAGCTCCCAGCAGGAGACAGAACACCCAGCAATATATGCTTTCCCACCCCCTACACTTTCCCCTCCTTTTGGGCCTCCACTGTTTCCTAGCTGACTGTGGGGTGCTTGGCCAACTGGCAAGTGCAGGCTCTGTGCCACTTGGATTCGCCTTGCTTAAATTGGAGATCAGCAGACAGGGAGTATGGGAAAGCAGCTTCATGGAGCTCCCAGCAGGAGACAGAGCACCCAGTAAGCAGCGATATATGCTTTCCCACCCTCCCCCCACCTTTCTTCCCCCCACTTGGCCTCCACCATTTCCTGCTGGCCACAGTCTGTTGGCTGGGAGGCACCGGTTCCGGCTCCATGCAGCTTTGATTAGCCCCACCTACACTGGCTGGCTCCCTCAGTGGCGTTTCTTTGTTGCTGATGTTGTTGTTTGGTTTTTTTTTTTTTTTTTTTTGGCTTCTTTTGGTTTCTTCACTCCTTCTCACTCCTCCCTCTCCTTTCTCTAAAATACATGACTCCATGTGCCATCTTTGCTTCTTCTTCAAAGGCTGTGAAATGCCACTTGGCTGGAGAACTCCTTCCCTCATCTGTGCCGCCACACTGGTGGAATCGCTGGGGCCTTTTTCTGTTTTGTTTGTTCGTTTTCTTTTCACAGCTTTGGAGCCCCTTCTACCCGGACGGCACTGCACGGCTTGGGAGCCACTTCCCCTGTCTTTGCAGCTGCAGTTGTGGGATCCCCGAGGGCTTTTTTTTTCCTTTTTTTTGTCTTTATTTCTCAGTTTCTCATCTCTCCATACTTACCTTCTTTTCCTGACCCCTGAATACCTGGCGATGTGTCACATCTCTGCCTCTTCTAGCCAGGCTATACTGCGTGGCCTGGGATCCAATTCCTTGGTCTGTGCAGCCCCACTGGTGCAATCCTAGGGGGCTTTTCTTTCTTTATCTCTCTCTCTTTCTTTCTTTAATTTCTATTTATTTTTCTTTTTTCCTTTTTGTTTTTCTCCATTTCTCAGTTTCTCATCTCTCCACTCCAATGGCAAGTTCCCTTAGCATGCTTGTGTGTGTGTGTTGCTCTTATTTCTATCTCCTCTCTTATTTCCCATGCCCATCTTAGCTCCACACATCACAGCCTCCCCCCTCCTTCCTTCCCACCTGCACTGTGCACTGAACATCACACCCCTGAGCAGCACTGTCATGGCTTATAGAAACCTGCCCTGCACTGACTCCCAGCCCTCCCTGTTGGCCCCAGTACATGCCACAAATAACCCACCCCAGGCCTTCCCCTTCAGCTGGACCTGACCTGCTGCACCATAGCTGAGTGACTGGCCCTACCCACTGGATAAGGAGGTGAAATGTATCATGCCCACAGATGAGAAAACAACAAAGAACACACAGCCTGCTCAGGCATAAACAAATAAAACAAAAGACCAGGACAAAACAAACAAATCTACAATCAATAAATTAAGAAAACAATTACCGAATGTCCCGAAGACAGCAGACAATATCAAAACAGACAAAAAACATACCAGATGGGTTCAATAGGCATACAAAATAAGACATTAGATGACTTTCCAGTAGAAGAAAAGGCACCAGAACCACCTGATAGGGAAATCAAATCTCTAATATTCAGAGCTATTCAAGAGTTGAAGCAAAAAGCAGGAAAAAAATATACAAATTCATGGAACAAGCAAACAAGTTCATGGAAAATACAAAAAAGATGGAAGAATTTGGGAAAATAATACAGGAACAAAATGCCAAAATGAATTTACAACTAGAAATCATACAAAAACAACAATTAGGAACCCAAAAAATAAACAACAAGATTTCAGAAATGGACAGTGCCATAGAAGGGCTGAGGAGCAGGTTTGAAATGATGGAAGACAGGATCAGTGAAATGGAAGACAAACACTTGGATACAACTTTGAGAAAAAATTAGGAAAAAGAACAAAGAAAAATGAAGAACACCTGAGAATCATGGGGGATACAATCAAAGGCAAAAATTTGTGAGTGATCAAAGTTCCAGAACAGAGGGAGAAAACAGTAAACACAGACAGGATCCTTGAAGAATTACTGACAGAAAACATCCCTAATATCATGAAAGATGAAAAGCTGACTATCCAAAAAGCTCAACAAACCCCAGATAGGATAGGTGCCAAAGAAAATCACCAAGGCATATCATATTCACACTCGCTAAAACCAAAGACAAAGAAAGAACCCTGAGAACAGCTCGAGAAAAACGAAGTCATGTACAGAGGGGAAACAATAAGACTAAGCTCTGATTACTCAGGCAGCTTGATCATCCAGGCAATAACACAAAGGGATGACATATATAAAACATTGAAAGAAAAAAATTGCCAACCAAGAATAATATATCCTGCAAAACTCTCATTCAAATATGATGGTGAAATTAGGACATTTCCAGATAAACAGAAATTAAGGGAATATGTAAAAACCAAACCAAACTTACAAGAATTATTAAGGTGAGTCCTTCAGTTTGAGAACAAACATCTGACCACAGCCTGAATCTAGGATGCAAGATCATATCAGCTAGATACCAACCTAGGAAATGAACACTCAAGGACAATCCAAAACCAAAAGAATTACAACAGCAAACTAGCGAAGTTAACCTGTAAATGACAACAATATCAGAACAATAAAAGAGGGAATAAACGGTATAGGTGTAGAACTTTCTAATGAAGAGGAAGGCAAGGTGATACCAAGTACTAATAGACTGGTTCAAACCCAGGAAGATAAGGGTGAATATCAAGGTAACCACAAAGAAAGTTAACAAACCTACTCACCAAAACAAAGAAGAAAAACATAAATCCTCAGTAAAAACAAAACAAAAGAAAAAAATTCACAAAAAAAAGGAATTCAGCATGGGAGAGTAAGAGGAAAAAAGAAAACATCTACACCACAAAAAAATACTACAAAATGACAGCAATAAACTAACACCTATCAATAATTACACTGAATGTAAATGGCCTAAATGTACCCATGAATGGACACAGAGTGACAGAATGGATTAAAAAAACAGAATCCATCAATATGCTGTCTAAAAGAGACAAACCTCAGAAACAAACATGTAAACTTATTAAAAATCAAAGGATGGAAAACATATATGTCAAGCAGACTGCTACCAAAAAAGAGCAGGAGTGGCAATATTAACCTCAGATAAAATAGACTTAAAATCAAAATCCACCATAAAAGACAAAGAAGGGCACTATATAATGATTAAAGGGACAATCCATCATGAAGATATAACCATAATAAACATCTACACACCCAATGACAGGGCTCCAAAATACATAAAATAAACTCTAAAAGCACTGAAAAGAGAAACTGACAGTTCCAAAATAATAGCAGGAGACTTCAACACACCAGACTCAGTAAAGGACAGAACATCTAGAAAGAAACTCATGAAAGATACAGAAGAGCTAAATGGTGCAATCACCCAACTTGACCTCATAGACATATATAGAACACTTGCCCAACAGCTGCAAAGTACACATTCTTTTCCAAAGCACATGGAATGTTCTCCAGAACAGACCACATCTCAGGCTTAACCCTCACCAAAATCCAAAACATTGAGAGAATACAAAGTAACTTCTCTGACCACAACGCCATCAAAGTAGAAATTAACAACAGGAAGAGCAAGGGAAAAAAAAATCAACTACATGGAAACTAATAACACCCTGCTTAAAAACCACTGGGTAATAGAAGAAATCAAAGGTGATGTCTTAGTCATCCAGTGCTGCTATAACAGAAATACCACAAGTAGATGGCTTTATCAAAGAGAAGTTTATTCTCTCAAAATCCAGTAGGCTAGAAGTCCAAATTCAGGGTGCCAGCTCCAAGGGAAGGCTTTCTTTCTCTGTTGGTTCTGGAGGAAAGTCCTTGTCATGGATCAGTCTTCCCTTGGTCTGGGAGCATCTTGGCGCAGGAGCCTCAGGTCCAAAGGATGGGATCTGCTCCCGGTGTTGCTTTCTTGGTGGTATGAGGTCCCCATGTCTCTCTGCTCGCTTCTCTCTTTTATATCTCAAAAGAGATTGGCTTAAGACACTACCTAATCTTGTACACCTCATCATATAACTATCGCTAATCCATTTTATTATATCATAGTGATAGGATTTACAGCATATAGGGAAATCACATCAGAAGATAAAATGGTAGACGATCATACAATCATACAAGGGAATCACTACCTAGACAAGATGACAGACATTTTGCGGGGACACAATTCAATCCATGAAAGATGGAATAAAAAAATTCCTAGAAACAAATAAGAATGAAAACACATCATAACCAAATCCTTGGGACACAGCAAAGGCAGTCTTCAGAGGTCAGTTCATAACAATAGATGACATATCCAAAAAGAAGGGACACAGTCGAAACATTAGGTACACAACTTGAACAAATAGAAAGAGAACAGCTAAATAAGACCACAGCCACCAGAAGAAAGGAAAAAATAAAGATCAAAGCAGAAATAAATGAAATAGAAAAACTATAGAAAGAATCAACAAAACCAAAAGTTGGTTCTTTGAAAGGATCAACAAAATTGACAAACCACTGGCCAAACTGACAAAAGAAAACAGAAGAGGATGCAAATAACCCAAATAAGAAATGAAATGGGGGACATTACAACAGACCCAACTGAAATAAAAAAGGATAATAACAGTATTATGAAAAACTATACTCCAACAAATTTGAAAACCTAAAGGAAATGGACAAATTTCTAGAAACACTCTACCTGCACAAACTAACACAAAATGATGATGAAAATCTGAACAGACTTATAACAAGAGAAGAGATTGAAAAGGTAATTTAAAAAACTCCCAGCAAAAAAAAAAGCCCTGGCCCAGATGTCTTCTCTGGAGAATTCTACCAAACACTCAGAGAAGAGCTTACACCAGTACTACTCATACTATTTCAGAACATAGAAAAGAAGCAACACTTCCAAATTCATTCTATGAAGCCAGCATAACCCTGATACAGAACCAGGCAAAGATACCACAAAAAAAGTAAATTACAGACTAATACCTCTTGTGAATATAGACGCAAAAATTCTCAACAAAATTCTAGCCAATAAAATTCAACATCATATCAAAAAAATAAAACACCACAACCAAGTAGGATCCATACCAGGTATGCAAGGATGGTTCAACATTAGAAAATCAATCAATGTAATCCACCATGTAAACAAAGGGAAAAAAAGAATCACATGATCATTTCAATCAATGCATAAAAGGCATTTGACAAAGTTCAACACCCATTCCTGATAAAAACTCTCAATAAAACAGGTATAGAAGGGAAATTACTCAATAAAGGGCATCCAATAAAGGGCATCCAAGCGAAAGCAACAGCCAACATCATTCTTTTTTTTTTTGTCGTGCTTTTTTTTTTAGGTGAAAGTTTACAGCGCAGTTTAGTCTTTCTTACAAAAATTCATTCACACATTGTTATGTGACCCTAGTCACTATTCCTATAATGTGACTGCACACTTCTTTCCACCTCGGATTTCCCGTGTGCATTCAACCAGCTCCTACCTCTTTCTGCTTCTCGTTTCGCTCCAGACTGGAGCTGCTCAATTAGTCTCGTGTACGTAAAAAAAAAAAAAAAAATTTTTTTTTTTTTTTATGTACTTGAAGTAAGAGGGACACTCTTCATGAGTATCATTTTATGTCTTATACTCCAGTCTAATCTTTGTCTGAAGAGTTGGCTTCAGGAACGGTTTTAGTTCTGGGTTAACAGAAAGTCCAGGATCCATGTCTTTTGGGGTTCCTCCAGTCTCAGTCAGACCATTAAGTGTGGTCTTTTTAGTGAAATTTGAGTCCTGAACCCCACTTTTCTCCTGCTCCGCCAGGGGCTCACTGTCATGTTCCCTATCAGGGCGTCATTGGTGGTAGCCGGGCACCATCTAGTTCTTCTGGTCTCAGCTAATGGAGTCTCTGGTTTATGTGGCCCCTTTTGTCTCTTGGGTTAATATTTTCTTTGTGTCTTTGGCGTTCTTCATTCTCATTTGCTCCAGGTGGGTTGGGACCAATTGATGCATCTTAGATGGCTGCTCGCTACCTTTTAAGACCCCAGGCGCCACTCACCAAAGTGGGAGGCAGAACAATTTATTAATAGATTTTGTTATGCCAATTGACCTAGATGTTCTCTGAAACCACAGTCCCCAAACCCCTGCCTCTGCTACACTGTCCCTCAAAGTGTTTGGCTCTGTTCAGGAAACTTCTTAGCTTTTGGTTTAGTCCAGTTGTGCTGACTTTCCCTGTATTGTGTGTTATCCTTCCCTTCATCTAAGATAATTCTTGTCTACTATCTAGTTAGTGAATTCCCCTCTCTTTCCCTCCCTGCCCTCTTAACCATCAAAAGATGTTTTCTCCTGTGTTTAAACGTTTCCTTGAGTTCTTATAATAGTGGCCTCATACAATATTTGTCCTTTTGCGACTGACTAATTTCACTCAGCATAATGCCTTCCAGATTCATACATGTTATGAGATGTTTTGTAGATTCATTGTTCTTTATCATTGAGTAGTACTCCATTGTGTGACTATACTATAATTTGTTTATTCATTCGTCTGTTGATCGGCATCTAGGTTATTTCCACCTTTTTGCTCTTGTGAACAGTGCTTCAATGAACGTGGGTGTGCATATATCTATTCGCGTGATGACTCTAATTTCTGTAGGATATATTGCAAGGAGTGGGATTCCTGGATCACAGGGTATTTCTAGCTTTTTAAGGAAGCGCCAAATCAATTTTCAAAGTGGTTGTACAATTTTACATTCCTACCAGCAGTGTGTAAGCGTTCCAGAATCTCCACAACCTCTCCAACTTTTATTATTTTCTGTTATTTGGATTAATGCTAGCCTTGTTGGGGTGAGATGACATCTCATTTTAGTTTTGATTTGTATTTCTTCAATGGATTATGATTGTGAGCATTTCCTCATGTATCTGTTAGCCGCTTGAATCTCCTCTTTGCTGAAGTGCCTATTAATATCCTTTGCCCATTTTTTAATTGGGTTATTTGCCTTTTTGTGGTTGAAGTTTTGCAGTATCTTGTAGATTTTAGCAACTTGACCCTGATCGGATCTGTCAAAAAATTTTTTTCCCAGTCTATACGCTGTCTTTTTATTCATTTGGTGCAGTCCTTGGATGAGCATAAGTGTTTGATTTTTTAGGAGCTCCCAGTTATCTTGTTTCTGTTCTGGCATTTGTGCATTGTTAGTTACGTTTTGTATTCCGTTTATGCCATGTATTAGGGCTCTTAGCATTGTCCCTATTTTTTCTACCATGATCTTTATCGTTTTAGGTTTTATATTTAGGTCTTTGATCCATTTTGAGTTAGTTTTTGTACATGGTGTGAGGCACAACTCTTTTTTCATTTTTTTGCAGATGGATATCCAGTTTTGCCAGCACCATTTGTTAAAGAGACTGTCTTTTCCCCCATTTAAATGACTTTGGGCCTTCGTCAAATATCAGCTGCTCATAGGTGGAAGAATTTATATCTGGATTCTGAATTATGTTCATATGGTCTATCTGTTGCTACACCAGTACCAGGCTGTTTTGACTACCATGGCCATACAACAGTTTCTAAAATCAGGTAGTGTGATGCCTCCCACTTTGTCCTTCTTTTTTAGTAATGCTTTACATATCTGGGGCCTCTTCCTTTTCCATATGAAGTTGGTGATTTGATTTTCCATCTCATTAAAAAATGCTGTTGGAAGGCGGGGTCAAGATGGCGGACAAGGTAGACACTACCTCGGATCCCTCTTGCAACAAAGACTCAGAAAAACAAGTGAATCGATCACATACATAACAATCTATGAACCCTGAACAACAAACACAGATTTAGAGATGGAGAACGAACAAATACGGGGAAGCAGCGACTGTTTTCGGAGCCTGGAGCCAGCGTCCCAGTCAGGTAACCTTGGCGCCGGGCTTAGGTCTGGGCCCAGGGGAGCTGAACTCAAAATCTTGTGACGTTCAAACAAGGGGCACAGCCCTACCCCCCTGAACCGACCCTGGGAGGGGGTCCAGCTGGTCTGTGTGGGCGGCGTGGCGACGCAGCAGGTGGGAGAAGTACCCGGGAGGCAGTGACCGGTTTTGGAGCCGGGAGTGCAGCATCCCAACCGGGGAACCTTGGCGCCGGGCTTTTGACTGGGCGATGTCACTGCGCAAGCACGGGGTGCAGGCCTACTCCCCTGAACTAACCCCGGGAGGAGGCCCAGCTGGTCCGCGGAGGCGGCGCAGTGACGCGGCTGGTGGGACAAGAAGTCCCCGGGGGACAGTGACTGATTTTGGAGCTGGGAGTACAGCATCCCAGCAGGGGAACCTTGACGCTGGACTTTGGATTGGCAGCAGAGGATCTGATCGCGGCTTCAGCGGGGCAGACCCTCAGGGGCAATCTCCACACAGCCAGCACACATAGGCGACATGCCCCTCGGGAATCTGAGATAAAATAGTCATTCCAAGCAAGATAAGCAACTTTGGCTATATTCCGGGGTGCTACTCTCCTATTTCTCTGAACCCTCCCCCACCCTTCCCAGGCAGCTTCATTAACATTGGAATTTCCTGAGCCAGAGGGAGAACGGCTCCAGCTCTGCAGCGGGTTTGCTTTTCCCTTTTTTTTTTTTTTTTTTTTTGGTCTTTTCCTAACCCATTCTTCCGGCCTGAGAGAAGGAACCACAAAAAACCCAGGGACCAAAAATCCATCCCTAATTACACTAAAAACACAAAACCAGCTCCAGCCAAGCATATATGATCCAAATCTCGGACTTTCATTCTTACAGGGAACAAGGTGGTGGTTATAATCCAAAGGCAGTTCTGATAGGGATCTGACTGCATTTTTTTCTTTAGTGGATTTTCTGGAAAAACAAGTTTCCCAGGTCTGATATCTCTGCTTATTCAACAGAGCCCTAACTGACCCACAACAGGGAACTGAGGGCTGAAGCTCCCCCCAGACCACCTAGCCTCTTGCCTTAGGGGTCTAAGGAGGGTGACACCTACCAATCAGTAGAGGTACTTGCATTGGGGGCCTAAGGTACAGCTGCAGTGCCCTCCCACCAAGGTGCTATAGGAATAGAGACACACCGACCTCACCGACACTTGGGGGAAGCCTGTTAGCATCCTGCCCCCCTGGAGGGTGAACCCCAGCTGCTAATAGAATCTGGTGCACACAACTATCACCACTACTTCTCTAGATGGATAGGTGTAAGGGTGCAGCACACACTTGATGACCCAAAATCAAATTCTACTCAAGAATAGTGAATACTCTCAGGCATGTATATCTGGCAACAGCCCAAACCAGGTGGTAATAGGTCATAAGTAAGTCAAGGGCTACAACAAAGAAGACAGCACAATCTAGTAGCCCATCCACGTACATTGAAAGAAAACAAAACAAGATAAGACTCAGTGAGCAATTATAGAATAAACCACTACTATATATCTTAGTGATGGCACGGAGACAGCAGTCGATATCAAACCACATAAAGAAGCAGACCATGACAGCTTCTACAAACCCCCAAACAAAAGAATCAAAATCTTTCCCAAATGAAGATACAATCCTGGAATTATCAGATACAGAATATAAAAAACTAATTTACAGAATGCTTCAAGACATCAGGGATGACCTCAGAAATGAAATAAGGCAAACTGTAGAAAAAGCCAAGGAACACACTGATAAAACAGTTGAAGAACTCAAAAAGATTATTCAAGAACATAGTGGAAAAATTAATAAGTTGCAAGAATCCATAGAGAGACAGCATGCAGAAATCCAAAAGATTAACAATAAAATTACAGAATTAGACAACGCAAGACGAAGTCAGAGGAGCAGACTTGAGCAATTAGAATGCAGACTGGGAAATCTGGAGGACCAGGGAATTAACACCAACACAGCTGAAAAAAAATCAGATAAAAGAATTTTAAAAAATGAAGAAACCCTAAGAATCATGTGGTACTCTATTAAGAAGGATGACTTGCGTGTGATTGGAGTCCCAGAACAGGGAGGGAGGACAGAAAACACAGAGAAAATAGTTGAAGATCTGCTGACAGAAAACTTCCCTGACATCATGAAAGACGAAAGGATGTCTATCCAAGATGCTCATCGAACCCCATTTGAGATTGATCCAAAAAGAAAAACACCAAGACATATTATCATCAAACTTACCAAAACCAAAGATAAAGAGAAAATTTTAAAAGCAGCCAGGGATAAACGAAACGTCTCCTTCAAGGGAGAATCAATAAGAATAAGTTCAGACTACTCAGCAGAAACCATGCAGGCAAGAAGGCAATGGGATGACATATAGAGAGCACTGAAGGAGAAAAACTGCCAGCCAAGGATCATATATCCAGCAAAACTCTCTCTGAAATATGAGGGCGAAATTAAGATATTTATAGATAAACACAAGCTTAGAGAATTTGCAAAAACCAAATCAAAGCTACAAGAAATACTAAAGGAAATTGTTTGGTCAGAAAACTAATAATATCAGATACCAGCACAACACAAGGTCACAGAACAGAACATCCTGATATCAACTCAAATAGGGAAATCACAAAAACAGATTAATTAAAAAAAAATGCTCAAAACAGGGAATCATTGAAGTCAACACGTAAAAGATCACAATAATCAAAAAGAGGGACTAAATACACGTGGCATAGAACTGCCATATGGAGAGGGATACAAGGCGATATAGGATAATACAAGTTAGGTTTTTACTTAGAAAATAGGGGTAAATATTAAGGTAACCACAAAGAGGTATAACAACTCCATAACTCAAGATAAAAGGCAAGAAAAACGTAACGACTCAACAAACATAAAGTCAAACACTACGAAAATGAGGATCTCACAATTTACTAAGAAAAACGTCTCAGCACAAAAAAATATGTGGAAAAATGAAATTGTCAACAACACACATAAAAAGGCATCAAAATGACAGCACTAAACACATACTTATCTATAATTACGCTGAACGTAAATGGACTAAATGCAACAATAAAGAGACAGAGAGTCTCAGACTGGATAAAGAAACACGATACGTCTATATGCTGCCTACAAGAGACACACCTTAGACTTAGAGACACAAACAAACTAAAACTCAAAGGATGGAAAAAAATATATCAAGCAAACAATAAGCAAAAAAGAAGAGGAGTAGCAATATTAATTTCTGACAAAATAGACTTTAGACTTAAATCCACCACAAAGGATAAAGAAGGACAGTACATAATGATTAAAGGGACAACTGATCAGGAAGATATGACCATATTAAACATTTATGCACCCAATGACAGGGCTGCAAGATACATAAATCAAATTTTCACAGAACTGAAAAGTGAGATAGACACCTCCACAATTATAGTAGGAGACTTCAACACACCACTTTCGGAGAAGGACAGGAGTTCCAGTAAAAAGCTCAATAGAGACACGGAAGACCTAATTGCTACAATCGACCAACAAGACCTCATTGACTTATACAGAACACTCCACCCAACTGCTGCAAAGTATACCTTTTTTTCTAGCGCACATGGAACATTCTCTAGAATAGACCACATATTAGGTCATAAAACAAACCTTTGCAGAATCCAAAACATCGAAATATTACAAAGCATCTTCCTAGACCATAAGGAAATAAAAGTGGAAATCAATTACAAAAAAATTAGGGAAAAGAAATCAAATACTTGGAAACTGAACAATACCCTCCTGAAAAAAGACTGGGTTATAGAAGACATCAAGGAGGGAATAAAGAAATTCATAGAATGCAACGAGAATGAAAACACTTCCTATCAAAACCTCTGGGACACAGCAAAAGCAGTGCTCAGAGGTCAATTTATATCGATAAATGCACACATACAAAAAGAAGAAAGAGCCAAAATCAGAGAACTGTCCCTACAACTTGAACAAATAGAAAGTGAGCAACAAAAGAATCCATCAGGCACCAGAAGAAAACAAAAAATAAAAATTAGAGCTGAACTAAATGAATGAGAGAACAGAAAAACAATTGAAAGAATTAACAAAGCCAAAAGCTGGTTCTTTGAAAAAATTAACAAAATTGATAAACCATTGGCCAGACTGACTAAAGAAATACAGGAAAGGAAACAAATAACCCTAATAAGAAATGAGATGGGCCATATCACAACAGAACCGGCTGAAATTAAAAGAATCATATCAGATTATTACGAAAAATTGTACTCTAACAAATTTGCAAACCTAGAAGAAATGGATGAATTCCTGGAAAAACACTACCTACCTAAACTAACACAATCAGAAGTAGAACAACTAAATAGACCCATAACAAAAAAAGAGATTGAAACGGTAATCAAAAAAATCCCAACCAAAAAAACCCTGGCCCGGACGGCATTACTGCAGAGTCCTACCAAACTTTCAGAGAAGAGTTAATACCACTACTACTAAAGGTATTTCAAAGCATAGAAAATGACGGAATACTACCTAACTCATTCTATGAAGCCACCATTTCCCTGATACCAAGACCAGGTAAAGACATCACAAAAAAGAAAATTGCAGACCTATATCCCTCATGAACATAGATGCAAAAATCTTCAACAAAATTTTAGCCAACATATCAAAAAAATAATCCACCACGACCAAGTGGGATTTATACCAGGTATGCAAGGCTGGATTTATATTAGAAAAACCATTAATGTAATCCACCATATCAATAAAACAAAAGACAAAAACCACATGATCTTATCAACTGATGCAGAAAAGGCATTTGACAAAGTCCAACACCCATTTATGATAAAAACTCTCACCAAAATAGGAATTGAAGGAAAATTCTTCAAGATAATAAAGGGCATTTATACAAAGGCAACAGTCAACGTCACTCTAAATGGACAGAGCCTGAAAGCATTTCCCTTGAGAATGGGAACCAGACAAGGTTGCCCTTTATCACCGCTCTTATTCAACATTGTGCTAGAGGTCCTAGCCAGAGCAATAAGGTACACAAAGAAATAAAGGGCATCCAGATTGGCAAGAAGGAAGTAAAATTATCTCTATTTGCAGATGACATAATCTTATACACAGAAAACCCTAAGGAATCCTCCAGAAAACTACTGAAACTAATAGAAGAGTTTGGCAGTCTCAGGTTATAAGATAAACATACAAAAATCACTTGGATTCCTCTACATCAACAAAAAGAACATCGAAGAGGAAATAACCAAATCAATACCATTCACAGTAGCCCCCAAGAAGATGAAATACTTAGGAATAAATCTTACCAAGGATGTAAAAGACCTATACAAAGAAAACTACAAAGTACTAGTGCAAGAAACTAAAAGGGACCTACTTAAGTGGAAAAACATACCTTGCTCATGAATAGGAAGACTTAACATAGTAAAAATGTCTATTCTACCAAAAGCCATCTATACATACAATGCACTTCCGATCCAAATTCCGATGACATTTTTTAATGTGATGGAGAAACAAATCACCAACTTCATATGGAAGGGAAAGAAGCCTCGGATAAGTAAAGGATTACTGAAAAAGAAGAAGAAAGTGGGAGGCCTCACTCTACCTGATTTCAGAACATATTATACAGCCACAGTAGTCAAAACAGCCTGGTACTGGTACAACAACAGGCACATAGACCAATGGAACAGAATTGAGAACCCAGATATAAATCCATCCACATATGAGCAGCTGATGTTTGACAAAGGCCCAGTGTCAGTTAATTGGGGAAAAGATAGTCTTTTTAACAAATGGTGCTGGCATAACTGGATATCCATTTGCAAAAAAATGAAACAGGACCTATACCTTACACCATGCACAAAAAGTAACTTCAAGTGGATCAAAGACCTAAACATAAAGACTGAAACGATAAAGATCATGGAAGAAAAAATAGGGACAACGTTAGGAGCTCTAATATAAGGCATAAACAGAATACAAAACGTTACCAAAAATGACGAAGAGAAACCAGATAACTGGGAGCTCCTCAAAATCAAGCACCTATGCTCATCTAAAGACTTCACCAAAAGAGTAAAAAGACCACCTACAGATTGGGAAAGAATTTTCAGCTATGACATCTCCGACCAGCTCCTGATCTCTAAAATCTACAGGATTCTGTCAAAACTCAACCACAAAAAGACAAACAACCCAATCAAGAAATGGGCAAAGGAGATGAACACACACTTCACTAAAGAAGATATTCAGGCAGCTAACAGATACATGAGGAAATGCTCTCGATCATTAGCCATTAGAGAAATGCAAATTAAAACTACGATGAGATTCCATCGCACTCCAACGAGGCTGGCATTAATCCAAAAAACACAAAATAATAAATGCTGGAGAGGCTGCGGAGAGATTGGAACTCTTATACACTGCTGGTGGGAATGTAAAATGGTACAACCACTTTGGAAATCTATCTGGCGTTATCTTAAACAGTTAGAAATAGAACTACCATACAACCCAGAAATCCCACTCCTCGGAATATACCCTAGAGAAATAAGGGCCTTCTCACAAACAGATATATGCACACCCATGTTTATTGCAGCTCTGTTTACAATAGCAAAAAGCTGGAAGCAACCAAGGTGTCCATCAACAGATGAATGGTTAAATAAGTTGTGGTATATTCACACAATGGAATACTACGCATCGATAAAGAACAGTGACAAATCTGTGAAACGTTTCATAACATGGAGGAACCTAGAAGGCATTATGCTGAGCGAAATCAGTCAGGGGCAAAAGGACAAATATTGTATAAGACCACTATTATAAGATCTTGAGAAATAGTATAAACTGAGAAGAACACATACTTTTGTGGTTACGAGGGGGGAGGGAGTGAGGGTGGGAGAGGGTTATTTACTGATTAGTTAGTAGATAAGAACTACTTTAGGTGAAGGGAAAGACAATTCTCAATACATGGAAGGTTAGCTCAACTGGACTGGACCAAAAGCAAAGAAGTTTCCAGGATAAACTGAATGCTTCAAAGGTCAGCGGAGCAAGGGTGGGGGCTTGGGGACTATGGCTTAAGGGGACTTCTAAGACAATTGGCAGAATAATTCTATTATGAAAATATTCTGCATCCCACTTTGAAATGAGGCGTCTGGGGTCTTAAATGCTAACAAGCGGCCATCTAAGATGCATCAATTGGTCTCAACCCACCTGGATCAAAGGAGAATGAAGAACACCAAGGTCACACAATAACTATGAGCCCAAGAGACAGAAAGTGCCAATGAACCAGACACTTACATCATCCTGAGACCAGAAGAACTAGGTGGTGCCCGGCCACAGCCAATGACTGCCCTGACAGGGAGCACAACAGAGAACCCCTGAGGGAGCAGGAGATCAGTGGGATGCAGACCCCAAATTCTCGTAAAAGGACCAGACTTAAAGGTCTGACTGAGACTAGAGGAATTCCGGCGGTCATGGTCCCCAAACCTTCTGTTGGCCCAGGACAGGAACCATTCCCGAAGACAACTCATCAGACATGGAAGGGACTGGACAATGGGTTGGAGAGAGATGCTGATGAAGAGTGAGCTGCTTGCATCAGGTGGACACTTGAGTCTGTCTTGGCATCTCCTGTCTGGAGGGGAGATGGGAGGGTAGAGAGGGTTAGAAACTGGCAAAATTGTCACGAAAGGAGAGAGTGGAAGGGCTGACTCATTAGGGGGAGATTAAGTGGGAGTGTTTTTTGTTTTTTTTACGGAGTAAGGTGTATATAAGCTTATATGTGACAGACTGACTTGACTTGTAAACGTTCACTTAAAGCTCAATAAAAATTATTTAAGAAAAAGTAAGATGGGTGATATTACAGCAGATCCAACTGAAATTAAAAGAATCATATCAGATTACTACGAAAAATTTTACTCTAACAAATTTGAAATCTAGAAGAAATGGATGAATTCATAGAAACACACTACCTACCTAAATTCTACCTACCTAAACTAACACAAACAGAGGTAGAACAGCTAAATAGACTTATAACAAAAGAAGAGATTGAACAGGTAATCAAAAAACTCCCAACAAAAAAAAGCCCTGGTCCAGATGGCTTCACTGCAGAGTTCTACCAATCTATCAGAGAAGAGTTAACACCACTACTACTGAAGGTATTTCAGAGCATAGAAATGGACGGAATACTGCCATACTCATTCTATGAAGCCACCATATCCCTGATACCAAAACCAGGTAAAGACACTACAAAAAAAGAAAATTACAGACCTATATCCCTCATGAACTTAGATGAAAAAATCCTCAACAAAATTCTAGCCAATAGAATTCAACAATGTATCAAAAAAATAGTTCACCATGACCAAGTGGGATTCATACCAGGTATGCAGGGATGGTTCAACATTAGAAAAACAATTACTGTAATCGACCACATAAATAAAACAAAAGACAAGAATCACATGACTTTATCAATTGATGCAGGTAAGGCATTTCACAAAGTTCAACACCCATTCATGAGAAAAACTCTCAGCAAAATAGGAATAGAAGGGACATTCTTCAACATAATAAAGAGCATTTATACAAAGCCAACATCGCTCTAAATGGAGAGAGCCTGAAAACATCCCCATTGAGATCAGGAACCAGACAAGGATTCCCTTTATCACCGATCTTATTCAACATTGTGTTGGAAGTCCTAGCCAGGGCAACTAGGGTAGATAAAGGAATAAAAATTATCCAGATTGGCAAGGAAGAAGTAAAAGTATCTCTATTTGCAGATGACATGATCTTATACACAGAAACCCTAAGGAATCCTCCAGAAAACTACTGGAACTAATAGGAGAGTTTAGCAGAGTATTGGGATACAAGTTAAACATACAAAAATCAGTTGGATTCCTCTACACCAACAAAAAGAACATTGAAGAGGAAATCACCAAATCAATACCATTTACAGTAGCCCCCAAGAAGATAAAATACTTAAGAATAAATCTTACCTGAGATGTAAAAGACTCATACAAAGAAAACTACAATACACTTCTGCAAGAAACCAAAAGAGACTTAGATAAGTGGAAAAACGTACCTTGCTCATGGATAGGAAGACTTAACATTATAAAAATGTCTATTCTACCAAAAGCGATCTATACATTTAATGCAATTCCGATCCAAATCCCAACGACATTCTTTAAGGAGACGGAGAAACAAATCACCAACTTCATATGGAAGGGAAAGAGGCCCAGGATAAATAAGGCATTACTGAAAAAGAACAAAGTGGGAGGCCTTACTTTACCTGATTTTAGAACCTATTATACCACCACAGTAGTCAAAACAACCTAATACTGGTACTACAACAAATACATAGACAAATGGAACAGAATTGAGAATCCATCCACATATGAGCAGTTGATATTTGACAAAGGCCCCAAAACAGTTAAATGGAGAAAAGACAGTCTTTTTAACTAATGGTGCTGGCATAACTGGATATCCATCTGCAAAAAAGTGAAACAAGACCCATACCTTACTCTATGCACAAAACCGAGCTCAGAATGGATCAAAGACCTAAACATCAAATCTAAAACGATAAAGATCATGGAAGAAAACATAGCGAAAATGTTAGGAGCCCTAATACATGGCATAAACAGTACAAACATTATAAAGAATGCAGAAGAAAAACTAGATAACTGGGAGCTCCTAAAAATGAAACACCTATGCTCATCCAAAGACTTCACCAAAAGATTAAAAAGACTATCTACAGACTGGGAAAAAGTTTTTAGCTATGACATTTCTGATCAGCGCCTGATCTCTAAAATCTACAGGATACTGCAAAAACTCAACTACAAGAAGACAAATAACCCAATTAAAAAATGGGCAAAAGATATGACAGACACTTCACTAAAGAAGACATTCAGGCAGCTAAAAGATACATGAGGAAATGCTCAGGATCATTAGCCGTTAGAGAAATGCAAATAAAAACTACAATGGGATTTCATCTCACTCCAGCAAGGCTGACATTAATCCAAAAAACACAAAATAATAAATGTTGAAGAGGCTGTGGAGAGATTGGAACACTGATACACTGCTGGTGGGAATGTAAAATGGTACAAGCACTTTGGAAATCAATGTGGCACTTCCTTTAAAAGCTAAAAATAGAACTACCATATGACCCAGCAATCCCACTCCTCGGAATATATCCTAGAGAAATGAGTCTTTATATGAACAGATATAGGCACACCCGTGTTTATTGCAGCACTGTTTACAATGGCAAAAAGATGGAAGCAACCAAGGTGCCCATCAATGGAAGAATGGACAAATAAATTATGGTATATTCACACAATGGAATACTACACATTGATAAAGAACAGTGATGAGTCTGTGAAACATCTCATAACATCGAGGAACATGGAAGGCATTATGCTGAGTGAAATTAGTCAGTTGCAAAAGGACAAATATTGTATGAGACCAGTATTACACGAACTCAAGAAATAGTTTAAACAGAGAAGAGAATATTCTTTGATTGTTAGGAGAGTGGGGAGGGAGTGAGGGAGAGGGGTATTCACTAACTAGATAGCAGACAAAAACTATTTTCGGTGAAGGGAAAGACAACACACAATACTGAGAGGTCAGCACAACTGGACTAAACCAAAGGCAAAGAAGTTTCCTGAATAAACTGAATGCTTCGAAGGCCAGCGTAGCAGGGGCAGGGGTTTGGGGACCATGGTTTCAGGAGGCATGTTGGTCAATCAGCATAATAAAATCTATTGAGAAAACATTCTGCATCCCACTTTGGACAGTGGCATCTGGGGTCTTAAACGCTAGCAAGGGGCCATCTAAGATGCGTCAATGGGTCTCAACCCACCTGGAACAAAGGTGAATGAAGAACACCAAAGACACATGGTAAATATGAGCCCAAGAGACAGAAAGGGCCGTATAAACCAAGGAATACATCATCCTGAGACCAGAAGAACTAGATGGTGCCTGGCTACAACTGATGACTGCCCTGACAGGGAACACAACAGAGAATCCCTGAAGGAACAGGAGAGCAGTGGGATGCAGACCTCTAATTCTCATAAAAGAAAAAAAAAAACAGACTTAATGGTCTGACTGATACTAGAGGGACCCCGGAGGTCATGGTCCCAGACCTTCTGTTAGCCCAGGACAGGAACCATTCCCAAAGCCAACTGTTCAGACAGGGATTGGACTGGACTATAGTATAGAAAATGATACTGGTGAGGATTGAGCTTCTTGGATCAAGTAGATATAGGAGACTATGTGGGCAGCTCCTGTCTGGAGGGGAGATGAGAATGCAGAGGGGGACAGAAGCTGGCTGAATGGACACGAAAATAGAGGGTGGAGAGAAGAAGTGTGCTGTCTCATTAGGGGGAGAGCAATTAGGGGTATACAGCAAGGTGTTTATAAATTTTTGTATGAGAGACTGACTTGATTTGTAAACTTTCACTTGAAGCACAATAAAATTTTTTTAGAAAGTAGGAGAGGAAGGAAGAGGAGGAGGTCACAGTGATGCAGTGTAAGAAGGACTCGACCCACTGTTGCTGACTTTGAAGATACAGAAATGGGGCTGTATTTGTCCTAGGGCTGCCATAACAAAGTACCACAAACTAGGTGGTTTAAAACAACAGAAATGTATTCTCTCACAGTTCTGGAAGATTGTTGTTGTTAGGTGCTGTTGAGTCAGTTCTGAAGTCTGTAATCACAGTGTTGGCAGGGTTGTTTCCTACTCGAACTCTGAGGGAGAATCTGTTCCATGCTCCTCTCCTAGCTTCTGGCAGTTGCTGACAATATGTGTCATCCCTTGGCTTGTAGATGCATCATTCTAATCTCTAACTCCATCTTCAGATGGCATTCTCCCCTGTGTCTCTAAATCTATGTCTCTTCTCCTCCCATTAGTATTGGATTGAGGATTTACCCTATTCCTGTATGACCTCGTCTTAATTTAACTAATTGCATCTGGAATGGCTCTATTTCCAAATAAGCTCGCTTTTTGAAATTCCAGGAAGGACATGAATTTTGGGGGTCTCTATCCAATCCAGTACAGGGGTCATCAGCCAAGGAATATGAGCAGCCTACAGAAGTTGGAAAAAGGAAGGAAACAAATACTCCCCTAGAGCCTCCAGAAGGAACACAGCCCTACCTATACCTTGATATTACCTCAGCATAATGTTTTCAAGGTTCATCCATGTTATGGTAACAAGAAATGAAAATTGGATGTGTAAGACATCATATAAAACCAATAAACCAAACCCATTGCCATCAAGTAGATTCTGACTCATAGCGACACCATAGGACAGAGTAGAACTGCCCCATAGGGTTTCCAAGGAGCGCCTGGTGAATTCAAACTGACGACCTTTTGGTTAGGAGCTGTAGCTCTTAACCACGAGGCCACCAGGGTTTCAAAGACATCATATAGAACAAAGCATAAATGACACAATCTTTTTTTTTAAATAAATACTAAAAAATAAGACATCATATGGACATCTTTATTTTTAGTATTTATTTTTAAAGACGCTTCTGTCATTTATGGTTTGCTTTTCAAATACGAATAAAAAATCCATTCGGTGGGGGGAGGGGATCCTACCCTGCCTTTGTCACTCCCCTCCTGCAGGTGTGGACTTGGGTGGGGAGGAAGTGGTAAAAGAGCTGCAGAAGTGCTTCGTATAAAACATCCTGAAAGAAAGTCCAGGGCAAGAAGTTGGACTGAGAAACATTATTTACCATTTAACACCAAAATCCAGAGTAATCCTGTTTTGCTGGGTGGCTCTCTCACCCTTTTCCATTCCATTTTTCCCTATCTCCTTGTGGCTAGCACTCCAACCACCGACAAGGACTAGGAAGTGACTATGTGTAGTGAAATGAGGCATTGGTGGTTCAGTGGTAGAATTCTTGCCTTCCAGGAAGGAGACCCTGTTGAATTCCCAGTCAATGCATCTCATGTGTAGGCACCACCTGTCTGTCAGTAGTGGTTTGCTTGTTGCTGTGATGCTGAACAGGTTTCAGTGGAGCTTCCAGACTAAGACAGACTAGGAGTAAAGGCCTGGAAACCTACTTCTGAAAATCAGTGAAAACCCTATGGGTCACAGTGATTCGATCCCATTGTGCATTGGGTTGCCCTTAGTCAGGATGGACTCATTGGCAGCTCACAACAACAACAACAACATGTGTATTGAGGAGGTGGGGAAGTTAAGCCTTCAAGGGGACTATAATAACAACAAGTGAAAGGAGATAAGTGAAAAAACTCCCTGCCTAAAACCCAACATCCAGAAGTGGACCACTGGTGTCCAGAGCACATGGGCAAAGGGGACCCATTGGGACTGCAACTCAAGGTAAGTGTCTCCAGGGAAAGGGAAAACATTTGGAATTCAGGGGCTGGATGAAGAGGGTTTTCTGATATCTTTTAGCAATGGCAAGGAGGTTTCCATTTTTTTTCTCCTCCCTCCCTTTTTTTCTCCCAAATAAGAAGAGAAAGGAAATTTAGTGACCCCAAAGGAAACAGAGTTTCCCCTTCCCCTTACCTCCCTCCACGGCCCATACTTTAAAGCAGTGGTTCTCAGACTTCGTGTATCAGAATCGTCCGCAGAGCTTGTTAAAAACTGCTGGGCCCTATCTCCAGGTTTTCTGACTCGATAGGTCTGGATGGAGCCCGAGAATTTGCTTTTCTAACAAGCTTCTAGGAGATGCTGATGCTAGGGCCACAATTTTGAGAACTCTGCTCTATAGGGGAGCTGATGAAAGGCATACAAAAGCCCCCACCAAAAGGAATGAGAGGCTGTGAGGCCTTGAGCTTGAGACTCAGGAGGGCTGATGCAGGGACATCAAAGTTCTGGAATGGTTGGAGAAGCAGCAGCAAGCGAAGTAGAATTTGGCAGGATTTCAGTTTTCATATGTTATCACAAATATAAGCACTTTAAATTGGCTTTTTTAAAAATATATGTATATTTTAAAAAACCCAAACCAGTTGCTGTGGAGTCTTTTCTGACTCATGACAATCCCATGTGTTGTAGTGTAGAACTGCACTCCCTAGGGTTTTCAATGGCTGTGATATTTTGGACGTTAACTTGCCAGGCCTTTAGTCTGAGGCAGCTCTGGGTGGATTCAAACCACCAACCTTTCAGACAGTGGCCCAGTGCTTAACCATTCATGCCACTTATTGAGCATCTGCTACATCTCAGTCTCTGTTTCAGGCTCTTTATCTAATTGATCTAATTTTAATTCTCATAGCAGCAACTTTGTAAGATAGTGTTATTGAGGCAGGCAGCCTCAGGGCCCAACCCTTCTAAGAGACATCTGCTCTGACTATCCTCCCACACTGAGCAAAATAAGCTGCCCTTTCTTCTGAAATTGTCCTTGACAAGATAACCACAGAAAGGGCCATAGATGGCCTCGACCCACCTTGGGGTGGGACTTAACATCCTAATGAAGAAAAATTCATCTCTTCCTCCATCCTGGGGGACCAAACCCTGTCTAAAGAAAATGCATAGTCATCCCCAAGCTCTGAGTGCCTGCATGAAGGTCAATCCTGAACATTCATGATGAATTTGCATTTCCTTGTCTGATGTCTGTAAAAGCCCACCTCCCCAAGCTGCCTGCGAGCAGTCTTAGAGCCAGCAGCCCTGATTACTCCTTTTCTTGTACAACTAAATAAAGGCTCCTTTCTGATCTCCCACCTCAGCCTCTTGTTTATTGGCTGTAACAAGTCACACCGAGCAAAACTTGGGGTTTTCACCTGGCAACATTATTACACCAGTTTTACAGAAGAGGAAGCTGGCTAATTAATTGAGAGATTAGTTGAATTACTTTCTATAATTAGGTGATAAGAGTCCTCACAGGAGATGAGTAGAAAGCATTGGGTGGCAGAGTCTAGTGAAATATCTCCAGGTGTGTTCTGTGGGGCTGGGTTCAAGTAAAGTGGCATTTTCTAAAGCACAACCAGGATCACTACCGGACAATCTGTGGTTTGCATAGGAATGAGCCAGAACCAGAGCTAGTTCTAGAACGGTCAGTCTTCTGAGGTATTGGACATAGTGGTAGATGGGAACACTGCCCAAGAATTGAATGCCTTATCTGGTTTCTCTTGCTATTTGGTCCATATTTCATGAGGACACAAGGAGAAAAGGGTCTACTCTTTTTAACATGTCGCTTGCTGAAGAAGATACAAAATCCAAAGAATTCTATCAGTGGAGTGGACTTTAGCTAAATAAATCCCAGTAATGTCCTATGCTGCCACAAACACGTGCATGAATCACAACTTTAGCATGATGTTAAGGAAGAAAACCAAAGGTCTACCATTTCAAACTAAGATCTTCATTTTCCTAGTTATTCATTGGCATGAATCAACTTAGAACCCATTTCTTAGCAGATTAAAAGGTTACATCTGTTTCCCAACCAGCTAGTTTCTACATGTTCTATCAGAGCTGTTGGGTTTTTGCTTTGTTTTGTTATTACTTTAATTCAAGTAATGTAATTATCATGTGCAGCCTGAGAGAAAGACATAAGGAAATACATACCTTTCTAAACTAGGATAAGCAATTGTCATAAAGAACCTGAGAGGAAAAAGAAAAATCAAAGCTCAGCATTTGCCCAAGAAAGGGAAATAGAGCAGGTTTAAAGTGTTCCTTTGCATGTGTATAAGACAATGTTTTGTAACTCTGAAGAAGACGCAGTTGTACATTTTTGAACCACAACAGTCTGCTTTGACTTTGTAGGATTTCATGAATCATGAGTGAAGCTGATGTTCCTTAGAGCCTGGCATTTGTCCTCCCCACACCAACCAACATCTGCCCCTCAGGCTGAGGTTGGAGTCCAGGCACTGGTTCTCACATCTGGGAATAGTGTTTGGAACCTCTGTCCACTATAGATTTCCTCTGGCTCCACTGCCTCTCTTATAAGAAGTAGCACTGTCTCCAGTTCTAATTCACTGTGATGTTTTACTCTCCATTTCTCAAAACATAACTCCTAACTAGATTTGGTTGAACGATTTTTTAAGGTTCAACGTAATAAAATGGACCAACCTGACTTCAGCTATATAGGGGAAAGAGCTTTTGAGAAGAAGGAGTTGGAAATATGGGGCATATATTTAAATAATAGGGTTTTGGGAGATATGGGGGTAAGAGGGAAGGCTCCAGATCACCAGTTACACTAGCCCATGACTTGCTTATATTAAAGACAGAGCAAGTTCCCTGACTCAGCCTTTTCACAGTTGCAATTGCCCCTATCCAAAAAGTAACTCTGACCCCAAGGATAAAATCCTTCCCAGTTTTTCTTTCTATAGATGGAGTGAGCAGCAGCAGCAATTGTCTGCTAGAAAAGTTCTCAAGTTATCACATGTATTTTAGTCTCCGGCCTCAAGAAAGAAAAACATAGCAAAGGCTCTGATGCTGTGCGCCCTCTGAGCCTGAAAATTAGTCAATAAAATAGCCACAAGGAAAGAGCAATGCTTTCCGGTAGACTCTTCCACATTGCCACTTGATGGTAGGGAAAGTTTCGGGGTTGCCATGACAAAAATCATAATATTCTAATGGATAAGGCAAATTATAAAATGTTGGCATAATGGCAGGGCTTTGACGTGGGTACACAAAGATTAGGCTGGTGTGAGTGCTCATCCCTATATCACTCCGTTTGTCTAGGCCTGTCTGACTAAGGCCCAACTTTTCTAATTCACACTCTTTTCAGAAAGCTAAAAATTAGAAAAGAAAAAGCTGCTGGGTAGCCATCAACTTCAAGCTTTAATTTGAAAGGAAGGAAGGAAGAGAGGGAGGGAGGGAGGGAGGGAAGGAGGGAAGGAGGGAAGGAGGGAAGGAGGGAAGGAGGGAAGGAAGGAAGGAAGGAAGGAAGGAAGGAAGGAAGGAAGGAAGGAAGGAAGGAAGGAAGGAAGGAAGGAAGGAAGGAAGGAAGGAAGGAAGGAAGATTGTAGTCTTAAAAATATATTGCTGCTCTACCACCAAAAAGTAAAAAGATTTCAGGCCTGATAGCACATGTGACCCTTCCATAGAATCAGTTCCTGGCTGGAGCAGAACATACTTATGAGTTTGTCCTTCAATTCTGTGAGGAGGTAGCTGGGGAGAGCCTCAAACTCTTACCCCCGTTACCATCCCAAAGCCTCTGAATAAAGTGAGTCACAGACTGACACACTTGAGAAATGTTGCTGTTTCAAAGCCACAGAGCCACAAAATCTGTGTTTCCCCAACATCAGAGCAAGATCTGCAAACACCATTACCTCCTTGGGTTGGCTGCCTTTTCTGCAGCTGACATTTTTTTAAACTATTGTGCTCACACAATATATAGTTTAGCCAATGTTGATTGAGGGATTACTTAAAATACTCTTGCCTTAGTTTCCTCATCTGCCTTAGTTTCCTCATCTGCCTTAATTTCCTCATCTGCAAAATGGAGATAATAATAATACATAGCTCATAGGGTTGTGTGATGATTAAGTTAATTAATAGTTGTAAAGCATTTAAAACATTGCCTGGCCCATGTTGTGTTGTTGTTAGGTGCCGTTGAGCCGGTTTTTGACCCATCGTGACCCTATAGGACAGAATAGAACTGCCCCATAGCATTTCCAAGGAGTGCCTGGTGGACTTGAACTGCCAACCTTTTGGTTAGCAGCCGAATTCTTAACCACTACACCACCAGGGCTTCCTGCCTGGGACATAGTTACCCCTTAATTTTAGATATTGTTATAATAATAATATTCTGGTTATTATTATAAGTAGTGCCACTAAGTGATGTATCAGGTACTTTTCTGGATAAGATTAATGTTTTATACCTTAAAGGGGCTTCAAATCTGGCAGGAAAAAGGCAGAATAATAAACAATTAGTAACAGTATCTGTCATGTAATGCTTGCTGAACCAAAAGTATTTGGAGTGATTAATCCAGATGAATGCAAAGAGTAAGAGCCAGAGAATTGGGCCACAGGTGGCCTGAGTGTCTCTGCTCCATTAACCTGGTAAGAAGGGTGTACACAAATATCAGGGGAACCTGAACAGAATCCCATCAAAGGGTACAAACATTCTCTTGTTATCAGATTGTCAGTCTTTCCTGAGATAGAGGTATGCCACTTCTATCCACTCTGCCAAATCCTTGTAACAGAGCGGCAAGGCCAATGTGTGAAAGACCATTCAAAGGATCAATTGGGACGCCACTGGGTAGGAAAAAATCATCAATTTCAGTAAAGGGTACAAACATCATGCTTCACCAGAAAATACAACCAGAAGGAAGTAATCTGAAAGTTTCCACGAGAACTTTGATGATTTTCCTCCAGAACTTCATGAATCTGATGCTTTCAAAGAACAGGAAGTATACAGGTGTTACGGTCAAGACATTATGGACTAGGAGACAGAACTCCCAGAATGGCTGTATGAGGAACTCTACAAATTCTCTCCCCAGAGAAATAATGATAAAACCGGGCAAAACTGTAAAAACAACTATTTAAATTCTCAGAAAATTGACCAAAAGACATATAATAAATTGAGAAGCATATATTCAAGAAAATCTATTGAATCTCAGTGGGAAAAATGAAAGTCTGTGACATTTGAGTCAGGGGTTGCTCCTGCCCCTGTTGCTCTGCATTGCAGATCATTCTGGGTGGATGGGGCAGCCCATGAAGACCAGCACCTTTAATACCCACCCTCAGCTCTAGCTCCATAGTTTGCAGGTTCCACTCTAAATGGAGCAGCCCACGAAGACAGTGGCTTAGCTCCACTCCACCCCACCTTCCTACAGCTCCACATCCACAGCACAGAGGGTTGACTCTGGGCAGGCAAAGCAGGCCATGAAGGACAGCAGCTCCTATAGCCCTTCTGTGGCTCCAGCTCTCACTGGGGTTGAGGAGGGGCATGGGAGGCTGTGAAGACTCCTGAGAGGGCTGACTTTATTTGGCTCTGAGCATAGAGAAATCTATGCTCAGGAATGTAGTTGAAAATAATTGCAATTCCACTGGTGAACAATTAGAGAAGGATAACAACTCTGTGATACTACTAGAGGCAAACAAAATGACAGACCAACCAGAAGTTTAACAGGGATATCCGGGAAAAGAGACAGTAAAAGAGTACCCTGCTAAGATCACACTCATCCTTGGTGGTCCAGAAGAAGGCTGTGTACATGCAGAGGACTGTGTCCTCGCAGGTGCAACCAGAGAGGGCACTTGTGAGCTTCCAGTCCCTGGCTGAATGTGAGACACACTTGTAAATTCTTTGAACTTCTAAATCAATCCCCAAGCCACACACATATTCAACAGCAAAGGCTGGCTCAGGGGGTGTAAGCACAACCTCTGACCAATCATTGACTAACCAATAAGTTATGCTTATTCAGGATGATTCCTGGGAAGCCAGGCTTAAAAATAAAAATAAGGAAAAAAGGTGAGCAGTCACATCACAAACTGCACACTGTGAGAAAAATGGATTTAACAGAATTAGCCCAAGCAAGCCACTAAACAAATAAGCAGGCAAACAAACAAAACAAACAAACAAACAAACAAAAAAACTGCAACTAAAAGCTGATGGAGGGGAGGGGAATAATCAGAATCCAGAGTTAGTACAAGATATTCTTTAATATGTCCAGGTTTCAAAATAATTGATAAGAAATTCAAAGAAAAAGAAAATGGACCCATACACAGTGGAAAACCAAGCAATAGAAACTGCCATTGAGGGAACCAAGATGTTGGAATTAACAGAAAAGACTTCAAAGCAGCTATAACAAATTTGTTCAAATATCCTAAGGAAAGCAAGTTTAAAGATTTTTTAAAAAACAAGATGACAATGGCTCATGAAATAAATATCAATAAAGATACATTTTTTTCATTTAAGAGCCATATGAAAAGTATGGAACTGGAAAGTACAATAACTGAAATTAAAAAGTCACTAGAGGGGCTCAACAGTAGATATCAGCTATCAAAAGAAAGAATTAGGGAAACAGGATAGATCAAAAGAGATTATATCATCTGAAAACAGAAAGAAAAAATGAACAACTCATCAGAGACATGTCATACACCATTAAGCACAGCATAGATGTGGAATGGAAGTACCAGAAAAAAAGGAGACAGAGAAAGAGGCAGACAAAAATTTGAAAATATAACATTTTAAAACTTCCCAAATGTGATGAAAAACAATCTACTCATCCAAGAAGCTCAATGAACTCTGAGTAGGATCAACACAAAGAGATCCACACCTAGACACACCATAGACAAACTGTTGAAAGACAAAGAGAAAATCTTGAAGGCAGCAAGGGAAAAGTGTTTCATCAAGTACAAGGGAACCACAATAAGGCTAACAACTGACTTCTCATTATAAACAATGGAGGCCAAGAAACGGGGCGGGGGGTGACATACTAAAAGTGCAAGGGAAAAAAAAATGTTACCCAAGAGTACTATATGCAGCAATAATAAAAAAAAACCCAGTGCCGTCGCAGCAATAATATCTTTCAAAAATGAAGGTAAAATAAAGACTTCCCAGATAGAGTGTGAGAGAATTAATTGGCAGCAGATCTTTCTTACAGTAAATATTAAAGGACATTTTTCTGGTTGAAAAAAAGTGACACCAGCCAATAAAACAATCCACCCAAAGAAACAAAGAGCTCTGGTACAGATATTCACATAGGTTTTTTAAATTATAAAAGACAGAATAATTTTATATTTCCTCCTTTCTTCTCCTAACAGATTTTTTTAAAAAACAATTGAATGAAATAATAACTATAAAATTGTATTGCTCAGCTTATTGCATATGAAAAGGAAATATATATGACAATAACAGGACAAAGGAGTGGTGAAGAAATGAAGCCATATCGGAACAAGGAAATAACATCGGTTAAGTCAAATCCAGAAATGAAGAGTACCAGAAATGGTACATTAGTAATCTAATATAAACTATATATTCTCCTTTTTTCTGACTTTTGTTAAAACATATGAAATTCATAAAGCAATTTTTGTAACACATATAGGTGTGTTACATATGAAAATAATAGCACAAAAGAAGGGGGAAAGGAAAGGAGCTATATTGGAGCAAAGTTATTATGTTTACTGGAATTAAGTTAGTATAAGATTGAAGTACATACTAATAAGATATGTATTTGATCCCTAGAGTAACCATTAAGAAAATAACTTTTTAAAACGTGGCTTAAAAAAATAAATAAAGGAATTAAAATGGTACATTAGAAAATATCCACTTAATACAAAAGAAGGCAATAAAGGAAGAACAGAGGAACCAAAAAAAAAAAAAAATCATGAGAAATACAGGGGAAAAAAAAGCACCAAAATAACAGATGTAAATCCAATCTTATCAAAAATGACATCAGATGTAAATAGATTAAACTCTCCAATCAAAAGGCAGAGATTGTCAGACTGGATTAATAAACAATATCTAACTGTATGCTTTCTACAAGAGACAAACATTAGATTTAAAGCTATAAATAGATTGAAAGTAAAAGGATGGAACAAACAGCAACCATAAGATAGCTGGATTAGCTATACTAATATAAGACAAAATAAATTTTAAGACAAAAAAAGTTACTAGAGATGAAGAAAGACATTCTATAATTATTAAAAAAAGGTCAATTCAGCATAAGTATGTGACGATTATAAATATATATGTACCTAACTACAAACACCCAAAATACATGAAGAAAAACTGACAGAATGAGATGGAGAAATATTGTTGTTGTTATTGTTAGGTGCTGACAAGTCAGTTCTGACTCACAGCGACCCAATGTACAACAGAAAAAAACACTGCCCGGTCCTGCACCACCCTCACAATCATTGTTATGCTTGAGCCCGTTGTTGGAGTCACTGTGTCAATCCATCTTGTTGAGGGTCTTCCTCTTTTTCACTGACCTTCTACTTTACCAAACATGATGTCTTTTTCCAGGAACTGGTCCCTCCTGATAACATGTCCAAAGTATGTGAGATGAAGTCTCGCCATCCTTGCTTCTCAGGAGCATTCAGGTTGTACTTCTTCCAAGACAGATTTGTTTGTTCTTTTGGCAGTCCATGGTATATTCAATATTCTTCGCCAACACCACAATCCAAAGACGCCAATTCTTCTGTCTTCCTTATTCATCATACAGCTTTCGAATGTATATGAGGAGATTGAAAACACCATGCCTTGGGTCAAAGGCACCTTAGTCTTCAAGGTGACTTCTTTGATATGAGCAAACTAAATCCAAAGCATGCAGAAAGACGGAAATAATAAAAACTAGAGCAGAAATAAATAGAAAAGAGAAATACAGTAGAGAAAAACAATGAAACCAAAAGTTGGTTCTTTGAAAAGATCGACAAAATTGAAAAACCTTTAACTAGACTGACAAAAAAGGGGAGGGGGGAGTGAGAAGAGGGAAGACACAAATTACTAAAAATCAGGAATGGAATAATACGAATATAAGGGAATACTATAAACAGCTCTATGCCAACAAATTAGAAAACTTAGATGAAATGGACAAATTCCTAGAAAGACACAAATTACCAAAAAGAACTGAAAAAGAAATTAAAAATCTGAGTAAATTTATAACAAGAAAAGAGGTTAAATCAATAATTTCAAATCTTCCTTCAATGAAAATCCCACGCCCAGTTGACTTCACTGGTAAATTCTACCAAACATGTAAAGAACATTTAATAGCAACCCTTCACAAATTCTTCTAGGAAATAGAAGAATAAGGAACACTTCTAAACTCATTCCATCAAGCCAATATTACTGTGATATTAAAGCCAAAGACATCACACACACACACACACACACACACACACACACAAAAGACCAATATCCCTCATGAATATAGATGCAAAAATCCTCAATAAAATATTAGCAACCTGGATCCAGCAATATACGGAAAGGATTATATACCATGTTCTAGTGGGATTTCAGGAATGCAAAATTGGTTTAATATTTGAATATCAATTACAGGCATACTTCGTTTTATTGCACTTTGCAGATATTGTGTTTTTTTTTACAAATTGTAGGTTTGTGGCAACCCTGTGTCGAGAAAGTCTATCAGTGTCATTTTCCAACAGCATATGCTAACCTCAAGTCTCTGTGTCACATTTTGGAAATTCTTGCAATATTTCAAACTCTTTCATTATTATTATATCTGTTATGGTGATCTGTGATCTTTGATATTATCATTGTAATTGTTTTGGGGCACCACGAACCACACGCATATAAAACGGTGAACTTAATCAATAAGTGTTGTGTGTATTCTGACTTTTCCACTGACTGGCTGTTTCCCCATCTTTCTCCTTCTCCTCAGGCTTCCCTACTCCCTGAGACACTACAATATTGAAAATACGCCAATTAATAATCCTACAATGGCCTCTAAGTGTCCAAGTGAAAGAAAGAGTCACACATCTTTCTCTTTAAATCAAAAGCTAGAAATGATTAAGCTTAGTGAAGAAGGCATGTTGAAAGCCAAGACAGGCCAAAAGGTAGGCCTCTTGTGCCAAACAGCCAAGTCATGAATGCAAAGGAAAAGTTCTTGAAGGAAATTGAAAGTGCTACTCCAGTGAACACACGAATGATAAGAAAGCTAAACAGTCTTATGCCTGATAAGGAGAAAGTTTTAGTGGTCTGGAGAGAAGATCAAACCAGCCACAACATTCCCTTAAGCCAAAGCCTAATCCAGAGTAAGGCCCTAACTCTGTTCAATTCTATGAAGGCTGAGAGAGGTAAGGAAGCTGAGAAGAAAAGTTTGAATCTAGCAGAGGTCAGATCATGAGGATTAAGGAAAGAAGCCATCTTCATAGCATAAAAGCGCAAGGTGAAGGAAGCAGCAAGCGCTGATGTAGAAGCTACGGCAAGCTATCCAGGAGATCTAGCTAAGAGAATTGATGAAGGCGGCTACACTGAACAACAGATTTTCAATGTAGACAAAATAGCCTTCTGTTAGAAGAAGATGCCCTCTAGGACTTTCATAGCTAGAGAGGAGAGTCAATGCTTGGATTCAAAGCTTCAAAGGACAGACTGACTCTCTTTTTAGGGGTTAATGCAGCTAGTAACTTAAGGTTGAAGCTAATGCTCATTTACTATTCTGAAAATCCTAAGGCCCTTAAGAATTACGCTAAATCTACTCTGCCTGTACTATATAAATGAAACAACAAAGCCTGGATGACAGCATATCTGCTTACAACATAGTTTACTGAATATTCTAAGCCTACTTTTGAGACCCACTGCTAAGGAAAAAAGATTCTTTTCAAAACATTACTGCTCATTGACAATGCCCCTGGTCACCCAAGAGCCCTGCTAGAGATGTACAAGGAGATTAATGTTGTTTTCATGCCTGCTAACAAAATATCCGTTCTGCAGCCCATGAATTAAGCAGTAATTTTGACTTTCAAGCCTAATTATTTAAGAAATACATTTCATAAGGCTATAGCTTCCATAGATAGTGATTCCTCTGATGGATCTGGGCAAAGCAAATTGAAAACCTCCTGGAAAGGATTCGCCGTTCTAGATGTCATTAAGAAGATCCATGATTCATGGGAGGAGGTAAAAATATCAACATTAAGAGGAATTTGGAAGAAGTTGATTCCAACCTTCATGGATGACTTTGAGGGGTTCAAGACTTCAGTGGAAAAGTAACAGCAGATGTAGTGGAAATAGCAAGAGAACTAGAATTAGAAGTAGAGCCTGAAGATGTGACTGAATTGTTGTATTCTCATGATAAAACTTTAACAGATAATGAGTTGCTTCTTATGGGTGAGCAAAAAAAAGTAGTTTCTTGAGATGGAATCTACTCTTGTGAAGATGCTGTGAACATTGTTGAAATGAAAACAAAGGATGTAGAATATTACATAAATTTAGTTGATAATGCAGCAGCAGGGTTTGAGAAGATTGACTCCAATTTTATAAGAAGTTCTACTGTGGGTTAAATGCTATCAAACAGCATCATATGCTACAGAGAAATCTTTTGTGAAAGGAAGAGTCAATCAATGTGGCAAACTTCATTGCTGCCTTAAATTAAGAAATTGCCACAGCCATACCCAGCCTTCACCAACCACCACTCTGGTCAGCCAGCAGCCATCAACATCAAGGTAAGACCCTCCACCAGCAAAAAGATTATGACTCGCTGAAGCTCAGATGATGGTTTGCATTTTTTAGCAATGAAGTATTTTTTAATTAAGGTATGTACATTGTTTTTTAGACATAATGCTATTGCACACTTAACAGACTACCGTACAGTGTAAACATAACTTTTATATGCACTAGGAAACCAAAAAATTTGTGTGACTCGCTTTCTTGCAATATTCTCTCTTATTGCAGTGGTCTGGAACTGAATCTACAATATCTCTGAGATACACCTATAATGTAATACAAGAGATTATCAGGATTAAAAACAAAAACCACAGGATCATCTCAGATGCAGAAAAACTGTTTGACGAAATCCAACCCTTTCTCATGATAAAAATTCTCAACAAACTATGACTAGAAGAGATTTTCTCCAACCTGTGTGGTAGACTGCGTGGTCCCCCAAAGATGTCCATGCATTAATCCCTGGTGAAAAAAAGGCTTTGCAGATATAATTTAAGTTATGGAACTTAAAATGCAAAAATTATTCAGGATAAGAAAACATAAGAGTAAATCTTCATGACTTTGGGTTGGGTGCGATTTCTTAGATATGACTTAAAAGTCCATTAAAAATGGATAAATTGTATTTCATCACAATTGAAAACCATTGTGATTTAAAAGACAACATCAAGAAAGTGAAAAGACAAGCCACAGGCTTGAAGAAAATGTTTGCAAAATATATATTGGATGAGGAACTTGTATCCAGAATTTATTCAAAAAAAAAAAAAACACTCTTACAACTCAATAATAAGATAAACAATCCAATTAAAAATTGGGCACAATATTTGAATAGGCATTTCACCAAAGAAGATATATAAAAAGCCAATAAGCACATGAAAAAATGCTAAACATTAGTCATTACCCATTGCCGTTGAGTCAATTCTGACTCACAGAGACTCAATAGGCCAGGGTAGAACTGTTGCATAGGGTTTCCAAGGAGTGGCTGGCGGATTCGAACTGCCGGCCTTTTAGTTAGCAGCTGAGTTCTTAATCACTGTGGCACCAGGTCTCCTCATTAGTCATTAGGGAAATGAAAATTAGTATCACAATGAAATACTCACTAGAATGCTTATAATCAAAAGACAGACTATAACAAGTGTTGACAAAACTCAAGAGAAACCGAAAACCTCATGCATTACTAGCTGGGATGTAAATTAGTGTAGTTATTTTGGAAAATGGTTTGGCAGTTTCTTAAAATGTTAAACAGATATACCATGTGACCCAGCAATTCCACTCCTAGGGATAAATCCAAAGGAAATGAAAACATATATCCACACAAAGACTTATACACAAATATTCACAGCAGCATTATTCATAGTAGACAAAATGTGTAAAAAATTTAAATGTTCATCAACAGGTGAAGGGATAAACAAAATGTAGTGTAACCATATAATGGAATATTATTTGGCAATAAAAAGGAATGAGCTTCTGATACATGACACACCATGAATGAATCTTGAAAACATTATGCTATGTGAAAGACGCCAGTCAAAAAAGACCATATATTGTATGATGTCATTTATATGAAATGTACAGAAAATGTAAATCCATACAGACAAAAAGTGGATTAGTTGCAGCCTGGGGCTTGGTTTGGGAGTGACTGCAAATGGACAGAATGGTTTTGGGGGGGAATTATGGGAATGTTCTAAAATTAGATTGTGGTGATGGTGCATAGTTATTGAATTATGCACTTAGAACGGGTAAACTTTGAGGTAAACAAATTACACCTCAACAAAGCCTAAAAAAAAATCATGGATTAGAACTGCTGCCACTGGTTTCTTAAGAGAAAGTATATGACACATAGGTTCCATGCTTGCCCTCATATGGCAAATAATTCCTTAATGCATGGGCTGGCTTTCCTGGAGGACAACTTTCTGGAGCATTTCACAGGTCTAAACATTTTCCCACAGGTTCTCCCATTGCTTCTCACAGGACTCTTCCAAGTAGAAATAAAAGTAATTATTATCCCAATTATGATTGGCAAAGCAAGCTTCAGTGACATTAAATGACTTGTCTGAAATAAACTAGACTGGAGTCAGGGGTAGGTAGGCCACTCCCACTACACATATTGCTCTCAATCCACTCCCTACTCATCACAGTGAAGGACACAGAGAAGCCCTCAGGGCTGACTGTCTACACCACGGATCAGAAAACTTTTTTGTAAAGGGCCAAATAGTAAATACTTTAGGCTTTGTGGACCATATGGTCTCTGTTGCAAATACTCAGCTCCATCGTTTAGCAGGAAAGCAGCTAAGACAGAGGTCCCCAGGCTGCAAAAAATTCCACTGCCTTGGACAGCTTACTTGACATGCTGTGTAGCTTTACATTAAAATCCTAGTTCCTCTTTCCTTAACTGCTGCCCAAAACTAGAGGAAATTGGCAGAAACTGGCTTAGGCGCCATGTTGACATTCAGGGTAACCTTTTAGTAACTTCCCACCTCTGGGTGGAGTTTAACTGCCATATTCCGAACACACAATGCATGAAGTTATATGTAAACCCCATCGCGCCTGCATAGTATGATTAAGAATGTTGCTGATGTAACTTGTATGAACATCCTACTTGTAAACCCCTTAAGAGTAACCTTCCCCCTCACTGAGCAGTCTTGGCAACAGCAGCCCCAAGAGTTTCCTTTCCTTGCACAATGAAATAAAGGTGCCTTTCCACTTCAGTCTCTCATTTATTGGCTGAGAGGAGTCTCACCGAGCAGAACCTAGGGTTTCCACACGGCAACATTTCTGGAGTGCCAACCAGGAGTCACCCACTCAGTTCTATAGGCCGATCTGACAACAGACCAGCCCTGACATCTGGTATGACCAGGAGCTTTTTCCCAGAGACCTTGGAGCAGCCCTGGAAACTGATTTGCCTTGGACCCAATGGTGACACCGTGGGAGACACAAAACACAACTGGGTTATTTGGTAAATACCTAGGTAAGGCCTTAGAAGAGTCCCAAGAAGTGGGAAGAATTGACTGTTGAGGGCATTAAAAGCTCTAAGTATCTGAGGTTATTCAGCGAAAGCCATGGATTGAATTGTGTCCCCTAAGAATATGTGTCAGCTTGGTTAGGCCATGATTCCCAGTATTGTGTGGTTGTCCTCTATTTTGTGATTTTCCTGTGTGTTATAAATTATAGTCTCTGCCTGTGGTTAAAGGAGATTAGGGTACAATATAACACCTTTGCTCAGGTCATATCCTGATCCAGTGTAAAAGGAGTTTCCCTGGGGTGTGGCCTGCACCACCTTTTATCTCTCAAGAGATAAAAGGAAAGGGAAGCAAGCAGAGAGTTCGGGACCTCATACCACCAAGAAAGCAGTGCCAGGAGAAGAGTGTGTCCTTTGGACCAAAAGTCCCTGTGTGGAGAAGCTCCTAGTCTGAGGGAAGATTGATGAGAAGGCTGACAGAGAGAGAAAGCCTTTCCCTGGAGCTGACACTCCAAATTTGGGCTTTTAGCCTACTTTACTGTGAAGAAATAAATTTCTCTTTTTAAAGCCATCCACTTGTAGTATTTCTGTTATAGCAGCACTAGACAACTAAGACAGAATTTGGTACCAAGAGTGGGGTGCTGATCTAACAGATATCTAAAATATGGAAGCAGTTTTGAAACTGTGAATGGATAGAAGACTCAGAAGAAAGTGATGAGAATTGTTAACACCGGAGAAGGCACAGATGGTGAGAAACACCAGTACAGGACCAGCATCAGCAGAACCAGGTGACCAGCACCAGACAGCAAGAGAGCTGAGTGCCTGTGTGTAGGAGGCTTCTTGGCCGAATGGGGTGCCCCAGGCATTTATAGGTGGAGCTGCAGAGCTGTGGAACACCTGCCCCAGCAGGGGAGATGCGGGCATGAGGGCCAAAGAGCTGAAAGGCCAAGAAACCAGGAAGCAGAAGCTGAAGAGACAAGGAACACAATAAGCCGAACTGCCTCAGTCTCAAAAGGTATGCCAGGACCTTTGGGGTTTCAAAGGCTGAAGCCATGGCCTCTGGTGTTTCTAAGAATGGAATCACCACTCAGAGGGACTAGGAGAATGGTGTGCCTAAAGCTGAGGGAGCAGAGTTGCCAGCCCAGTGGGCCTGGAAGGCAGAGCTGAAGCCCAGTTCCAAGAGGCCTCCACTCAGAATCCGGAGAGTATGGCCAATACCTGGAGTCTGGAGGGCAGGGCCATTGCGTAAATGGTCTCAGAGAAGAGAGGATTATTTTCCTAAGCACTGGGGGCTAATGTGATGCTTGTGAGAGCTAGTTTGATTATTGGCACTTTTGAAGCTTTAACGTCCTGTCACCAGGTGGTTAGAGCTATTACTAAGTATGTGAACCCAGAATTCTGTTTACTCTTCTTGTATGGATTCAGGTCATGTGTCCAGATAGTTTGTCACCAAGTGTGTGGTGCCAACTCATCTACAGTCTTAGACGAGCAGGAGTGATTGGTTTAGACACAGGTATCTGGCTGCAGTAGAGGGTCACATGCTGAGCAAGGCAGGGGGCTGACAATTTCCCCTGACTGTCTGTAAGGTAAGCATGTCCCCATTTCCTAGAGCACATAGGTGGGTGGGTTTGCAGCCGTACTATGGGCACCCAATGCTGTTGGCTGTAAGAACTTGGAGGCACCATTTATCCTTGGACTCCTGTGTGGGTGGCTAGGTGGCGTGGGTAGAGTCACCAGTCCTCAGGCTCCTGTTGTAGGTAGGTGAGGACCCTGATTAATAGGCAGAGCAGTGTCAAATGTCACAAACCTGCCTTTCCACCATATAGCTGAAACAGTTGAAGTTAGGCTGCAGGTATATACCCTGTTGTACTATACTAATGAGGGCCTATGCTGTTGAAATGGGCCCACACAATTCTATGCATGAGTGAAAGGCATTGAAAGTCTGTGGACCCTTTACGCCTGTGCTTAGGCAAAGGAGCTGTTTCTGCCCTGAGTTCTGGGTTTAGGGAGGTTGGCAGATTATTTTTTCCCTGTTTTTTAATTTGTTCCTTCTTCAAGGCCAGGAGAATGCCTCAGGATGTGCAACAGGCCCTACTTCTGGCTCAGGGAAAGCAGCTATCACCAAAGCTGGCTTGGGACCTCATGCAGAGCAGGGAGGGGTCAGGTAAATGAGAGAGTTTTTTTCCCAAAGTCATGCTTTTTGATCCGTGTGGTAGATTAGGTGCACATACTTGTCTTTTGCTGATTGAGCGCAGCTTTTGCTGACTCTGGAGGCGTAAGGGACTCTCTGCTGCTCGTTCCCTCCCGATGTGGAACATGTGTCCCAAATGCCACTGCTTGTGTCACCATGCTCACACCAGCAGATCAGCCTGTGGAGCACCAGTTCCCACCAGGTCATATCTGGCAACTCCTCACTGCTTCTGAACCATCTCTCCCTCCCTGTGCAGCTCAGTTCAACTCCTCAATTTTGCCTGTGTTGTTCAGGGCTCCCAGACTGTCATATACAATTGATTCACTTGTTTTTTCAGGTCTTTGTTGTAAGACGGACCACAGGAAGCATCTGAGTACTTTGCAATCTTTACCCTGCCTCGTTTTTCAGTTTCTTATCTCTCTCTCCCTTACTTCCTTTCCTTTCTCACACCCACCTAGCCACATGTACTTTCCCCACCCCTACTTGATGGGCTGTGCCACACCGCCCAGCTGGAAAGCCAATGTCAGACGGCTTCCCGGGGCCCACACCACTCCACCAACAGGATTCTTCAGCACCGGTTTTTTGACCTCTGTCAAAACATTTCTTTCCCTTCCATCCCACACCAACTTAGATCCACACATCACACCCTCCTCGTTCCCTCATGCCTATCTGCACCATGCGCAGAATGCCACATCCCCAAGCACCATAGGCATGGACCACCAGACCCTGCCCTGTAATGCCCCCCAGCCCTGCCTTGTCTGCCCCAGTATGTGCTGCAAATGACCCATCCCAGCCCCCCTCCCCCGCTGAACCTGCCCTGCTGCACCATAGCTGAACAACTGGTCCTGCCCTCTTGGACAAGGTGGTGAGAAGTATAAAGCCCACAGATGAGCAAACAACAAAGACAGCAATAAACTCACAATTATCAATAATCACACTGAACATAAATGGGTTAAATGCACCCATAAAGAGACAGAGAGTGGCAGAGTGGGTAAAAAAAAAAAACAACACTCATCAATACACTGTCTACAAGATACACATCTTAGAAACAAAGACATAAATATATTAAAAATCAAAAGATTGGGAAAAAAATATGTCAACCAAATAGCCACCAAAAAACAGTAGAATGGCAATAATAATCTCACATAAAACAGACTTTAAAACAAAATCCACCATAAAAGACAAAGGAGGACATTATATAATGATTAAAGGGAAAATTGACTATGAAGACACAACCATCTACCCACCCAATGGCAGGGCTCCAAAGCATATAAAACAAACTCTAACAGCACTGAAAAGAGAAATTAATAGTAAGAGGCTTAACACACCACTCTCAGTAAAGGACAGACAATCTAGAAAGAAATTCAGCAAAGATATGGAAGATCTAAAGGCCACAATCAACCAACTCAATCTCAGAGGCATATATAGAACACTCCAGCCAACAACTGCAAAGTACATGTTCTTTTGCAACACGCATTGAACATTCTTCAGAATAGACCACATCTTATGCCACAAAGCAGCCCTCAACAAAATCCAAAACACTGAGATAATACAAAGTATCTTCTCTGATCACAATGTCATCAGAGTAGAAATTAGTAACAGGAAGAGCAAGGAAAAAAAAAATCCAATACATGGAAAATGAATAACACCCTGCTTAAAAACCACTGGGTAATAGAAGAAATCAAAGATGGAATAAAAAAATTCCTAGAATCAAACGAGAATGAAAACACATTATACCAAAACCTGTGGGGCAGAGCAAAGGCAGTGCTCAGAGGACAATTTATAGCAATAGATGCACACATCCAAAAAGAAGAAAAGGACAAAATCAAAACATTAGCTACACAGCTCAAAAAAAAAAAAATAGAAAGAGAACAACAAAAGAAGCCCACAGCCACCAGAATAAAGGCAATAACAAAGATCAGAGCAGAAATAAATAAAATAGAGAATAGAAAAACAGCAGAAAGAATTAACAAAACCAAAAGTTTTTTTTAAAAGATCAACAAAATCGACAAACCATATCCCAAACTGACAAATGAAAAACAGAAGAGAACACAAATAATCCAAATAAGAAATGAAATGGGAGACATTTCAAAAGACCCAACTGAAATAAAAAGGATCATAACAGAGTACTATGAAAAAGTACACACCAACAAATTTGAAAACCTAGAGGAAATGGACAAATTTCTAGAAACAAACCACCTACCAAACTAACACAAAATGATGTTGAAAATCTGAACAGACCCATTACAAGAGAAGTGATTGAAAAGGTAATAAAATTACTCCCAACCAACCAAAAAAAAAAAAAAAAAAGCCCTGGCCCAGATGGCTTCACTTGGAAATTCTACTAAACATTCAGAGAGGAGCTTACATCAGTACTACTCAAACTATTTCAGAACATAGAAAAGGAAGGGATACTGCCAAATTCATTCTATGAAGCCAGCATAACCCTGATACCAAAACCATGCAAAGATACCACAACAAAAAGAAAATTATAGACCAATATCTCTCATGAACATAGATGCAAAAATTCTCAACAAAATTTTAGCCAACAGAATTCACCGTCATATCAAAAAAAATAATACCCCACAACAAAGTGGGATTCTTGCCCTGTACGCAAGAATGGTTCAACATTAGAAAATCAAATCAGTGTAATCCACCACATAAATAAAATGAGAGAAGAATTACATGATCATCTCAATCGATGCAGAGAAGGCATTCAACAACATCCAACACCCATTCCTGATAAAAACTCTCAATAAAATAGGTACAGAAGGAAAATTCCTCAACATAATAAAGGGCACCTATACGCAAAGACCAGCAGTCACCATCATTCTTAAAGGAGAGAGGCTGAAAACATTCCCCTTGAGAACAGGAACAAGATAAGGATACCCATTATCACCACTTCTATTTAACATTGTGTTGGAAGTCCTAGCTAGAGAAATAAGGCAAGAAAAAAGAAACAAAGGGCTTCCAAATTGGTAATGAAGAAGTAAAACTGTCCCTATTTGTGGATGATATAATACTATACATAGAAAACCCAAAAGACTCCATGAGAAAACTATTGAAACTAATAGAAAGATTCAGCAGGGCAGCAAAATACAAGATAAACATAAAAAAATCAGTCGGATTCCTATATACCAATAAAGAGAACTACAAAAAGGAAATCAGGAAACCTATACCATGTATAAAAAAAAAAAATGTATAGTAGCCCCTAAAAAAAAAATAATTAGGAATAAATCTAACCAGGAATGTAAAAGACCTATACAAAGAAAACCACAAAACACTACTACAAGAAACCAAAAAAGACCTACACGAATGAAAAAATATACATGCTCATAGATAGGTAGACTCAATATTGTGAAAAAGTCAATTCTACCCAAAGCAATCTACAAATACAATGCAATCCCGATCCACATACCAACAGCATTCTTTAAAGAGGTAGAAAAACTAATCATTAAATTTATAGAGAAAGGGAAGAGGCCCTGCATAAGTAAAACACTATTGAAGAAGAAGAATAAAGTAGGAGGACTCACGCTACCTGACCTCAGAACCTACTATACCGCTATGGTAGTCAAAATAGCCTGGTACTGGTACAACGACAGACACATTGACCAATGGAACAGAATTGAGAATCCAGATGTAAATCCATCCATCTACCGTCACCTGATCTTCGACAAAGGCCCAAAGTCCATCAAATGCAGAAGACAGTCTTTTTGACAAATGGTGCTTGCAAAACGGGATGTCTATCTGCAAAAAAAAAAAAAAAAACATGAAAACAGCACCCATACCTCACCAAACACAAAAACAAATTCTAAATGGATCAAAGACCTAAATATAAAACCAAAAACAACAAAGATCATAGAAGAAAAATAGGGTGAATGCTAGAGGCCCTAATACATGGCATTAACAGGATACAAACCATAACTAACAATACACAAACACCAGAGGATAAGCTAGATAACTGGGATCTTCTATAAATTAAACACGTATGCTCATCAAAAGACTTCACCGCAAGAGTAAGAAGAGAACCTACAGACTGGGAAAATTTTTTGGCTATGACAAAGGTCTAACCTCTAAAATCTACAGGAAAATCCAGCACCTCTATAACAAAAAGGTAAATAATCCAATTAAAAAATGGGAAAAAGATATGAACAGACACCTCACCAAAGAAGACATTCAGGCAGCTAATAGACACATGAGGAAATGTTTGCAATCACTAGCCATTAGAGAAATGCAAATCAAAACCACAATAAGATACTATCTCACCCTTCACCCTGACATTACTTCACTAATCAAGAAAAAACAGAAAATAATAAATGCTGGAGAGGCTTCAGGGAGATTGGAACTCATGCACTCCTGGTGGGAATGCAAAATGGTACAACCATTTTGGAAAACACTATGGTGTTTCCATAAAAAGTTAGAATAGAAATATCATATGATCCAGCAACCCCACTCCTAGGAATATATTCTAGAGAAATAAGAGCCATCATAGGAATAGACATATGCACACCCATGTTCATTGCAGCATTACTCACAACAGCAAAAAGATGGAAACAACCTAAGTTCCCAACAACAGACGAATGGTACATACACACAATGGAAAACTATGCGGCGATAAAGAACAATGATGAATCTGCGAAACATCTCACAATATCCATGAATCTGGAGGGCATTATGCTGAGTGAAATAAACCAACCACAAAAGGACACATGTTGTATGAGACCAATATTATAAAAATTTATGAAAAGCTTTACACACAAAAAGAAACCATCTTTGATGGTTACAGGAGGAAAGTGGTGCAGAGGGAAAAATACTAACTAGACAACAGATAAGTGGTAACTTTGGTGAAGAGTAAGACAGCACACAATACTGGGGAAGCCAGTACTACTTGACAAAGGCAAGGTCATGGAAGCTCCATAGGCACATCCCTGATGGACTGAATTACTGGGCTGAGGGCTGGGAACCATGGTCTCAGGGAACATCTAGCTCAATTGGCAAAACATAGTTTACAGAGAAAATGTTCTATATCCTACTTTGGTGAGTAGTGCTTGGGGACTTAAAAGCTTGTGAGCAGCCATCTAAGGTACTCCAGCGGTATGACCCCATCTGGAACAAGGGAGAATGAAGAAAACAAAAGACACAAGGGAAAGATTAGTCCAAAGGACTAATGGACCACAACTACCACAGCCTTTACCAGATTGAGTCCAGCACAACTAGATGGTGCCAGCTACCACCACCGACTGCTCTGACAGGGATCACAATAGAGGGTCCTGGACAGTGCTGGAGAAAAATGTAGAACAAAATTCTAACTCACAAAAAAACAAACAAACAAAAAGACCAGAATTACTGGCTTGACAGAGAATGGAGAAACCCCGAGAGTATGGCTCCCAGACACTCTATTAACTCAGTACTGAAGTCACTCCTGAGTTTCACCCTTCAGCCAAAGATTAGACAGGCTCATAAAACAAAACAAGACTAAGTGGGCACAGAGGCCCAGGGTCAAGGAGCAGAAGGCAGGAGGGGACAGGAAAGCTGGTAATGGGGAACCCAAGGTTGAAAAAGGGAGAGTGTTGATGTGTTGTGGGTAACCAATGTCACAAAACAATATGTGTATTGTTTAATGAGAAACTCATTTGCTCTGTAAACCTTCATTTAAAGTACAGTTAAAAAAAAAAGAAGAGCCTGGGGCTGCCCCGTGCCCCATGATGCAATGGAGAAAGACTTGGATTGAGGAGGACCAGAGACGAGTCCCCCACCTGAGTCTCTGTTATAATGAAGGTGGGGGGTAACCTGTACGGTTTCTAGTGGATGGCAGAGCAACCCATTCTGTCCTGACCCGGAAAAAGACACCCCCAAAGAAACAAACTGTGTAGGTTATGGGAGTCTCAAGTAAGAGGGAGGCCCCTCCCTTCCTCCAGCCTCTAACCTGCTCCATACAAGAGAAGTCATTAACGCATTCTTTTCTCTACATTCCTGACTGTCCCATTCCCTTGCTGTTAAGAGACTTGTTGTGCAAACTGCAAGCACAAATTTCTCCTGATAAAGAGACCATGCATATGCAAGTACCACCAGAGAATGGATGGTGACCACAGATGGCCTTTACTGCTGAGTCACCCACCAATTATAGCACAAAAGGACACCACCAGGCACCAATAGAGCCAGACATCAAGAACACAGTGGTGCCATGGGTATAGGCCAACAAGGTGCCAGGATGTGCCAGAAACATTCCCCTGGTGGCAGTCAAGCTCTTACCTGGCATACTTCCCCTCCAACTTAAGCAATACCCCATCCGGGTGAAGGCCCAACAGACATTGGGAAAAATCATCACCAGATATCTGAAATATGGACTGCTCAGACTGTGTCAGTCACATTTCAACACCCCCATCCTGCCAATGAAGAAGAAAAATGGAGAATAGCAGTTCGTTCAGGATCTGTGAGCCATCAACCAGGTACCAGTCCTCAGCCGCAGTGAGTACAATTGCCTCCAGAATACCATAGAGGTTTTGGACTTTCTAGGAAATGCAGGGTATCGTGTCTCAGAAGAAAAAGGTCAGGTCAACCAAAAAAGAGGTGATTCATCTGGGTTTTAAAATCAGATGGGGAGAGCAAGAACTCCTTCCCACCTGAAAAGACACTATCTGCAGTTTGGCGGCCCCTACCAACCAGAGACAGTTCAAGGTTTTTTGAGAATGGCTGGTTTCTGCCACATCCGGATCCCAAATTTCAGACTTATTGCCAAGACTTTACACTGAGCCTTAGAGGGAAAAGACACGGACCCCTTAAAATGGACCAGGACAGAGCAACAGGCTTTTGATACTATTATATGATTGGATTAAGAGACATTTAATTGGATCAAAGGTCTGCACCACTGTTTTGGCAGTGGTCCAGAGCTGCCCCACCTGTGCAAAAAATAATCCCAAGAACACTGCTGAAGGGCCCCTAGGGGTCAAGCAAACTGGGGCAATGCCCAGAGATAACTGGCAGGTGGATTTCACTGAGATGGCTTGAGCTCCTGGGAATTACATATATTTGCTAATCTTTATCGACACCTTCACTATCTGGGTTGAAGCTTTTCCTTGCAGGACTGAAAAGGCCACTGAGATTGTGAAGCACCTCCTGAACAAAATTATCCCTTCATTAGGGCTTCCCATCTGTATTGGCAGTGACAATGGGCACAATTTTGTGGCCTTGGTGGCACAATCTGTAGCAACTGCCTTGGACATTAATTGGAGCTTACACACAGCCTGGAGACCCCAGTCCAGTGGTAAAGTAGAGTGGGCTAACCAGACTCTGAAGAATACACCTAGCAAAGCTGTGCCATGAGGCCAAGTTGGTATGGACAAAGGCATTGACTGTGGCCCTCTTGAGAGTTTGGTCTGCCCCTAGAAGCAAACTAAAACTTAGTCCATTTGAGCTATTGTACAAGTGCCCTTTATTAAAGCACCCTAATATGATCAACGTAGCTTGCCATAATAATGACCAAACTCCCTCCCTCCACGAGGTTGGAGATATTCAAGATATGCTCAGCTGTGAAGCCTGCCTGAGCCAGAGGTGTCCTTCCATCCATTCCAGCCTGGTGATAGAGTCCTTCTTAAGGTGTAGAAAGCCAACCCCCTTCAGCAGAAGTAACGGGGGACACAGGCCCATGCCCCTTTGAAGTCCTCCTAGCGACCCCAATGGCTGTCAAACTCAATTGGTTCAAAGCTTGAATCTACCATACTCGAGTAAAGAAAACCACCCTGCCAGATGCTGAGGGACAAACTCATCAGAACTGTGAGAACTGGACTTGTGAGCCAGTCAAGGACCTTAAGTACTTGTTTTCTTCACACCCTCCTGCATGGGTGAGGTACTCCAAAGACTCTTAACGCTGCTAATAACCTTAGTGTTAGTATTCTGTTTCCTACACCTGTATACTCTATTTGAACAGGTTAGATTGTTTTAGACATTTGAGTGAACAGCTGGATAGGATATCAACGTTCTTAAAAGGGTGCACCAGGCAGCTGTAAGCCATACTGCACGGACTAACAATTGGGATTTGTTCATATTCCCCTTCACATGTAGGGCAAGGGTTACCCATAATCCCTGTATCTCTCCATCCAACTTACTGGCTGAAAGAAGAGGGGGCACAATTAACAAGTAAAAAACAGAACCCTATTTTAGGCAGAGTCCAATACACCACTGTGCAGTCTGCCTACCCATAATACCTCAACAGTAAATCAGTGACTATGATGAAAGGCCAACTGTTCAAGCCTATTCCAATATTTGCCCCCTCCCCAAGAACATGACAAAACAACTCTGAGCTATATAGTCCAGAATGAACACTGGTCCTGAATGACCAACGTACAAACAGAAAAGAAGGGAATAAGACAGAGGTTCCCAGGCTGTGGAAAATTCCACTGCCTCTAGCTGCTTGCTTGGCATCCCCCGTAGGTTTACATTAAAATCCTGGTTCCCCTCTCCTTAACTGCTGTCCAAAACCAGTTTAGGCACATGTTGACATTCAGGATAACCTTTTAGACCTCATACATAGTAACTTCCCCACCTCTGGGTGGAGTTTAACCGGCATTTTCTGAACATAGGATGCATGAAGTTATATGTAAACCCCATTGTGCCTGTGTAGTATGATTAAGAATGTTGCTGATATAACTTGTCTGAACTTCCTTGTAAATCCCTTAAAAGTAACCTTCCCCCTCTCCCTCGCTAAGCTGTCTTGGCAGCAGCAGCCCTGTTTCCTTTCCTTACACGGTGAAATAAAGTTGCCTTTCCACTCTCCCACCTCAGTCTCTCACTTATTGGCTGAGACGAATCGCGCTGATCGAAATCTGGGGTTTCCACCTGGCAACACAGCCATAGAATATGTGTAAGCAAATGGAAATGGTGGTGATCCAATAAAAATTTATTTTCAAAAACAAGTGGTGGGCCAGATTTGACCCATGGGCCCTAGTTTGTCTACCCTGGGTCTACATTCTTGGATGCAGGCAGCTCCTCTAGGACCCTCACCACCACAGGGTTAGCTCCGTGGTACAAAACTTCTTCACTGTGAAGTAATCTCAGGAACACTTCAGGTATGTGACTGACATCCAGCTGCTCATGCAACCAGTGGATGCTGTTCAGTTCATCTACTCTTCTTCTCCCGTCCCACTTCCTCCCTTCTTCTCCCTGCTCTCTGCTCCAGTTGTAAGAGAGATTATTTTCTGATTCTGTAGGACTTCATTTCAATCTGGATTGTACCCCCACACTCCTTCCCAATGTGCTCTTATGCTCCCCAAATTACAAAATCAGTGTCATCTAGTCTTTCTCTTTCTTAGGCATCTAAACCCCCACACTGACTTTCTTACTGATTTGCCTCTGGTCAGCCAAGATGCTCCTTTCCCAGTGCTCTCTACAACTCTTCTATCTTTGAGTAAAATGGCATGTCCCTTGAGCCTCGATTTCTTCAACAGCTTCCCTTTCTTTCCATTCTGAATCTAAGCAGATCACTGAATTACATAGAAATTGTGGTCTGTTATCAATTTTTCATCAAATTGGCATTTTTAAAGCAGCCCTTAAAATTCATTTGGTCAGGCATTCATTATTTCAGCAAATATTTATTGAGTTTCTGCTATGGGGTAAACAAGATAGACACAACCCTATGAAATTGAGAGTCTAGTTAGGGAGACAGGTCAATAGGTGATCACAATGGAGAGGGTCCTGGGCATATGTGTAGGAGGAGTGCCTTGCCCCTTTTCTTAATCCGTTTTGCTCTGTACAAAGTAGGATAAAACAATATAATCTTCAATTACCTGGAAAAAGGCATCCTGCTTCATGAGTGGGCTTTTTACTAGGAAAACAAGCTCTGCTTCTTCCAACATTGCATCTATCTTTTTGAGTATACATAAATATTCTTGAACACACAGCAGGTTTGTATTCTCTGGGGTTTTCTTTTTGCAAGCTCTAGTTGCCTCTTAACACCACTCAGCACCAGAAATGTGCAGAGATCCAGAGACCTTCCAAGTCCCCTGCATGGCCAGTTCAACCCTTGGTCTTAGTCTTTCATGGTTGGGAGAAATAAGTGCTCAGTTCTTACACTTTGGATCTCCACACATTCAGGGTCTGTAGAACCTCCCTGTGAGTTATTAATGGAAGTCCATGCAAAGAAAATAACACATTAAAAAACTTTCTGCTATGTAGACTGGCTGCCATGGTAACAACCAATATCTTCCCAGTCTGAGCGATTTTACATATAAAGAGTGTTGAAAAATCCATTTGTATTTAGAAGATTCAAGCTTCATAAAGGGTCATAAGGCGATTGGTACTACAGATTAACCACACAGCTAATACTGGGGTCTCTGTTCTTGAACCACCCCTCTCACTGACACTGGGTTACTTGGTATATAAGGGAGCTGTTGGGTCATTTTCCCAACAGAAACGAAACAAAACAAAAAAGCCTCTTCAGGTAAATAGAAAAGGCTGTTTCTCCACAAAAGCTTTTGCTCTGATTCCTGGACTTTGCCCCATGGTCTAATCCACTGTGTGAGCTCTGGCATGGAGCCCTATGTCATCAACTGGGTGACCGACCTCATAGGAAATGTGGCTGCTGGTCAAAACTGCATCCTTTTGGTACAACACTGGGTCCTTTAAAACTTATTTGTGTTTTTTCAGCCCTTGTCATAAACGGATTAATATTTCAGTGCACCTAGTAGCTGTCATAAAATATTTGTAAGACCCAGTGTAATGAATCATGGATATATGGAAAAGGAAGAACCATAGGGTCCTCAAATAATTATGGTCAAAATTATATACTTACTTAAATGACACACACTTGTTGATGATTATAGATTGTGAGTGCCACGTTTTACTTAATGCTTAGAATACTACAAAGATTCTGTAGTCAGACTGCCTAGTTCAGGCTCGGGTGCTTCTGCTACTACTTATGTGACCTTGGACAAGCTACTTGGCTTTTTTAGCCTTGATTTCTTCATGTGTACCTACTTCATAGGGTTGTGAGAATTAAAAGGGCTAAAGCACATAACACCTGGCATGCAGACTAAGAAATGAAGTACTGCAAAACAGTAGTAGTAGTGTCAGACCTCGCCTAACTTCAGGAGGAGTGATGAGAATCAAGATCAGCCCAAAGCTGATTCCTATGAGGTGGAGGTCAGACATACCAATTCTGACACTAGCCGCCCCTCCCATGGCACCCTCTACTTCTCTTCTGGGTTCCATAATCCATTGCAATGGCCACACATAACTCACAAACCACACTTACAGTTAAGTGGCTTATTAAGAAAGTATAGGGTACAATCCAGGATCAGGATCAAGAGGCTGCAACTCAGGATCAGGATCAGGAAGCATGTAGGCAAAGTCTGGAAAGCTTCCCCAAAGAGGAGAGCGTACCCCTCCCTTCTTCAGTGCTGAACAGCTCTCTCAGCTCTTCTCGGCAGTACAAGCAAGCAGGCCCTTCTCTCTGCCATGCATGCCCCTTCTCAGTCATGCAGGCCTCCTCTCAGTCTCCTGAGGATAGGCTCCCTCAGCCCCTTCAGGACAGGCCTCTCTGCCTTCGGCCTCACTGCTGTTGGTCTCTCTGCCATTGGCCTCTCCCCTGCTAACTGACCCAGCTCATAGCCAGTGTAGCAGTTTTGTTCAGCTCTCTTAGCTGCATTCCTACCATCAGGTTTGAGCCATCACCACCAACTCTGCCACAGGGTCCCTTCCAGGCTTCTTGCTGTCTTCAGTGTTGAAGCCCTTGACCCATGTTACAGCTCCTGTAGGAGGTTCCTTGCCTCCTCTTTCTCTGCTTCTTCTCTCTTGCCTTTCTTGTCTTTTCTCTTTTCTGTTTCTTTCTTCCTTCTCTTTCTGTCTGCAAACTTCTATGGGGTTGGCTGCATGTATAAGCAAACTTCTAGTCAATTTCTATGCATGGCCCTCCCACCAGGGCCACAAACTGACCAATCCCCTCCCAGTAGGCCACAGTAACTTCATTTGTTAGGTGGTATGGATTGAATTGTGTCCCATCAAAATGTGTATCAACTTGGTTAGGCCATGATTCCCAGTATTATGTGGTTGTCCACCATTTTGTGATCTGATGTGATTTTCCTATGCATTATAAATCCTACCTCTATGATGTTAACGAGGCAGGATTAGAGGAAGTTATGTTAATAAGGCAGAACTCAATCTACAGGATTAGGTTGTATGTTGAGTCAATCTCTTTTGAGATATAAAGGAGAGAATCAAGCAGAGAGGAGAGAAACCTCATGCCACCAAGAATGAAGAACCAGGAGGGGAACTAGGGTCTTTTGGACCTGGGGTCCCTCCGCTAAGAAGCTCCTAGACCAGGGGAAGATTGATGACAAGGACCTTCCCCCAGAGCTAACAGAGAGAGAAAGGCTTCCCTTGGAGCTGATACCCTGAATTCGGACTTCTAGCCTTCTAGACTGTGAGAGAATAAATTTCTCTTTGTTAAAGCCATCCACTTGTGGTAATTCTGTTATAGCAGTACTAGATAACTAGGACAGTAGGCTATAGTCACTTCATTTGCATAATTATATTGACCAATCCCTGTAAGGTGCAAAAATAGACCAATTACAGGGCAGGCTGCAGTCCAGGGCCAGACAAAAAGTATCAAACAATCAAGTTGTTCACGGATTACCCAGGAAATGTCAGTCAACCTGGACAAAAGTAACAAACCCTCTAGGGTGAAAAACTAGGGCAAAGGTAACTCCTCAGGGCTTAGGGGAGAAATCTTTCAAGCTGTTTTTCCAAAGAACCAAGGCAAAAGACCACACAAAGGAATTCATTTCGCAAGTGCAATGTACCTTGGAAAATGTAAATCCAAAAGAAGCCTCAGACACCTTTGAAAGGTCTCCTAAAAGCCTTGCTGGGACCTCAATGATGTGGTAGAGGAAACACCTGGGACTAGAAGAGACCAATGGAAGAATGAGAGACAGAGCTGGGGAGAGCATTATGGAAGCAACTTGTCACTAGATTGTAAGCATCAGAAATGTGCAAACCGAGTCTGCTTTAGTCTGTATCCCCTGAGCCCATCTGAGTGCTTGAGCATAGTAGGTGACCAATGTCTGTGGGATTGAATAGAAATCTATTGAACTGAAACCATCTGGAAGCCTCTCGGAACTGGAGTTGGTACAAAGGAAAGCAGACAATTCTATTGCCAGAGCACCAGACTGACGCAGGGAACATTTAGTCACCCACAAAAGTATTGTTGAGGTTTATGAGATGAGTCATAAGTTATTTGTTAGTAAAAAAAAAGTACGGACATTTCTGAATGATGTGCTCTTTCACAAATGAAAGTAGATTCAAGGTTGTCACTATAGCAATGATGTAGTCCAATGTGCTTTGCTGAGTGTGTTGCACACACATAGATGCTAGTTGCAACATAGGTCAAGGCAAACAATAAAATAAGTGAAAACAAATTAGGGTTTCTGACTCAGACTGGAGGAGAGCTGGGCCCATTTTGATTTGCAGTTTGAACCGAGAAATGTCAGTTCCCTTCCTCCATGCTTTTCCCCCAACGACTAGGGGTGGGTGATGCTGTGTTTACAGGAAACAGCAGGGAAGTCATTTTCGAAAAGTTTTTTTAATAATGCAAAAACTGATATCATATCATTCATATTGCCTTAGGCTTTACAGATTACAAATGCTTTCATGTACATCATCATTTGTTAGATGATCAACTTGACATCAGTGAATGGCCTGTGTTGAAGGCTGACTACAACAGCAAGCAGTGTAAATTCTGCTGGGGTGTCAGCTACATACGATCTATGATGTAGGCTCTTTATCCATGCGACACACACCAACTTTGTGTCAGACATTCTGTGATCCACAAGTTTGCAACAGCCTCTTGCCACACACACACACACACACACACACTTCTTCAAAAAAAAAATGAAGGCAGGGAGGAAGGAAGGAAAGAAGGATGGAAGAGAGGGAAAAAGGACAATGTTTTGCTTTTATTTGCCTGGATAACCAAGCAATTTGAGAGGGAAAGTGTATCTTTTGGGTCCCAGTTTGCTCTTCAGTCTCATAAGACAGATAAGAGAAGGAAAGCTTAGATGCTGACTGTGGAAACCTAAAATACATAGTCGAGGGCATGTCACTTTCTCTCCAGAACCTTTAACCTGTTCTCTCACAGAGACTGCTATGGTACACACCAGCCCCACATCGGCAGTCAGCAGAGATTGGCTTCAAATCCTCTGCCACCATGGGTTGTTTGTCACACCTAGATGGTTCCTGTGACTTTGAACAGTGACCTTTTTATTTGGTTGTCCTGCTTTGGTGCTTAATTAAATGAACTAAATGTTTGTAAGAGGAAAAATGCCTTATATACAATCATTGAGTAAGGTAGATAGCATAGATGTCTTTATAGCCATCTGAAAAATAAAACAAACAAAAAAAAAACAGTTGCTATGGAGTCAACTTCGACTCATTGTGACCCGATATGTAGCAGAGTAGAACTGTGCTCTATAGGGTTTTCAATCACTGATTCTTTGAATGTAGCCAGGCCTTTCTCCCAAGGTGCCTTTGGGTGGACGCCAACCTTTTCTGCTAGCAGCCAAACATGTTAACCATTTGTACAACCCAGGGACTCCACGTCCATTTTAGTGAGTGTGATTCTCTGATAACTTCATCCCATAACAGGAGTGTAAACATCTTGGAGTCTCTAATCATGTCTTATTGTAATCTTTACCATGCCTTGGCCAGTGTTAAAAAAAGACACATAATAATAAGAGCTAAGTCAAAACAGTTACCTATGGGAATATTGACCTTGTATGATTTTAACAAGGAGCCCTCTTGGCACAGTAGTTAGGTGTTTGGCTGCTTACCAAAAAAGCGGCAGTTCGAATCCACCAGCTGCTCCTTGGAAACCCTATGGGGCAGTTCTACTCTGTTCTATAGGGTTGCTATGAGTCGGAATCAACTCGATGGAAACAGGTTTATGATTTTAACAACCTCTTTTTGCTAAGTTTTTGTTGCTATTATTGTTATTTTAAGGCTATTTCTCTGCTTGAGTGCTATCCTTTTATGGGGAGATACAAAATGAAAATATACTGTGGGTATCTATTTAAAAAATAAACAAACCAGCAAACTAAAACCCAGGCAGGCTGTAGCCAGGTGTATCATTTTTTGCATGTGCTAAAGCGTTTTGGGCACTGTTTGCAAGAGGCTGTTATGCAGTTATAACCCTCTTATCCAGTCATGTATTTACAACGAATCCTTTGTACCAACAGATCAAAGAACGGCATTTATTGACCAATATCCATATTTGGTTGTACAACAAATTAGCACAGACAGCACACAGAGACCAGCTTCAGTTTCCTTTTGCCACACTGGCCCTCTTAAGTGAAATAATTTTTCTAATCTGAAAACAAAATTCTAGAAAGAGGAACTTCTGAAAAATGAGCATTTGTAACTGATATTAAACCAAAAAAAAAAAAAAACCATTGACGTTGAGTCGATTCCAACTCATAGGGACCCTATAGGACAGAATAGAACTGCCCCATAGGGTTTATGGGGCAATTCTACTGTTAACAGGGTTCGAATTCAAAAATTACCCATTGGCTTATGTGAAAACATAACTCTCTAATAAACTACTGTAGAGGGGGTGTCTGTGTGGGAGGGAGAAATAGTGGAAGTATAGAAAGAGAGCATGATGAATGAAGCAAACAGAAAGACACTCATATGTGCATGTATGTAGACACGTACACAAAAACTCCATTATTTTTATGCTTTCCTTTCAAAGCCCCCAATAATGTCAAGTAAAAATGTAACTTATGATTCAATCAGGGCAGTGCTTTGGCTTTGATAAATCAATGTCAGCTAAGTCAATTAGGGTGGGGTGGAAAAAAAAAGATGATAAGCAGCAAATGTATTTGTTCAGCTGAAAGACGGAGTGAGCTCTCACTTTGAAGCGCTGAGTTCAGAGGTTTCAAAGGGCACACAGGAAATGCTTCAACAGAATAAATCTTCACCCCGCGCGTCATTCCAGCAAAGTCTCAACCCATCACGTGGCTTTATCTGATCTCATGATTCTCTATCTTCAGATCTAAGGCACCCACAAAGGAAAATGGCTTGGTGACAAAATCAGAGGCTCAGGGCTTCCATCACTAGAGACCAGGAGGTGTAGAGATGGAGACATAAAAGGCAGCTGGCCAGAATCTGGTGGGTTCTCCTAAATTATTGGAAATTTTATTTGTTGTTTGTTTCTGGTTCTGAATTTACTTATACATGCACAGTGGCTGTTTCCATCACAGATATAACAAGTTGACTACCAAAATGAAAAACTACATAGAGCTCTGAATCAGACCTGTAAAACATTACAAACTCATCTCTGTCTCTCAAAAACATATAAAAGGCAGTGTTTTGGTACTGATGTATGTGCACTGAACCTCAGATACCCACATATGCCAAAAAAGGAGAAAAATAGGCATTTAGGGCTTCCTATTTTGCTTCTCCAAGGATTAAAAAAAAAAGGCACCAATATAAATTAAATTCAGGAGGCTAAATTGTGAGTGCTACTAGTTTCCCAACACAAAATAGCAGAGGTGGAATTTGATGGAAAGTCTTCACCGAGGAAAAGCAAAGTTTTTCTCTCTCTGCTACTTTTCAGACTATATAAATATTCAGGGGTAAATCAATGCAGGCATCACAGATAATTCACAGGAAGTAGTATATGATCATAACTGCATATTTTCACAAGTGTTTTCTTAAGAAAAACCGTAGAAAATTAAATTAGCCTTGGAATAACTAAAAAAAAAGACACTGATAAATATGTGCCCCTCAGAAATATTCCAGATACAAAGTTTTGCTGCTTTCCTCATTTTCCTTTAACCTGTGAAAAACTCCTCTTTACCACCCATGTAACAGGTATTGCAAAACTCAAAATATGCACCTTACTGAGTGACTGCTGGTCATAAAGAGAGAAACAAAGCTGTTGACAGCAATGCTGTGGTTTACCACAGGCTGGCACAGGACCGGGCACTATTTCGTTCTGTTGTATATAGGCTTGCTTGCTATGAATCAGAACGGACTTGAACGCACCTAACAACAACAACATCATCACAGGCAGGCTGCACAGAACCAGTGTGAACTTCACTTTTTTGATTCATAGAATTAAATAACAAAAAATTTAAACAGTAAGTATGGTTCCCCTAATAATTCCTCCCTCTGCTTTTCTCTCCATGGTTTCACTGAGCAAAGACTAGCCTAACACCTCCCTCTGATGGCTCTGGAGTCCCTGGGCCTTTGTTATTAGCCCCAAAGACTTGGAAGAGAGAAGTGATTTTCTTTGATTGACCGTGACTTTATAGTCAGTGCTCTATGGTCACTCTGTCTAAGCAGGCCCATGTGAAGGAAAGAAAAAATTAATTTTCCAGAATAATGGGAGTGTTTGAATACAGGCAATTTTCTGGACTGTTGGGACTCAGTAAGGCAACGCTGTGAAGGTACAAAGCAGTGGCCCTCAGGCCAGCACACCTTGGACACATGGCCATGAGAGTCTTGCGTGTTATCTCTCAGAGTAAGCAACATGCTAGGGAAGCCTCTATGGAGATCTCAAATCGATGCTCTTCCAGAACAATGCTAAGCCATGTATTTAATCGAAACAGGAAAAAAAAAATCCAGTAACTCTTCATGAGAGTCAAAGTCAACCACAGTACTGCTAATGGTGGTGATTGCTTCTGTACCCACATGGCAACAGATTTCACTTTTTTTTTTTTGCAGAGGGTACAGAACAACAGGACATAGGAGCCAACAAGAAACTCTCAGGAATTCAGGGCACAGGGTCAGGTTCATATCACATTACCCCTTTCTCCATCTTCTCCTCTCCCTCAGCCTCTTTTCAGGACCTAAGATTCTAAAAGTTGACCCTTTCTTTACCCCACCTCCAACATGCAGCTTTGGTGCTGTAGGGGCAGGTGTGCCTCATGGGTAACTCTTGATCAAGGACACTTTTTCTCAGGCCCTTTCTGGAGCTGCTTCTCACCCTTGGCTCCCACTCCCACTTCCTCCTCCCCTGGACTTCTGAGTCCTCTACTCAGATGGGGGAAGTCGGCTTCCTCGGCCATGGCCCCTGCATCTCAAGGCTGTGCTAGAAGTCTATTTCCTTATTCTAGTGGTGCAAATATCTTAGAGCTCTGCACAACATCAATGCCTTCTCACTGACTGCCTTTCTGTCTGGTTGATAAGCATGTGTTGACTGACAGAAGAGTCAACAGGTAAGAGCTGGTACATCCAGTTAAGCTCTCAGCTCAGAGGCAGCTGTGCCATGCCCATTTAACAGAGCTTGGCACAAGTCTTAACACCAAGTCACAAAAGGAAAGTGCAAAGGGACACAGCTTCTCTTTGGAGAGTGTCTAGATGCCATCAATCTCTGTCTTAACCCAGGGATAGCTGGAAATCGACTCAACGGCAACGGGTTAGCTGGAAAAAGTGCCTCGAACTGTAAGGGGGGGCAGCAGGAAAGTGGGTAATGAGTCAGAAAAGAATGTCTGCTAACCCACACCAGCATACCTGCATGCCAATGTGAACAGAGCCCTGCACAATTTCCTTTACACATGCCAAGGTCTCCAGGGCACTTCTGAGGACAGTTTTTCCAAATATAAAATTGCCCTGGGTTTTACCAAATAGTAGGTCACTTATTTGCTTTTGCATGTAACTTTGCAGAAGTGTACTGTCACTTCAATTTTTTTTTTTTTTTTTTTTTGGTGCTTTCTCAGCATCACCAGCCTTGGCTTTATTTTTTAGATTTGTTGGTGTTGTTAGCTGTCATCGAGTCACCCCTCACCCCTTGCACACACACCCCCCACACTCATGGCGACCCCAGGCGCAACAGAACAAAATGCTGCCTGGTCTTGTGTCATTTCCATGATCGGTTATTGTGACCCTAATACTCCCCAGCATGTTTTTTCCTTTTCAAAACGGGCCACTAAGCGCTTGACATAACTAATGCCATGATGAACCTATAAGTCTTCCCGCTTCCTCTGCCAACCTTCTCCTTTCCACATACCCCTGTTAATGAGTTTGTTTTGATCTGATGCAAATAACCATGTTTTTTGTTTTGATCTGAGGCTAAAAACTGTTTTGTTCTGTCAGGCCACCTGTGACTTATGACCCTGCCCCACCTCCAGCATGGAGATTAGAGCTCAGATGTCTGACTTGTATATCTTTAGCCTGATAAGGAGATGTCCGGCATTCATCCCTTAGTCTGATAAAGAGTCTCTTGTCACTTACCTTGTAATGAATAACTCCTCTGGCCATTGCCATCTGCGGGTTACAAAGATACTTCTAACCCTCGTACAAATTCTATGTAAGCTCTAATGTAAACTTGTTTTTTGGGACTCCATAGAGACATTCTGCATTGCTGTCAGGTGTCCAGTGGTGTACCTCTCCAAAATAAACCTTCTCACTCTTTTTGACTTGGAGTACATTTCATTGGCTCAACTGCTCCAGGGCACAGACCCTAATCCGGCAACAGTTATGGATTGGACCATTGTGATTCATAGGGTTTTTACTGGCTGATTTTCAGAACTAGATTGCCAGGCCTTTCTTCCTAGTCCATCTTAGTCTGGAAGCCCCTCTGAAACCTGTTTAGCATCATAGCAACACACAAGCCTTCACTGATAGACAGGTGGTGGCTGCCCATGAGGTGCATTGGCCAGGAATTGAACCTGGGTCTCCCACATGGAAGGCGAGAATTCTACCACTGAACTACCACTGCCTCCTGTTCAATAGAAAATATAGCAAAATTCACGCAGTAGCCTCAATCACTGCTCCAGAGGAAAAAGGAGTGAGGTGCCAATAGTGGCCTGGACTAGCGAGTTTGGTCATTTTGTTTGAGTTTGTTTGTTTTTAAAAACAAGATTACCCAAATTCAGAAACAGATGCTTGTTTGAGATTTCTTATACAACAATATAAAGAAATTATATCCAAGAATGTGAATTAATTCTTCAATGAGATTTTGTTTTAAATCTTTACATCTTCCCTTAGTTGCAGGTGTAGGGTTAATGGTTCCATCTAAAAAGCCTAAATTTACACCTCTTACTTTAGATATCAGGTCAGAGTTAATACTTTTAAAAAGCTTAACAGACCCCTTAGATGCAACAGGAAGGGAAAAATCCATGATATTGTTGCTTTTTGTTTACATGATGCAAAATGAGCCCAGAGGAGCCATCAAGATAATGGTATTTGCTGGCCAAAAAAAGTTGGAGCAAGTAGCTTCTCCCTCCCCTGTTCCAAGTCTAGTGTTTTTTCTTCAGAGCTAGAGGTCTGCCAAATGCTGTGAGATGGAAGAGTGACACGAAATGGCAAAGGCAGTCTCTTTGTAATGCTTTTCATTTCACCAAGGAACAACCTCAGAAAGATTGTATGCACGTTTATGTGACAAGGAAATAAAGTAGGGTATAAAATTGTGCAGGTTTGGAAGTCAACTTTGACCAAAGCTTCTCCAGCCCACACCACTCCCTTCAGTTAAAAAAAGTAAGTGTATGTTGGGGGGGTGGGGGCTGGGCAAGAGGTGAAAGGGTGGTGGAGGCACTTCTCCTAAGGCAGTGTTTAGAAAGCTATTTTACTAACTGATGGACATGCAAATTATGTTCTCTCCAATTCAGTTGACTTCCCTACCCCTTGGAAAAAAAGGAAACAAAACATTTTTGCCTCCATTTGCAATCCATTGCAATGAATTTGTGCTTCTTTTTTGAATCAGTTATAACATCTGCCTGGTTTCATCAGTTATTATGAATAAAATAAAATCTTCAACACATGTTCATTTTGGTATCTGCATGAGTCACGATTTTTCCTTTTCATGAAAATTATGCTTTCTTACTTCGGTAGCAGTAGAAGGGAACTACTGGAGAAGGCTAGTACTGGCTGTCTGATTCACAGGTAAGGGGCAGATGCCGTCCACAAAAAAAAAAAAAAAAAACCACCAAACCCATTGCCTTTGAGTCAATCCTGACAAACTGGCAATTGGTTTTTCAGAGAGGACATATCCTTTCTCCTACCCACCTACCCTCTAATGTCCCAGGTTAGCAGAACCATCCACAACAGGGATTTGGCCACCTTTCAGGAGAAGGCACCGTTCCCATTTTAGAAGGCATTACTTCTGGATCCTGCACACTTTCCCACGCTCTCAACTTGCTGCATGGGAGAGCTGCAGTTTCACCCAGTGGGAAGGGCTGGGTTTCTGTTAGCTTGGCTGCACCGCCCTTCGCGCTGCCAACATACAATGATCAGTGGCATTCCTGGAATTCCGGACATAGCAGAGAAGCCAAGCTTGGCCCTGCAAATGCCCTTGAACTGAGGCTCTGACCCTAATAGAGCATTTATCTTTTCTTCCTTGCCAGAGGTTAGGACCTATTTATGTAAATCCTCAGCCAAGGGTCAATTCATCTTGACCTCCTCCTTTTCGTTTCTCTAATTGTCTCAGGTACTTTAGAGACCCCTTGGAAACTCTTCATTCAGTGAAAAGTTTTGAGGTCAGTCAGAATTCAGTTACAAAGGGAAGGCAGGGGCTGGAAGAGTTGAGGAGGCTGCCTTTGAAGCGTTTTAAAAAGCTTTCAGAGGCCACCCAGTTTACAAAGTAAAAATAGCAATGACCTCATGCACCTCATTTTTTTCACGAAAAATAAGCTTTCTTGAAATGGTATCTTCAAGAAAGTTTCTTCAAGAGGAAAAGTATCTTCAAGATGTTTCTTAGAGCACACATTGTCCAGTTTCAGTGGTGGTAAGGGGTTGGGGAGGGAGCTATCAGATATTAAGGGATTCTTTTTTTTTTTTTTTTAGACAATTGTTCCCATTTAATGGGCCCATGCACCCCTCCAAGATTTGCATTTTAAAAGGGGCCCCACAAAGCGAGAAAATCACTTTATACCTAACAACTGACCCAGCTTACAGGAATTTCAAGCCACATGGGAAGCCAGTGGGTAAAATATTTGGGGGTCAGCAGGTCTTTTGATGGCCCTCAAATCATTCTTAATTTTAGTGAAGGAATTGCTTGGAAACCAGCCAACTTTTTAACAACCCTGACAGCAAATTTTTCATTTTCACTAACTGAATCTTTGTCTTCTAAAAGTTTTTTCAAGTTTTTAAAAACTGTTGAGTTTTTTTTCCATGCTCCAATTTCAGTAGAAAAATGGACAAAATCTTCTTAAAATACAAGCAAAAAACCACTTTTCTTCATTTCCTGTCAACTTGTTATTATAAAAAGTTTCAAACATATAGAAAAGTTGAAAGAATAGTACAATGAACTCCCTACATACCTTCCATTTAGATTCAACAAGTGTTAACCTTTGAGTATATTTGCTTAATCTATATACACAACTGACACTAGTTTTTTTTTTTATACACGCAACTATATATTTGCCATATATATAAAAGTCATTTGCAGAGATTATGACTCCTCACCCCAAGTACTTCAGCCTAATGTAAGTGTATTCTCTTGCATAACCCTCATAGTATTATCACCCCTAGGAAAATTTATAATTACCCAATATCATTAAAAAAAATTTTTTAATATCATTTAATATACCACCATAATGCCTTACAGCAGTTTCTTTTTTAAAACCAGGATCCAATCACAATTCATGTATTTGGTCTCTTTAGTCTTTTGGGACTAGTCCCACTACTTCTTTTTTTTAAATGAGATAGTCTTTTTGAAGAGACTTTGTAGAACATCCCCTATACTGGATTTGTCTGATTATTTCCTCGTGGTGTTTAACTTGTTCCTCTGTCCCCTGGATCTCCTGTGAACTGGGAGCTGGGTCTAGAGGCTTCATTAGATTCAGGTTCAACATTTTAGGCAAGAACACTTCATAGGGTACGCTGTGCATTCATACTGCAGACATCAGGAGTCACATAATGCCAGTGACACGAAGTGTGATCACTGGGTTAGGTACTGACAACCAAGCTAAGTTTTTCCCTTTGCAATTAACAAGCAACTCAAGGGTTTTAGCATTCTTTGAAGATCCTTGCCTGAACTATTTCCTGGGATGATGGCAAAACGAAGATTTTGTGAAAATTCACTTTCAATTCTTAGCTTGCATTCACCTACAAAGAATAATCGAATGGGAATGAACTAAAGTTCTCCCTAAAAAGTCAGGGTAAATGCTTAATTCTTACCTTTAATTACCAATTTTCAGAATGAGATGTTGGTATAACAGCCATCACCAACCACTAAGAAGTTTTGTTCCCCTCCCCCACTCTTTTTTGAGTATCATGATGAACTCATGGTTTTAATTTATTCAATGGTTATAAGCATTTGCAGTCATTATTCTTCTTGACATTCACTTGTCCAAAATTTGACCAGGGGAAGCACCTTTAAGGAGGCTTCTGTGTACTTTTGAAACAACCACGGGTGCTTTCTTTTTTTCTTGACATAAGGAGCCCCAGTCTCAAATTCTACTTTGCTTACACCTAACCAAGTATAATCCATTTCTCCAAGAAGCACTGTTTCTATTTGTTGTTGTGTTGTTATTGTGTCCCCTCTAGTCAGTTCCTACTCATAGTGACCCTGTAAAATAGAGTAGAACTGGCCCACGAGGTTTCCTAGGCTGAAATTTTTATGGAAGTTCTTTCTCTCGTGGAGCCACTGGGTGAGTTGGAACAGCTAACCTTTTGGTTAGCAGCGAAAGCTTAATCATTGTAGTACCAGGGCTCCTTGTTTCTATTTATTAGGGAATTATATTTAGAAACCAAGATCTGGGATCAAGATATGCATATTGTTACTGGGATGCCATTGCTTCTAGACCAAAGCAGTGAACAGCACTAGACAGCTTCATGGGCATGCGACCAATGCATGATGTCCTTCTCCAGGCACTGGTCCCTCCTGATAACATGTTCAAAGTACCTAAGATGAAGTCTTGCCATCCGTGCTTCTAAGGAGCATTCTGGCTGTACTTCTTCCAAGACAGATTTATTCATTCTTCTGGCAGTCCGTGGTATATTCAATATTCTTCGCCAGCACAGTAATTCAAAAGCATCAGTTCTTCTTTGGTCTTCCTTATTCATTGTCCAGCTTTCACATACATATGAGAAAATTGAAAACACCATGGCTTCGGTCAAGAGCACCTTAGTCCTCAAAGTGACATCTTTGCTTTTCAACACTTTAAAGAGGTCTTTTGCAGCAGATTTGCCCAATGCAATACCTCCTTTGATTTCTTGACAACTACTTCCATGGGCATTGACTGTGGAGCTAAGTAAAATGAAATCCTTGACAACTTCAATATCTTCTCCACTTATCATTATGTTGCTTATTGGTCCAGTTGTGACAATTTTTGTTTTCTTTATGTTGAGGTGTAATCCATACTGAAGGCTGTAGTCTTTGATCTTCATCGTAAATGCTTCAAGTTCTCTTCACTTTCAGCAAGTAAGGTTGTGTCATTTGCATATCACAGGTTGTTAATTAGTCTTTTTCCAATCCTGATGCCATGTTCTTCTTCATACACTCCAGCTTCTCTGATTATTTGCTCCGCATACAGATTGAATAATTATGGTGAAAGGATGCAACCCTGATGCACGCCTTTCCTGATTTTAAACCATGCAGTATCCCCTTGTTCTGTTTGGAAGACAGCCTCTTGGGCTATGTACAGGTTCTGCATGAGAACAATTAAGTGTTCTGGAATTCCCATTCTTTGCAATGTTATCCATAATTTGTTATGATCCATACAGTTGAATGCATTTGCATGCTCAATAAAACACAGGTAAACATCTTTCTGGTATTGGTATTCTCTGCTTTTAGCCAAGATCCATCTGACATCAACAATGATATCCCTGGTTCCACGTTCTCTTCTGAATCCAGGTTGAATTTCTGGCAGTTGCCTGTTGATGTTCTGCTGCAACCACTTTTGAATGATCTTCAGCAAAATTTTACTTGTGTGTGATATTAATGATATTGTTTGATAATCTCCACATTTTGTTGGATCACCTTACTTTGGAATGGGCACAAATATGGATCTCTTCCAGTCGGCTGGCCAGATAGCTGTCTTCCAAATTTCTTGGCATAGACGAGTGAGCACCTGCAGTGCTGCATCTGTTTGTTGAAACATCTCAATTGGTATTCCTCAATTCCTGGACCCTTGTTTTTCACCAGTGCTTTCAGTGCAGCTTGTACTTCTTCCTTCAGTACCATGGGTTCTTGACCATATGCTACCTCCTGAAATGGTTGAACATCAACCAGTTCTTTTTGGTATAGTGACTCTGTGAATTCCTTCCATCTTCTTTTGATGCTTCCTGCATTGTTCAATATTTCGCCCACAGAATCCTTCAATACAGCAACTTGAGGCTTGAGGTTTTTCTTCAGTTCTTTCAGCTTGAGAAATGCTGAACAGGTTCTTGCCGTTTGGTTTTCTAACTCCAGGTCTTTGCACATTTTCATTATAATACTTTGCCTTCTCAAGCTGCCCTTTGAAATCTTCTGTTCAGCTCTTTTACTTCATCATTTCTTCCATTTGCTTTAGCTACTCTGTGTTCTAGAGTAAGTTTCAGAGTCTTTTCTCTCATCCATTTTGGTCTTTTCTCTCTTTCCTCTCTTTTTAATGGCCTTTTGCTTTCTCCAAATATGATATCCTTGATGTTATCCCACAACTCCTCTGGTCGTTAGTATAGTGTCCAATGCATCACATCTGTTCTTGAGATGGTCTCTAAATTCAGGTGGGATATACTCAAGGTCATACTTCGGCTCTCGTAGACTTGCTCTGATTTTCTCCAACTTCGATCTGAACTTGCATATGAGCAATTTATGGCCTGTTCAGCAGTTGGCCCCTGGCCTTGTTCTGACTGATGATATTGAGCTTCTCATTGTCTCTTTCCACAGATACTAGGAACCAAAATTTTTCAGTTTGATTCCTGTCTATTTCTTCTGGGAAGGTCCATGTATATAGTCACCATTTATGTTGTTGAATAAAGGTATTTGCAATGAAGAAGTCTTTGGTCCTGCAAAATTGTATCATGCAATCTCCATTGTCATTTCTATCTCCAGGGTATCCTTCTTTGTTTCCAATTTTGCATTCCAATCACCAGTAATTATCAATCGATCTTGATTGCACGTTTGGTGAGTTTCAGACTGGAGAAGTTGGTAAAAATCTTCAGTTTCTTCATCCATGGCATTAGTGGTTGGTGTGTAAATTTGAATAATAGTCATATCAACTGGTCTTCCTTGTAGGCATATAGTCATTATCCTACTACTGACAGCATTGTACTCCAGGATAAATCTTGAAATGTTCTTTCTAACAATGAATGTGATGTCATTCATTTTCAATTTGTCTGTCAGTTTGTCATACTGTGATGGCTAGCATGTTGCTGTGATGTTGGAACCTATGCCACTGCTATTTCAAATACCAGCAGGATCACCCACAGTGGACAGGTTTCAGCAGAGCTTCCAGACTAAGATAGACTAGGAAGAAGAACCTGAAGAGCTACTTCTGAAAAACTGGTCAGTAAAGACCTTATGAGTAACAGTAGAACACTGTCTGACATAGTGCCAGAAGATGAGGCCCTCGAGTTGGAAGGCACTCAAAATATGACCGGAAAAGAGCTGCCTCGCCAAAGTAGAGTCAACCTTAATGAAGTGGATGGAGGAAAGCTTTCAGGACCTTCATTTGCTGATGTGGCACAACTCAAGATGAGAAGAAACAGCTGCAAACATCCATTAATAATTGGAACATGAAATGTACAAAGTATGAATCTAGGAAAATCGAAAGTTGTCAAAAATGAAATGAAACACTTGAACATAGATATCCTAGGCATTAGTGAGCTGAAATGGACTGGTATTGCCCATTTTGAATTGGACAGTCATATGATCTACTGTGCTGGGAATGTTATATATTGAGATCATATTAAAAATCCCCACTGAAATTTAATATTACAGGATTTTTCCCAAATATTGATTTTATAGAAATACTTATTTTCTCATGAAATGAAAATTTTGGTTCCTAGTATCATTAACATAATTACTTATTTGTTTTATCCTGTAATATATACATATACATAAGTTTTAAATTTTTAATACCAATGTTACTATAAACAATAAAAGCACCAAGTGTTGTTTAAGATTTCTTTTCAGTACTTTTTTACTTCAGTACAGCTGAGTACTGCGTTCATAAATTATTTGAAATAATTCTTTTCTCTGTGCAGTTGTTACCTTTGATACATAGTTTAATTCATTTGTTTTCAGTTTTAACCTTTGCTTTGTGTTCTTTTTTATTTGATATATTTCAAAAAGTTAAAATTATAAATAAAGGCATACTTGGAAAAATCCTTCTCTGATTTCTATCCTTTCCTCTTAACCCCATCTATGTTCTCTTTAAGTAACAATTTGAATTTGTTTCTGGTTATTCTTCCAGTATTATTGGGGGAAAAACTAGCATACATACGTATATATCATTTCCCTCCTTCGTGTATAAAAGATAGCACATTAATACATGCCCTACGTCTTTCTCTTTTTTTATTTAGCAAAACGATCACATAGCCAGTACATAGGTATCTATTCATTCTTTTTGGAGCCCTGGTGGTGGTGCAGTGGCTAAGAGCTACGGCTGCTAACCAAAAGGTCAGCAGTTCGAATCCACCAGCCACTCCTTGGAAACCCTACGGGGCAGTTCTACTCTGTCCTATAGGGTCACTGTGAACCAGAATCAATTCGAAGGCAACGGGTTTGTTTTTTCTTCTTTGGTTTTATATAGTACTTTATTAAGGAGTTGCTGGGTGGCACAAACAGTTAAGTGCTCAACTACTAATCTATAGATAGGTTGTTGGTTTGAACCCACCCAGAGGCACCTCGAAAGAAAGTCCTGGTGATCTGATTCCAAAAAGTTCACAGCCATGATAATCACATGGAGTGAGGTTCTACTCTGCACACATGGGGTCACCATGAGTCAAAATCAACTAAACAGCAACTGGTTTTTATTATTATTTTATAGTACTTCATTTTGAGGGTTTACTTTAGTTTATTCAACAAGTCCTCATTGGTGGACATTTCAGAACTTTCAGCCTTTTATGATTAAAAATAATTCCACAATAAATAACCTTGTACATTTATTATTTTATAATTATGGAGGTATACCTTCAGGGTAAATTCTTAGATGTGGGATTACTGGGTCATGGGGTACATGCATCTGTAATTTTGTTATATATTGCCAAGTCTCCTGCCCCCTGCCATGGGAATTGTACCATTTTATACTCCCACCAGCAATGTATGAGAGTGCTTGTTCCTCCACAGGCCTGTCAACAGTGCTTTGTCAAACTTTGGGATTTTGGCCAAATCTGATTTAGGTAAAATGGTAACGGTGTAGTTTTAATTGGCATTTCTATTATTGTGAGTGAAAATAATCATCTTTTTCAAATGTTCATTTGCATTTCTTTGTGAATTGTCTGTGCCTTTTGCCCATTTTTCTATCAAGGTTTTAGTCTTTCTCTTCTTAATTGTTAAGATATCTTTATCAGGGACACTGATCTCTAGTCTGTCATATAAATTTTAAATATTTTCTCAAGGTTTGTCATTTTGCATTTGTTTATGATTATGTGCTTTCAACATGGATTAATTTATTACTCTTTTATTTATTGATTCTGAATTTTAAATCCTAGTTTGGAAAGCTTTCTCTACTCTCATGTTAAAAAGAAATACAGGAGACTTCGGTTCTGGCTCCTCTTCCCAGGTCCTTCCCCTTAAAATGAAAAAATTCTGGACATAACACAACAAACAAGCATAGGAAGACTCTGAAAGGTGGAAAGAAAAAGTAGGCTGCCTGGGGATCTCAGGACTTGATGAACAATACATCAGAGGGTTCTCTGGGTTTCCTTATATTGCCTCCCATATATCTAACACAAGGCACTGCAGAAACCTTCAACTCAAAACCACACAAAAAAATACTCCAAGGAAAGCCTGTTCCCTCTACCAGAAGGACTGGGGAAGGATGGCATAAACACAAAGCCTTTGGCAATACTTGCCTTATTCCAGCCCAACACTAGTGAAAAACTGCACCACCACCCCCCCCTCTTTGTTTTGGAAGGTAGGGGGCAGCAGAGAATTTATCTTCCACCCCACCCCCCTACTCCCGCATTACGGAAGCTGGTGGTAGTGCTTTGATTCTCAAACCCAGTAATATTGGCAGGGCTAAGTGCAGAGCTGATCCTGCACCCCCACGTGGAGGAAGCAGACAGTGCTCTGCTTCCTTTACTAGGATTGTCAGTGAGACTGATTAGCGAAATCTTCCAGCCCCTTCCTTGAAAATATTGGCAATACTGGCGAGGCTGAGTGGAGAGCTGAGCTTCTATTCTCAGCCCAACGGAAGCAGGTGGTTCTCTGATTCCCTTGCCAGAGTAGTGTCAGCGGGGTCCAGCAGCAAGCTGAGCCTCCACCCGCACCAGGCAGCAGAGAGAGATCCATCCTCCTCCAAGTGTTAGCAGGTGGAAGCTGAGTATCCACTCCCATCTGGTATCAACGAGACTGAACAAGGTGCTGCAAGTCAGGTCTAGTAAGCACTCCATTCTCCCCCACCTGTGGTGTCAGTGAGGCCTAGTGGGGAGCTGAACCCACACATCAACCCTGCAGCAACATGACTGAACAAGGCAGTGCAAAGCAAGGCTAGCCTAGCTAGTCAGAATTTCTGTTCCCCCTCATGCCCTGGTGTCAATGGGACCCGGAGAGGACCTGAACCTCCACACCCATCTGACAGCGGTGAGACTGAACAAGGCAGTGCAAACCAAGGCTGGTAGGCACTCTTGTCCCCCTCTTTCCCCAGAATCAGCAGAGCCCAGTGAGGAGCTGAGCTTCCAACACCACTGACATTAATGAGGTGGTATAATGTGGAGTTGTTGACACTTGGTTTACTCCCCTCTCCTAGTGTCAATGTGGCATCAGTGAGGCAGAAGGAGGTGAGGGCAGGTGGACTTTATTGGCACTCAGCATTTCCCCTCCCCTCCCTTGGTATCAGCAAGGCCCAGCACAGGAGCTGAGCTTCTGCCTCCACCCTGTATCAAGAGTGGTGTGAATCAACCTTTTACTTCCCCTCTTACTGGTAGCAGTGTGGACCAATGGGGAGCTAAGCATATACCCCCACTAGGAAGCAGCAAGGTGATGTAGCTAGTGCTCCACCTTTGCCAGGAAGGTGTCAATGGGGCTGAGAAGGAGGCTGAACTTCTACCCCACAATTCTACAATGAGGCAGTGGGAGTCAGCACCCATTTTTTGCGAGGGTGGTGTCATCAGGGACTAGAGAAAAGCTGAACATACACACCCACTCAGCCCTCCTGCTATGCCTCAACAGGGAGGCTGTCTGCTAGCATTAATTAGTTGGATCTGGAGTCTCATAGTATAACATCCAAAATGTTATTATAAAGAATTCTTAGACTTAACACCAAAAGCATGATCTATAAAAATGATATTGATAAATTGAACCTCATCAAAATTGAAAACTTCTGTTCTGTGAAAGACCCTGTTAAGAAGGTGAAAAGAAAAGCAACAGACTGGGAGAAAATATTTGCAAACCTGAAAAAGGACTAGTATTTAAAATATTTAAAGAACTCTCAAACTCAACAGTAAAAAAAAAAAATCCATGAGAAAAGAGTCAAAAGACCTGACACAGAGATTTCACCAAAGAGGATATACAAATGGCAAATAAGTGCACGAAAAGATTTTCAACATCATTTACCCTCAATAAAATGCAAATTTAAACCACAATGAGATATCACTATACACTTATAACAATGACTATAATAAAAAATAGTGACACTGAATGCTTGTGGGGATTCTGAGAAACTGTTAAGACTAAGAACTCTTTACCTAACCCTAGATCATGAAGATTTTCTCCTACATTTTTTTCCTAAAACTGTATAGTTTTACATTTTACATTGAACTCTGTGGTCCATTTTGAATTAATTTTTTTTGTATAAGGTGTGAGATTTAGGTTAAAAGTTCTTTTTGCGTTTCACTTGCTACAGTACCATTTGTTAAAAAAAAAATCTAACCTTCTTCCGTGGAATTGCTTTTCTTTTTTCAAAAATCCTACATTGGTGACAGGAATGGAAAATGGTCCAGCTACTCTGTAAAAGAGTGCAGCACTTTCTTAGAAAATCAAACATGTACTTACTATGTTGTTGTTGCTGTTAGGTGCCATGGAGTCAATTTTTGACTCATAGCAACCACATGTGACAGAGTAAAACTGTCCCATAGGATTTCCTAGGCTGTAATCTTTATGGAAGCAGATTGCCAGGTCTTTCTTCCACAGAGCAGCCGGGTGGGTTCAAACCACCAACCTTTTGGTTTGTAGCTGAGTGCTTAATCATTGAACCACCAGGGCCTTGTGCACTTACCATAAAAACCCAGCAATTGAACTGTTGAACATTTATCCCAGAGAAAGGAACACTTATGTTCACATGGAAACCTATACATGAACGTTCATATCAGCTTTTTTCATAATAGCCAAAAGCTGCAAACAACTCAGATGTCCACTGAAGGGTGAAATGGTTAAACAGGCTGTAGTATATCCATGCCATGCAACACGACTGGTTGATAAAAAGTAACAAACTATTGATGCAGCAACAACTTGGGAATTATGCTGAGTGAAAATTCATACTGTATGATTCCATGTGTATAATACTCTTGAAATGACAAAATTATAGAAATGGAGAACAAATTAGTAGTAGCCAGGGGAAAGTGATGGGAAAGAGGAGAAGAGAGATGGATATAGTTATAAAAGGGCAACATGAGGGATCCTTGAGGTGATTGGACTATTCTGTATCTTGACTGTATCAATGTCATTATTCCAGTTGCAATATTGTGCTATAGTTTTGCAAGATGTTATCATTGAGACAACTGGGTAAAGAATGCAACACAGGATCCCTGTGTTATTTCTTACAGCTACATATGAATCTACAATTATCTCAAAATTTAAAAAAAGAATCCATACATGTTTTCGTCTATTACTTGTATATTTGTATTTTTTTTATTTAGATTTCTGATCCATTTACTAATTAACCTCATAATCTTTTGAACTGGTGTTGCATCATACGATTCAGTGACAACCCTGTCTTCTTCAGCCAAACCTTTCTACACTGAGTCAAATAATTCTGGTATTTTCAGCTTCTCTTTTCTACCTTCCACCCTTTAACCACTCCTTAACCACACTCTATGAAGACAGTATACCTTTGAAGGGAAGATAGAAATTCTAACAGCCACAAAATGAATGCATAACACTAATAAACATCAATGATAATGACAACAGGAAAAATTACAATGATTAATTGATGGCTAGTAATTTTAGTTAATTATATCATTTAATCTTTACATCAACACTGTAGGAAAGGTAGTATTAGTCCAATTTTAGAGATGAGAAATTAAATCTTGGGGCAATGTTAAATAATTAAGCCAAAATCCCACCTTTATTAAAATGATGGGGTAACTATAAGTATGCAGGTACATTTGGCATAACAGTTCATGCTCTTTCCTCTGTGAAGAACTAAATTGAGTCCAGGATCTTCCATTGGAAAATAAAAGGACATACTGTTGGCGCAGACATTGTCTTGTCCTAGGTCCCAGAAATAGAATATCAGACTCTGGCCCTGAGACTTAAAAAAAAATGAAAATTTATAAACGAAAGAAATACCTTGTTGACCAAGTAGCTGCAATTCTTGTGCACACTTACACATTATCTAGTCCAGTGTCTTTCGAACTTTTTTAAATCATATCCATGATAAAAAAAAAATTTTAAGTATATTTTGTATTGCAGCCCATTACATGCATACATATATTTACAACTCTGGCAAAAGTTTTGCAAATTAATTCTGAGCTTACTATGTGCAATGTAGTCTGACATTTTCTAATCTGTTCTATTTTATTTTATTCTGTTCTTTTTAATTAAAAGACTGCTAGTCACCTTCACTGAATTGTTTGAAAATCACAGGATTAGCACAATGTTCTAATTTGTGTGAAGTCAGCTGTGATTGTCAAATTTTTTGAACATTCTACCGCTACTCTCCAAACCCTATACCCATCACCCCACACATGTATTTCAATTTCAATTGAACCCAGTTACTCATTAGTTTCAATCCCTGATTCCTCCGTTTCTGTCAAATGCTCAGTAAATGGCACCATTTCCTCTATAACAAATAGAAAATTACCATCTAATGGTTGAAGGGGGATAATGCAGTTGTCCCAGTTCTTTTTTTCTCCTCCCTCCACCCCCAATTTCTCCTTTCTAACTTTCTGATGCAGTTTTCAGAAACACTCAGCAGCATTTTGTCTGTCCTTTCATGGAATCTTTAAAAAATCTTCCTGAAGTGGTATTGCGTTCTGTAAATCTGATAACTCCTTTTACAGAAGGTTGAAGAACAGGGTTCCAGATGCAGCTCGATCTTACACTAGCTGTGTGACCTTTAACATGCCACTTACTTCTCTAAGTTGTCTTAAACACAACATGAGTATGATCAAATGTTACCTGACAATTTTGTTGGGTTGTCTTGAGTTTCAATGAAGAAAATACAGCTGATCACAGGCTCCTTGATTCTACCTCTCTCCCCTCCCGTCCATTCTCGACTCACCAACCACATCCTGTTAAAACTAAGTCAGTTAGGGAAACATACCATTTACAATAGCCCCCAAAAGAATAAAATACATAGGAATATATCTAACCAAGGAGGTAAAAGACTTATACAGTGAAAACTACAAAACACTACTGCAAGAAACCAAAAGAGATCTACATAAATGGAAAACACACCATGCTCATTGATAGGAAGACTCAACATTGTGAAAATGTCAATACTACCCAAAGCCATCTATAGATATCAAGATACAAGATAAACATACAAAAATCACTTAGATTTCTCTACACCAACAAAGAGAACTTCGAAAAGAAAGTCACAAATCAACACCATTTACAATAGCCCCAAAGAATATAAAATACTTAGGAATAAATCTAACCAAAGACGTAAAAGACCTATACAAAGAAAATTACAAGATGCTACTGCAAGAAACCAAAAGAGACCTACATAAGTGGAAAAACATACCTTGTTCATGCATAGGAAGACTCATTTCAACACTGTGAAAATGTCAATACTATCCAAAGCCATCTATAGATATAATGCAGTCCTGAACCAAATCCCAACAACATTCCTTACTGAACTGGAAAAACTAATCTCCAACTTTATATAGACAGAAAAGAGGCCCTGAATAGCTAAAGCATTATGAAGAAGAACAAAGTATGAGGCCTCACACTTCCCAATCTCAGAACTTAGTATAGAACCATGGTAGTCAGAACAGCGTGGTACTGGTACAGCGATAGACACGTAGACCAATGGAACAGAATGAGATCCCAGAAGTAAATCCATCCAGCTGTGGACAGGTGATCTTTGACAAAGGGTTGGAGTCCATTCAAATGGGGAAGAGACATCTCTTTGTTGTTGTTAGGTGCCACCGAGTCAATTCCAACCCATAGCAACCCTGCAGAACAGAGTAAAACCGTCCCATAGGGTTTCCAAGGAGCAGCTGGTGGATTTGAACTGCCAAGATTTTGGTCAGCAGCCGAGCTATTAACCACTATGTCACTAGGACTTCCTTTAACCACAATGATGGCAAAACTGGATATCTATTTGCAGAAAAATGAAACAGGATCTATACCTCACACCATACACAAAAACCAATTCAAAATGAATCAAAGACCTAAAACTTAAACCCAAAACTATAAAGTTCCTGGAAGATAACATAGGGGCAAAGTTAGAGGTCCTAATATAAGGCATAAATACACTATCATACGTAACTAAAAATGCACAAAAAACAGAAAATAAACTAGATAACTTGTACCTTTTAAAAATTAAATACGCTTATCAGAAGACTTTACCAAAAGAATAAAAAGAGAACCTATAGACTGGGAAAAAGTTTTTGGCAACAACACATCTGACAAGAGTCTAATCTCTAAAATGTATAGAAAACTTCAACACCTCATCAAAAAAGACAAAAAAACCCAATCAAAAACTGGGCAAAGGACACTTCACCAAAGAAAATATTCAGGCAGCTAACAAATGCATGAAGAGATGCCTGTAATCAATAGCCATTAAAAAAAAAAGGCATTAGAGAGATGCAAATCAAATCTACAATATGATACCATCTCACCCCTGCAAAAATGATGGTGATCAAAAAAACTAGAAAACAACAAATGCTGGCAAGGTTATGGGGAGATTGGACCTCTTATACACTGCTGATGGGATTGTAAAATGGTACAACCACTGTCTTAGTTATCTAGTACTCCTGTAACAGAAATACCACAACTGGACAGCTTTAACAAAGAGATATTTATTCTCTCACAGTCTATTAGGCTACAAGTCCAAATTCAGGGTGTCAGCTCCAAGGGAAGACCTTCTGTCTCTGTCAGCTCCGGAGGAAGGTCCTTGTCATCAATCTTTCCCTTGTTGAGAAGCTTCCCTGCACAGGAACCCTGGGTCCAAAGGATGCACTGTGCTCCCAGTGCTGCTTTCTTGGTGGTATGAGTTTCCCCACTCTCTGCTCACTTCCCTTTCCTTTTTTCTCTTGTAAGATAAAAGGTGGTGCAGGCCAAACCCCAGGGAAATTCAGAGACGTGGGTAAGAGTGTTACATCCCACCCTAATCCTCTTTAACATAATCTAATCTTGCCTCATTAATCACAGGCAAAGATTAGGATTTACAACATATATGAAAATTACATCAATCACAAAATAGAGGACAACCACACAATACCAGGAATCATGGCTTAGCCAAATTGACACACATATTTTTGGGGAACACAATTCAATCCATGACAACCACTATGGAAAACGATATAGCCCTTCCTCAATAAGCTAGAAATTGAAATACCATATGATCCAGCAATCCCACTCCTAGGCATATATCCTAAAGAAATAAGAGCAATGACATGAACAGACATATGCACAACCATGTTCACTACAGCATTATTCACAGTAGCAAAAAGATGGAAACAACCTAAGTGTCCATCAACAGATGAGTGGATAAACAAAATGTGGTGCATATATACAATGGAATACTATGAAACAATAAAGAATAATGATGAGTCTGAAAAACATAACATGGATGAATCTGGAGGACATTATGTTGAGTGCAATAAGTCAATCACAAAAGGACAAACAGAATGGGAGAAAAACGTAGAACAAAACTCATATTCATAAAAAAGGCTAGACTTACTGGACTGATAGAGACTGGAGGAACCCCCGAGACTATCGCCTTAAGACACCCTTTTAACCTGGAACTGAAGCCACTCCCAGAAGTTACTTTTCAGCAAAACAATCGATTGGCCTACAAAATAATAACACCCGTGAGGAATGTGCTTCTTAGAATAATCAACTATATAAGACCAGACAGGCAACATTTGCCCAAAAGCAAAGATGAGAAGGCAAGGAGGGGCAGGGAAACTGGAGGGACAGAAACAGGGAAGGCAAGGTGGAAATGGGGAGAGTGCTGACACATTGCAGGGGTAGCAACCAATGTCATGGAACAAATTCTGTATAAATTTTTGAATGGGAAACTAATTTGCTGTGTAAACTTGCACTTAAAACACAATAAAAAATAAATTTAAAAAAGAACTAAAAAAAAAAAACCTAAGTCAATCAACAACAAAAAGACAATCAACCCAATTTAAAAAATGGGCAAACGACACGAATAGACACTTCACCAAAGAGGACATTCAAGTAGCTAATAAACACGTGAAAAGATGTTTGCAATCATTAATCATTAAGAGAGATGCAAATCAAAACTACGATGAGATATCAGCTCACCCCTGCTAAAATGGCAGTGATCAAAAAAACAGATACAACAAATGCTAGCAAAGATGTAGGGAGTTTGGAACTCTTATGCACTGCTTGTGGGACTGTAAAATGGTACAACTACTATGTAAAACGGTATGGTGCTTCCTCAAAAAATTAGAAAATAGAACTACCTTATGATCTAGCAATCCCACTCCTAGATATATACACTAGAGACCTAATAGAAGTGACTCGAACAGACATATGCACACCAATGTTCACGGCAGCACTATTTGCAACGTCAAAAAGATGAAAACAACCTAAGTGCCCATCAACAGATGAATGGATAAGCAAAATGTGATACATACGTACAATGGTACACTGTGCAACCATAAAGAATAATTACGAGTCCTTGAAACATCTTATCATGTGGATGAATCAGGGGGACATTATACTGAGTGAAATAAGTCAATCACAAAAGGACAAATATTGTATGACCCCACTTTTATAAAAAGACAAAAAATAGGTATATATGCAGAAACCAAAGTTCATTGGTGGTTACCAGGGATGGGTGAGTGGGGAGAGGGGGAATAACCCTTTAGATAGCAGACACTTGTCATTTTTGGTCTTGGGAAAGGTAACACCGAATGTGGGTGAAGTGTGCACAGACTGACCAAGGTAAAAGGTGTCACTAAAAAGTACACACACACACACAAAGGACGTTTTTGGTAAATGCTAGGACTTATATAAATTTGCAACAACCAAAAAAAAATATGCATGTATGTATGTATCCATATATACATATATGTGTGTATATGTGTGTGCATATATACATGTAGCTATATTCAGAATCGACTTGATGGCACTGGGTGGGTATATGTACACGTGTGTGTGCATACATGTATCTTCATATATATAATAAAGCACATGGGGACACAGTAATGGATATTTCTTAGACATAACAAAACACCTCATGGAATTGGTTTTCTGAGTTTGAAGGCTTAGGACCATAGTCCGATTGAACAACTTGGTCAACTGACATAATGTAGCTCACAAAGTTTATGTTTTGTCTTAGACTGGGCTCTCTAGAGAAGCAAAATCAGTAAAGTGTATAAATATATAGAGAGAAAGATTTATATCAAGGAAATGGCTCGCGCGGTTGTAGAGGCTGGAACATCCCAAGACTGTGGGTCAGGGTAGAGGCTTCTCCTGATTCACATAGCTGCAGGGGCTTGCAAACCCAAGATTGGCAGGTCAGAGAATAGGGCTTTTGCTCACAGGCTTTAAAGATAGATGAATCCCAAGATCTGCAGGCAAGACTGCAGGTATGCTGCTAGCTCAAGTCCCAAGAACTGGAGGTCAGACAAACAGGAGCCAGCTGAAGGATCCAGAATGAGCAAAAGCCCACAAGCCTTGCCAGAATATCCAATTATACTCAATGCAGACTACACACCCAAGGAAACTCCATTTCAATTGATTGGCAACTCACAGCAGATCCCATCGTGGAGGTGATCACATATCAAATCTCATCATGGAAGTGATCACAACATCATATGATTATCAAACCACTGAGAATCATGACCCAGCCAAGTTGACACACAACCTTAACCATCACGTGTCCTATATCCTAGTTTGGTGAGTTGCATCTGGGGTCTTAAAAGCTTGCAAGTGCTCAGCTAACGTACAACAATTGGCCTCTTCTCAGCCGGAGCAAAAGAGAAAGAAGGAAACGACAGACTATTGAAGAAACTAGTCTACTGGACTAACAGTCTACATGAACCAGAGTCCTCTACCCTGAGACCAGAAGAACTAGATGGTGCCTGGATACCGCTAAAGCACATTCTGATCAGGGCCACAATAGATGGATCCTGATAGAAGGGGAGAAAAATATGGAACAGAACTCAAGTTCTTAAGAAGTCCAGGCTTACTGGACTGGTTGAGACTAGAGGACTCCCTGAAACTATTACCCTGAAATACTCCAAAAACCTTGAACCAAAACTACCCCATGAAGTCACCTTTTAGTTAAATAACAGATTGGCTCAAAAACTAATGAATATTACCAGTGAGTACTGTGCACCTTTAAAAAATCATCTATATGAGACCAAACAGTCAACAATTACTCTAAAGCAAAGATGAAAGGGTAAAGGGACAGGGAAACCAGATTACAGAAGGGAATTAACGAGAATGTTGACAAATTGTGAAAAATATAACCAGTGTCTCTGAACAATTTGTGTACTAATTATTAAACGGCAACCTAATTTGCTATGTAAACTTTCACCAAAAACACAATAAAATATTATTAAAAAAAACTGAGTTAGATCAGGTCATTCCCTACTCAAAACATTCCATCGGTTTCTCAGAGTGAAAATTCAAGTCCTTACAATAATCTAAATGGTCATACGTAATCTGGTGTCTGATTATCTTTCTGGACCCATTACTAATAACTCTTGCTTTGACTCACTATGCTTTAGATATACTGACTTTGCTCATGACTCAGGGCCTTTGCACAGGCTATTTCCTCTGGTATATTCTTTTTCCAGACATTCATTTGATTTACTTCTTCTCCTTCTCCAAGTCCTTACTTAAATATCACCTTCTCACCAAGTCCTTCCCTTAACTCTTTTATTTGGAATCGCACCATCAACATTCCCTATACTGCTCCTTGATTTATTTTTCTCCATATGATGAGGGCACAGACTTGTGATCTGGCTTATTCACTGCTGTATTCTTAATAATGGGATAATGCTTGGCATGTATTTTCACACTCAGTAAATACTTGGTGAATGAATGAATAATTAATCGAGTGAATGAATGCAATAAGCATTGTTTTTGAATAGCAAGGTACTGACACTCTGCTCAAAACTAGGGAAATAGCGATTACTAATGAAGGTACAGTTTCTGCCTGAAGGACCTTACATTTTAATAAAGGCCACCAAAATGAAAAGATATTGTCACTATATGATAGTGTTTAATTTATACCATGACATCCAATGAAGTCCCTGGGTAGTGAAAATGGTTAACATGCTTGGCTGCTAACCAGAAGGTTGGAAGTTCAAGTCCACCAAAAGACACCTGAAAAGAAAGGCCTGGCCATCTACTTCTGAAATTTTAGCCATTAAAAACCCTATGGAGTACAGCTGTACTATGACACACATGGGGTCACCATGAGTCAGAATTGACTCAATGGCAGCTGATGATTGATGCAGTCCAGTGGAGCATCAACCCTATGGGGGTAGGGGAGGATTCAAGAAGCCTTCTGAAGGTGACATCTAAATTAAGTCTTGAAAGATGAGAGTTAGCCAGATGAAAAAAAGATACATGTTTAATGTATGAGAGCTGAAGCAGGAAGTCAGAGTGCCTCCTTGTTTGAACTCAGCTATGAACATGTACGTCAGGCAACTCAAATATTTTTGCCTCTCTGTGCATGTCTGCAAATGATCAGGAAAGCATAACAAGTGTTGGTTTTTGGATTAGATTACTCACTAATACTTTAGCTAGTAGGTGAATTCACAAATACTGAATCTGCAAAAAATGAAGACTGTGTATACAAGAGTATGCTTAAGAGACATCAAAGATAAATTTAGGACATCCAATATGCATTTAATAGGAGTTCCAGAAAGAGAGAACATAAAGAATAGAAGGGAACTTATCAAAAATTAAAATGTAAGAAAATTTCAAAGGGCCTACTTTTCATGATAAGCATAAATAATTTTCAAAAGACATTCTTGGGTGCTATTTCTTAAATGTCTAAAGTTAAATATAAAAGGAAAATATTAACAGCTTCCAGGGAAAAAATTAACTTAGCTACAAACAAATGAAATTCAGGCTGATATCCAACTGCTCGTCTACAACACTGGAACCAAAGACAAGTGATATCTTCAAAGGTCTGAGAAGGAATAATGTTAGGTCAAAAGTTTAATGTCCAGGAGGCGGGGCCGAGGTGGTGGAGCAGTCAGACGCTTCCAGTGAACCCTCTTACAACCAAACCCAGAACTTACAACAAAGACCCAAAAAAACACAAGTGAAACGATTATATTTATGACAAGCTAGGAACCCTGAACATCAAAGGAAAAGTTAGAAAATGGACTGAGCAGCAAGGGGAGGGAGAGACGGTTCAGAAGCAGAGAGGGGTTGCCGGACCTGAATCGCTGGGAACCCTCAGGCTGTGGTGGGCTGGGGGTAGCATTCGGCAGCAGTTTCCTCAGGGAGAAACAGTCAGCTGCACAGCCTACTCACACCTCTGGAACCAGAGAATAACAGCGCTCTCAGCAAAAGCTAAATACTTGTGTATATTTTACTGCATCCCCAGGCCCAGGCTGGCTTCAGTGTCTATAGATTTTCCTGGGCCTGAGATAGGTCCTGCTGCACACACTGAGCCATTCTCCCACTCTTGGAGAAAGAATAAATTCACAATTGGAGAAAAGATAATCTGCCAACTCCACTATCCTGGGGAGCTCAGGACAGAAGCGGCTCCTGTCCAGACATAAATGGTCCATGGAATTTGAATATCTCCCCCCCCCGCATGGACTTGTGTGGACCCATTTCAGGAGAATAGGCCCTTGTTGGCAGACTGCAACTGTTTCAGCTCTGCAGTGGAGAGGTGGGTGTTTGCTATTTGACACCACTTTGCCTATTAAACAGGGTCCTCACTTACCCACAACAGGGACCTAAGGACCGGTGGCTCCACTCAGGTCACCCAGCCATCTGTGACAGGGGTCCAAGGATAACTGGTACCTCCCAGTCCTTACAACCAAAAGCACTGGGTGCCCATGGTCCTACTGCAGAACACACCCACCTGTGTGCTCTAGGGAACAGGGACACGCTTTCCTCACATACACTTGGGGGATGGTTGTCTGCCCCCTGCCTTGTGCAGAGCGTGACCCCCTGCTGCAACCAGATACTGGTACCTACACTAATCACCCCTGCCCCTCTGAGACTGTAGGACAAATCCTGTACCACACACTTGATGATCAGCTACCTGGAAACTTGAGCTGAATTCATACAAGAAAAGTGAATGGACTCCTAGACTGATATACCTGATAACAGCTCTAGCCATCTGGGGACAGGACATCAGAGCTCCAAAGGTGAAAATAACCAAGCTAGCTCACTCAAGCAACCCATTTGGGCATATCAAAACAAAACAAAGCAAGAAGCTATGAAAGAGCAAGCAAACATAAACTAATACAATAATTCAAAGATGGCTCGAGACAGCAGTCAATATCAAGTCACATAAAGAAATACACCATGATCACCTCAAGAAGCTCTCAACACAAAGAATCAAGGGATAATCTAGATGAAGTTGGCTTCCTAAAATTACCAGGTGCAGAATACAAAAGATTAATAAACAGAACTCTTCAAGACATCAGGAAGGAGATCAGGCTATATGCAGAACAAGCCAAGAAACACACAGATAAGGCAGCTGAAGAAATTAAAAAGGTTATTCAAGAACATAAAAAATTTAATAGGCTGCAAGAATCCATAGAGAGACAGCAATCAGAAATTCAGAAGATTAACAATAAAATTACAGAATTAGACAACTCAGTAGAAAGTCAGAGCAGCAGAATTGAGCAAGTGGAAGGCAGAATTGGTGAGCTTGAAGATAAAGCATTTGGCACCAATATATTTGAAGAAAAATCAGATAAAAGAATTCTAAAAAATGAAGAAATCCTAAGAATGATGTGGAACCCTATCTAAAGAAATAATCTAAGAGTGATTGGAGTACCATAACAGGAAGCGTTAACAGAAAACGCATAGGGAATTGTTGAAGATTTGTTGGCAGAAAACTTTCCTGATATAGTGAAAGATGAGAAGATATCTATCCAAGATGACCGTCAAACTCTACATAAGGTAGATCTTAAAGGAAAGTCCCCAAGACATATTATAATCAAGCTTGCCAAAGAAAAGATAAGAGAGAATTTTAAGAGCAGTTAGAGATAAATGAAAAGTCACCTACAAAAGAGAGTCAATAACAATAAGCTCGGACTACTCCACAGAGACCATGAAGGCAATGGGATGACTTATATAAAGCACTGAAGGAAAAAAATTTCCAGCCAAGAATCGTATATCCACAAAACTGTCTCTTAAATATGAAGGCAAAATTAGGACATTTCCAGATAAACAGAAGTTTATGGAATTTGTAAAAAACAAACCAAAACTACAAGAAATACTAAAGGGAGTTCTCTGGTTAAAAAATCAATAATAATAGATATCAACTGAGGACTAGAACACAGGACAGAGCAATAAGATGTCAACCCAGATAGGGAAATCACAAACATAAATCAAGGTAAAGAAAATGCTCAAAACAGGGAAACAGCTATGTCATTATATAAAAGAAGAAAATATTAAAACAATAAAGAAGGATTAAGAAATGTAGCCATACATCTTTCATATGGAGAGGAAGACATGGCGATATAAAGAGATAAAACGTAGGTTTAAACATAGAAAACTACGGGTAAATATTAAGGTAAACACAAAGGAGACTAACAATCCTACTCAGCATAATAAAATACAAGACAAAAGTAGAGACTCAGCAGAAACAAAATCAACAACAATGAATAAGAGGAAAAGAAAATATATAAACTACTCAGCACAAAAAATTGAGTGGGAAAAAGAAACTCTCAACAACACACAAAAAAGACATCAAAATGACAGCACTAAACTCATATCTATCCATAATTACACTGAATGTAAATAAAATTAATCCACCAATAAAGAAACAGAGTGGCAGAATGGATTAAAAAAACACGATCCGTCTATATGCTGCACAGAAGAGACACACCTGAGACTTAGAGTCAAAAAAACTAAAACTCAAAGGATGGGAAAAAAATATATCAAGCAAAAAATCAAAAAAGACATGACTGGCAATATTAATTTCTGACAAAATAGACTTTAAAATTAAATCCACCACAAAGGATGAGGAAGGAAACTACACAATAATTAAAGGGACAATATACCAGGAGGATATAACCATATTAAATATTTATGCACCCAGTGACAGGGCTGCAAGATACATAAAACAAACTCTAACTGCATTGAAAAGTGAGGCAGACAGCTCTACAATTATACTAGGAGATTTCAACACACCACTTTTGGTAAAGGACAGAATATCCAGAAAGAAGCTCAATAAAGACATGAAAGATCTAAATGCCACAGTCAACCAAATTGACCTCATACACATATGCAGAAAACTCCACCCAACAGCAGCCAAGTATACTTTCTTTTCCAATGCACATAGAACATTCTCTAGAATAGACCACATATTAAGTCATAAAGCAAGCCTTAGAAGAATCCAAAACATGGAAATATTACAAAGCATCTTCTCTGACCATAAGGCCAGAAAAGTAGAATTCAATAACAGAAAAAGAAGGGAAAAGAAATCAAACACTTGGAAACTGAACAACACCCTTCTCAAAAACGACTATGTTATAGAAGACATTAAGGATGGAATAAAGAAATTCAGAACCCAATGAGAATGAAAACACTTCCTATCAGAACCTTTGAGACACAGCTAAAGCGGTGCTCAGAGGTCAACTTATATCAATAAATGCACACATACAAAAAGAAGAAAGGAACAAAATCAAAGAACTATCCCTACAACTTGAACAAATAGAAAGAGAGCAACAAAACAAACCCTCAGGCACCAGAAGACAACAAATAATAAAAATTAGAGCAGAATCAACTGAAATAGAGAACAGAATAACCATTGAAAGAGTCAAAACCAAAAGCTGGTTCTTTGAAAAAATTGATAAGCCATTGGCCAAACCGACAAAAGAAAAACAGGTGAGGAAGCAAATAACCTGAATAAGAAATGAGATGGGTGATATCACAACAGATCCAACTGAAATTAAAAGAATCATGTCAGATTACTATGAAAAATTGTACTCTAACAAATTTGCAAACCTAGAAGAAATGTATGAATTTCTAGAAACACGCTACCTACGTAAACTAACACAAACAGAGGTAGAACAACTAAATAAACCCATAACAAAAGAAGAGATTGAAAAGGTAATAAACCGCCTCCCCCCCAAAAAAAGCCCTGGCCCAAATGGCTTCACGGCAGTGATCTACCAAACTTTCAGAGAAGAGTTAATACCGCTACTACTAAAGGTGTTTCAGAGAATAAAAAAGGACAGAATATTCCCAAACTCATTTTATGGAGCCAGCATATTCCTAAAACCAAAACCAGGTAAAGATACCACAAAAAAGAAAATTACAGACTTATATTCCTCATGAATTTAGACGCAAAAATCCTCAACAAAATTCTAGTCAATAGAATTCAGCAACATGTCAAAAAAAAATAATTCACCATGACCAAGTGGAATTCCTACCAGGTAGGCAGGGATGGCTCAACATTAGAAAAACAATTAATGTAATCCATCATACAAATAAAACCAAAGATGCGAGCCCCATGATCTTATCAATTGATGCAGAAAAGTCATTTGAAAAAGTTCAACACCCATTCATGATAAAAAATCTCAGCAAAATAGGAATAGAAGGAAAATTCCTCAACAGAATAAAGGGCATTTATACAAAGCTAATAGCCAACATAGCCAACATCATCCTGAATGGAGAGAGTCTGAACGAATTCCCCTTGAAATCAGGAGCCAGACAAGGATGCCCTTTATCACCACTCTTATTCAACACTGTGCTGGAAGTCCTAGGCAGAGCAATTACGTTAGATAAAGAAATAAAGGGCATCCAGATTGGTAAGAAAGAAGTAAAACTATCTCTATTTGTAGATGACATGACCCTATACACAGAAAACCCTAAAGAATCCTCAAGAAATCTACTGAAACTAATAGAAGAGTTCAGCAGAGTATCAGGATACAAGATAAACATAGAAAATCAATAGGATTCCTCTACACCAACAAAAGGAACATCGAAGAGGAAATCACCAAATCAATATCATTTACAGTAGCCACCAAGAAGATAAAATACTTAGGAATAAATCTTACCAGAGATGTAAAAGACCTATACAAAGAAAACTACAAGGCACTACTGCAAGAAAACAAAAGAGGCCTACATAAGAGGAAAAACATACCTTGCTCTTGGATAGGAAGACTTAACATTGTAAAAATGTCTATTCTACCAAAAGCGATCCATAGATACGATGCAATTCCAATCCAAATTCCAACGACATTTTCTAATGAGATGGAGAAACAAATCACCAACTTCATATGGAAGGGAAAGAGGCCCCGGATAAATAAAGCATTACTGAAAAAGAAGAAGAAAGTGGGAGGCCTCACTCTACCGGATTTCAGAACCTATTATACAGCCACAGTCATCAAAACAGCCTGGTACTCATAGGCACAATAGACACAGAGACCAATGGAACAGAATTGAGAATCCAGGCATAAATCCATCCACATATGGGCAGTTGATATTTGACTAAGATCCAAAGTCATTTAAATGGGGAAAGAACAGTTTATTTAACAAATGGTGCTGGCATAACTGTATATCCATCCGCAAAAAAAATGAAACAAGACCCATACCTCACACCATGCAGAGAAACTAACTCAAAATGGATTAAAGACCTAAATATAAAATATAAAATGATAAAGATCATGAAAGAAAAAACAGGGACAACACTAGCAGCCCTAATACATGGCATAAACACTATACAAAACATTATTAACAATGCAGAAGAGAAACTAGATAACTGGGAGATCCTAAAAATCAAACACCTATGCTCATTCATCAAAGACTACACCAAAAGAGTAAAAAGATTACCTACAGACTGGGAAAAAGTTTTTAGTTATGACATTTCTGATCAGTGTCTGATCTCTAAAATCTACATGATACTGCAAAAACTCAACTACAGAAAGACAAATAACCCAATTAAAAAATGGGCAAAGGATATGAACAGGCACTTCACTAAAGAAGACATTCAGGTAGCTAACAGATACATGAGGAAATGCTCACGATTATTAGCCATTATAGAAATGCAAATCAAAACTACAATGAGATTCCATTTCACTCCAACAAGCCTGGCATTAATCCAAAACACACAAAATAATAAATGTTGGAGAGGTTGTGGAGAGACTGGAACACTTCTACACTGCTGGTGGGAATGTCAAATGGTACAACCACTTTGGAAATCGATTTGGCGCTTCTTTAAAAAGCTAGAAATAGAACTACCATAGGATCCACCAGGAAACCCTGGTGGCTTAGTGGTTAAGTGCTACAGCTGCAAACCAAAGGGTTGGCAGTTCGAATCTGCCAGGCGCTCCTTGAAAGCTCTATGGGGCAGCTCTACTCTGTCCTATAGGGTCACTATGAGTTGGAATCAACTAGACGGCACTGGGTTTTTTTGGGTTTAAGATCCAGCAATCCCATTCCTTGGAATATATCCTAGAGAAATAAGAGCCTTTACACGAACAGATACATGCACACCCATGTTCATTGCAGCACCGTTTACAATAGAAAAAGATGGAAGCAACCAAGGTGCCCATCAAGGGATGAATGGATAAAAAAATTATGATATTTATGGAATACTATGCATCAATAAAGAACAATGATGAATCCATGAAACATTTCATAACATGGAGGAATCTGGAAGGCATTATGCTGAGTGAAATTAGTCAGTTGCAAAAAGACAAATGTTGTATGAGACCGCTATTATAAGAACTCGAAAAATAGTTTAAACAGAGAAGAAAATATTCTTTGATGGTGAAGAGAGTGGGGATGGAGGGAGGGAGAGGGGTTTTCACTAATTAGATAGTAGATAAGAAGTATTTTATTTGAAGGGTAAGACAACACACAACACAGGAGAGGTCAGCACAACTGGACTAAATCAAAAGTAAACAAGTTTCCTGAATAAACTGAACACTTCGAAGGCCAGCATAGGGGGCGGAGGGATGGGGGTTTGGGGACTATGGTTTCAGGGCACATCTAAGTCAACTGGCATAATAAAATCTATTAAGAAAACATTCTGTATCCCACTTTGGAGAGTGGCATCCGGGGTCTTAGAAGCTAGCAAGCAGCCATCTAAGGTGCATCAATGGGTCTCAACCCACCTGGAGCAAAGGAGAATGAAGAACACCAAAGACACAAGGTAATTACGAGCCCAATAGACAGAATGGGCCAAATAAAACAGAGACTAGATCAGCCTGAGATCAGAAGAACTAGATGGAGCCTGGCTACAACTGATGACTGCCCTGACAGGGAACACAAAAGACAACTCCTGAGGGAGGAGGAGAGCTGTGGGATGCAGACCTTAAATTCTCATAAAAAGCCCAGACTTAATAGTCTAACTGAGACTAGAAGGACCCCAGAAGTCATGATCTCCAGACCTTCTGTTAGCCCAAGACAGGGACCATTCCCAAAGTCAACTCTTCAGACAGGTATTGGACTAGACTATGGGATAGAAAATGATACTGGTGAAGAGTGAGCTTCTTGGCTCAAGTAGACACATGAGACTATGTGGGCAGCTCCTGTCTGGATGGGAGATGAGAGGGCAGCGGGGATCTGAAGTTGGCGGATTGGAAACACGAAAATAGAGGAGGGAAAGAGTGTGCTGTCTCATTAGGGACAGAGCAACTAGGAGTATATAGCAAAAAAAAAAAAAGGTGTATATAAATTTTTGTATGAGAGACTGACCTGATTTGTGAACTTTCACTTAAAGCACAATACAAATTAAAAAAAAAATTTGTTGCCCACTGAAGCTATCTACTCTGTCGTATCGGGTAGCTATAAGTCAAAATCGACCCGACGGCAAGGGGTTTGGTTTTTCTGGTTTTGAAGCTATCAGTCAGGTGTGAGGGTAAAATAAAGAAAAATTTAGACAAATTTAGATAAAATAACCCAGTGCCGTCAAGTCGATTCCAACTCATAATTGAAAAATTTACAAGCTACATATCTCTTCTGGGAAAAAAAAACTCAAGTAAACCACTACCAGTTGCTGTTGAGTTGATTCTGACTCATGGCAACCCCATGTGTTTCAGAGTAGAATGTACTGCATATGGTTTTCAATGGCTTATTTTTCAGTAGTAGATCACTAGGCCTTTCTTCTGAGGCACCTCTGGGTAGACTCAAACCTCCAACCTTTTGGTTAGCAACCAAACGTGTTAACCGTTGCACCACCCAGGAACCCGTACTAATATGTACACCTACAAAAGTAAAAAACAATTTAAGAAAGAGTATGGAATTGCATATAATAGTAAAGATCAATCTAGCCAATAACACTTATGGTTGATTCTAAATGATTGTCGGTAATGCATCTGTGAAACTTAATGCAACCATTAAAAATGGATTTGTTGTTAAAAATTAAAAGTGTTCTGTAAGAAAAATTAATAACCAGCTGAAACAAAAATTCTAAATGACTTAATTAGAAGGTGAAAGGAGTGGAAGATATAGAGGGAGGTGAAGGAAAATGAAAGCATGCTGAAGGCTTTGCCTTATTTTTTAGAGTTTCTTTTTGTTGTAGTAAAAATATAACAAAACATTTGCCAATTCAATAATTTTACATATACAATTCAGTGACATTGATTATGTTCATCATGTTATACAGTTGTTACCACTATCCGTTTCCAAATGATTCCATCACCATTAACAGAATCTCAGTACCTCCTAAGCAATAACTCCCCTTTCCCCCTCCCTGCCAGCCCTGGTAACCACTAATAAGCTTTGGTCTCTGTACGAAAGACTTTGTCTTATTTGGAATGGGGAGGCTATAGATAGTGAGTCAAAACACAAACCCATTGCTGTCAAGTCAATTCCTACTCATAACGACCCTATCGAACAGAGTAGAAGAGCCCCATAGGGTTTCCAAGGCCGTAATCTTTATGGAAGCAGACTGCCACCTCTTTCTCTTGTGGAGTGGCCAGTGGGTTCCAATCTCCAACCTTTAGGTTAGCAGCCGAGCACTTAACCACAGCGCCACCAGGGCTTCTTATATATACTGAGTATCCCTCAATATTTCTAAAAGATATTTAAACTGCTGTATTATCATTTTAAGTGTAGTATGTAGAACTGTGCTGTCCAACATGGTAGCCGCTAGCCACATGTAGCCTTTTAAATTTATTTTTTATTGTACTTTTTAGATGAAGGTTTACAGAGCAAACTAGCTTCTCATTAAACAAGTAATATACATATTGTTTTGTGGCATTGGTTGCCAATCCCATGACACGTCAACACTCTCCCCTTCTCGACCTTAGGTTCCCCATTATCAGCTTCCCTTTCCCCTCCTGCCTTCTCGTCCTTGCCCCTGGGCTGGAGTGTCCATTTAGTCCCATTTTGTTTTATGGGCCTGTCTAATCTTTGGCTGACAGGTAAACCTCAGGAGAGACTTCATTACTGAGCTATAAGGGTGTCAGGGGGCCATACTCTCAAGGTTTCTCTAGCCTCTGTAAGACCAGTAAGTCTGGTCTTTTTTTGTGAGTTAGAATTTTGTTCTACATTCTTCTCCAGTGCTTCCAGGACCTTTTACTGTGATCCCTATCAGAGCAGTTGGTGGTGGTAGCCGGGCATCATGTAGTTGTGCTGAACTCAGTCTGGTGGAAGCTGTGGTAGTTGTGGTATGTTAGTCCTTTGGACTAATCTTTCCCTTATGTCTTTGGTTTTCTTCATTCAACCTTGCTCCAGATGGGGTGAGACCAGTGAAGTATCCTAGATGGCTGCTCACAAGCTTTTAAGACCCCAGACACTACTCACCCAAGTAGAATGTAAAACATTTTCTTTATAAACTGTTATGCCAGTTAAGCTAGATGTCCCCCTAGACCATGATCCCTCGCCATTGGCCCAGTAATTTGGTCCCTCGGGGAGTTTGGATGTGTCTATGGAGCTTCCATGACCTTGCCTTGGACAAGTTCTGCTGGCTTCCCCAGTACCGTGTACTGTCTAACCCTTCACCAAAGTTACCACTTATTTGTTGTCTAGTGTTTTTCCCTCCACACCTCTCCAGCATTTTAAATTTAAATCAAATAAAATTATTGACAACAGCAACTCAAAAGATTAGATAGGAGGCTTAGGGGGCAATGAGTTTATGTTAATGGTGGGGGGAGCAACTCAGAAAAGGAGGGTGAAAATGTTTGCACAACTCAAAGAATATAATCAATGTCACTTAATTGTGCACGGAGAAACTGCTGAATTGGTATATGTTTTGCTGTGTATATTCTCAATTACAAAATAAATAAAATTAAAATAAAAAATAGATTCCATCCAGCTTTTAACATTTCCTCAAGAAAAAAAATCAATTAAAATTAAGTAAAATTTAAAATTCAATTCTTTCACACTACCTTTCAAATGCTCAATAGCCATATATGTGGCTACTATCTATCAAATTAGACATAGAACATTTCCATCATAACATAAAGTTCTACTGAATAGTGCTGCTCCAGAATCTGAGAACAGAATGTGAAATTTCTGAAGCACCAGAAGGAAAAAAGAAAACAAAAATAATCTAATAAATTCAGGAAACGACAGGGAAGGGAAAGAAAAAATGAAAAGAAATAAGGAATTATAGTAAATAGAAAGCACAAAATAAGATGACTAAATAAGTCCAAATGTTTTTAAATAAGTCCAAATGTATCAGCAATCATAATAAAAGTGAAGAGTTTAAATTCCTCTGTTAAAATAGAAAAACTCAAATGAGGAGTTGAAAATCCAGCTATATTTTGGGTTGTATGCTATCTTAAGGCTTATGGAATGAGTCGCTTATATGGGGTTTTGAATGATACTTAACATAGTCGGATCTTGGGCCCCTTGTGGAACCCTGGGTCCCATCTATGGGTACCAGATTCCTCATCGTTCTTGCCTATCCTGCTCAAATGTTACCTTATCACAGAAGCCTGCTTTCATACCCTATCTAAAATTGCACCTGTCCTCCACCCCTACCATCCTTGTCATTCTCTACCCCTTTATCTGCTCTATTTTCTCTCCGTACTAATTCTTACCATGCTAAATGTATTTGTTTATTTATTTATTGTCTGTCTCCTCCAACCAGAATGTAAGTTCCATGAGATTGTCTTCATTTTGTTCACTGCTATATCCTCAGCACTTAAAATAGGGCCTGACACATAGTAAGTCCTTGGTAAATATTTCTTGAACGAATGAATGAATCCTAGTGGTAATTTACACCTTGCTCATATATTGACATAATGAGTAATCGTAAAATACATTCAATATGGAGGATGTGAACCCAATTACTAGCTCGACTTAACAAATCTACGTGGAATGTTGAATCCAACAAATAGAGACTACTTATTTTTTTTCAAGTAATGGAGCAGTTACTAGAACAGACCAATGTGTTATGGGTCAAAGAAAATCTCAATAAATTCTAAAAGATCAATTCATATAGGTCCATTCTCTCACAACATGCAATAAAATTAGACATTAACAACAAAGGAATTGCCAAATAAGGACCTATGCACTTAGAAACTGTAATTTTTTAAAATACTTTCTGTTAAGTATCACGAGTTAAGAGAAAAAATGCATAATAAAAGCCATTATAGCTCAAAACCTATAGGACGCACATTTCCACTCTCTCTAACTTTTCTTCCTCTCTGAGAAAAATCATAATTGTGAATTTGGTAAAAATTCTTTCAGTCTCTCATCAAAATTTTAATAAAGACAAGAGGGATTAGAACAAATTAATAAAACCACATTAAAGAAAACAGCCATTGAATGCATTCTTTATATATTCTGACTACTAATCCTTTTTTCCTTGTACATACTTGCAAATAACCTCTTCGGTTCAAATTACAAAAATTGATTGAAGATGAGGCAGAACACCCGAGTATTCCAATGACCATAGAAAAATTTGGAAAAGTTACTGCCTCTAAAACAAAGACACCAGACAAAGACGATTTTTATCAAAGCCTCAAGTGCAGTTGCTTAAACAGTCTGGAAAGAAAAATACTGAAAGTTTCACATCTCATTCCATAAGCCTAGCGTAACGCTGACATTAAAGCTGGATAAGGTAAACACACACATGCATTATATACCAATTTTATTGAAGAATATAGATAACATTAGCAAATACATTCCAGGATTAATCCATTTTGACCAAAAGCGTTTATCCTGAGAAAACAATAGTCTAATTTCCCACCTAAACAGATTAAATGAGAAAAAAATCTTATGTTAGCATTAAAAGACACCAAAAAACATGTATTAAAATTTAACACTCAGTTCTGCTAAACCACTTACCAAACAAATACTAAAAATAAACATCCTTAACTAGAAAAAAGAATTTTTATAAGACAACAATAGCAAGCATTACCCTTAATGGTGAAATGTGGATGGTGAAATGAAATAAGGATTCCTGTTAAAGTCATGGAAACCCTGGTGGTGTAGTAGTTAAGTGCTGTGGCTGCTAACCAAAAGGTGGGCAGTTCAAATCCACCAGGTGCTCCTTGGAAACTCTATGGGGCAGTTCTACTCTGTCCTATAAGGTTGCTATGAGTCGGAATCGACTCAGCAGCGACGGGTTTGGTTTTTTTTTTTAAATTAATGTCAGGATTACAAAAAGATGATCACTATGACTGCTAGTATTATTCATTTTGCCCTAGAGGACATAGCCAATTCAATAAGAAAAAAAAAAAAACAGTGATATGATTATTTGCCTAGAAACTCCAAAGCAAACCTAGTTAGACAGTTGAGTAAGGTAGTCAGGTACAAGATAAATATTTTAAAAAGTTAAAACCACTTTCCTATATGTCAACTATAACCAAAAAGAAACTATAATTACAAAATACTTTTTTGACAGTGGAAGCAAACCTATTTAAAACCCTAAGAATAATTTTAACAAGAAACAGACAAGATCTATATTAAAGAAAGTATGAAACTTCATCAAAGAAAATCTGAATAAGTGTACAGATATATCATGTTGCTGGATGTGACGATCCAATGTTGTAAGTAGTTTGGCTCTCCCCAACATAATTATAAAATGTGCAATAAACGTTTTGTAATTGTATATTTTCCATCTAAAATGCCAATTCTTTAAACGTCCTTCACCACCCTATCAAAAAGTATCTTTAACACACTACCCTTTCTTTGTTCCATTTTTCTTTATACATAAATAATATAAAGCACTAACTGGATATTACATATTTATTGGTTTTCTATTTTATTTGACATCTCCCCTTATTAAAAGTAAGCTTCATGAGAACACATTCTTTTTATTATGCACTACTATATCCCCAGCCGCTAAAAGAGGGCCTGGAACAAAGTAAATGCTCAATAAATATTTGTTGAATGAATGAATGAAGTGCAAACATATTACTTTCATGTAATTCAGCTATATTTACAAAGTGTTGAGTAGGAAAAATCTTGAGGTGATCTGCTCCAAGGAAGAGATAATATATGTTTGTAATTTGCATATCACTAATAAAAGGCACTTGAAATTATGTGATATCCTTCTATTCCCTCAAGTATTTACACTTTCATTCTTCAGTATCATAAAATTTTTCTTGGTGGTATCCAACTTAATACAATTTTACTCTACATGGGTAAAGACGATAATGACTTACTTTCAGATTTTCCCAGGATGAATGAATTACTCAATACATATTGGCAAATCTGTGTAGCCTGCAATCGATTTATTAAGTAATTTTCTTAACTTAGTAAATGGAAAATTATTGATTCATAACTCCTTTATTTCTCAAATCCCATAGCTTCTCCTAATTCTACATTACCTAATTGTCAAGTTCTCTATTCTAAATAGCCCATAGGCATTCTTCATCATGGTGTTCAAGGCAAGAGGAAGGTAAAACTTCATGCTGCCCTTTGTATCAAGAAAACCCTTATTTTCCCAGTAGGAATGCATGGGAGAACCTGTTTACTGGTCAGTAATTATTTCTAGGTTCTGCATGCCCCCAAATAGGGCTTGGCACCTCTTTTAAGATACTTCAGTCAAATGACTTTTTATCTTCATGTAAGGGTCATTTCTAGTTTTTCCTATGCTGTAATGGGAGATCTTTGAAGCTCTTGCCTAATTGCCTAAGTAGATAGTCCTTTAAATCAGAGTGGAAAGAAAGGAGTAGAAAACTATATATATTAGGAAAGTTAAATATAGCAGAGCCTGCCCTGTAAGAAGAAAAATCATCAATGAGAAATCCATACATGGGCATCACTTGTTCTGTACCCCTGGCTGGGATTAAATCTTTACTCTACCTTGTGCTTCAGGAGACTAACACACCAGTATACTCCATAACCCATCCATTTCCTTAGCAGGCTTTGACAGCTTGAGAGCATACCTTTCTATCAGATGCATTCAGAATCCTCAGTTTCACTCACACTTGTCACCTACTCAAAGCCCTTCTGAAATGCAGTCTCCACCTTTTCTCCTTACCTAAATCCTACCCGCCCTTCTAAGTACAGATCAAGCCTCAACTCCTTGAGCCTTCCCCTGATCTGACCTCCAGGGATCATTCTCTTCTCTGAATTCCCAAATCACTTCTCAGGGGCAATGCACAGTGAGCAAGTCACTGTGAGGAACACAAATATAACACATTGTCTCTGCCCCTCGCCTCATGCTCACCCTGCTCAAGGAGTTTCCTACCTACTTGGAAAAACAAAACAAAAATATACCACAGGAGAAAAAAAGTCACAAGTAATTAAGTAATGGAGTCCCTGGGTGGTGCAAAGGGTTAAGCACTTGACTACTAACCTAAAGGTTAGCGATTCAAACCCATACAGTGGTACCTCAGAAGAAAGTCCTGGTGATCTGCTTCTGAAAACCCTATGGAGCACAGTTCTACTCTGCAAAACCTGTAAATTAATTGCATGATAATTTAGAGAAGGGGAAAATCACTAAAGCTTGAAGTAGTTTGGAAATGATTTGCCAAGAAGATACTTGATCTAGGTCTAAGGGAATGAATAGGATTTCTAAATCTATAGGTGGAGAAGAGAGCTCTATAGGACATAAGTAAATGAAGATAGAAAAAAGAAGATAAGTTCCAGAAATAGGAAGTAGGAAAAACTCTGTACTGTGTCCTTTAATGTGCCTGGTCCTGTGCCTTGCCATAGTAGGTGCTCAGAAATAATCATTGGTTGATTGAGTGAACCAAGAAAGATAATAATATTTTTGGCCAGGTAATCTTCCATTCAGTCAACACATGAGCAGAAGATAGCTTTGTTTTAAGGAAGTATAAGAGCAGTACATTCCCACGTAGTATGAAATATTAGCTTGCTACCATCTTACTAAGAGGCAGTATTAATAATATAAACTAAGACGAGCTCATCTTTAAAAATGAGTTGAAATTAATAGTAGAAATATAAATATGATCTCAATCAATAGCATTGCTAATAAATGTTCTTCATGTATATTTAGTGGTCCAAAATGTCAATATTTAAGTCGAATATCTACAAAAAAAAGTGCAATCGATTTTAGCATACTGTACCCTACCCGCTGCCATCAAGTCGATTCCAACTCATAGCGACCCTATAGGACAGAGTGGAACTGCCCCATAGAGTTTCCAAGGAGTGCCTGGTGGATTCGAACTGCCAGCCTTTGGTTAGCAGCTGTAGCACTTAACCACTACACCACCAGGATTTCAGATTTTAGCATAGTTCCTTTTATTTAAAATGTTGACTTTTTTATTTGAAAGTGCCTCTTTTGAGAGAATGCTTCATAGTGTTTTATACAATTAAGGAATTATGTACTCAGTTGACCATTGGACATATTGTTCCTTTGAGAGCAATAAATGGTTACAAGAACAAAATATCTAGTTCTTGTTCCCAGAACCACCATCCCACAATTGCTTGAGGCATGCTCACAATGTCCTTGAATAAAGGCTTTTCTCCTGCTGAAATTTAGTACAAAACGTGTCAGCAGAGTCAGGGTGACTGCTGTGGACTTGTGGGACCTCTCTCTTCATGCTTTGCTTTCAACAATGATGTAATCATGTAACAGTGTGTTTTTCTTCTGAGTATCAGAAACCTGTTTCAAGTTTGAAAAACTTAACTGTTCAGTTGCTTAATTTCATTTATCAAACAGGCTGGTTTGTGTTGTGAGAGTGTGTATGCATATGTGTCACGTATACATGAGCTGAGAGGGTTATTTACAGACTGTAAAAACACAGGCTTCAAAACAAAAAACCAAATCTCAGGAAACATAAACCAATGTGTGCAAACCATGACTGCATGTGGGGAAGATTTCACATTTTCCTCTACTTCAGCCACTTTTGAAATGATCAGCTTCTTTACACCATGAGTAATCTTTTATCGATCATGAATTAGGCCTTTATACAATAACAGAGAAATTAATAAGAAAGTTCAATGCTAAATCAAAGAGATGGGAGAATTATTTCTCAGTAAGAAAGAGAAAAGCTATTTTCATACAGTTAAGCAAATGAACTGAAGTGTATTGTTGAGTTAAACAGAGATTTAGTTAATTTGCACAAAGGTACCCGGAAGATAAAGAGTTTTTAGTAGAGATGTTACCCTTAAAGAATACTCATGAGGGAAAAAAATGCAAATGAAATCAAATTGGAAGAGGAAAACTAATAAGTATAATTACTACAATAGACCAGCTAATATTGGTCTCAAAACTCAGTTATGAGAAGTATGTGAAAGCTGAACATGCCTTAATTAGTAAGAATGAACACAGTCATTTTCTTCCCCTACTTGTACTACAGAAAAGCATGCTCAAAATGGTACAGAAATAACAAAAGCACTGGAAGCAAAGCTGACAAATACCCCCTCCTCATATCTGACCATCCTCAAACACACCATGCTCTGAATTCAAAGTAGGCATAAAACATGAAAACCCTTCTAGATCTTGCTCTAGACACATCTCTCTTTTTACCTCTTTATTGCACAGGCCAATGCTCCCCAGAAGGGTAGAATTTGCTAGTTCTCTGAAAAGGTAATGGGAAGAGTGCATAGGTAACAACTTTGCTTTGGCGGGCAACTGCCACCTATATGACTTGTTCATGTCATCTATTTCTTCAATTGTAGAATGAGGATCAGTTTTTAATTGAAGACATAATTCTAGCCTTTTGAGAACTTTTTTATTCCTTTAAATTTTTGGAGTGAAGGTATCCAGCTTTCAAAAGGAGCCATAACCCTTTATTGCCCTCCAACTCAATTCATATCACAAGGCCAAGAAAGAGTACAAGTACCTGCTCATAGCATATAGCCCCAGCATATTTCCTCACAAATTCCCAAATTCCGTGGAAACCAGGCCAAAAGGACCAGAAAAAAAAAAACTGAAGGGAGTGTATTTTAAAACAATCTAAAAAACAAGATCATTTTCTTGTACAATTTACCAACCCTTTGATCACTTGTGCTGATGGGAGAGATGAGGGGAGGGTCGGAGAGTGAGGAAAAGGCTACCTCCAAACTTCCAAGGTGGAAAGTGACAGTGGAAGAGGGTGATCTTATTCAAATTATTTTAAAATATCCATAGGGAAAACATATAAACTTACCACAGACTTTTACAAAGCATCAGGCATTAGGTATCTCACCATGTCACCAGCCTCAAATTCACATTCTGAAAACCTGAATGTAAGTAAGAGTGCTTAACAATACCTGAAGATGTGGGGACAGAATCCTACTGAAGAGTAAAAAATCAAACCTGTCAAGAAAAAAATATTTTTTTCTGTGTCCTAAACAATTTCCCCAAAAGATACAGAACAGCTAACACAGTATCCTTAAAAGAGAAATGAGAATATAAAGGGTAACAGCTCTAAAAGGAATTTGTAAATTTCATGCCAAGATTTTTCATCACTGCATTGATGATGTGCGGAAAACAAAAATGGATAAACGAAAAGTTATCTACAAAGGAGAGTCAATACGCCTAAGCTCTGATTACTCAGCAGAAACCATCCAGGCAAGAAGGCAATGCAATGACATACATAAAGCCTTGAAGGAAAAAATTGCCAGCCAAGAATTATATATCCAGGAAAACGTCTCTCAAATATGATGGCAAAATAAGGACATTTCCAGACAAACAGAAGTTTAGGGAATTTGAAAAACCAAATTACAAGAAACACTAAAGGGAGTCCTCTGGTTAGAAAGTCAATAACATCAGATAACAGCCCAAAACTAGACCACAGAACAGGGCAAACAGATATCAACCAAAATAGGGAACTCACAAAAATAAATCAAAGCTAAAACACTCAAAACAGGGAACCAGAGATGTCATTATGTAAAACACGACAACCTGAAAACAAAAAAGAAGGACTAAAAAATGTAGTCATAGATCTTTCATATGGAGAGGAAGTCAAAGGGATATAAAGAAATAAAAGATTGGTTTAAACGTAGAAAAATAGGGAAAATATTGAGGTAACCACAAAGGAAACTAACAACCCTACACATCAAAATAAAAAACAAGGAGGCGGAGCCAAGATGGCAGAATAGACAGACGCTTCCATCGAGCCCTCTTTGCAACAAAGACCCAAAAAAACAAGTGAAATGAGTGTATTTGTGACAAGCCGGGAGCCCTGAGCATCAAGGCAAGCTTAGACAAAAACAAAGAGAGATTAAAAAAAGAAAAAGCCCAACACAGGGTAATGGTGATGTTATTATATAAAAGAAGAAAACATTAAATAATAAAGAGGGGCTAAGAAATGTAATCATACACCTTCCATATGGAGAGGAAGATATGGCGATACAAAAAAATAAAAGTTATAAATTTAGAAAAATAGGGGTAAATAATAAGGTAACCACAAAGGAGAAAAACTATCCTACTCAACAAAATAAAATACAAGGGAAAAATACAGACGAAGCAGAAACAAAATCAACAACAACAAATATGACGAAATGTCAATATATAAAGAAAATCTACTCAGCACATAAAATCAAGCAGGAAAAAGAAGCTGTCAACACACAAAAAAAGACATCAAAATGATGGCACTAAATTCATACCTATCCATAATTGCCCTGAATGTAAATGGACTAAATGCACGAATAAAGAGAGAGAGAGTGGCAGAATGGATTAAAAAACAATATCTATCTATATGCTGCCGACAAGAGACACACCTTAGACTTAGAGACACAAACAAACAAAAAGTCAAAGGATGGGAAAAAATATATCAAGCACACAACAATAAAAAAAAGAGCAGGAGTGGCAATATTAATTTCTGACAAAATAGACTTTCAAGTGAAATCCATCAGAAAGGATAAGGAAGGACACTATATAATGATTAAAGAAACAATACACCAAGAAAATATAACCATATTAAATATTTATGTACCCAATGACAGGGCTCCAAGATACATAAAACAAACTCTATCAGCACTGAAAAGTAGGATAGACAGCTCCACAATAATAGTAGGAGACTTCAACACACCACGTTCGGTGAAGGACAGGACATCCAGAAAGAAGCTCAATAAAGACACTGATGATCTAAATGTCACAATCAACCAACTTGACCTCATAAACATACACAGAACACTCCACCCAACAGCAACCAAGTATACTTTCTTTTCTGGTGCACATTCTCTAGAATAGATCACATATTGGGTCATAAAGCAAGCCTTAGCAGAATCTAAAATACTGAAATATTACAAAGCATCTTCTCTGACCATAAGGCCATAAAAGTGGAAATCAATAACAGAAAAAGCAGGGAAAAGAAATCAAACACTTGGAAACTGAACAATACCATGTTCAAAAAAGATTGGATTATAGAAGACGTTAAGGATGGAATAAAGAAATTCATACAATCAAATGAGAACGAAAACATCTCCTATCAGAACCTTTGGGACACAGATAAAGCGGTGCTCAGAGGCCAGTTTATATCAATAAATGCACACATCCAAAAAAAGAAAGGGCCAAAATCAAAGAACTATCCTTACAACTTGAAAAAATAGAAAGAGAGAAACAAAAGAAACACACAAGCACCAAAAAAAAAAACAAATAATAAAAATTAGAGCTGAACAAAATGAAATAGAAAACAACAACAAAAAAGAACAATTGAAAGAATTAACAAGACCAAAAGCTGGTTTTTTGAAAAACTCAACAAAATTGATAAACCATTGGCCAAACTGACAAAAGAAAGACAAAAGAAAAACAGGAGAGGAAGCAAATAACCCAAATAAGAAATGAGATGGGCGATATTACAACAGACCCAACTGAAATTAAAAGAATCATATCGGATTACTATGAAAAACTATACTCAAACAAATTTGAAAGCCTAGAAGAAATGGATGAACTCTTAGAAACACACTACTTACGTAAGCTAACACAAACAGAGGTAGAACAACTAAGTAGACCCATAAAGAAAGAAGAGATTGAAAAGGTCATCAAAAAACTCCCAACAAAAAAAAGCCCTGGTCCGGACGGCTTCACTGCAGAGTTCTACCAAACTTTCAGAGAAGAGTTAACACCACTGCTACTAAAGGTATTTCAGAGCATAGAAAAGGATGGAATACTACCAAACTCATTCTATGAAGCCACCATATCCCTGATACCAAAACCAGAAAAAGACACCACAAGAAAAGAAAATTATAGACCTATATCCCTCATGAATGTAGATGCAAAAATCCTCAACAAAATTCTAGCCAATAGAATTCAACAACATATCAAAAAAATAATTCACCATGACCAAGTGGGATTCATACCAGGCATGCAGGGATGGTTCAACATTAGAAAAACAATTAATGTAAACCACCACATAAATTAAACAAAAGACAAGAATCACATGATATTATGAATTGATGCAGAAAAGGCATTTGACAAAGTTAAACACTCATTCATGATAAAAACTCTCAGCAAAATAGGAATAGAAGGAAAATTCCTCAATATGATAAAGGGCATTTATACAAAGCCAACAGCCAACATCATCCTAAATGGAGAGAGCCTGAAAACATTCCCATTGAGATCAGGAACCAGACAAGGATGCCGTTTATCACCACTCTTATTCAACATTGTGCTGGAAGTCCTAGCCAGAGCAATTAGGCTGGATAAAGAAATAAAGGGCATCCAGATTGGCAAGGAAGAAGTAAAAGTATCTCTATTTGAAGATGACATGATCTTATACACAGAAAACCCTAAGGAATCCTCCAGAAAACTACTGAAACTAATAGAAGAGTCCAGCAAAGTATCAGGATACAAGATGAACATACAAAAATCAGTTGGATTCCTCTAAACAGACAAAAAGAACATCGAAGAGGAAATCATCAAATCAATGCCATTTACAGGAGCCCCCAAGAAGATAAAATACTTAGGAATAAATCTTACCAGAGATGTAAAAGACTTATACAGAGAAAACTACAGTACGCTTCTGCAAGAAACCAAAAGAGACTTGCATAAGTGGAAGAACATACCTTACTCATGGATAGGAAGACTTAACATAGTAAAAATGTCTCTTCTACCAAAAGCGATCTATACATTTAATGCAATTCTGATCCAAATCCCAAGGACATTCTTCAATGAGATGGAGAAACAAATCACCAATTTCATATGGAAGGGAAAGAGGTCCCGGATAAATAAGGCATTACTGAAAAAGAAGAACAAAGTGGGAGGCCTTACTTTACCTGATTTTAGAACCTATTATACCGCCACAGTAGTCAAAACAGCCTGGTATGGTACAACAACAGATACATGGACCAGTGGAACAGAATTGAGAATCCAGACATAAATCCATCCACATATGAGCAGTTGATATTTGACAAAGGTCCTGAAACAGTTAAATGGGGGAAAAAACAGTATTTTTAACAAATGGTGCTGGCATAACTGGATATCCATCTGCAAAAAAATGAAACAAGACCCATACCTCACTCCATGCACAAAAACTAACTCAAAATGGATCAAAGACCTAAATATAAAATCTAAAATGATAAAGATCATGGAAGAAGAAATAGGGACAACGTTAGGAGCCCTAATACATGGCATAAACAGTATAGAAAACATTATAAAGAATGAAGAAGAAAAACTAGATAACTGGAGCTCCTAAAAATCAAACAATTATGCTCAGCCAAAGACTTCACCAAAAGAGTAAAAAGACTACCTACAGACTGGGAAAAAGTTTTTAGCTATGACATTTCTGATCAGTGCCTGATCTCTAAAATCTACATGATACTGCAAAAACTCACCTTGAAAAAGACAAATAACCCAATTAGAAAATGGGCAGAAGATATGAATAGACACTTCACCAAAGAAGACATTCAGGTAGCTAACAGATATATGAGGAAATGTTCACGATCATTAGCCACTACAGAAATGCAGATCAAAACTACAATGAGATTTCATCTCACTCCGACAAGGCTGGCATTAATCCAAAAAACACAAAATAATAAATGTTGGAGAGGCTGTGGAGAGATTGGAACACTTCTACACTGCTGGTGGGAATGCCAAATGGTACAACCACTTTGGAAATCAATTTGGCACTTCCTTAAAAAGTTAGAAATAGAACTACCATATGATCCAGCAATCCCTCTCCTTGGAATATATCCTAGAGAAATAAGGGCCTTTACACGAACGGATATATGCACACCCATGTTTATTGTAGCACTGTTTACTATAGCAAAAACATGGAAGCAACCAAGATGCCCATCAATGGATGAATGGATAAATAAATTATGGTATATTCACACAATGGAATACTACGCATCGATAAAGAACTGTGAGGAATCTGTGAAATATTTCATAACATGGAGAGACCTGGAAGGCGTTATGCTGAGTGAAATTAGTCAGTTGCAAAAGGACAAGTATTGTATAAGACCACTATTAAAAGAACTTGAGAAATAGTTTAAACTGAGAAGAAAACATTCTTTTGTGGTTACGAGATGGGGGAGGGAGGGAGGGAGGGAAAGGAGTTTTCACTAATTACATAGTAGATAAGAACTACTTTAGGTGAGGGAAAGACAGCACACAGTACAGGGGAGGTCAGCACAATTGGACTAAACCAAAACCAAAAAAATGTTTCATTAGGGGGAGAGTAATTGGGAGTGTGTAGAAGGTGTATATGGGGTTTTGTGTGAGAGACTGACTTGATTTGTAAACTTTCACTTAAAGCAGAATAAAAGTCATTGAAGAAATAAAAAACAAGAAAAATATAAAGACTCAGCAAATTCAAAAGCAACAATAATGAAAAAGCGGAAAAGAAAATACATAAACAAAAACAGCTCAGCACATAAAATTAAGTGGACCAAGGAAACTGTCAACAACACACAAAAAAAGTCATCAAAATGACAGCACTAAACTCATCAATAATTACACTGAATGTAAGTGGACTAAATGGACCGATAAAGAGACAGAGAGTGGCAGAATGGATAAAGAAACAACACCATCCATCTATATGCTGCCTACAAGAGAAAGAACTTAGACTTAAAGACACAAAAAAACTAAAACTCAAAGGAAGGGAAAAACTATACCAAGCAAACAGCAATCAAAACAGAGGAAGGGTGTTAATATTATTCTCTGACAAAATAGGTTTTAAAGTAAAATCCACCACAAAGGATAAGGAAGGACACTATATAATGTTAAAATGAGCAATATACCAGGAGGACATTACCACAATAAATACTTACACACTCAAAGACAGGGCTCCGAAATACATAAAACAAACTCTAACAGCATTGAAAAGAGAGATAGACAGTGTGACAATAATAGTAGGAGATTTCAACTCACCACTTTTGGTAAAGGACAGAACATCCAGGAAGAAGCTCAATAAAGACACAGAACATCTAAATGCCACAATCAACCAACTTGACCTCATAGATATATGCAGAACACTCCACCCAAAAGCAGCCAAGTATACTTTCTTTTCCAATGCACTTGGAACATTCCCCAGAATAGACCACATATTAGACCATAAAGCAAGCCTTAACAGAAACCGAAACATTGAAATATTACAAAGCATCTTTTGTGACCATAAAGTTGTAAAACCAGAAGTTAATGACAGAAAAAGCAAGGAAAAAAATCAGACTCATGGAAACTGAACAACACTTGCTAAAAAAACTATTCAGTTATAGAAGAAATTAAGGACATAATAAAGAAGTTCATAGACTTAATGAGAATGAAAACACATCCTTCCAGAACCTTTGGGACACAGCAAAAGCAGTGCTCAGAGGCCAACTTATAGCAATAAATACACACATCCAAAAAGAAGAAAGGACCAAAATCAAAGCATTAACCCTACAACTCGAACAAATAGAAAGAGAACAGCAAAAGAAGCTCTCGGTCACCAGAAGAAAGCAAATAAAAAAATTAGATCTGAATTAAATGAAATAGAGAATAGAAAAACAATTGCAAGAGTTAACAAGACAAAAAGCTGGTTCTTTGAAAAGATCAACAAAATCGATAAACCATTCACCAAACTGACAGGAGAAAAACAGGAGAGGAAGCAAATAACTCGAATAAGAAATGAGATAGGTGATAGCACAACAGACCAAAATGAAATTAAAAGCATCATAACAGAATACTATGAAAATGGCACTCTAACTAATTTGAAAACCTACAGGAAACAGACAAATTTCTAGAAATACGCTACCTATCTAAACTAACACAAACAGAGGTAGAACAACTAAATAAACCTATAACAAAAGAAGAGATTGAAAGGGAAATTAAAAAAGCTGCCAACAAATAAAAAAGCCCTGGATCCAATGGATGCACTGGAGAATTCTACCAAACATTCAGGGAAGAGTTAACAGCATTACTACTAAAGGTATTTCAGAGCATAGAAAAGGATGGAATACTCCCAAACTCATTCTACGAAGCCAGCATAACCCTGATACCAAAACCAGGTAAACACACAACAAAACAAGAAAATTACAGACCAATATCCCTCATGAACTTAGATGCAAAAATCCTCAACAAAATTCTAGCCAGTAGAATTCAACAACATATCCAAAAAATAATTCACCATGACCAAGTGGGATTCATAACAGGTATGCAGGGATAGTACAACTTTAGAAAAACAATCAATGTAATCCATCACATAAATAAAACACAAGACAAGAACCACATGATCTTATCAATAGATGCAGAAAAGGCATTTGACAAAATCCAACACCCATTCATGATAAAAACTCTCAGTAAAATAGGAATAGAAGGAAATTCCTCAACATAATAAAGGGCATTTATACAAAGCCAACAACCAACATCACCCTAAATGGAGAGTCTGAAAGCATTCCCCTTGAGAACGGGAACCAGACAAAGATGTCCTTTATCACCACTCTTATTCAACATTGTGCTGGAGGTCCTAGGCAGAGCAATTAGGTTAGATAAAGAAATAAAGGGCATCCAGGTTCGTAAGGAAGAAGTAAAAGCATCTCTATCTGCAGGCGAGATGATCTTATACACAGAAAACCCCAAAGAATTCACAAGAATACTACTGGAACTAATAGAAGAGTTCAGCAGAGTATCAGGATACAAGATAAACATACAAAACTCAGTTGGATTTCTCTACACCAACAAAGAGAATGTCAAAGAGGAAATCACCAAATCAAGACCATTTACAATAGCCCCCAAGAAAATAAAATATCTAGGAATAAATCTAACCAGAGATGTAAAAGACCTATACAAAGAAATCTACAAGACACTACTGCAAGAAACCAAGAAACATTAAGTGGGAAAACATACCTTGCTCATGGATAGGAAGACTCAACATTGCGAAAATGTCTATTCTACTCAATACGATCTACAGACACAATGCAATCTCAATCCAAATTCCAATGGCATTTTTTTAATGAGATGGAGAAACAAATCGCCAACTTCATATAGAAAGTTAAGAGGCCCTGGATAAGTAAAGCATTACTGAAAAAGAAGAACAAAGTGGAAGGCCTCGCACAACCTGATTTTAGAACCTATTATACCGCCACAGTAGTCAAAACAGCCTGGTACTGGTGCAACAATAGATACATAGACCAATGGAACAGAATTGAGAATCCAGGCATAAATCCATCCACATATGAGCAGCTGATATTTGACAAGGCCCAAAATAAGCTAAATGGGGAAAGACAGTCTGTGCTGGCATAACTGGATATCCATCTGAAAAAAAAAAAAATGAAACAAGACCCATACCTCACAACATGCACAAACACTAACTCAAAATGGATTAAAGACCTATATATAAAATCTAAAACGATAAAGATCATGGAAGAAAAAATAAAGACAAAGCTAGGAGCCCTAATACATGGAATAAACAGAATACAAAACATTCCTTACAATGCACAAACACCAGAAGAGACACTAGATAACTGGGAGCTCCTAAAGCTCAAACTTCATCAAGGACTTCACCAAAAGGAGTAAAAAGGCAACCTATAGACTGGGAAATTTTTTGGCTATGACAAATCCTATCAGTGTCTAATCTCTAAAATCCACAAGATATTCAACAACAAAAAGACAAATAACCCAATAAAAAATGGGCAAAGGATATGAACAGGTATTTGAGCAAAGAAGACATTCGGGCAGCTAACAGACACATGAGGAAATGCTCAGGATCATTAGCCATTAGAGAAATGGAAATCAAAACTGCAATGAGACACCATATCACCCCAACAAGGCTGACATTAATCCAAAATGCACAAAATAATAAATGTTGGAGAGGTTGTGGAGAGACTGGAACATTTATACACTGCTGGTGCAAATGTAAAATGGTACAACAACTTTGGAAAACAGTTTGGCACTTCCTTAAAAAGCTAGAAATAGAAATACCATGTGATCCAGTAATCCCACTTCTTGCAATATATCCTAGAGAAATAAGAGCCCTCACACGAATAAATATATACACACCCATGTTCATTGCAGCACTGTTTACAATAGCAAAAAGATGGAAACAACCAAGGTGCCCATCAGCAAATGAATGGATAAACAAATTATGGTATATTCACACGATGGAATACTATGCAGCAATGAAGGACAACAATGAATCTGTGGAACATCTCATAACATGCAGTAATCTGGAAGGCATTATGCTGAGTGAAATTAGCCAGTTGCAAAAGGACAAATATTGTATGAGACCACTATTATAAGAACTTAAGAAACGGTTTAAACACAGAAGAAAACATTCTTTCATGGTTACAAGGGTGAGGAGGGAACAAGAGGGGTATTAACTAATTAGATAGTAGATAAGAATTATCTTACGTGAAGGGAAGGATAACACTCAATACAGGGGAAGCCAGCACAACTGAACTAAACCAAAATGCTAAGAAGTTTCCTGAATAGAACCAGACATTTTGAGGGGCAAAGTAGCAGGGGCGGGGGTCTGGGGACCATTGTTTCAGGGGACATCTAGGTCAACTGGCATAATAAAGTATGTTAAGAAAATGTTCTGTATCCTACTTTGGTGAGTGGTGTCTGGGGTCTTAAAAGCTAGCAAGCGGCCACCTAAGATGCATCAATTGGTCTCACGCCACCTGGAGTAAAGAATAATGAAGAACACCAAAGACACAAGGAAAATACGAGCCCAAGAGACAGAAAGGACCACATAAACCAGAGACTCCATCAGCCTGAGACCAGAAGAACTAGATGGTGCCCCACTACCGCCAATGACTGCCCTGACAGGGAACACGACTGAGAATCTCTGATGAAGCAGGAGAAAAGTGGGATGCAGACCTCAGATTCTTGTAAAAAGACCAGACTTAATGGTCTGACTGGGACTGGAAGGACCCCAGACATCATGGCCTCCATAATCTATGTTAGCCCAAAACTAAAACCATTCCCGAAGCTAACTCTTTAGACAAAGATTAGACTGGAGTATAAGACATAAAATGATACTGGTGAGGAGTGTGCTTCTTAGCTCGAGTAGACACATGAGACTATGTGGTCAGCTTCTGTCTGGAGACGAGATGAGAAGGCAGAGCTAGACAGGAGCCGGTTAATTGGACATGGGAAATACAGGGTCAAGAAAAGAAGTGTGCTCGCATTGTAGGGAGAGCAACTAGGGTCATATAACAATGTGTGTATAAGTTTTTGCATGAGAAACTAGCTTTAATTGTAAACTTTCACTTAAAGCACAAAAAAAAAGAGAGAGAGAAAGAAAGAAATCAAAGGACACATTGCATTGGGTAAATCTGCTGCAAATGACCTTTTTAAAGTGTTGGAAAGCAAAGATGTTACAATAAGGAGTAAGGTACTCCTGACCCAAGCCATGGTATTTTCAGTCGCCTCATGTGCATGTGAAAGATGGACAATGCATAAGGAAGACTGTCTTAGGCTGGGTTCTCTAGAGAAGCAAAACTAGTAAAGCGTATACATATATACAGAGAGATTTATATCAAGGAAACAGCTCATGCAATTGTAGAGGCTGGAAAGTCCCAAGTTCGTGGATCAAGATAGAGGCTTCTTTCAATTCATTCACATAGCGGCAGGGGCTGGTAAACCCACGATTGGCAGGTCAGAGAGCAAGTCTCTTGATCACAGACTGTGAAGACTGATGAATCCCAAGATTGGCAGGCAAGACCACAAGGCTTCTCCTGATTCATGCAGCTGCAGGGGCTGGTGAACCCAAGATCGCAGATAAACTGATAGCTCAAGTCCTAAGAACTGGAGGTCAGACGAGCAGGAGGCAGCCACAGGATCCAGAGCGAGCAAAAAGCCAGAATGTCTGCTTATATTTGGATGCAGGCCACACCTCCAAGGAAACTGCCCTTCAACTGATTGGCTTCTCACAGCAGATTTCGTCATGGGAGTGATCACGTGTAAACACTGAGAATCATGGCCCAGCCAAGTTGACACACAATCTTAACAATCACAGTCCACCCCTTGTCAACCTGACACATGTACACATCTCCTTAAATCATACATAATCTCTGAATAAAGACAGTTATAAAGCAAAAAGAAAAAAAAAAAAGAAAGATAGAGTCCTAAACCCCAGGACCTGTGAATATGACCTTATTTGGAAATAAAGTCTTTGAAAATGGTATCAGTTAAATTAACACGAGGTCATACTGGAGAAGGTTGAGTGCTAATCCCACCTGAGTGATGGCCTATAAAAAAGGAAAACAGACAGGATCAAGGGAGTTAGGCTGCAGCTGCAAACCAAGGACCACCTGGGGCTACCAGCTGGGGAGACACAAGAAAAAAATCTTCCCTTAGAGCCTTCAAAAAGAACATGGTCCTGATGACACCCTGAATTTGGACTTCTAACCTCCAGAACTGTGAGACAATAAATTTCTGTTCTTATAAGCCACCCAGTTTGTGGTACTTTGTTACAGTAGCACTGGGAAATTGAATAGAAATAAAGCAGTAGCTGACTTTGAACACATGCCAGGCCCCAAACTGGCTGTTTTGCATGCATTTTATCATTTAACTCTCATGACAACCATCCAAAATAGGTAGTTTTATTTCTATTTTAAAGATGAGCAAACAGGCATCGAAAGGTTAAATAACTTACTGAAGCTAGTTGTGTAGAGACTAATGCAACTAGCAAGTGGCAGAAGTAGAGCCCATGTTTCCTGACACCTCCCTTCAAGCAACTCTGCCTCCCTATATTCAGTACTGTTCACCCATAGGTCTTCACAGTCACTTCTTTCACAGACATTCAAAGGAAAATGCCATGGAAAATATCATTATAAAAGTCACAGAGGCTCTCTCTAGTCTATAGAAAGCCAAAATAGCGGTACAAAAAATGAAATCTGCAGCCAATCCTACATTAATTCACCATGTCCTAGGACTGACTTTTTTTTATTTGTAGGTCCCTGGGTGATAGAAATGGTTTGCACTCGACTACTAACTTGAAGGTTGCATGTTCCAACGCACCCACGTGGGAGGAAGACCTGGTGATCTGCTTCCATAAAGATTGTTGTTGTCGTTGTTGTTAGATGCCGTCAAGTTGGTTCTGAGTCACAGTGAACCTATGTACAACAAAATGAAACACTTCCCAGTTCTACACCATCCTCACAATCAATGCTGTGCTTGAGCAGATCATTGCAGCCATTGTGTCGATCCATCTCATTGAGGGTCTTCTTCTCTTTCACTGACCCTCTACTTTACCAAGCATGATGCTCTTCTCCAGGGACTGGTTCCTCCTGATAACATGTCCAAAATATGTGAGATGAAGTCTTGCCATCCTCACTTCTAATGAGCATTCTGGCTGTACTTCCAAGACAGATTTGTTTATTCTTCTGGCAGTCCATGGTATATTCAATATTCTTCAATAGTACTGTAACTTGAAGGCATCAATTCTTCTTAGGTCTTCCTGATTCATTTTCCAGCTTTAGCATGTGTATGAAGCAATTGAAAGTACTATGGTTTGGGCCAGGTGCACCTTAGACTTCAAAGTGACATCGTTGCTTTTTAACATTTTAAAGAGATCTTTTGCAGCAGATTTGCCCAATGCAATGTGTATTTTGATTTCCTGACTGCTGCTTCCATGGGGTGTTGATTGTGGATCCAAGTAAATGAAATCCTTGACAACTTCAATCTTTTCTCCATTTATCATGATGTGACTTATTGGTCCAGTTGTGAGGATTTTTGTTTTCTTTATGTTGAGGTGTAATCCATATTGAAGGCTGTAGTCTTTGATCTTCACCAGTAAGTGCTTCAAGTCCTCTTTACTTTCAGCAAGCAAAGGCTGTGTCATCTGCATATTGAAGGTTGTTAAAGAGTCTTCCTCCAATCCTGATGCCCTGTTCTTCTTCATATAGTCCAGCTTCTCAGATTATTTGCTCAGCATACACATTGAATAATTATGGTGAACGTATACAACCCTGACACACACTTTTCCTGATTTTAAACCATGCAATATCTGTCCCCTTGTTCTGTTCGAAGACTGCCTCTTGGTCTATGTATAGGTTCCTCATGAGCACAATTTAGTGTTCTGGAATTCCCATTCTTTGCAATGGTATCCATAATTCGTTATGATTCACATAGCCAAGAAAACCCTATGGAACAGTTCTACTCTGTAAGACATGGGGTCCCCATGAGTCGGAATTCACTCAACAGCAACAGGTTTGGCTTTTTTTTTTTTTTTTGCTAATACATCCCATTCCCAAAAATGTTGTATAGCTGAATTTTTATTTTAAATTAAAATGGAAAAAATACAGGTTTTACAACTGTTAAAAAATATCATGCCAGTGCTAAAATTATTTTTCTAGATGGGGAAGTCTCAAAACTCGAGCTGGAAATTACTGGTTTGAAGCGTTTTTTAAAAATGACTAGTTTAGCTGACTTATCCCAATGAAGCTCACATATTGGCACTGTGAAGTTCTGGATTGTCCTTTGGCAGAAGGAAAAAAATAGTTGCTGTTGAGTTGATTCTGACTCATGGCAACCCCATGTGTGTCAGGGTATAACTGTGCTCCACAGAGTTTTCAATGGCTGATTTTTCAGAAGTAGATCAGCAGGTCCTTCTTCCAAGGTTCCTCTGGATGGACTCTAACCTCCAACCTTTCTGTTAACATCAGAGCTCTTTAACCATTTGCATCATCCAGGGACTCCTGGCAGAAGGAAGGGGGTGTGATAATCTATTATCATCCACGCCTCAACTTCTCTCTCCCATGCTTCCAGCATCTATAAGGGCAATAACTTCTTCTAATCTCTCAGGCTTAAAACCTCTGAAACATCTTTATGTCCTGTCAAGTGCTAATTATTGTAATTCTATCACTGCATTTTTTTTCTTTCCTCTTCCTTTTGGTGCAACTGCCTGTGTTCTAGTTCAGATTTTTCTTTACTGTTGCCTCTGAACTGGCTTCCTTTCCTGCTCCCATTTCTTCCTACTCTATCTTATATTGAGCTATAGTTTATCTTCTAAACCACATCAGTCTATTAGCATGGAGCACACAGATCATCTTTGGATCTCCAGTAGTTCCCTATTGCCATACCAGAAACAAACAAAATGATACAAAATCAAAAACACAATTCTCAGTTTACCATTGAAGGCCCTCCATAATCTCATTTGTTTACTTTTCCAGACAGTTTCACAATATCCTATCCCTCTGCACCCTACTCACCAACTACAAAAGGTAATGCAATACCTCTCTAAAATGCCTCACATTCTCTCACCAGAAGACGTTTTGCTTCAAAACATTTAGAATTATTTGACAGTTAAGTCCCATGAGAACAGAAATGCTTTGGTATATCAAAGTAGCCCCAGCGCCTAGGCATGCCATAAATACTTGTTGAATGAGTGAGTGAATGAATGATGTTCTCTTGTGAAATGTCCTTTTTGCCCATCTTTACCTGTCTATATACTGTCATTTCTTTCCATGCATCACAATCCTTCTCTGAGGATCCCCACAAAAATCAGTCTTTTGACTAAGCCTGCTTTTCCATTGTTGCTTTTCTGTTCTAACACTTCCATTGGCTGCCTCAGATTACAGGTACTCCTGCCTCTGGTTCTCCTGATTGAAAAGCCCCTGGAGGGCAGAGAGGTTCCAAGCATGGGGGGACTAAAAAAGAAAACAGAACCATGTATTAAGCTGAAGTCTACTAACAATAGCTAGACCACCAAATACATTCATGTATACAGGATTTTTGGTTTTGCCAACACGAAAACTTCCACATTTACAATTCAATGATATTGATTACATTTACATCCGAAATATCCCACCACCATTAACATAAACTCGATGCACCCTAACAAAAACTACTTTCCGCCTCCCTCCCATCCTAACCATTAATCTTTGGTTTCTATATATTTGCTTTTTTCATATAAGTGAAGTAAGTACAGTATCTGTGTTTTGTGACTGAACTATTTCACTCAGTATGTTTTAGGGGTTCATCCATGTTGTGGCGTGTATCAGGACTTTATTTCTCTGTACAGCTGCAAAATACTGCATTGCACTTTTGTTTATCCGTTCATCTGCTGATGGACATCTCAGTTGTTTCCACCTTTTGTATATTGTGAAGTGCTGCAATGAGCATTGGTGTACAAGTTTCTGTTTGCATTCCTGCCTTCACTTCGTCTGGGTATATCCCTAGGATTGGGATTGCTGGGTCATATTGTAACCAAACGCCACTCGGGTTCTTGTCCTGTCTTATTAGCCGATTGAAATAAGACGGACACTGACTGCAGTGGAAACAGAAAGTGGCAAGTTTATTATCTGCGCATACAAGGAGCACGTGGGGTCTAGTGACCTTAAGGCCACGTGCTCGCTGACTAAGGGGGCTGGGGAGCTTTTTGTTTCCAATGGCGTCAGCGGGTTGGGTTTGGTGCCCGGAATTTTCTGCCTTTAGCCCTCCCATGCCTATATGTGGGGGTGGGCGGGGGTCAGTTGAAGGATGTGATTTCAATCTGTGCGTGCTTCAAGGTGTAACTAGGGCTAGTCGGTGGACAGAGCCACTACCTGCTGTGACTTCCTGCTCAAAACAAGCTTGTGGTTAGCAAGACAAAGAGAGGGTGAAAGGGGTGTTGACTGGGGTTTTCAATATGGCTGAGCAGCCTGTTTCAATCCCCCCTTTTTGTTGTAGGTTTCTCAATCTTGGGAAACAGGGCGCCGTGTCTCTCTAGCTGCTTCTTGTTGGATGAGGGCGTAGACATCTAAGGGCTGGAGAAGTGGAACTCTTGTTTTATCTCTTGTATCTATAAAAAAAAAATTTTTTTTTTTTTTTAGTGGCCCTTTATGTGGCTGTTGTCTCCCTTCTTGATAGGGGGATGGGTCGAAATTTCCGGGCAACCATCATTTGGAGCTGGAACTTTTGAATCACTTGAAATGACTCTGCCCTTCAGGGGAGAAGGCATCAACTCATTAAGGCATACACCAAGACACATAAGCTTATCTAGAGAGAGGAACAACACAAGCAAAGGTTAAAATAGAAATTAGTAAAAGGGCTAGAGCAAAAACAATTCTTAATACTTTTATAGTATTTATTTTTATGATACTTATTTATTGGTCTTTGTTTCATCTCTTTAATAGCCACTTAAATCTTTTCACTGGTTCATATTTTTTAAAAAGGCAAAAGTGGGAAGTAGCCAAGCATGTTGTTAGAGTCATGTCTTTTCAAGTTTTAAGAATATTACAGGGTATAAAATGAACAAAGCCATTGAATGCTTTACCTTCTCACAAATTGGCTAGAAACTGTGATCTTATATTCTGAATTGTCTTTTTTAATGATCATTGGTACAGGTTTCAGTAACGACAGTCAGGAGGGTCTTCCTTGGTCCTACAAATTTCTATTTACTAGGTGTTAATAGAAAAAGATAAGAGTGGAAAGTCTTTTGTGTTCTGGCTGATGTGAAAGTTTCCCTATAAGACCTTTTCGAAGATTATTCTATCTATTGTATTTATACCTCAGGGCCCAGCTGATGTGTCCTTGTGAGTCCAACTCTAACTGGGTCACATTCTCTATGCTCAAGGACAGGTAATAATGACTCTAATATTATTTCTTAAATCATTTCTTCTTTTTGGTCAGAGATTGGAGATACCACATCAATGATACCTGGACTTAGTCAAGCTCCTAGATGGCGACCATGGCAGGTTCTTTAAACTCACGGTGCTGGCTTTCCACCGGATACCATCTGGTTTTTCACCAGGATCTTAACAGCGAAGTTCTCATTAACTGTATTGTTGAAGTGAGCAGACTCAATGTACATTAACGTTTTAGCCCGAGGCCTTCTTTTGCCTTTTAGGTGTGTAAGACAATAGGATAAATTTTATTATGCCTAATACTACCAGGATGTAGACTAAGAACATTACTTGTAGTAGTACAAATAAATCTGGTGTTTGTAAGGGTGTTACAGTGTGTGACCAAGTAGCTTGCTATCCAATGTTATGTATATCCTGTTCTATTTCTCCTGTGTTATTTATCTAAATGTAACAAGAGGTATTTGCTACAGCACATATTACACTTTCTTGGACCAATAAATAAAAATCTAAGGCTGTTTTGTCATCTCATGTCACCTTGGCTTAATGAGGTAGAGATCACTGTTGTGTTTCTATGTCACTAACAACATCACTATGTCAGTTATTTGTCACATAGTGATTGATAAATTTCTTAAAAACATTTCTCCAATTCAAATATACCGTAAGTAGGAATTAAACTTACCAACCATACATTGAGTGTTGGACCAATGGGCTTTCTTCTGACTCTCGTTTTAAGAAGGATAACAAATTAACATTACCTTTCCAGTATTTACTACGAATATCAAAAGATAATCTTAAAGTTCTCAAAGCATATTCATTGCCCAGATTAGCTAGGAATCTAAACAAGAGATTGTCTATGTAAATTCACTATTAGTTGGAAAGGGATCACCTAAATTTGTTTAGTTGGATCTACCACACAAAAACATATCATCTATAAAGCACACAAAGCTTGTCTAGAGAAAACAGAAGGCACAGAAAAATTTATATATGACAAACAAGCTTCTATTAAAGAATACGTGATTAGCAAGATAATGCAGGATGGGCTTCTCCTGTTGCAGCTCTCTAGTTAATCTCTCTAAAACATATTAAGTGTTTTCCCTGAGGGCAAGCTGTGTCTCATTGGTTTACTTATTAAGTCATGGGTCACTTTCTCAAAAGCCGAAGTGGAATTTAAGACAAAATGGAGTCTGAGTCATGAGGTTGATCTCTGAAATCCTGATTTCTTTAAGTTACATAATTTTCTATACAGCAAGTGGGTAAGAGTTTGATTACAAGCATTAGACAGGTATTTCATACAACATTGTCTTGAAAACTGATTAAACCAATTACTGATTTACCTTAAATATAACTCTATTTACTGATCTTTGGAGTCAGTTTCTCAAAACAGACTGAATTCTTCAAAAAAAAAAAAAAGCATAACGTCTGGAGCAAAATGGTATTGTTAGTTTATCTGGACAATTGTTTGACTACTAGTGGCTTTAGGAATCAGTTTTTTTTCTCAAAGCTCAAGGTTTAAAAGGACACCCAAAAGCGATGGCCTATGTAGGTTGTCCCAACCTCCATGAAAGTCAGAAATCTGGGTTTTAGGAAAATTATGTACAGTCTTTCATGGTTCCCTCTTTGGATCAGGATCTTATAATAGAATCTTTGATTAAAAATGTTTAATAAATGGTAATTTATTAAACCATCTGGTTTTTAAGATCTCAGGCACCATACAGTAAATCAGGAGGTAGAATAGAAACACTAACACTGGGCCAATTGTCTGAAATAATCAATGAAACCATGACTCTAAGGTCTTTGAACCAAGTAAACAAATCTCATGAGGTGTTTGTTTACATATAAGTAGCATCAGTAACTGTTTTTCACGTGTCTCAGTAACAACTACATTCTCTCAAACCTAAAATTGTGTATTAATATAAACACAGCAACATTTATCTATTAAGGAACAAACTATTCTTTGAGAGAACTAATAGAAAATCTGATGTTATTCTAATTTGTAAAATCATAGCTCAAATTTTAGACACTTTTCTGGTTATGATATTTACAACTTTGCTAAGTTTACCAAAATGAACTTCGAATTCAAGAGTTAAAATAATTAAACCCATTTTAGGTAGATAATTTAGGAGAAAAGAGGAAAATGATTTCTTATATCTAGAATGTAGGACCTTAAAGCATTATTTCCAGAAAGAAAGACTTTAAAATATCTGAAATATTTTTACATAAAGCCCATAGTATCATTTCGTTTACTCAGTCTTATGTAGTTAACTACTGTTGCAGGTGATTCTGGATCGACTGCAGTTTGCGAAACCATCAGCTTCTGTATAGAGTTCTGGAAATCTTGATTGAGTCTAGTCACAGTTTTTTTTGCAAGTTCAATACAGTCCATACTTTTTGTTGAGATATTCTGGTCAAATGTTTTCAGAACATCGGCAAAGTAAAATTTTATCTGTAGATGACAAAACTTATTATGGCCATGACTAATTTATAAACATAACTCTTAATAGTCAAAGACCTGATAGAAATTAATTACAAGCACAATATAAAGGCCAAGTAAAATCAGTTAAAAAAAAAAACCCACTTTAGATAAAAATATTTTTAAATATACCCCCTAATAACCATATTTTTAGAGAACTTCAGACATAACACATAATAATCTTGAGACATAAAACTATATAGTCAGTATATACTAAGAACATACCAAGATTATCAAGTCTCTAAATACCTAAATAGTAATAAAAAAAATAACTTCATAGGTAAATGATTTGAATTCTCCAGTAAAACTATTGGCTTTGATGTTAGATTCAAAAAATAAAGTTTGAACCAAGTTAGCAATAAAGAAATAATAAAATTATGACACATTTGTTCTCTAATATTAGGCAAAAACATAAGAGGAAATACTAACATATAAATTTTAACCCAAAGAGAAAGAATCAGCACTTCTCTTGATTTTAACAATAGGTTCCATGTTAAATAAACCTTTTCAGCACTTTCACAAAAATTTTATGGCTTTCCATGAAGTTTCAAACTTGTCAAGAGTTTATTATAAGTTACTGTGAAACAATACTTAAGTTATTTCACCAAAGATCTCAAAATAAAAACCTTAGCTTTTTTTTCTTCTTAAAGCCATGTGGCTTGGTTTCTGACTCAGGTATCTTATTCTAATGAGACCTAACCTTTGTTTTAGAGGCAGGTTACATTAATAAATTAACTCTTTAACTCAGAAATGAAAGAAAATTTTGTTATTTTAACAGCGAGAGACCTAATTCTTTGTTTTATGTGCTACAAAAAGCTCTTAAAAATCTCATAAACCATTAAACCAGTCAGACAGATAAAACTTTTGACCATATCAAATAAATTTCTTTTTAATAAACTTCTTAAAAGTTGTCTTTGTTGTATATCTTATAGTACACCCCTTTAAATGGCAAAAATGAACTCACTTATGAGCTGACCCAAATATACACACACATATATCCTTTCCCTTGTGGTGTAAAAAGCAGTAGTATATGAGCTTAGTATCTATTAACTCAATTCAACATCAATAAGTTTCCTAAAAGGCCTTAGAAATTATTTTAAGCCTGTATATAAAACATAACAAATTGCAATAAAGTTGCTTTAAATATTCCAAGTTTTCATTTAACTCTTACTATTTCCCATATTTGTTTCTTCCAATCTAATTTTAGCCCTTAAAGAATTCATGAACTGGCTTTGGAAATCACAAAATCTCTGTTTAATTGACCAATTCATTGGTATGGATATAACCTTTAAGTCTCTGGCTGGAAACATTTCTCTGCCTGGAAAAAGTCTCTGGTTGGAAACATTTTTCTAGGCCATTTTGGGTGTGTCATGATTTTTATTTGACCTTGGTGGCTGAGGAGGCCTGATTTTGTCCCACCCTACCTACCTTTTAAATCCAGGTAGAAGACAACATTAGGTGGTCCTGATTTATTTACATATGTTTAAGTGCACCTAGGCATTTTGGAAAGGCAAAAGATAATTTCTTTCTCCTTATCTCAGAGTAAACTTGGCAGGTCAGTTCTATTAGCCAAGAGATTTTTAACCCTATACTTTTTTCAGTTTTTGAAGCTTTTCTTTTAGCGTAATAGGAATTTATTTGTCTCATGCACTGCAACCATGAGTTTTCTCAGCTCTGGGAGAGAACCTCTTTTTAAAACCTTAACACTGTGCCCAGGGTGTTCTCTGTATTGTGATTCAGATCCCAGTCTAGACTGAAAATCTGTTTTCTCCATGTATCTCTCTCTCTCTCTCTTTTTTTAAGAGAAAAAAAAACTTTAAGGCCACGGAGGGACTATCAAGCTTATTTTCTTGGGCTATTCTCAAACCGAGACCTACATCTACAGCCCACAGCTAGGGTTGGTTAATCCTTGGGCTTACAGTCTTCTCAGGGGTGAAAAAAAAAAAACCCACCCTTTCCTACATGGAAAATAAAGAGGAAATAAAATATGGAGAGCAAAAAGAGCAGAGTGGATACTAAGATGTGAAAGTGGATACTAAGATGAGAAAGAGGATAAGAATGTTCCGAAAAACCGCAGAGGAACTTGAACCCCCCAAATCGCCAAATGAGGCGAGGGCCCCTTAATCTGGCGAGAGTGGGTCCCAGTGGGCCACAACCCCTATTTCCTTGTTGTTATGGGGTCTGGTCTTAGGACTGCGCTTGGCCACCCTCCTCTTGCCTAATTTCTGAGACCAGTGGAACAACCTGGTTGAGTGCGCTTAAGCTCTAACCTCTCCCTCCAGTTTCTGTTCCTGAGCTGAGGTGGGGACGCGGGGGACTTTGTCCCGAGCAGGAATCACGGTAGCCGCCCAAGACTCCTTACGTATCAAATGAGATCGGGGCGGGCCTTAAGGGGTATCAGGGGTCCCATACTCACCGCCCCGGTTTCACAGTCAGCGGTCCCGGCGGAGTCGCCAGAATTTGTAATGGAACGCCACTCGGGTTCTTGTCCTGTCTTATTAGCCGACTGAAATAAGACGGACACTGGTTGCAACGGAAACAGAAAGTGGCAAGTTTATTGTCTGCGCATACAAGGAGCGCGTGGGATCTAGTGACCTTAAGGCCATGTGCTTGCTGACTAAGGGGGCTGGGGAGCTTTTTGTTTCCAATGGCGTCAGGGGGTTGGGTTTGGTACCCAGAATTTTCTGCTTTTAGCCCTCCCATTTTTTTTTATGCCTATATTTGGGGGTGGGGGGTCAGTTGAATGATGTGATTTCAATCTGTGCGTGCTTCAAGGTGTAACTAGGGCTAGTCAGTGGACAGAGCCACTACCTGCTGTAACTTCCTGCTCAAAACAAGGTTGCGGTTACAAGACAAAGAGAGGGGGGAAGGGGTGTTGACTGGGGTATTCAATATCGCTGAGCAGCCTGTTTCACTATGGTAATTCTATGTTCAACTTTTTGAGGAACTATACGAGATATTTATCTTTATGAGATTTTTTTTTTCAGGAACAAGATGTGGATATACATATACATATACACGGTTTTTATAATATTAACTCAGAGATCATAATTTTTTTTTCTTTGACAGACCAGATATTGTAGGCTTTCTGGACCATACAGTCTCTGTGGAAACCATGGCAAAAGCAGCCATAGACAATAAGTAAACAAATGGGCATGGCTGTGTTCCAATAAAATTTATTTACAAAAATGGGCAGTGGGCCGGATTTAGCCCATGGGCTATAGTTTGCCAATCCCTGTATTAAATTATAACATCAAATTAGCAGGAACAATGGCTGCTGTGTTTCTCCAGTTTCTTCTTTCACTGAAGCAGACAGAACACTGTTTCCAATTAGGATCAAAATGCACTCGTTCCTGTACTTCAGTAAAGGGCTTGTCAGTGCTGATGTCTATTTTCCTACAGAAGGAATGCAAAAATAAATATGTGGAAAGTCACTTGTTAGAGTCCAGTACATAAATATTTGGCATTTTGCAGTATTGTCTCCTTTCTCTTTAATATCCTGTTGATTTTTAAACTTCATTTGCTAATTTTTTGGCATAAAAAAGAGGTTCTGTTTTCAGACTAATGTACCATTTTATACTTATTTAACATTTCCCCACTTCTAAAGAATTCCTTTTTAATTGAGGAAAAGACACATAAATATAAATCAGAATAAGAAATTGAATATTCATTATAGTCTCAACTATACAACAAATGTTCACAGAATTGTTAAAAGAATACTTTTCAGTATTGTGGAGAGAAATTTTGTATTGTCTACATCCTTTCTGGTTATCAGATTCGTTGTCTTTGGGCTGTTTCACACCTCTATGTAAATTTCGGGTACCTGATGGTTATGCAAACTCTGTCTTGTCTCCTGGAAATTTATTTCCCTTCCCTGGCCCCAACTCTGGAAAAGCCAGTTTTGGTACCTACTTCAAATTGGACTGGATCCTATTACTTGACCAAATTATCATTCTTACCGGATCTTCAATTTCTTTCAGTTTCCTTCAATATCTGACTGTATCTCTCAGTTAGCAGATGAGTGTGTTAAGTGTTTGTACCACTCAGGGACTCCCTTTACTTTAAAATTCTAAAAAAATTATTTATTTATTTATATTAGTGTTTCTCTTTTTCACTTGGGCATCCTTCTTTTGAGATTCCTGATCTCCAGGACCCTAAAACAATTTACCTTTGCCACCACCAATGGTTCAAGTGGTTTTACAGGAACATTTCAAAAAGAGTCTTTGAGGGACTATTTCTTAGACCCTGCTTCAATCACTCAGGAGGTTATGATCGCCTCTGAGTTATAAAGCGATAAATAATATTCGTCTTGAACAAAAGTGAGGACTGATCACCCTGAACTTTTATCTGAGCCCTGTACTCCTAGAAAGCAGTAATGGCTGAGAAACTCCCCATCCCTTCATATTGTAGGAAGTGGCTAACTGCAGTTGACCACTTTGCCCTCACATATTTGGAGATAAGACTAATCTCCACCTATCCACATTATTCTCATGACTCCCATAAGACTGCTTGTCTACCCTTCCCCAGGACTCGCTTGTTTACCTGCATCTATAAACCCTGGTAGCGTAGTGGTTAAGAGCTGTAGTTGCTAACCAAAAGGTCAGCAGTTCGAATCCACCAGGCGCTCCTTGGAAACCCTGTAAGGCAATTCTACTCTGTCCTATACGGTCGCTACGAGTCGGAATTGACTCAACAGCAACAGGTTTGGTTGGGTTTGGTTTTTATAAATTCTCAGGTTTGCTCCTTCTTTGAGGCTTTCCTAATTAATGAACATTTTCCCTATTGCAATAGCCTGAATAAAGTCATCTCCTTAATTGACTGGTGCATTTTGCCTTTCATAGTATTTTATATATTTTTACAGTCTAGCATTTATTACTCTTATAAATACATACATACCTATTTCAAAATTTTTAAGTACCACCTGAGTCCTTTTCTTGTGTTCCCTACAGAAAGTGGGTTTTTGTTTTTCTGCAATCGAATAATGATTTTCCAGTAAAGGAAAAAGATAAATGGCTTTTGAGCTTTGTACCAGTTACTATGCATACATTTTTTGTGCTAGCTGTAGTTGTGTGTATTAAACAAAACAAAACAAAAAAAACTCATTGCTGTCAAGTTGATTCAACTCGTGGTGACCCCAGAGTAAAACTGCTCTATAGTGTTTCCTTGGAAACTCTATGGGGCAGTCCTACTCTGTCCTATAGGGTCGCTATGAGTCGGAATTTACTCGACGGCAGTGGATTTTGTTTTTTTTTTAATAGTGTTTCCTTGGCTGTAATCTTTACAGAAGCAGATCACCAGGCCTTTCTTCTGCAGCACTGTTGGGTGGGTTCAAAAAGCCAACCTTCAAGTTAGCAGCTGAATGCAAACTATTTGTGCCACTCTACTTTAATGAGGAGGGCACAGGCTCAGGGACATAATGCTTTGTTGTGCTCTATATAGGCTGTGCTGGTACTCAGTATTTTTTATACCTCTCCTGTTTTTCAGGGGCTAGAAGACTGGAAACCACATTTCCCAGGCTCATTCGTCAGCATGATTCTAGATTCATTTTAGGGTACCCCAATGAAATGTAAATGCACAAGATTTGGAAGTTGAAAAAAGGCATCAGCAGGTAGACCTGTATACTTCAGCAGAAATGAATATCTTCATCAGCCTCCAAGTGTTTCTCTGCGAATCACCCTCCTTGATGCTGCAGGCGCTGTAACCATCAGGGATGCTCTCCTCTAATTCCTTTCCTGGACAGCAGAAGCAACTTCTCGAGTTTTAAAAAGCTAGCGGTGAATCTGAGAGAAAGTCCTCATTCCTATAGCCCTTCCAAAAGTTGTATAAGCACCTCATTCTCTGTGTCATCACTGTTTTGATTGAAATACCAAGACTATTTTCTATTTTGTTGACCTAAACCTGACTGATCCAAATGTGCCTGATATTACAGACCTCGGGGGCACAGGGTTAAACTTTTGGCCCAGCTTTTTCTGATTCCATGGGCCATGTTCTTTGCATACTACCTCGCTGGTTCACCACCAGTACCTGTATTGCAGGTTGTCCTGCTTGGAATGATGTCCTTCGTGCAGATTCCTCTTGGCCAGGGTGAGACTGGATGGAGTTTTCAAAGCTGGAAGGAAGGTGAGAGGAGGCATAAGGAGACTGACTCTGTCCTCAATTGCAATCTCCCAGAGGGGGAAAACACATTTTGTAACTGTTGGACACACGAGAGAACTGTGAAAAGAACACATCAGGTAGCATCAGGTAGTTATTTATTCTATACAACATAAAACAAAAAAAAGGTTTTTATCGAGATAACACAATAATGGAGGCAATATGTAGTCTGGGTGGCACAAACAATTAAGCAAATTTTGGGGGGACTACTAACAAAAAGGTTGGCAATTTGAACCCACCTAGAGGCACCTCAGAAGACAGACATAGCGACTTGCTTCTGAAAGGTCACAGCCATTGAAAACCCTGAGGAACACAGTCCTGCTCTGCACACATGGGGTCACCAGGAGTTGGAAATGACTCTACGGAAACTGGTTTTGGTTTATCTAGTTTAAATATTCTGAGTCCTGCCCAAAGCCTTTCCCACCATCATGTAGGGCTTGCCATGCCTGGGGTGAAGGAGAGAGCTCCAGGTCCAAATGTGCAGTTGTCAAAGTCTGCCATTTGGTACCAGCCCGCCACTTCTGACATCGGCCCCTTTTAACCTCCCGGGTTCCCACCCCACCTACTCCAAGTGTCAATCTCAGTAATTCCTATTAACTGACCAGAATTTAAGTGTGAGACAGGCTCCTAGGATATTTGAATTTCAATAACTGACTCCTAAGAAAAGCTTTCTCCAGCCCTGCCCCTCTCCCTTGAAAATATGCATGAGGGAGGATTTGGCAGGCCACTTTAGATCTATGTCAGAAAGCTGATTTAGTCCACACCGGCAAAACATAGTACTGACACAGTTTTTATAAGAAAGGAGTCTACCCTCTCCTTAGAAATCTTCAGAGGAAGTCCCTCTGCTATCAGGTTCTACTTTCAAACAGTTCATTTGAGGGTGCAGTGGGTTTGGGTGTTTTTTTTTTTGGCGGGGAGGGTTATTAAGCTCTTACCAAACCAAGACACAGAAAGATGTCCTAAATATAAAGTATACAGTTCCTGGAAATGTGTAAGAACTGGTGTTAAGGAATTTAAGAAGACAAGAATGATTTAACTTCTACTCTCCTCTTTAACTTCTCTATGGAATTAGCTGATTTCCTCAGAGTTGTGTTAGACTGGAAGCAAGAGTATCCTACACACACACAGACACACAGACACACAGACACACACACACTTCTTTTCCACCTCCAGTCTTTCTCAATTGTGTTATCTAAAATTAGATTAATATTGAGTCAGCCCATACCCACACACAAACATTGTGCTCAAATACCTTTACGTTAAATTCTTAGCTGTTATCAACATTAGGGGCGCAGTCAAAGACAGCCCCTAGGTGAACCTCACAAAGTCCTCTCCCCGATGGGCGAAATCTTGGGTAGTTGAAATCATTTCCACTTCAAAAGGATTTTTAAGAGTTGCTTGCTGGTCTCCTCTGACAAAAGACTTTTGAGCTTTAACAGAAGCTTTTTGAGTGTTTTATTTCTTAAAAGATCAAAGTCACACAATTCCATGAATTCGAGATTAAGGCATTCAGGTTCAGCCTAAAAATCTGACCTCTGACCCAAGTTGGGCTCTCAATTTAACATATTTTTTTTAACTTCTATTTAATTTTTTAAAAATCACGCCTGCTTGCACTTCTCCAAGCCTCCTCCTTCTCCTCTGCTTGTGCCCTTCTTTCATGACCATATTCCACAACTATGTTTGTGATTTCCTTTGTTTGCAACCCAGATGTGTAATATTTTTGAACATTCATAAGACTAAATTTTCCCAGTTCTCACACATATATATGATCATTTAACATCCTGTGAAGTTTTGCATTTATGATGTTTAATATTCAAGTAGGAAAATGAGGCTAAAAATGAGGCTATATGGTTTCATTCAAGAAGTTGCAAAGTAGGATAAAAACTCAGGTCACTTGATTCCAACATCAGGGCTCATTCATGGATTTCTGTTTGGCAATATTAAGAAACTACTTTTTGCCAGGTACTGTACTAGACACTGGAGGGGGGTTACTAGGGTATGTGAGATGGACAGGTAACTTACACACCAACTGCCTATATTCACTCACTCTAGTTGTACCCCAATGACTTTGTATTTCCCCTCTCATAAGCAAATATTCAATACATACTCACTGAATTGAATTTAAAATGCATTATTACATGCACATGAAAGATGGTCCAAATGATAAGTGACCAAGCTCTTGACTGGATAAGCATGGCAAATAGAAAATTTTCTGTAGGGTAGGTCTATTGTGGGGTGAGTTCTAGTTTCAAAAGATAGATAGTAGGAAACCATAAACCAAAACCAAACCCACTGCAGTAGAGTCAATTCCAACTCATAGCAACCCTATAGGACAAAGAGCAGAACTGCTCCATAGGGTTTCCAAGGAGTGCCGGATGGATTTGAACTACCGACCTTTTGGTTAGCAGCCATAGTTCTTAACCACTACGCCACCAGGGTTTCCAAGGAGCTTTAAATTCAATTATCAGAAGTTCATCTAAGACTAAATATCATGGTCTGTTTGCTTTCTGTGCTATCTACATTTTGTTCTCCAAACAGCAGCTAGAGAGGTTTATAATCATATAAATCATGTTTCAAGCCTACTTAAAATTCTTCAGTGGCTTCTCATTGTTGTTGAAATAAAATCGAAACTCTTCCCCATAGCCTAACAACGGTTCTCTAAGGGAGGCCCCTGGACCCAGCAACATGCACATCACTTGTGAACAACCTGTTACAAATGCAAACCTTCGGCCCCACTCCAGACCTGCAGAATCAGAAACTCTAGGAATGGGGCCCAAGAATCTGTAATTTAACAGGTCCTCCAGATGATTCTGATGTAAGCTCATATTCACAAACCACTGGCCTACAAGATCCTACATGGTCTGGATCTGGCTGACATCTCAGACCTCATCTAGTTCAATTCCCTCCATAGTCCACTTGGCTCCAGGCATTCTGGACTTCTTTCTGCCACTGGAACACTCCAGGTTGATGTTTACCTCAGGAATTTTTCACTTGCTCTTCCCTCTGCCTGAAGCGCATTTCCTAAGATCTTGGTGGGGCCTGTGCCCTTCCTCTTCCAGGTCTCAACTAAAATGTCATCTCCTCAAAGGAGCCTTCCTTAGCTACCTTATCTATAGTTGCCTTCCCTAGTCCCTATCCTATTATAGAACTCGCTTTTATTTTCTTCATAACACTTATCACCACCTTGAATTATCTCACTGAATTGTTACATTTCTTAACTCTCAGTCTTCTCCCATTAGAACATAAGCTCCAAGACAGCAGAGACCTTACCAGTACTACTGGCTTAATAATTATTTATTGAATGAACTGGCCTGGGTTTCTTTTGTCCCTTCCCAGTTGGTTCCCAGGTATGTCTTACCTGGAGTAATGAACAAAGGAATATTGCTGTAAATTGATCAATGATCTTTTCAAGAGAAGTTGATACATACCTACAATGAAATACTTTTTTGCAGGAAATATTTTTGAGTTAAGTTAATACAATTCATTTCCCAATTTGAATTATCTTGATGATTAAGCTCTAATATATCTTAGGTGCTTTTATAATCAAAAGGGTAAAGAACCTCCGTTTCTGGTTCCCCATCCTTCTGCCTATCAAGTGGGAGATGGCCTCCCTTGTCAGCCCACACTAGAAGTTATCTGAAGTGAAAATAAATAAATAAACATCTCTATTACAGATCCAATAAGGTCCCTTTCACTCCAACCCTCTTCCAAAATCATTATTACCATCACTGGCATTGTCACTCCCAGTGACAGTGCTCTTTTAACTCTCTTCTCGTTCACATATCTAGTGTCAGATATCTGACCAGGTCTACTTTTTTCTCAGATGTTTGCCTGTGTTTTATTGACTGTGCAAAGGCATTCAACTGTGTGGATCATAACAAATTATGGATAACATTGCAAAGAATGGGAATTCCAGAACACTTAATCGTGCTCTTGCGGAACCTGTACATAGGCCAAGAGGCAGTCGTTCAAACAGAACAAGGGGATACTGAGTGGGTTTAAAGTCAAAAAAGGTGAACGTCAGGGTTGTATCCTTTCACCATACCTATTCAATCTGCATGCTGAGTAAATAACCCGAGAAGCTGGACTATATGAAGAAGAACATGGCATCAGGATTGGAGGAAAGCTCATTAACAACCTGTGATATGCAGATGAAACAACCTTGCTTGCTGAAAGTAAAGAGGACTTGAAGCACTTACTGATGAAGATCAAAGGCCACAGCCTTCAGTAAGGATTACACCTCAACATAAAGAAAACAAAAATCCTCACAACTGGACCAATAAGCGACATCATGATAAACGGAGAAAAGATTGAAGTTGTCAAGGATTTCATTTTACTTGGATCCACAATCAACACCCATGGAAGCAGCAGTCAAGAAATCACAAGACGCATTGCACTGGGCGAATCTGCTGCAAAAGACCTCTTTAAAGTGTTAAGAAGCAAAGATGTCACTTTAGGACTAAGGTATGCCTGACCCAAGCCGTGGTATTTTCAATCACCTCATATGCATGTGAAATCTGGACAATGAATAAGGAAGACCAAAGAAGAATTGATGCCTTTGAATTACAGTGTTGGCAAAGAATATTGAATATACCATGGACTGCCAGAAGAACAAATAGTCCTGTCTTGGAAGAAGTACAGCCAGAATGCTCCTTAGAAGCAAGGATGGTGAGACTTCGTCTCATGTACTTTGGACATGTTATCAGGAGGGATCAGTCCCTGGAGAAGGACATCATGTTTGGTAAAGTAGAGGGTCAGTGGAAAAGAGGAAGATCTTCAATGAGATGGACTGACACAGTGGCTGCAACAATGGGCTCAAGCATAGCAACGATTGTGAGGATGGCACAAGACCAGGCAGTGTTTCGTTCTGTTGTACACAGGGTTGCTATGAGTCAGAACCAACTTGACAGCACCTAAGAACACAACAACATTTTTTCTCAATAGGAAGTTATTGATCTTAGCTGTTTATGTATGTGTGAAATGAGAATAATAATTGCCTTTGAGTCATACGATCATCTTTTTAAAAGACTGAAAGAACTATATAAAGGAAAGGTATTATCATTACATTATTTTTCAAGGATAGCTACATGGAAGAAGGAGTAGATGCTTCTATTTTCTTTAAAGATTCAAGGCATTCCCTACAAGCTAGTCCCTCATCATCTATACAAATTCATTGATTTTACATAGAATCAAGTAAGATTGATTACTTTATAGAGATCCAGTGAAGCCCTGATGGCACAGTGAGTAAAGTGACTGACTGCTAACGGAAAGGTCGGCAGTTTGAAACTACCAGCAGCTGTGTGGCAGAAAGATGTTGACAGTCCGCTTTCATAAAGATTTACAGCTTTGGAAACCCTATGGGGTCGCTATGAGTCAGAATCTACGTGACGACAGTATTTTTTTTTTTTTTTTTTGGATAGAGATCCAACCTAACTAAATGAGAGAAGCTAAAAACACCAGTTGCCATTGAGTTGACTCTGACTCATGGCAACCCCATGTGTGTCAGAGTAGAACTGCGGGCCACAGGACTTTCAATGGCTGATTTTTTGGAAATAGATCACCAGCTCTTTCTTCCAAAGTGTCTCAGGATACACTTGAACCCCCAACCTTTTGGTTAGCAGCTGAGTGCATTAACCTCGTACATTACCCAGAAATTCCTGAAAGAAGCTAGGTAGTACAAAATCCAAGTCAGAACTCAACTTTAGAAGGAATCTAAAAGAAATGAGCACCCAAAAAGTAGCTCCAAGTGCAGCCATGAGTCGCCTATATCACTTCTGTTCATCAGAGCTGGCTTCATAAAGTTAGTTATATCAATACCTAAAATCTAAAGTAAGCCATATTTCACTATATCAGAAATTATTTTTTGAGATACATTCACTCCAGGTCCAAACTACTCCACTTGCACAGATTAGAAACCTCTAGAACACATTGCAATTCTTTTTTGTTACTAGGATTCTTTTGTGCAAGCTGCTGCTTCTGTGAGGCAAATAGAATTCTGAGTCCTGTCCAAGGCCTCACCCCCTCCAGGGTACCTGCGTAACCTACAAAAAGAGAGCAGCTATATTCTAAGAGAGCAACTTGGATTCCGAAAGAATATGATGCAGCTTCTCATGTCATTTCCTTCTCTGGGGCAAGGATTTGCATCAGTGTGGCATGCTTGTTATTCATATTAGCACACCACGTATGAATTGGCACGGAAAGCTATAAAACACATTGCCGTCGAGTCAATTCCGACTCATAGGGAACTACTGCACAGAGTAGAACTGCCCCATAGGGTTTCCAAGGAGTGGCTGGTGGATTCAAACTGCCAACATTTTGGTTAGCAGCTGAGCTCTTAACCACTGTGCCAGCAGGGCTCCCAGAAAACTATAAGGAGACTATAATTTACAGGACAGTTATAAAGTCATAATCTAAGTAACTAGAAATAATGTCACTCCTGCACCCTTAGGAGCCTCTGGTGCTTCACAGACATCTCTATGATGGACTCCTGATCTGCTAGCTAGCACTGAGCTTTCCTCACCTCACCTCAGCAGAGTGAGTGAGTGAAATTTAGTCCTCATTATTCCTGGATCTTTTCATCCCCAGCCATCCCTCTATCTGCAAGCCAGCACCAGTGTATCAAATGCTTCAAATCTCTGACTTCCTCTTCTGTGACAAGCCATAGAGAACTCTCTGCTTTTAAAGGGCTTACTTGATTAGATCAGGCCCATCTAAGATAATCTCCCTTTTGCTATATAGCACATGGACAGGATTAATATCTCATCATATTCACAGGGTCCACCCACACTCAATGGGGAGAGCATTATATAATGCCATCATTGGGGATAATCTTGGAATTCTGCCTACCACGACCCTGAATGGAAAAAAAGGTGACAGGAATGGTGAATGTGGACAAGAAGAGGATATAACAAGTCTCCACTAAGCCTTTCAGCCCCCTCATTCCTCCAAGCCTGCTTATCACCCTCTTTAGAGGGTAGTGCTGAACTCAGGGAAACCCTTGTGGTGTAGTGGTTAAGTGCTGTGGCTGCTAACCAAAAGGTCAGCTGTTCAAATACACCAGGCGCTCCTTGGAAACTCTGTGGGGCAGTTCTATGCTCTCCTGTAGGGTCGCTATGAGTCGGGTCAACTCTATGGCAATGGATTTGGTTTAACTGAACTCAGAGCACAGCTCCAGGTAGCAATAAACAAAAACTAAACCAGTTGCTGTTGAGTAGATTCCAACTCACAGTGACTTAATGTGTGTCTGAGTAGAACTGATCCATAGGGTTTTCAATGGCTGATTTTTCAGAAGTAGATTGCCAGGCCCTTCTCCTGAGGTACATCTGGGTTGACTCAAACCACCAATCTTTTGGCTAACAGCCTAGCATGATACTTTCTCTAAAAAGTGTGCTTTCTGTAGGAGCTTCCTAAATCCCCCAAAACTCAGGAGGCCTTCCCATATTTGCCCAGTCACACTATTTATCACAAAGGGCTCTGATAAGCTTTTGTTGTGTTCCCTACAAGATCCCAACTTAAGGGTAGGGCTTTGTCTCCTTCACTGCTGTATTCTCACAGTGCCTGTAGACGGGAAGTTCGAAATACATATCTGTTCAGTGGATGATGGACTCCAATGATAGAACTAGCCTGTGATTCCTCCATGACATGCTCCTGTTTGATCATATTTGCTGGCTCCATTAATCATTGTTTTTTAACCAATCTGAGTGGCATTTATAAAACGCATTTTAGATCAACCACCCAAAACCAAACCAAACCCAGTGCCGCCGAGCCGATTCCGACTCATAGTGACCCTGTAGGACAGAGTAGAACTGCCCCATAGAGTTTCCAAGGAGCGCCTGGTGGATTTGAACTGCCGACCCTTTGGTTAGCAGCTGTAGCACTTAACCACTACGCCACCAGGGTTTCCTTAGATCAACCAGCATTTGTTAAATACCTATTATGTGCAAATTTTAATGGGGGATACAAAAAACGATGAAGATGAAATCATTCTCACAGAATTTGTTGATACAGGTGCATGTGTGCATACATATATATATATATATCTCATTATCTGACATTTCACATTTATGACAATAGTAAAAAATTTTCTATCCTACTATTTTGCACATTAATGACATATGTCTGGCAGCAACAAATGCTGAGGTGTGAGGCTAGAGTAATGCTGGCTGTGATGGTTAAGGTTATGTGTCATCTTGGCTGAGCCATGATTCTCAGTGGTTTGGCAGTTACGTAATGATGAATTTGGCAGTTATGTAATGATGTAATTTGGCAGTTTTGTGATGATGTAATTTGGCAGGTTTGTGATGATGTAATTTGGCAGGTTTGTGATGATGTAATTTGCTGGTTATGTAATGATGCAATAATGCAGTCATACTCCATTTTTGTGATCTGATGTAGTCATCCTCCATTTTTGCATAATGCCAATTTTCACATAACAACCTGGTCTTTGGAGCCTAACCATGTCACTAAGTGAGGAGAGGATTTTTTTTAACATGTCTGTCTACCTCACTTTTGTTCACAGCTATTCCCAATACCTAGCAGAACTCCTGCACTTAGTAGATGTGTTTTCTTTGTCCCCACTCTCTTGGGTCTCTTCCTACTTCACTGTTTGCGTCTTCTCAATCTTCTTTGCTGTTCCCTCTTCGTCTCCTCAACCAAATGTTAGAAGGTCACACAGCTTAGCTTTCTGACCTCTTCTCTATCTACATCCTTTACCTGAGTGATTTCATCTCATTTCATTAATATAACTATAATCTATATGCTGAAAAATCCCAAATTTATATCACCCCATGCACTACAGACTTGTATATTCAAATGCCTACTTGAAATCCCTATTTCAATGTCTGTAAATAGTGTTCTATTTCTTGATCTGGTGTAGGTTACAAGTGCAGTCAGTTTGTGAAAATTCCATGAACACTTTACTATTGAAATGTGATGTTTCAACTTAAAAATTATTTTTAAAATAATTGACACTTACCCCCTTACCTTCTCCTTCTTCCCCATCTTCTGCATCTCAGTATATGGCAACTCCATTTTTCCAGCTGTTCAGGGAACAAACTTTGGAGTCGTCATTGACTCCTGACACCCCATGTCCAATCCATCAGCAAATTTCTTATGCTCTACCTTTCAAATATATCCAGAATATGATCACTTCTCATCATTTCTCAGTGCAAGTCACCATCATCTCTTCCCTTCTTACCCTCCTATTCTTGACACCGCTGTGCAGTCACTCTTCATCTCAACACCTTCTAATGGCTTCACATCCCACTCAGAGTAAAAATCCAAAACCTCACTATAGCTGATTCTATCTCCTTCTTTTTTCCCCCTCACTCATTCCACGTCGCTGTCCTCAAATGTCACCTTACCAGTGAAGAATTCCCCAACCACCCAATAAAAAATAGCAACCCACTTTCTGGCACTCCCTAACTCCTTTATGTTGCTTTGTCTTCCTCCCAATACTTATTTGTTTGTTGTTTGTCTGCACCCTCTAGAATATAATCTCCATGAGACTGGTGATGTTTTCTATTTTGTTCACTGTTCTATCCCTAGGCCAAAACCACTGCCTGGCATACAGTAGTTGCTCAGCAAATGAATGAACTCAAAGGGTAGATTTAAGTACTAGGATAGATACATACACACACAGCTTTGAGGATATAAAAGAGGAAGGAATTGATTCTGATATCTGAGAAGGGATAAAAATCAATAATGCCTTACTAGTATTTGAACACAGCTATAAAAAATGAGTAGGATTTCCATTCTCAGAGAAAAGATAAAGGGCATGCTGCAATTCATATGTAAGCAAAAATATCATTATTACTTTAAAATGAAATCCAAAAATAAATAAAAAGAGTAAAAGCGATTGTCTCATATTAAATCAGGACCTTTCCTTATCACCTACAGGGCAAAGTTTGTACTGGCTAAGACAATCTCAAGAAATATATCATTCTTAACAGAATCTGTTTAAGGGTAAAAATGTGTTAACTGTTCATCAAGATAAAAAAAAGATAGAAATGTGTTAAAATTAGTTTAGCAATGCCTCTTGAGCTTCAGTTAGCAAGCCTGCCTCAACTTGGTTTCAGCTTATTCTAGGCCTATGCATATAAGAAAGCAAGTTTTTGTTTTGTTTTTGCCATTGGCACGAATGGTAGTTTCTTATAACAAAATTAGATGTACTAAAAAATATTTAAGAATGTTTATAAACATGTCTATTCACTAAGATAAGATTTTTAAACCTAACACTATAAAAGCACACAAAAGTTACTTCTTTAGTTTTGCATGTGCTTCATATGATGCTACATGTAAATAACAAAGCAGAAAACAAAATATCAACAATTCTTTGCTGTACTACTGTTTTAAGAAAAGGAGTAAAATACAAGATTGAATGACTCTGAAGTAGAACCCATTTGATAAAAAGATCACCTCAAAATTTAACACTGGGTGGTCAAAGGAGAGTAAAAACCTGGCAACCTTGCTCAGAAGACAAATCCTTGTATTCTTATATTCTTATCTTGGTTTTGCCCTTAACAAGCTTGGGAAAGTCACTGGGCTTTGTTTGATCTATATTGGTTACAAAGTAAATTTCTGCTCTCAAGTTCTATCTGTAGGAGGTAATGCATTTGAAATTAAATCAAGCAGTCATTATGGAAGCTTACATGTTTTAAAATGCTGGTGCAGAAAATCATACACTTTCCCAAGGTAACCTGAGATTCAAGAGGAAATTAATTGGTACAGATTCTGATTTTGACGTGCTAATGGCCTTGCACATGGGTCTTTGTTTCCCCTTCTAAATTCCTCTCACAATGAACCATGGAATGGTTAATCCTTCAAGTTTTAAAATTATCAATTCATAATCCAGATAAATCAGTTGTGAACCTGAGAGCCCCTATAAGATGCAAATTAAATGATACCTGCCTATACTTAATGAAATCCAAGTAAAATTATGAACATTTTTTTTTTCCTAGTTCATTCTCATGCGACAGCAGAAGGGAAAAAAAAAAAAAAACTTCATCCTACGCCCCTACCTTTTATCCCCTTCCTAACTGGTGATGAATCAAGGATGGGGTATTATTCAAGTGGACACTTACTGCTTCTCTTTCCTTCTGCTTAGAAAACAGCCCATGCAGCAGCCTGAAACATGACCTCAGACACTTGTCTGTATGTGACCCCACAAACCTTGCCTGAAAGAGTTTTGTTAGACACATTCATGAATCATGTGGGTATCACTTTCCTCTGTCACAGGTGATTAACTTCAGGGAATTACCATGGGAACCTGCTTGCCCCATCAAGCACCAACAAGATCTGGTGTAGATACTGTGTACCTGCCCCAATTAGCTCCCTGGGTAGTGCTTCTCTTTCCTCCCCCAACCTCTGTCTCATCGAGAGGAGAACTTTGTGTGCTCCCTCTGCACCCCAAAAAATGCACATCTATAATAAATCCCAAACCCAGGATACTCGATTCTTAGCTTTTCCAATATTTAGATTTGAACTGGGATCTTTGAAACCTAGATGTTTCCTGCTTATTATATTAGCTTAGGAATTCCAAATATTTTAACCAAGGTGTATTGCAGGGAGGAGCTTCCACACAGAGAAAAGGACCCCCCTGGATGCTTGTGAACCCAGGGTCATGCCAGTGGCTTCAGCGTGCTTAAGACCCATTCTGGAAATTTCAGTTCAGTTGCTGGAAGGCTGCTGGTGTGAGAGCTACAGCTCACTGACAGATTGGCTGGGCCTGGAAACATTCAGCACGTTTGAGGTCTTTTGTTGTTTGAGTTAAGAATATGCTTGGAAAAGTGTACCACTCAGCTCTCAAACGGAACGCTGTAGGCTCTAAATAGCTCCCATGACAGTCTGTCTCAGAAAAGAATGCATTTCACAGAAATATTCAGGAATTTCATTTTAAAGAGTTCTTGTAAGCCTGCTAGAACTGTGGACATAAGATATTAGAGAAAGAAAAAGGAAAAGCATGGACAAGCTCCTTTAAAGGGCACTCGAGAGACTCAATTTGAGGCCTTTAAAAAATCTCTGCCATCCACTGCAACCAGAGATTTGATAGCAGATATAAGGCCAGGCATTGGTGGAAGCTCAATTCACTTCAGGACCGTAACACAGACATTACTATCAGTGGTGTAGACATTTACTTAAGCTCACTGGCACCAATAGGGTCACTATGAGTTGGAATCGACTCAATGGCAACAGGTTTGGTTTTTTTGGTTTTATGGATAATTAAACGCCCACAACAACTTTCTCAGCAACTGGGACTAAATATACCCCTCAGGATCCAGCTACCACTCTCAAACTCAAGGCCACTCCAGAAGACTCTGCCAAAGATAGAGCACAATGGTCAGGCCATTTCTGAATTCACTGCTACCTGGTTCAGCAAGGATTTTTAGAAAGCAGAAGCACAAAAGCCAGGTCAAAAGGAGAATTCTCTGTCTGCAGACAAGTGTCCAGGAACTGTAGGTCACCAGGGATGGCAAATAATGAAGGACGACTGAGCTTCTCTGTTCACAGAGAAGACAGCAAACAAAATAATTTCTTCTCCCATGACGCAGTCTTTGAGAATAATATCTTGCCATTCTTGCTAAAATGACAGGGAAGAAGTGATGGTAGTCCATGGGCTGGGGTGTGAGGGAAGAAAAAGAAGATATGGGTACAGATAGCAGAACAAATAACAACAACAACAAAAAGCAATGCTTATCCCAGAAACTATTTTCACTTATGTTTCTTAACTCCAAAGCTAGGCATGTGAGAAATCATTCAAAAGTAGAAACCAACCTATTCCCCACCAGATCATAAATGCCAGGTACTTTGGTTATTATGGCCCATATGCCATGAAAACTCAGACCTATTTAAGTTATAAGAAGCACAGCTTTGTGAAATGAGCACCAGACCGAGCCCTGGCTTGACTGTTCTTTCTTAAGTGATGCTAGGCAACTTGTTTAGATTTTTCTGTGTTCTAACTCTTCAACTATAAGAAGAAAAAGAAAGAGAGAGGAGAGAGGCAGGAAAGAAAGAAATTCTCCATTTTTCCTGCTTGTCATCTAGGGGTACTGTAAGAATCGACAAACAGCATCCTTACAACACCCAGAGGGTTCTGGAAGCCATTCACCTTCATGCCATTAACACTGGCTGTTTCTAATGTGAGGCTTCTCTCAGAGCCGCATGCCTGAAACTTGGCTTATATTCCCATAAGACCCCACAGTACCTGGGGCGTTGACAGAGGTTCACACTGCAAACTTTCTCCTACAGCTTGTCCCACTTGTAATAACGATGGCTCACTGGTATTCTCTGATGCTCCTTGTGTACGAGGTAGGAGCTGACTGCTTATTTTTAAAATAATTTCCTAACAGGGATTTTTTTTTTAAAGAGTTTAGAATGCAGGTATTTTAACTGAAGGGAGGAAGGGAAGGGAAACATGCAGTACTAAATGGATTGATTCATTTACTAATCCTATGAACATTTATGGAGCATTTCCAATATGCCAGAAACTGTGCTAGCTAGAATCACTGATTTTCAAAGGTGCTGTGGAAAGCTAGGGACTGAATCATGCAGCCGCCTCTGGATGTGATGTTCCGAGATCTTAGAGAAAATGCTCTGGTGATTTGGAGCAGTTACCTTCTGGAAGCACTAATGACAATGTTTGCTGACTAAGCTCTCCCTAGATGCCAGGCACTATGATTAAAAAAAAAAAAATTACCCTGGGAATATCATGATGAACCTCACGGACCACTGAAAACCTAGCAATTTGAAATGCAAAAAAAAAAAGCAAGTTTTTGCTTAACTTCTGATTAGAACATTAGGTTTCTGTTGTTAATACTTTAATAAGGAGAGTCTTTTCTCCCAGCTTGGCAGTCTGGAGAAGACATTTAGCACATGAGAATCCTGTGTAAGAGCGCTCCCTATTTATCACACACTGGTAAAGCTTGGTAGGAAAACCAAGTGTCTGCTACCCCCGTGTGGCCATGGTTCACCTTTTGCTTTCAGCAGTTACGTTAAAATACATTTTATACACCAACATGCGCAGAAGTATGAAATTAAGAAGTTTGGGGAATAAGGCTGCAGTCTTGTGCAAAGTGTTTCTCCTTTTCCTTATCTCTAGGACAATCCTACAATAAAAATTTGAATCTCTCCAGAACAGCCTAGGAGATCCCAGTAGAAATTTCTGGTTTATCTTTTTTGAATTAAAGTCCCTTGTTTTGGCATTCTAAAGTCCATAGGTTTCCGCCATGTCCAAACTGTTAAAACGGTTCGTTTACAGGAATTCAGTAAAGAAATTCTGGAAGTTATTTCAACCAATGCTTTACCCAATCATTGTGAGGGTTATGAGGAATAAATTCAAATTTTAACTTGATTATTTGCAGGTCTTCTTCAACTATCCTCCTCATTCTCTGCTCACTCCTTAAAAACATGTCATAGAATGAACTTAGCCAAGCAAATATATTTGCTCTTCTCCACACATAGGCCAATAACTACTGAGTCAAAATATTCCCCATATTTATTTCCCTTCTCTGGAACATTTACTTTATCCTCTTCACCATGCCAATTCCCTCCATTCTATGAAATGTCTACTCAGAAATTCAACTTTTCTGCAAAATCTTCCCAGGTTCCACCCAGAAAATTTAGTCAAGGCAAAAATTTAGCATTTTCACCTGGTTGGGAAAAAAAAAAAAACAGGGACAAAGGTAGAAAGTGATAAAGAAAGAATAACTAAGAAGCCTTTATTATTTACATACTTACATGAAACTACTCAAAGGCAAGGACTACATCTAATCTTTCCATTTTGCTTCTCCTACACCATTACACCATTACAATGGTATATATATATTGAAAGGATGTTTATTGAATTGATAGTTCAGTGGTAGAATTCTCAACCCCCATGTGGGAGAGACCTGGTTCAATTTCCAGTCAATGTACTTCATGCACAGCCACCATCCATCTGTCAGTGGAGACTTGTATGTTGCTGTGATACTAAACAGGTTACAGCAGAGCTTCTGGACTAAGATGGACCAGGAAGAAAGGTCTGGTAGTCTACTTCTGAAAATCAGCCAATGAAAACCTTCTGGATCACAATGGCGTGACACAATAGAAAAATCTGAATAGAATAGGGGTGGGAAATGTGGACTTACTGGGTGGATAAAGACTAGAGGAACCCCTGAGACTATCGTCCTAAGATATCCTTTAATCTTGGAACTGAAGCCACTCCCAGAGGTCACCTTTCATCCAAATAATAGATCGGCTTATAAAATAAACAACATCACCCATGAGTACTGTGCTCTTAAAAAAAAAAATCAGCTATATGAGACTGAACAGTCAATATTTACCCTGATGAGAATGTAAGGAGGGCAGGGAAGCTAGATTAATGGAAATGGACCAGAATGAAAACATTGACACATTGTGAAAAATGTAACCTATGTCACTGAACAATATGCATAGAAATTGTTAGATTAGAATCTAATTCACTGTGTAAACTTTTACCAAAAACACAATAAAATATTATTTAAAAAAAAAGATTATTTTGACTTTTCAAAATACTGGGTAACTAAACCAAAAGGCAGGCACAGGGATAAAATGGAAAGGGCACACATATAGAAAACAAAAATCCTCACAACTGACCAATAAGCAACATCATGACAAACAGAAAAGAATGAAGTTGTCAAGGATTTCCTTTTACTTGGATCCACAATCAATGCCCATGGAAGCAGCAGGCAAGAAATCAAACAATATATCCCAATGGGAAAATCTGCTGCAAAAGACCTCTTTAAAATATTAAAAAGCAAAGATGTCACTTTGAGAACTAAGGATATATAAAAAAAAAGGATATATAGGTGAGGATAAAGACTGATAACCTCTCCCACCTGGATGAGCCTGTAGAGAGGAGGCTGCCATGACAGTGTGGGGAAAGAGAGCACACTGCAGACAGTGTTTGGTGCAATGAAGGTGTGTTTTCCCAGGGGTCAGGTTAATGCCACAGCAGGTAGCCAGCAAAAGGGTCTTAAAAGGTCTCAACCCAAGTGGACAGGCTGAGGAGATGGGCTACAGGTACTCCCTGTGGTAGAAACTGAGGCATTAAGTAGGTAAGGAACTTCTGTAAATTCAGTGATCTTGGGCTCTTAGGACCATCAGAACTGCCTTTATTCCCTCCACTACCCTTCCATATACTTGCTAAACCCTTGCAGGGCCTGCAAAGGTGTTGCTGTTGTCAGTGGTTTGACTTCATCCGTTTGTATTCCGGGGTGCATGGGGGTGCTTGTCACCTTGTTTTGCTCAAAGTGTAGTCTGTGAGATTTTTTCTAATGCTATAATGGTTCTGTTTTTATGAGAGTATTTAAGGAGATTAAAAACTATACTGCCATCATTACCTTGGCCTGACCTGTCAGTCTAATACTAAGTTTTTTAAGAAGCTAGTCAAGTTGCGTTGTAGGCTATCCCACATTCTGTATCATCTGATTGTTTCCTCATGATGTCATTTAATCTGTTCCTTTATCTCCTGTATTTTGTGTAGACTTGAAGTTAGGTCTAAAGGCTTGATCTGATTCAGGTTAAGCATTTTTAGGAAAAATACTTCGTAGGTGATACTGTGTAACTCACTATTAATGATGCTCAGTTTTCCATGCAAGTAGCAAGTAAGCTACGGAGTGATGCTTTAGTTCAAAAGCAACCTTTCGCTGAATGCTTTTAACACTATTATGTGGAAGACTTGCAAAATGGTGACCTACTAATTATATCATTCTTTCTCTTCTCATTAGGTGACATTCTTAATATAAATATATAAATATTTATATATAAATAAAAGATAGACCACACTTACCATGTATTCTCCCAGCCTCAGACCCGGAATCAGACATTTCTCTAAAAATCTCCAGTTCTCTTTTAGTGGAAATGGTGTTTAGAGACCAAGATCTAGGCACTAGGGATAAACTGTTTCAGTTCATTTTCTGAATGCCTTTTATCAGGTATAGAGAAATGCAATTCATTTTTTTATCCAGCAATACTGCTAAACTCTCGTTAATTTTGACATTTTACCTATAGAGTCATTTGACTCTTCTGCATATACAATCATATAATCTGTACATAATGACAGTTTTGTTTTTTCCTTTGCAACTTTTAACTTTATTTCTTTTTCTTGTCTTACTATACTGGATGGGATCTCAAGTGCAATGGTGCATGGAAGTAGTGATCAAATATAGCATCCAAAAAATGAGAGTGTTCACATTTTTTGTTCAGTTTGATTGCTGGGATAAGGTGATGAGAGTCAGGACTCTCCACTGCATACATGTTTCCCCTTTGTAATTAGCAAAAAATCCATGGGGTGATATTTTGCAACCATGCAAGTATCCGATTCCCCATAAATGTTTATCTAATGATTTTAGCAACCCTTGAAATTCTTGCCTTAATTATTTCATGGGAATTTTACAAGGGTGATTTTCTGATTTTATTATTCCTTCCACATTTATTAGGCAACATTCTTCTGTGAAGAAGAGCTTTCCCTCATCAGCTGGAGCTATTTGATTACCTGGAATACCAGTCTTCCTTAAAAGGCAGGATAAATGCTTAATTCCTTTTTCTTTTAACTACCAATTTTCAAAGTAAGGCTTTAGTCTAATATTACATCCAGTGTTTGACTTACTGTGAAAATGATGAAGCTTACACTTTAGTGCCCTTCAGTTGCACAACCCTTTTCAAGGTTCTGGGATAGACCCTAGCAATGTGTTCACATTGTCATATGTTTTTGTAAAATTTTCAAATTAAGGTATTTTAACTGTAATCAGTGAAGACTGCTGTCTCTTTCTACTCCAACTTCTCCATCCTGCTTTCCCTTGTGTGGGTAGCTTTAGAGTGGCTGAAGACATTTTAGGATCTGGTCATGAAGGAAAGTTGATTTGAGGTCAAATATACTTTCAGTTTAATGGGATATATTTACATGGTTCACAGTCATTTTGATATGTAATTAAGTTTTTGCTAGTCATCCCAGTAGAAAAATGGCTTCCAACAATGCTCCTACCACCAGCTGGGCCAAGTCACCAAATCAGAAGCTGTATCATGGTACGAACTCAACCTACACCCAGCACCAGAAGTATGTGAGTAATTAAAAAGGAACAAAGCTGGAAATATACAGAGCTAGAAGCTAGTCTATAACTTCTTATAATCATCAGACACGTAAAATTGTATGTGGAGAATTCAGTTTTCATTAATGCCTAGTGAAAGTGGAATTTCTCTCCTGACAGGAATATATTTGAGAATGCAAAGTATAAAATTATAAATGTGCCTTATATTTTTACTGGAATCATGTGAAAGATAATGTAATAGAACTCTATTTATAAGACACACACCTGCATCAGTGCTAAAAACATCAAGTACGTCTGTGTTTCAAGTCACAAGCTTTATGCATCCAAATATGTTGGATTATGTCTTGTCATTAACATTACTAATAATGAGTGGTCAAGTGATAGAACTTTTCTGAACTATTAATAATAACAAATAAAATTCGTTGAAAGGAAAACTAAATTATTTTTTCAATTCTCGTTATAGAAAATATTAGAAAAGCATTGTCATATGAAGAGGCAATCAAGGAGTTATTGTCATTAGTTGTCAAGTTGAATCCGATTCATGGTGACCCCATGTGTGCAGAGTAGAACTGCTTCAGAGGGTTTTCAAGGATGTGACCTTTCTGAGCAGATCGCTGGAACCTGTCTACCGAAGCTCCCCTGGGTGAGTTCAAACCGCCAACATTTTGGCTAGTAGTCAAGCACTTAACTTCTTGCACCATCCAAGGAATCCTAATCAAAGGGAAGGCAGCCAAAAACACAAGTGAAAAATACTATAGAGGTGTATCAGGCAGTTGGAGACCCTGGGGGGTATAAATGGTAAACACTCTCAGCTGCTAACTGAAAGATTGGTGGCTTGAGTCTACCTAGAAATGCCTAAGAAGAAAGGCCTGGCAATCTACTCCTGAAAAACCAGCCATTGAAAACCCTATGGAGCACAGTTCTCTGACACACGTGGGGTTGCCATGAGTCAGAACTAACTCCACAGCTACAGCTTTTTCTTTTTCTTTTCTTTTAACCAATCGGGCAGTTAGCTAATAAAAAAATATTACACTATTTTCCTAGATTTTTTTGTGTGTGTGTCAGGGGGAGTTGATAGTTTTTAGTATTCTTAAATTTTAATTTGTTTTTCTTTTCACATGTTAACTATTCACTTTTGAGCCTATTTATATTTGCAATTCTGTATTTTTTCTCAAAGAAGTCCCCCCAAATTACACAGACTTTAACGCCAGCAAAACCTGGATCCACTCCTAGTCTCATTTAATGATAGCAAATTAGTTTTTTACTGTATATTGTGTGTGTGTGTGTGTGCACTTTCTTTTTAAAAATATTATTATGCCCTTATGGAGTTTTGTATATTCAGTGTGTTTCAATGATTTACATTATTATTCCTTTTGATGTTCACATTGTCACAAATTGAAGCTGGTTACTATGGTGCATTGACATGAGACCATTAGCCCTTGAACCCATTCTTGCTTACTGATAGAAGATAGCCAAGGTCATCTTGTACTTTTCCTGCACAAGCCTGAAGTTAGCCATGTCATCAAAGGGCACCGATTTCTTTTATAATGGAAAATGTTATTTAAAAACTGAAATATGGGCCCAGAAAGTGCTCATTGCCACTGGGGCATCATTACTTCTAAGGCCTTTTCAGTGGATAGGACTAGGAAGTATGTACACCCACTCCTCACTTATTGACATGGTTACGTTCCAAAGATCAGGTAGTTATGAGAAAATCGGCATTATGCAAAAATGGAGGATGACCCATCAGACCACAAAATGGAGGATGACTACATCATTACATAACTGCCAAATTACCCCATTATATAACTGCCAAACCACTGAGAATCATGGCCCAGCCAAGTTGATACCTAACCTTAATCATCACAGCCAGCATTACTCTCTCCCCACACCTCAGCATTCCTTACTGCCAGACATATGTCATTAATGTGCAAAATAGATAGTACAGACATACCTCGTTTTATTGAATTTCACTTTATTGTGCTTCATAGATATTGCATTTTTTCACAAATTGAAGGTTTGTGGCAACCCTGTGTAGAGCAAGTCTATTGGTGCCATTTTTTCAACAACATGTGCTCACTTTGTGTCGCTGTGACACATTTTGGTAATTCTCACAATATTTAAAATACTTTCATTATTATTATATCTGTTTGGGTGATCTGTGATCAGTAATCTTTGATGTTACTATTGTAATTTTTATGGAGCACCATGAACTGCACCCATATAAGACGGCGAACTTAATCGATAAATGTTGTGTGTGTTCTGACTGTTCTCTTCCTCTTCTCGGGCCTCCCTATTCCCTGAGACGTGACAGTATTGAAATCAGGCCAGTTAATGACCCTACAATGGCTTCTAAGTGTTCAAGTGAAAGGAAGAATTACACATCTCTCACTTTAAATCAAAAGCTAGAAATGATTAAGTTTAGTGAAGAAGGCATGTCGAAAGCTGAGATAGGCCAAAAGCCAGGCCGCATGCACCAAACACTTAGCCAAGCTGTGAATGCAAAGGAAAAGGCCTTGAAGGAAATTAAAAGTGCTACTCCAGTGAATACACGAATGCTAAGAAAGTAGAACAGCTTATTGCCCATATGGAGAAAGTTTTAGCAGTCTGGATAGAAGATCAAACCAGCCACAAAGTTCCCTTAAGCCAAAACCTAATCCAGAGCAAGACCCTAACTCTCTTCAATTCGATGAAGACTGAAAGATGTAAGGAAGCTGCAGAAGAAAAGTTTGAAGCTAGTAGAAATTGGTTCATGAGGTTTAAGGAAATAAGCCGTCTCCATAACATAAAAATACAAGTGCTGATGTAGAAGCTGCAGCAAGTTATCCAGAAGATCTAGCTAAGAAAATTGATGAAGGTGGCTACACTAAACCATAGATTTTCAATGTAGACCAAACAGGAATTTCATAGCTAGAGAAAAGTCAATACCTGGATTCAAAGCTTCAAAGGTCAGGCTGACTTTCTCGCTAGGGACTAATGTAGCTGGTGACTTTAAGTGGAAGCCAGTGCTCATTTACCATTCCAAAAATCCTAAGGCCCTTAAGAATTATGCTAAATCTACTCTGCCTGTTCTATGTAAATGGAACAACAAAGCCTGGATGACAGCACATCTGTTTACAACATGGTTTACTGAATATTTTAAGCCCACGACAGCAACGGATTTGGTTTTTTTGGTTTGGTTGAGATCTACTGCTCAGAAAAAAAGATCCCTCTCAAAATATTACTGTTCATTTACAGTGCACCTGGTCACTCAAGAGCTCTGATGGAGATGTACAAAGAGGTTAGTGTTGTTTTCATACCTGCAGACACAACATCCATTCTGCAGCCCATGGATCAAGGAGTAATTTTGACTTTCAAGTCTCGTTATTTAAGAAATACATTTCATAAGGCTATAGCTTTTTTATAGCTGCCATAGATAGTGATTCCTCTGATGGATTTGGGCAAAGTACGTTGAAAACCTTCTGGAAAGAATTCACCATTCTAGATGCCAGTAAGAACATTCATGATTCATGGAGAAGGTCAAAATATCAGCATTAAGAGGAGTTTGGAAGAAGTTGATTCCAACCTTCATGGATGACTTTGACGGGTTCAAGACTTCAGTGGAGGAAGTAACTGAAGATGTGGTAGAAATAGCAAGAGAACTAGAATTAGAAGTAGAGCCTGAAGATGTGACAGAATTGCTGCAGTTAAAGATTTAATGGATGAGGAGTTGCTTCTTATGGATGAACAAAGAAAGTGGTTTCTTGAGATAGAATCTACTTCTGGTGAAGATGCTGTGAACATTGTTGAAATGATATCAAAAGATTCAGAATATTACATAAACTTAATTGACAAAGCAGTGGCAGGGTTTGAAGGACTGATTCCAATTTTGAAAGAAGTTCTACTGTGGGTAAAATACTATCAAGCAGCATCACATGCTACAGAGAAATCTTTCATGAAAGGAAGAGTGAATCGATGCAGCAAACTTCATTGTTGTCTTATTTTAAGAAATCGCTACAGCCACCACAACCTTCAGCAACCACCACCCTGATCAGTAAGCAGCCATCAAGGCAAGACCCTCCACCAGCAAAAATATTACAACTTGCTGAAGGCTCAGATGATGGTTTGCATTTTTAGCAATAAAGTATTTTTTAATTAAGGTATGTACATTGTTTTTTAGACATAATGCTATTGAACACTTAATAGATTACAGAATAGTGTAAACATAAGTTTTATATGAACCAAAAAATTCATGTGACTCACTTTATTGCAATATTCACTTTATTGCAGTGGTCTGGAACTGAACCCACAATACTTCCGAGTTATGCATGTAGATTTTTTACTATTGTCATAAATGTGAAATGTCAGATAACAAGAAAGTCAATAGGTGACGAGTAGGTGTATTTTTTAAATCATGAGTTTGTGTTGATATTTCTTATTCCAATTTAATGTTATAGGGTTTTTACTTAACTTTTTTAAAAAATTCATACTTGAATCTCTTTTCTCTTCCAGGCAACAAGGTTGTTTGTACCACAGCCCAGAATTTTTCCAGAGTCTTTTCTTACTCTAGGTCTCACTCAAAGCTAGATTTCCACATAACCTAGTATATGGATGGGCAAGACCAACATTCTGGTCAGGTATGGAATATGTTGCCTCCAAAACCCAAGGAAGACTACAAGGCATTGTGCTTTTTTCTGTACGGGGGGGTTGGGTGGGTGGGAGTGTATGGATTGACTTGTGTCCCCCCTAAATATGTGCTGGAATTCTAATACTTTTACCTATGGATGTAATACAATGTAATGTGGCACAGTGGTTAAGTGTTTGACTGCTAACCCAAAGGAGGGCAGCTCAAATCCACCAGCTGCTCCTCGGAAACCCTACAGGACAGTTCTACTCTGTCTTATAGGGTCACTATGAGTCAGAATTGACTAAACAACAAGGGGTTTTAAGGTAATCACCTTCCATAATACAACCTAATGTTATGTTAACAGGGCCATACCAGTGTATGGTGTGTCTGAAACCTAATCAGAGTTATAAAAAGGGCTGATTAGACACAGAGACAGGCATACACAGGGGGAAGACAGACACTATCTGACAACTACAGAGGCAGATGAATCTACATGTCAGCTATTACAAGCTGAAATAGACAAGGAAGGACATTCCCCGAGACCCACACACTGAATTCAGACTTCTATTCTCCTGAACTGTGAGAAAATAAATGCCTGTTCTTTAAAGCCACTTGTAGTATTTCTGTTACAGCAGCACTAGGAAACTAAGATGGGAAAGATTCAGAGACAATAGTATGTCCTTTATTTTGTATTGGATATCCTGTCATGACCCTATGCACTGAACTCCTAAAAAATGTATTTATTTAGTAGACTTCTAAATTTTTTAATATAAAATATTTTTTTAATTTTGTTTTTAATATTATACAGAAAAACTGACTTTTTTCTCGATGTACTGTTGTATGAATTTTAACAAACAAATAGATTCGTGATACTACCACCACCCCCCACGTGTCTGTCAGTTTGTCGTACTATGGGAGCTTGTGTGTTGCTGTGATGCTGGAAGCTATGCCACTGGTATTCAGACACCAGCAGGGTCACCCATGGAGGACAGGTTTCACCTGAGCTTCCAGACTAAGACAGACTAGGAGGAAGGACCCGGAAGTCTACTTCTGAAAAGCATTAGCCAGCAAAAACCTTATGAATAGCAGCGGAACATTGTCTGATATAGTGCTGGAGGATGAGCTCCCCAGGTTGGAAGGCACTCAAAAGATGACTGGGGAAGAGCTGCCTCCTCAAAGTAGAGTCGACCTTAATGACGTGGATGGAGTAAAGCTTCCGGGACCTTCGTTTACTGATGTGGCATGACTCAAAATGAGAAGAAACAGCTGCAAACATCCATTAATAATCGGAACCTGGAATGTATGAAGTATGAATCTAGGAAAATTGGAAATTGTCAAAAATGAAATGGAATGCATAAACATCGATATCCTAGGCATTAGTGAGCTGAAATGGACTGGTATTGGCCATTTTGAATTGGACAATCATATACAACTTGAAGAGGAACAGTGTTGCATTCATCATCAAAAAGAACGTTTCAAGATCTATCCTGAAGTACAATGCTGTCAGTGATAGGATAATATCCATACGCCTACAAGGAAGACCAGTTAATACAACTATTATTCAAATTTACGCACCAACCACTAGGGCCAAAGATGAAGAAGTAGAAGATTTTTATCAGCTGCTACAGTCTGAAATTGATCGAACATGCAGTCAAGGTGCATTGATAATTACTGGCGATTGGAATGCAAAAGTTGGAAACAAAGAAGAAGGATTAGTAGTTGGAAAATATGGCCTTGGTGAAAGAAACAATGCTGGAGATCGAATGACAGAGTTTTGCAAGACCAACGACTTCTCCATTGTGAATACTTTCTTTCACCAACATAAATGGTGACTATATGCATGGACCTCACCAGATGGAACACACAGAAATCAAATTGACTACATCTGTGGAAAGAGACAATGGAAAAGCTCAATATCATCAGTCAGAAAAAGGCCAGCGGCCGACTGTCGAACAGACCATCAATTGCTCATATGCAAGTTCAAGCTGAAACTGAAGAAAAACAGACCAAGTCCACGAGAGCCAAAATATGACCTTGAGTATATTCCACCCAAATTTAGAGACCATCTGGAGAATAGATTTGACGCACTGAACACTAGTGACCCTAGACCAGACGAGTTGTGGAATGACATCAAGGACATCATCCATGAAGAAAGCAAGAGGTCACTGAAAAGACAGGAAAGAAAGAAAAGACCAAGGTGGATGTCAGAGGAGACTCTGAAACTTGCTCTCAAACATCAAGCAGCTAAAGCAAAAGGAAGATTTGATGAAGTAAAAGAACTGAACAGAAGATTTCAAAGGGCCTCTCGAGAAGACAAAGTAAAGTATTATAATGACATGTGCAAAGAGCTGGAGATGGAAAACCAAAAGGGCAGAACACACTCGGCGTTTCTCAAGCTGAAAGAACTGAAGAAAAAATTCAAGCCTCGAGTTGCACTAGTGAAGATTCCATGGGTAAAATATTAAATGATACAGGAAGATCAAAAGAAGATGGAAGGAATACACAGAGTCATTATACCAAAAAGAATTAGTCGATATTCAACCATTTCAAGGGGCAGCATGATCAGGAACCGATGGTACTGAAGGAAAAAGTCCAAGCTGTCCCGAAGGCACTGGTGAAAAACAATTGAAGGAATATCAATTGGGATGTTTCAACAAACAGTTGCAGCACTGGAGGTGCTCACTTGTCTATGCCAAGAAATATGGAAGACAGCTTCCTGGACAACTGACTGGAAGAGATCCATTTTTATGCCTATTCCCAAGAAAGGTGATCCAACCCAATGTGGAAATTATAGAACAATATCGTCAATATCACACGCAAGCAAAATTTTGCTGAAGATCATTCAAAAACTGCTGCAGCAGTATATCGACAGGGAACTGCCAGAAATTCAGGCCGGTTTCAGAAGAGGACGTGGAACCAGGGATATCATTGCTGATGTCAGATGGATCCTTCCTACCAGAAGGATGTTTACCTGTGTTTTATTAACTATGCAAAGGCATTTGACTGTGTGGATCATAACAAACTGTGGATAACACTGTGAAGAATGGGAATTCCAGAACACTGAATTGTGCTCATGAGGAACCTTTACATAGATCAAGAGGCAGTTGTTCGGACAGAACAAGGGGATACTGATTGGTTTAAAGTCAGGAAAGGTGTGCGTCAGGGTTGTATTCTTTCACCATACCTATTTAATCTGTATGCTGAACAAATGATACGAGAAGCTGGACTATATGAAGAAGAACAGGGCACCGGGATTGGAGGAAGACTCATTAACAACCTGCATTATGCGGATGATACAACTTTGCTTGCTGAAAGTGAAAAGGACTTGAAGCAATTACTAATGAAGATCAAAGACCACAGCCTTCAGTATGGATTGCACCTCAACGTAAAAAAAGAAATCAAAAATCCTCACAACTGGACCAATGAGCAACATCATGATAAACGGAGAAAAGATTGAAGTTGTCCAGGATTTCATTTTTCTTGGATCCACAATCAACAGCCATGGAGGCAGCAGTCAAGAAATCAAAAGATACATTGCATTGAGCAAATCTGCTGCAAAGGACCTCTTCAAAGTGTTGAAGAGCAAAGATGTCACCCTGAAGACTAAGGTGCGCCTGACCCAAGCCACAGTATTTTCAGTCGCATCATATGCCTGCGAAAGCTGGACAATGAATAAGGAAGACCGAAGAAGATTTGACGCCTTTGAATTGTGCTGTTGGCGAAGGATATTGAATATACCACGGACTGCCAAAAGAACGAACAAATCTGTCTTGGAAGAAGTGCGGCCAGAATGCTCCTTAAAAGCAAGGATGGCGAGACTGCGTCTTACATACTTTGGACATGTTGTCAGGAGGGATGAGTCCCTGGAGAAGGACATTGTGCTTGGCAGAGTACAGGGTCAGCAGAAAAGAGGAAGACCCTCAACAAGGTGGATTGACACAGTGGCTGCAACAATGAGCTCAAGCATAACAACGATTGTAAGGATGACGCAAGACCGGGCAGTGTTTCGTTCTGATGTGCATAGGGTTGCTATGAGTCGGAACTGACTCGATGGCACCTAACAACAACAACAACAACCACAATCAGGATACAGAACAGTTCCATCACCACAGAAAACTCCCTCCTGGTATCGTTTTATACTCATACTTTTTTTTTTAATAATTTTTATTGAGCTTTAAGTGAACATTTACAAATCAAGTCAGTCTGTCACATATAAGCTTATATACACCTTACTCCATACTCCCACTTACTCTCCCCCTAATGAGTCAGCTCTTCCAGTCTCTCCTTTCGTGATCATTTTGCCAGTTTCTAACCCTCTCTACCCTCCCATCTCCCCTCCAGAAAGGAGATGCCAACACAGTCTCAAGTGTCCACCTGATACAAGTAGCTCACTCTTCATCAGCATCTTTCTCCAACCCATTGTCCAGTCCCTTCCATGTCTGATGAGTTGTCTTTGGGAATGGTTCCTGTACTGGGCCAACAGAAGGTTTGGGGACCGTGACCACCAGGATTCCTCTAGTCTCAGTCAGACCATTAAGTCTGGTCTTTTTATGAGAATTTGGGGTCTGCATCCCACTATTCTCCTGCTCCCTCAGGGGTTCTCTGTTGTACTTTCTGTCAGGGCAGTCATCAGTTGTGGCCGGGCACCATCTAGTTCTTCTGGTCTCAGGATGTTGTAAGTCTCTGGTTCATGTGGCCCTTTCTGTTTATACTCATACTTTTGATAGGATGTCTAAGAACTCTTCACCTAACCTAAGTTCATAAAGATTTTCTCCTGTGTTTTCTTCAAAACTTTTATAGTTTTATGTCTTATATCTAGGATCTATTTTGAATTCATTTTTTAAATACAGAGTGAAGATTAGGTCAAGGTTTAGTTTTTGCATGTAGATGATCAATTGTCCTAGCACCATTTGTTAAAAAAGACTATTGTTTTTCCTTTGGAATTCTTTTGCACCTTTGTCAAAAATCAAATGGTCATATTTGTGTGATTCTAGTCTATTGATTTTTGTGGGTATACCTTTGTCAAAACTATACAGTCTTCACTACTGTAGCTTTATAGCACATATAATTTTATATACTATACTAATAAATATGTATGTGTATATATGTATATATATGTATATATATGTATGTTACTGCTATTTGTTGTTGTTGGGAGTGGCCGAGTCAGTTCCAACTCATAGCAACCCTATGTACAACAGTACAAAACACTGCCCAGTCCTGCGCCATCCTCACAATCATTGCAATGTTTGAGCCCATTGTTGCAGCCACTGTGTCTTCCTCTTTTTCGCTGACCCTCTACCAAGCATGATATCCTCCTCCAGGGACTGATCTCTCCTGATAACATGTCCAAACTACATGAGACAAAGTCTCTCCATCCTTGCTTCCTAGGAGCATTCCAGTTGTACTTCTTCCAAGACAGATTTGTTCAGACTTCTGGCAGTCCAGAGTATGTTCAATATTATTCACCAATACCATAATCCAAGTGCATCAATTCTTCTTTTGTCTTCTTTATTCATGCATATGAGGTGATTGAAAATATCATGGCTTGGATGTGGCACACCTTAGTCCTCAAAGTGACATCTTTGCTTTTTAACACTTTGAAGAGGTCCTTTGCAGCAGATTTGCTCAGTGTAATATGTCACTTGATTTCTTGACTGCTGCCTCCATGGGAGTTGACTGTGGATCCAAGTAAAATGATATCCTTGACAACTTCAATCTTTTTTCCGTTTATCATGATGTTGCTCATTGGTCCAGTTGTGAGGATTTTTGTTTTCTTTATATTGAGGTGTAATCCATACTGAAAGCTGTAGTCTTTGATCTTCATCAGGAAGTGCTTCAAGTTCTCTTGGCTTTCAACAAGCAAGACTGTGTCATCTGCATATTGCAGGTTATTAGTTTTTCTCCAATCCTGATGCCCCGTTCTTCTTCATATAGTCCAGCTTTCCGGATTATTTGCTCAGCATACAAATTGAACAAGTATGGTGAAAAGATACAACCCAGACACACAGCTTTCCTGACTTTAAACCACACAGTATCCCTTGTTCTATTCAAATGACTGGCCTATGTACAGGTTCCAAAAGAGCACAATGAAGTGTTCTGGAATTCCCATTCTTCACAATGTTATTCATAATTTGCGATGATCTACACAGTCAAATGCCTTTGCATAATCAATAAAACACAGGTAAACATCTTTCTGGTATTCTCTGCTTTCAGCCAAGGTTCATCTGACATCAGCAATGATATCCCTTTTTCCATGTCCTCTTCTGAATCCAGCTTGAATTGCTGGCAGTTCCCTGCTGATGTACTGCTGCAACCATTTTTGAATTTACCTTCAGCAAAATTTTACATGTGTGTGTTTTTAATGATATTGTTCAATAACTTCTGCATTCTGTTGGATCAACTTTCTTCGGAATGGGCACAAATATGGATCTCTTCCAGTCAGTTGGCGGGGTAAGTGTCTTCCAAATCTCTTGGCATAGATGAGTGAGCATTCCCAACGCTGCATGCATTTGTTGAAACATCTCAATTCGTATTTCATCAATTCCTGGAGCCTCATTTTCCACCAATGCCTTCAGTGCATTGTTATATATAAATAAATATATGTATAAAATAACCCCCCAAAATATGACTATAATTATAGTACATATAACTAAAAAATTAAGTACTGTGTTTCCTCCAAAATTATTAATCTTTCTAAAAATTCTTTTAGCTATTCTAGTTGCTTTGTCCTTCCGTATAAATTCTAGTATTAGTTTGTCTTTATCTATAAACCATCATGCTGGGCTTTTGATTGATATTGCATTAACCTACAGATCAGTTTGTGAGAATCGATGTATTTACTATGAAGAGTATTCCAATCCATGAACACAATATATGTTTCCATTTACTTAGGTCTTCTTTGATTTCTCTCATCGGAGTTTTGTAGTTCACAGCAAACAGATCCTGTACATGTTTTGTTAGATTTATATTTAAGTACTTCATTTTTGTTGAAGCTATGGTAAATGGTATTATTTATGTTTCCAATTGTACATTGCTAGTATACAGAAATACTACTCATTTTTGTGTGTTGACCTTGTATACTGTGACTTTGATAAACTCACTTATTAGTTCTAGGAACTTTGTTGTAGATTCCTTGGTATTTTCTGGCAAGACAATTATCTTAGTTATCTAGTCCTGCTATAGCAGAACTACCACAGTGGATGGCTTTAACAAAGAGAAATTTACTCTCTCATAGTCTAGGAGGCTAGAAGTCCAAATTCAGGGTGCCAGGCCCAAGGGAGGGCTTTCTCTCTCTGTTGTCTCTGGGGAAGATCCTTGTCATCAGTCTTCTCCTGGTCTAGAAGCTTCTCAGGGCAGGGACCCCAAGTCCAAAGGACACGCTTCCCTCTTGGTTCCTCATTCTTGGTGGCATGAGGTTCCCCTCCTCTCTGCTCGATTCTCTCTTAGGCCTGTCTGATTAACGTAACATAACATAACTGCCCCTAATCCTGCCTTGTTAACATCATAGGTTAGGATTTACACCACATAGGATAATCATTTCAGATTGCAAAATGGTGGACAACCACACAATACTGGGGATCATGGCCTAGCCAAGTTGATACACATTGTGAGGGGACACAGTTCAATCCATAACAACAATCATGTCTGTATCTGTGAATGGAACCCTAATGGTGCAGTGGTTAAGAACTTGGCTGCTAACCAAAAGGTCAGCAGTTCGAACACACGAGCTGCTCCTTGGAAACCCTATGGGGCAGAATCGACTCAACGGGAATGGGGGCAGCAGCGGGGGGGTGGGGGTGGGGGGGAGGATCTATGAATAGGGGCAATTTTCTTTCTTCGTTTTCAACCTGTTTGCCTTTTCTTTCTTTTACTGCAGTGGCTAAATCTTCCAGTACAATTTTGAACAAGAATAGTTATGGTGGATATCTTTGCCTTGTTCCCTATCTTTGGGAAGAGCATTCAGTCTTTCACAATTAAGCATGATGTCAGCTGTAAGTTTTTTGTAGCTATCCTTTACCAAGTTGAGGAAGTTCATGTCTATTTCTATTTTGCTGAGACTTTTCATAACGAATAAATGTTGCACTTTGCCAAATGCTTTTTCTGAATGCATTGAAATGATCATGTGGCTTTTTCTCCTTTAGGCTGTTCACATGGTAAGTTACATTGTTTGATTTTCCATTATCAGACAAATCTTACATTCCCAGGATAAACTCCACTTGATCATGGTGTATTACTCTTTTTATATATTGCTGTATTTGATTTGCTAGTATTTTTTAAAGTATTTCTATATCTGTATTTATGAAAGCTATTGGTCTTTTTTCTTTATTACACAATCTTAGTCCGATTTTTTTTTATTGGTCTTTTTTCTTTATTACACAATCTTAGTCCGATTTTGGTATCAGGAGAGTGTTGATTGCATGAAATGAGTTGGAAAGCATTCCTTCCTCTTCTATTTTCTGGAAAAGATTGTGTAGAATTTGTGCTTTTTTTAAATATTTACTGAAATTTTCATTATCTGGAGATTTCTTTTTTGGTGAGTTCTTAACTATGAATTCAATTTCTTTCATTGATATAGGGCTATTCAGGTTATCTATTTCATCTTGGGTACATCTTATATAATACATGACTTACGTAACACTTGACATGTGGTTTTTGAAAAGTTGGTCCTTTTTTAAATTTTTCTTCTGCTTTAAGTGAAAGTTTACAAACGAAGTCAGTCTCTCATACAAAAACTAATACGTGCCTTGCTGTAAACTCCTAGTTGCTCTCCTAATGAGACAGCACTTTCCTTGCCTCCACTCTCTATTTTCTTATCCATTAGCCCAGCTTCTGACACACTCTGCCCTCTCATCTCCTCTCCAGACAGGAGCTGCCCGCATAGTCTCATGTGTCTACTTCATCCAAGAAGTTCACTCTTCACCCATATCATTTTCTACCCATAGTCCAGTCCAATCCCTGTCTGAAGAGTTGGCTTTGGGAATGGTTCCTGTCTTGGGCTAAAAGAAGTTCTGGAGACCATGACCTCCGGGGTCCTTCTAGTCTCAGGCAGTCCGTTAAGTCTGGTCTTTTTATGAGAATTTCAGCTCTGCATCCCACTGCTCTCCTGCTCCCACAGGTTCTCTGTTGTGGTCCCTGTCAGGGGAGTCAACAGTTGTAGCCAGGCACCATCTAGTTCTTCTGGACTAAGGCTGATGTATCTTTCTGTCTCTTGGGCTCATAATTACTTGTGTCTTTGGTGTTCTTCATTCTCCTTTGCTCCAGGTGGGTTGAGAATCAACTGTTGCATTTTAGATGGCCACTTGCTAGCGTTAAAGACCCCAGACGCAACTATCCAAAGTGGGATACAGAATGTTTTCTTAATAGATTTTATTATGCCAATTGACTCAGATGTCCCCTGAGACCTTGGTCCCCAAACCCGCACCCCTGCTACGCCGGCCTTCGAAGTGTTCATTTTATTCAGGAAACTTCTTTGCTTTTGGTTTAGTCCAGTTGTGCTGACCTCTCCTATATAGTCTGATGTCTTTCCATTCACCTAAAATAGTTCTTATCTACTATCTAATTCGTGAAAACTCCTCTCCCTCCCTCCCTTCCCACTCTCATAACCATCAAAGAATACTTTCTTCTCTGTTTAAACTATTTCGACTTCTTATAATAGTGGTCTCCTACAATGTTTCTCCTTTTGCAACTGACTAATTTCACTCAGCATAATACCTTCCAGATTCCTCCATGCTATGACCTTTTTCATGGATTCATCATTGTTCTTAATCGTTGCATGGTATACCATTATGTGAATACACCATAATTTATTTATCCATTCAACCATTGATGGGCACCTTGGTTGTTTCCACCTTTTTCCTATTCTAAACATTTTTTTTTTAAACATTGCTGCAGTGAACATGGGTGTGCATATATCTGTTCATGTGAGGGCTCTTATTTCTCTAGGATATAGTCCAAGGAGTGGGATTGCTGGATTTATGGTACTTCTATTCCCAGCTTTTTAAGGAAGCACCAAGTCACTTTCCAAAGTGGTTGCACCATTTTACATTGCCACCAGCAGTGTATTCAGTCTCTCCACAACCTCTCCAACATTTATGATTTTGTGTTTTTTGGATTAATGCCAGCCTTGCTGGGGTGAGATGGTATCTCATTGTACTTTTGATTTGCATTTCCCTAATGGCTAATGATCATGAGCATTTCCTCATGTGTCTGTTCATATCCTTTGCCCCTTTTTTAATTGGGTTATTTGTCTTTTTGTTGTTGAGTTTTTGCAGTATCATGTAGATTTTAGAGATAAGACACTGACCAGATTTGTCGTAGCCAAAACGTTTTCCCAGTCTGTAGGTAGTCTTTTTACTCTGTTGGTGAAGTCTTTGGATGAGCATAAGTGTTTGATCTTTAGGAGCTCCCAGTTATCTAGTTTCTCTTCTGGTGTTTGTGCATTGTTAGTAACGTTTTGTATAATGTTTATTTTGTGTATTAGGGCTCCTAGCATTGTCCCTATTTTTTCTTCCATGATCTTTATTGTTTTAGATGTTTTATTTAGGTCTTTGATACATTACAGTTGGTTTTTGTGCATGGTGTAAGGTGCGGGTCTTGTTTCTTTTTTTTTTCCTGGCGCATATCCACTTATGCCACCACCATTTGTTAAAGAGACTGTCTTTTTCCCATTTAACAGACTTTGGGTCTTTGTCAAATATCAGCTGCTCATATGTGGATGGATTTATGTCTGGATTCTCAATTCTGTTCCATTGGTCTATGTATCTGTTGTTGTACCAGTACCAGGCTGTTTTGACTACTGTGGCGGTACAATGTGTTCTAAAATCAGGTAGTGTGAGGCCTCCTACTTCTGTTCTACTTTTTCAGTAATGCTTTACTTATCCAGGGCCTCTCCCCCTTCCATATGAAGTTGGTGATTTGTTTCTCCATCTCATTAAAAAATGTCATTGGAATTTGGATCGGGATTGCATTGTATCTGTAGATCACTTTGGGTGGAATAGACATTTTCACAATGTTGAATCTTCCTATCCACAAGCAAGGTATGTTTTTCCACTTATGTAAGTCTCTTTTGTTTTCTTGCAGTAGTGTCTTGTAGTTTTCTTTGTATAGATCTTTTATGCCTCTGGTTAGGTTTATTCCTAGTATTTCATCTTCTTGGGGGCTATTGTAAATGGTATTGTTTGATGATTTCCTCTTTGACGATCTCTTCGTTGGTATAGAGGAATCCAACTGATTTTTGTGTTTATCTTGTATCCTGATACTCCGCTGAATTGTTCTTTTAGTTTCAGTAGTTTTCTTGTAGATTCTTTAGGGGTTTCTGTGTGTAACATCATGTCATATGCCAATAGAGATACTTCTACTTCTTCCTTAACAATTTGGATGCCCCTTATTTCTTTATCTAGCCTAATTGCTCTGGCTACGACCTCCAGGACAACGTTGAATAAGAACGGTGATAAAGGGCATCCTTGTCTGGTTTCCGTTCCCAAGGAGAATGCTTTCAGACTCTCTCCATTTACAATGATGTTAGCTGCTGGCTTAATATAAATGCCGTTTATCATGTTGAGGAATTTTCTTTCTATTCCTATTTTGCTCAGAGTTTTTATCATGAATGGGTGCTGGACTTTGTCAAATGCCTTTTCTGCATCAATTGATAAGATCATGTGGCTCTTGTCTTTTGTTTGATTTATATGATGGATTACATTGATTGTTTTTCTAATGTCAAACCATCCTTACATACCTGCTATGAATCCCAATTGGTCAGGGTGAATTATTTTTTTATATGTTGTTGAATTCTATTGGCTAGAATTTTGTTGAGGATTTTTGGACCTAAGTTTATGAGGGATATAGGTCTATAATTTCCTTTTTCTGTGGTGTCCTTACCTGGTTTTGGTATCAGGGATATGTTGGCTTCATACAATGAATTTGGGATTATTCCATCCTTTTTTACGTTCTGAAATATCTTTAGTAGTAGTGGTGTTAACTCTTCGCTGAGAGTTTGGTAAAATTCTCCAGTGAAGCCGTCAGAGCCAGGGCTTTTTTTTGTTGGGATTTTTAAATTGCCTTTTCAATCTCTTCTTTTGTTATGGGTTTATTTATTTGTTCTAGTTTAGGTAGGTAGTGTGTTTCTAGAAATTTGTCTATTTTCTCTAGTTTTTCAAATTTGTTGGAGTACGGTTTTTCATAGTAATCTGATATGATTGTTTTAATTTCATTTGGGTCTATTGTGATATTGCCCATCTCATTTCTTGTTCAGGTTATTTGCTTCCTCTGCTGTTTTTCTTTTGTCGGTTTGGCCAGTAGTTTATGGATTGTGTTGATGTTTTCAAAGAACCAGGTTTTAGGTCTTTTTAAGTCTTTCCATTCTTTGTCTATTCTCTAGTTCATTTAATTCTGCTCTGATTTTTATTATTTGCTTTCTTCTGGTGCACGACGGTTTCTTTTGTTGCTCTCTTTCTATTTGTTCTAGTTGTAGGGATAATTCTTTGATTTTTGGCCCTTCCTTCTTTTTGGATGTGTGCATTTATTGCTATTAATTGACCTCTAAGTACTGCTATAGAGGTTCTGATAGGAAGTGTTTTCACTCTTATTGGATTCTCTGAATTTCTTTATTCCATCCTTAATTTCTTGTATAACCCAGTAGTTTTTTGAGCAAGGTGTTGTTCAGTTTCCATGTAATTGATTTCTTTTCTGTGCTTTTTCTGTTATTAATTTCTGCTTTTTTGGCTTTATGCTCAGAGAAGATGCTTTGTAATATTTCAATGTCTTGGATTCTGTTAAGGCTTGATTTATGGTCCAATATGTGGTCTGTTCTGGAGAATGTTCCATACGCGTTGGAAAAGAAAGTATACTTGTCTGCTGTTGAGTGGAGTGTTCTGTATACGTCTATGAGGTCAGGTTGGTTGACTGTGGCATTTAGATCTTCTGTGTCTTTATTGAGCTTCATTCTGGATGTCCTGTCTTTCACTGAAAGTAGTATTTTGAAGTCTCCTACTATAATTGTGGAACTGTCTATCTCTCCTTTCAATGCTGTTAGAGTTCGTATTATGTATCTTGAAGCCCTGTCATTGGGTGTGTAAAAATTTATTATGGTTATATCCTCTTGGTATATTGACTCTTTAATCATTCTATAATGTCCTTCCTTATCCTTTGTGGTTGATTTTAACTTTAAAGTCTGTTTTGTCAGAAATTAATATTGCCACCCCTGCTCTTTGTTGATTGTTGCTTGCTGGATATATTTTTCTCCATCCTTCGAGTTTTAGTTTGTTTGTGTCTTTAAGTCTACGGTGTGTCTCTTGTAGGCAGCATATAGCTGGATTGTATTTTTTTTAATCCATTCTGCCGCTCTCTGTCACTTTATTGGTGCATTTAGTCCATTTATGTTCAGCAGTAGTGATGGATATGTATGAGTTTAGTGCCATCATTTTGATGTCTTCTTTTGTGTGTTGTTGACGGCTTCTTTTTCCTACATTTTCTGTGCTGAGTAGTTTTTCTTTACATATTGTCTTTTCCTCTTTTTCATTGCTGTTGATTTTGTTTTTGCTGAGCCTGTATGTTTTTCTTGTAATTTATTTTGATGTGTTGGATTGTTAGTCTCCTTTGTGGTTGATTATTTTAATATTTACCCCTCTTTTCCTAAGTTTAAACCAAACTTTTGTCTCTTTGTATCACCTTGACTTCCTCTGCATATGAAAGATCTATGACTACATTTTGTAGTCTTATTGCTTTAATGTTGTCATCTTTTACATAATGACATTGCTGTTTCCCTGTTTTGAGTGTTTTTTATATTGATTTATTTTTGTGATTTCCCTATCTGGGTTGGTATCTGGTTGCTTCAAAGGTCACTTTTGCCATGACATTGCCTATGACCAAATATATGTTTACAGTTTTCCTTGCTTCTTTGAAGCCTGCATTAGAATACTTACATCTTTATTGTTGTTGTTGTGAGATGCCATCGAGTTGGTTCTGACTCATAGCCACCCTATGTACAACAGAACATAACACTGCCCAGTCCTGCACCATTCTCATAATTTTTGTTATGCTTGAGCACATTGTTGCATACACTGTGTCAGCCCATCTGATTGAGGGTCTTCCTCTTTTTCACTGATGCTCTACTTTACCAACCATGATGTCCTTCTCCAGGGACTGGCCCCCCCAGTAACACATCCAAAGTATGTGAATCCTATCCTCGACATCCTTGCTTCTCAGGAGCATTCTGGTTGCTCTTATTCCAAGACCGATTTGTTTGTTCTTTTGGCAGTCCATGGTATATGCAATATCTTTACCTGTTGAAGGTCTTCCTCTTTTTTGCCGACCATCTACCAAGCATGATGTCCTTCTCCAGGGACTGGCTCCTCCTGATAACATGTCCAAAGTATGTGAGATATAGCCTCGATGTCCTTCCTTCTAAGGAGCATTCAGGTTGTACTTCTTCCAAGACATTCGTTCGTTCTTCTGGCAGTCCATGGTATATGCAGTGTCTTTACCAACACCATAATTCAAAGGTGTCAGTTCTTCTGCTGTCTTCCTTATTCGTTGCCCAGCTTTTGCATGCATGTAAGGCAATTGAAAACACCATGGCTTGGGTTAGGCGCACCTTAGTCTTCAAGGTGACATCTTTGCTTTTTAACACTTTACAGAGATATTTTGCTGCAATTTTGTTCAATGCAATGCGTCATTTGATTTCTTGACTGCTGCTTCCATGGGTGGTGATCCAAGTAAAATGAAATCCTTGACAACTTCAGTCTTTTCTTGGTTTATCATGATGTTGCTTACTGGTCCAGTTGTGAGAATTTTTGTTTTCCTTATGTTGAGGTGTAATCCATACTGAAGGCTGTGCTCATTGACCTTCATCAGTAAGTACTTCAGGTCCTCTTCACTTTCAGCAAGCAAGGTAGTGTCATCTGCACAATGCAGGTTGTTAATGAGTCTTCCTCGAATCCTGATGCTGTGTTATTCATGTAGTCTAGCTTCTGGGATTGTTTGCTCAGCATACAGATTGAATAATATGGTGAAAGGATAGAACCCCAAAGCACACTTTTCCTGACTTTAAACCACACAGTATACCGTTGTTCCGTTCAAACAACTGCTTCTTGATCTATGTACAGGTTCCTCATGAGGACAATTAAGTGTTTGGAGTTCCCATCCTTCGAAATGTTATCCATAATTTGTTATGATCCACACAGTCGAGTGCCTTTGCCTAGTCAGTAAAACACAGGTAAACACCTTTCTGGTATTCTCTGCTTTCATCCAGGATCCATCTGACATCAGTAGTGATATCCTTTGTTCCACATCCTCTTCTGAATCCAGCTTGAATTTCTGGCAGTTTCCTGTTGATGTACTGCTGCAACCACTTTTGGATGATCTTCAGCAATATTTTACTTGCATGTTATATTAATGATATCGTTCAATAATTTCCACATTTCTTTGGATCACCTTTCTTTGGAGTAGGCATAAATATGGATCTCCTCTTGTCGGTTGGCCAGGTAGCAGTCTTCCAAATTTCTTGGCATAGACAAGTGAGCACTTCCAGTACTTCTTTATTACTCGTAAATTACCTGTGTATGAATTTCCTGTTGGTTAATAATGCATGAACAACAAAACAAAGTTTTTAATTTTTGTCTCCAATGTGAATTATCACATACTTTTTTAAGCTAGAAAGGAGTCAGAATCAACTTGATGGCAACGGCTCTGTTTTTTTTTTTTTTTTAAGCTAGGAATGATGGCTGAATTACAGTTATCTAAATTTTATTTGTTTTCCAGTATGAATTATCTGGTGTTGTATGAGATATGAGCTATGGTTAAAAACACATACATTAGCTTCATATTATTTCTTATTTTTTTTTTATATGAGTTATCTGAGGTTGAGTAAGGGATGAATACATTCTACCCTTTCCACACTCACTATATACATAGTGTTTTTCTCCAGTGTGAGTTCTCTTATGCTGGCAAGGATGCAGCCATGTCTAAAGGATTTAAAATTTCATACTTCTTTAGTATACTCTCCGGCATGAATTAGCTCATATTAGCAAGGGTGGAGTCATGTCTAAAGGCCTTCCCTCATTCATTTCATTTATTTGGTTTCGCTTCAGCACAAATACTGTGATTTTCAATAAGATATGAGTATTTACTAATTCCAACATGTTTATAAGATTTCTCTCCAATTTGAATTCTCTACTGTTGAATAAGGTGTGGGTATTGGCTAAGGCCCTTTCGTGTTCCTTACTTTAATAAGGTTTCTATCCAATATGAACTTTCTCATGTGGAATAAGATGTGATCCAGAATTAAATGTGTTCACAAATTGATTTAAATTGTATGTTTTCTCTGCACTGTGTGTTATCTGATATTTGGTGACGTCTGAGCATTAACTAAAAGTCTTTGCTCTTTCTTACGTTTATGGGATTTTCCTCAAAATTAAATCTCCGCCCTTGAGCAAAATAGGTAAAGTTCTTTTCACATTCATCATATTTCAAGCATTTTTCTACTACATAAGCAACTTTCTTTTATTATGATTAAACTTATTTGAGAATTTTTATCACGTATGTAATATTGAGGTTCTTTTATTTCTTCTGTGAAAATGCTCTTGTTTAAAAACCACTGACTTCAAATGGAAATCTTCACCAGGTTTGCAACATTTATCTCCTCTTTTGCAGTGTTTTTCTTTTTATTATGGATAACTTTTACCTGAAATGTCTCCTTTATTCCCTTCTGCAACTCAGATCAACCTTTGCATTTTCACTTTTTTCTGAAATGAAAATGCTATCATAGTTAGTTTTTTAGTTATCTAGTGCTGCTATAACAGAAATACCAGAAGTTGAATGGGTTTAACAAAGAGAAATTTATTCTCTCACAGCTTAGGCAGCTAGAAGTCCAAATTAGGGTGCCTGCTCTGTGGGAAGTCTTTCTGCCTCTTTTGGTTCTGGGGAAAGATCCTTGTCTTCAATCTTCCCTGGTCTAGGAGCTTCTCATCGCAGGGATCCCTGGTCCAAAGGCTGAGCTCCACTCCTGGCTCTTCTTGCTTGTCGGTAATGAGGTCTCCCTCCTCTCTGCTCACTTCTCTTTTTTGTATTACAGAAGAGATTGATTCTAGATACAACCTAATTCTGAAGAGTGTGTCCTTCCTCATTAACATAACTGCCACTAATCCTGGTCCATTGACATCATAGAGGTTAGGATTTACAACCCATAGGAAAATCATATCAGATCACTAAATGGAGGACAACCGTACAATACTGGGAATTATGACCTAGCCAAGTTGACACACATTTTGGGGGGACACAATTCAATCCATGACAGTATGCATGAATATGCTAACTAGATACCAACTCCGGACTTTGTAGAATCTGGATTAGCTCTCATGCACGTGTCAGTGATGACTAGTGATTACCTAAAGGTCTGTGGTTCAAACCCACCACCTGTTCCAGGGAAGAAAGATGTATCAGTGTGCTTCTGTAAAAATTACAGCCTTGGTAGTGGGAATGTCAAATGGTACAACCACTTTGGAAATTGATTTGGCGCTTCCTTAAAAAGTTAGCAATAGAACTACCATACGATCCAGCAATCCCACTCCTTGGAATATATCCTAGAGAAATAAGAGCCTTTACACGAACAGATATATGCACACCCATGTTTGTTGCAGCACTGTTTACAATAGCAAAAACATGGAAGCAACCAAGGTGCCCATCAACACATGAATGGATAAATAAATTATGGCATAGTCACACAATGGAATACTACTCATCGATAAAGAACAGTGAGGAATCTGTGAAACATTTCATAACATGGAGGAACCTGGAAGGCATTATGCTGAGTGAAATGAGTCAGTTGCAAAAGGACAAATATCATGTAAGACCACTATTATAAGAACTTGAGAAATAGTTTAAACTGAGAAGAAAACATTCTCTTGTGGTTACGAGAGGGGGGAGGGAGGGAGGGTGGGAGGGGGGATTCACTAATTAGATAGTAGATTTAATATAAGAACTACTTTAGGTGACGAGAAAGACAGCACACGATACAGGGGAGGTCAGCACAATTGGACTAAACCAAAAACAAAGAAGTTTCCTGAATAAAGTGAATGCTTCGATGGCTAGCGTAGCAGGGTCAGGGGTCTGGATACCATGGTTTCAGGGGACATCTAAGTCAGTTGGCATAATAAAATCTGTTAAGAAAACATTCTGCATCCCACTTTGAAGAGCGGCGTCTGGGGTCTTAAACGCTAGCAAGCAGCCATCTAAGATGCATCAATTGGTCTCAACGCACCTGGATCAAAAGAGAATGGACAACACCAAGGACACAAGGTGACTATGAGCCCAAGAGACAGAAAGGGCTACATGAACCAGGGACTACATCATCCTGAGACCAGAAGGACTAGATGGTGCCCAGCTACAACCAATGACTGCCCTGACAGGGACCACAATAGAGAACCCCTGAGGGAGCCGGAGAGCAGTGGGATGCAGACCCCAAACTCTCATAAGACCAGACTTAATAGTCTGAATGAGACTGGAAGGACCCCGGTGATCATGGCCCCCCGACCTTCTGTTGCCCCAGGACAGGAGCCACTCCCGAAGCCAACTCTTCAGACATGGATTGGACTGGACAATGGGTTGGAGAGGGATGCTGGTGAGGAGTGAGCTTCTTGGATCAGGTGGACACTTGAGACTGTGTGGGCATCTCCTGCCTGGAGGGGAGATGACAGTGTGGAGGGGGTTAGAAGCTGGCGAAAAGGACACAAACAGAGAGAGTGGAGGGAGAGAGCAGGCTGTCTCATTAGGGGGAGAGTAATTGGGCGTGTGTAGCAAGGTGTATATGGGTTTTTGTGTGAGAGACTGACTTGATTTGTAAACTTTCACTTAAAGCACAATAAAAATTATTTAAAAAAAATTACAGCCTTGGAAACGCTGTGGTCAGTTCTACTCTGCCCTATAGTTTCACTGTGAGTCGGAATTGACTCGATGGCAAAGGGTTTGGTTTTTTTGGTGTGTATTCTGTGTGCATATGTAAATGATGACCTGGATACAGAAACAAAGCTGCTTGTTCCTAGAGGCAAGGTTACCTGATAACCTTCTTTTTAGGCGCCCCTGTCATGAGGCAGGAGAGGGTTAGTACAGTTTGCATGACTTAGTGTCCTGAAGACAGTAGAGAAGACCCCAGCTCCAGAAACACCTGGTCCGTGGCCCTGGCCAGCCTCTCCCCGTACCCTGATTCTATAGGAACTGGTGCCTGCACAGAAACAGAAGGGGCTGATGCTTCTGCTGGGGCCTGGCGAAGGGCAGGCTAATGTTGCTAATGTAATGTCAGCATATCCTAGTCATGACGTTGGCATTCGGCAGCCCAAAAACATGCTGAGGTGTTCTCCCAGCCTAATTTCTTCCCAGGCTATTGGGACCTACTAATACGAGGAAGAGAAGGCTTGGATTCCATGTCCACTGCTACTGGCCCCTTAGGCCTCAGTCGCCTCTTTTGTACCATGCCCACAGGACCACCGGCCCTAAATGACTGCTGGGATTCTTCAAAGGAACACCTCTGCAGCTCCAAGTCCAGGACGTGGGCTTTGACAGGTGCCTGGCAAACGGTAGCAGTTTCTCTTGTCCTCTCCCACACGCTATGGAAAATGCTGGTGTACTTGGTGTGTCATCCCATACTGGGAGCTTCCTCTATGCTTCCTCCTTGCACAATTTTACTAGTGCCTGGCACCAACCTTGTCCTGATCACCATATCCAGGTGAAAAAAATTTTTTTTTAATTTTATTGTGCTTTAAGTGAAAGTTTACAAACCAAGTCAGTCTCTCACACAAAAACCCATATACACCTTGCTACACACTCCCAATTGCTCTCCCTCTAATGAGATACCCCGCTCCCTCCCTCCACTCTCTCTTTTCGTGTCCATTTCGCTAGCTTCCAACCCCCTCTACCCTCTCATCTCCCTTCCAGGGAAGAGGTGCCAACATATTCCCAAGTGTTCACCCGATCCAAGAAGTTCACACCTCACCAGCATCCCTCTACAACCCATTGTCCAGTCCAACCTGTGTCTGAAGAGTTGGCTTTGGGAATGGTTCATGTCCTGGGGCAACAGAAGGTCTGGGGGCCATGACCACCGGGGTCCTTCTAGTCTCAGTCAGACCATGAAGTTTGATCTTTTTACGAGAACTTGGGGTCTGCATCCCACTGCTCTCCTGCTCCCTTAGGGGTTCTCTGTTGTGTTCCCTGTCAGGGCAGTCATCGGTTGTGGCCAGGCACCGTCTAGCTCTTCCGGTCTCAGGCTGATGTAGCCTATGGTTTATGTGGCCCTTTCTGCCTCTTGGGCTTGTAATTACCTTGTGTCCTTGGTGTTCTTCGTTCTCCTTTGATCCAGGTGGGTTGAGACCAATTGATGCATCTTTAGATGGCCGCTTGCTAGCATTTAAGACCCCAGACATCTCTCTTCAAGGTGGGATGCGGAATGTTTTCTTAAGAGATTTTATTATGCCAATTGACTTAGATGTCCCCTGAAACCATGGTCCCCAAACACCCACCTCTGCTACGCCAGCTTCGAAGCTTTCAGTTTATTCCGGAAACTTCTTTGCTTTTCATTTAGTCCAGTTGTGCTGACCTAGCCTGTATTGTGTGCTGTCTTTCTCGTCACTACTATCTAATTAGAGAGTACCCCCACCCACCCTCCCTCCTTCTCCCTTTTCGTAACCATCAAAGAATATTTTCTCCCTGTTTAAACTATTCCTTGGGTTCTTATAGTAGTGGTCTTATACAATATTTGTCCTTTTGCAACTGACTAATTTCACTCAGCATAATGCCTTCCAGATTCCTCCACATTATGAAAAGTTGCACAGGTTCATCACTGTTCTTTATTGATGCATAGTATTCCATTGTGTGAATATACCATTATTTATCCATCCATCCATCCGTTGATGGGCACTTTGGTTGCGTCCATCTTTTTGCTATTGTAAACAGTTATGTAGTGAACATGGGTGTGCATATATCTGTTGGTATAAAGGCTCTTATTTCTCTAGGGTGTATTCCAAGGAGTGGGATTGCTGGATCGTATGGTAGTTCTATTTCTAGTTTTTTAAGGAAGCGCTAAATCTATTTCCAAAGTGGTTGTGCCGTTTTACATTCCCACCAGCAGTGTATAAGTGTTCCCATCTCTCCACAGCCTCTCCAACATTTATTCTTTTGTGTTTTTTGGATTAATGCCAGACTTGTTGGAGTGAGATGGAATCTCATTGTGGTTTTGAGTTGCATTTCTCTAATGGCTAATGATCGGGAGCATTTTCTCATGTATCTGTTAGCTACCTGAATGTCTTCTTTAGTGAAGCGTCTGTTCATATCTTTTGCCCATTTTTTAATTGGGTTATTTGTCTCTTTGTAGTTGAGTTTTGGCAGTATCACGTAAATTTTAGAGATCGGACATTGATCGGAAATGTCACAGCTAAAAACTTTTTCCCATTCTCTAGGTAACCTTTTTACTCTTTTGGTGAAGTCTTTGGATAAGCATAGGTGTTTTGATTTTTAGGAGCTCCCGGTTATCTAGTTCTCCTTCTGCATTTTTAGTAATGTTTTGTATCCTGTTTATGCCATGTGTTAGGGCTCCTAACGTTGTCCCTATTTTTTCTTCCACGATCTTTATCGTTTTAGATTTTATATTTAGGTCTTTGATCCATTTTGAGCTTGTTTTTGTGCGTGGAGTGAGGTATGGGTCTAGTTTCATTTTTTTGCAGGTGCATATCCAGTTATGCCAGTAGCATTTGTTAAAAAGAATGTCTTTTCCCCATTTAACTGTTTTGGGGCCTTTGTCAAATATCAACTGCTCATATGCGGATGAATTTATGTCTGGATTCTCAATTCTTTTCCATTGGTCTGTGTATCTGTTGTTGTACCAGAACCAGGTTGTTTTGACTACTGTGGTGGTATAATAGGTTCTAAAATCAGGTGGGTTAAGGCCTCCCACTTTGTTTTTCTTTTTCAGTAATGCTTTGTTTATCCGGGGCCTCTTTCCCTTCCATATGAAGTTCGAGAGTTGTTTCTCCATCTCATTAAAGAATGTCGTTGCAATTTGGATCGGAATTGCATTAAATGTATGGATCGCTTTGGGTAGAATAGACATTTTTATAATGTTAAGTCTTCCTATCCATGAGTAAGGTATATTTTTCCACTTGTGTAGTTCTGTTTTGGTTTCTTGCCAAAGTGTATTGTAGTTTTCTTTGTATAAGTCTTTACCATCTCTGGTAAGATTTATTCCTAAGTATTTTATCTTCTTGGGGGCTACTGTAAATGGTATTGATTTGGTGATTTCCTTTCGATGTTCTTTTTGTTGGTGTAGAGGATTCCAACTGATTTTTTTGTTTACCTTGTATCCCGGTACTCTGCTGAACTTTTCTATTAGTTTCAGTAGTTTTCTTGAGGATTTCTTAGGGTTTTCTGTGTATAAGATCATGTCATCTGCAAATAGAGATACTTTTACTTCTTCCTTGCCAATCTGGATGCCCTTTATTTCTTTATCTAGCCTAATTGCTCTGGCTAGGACCTCCAGCACAATGTTGAATAAGAGTGGTGATAAAGGGCATCCCTGTCTGGTTCCCGATCTCAAGGGGAATGCTTTCAGGCTCTCTCCATTTAGGATGATGTTGGCTGTTGGCGTTGTATAAATGCCCTTTATTCTGTTGAGGAATTTTCCTTCTTTTCCTATTTTGCTGAGAGTTTTTATCATGAATGAGTGTTGAACTTTGTCAAGTGCCTTCTCTGCATCAATTGGTAAAATCATGTGATTCTTGTCTTTTGTTTTATTTATGTGATGGATTACTTAATTGTTTTTCTAATGTTGAATCATCCCTGCATACCTGGTATGAATCCCACTTGGTCATGGTGAATTATTTTTTGGGCATGTTGTTGAATTCTGTTGGCTAGAATTTTGTTGAGGATTTTCGGATCTATGTTCATGAGGAATGTAGGTCTGTAATTTCTTTTTTCTGTGGTGTCTTTTTCTGGTTTTGGTATCAGGGATATGCTGGCTTCATAGAATGAGTTTGGTAGTATTCCGTCCTTTTCTATGCTCTGAAATACCTTCAGCAGTAGTGGCGTTAACTCTTCTCTGAAAGTTTGGTAGAGCTCTGCAGTGAAGCTGTCTCGGCCAGGGCTTTTTTTTGTTGGGAGTTTTTCGATTACCTTTTCAGTCTCTTCTTTTGTTATGGGCCTATTTAGTTGTTCTACCTCTGTTTGTGTTAGTTTAGGTAGGTAGTGTGTTTCTAGGAACTCGTCCATTTCTTCCAGGTCTTCAAATTTGTTAGAGTACAATTTTTCCTAGTAATCTGATATGATTCTTTTAATTTCAATTGGGTCTGTTGTAATATCGCCCATCTCATTTCTTATTCGGGTTATTTGCTTCCTCTTCTGTTTTTGTCAGTTTGGCCAATGGTTTATCAATTTTGTTGATTTTTTCAAAGAAACAGCTTTTAGTCTTGTTAATTCTTTCAATTGCTTTTCTGTTTTCTATTTCATTTAGTTCTGCTCTAATTTTTATTATTTGTTTTCTTCTGGTGCCTGAGGGTTTCTTTTGTTGCTGTCTTTCTATTTGTTGACGTTGTAGGGATAATTCTTTGATTTTGGCCCTTCCTTCTTTTTGGATGTGTGCATCTATTGATATAAATTGACCTCTGAACACTGCTTTCACTGCGTCCCAAAGGTTCTGATAGGAAGTGTTTTCATTCTCATTGGATTCTATGAATTTCTTTATTTCGTCCTTAATGTCTTCTATAGTCCATTCTTTTTTTGAGCTGGTTATTGTTCAGTTTCCAAGTGTTTGATTTCTTTTCCCTGTTTTTGATTTCCACTTTCATGGCCTTATGGTCAGAGCAGATACTTTGTAATGCTTTGATGTTTTGGATTCTGCTAAGGCTTGCTTTTTGACCTAATATGTGGTCTATTCTAGAAAATGTTCCATGTGCACTAGAAAAGAAGGTATACTTGGTTGCAGTTGGGTGGAGTGTTCTGCATATGTCTATGAGGTCAATTTGGTTGATTGTGGCATTTAGATCTTCTGTGTCTATATTGAGCTTCTTTCTGGATGTCCTGTCCTTCACCGAAAGTGGTGTGTCGAAGCCTCCTACTATTATTGTGGAGCTGTCTATCTCACTTTTCAATGCTGACAGAGTTTGTTTATGTATCTTGCAGCCCTGTCATTGGGTGCACAAATATTTAGTATGGTTGTATCTCCTTGGTATATTGCCCCTTTAATCGTTATATAGTGACCTTCCTTATCCTTTATGATGGATTTAACCTTAAAGTCTATTTTGTCAGAAATTAATATTGCCACTCCTGCTCTTTTTTGGTTGTTGTTTGCTTGATAATATTTTTTCCATCCTTTGAGTTTTAGTTTGTTTGTGTCTCTAAGTCTAAGGTGTGTCTCTTATAGGCAGCATGTAGATGGATCTTGTTTTTTAATCCATTCTGCCACTCTCTGTCTCTTTATTGGTGCATTTAGTCCATTTACATTCAGGGTAATTAGGGATAGGTATGAATTTAGTGCTATCAGTTTGATGTCTTTTTTTGTGTGTTGTTGACAGTTTCTTTTTTCCCACTTAAATTTATGTGCTGAGTAGATTGTCTTTATATATTGTCCTTTCCTCATATTCATTGTTGTTGATTTTGTTTCTGCCGAGTCTCTATTTTTTCTTGTATTTTATTTTGATGTGTAGGATAGTTTGTCTCCTTTGTGGTTACCTCATTTTTTACCCCTATTTTTCTACATTGAAACCTAACTTTTATTTCTTTGCATCGCCGTATCTTCCTCTCCATATGGAAGATGTATGGTTACATTTCTTAGTCCCTCTTTATTGTTTTAATGTTTTCTTCTTTTATATAATAACATTGCTGTTACCCTGTTTTGAGCTTTTTTTTTTTTTAGTCTTGCTTTGTTGTTTTTTTTTTTTTTTTTTCCCCTGTCTGCGTTGACTTCTGATTGCTCTGCCCAGTGTTCTAGTCTTGGGTTGATATCTGACATTATTGATTTTCTAACCAATGACCTCCCTTTAATATTTCTTGTGGTTTTGGTTTGGTTTTTATGAATTCCCTAAACTTCTGTTTATCTGGAAATGTCCTAATTTCCAGGCGAAAACGTTTTTAAAGCAGAAATTAGTCTTCCTATAAAGTTGAAATTCATCTATTTTATTCCTGATGCTTCACTATTATTAGTTTGCTACACGGTCTACAGTTTCTTTCATCCATCCCAGTGGGGTGAACCTTCTGAAATCCACTGTGACTCTCCCCTCAGCAAATCATTTTCTGGGTCATTTGTTAGTAATTTCCAGACCTGAGCAACAGCTGCTGAGGGACTTGAGGGCAATGCTGCACTTTTCCCACATTCAAGGAACAGATGTCCTAAGTAATTTCAGGGGCGTGAGCTGAGTTATGCTTCCTTTCTGGCTGTGGTATTAGTGTTCTGCTGAGGCGTCCCTGGTACCTGCCTCTGCCTGGGAGCATTTCCTCCCATGACCTTGGCAATAGCCCCATCAGACAGTGCCTTGATGATGTTCCACTCTTTGAGCTGTGTGAGTTCCCATAGGGCAGGCAAGGCTAGTTGCAAGTGTTCATCTCTTGAATGGACTGCATTTCTCTGTTCTGGGGATGCCGCTGCTGATTTTCACTGGCGGGAAGGTATCCAGAGTTTAGCAGGGTGAAATAGACAGTAAGGAATGGGGAATCTACCCCGGGAACCGATTGACAGCTCCAGAGTGATAGCATGAAGTGAAACCCATGGCCATCTGGTGGCTCATAGGTTAGGGCCCCGGGTTTCGGGCAACTGTGGCCTGTAGTTGAGAAGTGTGTGCAGCACGATAATCCTCAAAGGAGGAAGAGTTCAATTATCCCCAAGCTGCCTTTTGTTTGGAGGTTTCTTTCAGTTCTTGAAAAAATGCTTTATAAAGACAGTGTATGATAACATGTTCTGTAGACTTAGACTATGTCAGTCTCTGTGGTGTGTGATTTACATTTTAGAATTATTAATGTCTCATCGTTGTCTCCTATCATACAGAGAAAGAGATTGAATCACACAGATGTCAAATAACTTACCCAGAGCTTCACAGCTAGCAAATTAAATCAAGGCTTAAAGTTAGGCAGTTTGGCCCCAGAACATATCCCATTGACCTCTACACCATTCTATCATCCTGCAGTCACCCCCATTTAAGAAAAAAAGATTAGGGTGGTTACATGATTTCCTTATTTTTTTTTTTTTTACATCCAATATGTGGGAGAATTGAAACTAGAACCTGGGTCTCCTGACTACAAATCCCATTTTCTTTTTCCAATCTGACATTTGTCTTACCCCAAGTCCTCCTGTGTAGTACATCTCAGACATAAATTTAGGAATCCCCTGGGGACCTTGTTAAATTTCGGATTTGGGTTCAGTAGGTCTGTGGTGGGCCTGAATTTCTGCATTTGTAACATGCTCCCAGGTGATGCCGATACTGCTGGCCATCAGACCACACTTTGAGTCAAAGCAAGTTTCTGGCTATCTTCTGGTTTAGCAGCTATGGCTTTCAAACAGCAGAAGTTCTTTAAACACACACACACACACACACACACACACACACACAGAGTGAGGGACAAGGAATAGGACTGGGTTGTTTTTTTCTCAGTACTGAAACCTCTCCCTTCTGGGGGTGAAGACCCAAAGGAGGAAAAAGTGCTTCAGGGAGTTGCACAGGGGCTTCCTGGATGGAGGGAGAGAGTGTTAAAGAATGGGCCTTGTTTTAATGTCAGATTATTTATGACCTTGCAGGAAAACCATGGTGATCTCCATACCATGCCATGTACCGCATGCTATGCTGAACACAGGACTCAGCTTTCCAGGAGGACCAGCTGTACTGAGCCCAGAAGAAGGGTCAAAATGGATCCCTGCAAAGGTCCACATACTATGCAGGCCCCACCGTGGGATAAATGTAGTCACAGGACTCAGATACCATTTATAAACCCAGTTTCCTGTACAAACTCCAGTGACTACCAAGAACTGTATGCATGCTACAACTCTTGTGTTAGTCTGGGTAAGCCAAACTACTAGAATAATTAGACCCAAAATATAATGTCTCACACGCAATCTGTTTCTTGCTCACATAGGAATCAACCATGGGTATTCTATATTGACACGTGGCTCTTCTTCATACATGCTGACGGCATCTTTCCCCTCTTAACGTGGCTACCAGGCACTCTGGTCAACCTCATTCGAAGAAATGAGAAAGAGTCTGGAGGAGCACAGAGGTCAGGGGCCTACCACTAGCTCTCAAAATCTATGATCCAGAAACCCCCTTCTTTGTGTGTTGATTCAGAGACCTGAGGAGCCCAAGTTGGCCAGGTGACAGTCTTAACTTTCAGTTCAATGGAATCATTTTGTGTCTCCTGGTAGAAGTATCCCTCCCTTTGAAGCTAAGACGTCTAAGCCAGCAGAGAATAAGGCTGAGGCACGGGAAGTAAAAATGTTGCTAGTAGATCACTAGGAGTAATAGTGAGTGGTGCCATTTCCAACTCTTAAGTCCTGGCTTCTGCTGAGATAGTTGAGTGTATCCATCTCAAAATACCTAATCTCTTTAGCAAATGTTGTCCAGTCACACCTTCTCCAAAGCATATTTTCCCACCAGAGAGTTGCCTGATTTTAAGCATCCTTTAAAAAAAAAAAAAAAAGTTTTTTTTTTTTTTTTGGCATAGGTCAAGAACCTCCCAAATCGTCAAATGCTGGTTCCTTTTTTCTTTAAGAGGTCCTTCCTTGATTTATCTCTTTTCTCTCGCATTTTACTACAAGAAGTAAGCAGGCCACACCTTCAACATTTTGCTTGGAAATCTCTTCAGCTAAGTATCCAGGTTCATCACTGTCTTAGTCATCTAGGGCTGCTATAGCATAAATACCACAAGTGGATGACTTTAACAAAGAGAAATTTATTCTCTCACAGTCTAGTAGGCTACAAGTCCAAATTCAGGGTGTTAGCTCCAGGGGAAGGCTCTCTCTCTCTGTCGGCTCTGGAGGAAGGTCCTTGTCATCAATGTTTCCCTGGTCGAGGAGCTTCTCAGTACAGGGACCCTGGGTCCAAATGATGCGCTATGCTCCTGGTGCTTCTTTCTTGGTGGCATGAGGTCCCCTTGTCTCTCTGCTCACTTCTCTTTTATATCTCAAAAGAGATTGGCTTAAGACACAGTATGATCTTGTAGATCTCATCAATATAACTGCTGCTAATCCATCTCATTAACATCATAGTGATAGACTTTTTAACACATAGGAAAATCACATCAGAAAGTGGTGGACAATCACACAATACTGAGAATCCCAGCATAACCAAGTTGACAGACATTTTGGGGGGGCACAATTCCATCTATGACAATCACTTACAAATTCTGCAATTTAGGAAGGCTTCGCCCCTGTATAACAAGTATCACCTTTTTTCCAGTTTCCAGTTATATGTTCCTCATTTCCTTCTGAGTTCTCAAGAGAAGCACCTTTAATATTCATATTTCTACCAACATCCTGTTGATGGTGACATATACTCTCTAAGATAGTAGAAGCTTTCTCTACTGTGCCCCTCACTTGCTTCTCAGCCCTCACCAGGATCACTTTTAATGTCCATATTTCTACCAACAATTTCTTCAAGGCAATCTTCAAGACAATAATGCTTCTCACAATCCTTCCAGCCTCCACACGTTACCCAATTTCAAAGCCACTTCAACATTTTAGGTGTTTGTTACAACAGCACCCTATGTTCCAGTACCAAAAAATCTGTATTAGTTTCCTGTGGCTGCTGTAACAAATTACACAAACTTGGTGGTTTAAAACGACAGAAATTTATTCTCTCACAGTTTTCTGGAGGGCAGAAATCTGAAATCACAGTGTCAGCAGGGCTGCAATTCTTCTGGAGGCTCTAGGAGAAAATTCTCCCTTCTCATCCAAGTTAGGGTAACTCCAGGCATTACTTGGCTTGTATCTGCATGATTCCAGTCTCTATCTCCATCTTCACATGGCCTTCTCCTCTTCCATGTCTTCTCTTCTGTCTCTTATAAGGGCACTCGACATTAGATTTAGGGCCCACCCTGCTAATCTAGGATGATCTCATCTTCATCTTAAGATCCTTAATTATATCTGCAAAGACCTTTTTACAGATAAGGCCATATTCGCAGTGCCAGGGGTTAGGACATAGACGTATCATTTTGGGAGCCACCATTCAACCCACTACATTAATATCCACCACCTATCTGTCAGTTCGTCATACTGTGGTGGCATGTGTCTTGCTTTGATGCTGGATGCTATGCCAATGGAATTTCAAATATCAGCAGGGTCACCCAGGGTGGACAGGTTTCAGTGGAGCTTCTGAACTAAGACAGACTATGAAGAAAATCCTGGCAATCTACTTCTGAAAGTTAGCCAATGAAAACCCAGTGGATCACAGAATATTTTGCCGCGTTATCAGCGAAGGCAGTGGAAACCCTCAATGAGATGGATTGACACAGTAGACCCAACAGTGGGCTCGAACATACCAATGATCATGAAGATGGTACAGAACCAGGCAGTATTTCGTTCTGTTATGTATGGGGTCACCATGAGTCAGAGCCAAGATCGATGACAGCTAACAATAACATTAATATAGCTACACCAACTTTCTTTTGATTAGTATTTGCATTGTACTGTATATCATGTTCCATCATTTTACTTTCTGCCCCTGTATTCATTCTTATATTGATATATCTCTTGTAAACCACATACAGTTAGCCTTCATTTTTTAATCCTGTCTGACAATCTTTTATTTGAGTATTTAAACTTTTGAATTTAATGCAATAACTGATATATTTATGTTTTGGTATATCATCATACTATTTGTTACCTATTTTGTCTCCTGTTATTTGTTCTTTTTTTCTCCTTTCCTGACTTCATTTGGATGAATAAATTTTTGTTATTACATTTCTCTTTCATTACCTTGTTGTTGTTGTTAGTTGCCATTGAGTCGATTCCAACTCATGGCAATCCTATGTGTGCAAAATAGAACTGTTCCATAGGGTTTTTAAGGATGTGACCGAGAAGCAGATTTCCAGGCCTGTCTTTCAAGGTGCCTCTGGCTGGGTTCGAACTGCCAACCTTTTGGTTAGTAGTCGAGTATTTCACTGTCTGTGCCTCCCAGGGACACCTATCACCTTGTTAGTTTTACATTATTGTTTTTTCAGTAGTTATCCTAGAGATTATGACATATATACTTGGCTTATTGCAGTCTACTATAGATAAGTATTTTTATTACTTCCTCAACAATGCAAGGATGTGAAATATTTTAACTCCAGTTAATCCCCTCTTATTTTTTAAACTATTGTTGACCTGAATTTTATTTCTACATATAATTTAACCTTTTAATGCATTATTATAATTGTTTTCTATAGTTAATGTTCATATAGACTTACCACATATTTACTCTTCCTAGCACTCTTGATTCCTTTCTGCACTTTTATTTATTTATTTATTTTTGTATCATTATTTCCTAACTTGAGGAAATCTCTTTAGTATTCATTTTGGTGTAGTTCTGCTGGCAACTAATTCTATTCTATTTGGCATTTCTGAAACCACTTTTATTTCATCTTCATTTTAAAGGATATTTTCCCTGAGAATAGAATTCTAAGTAGTAGTTTCTTTGAGTACTTTAAAGATATCAAGATATCATTTCATTGTTTTCTGGCTTTTTTTCTGTGATAGAAGATGTTAATCTTTTATGACCATTTATGATTGATCTTTTGACTTTGTGCTAGATTTTCTTTTATCATTTTTATGTTGTAAAATCATAACTGTCAGTTTTCTTTTTTATGATTCTGGGGTTTCTGGGTTTTAAGAAGGCATAAGCCATTCCCATCATAACAAAAAATAGTTTTCCAGTGATTTTTTCTGGGATTCATGTGATTTCATTCTTATGTGTAAGTATTTAATTCAATTGAAGATCATTTTATACACCATCAACTTAAGGACTAAATTCTGTTGCAGTTCAAGTGTATATAATGATATATTTAAACAATTTCCTGTTGATAGACGTATATTTCAGTTCTAATTTTAAAGTCTGATATGTATTATGAGCATGAATTTTGTAATATCTTTGTACTCGTGTATTATTGGATAAATTCCTAGAGATTTCTGTTTCTTTTAGATATTGCTGATCTTTAATGCCCAGTTCAAACTCTGCCTCATCCATGAGACCAGAGCTTGTTCTTCCAGTCTACGCTGACCTCCCCTTCCTGAGAACACTACAGTCTACAGTGAGCAGAATGTCCAAAAGATCCTGCTGCATGAGACTGAGTTTTTAAGTAATGCTTTGTAAATTTTTTTTTTTTTTTGGTAAATTATCAGCTACGAGGAAACCCTGGTGGCGTAGTGGTTAAATGCTAATCATAAGGTTGGCTGTTCAAATCCACTAGGCACTCTTTGGAAACTCTATGGGGCAGTTCTACCCTGTCCTATAGGTTTGCTATGAGTCAGAATCAACTCTAGGGCAGTGGGTTTAGATACTGCTCTGATGATTTCCTGCATCATTGGGGAAGAAGGTGTCTAAAGAATAAAGAAAAAAATGCAGAGAACATACATCTGACTTCTAAATAACATTCATAAGGACTTTGAGTCTATTCTGTATATAAAACTAATTTATCTCTTTATTAAATACTGCTTTGTAATTTATTCATATTTTCCCATATATATTAAAAAAATTGCCATCGAGTCAATTCCAAATCATAGCGACCTTACAGGACAGAGTAGAACTGCCCATACGGTTTCTAAGGAGCACCTGGTAAATTCAAACTGCCGACCTTTTGATTAGCAGCTGTAGCTCTTAACCACTAAGCCACCAGGGTTTCCATATTTTCCCATACATGAGTAATTTTCTCTTACATAAAATAGGAAACTCTACAAAGGCAGGAATTGATCTACATATTTTTGTCTTTCTTCCAGAAAATACGATAAAACCAGGAACAAGTAGTTTAATAATTGTTAGAATTAGATGCAAGCTCAACAAAGCCTTATACTCATATTCCATCTATCCCAATCAACAGATTTCCTCAGGATGACACGAGGCTTGGGCCACTGGAGATTCATAAGGTGTGTGTTTGTTTGATTTTTCACTTCAGGAGTCCTCAACCTTGAGGGGAGCAAAAGAATGATCTCAGGAGAAGTAGGAATGCCTGAATCCTTCTCAGGTGGATTGGAACAGGGCTGTGATGCTGGAGAACTACAGGAACCTGAGTAAGAATATGAAGCCTCCACAAAATCTGGCCTAGGGGTGTCATTCCTTCCTCTCTTGTGAATAGCTGCCCTGTACCCAGGAAAATAGTTGGGTTTTTATGGAGTTAGATATTCAAATCTTCGTATTGCTATACTTGAAGAGCCATTTTCTCCGTGTTTCAGATAAACTCAATAACATTTCTTTATATCAGAGATTCTCATATTTTCAAAATCAGTAAAAATCATCTGTAAATAAATGACCTGAAGAATTAGTTAAAAATGAAGATATGCAGAGCTTCTGATTTTCTTAATCTTGCTTTTGGGCCCAGGAATTTGTTTACTGTTTGTTGTGGAGTTTGTTCAGGTTGAGCAATCACCCAGTGGATTTGCCAGACAGTTACAAAAACTTTACAAAAAATAACACTGTCTGGTTTCCCTTTGTGTCAATCTGAATGGTCATAACTGAGCAATACCTGCCACTGTCCTTTCAACAAGGCTGAAGTTTCTGGATTTTGGAGGTTCCCGAATCCAGAAAATATGAGTCTCGAGTATGTCTCACGCTCTCTCCTCCTTATACTCCATCCATGACCCTTTCTGATTGAAAATCAAGGAGTTCCCCTGTAAATATCCATTGTCAAATAAATCATGGGAGAACTAAGGAGACACAGAAAAAAAAAAAAAAAAAGGAGACACAGAGAGCAAGCAAATGCTAAATTAGTTGAATAATTTCTTTGAGGGCATTTTCAAGTCAGAAGATTCTCCTCAGCTCCAGATCATACAGAAGAGGGAAAATGGCAGGAAATCTTAAATCTCAATCTGTAAATACATAAACATATACTCCTTATAGAATAAATTCAAGAAAATCCTCAAAAAGCTTTTCTGGAGAGGCGGGGCCAAGATGGGGGACTAGGTGGACGCTACCGCGGATCCCTCTTGCAACAAAGACTCGGAAAAACAAGTGAATCGATCACATACATAACAATCTACGAACTCTGAACAACAAGCACAGACTTAGAGACGGAAAACGAACAAATACAGGCAGACAGCGACCGTTTTCAGAACTAGAAGCCAGCGTACCAGGCAGGTGACCTTCGGAGCCCGATCTGGGGCAGAGCCCAGGGGGGCAGACGGCACAGACAAGGGGCCCAGCCCTACCCCCCCGAACCCATCCCGGGAGAGAGTCTAGCTGGTTGGCACAGGCGGCGTAGCGGCGCAGCCAGAGGGAGAAGCACCCGGGAGGCAGTGACTGATCTTGGAGCGGGGAGAGCAGCGTCCCAGCCGGGGAGCCGTCCCGCCGGGAGTTTGGCGGGAAGCGGGAGGGGCGCGAGCGGGGGGTGGTCAGCTATATTTCCCTAAAGTGACCCCGGGGCGGGGCCCACACGTTCGTGCGGGGGGACGCCCACCCAGTTCGCGCGTGTGGCGCGACGCCCCGGAGGGAGAAGTCCCCGGGAGGAAGTGACTGGTCTTGGAGCGCGGAGAGCAGCGTCCCAGCCGGGGAGCCGTCCCGCTGGGATTTTGGCGAAAGCGGGCGGGGCGTGAGCGCGGGGTCCAATTATATTCCCCTGAATTGACCCAGGGGGCGGGCCCACCTGGTCGTGCGGGTGACGCCCACCCAGTTTGCGCGAGCAGTGCCGCGCACCGGAGGGAGAAGTCCCCGGGAGGAAGTGACTGGTCTCGGAGTGGGGAGAGTAGCGTCCCAACCGGGGAGCCGTCCCGCCCGGATTTTGGCAGACGGGGGCGGAGCGTGAACGCGGTGATCAGCTCTATATTCTGTGGTGCTACACTCCTAGCTCTCTGATCCCTCCCCCACCCTCCCCAGGTGGCTCCATTAACATCCGAATACCTGGAGCCAGAGGGAGAATTCAGACAGGGATTTGACTGCATTTTTTTTAGCTGATTACCTGGAAAATCTAGTTTCCCAGTGATGGCTCGGAGACAGCAGTCCATATCAAACCACATAAAGAAACAGACCATGACAGCTTCTCCAACCCCCCAAACAAAAGAATCAAAATCTTTCCCAAATGAAGATACAATCCTGGAATTATCAGATACAGAATATAAAAAACTAATTTACAGAATGCTTAAAGATATCACAAATGAAATTAGGATAACTGCAGAAAAAGCCAAGGAACACACTGATAAAACTGTTGAAGAACTCAAAAAGATTATTCAAGAACATAGTGGAAAAATTAATAAGTTGCAAGAATCCATAGAGAGACAGCATGTAGAAATCCAAAAGATTAACAATAAAATTACAGAATTTGACAACGCAATAGAAAGTCAGAGGAGCAGACTCGAGCAATTAGAATGTAGACTGGGACTTCTGGAGGACCAGGGAATCAACACCACCATAGCTGAAAAAAAATCAGATAAAAGAATTAAAAAAAAAATGAAGAAACCCTAAGAATCATGTGGGACTCTATCAAGAAGGATAACTTGCGAGTGATTGGAGTCCCAGAACAAGGAGAGGGGACAGAAAACACAGAGAAAATAGTTGAAGAACTCCTGACACAAAACTTCCCTGACATCATGAAAGACGAAAGAATATCTATCCAAGATGCTCATCGAACCCCATTTAAGATTGATCCAAAAAGAAAAACACCAAGACATATTATCATCAAACTTGCCAAAACCAAAGACAAACAGAAAATTTTAAAAGCAGCCAGGGAGAAAAGAAAGGTTTCCTTCAAGGGAGAATCAATAAGAATAAGTTCAGACTACTCAGCAGAAACCATGCAGGCAAGAAGGGAATGGGACGACGTACACAGAGCACTGAACGAGAAAAACTGCCAACCAAGGATCATATATCCAGCAAAACTCTCTCTGAAATATGAAGGAGCAATTAAGATATTTACAGACAAACACAAGTTTAGAGAATTTGCAAAAACTAAACCAAGACTGCAAGAAATGCTAAAGGAGATTGTTTGGCCTGATGACCAATAATATCAGGTACCAGCACAATACAAGGTCACAAAACAGAACGCCCTGATATCAACGCAACTCAAATAGGGAAAGCACAAAAACAAACAAATTAAGACTAATTCTAAAAAATAAATAAATAAACAAAATAATACACATAACAGGAAATCATGGAAATCAATAGATACACGATCACAATAATCAAAAAGAGGGACTAAATATAGGAGGCATTGAACTGCCAGATGGAGAGTGATACAAGGCGATATAGAAGGACACAAGTTAGGTTTTTACTTAGAAAAATAGGGGTAAATAATAAGGTAACCACAAAAAGGAATATCAATTCCATAACTCAAGAAAAAAGCCAAGAAAAACGTAACGACTCAACAAACACAAAGTTAAACATTATGAAAATGAGGATCTCACAAGCTACTAAGAAAAACGTCTCAGCACAAAAAAGCATGTGGAAAAATGAAATGGCCAACAACACACATGAAAAGGCATCAAAATGACAGCACTAAAAACTTATTTATCTATACTTACGCTGAATGTAAATGGACTAAATGCACCAATAAAGAGACAGAGAGTCACGGACTGGATAAAGAAACACGATCCATCTATATGCTGCCTACAAGAGACACACCTTAGACTTAGAGACACAAACAAACTAAAACTCAAAGGATGGAAAAAAATATATCAAGCAAACAATAAGCAAAAAAGAAGAGGAGTAGCAATATTAATTTCTGACAAAATAGACTTTAGACTTAAATCCGCCACAAAGGATAAAGAAGGACACTATATAATGATAAAAGGGACAATTGACCAGGAAGACATAACCATATTAAATATTTATGCACCCAATGACAGGGCTGCAAGATACATAAATCAAATTTTAACAGAATTGAAAAGTGAGATAGACACCTCCACATTTATAGTAGGAGACTTCAACACACCACTTTCGGAGAAGGACAGGACATCCAGTAAGAAGCTCAATAGAGACACGGAAGACCTACTTACAACAATCAACCAACTTGACCTCATTGACTTATACAGAACTCTCCACCCAACTGCTGCAAAATATACTTTTTTTTCTAGCGCACATGGAACATTCTCTAGAATGGACCACATATTAGGTCATAAAACAAATCTTTGCAGAATCCAAAACATCGAAATATTACAAAGCATCTCCTCAGACCACAAGGCAATGAAAGTACAAATCAATAACAGAAAAACTAGGGAAAAGAAATCAAATACTTGGAAAATGAACAATACCCTCCTGAAAAAAGACTGGGTTATAGAAGACATCAAGGAGGGAATAAGGAAATTCTTAGAAAGCAACGAGAATGAAAATACTTCCTATCAAAACCTCTGGGACACAGCAAAAGCAGTGCTCAGAGGCCAATTTATATCCATAAATGCACACATACAAAAAGAAGAAAGAGCCAAAATCAGAGAACTGTCCCGACAACCTGAACAAATAGAAAGTGAGCAACAAAAGAACCCATCAGGCACCAGAAGAAAACAAATAATAAAAATTAGAGCTGAACTAAATGAATTAGAGAACAGAAAAACAATTGAAAGAATTAACAAAGCCAAAAGCTGGTTCTTTGAAAAAATTAACAAAATTGATAAACCATTGGCTAGACTGACTAAAGAAAAACAGGAAAGGAAACAAATAACCCGAATAAGAAACGAGAAGGACCACATCACAACAGAGCCAAATGAAATTAAAAGAATCATTTCAGATTACTACGAAAAATTGTACTCTAACAAATTTGAAAACCTAGAAGAAATGGATACATTCTTGGAAAAACACTACCTACCTAAACTAACACATTCAGAAGTAGAACAACTAAATAGACCCATAACAAAAAAAGAGATTGAAACGGTAATCAAAAAACTTCCAACAAAAAAAAGTCCTGGCCCCGACGGCTTCACTGCAGAGTTCTACCAAACCTTCAGAGAAGACTTAACACCACTACTACTGAAGGTATTTCAAAGCATAGAAAAAGACGGAATACTACCCAACTCATTCTATGAAGCTACCATCTCCCTGATACCAAAACCAGGTAAAGACATTACAAAAAAAGAAAATTATAGACCTATATCCCTCATGAACATAGATGCAAAAATCCTCAACAAAATTCTAGCCAATAGAATCCAACAACACATCAAAAAAATAATCCACCCTGATCAAGTGGGCTTTATACCAGGTATGCAAGGCTGGTTTAATATCAGAAAAACCATTAATGTAATCCATCACATAAATAAAACAAAAGATAAAAACCACATGATCTTATCAATAGATGCAGAAAAGGCATTTGACAAAGTTCAACACCCATTTATGATAAAAACTCTCATCAAAATAGGAATTGAAGGAAAATTCCTCAACATAATAAAGGGCATCTATGCAAAGCCAACAGCCAATATCACTCTAAATGGAGAGAACCTGAAAGCATTTCCCTTGAGAACGGGAACCAGACAAGGATGCCCTTTATCACCGCTCTTATTCAACATCGTACTTGAAGTCCTAGCCAGGGCAATTAGGCTAGACAAAGAAATAAAGGGTATCCAGATTGGTAAGGAGGAAGTAAAGCTATCACTATTTGCAGATGACATGATCGTATACACGGAAAACCCTAAGGAATCCTCCAGAAAACTACTGAAACTAATAGAAGAGTTTGGCAGAGCCTCAGGTTATAAAATAAACATACAAAAATCACTTGGATTCCTCTACATCAACAAAAAGAACACCGAAGAGGAAATCACCAAATCAATACCATTCACAGTAGCCCCCAAGAAGATAAAATACTTAGGAATAAATCTTACCAAGGATGTAAAAGACCTATACAAAGAAAACTACAAAGCTCTACTACAAGAAATTCAAAAGGACGTACTTAAGTGGAAAAACATACCCTGCTCATGGACAGGAAGACTTAACATAGTAAAAATGTCTATTCTACCAAAAGCCATCTATACATATAACGCACTTCCAATCCAAATTCCAATGTCATATTTTAAGGGGATAGAGAAACAAATCCCTAATTTCATATGGAAGGGAAAGAACCCCCGGATAAGCAAAGCATTACTGAAAAAGAAGAAGAAAGTGGGAGGCCTCACTCTACCTGATTTCAGAACCTATTATACAGCTACAGTAGTCAAAACAGCCTGGTACTGGTACAACAACAGGCACATAGACCAATGGAACAGAATTGAGAACCCAGATATAAATCCATCCACGTATGAGCAGCTGATATTTGATAAAGTACCAGTGTCAGTCAATTGGGGAAATGATAGTCTTTTTAACAAATGGTGCTGGCATAACTCGATATCCATTTGCAAAAGAATGAAACAGGACCCATACCTCACACCATGCACAAAAACTAACTCCAAGTGGATCAAAGACCTAAACATAAAGACTAAAACGATAAAGATCATGGAAGAAAAAATAGGATCAACCCTAGGAGCCCTAATACAGGGCATAAACAGAATACAAAACTTTACCAAAAATGATGAAGAGAAACCAGATAACTGGGAGCTCCTAAAAATCAAACACCTATGCTCATCTAAAGACTTCACCAAAAGAGTAAAAAGACCACCTACAGACTGGGAGAGAAAATTCAGCTATGACATCTCAGACCAGCGCCTGATCTCTAAAATCTACATGATTCTGTCAAAACTCAACCACAAAAAGACAAACAACCCAATCAAGAAGTGGGCAAAGGATATGAACACACATTTCACTAAAGAAGATACTCAGGCAGGCAACAGATACATGAGAAAATGCTCCCGATCATTAGCCATTAGAGAAATGCAAATTAAAACTACGATGAGATTCCATCTCACACCAACTAGACTGGCATTAATCCAAAAAACACAAAATAATAAATGTTGGAGAGGCTGCGGAGAGATTGGAACTCTCATACACTGCTGGTGGGATTGTAAAATGGTACAACCACTTTGGAAATCCATCTGGCGTTATCTTAAACAGTTAGAAATAGAACTACCATACAACCCAGAAATCCCACTCCTCGGAATATACCCTAGAGAAACAAGAGCCTTCACACAAACAGATATATGCACACCCATGTTTATTGCAGCTCTGTTTACAACAGCAAAAACCTGGAAGCAACCAAGATGTCCGTCAACGGATGAATGGGTAAATAAATTGTGGTATATTCACAGAATGGAATACTATGCATCGATAAAGAACAGTGACGAATCTCTGAAACATTTCATAACATGGAGGAATCTGGAAGGCATTATGCTGAGCGAAATGAGTCAGAGGCAAAAGGACAAATATTGTATAAGACCACTATTATAAGATCTTGAGAAATAGAAAAAACGGAGAAGAACACATACTTTTGTGGTTACAAATGGGGGAGGGAGGGAGGGAGGGAGAGGGCTTTTTATTGATCAATCTGTAGATAAGAACTGCTTTGGGTGAAGGGAAAGACAACACTCAACACAAGGAAGGTCAGCCTAATTGGACTGGACTCAAAGCAAAGTGGTTTCTGGGATAAAATGAAAGCTTCAAAGGTCAGCGGAGCAGGGGCTGGGGTCTGGGGAACTTGGTTTGAGGGGACTTCTAAGTCAATGGGCAGAATAATTCTATTATGAAAACATTCTGCATCCCACTTTGAATTGTGGCGCCTGGGGTCCTAAATGCCAACAAGCGGCCATCTAAGATACATCAATTGGTCTCAACCCACCTGGAGCAAAGGCAAAGGAAGAACACCAAGGTCACACGACAACTAAGAACCCAAGAGACAGAAAGGGCCACACGAACCAGAGACCTACATCATCCTGAGACCAGAAGAACTAGTTGGTGCCCGGCCACAATCGATGACTGCCCTGTCAGGGAGCACAGCAGAGGACCCCTGAGGGAGCAGGAGATCAGTGGGCTGCAGACCCCAAATTCTCATAAAAAGACCATACCTAATGGTCTGACTGAGACTAGAGGAATCCCGGCGGCAATGCTTCCCAGACCTTCTGTTGGCACAGGACAGGAACCATCCCCGAAGACAACTCATCGTACATGAAAGGGACTGGTCAGCGGGTGGGAGAGAGATGCTGATGAAGAGTGAGCTAATTAAATCAGGTGGACACTGGAGAGTGTGTTGGCAACTCTTGACCAGAGGGGGGATGGGAAGATAGAGAGAGAGGGAAGCTGGCAAAATTGGCACGAAACGAGAGACTGAAAGGGCTGACTCAATGGGGGGAGAGCAAGTGGGAGAAGGGAGTAAGATGTATGTAAACTTACAAGTGACAGACTGATTGGATTTGTAAATGTTCACTTGAAGCTTAATAAAAGTTAATTAAAAAAAAAAGATGAGAATGTAAGGAGGCAGGGAAATTAGATTAATGGAAAATGGAACGACCAGAATGGAAACAATGAGAATGTTCACGCGTTGTGAAAAATTTAACCAATGTCACTGAACAACTTGTGTAGAAATAGTTGAACGGGAACCTAAATTACTGTGTGAACCTTCACTGAAAATGCAATAAAATATTAAAAAAAAAAAGTAAAGTCTCTGGAAATTGACCTAAGGACATGCAATAAATTGAGAAGGATTTATTCAAGAAAATCTACTTGATTTCAGGAAAAACAGCAGGAGTCTATGGAATTTGAGCAAAAACTGCTCTTATCTTTCCCTCCCCAGCTCTGTGTTGTGACAGATCTATTCTGGGTGTCACCAAGAAGACAGGGGCTGTTCCCATTTTCCCAACAACTAGTCATAATGCCACAGTTTCACTTTGGGAGGAGAAGGCCATGAACATCTCTATCCCTCCCGCTCAGCTCCAAACTGCAGAAATTTATTCCAGATGGGCACTTCCAAGAAGACAGTGCCTCCCATCAATCCCTCACCCACCTCCCCCTATTAGGGTAGTGGTTTCATTGTGGGAAAGACAAGCAGACAAGCAGAAAAGACAAGCGGTCACCCCAGTTCCCACCCATAAGGCAGAGGTGTAACTTCAGTACAAGAAGGCCCCCTCCCACCCAGCTCCAGAACAATAACGCAGAGGTTCTTCCCAGGGAGAGAGGTGTCATGGATTGAATTGTGTCCCCCCAAAATATCTGTCAGCTTGGCTAGATCATAATTCCCTTGTATGATTGTATGATTGTCTACCATTTTATTTTCTGATGTGATTTCCTTATGTGTTGTAAATTCCATCACTATGATGTAATAAGATGGACTAGTGGCAGTTATACTGATGAGGTCTACAAGATTAGATAGTGTCTTAAGCCAATTTCTTTTGAGATATAAAAGAGAGAAGCGAGCCGAGAGACATGGGAGCCTCATACTACCAAGAAAGCAGCACCGGGAACAGAGTGCATCCTTTGGACCTGAGTTGCCTGTGCTGAGATGTTCCCAGACCAAGGGAAGACTGATGATGAGGACCTTTCTCCAGAGCCAACAGAGAGAGAAAGCCTTCCCCTGAGCTGGCGCCCTGAATTCGGACTTCAAGCCTACTGGACTGTGAGAGAATAAACTCTGTTAAAGCCATGCACTTGTGGTATTTCTGTAATAGTAGCACTAGATGACTAAGACAAGAGGCAAGGCATAAAGACCAGCAGCTCTGTAGTACTGCCTGAGGAGGCTGGCTTTATTTGGAACAGAGAATAGAGGAATTCATACTTAAAGGCATTGTTGAAAATAGTAGAGATCATAATGGAGAATAATTACAGAAGCAATTAGATACTAGTAGCAGCAAATAACAAAAGGAGCCTTCGTGGCTCAATGGTTAAGCACTTGCCTACTAACTGAAAGGTTGGCTTAGTGGTCCAACCCACCAAATGGCTCCATGGGAGAAAGACCTGGGGATCTGCTCTGATAAAGACTGTAGCCTAGGAAACTCTATGGGGCAGCTCTACTCTGTCACATGGGGTCACTATGAGTCAAAATCAACATGATGGCACCAAACAACAACAGCAGCAGCAAACAAAACAGAAAACAGCAGACCACCCAAAACTTCAACACTAAGACCTGGTGTGGCAGGCTCCCTAAAGATGTCCACCATCACCCATGTGTTAATTTGTCATATTGTGGTGGCTTGCATGTTGCTGTGATGCTGGAAGTTATGCCACCAGTATTTCAAATATCAGCAGGGTAACTGTCTTAGTTACTTGTTGCTGCTATAACAGAAATGCAAGTGGGTAGCTTCAATAAAGAGAAATTTATTCTCTCACAGTAGAGGAGGCTAAAAGTCTGAATTCAGTGTGCTGGCTCCAGAGGAAGGCTCTCTTTCTCTATTGGCTCTGGGGAAAAGTTCTTGTCATCAATCTTCTCTTCGTCTAGGAGCTTCTCAGTGCAGGGACCACAAATCCAAAGGATGCTCTCGCCTCCTGGTTCTTCATTTTTGGTGACATGAGGTCCCCCGTCTCTCTGCTTGGTTCCCTCTTTTATATCTCAAAAGAGATTGAGTCAACATACATCCTAATCCTGCAGATTGAGTCTTGCTTTATTAACATGATTGCCTCTAATCCCAGCTCATTAACATCATAGAGGTAGGATTTACAACACACAGGAAAATCAAGTCAGATGATAAAATGGTGGACAATCACACAATACTGGGAATCATGACATAGCCAAGTTGACGCACATTTTGGGGGGACAGAATTCAATCCATATCACCCATGGTGGAGAGGTTTCAGTGGAGCTTGCAGACCAGGCAGAAAAGAAAAGCCTGATGAGCTACTTCAAAAATTAGCCAATGAAAACCTTACAGATCACAAAAGGATATTACCTGACTTGTTTGCTTTGGACACATTATCAGAAGGGGTCAGTCATTACAGGAGGACATAATGTTTGGTGAAGTAGAGGGCCAGCAAAGGTGAGCGAGATTCTCAGTGAGACGCACTGGTAAAATAGCTGCAATGATGGATTTGAACGTGCCCTTGATTGCAAGGATGACACAGGCAACAGTTCATTCTGTTGTACATAGGTTGTCATGAGTCCAAGTCGACTTGATGGCAGCTATCTACCTAGCTTGCTATCTAAATATGTCCATGTCCCAATTCCCAGAACCTGTGAGTATGTTACCTAACATGGCAAAAGGGAGTTAGCAGATGTTATTAAGTTAAGAACTTTGTGATGGGTAGTTATCCTGGATTTTCTGGGTGAGTCCAATATAAACACAAGTGTCCTTATAAGAGGGTGGCAGAAAGATCAGTTAGAGTAGATCTAAAGAGAGAAGCAGATGTCATAGAGAAGAAAGGATACTATACTTCCAGCTTTGAAGACAGAGGAAGGAGCCACAAGCCAAGTAATGTAAACAGCCACTAGAAGGTGGAAAAGGCAAGGAAACAAATTTTCCCCTAGAACCTCCAGAAGAACACAGGGCACTGACACCTTGAGTTTAGCACAGTGAATCTGATTTCAGACTTCTGACATCCTGAACAGTAATATATTAAATCTGTGTTGTTTAAACCATTACGTTTGTGGTAATTTGTTTGAGCAGCAATAGGAAACTAACACACCTGGGGTAAGAGAGAGCCAAAAAGAGCCCTACTGAGATCAACTCATCCCTACTGGTGTAGAAGGTTGTGCTCCTGTATGAGACTGCACCCTTTCAGGAGCAACAGTAGAGGGTACTTGCAAGCTACCAATCGCTGGCTAAATACAGAGCTGACTTCAAAGCATTCCCCCAAACCACACTGAAATGCATCAGTAAAAGGTGGAAGCCTTACTGGCTCAGGATACTGAAGTGAAACCTTCGACCAGTTACAGGCTGAACACAAAGCCATGTGCATCCGTGGGTGACTTCTAGGAAGCCAAGCTTAAAAAAGAAAACAAGGGCGGGGGGCGGAATCTGAGCACAGGCAATAGAGACTGCACATTTTGGGAGAAATAGATCTTACAGCATTCTTACAGGCAAGACACTAAACAAACAAAAGTCCGTAACAACAATACAAGCCTCTAGGGAGAGGGCTTAGTTAAAATTCAGAGTTGCTACAATATATTATCTAAATTGTCCATTTGCCAAGAAAAAAAAAATGAAACATACAAAGAGACAAGAAAATGTGAGCCATGAACAATTAACAATAATTGATGGAGACTTCAATACCTAAATCTCAATAATGGATAGAAGAACTAAAGAAAATGAGCAAGGATATAGAATACTTGAATAATACTATCAACTAACTAGACCTAACAACTCTAAAACATTCTGCCAAACAACAGAAGAATACACATTCTTTTTAAGTGCACATGGAACATTCTCCAGTATAGACCATATATTGGTCCATAAAACAAATCTCAACACATTTAAAATAATTGAAATTATGCAAAGTATATTCTCCAGCTTCAGTTGATTTCTAATTTAATGGAACTAAATTGGTCTCAACCCACCTGGAATTAAATGGAATTAAATTAGAAATCAACTAAGGAAAGAAACTTAAATGGAATTAAATTAGAAATCAACTAAGGAAAGAAACTTGTGAAATTAATAAATGTGGAAATTGAACAACATATTCCTAAATAACCAATGGGTCTAGAAGAAATCACAAGAGAAATTTAAAAATTTGGGAAACAAATGAAAATATAAACAAAATACCAAATTTTATGGCATGCGGCTAAAACAATGCCGAGAGGGAAATTTTTAGCTGTAAATGCCTGTATTAGAAAGGAAGAAAAATCTTAAGTCTATAATCCAAGCTGTCACCTCAAAAATCTTGAAAAAGAAGAGTAAAATAAACCAAAAGCAAGCAGAAGGGAGAAAATAATAAAGATAAGAGTGGAAATAAATTACATATAAAATAGAAAAACAATAGAGAAAATCAGTGAAACCAAAAGTTGGTTCTGTGAAAAGATCAACAAATGGAAAAAAATTTAGCTAGACTGAACAAGAAAAAAAGGTCAACTAGTTCAGAACTCTGTAAGTTAAGCAAAGACATAGGTCAAACCCTAAAGTATTGATTGACTCAATAAAAACTACTTAAAAATAAAACAAAACAAAAAACAAGGTCCATGGCATTTTAACCTGGGGCCACTCATATTCCCCACTCCAACACTGAGATGCAGTAGCTGTGCAAAGCTGGCAGCCAACAGAGGGGAATTTTCTGTTTTGGAATTTCATGAAAAGACCCGTCCCAGAGCATTGTGAATATTTTGACAATATTATTATATTTTACGCAAATAATGCACGCCCTCTGCATTTTAGATAATATATTGTATATTAATATATTACCCTCTGGATTTATTTTCTGTGCCTTCCCCCTGTGAGGCACCCTCACAATGTTGCTGTAATAAAACTAGCATAGCACGCTTACAAAAATGCCTCATGGGAGGTAGGGTGCGGCTGGGAAACAAATGCAGAAGGTGTGCATTTGAGTAAAAATAGGGTGCTATTGGCTCCTGAGAAAATGTCCATCCTCATGGCTTTATTGCTATTTGACCTGGCTTGGAGCTCAGCTCCCCCTAAAAATCTCTATTACCAGAACGTTATTGAAAACAATAGCAATCAGCTGCAATCATCAACACCACAGCTGCCTAAGGCTATAAATTTGGGGGGCAACCAAGGACCCAGACTAAAATTTGAAAAGGAAGAACAGGGTAGAGGAACTAGAGGACCAAAAAGGGCTTTGAAAGGCTCTTACATATTCCTAGGTTTCTACAAAATTGCACACATTTCCAAGACTCTGTGAATGCCCAGAAAAGACTAGAGTGGGCTTCCATAACTCAACTCTAGCTGACATTGAGGCTCTGTGCAAGCAAGAAGTGAAAGCTAGGGCTGACTTGTACAGTTCTTGAAATCTGAAAGTGAGCATTCATACAGAAATCCTCATGGCAAAGGATGGAAGCCTTACAGGCTCAAGGTATTAAAGGAATCTGACCAATCATTCACCACTACATAATGTTGACCTAGGGTCCATCAGGAAGCCCTGGTGGCGTAGTGGTTGAGTGCTACGGCTGCTAACCAAAGGGTCGGCAGTTCGAATCCGCCAGGCACTCCTTGGAAACTCTACACGGCAGTTCTACTCTGTCCTATAGGGTCTCTATGAGTCAGAATCGACTCGACAGCACTGGGTTTTAGGGTCCATCACTTGGAAGCCAAGCTTAACAATAAAAATATAATTTTTAAAGACAAAACAGAATTAGTGTCCACACTCTATAAAATGTACAGACTCTACAGACAGCCCATGAAAGTTTTGAAAATAAGCAGCAGCAGCAACAACAAAGAACTTCCAGAAGCAAAAACAGACTGGGAGGGGAGAGGTCACAGATTATGATTCTAGAGTTGCTACAATATGTTATCTAAAATATTGATTTTTTCAACAAAATATGTGAGACATGAAGAGAAAAAGCAAAATATAGCCTATATAAAAAAATATTAATTTTTTTTTAGGCAGGACAAAAAACAAAAAACAATCCAGTGCTGTCGAGTCGATTCCGACTCATAGTGACCCTAAGGCAGGACAAAGTCAATTGTAAAAGTCCCAGAGGGAGCCCAGATGCTGGAATTAGACAAACACTAAATCAGTTACTATAAATATGTCCAAAAACTAATGAAAGCTGCTTAATAAATTAATGAAAATTGTGTCTAATGAAATAGAGAATATCAATACATAGACAGAAATTGGAAGGAAGAACCAAATGAAAATTCTTGCATTTAAAAGTCCAAACACCAAAATGAAAAATTCGCTACAGGGATTCAACAGTAGATTTGAACTGGCAGAAGAAAGGTTCGGTGAACCTGAAGATAGATCAATATAATTGATACAATCTGAAAAACAAAGAAAAAAAATGAATGAAGAAAAAATTGCAGTTTCAGAGAGATGGGGGGCATAATTAAACCTGCCAACATATGCATAATGGGAGTACCAGAAACAGAGGTAAGAGAGAAAGGAACAAAAAATTCAAAGAAATAATTAATGAAAACTCCCTAAGTAGATGAAAAAAATATATATGTATACATCCAAGAAGCTCAACAAACTCCAAGTAGGATAAATGCAACTGGCAAAATAATTCTATTATGAAAACAATCTGCATCCCACTTTGAAATGTGGTGTCTGGGGTCTTAAATGCTAACAAGTGGCCATCTAAGATGCATCAATTGGTCTCAACCCACCTGGATCAAAGGAGAATGAAGAACACCAAGGTCACACAATAACTTATGAGCCCAAGAGACAGAAAGGGCCATATGAACCAGAGACCTACATCATCCTGAGACCAGAAGAACTAGTTGGTGCCCGGCCACAACTGATGACTGCCCTGACAGGGAGCACAACAGAGAACCCCTGAGGGAGCAGGAGATCAGTGGGCTGCAGACCCCAAATTCTCACAAAAAGACCATACTTAATGGTCTGACTGAGACTAGAGGAATCCCGGCGGTCATGGTCCCCAAACCTTCTGTTGGCCCAGGACAGGAACCATTCCCGAAGACAACTCATCAGACATGAAAGGGACTGGACAGTGGGTAGGAGAGAGATGCTGACGAAGAGTGAGCTATTTGTATCAGGTGGACACTTGAGCCTGTGTTGGCATCTCCTGTCTGGAGGGGGAATGGGAGGATAGAGAGAGTTGGAAGCTGGCAAAATTGTCACGAAAGGAGAGACTGGAAGGGCTGACTCATTAGGGGGAGAGCAAGTGGGAGTATGGAGTAAGATGTATATGAACTTGTGTGTGACAGTTTGACTTTATTTGTAAAGGTTCACTTGAAGCTCAATAAAAGTTAAAAAAAAAAAAAGAACCATACCCAGACATATCATAGTCAAAATACTGAAAGCCAAAGGTATAGAGAAAATCTTGGAAGAAGCAAAACAAGAATGATTCATCATGTACAAGGGAACCCCAATAAAGTTAACAGCTGATTTTTCATCATAAATGATGAAGACCAGAAGAGAGTAGGATGACAAATTCAAAGTGGGAGAAGAAAATAACTGTTGTCATTAGGTGTTGTCAAGTTGGTTTCAAATCATAGTGACCTTATGTACAACAGAACAAAACACTGCCCGGTCCTGCACCATCCTCACAACCATTGCTATCCTTGAGCCCATTGTTGCAGCCACTGTGTCAATCCATCCAGTTGAGGGTCTTCCTCTTTTTCACTGGCCCTCTACTTTGCCAAGCATGATGCCCTTCTCCAGGGACTGATCTCTCCTGATAACAAGTCCAAAGTATGTGAGACATAGTCTCGCCATCCTTGCTCCTAAGAAGCATTCTGGCTGTACTTCTTCCAAGACAGATTTGTTCATTCTTTTGGCAGTCCATGGTATATTCAATATTCTTTGCCAACACCATAATACAAAGGCGCCAATTCTTCTTCAGTCTTCCTTATTCATCGTCCAGCTTTCACATGCATGTGAGGTTACTGAAAACACCATGGCTTGGGTCAGGCACATCTTAGTCCTCAAGGTGACAACTTTGAAGAGGTCCTTTGCAGCAATGCAATATGTCATTTGATTTCTTGACTGCTGCTTCCATGGGTGTTGATTGTGGATCCAAGTAAAATGAAATCCTTGACAACTTCAATCTTTTCTCCATTTATCACGATGTTGCTTATTGGTCCAGTTGTGAGGATTTTTGTTTCTTTTATGTTGAAACACTGAAGGCTGTAGTCTTTGATCTCCATCAGTAAGTGCTTCAAGTCCTCTTCACATTCAGCAAGCAAGGCTTTATCATCTGCATATCGAGGCTTGTCAGTGAGTCCTCCTCCAATCCTGATGTCCCGTTCTTCTTCATATAGTCCAGCTTCTTGGATTATTTGCTCAGCATACAGCTTGAGTAAGTATGGTGAAAGAGTATAACCCTGATGCCCACCTTTCCTGATTTTAAACCACACAGTATCCCCTCATTCTGTTTGAATGACTGCTTCTTAATGTATGTACAAATTCTGCATGTGCACAGTTAAGTGGGAATTCCCATTCTTTGAAATGTTATCCATAATTTGTTATGATCCACACAGTTGAATGCCTTTGTGTAGTCAATAAAACACAGGTGAACTTCTTTCTGGTAGTCTCTGCTTTCAGTCAAGATCCACATGACATCAACCAACAATGATATCCCTCATTCCAAGTACTCTTCTGAATCTGGCTTGAATTTCTGGCCATTCCCTGTCCATATACTGCTGTAACCACTTCTGACTGATCTTCAGCAAAATTTTACTTGTGTGTGATATTAATGGTGTTGTTCAATAATTTCCGCATTCTGTTGAATCACCTTTCTTTGGAATGGGCACAAATATGGATTTCTTCTAGGCAGTTGGCCAGGTCGCTGTCTTCCAAATCTCTTGGCACACATGAGTGAGCACCTCCAACACCGCATCTGTTTGTTGAAACTTCTCAGTTGGTACTCCCTCAATTCTCGGAGCCTTGTTTTTTGCCAATGGCTTCAGTGCAGCTTGGACTTCTTCCTTCAATACCATTGGTTCTGAAATGGTTGAATGTCGATCAATCCTTTTTGGTACAGTGACTCTGTGTATTCCTTCCATTTTCTTTGATGTTTCCTGCATGGGTCAATATTTTGCCCATAGAATCATTCAGTACTGCAACTCGAGGCTTGATTGTGTTCTTCACTTCTTTCAGCTTGAGAAATGCTGAGCATGTTCTTCCCTTTTGGTTTTCTAACTCCAGATCTTTGCACATTTCATTATAATACTTTACCTTGTCCTCTCAAGCTGCCCTCTGAAACCTTCCATTCAGCTCTTTTGCTTCATCATTTCTTCTATTGCTTTGGCTACTCTGTGTTCAAGATCAAGTTTTAGAATCTCTTCTAACATCCATTTTTGTCCTTTTCTTTCTTTCCCTTCTTTTTAATGATCTTTTGCTTTCACGCATGATGTCATCCCACAACTTGTCTGGTCTTCAGTCATTAATGTTCAATGTGTCAAATCTATTCTTGAGATGATCTTCAAATTAAGACCATATGCTAGGCCATACAACAAATGTCTATAGATTCAAAAGAATTGAAATAATACAAAGTATATTCTATGACCACAGTGGAATAAAACTAGAAATGAAAAACAGAAATTTAGAAACTCACAATTATGTGGAAATTAAACAACACACTACTAAATAACCAATGGGTCAAATATGATCTCTTTTGGCTCTCGTGGACTTGTTTTTATTTTCTTTAGCTTCAACTTGTATATCAGCAAGTGATGGTCTATTCTGCAGTTGGCCCTTGGCCTTGTTCTGTAATCAATTTGATTCCTGTGTATTCCATCTGGCAAGGTCCACGTGTATAGTCACCATTTATGTAGTTGAAAAAAGGTATTTGCAATGAATAAGTCATTGGTCTTATACAATTCTACCACGCAATCTCCAGTGTCATTTCTATCACCAAGGCCATATTTTCCAACTACCGGTCCTTCTTTATTATTTCCAACTTTTGCATCCCAATCACCAGTAATTATCAATGCATCTTGAATGCATGTTTGATTAATTTCAGACTGCAGAAATTGGTAAAAATCTTCAATTTCTTCATCTTTGGTTGGTGAGTAATTTGAATAATTGTTGTATTAACTTGTCTTCCTTGTAGGTATATGGATGTTATCCTATCACTGACAGTGTTGTACTTATGAGACATATAGAAAACAAAAATCAAAATGGCAGAGGAAAGTCTGTATACATCAATAATAACATTATATGTAAATGGTTAGCAATCCAGTCAAAAGATAAAGATTGTCAGACTAAAAAAATCCAATTATATGCTGTTGTCATGGATTGAATTGTGTCCCCCAAAAATGTGTGTCAACTGGGTTAGGCCATGATTCCCAGTATTGTGCGGTTGTCCTCCATTTTGTGATTGTAATTTTATGTTAAAGAGGATTAGGGTGGGATTGTAACACCCTCACTAAGGTTACATCCCTGATCCAATGTAAAGGGAGTTTCCCTGGAGTGTTGCCTGCACCATCTTTTATCTTACAAGAGATAAAAGGAAATGGAAGCAAGCAGAGGTGGGGGACCTCACACCACCAAGAAAGCAGTGCCGGGAGCAGAGTGCATCCTTTGTACCTGAGGTTCCTGTACTGAGATGCTCCCAGACCAAGGGAAGGCTGATGACAAGGACCTTCCTCCAGAGCTGACAGAGAGAGAAAGCCTTCCCCTGGAGTTGGCACCCTGAATTCAGGCTTCTAGCCTACTGGACTGTGAGAGAATAAAGTTCTGTTTGTTAAAGCCATCCACTTGTGGTATTACTGTTATAGCAGCACTAAATGACTAAGACAGCTGTCTACAGGATACACATTTTAGATTCAAAGATACAGGTTAGTTAAAAGTAAAATGATGAAAAAGATATATAATAGAAACAACAACCAAAGAAAGCCGGAGTATCTATACAAATATCAGACAAAACAGACTTTGAGGTAAGAACTGTTAGTAGAGATAACAAGGGACATTTTATAATGATAAAGGGGTCAATCAGGAATATATAATAATTATGAACATATTTCCATCTAATAACAGAGCCCCAAAATACATGAAATAAAAAATGACCATACTGAAGGGAGAAACAGACCCCACTTTCCATATTGGATAGAATAACTAGGCAGGAAATCAACAAAGATACAGAAGACTGAATACACCATGAAGCAACTAGATCTAACAAACATCAATAGAAGAGTCCACTCAAAAACAGAATACATGTTCTTTTAAAGAGCAAATGGAAAATTCTTGAGAATAGACCATATGCTAGGCCATACAACAAATGTCTATAGATTCAAAAGAATTGAAATAATACAAAGTATATTCTATGACCACAGTGGAATAAAACTAGAAATGAAAAACAGAAATTTAGAAATTCACAATTATGTGGAAATTAAACAATACACTACTAAATAACCAATGGGTCAAATATGATCTCAAAAGAGAAACTAGAAGACACCTTGAGATAAATGAAAACGCAAAATAGCAAATTTATGAGATGCAGGTAAAACAGAGTTGACAAATTCCTAGAAAGCCACCAAGTACCAAAGCTGACTCAATAAGGAATACAAAATCTGAATAGACCAATAACAAGTAAAGAGATTGAATCAGTAGTTTTAAAACTTCCTACAAAGAAAATCCCAAGCCCAGAGGATTCACTGGTAAATTCTACCACACATTTAGTTAACAATTAACACCAATTCTCACAAACTATTCCAGGAAATAGAATAGGAACAACTCATTCTATGAGGCCAATATTACCATGATGCCAAAACCAGACAAAGATATCACAAGAAAAGAAAAATATAGGCCAATATTCCTTATGAACATACATGCAAAAATCCTCAAGAAAATAGTAGCAAACTGTATCCAGAAACATACAGAAAGATTTATACATCATAACCAAGTAGAATTTATTCCAGGCAGGAATGAAAGTTGGTTGAACATCTAAATATCAATAAATCTAATATACCATATTAATAGAGGAAAAAAACACATGATCATCTCAATAAACGCAAAAAAAGAAACTGACAAAATTCAACACCCTCTCATGGAAAAAAAAAAAAAAACAACTAGGAATAAAAGAGGATTTCCCTAACCAGAAAGAGTATCTGTGAAAAATTCACAGCTAACATCATACCTGTCTATCAGTTTGTCACACTGTGGTGGCTTGTGTGTTGCTGTGCTTCTGGAAGCTATGCCACTGATATTTCAAATACCAGCAGGGTCACTCATAGTGGGCAGGTGTCTGCAGAGCTGTCAGACTAATACAGAATAGGGAGAAAGGCCTGGCTGTATATTTCTGAAAATTAGCCAATGAAAACCCAGTGGATCACAACAGAATATTGTCTGCTATAGTGCTGGAAGATGAGCCCCCTACATTGGAAGTTACTACACAATGTCTGAAATAATGGACTCAAACACGCCAATGGTCATGAAGATAGCATAGGACCAAGCAGCATTTCATTACCTTGTACATAGGGTTGCCATGAGTTGGAGCCAAGTCGATGGCAACTAAAAACAACACACATTATACTAAATGGTAGAAGACTGAATCATATATTCCTAAGACTGGGGACAAGGCAAATATACTCTCTCTTGTCATTTCTTCACCATGGCATGAGAGGTTTACACAAGGCAATTAGGCAAGAGAGACACATAAAAGGCATTCATATCAGAAAGAAAGAAGTAATCTCTCTTTATTCACAATGTGATCTTGTATGTAGAAAATTATAAGGAATTCACTAAAAAAAAAAAAAAAACAACTGGAACTAAAAAGGGAGATCAGCAAGTTTGCGGCATATGTATCAACATACAAAAATCAAAGAACTGCCACTAGGATGGCTAAGATTAAAAAAAAAAAAACCCAGAAAATAACAAATGTTGGTGATGATGTATGACACAATGGTTAAGAGCTCAGCTGCTAACCAAAATGTTGGCAGTTTGAATTCACTAGCTGCTTCTTGGAAACCCTATGGGGCAGTTCTACACTGTCTTATAGGGTCACTATAAGTTGGAATTGACTCGATGGCAAAGGGTTTGGTTTGGGCCATGATGTAGGGAAATTGGAACCCTTATCTATTGCTGGTGGAAATGCAAAATGGTATAGCTATTGTGGAAAACAGTGTGGTGGTGCCTCAAAAAGCTAAAAATAGAACTATCATATGAATCAGCAATTCCACTGCTAGGAATATACCCAAGGGACTTGAAGCAGAGACATAAACAGATATATGTATAACAACGATCACTGTAGCATTGTTCACAATAGGCAAAAGGTGGAAACAACCTAAATGTCCATCAATTGATGAATGGATAAACGAAATGTGGTACATACATAAAATGGAATGCTACTCAGCCAAAAAAAGAAATGATGTCTTGATACATGCTACATGAGTGGACTTGAAGACATTATGCTGAGTGAAATAAATCAAACACAAAAGAACAAATATTGTATGACCTTACTTATATAAAATGACAAGGCAAATTTATAGAAACCAAAGTTTATTAGTGGTTACCAGGGGCAGGAGGGAAGGAGAAAAGGGGGGTTAATGCTTATGGAGTAATAAGTTTTGGGTTGCGGTGATGGAAAATTTGCATCGATTAAGGGTAAGGTTGAATAGCTGATTATTGTAAGTGCTGTCAATAAGTTGCACATCTTCAAAAAATTAAATTGGAAAAAGTTCTGTGATAGACATATTTACAACATGAAAAAAAAAAAAGAGTAGTTGCTGAGGCTACTTATATACAACCAAACACCTCATGGAATTTGGCTCCTTGATTTGGAGATTTGGAGTAATGGTTTCATGGGATATCCCAGTAAATTGGCCTAAAAACATGTTTAGTGGTTCTGTTCTACCTCCTAGTTGTTGTGTAGTTCCTGGGGCCTTAAAAGCTTACAAGCAGACACCCAAGGCACAACAATTGGTCTTTATTTGCCTGGAGCAACAGGGAAGAAGTCTGGGATAGGAGGAGGAAATGGAATGTGTAGCTAATTGCCTCCATGAACAACAGCCTCCTTTGCCATGAGACCAGAAGAACTGGATGGTGCCCGGCTACCATTACTGAACATTTTGATCAAAGATCCTATAGATGGATCCTGATCAAAATGGGGAAACATAAAAAAGAATTTCAAATTCTCATGGATTCCAGACTTTCTGGAGCTATGGAAGCTGGATGGATCCCCAAAACTACTGCCCTGAAATAATCCTTAAATGTTAAACCAAAAATACCCCCTGAAGTCTTCTTAAAAAACAAACACTAGTTTAGTATACCATTACTCATCCGTCAGTTTTTCATACTGTGGTGGCTTTTGTGTTGCTGTGATGCTGGAAGCTATGCCACCAGTATTTCAAGTACCAGCAGGGTCACCAATAGTGGACAGGTTTCAGCACAGCTTCCAGACTAAGACAGACTAGGAAGAAGGACCTAGTGATCTTCTTCTAAAAAAACTGGCCATGTGGAGTCAAGATGGCAGAGTAGTCATACGCTTCCAGTGATCCCTCTTACAACAAAGACTCAAAAAAACAAGTGAAACAATTATGTATACGACAAACTAGGAGCCCTGAACATCAAAGGCAAAGTAAGGGAATCGGTCTGAGCAGCAGGTGGAGAGATGGTTCAGAAGAGGCAAGGAGTTGCTAGACCTAACTCGGCAGGAACCAGTGCCCCAGGCACAATTCCCTGGAGTAACTATGGCAGGGTTGGCGGTAGCATTCGGGATGAGGTTTCCTCAAGGAGAGACAGCAAGCCGGTCTACTCACACCTCTGGAACCAGAGAAGAACAGCACTATCAGCAAAAGTTAAGTGTTTGCACTTATTTTACCACGCCTCAAGCCCACAAGCAGGCTTCAGTGGCTGTCGATTTCCCTGGGCCTGAGCTAGGTCTTGCTGCATGTCCTGAGCCAGTCTCCTGGCCTTGGAGAAGGAACAAATTAACAATTGAGGGAAAAGAAAATCTGCCAGCTCCACTAAGCTGGGGAGCTCAGGACAGAAGCGGCTCCTGTCCAGGCACAAATGGACTGCAGATTTTGAATAACTTTCACCCCTGCATGGGCCTGTGTGTGCCCATTTCAGGAGATTAGAACCTTGTTGGCAGATTGCAACGGTGTACATGCTTGGGATCTAACTTCAACTATTTCAGCTGTGCGATGGAGAGGTGGGTTTTTGATGTCTGACATCGCTTTGCTTGTAAAACAGCGTACTCCCCTACCCACATCAGGGGCCTGAGGACTGGTGGCTCCACCTACATCACCTAGCCACCAACAAAAGGGGTCCAAGGATAAGTGGTACCTCCCAGACCTTACAACCAAAAGCATTGGGTGCCCATGGTCTGGCTGTAGAACCCACCCACATGTATGCTCTAGGGAACTGGGAAGGACTTTCCTCACAGACTCAGGGGACAGTTGTCAGCCCCCTGCCTTGTTCAAAGTGTAAGCCCCTGCTGCAACCAGATACCTGTGCCTACACCAATCATCCCTGCCCCTCTAAGACTGTAGAACAGAGCTTATCCCACACACTTGATGACAAACTACCTGGACACCTAAGCTGAATCCATGTAACAAAACTGAATGGGCTCCAAGGCTTATATGCCTGGTAACAGCTCTAGCCTTCTGGGGACAAGACGTAAGAGTTACAAAGGCACAAACAATCAAGCTAGCTCACTCAAGCAACCTATTTGGGCATATTAAAGCAAAGCAAGAAGCTAGGATACAGCAAGGACACATAAATTAATACAATAACTTATAGGTGGCTCAGAGACAACAGTCAATATCAAAGAACATAAAGAAGCAGACCACTATTGCTTCAACAAGCTCTCAAAATAGAGAACCAAGAAATCTTCCGGATGAAGATGTCTTCCTGGAATTACGAGATGTAGAATACAAAAGATTAATATACAGTACTCTTCAAGAGATCAGGAACGAGATGAGGCAAAAACAAGAATGAGCCAAGTAACAGAAAAAGCAGTTGAAGAAATTAAAAAAGGTTGTTCAACAATATAATGAAAATTTTAACAGCCTGCAAGAATCCACAGAGAGACAGCAAGCAGAACTTCAGAAGATTAACAAAATTTCAGAATTAGACAACTCAATAGAAAGTCAGAGGAACAGAACTGAGAAATGGAAGGCAGAATTAGTGAGATGGAAGATAAAACAATTGGCACCAACATATTTGAAGAAAAATCAGGAAGAAGAATTTTAAAAAATAAAGAAACCCTAAAAAATAAATAAATAAATAATATATATATATATATATTTTTTTTAAGAATCATGTGGGACTTTATCAAGAGAAATAACCTACGAGTCATTGGAGTACCAGAACAGGGAGGGAGAACAGAAAATGCAGAGAGAATTGTTGAAGATTTGTTGGCAGAAAACTTCCCTGATATCATGAAAGATCAGAAGACATCTATCCAAGATACTCATCGAACTACACGTAAGGTAGATCTCAAAGAAAGTCACCAAGACATATTATAATCAAACTTGCCAAAACCAAAGATAAAGAGGCAATTTTAAGGGTGGCTAAGGATCAACAAAAAGTCACCTACAAAGAAGTCAATAAGAATAAGCTCGGACTACTCAGCAGAAACCACACAGGGAAGAGGTGATGGGTTGACTTATATAAAACATTGAAGGAAAAAGATTGCCATCCAAGAATCATATACCCAGCAAAACTGCCTCTCAAATATGAAGGCAAAATTAGGAGATTTCCATATAAACAGAAGTTTAGGGAATTTGTAAAAACCAAATCAAAACTACAAGGAATACTAAAGGGAGTTGCCTGGTTAGAAAATCAATAATATCAGATATCAACTCAAGACTAGAACACAGGACAGACCAACAAGATATCAATCCAGAGATGGAAGTCACAAAAAAAGATAAAAAAAACGCTTAAAAAGGGGAAACAGCGATGTCATTAGGTAGAATATGACAATGTTAAAACAATAAAGAGGAACTAAAAAATGTAGTCATAGATCTTTCATATACAGAGGAAGTCAAGGTGATATAAAAAAATAAAAGTTCTGTTTAAACTTAGAAAAATAAGGGTAAATATTAAGGTAACCATAAAGGAGGCTAACAATTCTACACATGGCTGCAAGACACATAAAACAAACTCTAACAGCATTGAAAAGTGAGAGAGACAGCTCCACAATAATAATAGGAAACTTCAACACACCACTTTCAGTGAAGGACAGATCATCCAGAAAGAAGATGAATAAAGACACAGAAGATCTAAACACCACAATCGATCAACTTGACTTCATAGACATATACGGAACACTCCACCCAACAGCAGCCAAGTATACTTTCTTCTCCAATGCACACAAAACACTCTCTAGAATAGACCACTTATTAGGTCATAAACCAAGCCTTAACAGAATCCAAAACATCTTCCCTGACCATAAAGTTATAAAGGTAAAATCAATAACAGAAAAAGCAGAGAAAAGAAACCAAACACTTGGAAACTGAAGAACACTCTGCTCAAAAATAACGGGGTTATAGAAGAAATTAAAGATGGAATAAAGAAATTCATAGAATTCAATAAGAATGAAAACACTTCCTATCACAACCTTTGGAACACAGCTAAAGCAGTGCTCAGAGGCCAATTTATAGCAATAAATGAACACATCCAAAAACAAGGGCCAAAATCAAAGAATTATCCCTACAACTAGAACAAATACAAAGATAGCAACAAAAGAAACCCTTAGGCACCAAAAGAAAGCAAATAATAAAAATTACCACAGAATTAAATGAAATAGAGAACAGAAAACCAGTTGAAAGAGTTAACAAGAACAAAAGCTTGTTCTTTGAAAAAATGGACAAAATTATAAACCACTGGCCAAACTGACAAAAGAAAAACAGGAGAGGAAGCAAATAGACCAAATAAGAAATGAGATGGGCAATATTACAACAGACCTAACTGAAATTAAAAGAATCATATCAGATTAATATGAGAAATTATACTCTAACAAATTTGAAAACCTAGAAGAAATGGATGAATTTCTAGAAACACACTACATACCTAAACTAACACAAACAGAGGTAGAACAACTAAATAGACCCATAACAAAAGAAGAGATTGAAAAGGTAATCAAAAAACTCCCAACAGAAAAAAGCCCTGGCCCTGACGGCTTCACTGGAGAGTTCTACCAAACTTTCAGAGAAGAGTTAACACCACCACTACTAAAGGTATTTCAGAGCATAGAAAAGGATGGAATACTCCCAAACTCATTCTATGAAGCCAGCATATCCCTGATAACAAAATCAGGTAAAGACACCACAAAAAAAGAAAACTACAGACCTATATCCCTCATGAACTTAGATGCAAAAATCCTCAACAAAATTCTAGCTAATAGAATTCAACAACATATAAAAAAAATAATTCACCATGACTAAGTGGGATTCATTTTTTTTATGCACAGATGGTTCGACATTAGAAAAACAATCAATGTAATCCATCATATAAATAAAACAAATGCAAGAACCAGATGATCTTATCAACTGATGCAGAAAAGGCATTGGACAAAGTCCAACAAGCATTCATGATAAAAACTCTTAGCGAAACAGGAATAGAAGGAAAATTCCTCAACATAATAAAGGGCATTTATACAGAGCCAACAGGTAACATCACCCTAAATGGACAGAGTCTGAAAGTATTCCTCTTGACAACAGGAACCAGACAAGGATGTCTTTTATCACCGCTCTTATTTAACATTGTGCTGGAGGTCTTAGCCAGAGCAATTAGGCTAGATAAAGAAATAAAGGGCATCCAGATTGGCAAGGAAGAAGTAAAAGTATCTCTTTTTGCAGATGACATGATCTCATACACAGAAAACCCTAAAGAATCCTCAAGAAAACTACGGAAATTAATAGATCAGGATACAAGATAAACAAACAAAAATCAGTTGGATTCCTCTACACCAATAAACAGAATACTGAAGAGGAAATCACCAAACCAATACCATTTACAGTAGCCCCCAAGAAGATAAAATACTTAGGAATAAATCTAACCAGAGAAGTAAAAGACCTATACGAAGAAAACTACAGGACACTAGTGCAAGAAAACAAAAGAGACCACTTATGTAAGTGGAAAAACATACCTTGCTCATGGATAGGAAGACTCAACATTGTAAAAATGTCTATTCTACCAAAAGCCATCTAGAGATACAATGCAATTCTGATCCAAATTCCAACGGCATTTTTTAATGAGTTGGAGAAACAAATCACCAAGTTCATATGGAAGGCAAGAGGGCCCAGAAAATTAAAGTATTACTGAAAAAGAAGAACAATGTGGGAAGCCTCACACTTCCTGATTTTAGAGCACATTATACTGCCACAGTAGTCAAAACAGCCTGGTACTGGTATAACAACAGATACATAGACCAATGGAACAGAATTGAGAATCCAGACATAAATCTATTCACATATGAGCAGCTGACATTTGACAAAGGCCCAAAGTCAGCTAAACGGGGAAAAGATAGTCTCTTTAACAAATGGTGCTGGCATTACTGGATATCTCTCTGCAAAAAATGAAACAAGACCCAAACACTAACTCAACATGGATGAAGACCTAAATATAAAATCTAAAGCGATAAAGATAATGGAAGAAAAAATAGGGACAATGCTAGTAGCCTTAATACATGGCATAAACAGTATACAAAACATCACTAACAATGCACAAATACCAGAAGAGAAACTAGGCAACTGGGAGCTCCTAAAAATCAAACACTTCTGCTCATCCAATGACTTCACCTAACGAATAAAAACATTGCCTACACACTGGGAAAAAGTTTTTAGCTGTGACGTTTCTGATCAGCATCTGATCTCTAAAATCTACATGACAGTGAAAAAACTCAACAACAAAAAGACAAATAACCCAATTAAAAAATGGGCAAAGTATATGAACAGGCACTTCACCAAAGAAGGCATTCATGCAGTTAACAGATACATGAGGAAATGGTCAGGATCATTAGCCTTTAAAAAGAGAGATGCAAATCAAAACTACAATGAGATTCCATCTCACTCCAACAAGGCTGGCATTAGTCCAAAAAACACAAAAGAATAAATGTTGGAGAGGTTGTGGAGAGACTGGAACACTTACACACTGCTGGTTGGAATGTAAAATGGTACAACCACTTTGGAAATCAATTTTGCACTTCCTTAAAAAAGCTAGAAATAGAACTACCGTACAACCCAGCAATTCCACTCCTTGGAATATATCCTAGAGAAATAAGAGCCTTTACACAAACAGATATATGCACACCCATGTTCACTGAAGCACTGTTCCAATAGCAAAAAGATGGAAGCAACCAAGGTGCCCATCATCAGATGAATGGATAAATAAATTATGGTATATTTACACAATGGAATACTATGCACTGATAAAGAACAATGATGAATCCGTGAAACATTTCATAACGTGGATGAATCTTGAAGGCATTATGCTGAATGAAATTAATCAGTTGCAAAAGGACAAATATTGTATGAGACCACTAGTATAAGAACTGAGAAACAGTTTAAACACAGAAGAAAATATTCTTTGATGGTTAAGAGGGCGAGGAGGGAGGGAGAGAGGTATTCACTAAGTAGATAGTAGTCAAGAACAATTTTAGGTGAAGAGAAAGAGAACACACAATACAGGAGAGGTCAGCACAATTGGACTAAACCAAAAGCAAACCAATTTCCTGAATAAACCGAATGCTTCGAAGGCCAGAGTAGCAGGGGCGAGGTCTGGGGACATCTAAGTCAATTGGCATAATAAAATCTATTAAAAAAACATTCTGCATCCCACTTTGGTGAGTGGCGTCTTGGGTCTTAAACTCTAGCAAGTTTTCATCTAAGATGCATCAATTGGTCTCAACCCTCTTGGAGCGAAGGAGAATGAAGAACACTAAAGACACAACGTAATTATGAGCCCAATAGACAGAAAGGGCCACATAAATCAGAGGGTACACCAGCCCGAGACCAGAAGAGCTAGATGGTGCCTGGCTACAACTGATGACTGCCCTGACAGGGAACACGACAGAAAATCCCTGATGCAGCAGGAGAGCAGTGGGATGCAGACCTCAAATTCTCTTAAAAATACCAGACTTAATGGTCTGACTGAGATTAGAAGGACCCCGGAGGTCATGGTCCCCAGACCTTCTGTTAGCCCAAGACTGGAAACATTCCCAAAGCCAACTCTTCAGACAGGGATTGGGCTGGACTGTAAGATAGAAAATGATACTGGTGAGGAGTGAGCTTCTTGGCTCAAGTAGACACATGAGACTATATGGGCAGTTCCTGTCTGGTGGGGAGATGAGAAGGCAGAGGGGGACAGAAGCTGGCTGAATGGACATGGGGAATACAGGGTGGAGAGAAGAAGTGTGCTGTCTTATTAGGGGAGAGCAACTCGGAGTACATAGCAAGGTGTATACAAATTTTTTTTTGAGAGACTGACTTGATTTTTAAACTTTTACTTAAAGCACAATAAAAAAAATAATTCGCCAGTGAAAGCCTTATGAGTAGCAGTGGAACACTGTCTGATACTCACTGGAAGAGGAGCCCCTCAGGTTGGAAGGCTCTCAAAATATGGGGAGGAAGAGCTGCGTCCTCAAAGTAGAAAATGAAAAAAAAAAAAATCCATTGCCGTCGAGTCGTTTCTGACTCATAGCAACCCTAAAGGACAGAGTAGAACTGCCCCACAGGGTTTCCAAGGAAAGCCTGGTGAATTCGAACTACCAACCTTTTGGTTAGCAGCTGTAGCTCTTAACCACTATGCCACCAGGTTTTCCCCTCAGAGTTGAGTCAACCCTAATGATGTATATGGAGTCAAGCTTTCAGGACCTTCATTTGCTGATGTGGCATGACTCAAAATGAGAAGAAACAGCTGCAAACATCCATTAATAATCAGAATGTGGAATGTACAAAGTATGAATTTAGGAAAACTGAAGTCATCAAATGAAATGGAATACTAGAAGATCAATATAACCCACTACTGCCGTCAAGTTGATTCCAACTCATAGTGATCCTATAGGACAGAGTAGAACTGCCCCATAGAGTTCCCAAGGAGCGCCTGAAGATCAATACAGTAGGCATTAAAACCTGTTGCCATTGAGTCAATTCCAACTCATAGCGACCCTATAGGACAGAGTAGAACTGCCCCACACGGTTTCCAAGGACCAGCTGGTGGATTTGAACTGCCGACATTTTGGTTAGCATCCGAATGCTTAACCACTGCACCATGAGGGCTCCATCCTAGGCAATAGTGAGCTGAAATGGTCTGAAAATGAGACTAAGAAAATTTTCATTTACAATAGCATAAAAATCATAAAATACTTATAAATAAATTTAGCAAAAGAAGTACAAAACTTGTACACTAAAAAACATTGCTGAAAGAAATTAAAGACCTAAATAAAAACAGACATACATACCATGTTTATGGACTGGAAAACTTAATATTGTTAAAATCACAATAATCAAAAAACCAAAGCAAACTCATTGCCATCGAGTCAATTCCTACTCATAGGGACCGTATAGAACAGAGTAGACTGCCCTATAGGATTTCGAAGGAGGAGCTGGTGGATTCAAACTGCCAACCTTTTGGATAGAAGCTGAACTCTTAAACACTGCACCACCAGGGTTCCAAAAAAAAATCTACAGATTCAATGCTATCCCTATCAAAATCCCAACTGGCTTTTTTGCAGAAATTGACAAGCTGATTCTAAAATTCATATGGGAATACAAGGACCCAAAATTAGCCAAAACAATCCTGAAAAAGAACGACAAAGTTGGAAGGCATAAACTTTCTGATTTCAAACTTAATACAATAGTAATCAAGACAGTTGGCAAAGTGCTCCAAAATAAAAGGATGAGGGTATATCAAAGGGAAACAGGAGCCAATCTAAAAGAATTCCCAGTGGTCAAAGCTGGAACGATTTGAGCAACAAAATAAGTAGCATAGTTTTGAATTATAGCCCAAGGTATAAAATATATATGGGTCCATACTGATATAAATAACTGATTGAATAAATAAATGGGGGAGAAGAAACAAATCTTCCTTACAGAAGAATTCCAAATAATACAAATAGATACCCCCCGCCAGGAGGTGGAACTTAATCCCCCACCTGCTTTAAGGCAGGCTGTACTGAGTGACCCACTTCCAAAGAATAGCATATGGAAAGAGAAAGCAGTAACTTTTTACAATGAAGAAACCCGACAGGTAGTACCTAGACCAAGTAATAAAGGTTAACATCACCAGTGATATCATGTAGATATCATGTACATACAATGGGAAGGGCACTTCATCTCGGTGGTATTCTTTCCTAAAACCCGTTTAATAATGAGAAAAACATCAAGCAAATCCAAAGTGAGGGACGTTCTACAAAATACCTGACTAGTACTCCTCAAAGCTGTCGAGGTCATGAAAAACAAGGAAACTGTTACAGGCCAGAGTAGACTAAAGAGACAGCACAAATAAATGCAGTATGGTGTCCTAGATAGGCTCCTCTAACAGAAAAAAAGACATTAGTTGAAAACTGGTGAAATCCAAATACAGTGTGAAGTTTAGTTAATAATGATGTACCAATGCTTATTTCTTTGTTTTGACAAATGTACCATGGCAGTATCAGGTTGAGCTCTGGTGGTGCGGTGTTTAAGTGCTCTACTGCTAATCAAAATGTCACCAGCTGTTCCACAGGAGAAGGATGTGGCAGTCTGCTTCCATAAGGATTTACAGCCTTGGAAACCCTATGGGGCACTTCTACTCTGTCCTATAGGGTCGCTATGAGTTGGAATCTACGCGATGACAACAGGAGAGTGTCAGATAATAATATTAGAGGAAACTGAACCTGGATGAGGGGTATGCAAAAACTCTGTCCGTGTACTATCTTTGCCACTTTTCTGTAAATCTGAAATTATTCCAAAATCAAAATTTGAGTTATAAAAAATAAAGAAAGGAAAAACTGGTGTTCATTGGCTGTGACTATTGTGAAAAGATTGGGATAATGAAAAAAAAATCTCCTTTTATATCTGAAAAGGCTATTGATAAAAATCAAACATTTGCATCTTTTTCTAAAGTAAACATCCTCATACCATCTTCACAGAAAATATATAACTACAGTCAGAAAAGCTTTTTTTTTTTAATTAATTTTTATTAAGCTTCAAGTGAACATTTACCATTCCAATCAGTCTGTCACATGTAGGTTTACATACATCTTACTCCCTTCTCCCACTTGCTCTCCCCCTATTGAGTCAGCCCTTTCAGTCTCTCGTTTCGTGCCAATTTTGCCATCTTCCCTCTCTCTCTACCTTCCCATCCCCCCTCCAGTCAAGAGTTGCCTACACACTCTCCAGTGTCCACCTGATTTAATTAGCTCACTCTTCATCAGCATCTCTCTCCCCCTCACTGACCAGTCCTTTTCATGCCTGATGAGTTGTCTTCGGGCATGGTTCCTGTCCTGTGCCATCAGAAGTTCTGGGGAGCATTGTTTCTGGGATTCCTCTAGTCGCAGTCATACCATTAGGTATGGTCTTTTCATGAGATTTTGGGGTCTGTATCCCATTGGTCTCCTGCTCCCTCAGGGGTCCTCTGCTGTGCTCCCTGACAGGGCAGTCATCGATTGTGGCCGGGCACCAACTAGTTCTTCTGGTCTCAGGATGATGTAGGTCTCTGGTTCGTGTGGCCCTTTCTGTCTCTTGGGTTCTTAGTTGTCGTGTGACCTTGGTGTTCTTCCTTTGCCTTTGCTCCAGGTGGGTTGAGACCAATTGATGTATCTTAGATGGCCGCTTGTTGGCATTTAGGACCCCAGGCGCCACAATTCAAAGTGGGATGCAGAATGTTTTCATAATAGAATTATTCTGCCCATTGACTTAGAAGTCCCCTCAAACCAAGTTCCCCAGACCCCAGCCCCTGCTCCACTGACCTTTGAAGCTTTCATTTTATCCCAGAAACCACTTTGCTTTGAGTCCAGTCCAATTAGGCTGACCTTCCTTGTATTGAGTGTTGTCTTTCCCTTCACCCAAAGCAGTTCTTATCTACAGATTGATCAATAAAAAGCCCTCTCCCTCCCTCCCTCCCTCCCCCATTTGTAACCACAAAAGTATGTGTTCTTCTCCGTTTTTTCTATTTCTCAAGATCTTATAATAGTGGTCTTATACAATATTTGTCCTTTTGCCTCTGACTCATTTCGCTCAGCATAATGCCTTCCAGATTCCTCCATGTTATGAAATGTTTCAGAGATTCGTCACTGTTCTTTATCGATGCATAGTATTCCATTCTGTGAATATACCACAATTTATTTACCCATTCATCCGTTGACGGACATCTTGGTTGCTTCCAGGTTTTTGCTATTGTAAACAGAGCTGCAATAAACATGGGTGTGCATATATCTGTTTGTGTGAAGGCTCTTGTTTCTCTAGGGTATATTCCGAGGAGTGGGATTTCTGGGTTGTATGGTAGTTCTATTTCTAACTGTTTAAGATAACGCCAGATGGATTTCCAAAGTGGTTGTACCATTTTACAATCCCACCAGCAGTGTATGAGAGTTCCAATCTCTCCGCAGCCTCTCCAACATTTATTATTTTATGTTTTTTGGATTAATGCCAGTCTAGTTGGTGTGAGATGGAATCTCATCGTAGTTTTAATTTGCATTTCTCTAATGGCTAATGATCGGGAGCATTTTCTCATGTATCTGTTGCCTGCCTGAGTATCTTCTTTAGTGAAATGTGTGTTCATATCCTTTGCCCACTTCTTGATTGGGTTGTTTGTCTTTTTGTGGTTGAGTTTTGACAGAATCCTATAGATTTTAGAGATCAGGCGCTGGTCGGAGACGTCATAGCTGGAAATTCTTTCCCAGTCTGTAGGTGGTCTTTTTACTCTTTTGGTGAAGTCTTTAGATGAGCATAGGTGTTTGATTTTTAGGAGCTCCCAGTTATCTGGTTTCTCTTCATCATTTTTGGTAAAGTTTTGTATTCTGTTTATGCCCTGTATTAGGGCTCCTAGGGTTGATCCTATTTTTTCTTCCATGATCTTTATCGTTTTAGTCTTTATGTTTAGGTCTTTGATCCACTTGGAGTTAGTTTTTGTGCATGGTGTGAGGTATGGGTCCTGTTTCATTCTTTTGCAAATGGATATCGAGTTATGCCAGCACCATTTGTTAAAAAGACTATCATTTCCCCAATTGACTGACACTGGTACTTTATCAAATATCAGCTGCTCATACGTGGATGGATTTATATCTGGGTTCTCAATTCTGTTCCATTGGTCTATGTGCCTGTTGTTGTACCAGTACCAGGCTGTTTTGACTACTGTAGCTGTATAATAGGTTCTGAAATCAGGTAGAGTGAGGCCTCCCACTTTCTTCTTCTTTTTCAGTAATGCTTTGCTTATCCGGGGGTTCTTTCCCTTCCATATGAAATTAGGGATTTGTTTCTCTATCCCCTTAAAATATGACATTGGAATTTGGATTGGAAGTGCGTTATATGTATAGATGGCTTTTGGTAGAATAGACATTTTTACTATGTTAAGTCTTCCTGTCCATGAGCAGGGTATGTTTTTCCACTTAAGTACGTCCTTTTGAATTTCTTGTAGTAGAGCTTTGTAGTTTTCTTTGTATAGGTCTTTTACATCCTTGGTAAGATTTATTCCTAAGTATTTTATCTTCTTGGGGGCTACTGTGAATGGTATTGATTTGGTGATTTCCTCTTCGGTGTTCTTTTTGTTGATGTAGAGGAATCCAAGTGATTTTTGTATGTTTATTTTATAACCTGAGGCTCTGCCAAACTCTTCTATTAGTTTCAGTAGTTTTCTGGAGGATTCCTTAGGGTTTTCCGTGTATACGATCATGTCATCTGCAAATAGTGATAGCTTTACTTCCTCCTTACCAATCTGGATACCCTTTATTTCTTTGTCTAGCCTAATTGCCCTGGCTAGGACTTCAAGTACGATGTTGAATAAGAGCGGTGATAAAGGGCATCCTTGTCTGGTTCCCGTTCTCAAGGGAAATGCTTTCAGGTTCTCTCCATTTAGAGTGATATTGGCTGTTGGCTTTGCATAGATGCCCTTTATTATGTTGAGGAATTTTCCTTCAATTCCTATTTTGATGAGAGTTTTTATCATAAATGGGTGTTGAACTTTGTCAAATGCCTTTTCTGCATCTATTGATAAGATCATGTGGTTTTTATCTTTTGTTTTATTTATGTGATGGATTACATTAATGGTTTTTCTGATATTAAACCAGCCTTGCATACCTGGTATAAAGCCCACTTGATCAGGGTGGATTATTTTTTTGATGTGTTGTTGGATTCTATTGGCTAGAATTTTGTTGAGGATTTTTGCATCTATGTTCATGAGGGATATAGGTCTATAATTTTCTTTTTTTGTAATGTCTTTACCTGGTTTTGGTATCAGGGAGATGGTAGCTTCATAGAATGAGTTGGGTAGTATTCCGTCTTTTTCTATGCTTTGAAATACCTTCAGTAGTAGTGGTGTTAAGTCTTCTCTGAAGGTTTGGTAGAACTCTGCAGTGAAGCCGTCGGGGCCAGGACTTTTTTTTGTTGGAAGTTTTTTGATTACCGTTTCAATCTCTTTTTTTGTTATGGGTCTATTTAGTTGTTCTACTTCTGAATGTGTTAGTTTAGGTAGGTAGTGTTTTTCCAAGAATGTATCCATTTCTTCTAGGTTTTCAAATTTGTTAGAGTACAATTTTTCGTAGTAATCTGAAATGATTCTTTTAATTTCATTTGGCTCTGTTGTGATGTGGTCCTTCTCGTTTCTTATTCGGGTTATTTGTTTCCTTTCCTGTTTTTCTTTAGTCAGTCTAGCCAATGGTTTATCAATTTTGTTAATTTTTTCAAAGAACCAGCTTTTGGCTTTGTTAATTCTTTCAATTGTTTTTCTGTTCTCTAATTCATTTAGTTCAGCTCTAATTTTTATTATTTGTTTTCTTCTGGTGCCTGATGGGTTCTTTTGTTGCTCACTTTCTATTTGTTCAGGTTGTCGGGACAGTTCTCTGATTTTGGCTCTTTCTTCTTTTTGTATGTGTGCATTTATGGATATAAATTGGCCTCTGAGCACTGCTTTTGCTGTGTCCCAGAGGTTTTGATAGGAAGTATTTTCATTCTCGTTGCTTTCTAAGAATTTCCTTATTCCCTCCTTGATGTCTTCTATAACCCAGTCTTTTTTCAGGAGGGTATTGTTCATTTTCCAAGTATTTGATTTCTTTTCCCTAGTTTTTCTGTTATTGATTTGTACTTTCATTGCCTTGTGGTCTGAGGAGATGCTTTGTAATATTTCGATGTTTTGGATTCTGCAAAGATTTGTTTTATGACCTAATATGTGGTCCATTCTAGAGAATGTTCCATGTGCGCTAGAAAAAAAAGTATATTTTGCAGCAGTTGGGTGGAGAGTTCTGTATAAGTCAATGAGGTCAAGTTGGTTGATTGTTGTAAGTAGGTCTTCCGTGTCTCTATTGAGCTTCTTACTGGATGTCCTGTCCTTCTCCGAAAGTGGTGTGTTGAAGTCTCCTACTATAAATGTGGAGGTGTCTATCTCACTTTTCAATTCTGTTAAAATTTGATTTATGTATCTTGCAGCCCTGTCATTGGGTGCATAAATATTTAATATGGTTATGTCTTCCTGGTCAATTGTCCCTTTTATCATTATATAGTGTCCTTCTTTATCCTTTGTGGCGGATTTAAGTCTAAAGTCTATTTTGTCAGAAATTAATATTGCTACTCCTCTTCTTTTTTGCTTATTGTTTGCTTGATATATTTTTTTCCATCCTTTGAGTTTTAGTTTGTTTGTGTCTCTAAGTCTAAGGTGTGTCTCTTGTAGGCAGCATATAGATGGATCGTGTTTCTTTATCCAGTCCGTGACTCTCTGTCTCTTTATTGGTGCATTTAGTCCATTTACATTCAGCGTAAGTATAGATAAATAAGTTTTTAGTGCTGTCATTTTGATGCCTTTTCATGTGTGTTGTTGGCCATTTCATTTTTCCACATGCTTTTTTGTGCTGAGACGTTTTTCTTAGTAGCTTGTGAGATCCTCATTTTCATAATGTTTAACTTTGTGTTTGTTGAGTCGTTACGTTTTTCTTGGCTTTTTTCTTGAGTTATGGAATTGATATTCCTTTTTGTGGTTACCTTATTATTTACCCCTATTTTTCTAAGTAAAAACCTAACTTGTGTCCTTCTATATCGCCTTGTATCACTCTCCATCTGGCAGTTCAATGCCTCCTATATTTAGTCCCTCTTTTTGATTATTGTGATCGTGTATCTATTGATTTCCATGATTTCCTGTTATGTGTATTATTTTGTTATTTATTTATTTTTTAGAATTAGTCTTAATTTGTTTGTTTTTGTGCTTTCCCTATTTGAGTTGCGTTGATATCAGGGCGTTCTGTTTTGTGACCTTGTATTGTGCTGGTACCTGATATTATTGGTCATCAGGCCAAACAATCTCCTTTAGCATTTCTTGCAGTCTTGGTTTAGTTTTTGCAAATTCTCTAAACTTGTGTTTGTCTGTAAATATCTTAATTGCTCCTTCATATTTCAGAGAGAGTTCTGCTGGATATATGATCCTTGGTTGGCAGTTTTTCTCGTTCAGTGCTCTGTGTACGTCGTCCCATTCCCTTCTTGCCTGCATGGTTTCTGCTGAGTAGTCTGAACTTATTCTTATTGATTCTCCCTTGAAGGAAACCTTTCTTTTCTCCCTGGCTGCTTTTAAAATTTTCTGTTTGTCTTTGGTTTTGGCAAGTTTGATGATAATATGTCTTGGTGTTTTTCTTTTTGGATCAATCTTAAATGGGGTTCGATGAGCATCTTGGATAGATATTCTTTCGTCTTTCATGATGTCAGGGAAGTTTTGTGTCAGGAGTTCTTCAACTATTTTCTCTGTGTTTTCTGTCCCCTCTCCTTGTTCTGGGACTCCAATCACTCGCAAGTTATCCTTCTTGATAGAGTCCCACATGATTCTTAGGGTTTCTTCATTTTTTTTTTAATTCTTTTATCTGATTTTTTTTCAGCTATGGTGGTGTTGATTCCCTGGTCCTCCAGAAGTCCCAGTCTACATTCTAATTGCTCGAGTCTGCTCCTCTGACTTTCTATTGCGTTGTCAAATTCTGTAATTTTATTGTTAATCTTTTGGATTTCTACATGCTGTCTCTCTATGGATTCTTGCAACTTATTAATTTTTCCACTATGTTCTTGAATAATCTTTTTGAGTTCTTCAACAGTTTTATCAGTGTGTTCCTTGGCTTTTTCTGCAGTTATCCTAATTTCATTTGTGATATCTTTAAGCATTCTGTAAATTAGTTTTTTATATTCTGTATCTGATAATTCCAGGATTGTATCTTCATTTGGGAAAGATTTTGATTCTTTTGTTTGGGGGGTTGGAGAAGCTGTCATGGTCTGTTTCTTTATGTGGTTTGATATGGACTGCTGTCTCCGAGCCATCACTGGGAAACTAGATTTTCCAGGTAATCAGCTAAAAAAAATGCAGTCAAATCCCTGTCTGAATTCTCCCTCTGGCTCCAGGTATTCGGATGTTAATGGAGCCACCTGGGGAGGGTGGGGGAGGGATCAGAGAGCTAGGAGTGTAGCACCACAGAATATAGAGCTGATCACCGCGTTCACGCTCCGCCCCCGTCTGCCAAAATCCGGGCGGGACGGCTCCCCGGTTGGGACGCTACTCTCCCCACTCCGAGACCAGTCACTTCCTCCCGGGGACTTCTCCCTCCGGTGCGCGGCACTGCTCGCGCAAACTGGGTGGGCGTCACCCGCACGACCAGGTGGGCCCGCCCCCTGGGTCAATTCAGGGGAATATAATTGGACCCCGCGCTCACGCCCCGCCCGCTTTCGCCAAAATCCCAGCGGGACGGCTCCCCGGCTGGGACGCTGCTCTCCGCGCTCCAAGACCAGTCACTTCCTCCCGGGGACTTCTCCCTCCGGGGCGTCGCGCCACACGCGCGAACTGGGTGGGCGTCCCCCCGCACGAACGTGTGGGCCCCGCCCCGGGGTCACTTTAGGGAAATATAGCTGACCACCCCCCGCTCGCGCCCCTCCCGCTTCCCGCCAAACTCCCGGCGGGACGGCTCCCCGGCTGGGACGCTGCTCTCCCCGCTCCAAGATCAGTCACTGCCTCCCGGGTGCTTCTCCCTCTGGCTGCGCCGCTACGCCGCCTGTGCCAACCAGCTAGACTCTCTCCCGGGATGGGTTCGGGGGGGTAGGGCTGGGCCCCTTGTCTGTGCCGTCTGCCCCCCTGGGCTCTGCCCCAGATCGGGCTCCGAAGGTCACCTGCCTGGTACGCTGGCTTCTAGTTCTGAAAACGGTCGCTGTCTGCCTGTATTTGTTCGTTTTCCGTCTCTAAGTCTGTGCTTGTTGTTCAGAGTTCGTAGATTGTTATGTATGTGATCGATTCACTTGTTTTTCCGAGTCTTTGTTGCAAGAGGGATCCGCGGTAGCGTCCACCTAGTCCCCCATCTTGGCCCCGCCTCTCCAGAAAAGCTTTTTGAGGATTTTCTTGAATTTATTCTATAAGGAGTATATGTTTATGTATTTACAGATTGAGATTTAAGATTTCCTGCCATTTTCCCTCTTCTGTATGATCTGGAGCTGAGGAGAATCTTCTGACTTGAAAATGCCCTCAAAGAAATTATTCAACTAATTTAGCATTTGCTTGCTCTCTGTGTCTCCTTTTTTTTTTTTTTTTTCTGTGTCTCCTTAGTTCTCCCATGATTTATTTGACAATGGATATTTACAGGGGAACTCCTTGATTTTCAATCAGAAAGGGTCATGGATGGAGTATAAGGAGGAGAGAGCGTGAGACATACTCGAGACTCATATTTTCTGGATTCGGGAACCTCCAAAATCCAGAAACTTCAGCCTTGTTGAAAGGACAGTGGCAGGTATTGCTCAGTTATGACCATTCAGATTGACACAAAGGGAAACCAGACAGTGTTATTTTTTGTAAAGTTTTTGTAACTGTCTGGCAAATCCACTGGGTGATTGCTCAACCTGAACAAACTCCACAACAAACAGTAAACAAATTCCTGGGCCCAAAAGCAAGATTAAGAAAATCAGAAGCTCTGCATATCTTCATTTTTAACTAATTCTTCAGGTCATTTATTTACAGATGATTTTTACTGATTTTGAAAATATGAGAATCTCTGATATAAAGAAATGTTATTGAGTTTATCTGAAACACGGAGAAAATGGCTCTTCAAGTATAGCAATACGAAGATTTGAATATCTAACTCCATAAAAACCCAACTATTTTCCTGGGTACAGGGCAGCTATTCACAAGAGAGGAAGGAATGACACCCCTAGGCCAGATTTTGTGGAGGCTTCATATTCTTACTCAGGTTCCTGTAGTTCTCCAGCATCACAGCCCTGTTCCAATCCACCTGAGAAGGATTCAGGCATTCCTACTTCTCCTGAGATCATTCTTTTGCTCCCCTCAAGGTTGAGGACTCCTGAAGTGAAAAATCAAACAAACACACACCTTATGAATCTCCAGTGGCCCAAGCCTCGTGTCATCCTGAGGAAATCTGTTGATTGGGATAGATGGAATATGAGTATAAGGCTTTGTTGAGCTTGCATCTAATTCTAACAATTATTAAACTACTTGTTCCTGGTTTTATCGTATTTTCTGGAAGAAAGACAAAAATATGTAGATCAATTCCTGCCTTTGTAGAGTTTCCTATTTTATGTAAGAGAAAATTACTCATGTATGGGAAAATATGGAAACCCTGGTGGCTTAGTGGTTAAGAGCTACAGCTGCTAATCAAAAGGTCGGCAGTTTGAATTTACCAGGTGCTCCTTAGAAACCGTATGGGCAGTTCTACTCTGTCCTGTAAGGTCGCTATGATTTGGAATTGACTCGATGGCAATTTTTTTAATATATATGGGAAAATATGAATAAATTACAAAGCAGTATTTAATAAAGAGATAAATTAGTTTTATATACAGAATAGACTCAAAGTCCTTATGAATGTTATTTAGAAGTCAGATGTATGTTCTCTGCATTTTTTTCTTTATTCTTTAGACACCTTCTTCCCCAATGATGCAGGAAATCATCAGAGCAGTATCTAAACCCACTGCCCTAGAGTTGATTCTGACTCATAGCAAACCTATAGGACAGGGTAGAACTGCCCCATAGAGTTTCCAAAGAGTGCCTAGTGGATTTGAACAGCCAACCTTATGATTAGCATTTAACCACTACGCCACCAGGGTTTCCTCGTAGCTGATAATTTACCAAAAAAAAAAAAAAAATTTACAAAGCATTACTTAAAAACTCAGTCTCATGCAGCAGGATCTTTTGGACATTCTGCTCACTGTAGACTGTAGTGTTCTCAGGAAGGGGAGGTCAGCGTAGACTGGAAGAACAAGCTCTGGTCTCATGGATGAGGCAGAGTTTGAACTGGGCATTAAAGATCAGCAATATCTAAAAGAAACAGAAATCTCTAGGAATTTATCCAATAATACACGAGTACAAAGATATTACAAAATTCATGCTCATAATACATATCAGACTTTAAAATTAGAACTGAAATATACGTCTATCAACAGGAAATTGTTTAAATATATCATTATATACACTTGAACTGCAACAGAATTTAGTCCTTAAGTTGATGGTGTATAAAATGATCTTCAATTGAATTAAATACTTACACATAAGAATGAAATCACATGAATCCCAGAAAAAATCACTGGAAAACTATTTTTTGTTATGATGGGAATGGCTTATGCCTTCTTAAAACCCAGAAACCCCAGAATCATAAAAAAGAAAACTGACAGTTATGATTTTACAACATAAAAATGATAAAAGAAAATCTAGCACAAAGTCAAAAGATCAATCATAAATGGTCATAAAAGATTAACATCTTCTATCACAGAAAAAAAGCCAGAAAACAATGAAATGATATCTTGATATCTTTAAAGTACTCAAAGAAACTACTACTTAGAATTCTATTCTCAGGGAAAATATCCTTTAAAATGAAGATGAAATAAAAGTGGTTTCAGAAATGCCAAATAGAATAGAATTAGTTGCCAGCAGAACTACACCAAAATGAATACTAAAGAGATTTCCTCAAGTTAGGAAATAATGATACAAAAATAAATAAATAAATAAAAGTGCAGAAAGGAATCAAGAGTGCTAGGAAGAGTAAATATGTGGTAAGTCTATATGAACATTAACTATAGAAAACAATTATAATAATGCATTAAAAGGTTAAATTATATGTAGAAATAAAATTCAGGTCAACAATAGTTTAAAAAATAAGAGGGGATTAACTGGAGTTAAAATATTTCACATCCTTGCATTGTTGAGGAAGTAATAAAAATACTTATCTATAGTAGACTGCAATAAGCCAAGTATATATGTCATAATCTCTAGGATAACTACTGAAAAAACAATAATGTAAAACTAACAAGGTGATAGGTGTCCCTGGGAGGCACAGACAGTGAAATACTCGACTACTAACCAAAAGGTTGGCAGTTCGAACCCAGCCAGAGGCACCTTGAAAGACAGGCCTGGAAATCTGCTTCTCGGTCACATCCTTAAAAACCCTATGGAACAGTTCTATTTTGCACACATAGGATTGCCATGAGTTGGAATCGACTCAATGGCAACTAACAACAACAACAAGGTAATGAAAGAGAAATGTAATAACAAAAATTTATTCATCCAAATGAAGTCAGGAAAGGAGAAAAAAAGAACAAATAACAGGAGACAAAATAGGTAACAAATAGTATGATGATATACCAAAACATAAATATATCAGTTATTGCATTAAATTCAAAAGTTTAAATACTCAAATAAAAGATTGTCAGACAGGATTAAAAAATGAAGGCTAACTGTATGTGGTTTACAAGAGATATATCAATATAAGAATGAATACAGGGGCAGAAAGTAAAATGATGGAACATGATATACAGTACAATGCAAATACTAATCAAAAGAAAGTTGGTGTAGCTATATTAATGTTATTGTTAGCTGTCATCGATCTTGGCTCTGACTCATGGTGACCCCATACATAACAGAACGAAATACTGCCTGGTTCTGTACCATCTTCATGATCATTGGTATGTTCGAGCCCACTGTTGGGTCTACTGTGTCAATCCATCTCATTGAGGGTTTCCACTGCCTTCGCTGATAACGCGGCAAAATATTCTGTGATCCACTGGGTTTTCATTGGCTAACTTTCAGAAGTAGATTGCCAGGATTTTCTTCATAGTCTGTCTTAGTTCAGAAGCTCCACTGAAACCTGTCCACCCTGGGTGACCCTGCTGATATTTGAAATTCCATTGGCATAGCATCCAGCATCAAAGCAAGACACATGCCACCACAGTATGACGAACTGACAGATAGGTGGTGGATATTAATGTAGTGGGTTGAATGGTGGCTCCCAAAATGATACGTCTATGTCCTAACCCCTGGCACTGCGAATATGGCCTTATCTGTAAAAAGGTCTTTGCAGATATAATTAAGGATCTTAAGATGAAGATGAGATCATCCTAGATTAGCAGGGTGGGCCCTAAATCTAATGTCGAGTGCCCTTATAAGAGACAGAAGAGAAGACATGGAAGAGGAGAAGGCCATGTGAAGATGGAGATAGAGACTGGAATCATGCAGATACAAGCCAAGTAATGCCTGGAGTTACCCTAACTTGGATGAGAAGGGAGAATTTTCTCCTAGAGCCTCCAGAAGAATTGCAGCCCTGCTGACACTGTGATTTCAGATTTCTGCCCTCCAGAAAACTGTGAGAGAATAAATTTCTGTCGTTTTAAACCACCAAGTTTGTGTAATTTGTTACAGCAGCCACAGGAAACTAATACAGATTTTTTGGTACTGGAACATAGGGTGCTGTTGTAACAAACACCTAAAATGTTGAAGTGGCTTTGAAATTGGGTAACGTGTGGAGGCTGGAAGGATTGTGAGAAGCATTATTGTCTTGAAGATTGCCTTGAAGAAATTGTTGGTAGAAATATGGACATTAAAAGTGATCCTGGTGAGGGCTGAGAAGCAAGTGAGGGGCACAGTAGAGAAAGCTTCTACTATCTTAGAGAGTATATGTCACCATCAACAGGATGTTGGTAGAAATATGAATATTAAAGGTGCTTCTCTTGAGAACTCAGAAGGAAATGAGGAACATATAACTGGAAACTGGAAAAAAGGTGATACTTGTTATACAGGGGCGAAGCCTTCCTAAATTGCAGAATTTGTAAGTGATTGTCATAGATGGAATTGTGCCCCCCCAAAATGTCTGTCAACTTGGTTATGCTGGGATTCTCAGTATTGTGTGATTGTCCACCACTTTCTGATGTGATTTTCCTATGTGTTAAAAAGTCTATCACTATGATGTTAATGAGATGGATTAGCAGCAGTTATATTGATGAGATCTACAAGATCATACTGTGTCTTAAGCCAATCTCTTTTGAGATATAAAAGAGAAGTGAGCAGAGAGACAAGGGGACCTCATGCCACCAAGAAAGAAGCACCAGGAGCATAGCGCATCATTTGGACCCAGGGTCCCTGTACTGAGAAGCTCCTCGACCAGGGAAACATTGATGACAAGGACCTTCCTCCAGAGCCGACAGAGAGAGAGAGCCTTCCCCTGGAGCTAACACCCTGAATTTGGACTTGTAGCCTACTAGACTGTGAGAGAATAAATTTCTCTTTGTTAAAGTCATCCACTTGTGGTATTTATGCTATAGCAGCCCTAGATGACTAAGACAGTGATGAACCTGGATACTTAGCTGAAGAGATTTCCAAGCAAAATGTTGAAGGTGTGGCCTGCTTACTTCTTGTAGTAAAATGCGAGAGAAAAGAGATAAATCAAGGAAGGACCTCTTAAAGAAAAAAGGAACCAGCATTTGACGATTTGGGAGGTTCTTGACCTATGCCAAAAAAAAAAAAAAAACTTTTTTTTTTTTTTTTAAAGGATGCTTAAAATCAGGCAACTCTCTGGTGGGAAAATATGCTTTGGAGAAGGTGTGACTGGACAACATTTGCTAAAGAGATTAGGTATTTTGAGATGGATACACTCAACTATCTCAGCAGAAGCCAGGACTTAAGAGTTGGAAATGGCACCACTCACTATTACTCCTAGTGATCTACTAGCAACATTTTTACTTCCCGTGCCTCAGCCTTATTCTCTGCTGGCTTAGACGTCTTAGCTTCAAAGGGAGGGATACTTCTACCAGGAGACACAAAATGATTCCATTGAACTGAAAGTTAAGACTGTCACCTGGCCAACTTGGGCTCCTCAGGTCTCTGAATCAACACACAAAGAAGGGGGTTTCTGGATCATAGATTTTGAGAGCTAGTGGTAGGCCCCTGACCTCTGTGCTCCTCCAGACTCTTTCTCATTTCTTCGAATGAGGTTGACCAGAGTGCCTGGTAGCCACGTTAAGAGGGGAAAGATGCCGTCAGCATGTATGAAGAAGAGCCACGTGTCAATATAGAATACCCATGGTTGATTCCTATGTGAGCAAGAAACAGATTGCGTGTGAGACATTATATTTTGGGTCTAATTATTCTAGTAGTTTGGCTTACCCAGACTAACACAAGAGTTGTAGCATGCATACAGTTCTTGGTAGTCACTGGAGTTTGTACAGGAAACTGGGTTTATAAATGGTATCTGAGTCCTGTGACTACATTTATCCCACGGTGGGGCCTGCATAGTATGTGGACCTTTGCAGGGATCCATTTTGACCCTTCTTCTGGGCTCAGTACAGCTGGTCCTCCTGGAAAGCTGAGTCCTGTGTTCAGCATAGCATGCGGTACATGGCATGGTATGGAGATCACCATGGTTTTCCTGCAAGGTCATAAATAATCTGACATTAAAACAAGGCCCATTCTTTAACACTCTCTCCCTCCATCCAGGAAGCCCCTGTGCAACTCCCTGAAGCACTTTTTCCTCCTTTGGGTCTTCACCCCCAGAAGGGAGAGGTTTCAGTACTGAGAAAAAAACAACCCAGTCCTATTCCTTGTCCCTCACTCTGTGTGTGTGTGTGTGTGTGTGTGTGTGTGTGTGTTTAAAGAACTTCTGCTGTTTGAAAGCCATAGCTGCTAAACCAGAAGATAGCCAGAAACTTGCTTTGACTCAAAGTGTGGTCTGATGGCCAGCAGTATCGGCATCACCTGGGAGCATGTTACAAATGCAGAAATTCAGGCCCACCACAGACCTACTGAACCCAAATCCGAAATTTAACAAGGTCCCCAGGGGATTCCTAAATTTATGTCTGAGATGTACTACACAGGAGGACTTGGGGTAAGACAAATGTCAGATTGGAAAAAGAAAATGGGATTTGTAGTCAGGAGACCCAGGTTCTAGTTTCAATTCTCCCACATATTGGATGTAAAAAAAAAAAAAATAAGGAAATCATGTAACCACCCTAATCTTTTTTTCTTAAATGGGGGTGACTGCAGGATGATAGAATGGTGTAGAGGTCAATGGGATATGTTCTGGGGCCAAACTGCCTAACTTTAAGCCTTGATTTAATTTGCTAGCTGTGAAGCTCTGGGTAAGTTATTTGACATCTGTGTGATTCAATCTCTTTCTCTGTATGATAGGAGACAACGATGAGACATTAATAATTCTAAAATGTAAATCACACACCACAGAGACTGACATAGTCTAAGTCTACAGAACATGTTATCATACACTGTCTTTATAAAGCATTTTTTCAAGAACTGAAAGAAACCTCCAAACAAAAGGCAGCTTGGGGATAATTGAACTCTTCCTCCTTTGAGGATTATCGTGCTGCACACACTTCTCAACTACAGGCCACAGTTGCCCGAAACCCGGGGCCCTAACCTATGAGCCACCAGATGGCCATGGGTTTCACTTCATGCTATCACTCTGGAGCTGTCAATCGGTTCCCGGGGTAGATTCCCCATTCCTTACTGTCTATTTCACCCTGCTAAACTCTGGATACCTTCCCGCCAGTGAAAATCAGCAGCGGCATCCCCAGAACAGAGAAATGCAGTCCATTCAAGAGATGAACACTTGCAACTAGCCTTGCCTGCCCTATGGGAACTCACACAGCTCAAAGAGTGGAACATCATCAAGGCACTGTCTGATGGGGCTATTGCCAAGGTCATGGGAGGAAATGCTCCCAGGCAGAGGCAGGTACCAGGGACGCCTCAGCAGAACACTAATACCACAGCCAGAAAGGAAGCATAACTCAGCTCACGCCCCTGAAATTACTTAGGACATCTGTTCCTTGAATGTGGGAAAAGTGCAGCATTGCCCTCAAGTCCCTCAGCAGCTGTTGCTCAGGTCTGGAAATTACTAACAAATGACCCAGAAAATGATTTGCTGAGGGGAGAGTCACAGTGGATTTCAGAAGGTTCACCCCACTGGGATGGATGAAAGAAACTGTAGACCGTGTAGCAAACTAATAATAGTGAAGCATCAGGAATAAAATAGATGAATTTCAACTTTATAGGAAGACTAATTTCTGCTTTAAAAACGTTTTCGCCTGGAAATTAGGACATTTCCAGATAAACAGAAGTTTAGGGAATTCATAAAAACCAAACCAAAACCACAAGAAATATTAAAGGGAGGTCATTGGTTAGAAAATCAATAATGTCAGATATCAACCCAAGACTAGAACACTGGGCAGAGCAATCAGAAGTCAACGCAGACAGGGGAAAAAAAAAAAAAAAAAACAACAAAGCAAGACTAAAAAAAAAAAAAAGCTCAAAACAGGGTAACAGCAATGTTATTATATAAAAGAAGAAAACATTAAAACAATAAAGAGGGACTAAGAAATGTAACCATACATCTTCCATATGGAGAGGAAGATACGGCGATGCAAAGAAATAAAAGTTAGGTTTCAATGTAGAAAAATAGGGGTAAAAAATGAGGTAACCACAAAGGAGACAAACTATCCTACACATCAAAATAAAATACAAGAAAAAATAGAGACTCGGCAGAAACAAAATCAACAACAATGAATATGAGGAAAGGACAATATATAAAGACAATCTACTCAGCACATAAATTTAAGTGGGAAAAAAGAAACTGTCAACAACACACAAAAAAAGACATCAAACTGATAGCACTAAATTCATACCTATCCCTAATTACCCTGAATGTAAATGGACTAAATGCACCAATAAAGAGACAGAGAGTGGCAGAATGGATTAAAAAACAAGATCCATCTACATGCTGCCTATAAGAGACACACCTTAGACTTAGAGACACAAACAAACTAAAACTCAAAGGATGGAAAAAATATTATCAAGCAAACAACAACCAAAAAAGAGCAGGAGTGGCAATATTAATTTCTGACAAAATAGACTTTAAGGTTAAATCCATCATAAAGGATAAGGAAGGTCACTATATAACGATTAAAGGGGCAATATACCAAGGAGATACAACCATACTAAATATTTGTGCACCCAATGACAGGGCTGCAAGATACATAAACAAACTCTGTCAGCATTGAAAAGTGAGATAGACAGCTCCACAATAATAGTAGGAGGCTTCGACACACCACTTTCGGTGAAGGACAGGACATCCAGAAAGAAGCTCAATATAGACACAGAAGATCTAAATGCCACAATCAACCAAATTGACCTCATAGACATATGCAGAACACTCCACCCAACTGCAACCAAGTATACCTTCTTTTCTAGTGCACATGGAACATTTTCTAGAATAGACCACATATTAGGTCAAAAAGCAAGCCTTAGCAGAATCCAAAACATCAAAGCATTACAAAGTATCTGCTCTGACCATAAGGCCATGAAAGTGGAAATCAAAAACAGGGAAAAGAAATCAAACACTTGGAAACTGAACAATAACCAGCTCAAAAAAAGAATGGACTATAGAAGACATTAAGGACGAAATAAAGAAATTCATAGAATCCAATGAGAATGAAAACACTTCCTATCAGAACCTTTGGGACGCAGTGAAAGCAGTGTTCAGAGGTCAATTTATATCAATAGATGCACACATCCAAAAAGAAGGAAGGGCCAAAATCAAAGAATTATCCCTACAACGTCAACAAATAGAAAGACAGCAACAAAAGAAACCCTCAGGCACCAGAAGAAAACAAATAATAAAAATTAGAGCAGAACTAAATGAAATAGAAAACAGAAAAGCAATTGAAAGAATTAACAAGACTAAAAGCTGTTTCTTTGAAAAAATCAACAAAATTGATAAACCATTGGCCAAACTGACAAAAACAGAAGAGGAAGCAAATAACCCGAATAAGAAATGAGATGGGCGATATTACAACAGACCCAATTGAAATTAAAAGAATCATATCAGATTACTAGGAAAAATTGTACTCTAACAAATTTGAAGACCTGGAAGAAATGGACGAGTTCCTAGAAACACACTACCTACCTAAACTAACACAAACAGAGGTAGAACAACTAAATAGGCCCATAACAAAAGAAGAGACTGAAAAGGTAATCGAAAAACTCCCAACAAAAAAAAGCCCTGGCTGAGACAGCTTCACTGCAGAGCTCTACCAAACTTTCAGAGAAGAGTTAACGCCACTACTGCTGAAGGTATTTCAGAGCATAGAAAAGGACGGAATACTACCAAACTCATTCTATGAAGCCAGCATATCCCTGATACCAAAACCAGAAAAAGACACCACAGAAAAAAGAAATTACAGACCTACATTCCTCATGAACATAGATCCGAAAATCCTCAACAAAATTCTAGCCAACAGAATTCAACAACATGCCCAAAAAATAATTCACCATGACCAAGTGGGATTCATACCAGGTATGCAGGGATGATTCAACATTAGAAAAACAATTAAGTAATCCATCACATAAATAAAACAAAAGACAAGAATCACATGATTTTACCAATTGATGCAGAGAAGGCACTTGACAAAGTTCAACACTCATTCATGATAAAAACTCTCAGCAAAATAGGAAAAGAAGGAAAATTCCTCAACAGAATAAAGGGCATTTATACAACGCCAACAGCCAACATCATCCTAAATGGAGAGAGCCTGAAAGCATTCCCCTTGAGATCGGGAACCAGACAGGGATGCCCTTTATCACCACTCTTATTCAACATTGTGCTGGAGGTCCTAGCCAGAGCAATTAGGCTAGATAAAGAAATAAAGGGCATCCAGATTGGCAAGGAAGAAGTAAAAGTATCTCTATTTGCAGATGACATGATCTTATACACAGAAAACCCTAAGAAATCCTCAAGAAAACTACTGAAACTAATAGAAAAGTTCAGCAGAGTACCGGGATACAAGGTAAACAAAAAAATCAGTTGGAATCCTCTACACCAACAAAAAGAACATCGAAAGGAAATCACCAAATCAATACCATTTACAGTAGCCCCCAAGAAGATAAAATACTTAGGAATAAATCTTACCAGAGATGGTAAAGACTTATACAAAGAAAACTACAATACACTTTGGCAAGAAACCAAAACAGAACTACACAAGTGGAAAAATATACCTTACTCATGGATAGGAAGACTTAACATTATAAAAATGTCTATTCTACCCAAAGCGATCCATACATTTAATGCAATTCCGATCCAAATTGCAACGACATTCTTTAATGAGATGGAGAAACAACTCTCGAACTTCATATGGAAGGGAAAGAGGCCCCGGATAAACAAAGCATTACTGAAAAAGAAAAACAAAGTGGGAGGCCTTAACCCACCTGATTTTAGAACCTATTATACCACCACAGTAGTCAAAACAACCTGGTTCTGGTACAACAACAGATACACAGACCAATGGAAAAGAATTGAGAATCCAGACATAAATTCATCCGCATATGAGCAGTTGATATTTGACAAAGGCCCCAAAACAGTTAAATGGGGAAAAGACATTCTTTTTAACAAATGCTACTGGCATAACTGGATATGCACCTGCAAAAAAATGAAACTAGACCCATACCTCACTCCACGCACAAAAACAAGCTCAAAATGGATCAAAGACCTAAATATAAAATCTAAAACGATAAAGATCGTGGAAGAAAAAATAGGGACAACGTTAGGAGCCCTAACACATGGCATAAACAGGATACAAAACATTACTAAAAATGCAGAAGGAGAACTAGATAACCGGGAGCTCCTAAAAATCAAAACACCTATGCTTATCCAAAGACTTCACCAAAAGAGTAAAAAGGTTACCTAGAGAATGGGAAAAAGTTTTTAGCTGTGACATTTCCGATCAATGTCCGATCTCTAAAATTTACGTGATACTGCCAAAACTCAACTACAAAGAGACAAATAACCCAATTAAAAAATGGGCAAAAGATATGAACAGACGCTTCACTAAAGAAGACATTCAGGTAGCTAACAGATACATGAGAAAATGCTCCCGATCATTAGCCATTAGAGAAATGCAACTCAAAACCACAATGAGATTCCATCTCACTCCAACAAGTCTGGCATTAATCCAAAAAACACAAAAGAATAAATGTTGGAGAGGCTGTGGAGAGATGGGAACACTTATACACTGCTGGTGGGAATGTAAAACGGCACAACCACTTTGGAAATAGATTTAGCGCTTCCTTAAAAAACTAGAAATAGAACTACCATACGATCCAGCAATCCCACTCCTTGGAATACACCCTAGAGAAATAAGAGCCTTTATACCAACAGATATATGCACACCCATGTTCACTACATAACTGTTTACAATAGCAAAAAGATGGACGCAACCAAAGTGCCCATCAACGGATGGATGGATGGATAAATAATGGTATATTCACACAATGGAATACTATGCATCAATAAAGAACAGTGATGAACCTGTGCAACTTTTCATAATGTGGAGGAATCTGGAAGGCATTATGCTGAGTGAAATTAGTCAGTTGCAAAAGGACAAATATTGTATAAGACCACTACTATAAGAACCCAAGGAATAGTTTAAACAGGGAGAAAATATTCTTTGATGGTTACGAAAAGGGAGAAGGAGGGAGGGTGGGTGGGGGTACTCTCTAATTAGATAGTAGTGACGAGAAAGACAGCACACAATACAGGCTAGGTCAGCACAACTGGACTAAATGAAAAGCAAAGAAGTTTCCGGAATAAACTGAAAGCTTCGAAGCTGGCGTAGCAGAGGTGGGTGTTTGGGGACCATGGTTTCAGGGGACATCTAAGTCAATTGGCATAATAAAATCTCTTAAGAAAACATTCCGCATCCCACCTTGAAGAGAGATGTCTGGGGTCTTAAATGCTAGCAAGCGGCCATCTAAAGATGCATCAATTGGTCTCAACCCACCTGGATCAAAGGAGAACGAAGAACACCAAGGACACAAGGTAATTACAAGCCCAAGAGGCAGAAAGGGCCACATAAACCATAGGCTACATCAGCCTGAGACCGGAAGAGCTAGACGGTGCCTGGCCACAACCGATGACTGCCCTGACAGGGAACACAACAGAGAACCCCTAAGGGAGCAGGAGAGCAGTGGGATGCAGACCCCAAGTTCTCGTAAAAAGATCAAACTTCATGGTCTGACTGAGACTAGAAGGACCCCGGTGGTCATGGCCCCCAGACCTTCTGTTGCCCCAGGACATGAACCATTCCCAAAGCCAACTCTTCAGACACAGGTTGGACTGGACAATGGGTTGTAGAGGGATGCTGGTGAGGTGTGAACTTCTTGGATCGGGTGAACACTTGGGAATATGTTGGCACCTCTTCCCTGGAAGGGAGATGAGAGGGTAGAGGGGGTTGGAAGCTAGCGAAATGGACACGAAAAGAGAGAGTGGAGGGAGGGAGCGGGGTATCTCATTAGAGGGAGAGCAATTGGGAGTGTGTAGCAAGGTGTATATGGGTTTTTGTGTGAGAGACTGACTTGGTTTGTAAACTTTCACTTAAAGCACAATAAAATTAAAAAAAAATTTTTTTCACCTGGATATGGTGATCAGGACAAGGTTGGTGCCAGGCACTAGTAAAATTGTGCAAGGAGGAAGCATAGAGGAAGCTCCCAGTATGGGATGACACACCAAGTACACCAGCATTTTCCATAGCGTGTGGGAGAGGACAAGAGAAACTGCTACCGTTTGCCAGGCACCTGTCAAAGCCCACGTCCTGGACTTGGAGCTGCAGAGGTGTTCCTTTGAAGAATCCCAGCAGTCATTTAGGGCCGGTGGTCCTGTGGGCATGGTACAAAAGAGGCGACTGAGGCCTAAGGGGCCAGTAGCAGTGGACATGGAATCCAAGCCTTCTCTTCCTCGTATTAGTAGGTCCCAATAGCCTGGGAAGAAATTAGGCTGGGAGAACACCTCAGCATGTTTTTGGGCTGCCGAATGCCAACGTCATGACTAGGATATGCTGACATTACATTAGCAACATTAGCCTGCCCTTCGCCAGGCCCCAGCAGAAGCATCAGCCCCTTCTGTTTCTGTGCAGGCACCAGTTCCTATAGAATCAGGGTACGGGGAGAGGCTGGCCAGGGCCACGGACCAGGTGTTTCTGGAGCTGGGGTCTTCTCTACTGTCTTCAGGACACTAAGTCATGCAAACTGTACTAACCCTCTCCTGCCTCATGACAGGGGCGCCTAAAAAGAAGGTTATCAGGTAACCTTGCCTCTAGGAACAAGCAGCTTTGTTTCTGTATCCAGGTCATCATTTACATATGCACACAGAATACACACCAAAAAAACCAAACCCTTTGCCATCGAGTCAATTCCGACTCACAGTGAAACTATAGGGCAGAGTAGAACTGACCACAGCGTTTCCAAGGCTGTAATTTTTTTTAAATAATTTTTATTGTGCTTTAAGTGAAAGTTTACAAATCAAGTCAGTCTCTCACACAAAAACCCATATACACCTTGCTACACACGCCCAATTACTCTCCCCCTAATGAGACAGCCTGCTCTCTCCCTCCACTCTCTCTGTTTGTGTCCTTTTCGCCAGCTTCTAACCCCCTCCACACTGTCATCTCCCCTCCAGGCAGGAGATGCCCACACAGTCTCAAGTGTCCACCTGATCCAAGAAGCTCACTCCTCACCAGCATCCCTCTCCAACCCATTGTCCAGTCCAATCCATGTCTGAAGAGTTGGCTTCGGGAGTGGCTCCTGTCCTGGGGCAACAGAAGGTCGGGGGGCCATGATCACCGGGGTCCTTCCAGTCTCATTCAGACTATTAAGTCTGGTCTTATGAGAGTTTGGGGTCTGCATCCCACTGCTCTCCGGCTCCCTCAGGGGTTCTCTATTGTGGTCCCTGTCAGGGCAGTCATTGGTTGTAGCTGGGCACCATCTAGTCCTTCTGGTCTCAGGATGATGTAGTCCCTGGTTCATGTAGCCCTTTCTGTCTCTTGGGCTCATAGTCACCTTGTGTCCTTGGTGTTGTCCATTCTCTTTTGATCCAGGTGCGTTGAGACCAATTGATGCATCTTAGATGGCTGCTTGCTAGCGTTTAAGACCCCAGACGCCGCTCTTCAAAGTGGGATGCAGAATGTTTTCTTAACAGATTTTATTATGCCAACTGACTTAGATGTCCCCTGAAACCATGGTATCCAGACCCCTGACCCTGCTACGCTAGCCATCGAAGCATTCACTTTATTCAGGAAACTTCTTTGTTTTTGGTTTAGTCCAATTGTGCTGACCTCCCCTGTATCGTGTGCTGTCTTTCTCGTCACCTAAAGTAGTTCTTATATTAAATCTACTATCTAATTAGTGAATCCCCCCTCCCACCCTCCCTCCCTCCCCCCTCTCGTAACCACAAGAGAATGTTTTCTTCTCAGTTTAAACTATTTCTCAAGTTCTTATAATAGTGGTCTTACATGATATTTGTCCTTTTGCAACTGACTCATTTCACTCAGCATAATGCCTTCCAGGTTCCTCCATGTTATGAAATGTTTCACAGATTCCTCACTGTTCTTTATCGATGAGTAGTATTCCATTGTGTGACTATGCCATAATTTATTTATCCATTCATGTGTTGATGGGCACCTTGGTTGCTTCCATGTTTTTGCTATTGTAAACAGTGCTGCAACAAACATGGGTGTGCATATATCTGTTCGTGTAAAGGCTCTTATTTCTCTAGGATATATTCCAAGGAGTGGGATTGCTGGATCGTATGGTAGTTCTATTGCTAACTTTTTAAGGAAGCGCCAAATCAATTTCCAAAGTGGTTGTACCATTTGACATTCCCACTACCAAGGCTGTAATTTTTACAGAAGCACACTGATACATCTTTCTTCCCTGGAACAGGTGGTGGGTTTGAACCACAGACCTTTAGGTAATCACTAGTCATCACTGACACGTGCATGAGAGCTAATCCAGATTCTACAAAGTCCGGAGTTGGTATCTAGTTAGCATATTCATGCATACTGTCATGGATTGAATTGTGTCCCCCCAAAATGTGTGTCAACTTGGCTAGGTCATAATTCCCAGTATTGTACGGTTGTCCTCCATTTAGTGATCTGATATGATTTTCCTATGGGTTGTAAATCCTAACCTCTATGATGTCAATGGACCAGGATTAGTGGCAGTTATGTTAATGAGGAAGGACACACTCTTCAGAATTAGGTTGTATCTAGAATCAATCTCTTCTGTAATACAAAAAAGAGAAGTGAGCAGAGAGGAGGGAGACCTCATTACCGACAAGCAAGAAGAGCCAGGAGTGGAGCTCAGCCTTTGGACCAGGGATCCCTGCGATGAGAAGCTCCTAGACCAGGGAAGATTGAAGACAAGGATCTTTCCCCAGAACCAAAAGAGGCAGAAAGACTTCCCACAGAGCAGGCACCCTAATTTGGACTTCTAGCTGCCTAAGCTGTGAGAGAATAAATTTCTCTTTGTTAAACCCATTCAACTTCTGGTATTTCTGTTATAGCAGCACTAGATAACTAAAAAACTAACTATGATAGCATTTTCATTTCAGAAAAAAGTGAAAATGCAAAGGTTGATCTGAGTTGCAGAAGGGAATAAAGGAGACATTTCAGGTAAAAGTTATCCATAATAAAAAGAAAAACACTGCAAAAGAGGAGATAAATGTTGCAAACCTGGTGAAGATTTCCATTTGAAGTCAGTGGTTTTTAAACAAGAGCATTTTCACAGAAGAAATAAAAGAACCTCAATATTACATACGTGATAAAAATTCTCAAATAAGTTTAATCATAATAAAAGAAAGTTGCTTATGTAGTAGAAAAATGCTTGAAATATGATGAATGTGAAAAGAACTTTACCTATTTTGCTCAAGGGCGGAGATTTAATTTTGAGGAAAATCCCATAAACGTAAGAAAGAGCAAAGACTTTTAGTTAATGCTCAGACGTCACCAAATATCAGATAACACACAGTGCAGAGAAAACATACAATTTAAATCAATTTGTGAACACATTTAATTCTGGATCACATCTTATTCCACATGAGAAAGTTCATATTGGATAGAAACCTTATTAAAGTAAGGAACACGAAAGGGCCTTAGCCAATACCCACACCTTATTCAACAGTAGAGAATTCAAATTGGAGAGAAATCTTATAAACATGTTGGAATTAGTAAATACTCATATCTTATTGAAAATCACAGTATTTGTGCTGAAGCGAAACCAAATAAATGAAATGAATGAGGGAAGGCCTTTAGACATGACTCCACCCTTGCTAATATGAGCTAATTCATGCCGGAGAGTATACTAAAGAAGTATGAAATTTTAAATCCTTTAGACATGGCTGCATCCTTGCCAGCATAAGAGAACTCACACTGGAGAAAAACACTATGTATATAGTGAGTGTGGAAAGGGTAGAATGTATTCATCCCTTACTCAACCTCAGATAACTCATATAAAAAAAAAATAAGAAATAATATGAAGCTAATGTATGTGTTTTTAACCATAGCTCATATCTCATACAACACCAGATAATTCATACTGGAAAACAAATAAAATTTAGATAACTGTAATTCAGCCATCATTCCTAGCTTAAAAAAAAAAAAAAAACAGAGCCGTTGCCATCAAGTTGATTCTGACTCCTTTCTAGCTTAAAAAAGTATGTGATAATTCACATTGGAGACAAAAATTAAAAACTTTGTTTTGTTGTTCATGCATTATTAACCAACAGGAAATTCATACACAGGTAATTTACGAGTAATAAAGAAGTACTGGAAGTGCTCACTTGTCTATGCCAAGAAATTTGGAAGACTGCTACCTGGCCAACCGACAAGAGGAGATCCATATTTATGCCTACTCCAAAGAAAGGTGATCCAAAGAAATGTGGAAATTATTGAACGATATCATTAATATAACATGCAAGTAAAATATTGCTGAAGATCATCCAAAAGTGGTTGCAGCAGTACATCAACAGGAAACTGCCAGAAATTCAAGCTGGATTCAGAAGAGGATGTGGAACAAAGGATATCACTACTGATGTCAGATGGATCCTGGATGAAAGCAGAGAATACCAGAAAGGTGTTTACCTGTGTTTTACTGACTAGGCAAAGGCACTCGACTGTGTGGATCATAACAAATTATGGATAACATTTCGAAGGATGGGAACTCCAAACACTTAATTGTCCTCATGAGGAACCTGTACATAGATCAAGAAGCAGTTGTTTGAACGGAACAACGGTATACTGTGTGGTTTAAAGTCAGGAAAAGTGTGCTTTGGGGTTCTATCCTTTCACCATATTATTCAATCTGTATGCTGAGCAAACAATCCCAGAAGCTAGACTACATGAATAACACAGCATCAGGATTCGAGGAAGACTCATTAACAACCTGCATTGTGCAGATGACACTACCTTGCTTGCTGAAAGTGAAGAGGACCTGAAGTACTTACTGATGAAGGTCAATGAGCACAGCCTTCAGTATGGATTACACCTCAACATAAGGAAAACAAAAATTCTCACAACTGGACCAGTAAGCAACATCATGATAAACCAAGAAAAGACTGAAGTTGTCAAGGATTTCATTTTACTTGGATCACCACCCATGGAAGCAGCAGTCAAGAAATCAAATGACGCATTGCATTGAACAAAATTGCAGCAAAATATCTCTGTAAAGTGTTAAAAAGCAAAGATGTCACCTTGAAGACTAAGGTGCGCCTAACCCAAGCCATGGTGTTTTCAATTGCCTTACATGCATGCAAAAGCTGGGCAACGAATAAGGAAGACAGCAGAAGAACTGACACCTTTGAATTATGGTGTTGGTAAAGACACTGCATATACCATGGACTGCCAGAAGAACGAACGAATGTCTTGGAAGAAGTACAACCTGAATGCTCCTTAGAAGGAAGGACATCGAGGCTATATCTCACATACTTTGGACATGTTATCAGGAGGAGCCAGTCCCTGGAGAAGGACATCATGCTTGGTAGATGGTCGGCAAAAAAGAGGAAGACCTTCAACAGGTAAAGATATTGCATATACCATGGACTGCCAAAAGAACAAACAAATCGGTCTTGGAATAAGAGCAACCAGAATGCTCCTGAGAAGCAAGGATGTCGAGGATAGGATTCACATACTTTGGATGTGTTACTGGGGGGGCCAGTCCCTGGAGAAGGACATCATGGTTGGTAAAGTAGAGCATCAGTGAAAAAGAGGAAGACCCTCAATCAGATGGGCTGACACAGTGTATGCAACAATGTGCTCAAGCATAACAAAAATTATGAGAATGGTGCAGGACTGGGCAGTGTTATGTTCTGTTGTACATAGGGTGGCTATGAGTCAGAACCAACTCGATGGCATCTCACAACAACAACAATAAAGATGTAAGTATTCTAATGCAGGCTTCAAAGAAGCAAGGAAAACTGTAAACATATATTTGGTCATAGGCAATGTCATGGCAAAAGTGACCTTTGAAGCAACCAGATACCAACCCAGATAGGGAAATCACAAAAATAAATCAATATAAAAAACACTCAAAACAGGGAAACAGCAATGTCATTATGTAAAAGATGACAACATTAAAGCAATAAGACTACAAAATGTAGTCATAGATCTTTCATATGCAGAGGAAGTCAAGGTGATACAAAGAGACAAAAGTTTGGTTTAAACTTAGGAAAAGAGGGGTAAATATTAAAATAATCAACCACAAAGGAGACTAACAATCCAACACATCAAAATAAATTACAAGAAAAACATACAGGCTCAGCAAAAACAAAATCAACAGCAATGAAAAAGAGGAAAAGACAATATGTAAAGAAAAACTACTCAGCACAGAAAATGTAGGAAAAAGAAGCCGTCAACAACACACAAAAGAAGACATCAAAATGATGGCACTAAACTCATACATATCCATCACTACTGCTGAACATAAATGGACTAAATGCACCAATAAAGTGACAGAGAGCGGCAGAATGGATTAAAAAAAATACAATCCAGCTATATGCTGCCTACAAGAGACACACCGTAGACTTAAAGACACAAACAAACTAAAACTCGAAGGATGGAGAAAAATATATCCAGCAAGCAACAATCAACAAAGAGCAGGGGTGGCAATATTAATTTCTGACAAAACAGACTTTAAAGTTAAAATCAACCACAAAGGATAAGGAAGGACATTATAGAATGATTAAAGAGTCAATATACCAAGAGGATATAACCATAATAAATTTTTACACACCCAATGACAGGGCTTCAAGATACATAATACGAACTCTAACAGCATTGAAAGGAGAGATAGACAGTTCCACAATTATAGTAGGAGACTTCAAAATACTACTTTCAGTGAAAGACAGGACATCCAGAATGAAGCTCAATAAAGACACAGAAGATCTAAATGCCACAGTCAACCAACCTGACCTCATAGACGTATACAGAACACTCCACTCAACAGCAGACAAGTATACTTTCTTTTCCAACGCGTATGGAACATTCTCCAGAACAGACCACATATTGGACCATAAATCAAGCCTTAACAGAATCCAAGACATTGAAATATTACAAAGCATCTTCTCTGAGCATAAAGCCAAAAAAGCAGAAATTAATAACAGAAAAAGCACAGAAAAGAAATCAATTACATGGAAACTGAACAACACCTTGCTCAAAAAACTACTGGGTTATACAAGAAATTAAGGATGGAATAAAGAAATTCAGAGAATCCAATAAGAGTGAAAACACTTCCTATCAGAACCTCTATAGCAGTACTTAGAGGTCAATTAATAGCAATAAATGCACACATCCAAAAAGAAGGAAGGGCCAAAAATCAAAGAATTATCCCTACAACTAGAACAAATAGAAAGAGAGCAACAAAAGAAACCGTCGTGCACCAGAAGAAAGCAAATAATAAAAATCAGAGCAGAATTAAATGAACTAGAGAATAGACAAAGAATGGAAAGACTTAAAAAGACCTAAAACCTGGTTCTTTGAAAACATCAACACAATCCATAAACTACTGGCCAAACCGACAAAAGAAAAACAGCAGAGGAAGCAAATAACCTGAACAAGAAATGAGATGGGCAATATCACAATAGACCCAAATGAAATTAAAACAATCATATCAGATTACTATGAAAAACCGTACTCCAACAAATTTGAAAAACTAGAGAAAATAGACAAATTTCTAGAAACACACTACCTACCTAAACTAGAACAAATAAATAAACCCATAACAAAAGAAGAGATTGAAAAGGCAATTTAAAAATCCCAACAAAAAAAAGCCCTGGCTCTGACGGCTTCACTGGAGAATTTTACCAAACTCTCAGCGAAGAGTTAACACCACTACTACTAAAGATATTTCAGAACGTAAAAAAGGATGGAATAATCCCAAATTCATTGTATGAAGCCAACATATCCCTGATACCAAAACCAGGTAAGGACACCACAGAAAAAGGAAATTATAGACCTATATCCCTCATAAACTTAGGTCCAAAAATCCTCAACAAAATTCTAGCCAATAGAATTCAACAACATATAAAAAAATAATTCACCCTGACCAATTGGGATTCATAGCAGGTATGTAAGGATGGTTTGACATTAGAAAAACAATCAATGTAATCCATCATATAAATCAAACAAAAGACAAGAGCCACATGATCTTATCAATTGATGCAGAAAAGGCATTTGACAAAGTCCAGCACCCATTCATGATAAAAACTCTGAGCAAAATAGGAATAGAAAGAAAATTCCTCAACATGATAAACGGCATTTATATTAAGCCAGCAGCTAACATCATTGTAAATGGAGAGAGTCTGAAAGCATTCTCCTTGGGAACGGAAACCAGACAAGGATGCCCTTTATCACCGTTCTTATTCAACGTTGTCCTGGAGGTCGTAGCCAGAGCAATTAGGCTAGATAAAGAAATAAGGGGCATCCAAATTGTTAAGGAAGAAGTAGAAGTATCTCTATTGGCATATGACATGATGTTACACACAGAAACCCCTAAAGAATCTACAAGAAAACTACTGAAACTAAAAGAACAATTCAGCGGAGTATCAAGATACAAGATAAACACAAAAATCAGTTGGATTCCTCTATACCAACGAAGAGATCGTCAAAGAGGAAATCATCAAACAATACCATTTACAATAGCCCCCAAGAAGATGAAATACTAGGAATAAACCTAACCAGAGGCATAAAAGATCTATACAAAGAAAACTACAAGACACTACTGCAAGAAAACAAAAGAGACTTACATAAGTGGAAAAACATACCTTGCTTGTGGATAGGAAGATTCAACATTGTGAAAATGTCTATTCCACCCAAAGTGATCTACAGATACAATGCAATCCCGATCCAAATTCCAATGACATTTTTTAATGAGATGGAGAAACAAATCACCAACTTCATATGGAAGGGGGAGAGGCCCTGGATAAGTAAAGCATTACTGAAAAAGTAGAACAGAAGTAGGAGGCCTCACACTACCTGATTTTAGAACACATTGTACCGCCACAGTAGTCAAAACAGCCTGGTACTGGTACAACAACAGATACATAGACCAATGGAACAGAATTGAGAATCCAGACATAAATCCATCCACATATGAGCAGCTGATATTTGACAAAGGCCCCAAAACAGTTAAATGGGGAAAAGACTGTCTTTTTAACAAATGGTGGTGGCATAAGTAGATATCCACCTGCAAAAAAATGAAACAAGACCCACACCTTACACTATGCACAAAAACGAACTCAAAATGGATCAAAGACCTAAATAAAAAATCTAAAACAATAAAGATCATGGAAGAAAAAATAGGGACAATGCTAGGAGCCCTAATACACAGCATAAACATTATACAAAACGTTACTAACAATGCACAAACACCAGAAGAGAAACTAGATAACTGGGAGCTCCTAAAGATCAAATACTTATGCTCATCCAAAGACTTCACCAACAGAGTAAAAAGACTACCTATAGACTGGGAAAAAGTTTTGGCTATGACAAATCCGGTGTCTGATCTCTAAAATCTACATGATACTGCAAAAACTCAACAACAAAAAGACAAATAACCCAATTAAAAAAGTGGCAAAAGATATGAATAGGCACATGAGGAAATGCTCATGATCATTAGCCATTAGAGAAATGCAAATCAAAAGTACAATGAGATACCATCTCACCCCAGCAAGGCTGGCATTAATCCAAAAAACACAAAATAATAAACGTTGGAGAGGTTGTGGAGAGACTTACTTATACGCTGCTGGTGGCAATGTAAAATGGTGCAACCACTTTGGAAAGCGATTTGGCACTTCCTTAAAAAGCTAGGAATAGAAGTACCACACAATCCAGCAATCCCACTCCTTGGACTATATCCTAGAGAAATAAGAGCCCATGAACAGATAGATGCACACCCATGTTCACCGCAGCAATGTTTAGAATAGCAAAAAGTCAGAAATAACCAAGGTGCCCATTGACGGTTGAATGGATAAATAAATTACGGTATATTCACATAATGGTATAGTATGCAATGATTAAGAACAACAATGAATCCATGAAATATCTCACAGCATGGAGGAATCTGGAAGACAATATGCTGAGTGAAGTCAGTCAGTTGCAGAAGGACAAATATTGTGTGAGATCACTATTATAAGAACTCAAGAAAAAATTTAAACACAGAAGAAAAAAAAGATATATTCTCTATTAGTGGATTCAGCGTTTGATACATATCTATCAGATCTACCTTACTGATCAAATGTTATTACTAAATTTTGTCCACTTGAGGTGGCTTATTTCGAGAGAACTCAAAACTACTCAGTGCCATCGAGTCGGTTCCGACTCATAGTGACCCTATAGGACAGAGTAGAACTGCCCCACAGAGCTTCCAACGAGCCCCCCGTGGATATTTCAAGAGAGATATGTTAAATTATTACCATGTTTCTATTTCTCCTTACTCCTTGTAGTTTTTATCTTATGAACACTATTGATATTATTTGGTGCATAAAAAAAAAAAACTTCATTATGAATTCTAAAAATGATCTTCACCTTAATAATAAATTTGGCCTAATTTCTACCTTTGTCTGAAACAAGATGATAAATCCTGTTTTTTAAAAATTAAAAAAAAAAAGTGACCTTTGAAAAGACATCTGGCAGATGAGATAAGACAGTGACTTTACCATAAGCTTTAGAATATTGACTGACTCAAAGTGAGGAAAGGGACTATTCAAGCTCCACTGAACTGTGGATACACTCCTGCCTGTTAGAAATCAGCAGGGGCAGCCACAGCAGAGTAGTGCAATCCAGCCAGGAGGAATTCAAAGAGTACATCATCAAGTCATTGCCTGATGGGTCACGGGAGTAAACGCTCCCAGGCAGAGGCAGGTACCAGGGACCCCTCAGCAGAACACTTAACTCCACAATCAAAAAGCAAGCATAACTCAGCTCATGTCCCCTGAAATTACTCACCTCAGCTCCTTGGGTATGGGAAAAGTCCAGCAGTACCCCCTCAGTAGCAGCTGCTCAGGTCTGGAACTTTCTAACAAACGACTCCAAAAATGATTTGCTGACCACTGTTGTTCTCATGCTGCGGCAGTGATGGATGGCTGCAGTGCGACAGTTCCTCTGCACAAAAGCTCAGTGCTCAGACTTTGTTCTGTAAAACTGCCAAACAAGAAAGGGCATGGCAATCAGGAAGAAAACCATGGGAAAGGAGGAAGTGATGTGTAAGGAATAGGGTGGTGATGGGGCCAGTGAAGCATGAGTGGGCACGTACAGTGGTCTTCAGCTCCAAATACGACTGATGAATGGTGGGCAATTAACCACCCTCCATAGCCTCCCTCTCCTCCCCCCAGTGTTCTGAACCCTGGTTTGTTCTTCCACCAAACAATATCAAGAGTTCCTTGTCCTTCAGACTTTGCTGAGGGTCTTTACACCTCTAGGGTTCAGTGCAATATTAGGTGATTTGCAATAATTTTTACTAGTCATTCATGTTCATTGCCAAAACTGAAAAAGTGCAAGTAAACTAAAGAAAACTGAAATCACCACTGAAAGGTAACTGTTACAGATTGAATTGTGTCCCCCAAAAATGTGTGTCCACTTGGCTAGGCCATGATTCCCAGTACTGTGTGGTTGTCCACCATTTTGTCATCTGATATGATTATCCCACATGTTGTAAAATCCTAATCTCTATGATGTTAGTGAGGCAGGATTAGAGGTAGTTATGTTAATGAGGAAGGGCTCAATCTACAGGTTTAGATTGTATCTTGAGTCAATCTCTTTTGAGATATAAAAGAGAGAAGCAAGAAGAAAGGAGAGGGACCTCCTATCACCAAGAAAGCAGAGCCAGGAGCAGAGCGCATCCTTTTGGACCTGGGATCCCTGTGCTGAGAAGCTCCTAGACCAGGGGAAGACTGATGACAAGGATCTTCCCCCAGAGCCGACAGAGAGAGAAAGCCTTCCCCTGGAGCTGGTGCCCTGAATTTCTAGCCTCCTAAACTGTGAAAGAATATATTTCTTTTTGTTAAAGCCATCCACCTGTGGTATTTCTGTTACAGCAGCACTAGATAACTAAGACAGAAACTAATGTCAACATTTCAATAAGTATTCTTCTAGATTTCATATTCATACATACTGCCTCACCAACGCAGGATCACAGTGCACTTGCTTTTTTTAAAACCTGCTTTTAAACCTGTTCTTAAATTAAAAGAAAATTCCACAGCATTTTTAAAGCCCATGCAGTATTCCCGTTTGCATGTCATATTCTTAACTAAGTTCCTTTTTCTGGACATATAGTTTGTTTGCAAATTTTTGAATGCAGAAAATATAGTTAACATCTTTGCAGCTTTGTGCACGTTTATGATTGTTTATCATAAATTTATAAAAATGGAATTCTTGAAACAAAGAAGTTCTCAGGTTGTTAATGGTATATGAAGTAGATGTCTTTTAACACAAGTCACACAACTGTCCAGAAAAAAAAATACCATGTGCAAAATCCAGCAGAGCCCTAAGGGAACAAGCTGAAGCATCCAAGCCCGCTTCCAGATCATTCTCCCCAGCATGTAAGGGGTTTTCTAGGCTAGTAATTGTGGTATCGTGGCAGTATCCACTGATCTTCACCCTCCTAGTTCTGCCTTCCTAGATCTCCATCCTTTCCCCAGAGCAGAATAGAATTGCCATGTCCCAAGGGAGCTCCGAATTTACCCCTGCTTTTTGTTTCCCAGTGAACTCGAGGCAGCTTTTAAGAATTTAGGTCACAACCTTAAAAGGAATGTCTTAACTCCCTCTGTTCTGGCTGCTTTCTATTCCACCTGTAATTCACTTCATGTTTCTCCAATCCTTCACCTCCCCAGAAAAAAAGAACGAAGGGGAGGGAAGGGAAGGGAAGAGAAGAAAGAAGAAAAGAAAGCACTCTCACACAGTTCTTCCTCTGGAAACTGCACCTTATGTTTTCTTTACTTGTAGTTCACTTTGCTCTTTTTAATTATGTTTAAAATAATAAAAGTAAATTCATGTTTAATGTCTTAATATGCATGCAAATAACTAGCCAAAACAATCCCTATTTTTTCTCCCCCCAGCACCACAGTGTAGATGCACTCACATCAATTTAATATACTAAAAGCATTTACATATGTATCATTTTGTGTGTTTTTACACAAATGTCATCATATTCCTGCAACCCTCTTGCTTTCTCTACCTGATTATATTCTGGGTGGTGTTCCTTTTCAATACATAAAGTCTATTTCAGCTCCATTCCGTAGTATGGGTACATCGTTTAACTATTTCTCTTGATAGATATTCAGATTTTTATTTTTTTTTACTGGTGGATTTCAACTGCTGACCTTTTGGTTTGCAGCAGAATGCTTAACCACTGTGCAACCAGGGCTCTACTCCCCCAGAAGAAGACTATTGCTTCTTTGGTGTTTTTCTACACACTTGACTGCACTAGGTAATATCAGCCTTTTGGTTTCACACAGTAGAACCATTACAAAGCACAGGGCCTCATCCTAGTTTGAGTTAACCTTTATTAAGAGTTCAACTGTGCCTTGGCAATGTGCTAAGTACTGCCTTACTTCTTAAGAGTCTGGGCTCGGGAACTAACCGAGCAGTCTGCCTGTTCTGTCAGTTTTATTCAGTCAACCAATAAGTACTGAGCGTCTACTGTATCTGTTCTCCTTGTTTGATATACGACAGTGAACACAATCTCAGGATCCTTACTCTTGCAGGGCTTACTTATATTCTAGAAGGGGAGACACGCAATAAACAATAAACATGATAAATAAATCACAGGGTGAGTTGGAAAGGGATAAGTGCTATGCAAAAAAAAAAAAAAGGATCCCTCTGGTTTACTAGCTACGTGACTTTGGGCACGATAACGAGCCTCCCTGTGCCTGGTTTCTCCCTATAAAATGAAGATAATCGTAGTACCTACCTCACGGGGTTACTGTAAAGGCTAGTGCAAAACACTCAGAATGATGCTTGGCACTTACTAACCACTCAGAAAGTAAATATTCGCTAAATAAATCAATGGATCAATCAATCCATCGTTGACCCGCAGTTCCGCCCCCCATCCCTCACCCCCACGGCCCCCGTCACTCGCCCCCATAGGGGCGCTAACCAGTTACCACAGGAACCCTCCAACCTTTCCAGTCAAACCCGTCACCAACACCTCCTCCCCCTTACTTGGCTATTGAGAACCGGAAATGACGGAGGCGAATAACAACAACCAGTCTGAACTCGAGTTACTCTCCGGGGTGCAGACCACTTCCGCTTACCTTCCCGGGAGCCTGAGACACGCGCAGTAGGGGCTCGGAGGCGCCCATTCCCTGCAGCGAAGAGCTACAGTTTAGGGAGGCGCTTCTGGGCGGGGAGAGGCTATCGGGCTCACAGAGGACGGTGGCCAAGGTCCTGCTCCTGCCCCCTCACCGAGGCGGAAGCCCCTCTCCCAATTCCGCCTCCTGCGCGGTGGGGCCCTCCTCCTCTCTGTGCACCCGGGGGTGCCACGCGCCCCTCGACTCCCCAAAGCCATGATTTCCGCTTCCCTGAGCTACTTGGAACGGGAAGAAAGATAACCGTGCCTGCTGTGGTCAATAGCGGCACAATAGGAGCGGCTATCTTGGGAGGCGGGCCGGTTCCATACAGGAGCAAGGCTCTGATCTGGGGCTCAGCTTGTGCTGAGAATAGGGGTCCCACTGGGTGGGGGAAGTGCCTTGGGGGAGGGCTTTGGAGCTGGGCTCGAAGTCAAGCAACCTCCAGAAACGCGGGAAGAATCCTTGAGTCTAGATTCTCCTGCAACACGTTGATGAGCTGCTGTTTCTGGGCCCTCAGAACCTCTGGGAGAATCTGGTTTTTGCTTTTTTAAAATATGCAGCTGGTTGCGCACAGGTGTTCTGTCTGAGAACATCAGCCAGTGGCAACAGTACCCCCTCCCCTCCATTGCCTGCTAATAAGGGCTGCGTGCCCTTGAGGGAATTTTTCTGTTTCCTGTCAGGGTCTAGAGGGAAGCAGCCAAGTGTGTGCTCTGTTCTTGTTCCACCTGCCTGGTCACCCAGCAGGTCCCCTTGTGCCAGGCATGCAAAGGTGTCTGTCTAGACATAGCTTCTTCCCATGTCTGTACTAGAGCAAACGTATGTCAGGCACTGTTCAGAGACTCACGTGCCAGACAGTCATGGAATCCGCCATACATTTTTTTCATCTTCCATTTGAATTTGTTGCATTTGCCTTCTCTTTCCTCTCTGATGGGGCAAGAAACTTTTTCCCAGGGCTTTCAGTTGAGGAACAGTTCAAACCTGCAACCTCAAGCCTGAGTCCTTCTGGGAGGTGACCTTGTTTGAGCCCTGTGTTGAAGTCTCAAGAGAAGAGACTGTTTTTCAACCTTCTGGAATGTTAGCAGTGAATTTGTCACCCAGTATGTGTTTTCTCTATAGCGTAGGTACAGAAACCAAGCTGTTTGTTCCTAGAGACAAGGTTACCTGATAACCTTCTTTTTTAGGCACCACTGTCATGAGGCAGGGGAGGGTTAGTACAGTTTACATGACTTAGTGTCCTGAAGACAGTAAAGAAACCCCCAGCTCTAGAAACACTTGGTCTGTGGCCCTGGCCAACCTCTCCCTGTACCCTGATTCTACAGGAATAGGTGCTTCCACAGAAACAGAAGGGGCTGATGTTTCTGCTGGGGCCTGGCGAAGGACAGGCTGATGTCACTTAATGTAGTGCCAGAATATCCTAGTCATGACATTGGCATCTGGCAGCCCCCAAACATGCTGAAGTGTTCTCTCAGCCCAAACTCTTCCCAGGCTATTAGAATCTACCAATACATGGAAGATGAGGCTTGGATTCCATCTCTACCGTAACTGGCCCCTCGGGCCTCCAGTCACCACACCCACTGGACCGCCTGCCCTAAATGGCTGCTGGGATTGTTCAAGGCAAGCAATATCTCTGCAACCCCAAGTCCGGGACGTGAACTATGGTAGGCGCCTGGCGAATGATAGCAGCTTCCTTTGTCCTCTCCCACACACTGTGGAAAATGCTGGTGTAGTTGGTGTGTCTTCCCACACTGGGAGCTTCCTCTTTGCTTCCTCCTTGCACAATTTTACTAGTGCCTGGCACCAGCCTTGCCCTGATCACCGCTCATATCCAGGTGAAAACATTTTTTAAAGGAGAAATTAGGCTTCTTGTAAAGTTGAAATTCATCTTTTTTATTCCTGATGCTTCACTATTATCAGATTGGTACACGGTCTACAGTTACAACCATCCCAGAGGGGTGAACCTTCTGAAATCCAGTGTAACCCTTCCCTCAGCAAATCATTTTCTGAGTGATTTGTTAGAAAGTTCCAGATTCGAGCAGCAGCTACTGAGGAACTGGAGGGCAATGCTGAAAGTTTCCCACATTCAAGGAGCAGGGTTCCTAAGTAATTTTAGGGAGCATGTACTGAACGATGCTTGCTTTTTTGCTGTGCTGTTAGTCTTCTGCTGAGGGTCTGTGGTATCTGCCTCTGCCTGGAGGCGTTTCCTCCCATGACCTTGGCAGCAGCCCCATCAGGCAATGCCTTGACAGTGCTCTACTCTTTGAATTTCTCCTGATTGGACTGTATTGCTCTTTGCTAGGGCCACCCCTGCTGATTTCCACAAACAGGAGTGTATCCACAGTTTAGTGTGGTTGGAATAGTTCCTTTCCTCACTTTGAGCCACTCAATATTGTTCAAAAGCTTATGGTAAAGTCAGTGCTCATCTCATTTCATCTCATCTGCCAGATGTCTTTTCAAAGTTCACTTTTGCCATGACATTGTTTAATGTAATAAAAATATTGCCTATTGCCAAATATATGTTTACAGCTCTCCCTGCGTCTTTGAGACCTGTATTAGAATATCACTTCTTTCCTACTCGTAAATTATCTGTGTATGAATTTCCTGTTGGTTAATAATGTGTGAACCACAGAACAAAATCTTTAGTGTTTGTCTCCAGTGTGAATTATCACACAGTAAGCAAGGTATGAGTCGGAATTGACTCTACGGCAACGGGTTTGTTTGCTTTCTCTTTTCCTTTTTTAAGCTAGGGATGATGGAAGAATTACTGTTATCTAAATTTTATTTGTTTTCCAGTATGAATTATCTGGTGTTGTATGAGATATGAGCTATGGTTAAAAACACATACATTAACTTCATATTATTTCTATTTTATATGAGTTATATGATGTTTAGTAAGGGATGAATTCATTCTGCCCTTTCCACACTCACTGTATATATAGGTTTTTCTTCAGTGTGAGTTCTCTTATGCTGGCAAGGGTGCAGCCATGTCTAAAGGATTTTCAAAATTTAATACTTTTATAATACACTCTCCAGCATGAATTATCTCTATTAGCAAGGGTGGCGTCATATCTAAAGGCCTTCCCTCATTCATTTCATTTATTTGGTTTTACTTCAGTACAAATATTGTGATCTTGAACATAAGTTATGAATATTTACTAATTCCAGCATGTTTATAAGATTTCTCTCCAATATGAATTATCTACTGTTGAGTAAGTTGTGGGTATAGGCTAAGACCTTTTCAAGTTCCTTGCTTTAATAAGATTTCTAACCAATATGAACCTTTTCATGTGGAAAAAGCTGTGTTTCAGAACTAAATGATTTAAATTGTATGTTTTCTCTGCAATGTGTGTTATCTGATATGTAGTGCCTTATAAGCATTAACTAAAAGTCTTTGCTCTTCCTTATGTTATTGGGATTTTCCTCTAAATTAAATCCTTGTCCTTGAGCAAAACAGGTAAAATTGTTTTCACATTCATATTTCAAGTGTTTTTCTTATTCGTAAGCAACTTCCATTTATTACGATTAAATTTATTTGGGAATTTGTATCACGTATATAACATTGAAGTTCTTTTACTTTTTGTGCAAATGCTCTTTAAAAACCACTGACTTCGACACCCATTCATGATAAAAACTCTCAGCAAAATAGGAATAGAAGAAAATTCCTCAACAGAATAAAGGGCATTTATACAAAGCCAACAGCCAACATCATCCTAAATGGAGAGAGTCTGAAAGCATTCCTCTTGAGAACGGGAACCAGACAAGGATGCTCCTTATCACAACTTTTATTCAACATTGTGCCGGATGTCCTAACCAGAGCAATTAGGCTAGATAAAGAAATAAAGGGCATCCAGATTGGCAAGGAAGAAGTAAAAGTATCTCTATTTGCAGATGACATGATCTTATACACAGAAAACCCTAAGGAATCCTCCAGAAAACTACTGGAACAAATAGAAGAGTTCAGCAGAGTATCGGGATACAAGATAAACATACAAAAATAAGTTGGATTCCTCTACACCAACAAAAAGAACATCGAAGAGGAAATCACCAAATCGATGCCATTTACAGTAGCCCCCAAGAAGATAAAATACTTAGGAATAAACCTTACCTGAGATGTGAAAGACTTATACAAAGAAAACTACAGTACGCTTGGGCAAGAAACCAAAAGAGACTTACATAAGTGGAAAAACATACCTTGCTCATGGATAGGAAGACTTAACATTATAAAAATGTGTATTCTACCAAAAGCGATCTATACATTTAATGCAATTCCAATCCAAATCCCAACGACATTCTTTAATGAGATGGAGAAACAAATCACCAACTTTATATGGAAGGGAAAGAGGCCCAGGATAAACAAGGCATTACTGAAAAAGAAGAACAAAAAGGGAAGCCTTACTTTACCTGATTTTAGAAACTATTATACCACCACAGTAGTCAGAACAGCCTGGTACTGGTACAACAACAGATACATAGACCAATGGAACAGAATTGAGAATCCAGACATAAATCCATCCACATATGAGCAGTTGATATTTCACAAAGGCCCCAAAACAGTTAAATGGGGAAAAGACAGTCTTTTTAACAAATGCTACTGGCATAACTGGATATCCACCTGCAAAAAAATGAAACTAGACCCGTACCTCACTCCATGCACAAAAACAAGCTCAAAATGGATCAAAGACCTAAATATAAAACCTAAACGATAAAGATCGTGGAAGAAAAAAATAGGGACAATGTTAGGAGCCCTAATACATAGCTTAAACAGTATACAAAACATTACTAACGATGCAGAAGAAAAACTAGGTAACTGGGAGCTCCTAAAAATCAAACACCTATGCTCATCCAAAGACTTCCCCAAAAGAGTAAAAAGACTACCTACAGACTGGGAAAAAGTTTTTAGCTATGACATTTCTGATCAATGTCTGATCTCTAAAATCTACATGATACTGCAAAAACTCATCTACAAAAAGACAAATAACCCAAATAACCCAATTAAAAAACAGGCACACTTCACTAAAGAAGACATTCAGGTAGCTAACAGATACATGAGGAAATGTTCACGATCATTAGCCATTAGAGAAATGAAAATCAAAACTACAATGAGATTTCATCTCACTCCAACAAGGCTGGCATTAATCCAAAAAACACAAAAGAATAAATGTTGGAGAGGCTGTGGAGAGATTGGAACACTTATACACTGCTGGTGGAAATGTAAAATGGTACAACCACTTTGGAAATCGATTTGGCGCTTCCTTAAAAAGCCAGAAATAGAACTACCATACTATCCAGCAATCCCACTCCTCAGAATATATCCTATAGAAATAAGAGCCTTTACACAAACAGATATATGCACACCCATGTTTATTGCAGCACTATTTACAATAGCAAAAAGATGGAAACAACCAAGGTGCCCATCAATGGATGAATGGATAAATAAATTATGGTATATTCACACAATGGAATACTATGCATCGATAAAGAACAGTGAGGAATCTGTGAAACATTTCATAACATGGAGGAACCTGGAAGGCATTATGCTGAGTGAAATTAGTCAGTTGCAAAAGGGCAAATATTGTATAAGACCACCATTATAAGAACTTGAGAAATAGTTTAAACAGAAGAAAACATTCTTTTGTGGTTACAAGAGGAGGGAGGGTGGAAGGGTGGGAGAGGGGTATTCACTAATTAGTTGGTAGATAAGAGCTACTTTAGGTGAAGGGAAAGACAACACACAATACAGGGGAGGTCAGCACGACTGGACTAAACCAAAAGTTAAGAAGTTTCCTGAGTAAACTGAATGCTTCAAAGGCCAGTGTAGCAGGGGCAGGGGTTTGGGGACCATGATTTCAGGGGACATCTAAGTCAATTGGCATAATAAAATCTAGTAAGAAAACATTCTGCATCCCACTTTGAAGAGTGGCGTCTGGGGTCTTAAACGCCAGCAAGCAGCCATCTAAGATGCATCAATTGGTCTCAACACACCTGGATCAAAGGCGAATGACGAACACCAAAGACACAAGGTAATTACGAGCCCAAGAGACAGAAAGGGCCACATGAACCAGAGACTACATCATCCTGAGACCAGAAGAACTAGATGGCGCCTGGCTACAACCGAGGACTGCCCTGACAGGGAACACAACAGAGAACCCCTGAGGGAGCAGGAGAGCAGTGGGATGCAGACCCGAAATTCTCATAAAAAGACCAGACGTAATGGTTTGACTGAGACTGGAAGGACCCCAGTGGTCACGGACCCCAGACCTTCTGTTGCCCCAGGACAGGAACCATTCCCAAAGCCAACTCTTCCGACATGGATTGGACTGGACAATGGGTTGGAGAAGGATGCTGGTGAGGAGTGAGCTTCTTGGATCAGGTGGGCACTTGAGACTATGTTGGGATCTCCTGCCTGGAGGGGAGATGAGAGGATAGAGGGGGTTAGAAGTTGGTGAAATGGACACAAAAAGAGAGAGTGGAGGGAGATAGCGGGCTGTCTCATTAGGGGGAGAGTAATTGGGAGTACAGCAAGGTGTATATAAGTTTTTGTGTGAGAGACTGACTTGATTTGTAAACTTTCACTTAAAGCACAATAAAAATTACAAAAAAAAAAGAGTGGCTCTGTTTTTAGGTGCCGTCAAGTCGGTTCCGACTCATAGGGAAACAAAATTGTAAGGATGAGTTTTCTAAATTGGTTCTCAAATCTGGTAGTCTTAAAGATGTTGATGACTCTGCTTCCGGTAGTAAAGAGGGCACTGCCAATCCATGGCGTGAGGTGGCAATAGAAATACGCAAAATATCACCACCAATAGATCAGTTATTTGTAAAAGGTGAGGCTCTGGATGATTGCATGTGTGATATCTTTCTTCAATTTTGTCAGAATAAGAGGTATAAGGAAGCTGGTTGGTTGGTCTTACTTTCACTAGACAAACTGGTGAAAGAAAGAGATGCACTCAGGGCTTCACGGTCAAAGCTCAAGTGCCGCATAAATGACCTCAAAGTTTCTTGTCAGAATAAGAGGTATAAGGAAGCTGGTTGGTTGGTCTTACTTTCACTAGACAAACTGGTGAAAGAAAGAGATGCACTCAGGGCTTCACGGTCAAAGCTCAAGTGCCGCATAAATGACCTCAAAGTTTCCAATTGTGCTTTGAAAGAAAGCCTTATTTCTTGTGGTAACAGAGCTGATATTGCCAAAAACCAAACCCAGAGTCTTATTGTAAGAGTGGCTGGATTACAACACCAACTCAACTACCAACCTCAAGAAGTGTCTGAGGATAAAGTGAGGGCATTTATTGGGAAGAAATGAGATCCTGAAACTTTGGATGGGGACATATTGGCAGGTAATCAGGAAGGTGGAGACATTGAGCCCCTAAATTCCATTGAATCACACCTGCCAATAGAGCTGGCTCTGTCACTCCCATCTGAAGAAATTACTCCATGTTTGTCAGATAGACCACCTTGCCCCAAAAAAACCATTAGCCTCTCCACCCCCATCTAATGAGATTAGCCCAGCTGCCTCTAAAGAGCCCTTGTCTGAGTCATTGCTTGTGGCATCACTTCAGGCAGATGCTTTGCAAGACAATGCTGAACTTTCTCAAGACACTTCACCACTACCAATTTTGGCTTCTAGACCTGTTACTGGACTTAAGTCCCAGTGAGCCCCAAAAGGTAAAGTACAAAGTGTGACCCAGGAGGAGGTACACTACACTTCAAAAGAAATGCTTGACTTTTCTAATGAGTACAAACAAACCTGGGGAATATGTGTACGAATGGCTGTTAAAAGTGTGGGATAATGGTGCAAGGAACATAAAGATGGGTCGGTCTGAGTGTATTGATATGGGTCCACTAAGCACAGATTCTTCATTCAATGTTTCAGCTTGAGAAGTTAGGAAAGGATCTAATAGTTTATTTGGTTGTGTTGCTGAAGCAGGGATTACAAGGTGGCCTACTGGGTTTTTTACACTAAATCAAGTTGAAGTACCAGACCTGTAGAAAAAGGTATCCAAAGGCTTAGGGAAATTGGCATGCTAGAGTGAATTTATCAGGTTAGACCCACAGACCCACACAAGGAGTGCCCAGAGGACACACCTTTTACCACAACTGTGAGGAACAAATTTGTGAAGGGAGCTCCAGCATTCCTGAAAACTGCAGTGGCTGCTATTTTATGTAAATCAGATTTGAAAGTGGGAACTGCCCTAACTGAATTAGGACACCTAAATACAATGGGGCTGATTGGACCCCATAGTAGTAGGGGCCAAGTGGCTGCACTCAACTGACAAAGACATTATGGGTGTGGTTACAGTAATGGACAGCAGAATCAAAGCAGTAGTCAGAATAGCCTGACTCGTATGGACTTATGGCATTAGATGCTTAGTCACGGTGTGCCTAGGAATGAAATAGATCAGAAGTCTAATAAATATTTACTTTATCTGTATAAATGGGTGAATTGTAGGTAAAGTGAACAACATTCTAACTCGAATCGCCAGAATAGAGAGTCATGGTCCCTCAATCAATTCCCAGACTTGAGCGAGTTTAAAGATCCAAAACCCCTTGAATGAAGGGGAGGTCAGGTCCCCTTGAAGAAAGACTCCAATACATTGCCAAAAATTTATACAGTTAATCTCTCTCCCAGCCTTCCCCAAAGGGATATATGGCCTTTTACGAGAGTGACTGTTCATTGGGAAGAAGGAAATAATCAAACTTTTTGGGGATTACTGGATACTGGCTCTGAACTGAAACTAATTCCAGGAGAACCAAAAAAACACTATGGCCCACTAGTCAGAGTGGAGGCACATGGAGGTCAAGTTACTAATGGAATCTTGGCTCATATCCATCTCACACAATGGGTGCTCAAACCCATCCTATAGTGATTTCCCTAGTTCAAGAACGCATGATTGGAATAGATATACTCAGCAAATGGCAGAACCCCCACATTGGATCTCTGACAAATGGAGTAAGGGCTATTATGGTAGGAAAAGCAAAGTGGAAGCCATTAGAACTGCCCCTACTTAGGAAAACAGTAAACCAAAAGCAATACTACATTCCTGGAGAGACTGAAGATATTAGTGCCAACATCAAGGACTTGAATAATGCAGGAGTGGTGATTCCCACCACATCCTCATTCAACTCGCCTATTTGGGCTGTGCAAAAAATGGATGGATCTTGGAGAATGACAGTAGATTATAAAAAACTTAACCAGATGGTGACTCCAATTGCAGTTGCTCTTCCAGGTGTAGTTTCATTGCTTGAACAAAATAATACAGCTCCTGGTACCTGGTATGCAGCTATTGATCTGGCTAATGCCTTTTTCTCCATACCTTTTTTCAAAGGACCATCAGAAACAGTTTGCCTTCAGCTGGCAAGGCCAGCAATACACCTTCACTTGCCTACCTCAGAGCTACATCAACTCTCCAGCCCTATATCATAATTTAGTACGCAGGAACTTGATCACCTTCCCCTTACACAAGAGGTCGTGCTGGTCCATTACATGGATGACGTTATGCTGATTGGACCAAATCAAGAAGACGTCTCAATGACTCTGGATTTATTGGTAAAACATTTGTGTGCTACAGAAATTTCACCTTAGTGAAATTTCTAGGGGCCCAGGGGTGTGGAGCATGTTGATATACTCCTTCTAAAGTGAAGGATAAGTTATTGCATCTGGCTGCTCCCACAACTAAAAAGGAGGCACAATGCCTAGTGGGCCTCTTTGGATTTTGGAGGTAACATATTCCTCTTTTGGGTGTGTTACTCCGGCCTATTCACCAAGTGACTCAAAAAGCTGCTAGTTTTTTTTAAAATAATTTTTATTGAGCTTTAAGTGAACATTTACAAATCAAGTCAGTCTGTCATGTATAAGCTTATATACACCTTACTCCATACTCCCACTTACTCTCCCCCTAATGAGTCAGCCCTTCTGGTCTCTCCTTTTGTAACAATTTTGCCAGTTTCTAACCCTCTCTACCCTCCCTTCTCCCCTCCAGACAGGAGATGCCAACACAGGCTCAAGTGTCCACCTGATACAAGTAGCTCACTCTTCATCAACATCTCTCTCCAACACATTGTCCAGTCCCTTCCATGTCTGATGAATTGTCTTCGGGAATGGTTCCTGTCCTGGGCCAACAGAAGGTTTGGGGACCATGACCGCCGGGATTCCTCTAGTCTCAGTCAGACCATTAAGTATGGTCTTTTTATGAGAATTTGGGGTCTGCATCCCACTGATCTCCTGCTCCCTCAGGGGTTCTCTGTTGTGCTCCCTGTCAGGGCAGTCATCAGTTGTGGCCGGACACCATCTAGTTCTTCTGGTCTCAGGATGATGTAAGTCTCTGGTTCATGTGGCCCTTTCTGTCTCCTGGGCTCATAGTTGTCGTGTGACCTTCGTGTTCTTCATTCTCCTTTGATCCAGGTGGGTTGAGACCAATTGATGCATCTTAGATGGCCGCTTGTTAGCATTTAAGACCCCAGACGCCACATTTCAAAGTAGGATGCAGAATGTTTTCATAATAGTATTATTTTGCCAATTGACTTAGAAGTCCCCTTAAGCCATAGTCCCCAAACCCCCGCCCTTGCTTCGCTGACCTTTGAAGCATTCAGTTTATTCTGGAAACTTCTTTGCTTTTGGTCCAGTCCATTTGAGCTGACCTTCTGTGTATTGAGTATTGTCCTTCCCTTCAGCTAAAGTAGTTCTTATCTACTAACTAATCAGTAAAAAACCCTCTCCCACCTTCCCTCCCTCCCCCCCTCGTAACCACAAAAGTATGTGTTCTTCTCAGTTTATACTATTTCTTAAGATCTTATAATAGTGGTCTTATACAATATTTGTCCTTTTGCCTCTGACTAATTTCGCTCAGCATAATGCCTTCCAGGTTCCTCCATGTTATGAAATGTTTCACAGATTTGTCACTGTTCTTTATCGATGCATAGTATTCCATTGTGTGAATATACCACAATTTATTTAACCATTGATCCGTTGACGGACACCTTGGTTGCTTCCAGCTTTTTGCTATTGTAAACAGTGCTGCAATAAACATGGGTGCGCATATATCTAAAGCTGCTAGTTTTGAGTGGGGCCCAGAACAAGAGAAGGCTCTGCAACAGGTTCAGGTTGCCATGCAAGCTGCTCTGCCACTTGGACCATATGATCAGCCTAATCCAATGGTGCTTGAAGTGTCAGTGGCAGATAGAGATGCTGTCTGAAGTCTTTGGCAGTTCCCTATTTGTGAATCCCAGCTCAGATCTTTAGAATTTTGGAGCAAAGCCCTGCCATCCTCTACAGATAACTACGTTGCTTTTGAGAAACAGCTTTGGCTTGTTATTGGGCCTTAGTTAAGACTGAACGAATAACCGTGGGGCATCAAATCACCACACAGCCTAAGCTGCCAATCATAAGCTGAGCGTTGTCTGACCCACAGAGCCATAAAGTTGGATGTGTACAGCGGTACTCCATCATTAAATGGAAGTGCTATATACGAGATTGAGTCTGAGCAGGACCTGAAGGCACAAGTAAGTTACATGAGGAAGTGGTCCAAATGCCCATGGTCTCCACTCCTGTCACATTACATTTCATTTCCCAGTCTGCACCTATGGCCTTACGGGAAGCTTCTTATGATCAATTGACTGAGAAAGAGAAAACTCGTGCCTAGTTTACAGATGGTTCTGTGTAATATGCATGCAACATTTGAAAGTGACAGCAGCAGCACTACAGCCCCTTTCTGGGACCTCCCTGAAGGACAGTGGTGAAGGGAAATCCTCCCAATGGGTAGAACTTCTAGCAGTGCACCTGGTTGTTCTCTTTGCTTGGAAGGAGAAATGGCCAGATATGCAACTGTGTACTGATTCTTGAGCTGTGGCCAATGGTTTAGCTGGATGGGCAAGGACTTGGAGGGAACATGATTAGAAAATTGGAGACAAGGATTTATGGGGAAGAGGTATGTGGATAGACTTCTCTGAATTGGCCAAAGAAGTGAAGATATTTGTGTCTCAGGTGAATGCTCACCAAAGAGTGACCTCAGCAAAGGAAGATTTAACAATCAAGTGGATAGGATGACACATTCTATGGAAACCAGTCATCCTCTTTCCCCAGCTATTCCCATCATTGCTCAATGGGCTCAGGAACAAAGTGGCCATGGTGGCAGGGATGGAGGTTATGCATGGGTCTAGCAACATGGACTTCCACTGGCCAAGGCTGACTCGGCTACAGCCACTGCTGAGTGCCCAATCTGCCAGCAGCAGAGACCAACACTGAGTCCCTGATATGGCACCATCCCTCAAGGTGGTCAGCCAGCAGCCTGCTGACAAGTTGATTACATTGGACCACTTCAATCATGGAAAGGGCAGCATTTTTTTCTTACTGGAATAGACACTCTGAATATGGTTTTGCCTTCCCTGCATGCAATGCTTCTGCCAAAACTACCATCTGTGGACTTACAGAATGCCTTATCCACCGTCATGGTATCCCACACAGCATTGCCTCTGATCAAGAGACTCAGTTAACAGCAAATGAACTGTGGTAGTGAACCCATGCTCATGGGACTCACTGGTCTTACCACGTTCCCCAACTTCCTGAAGCAGCTGGCTTGATAGAATGATGGAATGGCCTTCTAAAGACACAATTATGGCATGAGTAAGGTGGCAATACCTTGCAAGATGGAGGCAATATTCTCCAGGAGGCTGTATATGCTCTAAACTAGTGTCCAATATATGGTGATGTTTTTCCCATAGCCAAGATTCATAGGTACTTACCATATCTAACCCCTGGCAATCGCTAATTTTTCTAATCTGTTCCATTGTTGTTATTCTTAGGTGCTGTCGAGTCAGTTCCAATTCGTAGTGACCCTATGTACAACAGAACAAAACACTGCCTGGTCCTGTGCCATCCTCACAACCGTTGCTATGTTTGAGCCCATTGTTGCATCCACGGGGTCAATCCATGTTGTTAAGGGTCTTCCTCTTTAGTGCTCACCCTCTATTTTGCCAAGCATGATATCCTTCTCCAGGAACTGGTCTCTCCTAATAACATGTACAAAATACGTGAGACAAAGTCTCACTCTCCTTGCTTCTGTGCAGCGTTCTGGCTGTACCTCCTCCAAGACAGATATGTTCATCCTTCTGACAGTCCGTGGTATATTCAATATTCTCTGTCAACACTGTAATTCAAAAGGATCAGTTCTTCTTCGGTCTTCCTTATTCATTGTCCAGCTTTCACATGCATGTAAGGCAATTGAAATACCATGGCTTGGGTCAGGCACACCTTAGTCTTCAAAGTGACATCTTTACTTTTTAACACTTTAAAAAGGACTTTTGCAGCAGATTTACCCAATGCAATATGGCATTTGATTTCTTGACTGCCGCTTCCATGGGCGTTGACTGTGGATCCAAGTAAAATGAAACCCTTGACAACTTCAGTATTTTCTCTGTTTATCATAATTTTGCTTATTGGTCCATGTGATGGTCAAGATTGTGTGTCAGCTTGGCTGGGCCATGATACTCAGTGTTTTGGCAGTTGTATAAAGTTGTGATCACTTCCCTGTTGAAATTTGATGTGTGATCACTCCTATGATGAAATCTACTGAGTAGTACCAGCAGAGGAGGAGCCTGTGGCGGCTCACCACTCCCTCACCCTTCGTCTCTTTGCCCTCCGCCACCTACTTCCTTCTTGCTCACCTTGCCAAGGTTTTTGGCTTGTTCTGGATCCTGTAACTGCCACTTGTTTGTCTGACCTCTGGTTCTTGGGATTAAGCTAGCAGTTTACCTGCCAATCTTGGGATTCGTCAATCTTCACAGCCTGTGAGCAAGAGCACTGCTTTCTGACCTGCCAATCTTGGGTTCACCAGTCCCTGTGGCTACGTGAATTAGGAGAAGCCTCTATCCTAATCCATGGGCTTGGGACATTCCAGCCTCTACAATCGCGAGAGCTGTTTCCTTGATATAAATCTCTCTATATATTTATATGCTTTACTGGTTTTGCTTCTCTAGAGAACCCAGACCAACACAGTCCAGTTGTGAGGATTTTGCTTTATGGTTGAGGTGTAATCCATACTGAAGGCTGTAGTCTTTGATCTTCATGAATAAGTGCTTCAAGTTCTCTTCCCTTTTGGCAACCAAGATTGTGTCATCTGCACATCACAGGTTGTTAATGAATCTTCCTCCAATCACGATGCTGCATTCTTCTTCACATAGTCCAGCTTCTCGGATTATTTGCTGAGCATACAGAATGAATAATTATCGTGAAAGGATACAACCCTACCTCACACTTTTTCCAGTTTTAAACCAGGCAGTATTCCCTTGTTCTGTTCAAATGGCTGCCTCTTGCTCTATGTACAGGTTCCGAATGAGCACAATTAAGTGTTCTGAAATTCCCATTCTTTACAATGTTATGCATGATTCGTTATGACCCACGTAGTCAAACACCTTTGCATTGTTAGTAAAACACAGATAAACATACTTCTGCCATTCTCTGCTTTCAGCCAAGAACAATCTGACATCAACAATGATACCCTTCATTCCATGTCCTCTTCTGAATCTGGCTTGAATTTCTGGCAGTTCCCTGTCGATATATGGCTGCGACCATTTTTGAATTATCTTCCGCGTAATTTTACTTGCCTGTGATATTAATGATATTGTTCAATAATTTCCATGTTTTGTTGGATCACCTTACTTTGGAATGGGCACAAATATGGATCCCTTCCAGTCGGTTGGACAGGTCGCTGTCTTCCAAATTTCTTGTCATGCATGAGTGAGCACTTCCATCACTGCGTCCGTTTGTTGAAACATCAATTGGTATTCCATCAATTCCTGCAGCCTTGATTTTTTGCCAATGCTTTCAGTGTAGCTTGGACTTCTGCCTTCAGTACCATCAGTTCTTGATCATATGCTACCTCCTGAAATGGTGGAACATTGGCCAATTCTTTTTGATAAAGTGTCTCTGTGTATTCTTTTGACGTGCTTTTTTTTGGTCTTTTTTATTGTGCTTTAATTGAAAGTTTACAACTCAAGTCACTTTCTCTTACAAAAACTTATACACACATTGTTATATGACTCTAGTTGCTCTCCCTACAGTGTGACAGCATACTCCTTCTCTCCACCTTGTATTTCCCCTGTTCATTCAACCAGCTCCTGTCCCCCTCTGCCTTTGCATCTCACCTCCAGAATGGAGCTGCCCACGTAGTCTCTTGAACTAAGAAGCATACTCCTCACCAGTATCATTTTATGTCTTGTAGCCCAGACTAATCTTTGTCTGAAGAGTTGGATTCAGGAATGGTTTAGTTTTGGGCTAACAGGGAGTCCGGGGACCATGACTTCTGGGGTCCCTCCAGTCTCAGTCAGACCATTAAGTCTGGTCTTTTTACTAGAATTTGAGGTCTGCATCCCGCTTTTCTCCTGCTCCATCAGGGGTTCTCTGTTGTGTTTCCTGTCAGGGCAGTCATTGGTGGTAGCAGGGCACCATCTAATTATTCTGGCCTTAGGCTGATGGACTCTCTGGTTTATATGAACTTTTTTTTTCCTTGGGCTGATATTTCCCCTGTGTCTTTGGTGTTCTTCATTCTCCTTTGCTCCAGGTGGGTTGAGACCAATTGATGCATCTTAGATGGCCGCTTGCTAGCTTTTAAGACCCAAAAAGCCACTCACCAGAGTGGGATGCTGAACATTTTCTTAATTAATGTCGTTATGCCAATTGACCTAGATGTACCCAGAACCACGGTCCCCAGGCCCCTGCCCCTACTACTCTGTCCTTCGAAGTGTTTGGTTTTATTCAGCAATCTTCTTAGTTTTAGGATTAGTCCAGTTGTGTTGAGTTCCCCTGTATTACGTGTTGCCCTTCCTTTCACCTAAAATAATTCTTGTCTACTAGTTACCGAAAACCCCCTCCTTCCCTTCCTCTCCACCCTCGTAACCTTCAAAGAATGTTTTCTTCTGTGTTTAAACCTTTTCTTGAGGTTTTATTATAACGGTCTCATGTTACTAATTTCACTCAGCATAATGACTTGCAGATTTTCCACGTCGTGAGATGTTTCACAGATCTGTTGTTGTTCTTTATAGTTGCATAGTATCCCGTTGTGTGAATATATCATAATTTGTTCATCCATTCCTCTACTGATGGGTACCTTGGTTGTTTCCATCTTTTTGCTATTGTAAACAGTGCTGCAATGGACATAGACGTGCATATATCTATTCGTATGAAGGCTCGTATTTCTCTAGGGTATATTCCAAGGAGTGGGATTGCTGGATATTATGATAGTTCTATTTCTAGCTTTCTAAGGAAGCACCAAATCAATTTCCAAAGTGGTTGTACCATTTTACATTCCAATCAGCAGTGTATAAGTGCTCCAGTCTCTACACAAACTCTCCAACACTATTATTTTCTGTTTTTTGGATTAGTGCTGGCCTTGTTGGGGGTGAGGTGGTATCTCACTGTAGTTTTTTTTTTCAATTTTTATTGTGCTTTAAGTGAAAGTTTGCAAACCAAGACAGTCTCATACAAAAACTTATGTACACCTTGCTATATACTCCTAGTTGCTCTCCCCCTAAGACAGCACACTCCTTCCCTCCACTCTATTTTCATGCCCATTTGGTCAGCTTCTGACCCCCTTTCCCCTCTCACCTCTTCTCCAGACAGGAGCTGCCCACATAGTCTCATGTGTCTGCTTGATCCAAGAAGCTCACTCTTCACCAGTATCATTTTCTATCCCACAGTCCAGTCCAATCCCTGTCTGAAGAGTTGGCTTTGGGAATGGTTCCTGTCTTGAGCTAACAGAAGGTCTGGGGACCATGACCTCTGGGGTCCTTCTAGTCTCAATCCATTAAGTCTTGTCTTTTTATGAGAATTTAAGGTCTGCATCCGACTGCTATCCTGCTCCCTCAGGAGTTCTCTGTTGTGTTCCCTGTCAGGACAGTTATCGGTTGTAGCCGGGCACCATCTAGTTATTCTGGTTGCAGGCTGATGTAGTCTGGTTTACATGGCCGTTTCTGTCTCTTGAACAAATAATTACCTTTTGTCTTTGGTGTTCTTCATTCTCCTTTGCTCCAGGTGGGTTGAGACCAACTGATGCATCTTAGATGGCCACTTGCTAGAGTTTAAGACCCCAGACGCCACTCGCCAAAGTGGGATGCAGAATGTTTTCTTAATAGATTTTATTAAGCCAATTGACTTAAAAGTCCTCTGAAACCATGGTCCTCAAACCCCGCCCATACTATGCTGGCCTTCGAAGCCTTCAGTTTACTCAGGAAACTTCTTTGCTTTTGGTTTAGTCCAGTTGTACTGACCTCTTCTGTATTGTGTGTTGTCTTTCCCCTCACCCTAAATAGTTCTTATCTACTATCTGATTAGTAAAAACCCCTCTCCTTCCCTCCCTCACCACTCTTGTAACCATCAAAGAATATTTTCTTCTCTGTTTAAACTATTTCTCAAGTTCTTATAATAGTGTTCTCATACAATATTTGTCCTTTTGCAACTGGCTTCTCATCGTAGTTTTGATTTGCATTTCTCTAATGGCTAATTATCATGAGAAATTCCTCATGTATCTATTAGCCTCCTGAATATCTTCTTTGGTGAAGTGGTCTGTTCATGTTCTTTGCCCATTTTTTAATTGGGTTATTTGTCTTTCTGTTGTTGAGGTTTTGCAGTTTCTTGAAGATTTTATGGATTAGACCCTGATTGGATTTGTTATAGCCAAGACTATAGGTAGTCTTTTTACTCTTTTGGTGAAGTCTTTGGATAAGCATAAGTGTGTGATTTTTAGGAGCTGCCAGTTATTTAGTTTCTCTTCTGGTGTTTGTGCATTGTTAGTAATGTTTTGAATACTGTTTATGCTATGTATTAGGGTTCCTAGCATTGTCCCTATTTATTCTCCCATGATTGTCATTGTTTTAGATTTTATATTTAGGTCTTTGATCCATTTTGAGTTCGTTTTTGTGCATAGTGTGAGGTACGGGTCTTGTTTCAGTTTTTTGCAGATGAACATCCAGTTATGCCAGCACCATTTGTTGAAGAGACTGTCTTTTCCCCACTTAACGGATTTGGGCCTTTGTCAAATATCAGCTGCTCATACTGGATGGATTTATATCTGAATTCTCGGTTATGTTCCATTGGTCTATTTATCTGTTGTACCAGTACCAGGCTCTTTTGACTACTGTGGCGGTATACTATGTTCTAAAATCAGGTAGTGTGAGGCCCCCCACATTGTTCTTCTTTTTCAGTAATGTTTTACTTATCCAGGGCCTATTTCCTTTCCATATGAAGTTCGTGATTTGTTTCTCCATCTCATTAAAACATGCCACTGGAATTTGGATAGGGATTGCATTGTATCTGCAGATTGCTTGGGGTAGAATAGACATTTTCACAATTTTGAGTCTTCCTATCCGTGAGCAAGGTATGTTTTTCCACTTATGTAGGTATCTTTTGGTTTCTTGCAGTAGTGTCTTGTAGTTTTCTTTGTATAAGTCCTTTACATCTCTGGTTGGATTTATTCCTAAGTATGTTATCTTCTTGGGGGCTGCTGTAAATGGTATTGATTTGGTGATTTCCTCTTCGACTGTCTCTTTGCTGGTGTAGAGGAATGCAACTGATTTTTGTATGTTTATCTTGTACCCTGATACTCTGCTGAACTCTTCTATTAGTTCCAGTAGATTTCTTGCAGATTCTTTAGGGTTTTCTGTGTATAAGAGCATGTCATTTGCAAATAGAGATACTTTTACTTCTTCCTTAACAATTTGGATGCCCTTTATTTCTTTATCTAGCCTAATTGCTCTGGCTAGGGCCTCCAGCACAATGTTGAGTAAGAGTGTTGATAAAGGACATCTTGTCTGATTCCCTTTTTCAAGGGGAATGCTTTCAGACTCTCCATTTAGGGTGATGTTGGCTGTTGGCTTTGTATAAATGCCCTTTATTCTGTTGAGGAATTTTCCTTCTATTCCTATTTTGCCGAGAGTTTTTATCATGAATGAGTGTTGGACTTTGTCAAATGCCTTTTCTTCATCAATTGATAGGATCATGTGGTTCTTGTCTTTTGTTTCATTTATATGATGGATTACATTAATTGTTTTCCTAATGTGGAACCACCCCTGCATACCTGGTGTGAATGCCACTTGGTCATGGTGAATTATTTTTTTGATATGTTGTTGAATTCTATTGGCTAGAATTTTGTTGAGGAATTTTTTACTAAGTTCATGAGGGATATTAGTCTGTGACTTTCTTGTTTTGTGGTGTCTTTACCTGGTTTTGGTATCAGGGATATGCTAGCTTCATAGAACGAGTTCGGGAGCATTCTAGCCTTTTCTATGCTCTGAAATACCTTTAGTAGTAGTGGTGTTAACTCTTCTCTGAGAGTTTGGTAGAACTCTCCAAAGAAGTCGTCATGGCCAGGGCTTTTTTTGGGGGGGAGCGGGGTAAGAGGTTTAATTACCTTTTCAATCTCTTGTTTTGTTGTGGGTTTATTTTGTTGTTCTTCCTCTGTTTGTTTAGGTAGGTAGTGTGTTTCTAGAAGTTCATCCATTTCTTCTAGATTTTCAAATTTGTTAGAATACAAATTTTCATAGTATTCTGTTATGATTCTTTTAATTTCAGTTAGGTCTGCTGTGATATGGTCCAACTCTTTTCTTATTAAGTTATTTGCTTCCTCTCCTGTTTTTCTGTTGTCAGTTTGGCTGGTGGTTTAACAATTTTGTTAGTCATCTTAAAGAACCTTATTTTGGCCTTGTGAACTCTTTCAATTGTTTTTGTATTCTCTAGTTCTTTTAATTCTGCTCTAATTTTTATTTTTTGGCCTCTTCCGGTGCCCGAGGGCTTCTTTTGCTGCTCTCTTTCTATTTGTTCCAATTGTAGCATTAATGTTTTGATTTTGGCTCTTTCTTCTTTTGAATGTGTGCATTTATTGCTATTAATTGTCCTCTGAGCACTGCTCTGCTGTGTCCCAAAGGTTCTGGTGGGATGTGTTTTCAGTCTCATTTGGTTCTATGAATTTCTTTATTCCCTCCTTAATTTCTTCTATAACCCAGTTGTTTTTGAGCAAGTTGTTCAGTTTCCATGTGTCTGATTTCTTTTCCCTGCTCTTTCTGTTATTGATTTCTACTTTTATGGCTTTATGGTCAGAAAAGATGCTTTGTCCTTTTTCTATGTTTTGGATTCTGTTAAGGTTTGTTTTATGACCTAATATGTGGCCTATTCTGGAGAGTGTTCCACGCGCATTGGAAAAGAAAGTATACTTGTCTTCTGTTGGTTGGAGTGTTTCGTATATGTCTATGAGGTCATGTTGGTTAATTGTGGTATTTAGATCTTCTGTGTCTTTGTTGAGCTTCTTTCTGGATGTTCTGTCCTTCACCAAAAGTGGTGTGTTGGAGTCTCCCACTATTATTGTGGAGCTGTCTATGTCTCTTTTCAGTGGTATTAGAGTTTGTTTTATGTATTTAAGGGCCCTGTCATTGAGTGTGTTAATATTTATTATGGTTATTTCCTCATGGTATATTGGCCCTTTAATCATTATATAGTGTCCTTCCTTATCTTTTGTGGTGGATTTAACTTTAAAGTCTATTTTGTCAGAAATTAATATTGCCACTCCTTTTTTTTTGATTGTTGTTTGCTTGATATATTTTTTTTGTCCTTTGAGTTTTCATTTGTTTGTGTCTTTAAATCTAAGATGTGTGTCTTGTAGGCAGCATATAGATGGATGATGTTTTTTAATCGATTCTGCCACTCTCTGTCTCTTTATTGATGTACTTAGTTCATTTACATTCAGCGTAATTATTGATAGGTATAGGATTATTGATAGGTATAAGATTAGTGCTGTCATTTTGATGCCTTTTTTTCTGTGTGTTGTTGGCAGTTTCTTTGTTCCACTTACCTTTCTGTGCTGAGTCATTTTTCTTTATATATTTCCTTTTCCTCTTTTTCATTATTGATTTTGTATTTGCTGAGTATGTTTTTCTTGTTTTTTATTTTGATGTGTAGGATTGTTAGTTTCCTTTGTGATTACCTTAATATTTACCCCTATTTTTCTAAGTTTCAAGCAATCCTTTATTTCTTTATACCACCTGGACTTCTTATCCATATGAAAGATCTGTGACTACATTTTTTAGTCCCTCTTTTTTGTTGTAATGTTGTCATCTTTTACATAATGATGTCTCTGTTTCCCTGCTTTGAGCATTTTAGCTTTTATTTATTTTTGTGATTTCCCTAACTGGATTGATATCTGGTTGCTCTGGCCTGTGTTCCAGTTTTGGTTTGTTATCTGATGTTATTGACTTTCTAACCGGGGGACTGCCTCTAGTATTTCTTGTAATTTTGGTTTGGTTTTTGCAAATTCCCTATAGTTCTGTTTGTCTGGAAATGTCCTAATTTCTCCATTGTATTTGAGAGACAGTTTTGCTGGATATTTAATTGTTGGCTGGCATTTTTTTTCCTTCAAGGCTTTATATATGTCATCCCATTGCCTTCTTGCCTGCATGGTTTCTGCTGAGTAGTCTGAGTTTAGTCTTATTGACTCTCCTTTGTAAGTGACTTTTCATTTATCTTTAGCCGGTCTTAAAATTCTCTCTTTATCTTGGTTTTGGCAAGTTGATTGTAATATATCTTGGTGACTTTCTTGTGGGATCTACCTTGTGTCAGGTTCAGTGAGCATCTTGAATAGATATCTTCTCATCTTTCACGATATCAGGGAAGTTTTCTGCCAACAAATCTTCAACAATTCTCTCTGTATTTTCTGTTATCCCCCCTCTTTCTGGTACTCTAATCACTCGTATGTTATTCCTTTTGATAGAATCTCACATCATTCTTAGGGTTTCTTCATTTTTTTTTAATTCTTTTATCTGCATTTTCCTCAAATATTTTGGTGTCAAGTGATTTATCTTCGGTCTCACTAATTCTGACTTCCATTTCCTCAGTTCTGCTCTTATGACTTTCTATTGTCTAATTCTAAAATTTTATTGTTAATCTTCTGAATTTCTGTTTGCTGTCTCTCTATGGATTCTTGCTGCATATTAAATTTGTCACTATGCTCTTGTATAATCTGTTTAGGTTCCTCTAATGCTTTATCTCTGCATTCCTTGGTTTGTTCTGCATTTTGCCTGATCTCCTTCCTGATCTTTTCAAGAGTTCTGTATATTAATCTTTTGTATTCTTCCTCTGGTAATTCCAGGAAGTTCTCTTCAGCTGGAAGATTTCTTGAGTCTTTGTTTTGGGATTTCATATTGACTGTTGTCTCCGATGCATCAATAAGTTATTGTATTCATTTATTTTATGTTTCCTTACTGTGTCCTAGCTTCTTGTTTTGTTTTGGTTTGTTTTGTTTTGTTAAGTCCAAATAGGCTGCTCAAGAGAGCTAGTTTGATTATTGGTGGCTTTGAAGCTCTAATTTCTTGTCACTAGGTGGTTAGAGCTGTTACTAGGTATGTGAGCCCAGGATTCCATTCACTTTTCTTGTATGGATTCAGCTCGGGTGTCCAGATAGTCAGTCACCAAGTGTGTGGTGCAGGTTCTCACGTATAGTCCTAGACAGGCGGGGTGATTGGTGTAGGCACAGGTATCTGGGTACAGTAGGGGGTCATGCACTGAGCAAGGCAGGGCCTGACAACTGCCCCTGAGTGTCTGTGAGGAAAGCATGTTCCTGTTCCTTAGAGTGCGTAGGTGGGTGGATTTTGCATCCAGACTATGGGCGTCCATTGCTGTTGGCTTTAAGGACTGGAGGCACCACTTATTCTTGGACCCCTCTCACAGGTGGCTAGGTGTCATGGGTTGAGCCACCAGTCCTTAGGCCGCTGATGTGGGTAAGTGAGGACCCTGCTTAATAGTCAGGGCAGTATCAAATGACACGAACTTGCCTCTTCTCCATGCAGCTGAAACAGTTGAAGTTAAGACTTCAGGTATATACCCTGTTGTACTGTGCTAATGAGGGCCTACGCTATCAAAATGGGCCCACATAGGTATACGCAGGGGTGAAAGGCATTCAAAGTCTGTGGACCCCTTATGCCTGTGCATAGGCAAAAGAGCTGTTTCTGCCCTGAGTTCCTAGCTTAGGGGAGCTGGCAGATTATTTTTTCACTGTTTCTTAATTTAGTCCCTCTCCAAGGCCTGGAGAATGTTTCAGGGTGAGTGCAGGGTGCTTCTTCTGGCCTAGGGGATGCAGCCAGCTGGGATCCAGTGTAGAGCTGGAAGGGAGCAGATAAGTGGGTGAGAGGTTTTTCCCAAAGGGGTATTTTTGGATCGTGGTAGGTTAAACACAGGTACTTATCATTTGCCAATTGTGGGCCATTTCCTGCTTGGTCTGGAGGGTTGAGCCGACTCTTCACCATTCAGCTTCCCCAGATGTGGAAAATGCATTAGAAATGCCTCTGCTTGCCTCACCATGCTTGCAGCAGTGGCAGAATCAGGCTGTGGTGTACCGGTTCCCGCTGAGTCAGGTCCGGCAACTCCTCAGTACTTCTGAACCATTTCTCCTTCCCCCAGCTGCTCAGTCCAATTCCTCAACTTTGCCTTCGATGTTCAGGGCTCCTAGCTTGTCATATATAATCGATTCACTTGTTTTTCATGTCTTTGTTGTAAGAGGGACCACAGGAAGTGTCTAACTACTCCACCATCTTGGTCACGCGTCTCCATCTGGTTTTGATGCTTCCTGCATGGTTTAATATTTCACCCTTAGAATCCTTAAGTATTGCAACTTGAGGCTTGAATTTTTTCTTCAGTTCTTTGAGCTTGAGAAATGCCGAGTGTGTTCTTTCCTTTTGGTTTCCTAACTCTGGGTCTTTGCACGTATCATTATAATACTGTACTTCATCTTCTTGAGCTACCCTTTGATATCTGCTGTTTAGTCCTTTTACATCATCACTTCTATTCACTTTAGCTACTCTATTTTCAAGAACAAGTTTCAGAGTCTCTTCAACACCCATATTGATCATTTCTTTCTTTCCTTTTTAATGACCTTGTGATTTCTTCATGTATGATGTCCTTGATGTTATCCCAGAACTCGTCTGGGTCATTAGTGTTCAGTGTGTCAAATCTGTTCTTGAGATGGCCTCTAAATTCAGGTGGAATATACTCAAGGTCATAATTTGGCTTTTGTGGACTCGTTTTGATTTTTTTCAGCTTCAACTTGAACTTGCATATGAACAATTGATGGTCTGTTCTGTAGTCAGCCCCTGGCCTTGTTCTGACTGATGATATTGAACTTCTGCATTGTCTCTTTCCACAGGTGTAGTCAATCTGATTCCTGTGTATTCCATCTGGTGAGGTCCACTTGTATAGTCACAGTTTATATTGTTGAAAAAAGGTATTTCCAATAACTGGATCATTGGTCTTGCAAAATTCTATCATGCAATCGCTAATGTTTCCTTTACCAAAGCCGTATTTTCCAACTATTGGTCCTTCTTCGTTTCCAACTTTTGCATTCCAATCACCAGTCGTTTTGAGAATGTTATATAAATGGATCCATACAGTTTTTGACCTTTTGAGAGTGGTGTATTTCACTTAGCATAATGCTCTCGAGATCCCTCTAATTTAAAAAAAAAAAATTTTTTTTTTATCAGTAGTTTGTTCCTTTCTTTTTTTTTGCAAACTAGTAGTCCATGGCATGAATTTACCACAGGTTGCTTAACCTTCACCTATTGTAAGTAATGATGAGCCGGAGTGGCACAAGCAGTTTACAATTGACTGCTAACTGACTGAAAGGTCATCAGTTCAAACCCACCCAGTGGCTCTGTGGAAACAAAGTCCTGGTGATCTGCTTCTGTAAAGATTACAGACAAGAAAACACTATGGAAGAGTTCTACTCTGTAACACATGGGGTCACCATGAGTCAGGGGCCAACTCCATGGCAACCAAAACCGATTGTAAGACATTTTCGTTGTTTCCAATTTGAGACTATTACAAATAAAACTACTGTGAACACTTGTGTACAGGTTTTTGTGTGGACATAACTTTTCATTTCTCTGAAATAAATGACCAGGAATGCAACAGTGTGGTTAGATTTTTAAGAAACTGATGAACGTATGTGTCATTTTCAATTTCCACCAAGAATGTATGAGATCCTGTTTTTATGTAGCCTCTCCAAAATTTGGTATTACCAGTATTTTTTATTTTAGCTGTTCTAGTAGACATGTGGGAGTCCCTGGGTAGCACAAAATATCAAAGTGCACAGCTTCTAACTGAAAGGATGGGGGTTCAAGTTCAACCAAATAGACCTCAGAAGAAAGACCTGGTGATCTACTTCCAAAAAATCACCCATTGGAAACTCTGTGGAGCACAGTTCTACTTTTACACACATGGTGTCGTCATGAGTTGGGATTATTGACTGGACGGCAACTGGTTTTTTTAGTAGGTTTGTAGTAACATCTCATTGTGGAAAATTTACATTTTATTAATGACTAGTGATGTTGAACATCTTTTCAAATGATTATTTCCTATTTGTGTACCCTTCTGGGTGAAATGTCTCTGTGTCTTTTGCCTATTTTCTAGTTAAATTGCTCTTTTGTGTTGAGGGTTGAGAGTTCCTTATAAGCTAGATAGTAGTCCTTTTTCAGATATGTGGTTTGCAAACAATTTCTCCCATCTATAGCATGTCTTTTCATCCTGTTAACAAGGGTTTTCAAGGAGTTAAATTTTTCAATTTTGATGAAGTCCAAGTTAACAATTTTTCCTTTTATGGATCGTTCTTTTGCCATCAATCTAACAACTCTTTGCCTAGCCCTAGAAGCCAAAGAGTTTCTCCTTTCCTGTCTTCAAAAACTTTTATAGTCTTACATTTAAGTCACTTTGATTTAATTTTGTATAAGTTCTGATACTTAGGTTGACTTTCTTTTGGGGGGGGCTATAAATGACCAATTCCTCCAGCACCATTTGTTGAAAAGGCTATCTTTATTCCATTGTTTTCCTTTTGCACTTTTGTAAAAAAATCACTTGTACATAATTTGTGTGGGGATATTTCTGAGTTCTCTATTATGTTCCATTGATTTATGTTTGCCTTCTCCTTTGCTAAGTCTACACAGCCTTGGCTACTATAGCTATCTAATAAGTCTTGAAATTGGGTAGAATGATTCCTCCCACTTTATTCTTCATTTTCAAAAATTGTTTTAGCTATTCAATTTCATTTGTCTCTATATAAATTTTAGAATAATAATTTCTATATCTATAAAATTATTTCTGGGATTTTGATAGGAATTGCATTAAACCTGTATATTAATTTGGGAGAAAACTGAAAATTTTACTATGTTGAATCTTCTAATCCATGAACATGGTGTTTCTCTGTATAAATTTAAATCTTCTTTTATTTCTTTCATCAGCATTTTGTAGTTTTCAGCATATAAGTCCTGTACATGTTTTGTAAGATTTACTCAGAAGTATTTTTTTTCAGCAATTGTAAATGGTATTGTATTATTAATTTTGGTGTCAAAGTGTTCATTGTAGTATATAGAGACACAATTGACCTTTTGTGTGTTGATCTGATATCTATCCTGTGACCTTGCTGAACTCACTTATTAATTCTAGGAATTGTTTTGTAGATTCTTTGTGACTTTTCATGCAGACAATCATGTCATCTGCCAACAGGGACAGTTTTATTTCTTCCTTTTCAATCAGTATCCTTTTTATTTCCTTTGCCTGCCTTATGTTATTGGCCAGGACTTCCAGCACTATGTCGAATAAGAGTGGTAACAGCATGCATCCCTGTCTTGTTCTCAGCCTTAGAGGATGTGATGGTTAATTTTTTGTGTCAACTTGGCTAGGCTATGGTGCCCAGTTATTTGGTCAAGTACTAGTCACCACATTGCTGTGAAGGTATTTTGTTGATGTGATTAACATTTACACTCAATTCACTCTAAGTAAAGGAAATCATCCTTGGTAATGTGTGTGGGTCTTATCCAATCAGTTGAAGGCCTTACGAGCAAAAACTGAGATTTCCTGGGCAGAAGAAGAAATCCTCCCTCAAGGCTGTAACATAGATATCCTGCCAGAGTTTTCAGCCTGCTGCCTGATCCAGATATTTTGGACTTGCCAGCCTCCACAATTGCATGAAACAATTCCTTCAAACAAATCTCTCTCAATCAATCTCTCCGTCTGTCTGTGTCTGTCTGCCTTCCTGCCTGCCCATCTGTCTGTCTGTCTATCTACCTAATCTCTTATTGGTTCTGTTTCTCTGTAAAACCCTAATACAGGAGGAAAAAGCATTCAGTTTTTTGCCTTAAAGAATAAGGTTAGCTGTAGCTATTTTAAAATAAGAACTAAGTTTGAAATTACTTGACCCCAACAGAAAAAAATGAAACTAACATACAAACCAAAAGAATTTCTAAATTTTATTCAGATGAAGTGTTTCTTTTCCACAGGAGATATTGGTTTCCTAAAGATCCCTCTAAGGTTAAGAAATACTATTATTAAAGCCATAAAGTGGTTGGAGTTTTTTTTTTTAAACCTTTATGCTTCCATTTAAATAGTATAAAGTGTCTCTTTGCTATGAATCCATGCCATGCCAACCAATAATGAAGAATGAAGAAAAAGGAAAATTCAGTAACACTTATCCTGTCATTATTTAAAATTTTTATATTTTGTTCACCACTAATTTTTTATTTTGATTTTTTAAAAAAGATTTCATTAAGATATTATTAATCTGAATTACTAAGTTTTTTGATTGTTGTTGTTAGTTGCCATCAAGTCTATTCCAACTCATGGTGATTCCATGTGTGCAGAGTAGAACTGCTCCGTAGGGCTTTCAAGGCCGTGACCTTTTGGAAACAGACAGCCAGGCCTATCTTCCAAGGCACCTCTGGGTGGGTTTGAACCACAACCTTTCATTTAGTAGTCTAGAAGTGCCTCATTCACGTCAACCAGTCCTGGCCTATGGATGATGAGGTGATTATTACCCTCATCTTTCTTTTATCTCTCAGTGTTCATATTTACGTTCTGATCTCCAACCATACTTCCCCCAGTCATTTGGTCTTAGTGTTATATTTGAATAAATTCATTCATTACCTCCAATCAATTCAACATCACACTCTATTCCTGAATTTTTAATTTTATTTTTCTCTTGATTGGCTTTTGTTGATGTCACTTTTCCAAAAGAGCTTGAGGGTACTATATTTACTGAGTACTTTTATATTTGATAACGTCTGTCTTTTGGCTTTATACTTGAATGGTACATTGAGTCACAATTTCTTTTAGATCTTTGTGGCCACTGCTCCATTGTCTTCAGGCGTTCAGCTTTGCTTTGAAAAAGTCTAAGCTAGCCTGACATTTTGTTCCTTATAAGAGATTTACATTGTTAAGAAAAATTATCCAAAATTTGGAAATAAAGCAAGATGACTGTAGGTCCTTTCAATGCCATCCTAGGGCATTTTTTTCAAAAGACCTGCCTTGGGATTGATTCCCTAAGAAAATGTACCTTTGTTTGATTTTACAGTTTGCTATTTGATTAGAACCCAGACATTGTCAAGTTTCATTTTAACCTATAGATTCCTGTCCAGGAGAAAAGATAACCTCAACGTTCCTGTAGGACATTAACCACTTTTGTATATAGCCTTGAAATCTTATTCTAACTTTTTTAAAAACAAATTTCTAGAAATACCTAGTTTCTCAAAATGGTCTTTGAACCAGCTTTGCCATCTTTTTGGTTACCTCATTAATTAACGAGTTGAATAAAATTTTTGACACATGTCCATCCTGTTTTTGTATGACTCATGTTTTTAAGTGTTTAAAATTATGCTTGACAAAATTTTCTATCCCTAGATACCTGAAGAATTTTTTTTCTTAATACTTGAATCTTGGTAATTTAACCAAAATGTGTTTCAGTGTTAATTGGTTGGTGTCTTAGTTTCGCCATGCTAGCATAACAAAAATACCATACGTGTGTGACTTTAAGGAATGTAAATTTACTTTCTCACAGTTCTGAAGGCTAAAAGTCCAAATCGGGGTCTTGGCTATGGCAATTCCTTCTGTGGGCCTCTCTCCTAGGTCCTGGTAACTGCCAGCAATCCTTGGTGTTCCTTTGCTTGTAGAGGGATCTTCACATGGCATCTGACTTCCCCTGTGTGTGTCTGTGTCTATTCTGCTCTTCCACAACCGTCTATCAGTTTGCGATACTGTGGTAGCTTATATGTTGCTGTGACGCTGGAAGCTATGCCACCGATATTTCAAACACCAACAGGGACACCCATGGACAGGCTTCATTAGAGCTTCCAGACTAAGACAGACTAGGAAGGAAGGCCTGGTGATTTACTTCTGAAAATTAGCCAGTGAAAACCTTACGAGTCACAACAGAATATTGTCTGATATAGAAACGTCAACAGGAAAGACCAATCAGTAGAAAAGGACATCATGTTTGGTAAAGTAGAGGGTCAACAAAATGAAGGAAATGCTCAATGAGATGGATTGACACAATAACCATGACAATAGACTCAAATATAAAGATGGTACCGGACCCAGCAACATTTCCGTTCTGTTGTACGTAAGGTCTCCATGAGCTGGAGTCAACTCGATGGCAACTAACAAAAACAAATAAGGTAGCGATGCCAGAACTGCCTTGGCAGAGTATTGAGTAAGGGGTCAAAAGGCTCAGAAAGGAGGGCATGTTAGAATGGACTTACTACATAAGGCCAGAGAATTCCCAACAGAACTACGTGCTACAGATTCCAGAGGACATTCCCTTTATTAAAGCGACAAGAAATCAGTAGAGAAAAAAACAACAAAATCAGCTGCCGTCGAGTCAATTCAGACTCATAGCAACTGTATAGGTCAGATAAGGAACGGCTCATAAATTAGAACTGCCGACCTTTTCGATAGCAGCCAAGCTCTTAACCACTGTGTTACCAGGGCTCCACTGGTGAAAGAGGTACTGATATCACTGTAAAGCTAATTGCAGCTGTCCTCAGTAGATCAGGGCTGATGGGAGGCGAGGCTTCCTAGAGGAGCTCCCTAAGATTACTAGGGATGATAGAACTCCAGAAAAGGAAGCCAGGGGGCAGCACTCTCAGAGGTAACGTGGACATAAAATTGCCATGCCTGGCAGCAAGACTAGAATGGCGACCAAGAACAGATCATCGCCCTTCTGCTGCTCTACAGTTGTTGATTTGGCCAATACATGTTATTTTCAATCTCCATCAAGAAGGAGAACCAAAAACAATTCATATAAGCCTGAGAGAGACAGCATTATAGATCTACTATTTTGTCCCAAGGCTATATTAACTCACCAGCTCTTTGTCGCAATATTGTCTGAAGGAACTTTGATGATTTCTACATTTCCCAGAACTTTACACTGCTTCACTGCACTGCTAATCAGACCTGGTGAACAGGTAGTAGCAAGTACTCTGGATGCCCTGGTAAAACATACATGTGCCAGAGAGTGGGAGATAAATCTTATGAAAATTCATAGGCCTGCCGTTTTAGTGGTGTTTTTAGGGATCCAGTGGTCTGGGACATTCTGGATTATCCCTTCCAAGATGTGATCCTGAAGGATGTGTGTCAACTTGGCAGGGCCATGATTCTCAATGGTTTGGCAGTTATGTTGTAGTTTGACAATCGTATAATAATGTGATCACTTCCATGATGGGATCTGCTGTGAGAAGCCAATTAGTTGAAGGGGAGTTTCCTTGGGTGTGTGGCCTGCGTTCAATACAGGTGAACTTTCTGACAAAGCTCGTGGGCTTTTGCTTGCTCTGGATCCTGCAGCTGGCTCCTGTTTGTCTGGCCTCTGGTTCTTGGGACTTGAGCTAACAGCTAACCTGGGGTCTTGCCTGCCAATCTTGGAATTCATCCATCTTCACAGCCTGTGAACCAGAGCCCTTGCTGTCTGACTTGCTGATCTTGGGTTCACCAGCTCCTGTGGCTATGTGAATCAGGAGAAGCCTCCAGCCTGACCCATCAACTTGGAACATTCCAGCCTCTACAACCCTGTGAGCTATTTCTTTGATACATACATACATACATACATACATGTATATATATTTACATTCTTTACTGGCTTTGCTTCTCTGGAGAACCTAGCCTAAGACACTAGGTAAAGAACAAGTTGTTTCCTCTTGTACCTCTTACCACTAAGGGTTACAGAACATGGTAGACCTCTTTGGATTTTGGAGGCAACCTATATCATTTTTTGGGTAACTTGAAAGGCTACAAGTTTTGAGTATGTGCTAGAGCTATCCACGGTGAATAAGGACACTGTATGGAGCTTCTGTCAGGTTCCAATACAAGAGTCATAACACAGACCCTATTTGGAGAAAGGCCATGCCATCAGAAGCAGAAAACTCCTCACCATTTTACAAGCAGTTCCTGGCATGTCCATAGAATAGAGTAGAGATTGAGCATGGGACAAGTGACTATGCAGTTGAATCAGCCTTTCATAAGTTGGTGTTATGGATTGAATTGTGTCCCTTCAAAATATGTGTTGAAATCCTAACCCCTGTACCTGTAAATAGGGCTCTGTTCAGAAATACGGGTTTTCTTTTGTTATGTGAATAAGGCCTTACTAGAGTAGAGTGGGTTCTAAACCTAATCACTTCTGAGTTATAAAAAAGCAGAATAGACACAGAGACACACACAGGAAGAAGACAAATGCCATATGAGCTGGTCTACAAGCCAAGGAAGAAAAGAATTCCCAAGGCTACCACAAGGAAGACAGAGATACGGCGAAGACCCTGATTTGGACTTTTAGCCTCCAGAACTGCGAGAAAGCAAATTTATGTTCTTTAAAGTCACCCACTTGTATTTGTGTTACAACAGCACTAGGTAACTAAGACAGTTGAGTATTGTCAGAACCACCAGGACATAAGTTCAGGTGGATGCAACAGCACGCTATCATATGATGAACCCAAGCAGTCCAGAGGGTACAAGTAAATCTCTCAAATCAGTGGCCTGAGCTCGTATGTTACTTACCTCCATTATATTGCCTATCCTTTGTCTCACATCTAGTGGCCTCACAGAATTCCCCAAGATTATATGATAGTGATGGATAAAACTTGAACCAGCTTCACAGATGGGTCAGTTTGCTATGCTGGTGTGAGACAAAAATGTACTACTACCACATTAGAGCCCAACTCAGGGCTGGCCCTGAAAGACAGGAAATCCTCCCAGTTGGGTAGAGCTTCAAGAAGTACACTGGTTTATCAATTTTGTGTGGAGGGGGAACTGATCCAGGGGAAGGACATACGTGGACTCCTTAGCACTGGTGAGTGGCTTGTCACGATGGCCAGGAGCCTTCAAGAAGCAAGAAGGGAAGAACAGAGAGAAAGGGGTCTGGGAAACCCGTGGAAGTGGGCACAAAGTATGCAGATTTTTGTATCTCGCTTCAGTGCCCACCTAAAAGCATCTACTGCAGAGAAGGCACTGGTCAACTGGGCAGACAGAATGACTAATCCAGTGGATGGCAGTCAGCCTCTGTCCTTAGCCACCCAAAGGGGCCTATGAATGGAGTAGCCATAGGGTTATAAGCCCAATAGCATGGGCTCATTTTTTTTTAATTTTTATTATGCTTTAAGTGAAAGTTTACAAATCAAGTCAGTCTCTCACACAAAAACACATATATACCTTGCCAAATACCCCCAATTATATACTCCCAATTGCTCTCTCCCCTGGTGAAACAGCCTGCAGCTTGGACTTCTTCCTTCAGTACCATCAGTTCCTGATCATATGCCACCTCTTGAAATGGTTGAATTTCGACTAATTCTTTTTGGTACAATGACTCCGTGTATTCCTTCCATCTTCTTTTGATGCTTGCTGTGTTGTTTAATATTTTCCCCACGGAATCCTTCACTATTGCAACTCGAAGCTTGAATTTTTATTTCAGTTCTTTCAGCTTGAGAAACACTGAGCATGTTCTTCCCTTTTGGTTTTTGCATCTCCAGCTCTTTGCACATGTCATTATAATACTTTGTCTTCTCGAGAGGCCCTTTGAAATCTTCTGTTCAGTTCTTTTACTTCATCAGTTCTTCCTTTTGCTTTAGCTGCTCGATGTTCAAGAGCAAGTTTCAGAGCCTCCTCTGACATCCATCTTGGTATTTTCTTTCTTTCCTGTCTTTTAAATGACCTCTTGCTTTCTTCATGGATGATGTCCTTGATGTCATTCCACAACTTATCTGGTCTTCCCGTCACTAGTGTTCAATGCATCAAATCTATTCTTCAGATGGTCTCTAAATTCAGGTGGGATCTACTCAAGGTCGTATTATGGCTCTTGTGGACTTGCTCTGATTTTCTTCAGTTTCAGCTTGAACTTGCATATGAGCAATTGATGGTCTGTTCGACAGTCAGCCCCTGGCCTTTTTCTGACTGATGATATTGAGCTTGTCCACTGTCTCTTTCCACAGATGTAGTCAATTGGATTTCTGTGAGTTCCATCTGGTGAGGTCCATGTGTATAGTCGCCGTTTATGTTGGTGAAAGAAGGTATTTGCAATGAAGAAGTCTTTGGTCTTGCAAAACTCTGTCATTCCATCTCTGGCATTGTTTCTATCACCAAGACCATATTTTCCAACTACCAATCCTTCTTTGTTTCCAACTTTTGCATTCCAATCACCAGTAATTATCAATGCATCTTGATTGCATGTTCGATCAATTTCAGAGTGTAGCAGCTGATAAAAATCTTCTATTTCTTCATCTTTGGCCCTAGTGGTTAGTGCGAAAATTTGAGTAATAGTCGTGTTAACTGGTCTTCCTTGTAGGCGTATGGATATTATCCTATCACTGACAGCGTTGTACTTCAGGATAGATCTTGAAACGTTCTTTTTGACGATGAATGCAACACCATTCCTCTTCGAATTGTCATTCCCAGCATAGTAGGCTATATGATTGTCTGATTCAGAATGGCCAATACCAGTCCATTTCAGCTCACTAAACGCCTAGGATATTGATGTTTATGCATTCCATTTCATTTTTGTCAATTTCCAATTTTCCTAGATTCATACTTCATACATTCCAGGTTCCGATTATTAATGGATGTTTGCAGCTGTTTCCTCTCATTTTGAGTCGTGCCACATCAGCAGATAAAGGTCCCGAAGGCTTTACTCCATCCACTCCATTAAGGTCGACTCCACTTTGAGGAGGCAGCTCTTCCCCAGTCATGTTTTGAGTGCCTTCCAACCTGGGGGGGCTCATCTTCCAGTACTATATCAGAAAATGTTCCCGCTGCTATTCATAAGGTTTTCACTGGCTAATGCTTTTCAGAAGTAGACTTCCGGGTCCTTCTTCCTGGTCCGTCTTAGTCTGGGAGCTCAGCTGAATCCTATCCTCCATGGGTGACCCTGCTGGTATCTGAAAACCGGTGGCATAGCTTCCAGGATCATAGCAACATGCAAACCCCCATAGTTTGACAAACTGACAGACACGTTGGGGCCTTCAGTTGTATCCAATGTCTAAAACTCAAAATCAGACTTTGTCTGGCATTCAAGCACTGTCAAATCTGGTCAAAGCCATCTTTCCACAATATCTTCCCCCCATTCCTTTCATACAGACTCAGTGTTTCCTACACATGCGCCCCTTACCCATTAGTCACCTTTGTACTTTATTCAAGCTATTTCTTCTGCCTTAAATACCCTTTTCTCTACTCACCCCCATTCCCATCTCTGCTTGCTAAACCCTGGCCATTCTGCAATGCCCTGCTCAAAACCTGCTTCTTCCTTTAAGCCTTCTTCAATTTCCTGTTGGAAATACTCTCTTGCTCTTCCAAAATCTCTTTAAAGCACTTACCGTGCTCCTGCTTACATAGCATTGTTAAATGTAGAAAGGCCCCAGCTCCCCTAATCCACTCTAGGCCTCTATCTAGGCCAAGAACATGGTCTTCTGTTTTATACCAATCATAGTACTTGACACAGTAGTGTAGTAGAGGTTGATGCTCACTCAATAAACATTAATTCATTAATTATTTCCCTGAGATACCTACCGTGAAAATATAGCAAAATTTCTTCCCTCCCACCACTACAGTCGTGAATGTCATTAAGCCTAGTAGAAAACTGACTGGATTCAAGATACCAGACAGGGGACTCTCTGCAACTCTGCAGAAAATCCTCATTACCAAAGGAATACTCCCAGAATGGACATGGGTGTGGGGCTCCCAAGGATCTTTGTTTCCTCCCCCCCATTTGCTTGCTAACATTTGTTCAGGCCTTGAGAAGAGCAAGGGTGGCCTCGCTCATTTGGTTTCCACACACTGGGGAGAAACCTTGAGAGTCAACCACCTAGTCAGAGTGACTTCACTCCTTTGGGCTTGAGCTGCAACTGAAGCCAGGAGCTCACGACACCAGAGCCTTCTAGACCCAGTTATCATTCTTCTTGCAGATGAATTTCCTGATTGGTTTATTTATTTTTTTTTGTTTTCCTTTGACAGGGGGGTAGGTAGGCAGAAGAAGGATTTGCTATGAAGGGAAATCAGGACAGGAAAATGTCAATGAACATCACAGACAGATAAAGAGGCTGGCAAAGGCCATCAACATTGGACTCAAAATGGTATCTCCAAAAAAAAAATCCAGTTGTCTTCAAGTCAATTCTGACACATACTGACCCCATGTGTGTCAGAATAGAAATGTGCTGTATAGGGATTTCAATAGCTGGTTTTTCAGAAGTAGATTGCCAGACCTTTCTTCAGAGGTGCCTCTGAGTGAACTTGAACCTCCAGCATTTTGGTTAGTAGCTGAGCACGTTAACTGTTTGCAGCACCCAGAGACTCATAAAATGGTCTCAGCTACATTGAAATACTAACAATAATAGCTGACACTTACATGGAGCTTACTCTGAGTCAGTTCTTTTCAAAATACTTCATGGATATTAACCCAATTTACTCCCCAAAACAGTCATAAGAGATAGGTTTACTTACTCTCCCCATAATAATACAGATGAGAAAACTGAGACACAGAGAGCTAAGTAACTTGCCTGAGACCACGCAGTGAGTAAGTGGCAGAGTCAGGCTTCAAACCCTGGGAGTTTGCACCAGAGCACATACTTTTAATCACCGTACCATGTTGAATCTCAGGAAGACAAGGAACTCCCTGCAGTTAGACCAAGAAGAGACCAGGTCACCACGGTGGAAGAACGCTCCTCTAAGTCAGAAATACAGAGACTATGATGCCAGAGGCTATAAACCAGTGAGGCTGGTAGTTGGACTAGATATTTTCAGTGTCATGAGTAAACATCGTTAATATGTAAATATTTCCCTATAAACACTTTATTTACTGATTGTATTAATGTAATAAGGAGAAAACAGAGGGCACTTCCAGATAGCTTTTTTTTTAACAGTGGAAAGTATCTTATACTTTTTATTTTTGAAGAAACTCATTTTGAGTGAAGCATTTAGTTAACTTTCCCTTTTCAAGAGTCTAATTGTCCTATAATCTAGAAATGGGTACATTAGGTTGACTTAAGAGCTTCAGAACTGGTCAGGAGGCACAAAATTGCTTTGAGGTAAAGCTTCAAAGTTGTTGGGAACTCCTGGTAGGAAAACATAAGACCGAGTGCTGCAACCCAGGCAACTGAATTCGTGCTGGAAAGTACAACAGCCCATTTTTTAGACACAGTAGACTTTTTTTTTTTTTAACATCTCACTAATGCTTTTAAAAAACACCATGGATTTTGACATCTATGAAATCAAGGCAGGTATTTATGAGTAGCACCTTTAAAACATTATTATAGCTTTTTTTCCATATAAAAATAATAGAACTCCATCATATATTTGGAAAAGAGAGAAGGAAAAAACAGGGTAACAGCAATGTTATTATATAAACGAAGACAACATTAAAACAATAAAGAGGAACTAAGAAATGTAATCATAGATCTTCCATATGGAGAGGAAGATACGGCAATACAAAGAAATAAAAGTTAGGTTTAAATACAGAAAGATGGGGTAAATAATGAGGTAACCACAAAGGAGACAAACTATCCTATATTTATCAAAATAAAATACAATAAAAAATAGAGATTCAGCAGAAACAAAATCAACAACAATGAATATGAGGAAAGGATAATAGATAAAGATAATCTACTCAGCACATAAATTTAAGTAGGAAAAAGAAACTGTCAACAACACACAAAAAAAGACATCAAACTGATAGCACTAAATTCATACCTATCCATAATTACGCTGAATGTAAATGGACTAAATGCACCAATAAAGAGACAGAGAGTGACAGAATGGATTAAAATACAAGATCCATCTATATGCTGCCTACAGGAGACTTAGACACACAAACAAACTAAAACTCAAAGGATGGAAAAAAATTATCAAGCAAACAACAATCTAAAAAGAGCAGGAGTGGCAACATTAATTTCTGACAAAATAGACTTTAAAATTAAATCCGTCATAAAGGATAAGGAAGGACACTATATAATGATTAAAGGGACAATATGCCAAGAAGATATAACCATATTAAATATTTGTGCACCCAAAGACAGGTCTGAAAGATACATAAAACAAATTCTATCAGCACTGAAAAGTGAGATAGACAGCTCCACAATAATAGTAGGAGACTTCAACAAACCACTTTTGGCGAGGGACAGGACATCCAGAAAGAAGCTCAATAAAGACATGGAAGATCTAAATGCCACAATCAACCAACTTGACCACATAGACATATACAGAACACTCCACCCAACAGCAACCAAGTATACTTTCTTTTCTAGTGCACATGGAACATTCTCTAGAATAGACCACATATTAGGTCATAAGGCAAGCCTTAGCAGAATCCAAAACATTGAAATATTACAAAGTATCTTCTCTGACCATAAGGCCATAAAAGTGGAAATCAATAACAGAAAAAGCAGGGAAAAGAAATCAAACACTTGGAAACTGAAAAATACCCTGCTCAAAAAAGACTGCATTATAGAAGACATTTAGGATGAAATGAAGAAATTCATAGAATCCAATGAGAATGAAAACACTTCCTATCAGAACCTTTGGGACACAGCAAAAGCAGTGCTCAGAGGTCAATTTATATCAATAAATGCACACATCCAAAAAGAAGAAAGGGCCAAAATCAAAGAATTATCCCTACAACTTGAACAAATAGAAAGAGAGCAACAAAAGAAACCCACAGGCACCAGAAGAAAACAGATAATAAAAATTAGAGCTGAATTAAATGAAATAGAAAGCAGAAAGACAATTGAAAGAATTAACAAGACTAAAAGCTGTTTCTTTGAAAAAATCAACAACTTTGATAAACCATTGGCCAAACTGACAAAAGAAAAACAGGAGAGGAAACAAATAACCCAAATAAGAAATGAGATGGGCGATATTACAACAGACCCAACTGAAATTAAAAGAATCATTACCAGATTAATATGAAAAATTGTACTCTAACAAATTTGAAAACCTTGAAGAAATGGATGAATTTCTAGAAACGCACTACCTACCTAAACTAACACAAGCAGAGGTAGCAAAACTAAATAGACCCATAACAAAAGAAGAGATTAAAAGGGTAATAAAAAAAACTCCCAACAACAACAAAAAAAGCCCTGGCCTGGACGGCTTCATTGCAGGGTTCTACCAAACTTTCAGAGAAGAGTTAATGCCAATACTACTAAAGGTATTTCAGAACATAGAAAAGGATGGAATACTACCAAACTCACTCTATGAAGCCACCATATCCCTGATACCAAAATCAGGTAGAGACACCACAAAAAAAGAAAATTTCAGACCTATATCCCTCATAAACTTAGATGAAAAAATCCTCAACAAAATTCTAGCCAATAGAATTCAAGAACATATCAAAAAAAAAAAAAGTCACCAGGACCAAGTGGGATTCAGACCAAGTATGCAGGGATGGTTCAACATTAGAGAAACAATGTTATCCATTACATAAATAAAACAAAAGACAAGAATCACATGATTTTATCAGTTGATGCAAAAAAGGCATTTGACAAAGTTCAACACCCATTCATGATAAAAAATCTCAGCAAAATAGGAATAGAAGGAAAATTCCTCAACAGAATAAAGGGCATTTATACAAAGCCAACAGTGAACATCACCCTAAATGGAGAGAGCCTGAAAGCATTCCCCTTGAAACTGGGAACCAGACAAAGATGCCCTTTATCACCGCTCTTATTCAACACTGTGCTGGAGGTCCTAGCGAGAGAAATTAGGCTAGATAAAGAAATAAAGGGCATCCAGATTGGCAACGAAGAAGTAAAATTATCTCTATTTGCAGATGACATGATCTTATACACAGAAAACCCCAAGGAATCCTCCAGGAAACTACTGAAATAGAAGAGTTCAGCAGAGTATTGGGATACAAGGTAAACATACAAAAATCAGTTGGATTCCTCTAAACAGACAAAAAGAACATGGAAGAGGAAATCACCTAATCAACACCATTTACAATAGCTCCCAAGAAGATAAAATACTTGGAATAAATCTTACCAGAGATGTAAAAGAATTATACAAAGAAAACTATAATACAATTCTGCAAGAAAGCAAAAGAGAGCTACAGAAGTGGAAAAACATACCTTGCTCATGGATAGGAAGACTTAACATTATAAAAATGGCTATTCTACCAAAAGCGCTCTATACATTTAATGCAATTCCAATCCAAATTCCTTAATGAGATGGAGAAACGAATTGCCAACTTCGTATGGAAGGGAAAGAGGCCCCAGATAAGTAAAGTATTGCTGAAAAAGAAGAACAAAGAGGGAGGCCTTCCTCTACCTGATTTTAGAACCTATTATACTGCCACAGTAGTCAAAACAGCCTGATACTGGTACAACAACAGATACATGCACCAGTGGAACAGAATTGAGAATCCAGACATAAATCCATCCGCATATGAGCAGTTGATATTTGACAAAGGCCCCAAAACAGTTAAATGGGGAAAAGACAGTCTTTTTAACAAATGGTGCTGGCATAACTGGATATCCATCTGCAAAAAAATGAAACAAGACCCATACCTCACTCCATGCACAAAAGCGAGCTCAAAATGGATCAAAGACCTAAACATAAAGACTGAAACGATAAAGATCATGGAAGAAAAAATACGGACAATGTTAGGAGCCCTTATACATGGCATAAACAGTACACAAAACATTACTAACGATGCAGAAGAAAAACTAGATAACTGGGAGCTCCTAAAAATCAAACAATTATGCTCATCCAAAGACTTCACCAAAAGAGTAAAAAGGTTACCTATAGACTAGGAAAAAGTTTTTAGCTACGACATTTCTTCTGATCAGTGCCTGATCTCTAAAATCTACATGATACTGCAAAAACTCAGCAGCAAAAAGACAAATAACCCAATTAAAAAGTGGGCAAAATATATGAACAGACACTTCACTAAAGAAGGCATTCAGGTAGCTAACAGATACATGAGGAAGTGCTCACGATCGTTAGCCATTAGAGAAATGCAAATCAAAACTACATTGAGATTTCATCTCACTCCAACAAGGCTGGCATTAATCCAGAAAACACAAAACAATAAATGTTGGAAAGGCTGTGGAGAGACTGGAACACTTATACTTTGCTAGTGGGAATGTAAAATGGTACAACCGCTTTGGAAATCAATTTGGCGCTTCCTTAAAAAGCTAGAAATAGAACTACCATACAATCCAGCAATCCTGCTCCTTGGAATATATCCTAGAGAAATAAGAGCCTTTACAGCAACATTGCAGCACTGTTCACAATAGCAAAAAGATGGAAGCAACCAAGGTGCCCATCAATGGATGAATGGATAAATAAATTATGGTATATTCATACAATGGAATCCTATGTATCGATAAAGAACAGTGAGGAATCTGTGAAACATTTCGTAACGTGGAGGAATCTGGAAGGCATTATGCTGAGTGAAATTAATCAGTTGCAAAAGGACAAATATTGTATAAGACCGTTCTTACAGGAACTCAAGAAATAGTTTAAACAGAGAAGAAAATATTTTTTGATGGTGACGACGGGGGGAGGGATGGTGGGTAGGAAAGGGGTATTCACTAATTAGGTAGTAGATAAGATCTACTTTAGGTGACCTGAAAGACAACACACAATACAGGGGAGGTCAGCACAACTGGACTAAACAAAAAGCAAAGAAGTTTCTGGAATAAACTGAATGCTTCTGAAGGCCAGCATAGCACGGGCAGGGGTTTGGGGACCATGGTTTCAAGGGACATCTAAGTCAATTGACATAATAAAATCTATTAAGAAAACATTCTACATCCCACCTTGGAGAGAGGCATCTGGGGTCTTAAACACTATCAAGCGGCCATCTAAGATGCATCAATTGGTCTCAACCCCCCCGGATCAAAGGAGAATGAAGAACACCAAGGACACAAGGTAATTATTAGCCCAAGACACAGAAAGGGCCACGGAAACCAGCAACTACATCATCCTGAGACCAGAAGAGCTGGATGATGCCCAGCTACAACCGATGACTGCCCTGACAGGGACAACAGAGAACCCCTGAGGGAGCTGGAGAGCAGTGGGATGCAGACCCCAAATTCTCGTAAAAAGACCAGACTTCATGGTTATGTCATCTGCAAATAAAGATACTTTTACTTCTTCCTTACCAATCTGGATGTGCTTTATTTCTTTATCTAGCCTAATTGCTCTGGCTAGGTTTTGCAGCACAATGTTGTATATTTTGCTGAGAGTTTTTATTATGAATGGTTGTCAGACTTTGTTAAATGCCTTTTCTGCATCAATTGATAAGATCATGTGGTTCTTGTCTTTTATTTATGTGATGGATTACACTGATTGTTTTTCTAATGTTGAACCGTCCCTGCATGCCTGGTATGAATCCCACTTGGTCATGGTGAATTATTTTTTGGATATGTCATTGAGTTCTATTGGCTACAATTTTGTTGAGGATTTTTGCACGTAAGTTCATGAGGGATATAGGTCTGTAATTTTCTTTTTTTGTAGTGTCTTTACCTGGTTTTGGTATCAGGGATATGCTGGCTTCATACAATGAGTTTGGGAGTATTCCATCCTTTTCTATGCGCTGCAATACCTTTAGCAGAAGTGGTGTTAACTCTTCTCTGAAAGTTTGGTAGAACTCTCTAGTGAAGACATCAGGGCCAGGGCTTTTTTTGTTGTTGTTGGTAGTTTTAAAATTACCTTTTCAATCTCTTCTTTTGTTATTGGTTTATTTAGTTGTTCTACCTCTGTTTGTATTAGTTTAGGTGGGCAGTGTGTTTCTAGAAATTCATCCATTTATTCTAGGTTTTCAAATTTGTTAGCATACAATTTTTCTTAGTAATCTGCTATGTTTCTTTTCATTTCAGTTAGGTCTGCTGTGATATCACCCATCTTATTTCTTATTGAGGTTATGTGCTTCCTGTCCTGTTTTTCTTTTGTCAGTTTGGCCAATGGTTTATCAATTTTGTTGATTTTTTTCAAAGAACCAGCTTTTGGTCTTAACTCTTTCAATTGCTTTTCTATTCTCTATTTCATTTAATTCTGCTCTAATTTTTATTATTTGCTTTCTTCAGGTACCTGAGGGTTTCTTTTGTTCCTCTCTTTCTATTTGTTCCAGTCAGAGGGATAATTCTTCGATTTTGGCCCTTTCTTCTTTTTGGATGTGTGCATTTATTGCTATAAATTGACTTCTGAGCACTGATTTAGCTGTGTCCCAAAGGTTCTGATAGGAAGTGTTTTCATTCTCATTGGATTCTATGTATTTCTTTATTTCATCCTTAATTTCTTCTATAACCCAGTGGTGGATTTAACTTTAAAGTGTATTTTGTCAGAAGTTAATAGTGCCACTCCTGCTCTGTTTTGATTGTTGTTTCCTTGACATAATTTTTTCCATTGTTAGGGTTTTAGTTTGCTTGTGCCTTTAAGTCTAAGGTGTATCTCTAGGAGGCAGCATATGGATGGATCTTGTTTTTTTAATCTGTCCTGCCACTCACTGTTTATTCATGCATTTAGTCCATTTACATTCAGCATAATTAAGGATAGGCATGATTTTAGTGCTGTCATTTTGATGTCTTTTTTTCGTGTGTTGGTGCCAGTTTCTTTTTTTCTACTTAATTTTTTGTGCTGAGTAGTTTAATCTTTTTTTTTTTAGTTTATCTTTATATACTGTGTTTTCCTCTTATTCGTTGTTAGTTTTGCTTTTGCTGAGTCTTTATGTTTTTCTTGTATTTTATTTTGATGTGTAGGATTGTTAGTCTCCTTTGTGGTTACCTTAATATTTACCCCTATTTTTCTAAGTTTAAACCAAACTTTTATTTCTTTATATGGCCTTGAATTCCTCTCCATATGAAAGATCTATGACTTTGTTTTTATACCCTCTTTATTGTTTCAATGTTGTCATCTTTCACATAATGACATTGCTGTTTCCCTGTTTTGAGCATTTTTTAAATTTTGATTTATTTTTTGTTTTCCCTCTCTGGGTTGATATCTGATTGCTCTGTCCTATGTTCTAGTCTTGGGTTGATAGCTGATGTTATTGATTTTCTCGCCAGAGAACTTCCTTTAGTGTTTCTTGTAGTTTTGGTCTGGTTTTTACAAATTCCCTCAACTTCTGTTTACCTGGAAATATCCTGATTTTGCCCTCATATTTGAGAGTCAGTTTTGCTGGATATATGATTTGTGGCTGGCAATTTTTTTCCTTCAATGCTTTATATAACTCATCCCATTGCCTTCTTGCCTGCATGATTGCTGCCAAGTATGTAGAGCTTATTCTTATTGACTCTCCTTTATAGATGACTTTTCGTTTATCCCTAACCACTCTTAAAATTCTCTTTTTATCTTTGGTTTAGGTAAGTTTGATTATAATATGCTGTGGTGACTTTCTTTTGGGATCTATGCTGTGTGGAGTTCGATGAGAATCTTGGATAGATATCTTCTAGTCTTTCATGATATCAGGAAATTTTCTGCCAGCAAATCTTCAACAATTATCTCCGTATTTTCTATTATCCCTCTCTGTTCTGGTACTCCAACCACTCATAGGTTATTCCTATTGATAGAGTCCTACATAGTTCTTAGGGTTTCTACATTTTTAAAAATTCTTTTATCTGATTTTTCCTCAGATAAATTGGTGTCAAGTGCTTTATCTTCAATCTCACTAATTCTCACTTCCATTGCCTCAATTCTCCTATGACTTTCTATTGGGTTGTCTAATCCTGAATTTTGTTAGTCTTTTGGATTTCTATTTGCTCTCTCCCTATGGATTCTTGTAGCCTGTTAAATTTGTCATTATGTTCTCATATAACCTTCTTAAGTTCCTCTATGGCTTTGTTTGTATGTTACTTGGCTTGGTCTGTGTTTTGTCTGATCTCCTTCCTGATCTCCTGAAGAGGTCTCTATATTAATGTTTTGAATTCTAAATCCGGTAATTGCAAGACCTTCTTTTTCTCCAGGAGGCTTCTTGGCTGTTTGTTTTGGTCACTTGCTGAAGCCATCATGCTCTTCCTCTTTATGTGATTTGACATTGACTGTTGTCTCTGAGCCATCAATAAGTTATTGTATTTATTTATTTTATATTTGTTTATTGTGTCCTATCTTCCTGTTTTGTTTTGATATGCCCAAATATGCTGGTCATGTGAGCTACTTTGATTATTGGCGCCTTTGAAGCTTTCATATCCTTTCACCAGGTGGTTAGAGCTGCTGCTAGGTATGTGAGCAAAGGAGTTCGTTTACTTTTCTTGTGTGGATTCAGCTCAGTTGTCCAGGTTGTTGGATACCGAGTGTGTGTTGCAGGCTCTCACCTACAGTCCTAGACAGGCAGGGCTACATAGGGGTTTTTGGAGCAGGCACAGTATCTGGCTGCAGTAGGGAGTTATGTGCTGAGCAAGGTAAGGGGCTGACAGCAGCCCCTGAGTGCCTGGGTGAAAAGCGTGTTCCTATTCCCTAAAGCTCATAAGTGGGTGAGTTTTGCTGCCAGACTATGGGCACCCAATGCTGTTGGCTGTAAGGGCTGGGAGGCACCTCTTATTCTCAGACCTCTGTCATGGGTGGCTAGGTGAAGTGGTTGGAGCCACCAGTCCTCAGGTCTCTGATGTGGGTAAGTGAGGACCCTGCTTAATGGGCAGGGAGGTATCAAATGTCAGGAACCTCCCACTCCCCCTTGGCTGTTGCAGTTGAAAATAGGTTTCAAGTATATACCCTGTTGTATTATGTTAATGAGGGCCTAAGCTGTTGAAATGGGCCCACACAGGTCTAGGCAGGGATGAAAGGCATTCAGTGTCCATGGACCCTTTATGCCTGTGCCTAGGCAAAGGGGCTGTGCCTGCTCTGAGGTCCCAGCTTAGGAGAGCTAGCAGATTACTTTTTCCTGTTTGTTATTTGTTAATTTGTTCCCTCTCCAAAGCCAGGAGAATAGCTTGGGGTGCAAGACGGGACCCACTTTTGGCCCAGGGGGTGTGGCAATCACTGAAGCCAGCCCAGAGACAGGAGTAGAGTGGGGAGGGAGCAGATTAATGAGAGAGAGGTACTTCCCAGAGGGGAAACGGTTTTTTTTTTTTTGATCAGCATGGTAGGTTAGACACTTGCACTTAACTTTTGCAGATCTAGCACTGCTTTCCCCTGGTCCCACAGGCTTGTGCAGACTCTCCTCTGCTTGGTTTCTTCTGGCGTGGAAAATGTATCCCGAGTGCTACTGCTTGCCTCAGGCCACGCATGTCGGCTGATCCAGCCTGCAGAGTGCAGGCCAAGTCAGGCCTGGCAAATCCCCACTGCTTCTGAACTGTCTCGCCCTCACCCTATCACTCAGTCTGACTCCTCACCTTTGTATTTTATGTTCAGGACTCCTAGATTGTCATATATACTCGATTCACTTGTTTTTTCAGGTCTTTGTTGTAAGAGGGACCACAGGAAGCTTCTGACTACCCTGCTATCTTGGCCCCACCTCTCTCACCAAAGGGTTTTAATCAGTTCCTTCTCTACCTTCAGATCGTATCTTAAGCGTCCTTCTGGTAAGTCTTCCCTACACACCCACACATGTACATGTACACATACAGAGTCTATAGCAGGTCCTTTTGTTATATACTTTCACAGAACTGTGCTCTTCTTAATAGCACTCAGCTCAGTTTGAGGTTATTCACACACTGGGAGGTTTATTTGGTTAAATGTGGTCTCCTCTCTTAGACTGAGAAGGCCATGAGACTGAGTACGGGGCTTGTTTTGCTCATCATACACTTTCTCTGTCCATCACTGCCCCAGGCACATAACTGCCACTTAACAAATATTTTTGAATAAGTAAATATCAAGATATGAAAAAATAAAAAGGTGATGTTTGGCCCTTTTTGAGGAATTTGATCTCTAGTTCAAGTTTTGATAGTAGAAAAGATGTGATTTTAGCACCCTTGTTTGTAATGTATGAAACCTCAATGAAAAAGAGAAAAGGTACCAAAATAAATGAACCAAAAGGAATACTTTTCTCATTTTCCCAGCCCAAAACCTTGGTCTCATATTTTTCTCAGCCAAGCCAGCAGATTCTGCCTTCCCAGCCTCCATGCATCCATCCCTTCCTTTCCCACTGCTATCTACTTCAAATTCTCCACTCCTACTGCCCCAACAGGTCTTCTGCCCTCAATCCCAGTCCACTGAACATACGCTAGCAAAATTATCTTTGGAAAGTCATATCTGCTAACATTACTTACTCCCTGTCATGGATTATGTCCCCCCAAAAATGTGTGTATTAATTTGGCTGGGCCATGATTCCCAGTATTTTGCAGTTGTCCTCCATTTTGTGATTATAATTTTATGTTAAAAAGGATTAGGGTGGGATTGTAACAGCACCCTTACCCAGGTCACATCCCTGATCCAAAGTAAAGGGAGTTTCCCTGGGGTGTGGCCTGCACCACCTTTTATCTCTCAAGAGATAAAACGAAAGGGAAGCAAGCATAGAGTTGGGGACCTCATATCACCAAGAAAACAGCACTGGGAGCAGAGCTCGTCCTTTGCACCTGGTGTTTCTGTGCCTGAGAAGCTCCTCGACCAGAGGAAGATTGAGGACAAAGACCTTCTTCCAGGGCTGACAGAGCGAGAAAGCCTTCCCCTGGAGCCGATGCCCTGAATTTGGACTTTTAGCCTACTTCACTGTGAGGAAATAAAGTTCTCTTTGTTAAAGCCATCCACTTGTGGTATTTCTGTTTTAGCAGCACTAGGTAACTAAGACTCTCCCTCAATAAAAATCATCAGTGGTTTGCTTTAAAAGACCAATTACCTAAAGAGCTGCCTCCCAGCAGTCACTTAGACAACCAATACTTATTGAACATCTACTATTGTGCTTGTTTCTGGCATTCAAGTTCCCTAATAACATAACCTACAAGCCTTAATAATTTGGATCTTCAGCCAAAGCCCAGCGGGAAGCCATGACAGGCTCTGAGCAGACTGGAATAAATCACTGACTTAAAATCAGAGGATGACAGTGCAGAAACAGAGACTGGCTGGGCAGCTTTCGCAGTGCTCCAGGGAACAGATGATGGTCACTGGGGCTGGAGTCATAGCATTGTCAATGAAGAGAAGTGAATGGATTGAAGAGATATTGAGGAGGTAAAACCAGCCTGACTTGGTGATAGACTGGATTGAAGAATAGGGGCTGAGAAAGAGGGAGATGCCAAGGAGGAGTCCAAAAGTTCTGACTGCATAATAGTTTGTTTTGCCATTCACATGTAAAAATTGAGAAGACCTTGAGAGGGTAAGTACACCTGTATTGTCTTCTATCCCCCTTTTCCAGAAAGGAAGCTGGAAATCTATCTGGGTCTGGAGCTCCAAGGAGAGGTCTGGGCTTGAATGTCAATTTGGGGTCATTGGAGAGGCCAGAAAGTGTGAGGAAAAAAAAGGACTTACGACTGAGCCTTAAGGAATTCTAAATTTGAATGACCAGGAAGAAGAGGATGTGCTCCCAATAACAGCAACAGCAATGACTGTAACTCATAATATTTGAAACTTACTGTCAGAGGCATATTAACCAGTAAGCAAGGTAAGCACAGGCTTACAGTAAGATGGTACGCAAGGCTTAATTGTGTTTACTTACTAATCTGTAGTGCACAATTTCACATGGGTTTCACCACATCTTTGCTTCCAAGCTGTGCCTGGGGCCCAGGAAGGTTTGGGACAGTTTCTTGAATCACTGTCAAGATGAATCATACAGCCATTTCCTCTTGAGTCCTGCTCTGCCCTGACTCGTTGCTGGAAGAAGGGCTCAGGTGCTTGCTGCTGTGGGGCCCTCACACTTCTCTCTCTCCTTCACACTACCCCAGCCTAAGGGAAAATTCTCAGTATAGGGGCCAGTGGAGCACTGCTCTTTCCTCTGCTTCTCCAAGATGTTCTGTTGAAGATCTCACATCCTCTCTATATCAGCTAGCTTTTACTGCATAACAACCTCCCCTAAAGGTAGTGGCTTACAGCAAACATCTATCATTTCTCCTAATTTTGTGGGTCAGCTGGGTGACTCTTCTGGCTTGGGTCAGTTTGCTTGGGGCTGGAGGGTCTAGGTCTTACTACTTAAAGTGTGGTGCATTAGCAGGACCCAGGGGTTTATTAGAAATTTAGAATCTCTGGTCCCACCGCAGGGCTAATGAATCAGTTTCTGCATTTTAACAAGATCCCCAGGGTTATTTGTATATACGTTAAAGTTTGAGAAGCATTGGTCTAGGATATCTTTTCTCAGTTGTCTGGTGGTTGGAAGGCTGTTTGGTCTGGGGATAGGGTAGTGTTGGGGCTCAGCTGGGATGGCTTCTTCTCTGATCCATGTGGTCTTTCATCCACCAGAAGGCTAGACCAGGCTTCTTCATATGGCAATCTCAGGATCTCAAAGAGCAGCAAGAGAGCAATCCCCAAGAGCAGAAACATTTTTCAAGCCTCTGCTTGTGTCATGTTTGCTACTGTCTGTCCCATTGACCAATGCCAGTGACAAGGCCATCTCAGAGTCCATGTGGGAAGGCTTTGCGAAAGGGCATGGATATTAACAAACAAACAAACCCATTGCCTCGAGTTGATTCCGACTCATAGCCACCCTATAAGATAGAGTAGAACTGCCCCATAGGGTTTCCAAGGCCGTAATCTTTAGGGAAGCAAACTGCCACATCTTTCTCCCGTGGAGCAGCTGGGGGTTTGAAGTACCAACCTTTTAGTTAGCAGTCAAGCACTTAACCACTGCGCCTCTGTAGATAGAGGAGGAGAATAATTTATGGTTATTTTTAAAATTTGCCATACTTTCCAGTACTGGCATTTAGAAAGAATCGCCAAGGGGACCTTTTGCATTCTGCTCAGCCAAATAACTTCGCTGAGACAGTGAGCGCAGAGCCTGCTTAAAATGGAAGAGGGAAAAGTGAAAACACAGGGAAGAAAGGAAGTTATAGATTAATATCAGAAAATAATATCTTCACCACAAAGGAGAAGATAGGTACAGAGGTAAGTGGAACTGTGGGTCTGGTGGTGGGAAATTGAGGAATTGACTAAGATGGTTTTATTTTCCCTATGAAGTAGGAGGTAAGGTCATCTGTTAACAATGGTAAGGGGAGGGGGTGTCAGTGGTCTTAGGAGAGTAGAGAAACTTTGAAATAGTCGTAATGGAACTTGAGACTGGCAATTGACATAAATGTATAACATTTCAGGAACCGTTTGAGGTTGATGATTATGAATTTATCTTGATGGCAATCTGTCCTATGGGGAAACTTTTTGCAATAATGCTTGCAAGCACAGAGAAAACCAAAAGCTACGTCTTAGGGCTTTTGTTAGATGAGTGATGAAAAGATAGAGTCCAAGGGACTTTAGGTTATTGGTAGAAGTTTTATTAAAATAATGGCCCATGGTCTCTTAGCCCCAAAGGAGAAAATTGAGTAGAAAGTGTGGATAGTGGTCAATGAAGTTGGAGAATAGGGAAGATTCAAACAAGTAGTTGAAAAGAGAGGGAATTGCGACAGAAAGCAGGATGCTTGAGCCAGTGATTTCAGAGGTGGAGTAGTTTCAGTGACAAAAAAGACCAGAGAAGATTTTTACAGATGTTTTTACTTTCTCAATTTGAACAGCCTTCTCCCTAATGGGGAAACCCTGGTGGCGTAGTGGTTAAGTGCTACAGCTGCTAACCAAAGGGTCAGCAGTTCAAATCCTTCAGGTGTTCCTTGGAAACTCTATGGGGCAGTTCTACTCTGTCCTCTAGGGTCACTATGAGTCGGAATCGACTTGACAGCACTGGGTTTGGTTTGGTTTGGTTTTCTCCCTAATGGAGATGAGTAGATTTGCTTTCTATCTTTTGTTAATCTTACAACACCTTCCTCATGGGGGTGAGATGAAGTTCTCCTTTCTTCCTTTATCATCCTGCTGAAATAGAGCAAAAATTATCCTTCTTGGTTCTCTTTTGGATTTCAGTAACTCTACATTTCATTCTGTTATACATAACGTCGTCACGGGCCAGAGCCGACTCAACGGCAACTAACAACAACAACAAAGCTTAATTTGCCTTTTGGACTTCCTGTCATTCCTCTTCTGAGTCATATATATACATATATATATATATAAACCCTGGTTGTGTAGTGGTTACTATGGCTGCTAACCAAAATGTCTGTAGTTCGAATCCACCAGATGCTCCTTGGAAACTCTACAGGACAGTTCTACTCTGTCCTATAGGTTTGCTATGAGTCAGAATTGCCTCGATGGCAACGGGTTTAGTTTAGTTTATATACATACATACACATATTTCATCTATCCTTGGGTACATGTCCCTGTTATGGGTCCTTTTAAAAACTGAGCTCCTGAGAAAGTTCACCAACCTGTCACTTTGGTTCTGTAAATGTCTTCTCTTGCAAGTCAGAATTAGGCTAGGTTATGCTGTGGTAACAATGATCCCCCTCCCGCCCCCTATCTCACGACTCCAGTAGGTAGGTAGGCACTAAAAATTATTCTCATTTTATAAGTGAATAAAACTGAGCCTCAGAATGTCTGTAAAATGTTCAGGGCCCTCAACCAGCAAAACCCTATGGAACACAACACTCAAATTCACAGAGGCTGGACCTTAACAATTAAACGCACTGCGTTAATGCGGTAGTACCTCTAACCTCTCCTGGACCACCATGCAACGTGCAGTCGTGTATGTTTATCTTAGTCGCAAAGTTTTCCTCTCAGAACTCAGTAACACCCAGTCTGGGGCTAATGGAGACGCTGGATAGAGATAGTGGACCGGTGGCTCCGCCCTAAATAGTGTGGAGGGGCGTGGATATCTGCCTAGCACTGAGATGGCCAGGAAGGAGACATAAAACAAGTGAGGTGGTGGAGTTCTCCTATTGGGGTCCGCGTCTAGTCATTGGGTACATTCTGTACACACGAGCCCCTCACTTGCCTAAAGTCAATTCATGAAGACTTGATTACGGAGGGGTTGGGAAAGGTGCGGTCTGGCTCGGTAAGCCCCAGCCAACGTCCCCACCCCCCGGCCGCCCCTCCCGGATCTGGCGGAGCCGGGCGGCGAACTCCGGCGGATAGAGGCGGGGAGAAGCTGCAGGGTTAAGGGCGGGGCAGCTGCCAAGCCGGCCAATAGGCGGCTCTCTAGGCTGGCCGAGCTGAGAGAGGGCAGAGGCTCCTCAACTAGCCCGCCACCTCCCAAGTTTCCCTTGTGGATGCACGTTCTGGAGGTTCTGCTCCTCCAGGCGCAGAGGGGCCCGAAGAGGCCGGAGGAGCGGCCACGGGACGGGATTTCTGAGGCAGGGGAGAGGACGGGCGCCCGACCCGCTGTGTGTGGGGGAGGGGCTCAGTGAACGATGAAGAGCCGCAGGCGGCGACGCCGGGAGTACTGCAAGTTCGCGCTGTTGCTGGTGCTCTACACGCTGGTGCTGCTCCTAGTCCCCTCCGTGCTGGACGGCGGCCGCGACGGGGACAAGGGCGCCGGGCACTGCATGGGCCTGCAGGGCAGCCTGGGAGTGTGGAGCCTGGAAGCTGCGGCGGCCGGTGAACGCGAGCAGGGTGCAGAGGCGCGGCCCGCTGCTGAAGGGGGCGCGGGTGAGTCCCCCGGGTCCCGGGGCAACCTCAGCGGCGCCGTCGGGGAGACGGTGTCTCGCGAGAAGCAGCACATCTACGTACATGCCACCTGGCGCACGGGCTCATCTTTCCTGGGCGAACTCTTTAACCAGCACCCGGACGTTTTCTACTTGTACGAGCCAATGTGGCACCTATGGCAGGCGCTGTATCCGGGAGACGCCGAGAGCCTACAGGGCGCGCTGCGTGACATGTTGCGCTCGCTCTTCCGCTGCGACTTCTCTGTGCTGAGGCTATATGCGCCGCTGGGAGACCCCGCCGCGCGAGCCCCGGGTGCAGCCAACCTCACCACGGCCGCCCTCTTTCGCTGGCGGACCAATAAGGTTATCTGCTCGCCGCCTTTGTGCCCCAGCGCACCCCGAGCCCGCGCCGAGGTCGGCCTCGTGGAGGACACCGCCTGCGAGCGCAGCTGCCCTCCCGTGGCACTGCGTGCCCTGGAGGCTGAGTGCCGCAAGTACCCGGTGGTGGTCATCAAGGACGTGCGCCTCCTGGACCTGGGTGTGTTGGTCCCACTGCTGCGTGACCCAGGACTCAACCTCAAGGTAGTGCAGCTTTTCCGCGACCCGCGGGCTGTGCACAATTCGCGCCTGAAGTCTAGGCAGGGGCTGCTGCGCGAGAGCATCCAGGTGCTGCGCACCCGCCAGAGGGGCGACCGCTTCCACCGCGTGCTGCTGGCGCACGGCGTGGGCGCTCGCCCTGGGGGCTCGTCCCGCGCGCAGCCCGCCGCCTCACGCACCGATTTCTTCCTGACTGGCGCGCTCGAAGTGATCTGTGAAGCATGGCTGCGCGACCTGCTTTTTGCGCGCGGTGCGCCCTCCTGGCTGCGGCGCCGCTACTTGAGGCTGCGCTACGAGGACCTGGTGCGGCAGCCGCGCGCCCAGCTGCGCCGCGTACTGCACTTCGCCGGGCTGCGCGCGCTCGCCGCGCTCGACGCCTTTGCGATGAACATGACGCGCGGCGCGGCCTATGGCGCGGACCGGCCCTTTCACCTGTCGGCGCGTGACGCCCGCGAGGCAGTGCACGCCTGGAGGGAGCGCCTGAGCCGAGAGCAGGTGCGCCAGGTGGAGGCCGCCTGCGCCCCAGCCATGCGTCTGCTGGCCTACCCCCGCAGCGGAGAGGAGGGCGTCGCGGAGCCGCCAAAAGACTTGGAGATATCGCTGGAGATGGAGGCCGAGGGCGCCACGTAGCCCCTCACTGTTACCCCCGGGGCGGATCCGGGTAAGGTGGTCCTTGGCAGGGCGGGGTGGAGAAGGGTCTTTCGGGAGCCTGGAATGGACTGCGCGGGGAGGGATGGGTTGAGGGAAGGGAGGGGACAATGTTCCATATCTCAACCTGTCAGAGCGGGTGAGGAAGCCCATCTGCTCTTAGGATTTAGGAAATACATTGGATCTCCATCTTAGCCAACTGCCTCCTCAGAGGACGACCCTGAGACGAGAGAGGTTGTCTCAGTGTGGACAAGGCGGAACCCAGTGTCCACACTTGAAGTCCAGTGCTCTTCCCGCTCCATGAAGTAAGAAGTAAGGTCATCTGTTAAGAATGGCAGGGGGCAAAAAAGAAGTGTCAGAGGTCTGAGGAGAGTGGAGAAGGTTTGACATAGTCATAGTGAAACCTGAGACTGGAAATTGACATGAAAAGTGTAAGATCAGGGACCGTTTGAGGGTGATGATTATGAATTTATCTTGATGCCAGTCTGTCCTGTGGGGACTTTTTTGCAATAGTGCTTGCAGGCACAGAGAAAGCCAAAATCAGAATTTGGTGGAAAGTGATGACTGTAATCCTATCTACTTCTCTGTCTGTTTCATATTCCTTCTCTGTGTCTGTCTCTGTCTCACGCACAGTTTCCTGGGCATTCCTCCAGATTAGCGAGCATGCAGGCACAGTCAGGCCATTCTTGCAACAGTTTTTGCCTGTTTGTATGTCTCAGGCACTGGTAAAGTGGAGTAAAATAGACTTTGCTTTCCCCTGGCTCATATGGCCTCTCTCCTTCCCTCCCCCTACCTCCTCCCCCTCCCCCTCCCTCCCTCCCTCCCTCCCTCCCTCCCTCCCTCCCTCCCTCCCTCCCTTCCTTCCTTCCTTCCTTCCTTCCTTCCTTCCTCCTTCCTTCTTCCTTCCTCCTTCCTCTCCATTCTGTCTCTCTCCCTTCCTAATGGTCAGCGTCTTTGCAGGATATTTGACCCTGTCTCCTTCACATCAGGTCGCAAAAGCTGCCTAGTCAGCTTCCTCTAATGCCAACAATATCTCAGGGTTGGATTTCCCCCACTCCGCCCCATCTGTTTGAGAGATGGAACCTTAGATTAGCAGTAGCGGCTTTGCCTGTGACTGCAGAAGAAGCTTTGTGAAACGAGCCCCCCCACCCCCTTAGTTTTTCTTTTACTATTTGTAAAGCTTCTGTCTTAAGAAGCTAAAATGGAGATTAAATGATCTAAAAAGGTGTCCAGTGTTTGGGTCAGTGTATGGACTGCACATTGGGCTAAGGGAAGAGTTTGTTCTGCAAAATGCTGACCTCGGGAGTCTGGTTAGTGGCATGGGAATTGGTTTCTCCAAACTTGGTGTGAGTTGGAACAGGACAGCCTACTGCTCTGTACAGTCCAGAGGAGAAGGAAAAGCGGGACTGAGTGGGTGGAAGTGACTTCAGTTTCCATTCATTATTTTATAGTGTAATTCAGCATTCCCCTGGGATGAAGCTCTGAGGACAAAGGTTGAAGATGTTAATGAAGATGGATTTTGTTGTTAATACAGCCAGGGTTTCAGAGAGATTTCGGAAGCTGACTAACACTGATTTTTCTCCGAGTAATCAAGTGGCATTCTTGGTCAGTTTCTGTAATTGCTAGGAACTCTGAGTTCTTTCCTGGAGTAATGGTAAGGCAGGCACACGGTGACTTGTCACATCTTAACAAAAACATCCTTTCATTTGCTAATCCTGTGTTTACAGATGTAAGGTAATGGCCTCTAACCCTCATTCACAGGCCTGAGGGAACTCCTCTCCAGGGCAAATGTTGCATTTTATGACTTTAAGAAGTGACAATCTCCTCAGATCTTTTACTTAAAAAAAAAATCTGAGTTAACATTTATTGAGTGCCTGCAGCCTGTGAGGTGCTGGCTGAGAATGAGGTAATGAAAATACAGAGGAGGGTTAGAGGATGTCATGGATTGAATTGTAAAAAAAAAAAAAGCCCACTGCTGTCGATTCGGTTCCGACTCATAGTGACCCTATAGGACAGAGTAGAACTGCCCCGTGGAGTTTCCAGGGTGCGCCTGGTGGATGCGAACTGCCGATCTCTTGGTTAACAGCCATAGCACTTAACCACTACACCACCAATTGTATCCCCCCAAAATATGTATCAACTTGGTTAGGACATGATTCCCAGTATTGTGTGATTGTCCTCCATTTTGTGATTTTCTTATGTGTTATAAATCATAATCTCTGCCTGTGGTTAAAGAGGCTTAGGATGGGATGTGACACCCCTGCTCAGGTCCAGTCCCTGATCCAATGTAAAGGGAGTTTCCCTGGGGTGTGGCCTCTTATCTTTTATAACAGATAAAAGGAAAGGGAAGCAAGCAGACAGGAGGGACCTCGTAGCACCAAGAATGAAGCACTGGGAGCAAAGCGCGTCCTTTGGGGCCGGGGTTCCTGTGCAGAGAAGCTCCTAGTCCAGGGAAAGATTGATGACAAGTACCTTCCTCCAGAGCCTGCAGAGAGAGAAAGCCTTTCCCTGGAGCTGATGCCCTGAATTTAGACTTCTAGCCTACTAGACTGTGAGAAAATAGATTTCTCTTTGTTAAAGCCATCCACTTGCACCAGATAACTGAGACAGACAGACTTTGTCCTCTAAGGAAGTTAGAGTCTGTATGGGTGACATTGACTGTGGGGGAAGACAACTGCTGCTGCTGTTTGGGAGGCCAATGGGGCTTCCTTTAGGGGGCCGCAGGGACAAAAAAAAGTTTGGGGGCAAACTTTAGGCTCTTCCATACTTCGGTGACTGAGCTCTTCTCTCCACATTTTCTCTGGAATTATTGGGCACTTACCATGCCACCACCCATCAGTGGATTTATTAAAATCCAGTTGAGATCACAAAAGTACAAATATTGTGTGACCTTACTTATATAAAAAGATAAGAACAGGCAAATGTATAAAAACCAAAGCTTATTAGTGGTTACCAGGGGCAGGAAGGAGGCGGGAGGGAGGGTTATTGCTTACGGAGTACTGAGTTTCGGTTTACTGTGGTGGAAAAATCACATTGCTTAAGGGTACGGTTGCACAGCCAGTTATTGTAATTGCTGTCAACAAGTTGTACACTTGTAAAAAGTTGAATTGGTAAAAGTTGTGTGATAGATATATTTACAACGACCAGAAAAAATAAAAAGAGTAGCTGCTGAGGCTGCCTGTGTACAACAAAACACCTCATGGGAGTTGTTCCCTTGGTTTGGAGGGTTAGGGCCATGGTTTCATGGGACATCCCAGTTAATTGGCCTAATAATGTGTTCAGTACTTCTGTTCTACCTCCTAGTTCATTGAGTATTTCCTGGGGACTTAAAAGCTTGCAAGTGACTATCCAAGGCACAACAATTGGTGTCTATTCTCCTGGAGCAGCAGAGGAAGGAGAGTCAAGAATAGGAGGAGGAAATGGAGCGCGTGACTAATTGCCTCCGTAAACAACTGCGTCCTTTGCCATGAGACCAGAAGAACTGAATGGTGCCCAGCTACCATTACTGAACATTTTAATCAAAGATTCATTAGAAGAGTCCTAATCAAAAGAGGAAAAATGCAGAACAGAATTTTGAAAACTAAACAATAATTGCTGCAAAAGACCTCTTTAAAGTGTTAAAAAGCAAAGGTGTCACTTTGAGGACTAAGGTGCACCTGACCCAAACCATGGTATTTTCAGTTGCCTCATATACATGTGAAAACTGGACGATGAATAAGGAAGACCAAAGAATTGATGCCTTTGAATCATGGTGTAGCTGAAGAATATTGAATATACAATGGACTACCAGAAGAACAAACAAATCTGTCTTGGAAGAAAGTACAGCCAGAATGCTCCTTAGAAGCTAAGATGGCAAGACTTCATCTCATGTACTTTGGACATGTTATCAGGAGGGTCAAGTCTCTGGAGAAAGACATAATGCTTGGTAAGGTAGAAGGTTGGTGAAAACGAGGAAGAACTTCAATGAGATTGATTGATCCAATGGCTGCAACAATGGGCTCAAACGTAACAACGATTGTGAGGCTGGCACAGGACCAGGCAGTGTTTCCTTCTGTTGTACATAGGCTTGCTATGAGTCGGAACTGACTCGACAGCATCTAACAGCAAGAACAGTAAACAAAAGTCTGCCATGAGCATTATGCTCTTTTAAGATCTACCTGTATGGGATCAAATTGACAACAGCAACTCAAAAGATTAGATAGGAGCCTTAGGGACAGTGAATTTATGTTAATGGGAGAGGAATAATTCAGAAAAGGACAGTGAAAATGTTTGCACAACTCAATATAATCAATGTCACTGAATTGTATGTGTGGGAACTGTTAAATGGGTGTATGTTTTGCTGTGCATATCCTCAACAACAACAAAAAATAAATAATTTAAAAAAGTGAAAAAAAAATCCAATTGGGGATGGCATGCCATGTATCCATGGTTTCTAGAAAGACAACATTATTGATGGATATTCCAAAAGCTGGCCACACTCTACTCTAGGGAAGGGGGAAGGAAAGGGGATGGATACTTATTGAAGGGCTGTGTGCCATGCATTGAGTTAGGCATCCAAGTCAAAGAGAAGTAACTTGTCCAGAGTCACACTTGGGCTGGTGAGAGTGGAACAGGGTTCAGTGTTAGACATCACAGATCATAATCTGTCCATTATGATACACCCTTACCTGGTCCTCCTTGGTGTCCCCTGGCAGCATTCCTGGCACCCTGGCCAGGCTTAGAGGCTAGTCTTGGGGGAGGGACACACTTAGCTTTATTATTAATATGTTTCAATCACTGAACTAATCAACAGTGTATTCCTGAGCTGCCGGCAGCACCTACACAGAAAAGTAGGTGACTCTACAGCTGTCTTCTCCATGGCCGTCCTCCCCATGGGGTATCTGTGTGTGTTTTCAGCCCAGCAGTGAAGAGAGGCTCCACGTGAATTATCCTCAATGACATTTTTATGGCTTATACCTGATAGCTGGAACTTACGGGGAGGGAGTCAGTGTACTTCTTTCAGTCTGAGTGGTGACTGAACCAAGTCACCAGGGACCTAGACCCTTTCTGTTTTTTGACTTTCATTCTCAAGCTCGTTCTCCTGCTTTCACAAGATGGTAGCCCCAGCTCTAAGCATCACATCCTCACACAACTACATAGGGTTGTTAAAATGCAGAAAAGAAGGAAGCTGGATAGTGGGTACCAGGTGGGGGTGGGAAGCTTTTTCCTCATGTGGCTCCTTTTCCTTTAATCTGGTTATAAAACCTTTCCCAGAACTCCCTGCCCCTGCAAATGTTATGTCTTATTGGCTAGAACTGGGTCATGTGTCCTGCCCTAGCCTAATAGTTAGCAAAAGCAAATGGAATAACCACGATTGGGTTAGGCCTCCTCCCCTGAGGCCTTTTATTTTTTAATGTCAGTGCCTGAACTCCACCCCCAGAGATTCTGCCTTAATTGCTCTGGGGTGGGGCTCAAGTATTTGCATGTTTTAAAAGCTCTCCCAGGTGATTCCACTCTAGCAGTGTTGCGACCCACTGGCTTGGACCAAGTATGATTCAGCCCATGGGCTGAGTCCATTGCCACCTGAACAAGATAAATGGCTATCGATGAACTGTGAACATTGTCTGCCACCATAATTTATGTGAAAGAACTTGGAGCTATGAAGTGTCAAGCAGATGTAGGGTATTACTATGGAAAGGGAAATGTCTCACTTAAATTATACATGGCCCCACTCATCACATCTCACATTCCTTCAAATGTTTTGTCGCCTGTAGTTCATTATCTAATAATCCACTATCCACTACTGTTTTGATCAGAGTGATATGATGTGCTGTCCTTTTTAGCATGTCTTCCTTTGACCTCTGCCCTTGGTAGGCCCCAAGATTTTATTCCTGTAGGCATTTTAGGTGCCATGGTCTTTGTTCTTGACAAAATACATGCACCCTCTGAACAAAATTAGGAAAGGAGGCAAGTGTGCTGTAATCTCAGCCCCAACAATCAGCTTTCTTTCTAAGTAAATCATCCAAACAGAAAAAGAAATGTCCACCCACTGTCAAATTCCTAACAAAAGCATTTGGAAAGTTATTCCATTTTAATGAGGATGTTGAGTCCCAAATGTTTTGTGTAGGCTTATGTATAAATATTACTGAAAGGAGAACCTCTTGCTTAAGCACAGACTGCTGAAGAACAGGCATTTGTTAAACATTGCTCCTGTACAGAATTTCTCATTCAACAAAATGTGTTTAAACTCCCAATAACAAATCAGCCTAGAGACTGTGTTTGAGCCAATGGACTGGAAGTTAGGATGGGTGTGTATGTGTGTGTGTGTGTGTGTGTGTGCGTGCGTGCCCGCACATGAGTGCACACAGACAGGTACTTGAGTGGCTGGGCTCCAGTAAGGTGTGATCAATAGTTAAAAATACGTCTATGTCCAAATCCTCATTGCCCCTGCTGAGGTTAGCGCTGCCTTTGATCAAGACATTCTTAGAACTCCTGTTTGAGCCTGCCTTCCCTGTGCATTCCTAGGACCCCCTCAATGAATGGTGGATTTGGTTTTTAGGAAAAATCAAGACTTATCAAGTCTGGTGAGTGAGATAGGGGAGGAGGCTGGTCCTGCAAAGTGAAATGTGGCCATAAAGTAGGGACAGAGCTATTCTTTTGCTCATATGAAGTCAGTTTAGGGCTCAGGAACCCAGCTCTTCTGGTCACTACTTAATTGACTTTGACAAGTCCCTAAATCTTTTTTGGCTTTAGTGTTCTTACCAATAATAAAAGGAGGTCGGACTAGAGGATTTCCAAGGTTTCTTGGAACTAACTGGAGGTGGAATTTATTGAGCGCCTATTTTGTGCACTGTGTTACATGCTTAATGCATACTGTCTCATCTAGTCCTCATCCCAGCTCTGTGCAGCAGGTAGGATCTCCATTTTATGGATGATGAAACAAGCTCAGAGAGGTTAGATAATTGTCAATGCTAACAAGGCCAGATGATGAAAATTCACGTGCTCTCAATTTTTTTTTTATTGTGCTTTAAGTGAAAGTTTACAATTCAAGTCACTTCTCACACAAAAACTTATACACACATTCTTATGTGACCCTGGTTGCTCTCCCTATAATGTGACAGCACACTCCTCCTCTCCACCTATATTTCCTGCGTCCGTTCAGCAAGCTCCTGTCCCCCTCTGCCCTCTCATCTCACCTCTGGACAGGAGCTGCCCACATAGTCTCATGTATCTGTTTGAGCTAAGAAACATACTCCTCGCCAGTATCATTTTATGTCTTATACTCCAGTGTACTCTTTGTCTGAAAAGTTGGCTTCAGGAATGGTTTTAGTTTTGGGCTAGCACAGAGTCTGAAGGCCATGTCCTCTGGGGTCCCTCCAGTCTCAGACCATTAGTCTGGTATCTTGTAGATTTAAGAGATTAGATGCTGATCAGATTTGTAGTAGCCAAAATTTTTTTCCCAGTCCGTAGGTTATCTTTTTACTCTTTTGGTGAATTCTTTGGAAGAGCGTAAGTGTTTGATTTTTAGGAGCTCCCAGTTATCTAGTTTCTCTTCTGGTCTTTGTACATTGTTAGTAATGTTTTGTATTCTGTTTATGCCATGTATTAGGACTCAGCATTGTCGCTATTTTTTCTTCCATAATCTTTATCATTTTAGATTTTATATTTAGGTCTTTGATCCATTTTGAGTTAGTTTTTGTGCACGGTGTGAGGTGTGGGTCTTGTTTCATTGTTTTGCAGATGGATATCCAGTTATGCGAGCACCATTTGTTAAAGAGACTGTCTTTTCCCCAATTAATGGACTTTGGGCCTTTGTCAAATATCAGCTGCTCATAAGTGGATGACGAATTTACGTCTAGATTCTCAATTCTGTTCCATTGGTCTATGTATCTGTTGTACCAGTACCAGGCTGTTTTGACTACTATGAAGGTATAACAGGTTCTAAAATCAGGTAGTGTGAGACCCCACTTTGTCGTCTTCTTCAGTAATGCTTTACTTATCTGTGGCCCCTTCCCTTTCCATGTAAAGTTGGTGAATTGTTTCTCCATCTCATTAAACAATTCCGTTGGAATTTGGATCGGAATTGCGTTGTATCTATAGATCACATTGGGTAGAATACACATTTTCACAATGTTGAGTCTTCCTATCCATGAGCAAGGTATGTTTTTCCGCTTACTTAGGTCTCTTTTGGTTTCTTGCAGTAGTATCTTGCAGTTTTCTTTGTATAGGTCTTTTACGTCTCTGGTTAGATTTATTCCTAAGTATTTTATTTTGTTGGGGGCTACTGTAAATGGTATTGATTTGGTGATTTCCTCTTTGAAGTTCTCAGTGTTGGTGTAGAGGAATCCAACTGATATTTGTATGTTTATCTTGTATTCTGATACTCTGCTGAACTGTTCTATTAGTTCCAGCAGTTTTCTTGTGGATTCTTTGGGGTTTTCTTTGTATGAGATTATATCATTTTCAAATAGAGAAACTTTTATTTCTGCCTTAACAATTTGGATGCCCTTTATTTCTTTTTCTAACCTAATTGCTCTGGCTAGGACCTCCAACACAATGTTGAATAAGAGTGGTATTAAAGGACGTCCCTGTCTGGTTCCCATTCTCAAAGGGAATGCTTTCAGACTCTCTCCATTTAGGATGATGTTGACTGTTGGCTTCGTTTAAATGCCCTTTATTATGTTGAAGAATTCCCCTTCTATTCCTATTTTGCTGAGAGTTTTTATCATGAATGGGTATTGGACTTTGTCAAATGCATCAATTTCTGCATCAGTTGATAAGATCATGTGGTTCTTGTCATTTGTTTTATTTGTGGGATACATTACATTGATTGTCTTTCTAAAGTCAAACCATCCCTGCATACCTGGTATGAATCCCACTTGGTCATGGTGAATTATTATTATTATTTTTTGATATGTTATTGAATTCTATTGAGGATTTTTGCATCTAAGTTCATGAGGGATATTGGTCTGTAATTTTCTTTTTTTGTGTTGTCTTTACCTGGTTTTGGTATCAGGGTTATGCTGGCTTCATAGAATGAGTTTGGGAGGATTCCATCGTTTTCTGTGCTCTGAGATACCTTTAGTAATAGTGGTGTTAACTCTTCTCTGAAAGTTTGGTAGAATTCTCCAGTGAAGCCGTCAGGGCTGGGGTTTTTTTGGTTGGGAGTTTTTAAACTACCTTTTCAATCTCTTCTTTTGTTATGCATTTATTAATTGTTCTACCTCAGTTTGTGTTACTGTAGGTAGGTAGTGTGTTTCTAGAGATTTGTCCATTTCCTCTAGGTTTTCAAATTTGTTGAAGTATAATTTTTCATAGTATTCTGTTATGATTCTTTTGATTTCAGTTGGGTCTGTTGTGCTGTCACCTATCTCATTTCTTATTCTGGCTATTTGCTTCCTCTCCTGTTTTCCTTTTGGCAGTTTGGCCAATGGTTCATCGATTTTGTCGATCTTTGCAAAGAAGAAGCTTTTGGTCTTGTGAACTCTTTCAATTGTTCTTCTATTTTCTATTTCATTTAATTCTACTCTGATTTTTATTATTTGCTTTCTTTTGGTGTCCGAGGGTTTCTTTTGTTGCTCTCTATTTGTTTGAATTGTAGGGTTAATTTTGGCCATTTTTTCTTTTTGGATGTGTGCATTTATTGCTATAAATTGACCTCTGAACACTGAACCCAAAGGTTCTGGTAGGATGTGTTTTCATTCTTATTTGATTCTATGAATTTGTTTATTCCACCCTTAATTTCTTCTATAACCCAGTAGTTTTTGAGCAAGGTATTGTTCAGCTTCCTTTTATTTGATTTTTTTTCCTTGCTTTTTCTGTTATTGATTTCAACTTTTTTTACTTTATGGTCAGAAAAGATGCTTTGTAATATTTTGATGTTTTGGATTCTGTTAAGGCTTGCTTTATGGCCTAATATGTGGTCTATTCTGGAGAATGTTCCATGTGTGTTGGAAAAGAAAGTATACTTGGCTGCTGTTGGGCGGAGTGTTCTGTATATGTCTGTGAGGTCCAGTTTGGTTGATCATGGCATTTAGATCTCCCATGTCTTATTGAGCTTCTTCTGGATGTTCTGTCCTTCACCGAAAGTGGTGTATTGAAGTCTCCTACTATAATTGTGGAGCTGTCTATTTCTCTTTTCAGTGCTGTTAGAGTTTGTTTTATGTATTCTGGAGCCCTGTCAATGGGTGCATAATATTGTTATGTCCTCCTGGTGTTTTGACCCTTTAATCATTGTATAGTGTCCTTCCTTATCCTTTGTGGTGGATTTTACTTTAATGTCTATTTTGTCAGAAATTAATCTTGCCACTCCTGCTCTTTTTGATTGTTGTTTGCATGGTATATTTTTTTCATCCTTTGAGTTTTAGTTTGTGACTTTAAGTCTAAGGTGCATCTCTTGTAGGCAGCATATAGATGGATCGTGTTTTTTTAAATCCATTCTGCCACTCTCTGTCTCTTTATTGGTGCATTTAGTCCATTTACTTCAGTGTAATTATTGATAGGTATGAATTTAGTGCTGTCATTTTGATGTATTTTTGTGTTGTTGACAGTTTCTTTGTTCCCCTTAATTTTCTGTGCTGAGTTGTTTTTCTTAATATATTTTCTTTTCCTCTTTTTCATTGTTGTTGATTTTGTATTTGTTCAGTCTTTATGTTTTTCTCTTGTTTTATTTTAATGTGTAGTATTGTTAGTTTCCTTTGTGGTTACCTTAATATTATCCCTATTCTTCTAAGTTTAAACCAGCCTTTTATTTCCTTATATTGCCTTGACTTTCTCTCCAATCTGAAAGATCTGTGACTACATTTTTTAGTCCCTGTTTTTTGTTGTAATGTTGTCATCTTTTACATAATGACATCTGTTTCCCTGTTTTGAGCGTTTTAGCTTTTATTTATTTTTGTGACTTCCCTATCTTGGTGTCTGGTTGCTGTGTCCTGTGTTCTCATCTTGTTATTTGACGTTATTGATTTTCTAACCGGAGGCTTCACTTCAGTATTTCTTGTAATTTTGGTTTGGTTTTTGCAAATTCCCTAAACTTCTGTTTATCTGGAATGTCCTAATTTCACCATCATATTTGAGAGACAGCTTTGCTGGATGTATAATTCTTGGCTGGGAATTTTTTTTCCTTCAGGTCTTTATATATGTCATGCCATTGCCTTCTTGCCTGCATGGTTTCTGCTGAGTAGTCCAAGCTTAGTCTTACTGACTCTCCTTTAGGTGACTTTTTGTTTATCCTTAGCTGCTCTTAAAATTCTCTCTTTATGTTTGGTTTTGGCAAGTTTGATTATAATATGTCTTGGTGACTTTTTTGGGGGATCTACCTTGTGTCAGGTTCAATGAGCATCTTGGATAGATATCCTCTCATCTTTCATGATATCAGGGAAGTTTTCTGTTAACAAATCTTCAATAATTCTCTCTGTATTTTCTGTTACCCCTGCTCTGGTACTCCAGTCACTCGTAGGTTATTCCTTTTGATAGAGTCCCACATAATCTTAGGGTTTCTTCATTTTTTAAAATTATTTTATTTGATTTTTCCTCAAATATGTTGGTGTCAAGTGCTTTATCTTCAGTCTCACTAATTCTGACTTCCATTGTCTCGATTCTGCTCCTATGACTTTCTATTGAGTTGTCTAATTCTGAAATTTTATAGTTAATCTTCTGGCTTTCTGTTTGCTGCTTCTCTATGCATTCCTGCAGCCTATTAAATTTGTCATCATGCTCTTCTGTAATCTTCTTAAGTTCTTCTATTGCTTTGTCTGTGTGTTCTTTGGTTTGTTCTGCTTTTTGCCTGATCTCCTTCCTGATCTCTTGAAGAGTTCTGTATATTAATCATTTGTATTCTGCCTCTGGTAACTCCAGAATATTTTCTTCATCCGGAAGGTTTCTTGATTCTTTGTTCTGGGAGCTTGCTGAAGCCATCATAGTCTGCCTCTTTATGTGATTTGATATTGACTGTTGTCTCTGAGCCATCAATAGGTTGTTGTATTTATTTATTTTATGTTTACTTAATGCATCCAAGCTTCTTGTTTTGTTTTGCTTTGATATGCCCAAATAGGGTGCTCAAGTGAGCTAGTTTGATTACTGGTGTCTTTGAAGCTCTGACATCCTCTCACCAGGTTGTAAGAGCTGTTACTAGGTATGTGAGCCCATTTACTTTTCTTGTATGGATTGAAGTCAGGTGTCCAGATAGTCAGTCACCAAGTGTGTGGTGCAGGCTCTCGCGTACAGTCCTAGATTGGCAAGGGTGATTGATGTAGGCACAGGTATCTGGTTGCAGGAGGGGGTCTCGCGCTGAGCAAGGCAGGGAGCTGACGATCGCCCCTGAGTGTGTGAGTAAAGTGTGTCCCTCTTCCCTAGAGTGCGTAGGTTCGTGGGTTTTGCAGCCGGACTATGGCACCGAATGCTGTAGGCTGTAAGGCCTGGGAGGCACCACTTATCCTTGGACCCCTGTTTTGTGTGGCTAGGTGGTGTGAGTGGAGCCACCAGTCCGCAGGCCCCTGATGTGGGTAGGTGAGGACCCTGCTTAATAGGCAGAATGGTGTGAAATTTCATGAACCTGCCTCTCCACCATATAGCTGAAACGGTTGAAGTTAGACTTCAGGTATATACCCTGTTGTAATGTGCTAGTGAGGGCCTACACTGTTGAAATGGGCCCACACAGGTCTATGCAGAGGTGAAAGGCATTCAAAGTCCCTGGGCCCCTTATGCCTGTGCCTAGGCAGATGAGCTACTTCTGCCTTGAATTCCCAGCTTAGGTGATCCGGCAGATTGTTTTTTCCCTGTTTGTTAATTTGTTCCCTCTCTAAGGCTGGGAGAATGGCTCAGGGCACATAACAAGTCCTACTTCCAGCCCAGGGGATGCAGCAGCCTCTAACCCTGGCTCAGACCCAGTGCAGAGCGGGAAGGGGGCAGGTAAGTGGGAGAGAGGTTTTTCCCAAAGGGGTGTTTTTTGATCCGAGCAGTAGGTAAGATGCATATACTTATCTTTTGCCAATCGAGCAACACTTTTTGCTGATTCTGGAGGCATGAGTAGACACTCGCCGCTCTGTGTCTCCCTTTGTGGAAAACACATCCCGGATGTCACTGCTTGGTTCACTGCTGGCGCCAGCCAATTCTGGCCTGCAGGGTACCGGTTTCTGCTGGGTCAGGTCTGGCAACTCCTTGCTGCTTCTGAACCATCTCTCCCTCCCTGTGCTGCTCAGTCCAATTCCTCAACTTTGCCTTTGATGTTCAGGGCGCCTAGTTTGTCACATATAATTGATTCACTTGTTTTTTGGGTCTTTGTTGTAAGAGGGATCACAGGAAGCATCTGACCACTCTGCCATCTTCACCCTGCCTCTGTGCTTTCTATTTTTAAATTAGTCTTTTTTAAATTTGTAGAAGTAATATAAGCACATGTTAGAAAAAAATTCAACAGTGTAGAAGGGTATAAAATTCCTGCCAGTCTCACTCCCTTGAAGCAATCTCTAAGTTTCTTGTGATATATGTGTAGAAATTTTTATGCAAACTCATATAAATTTATAGCCTTTTTATACACGAATGAGATTGGATTGCATTTATTGTTCTCGCTTGATTTATTTTTTCACTTAATACTTCGAAAATCTTCCTACATATTATTTTTAATGGCTATATAATGTTTCATTGTAGGAATATATTGTAACATATGTAAGTAGTTCCATACTGAGATACTGTAGCAAAATACATATAACATTTCATTGCTACATTTTATGTAGCATCTTTATATTATCTTTGCATACACGTGAGTATGTCTGTAAGAAAAATTCCTACAGTAAGGTAATCTTATATGTGTGTGTGTGTATGAATATATATACACACGTGTGTGTGTACATATGTATATATATAGCAAAAGGTGTATGTATTTTACATTTTGAGAGGTAAAGTTCTTCAAAGTTGCACCAGTTTTCACTCCTACCAGCTTCCTGTTTCTTAGAGTGTCTGTTTCCCAGACTTTCAACAATATGGATGTTTATCCAATTTGTTCATCTTGGCTAGTCCTTTCCCTAGCACTTGTCTGTCTGTGACCCTGTAGTTCATCTCAGAAGATGAATGACTACCTCACACCTCGGATTGGGGTAGCTAGGATGCCAAGATCAAATCAGCTTCTTAGCCTTTTTGCAATCTACATTTATTTGTTAAATATCATTTCTATGATTATCGTGAATGACTGTGCACATTTAGAAATAAAAATTGTCATCCCCTTACAAAACCACGCTTACATATGACGTCAGGGTTTACAAAGTTTCTTTTGAAGATGGCCTTCCAGAACTGTTGCAGTGGATTGTACTGGAACAGCAGCTCTTTCAGGAGACTGGGGAAATTAGGCTGATTTTAAATGAAGTTTAACGCTTCATACAAGGAGCCCTGGTAGTACAGCGATTAAGTACTCAGCTACTAATCGAAGGGTTGGTGGTTTGAACACACCCAGAGGCTCCGAGGGAGAAAGTCCTGACAATCTGCTCCTGTAAAGATTTGTTGTTTTTAGGTGCCATTGAGTCAATTTCGACTCATAGTGACCCCATGTGAGAGAGTAGAACTGCCCCATAGGGTTTTCTTGGCTGTAGTCTTTACAGGAGGGGCCCCGATGGTGCAATGGTTAAGTGCTTGGCTGTCAACCAAAAGGTGGGCAGTTTGAACCCACCAGCTGCTCCATGGAAGAAAAGACCTGGCATTCTGCTCCCATAAAGATTTTATCCTAAAAAACCCTACTCTGTCACATGGGGTCACTGTGAATTGAAAATCAACTCAATGGCACCTAACAACAACAACAACCCTTCATACATTTTCAGTACTATCCAGAGAGCCCTCTTTGTAGTCTCAGGGGAGGAAGGGCAAAAGTGCCGATCTGCCCCATTTGCAGTTTTTGAGGCAGGATTCAAAGGGTTTTCAAAGAGGTTTTTTAGTCTGGGTAGAGAATTTCTTCCCACGAGTACAAATGTAATAGAAGTAGTTGGGAGTGACGCTTTTAAAATAACATTATAAACAACTGGCTAAAATTCCTCAGTGTGCCCCTTGTCAGCCTATTCTTAGCTTGAGCAGCGCAGAAGAGAATGAAACTTAAAAAGCTAAACTGCCCGTGCTTTTTTGTGTCTGACATTCCAGTCAAACAAGGTGACTAATAAGTGAACCTCTGTCTCTGGGAAGTCTCGTGGCTCCTCATCCTCTTGCTTCGTAGTGGAACTGAGAGAACTTGCTCCATTGAAAGAAATGTTCAGCTTAGGGGCAGTATAGAATAAGAACAGTAGGGACTAAGAAACTGCCCTGGCCCAAATTCAAGAACACAGGGAAGTGGAACACTATTTGGGAGCCGAACAGGAAGCGGTTTCAATTGGATAAAAGTTGAGAGCTCAGTGATGCCTTCATGAGAATTGGAGTTCTTAAGCTTTGCTCCTCCCACCCCCCTCACCCCCCTCCCCTTTCAGCCCTGCAGGCACCAGGCCAGCAACCGGGTATGACATTTTCTACAGCTGGCCTTGTTCTTTTAAAGACCATCATGCCAGATGCTGAGAATAAATTATAGTGTTGGCTGATGGTGAATATTTTTAAATTAGGAGGTGAAGAGGCTGTGAAAGAGGACTACCACCTTTGAGTTCAATTATGAATATGTTCCAACTCAGTAGAATCCCCTCCCCCGCCTTGAAATGGACATGAGCAGCAAGAAGCTTTACTGTAGAATTACACTCTGAAAATAGACACTGAGGTAGAAATGTTTCTATTTGTGAAATCTAAGCCCTTTACGTGTTATGTTAAGGCAGATTGTTCCTGGAGTGTTAAAAGGAGGCCCAGAAGTCACAGGGAGAGCTGTGAGGACTCAGGGCAGTCTCTGGGGCCAGCCAATTGATGTTGTTAGTTGCCGTTGAGTTGACTCATGGTGACATTGCCTGGTCCTATGCCCAACCATTAAAAAAAAAAAAATTTTTTTAAGAGGCCTTAAATATGGCCTGAAATCGAAATGCCTGCAGGGACCTCTTTGGGAGATTTATGTTGTTTGATTGTGGTAACTAGCAGGCTGGAAGTAGGGAAACAAGCTTGCATGAAGGCCTGAAGTGTGTGATTCTGTTCTGAAATAGAACATCACAGAAGCGTTTGACTGTGGGCTCTTTTGTGTATGTGTAAAAATGATGAGCTGACAAAAGTTATGAGCAGCCCCAGAAGTGAACTGAGGGGCCAAATCAAAGAAGTCATTACCTACAAATAAGATAAACATGAGGAAAAAAATGCCCCAGAGCTTTGAGGTCACTTCCCCCATGACTGAAACCAGACTTTACAAAAAGGGAATCATTACTGTCTCAGAGAGACTATGGGAACTAAAGTCAAGACAACATTTTTAAAATAAATCTTTGTTTCAATGAACTGAGAGCTGGCCTATGTTAAGTATATAGATTTTATAAGCAATAGAAGTAGATGCTGCCTCTTGCTTTAATAAAGGATATCACCAATGAGGATGAATAAAGGAAACAATACATTTATTAGATTCTGCAAACAACAAAAACGTTATGCTTTGTTGTCTTTCTGTGCCACCCCCTCTCCTCAGCTGCTAGGAATTACAAAGAGGACTATTTTGCAAAAAGGGAAATGGCTGAAAATAAATATACGTCCCAGGGGCAGATTATCCAATAGCAAGGTAAGGTACCTTGCTTACCAGATCATCTGTAGTGAACAATTTCACATGTTTTCACCACATCAAAGATTCTGCTTCTAGGTATGGCTGGCATCTGTCTCTCTCCCAGCCTCATAGCACCTTCCTGCAGAATCAAAGCTTCTTTTTAAATTTACAGTCCATGACAGGGGCAGATGACCCAGTAAGCAAGGTAAGCATGGGTTTACTTGTGCTTACTTACTAATCTGTAGTGAAATTGTTTTGTTTCACTTGTTTTGCTTCTCTAAAGAACCCAACCTAAGAGAACTGGTTTGAAGCTTGTTCTTTTTTTTTATTTTTTGTTCTTGAGTGAGATAAAAAATGTGAGAAATTTTTAGCTGGGGGGGGGGAATCATAAAATTGGAAACATTTTATTTTATTCTTTGGGAAAATTTAACGGCCATTTAATTTTTGCACTGGCTGACTTGGGGCTTGAATGACTCACAGGGATTGAGGCTATTATTCTGAATTCTGGAGCATAGAGACTGGTCGTTTCGTTTCCTCCACGTGGGTGAGGCAGCAGGGGGCAGGAGTGTGGGTCATCTGCTCAGCTCTCATCATGGGCTGCGCAGGTCCTGGTAAGTGGCCTCTCCCCTAGCTTCCACCCCTCCATAAGAGTTTTGTTCCTTGTTTTTACTCAGTTCCTGTTTTTACCTGAGGCGAAAGTTATTTCAAGTTAAATGTGACTGAAGCTATTATTGACTATTGCAGGTATAACTGGCACCCCCTGCCACTGCCACTTAATTCTTCAAATTGAAAGCATGAGAATCTTTATACATTTCTAGACTATTAGGGGGTACAACTATATTAGCAAACCAAATGTTTCATACTAAATTTTGCTTTAGAGTCACAGTGAAGGAATGCTTGCACTTTGACATTTCTGGTATTTCAAGAATGATCTTCTTAACATTACCCCTAAGCAGCTTCCTTAAAAAAAAAAAAAGTTAATGGCTCTATTGTTGTAAATATTGTCAGTCATTTCCGTTTTCCTTGGCCCTGCATGTCACTGATTTGAGGTGAAAACAGGAAGGTTAAGAAAGCTTAACCTGGGTTAACAGATAAGCTTAGATGTTAACATCATCACAAAGGGTGGTTCCAGTTCAGGATGCTGGAAGAAGATCCCACAAGAGTGCATTATCGTTGAAAAGGAGGTTAAAGCCCTTTCTTGGCCCATTTGTTCTGGATTTGATCCAGGAGGAAGGCTGTTACAATAGGCTGGAAAGTAATTCAACTTGTGATAAGGGAACCTGCCGAATACCCGGAAATCTAAGCTCTCTCAGCTGAAATGCTAAGTCCCGGCATTGAATTTTAGCACCTGTGAAATTGCTTTTGATGGTAAATCCAGGGTGCCTCACCTGGTGAGGCAAGTGTGTGGGCAGTGACAGGATATAGAGGAGTCCAGTCACAGGAACTTACCTTCCAGAGGTGAGCCTCCAACTCTCCTGCTTGACACTGACTTATCTACTTGAAATTTAATTTATTATGCCATGGTTGGTGTGGTGGGCAGAGTGGGGGCCTGCCCTGAACACAGGGGCCCTGCTGAGCAGTGGTCCTACCTCAGATCTCTGGTACATGACCAGACTCCCCCCAGTGCTGCTGCTAACCTCATATCACCCAGGTGGGGCCCTCTGCAAGGGCACCCTTGAGAGCCTTGACCTTCTGCCTGTCCAGACCAGTTATTCCCTAGCCCTTGAAATACCACTTTTTTTTTAAGGTCCTTGCAGGCGGGACTCTGGTGGTGTAGTGGTTAAGAGTTTGGCTGCTAACCAAAAGGTCAGCAGTTCAGATCCACCAGGTGCTCCTTGAAAACCCTATGGGGCAGTTCTGATCTGTCCTATAGGGTCACTATGAGTTGGAATTGGCTTGACAGCAATGGGCTTTTTTTGGAAACCCTGGTGGCGTAGTGGTTAAGTGCTATGGCTGCTAACCAAAGGGTTGGCAGTTCAAATCCTCCAGGCTCTCCTTGGAAACTCTATGGGGCAGTTATACTCTGTCCTATAGGGTCTCTATGAGTCGGAATTGACTGGACGGCACTGAGTTGTTTTTTTTTTTGGAAGGTCCCCACACACTGAATGATGGGGGAGTGAGGAAAGGGAGCCCCCCAAGAACTGAGGCCCCTGCCAACCCTGCTCAGCCTCCAGCTCCCCAGGGCTGAGCTGGATCTGATGCCCAGACACAGCTGTTGAGAATGGGCCGGGGCCACCTCTCCTACCCTTTGACATTGTTTCCCTGTCCCTCGTAACCAAACGAGGGTTCTTGTCCTATCCTATAAGCCCATAGAAATAAGATGGATGCCACACCACCAGTTACAAGGGAAACAGAAGGTGGAAATTTATTGTCTGCGCAGACAAGGACTAAGGAGGGGTCTAGTGACCATAAGGCCATGTGCTCGCTCTCTGCGGGGGTTGGGGAGCTTTTTATTTCCAGTGTTGTCTGAGGGTTGGATTTGGTGCCCGGAACTCTCTGCCCTTAGCCCTCCCATGTCCACATTTGGAGGTCCGGATGTTGAATCTTGTTGGTGATGTTCAGGTCCAAACAGATTGAGGACACAGTGGTCCAGGTCCTGCGCATGCTCTAAAATCCTCGTTCACATGCGCGGGCTTCTGGCACCAAATTCAAACTGTAGTTATGGCTGCAGCGTGGTCAGGCCAAACCACAGTTAGAAGCTGTGGCTTGGCGGGCTGTGAGTGGGGTGGGGATCCGGCAGGGGAGGGGGGAGGAGGAGGAGGGGAGTCTCAGCGGAGGCTTCTGGGCCACTCCTGTGTGCCTGTTGGTCTATTCCTGGGAATCTCATCACTGCAGGCCCTGTGCCTTCCCAGTCTGTTTGACCCATACTGCTGTCCATAAACTGATATCTTACTAAAAAACAAGAAAGAAGGGTGGGTAAAAATTTACAAGTGCAATTCAAGGAGGGGAAGTGAAGTGGGCGTCCTGGTACAAGTTCCTAGAGCCACTAGGGAGGCCCAGGGCTCTTTACCTGACTTGAAACAGGGAACAAGAAGGGAAGGCCACTGAGATACGCAGAGCTACAGAACTACAAGTTCATTTGGTTCAATCTTCTGTTCTCAAACTTTAAAACCAGCAGGAAGTTGACTCTTTCCCTCCCCCACCTCAACTTCAAAGGTTGAAAAAAGTATGATTAAAATGCTAAGAGTGTGTTCCTAAGTTATTACACCGTAGCCAGGGGAGCCTCAGCTGAGCCAACTGCAATCCAGACTCTGTAAACCCAGAATTAAGTTTTCCTTTGAAGAGAACAAGGCTATTAGTGGGTTAACCAGCTGCAGTTATTTAAATACTCAGGAGAACTCTTGTAAAAAGGTAAAATACACCCAACTCATTGGAGTGTGACTTTGAATCTGTAAATAAACATAATCCATTAAAAAAAGTGAAAGCCAATTTATGAATTATTTGAATATTAAGGAATGATGTCACACGTAAATACCACATATTAAAAAGACCTTTTGTACATGCGTCTCAAAACCATGATATACAGAAACCTCTATAAATCCTGAAATGCATTGCAATAAGACAATTTTCTATTATTTATTATCATATAAAAACAAAAAAATAGGATAGGTTTTTAAGTAGCTCTGATTTATAAATAAATGGAAGGGTCTACCCTTGTTTCAGAGGGGACAGGTAGTAGCGCATATTTTCATTCTTCCCAGACTCTGGGAAAGCAGAAGGAGTTTTAACCAACAAGTTTGTTGTTTATTGTTAGTTGCCATTGAATCAAGTCCTACTCAAAGCAACTCCATGTGTGCAGAGTAGAACTGTGCTCCATAGTTTTTTTTAGTGGCTGATTTTCTGCAATTAGATCACCAGACCTTTCTTCTGAGACACTACCTACCTTTCGGTTAGCAGCCAAGCTCTTAAGCATTTGCGCCACCCAGGCACTCCCAAGAAGTTTAGCAGCTTAAAATTCTTCATTGTGAAAAATCTATCAGCTAGAATAAAAAGGACACAACTAGATACCTGGTCACTGTAGCTGCTGATAAACTGAGTGTTTGGCTTTTAAATATGCACCCACAGTTGAATATTTCATAGTTCCATATGAACAGGACTACATGGTATTAAGAAGAGTTGGGGCCTGGAGTGAATTAAATTACTAATTCTATATCTAAGGTACTAGGGGCTTAAGAATTTTGGGGGAACCGCACACTAAGAATCATGGACATACTTATGTTTTAAATACAACCAAATATCTTGAAAACTGTTAGGAAGTTAGCTGATAGTTTCTTTAGGGTCCACGTGGTGGGCTGCAGGCCCATGGAGGGATAAGTCAGAACTGGAAGGTATATGAGCATCCCTGGCCTAGTTTGGTGACATTCAAGAACTAGAGGGTGAAACTGGAGGATGGGAACCTATTTCTATTGTGCAAAAAAAGGGACTTGTGAGGTTGCCATGTATTCATTGCTGGCTGCCCGGCCTGGATTAGGAGAACTTCAGTACTCCAGAGGCAATAATAGTTCTTTGAGAGATCCTCTCTTTCATCTCCTCCCACCATGTATTGCCAGTGTTTTGGGTTTCTTTTATATAATTTTATTTATTTTGTTGTTGTCATTGAGAATATACACAGCAAAATGTACACCAATTCAACAATGTCACATTTAGTAACATTGATTACATTCTTCAAGCTGTGTAACCATTCTCACCCTCCTGAGTTGTTCCTTCCCCATTAACACAAATTCACTGACCCTGTGGTTCCTGTCTAATCTTTTGAGTTGCTGTTGTCAATTTGATCCCATATAGCTAGTTCTTAAAAAAGCATAGTGCTCAAGGCAGATGTTCTTCACTAGTTAAACTAAACTATTATTTGATTTTAAGAAGACTTTAGGGAATATTTTTGGTTTAAGGTTTAAAGATTATCTCACAGCAGTAGTTTCAGGGGTTCATCCAACCTTCATGGCTTGAGGAAGTCTAGATTCCTTGGGTATTTGAAATCTGTTCTGCATTTTCCCCCTTTTGATGAGGATTCTTCTATGGAGTCTTTGATCAAAACGTTTAGCAGTGGTTGCTGGGCACCATCCTGTTCTTCTGGTCTCATGGCAGAGGAGGCAGTTGTTCATGGAGGCAATTAGCCACACATTCCATTTCATCCTCCTAGTCCTGACTCTCCTACTTTCTGTGTTGTTCCAGGTGAATAGAAACCAATTGTTCTGCCTTGGCTGGCTGCTTGCAAGCTTTTAAGATCCTAGGCACTACCCATCAAACTAGGAGGTAGAACAAAGGTGCTAAATAGTTATTAGGCCATTAACTGGGATATCTCATGAAACCATGATCCTAACCTTGAAACCAAGAAACCAAATCCCATGAGATTTTTGGTTGTACATAAGCAGCCTCAGCAGCTACTTTTTTTTGTCATTCTTGTAAATGTATCTATCACACACCTTTTGCCAATTCAACTTTTTACACGTGTACAACTTATTGACAGCAATCAATAATTGGCTGTGCAGCCCTACCAATATGCTATTTCTATCACTTTTAACCCCTATTTTCTCCCTCCCTCCTGCCCCTGGTAACTACTAATATACTTTGGTCTCTATACATTTGCTTTTTCTTGTTTATTAGTATTAGTATACAATATTCATCCTTTTATGATTAACTTATTTCATTCAGTATAATGTCTTCCAGCTCCATCCATATTGTAGCATGTATCAAGACTTCATTTCTCCTACTGGCCAAGTAGTATTCCATTGTATGCATGTACCACATTTTGTTTATCCATTCATTTGTTGATGGGCATTTAGGTTTTTTCCACCTTTTGGCCATTGTGAATAGTGCTGTCATGAACATTGCTATACAAGTCTCTGTTTGGGTCTCTATTTTCAAGTCTTTTGGGTATATACCTAGGGGTAGAATTGCTGGGTAATATGATAGTTATATTTTTAGTTTTTTTAGGAACTGCAAAACTGTTTTCCACAACAGCTGTACCATCTTGCATTGCATTCCCACCAGCAATGAGTAAGGGTTCAAGTTTCCCCCCATCCTCACCAGTATTTGTTATTTTCTGTTTGTTTTGTTTATCTTAGCAGTCCTAGTGGGAGTGAAATGGTATCTCATTGTGATTTTGATTTGCATATCTCTGATGGCTAATGATGCTGAGCATTTTTTCATGTGTTTTGTGACCATTTGAATGTCCTCTTTGGTGAAATGTCTATTCAAGCAAGTACTTTGCCCAGTTTATGATTGGGTTATTTGTCTTTTTGTTGTTAAGTTGTTGAAGTTTTATATACATTTTTGGTTATTAGATTCCTCTCAGATATATGGTTTCTGAAGATATTCCCCCAATCAGTAGCTTGTCTATTCACTTTCTTGGTAAAGTCTTTTGATGAAGATAAATTTTTAATTTTTATGAGGTCCCATGTATTTATTTTGTCTTTTGCTGTTTGCTTGAACCCCCATGTGTCTGTCAGTTTGTCATACTGTGGGGGCTTGCGTTCTGCTATGATGCTGGAAGCTATGCCACCGGTATTCAGATACCAGCAGGGTCACTCATGGAGGACAAGTTTACAGCCGAGCTTTCAGACTGAGACAGACTAGGAAGAAGGACCCGGCAGTCTACTTCTGAAAGCCATTAGCCAGTGAAAACCTTATGAATAGCAGCTGAACATTGTTTGATATAGGGCTGGAAGATGAGCCCCCCCAGGTTGAAAGGCACTCAAAAGATGACTGGGGAAGAGCTGCCTCCTCAAAGTAGAGTCGACCTTAATGACGTGGATGGAGTAAAGATTTAGGGATCCTTCATTTGCTGATGTGGCACGACTCAAAATGAGAAGAAACAGCTGCAAACATCCATTAATAATAGGAACCAGGAATGTACGAAGTATGAATCTAGGAAAATTGGAAATCGTCAAAAATGAAATGGAATGCATAAACATCAATATCCTAGGCATTAGTGGGCTGAAATGGACTGGTATTGGCCATTTTGAATTGGACAATCATATAGTCTACTACGCTGGGAATGACAACTTGAAGAGGAATGGTGTTGCATTCATCGTCAAAAAGAACGTTTCAAGATCTATCCTGAAGTACAACGCTGTCAGTGATAAGATAATATCCATAGGCCTACAAGGAAGACCAGTTAATACGACTATTATTCAAATTTACGCACGAACCACTAGGGCCAAAGATGAAGAAACAGAAGATTTTTATCAGTCACTGCAGTCTGAAACTGATCGAACATGCAATCAAGATGCATTGATAATTACTGGCGATTGAAATGTGAAAGTTGGAAACAAAGAAGAAGGATCAGTAGTTGGGAAATATGGCCTTGGTGAAAGAAACAATACTGGAGGTGGAATGATAGAATTTTGCAAGACCAACGACTTCTTCATTGCAAATACCTTCTTTCACCAACATAAACGGCGACTATTTTTTTTTTTATATACATGGACCTCGCCAGATGGAACACGCAGAAATCCAATTGACTACATCTGTGGAAAGAGACAATGGAAAAGCTCAATATCATCAGTCAGAACAAGGCCAGGGGCCAACTGTGGAACAGACCATCAATTGCTCATACACAAGTTCAAGCTGAAACTGAAGAAAATCAGAGCAAGTCCACAAGAGCCAAAATATGACCTTGAGTATATCCCACCTGAATTTAGAGACCATCTGAAGAATAGATTTGATGCATTGAACACTAGTGACCGAAGACCAGACGAGTTGTGGAATAACATCAAGAACATCATCCATGAAGGAAGCAAGAGGTCATTTAAAAGACAGGAAAGAAAGAAAATACCAAGATGGATGTCAGAGGAGACTCTGAAACTTGCTCTCGAACGTCGAGCAGCTAAAGCAAAAGGAAGAATTGATGAAGTAAAAGAACTGAACAGAAGATTTCAAAGGGCGTCTCGAGAAGAAAAAGTAAAGTATTATAATGACATGCAAAGAGCTGGAGATGGAAAACCAAAAGGGAAGAACACACTCAGCGTTTCTCAAGCTGAAAGAACTGAAGAAAAAATTCAAGCCTCAAGTTGCAATAGTGAAGGATTCTGTGGGGGAAAATATTAAACAACACAGGAAGCATCAAAAGAAGATGGAAGGAATACACAGAGTCATTATATCAAAAAGAATTAGTTGATGTTCAACCATTTCAACAGGTGTCATATGATCAGGAACCGATGGTACTGAAGGAAGAAGTCCAAGCTGCCCTGAAGGCACTGGTGAAAAACAAGGCTCCAGGTATTGAAGGAATATCAACTGAGATGTTCCAACAAACAGATGCAGCGCTGGAGGTGCTCACTCGTCTATGCCAAGAAATATGGAAGACAGCTTCCTGGCCAACTGACTGGAAGAGATCCATATTTATGCCTATTCCCAAGAAAGGTGATCCAACCGAAGGTGGAAATTATAGAACAATATCATTAATATCACTCACAAGGAAAATTTTGCTGAAGGTCACTCAAAAATGGCTGCAGCAGTATATTGCCAAGAAACTGCCGGAAAATTCAGGCCTGTTTCATAAGAGGACTTGGAACCAGGGATATCATTGCAGAGGGATCCTGGCTGAAAGCAGAGAATACCAGAAGGATGTTTACCTGTGTTTTATTGATTATGCAAAGGCATTCGACTGTGTGGATCATGACAAATTATGGATAACATTGGGAAGACTGGGAATTCATTGTATTCTTTCACCATACCTATTCAATCTGTATGCTGAGCAAATAATCCGAGAAGCTGGACTATATGAAGAAGAACAGGGCATCAGGATTGGAGGAAGACTCATTAACAACCTGCTTTATGCAGATGACACAACCTTGCTTGCTGAAAGTGAAGAGGACTTGAAGCACTTACTAATGAAGATCAAAGACCACAGCCTTCGGTATGGATTGTACCTCAATATAAAGAAAACAAAAATTCTCACAACTGGACCAGTGAGCAACATCATGATAAACGGAGATAAGATTGAAATTGTCAAGGATTTCATTTTACTTGGATCCACAATCAACAGCCATGGAAGCAGCAGTCAAAAAATGAAGAGACACATTGCATTGGGTACATCTGCTGCAAAGGACCTCTTTAAAGTGTTGAAGAGCAAAGATGTCACCTTGAAGACTAAGGTGCGCCTGACCCAAGCCATGGTATTTTCAGTCACATCATATGCATGTGAAAGCTGGACAATGATTAAGGAAGACCGAAGAAGAGTTGACACCTTCGAATTCTGGTGTTGGTGAAGAATATTGAATATACCATGGACTGCCAAAAGAACGAACAATTCTGTCTTAGAAGAAGTACGACCAGAATGGATGGCAAGATTGCGTCTTACATACTTTGGACATGTTGTCAGGAGGGATCAGTCCCTGGAGAAGGACACCATGCTTGGCAGAGTACAGGGTCATCTGAAAAGAGGAAGACCGTCAATGAGGTGGATTGATACAGTGGCTGCAGCAGTGAGCTCAAGCATAACAACGATTGTAAGGATGGCACAGGACCGGGCAGTGTTTCGTTTTGTTGTGCATAGTGTCGCTATGAGTTGGAAGTGACTCAACGGCACCTAACAACAATAACAACATTCTTGAAAGAAGGCCTGACAGCATTGGCCCTGTTTGTTCTGAGAATTTTTGGTTTTAGTTTGCACATTTAGGTCCTTAATCCATGTTGAATTTGTTTTTGTGTATGGTGTGAGGCATGGACCCTGCTTCATTTTTCTGCATGTGGAAATCCAGTTTTCCCAGCACCATTTATTGAAGAGAATCTTCTTTCCCCATTGAATGGACTTAGCACCCTTGTCAAAAATTAGTTGACCATAGATATGTGGGTTTATTTCTGGACTCTCAGTTCTATCCTGTTGATCTATGTGTCTATTGTTATACCAGTACCAGGTGTTTTTTTTTTTTTTAGGCTGTTTTGATTACTGATATAGTATGTTTTAAAATTAGGAAATGTGAGTCGTCCTACTTTGTTCTTCTCTTTCAACATTGCCTTAGCTGTTTGGGGCCTCTTGCCATTTCGTATAAAGTTGAGGATTGTTTTTTTTATTTCTGTAAAGAGAGCTGTTAGAATTTCAATGGGGATCATGTTGAATCTATAGCTCATTTAGGGCAGTATTGACATCTTAACAATATTAAGTCTTCCAATCCACGAACATGGAACATCTTTCCATTTATTTATTTAAGTCTTCTTTAATCTCTTTAATCAGTATTTTATAGTTTTCATTGTCTAAGTCCTTCATGTCCCTAATTAGATTTATTCCTAAGTTTTTTATTCTCTTAGATGCTATTGTAAATGGAATTATTTCCCTAATTTCCCTTTCAGATTTCTCAATGCTGGTGTATAGAAACCCAACTGATTTTTGTTTGTTCATTGACCTTGTATCCTGCAACTTTGCTAAATTCCTCTGGTAGCTCTAGAGGTTTTCTTGTTGACTCTTTGGGATTTTCTATATGTAGGATCGTATTCCCTCACACAATCTGTCAGTTTGTCGTACTGTGGTGGCTTGTGTGTTGCTGTGATACTGGAAGCTATGCCAGCAGGGTCACCCTTGGCAGATGGGTTTCAGTTGAGCTTCCAGACTAAGACAGACTAGGAAGAAGGACCTGATGGTCTGCTTCTGAAAAGAATTAGCCAGTGAAAACCTTATGAATAGCAGTGGAACATTGTCTGATATAGTGCCAGAAGAAGAGCCCCTCAGGTAGGAAGGCACTCAAAGTACAAACAGGGAATGGCTGCCTCCTCAAAGTAGAATTGGCCAGAATGCTCCTTAGAAGCAAGGGTGGTGAGACTACGTCTCACATACTTTGGATGTATTATCAGGAAGGATCAGTCGCTAGAGAAGGACATCATGCTTGGTAAAATAGGTCAGCGAAAAAGAGGAAGACTGTCAACGAGATGAATTGACACAGTGGCTGCAACAATGGTTGCAAGCATAGCAATGATTCTGAGGATGGCGCAGGAACGGGCAGTGCTTCGTTCTGTTGTACATAGGATCGCTATGAGTCGAAACCGACTCAATGGCACCTGTCTAGTCATCTAGTGCTGGTATAACAGAAATACCACAAGTGGATGGCTTTAACAAAGAGAAATTTATTCTATCAGAATCTAGTAGGCTACAAGTCCAAATTCAGGGCATTGGCTCCAGGGGAACGGTTTCTCTCTCGGCTCTGGAGGGAGGAAAGTCCTTGTCATCAATCTTCCCTTTGTCTGGGAGCATCTCAGCACAGGAACCTCAGGTCCAAAGGACGTGCTGTGCTCCCAGCACTGCTTTCTTGGTGGTATGAGGTCCCCCACTCTCTGCTTGCTTCCCTTTCCCTGCCCTCCAGACTCTAGGTATTGGCCACACTATCCAGATTCTGAGTGGAGGCCCTTCGGCCCTGGGCTTCAGCTCCACCTTCCAGACGCACCATTCTCCTAGTCCACCTGAGTGGCGACTCCACAGTTAGAAACACCTGAGGCCATGGCTTCACCCTTTGAAACCCCAGAGGTCCTGGCCTTTTGAGACTGAGGCAGCTTGGCTTCTTGTGTTCCTTGTCTCTTCAGCTTCTGCTTCCTGGTTTCTTGGCTTTTGGGGCCTCATGTCCACATCTGCCCTGCTGGGGCAAGTGTTCCGAAGCTCTGTACCTTCACCGATAAGTGCCCAGAGGCACCCCACTCTGCCAGGAAGCCTCCTGTGCAAGTCACTGTGTGGGTTGGCTCCAGCACTGTGTTGCACTGGTCTCCTGGTTCTGCTGCTGCTGCTGCTGGCTCTCTGCTGCTGCCTCTTCTCCGCCACTGCAGGCTCTCTGCTGCTGCTGGTCCTCGGCCACTGCTGCTCCTCTATCAATTCATAGTTTCAGAACCACTTCCACATTTTTAGAGCAGCACCCCACTCTTGGTACCCAATTCTGTCTTAGTTATCTAGTGCTGCTATAACAGAAATACTACAAGTGGATGGCTTTAAAAAGAGAAGTTTATTTCTTCACAGTAAAGTAGGCTAAAAGTCCAAATTCAGAGTGTCAGCTCCAGGGGAAGGCTTTCTTTCTCTATCCGCCTTCTCATAGGAAAATCATAAGATGGAGGACAACCACACAGTACTGGGAATCATGGGAATCATGGCCTAACCAAGTTGACACGTTAGGTCCATGACAGCACGTAACAACAACAACAGGATCATAGCATCTGTAAATAGAGAATTTTACTTCTTTTCTAATCTGGATACCTTTTATTTCTTTTTCTTGTCTTATTGCTCTGGCTAGGACTTCTAATACAATATTGAGTAGAAGTGATGAGAACAGGCACCCTCATCTTGTTCCTGGTTTCAAGGGGAAAGCTCTCAGTCTTTCTCCATTATGTATAATGTTGGTTGTTGGCTTTTCCTATATACCCTGAATCATATTGAGGAATTTCCCTTCTATTCCAATCTTCTTTAGGGTTTTTGTCAAGAAATGGTGTTGGATTTTATCAAATGCTTTTTCTGCATCAGTAGAGATGATCATGTGGTTCTTTACTTTGTTCTATTGATGTGGTATATTATGTTGATTGATTTTTTAATGTTGCATTCCTAGAATAAATCCTACTTGGTCGTGGTGTATGAATCTTTTAATACTGCTGTTGGATTCTGTTCGTTAGTATTTTGTTGAGGATTTTTGAATGTTCATAAGAGATAGTGGCTTGTAGTTTTCTTTTCTTGTGGTGTCTTTGTCTGGTTTTGGCATCAGGGTTAAGTTTGTGTCATAGAGTGAATTAGGGAGTATTTCTTCCTTTCTTTTCTATCTTTTGGAAGAGTTTAAACAGCACTGATGACAGTTCTTCTCTAAACATTTGGTAGAATTCCAGTGAAGCCATCTGGTCCAGGACTTTTTTTGTTGTTGTCGTTGACAGGTTTTTGATCATTAATGTGATCTCTTCACTTGCTATGGGTCTGTTGAGACTTGTATTTCCTCTTGAGTCAATTTGTATAGGTTGTGTGCTTCTAAGAATTTGTCCATTTCATCTAGGTTATCTTGTTTGTTGCCATATGGTTATTGATAATATTCTCTCATAATTCTCTTCATTTGTATTGGGTCAGTTGTAATGTCCTTTCTTTCATTTTTTTCTTTTGATTATTTACATGTTTTCTCTCTTTTCCTTTTCACCCTAGCTAGAGGTTTGTCAGTTTTATTGATCTTTTCAAGGAAGCGACTTACGGTTTTATTGATTGTCTCTGTTGTTTTTCTGTTTTTGATTTTACTTATTTCTGCTCTGATCTTTGTTGTTTCCTTTCTTCTGGTAGGTTCAAGCTTAGTTTGCTCTTCTCTTTTTAGTTCCTGGAGTTTTGAGATAGGCTGTTACTTTGAGATCTGTCTTCTTTCTTTATGCAGGCATTTGTTGGTATAAAATTCCCTCTGAGAAGTGCCTTCACCGAATCCCATAAGTTTTGGTATTTTGTGCTTTCATTTTAATTTGACTTTAAGAAATTTGTGATTTCTTCCTTGACCCATTGGTAGTTTAATAGTGCATTGTTTAATTTCTAGATCTTTGTGTATTTTCCAGGTTTTTTTTTTTGTTATTGATTTCTACTTCACTCTGTTGCGATTAGAGAAAACACTTTGTATGATTTCAACCTTTTTAAATTTATCAAGACTTGCTTTGTGACCTAAAATGTGGTCTGTCCTGGGGAATGAGCCATGTGCTATGGAGTAGAATATAAATTGTGCTGTTTTGGGGTGTAGTGTTCTATATATGTCTGTTAAGTCTAGCTGCTTTATAGTGTCATTTGGGTCCTCTGTTTCCTTGTTGATCTTCTTTCTAGATGTTCTGTCCAATATTGAACGTGGTATATTGAAGTCTTTAACTATTGTTGTAGTACTATCTGTTTCTCCCTAAAGTTCCATCAGTGTTTGCTTTATATATTTAGATGCTCTGATGTTGGGGGGCATATATATTTATGGTTGTTGAATCATCTTGATTAATTGAAACTTTTATCACTATATAATGTTCATCTTTATGTCTTCTAATAGATTTAGTCATAAAGTCTACTTTGTCTGATATTAAGTTGCCACCCCAGCTCTCTTTTGGTTATTATGTGAATGGAATATTTTTTTCAATCCTTTCACTTTCAACCTGTTTGTGTCCTTGGGTTTAAGGTGTGTCTCTTGTAAACAGCATATAATTTGGATCATGTTTTGGGTTTTTTTTGTTTGTTTTTGTCCATTCTGACACTGTTTGCCTTTTGATTGGAGCATTTAGTCCACTTACATTCACTGTAATTATCAATAAGAAGTAACTTACTTCTGTCATTTTGTTATTTGTTTTTTGTGTGTCTTAAGCCGTTTTTATCTTTGTCCTTCACCACTGCTTGCTTTCGTGTTTTGTTAGTTAATTCTAATGAGCCTATTTGGTTCCCTTCTCCATTCCTTTTGTGTATGTTTTTTACATATTTTCTTAGTGGATAGGGCCCTGGTAGCACAGTGGTTAAGAGCTCGGCAGTTCTACTCTGTTTTATGGGGTTGCTATGAGTTGGAATTAATTTGATGGCAACAGGTTTGGTTTGGTTTTGGTTTTCTTAGTGGTTACCATAAATATTATATTTATCAGCTTATATTTATAACATTCTAGGGTAAGTTGGTACCAGCTTGACTTCAGTAACATACAAGAAATTCTTTATACCATTTTTCTCTCCCTTTTGTTGTTGTCATCAATATGTCTTTATATCTCTTGTGCCCTATAACATAATTTTATCCTTGCTTTTTATATATTATTAAAAAACATGAAGGACAAACCATTTAGAATTATCAAGCATGAATACCTTACTACTGGCCCTTATGCTTGTCCATGAATTTCCCTTTGTTAGGGATCATTCTTTTTATTTATAGCTTTGGGCTGCTTTCTCATGTACTGCCAGTGTTTTGATAAAAACTTTGAACTTGAATGAAAAGCAGCTTTTCAGGTAGATAAAAAAAATTTAAAGATGACTTTTAATAAAAAAGGTTTTAAAAAGATTGGGTTAATAGTACTCTTAATAAATATTTGTTGGGAAATGTGATCTGACCAGGCAACATTTAGCACTTGACATTTGACAGAAAGCCATTCTGAGTTACTGCTAAGCATGTTTTTTGAGGTCTTTAAAAGATCTCAAGTGGAGAGCTGAACACATTGCACAAAGGAACAGTGACAGAGGAAATTTTTTTTAATCTTTTTATTTTGAAATAATTATGGACTCACAGAAAGTTGCATGAAACAGTACAGAGAAGTCCAGTGTTCCCTTCACCCAGCTTCCTCCAAAGGTAACATCTGTAGATCACTAGGAAATTGACATTTGTACAATCTACAGACCCTATTCCATTTTCAGCAGTTTTTTTAATGCACTCATTTTTATGTTGTGTGTGTGCATAGATCTGTGCACTTTTAACATATAGATTCTTGTAAGCGCCACTACCATCAAGATACAGAACTGTTCTATCACCACAAAGACACTCTCTCACGTTATACCTTTATAGTCACACATTCCACCCCTTTCCCTGGCAAACACTAATCTGTTCTTTATAATAGTGTTATTTCAAGAATGTTATGTAAATGCAATCATTTGGGATTGGCTTTTTTCACTCAGCATAATTCTCTGGAGATCCATCCAGGTTGCTGCATATATCAATATTTTGTTCCTTTTTATTGCTGAGTAGTATTCCATGATATGGTTATGCCACAGTTTGTTTAACCATTCATCCATTGAAGGACATTTGGGTTGTTTCCAGATTTTGGCTATTACAAATAAAGCTGCTGTTAATATTCATGTACAGGTTTTTGTGTGGACATAAATTTTCATTTCTCTGAATGAGTGCCCATAAGTACAATTAATGGATCATATTGTGTTTAGTTTTATGAGAAACTATCAAAGTATTTACCAGAGTGGCTGTACCACTTTACATTCCTACCAATGATGTATGAGAGATCAGTTTCTCTACATCATCACCATCATTTGGTATAGTCAGTATATATTTTTTAAACTGTTTTAATGGGTGTATAGGAGTCCTAGTGGTGCGGTGGTTAAGAGCTATGGCTGTTAACCAAAAGGTTGGCAGTTCAAATCCATCAGCCGCTCCTTGGAAACCCTATGAGGCAAGTAGAACTGTGAGTGAGAATTGACTCGACGGCAACGGGTTTGGGTGTTGTTGTTGTTTTTTTTTTTTTTTTTTAGTAATGGGTGTGCAGTGATATCTCATTGTGTTTTTAATTTGCATTTACCTAATTATATTATTTATTTAATGTCTAGTGATGTTGAACATATTTTAATGTGCTTATTTGCCACCCATATATCCTCTGTGGTGAAATGTTGGTTCTCATCTTTGCCTGCTTTCTAATTGGATTTTTACTGTTGAGTTTTAAGATTTATACATTTGTTGTTAGATTTGTGATTGCAAATATTTTCTCCCAGTCTGTGTCTTGTCTTTTCATCCTCTTGACAAGGTCTTTCACAGAGCAAAAGTTTTAAATTTTGATGAAGTTCAATTTATCAGTTTTTTACTTTTGTGGATCGTTTTGGTGTCATGTCTAAGAATCCTTTGGGTCTAAGAATGCTAAGGCCCTGAATATTTTCTCCTGTTTTCTTGTAAAAGCTTTATATTTTCATATTTTGGTGTTTCTTAAAAAAATTAGGGGGGGCGGAGCCAAGATGGCAGACTAGGCAGACGCTACCTCGGATCCCTCTTACAACAAAGACACGGAAAAACAAGTGAATCCATCACATACATAACAACCTACAAACCCTGAACAACAAACACAGATTTAGAGACGGAGAACGAACTAATACGGGGAAGCAGCGATTGTTTCCAGAGCCTGGAGCCAGCGTACCAGTCAGGTACGGCACAAGCACAGAGAGCTGCTCCACCCCCCTGAACTAACCCCGGGAGCGAGACCAGCCAGTTCCGCGGGCGGCGTGGGACGCAGCCGGTAGGAGAAGTCCCCGGGAGGCAGTGACTGGTCTTGGAGCAGGAAGAGCAGCGTCCCAGCCGGAGAACCGTCCCGCCGGGATTTGGACTGGACGCAGGTACGGCATAAACACGGAGAGCTGCTCCACCCCCCTGAACTAACCCCGGGAGGGGGCCCAGCCGGGTTGCGCGGGCGGCATGGGACGCAGCCGGTAGGAGAAGTCCCCGGGAGGCAGCGACTGGTATTGGAGCGGGGAGAACAGCGTCCCAGCCTGGACACTCGGTCACGGCACAAGCACGGGGAGCTGCTCCGCCCACCTGAACTAACCCCGGGAGGGGGCCCACCTGGTTCGTGGGGGCGGCACAGCCACGCGGCTGGAGGGACGAGAAGTCCCAGGGAGGCAGCGACTGATTTTGGAGTCGAGAGTGCATCGTCCCAGTAGGGGAGCCTTGACGTTGGGCGTGGGGCTAGAAGCAGAGGATCTGACTGTGACTCCAGCGGGCCAGACCCCCCGGGGGCAATCTCCACACAGCCAGCACACATAGGCGACACGCCCACGGGAATCTCAGATATAATAGTCATTCCAAGCAAGACAAGCAACTCTGTCTATATTCTGAGGTGCTACTCTCCTATCTCTCTGTTCCCTCCCCCACCCTCCCCAGGCGGCTTCATTAACATCCGAATAGCCTGAGCCAGAGGGAGAACTCTGATAGGGATCTGACTGCATTTTTTTTTAGCGGGTTTTCTGGAAAAACTAGTTTCCCAGTGATGGCTCGGAGACAACAATCCATATCAAACCACTTAAAGAAGCAGACCATGACAGCTTCTCCAACCCGCCAAACAAAAGAATCAAAACCTTTCCCAAATGAAGATACAATCCTGGAATTATCAGATATAGAATATAAAAAACTAATTTACAGAATGCTTCAAGATATCACAAATGAAATTAGGATAACTGCAGAAAAAGCCAAGGAACACACCGATAAAACTGTTGAAGAACTCAAAAAGATTATTCAAGAACATAGTGGAAAAATTAATAAGTTGCAAGAATCCATAGAGAGACAACATGTAGAAATCCAAAAGAGTAACAATAAAATTACAGAATTAGACAATGCAATAGGAAGTCAGAGGAGCAGACTCGAGCAATTAGAATGCAGACTGGGACATCTGGAGGACCAGGGAATCAACACCAACATAGCTGAAAAAAAATCAGATAAAAGAATTAAAAAAAATGAAGAAACCCTAAGAATTATGTGGGACTCTATCAAGAAGGATAACCTGCGGGTGATTGGAGTCCCAGAACAGGGAGGGGGGACAGAAAACACAGAGAAAATAGTTGAAGAACTCCTGACAGAAAACTTCCCTGACATCATGAAAGACAAAAGGATATCTATCCAAGACGCTGATCGAACCCCATTTAAGATTGATCCAAAAAGAAAAACACCAAGACATATTATCATCAAACTCACCAAAACCAAAGATAAACAGAAAATTTTAAAAGCAGCCAGGGAGAAAAGAAAGGTTTCCTTCAAGGGAGAATCAATAAGAATAAGTTCAGACTACTCAGCAGAAACCATGCAGGCAAGAAGGGAATGGGACGACATATACAGAACACTGAAGGAGAAAAACTGCCAGCCAAGGATCATATATCCAGCAAAACTCTCTCTGAAATATGAAGGCGAAATTAAGATATTTACAGACAAACACAAGTTTAGAGAATTTGCAAAAACCAAACCAAAGCTACAAGAAATACTAAAGGATATTGTTTGGTCAGAGAACCAATAATATCAGATATCAGCACAACACAAGGTCACAAAACAGAACGTCCTGATATCAACTCAAATAGGGAAATCACAAAAACAAATTAAGATTAAATAAAAAAAAATACACATAACAGGGAATCATGGAAGTCAATAGGTAAAAGATCACAATAATCAAAAAGAGGGACTAAATACAGGAGGCATTGAACTGCCATATGGAGAGTGATACAAGGCGATATAGAACAATACAAGTTAGGTTTTTACTTAGAAAAATAGGGGTAAATAATAAGGTAACCACAAAAAGGTATAACAACTCTATAACTCAAGATAAAAGCCAAGAAAAACGTAACGACTCAACTAACAAAAAGTCAAACACTATGAAAATGAGGATCTCACAATTTACTACGAAAAACGCCTCAGCACAAAAAAGTATGCGGAAAAATGAAATTGTCAACAACACACATAAAAAGGCATCAAAATGACAGCACCAAAAACTTATTTATCTATAATTACCCTGAATGTAAATGGACTAAATGCACCAATAAAGAGACAGAGAGTCACAGACTGGATAAAGAAACACGATCCATCAATATGCTGCCTACAAGAGACACACCTTAGACTTAGAGACACAAACAAACTAAAACTCAAAGGATGGAAAAAAGTATATCAAGCAAACAATAAGCAAAAAAGAAGAGGAGCAGCAATATTAATTTCTGACAAAATAGACTTTAGACTTAAATCCACCACAAAGGATAAAGAAGGACACTATATAATGATAAAAGGGACAATTGATCAGGAAGACATAACCATATTAAATATTTATGCACCTAATGACAGGGCTGCAAGATACATAAATCAAATTTTAACAGAATTGAAAAGTGAGATAGATACCTCCACAATTATAGTAGGAGACTTCAACACACCACTTTCGGAGAAGGACAGGACATCCAGTAAGAAGCTCAATAGAGACACGGAAGATCTAATTACAACAATCAACCAACTTGACCTCATTGACTTATACAGAACTCTCCACCCAACTGATGCAAAATATACTTTTTTTTCTAGCGCACATGGAACATTCTCTAGAATAGACCACATATTAGGTCATAAAACAAACCTTTGCAGAGTCCAAAACATCGAAATATTACAAAGCATCTTCTCAGACCACAAGGCAATAAAACTAGAGATCAATAACAGAAAAACTAGGGAAAAGAAATCAAATACTTGGAAAATAAACAATACCCTTCTGAAAAAAGACTGGGTTATAGAAGACATCAAGGAGGGAATAAAGAAATTCATAGAAAGCAACGAGAATGAAAATACTTCCTAACAAAACCTCTGGGACACAGCAAAAGCAGTGCTCAGAGGCCAATTTATATCCATAAATGCACACATACAAAAAGAAGAAAGAGCCAAAATCAGAGAACTGTCCCGACAACTTGAACAAATAGAAACTGAGCAACAAAAGAATCCATCAGGCACCAGAAGAAAAAATAAAAATTAGAGCTGAACTAAATGAATTAGAGAACAGAAAAACAATTGAAAGAATTAACAAAGCCAGAAGCTGGTTCTTTGAAAAAATTAATAAAATTGATAAACCATTGGCTAGACTGACTAAAGAAATACAGGAAAGGAAACAAATAACCCGAATAAGAAACGAGAAGGACCACATCACAACAGAACCAAATGAAATTAAAAGAATCATTTCAGATTATTATGAAAAATTGTACTCTAACAAATTTGAAAACCTAGAAGAAATGGATGAATTCCTGGAAAAACACTACCTACCTAAACTAACACATTCAGAAGTAGAACAACTAAATAGACCCATAACAAAAAAAGAGATTGAAACGGTAATCAAAAAACTCCCAACAAAAAAAAGCCCTGGCCCGGACGGCTTCACTGCAGAGTTCTACCAAACTTTCAGAGAAGACTTAACACCACTACTTCTGAAGGTATTCCAAAGCATAGAAAATGACGGAATACTACCCAACTCATTCTATGAAGCCACCATCTCCCTGATACCAAAACCAGGTAAAGACATTACAAAAAAAGAAAATTATAGACCTATATCCCTCATGAACATTGATGCAAAAATCCTCAACAAAATTCTAGCCAATAGAATCCAACAACACATCAAAAAAATAATTCACCCTGATCAAGTGGGATTTATACCAGGTATGCAAGGCTGGTTTAATATCAGAAAAACCATTAATGTAATCCATCACATAAATAAAACAAAAGACAAAAACCACATGATCTTATCAATTGATGCAGAAAAGGCATTTGACAAAGTCCAACACCCATTTATGATAAAAACTCTTACCAAAATAGGAATTGAAGGAAAATTCCTCAACATAATAAAGGGCATCTATGCAAAGCCAACAGCCAATATCACTCTAAATGGAGAGAACCTGAAAGCATTTCCCTTGAGAACGGGAACCAGACAAGGATGCCCTTTATCACCGCTCTTATTCAACATTGTGCTAGAAGTCCTAGCCAGGGCAATTAGGTTAGACAAAGAAATAAAAGGTATCCGGATTGGCAAGGAAGAAGTAAAGTTATCACTATTTGCAGATGACATGATCGTATACACGGAAAACCCTAAGGAATCCTCCAGAAAACTACTGAAACTAATAGAAGAGTTTGGCAGAGTCTCAGGTTATAAAATAAACATACAAAAATCACTTGGATTCCTCTACATCAACAAAAAGAACACCGAAGAGGAAATCACCAAATCAATACCATTCACAGTAGCCCCCAAGAAGATAAAATACTTAGGAATAAATCTTACCAAGGATGTAAAAGACCTATACAAAGAAAACTACAAAGCTCTACTACAAGAAATTCAAAAGGACATACTTAAGTGGAAAAACATACCGTGCTCATGGATAGGAAGACTTAACATAGTAAAAATGTCTATTCTACCAAAAGCCATCTATACATTTAATGCACTTCCAATCCAAATTCCAATGTCATATTTTAAGGGGATAGAGAAACAAATCACCAATTTCATATGGAAGGGAAAAAAGCCCCGGATAAGCAAAGCACTACTGAAAAAGAAGAAAGTGGGAGGCCTCACTTTACCTGACTTCAGAACCTATTTATACAGCCACAGTAGTCAAAACAGCCTGGTACTGGTACAACAACAGGCACATAGACCAATGGAACAGAATTGAGAACCCAGACATAGATCCATCCACGTATGAGCAGCTGATATTTGACAAAGGACCAGTGTCAGTCAAATGGGGAAAAGATAGCCTTTTTAACAAATGGTGCTGGCATAACTGGATATCCATTTGCAAAAGAATGAAACAGGACCCATACCTCACACCATGCACAAAAACTAACTCCAAGTGGATTAAAGACCTAAACATAAGGACTAAAACGATAAAGATCATGGAAGAAAAAATTGGGACAACCCTAGGAGCCCTAATACAAGGTATAAACAGAATACAAAACATTACCAAAAATGATGAAGAGAAACCCGATAACTGGGAGCTCCTAAAAATCAAACACCTATGCTCATCTAAAGACTTCTCCAAAAGAGTAAAAAGACCACCTATAGATTGGGAAAGAATTTTCAGCTATGACATCTCCGACCAGCGCCTGATCTCTAAAATCTACATGATTCTGTCAAAACTCAACCACAAAAAGACAAACAACCCAATCAAGAAGTGGGCAAAGGATATGAACACACATTTCACTAAAGAAGATATTCAGGCAGCCAACAGATACATGAGAAAATGCTCTCGATCATTAGCCATTAGAGAAATGCAAATTAAAACTACGATGAGATTCCATCTCACACCGGCAAGGCTGGCATTAATCCAAAAAACACAAAATAATAAATGTTGGAGAGGCTGCGGAGAGATTGGAACTCTCATACACTGCTGGTGGGAATGTAAAATGGTACAACCACTTTGGAAATCTATCTGGCATTATCTTAAAACAGTTAAAAATAGAACTACCATACAACCCAGAAATCCCACTCCTGGGAATATACCCTAGAGATACAAGAGCCTTCATACAAACAGATATATGCACACCCATGTTTATTGCAGCTCTGTTTACAATAGCAAAAAGTTGGAAGCTACCAAGGTGTCCATCAACGGATGAATGGGTAAATAAATTGTGGTATATTCACACAATGGAATACTACGCATCGATAAAGAACAGTGACGAATCTCTGAAACATTTCATAACATGGAGGAGCCTGGAAGGCATTATGCTGAGCGAAATCAGTCAGAGGCAAAAGGACAAATATTGTATAAGACCACTAGTATAAGATCTTGAGAAATAGTAAACCTGAGAAGAACACATACATTTGTGGTTACGAGGCGGGGAGGGAGGGAGGGTGGGAGAGGGTTTTTTTATTGATTAATCAGTAGATAAGAACTGCTTTAGGTGAAGGGAAAGACAACACTCAATACATGGAAGGTCAGCTCAATTGGACTGGACCAAAAGCAAAGAAGTTTCCGGGATAAAATGAATGCTTCAAAGGTCAGCGGAGCAAGCGCGGGGGTCTGGGGAACATGGTTTGCGGGGACTTCTAAGTCAATTGGCAAAATAATTCTATTATGAAATCATTCTGCATCCCACTTTGAAATGTGGCGTCTGGGGTCTTAAAGGCTAATAAGCGGCCATCTAAGATGCATCAATTGGTCTCAACCTACCTGGAGCAAAGGAAAATGAAGAACACCAAGGCCACACGACAACTAAGAGCCCAAGAGACAGAAAGGGCCACATGAACCAGAGACCTACATCATCCTGAGACCAGAAGAACTAGTTGGTGCCCGGCCACAATCGATGACTGCCCTGTCAGGGAGCACAACAGAGAACTCCTGAGGGAGCAGGAGATCAGTGGGATACAGACCCCAAATTCTCATAAAAAGACCAAACTTAATGGTCTGACTGAGACTTGAGGAATCCCGGCGGCCATGCTCCCCAGACCTTCTGTTGGCACAGGACAGGAACCATCCCTGAAGACAACTCATCAGACATGAAAGGGACTGGTCAGCGGGTGGGAGAGAGACGCTGATGAAGAGTGAGCTAATTATATCAGGTGGACACTTGAGAGTGTGTTGGCAGCTCTTGTCTGGAGAGGGGATGGGAGGATAGAGAGAGAGGGAAGCTGGCAAAATTGTCAAGAAAGGAGAGACTGAAAGGGCTGACTCAAGAGGGGGAGAGCAAGTGGGAGTAAGGAGTGAGATGTATGTAAACTTATATGTGACAGAATGATTGGATTTGTAAACGTTCACTTGAAGCTTAATAAAAGTTATTAAAAAAATTAGAATAGCTTGTATTTGTCAATATTTAAATCTATGATCCATTTTGAGTCAATTTTTGTACAAAGTATGAGGTTTAGGTCAAGGTTTATTTTTTTGCCTATGGATGGCTGACTGCTCCAGCACCATTTGTCAAAAAGACTATCCTTCTTGTAGTGAAATGCTTTTGCATCAGTTAGCCGTACATGTGTGGATCTATTTTTGGGTTCTCTATTCTGCTCCATTGATCTGTGTGTCTGTTCCTCTGCCAGTACCACACTGTCTTGATTAATGTAGTTATGTAGTATTTTAGACGGCATTGGTGGTTCAGTGGTAGAGTTCTTGCCTTCCATGTGCAAGATCCAGGTTCAGTTCTCAGCCAGTGCACTCATGCACAGCCACCACCTGTCTGTCAGTGGAGATTTTTGAGTTTTTTATGATGCTGAAGAGGTTTCAGTGGAGCTTCCAGATTAGGAAGAAAAGGCTGATGATCTTCTAAAAATCAGCCAGTGAAAACCCTATGGATCACAATGGTACAATCCTTAACTGATAATGGGGATGGCACAGGACCAGGCCATGTTTTGTTCCATTTTGCATGGGGTTACCATGAATTGGGGGATGACTTTTTGACACCTAATAACAATGTAGTACCTAAGTATTTATTCTGAATAATTATAAATAGTATAAGTTTTTATATTGCTCATATATTCTATAACCTTGCTGAATTCACTTATTATTTCTAGATTTTTTTGTATATTCCTTGTGATTTTCTGTATAGACAATGTCATCAGCAAATATAGACAGTTTAATTTCTTCTTTACCAGTCAGTATGCTTTTTATTTCCTTTTCCTGTCTTATTCATTGACTAGTACTTCCAGTACTATGTTGAATAAGAGTGGTGAATGTGAACATCTTTGCCTTGTTTCCCATTTTAGGAAAGCATCCAGTCTTTCAACATAAGGTTAGATGTAGGTTTTTGTAGATATTCTATATCAAGCTGAAGAAGTTCCCTTCTATTCCTAGTTTAAGAATTTTTATCATGAATGAGTGTTGAAATTTGTCAAGTTTTTTTCCTGCATCAACTGATATGATCATGTGATTCTTCTTTAGCTTGTTAATATGGTGGATTACATGGATTGATTTTCAAATACTGAATAAGCCTTGCATCCTAGAATAAACTCTACTTGGTCATGATATAGAAACCTTTTTATATATTGTTGAATTTTTGGCTAATATTTTGTTGATTTTTGCATCTAAATTAGTGAGATATTGGCCAGTCATTTTCTTTTTGTATTGTCTTTGTCTGGTTTTGGTATCAGGGTAATACTGGCCTCATAAATTTTGGAAGAGATTGTATAGAATTGGTGTGAATTCTACTTTTAACATTTGGTAGGATTCTCCAGTGAAACCATCTGGGCCTGGAGATTTCTTTGGGAGAAGTCTTTTAACTATGAATTTAATATTTTTAGTAGTTATAAACCAAAAGCCCAATGCTGTCGAGTCAATTCTGACTCATAGGAACCCTATGGGACAGGGTAGAACCGCCCCATAGGGTTTCCAAGGAGCAGCTGGTGGATTCGAACTGATGAAATTTGGTTAGTAGCCAAGCTTTTAACCACTGTGCCACCAGAGCGCCTTAGTAGTTATAGGACTATTCAAATTATCTACTTCTTATTGGGTGAATTATAGTAGTTTTGTGCTTTTCAAGGTATTGCTTCATTTCATCTACATTGCCAAATTTATATGTGTAGAGTTATTCTTTGTTGTCGCTGTCAAGCGATTCCAACTCATGGTTACCCCATGTGTGCAGAGTAGAATTGCTCCATAGGGTTTTCAAGACTGTGACTTTTCAGAAACAGATCACCAGGCCTGTCTTCGGAAGTGCCTCTGGTGGGTTAGAATCGCCGATTTTTTGGCTAGTAGTCAACTGCTTAACTGTTTGCGCCACCCGGGGACTTCAGTTATACTTCAGAGTTATTCTTAGTATTTTTTAAATCCTTTAAATGTCTGCGAGGTCTGTAGTGAGATCCCATATCATTGCTGACATTGATTAATTTGTGTCTTCTCTCTCTTTTTTATTGTCTTGATAGAAGTTTATCTTTTTTTTTTAAGAACTAGCTTTTTGTTTCATTGATTTTCTCCATTGTACTGTTTTTCAGTTTCTTTGATTTCTGCTCTTACCTTAATTATTTCCATACTTCTGCTTGCCTTGGGTTTATTTTGATTGTCTCGTTTCTTGAGATAGGCACTTAAATTTATTGATTTGAGACTTTTACTCTTTTCCAATATAAGCATCTAGTTCTATAAATTTCCCTCTCAGCATTGCTTTAGCTGTGTCTCACAAACTTTAATATGTCACATTTCCACATTCATTCAATATATTGGTTTTTTTGGGGGGGTGTTGCTTGAGACTTCCTCTTTGGCCTATGGGTTATTTAGAAGTGTGTTCTTTAAACTCCAAGTGTCTGGAGAATTTCCTGTTATCTCTCTGTAATTGATTTCTAGTTTGATTCCATTATGTTTAGAGAACACACTCTGTCTTATTTCAGCTCTTTTAAATTTGTTCAGGTTCGTTTTCTGAATCAAGATATGGTCTATGTTGTCAACGTTTCACGTACACTTAAAAAGAATGTGTATTCTACTGTTATTGGGTACCCATTACCCATTACCATCCGGTTGATTCTGACTCATAGCAATCCTATAGGACAGAGTAGAACTGCCCATAGGGTTTCTAAGGCTGTAATCTTTTTTTTTAATGTAGATTTTTAAAAATTTTTTAAGTGAAAGTTTACAAACCAAGTCAGTCTCTCACATAAAAAATTATATATACCTTGCTATATTAAAATTTTTTTTATATATACTCTTAGTTGCTCTCCCTCTAAGACAGCACACTCCTTCCCTCCACTCTCTATTTTCATGTCCATTCAGCCAGTTTCTGACCCCCTCTGCCCTCTCATCTCTTCTCCAGGCAGGAGCTGCCTACATAGTCTCATGTGTCTCCACAGTCTCATGTGTCTCCTTGATCCAAGTTCACTCTTCACCAGTATCATTTTCTATTGCATAGTCCAGCCCAATCCCTGTCTGAATAGTTGGCTTTGGGAATGGTTCCAGTCTTGGGCTAACAGAAGGTCTGGGGACCATAACCTCTGGGATCCTTCCAGTCTCAGTCAGACAATTAAGTCTGGTCTTTTTATGAGAATTTGAGGTCTGCATCCCACTGCTCTCCTGCTCCCTCAGGGGTTCTCTGTTGTGTTCCCTGTCAGGGAAGTCATTGGTTGTAGCCAGGCACCGTCTAGTTCTTCTGGTCTCAGGCTGATGTAATCTCTGGTTTATGTGGCCTTATGGCCTTCTGATCAGAGAAGATGCTTTGTAATATTTCGATGTTTTGGATTCAGCTAAGGCTTGCTTTATGACCTAATATATGGTCTATTCTAGAGAATATTCCATGTGCATTGGAAAAGAAAGTGTACTTGGATGATGTTGGGTGGAGTGTGCTGTATATGTCTATGAGGTCAAGCATGTTGATTGTGGCATTTAGATCTTCCATGTTTTTATTGAGTTTCTTTCTGGATGTTCTGTCCATCACTGAAAGTGGTGTGTTCAAGTCTCCTACTATCATTTTCAGTGCTGTTAGAGTTTGTTTTATGTATCTTGCAGCCCTGTCACTGGGTGCATAAATATTTAATATGGTTATATCGTCCTGGTATATTGTCCATTTAATCATTATATAGTGTCCTCCTCTTTCCGTTGTGATGGATTTAACTGTAAAGTCAATTTTGTCAGAAATTAATATTGCCACTCCTGCTCTTTTTTGATGGTTGTTTGCTTGATATATTTTTTTCCATCCTTTGAGTTTTAGTTCATGTCTCTAAGGTGTGTCTCTCGTAGGCAGCATGTAGATGGATCGTGTTTTTTTTATCCATTCTGCCAGTGTCTCTTTATCAGTGCATTTAGTCTATTAACATTCTGTATAATTATGGATGGGTATGAGTTTAGTGCTGTCATTTTTATGTCTTTTTTGTGTGTGGTTGACATTTTCTTTTTCCCACTTAATTTTTTTGTGCTGAGTAGTTCATCTTTATATATTGTCGTTTCCTCTAATTTGTTGTTGTTGATTTTGTTTCTGCTGAGTCTCTATTTTTTTCTTGTATTTTATTTTGATGAATAGTGTTGTTAGTCTCCTTTGTGGTTACCTTAATATTTACCCCTATTTTTCTAAGTTTAAACCTAACTTTTATTTCTTTATATTGCCTTGTCTTCCTTTCCATATGAAAGATCTATGACTACATTTCCTAGTCCCTCTTTATTGTTTTAATGTTGTCTTCTTTTACATAACGACATCACTGTTTCCCTGTTTTGAGCGTTTTTTTAATCTTGATTTATTTTTGTGATTTCCGTATCTGGGATGACATCTGATTGCTCTGTCCAGTGTTCTAGTCTTGGGTTGATACCTGATATTACTGATTTTCTATTGAGAGAACTCCCCTTAGTATTTCTTGTAGTTTTGGCTTGGTTTTTATGAATCCCCTAAACTTCTGTTTATCTGGAAATATCCTAGTTTCGCCTTCATATCTGAGAGACAGTTTTGCTGGATATATGATTCTTAGCTGGCACTTTTTTTCCTTCAATGCTTTATATAAGTCATCCCACTCACTACCTTCTTCCCTCCGTGGTTTCTGCTGAGTAGTCTGAGCTTATTCTTACTCTCCTTTGTAGGTGACTCTTCATTTATCGCCAGCTGCTCATAAAATTCTCTCTTTATCTTTGGTTTTGGAAAGTTTGATTATAACATGTCTTGGTGACTTTCTTTTAAGGTCTACCTTATGTGGAGTTCGATGAGCATCTTGGATTGATATCTTCTCATCTTTCATGATATCAGGGAAGTTTTCTGCCAACAAATCTTTGACAATTCTCTCTGTATTTTCTGTTATCCCTCCCTGTTCTGATACTCCAATCACTCATAGATTATTTCTCTTGATAAAGTCCCACATGATTCTTAGGGTTTCTTCATTTTTTTTTTAATTCTTTTATCTGATTTTTCCTCAAATATATTTGTGCCAAATGCTTTATCTTCAGTCTCACCAATTCTGCTTTCCACTTGCTCAATTCTGCTCCTTTGACTTTCTATTGACTTGCCTAATTTTGTAATTTTATTGTTAATCTTCTGAGTTTCTGATTGCTGTCTCTCTGTGGATTCTTGCAGCTTATTAAATTTTTCATTATGTTCTTGAATAACCTTTTTAGTTTTTTCAGCTGCTTTATCTGTGTGTTCCTTGGCTTGTTCTGCATTTTGCCTGATCTCCTTCCTGATTTCGCTCCTGATGTCTTGAAGAGTTCTGTATATTAATCTTTTGTATTCTGCATCTGATAATTCCAGGAAGGCGCCTTCATCCAGAAGATCCCTTGATTCTTTGTTTTGAGAGCTTATTGAAGTGATCATGGTCTACTTCTTTCTGTGATTTGATATTGACTCTGTTCTCTGAGCCATCTGTACATTATTGTATTAGTTTATGTTTGCTTACTGTATCCTAGCTTCTTGCTTTGTTTTGTTTTGATATGTCCAAATAGGTTGCTTGAGTGAGCTGGCTTATTTTTGCCTTTGAAGCTCTAACGTCCTGTCACCAGGTGGCTAGAGCTGTTATCAGGTATATGAGCCTAGGAGTCCATTCAATTTTCTTGTATAGATTCAGCTCAGGTGTCCAGGTAGTTGGTCAGCAGGTGTGTGGTACAGGCTCTGTCTTACAGTCTTAGAGGTTCAGGGGTGATTGGTGTAGGTACAGGTATCTGGTTGCAGCAGGGTGTCATGCTCTGAACAAGGCAGGGGTCTGAGAATCATCCCCTGAGTGTCTGTGAGGAAAGTGCATCCCTGTTCCTTAGAGTGCACACTTGGGTGGGTTCTGCAGATGGACCTTGGGTACCCAATGCCTTTGGTTGTAAGGACTGGGAGGTACCAGTTTTCCTTGGATCCCTGTTGCAGGTGGCTTGGTGACCTGAGTGGAGCCATGAGTCCTTAGGTCCCTGATGTGGGTAGGTGAGGACCCTGTTTCATAGGCAAAGCAGTGTCAAACATCAAACACCCACCTCTCCACCACACAGCTGAAACAGTTGCATTCTGCCAACAGGGGTCTATTGTCCTGAAATAGGTCCGCACTGGTCCATGCAGTGGGAATGGTATTCAAAGTCCATGGACTGTTTATGCCTGGACAGGACCACTTCTGTGCTTAGCTCCCCAACTGTGAATTTATTCCTTCTCCAGGGCCAGAAGAATGGCTCAGGGCATGCAACAAGACCTATCTCAGACCCAGGGAAATTGACAGCCACTGAAGCCTGCTTTGGGGCTGGGGGTGCGGTAAAATATATGCAAGTACTTAGCTTTTGCCGAGAACACCATTCTTCTCTGGTTCTGGAGGTGTGAGTAGGCTGTGCAGCTGGCTGTTTCTCCCTGAGGAAACTGCAGCCGAACGCTACCACCGGCCCTCTGCAGTCGCTCCCGGGAATGGTGCCTGAGGGCTCCCAGCGATTCAGGTCCGGCAACTCTGCTCCGCTTCTAAACCATCTCTCCCTCCCCCTGCCACTCAGTCTGTTTTCTAACTTTGCCTTTGATGTTCAGGGCTTCTAGCTTGTCATAAATGTAATCGTTTCACTTGTTTTGGGGGGTCTTTGTTATAAGAGGGTTCACCGGAAGCGTGACTACTCCACCATCTCCAAGGCTGTAATCTTTATGGAAGCAAACTGCCACATCTTTCTCCTGCAGAGCAGCTGGTGGGTTCAAACTGCCAACCTTTCAGTTAGCAGCTGAGTGCTTACCAACTGCACCACCAGGACCCCTTTTATTGGGTATAAATGTCAATTCAATCCTGTTGGTTGATGGTATTGTTCAGTTCTTCTATATCCTTGCTCATTTACTATCTAGTGATTCTATCAGTTATTGAGAGAGGGTGTTGAAGTTTCCAACTATAAATGTGGACTTATGTTTCTTTGTTCTTTCAAGTTTTCCTTTAGGTAATTTGAAGCTCTATTGTTTGGTGCATACACATTTAAGATTGCTATGTCTTGCTGGTGTATTGACTCTTTTACTATATGTACTGTCCTTCTTTGTCCCTGGTAATTTTATTTGCTTTGAAATTTATTTTATCTTACAGTAATATACCCACTTTTCCTTTTTTTGATTAATATTTGCATAGTTTATCCTTTTTAACATGCTAATATCATTATATTTGAAATGAATTTCTTGTAGACAGCATATAGTTGAGGGTGGGGTAAAGAATTTAGATTTACCCAAAGTAAGGTGGCCTTTAACCTCGGTTCCTGAGAAAAAAAACCTTGGAATAATTGAGGTGCTTTTGTCTAGGACTTCCAGGCCACATCTGAAAATTTGTGCTGGTGAATGAGGGCTAGCAGACCAAAAAAGACTCACCTGGGAGGCCAATACCAACTAGCCTCAGGAAGCATGATTTATCCAGTCATGCAGGACTGGCCAATTAAAGCGCCAGAACAGGAAGACTCAGAGAGCTTCCTGGTCACTGAAGGGAGGGTGATTCCCCCTGTCAAACACAGAAGCTCCATGTTGGGTGTTGGGGACCCTTTGAGACCTTACGCATGTGTCTCTTCCTTATGATGATCTTGAGTTGTATCCTTTTGCTGTAATGACTTCCACAAATTATGTGAGTTGTTGCAGTGAATTATGAAACCCAAGGGCAAAGGGGGAGCCAGCAGGTGAAAGTGAAGGTGTCACGTGGAATCCCAAACTTGTGGCTGGTGTCTGTCTCTTTAGCTGTCTAAAGGACTGTATCCTTTTCGCCTGTCAGATCTGACCTTGCTCCAGGTGGCTAGGATCAGAGAGTGAGTGTGCTGCATGGGCAGCTGCTATCAGAAATGATTGAGAAGTAGAAAGGTAGGGACTGGATCAGTCTTCATATTTTGAGGATCGGATTCATGCTAATTCTTATCCATGAATATGATCGTCTGTTTTTATTCATTCTGCCAGTCTCTTTTAGTTTGTATATTTAGCCATTTACATTTAGTGTAATTGTTGATATGTTAAGGCTTAATTCTGCCATTTTATTATTTGTTTTGTGTTTGTTCCCTTTGTTTTCTGTTTCTCAACTCCCCTTTTCCTGCCTTCCTGTAGTTTACTTGAACATTTTTCAGAATTGCATTTTGATTTATCTGCAGTGTTTTTGAATGTATCTCTTTATATGCTTACTTTAGCGGTTTCTTTAGATAATAGATTATACATAATTTATCACACAGCCTACTAGTGTCAACATGTTATTACTTGGAGTGAAGTGTAGAAACCTTTCCTCCATTTAGGGTCCTTTATCCTTCCCCCTTTATAATATAATTATCTTAAGTATCTTCTCTCTATGTATTGAGAACCATACCATACAATCTTATAATTTTTGCCTCAACTATTAAACGTGATTCTGCCTAAGCGCCCATCAACAGATGAATGGATAAACAAACTATGGTACATACACACAGTGAAATACTGTGCAACAATAAAGAACAATGATGAATCTGCAAAACATCTCACATGATGAATCTGGAGGGCATTATGCTGAGTGAAATATATCAATCACAAAAGGGCAAATACTGTACGAGACCACTATTATAAAAACTAATTAGAAGGTTTACATACAGAAAGAAACAATCTTTAATGGTTATGGGGGGCTGGGGAGAGAAAACACTAACTAGACAATAGATAATTGGTAACTTTGGTTAACGGTAAGACAGTACACAGTACGGGGGAAGTCATCACAACTTGATCAAGGCAAGGTCATAGAAGCTTCATTAGACACATCCGGACTCCCTGACGGACTGAGTCACTGGGCTGAGGGCTGGGACCATGGTCTCAGGGAACATCTAGTTCAATTGGCATATCATAGTTCATAAAGAAAATGTTCTACATCCTACTTTGGTCAGTAGCGTCTGGGGTCTTAAAAGCTCGTGAGCCACCATCTATGATACTCCATGGGTCCCATCCCATCTGGAGCAAGGGAGAATGAAGAAAACCAAAGAAACAAAGGGAAGATTAGCCCAAAGGACTAATGGACCACAACTACCACAGACTCCACCAGACTGAGTCCAGCACAACTAGACAGTACCTGGCTACCACCACCAATTGCTCTGACAGGGATCACAATAGAGAGTCCTGGACAGAGCTGGAGAAAAATGTACAACAAAATTCAAACTCACAAAAAAAATACCAGACTTACTGGTCTGACAGAGACTTGGGAAACCCTGAGAGTATGGCCCCAGACACCCTTTTAAGTCAGTACTGAAGTTACTCCTGAGGTTTATCCTTCAGCCAAAGGTTAAACAGGTCTATAAAACAAACAATAATACACATACTTCAACCATGTATATGAGACTAACTGGGCACACCAGCCCAGGGGCAAGAATAAGAAGGCAGGAGGGGACAGGAAAGCTGGACAAATGGAAATGGGGAATCCAAGGTTGAGAAGGGGAGAGTGTTTTGACCCATCATGGGGTTGGCAACCAGTGTCACAAAATGATATGTGTATTAATTGTTTAATGAGAAACTAATTTGCTCTGTAAATCTTCACCTAAAGCACAATTTAAAAAAAAAACCTAAGAGGAAAGGATAGTCTCTATTTATTCATATTTTTACCCTTTCGGTTGTTCTTTCTTCATTTGTGATGTTCAAGTTTTGTTCTTTTATTATTTCCTTTTTATTGGAAAAACTTCCTTTAGCATTTTTTTACAGCAGTTTTGAACAATTTTTCTTAGTTTTCCTTCATCTAAGAATGCCTTTATTTCACCTTTATTCTTGAAAGATATTATTATTATAGAAGTCTGGATTCACAGTTATTTTTTTTCAGCACTTGAAAAATGGTGTGACATTTCCTTCTGGCCTCCATGGTTTCAGATGAGACATCCACTATCATTCAAATTGCTGTTCTCATAAGTAATGCATCATTTCTTTCTAGCTGCTTTCAAGATTTTTTCTTTGTCTTTACTTTTCTGAAGTTTGATTATGTGTTTTGGTATGTATTTCTCTGGGTTTATCTTGTCTAGGGTATGCTCAGCTTCTTGAATCTGTAGGTTTGTATCTTTTGCCAAATTTCAGGTAATTTCCAGCCACTGTTTCTTCAAATACTTTTTCAGCTCTGTCCTCTCTGGAATTCCAATAACACAAATAGTAGATCATTTATTGTAATCTCACAGGTCCCTGAGGCTCAGTTCATCTTTTTTCACTATATTCAGTTGATCAGATTGGTTAATTTCTATTCTATTTTCAAGTTCCCTAATTCTCTACTCTGTTATCTCTGTTTTGCTATTGAGCCCATCCAATGATTTTTTTTTAAAAATTTTTGCTTATTGTACTCTACAGGAATTTATATTTGGTTGTTGTAACATTTCTTTCTTTACTGAGACCTTTTGTTACAGATTGAACTCTGTCCCCCCAAAAATGTGTTATCAACTTGGTCAAGCTGTTATTCCCAATATTGTGTGACTGTCCACCATTTTGTCATCTGATGTTTTTCCTATGTGTTGTGGTTCCTACCTCTATGATATTAATGAGGCAAGATTAGAGGCAGTTATGTTAATGAGGCAGGACTCAATCTATAAGATTAGGTTGTATCTTAAGCCAATCTTTCTCGAGATACAAAAGAGAGCAGAGAGACATGGGGACCTCATATCACCAAGAAACAAGAGCTAGGAGAATAGCGTGTCCTTTGGACCCAGGATCCCTGTGCTGAGAAGTTCCATGACCACGGAAGATTGATGACAAGTACTTTCCTCCAGAGCCGATAGAGAAATCCTTCCCCTGGAGCTGACATCCTGATTTTGGACTTCTAGCCTCCTAGACTGTGACAGAATAAATTTCTCTTTTTAAAGCCATTCGCTTGTGGTATTTCTGTTATAGCAGCACTAGATAACTGATACCTTTTTGAAAAATTTGTTTCAATGTATCTTTTAATTGCTCATTGAAGTATTTTTATGATGTTGTTGTGTGCTGTCGTGTCAGTTCTGATTTATAGTGACCCTATAAGACAGAGTATAACTGCCCCATAAGGTTTTCTAGGCAGAAATCTTTATGGGAGCAGGTCACCAGGTCTTTTCTCCTGTGTAACTGCTGGTGGGTTCAAACTGCTGACATTTTGGTTGGCAGCCAAGTTCTTAACCATTGCACCACCAGGGCTCCTATTTTTGATACCCCAAAAAAACTCATTGCCATCAAGTCCATTCTGACTCAGCGACCCCACAGGACAGAGTAGAAATGCCCCATAGGGTTTCCAAGAAGCGCCTGGTGGATTTGAGCTGCCGACCTTTTGGTTAGCAGCCGAACTCCTAACCACTACGCCACCAGGATTTAGGTACTTTAAAATCCTTTTCAAATAATTTCATTATCTGTCATCTCAGTGTTGGCATCTGTCCACTGTCTTTTCTCATTCAAGTTGAAATTTCTTTGGTTCTTGGTTTGACAAGTGATTTTTTCATGGTCATTTAGGGTATTATGAGTCTCTAGGTCTAATTTAAATAGTCTATTTTACTACGCCTCCACTGACACCACGCTGGTGGAGGAAGGGGTGCACCACCTGTAACTGCCAAGTGTGAGTGGTAGTCTGGAAGTCCTGGCTTCCAAATAGGCCTCTGCTGACAGGAAGGGGGGATTTTTTTTTTCTGTAGTACTTGGCTGGGATAAGGTGGATATAATAAAAATATTTCTGTCTTTCTAGGCTGACTCTTGGTCTTTTAACTACAGATAACAGACTTTTCTTCGGGGTACTTTTTTTTTTGTCAATGACTATTGGTGTTTCTAGCCTGCTGGCTTCTTCAGTGCCCATTACAGGATATTGAGAAGGCAAAAAGGGAACTCATGGCCATGTTGTTCTTTAATTGCCAAGGTCCCTAGTCAGTCTACTTTCTTGTCTCCATCCTTTAAACTTGTTTTATCTTTGTTTCATATATTATGTTCAGGGTTTTAGCTGCACTTTGTGGGAGCAATAAGGAGACGTGCATCTATTCCACCTTGTCTGGAACCAGAAGTCAGCCCATCTGGAAACTGGTTTTTATTAAACTAAACTATACTGAAATTAAGTTGATTCTTTATGTAAATAACCTGTACTAACAATACTAAAGATTTATAGAAAGGGCTAAAGGAATTTATAAAATTACCTTTTCCTTAATGTGTGAGTCTTTATTGCACATTTTAAACCATCCTGAAAGTGCTTCTTTCTCAAAACTTACATTACTAGTTCTCTTAAGCTAATGGACAGTTTCACCTCATTAGAAAATAATACCAAATTTTTTACACATTCAGGATCGGGGAAGGTTCACAAGAAAGTGAGAAATTGTTAGCAGAAGTAGCACAAATGTACCCAGAGTCAGCCTACCCTCCACTACCCACACATATAGTAACTCAAGTAATGTGTTTAAATGAAAGAAAAAGTTCAGCTGCCATGAGGTAGGACTCTGAACTCATTGCTTATATACAGCCTTGTTTTACAGAACAGTTGATTGTTCTTGGCATGATTCATTTCACCAATATGAACCCATACACAAGTGAAGAATGGATGGTTACATGGTTGGTACCTAATGGTAGTTTCAATCACAGCACCCCCATACTCACCCTCCCAGCAGATCCCAGAAAGCTGAATTCTCCTCAACAGGTGCTCTACAGCAGCAGCTGCAGAAAACAGTAATGCTGACAGAAGTGGCCCCATCTTTTATCTTTACCTTCACCAGACAAATACCTCTTGAGTCACATTTTCTCTTGGTTTGTCTTCACAAACTAGAAATGACAGATACAGATTTGGTATGGATTTCCAGCATTGGATAGTGCAGTGTGGATAAGGAAGATTATAGGTTTCATATTTAAGAGGACTTACATCATCAGGGTTTAACAGGCTTCCTATTTATGAATTTATGTGTTCTGAAGTTCAAACATCCTTTGTTCCTTCCCTTCCAGGTCAGTTACCATGAACTGAGGCACTCCGTGTGCTGCCCCACCACTGAAGAAGCAGTGCTGTGGAGACAATCCACCATGCTGTCAGAGGCTGAAACTTGACTTGGTACCAACTCTGTACAACACTGCTGAGCAGGAATCTTGTGAGCTGTTAAATAATGATGGGCACACAGGCTGAGATGAAGTTTCCAGTAAGGAAGTGACAGTGCGATGTGGACAATTTTGGCCATAAGAAGAACTTTAGTTCCCAGCCTGAACCTGCCTCCGCTGGAGCCATTTGAACAACATGTCCTCACAACAAAGAGGAGATGTGATTTGGTACCATTTCACATCAGCAAGTGTCTGGACAAAAGCATCAATGTGAATAAGGGCCAAGTGCAGTCCTGTCTCTCTCGATTAAATTACTTAATATTAAATAAAAGTTCTGAGTGGTAGTGTTTTAAACCTGACTTACTCAGCTCTCTTTCAAATAGATCCCCTGGTTAGAACTTATTAAAAAACAGTATTTTTTATGTCCCTGGGGTAGGAGAACCCTAATGAACTGAAACACATTTTTATTGCTTTTAAATTATTCTATCTGGTGTTTTTGTAACTTTGGAGTCATGTTAATGACAGGATTTTTTGTTTTGTTTTGTTAGAAAGCAGCATTTATGATATAATTTAACAGCATGGGGTCAAGTAAAAGCCAGTCTGCATACAAAGGAATACAAAGGAAACTGTATATTGGGTTTAAGAATCTTTGGAATTATCCATTAACAACCTAAGCGTAAAGCTGAAATGCCAAATCCACTTGCCTAAATCTTACAAATTGGTGTTGCTAATACTCAGGGTTTTTTAATACTCAGTGATGCTTTGTACAGGGTTCTACACTCAAAGCCTGTAAAAGACTTATAGGTCAGGAGAAATCGTAGGCAGAGGTCAGGTTTAATGTATTTCTTTTAACCCTAAGGCACATTTTAAAAATTTCAAAAATCTGTTGCCATGATTTTTCAACCCTATTTTAAAACTGAATTTCTTCAAGCATCTAAATCAGGAGTCAGCAAAAACTTTCTCTGGAAAGGGCCACATTGTGGGCTATACAGTCTCTGTCTTAACTCCTCAGAGCTCTGCTGTCATTGCAGCATGAAAGCTTTCACACACAGTATGTAAACTAATGACTTTATTTACAAAAATAGGGCTAGATTTGGCCCATGGGAGGTAGTTTGCTAACCCCTGGAGAAGAATAGCTTCCACCCAGAAAAGAACTTCCTTGATAAAGAAAGGAAAAAAAGAAGACTAGGAATAAAATCAGCCTTTTCTGCTGACAGATGATACTTTTTTAAAACACAAAACAAGATTAGCTCAGCCAGTAAATCTTTTTATTTTCAGTTTTAAAAAAGCTTTGAGAAAAATTTGTTAAATATCAGTAAAGCGCAGGAAAACGTGGATAGCTTTAACAATATCAATCTAAACATACGCACAAAGGCAAACATTAAGTAAAATGATAGGGAGAGATACCACTTTAGGGGCTTAACTGCAGTTTTCCTTATTGCACAGAAAAATTGCTGATAACGCTAGATTTTCACAGTTATAACATACTTTAATGTTGAGATTTTTTAAAACCACCCATTTGTTACTGCTGAATGGAAGGAGAGAACAAAATTCTCCCCAATTATAGTATGTAAGTGTCTATAAACGTTCTCAGAAGATCACATCATCCCATGTTAAATTCATCCAATTCTATTTTTAAAAACTGCTTTTCAGCTACTAAATGAATCCTGGTGAACTTCCCGTTTACTTAATCATTTTAATAAACCAAACCAAACCCATTTGTAAAACTTCTAAGGAGGAAGTACGAGCTGTATTTTCTGTATAAATAAATAAATAAATAAAAGACAACCTAGGAGGAGCTGACCCTACTATGAAATCACTTTAAATGAGTGGTTCCATACACTTAACACCCAACACAACTGAAAATCATTCCTGTGCTTCTCCAAAGCCCTGAAATGGAATAACTACAAGAAAAATCGGCCCCTACACATCCATGCAATTAGACCACCACCCAGGAACACTTAGATCTTAACTCTTTGTAAGTGCTTTAGATGGCAGCTCTTGAGTTCTTCGTGCTACTTATAAGTCCTTTTCTGAGTTCCTCCAACACATAAAGGACCAGATAATTTTCCACTGGCAAAGAGTCCATTTGACCATGATGTTTGGCAATTCTTTTAATTCCTGTTAAAAAGTGGCCACCAGAATAAGAAAGTGACTTCCCTTATGTGTTCTCATATCTGCCTCAGACCTTTTCAGAAGGTGCCAGAGCAGGCTGACCTTCCTCCTCGTCTCCTTTCTACAAGGAACAGTTTTCTGTCTGCTCATGTAACAGAAAACCAGCTGCCTGTTTATTCCATCTGGGCCATGGTTATAGCATACCCTACTTGCAAAAATAAAACCAACATCAAAAACTTTGGTTTTGCTCTTTATAATTTTGGCTAGCACTAAGTAAAAAATCAAGATGTGTTTGTTAATTAAAATCTCTGCCTATGAAAATTGAAACTGGAAAAAATGGTTTATTTCTAGGTCTTGTTTTGAAAGATAGTCCAAGAATCTACTTGATTTTCCTAGTTAGACACTGGCATTGATTCCTAAAGTATTTCTCTGTCTTATTAGGTTTTAGAAAGGGGGAAGGTGTTTTCAGGTATCAAAGTGGTGAAAGCAACATTCAGATGGGTTACTTCTAAAATATAACTGTTGGCCACTAGATACCTTCAGCTTACTGTATCAGACACTCGCAAGCCAGACTCTTATTTAAAAAACTACATATGAGATCAAAACTCAGTAATACCATTCTAATGTATTTGACAGACTAACTCCTGTATTAACTAATCTAAGAACATCAAAAAGCAGGCGTGAAACTTGTCAAGTCCCCCACTTCTGAAGTGGAATAAGAAGTCATATACTTATTAAATCAGCAAGCCGACTTTGCAATAGCCCTCATAATTCCAGATCACATTTAGAGCTGATGGTAAGATCGGCTTTCTGATACATCTCTTAGAACTCACAATGGGGACCAAGGTAGGTTTCCAAGTGGATGATTTTCATCTCTGATGAGTAGCTTAACTGCCCTGCCACTGGCCTTCCCTAAGTGCATCAGTGGTGTTTCTACAGTTGGAAATAACTTGTTCACATTAAATATCTGACAAGAGTACATTAGCTTCCACTGAAGACAAAGAAAAGATGTGATGGAGGAGGGATGGTACACAGAATAGACCTCCACTTTGCCCTAGTTGAAATGTCTATGGATGGCTGAGATAACATTTTTCACATTTTCTAAAGAGATGTCATTTGTCAGTCAAAGAACAGAGGACATTTTAAGGTCTAGAGAACACAGCCTAAAGAACCCCTTGCCGTTTGCTTGACAAAATGTTTGATGTCACAGTGTGATTTTTGGCTTCAAGGCATCAATGCTTATTTGTCTGGGCACCCTAGTAAGTACCCTGGATGATCAGAGTCCATTTAATCATGTATGCCCTTCCGATACTTGTTTCCTAAGAAGAAATGCAACCTTAAATAAATTCCAAATTTCCTTCTCTAGAAGTAGTTTAGATTTCCTTATAATCCCCAAAAAGAGTATTAAAAGAAACGACAAGAATTTTGTTATTCCCTTTGTCAAAGTGTTATACAAAAATGTGCATCTTCCTAATTACCTGCTTCCCACACTGACAGCCACCATCTGACAGCAAAGCAGTCACAGCCTTCCACTTAATGTGGGACCTTTTCCCTGGCAGTAAGTGGGCCCACCCTTCATTCTGAGGAATACAACATGGATTTAAGCATGGGAACAAGTAGAGTCTGAAGAGAAGGAAAGTCTTTGACTGCAATACTAGATGAAATAGAAAAGATAGCTTCCAAGAAACTTTCACATTAGTCAGTAGCTCAGTTAAGACGAAACCTTTTTTCCATAAATGGGGACAAAGATGAAAGGTTTTAAATTCTCATACATATACTTATCACCCTTCTCCCCCCACCTTCATGCTTTAAGGTTTTCAAACATGACATTTTCGGTTGTACTTTATGGAGTATGTTCTTCACAGCTGCCCAATCTGTATTATTGATCAACATGGTTTGTTCCACTTGACTAACAATTTTAAAAATCCCTAACTTGCTAGGCCTTTTCTTCAAATAAGGTTCCAAATAAGAGTCTACTGCAGGCTCTTGACTAAAGGCTCTCAACCCTTGCTGCCCATTGGGACCGCCTGAGGTTCCGGAACAAAGTATGGATGCCCAGGCCCCACCCCAAACTGACTGAATTGAATCTCTGGTGGCAGGCCCTTGCATTGGTATTTTGGGAAAAAAAAAAACTGGCCAGATTTGAGAACCTCTGCTCTAGAACATTAGACTGATGAATTGCCTGCCATCTTCCCCTCTCCACAACTCAGAACAAATGTTTATAATGTGACTTTTTTACCCTCTCAGAAGAACTTTGTTAAGCTGCGTGTACCATTACTCATCAGTTTCAATCTAATTTTATGTGATTGGCAGCAGGTAGTTCACCTTGAATTAAATGGTTTCTGGGCTTTGTCTGCAGCTTAGGCATAATGCTTCTAGAGTTGGAAGCATTTTGATGAATGGACTCACCTTCCCAGAACCCCTTGAAAGGTCAGGATTATTCCCCACATCTTACAAACAGAAAAATTAGAATTATTGGTCAAAGTGACTTACCCTGATCCACTCAATAAAAAACGTAATCAAATAACTAATCCTAGCTAAATTTTGGTCATAGCTAATATCTATTTTTATACTGAAGTATGGGTCAGAATAAAATGTTTGCTATGAAGACTATGAGACCCTCTGGGGTAAAACACAACAATCTATGCATTGACCTAAGACTAGGATGGGAAACTCGGTGGTTATTTTTCCTTCCTATGAGGCTAATTTCTTACGATTTGCTGAAAGTTTCCTAGAAGACCCAAATGACAACAAACCCTTAAGGTTAGTGGGGACAGGATGTATCCTACCTGGTTGACTCTTAAGAACCATCATCAGGGTTTTTCTGTTAGCTTCTTTTCTCCAAAATTAATGTAAATAAATAAGCAACATATGAGAAAAGCTAGGCTTTATGAAAAGCCAACTACCCTATCTTCTACCCTGTCCAAAAAAAAAAAAAAGTCCTCACCTTTTAAGTTTATATGGCATAACAGTCATTACTGAGACTACTAAAGAAAAACTCCTGTGCTGGTTCTGGGCCAGAGCACATACATCCATCTCCAGCCTTCTGTTAAGCCTGGCAGCTGCTGTCTGTAGCCTGAAAACCCACTGCTGTCTAGTCGATTCCGACTCATAGCGACCCTATAGGACAGAGTAGAACTTCCCCATAGGGTTTCTTAGGCTGTAATATTTACTGTGTTCGAACCACTGACCTTTTAGTTAGCAGCCAAGCGTTTAATCACTGCAGCCTGAGACCACAACATAATAACCTCTTTTCCGGGGGCTCTCTAAGAAAGCTGTTTCCCTGGCTGTCAGTTGTAGGTTTTCTTAAGTCCTTCATTAGCCTAGGTAGCTCTGAGGCCTCATGGGGTTAGGTAAGTTGTTTAGCTTTTTTCAAGTTTACAAAGCCCATGGACAGTTATAAAATCAAAATGGACTTTATTGTAGAGAGAAAGGAAACAGGACTGTCTGATATAAAATTCATTCAATTATATTGAACCGTATGAAATTGTCGTTTCTGTTTTTCAAAAATGGTTGGGTATCAGCACTTTCATATGGTTCATACTAATTAATTTTTCTTGGTTTACACAAGACCATAGAGTGTAAAGCAATGTCTTATTTAAAAATTAACCATTTAAAATGAGTTAAGAAGATTAAATGTCTGATTTCATTATGGGTGTACTTGATTGGGACACTATTTTGTTTTTTACCATAATAAAAATGACATGTATGAAAGCATTTTTAAAAATTGGATTGCCAAATGTGATAGCACTAAAGCATAGAGACATGGGGAAAAACTCAAACTTTTCCAAGAATTCTCAGTATTTCACTTGCTTTAGGTAAGGGCGGGTAGAATAGCTTACCCTGAAATAATCCAGACTAAAAAACTAAGTTTAACTACACCCACACATTAAGCTGATGCAAGTCTCCCCAGATGCCTTCTCAACATGGCACTCAGTGGTGTGAAGACACCTGGATTCTTGAAAGTATTTTTATCTCAGAGTATCCAGAACCTTCAGTGGGTTGGATAATATTGAACTTTCCATTAACTCCCCTCTGATTCCTCATGTGGCCACTGAAATCTCACACGTTCACCAGCTCAAAGTTTGGAATTCTACCCAGTCTTTAGAATACTACCTTGCATTCTCTTTGCAGTAAGATTTCTTTCTCTTCTCTAAATACCAAGCCTTTTGCTCCTCAGGTTGCCTTCCCTTCCCCAGGTAAAAGCATCCCATAATTTCAGTGTGATTTCTAAATTCACAGTAGAGATCTCAGTCCTATTGAATCATTTCCCTGTCATGCCCTCGGAGCAAAGTTCAAGTATCAGGCTGTCAGTTCATAGGGTGGCCCTCAAGAGTTGAATTATTTTTGCAGTGTTATCAGCAGTTTGCAAATACCTCCTGTCCTCAGATTAAAAAAAACAACTGTGTAATACTTTTGCCTTTGGTTTTAAACATTTCAGTAACTGCTTCTTTATGGAGATTTCCAGAGAAGGAGCTACAATTATTTCCCCCATGTTGAAATGTTCACAGATATATTTTCCAATCTCCAGCCTAGACGGAACACAGGTAGCATAAAAGTCAGGAATGCTGATATGAGGTTGCAGTCCTGCAGACTTTGTCTCTGGAGCCTCCAATCAAATTGACTTTTCTTGTTTTCTGTCCCATTTAACACCAGCGTCCTATAATCCTTGCAGGTCTAACCTCAGTTGCCTTCCTTTGTCATCTTCTAGCCTGTTCTCCCCTAACGTCCCCTCCTAGAGCCCAAGCTAGACTAGCACTGCTGTGTATTAATATGAAGCCTCTCCTGGGAGGAATCCCCAACACCTGCCTCAGTTTATTCAGATATTGCAGGTGAGTGAATTAGGAGTCCATTAAAGCATGCTATTTTGTTTGTTTGTTTAACTCTGAAATAGCTCACTACTATGTGAAAAAGTGGAAATAGGTCTGCATTTGTCTTGATTTAGAAACACTTTAGCCCCACCATCTGCATCTTGGGTTAAATTTTAAGTGTTAAGATATCTTCAGACCCCAATAAAATAGAAGCATTAGTTTAGTTCTGTCAACACCCCACCTCAAACAACACTGGGGCCTGCGACCATCATCACCCCACCGGTGGGCCTACCCCATCGGTTCAGGGGCTCGGAGGAAAATCATGCATTATCCTCCAGAGGAAATACTAGGCGGGTACCGCGGCTTGAAACCTTTTGGTCCTCCATTCCCAGGTCCCGTTCCAGCACTTCCTCAGAGCTGCTCTTTGTTCTGCGGCCACCCTCGAGGCTTGTGGAGGCCGTGTGGGAGCCTGAGGAGCCATTCGCAGTCACTGTGCTGTCCCCGTAGGTCAGGGTGAGGTCGCCCTCAGTCAGGATAAAATCGGAGTCTTCCTCTCGCAGTGGCTCTTGGTTCTAAAAGGGCAACCAACAAAATCAATGGGAGACTGCTATCTTCCAGGGCTGGAGCCAACCCCAACTCCTCATCTGAGATTGTGATATTTGCCTGCCTTGAGCCTCTAGAGGGCTAACTGGATGTAAAATATAGGGTGCTATTCAATGTAAGCTACAGTTACCTGAACCAGGAGTCAGAACACCAGAAAGCAGCTCTGATTTCAAATGTGTGACAGCTTGGATTTAGGCACTAAAGGAAAAAAGGGGGACCAGCCTGGTTTTTCTGCTTCCCAAACCAAAAAAGGAAGGACAGGATTAGGTCTCTTGGAAAATCCTGCAAATAGGTTTAAGGTATTCTCTCCTCTGGGCAGGTATCCTGGGTGGGCCTCACACCCTACATAAACCATCCTAAACCCACCTTATTTACATTTGAACTACTCTTTGTCCTAGTCAGCAATTGAGGGAAGAGGACAAACCACAAATGATTTCCCTCCTATTTTCCCTCTCCTATTTTTTTTATTCCCACAAAGGAAACCCTGGTGGCATACTGGTTAAGTGTTATGGCTGCTAACCAAGAGGTCAGCAGTTTGAATCTGCCAGGCTCTCCTTGGAAACTCTTTGGGGGCAGTTCTACTCTGTCCTATAGGATCACTATGAGTTGGAATCGACTCGATGGCAGCGGGTTTGGTTGGTTTTGGACTCCCACAAAACAAAACCCTTATGGGAAGTCCTCCCTCTAAGTCCTCAGGTAGACAAGGCCAACTATAGGGAGGGAGAGTACAGAGAGAAGTAAATTTTACTGAGCCTCTATTATATGCCTGAAGCAGCCCTGGTGGCACAGTGGTTAAACGTTTGGCTGCTAACCTAATGGTCAGTGGTTCAAGCACACCATCTGCTCCGTGGGAGAAAGATGTGGCAGTCTGCTTCCAGGAAGGTTAACCAAAAAACCCAAACCCACTGCCGTCAAGTCGATTCCGACTCACAGTGACCCTATAGGACAGAGGAGAACTGTCCCATACAGTTTTGAAGGCTGTAAATCTTTATGGAGCAGACTGCCACATTTTTCTTCCATGGAGCAGCTGGTGGGTTAAAACCGCCAACCTCTTGGATAGCAGCTGAGCTCTTTAACCACCATGCCACCACGGCTCCAAAACAGAGCTGTGTCAGAAGTGGGATTCGAACCTACACCTCCATTTGCAGACCAGAAACCCTGAATGCAGGAAGTGGAAGCTTGAGTCTGACACTACCCGTAAAGATTACAACCTTGGAAACCCTATGGGGCAGTTCTCCTCTGTCCTATACGGTCTCTGTGAGTTGAAATCCACTTGACAGCAATGTTTTGTTTTGTTTTGTTTAATTATATGCCTGCCAGGAACTTCACATAAGCTCTAGTTTGATTCTTATCCCTCCCCTGTGAAGGGTGCAAACACTCATACTACAGAGAAGGAAACCTGAGCTAAGAGAACCTATGAAATCTGCCTGTGGTCATCTAGCTGATGGGAAACAGAGTTAGGATTTATGTTGCCTCCAGACTGGTTTACCCACATAAAAAAAAAAAAAAAAAAACACATAAAGGATGTGAAAAATCACCCCATCAGGAAAAGGACTGGAATGGCATCCCATGTTAAGCAGTATCATCGCAAAATAGACAAGGCTAAACAAGGCAGGCTTTAGCAAAGCCACAGTCATTTGAGACTAAAAGACAGTGGGGGCAGTGTTAGAAAATAGCATGAGGTCACAAAGAACTTCCATCTCCAATGGATTACCAGGCAAGACAAACCAAAACCAAACCCATTGCCATCCAGTCGATTCTGACTCATAGCAACCCTATAGGGAAGAGTAGAACTAGCCCCATAGAGTTTCCAAGGAGTGCCTGGTGGATTCAAACTGCTGACCTTTTGGTTAGCACCCACAGCTCTTAACTACTGCACCAGCAAGACAAGGGGAGGTGCAAAGCCCACTCTGCCACTGCACTGAGGTCTGTCAAACACTGTGAACTTCTTGAATAGCAAACACATACTTTCAACACACCACAGGTGTGTTCTTTTCTCTCCTGTTGCCTTCGGCCCGTCAACACTCACCTGAAGTCCTGCATCCTTGACACAACAGGTCCTCCTCAGTCCAGGATGCAGAACATGCTCATGGCCCTGACACTCATGGCTTGCACCCAGTCACACTGCCTGAAGCCACTAGCAGATACTCCTTTGTCAATGCCTCCCCATCTAGATTATCAACTACCAAACGGCAGTGACCTTATTCTCCTCTTGGCACTCTTCACTGTGCTTAACTTGCTAAATGCATACTTGTTAAATACACTGATCTAGGGAGGATTCATAGGTTTAGTCTACCTCACTTTCTCCCCTTCCATTTCTGTGCACTTATTGGTGACAAGCACATGCTTGTTTTCTGCATTGTTTCTCAGTGATGTCAACTCCTCCACAGTCCACATTGCTGGCACAGTGTGACTCCACTTAACCAATGCTCCAGCATTTTTAACATGCAAACACGCAAATCCTCTTGCTTACTGCCTCAAATCCTCACTGGAATGAGGCAGGGTGCTAATGTACAATTAAATAAAAAGCCTGGACTCATGCAAATATTTAGAGGACAATTCTAAAACTCACTCCAAATTCCCACATTTCCCCCTTTGTATTAGTTTTTAAAAGTCCTGAAATTCAATCTGCTCTACCATAGTTTTCTTAATAACAAATGAGGTCATGTGCCCCATCCAAGTTTCCAACTCCCAGGGGAGTCTTTCTTCCCTGTTTTAGCACGTCTCATTTCTCTCATTCATACATGTACTAAACAATGTTTTTGTTTATCTCTGTCAGTGTCTCTGCCAGGAATCTTGGCTCCCAATTGTCAAGGAGTCTTTTCTGGCATGTATTTTACTATTTTCAGGTTTGTAGCCACAGAAGGACAGAGAAGAGTACCGAGCAAGTGCGTGTAAGGGTAATACTGAAAAGTGGGGGAGTCCTGCCCCAGCACCACAGAGGAGCCCCAGAAATATGAACTCTGATGTGGCCTGCTCTGATTCCTCACAGTGGTAAGTAGGGCCAAATGCAGTGACAGCTGAAACAAAACAAGATGTTGACCCATTCCATTTAAGAAAATCACAGGTCCAGACAAATAGTACTCAAGGTGAGGTCATTCAGAAACAAGGACATATTAAAACCCAGAAGGAGAGTGATTTCCAAATCAAAGCCTTAATGAATGCTGTATGCAAATGATGAAACCAATCCACACCCTCAAATTCTAGATGATAGGATCAACAAGAGTTTTGTTAAGCTAAAAAAAGAAAAACTCTGTCCTATAGGGTCGCTATAAGTCAGAATCGACTGGATGGCAATGGGTTTGGTTTTGGTTTGTCTTGCCTGGTAATCCATTGGAGGTGGAAGTTCTTTGTGATTACCAGTGAAGGCTGCTATGAAAATGCAGTGAAATAACCCTGAGAACACCTGCAAACAAGAGTGCTGTGAAAATGTGCATTTTACATAAGCAGAGGTCTTTTTCACAAATGGAAGAACACTGTTTACCAGATGCCTATCAAATCTAAATGCTATCCATCTGTCAAGTCGATCATACTGTGGTGACTTGCGTGTTGCTGTGATACTTGAAGCTATTCCACCGGTATTTCAAATACAAGCAGAGTCACCCATGGTGGACAGGTTTCGGTGGGGCTTCCAGACTAAAGCAGACTAGAAAGAAAGGCCTGGTTAATTAACTTCCGAAAATTAGCCCATGCAAACCTTATGGATCACAACAAAACACTGTCCGATTCACTTGCTTTGGACATATCAAGAGGAAGAATCAGTCACTAGAGGAGGACATCATGTTTGGTGAAGGGCCAGCAAGGGTGAGGGAGATCTTCGGTGAGACGGATTGGCATAATCGCTGCAATGATGGACTTGAAAATGTCAGTGTTTGTCAGGATGATGCAGGACCGGGCAGTGTTTCATTCTGTTGTACATATAGTCGCCATGAGTTGGAGTCGAGAACATCCCTCCCTCCCTCCCTCCCTCCCTCCCTCCATCCTCATATTCAAGCAATTTAGAGATAGTGAAAATAATTAACGAACATCTTAGCTATCTCCTACATAAATCTGGTGAAGTACAGAATGCCCCAGGTAAGAACCACACAACAGTGTGTCAAACTGCTGTGAGAACTGCACAGTCACTAAACTCTACAGTGAGTCCCTCTACCTCTCTCAACTTGGGTTCCTCAATTACTGGCAATTTTTAAAAGACCTTGCTCCCTCTCTCTCAGCAGCAGGCTTCACCCAGTGTGTCTGGAACTGGCTAAGACCTTGATCAGGACCCCAGACCAAAGCAGCAGCAGCAGCACTGAGAGTAAATTTGCTTGTACCCCAAGTTACCTCAATTGTATCGGGAGTCCACAGCCCAAACAATACTCCAGGAAGGAAACCTTAAGTAGTCTCTCAAACTGCTGAGGGAAAAACTTTAAATTGACAAAACTAAATTTATTAAGTTTATGCTGAGTTCACACTAGTCTGTTGTGGTTATTGTTGTTGTTAGGTGCCATCGAGTTTGTTCCGACTCATAGTGACCCCATGTACAACAGAACAAAACACTGCCCAGTCCTGCACCATCCTCAAAATTGTTGCTACGTTTGAGCCCATTGTTGTAGCCACTATGTCAATCCATCTCGTCAAGGGTCTTCCTCTTTTTCACTGACCCCCTACCTTACCAAGCATGATGTCCTTCTCCAGGGACTTGTCCCTCCTGATCACATGTTCAAAGTACACAAGGCAAAGTCTCGCCATCCTCAATTCCAATGAGCATTCTGGCTGTATTTCTTCCAAGACAGACTTGTTTGTTCTCTGGCAGTCCATGGGCCATTCAATAGTCTTTGCCCATGCCATAATTCAAAGGCATCAATTCTTCTTTGCTCTTCTTTATTTATTGTCCAACTTTCACATGCATATGAGGCTATTGAAAATATCATGGCTGAGGCGGGGCCAAGACGGCAGAGTAGTCGGACACTTCTGGTGATCCCTCTTACAACAAAGACCCAAAAAAACAAGTGAAATGATTATATTTATGACAAGCTAGGAGCCCTGAACATCAAAGGCAAAGTTAGAAAACAGACTGAGCAGAAGGAGAGGGAGAGACGGTTCAGAAGTGGTGAGGAGTTGCCAGACCTGACTCGGCGAGAAGCCTCAAGCACCTGGAGCAGCCACAGCAGTGCTGGCAGTAGTGTTCCGGATACAGTTTCCTCAGGGAGAGACAGCCAGCCACACAGTCTACTCACACCTCCAGATTCAGAGAAGAATGATGCTCTCAACAAAAGCTAAGTATTTGTATATATTTTGCTGTGTCCCCAGCCCCCAAGCCACTTCAGTGGCTGTCAATTTTCCTGAGCCTGAGATAGGCCCTGCTGAGAATCCTGAGCCATTCTCCTGGCCTTGGAGAAGGAATAAATTCACAATTGGGGGAAAAGATAATGTGCCAGCTCCACTAAGCTAGGGAGCTCAGGACAGAAGCAGCTCCTGTCCAGGCACAAACAGTCCGTGGACTTCAAATACCTTTCCCCCTACATGGACCTGTGTGGGCCTATTTCAGGAGACTAGGCCCTTATTGGCAGACTGCAACGGTTTCAGCTGTGTGGTAGTAAGGTGGGTGTTTGACGTATGACACCACTTTGCCGATTAAACAGGATCCTCACCTACACACATCAGGGGCCTGAGAACTGGTGGCTCCAGCCACGTCACCTAGCCACCCACAACAGGGGTCCAAGGATAAGTGCTACCTCTCAGTCCCCACAACCAAAAGCATTCGGTGCCCATGGTCCAGCTGGAGAGCTCACCCACCTGTGGACTCTAGGGAATAGGGATGCGCTTTCCTCACAGACACTCGGGAGATGATTGTCAGCCCCCTGCCTTGTTCAGATCGTGACCCCCTGCTGCAACCAAATAACTGTACCTACATCAATCACCCTTGCCCCTCAATGACTGTAAGACAGAGACTGTACCACACACTTGAAAACCAACTACCTGGACACCTGAGCTGAATCCATACAAGAAAAGTGAATGGACTCCTAGGCTCATATACCTGATAACAGCTCTAGCAATCTGGTGACAGGACGTTAGAGCTTTCTTCGAAGGTGAAAATAATCAAGCTAGCTCATTCAAACAGCCTATTTGGGTATATCAAAGCAAAACAAAGCAAGAAGCTAGGATACAGTAAGGAAACATAAAATAACCTAACATAATAATTATAGATGGCTCAGAGACAACAGTCAGTACCAAATCACATAAAGAAGCAGACCAAGATTGCTTCAACAAGCTCTCAAAACAAAAAATGAAGGGATCTTCTGGACAAAGGTGCCTTCCTGGAATTACCAGATGCAGAATACCAAAGATTAACATACAGAACTCTTCAAGACATCAGGAACAAGATCAGGAAGGAGATCAAGCAAAATGCAGAACAGGCCAAGGAACACACAGATAAAGCATTTGAAGAAATTAAAATGATTATTCAATAACACAATGAAAAATTTAAATAAGCTGCAAGAATCCATAGAGAGACAAGAGTCAGAAATTCAGAAGATTAACAATAAAATTAAAGAATTAGACAACTCAGTAGAAAGTCAGAGGAGCAGAACTGAGCAAGTGGAAGGCAGAATTAGTAAGACTGAAGATAAAACACTTGGCACCAACATATTCAGAGAAAAATCAGATAAAAGAGTTTTAAAAAATGAAGAAACGCTAAGAATCATGTGGGACTCTATCAAAAGAAATAACCTACAAGTGATTGGAGTACCAGAACAGGGAAGGATAACAGAAAATACACAGAGAATTGTTGAAGATTTGTTGGCAGAAAACTTCCCTGATATCATTAAAGATGAGAATATATCTATCCAGGATGCTCATCGAACTCCATATAAGGTAGATCTCAAAAGAAAGTCACCAAGACATATTAAAATCAAACTTACCAAAACCAAAGATAAAGGGAGAATTTTAAGAGTGGCTAGGGATAAATGAAAAGTCACTTAAAATGGAGAGTCAATAAGATAAACTTCGACTACATAGCAGAAACCATGCAGGCAAGAAGGCAACGGGATGACTATATAAAGAATTGAAGGAAGAAAATAGCCAGCCAAGAATTATATATCCAGCAAAACTGTCTCTCAAATATGAAGGCAAATTAGGATATTTCCAGATAACTGGAAGTTTAGGGAATTCGTAAAAACCAAACCAAAACTACAAGAGATACTAAAGGGAGTTCTCTGGTTAGAAAATAAAAAATATCAGATATCAACCCAAGACTAGAACACAGGACAGAGCAACCAGATGTCAACCCAGATACGGAAATCACAAAAATAAATCAAGATAAAAAAATGCTCAAAACAGGGTGATAGCGATGTCATTATGTAAAAGAAACCTCATTAAAAGAATAAAGAGGGACTAATGTAGTCATAGATCTTTCATATGGAGAGGAAGGCAAGGCGATACAAAGAAACAAACTTTAGGTTTAAACTTAGAAAAATAGGGGTAAATATTAAAGTAACCACAAAGGAGACTAACAATCCTCCTCATCAAAATAAAATACAAGAAAAAAAAACACTCAGCAGAAACAAAATCAACTACAACAAATAAGAGCAAAAGACAATATACAAAGAGAAACTACTCAGCACAAAAAAATAAGCGGGAAAAAGAAACTGTCAACAACACACGAAAGAAGACATCAAAATGACAGAACTAAACTCATAAACCTATCCATAATTACACTGAATGTAAATGGACTAAATGCACCAATAAAGAGACAGAGTGGCAAAATGGATTAAAAAAAAAAACACGATGTGTCTATATGCTGCCTACAAGAGACACACTTTAGACTTAGAGACAAAAACAAACTAAAACTCAAAGGATGGAAAAAAAGTGTATCAAGCAAACAACAATCAAAAAGAGCAGGAGTGGCAATATTAATTTCTGACTAAATAGACTTTAAAGTTAAATCCACCACAAAGGATAAGGAAGGACACTATATAATGATTAAAGGGACAATATACCAGGAGGATATAACCATATTAAATATTTATGTACCCAATGACAGGGCTGCAAGATACCTAAAACAAACTCTAACAGCAATGAAAAGTGAGATAGACAGCTCTGCAATTATAGTAGGAGACTTCAACACACCACTTTCAGTGAAGGATAGAACATCCAGAAAGAAGCTCAATAAAAACACGGAATATCTAAATGCCACAATCAACTAACTTGACCTCACAGACATATACAGAACACTCCACCCAACAGCAGACAAGTATACTTTCTTTTCCAGCACACATGGAACATTCTCTAGAATAGACCACATATTAGGTCATAAAGCAAGGCTTAGCAGAATCCCAAACAATGAAATATTACAAAGCATCTTCTCTGACCATAAGCCAGAAAAGTAGAAATCAACAACAGAAAAAGCAGAGAAAAAAAAATGAAACACTTGGAAACTGAACAATAGCCTGCTCAAAAATGACTGGGTTAGAGAAGACATTAAGGATAGAACAAAGAAATTGACAGAAACCAATAAGAATGAAAACACTGCCTGTCAGAACGTTTGGGACACAGAGAAAGCAGTGCTCAGAGGTCGATTTATAGCAATAAATGTACACATACAAAAAGAAGGTCCAAAATCAAAGAATTATCCCTACCACTTGAACAAATAGAAAAATAGCAAAAAAAGAAACCCTCAGGCACCAAAAGAAAGCAAATAATAAAAATTAGAGCAGAATTAAATGAAATAGAGAATAGAAGAACAATTGAAAGAATTAACAAGACCAAAAGCAGGTTCTTTGAAAAAATTAACTAAATTGATAGACCATTGGTCAAACTGACAAAAGAAAAACAGGAGAGGAAGAAAATAACCCAAATAAGAAATAAGATGGGCAATATCACAAGCAGGGTTTGGGTTATATCACAAGAGACCCAACTGAAATTAAAAGAATCATATGAAATTACTAGGAAAAGTTGTATTCTAACAAATTTGAAAACCTAGAAGAAACAGATAAATTCCTAGAAACACACTACCTGCCTAAACTAACACAAACAGAGGTAGAACAACTAAACAAACCCATAACAGAAGAATAGATTGAAAAGGAGATTAAAAAACTCCCCCCCCCCAAAAAAAAACCCTGGCCCAGACGGCTTCACTGGACAGTTCTACCTAACTTTCAGAGAAGAGTTAACACCACTACTACTAAAGGTATTTCAGAGCATAGAAAAGGATGGAATACTCTCAAACTTATCCTATGAAGCCAGCATATCCCTGACACCAAAACCAGGTAAAGACACCACAAAAAAAAGAAAATGAGAGACCTATATCCCTCATGAACGTAGATGCAAAAATCCTCAATAAAATTCTAGCCAATACAATTCAACAACATATGAAAAAAAATAATTCACCGTGAACAAGTGGAATTCATACCAGGTGTATAGGAATGGTTCAACATTAGGAAAACAATGTAATCCATCATATAAATAAAAGACAAGAACCACAAGATCTTATCAATTGAACACAGAAAATGCATCTGACAAAGTTCAGCACCCATTCATGATAAAAACTTTCAGCAAAATAGGAATAGAAGGAAAGTTCCTCAACATAATAAAGGGCACTTATACAAAACCAACAGCCAACATCATCCTAAATGGAGAGAGTCTGAAAGCATTCCCCTTGAGATCGGGAACCAGATAAGGATGCCCTTTATCACCACTCTTATTCAGCATTGTACTGGAGGTCCTAGGCAGAGCAATTAGGCTAGATAAACATATAAAGGGCATCCAGATTGGTAGAAAGAAGTAAAAGTATCCCTATTTGCAGATGACATGATAGGATTGCTATGAGTCGGAATCGACTCGACGGCACTGGGTTGGGTTTTTTTTTTTTTTTTTGTATGATCTTATAGACAGAAAACCCTAACGAATCCTTAAGAAAACTACTGAAACTAATACAAGATTATCAGGACAGAAGATAAACATGCAAAAATCAGTTGGATTCCTCTACACCAACAAAAAGACCATCAAGGAGGAAATCACCAATTCAATACCATTTACAGTAGCCCCCAAGAAGAAAAAACACTTAAGAATAAATCTTTAAAAAATTTATTAAAATTTTAAATTAAAAATCGTAAAAGCTGTATAGAAAGAAAACTACAAGACACTACTGCAACTAACCAAAAGAGACCTACATAAGTGGAAAAGCATTCCTTGCTCATGGATAGGAAGTCTTAACATCATAAAAATGTCTCTTCTACTGGAAGCGATCTATAGATACAACGCAATTCTGATCCAAATTCCAATGACATTTTTTAGTAAGATGAAGAAACAAATCACCAACTTCATATGGAAGGAAAAGAAGGCCCAGATAAGCAAAGCATTACTGAAAAAGAAGAACAAAGTGGGAGGCTTCACACTGCCTGATTTTAGAACCCATTATACCACCACAGCAGTCAAACAGCCTGGTACTGGTACAACAACAGAAACATAGACCAATGGAACACAGCTGAGGATCCAGACATAAATCCATCCACATATGAGCAGCTGATATTTGACAAAGGCCCAAAGTCAGTTAAATGGGAAAAAGACAGTCTCTTTAACAAATGTTGCTGGCATAACTTTATAAACCCCTCCCAAAAAACAAACAAAAAAATAAACCCACGGCTACCGAGTCGACTCTGACTGATAGCGACCCTATAGGACAGAGTAGAACTGCCCCATAGAGTTTCAAAGGAGTGCATGGTGAATTTGAACTGCTGACCTCTTAGTTAGCTGCTGTAGAGCTTAACCACTATGCCACCAGGGTTTCCCATTAGCCAATAGAGAAATACAAATCAAAACTACAATGAGATTCCATCTCACTCCAACGAGGCTGGCATTAATCCAGAAAACAAAAAACAATAAATGCTAGAGAGGTTGTGGAGAGACTAGAACACTTATACACTGCTGGTGGGAATGTAAAATGGTACAACCACTTTGGAAATCGATTTGGCCCTTCCTTAAAAACCGAGAAATAGAACAACCATATGATCCAGCAATCCTACTCCTTGGAATATATCCTAGAGAAATAACAGCCTTTACACGAACAGATATATGCACACCCATGTTCACTGCAGTACTGGTAAGAACAGCACAAAGATGGAAACAACCAAGGTGCCCATCAATGGATGAATGGATAAATAAATTGTGGTATATTCACACAATGGAATACTACGCATCGATAAAGAACAATGATGAATCTGTGAATCATTTCTTAACAGGGAGGAATCTAGAAGGCATTATGATGAGTGAAATTAGTCAGTTGCAAAAGGACAAATATAGTATGAGACCACTGTTATCACAACTCAAAAAATAGTCTAAACAGAGAAGAAAATACTCTTTCATGGTTGAGAGCGGGGAGGGAGGGAGGGAGAGGGGTTTTCACTAATTAGGTAATAGATAAGAACTATTTTAGGTGAAGGGAAAGACAACACACAGTACAGAAGAGGTCAGCACAACTGGACTAAACCAAAAGCAGTTTTCTGAATAAACTGAATGCTTCGAAGGCCAGTGTAGCAGGGGTGAGGGTTTGGGGACCATGGTTTCAGGGGACATCTAAGTCAATTGGCATAACAAAATCTATTAAGAAAACATTCTGCATCCCACTTTGGAGAATGGTGTCTGGGGTCTTAAACACTAGCAAGCAGCAATCTAAGATGCATCAATTGGTCTCAATCCACCTGGAGCAAAAGAGAATGAAGAATATGGAAGACACAAGGTAATTAGTTATAAAGGGCTACATAAACCAGAGATTTACATCAGCCTGAGATCAGAAGAACTAGATGGTGCCCGCCTACAATTGATCACTGCCTTGACAGGGAACACAATAGAGAACCCCTGAGGGAACAGGAGAGCAGTGGGGTGCAGACCTCAAATTCTCGTAAAAAGACCAGACTTAATGGTCTGACTGAGAGTAGAAGGACCCCGGAGGTCATGGTCCCCAGACCTTCTGTTAGCCCAAGACAGGAACCATTCCCTGAAGACAGGGATTGGACTGGACTATAGGACAGAAAATAATACTAGTGAGGAGTGAGCTTGGATCAAGTAGTTACATGAGACTATGTGGGCAGCTCCTGTCTGGAGGGGAGATGAGAAGGCAGAGGCGGTCAGAAGCTGGCTGAATGGACACGAAAATAGAGGGTGGAGAGAAGGAGTGTTCTGTCTCATTAGGGGGAGAGCAACTAGGACTATATAAAAAAATAGCAAGGTATATATAAATTTATCTATGAGAGACTGACCTGATTTGTAAACTTTCACTTAAAGCACAATAAAAAGTAAAAAAAAGAAAATATCATGGCTTGGGTCAGGCGCACCTTAGTCCTCAAAGTGACATCTTTGCTTTTCAACACTTTAAAGAAGTCTTTTGCAGCTGATTTGCCCAATACAACACACTGTTTCATTTCCTGAATGCTGCTTCCACGAGCGTTGATTGTGGATCCAAGTAAAATGAAATCCTTGACAATTCCATTTATCATGATGTTGCTTATTGGTCCAGTTGTGAGGATTTTTGTTTTCTTTATGTGGAAGTGTAATCCATACTGAAGGCTGTAGTCTTTGATCTTCATTAGTAAGTCCTCTTCCCTTTCAGGAAGCAAGATTGTGTCATCTGCATATTGCAGGTTGTTAATGAGTCTTCCACCAATCCTAATAATCACATTCTTCTTCACATAGACCAGCTTCTTGGATTATTTGCTCAGCATACAGAGTGAATAAATATGGTGAAAGGATACAAGCCTGACGCACACCTTTCTTGATTTTAAACGATGCAATATCCCCTTGTTCTGTTCAAAAGACTGCCTCTTGGTCTACAGGGTCCTCAGGAGCACAATCAAGTGTTCTGGAATTCCCATGCTTTGCAATGTTATCCATAATTTGTTGTGATTCACACAGTCAAATGCCTTTGCATAGTCAATAAAACACCGGTAAACATCTTTCTGGTACTCTCTGCTTTCAGCCAAGATCCATCTGACATCAGTAATGATATCCCTTGTTCCAGGTCCTCTTTTGAATCCGGCTTGAATTTCTGGCAGTTCCCTGTCAATGTACTGCTGTAACCGCTGTTGAATGATCTTCAGCAAAATTTTACTTGCGTTTGACATTAATGATATTGTTCAATAATTTCCACATTCTGTTGGATAATTTTCTTTGGAATGGGCACAAATATGGATCTCTTCCAGTTGGTTGACCAAGTATATTGAACAATGCAGGATGCATCAAAAGCAGATGGAAGGAATACACAGAGTCACTGTACCAAAAAGAATTGGTGGACATTCAACCATTTCAAGAGGTAGAACATGATGAAGAACCAGTGGTATTGCAGGAAGTAGTCTAAGCTGCACTGAAGGCACTGGCAAAAAACAAGGCTCCAGGAATTGACAGAATACCAATTGAGATGATTCAACAAACAGATGCAGCACTCGAGGTGCTCACTCGTCTATGCTAAAAAATTTGGAAGATAGCCACCTGGCCAACCTACTGGAAGAGATCCACACTAGTCTAGGTTTCCCTAATCTATGAGCAAGGGAATAGTAAAGTTCAGACTAGAGGTTTTTGTTAGTTATGTTAGTATTACAGGAACATGAAAAGTGACCCTCATTAAAATTTAAATAAATGGAAGTCTTGAGGAATTGTTTGAAAGAGACTAGAGCTAGAAGACAAAGAATCATGTAAATGCAATGAAACAGGTCTTAATGTATAATCAGTTGGAGCTTCATTAGTGGGAGAAATAGAAATGCTGAGTCAGCACCCTTTGTCTCAGATGATAAAACACATCGGCGAGGTCCACAGTGTCATTTTGGACAGAAGTCAAAACTGAGCAAACTACTCAGCATTCAGAATAAGCAGTTTTTATTAAGTTATTATCAGGATGGACAACTATAAAATAAACAATCTATTGGTTTGTATCCTTCGGACATAAAAAGTAACTAGCATTATTGTTTAGGCTGATAGATATTACATTAAAAACTTACCACAAGGTGTAAAAAATCACTTAAAAACAGGAGCAGTTCAGGGAAGGAGCTAGGAATGCTGGAAGGGTCAGCTAACTTTAAGAAAAGGAGACATTAATGCTGTTCTCCATCACATTTGGTGAAAACTCAAAGAATAGACCGTGGCAGAACTGCATTTTTACCAGGCAGAACCTGCTCTCCCCAGGAGGTAAACCCAGTAGCCCAGTTGGGTTTGAATGTATAAAATTCTGTTGCTGCCCACCAGGCCTTTTCAGCTGGTGACTTGGCAGCTGTAACCCCTGTTGGGGAAGGAAGAGGACGCCATTCAAGAAGCTGCACCCTCAGGTCTTAGGTGTTCTGATGTGGCTGCTTCTTAGCACTCCAGACCTAGTGACCCTTCCTAGCTACAGGGCCCACGTCTGTTACCCCTTTGCACCACCTTAATGTACAGAACTTTTCGGAACTCCTCTGCCCCTCATTAAGACTTCACTGCTTAGAGCCCTTGTCTTTCAGATCTGGGCTTTGCATTCTGTTTTCTCATCACTAATCAAATAAACTTCAGGTTATTTGCTAATTATCTGAAGATTTGCACTGGGGTCTCAGCACTGCCAATTATTAATTGCGGGACCTTGGAAAATTCACAGCCTCACTGAGACTCACTTTCCTCATCTGTAATGCTGAAGTACCTGCTTATTCACAGTGTGGCCAAGTGTAAAATTAGCTTTTGTGAACTGTTAAGTTCTACACAAATTTAAGAAGTTATTCTAGCTAGGATAAAATTATTGTGTTAATGAGAAGATGCACAGGATAATGGAGGAGAGATGGGAAAGAAGGAAGGTCTTTTATCTCTCCTCTGGTCCTTCCATGTGAGTAGTTGTTTGCTCTCCCCACTCTCTGCCCCTTAACCCACATCGGTAGCTCAAGAGTCAGCCCCAAATCTAAGACTTCTGCCAGTGCAGATATTCTTTGCACACTGTGCCAAGTCTATTTCTAGAAACTGGAAATTGAAATAAAGGACCTAACCACATTAGCATAAACTTTTTATTAAAAATGATCCTTATATTTGTGAAATTCTTTTCTATGTCACAGTGTAATTTTATGTGCCTTATCATTTAATTCTCACAGCCAACCTATACTACTAGGCCCATTTTATAGACAAGAAAATTGAGCCCGAGACCACTTAAATGGCCTGTAAGGGCTTGGATTCAAATCTAGTTGTTCAGATTACAAATCAATTGTTCTTTCTACTACACCACAGCTGATGATATTGGGGAGCACCAATAATCATGGTTAAAGGGTTTCTCTATTACTGTGCAAAATATACAAACATATATAAGTTGGCTGTTTCCAGTCATTTTATTAGAGAAGCAAAATCTGTGGATTTGGAGGTGTGAATACAATCTTCTTCTTGGATAAGAGACTAGCTGGTGTGGTCAAAAGGGACACAACCTGGCATATTGTACTTACATCGTATACCTGGGGACTGGTTAGACATCGAGCCAGCAAGCCACACCAGGCTGGGAGAGTGGAGGTTAATGGGGGGCCACTGTGTGTGAGGATGGGCTTCAAGTAACTTTAAAAAGGAATTAAGGAAAAATGGGAAACACACACCCAACAAAATATGTCTAAAAAATTCAGAGTAAATTATCTAACATTCTACCCACAAAAAACCCTTTCCCCCTACTTTACCAGTACAATACAGAAAATACTTATAATGACAATCTGAAACAGTTTGAATCAAAGATTAAACTAGGCTCCAACAGTTTTAAATTAACTGTTAAATACCAGGTTGGTGATTCCCAATTTCCAGTTAAAAAGAATACTTGATTAGTTAGAACACCCTTCTTCCTTCTAAAGTTATGTTGAATCAGAGTTTTGTTTTCAATCAGTATTTCAGCTTTTGACACAACCAGCTCACATCTTGGACACAGAAGACAGTGTGCCCAGAGGTAGGGATGTTCCAGCTCCTGGGTCTTCTCTGCCCCTTGTTCTCTATGAATATTCTTGTTAAACCACTCTACCCAGAGTTGATACTCTGGGTAGAGTGGTTTAACAAGTGTTAGGGTTAGACAGGATCTGAGAAGTAACTGAGGCTACTACAAACAAAGAAACTGTGATTTGGTGAGGCGAAATGATTTAACTAAGGTTACTTGGTTCATAAATCTTCCAACATTCCATACGAGACTATTTTTCATTCTATCTGCTGCCTCTCTCCCAGACTCCAACACAGGGTTTTTGAACCTCGGCACTATTGACATAAGGAGTCCTGGTGGCTCAGTGTTTAAGTGCTCAGCTGCTAACCAAAAGGCCAGCAGTTTGAACCCACCAGTGCTCCGTGGGAGAAAAATGTAGCTGTCTGCTTCCCTAAAGATTACAGCCTTGGAAACCCTATGAGGCAGTTCTACTCTGTCCTAAAGGGTCGCTATGAGTCTGAATTGACGTGATGGCAGTGTTTTTTTTTTTTCTCCTATTGACATTTCGGCTGCCTAATTCTTTGTTGTGGGGGCTGCCCTGTGTACTGTAGTAGGATGATTAGCAGATACCTGGCCTCCCCCCAGGGGTGACAACCAAACTTGTCCCTGAGCATTGTTAAATGTCCCCTAAATCACCCCAGTTGAGAACCACTGCTCTCACTTGAAGTCCAACTGAGATATGAAAAGCTTGGCGTGTGTCCGTCTGTGAATATTTGCACTGCCAAATACATAGCCCTATGTTGGAAGCACCATGAGGCACCTATCAGGATATGATAGAGCTAGGACCAATTCTGATTTCCATAGCCTTTTTGGGTTTTTTTTTTAAAGCAATGTGGAAAAGGTGTAGACATTTAAATACAGGAATGGCCAAGCACTTTAAAGGAAGGTGAGAAGGTATAGCCATTTGGGTACTCAAGAGGATAACTATTTCAAGTACCACCACTTCCTATCTCTACTCTAAGAACAAGAGAAAAGAAGCTTTATCTACAGGAGGAGGTGAAAGGTAGACACTGGGATAAACTTTGAGCTGGGAATTACTCAACAAAGGAGGCCTGGGGGCTGTGCTGGAGTGCTTTACAAACAGAATAAACTCCCGTCTGGCTGCTGTCCTTTAACCCTATTCCCAGCATTGGCTCACTCTGGGAACAGTCCCTACAGGCCTATCAGCTATCCTGTGTCTTTAGCTCAGATGATGACAGAGGCTTGGATTTGTAGAATGACTAATACTAAAGGTTGAGAGGGGGAAACCAAAAGGCTACTTTTTAGTTCTCTGCCTCTGGCAGCTCAAAGAGAAGCTCCTCCTTCCCCAAATACAGAAGGCTCTCTAACAACTTCTTTAAAAAAGAAAAAAGTAATTTTATATGTATGTATATCTATATCTATCTACCTCTATTTATCAATATTTTAAGAAAATGTTCAAACTGATCCTTGTACTCTGGAAACCAGTGCCTTTCCTTAGCTAAAGGAATTTTTCTTCTATTATTATTTTTATATTGCTTTTCCTTCATAGTCTCTATCTTCTCCTTTCAGATCTTATTGAAATGATTTTGGAACATCTGGGTCTATTCTCCATATCTTAAAACTCTTCTCTTACATATCTCTAACTTTTTGCTCTAACTCTTGAAGATTTGTTTCTCAAATTTATCTTCCAGATCAACAATTTGGTCTTCAGTCATGTTCAAGTTATTAAACTCACCCATTACATTTTTTGTTAATTTCAGAAACCTTGGTTTTAATTTTAAAGAATTTTTTCTTGCTTGATTACTCCTTTTTCTAATGACCTGTTCTTGCATCATAACTGGAAAAGCCTCTCAACTCTAAGTATTTTATTAGAATAATTATATATATATATATATATATATATATATATATATATATATATATATATATATATATATATATATATATATGTGGAACTGTTTACCTCAGCACTCCCAACCATATATTATAAGCTACCTGCCCATTCGATCACTATGTCAACTTAAGAAACCATGAAGGTTTAACTTTTTGTTTTTGAATTTTCACTTGGGACCAGTTGAATCTACTAGAACAAGGCCTATCCTGCATGTGGCCCAGTTATGCCAGGATCAGACCACCCAAAGCCTGGATCAGACTTGGCCAAGTCCAGTCAGAAGAAATCCTCAAATGGATTAACTATCTAAGCACCACTTCCCTTTCTAAACACCACTCCCCTTTCTGACCACAGGATGGTTCGTTGTATAATTTCAATTAATTCACCTACAAAGTCGTATGTCCCCTGTACACAAAGCTCTGAAGAGCCACATGAGTCAACCAGGCTGTGGGTTCACTACTCTATTGATACAAAACACTCCTCTTGGCCAGAGGGATGCTCAACAGGACTACTTGTGGTTGAGTGACCATTGGTATGTATCCCAAAAGCTGTACCAAGCACACATCTTTCCCTAATCATGAGAAGTCGTTCACTGACAACTCAAGAGGATTTCATCGTCAATGTTTCCTGAATGTGTTTTGGTTAAAAGGATACTTGTGGTCAAAGCTGTACCACAGCCTGAATATCCATGCACTCTCTTGCTTTGTCCGGTTTCCTCTGGCAGAATCTGGACCATCCTAGGAACAAACAAGAGAGCAAATGCTTAGTTGCAGAAAAGGGACCTTAAAAAAGAAGGAAAAGTTTCTTTTTTACTAAAACTTTCAAAGATTTAGAATTCATAATAAAATATCTCGTATCACCAAAGTTTCAAAGATATATTGGGAGATAATGTTTTAGTAGAAAATAAATAAACCCAAAAGATAGACAAATCAATCACCATAGTTAAAAGGTTTGGCCATGTCTGTAGGAAAATCTACTCAATGTAGCACAAAATACAAAATTTCCTTTGATATTCTTATTGTAATTTTCCTCAAAGTACCTTTCAGCAGATTAATTATCCTAAAATAGTCTAGAACCTAACAGGCCAAAATTGATTTATAGAGAAAATTAAAGAAAGCTTCTGTAAAACCATCTTTTTAGACCTCCCAGAAGCTGCCCTGGAGAAACCATGCTTTGTTGAGTTTCCTGCCTAGACAAAGGTTCTCCGTGGTTCTTACCCAAGTGCCTACGTATTTTGTGGTCCACAGCACAGTAACTTGTTTCCCTACCAGCTTTTAGCAAGGTGGGGTCAGTGGGCAGGAAAACAGAGCCAGAACTACAATCCTGTTATTTTATCTACTCTCAAGTACCAAGTTCCTTTCTATTTTTCTCATACCTTTCCAACTCAAAAATACGCATCATTTAATTTCTAAAATAACCTGCAAAATCAAACATTCATTCAGGGTTTAGGAAATCTGTTCAGTACAAGCATTGGAAGCAGCAAATTAAAAAATTGGATTGACTGAAGCAATTTGAGAGCACCAAGGGAGTTTTAAGGAGCCCTGGTGGTGCAGTGGTAAAGCGCTCAGATGCTAACCAAAAGGTCAGCGGATTGAAACCACCAGCAGCTCTGCGGGAGAAAGATGTGGCAGTATGCTTACAAAAGAATTACAGCCTTGGAAACCCTATGGGGCAGTTCTACTCTGTCCTATAGGGTTGCTCTGAGTTAGAATAAACTCGACAGCAACATGTTTGGGTTTTTCATTTATTGGAGTTTTATGTTGCTGGATGACAAGTTCTGAAAGTACAGGTCGCTTATGAAGCACATTTTTATCTCATTATCTTTAATATTATAGGGAGAGACAATTCTATAGGGGAGGGACAATGATAATAACCAAATAAAATTTGAACCAAAATTACATGTAAATTCTACACTGTAATAGTAATAAAACAGACCAGTTGGTTGGGAGAAAAGATTAATCAGATACCTGTGGGAAGATAAGTACAGAGACAAGTAGAGAGAGAGATACTAGCAAACGATTTATTTAAATTCCTTTAGTTTCCAACAGTAAAAATTATTTAAAAAAACTGAGTCCCCATGGTATTTGAGGAACGTTTAAGATACAGAAATGATGTGGTTAAATGGGCCCTTCTATGGATGGGGAAATATTAACAAGGAGAGATCCTGGAGACCAATTTTATTTTATATTTTTATAAATCATGTGGAAAAAAGGGAGATACAGAAAAATCTCCATTTGTAGAAAACAATCATTTCTTTGAGTGATTAAACAATGACAACTCTTTGAAGATTTCAAAATGCCACATGACTGGGTAGAAAAGTAGTAGATGACCTTTTTAACAGGCAAGTATCTTTACAAAAAAAGTAAACAGTCTTTTATAAAGGGATACACTCTAAGTTCTCAGTTCTAAGTTCATATAGAATCTAACTAAGGAAAAAACTAACAAAATGACAAATATCATCAAGAAGAATATTATAAGGGGTGAGGCAACATGGTGCCATAGACAGACGCACCATGTCATCCCTCTGCAGCAAAGACCAGAAAAACTAAGTAAAACAGATAACAAACATCAATCCTGGAATCCTAAGCATCAAATGAAGAGACAAATACCTAAATCAAGCACCAAATGGAAGAATAAACTGACGGAGAACAGAAATCAAGGAGGGATACGGAGTGGCGCAGCATCTCCATCTTGGAACTCAGCCAGCGGTGACCCCAAACTGGGAGTATGAGAGAGCAACTTCACGGAGCCCCCAAAGGGAGACCCAGCACACAGTAAGTAACCAGAGAAACATGCTTTCTCATCCCTCACTCTTCTCCCTCATTCGCCACACCACCTCCACCCCTTCCCAATGGGTCACTCCACGCCACCTTGGCTAGAATACCACTGGCCTACTGCCACCCCAGGTCATCCCCACCCCCACCCACCAGCTCCCGCCATGCCTGTTTTTTTTTCTTCTTTCTTTTCCTTCTCCCTTCCACTTAGCCCCGTACACCATCTGCCCCCCTTCCCGTTGGAACATGCTGCAACACCATGGCTGGACAGCCACAGGCATACCACCACCCCAGGTCTACCCTGCTCCCAACCACCATGCCATTTTTTAATTTCATTAGTTTTTCTTTTTTTCCCTTTATTCCTCTTCTTTTTCCCTCCCACCTAGCCTTGTATGCTACCTCTACCCCTTCCTACCAGGCCATGCTCTACCACCACAGCTAGGCAGCCACTAGGCCCCTGCCACCCAGGGTCAGCCCCACCATCACCGGCCAGCTCCTGCCACATTTTTTTTCTTTCTCCCTTCCATCTAGCCCTATATGCCGCCTGCCTCCCTTCCCGCTGGAACACACTGCAAGGCCATGGCTGGAGAGCCACTGTCATGCCACTGCCCATAGTCTGCCCCACTCCCAACGTGCCACTTTTTAATTTAATTTTTCCCCTTATTTTCCCTTTCTTCCTTTTCTTTCTCCCTCCCACCTATCCCCATATGCCATCTCTACCCCTTCCTGCCAGCCTCCACTGCATCGCCACAGCTAGAGAGCCACTAACCTGCTGCTGCCCTGGGTTCGCCCAGCCCCACCTGCGGACTCCTGCTGTGCCTTTTTTTTTTTTTTTTGCTTTCTCTTTCTTTCTTATCCCACCAACCCTCGGGTCCACCCCGCCCCAACCTGCTGGCCTCCACTTCGTAGCCAGCTTTTTAATTTATTTTTATTTCTCTTTGTGATGGTTAAGACTGTGTGTCAATTTGGCTAGGCCATGATTCTCAGTGTTTATATTTGATCACTCCCATTATCGAATCTGCTGTGAGTAGCCAATCAGTCGAAAGGGGGTTTCTTTGGGGGTGTGGCCTGCATCCAAATATAAGGAGACGCCCTGGCATTTTTGCTCACTCTGGATCCTGCGGCTGCCTCCTGTTCATCTGATCTCCTGCTCTTGGGACTTGAGCTATCAGCTTATCTGCAGATATTGGGATTCGTCGATCTTCACAGACTGAGGGCAGGAGGCCTGCTCTCCAATCTGCCAATCTTGGGTTTGCCAGCTCCTGCAGCTACGTGAATCAAGAGAAGCCTCTATCCAGATCCACAGACTTGTGACGTTCCAGCCTCTACAATCGCATGAGCCGTTTCCTTGATATACATCTCTCTCTATATATATTTATAAGCTTTACTGGTTTTGCTTCTCTAGAGAACCCAGCCTAAGACATCTGGTACTGAGAGAGGTTCTAGAGGAATGAAATTGTAAGGATGAGTTTTCTAATTTGGTTCTCAAGTCTGGTTAGTATTAAAGATGTTGATGACCCTGCTTCCAGCACTGCTAATTCATGGTGTGAGGTGACCATACAAATACACAAAATATCCTCACCAGTAGATCAGGTATTGGTGAAAGGCAGGGCTCTGGATGAACACATGTGTGATATCTTTCTACAGTTCTGTCAGAATGAGAAGTATAACGAAGCTGGTTGGTAGTCCTACTTTAGTTAGACAAACTGGTGAAAGAAAGAGATGCGTTCAAGGCTTCAGAGTCAAAGCTCAAGTACCACATAAATAACCTGAAGGCTTCCACTTGTGCTTTGAAAGAAAGCCTTATTTCTTGTAGTAACAGAGCTGAAATTGCCAAAAACCAAACCCAGGGTCCTATCATAACAGTGACTGGATTACAATGCCAGCTCAACTGCCAACCTTGAGAGGTGTCTGAAGTTAAAGTAAGGACATTAATTAGGAAGAAATGGGATCCTGAAACTTAGGATGGGGACTTATGGGCACATAATCAGGAAGCTGGGGACATTGAGCCCCTAAATTCCATTGAATCACTCCTGCCAGCAGAATCACTCCCATCTGATGAGATTACTTCATGTCTGTCTGCTACACTACCCTGCCCAGAAAAACCATTAGCCCCTCCACTCCCATCTAATGAGATTAGCCTTAGCCCATCTGCCTCTAAAGAGCCCTTGCCTGAGTCATTGCCTGGGGCATTGCCTGAGGCAGATGCTTTACAAGACAATGCTAAATGTCCTTAAAACAAATCCACACTACCGGTTCTGCCTCCTAGACCTATAACTAGACTTAAGTCCCAGTAAGCCCCAAAAGGTAAAGTATAAAGTGTGACCCAGGAGGAGGTGCGCAACATTCCAAAAGAATTCCTTGACTTTTCTAATATATACAAACAGAAACCTGGAGAATATGTCTGGGAATGGCTATTAAAGGTGTCGGATAATGGTGCAAGGAACATAAAGATGCATCAGTTTGAGTTTATCGATATGGGTCCATTAACCACAGATTCGTTATTCAATGTTAGAGCTCGAGAAGTTAGGAAAGGATCTAACAGTTTATCTGGTTGGATTGCTGAAGCATGGATTACCAGGTGGCCTACGCTAAATCAAGTTGAAGTACCAGACCTGCTTTGGTATACTGTAGAAGAAGGTATCCAAAGGGAAACTGGCATGATAGAGTGGATTTATCAGGTTAGACCCACAGAACCACACCTGGAATGCCCAGAAGACACACCTTTTACCACAACAGTGAGGAACAAATTTGTAAAAGGAGCTCCAGGATCCCTGAAGACTGCTGGGATTGCTATTTTATGTAAATCAGACAGTGGGAACCACCCTAACTGGATTAAGACACCTAACTAAAATGGGGCTGATTGGACCCCATGGTAGTAGGGGCCAAGTGGCTGCACTCAATCAACAAAGACAAGGTGGGCGTGGTTACAATAATGGACAGCAGAATCAAAGCAGTAATCGGAATAGTCTGATTCATATGGACTTATGGCATTGGCTACTTAGTCATGGTGTCCTTAGGAGTGAAAAAGATAGGAAATCTATTAAATATCTATATTTACTTGATCTGTATAAACGGATGAATTCTAGGTCAAGTAAACAACAGTCTAACTCGAATTGCCAGAATAGAGAGTCATGGTCCCTCAATCAGTTCCCAGACTTGAGCAAATTTAAAGACCCACAACCCCTTGAATGAAGGGGAGGCCAGGTCCCCTTGAAGAAGGACTCCAATACACTGCCAAAACTATACTGTTAATCTCTCTCCTGGCTTCCCCAAAGGGATATACAGCCTTTTATAAGAGTGACTGTTCATTGGGGAAAAGGAAATAATCAGAGTTTTGGGGGATTACTAGATACTGGCTCTAAACTGATACTAATTCTAGGAGACCCAAAATGTCACTGTGGCCCATCAGAGTAGGGGCATATGCAGGTCAGGTTATTAATGGAGTCTTGGCTCATGTCTCTCTCACAGTAGGTCCAGTGGATCCCTGAACCCATCCTGTAGTGATTTTCCCAGTTCCAGAATGCATAACTGGAATGGATATACTCAGCAACTGGCAGAACCCCCACATTGGATCCCTGACAAATAGAGTAACATTTATTACGGTAGGAAAAGCCAAGTGGAAGCCATTAAAAAACCTTATCTAGGAAAATAGTAAACCAAAAGCAATACTGCATCCCTGGAAGGACTCCATAGATTACTGCCACCATCAAGGACTTTAAGGATGCAGGGGTGGTGATTCCCACCACAACCCAATTCAACTTGCCTATTTGGTCTGTGCAAAAAACAGATGGATCTTGGAGAATGATGGTAAATTATCAAAAACTTAACTAGGTGGTGATTCCAATTGCAGCTGCTGTTTCAGATGTAGTTTCATTGCTTGAGCAAATTAATACATCTCCTGGTACCTGGTATGCAGCTATTGATTTGGCTAATGCCTTTTTCTCCATACCTATTTCAAAGGAACATCAGAAGCAGTTTGCCTTCAGGTGGCAAGGCCAGCAATACACCATCACTTGCCTACCTCAAAGCTACATCAACTCTCCAGCACTATGTCATAATTTAGTCCACAGGGACATCGATGGACTTTCCCTTCCACAAGACGTCACACTGGTCCATTACATTGATGACATTATGCTAACTGGACCTAATAGGGAAGAAGTGTCAGTGACTCTACACTTACTGGTAAAACATTTGTGTGCTGGAGGGTGTGAATTAATCCCACAAAAGTTCAGGCACCTTCCACCTTGGTGAAACTTCTAGGGGTCCAGCGGTATAGGGCATGTTGAGATATTCCTTCTAAAGTGAAGGATAAGTTATTGCATCTGGCTGCTCCCACAACTAAAAAGGAGGCACAATGCCTAGTGGGCCTCTTTGGATTTTGGAGACAACATATTCCTCTTTTGGGTGTGCTACTCTAGCCTATTTATCAAGTGTCTCAAAAAGTTGCTAGTTCTGAGTGGGGGCCAGAACATGAGAAGGCTCTGCAACAGGTTCAGGCTGCTTTGCAAGCCACTCTGATACTTGGGTTACATGATCCAGCTGATCCAATGGTGGTTGAAGTGTCAGTGGCAGATAGAGAAACTTTTTGGGGTCTTTGGCAGGCCCCTATTGGTGAATCACAGCACAGACCCTCGGGATTTTGGAGCAAAGCCCTGCCATCTTCTGCACATAACTACTCTCCTTTTGAGAAACAGCTTTTGGCTTGTTACGGGACCTCAGTAGAGACTGAATGCTTAACCATTGGACACCAAGTCACTGTGCAGCCTGAGCTGCGCATCATCAACTGGGTGTTGTGTGACCCACAGAATTATAAAGTTGGAGGTGTACAGCATCACCCCATTATTAAATGGAAGTGGTATATACAAGATCAGGCCTGAGCAGGACCTGAAGGTACAAGTAAGTTGCATGAGAAAGTGGCCCAAATGCCCCTGGTCTCCACTCCTGTCACATTACCTTCCATTTCCCAGTCTGCACCTGTGGCCCCATGGGGAGTTCCTTATGATCAATTGACTGAAGAAGAAGAAAACTCATGCTTGGTTTACACATAGTTCTGTGTGATATACAAGCACCACTCGAAAGTGGACAGCGGCAGCACTACAGCCTCTTTCTGGGACCTCCCTGAAGGACAGTGGTGAAGGGAAATCCTCTCAATGCGTAGACCTTAGAGCAGTGCACCTGGTTATTCACTTTGCTTGGAAGGAGAAATGGATAGATGTGTGATTATATACTGATTCACAGGCTATGTCCAATGGTTTGGCTGGATGGTCAGGGACATGGAAGGAACATGATTGGAAAATTGGAGACAAGAATTTATGAGGAAGAGGTGTGTGGATAGACCTTTCTGAATCGGCCAAAGAAATGAAGATATTCATGTCTCATGTGAATGCTTACCAAAGGGTGACCTCAGCAGAGGATGATTTTAACAATCGAGTGGATAGGATGACACGTTCTGTGGAAACCACTCATTCTCTTTCCCCAACTACTCCCGTCACTGCTCAACGGGCACATGAACAACATGGTCATGATGGTGGGGAAGAAGGTTATGTGTGAGCCCAGCAACATGGACTTCCAGTCACCAAGGCTGACTTGTCTACAGCCACTGCTGAGTGCCCAATCTGCCAGCAGCAGAGACTAACACTGAGTCCCCAGTATGGCACCATCCCCCGAGGTGACCGGCCAGCAACTTGGTGGTAAGTTCATTACAGTGGACTACTTCCTTCATGGAAAGAGCAGCATTTTGTCCTTACTGGAATAGACACTTACTCTGGATATGGATTTGCCTTCCCTGCATGCAATGCTTCTGCCAAAACTACCATCCATGGACCTACCGAATGCCTTATCTACCATCATGGTATCCCACACAACATTGCCTCGGATCAAGGGACTCACTTCACAACAAATGAAGTGAGGCAGTGAGCCCATACTCATGGAATTCACTGGTCTTACCAAGTTCCCCATCATCCTGAAGCAGCTGGCTTGACAGAACAATGGAATGGCCTTCTAAAGATACAATTACTGCTCCAGCTAGGTGGCAATACCTTGCAGGGCTGGGGCAATGTTTTCCAGGAGGCTGTATATGCTCTAAACCAGCTGTTTCTCCCGTAGCTAGGATTCGTGGGTCTAGGAATCAACGGGTGGAAATGGGAGTGGCACCACTCACTCTTACTCCTAGTGACCCACTAGAAAGATTTTTGCTTCTTGTCCCCGTGACCTTATGCTCTGCAGGTCTAGAGGTCTTAGTTTCAAAAGGAGGAATGCCTGGAGACACATCACTGATTCCACTGAACTGGAAATCAAGAATGCCACCTGGCCACTTTGGGCTCCTTATGCCTCTGGATCAACAGGCAAAGAAGGGAGTTACCATACTGGCTAGTGTGACTGATCTTGATTACCAAAAGGAAATTGTACTGATATTACTTAATGGAGGTAAAGAAGAGTATATCTGGAATACAGGAGATCCCTTAGGGTTTTTCTTAGGACTGCCATGCCCCATGATTAAAGTCAATGGAAAACTACAGTAACCCAGTTCTGACCTGACTACTAATGACCCAGACTCTTCAGGAATGAAGGTTTGGGTCACCCCTCAGGCAAAGAATGATGACCAGGTGAGGTGCTTGCTGAAGGCAAAGGGAATACGGAATGGGTGGTTGAAGAAGGTAGTTCTAAATACCAGTTATGGCCATGTGACCAGCTGCAGAAATGAGGACTAACTGTTATGAGTATTTCTGGTTTGTATGTGTGTATCAAATATTTTTGTTTTCTTCACATAAAATATAAGATGTAAACGGGGCTAGTGCGTTTTCAGTTGTACGCATGTTAGCTGTATCATGTTAGGTGCACGTATGACTTTATAATTGTCTTTATTCAGAGATTATGTATGGTTTAAGGAGATGTGTATATGTGCCAAGATGACAAGGGGTAGTAGACTCTGATGGTTAAGATTGTGTGTCAGCTTGGCTGGGCCATGATTCTTAGTGTTTATATTTGATCACTCCCATGATTGAATATGCTGTGCAGAGCCAATCAGTTGAAGGGAAGTTTCCTTGGGGGTATGGCCTGCATCTGAATATAAGCAGGCATTCTAGTGTTTTTGCTCACTCTGGTTCCTGTGGCTGCCTCCTGTTTGTCTGACCTCCGGCTCTTGGGACTTGAGCTATAGCTTATCTGCAGATCTTGGGATTTGTCGATCTTCACAGCCTGAAAATGGGAGCCTTGCTCTCCAACTTGCCGATCTTGGGTACGCCAGCCCCTGTGGCTACGTGAATCGAGAGAAGCCTCTATCCAGATCCATGGACTTGGGACTTTCCAGCCTCTACCATCGTGTGAGCAGTTTCCTTAATATAAATCTGTCTCTATATATTTATAAGCTTTACTGGTTTTGTTTTTCTAGAGAACTCAGCCTAAGACACTCATTTTTCCTTTTCTTTCTCCCTCCAATCCAGCCCTGTCCTCCCCACATTCCCACTGGACTCCACTACACCACCACAGCTAGAGAACCACTGGCACACTGGCCCACCACTGCCCAGGGTCCGCCCTGCCTCCACTCATGGAAACCAGCAAGCTGCCTTATTTAAATTTCTTTCTTCCTCCCACCTAGCCCAGTATGTCACCTCTCCTCCCTTCCTACAGGCCTCCAAGGTCCACCACGCCCCCATTTGCTAGCCGTCACTGCACTGCCATTTTTTGTTTTCTCTTTTCTTTCTCTCTCCCACCTAGCCCTGTATGCCAACGCCCCCCTTCCCACTGTCCTCCACTGCACCACCATGGCCAGACAGTCACCATCCCACTGCTGCCCTTTGATCAGTGCAATTCCCACCCACCAGCCCCATCTCACTGCCTTTTTTTCCTTCCTTACTTTTCATCCTCCCTCCCACCTAGCACCATATGCAGCCTCTTCCCCCTTACTGCTGGCCCCCATTGCACCACTGTAGACAGAATGCCACCAGTGCACTACCTTGCCACTGCCCCAGGTCTGCCCCATGCCCATTTGCCAGCCCCCATCATGTCGCCATTTTTTTTCTTTTTGTTTTCGTTTTACCTCCCACTTAGCCTCATACATCACCTCCCCTGCCTTCCCAACAGCCCCAAGGCCTCTCTCCACTGGCTAACATTTTTTTCCTCTATTTTTATCTCTTTTCTTCCCCTCCCACCTAGCCCCATGTGCCACCCCCCTTTCCCACCAGTCCTCACTGTAATGCCATGACTAGAGCATTCTCAGCGCTCAGGACTGCCACTGCACCAGGCCCGCACTGTCCCTCCCCTCCTACCACTTGACCAGCTGCTGCAAGTGAGCCCATACCACTCCCCATCTGACACACCTGCCTGTAAGGTGAGGGGCTGTGAATGCTCCCACACTGCTGGACCAACATCAGGAGGCAGGCAGCACCTGCCCAGTCCGCCCTTAGCCACTTCGCCAAACCAGTGTAAAGTGAAGTGAGCTTGCTCTGCCTGCTGCTGCCCTTACTACTCAGAAAAAGGAGAGCCATCGTGCCCACAGACAAGTGAGCAGCAAAGCACACCTGGCCCACCTGCCGTAATATATCAAAAGAAAACCAAAAAGTAGGACAAAACAAACATACAATCAATAAATAAGGAAAATAATACCTTAATGTCTCAGAGACAGTAGGCAATATCAAAACATACAAAAAGCAGGACAAGGTGGCTCCAGCAAGTGACCAAAACAAAGATTCAGATGACCTTCTGGTAGAAGAAAAGGCAATGGAACCTGATATGGAATTCAAAAGACTAACATTTAGGGCTTTCCAAGAGACTAGGAAAGAGAGCAAGGAAAACACAGACAAAACTAAGGAAAAAATAGACAAAATCATGGAAAACACAGACAAAACAAACAAAAACATAGCCAAAATCAAGGAAAACATAGACAAACTAATAGAAGATCTTAGGAAAATAATACAAGAAGAAAACGTCAAAATAAATAAATAATTGGAAATCATACAAAAATAGCAACTAAAAATTCAAAAGATAAATTTTGGAAATGGACAACTCAATAGAAGGTTTTAGGAGCAAATTTGAAACAATGGAAGACAGTATGTGTGAGATTGAAGACAAATCTATGGATGCCACTTTGAGAAAAAAATCAGAGGAAAGAATGAAGACAAATTAACGAAACTCAAGAATTATGTGGAACACAATCAAGAGCAAAAATTTGCACATGACAATCCTGATCCAAATACCAACAGCATTCTTTAACGAGTTGGAAAAACTATTCACCAACTTTATATAGAAAGGAAAGAGACCCTAGATAAGCAAAGCGTTATTGAAGAAAAAAAAACAAAAACAAAGTAGGAGGTCTCACACTACCTGATCTCAGAACCCACTACACAGCCCCGGTAGTCAAAATATCTTGACAACAGCAGATACATAGAACAACGGAACAGAATCAAGAACCCAGATGTAAATTCATCCACCCACGGTCGGCTGATCTTTAACAAAGGACCAAATCAAATGGGGAAAAGACAGCATTTTTAAGAAATGGTGCTGACAAAATTGGATGTCCATCCATAAAAAAATGATAAATAGGACCCATACTTCACACCATACACAAACACTAACTCAAAATCGATAAAAGATCTAAATATAAAACCTAAAATGATAAAGATCATGGAAGAGAATATAGACATAAAGCTAGGGGCCTTAATACATGGCATAAATAGAATATAAACCATAACTAACAATGTACAAACTCTAGAAGAAAAATTAGATAACTGGGAGCTCCTAAAAATTAAACACTTATGCTCATCGAAACACTTCACCAAAAGAGTAGAAAGAGAATCTAGACACTGGAGAAAAAATTTTGGCTACAACATATCCAAGTGTCTAATCACTAGGATCTATAGACTACTTCAACACCTCCACAACAAAAAGACAAATAACCCAGTTAAAAAATGGGCAAAGGATATGAATACGCACTTCTCCAAAGAAGACATTTGGGTGTCTAACAGACACATGAGGAAATGCTCGCAATCATTAGTCATTAGAGAAATGCAAATTGAACCTACAATGAGATACTATCTTACCCCAACATTACTGGCAGGAATAAAAAACAAAAAATAACAATTGTTGGAGATGTTACGAGGAGACTGGAACTCTTATGCACTGTTCGTGGGAATGAAAAATGGTACAACCATTCTGGAAAACAATATTGTGCCTCCTTAAAAAGCTAGAAATAGAAATACCACATGATCTAGCAATCCCACTCCTAGGAATATATCCTAGGGAAATAAGAGCTGTCACACAACATATGCACACCCATCTTCATTACAGCATTGTTCACAATAGCAAAAAGATGGAAACAACCTAAGTGCCCATCAAAAGATGAATGTGTGAATGAATGGTACATACACACAATGGAATGCTAAAGAACAATAATAAATCTGTGAAACGTCTCACAACATGGATGAACCTGGAGGGTGTTATGCTGAGTGAAATATGTCAATCACAAAAAGAAAATAGTGTATTATAAGATTCCAGGAAAAGGTTTACACACAGAAAGAAACAATCTTTGGTGGTTACGAGGGAGAGGAGGGATGGGGAGGAGAAATCACTAACTAGATCATAGATAAGTGGTAACTTTGGTGAAGGGAGACAACACACAACACAGGGGAAGTCAGAACAACTTGACCAAGGCAAAGTCACAGAAGCTTCCTAGACATATCCAAACACCATGAGGGACTAAGTTACTGGGGCTGAGGGCTGGGACCATGGTCTCAGGGGACATCTAGGTCAATTGGTATAAAATAGTTCATAAAGAAAATGTTCCTTTGGTGAGTAACACCTGTGGTCTCAAAAACTTGCGGGTGGCCATCTAAGATACATCTATTGGTCCCATCACATTTGGAGCAAAGGAGAATGAAGAAAACCAAAGACACAAGGAAAACAGTTCCAAGGACTAATGGTCCACATGAACTACAGCTTCCACCAGCCTAAGTTCAGAAGAACTAGATGGTGCCCAGCTATTAACACCAACCACTCTGACAAGGATCACAATAGAGGACCCTGGCCACAGCAAGAGAAAAATGTAGAATTAACAACAAAAAAAAGACCAGATTTACTGGTCTGACACAGACTGGAGGAACTCCAGACTATGGACCTTGACACTCTGGTATCTGAGAACTGAAGCTACTCCCAAAGTCTACATTTTAGCCAAAGATTAGGCAGCCCTATAAAACAAATAATAACACACGTGAGGAACGTGTGTCTAAGTTCAATCAAGTATACAAGACCAAATCGGCAACATCTTCCCAAAAGCAAAGACGAAAAGGCAGAAAGGGACAGGAAAACTGGATGAATGGACACAGAGAACCCAGGTGGAAAGGGAAAGGCATAGAGTGCTGACACACTGCAGGGATTGCAACTCATGTCACAAAACAACTTGTGTATAAATTTTTGAATGAGGAACTAATTTGCACTGTAAACTTTCATTTAAAACAGAATAAAATTTTAAAAAAGGAAAAAAAACCAAAAGGGTACTATAAACCACCAAAGACAAGTCTCCCAAAGTCAGTCTTACCTGCTCCTCACCTAAAACAATAAAAAAACCCAGTGCCATCGAGTCGATTCCGACTCATAGCGACCCTACAACAAAATCTCTACTGTGTCATGCAAAGCCACAAAGAACTATTAACACCTGTAATACTTTCATTTTTTAATTTTTATTGTGCTTTAAGTGAAAGTTTACAAATCGTCAGTCTCTCATACAAAAATGTATATACACCTTGCTATGTACTCCTAGTTGCTCTCCCCTAATAAGACAGCACATTCCTCTCCACCCTGTATTCCCCATGTCCATTCACCCAGCTTCTGTCCCCCTCTGCCTTCTCATCTCCCCTCCAGACAAGAGCTGCCCCCATAGTCTCATGTGTCTACTTGCGCCAAGAAGCTCACTCCCCACCAGTTTCATTTTCTATCTTATACTCTAGTCCAATTCCTGTCTGAAGAGTTGGCTTTGAGAATGGTTCCATTCTTGGGTTAACAGAAGGTCTGGGGACCATGACCTCAGGGGAACACCTGTAATACTTAAGTTCTTGCCATCTCACCTCAAGGAACTTACAAGACTTATATAAGCCCCAAGAGAACCAATGCAAGTAACTAAAGCAAAGGGAGGACTTCTGTTCGAAGGCAAATTAACAAAAGGTCTTCTCAGGCTATAAAGAGATAGGCCCGCAGTCCATAAAATTGGATAAAGCAAATCCTGAAATGTAAAAAACAAACGGACAACCCGTAAAGATTACAAGGGGTAAATTTAGGAAAAATAATAAGTACAACTTTGTAAAAGGGGCATTAAACAACTTCTTATTCCAAGTAATGGTGCCAGAAGTATGAATAGGTACAGGAAGAACTTAGATACATGGTGGCTTTAGGGAAATCAGGAAGGCTGTATGGAACAGGATTTAGGCTGCTAACACAGACAAGCCAGTGGAGCCCTTCCTGTGGGGTCCAAACAGAACAGGGCTAAGCAAGGGTTAGAATGTGTATAGTTTGATCCTACAGTATGCAGTACAGCCTCTTTCCCAGGTTGCACTTGGAGACTAGGTTTTCCATTCATGTGCTGCCCACAGAAAAAGTGGGGACTTGCTCTTTCACCATGCCCCTCCTGAGAACTTGCCTTCTCACCAGATTTCATATGTCCATGTCTTAAGCTCAGGCTATGTCTTGAGCCTGGAACACCCTTTCTTATTCTCACCTTCTCCCACCTACAACACCTCGTTGGCCAACCCCTTTCAATATCTTTCAAGGTTGTACACAGCACTGGCTTCTCTGAGAAATGTTTCAAAAGCAACGGAGCACTCTAAGAGGTGTTAATATCACAGACTTCCTCAACAGACTAAAAGACACCAGTTGTCGAAGAGTTGATTCTGACTCACGGCAACCTCATGTATGTCAGAGAACTGTGCTCCATATGGTTTTCAATGGCAAATTTTTGGAAGTAGATCACCAGGTCTTTATTCAGAGGTGACTTTGGGTAGAATTGAACCTCCAACCTTCTGGTTAGCAGCTGAGTGTGTTAACCATTTGCACCACCCAGGGACTCCACATTTGGGGTAGCAAGGAAAAATCTACACTCCTTGGTGGGAGAGCAGACAAGGCTCTCCATCCTTACCCTTCATCACACTTTTACCAAGCCCTTAAGGATGGAGATTCAGCTGTCTTATTTGCAGATGTATTTCTAGAGCTCAAAATAATATCTGAAATATAACAGCTGCCCAATAGATATTTGTCAAATGAGTACATAAATTAATATTAATTCTGAGCCTTCTAGAAAAAGAATAGCAGAATGTGAAATCAGCGGCCCATGGAGACAATCAGAAGAACAAACAAAAAAATTGGGGAGGCAAGGGGTAGTAATTTGAGAAAAGGCACCTCAGCAAAGGTTTGAAATTAAACATTTAGGTAACTGAGCATCAAATTTCAGCCTGGAGGAAAACTGGAGGAGGACCCGGAAACACAAGCGAATCTAACTCACGCAGAAAGTCGTATGTCAATACAACTGTCCACAACTGATTTTCTAGTTTTCACACACACGATGGTTTCCTTTCCTCCACATTCCACTAATAACCTGCTTGTGTCCTTGTCCCAGGTTGAAAACATGGGCCTTGCCTGCTGATATGATAAAGTCGGGACACATTCAGATCCGTGCTCTTTCTTAGCTGCTCCAAAGGCAGCCTCATCAGTGAGTGCACTTCTGTAAACTTCAGGAAGGAAGTGAATGATGTGTCTGCATATCCAGCCAACACAAATCGCAGCTGTGTCTGGCATGAAAAGCACCCCCTTTAATGGTGTGGGAGGCCACCCCTAGGGCAGGACAGCTTGCTCCCAGCCGGGCTTGTTTTTGTTTTAGTCACAAAGTCACCAAGACCTCCAGAGAAACAAAGCAACTGAGTTTTTTGTTTTGTTTTATTTTAACAGTCACACTTGCCAAGGACATGAAGCTGAAGTCTGCCCACAATATTCTTATGTTTCCCTTATATGAAGCCAAAACTTCCAGCCAACAGCTCTGTTTTTCCCCCAAATGAGCTAATATTCTGTAGCTCTGTAGTCACAACTCTGTTTATAACCTTGGGCTTCTAGAATCAGTGAGGAAAATTGTGCTCATTATAAGAAATGCTTTACTTTCAAATATCAAGTTTTTGTTGGCTTATTTGTTTTCAGGAAGATCATTTATAAAATGAGGTAAAGAAAATTGCCCTTTCTTTTCTAATGGGGAACAAACATCTGGACTTTCCCCACCTCTGATTTCAGTTTCATGACAACACCGAGCATATGACCTGGATCCAATTCAAGGGAAACTGCAAGAACCCATGGTTTCACCCAAAAATGAGAAGCCCGTTTATTTCTCTGTTTCACTGTTTCTCATGACTCTGAGCCCTGTCGGTAGTAGTTCACTGGAATGAGAAGGCTCAGGCTAGGAGGATTTAGAGAAATAAGGCCCTTCCTGCACAAGGTATGAATCATTTCTAAGAGGGTGTCCTGAGGAACCAAGCTTGAAGTTCGTCTTTTTTTTTTTTTTTTTTAATTTTTATTAAGCTTCAAGTGAACATTTACCATTCCAATCAGTCTGTCACATGTAGGTTTACATACATCTTACTCCCTTCTCCCACTTGCTCTCCCCCTATTGAGTCAGCCCTTACAGTCTCTCGTTTCGTGCCAATTTTACCTTCTTCCTTCTCTCTCTATCTTCCCATCCCCCCTCCAGTCAAGAGTTGCCAACACACTCTCCCGTGTCCACCTGATTTCATTAGCTCACTCTTCATCAGTATCTCTCTCCCCCCCACTGACCAGTCCTTTTCATGCCTGATGATTTGTCTTCGGGGATGGTTCCTGTCCTGTGCCATCAGAAGTTCTGGGGAGCATTGTCTCTGGGATTCCTCTAGTCGCAATCATACCATTAGGTGTGGTCTTTTAATGAGAATTTGGGGTCTGCATCCCATTGGTCTCCCGCTCCCTCAGGAGTTGTCTGTTGTGTTCCCTGACAGGGCAGACATCGATTGTGGCTGGGCACCAACTTGTTCTTCTGGTCTCAGGATATTGTAGGTCTCTGGTTCAAGTGGCCCTTTCTGTCTCTTGGGTTCTTAGTTGTCGTGTGACCTTGGTGTTCTTCCTTTGTCTTTGCTCCCGGTGGGTTGAGACCAATTAATGTATTTTAGATGGCTGCTTGTTGGCATTTAGGACCCCAGGTGCCACAATTCAAAGTGGGATGCAGAGTGTTTTCATAATAGAATTGTTTTGCCCATTGATTTAGAAGTCCTTTCAAACCAAGTTCCCCAGACCCCAGCCCCTGCTTCGCTATCCTTTGAAGCTTTCATTTTATCTCGGAAACCTCTTTACTTTTAATCCTGTCCAATTAGGCTGACCTTCCTTGTATTGAGTGTTGTCTTTCCCTTCACCCAAAGCAGTTCCCATCTACAGATTGATCAATAAAAAGCCCTCTCCCTCCCTCCCTCCCTCCCTCCCCCCTTTGTAACCACAAAAGTATGTGTTCTTTTCCGTTTTTTCTATTTCTCAAGATCTTATAATAGTGGTCTTATACAATATTTGTCCTTTTGCAACTGACTCATTTCGCTCAGCATAATGCCTTCCAGATTCCTCCATGTTATGAAATGTTTCAGAGATTCGTCACTGTTCTTTATCGATGCGTAGTATTCCATTGTGTGAATATACCACAATTTATTTACCCATTCGTCCGTTGATGGACATCTTGGTTGCTTCCAGCTTTTTGCTATTGTAAACAGAGCTGCAATAAACATGGGTGTGCATATATCTGTTTGTGTGAAGGGTCTTGTATTTTTAGGGTATATTCCGAGGAGTGGGATTTCTGGGTTGTATGGTAGTTCTATTTCTAACTGTTTAAGATAACGCCAGATGGATTTCCAAAGTGGTTGTACCATTTTACAATCCCACCAGCAGTGTATGAGAGTTCCAGTCTCTCCGCAGCCTCTCCAACATTTATTATTTTGTGATTTTTGAATTAATGCCAGTCTAGTTGGTGTCAGATGGAATCTCATCGTAGTTTTAATTTGCATTTCTCTAATGACTAATGATCGAGAGCATTTTCTCATGTATCTGTTGGCTGCCTGAATATCTTCCTTAGTGAAATGTGTGTTCATATCCTTTGCCCACTTCTTGATTGGGTTGTTTGTCTTTTTGTGGTTGAGTTTTGACAGAATCATGTAGATTTTAGAGATCAGGCGCGGGTCTGAGATGTCATAGCTGAAAATTCTTTCCCAGTTTGTAGGTGGTCTTTTTACTCTTTTGGTGAAGTCTTTAGATGAGCATAGGTGTTTGATTTTTAGGAGCTCCCAGTTATCGGGTTTCTCTTCATCATTTTTGGTAATGTTTTGTATTCTGTTTATGCCCTGTATTAGGGCTCCTAGGGTAGATCCTATTTTTTCTTCCAAGATTTTTATCGTTTTAGTCTTTATGTTTAGGTCTTTGATCCACTTGGAGTTAGTTTTTGTGCATGGTGTGAGGTATGGGTCCTGTTTCATTCTTTTGCAAATGGATATCCAGGTATGCCAGCACCATTTGTTAAAAAGACTATTATTTCCCCAATTGACTGACACTGGTCCTTTGTCAAATATCAGCTGCTCATACGTGGATGGATTTATATCTGGATTCTCAATTCTGTTCCATTGGTCTATGTGCCTGTTGTTGTACCAGTACCAGGCTGTTTTGACTACTGTAGCTATATAATAGGTTCTGAAATCAGGTAGGGTGAGGCCTCCCACTTTCTTCTTCTTTTTCAGTAATGTTTTGCTTATCCGGGGGTTCTTTCCTTTCCATATGAAATTAGTGATTTGTTTCTCTATTCCCTTAAAGTATGACATTGGTATTTGGATTGGAAGTGCGTTGTATGTATAAATGGCTTTTGGTAGAATAGACATTTTTACTATGTTGAGTCTTCCTATCCATGAGCAGGGTATGTTTTTCCATTTAAGCATGTCCTTTTGAATTTCTTGTAGCAGAGTTTTATAGTTTTCTTTGTATAGGTCTTTTACATCCTTGGTAAGATTTATTCCTAAGTATTTTATCTTCTTGGGGGCTACTGTGAATGGTATTGATTTGGTGATTTCCTCTTCGGTGTTCTTTTTGTTGATGTAGAGGAATCCAAGTGATTTTTGTATGTTTATTTTATATCCTGAGACTCTTCCAAACTCTTCTATTAGTTTCAGTAGTTTTCTGGAGGATTTCTTAGGGTTTTCCATGTATACGATCATGTCATCTGCAAATAGTGATAGCTTTACTTCCTCCTTACCAATCTGGATACCCTTTATTTCTTTGTCTAGCCTAATTGCCCTGGCTAGGACTTCAAGTACGATGTTGAATAAGAGCGGTGATAAAGGGCATCCTTGTCTGGTTCCCGTTCTCAAGGGAAATGCTTTCAGGTTCTCTCCATTTAGAGTGATATTGGCCGTTGGCTTTGCATATATGCCCTTTATTATGTTGAGGAATTTTCCTTCAATTCCTATTTTGATGAGAGTTTTTATCATAAATGGGTGTTGGACTTTGTCAAATGCCTTTTCTGCATCAATTGATAAGATCATGTGGTTTTTGTCTTTTGTTTTATTTATGTGATGGATTACATTAATGGTTTTTCTGATATTAAACCAGCCTTGCATACCTGGTATAAATCCCACTTGATCAGGGTGAATTATTTTTTTGATGTGTTGTTGGATTCTATTGGCTAGAATTTTATTAAGGATTCTTGCATCTATGTTCATGAGGGATATAGGTCTACAATTTTCTTTTTTTGTAATGTCTTTACCTGGTTTTGGTATCAGGGAGATGGTAGCTTCATAGAATGAGTTGGGTAGTATTCCGTCTTTTTCTATACTTTGAAATACCTTCAATAGTAATGGTGTTAAGTCTTCTCTGAAGGTTTGGTAGAACTCTGCAGTGAAGCCATCTGGGCCAGGACTTTTTTTTGTTGGGAGTTTTTTGATTACCGTTTCAATCTCTTTTTTTGTTATGGGTCTATTTAGTTGTTCTACTTCTGAATGTGTTAGTTTAGGTAAGTAGTGTTGTTCCAAGAATTTATCCATTTCTTCTAGGTTTTCAAATTTGTTAGAGTACAATTTTATGTAGTAATCTGATATGATTCTTTTGATTTCATTTGGTTCTGTTGTGATGTGGTCCTTCTCGTTTCTTATTCGGGTTATTTGTTTCCTTTCCTGTTTTTCTTTAGTCAGTCTAGCCAATGGTTTATCAATTTTGTTAATTTTTTCAAAGAACCAGCTTTTGGCTTTGTTAATTCTTTCAATTGTTTTTCTGTTCTCTAATTCATTTAGTTCAGCTCTAATTTTTATTATTTGTTTTCTTCGGGTGCCTGATGGATTCTTTTGTTGCTCACTTTCTATTTGCTCAAGTTGTCGGGACAGTTCTCGGATTTTGGCTCTTTCTTCTTTTTGTATGTGTGCATTTATCGATATAAATTGGCCTCTGAGCACTGCTTTTGCTGTGTCCCAGAGGTTTTGATAGGAAGTATTTTCATTCTCGTTGCTTTCTAAGAATTTCCTTATTCCCTCCTTGATGTCTTCTATAACCCAGTCTTTTTTCAGGAGGGTATTGTTCATTTTCCAAGTATTTGATTTCTTTTCCCTAGTTTTTCTGTTATTGATTTCTAGCTTCATTGCCTTGTGGTCTGAGAAGATGCTTTGTAATATTTCGATGTTTTGGATTCTGCAAAGATTTGTTTTATGCCCTAATATGTGGTCTATTCTAGAGAATGTTCCATGTGCGCTAGAAAAAAAAGTATATTTTGTAGCAGTTGGGTGGAGAGTTCTGTATAAGTCAATGAGGTCAAGTTGGTTGATTGTTGTAAGTAGGTCTTCCGTGTCTATATTGAGCTTCTTACTGGATGTCCTGTCCTTCTCCGAAAGTGGTGTGTTGAAGTCTCCTACTATATATGTGGAGGTGTCTATCTCACTTTTCAATTCTGTTAAAATTTGATTTATGTATCTTGCAGCCCTGTCATTAGGTGCGTAAATATTTAATATGGTTATGTCTTCCTGATCAATTGTCCCTTTTATCATTATATAGTGTCCTTCTTTATCCTTTGTGGCGGATTTAAGTCTAAAGTCTATTTTGTCAGAAATTAATATTGCTACTCCTCTTCTTTTTTGCTTATTGTTTGCTTGATATATTTTTTTCCATCCTTTGAGTTTTAGTTTGTTTGTGTCTCTAAGTCTAAGGTGTGTCTCTTGTAGGCAGCATATAGATGGATCGTGTTTTTTTATCCAGTCCGTGACTCTCTGTCTCTTTATTGGTGCATTTAGTCCATTTACATTCAGCGTAATTATAGATAAGTAAGTTTTTAGTGCTGTCATTTTGATGCCTTTTCATGTGTGTTGTTGGCCATTTCATTTTTCCCCATGCTTTTTTGTGCTGAGACGTTTTTCTTAGTAGCTTGTGAGATCCTCATTTTCATAATGTTTAACTTTGTGTTTATTGAGTCGTTACGTTTTTCTTGGCTTTTTTCTTGAGTTATGGAATTGATATTCCTTTTTGTGGTTACCTTTTTATTTACCCCTATTTTTCTAAGTAAAAACCTAACTTGTATCCTTCTATTTCGCCTTGTATCACTCTCCATCTGGCAGTTCAATGCCTCCTATATTTAGTCCCTCTTTTTGATTATTTTGATCGTTTATCTATTGATTTCCATGTTTTCCTGTTGTGTGTATTATTTTGTTTATTTATTTATTTTTTAGAATTAGTCTTAATTTGTTTGTTTTTGTGCTTTCCCTGTTTGAGTTGCGTTGATATCAGGACGTTCTGTTTTGTGACATTGTATTGTGCTGGTACCTGATATTATTGGTCATCAGGCCAAACAATCTCCTTTAGCATTTCTTGCAGTCTTGGTTTAGTTTTTGCAAATTCTCTAAACTTGTGTTTATCTGTAAATATCTTAATTTCTCCTTCATATTTCAGAGAGAGTTTTGCTGGATATATGATCCTTGGTTGGCAGTTTTTCTCGTTTAGTGCTCTGTATATGTCATCCCATTCCCTTCTTGCCTGCATGGTTTCTGCTGAGTAGTCTGAACTTATTCTTATTGATTCTCCCTTGAAGGAAACCTTTCTTTTCTCCCTGGCTGCTTTTAAAATTTTCTGTTTGTCTTTGGTTTTGGCAAGTTTGATGATGATATGTCTTGGTGTTTTTCTTTTTGGATCAATCTTAAATGGGGTTCGATGAGCATCTTGGATAGATATCCTTTCTTCTTTCATGATGTCAGGGAAGTTTTGTGTCAGGAAATCTTCAACTATTTTCTCTGTGTTTTCTGTCCCCCCTCCCTGTTCTGGGACTCCAATTACTCGTAAGTTATCCTTCTTGATAGAGTCCCACATGATTCTTAGGGTTTCTTCATTTTTTTTAATTCTTTTATCTGATTTTTTTCCAGCTATGTTGGTGTTGTTTCCCTGGTCCTCCAGAAGTCCCAGTCTACATTCTAATTGCTCGAGTCTGCTCCTCTGACTTTCTATTGCGTTGTCAAATTCTGTAATTTTATTGTTAATCTTTTGGATTTCTACATGCTGTCTCTCTATGGATTCTTGCAACTTGTTAATTTTTCCACTATGTTCTTGAATAATCTTTTTGAGTTCTTCAACAGTTTTATCAGTGTGTTCCTTGGCTTTTTCTGCAGTTAGCCTAATTTCATTTGTGATGTCTTTAAGCATTCTGTAAATTAGTTTTTTATATTCTGTATCTGATAATTCCAGGATTGTATCTTCATTTGGGAAAGATTTTGATTCTTTTGTTTGGGGGGTTGGAGAAGCTGTCATGGTCTGTTTCTTTATGTGGTTTGATATGGACTGCTGTCTCCGAGCCATCACTGGGAAACTAGATTTTCCAAGTAGTCAGCTAAAAAAAAATGCAGTCAGATCCCTATCTGAATTCTCTCTCTGGCTCCGGGTATTCGGATGTTAATGGGGTCGCCTGGGGAGGGTGGGGGAGGGATCTGAGAGCTAGGAGTGTAGCACCACAGAATATAGAGCTGAACACCACGTTCACGCTCCGCCCCCGTTCGCCAAAATCCGGGCTGGACGGGTCCCTGGCTAGGACACTGCTTTCCTTGCTCGGAAACCAGTCCCTTCCTCCTGGGGACTTCCTCCGGTGCGCGGCACCGCTCGTGGGCACTGGGTGGGCGTTTCCCGCACGAACGGGTGGGCCCGCCCCCAGGGTCTATTCAGGCGATTATAATTAGATCCCGCGGTCACGCCCCGCCTGTGCGCGCGCCCAAATCCCAGCGGGATGACTTCCGGGTTGAGACGCTGCTTTCCCTGTTCGGGAACCAGTCACTTCCTCCCCGGGACTTCTCCTTCCGGAGCGCCACACCTCTCGCGCGAACTGGGTTGGCGTCACCTGCACGGCCAGGTGGGCCCGCCCCCTGGGTCAATTCAGGGCAATAAAAATGGACTCCGTGCTCACGCCCCGCTCGTGCGCGCGCCCAAGCCCCAGCAGGACGGCACCCCGTCTGGGACGCTACTTTCTGCGCTTCGGGACCAATCAGTTCCTCCGCACGGCCAGGTGGGCCCGCCCCCTGGGTCAATTCAGGGCAATAAAAATGGACTCCGCACTCACGCCCCGCTCGTGCGCTCGCCCAAGCCCCGGCAAGACGGCACCCTGTCTGGGACGCTACTTTCTGCGCTTTGGGACCAATTAGTTCCTCCCGGGGACTTCTCCTTCCGGTGTGCCACACCTCTCGCGCAAACTGGGAGGGCGTCACTCGCACGACCAGGTGGTCCCGCCCCCTGGGTCAATTCAGGGTAATAAAAATGGACCCCGCGCTCATGCCCCGCCCGCGCGCGCGCGCGTGCCCAGATCGCAGCGGAATGGCTCCCCGTCTGGGATGCTGCTTTCCCTGTTTTGAGACCAGACACCTCCGGGGATTTCTCCCTCTGGTGTGCCGTGCCACACGCGCGGACTGGGTGCGCGTCCTCCCGCACGAACGCGTGGGCCCCGCCCTGGGGTCACTCCAGGGAAACACAGCTGACCCCCCCCGCGCACCCCGTCGGCTTCTCGCCTAACTCCCGGCGGGACGGCACCCCAGCTGGGAGGCTGTTCTCCCCCCTCTCAGATCAGTCACTGCCTCCCGGGTGTTTCTCCCTCTGGCTGCGCCCCTACGCCACCCGCGCCAACCTACTAGGCTTCCTCCCGGGATGGGTTCGGGGGGGAAGGGGTGGGCCCCCTTTCTGTGCCGTCTGCCCCCCTGGGCTCTGCCCCAGATCGAGCTCCGAAGGTCACCTGCCTGGTGCGCTGGCTCCTAGTTCTGAAAACAGTCGCTGTCTGCCCGTATTTGTTCGTCCTCCGTCTCTAAGTCTGTGCTTGTTGTTCAGAGTTCATAGATTGTTATGTATGTGATCGATTCCCTTGTTTTTCCGAGTCTTTGTTGCAAGAGGGATCCGCGGGAGCGTCCACCTAGTCCGCCATCTTGGCCCCCCTCTCCCCTCGTCTTTTTTTTTTCCAGTCTGAGAAATCTTGAAAGATTTCCAAAACGCCAGCAGAACTGATTTTGAGGGTCCCTCTGTATGACCGTGTCCGAAGTTCGGACAGAAGGAGGTTAAGGGAAAACTGTTGCTCTAAATTACCTTCCACACAGTTCCCAGCTAAGGCTGGCAAATGGGGCACCATTAGGAGTTCAGCAGAAGTCACTGTCAGCCCTGTTCACAATGCCAAGTAAGCACAGTGCTCTCTGCCCCAAGGGTCCTCCATAAGCCATCAATAACACTGACTTTACTCATCCAGGCCCACCCGGGAAAGTTTCTGAGGCTCACTCCACCTAGAAGGACAGGCCCTACTTGAGCTGTCATTGCATGGACTTAATGCCAGAACTCTTAGCATTTAGGACCCACTGCTTTCTCAAACACTTCTATGGAAAAGTGACGGCAAGTTTGTTACTAATTCTAACGACAAGCCCAGTGTATCTAGTGTGCAGTCCTTATGATATATATATATATATATAGTAAGCTCAGTTACATGAAACCAACCAAACCATTTCATTTACTTCCTTTTACAGATGCTTGAGTGTGGAGGTAGGAGTAATGGACAAAGCAAAAGTGCTGGGGATGTTTTGACTGGTCTGGAACTGTCAAGGTAGTTTTTCTCCAAGCTCTGGCTATCCAGCTGACTCAGCCTATTTTTCTTACAAAATTAATCTTGGCTGGCCATAGTTCTATAGTGGATGCTTTGGAATAGGGTAACCATATCTTAACAGAGCCACCATTTTCCTTTCAACAAAATAAAGACTTGCATCACACTTTTCACTCAGGTTTTCTCAGAATGAGTTTCAAGATCTCCCAATATGTTGCTCTAAATTAGCTTCCAAGTACACAATTCCTGAACCCCTATTTTCTAAATTTCTTAACCAAAGGTAGAGTCAGATAGCAAATTTTCAAAAAGAACTTCTCATTAAAACCACATGTTCCCAATTGGCACAATGGCCAACTCTAATATAATCTCAAATGTCTTCTGGAACACATTCAAGTAGGTACCAAATCTCCAATGAAGCTCACTGAAAAATGTTTCCAAGGAGTCTAGAACTTTCAGAGGCCATGGCTCTGGTTCCTTAAGCTGAGACCTAGAATGGGTATGAATGCCATAAATGCTGTTATAAGCTGAACTATATCCCCCTAAAAGATATGTCTATGTCCTAACCCCCAGTACCTGTGACTATAACCTTATTTGCAAATAGAGCCTTTACAGATATAATGAAGTTAAGATGAGGTCATTATGTTGGGCTCTAATTCAATTATGACTGGTGTCCTTTTAAGAAGAGAAGAGATACAGACACACAGGGAGAACACCATGTGATGACGGATGCAGAGATTGGAATGATGCATCTACATACAAGCCAAGAAACACCAAGGGTTGCCAGCAATGCCAGAAGCTAAAAGAAAAGCATGGAACATATGCTCCCTTAGAATCTTTAGAGAAAGCATGGCCTTGCTGACATCTTGATTTCGGACTTCTAGCCTCCAGAACTATGAGAGAATAAATTTCTGTTGTTTTGAGCCTCTCAGTTTTTGGTACTTTGTTACAGTAGCCCTAGGAAACTAATGCAAATGCCTTATCAGGCTGTGACCGCTCTCAAAGAGAAAGCCATCAGAAAAAGCTATAATGGCATCCCCAAAGCAACACATTTTGGAAGACTTATTAAATCCAATTTGGTAGATGGATTCATTTGGAAGACCCTATGGAATTGGAAATATGCAGACTGGATTTAGAATTAAGTGCAACGATAAGTACAATTCAAAGCTGACAGAAAAAAAAAATGACACTGTACACGGTTTCACAGACAAGGCACTCATGTCGGCAGTAAAGATACCTGCTGCATTGTTTCATCTCTCACTCCCCCATCTATCCACCAAATACCTACTGAGCTCCCCCATATGCCAGGCACTGTGCTCAACACTGGGCGTTCAATTCTGGACAAAATTGTTCTGGACTCCCAAGGCCAAAGGAATAACATTTTTGTATCACATTTTTGCTCCCATCACAACCCTTCTTTCCCTACCTTGTCTGCCCAGGACATGCCAGCCTGGTGAAGGAACAAAACCTGGAGATGAATTCATTCTGACAGCACCATAACAAGGATGGTATGGCAGCTTTAAAACATGCCTACAAATTCTTTGACATTCTTCCCACGCAGAGGTTATGGTCTGTATCCCCTTCCCTTGAATCTGGGTTGGCCTTAGTAACCAATGGAGTGCCACAGAAGTGATGCTGTAATACTTCCAAGGCTAGATCAGAAACAGTGATGTAGCTTCCACCTTGCTTGTTGGGACGCTCACTTTTGGGACTCTGAGCTGTCATGTAAGAAATCTGGCAACCCTGAGACCACCACCTGTGAGGAAGATCAGGCCACATGTAGAAGCCACATGTAGGCATTCCAGCCAGCAATCCTAGTCTTTGAGTCCTCCCAGGCCAGGCAATGGACATATGAGTGAACAAGCCTTCAGATGATTCCGGCCCCCAGCCATCGAGTTACCCCCTGCTTTCAAGCTTTCCCAGCTGAGGCCCTGGAATTCATGGAGCAAAAGCAAGCTGTCCCTACTATGTCCTTTTAAAATTCCTGACCCAAAGTATCCATGAACATAATAAAGTGTTGTCTTGGGGCAGTTCGTTATGAAGCAATAGTAACTGCAGCATATGATCAAATCAAGGGCCAGCACCCTCCCCTCCCCCCACATGGTCTACATCCTGATTCCCTCTGCAGTCTCAGAAGCCCTGACCTGCTCTCACACTTGCCTCAGCGAGCCCCTCCCAGATGCTGCTATAAGGCTGTGCTACTCACTGTTTCTACAACCGGCCTTCCCAGCACTCTGCTCCAGGCCCACACTGCCGCGACACCCTGCCCAAGCCTTAATTGTTAGTAATGCTATGACTTCCAGCACCTAAGGGGGTGGGATCTGCTGTTCTACCACTGCTGGGCTGGAGGGGAACTCAGAGTGCTGTAGAGGACCCCAAGCCCTGGAGGAACAGGAGTGCTTGCAACCACTCAGTGTCTCTCCTCCCTTCTTCAGATTCCCTGGGCTGGATAGTCAAATCATATCCCTCTCCTTCCCTTGCCCAGGCACCACTGATAGACTCAGAACCAGTTATGATGAGTAAATCCCCAATATATCAATTCTGGAAAGTAAATACTCTTCGTGCTCAGCCCATCCCCTTAATATGTTGTTTAAGAACATAGAGATTGGGGTCAAATCCTGGCTCTATCATTTTCTAATTCTCTGACCTTAGATGACTCACTTAAACTCTCAAACTTCAGCTTCTAGTCACCTGAAATGGGGATAACAGCACCTACTTCTTAATGTTGTCTAGATCACAAGGAGGGAATCCACATAAAGGGCCTGGCATGTAATAGGTACTCAATACATTTCAGCTACGTTTAATGATGTCTTCTCTGGAAAGAAGTGTTTCTCATGACTTACCCCTTGTAAGACTTGAAAGCTGTCATTGTTGGGTGGTGGGTCTTGATCTGGGTCAACACCAACTCTGCAAATCACCAGGGAGAAACACAGGAAGAAAAACACAAAGTGTTAGCTTGGACTAGGGCAGCCATGTTGCCTGAATATAGCCAAGATGCTGATCATCTCCCCAAAGCAGAAGGAGTGGTTAGCTGAAAGGAGAGGAAGGCCATCATGCAACAGTTGTGTGAAAGAGGCCCCATACTGCACCAGATCCCAGAGGGGAGGAAGAGCACTATCCCGGGGGCTTATACTGTGAGCAAGGCTTCTGGAAAACAGCACACACTGGCAATGGTCCATCTGCCTTCCTGCACCAGATGGCCCCAGTTATCACCATGAGGGTCCCACTGCACTGGGCCTTTTCCTGTCTGCTGCTTCTTCACTTCCTCCTTGACCTTCTTTTATTTCCCTATCATTTGACAATAAAATTTTCATATACGCAGGGAAAAATTGAAAGAATTTATAGAGAACATTTGTGTACCCTTCCACCTAGATTTTACCATCAACATTTTACTGTATTTCCTTTATTACATATCTACCCAGTTCTCTGTCAGTCATGTTATTTTTTGGATGCATTTCAAATAAAGTTGCAAGCATCAGTATACATTCCCTAAATACTTCAGCATGCATATCATTAACTAGAGTCCTGACCTGCTTTTAATACTGGTGCTCCCACATCCTCCAGCAACAAAGAGGACCTGAGAATTCACACACTTGGGACCAACTACTGAAGAGCAGAAGGAAAAAGCAAAGTGGCAAAACCACTCATAACAAATTCCAGGAAATCACCAGGGTAGTTATCTTGGTCTAGTAACATGCCAGCCATTGCTCTATGCATCTGTAAGTTTTTATCACCCTACCGTCCTCATTCTGAGGCAGAGAACTGTGACACAGATGATGGTGGTGATGGGGGAGGAAACAAAAGATGCCAAGCAAGTTCTATATCTTCCTTCACTCCCTCCAGTGTAGCAAAAATGGACAGTATTCATTTTTAAAAGCCCCTAAAAAAATAAAATATGTAGGAATAAATCTAACCAGGGAAGTAAAAGACCTGTACAAAGAAAACTACAAAACACTACTGCAAGAAACCAAAAGTGACCTACATAAACGGAAAAACATATCGTGTTCATGGATATTGTGAAAATGTCACTTCTACCCAAAGCAATCTATAAACACCAACAGCATTCTTTGAAGAGATGGAAAACCTAATCATTAACTTTATATGGAAAGGAAAGAGACCCTGGATAAGTAAAGCACTATTGAAGAAAAAGAATAAAGTAGGAGGACTCGCACTACCTGACCTCAGAACCTACTATACAGCTACGGTAGTCAAAACAGCCTGGTCCTGGTACAACCGATACTTTGACCAATGGAACAGAACTGAGAACCCAGATGTAAATCCATCCACCTATGGTCACCTGATCTTCAACAAAGGCCCAAAGTTCATCAAATGGGGAAAAGACTGTCTTTTTAACAAATGGTGCTAGTAAAACTAGATCTCCATCCACAATACATAAAACTGGATGTCCATCACACCATAAACAAAAACTAATTCAAAATGGATCAAAGAACTATATATAAAACCAAAAAACTATAAAGATCATAGAAGAAAAAAAAGGTCAATCCTAGAGGCCCTAATATACGGCATAAACAGGATACAAACCATAACTAACAATACACAAACACCAGAAGATAAGCTTCTTTTAAATTTTTAAACACTTCTAAAAATTTAAACACTTATGCTCATCAAAAGACTTCACCAAAAGAGTAAAAAGAGAACCTACAGACTAAGAAAAAAATTGTGGCCATGACAAATCTAACAAAGGTCTAACCTATAAAATCTATAGAAAAATCTAACACCTCTACAACAAAAAGACAAATAATCCAATGAAAAAATAGGCAAAGGATATGAACAGGCACTTCAACAAAGAAGACATTCAGGTGACTAACAGACAAATGAGGAAACGGTCACAATCACTAGCCATTACAGAAATGCAAATCAAAACTACAATGAGATACCATCTCACCCCAACATCACTGGCATAAATCAAATAAAGAGAAAATAACAAATGCTGGAGAGGCTGTGGGGAGCTTGGAACTCTTATGCACTGCTGGTGGGAATGTAAAATGGTATAACCATTTTGGGAAACAACATGGCACTTCCTTAAAAAGCTAGAAATAGAAATACTGTATGATCCAGAAATCCCACTCCTAGGAATATATCCTGGAGAAATAACAGCCTTCACACAAATAGACATATGCACACCCATGTTCACTGCAGCATTACTCACAATAGCAAAAAGATGGAAATAACCTAAGTGCCCATCAACAGATGAAATGGATAAACAAACTATGGTACATATACACAATGGAATACTATGCAACGATAAAGAACAATGATGAATCTGCAAAACATCTCACAACGTGGATGAATCTGTAGGGCATTATGCTGAGTGAAATAGGTCAATCACAAAAGGGCAAATACTGTATGAGACCATCATTATAAAAACACATGAAAATGTTTCCACACAGAAAGACACAATCCTTGATGGCTACAAGAGAGGGGAGGGGTGGGGAGGGAAAAATACAAACTAGATCCTAGATAAGTGGTAACTCCGGTGAAGGGTAAAATAGTACACAATACAGGGGAAGTCAGCACAACTTGACCAAGGCAAGGTCATGGAAGCGTCAAAGCATGTCCAAACTGCTTGAGGGACTGAATTGCTGGGCTGAGGGCTGGAGACCATGGTCTCAGGGGACATCTAGCTCAATTGACAGAACACAGTTCATAAAGAAAATATTCTATATTCTACTTTGGTGAGTAGCATCTGAGATCTTAAAAGCTTGTGAGCCACCATCTACTGGTCTCACCTCTTCTAGAGCAAGGGAGAATGAAGAAAACCAAAGACACAAGGGAAATATTAGTCCAAAGGACTAAGGGGCCACATCTACCACAGCCTCCACCAGACTGAGTCCAGCACAACTAGATGGTGCCCAGTTACCACCACTGACTGCTCAGACAGGGATCACAATAGAGGGTCCCAGACAGAGCTGGAAAAAAATGTAGAACAAAATTCGAGCTCACAAAAAAAGACCAGACTTACTGGTCTGACAAAGAATGGAGAAACCCTGAGAGTATAGCCCCTGGACTCCCTTTTAACTCAGTACTGAAGTCACTCCTGAGGTTCACCCTTCAGCCAAAGATTAGACAAGCGCATAAAACAAAACAAGACTAAATGGGCACGCCAGCCCAGGGGCAAGGATGAGAAGGCAGGAGGGGACAGGAAAGCTGGCAACAGGGAACCTAAGGTCAAGAAAGGGAGAGTGTTGACATGTATGGGATTGGCAACCAATGGCACAAAACAATATGTGTACTAACTAGTTAATGAGAAACTAATTTGCTCTGTAAACCTTCATCTAAACTACAATAAAAAATAAATGGATGGTATCACAAGAGGTGAACAGAGAACACAGCTTTCGGCAGATGAGGTTTGATTTGATCTTGAAGACGGTGTTGAATGGGCTCTAACAGGGGTGTTATTTGCAGTCTGGTACTCAGGTGTTGACTCCTGTGAGCAGACAGTGGATGCATACAACCCCTATATGCGCACCTTATTTTTCCCCCTCTCTCTCCCACCTGTGATGTCCAGATATATCTTGAGAAAAGAAACTAATGGAGAAGGGGAATAGAAGACAACACAGATGTATCCACCCTCTCACAGTCAACTTCTACTCTCTCTTGTCCTCACAACTGGATCCTGAATTGGATCCGGGGGCCTTTGAGCAACAAATCTCACAGAGGTTGACATGAAATTTGTTGACATGAAAATCATCCAATTCAGGGGCCCAGGGACTGCCCACAAAAGTCATGCCACAGTCTCAGTTCCCCCAAAGTGCCTTATGTATAAAAGTGATAGAGGAGAGGTTGCATATGGAATTCCTAGCTATTCATCTTTAACCCCTGCCTGTTTTTAATCTCTTAATGCACAGAGTATATATAGAAAAATTCTTTATGTGGTGGCTTTGTCAGTATTTGTATGAGCAACAGCTAGGAATCCAATATTAGACCTTGTTCTGTAGAGTCTATAGTAACACAAAGCCACTGAATCCCTGACTAATTTACTCCAGTTAGCTCCCAGTCACCAGGGGTAGGCTCAGAGGGGTAGGGTGCTGGTTAATCCAGCATCTCTCAGAAGGCCTACCAGAACACCATGGACACAGCAGCCCTCAGCTTAACCAGAGACAGGCTATGGTGGGGCGGCAGCAACAAGATTATGTGGATGAAGGGGATGTCATAAAGTGCTGTATGGCCAAAGAGTATGGCAGTTCCTATCTATCACTAATAATCCTTTCTGCATCATGTATTTTGAAAATGATAAAACAAATTTGCTTTATCAGCCCAGAGGAAAAAGGAAGCCTGTGGGCAAGGGGAAAAGGCCTAAGTGTGCTCTGCACTATAATGAAGAAAATAAAATCAAGTATAGTAAAAGCTGCCAAATGAAACTTGGCTCCCTCTATTCTTTTAACGAATCTCTGCTAGGAGAAAAAAAAAATTCTGCTTAACAAGAATTGCTTGTAAAGACTAAATTTTGACTCTTTTCATTCAAGTCCTGCAAGTGTCAGTGGAACTCACCCATATAAAGAATGGAGTAAGACCAGAGCTCTGACTCAGGGCCCACATAGCCAGGCCAGAATTCAAAACAAAACATGAAACACTGCAATAATTTGACAAACTTACTAAGTTATGGTTACCCTAACCCCATCCCAGACTTGTCGGTGGTTTGAACCCACCAGCTGCTCTGCAGGAGAAAGATGTGGCAGTCTGGTTCTGTAAAGATTACAACCTTGGAAACCCTATGGGGCAGTTCTACTCTGTCCTGTAGGGTTGCTATGAGTCGGAATTGACTTGACAGCAACGGGTTTATCTCTAGCCATAAGAAAAACTAATCAGAAAAATCCGGACTGTGGGACATTCCACAAACAACTAGCCAGAATACTTAAACAACAACAACAACAAAAAAGAACCCTCAGTGTCATAAGGGGCACACACACCAAAAAAATCAAGGTGATTGTTAAGATTAAGAGACTAAAGAGACATGTAAACCAAAGTAAACTTTGATTGGATCCTGGATCAAGAGTGTGTGTGTGTATAAAATTCATGTTAATTTTCTTAGGTGTGACAACAATATTGTGATTATGTAAGAGACTGAATTACTAGGAGATACATACTGAGGTATTTGGGGGTACAAAGTCATGATGTCTGCAACATACTTTGAAATGGTTCAGAGAGAGAGGAAGAGAGAGATTGAGAGAACACAAAAATGATTTTAAAAATGACAAAAAGTTAACCACTGGTAAATAAAGGTTAGTACTTAGATATTCATCGTTCTTTCAATTATTTTTTGCAAATTTTAGATTTTTCATGATTAAAAAAATATTTAAGTATAGTCTTGGTGAAAATACTTCTAAAACACACCAGTCTATTTTCCTGTCTCTGTAATTTAATCTAATACTAATGATTCAGGATCTTGTATTATTTCAGGGTCTAAACACCACAAATTGTAAACATCCATGGGCATAGTGTGCTATAACTGGTTGAGTGAAACCTAACTGATTGTAGTCATTACATTATTTTCTTTTCCAGGTAAGTCCTGGAATGTTTTGTTGAGATTCTCTTTCTCCTAATAGTGAACGGCAAGGAGAAAAATGCTAGTTGAGACAAATAGTTAATCAAATCCCAACCCAAGCAGGCTTTTTCAGATCTGGTTGTGCACACCCCATGGAAATCCGTAGTTGTGAGTACAGTCCTAGCCAGTGTTCCCTTTCCTTGCTTCTACCACCTTTCTGCTGGGGAAGTTCATACCCTCGATGCAACCACTTGCTATCAACCACCTGTCCAAGATACAGTCCTGACAGCACTAAGCCCAAAAGGACCTCCTGGAAGGGCCCTGTAGGGCCTCTTGCAGGTCCCTGCTACTGGTCATTAAGTGCTGCAAAGGAGATTCCCTGAAAAAGGAAGCAAAGACCTGTTTCCCAGCTTGCTCCCACTTTTTAAATGCCAAGAGAAAACAGACTAGAGGTTGTTAGATACAAATAGAGTTACTTTGTGATTGCTTTCCCTATTCAAGGCTGTTTACTTTAGGATGATTTAATAATTACTTTGAAGGAGCCCTGGTGGTGTAATGGTGAAGTGCTCAGCTGCCAAAAGTTTGAGGGTTTGAACCCACCCAGCAGCTCTGCGGGAGAAAGACCTGGCAATCTGCTCACGTAAAGATTACAGCCTAGAAAACTCTATGGGTCAGTTCTACTCTGCTCTACAGGGTTGCTATGAGTCAGAATTGACTCGATGGCACCTAACAACAACAATAATTACTTTACTGGCAGGGTTGAGGGCCCCTTGGACTACTCCCCAAGGATGACACTGGGCCCTGTGGCTCCCTACAAATAGCCCCACCCTTGAGGCAGAGCCCAGAACCAAACTGGTCTCTGTGAACAGGAGATAAAGCAATGGGCCGGGGTGTTTGGTGCTGTGCTGGGCAGCAATAAAGTCCAGACACAGTGTTTTAATTATAATGCCTCAGGAGACTTGGGGGTCCCTTAACTTTCTGAAATTGCTAGTTTCAGACACACTGTCCACAGTATATATTTTTCTCCTGACTTGCTACAATGTTTTTGATCCAGCACACTATATAAACCTGGAACTTTTTGTACTGTTTTAGTATAGCATAGTTAAGCATTCTCCTGATGCATTACGGTCGAGGTCATCAGAGAATAGGTTGACAAAACCCTCAAGCAATGAAATAAACAGTCTTCCAGAATGAATTAAATTATCCTTATTTTCACTAGGAATGATTAAATACAGATAACTAATAATTTGTAATTCTGATTAATAGCCACATAAAATCTCAGAAATTTTGTTAACTGTTCTACTTTATCCAATGTATTTTTTAATTTGAATAACCAGGGTCCTGAATAATTTGAGGAATATGAGACAGAACCCTCATATTAAACCCTGAACACCAGATCATTATCTGAACTCTCTCATGTCCCGAGTATAATAACTTACTTACTTGAAGGATCTTGCTTCTTAAAGGTGGATGCTTCAAAGGAGAGAATTTCCTCTGCAGATTAACTAGTACCTGAAGTCAGGTCTAGAAAATTCACTTTTCTATTTGTGCGTGTGTGTGTTTTAAACAGTAGCAATTTGTGTGAACCCAGGGAGTATAAATCCTTCAATTAATTTCATGTGTGTCATTACTGCACACATCTGAAGCCTGGTGATTTCCTGAGATCCAGGCCCCATTACAGGTATTACTCAATGCTTTCATCATTGCCCTGGAGCGGTGAAATACTTTAGCAACGCTAAGAACAGAGTTCAAGCTTATCTTGCATTTGATTTATCTACCAGCACTGAGAATAGGGTCAGAAAGAAAGCTTGCTGACTAAAGATACAAAAAGAAAAGAAGAAACATTCAAGTTTTTACCTTGGTTGCCCAGACATTACCACACTTAAGTACAATTATATCATAAACTTGCATGGACACTGAAAGACAAACTGCATTAGAAGAATTTTTAACTATCTATTTGGTTTAAAAAATCTGTTTCTCATTATCTTCCGATTCAACACAATTAGGTACAAGTACAGAAATACATAATTTAAAAAACTACAACGGCATTGGTGTTTAATTAAGATGGTGTAAAAAAAATTTTTTTTAAGCCATACCCCAGTCATGGCTAAAATGTGAAATTCTAGCTCTCTTTTGAGTTAAAAGCCTTACTTACTAGATCATAAGCAGGATGTGGAAACCCTGGTGGCGTAGTGGTTAAGTGCTACAGCTGCTAACCAAAGGGTCAGCAGTTCAAATCCACCAGGTGCTCCTTGAAAACTCTATGGGGCAGTTCTACTCTGTCCTATAGGGTCGCTATGAGTTGGAATTGACTTGACGGCACTGGGTTTTTTTGGGTAAGCAGGATGTTGTGGAAAAAGTGAGCCTCTGAAAATGGGTTGCTCTTAACACGAAGTTCAGTTTTCCAAGAAGAAAACACTTGCCAACTCAGGTTTTTGATGTTGACAATGCATTGTCTAAACGAGGGGGAAAGGAGTAGAATCCCAGGAACACTGACACATCAATCCACCCAGAGAAAGGGTGGAAAAATTATTAGAATTGACCTAATTTCTTGCCCCTTTGTTAAAAGGTGTGTGCATGGGGGGGGGAGCATTAGGCACACACGGGAAGGAAGAAAGAGACAAACAGCATAAAGAGAAATATCTCAGGTTAGAAAGAGGAGAAAAGCCAGGCCCAGTTAATTCTTTTTTGAGGATGCCTTTGTGTCACCTGAAGTACTGCCAGCAGTGTTCATTCTGGTCCTCTTCGGAGGGCTCCTCAACGCCAACTCTGGGCAGCACAAGAAGGGAACGTGAGTGTACCAGGGATACCAGGGGAGCTAAGAGCTCTGGGGACATGACCTGGACCACATCCATCAAAGACTAGGCCATCTCACTTTAAATATAAATCCATACCTTCTCTTAAACTGTCCCCCATTCCATAAACCCAGAGAGGAGGAGAAACTGCTAAATATAAATTTAAAGCAAAAATGTCAGGAGCCAGGTTAAATGAAGATATGAAGCCAATCAGAAATGAAGACATGCCTCTCAAAATATAACGTAATTAAATCATATGAATAAATATAACTCATAAAAAATGAATTTATAGAATTTTTCAGGAATTTATCTATTTCATAAAACAAGATACATCCACATAAAAAAATAGAAAACAAAACATTAATATTTAAGTGACTTTACAGAAAGAGCAAGAAGCAGTGTATTACTGAAAATAGCAATGATAATTATGAAGACAAAGATAGCCATGTTGCCTGTAGGTTCAACCTGAAGGACAAGAGTCCAACTTCTGCTATTCTCTTTATCTTGTGGTCTTAGGGTTGATATGGTTCATTTTCACCTTGCTTAATAATTGCTGGGCTATTAAGAGTGCAGTTGAACTTCACCATCATGCTAGAGCAGGGCTTCTCAACTTGGCAGTACTGACATTTTGGGCTGGATATCTCTTTGTTGTGAGGGGCTGTCCTGTGCATTGCAGGATGTTTGGCAGCAACCCTGTCCTCTACCCACAAGATGCCAGCAGCACTCCCATCCCCAGTAGTGACAATCAAAAACATCTCCAGATACTGCCAAATGCCCCATGTGCCAAACCCAAAAAATCATTGCCGTTGAGTCCATTCCAACTCATAGCAACCCTATAGGACAGAGTAGAACTGCCCCATAGAGTTTCCAAGGAGCGCCTGGTGGATTCGAACTGCCAACCCTTTGGTTAGCAGCTGTAGCACTTAACCACTAGGCCACCAGGGTTTCCCGTTTATCCCTAGATAATTTTTATCACATTTATTTATTATTGCATTTATCACACTATGATCATCCCCATTTAACCAGTGAGGAAACTGAGGTTTAGAGAGGTTAAATAAGTTGCCCAAGGTCATAAAGGTAAAAAATGGTAGTGCCAACATTCTAACTCAGGCTGTCAGACCCCAGAGCCCCAGCTCTTTACCTTATAGGATACCGCCTTGGATTACAAGGTGGCATCTTTAAACTCTTTAAAAATATCCAGTTACAAATATTATCACATAAAAAGCTTAGGGGTTCTCCTTGCCATTTTTCCTTATGTTATCTTCCAAAGACTTCTATTGTAAATTCTCAGTCTAACATGATTATACCAAGCAGAGTGTTCTTACTTGTCCTCAAATGATTTTATTACTGTACTCTGTGGTGTGAAGGTTACCTGCTCATTTGGCTGACTGGGTGATCCCCCACCCCCATCACTACTTCATGGAGGTGAGGACTCCAAGGACGACCACTGTGCCACTAAAATGCACTCAGGACATGTACAAGGCTCATCTGCTGAAGTATTCCCATGATCACTGTCATAAATTGTCAAAATTATACCCTTTGTGAATAAAACATACCTGAGAGACTAAAAAAAAAAAAATACTATATAGTTTATGCTTTACCATAAAACAGATTATTTTGCCATTATGCTTTAAAATGCCAATCACAAAACACCAACATAAAAAGAAATTAGGCTTATGCAAAAACAATGATTTGGCTTTGTATTTTTAAGTTATATTTTTTTCTTATATACACACTTACTCACACACACCACTTACTATGGTTAAATCACAGTCAATTCCTGATTATTTATCGTAGAACTCCAAAACCCACCCTGGACTTGTGACTTTTGAGCAGCTACTTAATTTTTCAACAAGGCCTCTAACAGAAGCCTGGAGAAATGAGGAATGAGGACATAGTGATCCCACTAAGGTTACAGAGGTCAAAATACCACACTGAACTTTAGGGGGTTTCTGAATCAATTTAGAATAAGAACCTGGGTTACATAAACGATTAGTAGCGATTAAGTAATGCCACAACCCACTAGCAAGAAAAACCAATCAGTCTCACTACCTTTTTCACAGGGAATTTCTTTGGTACCTCTGTAAATGTCAGCTTCTATGCTGACATAATGGCTATTTATACATGTACATCTGGAAAAATGCAATGAACTGGTGCCATATGTATTTTTCAACAGGGAGATACTTTGCTTCTTTGTGTTGTCTAGGTAGAGTTGGACAGAAGAAAATAATAAAGGTAAGAGCAGAAATCTGTAAAATAGAAGACAGAAAATCATTAAATAAAAAGCTAATTCCTTAGAAAAACCAATAAAATTGACAAACTTCTACCAAGAATGACAAAGAGAAAAGGCACAAATTAGCAATATTAGCAGTGAATAGGAGATATCCCTATAGACTATGCAGACATCAAAAGGATAATAAATGAAAACCCTGGTGGCGTAGCGGTTAAGTACTATGGCTGCTAACCAAAGGGTCGGCAGCTCAAATTCGCCAGGCACTCCTTGGACACTCCATGGGGCAGTTCTACTCTGTCCTATAGGGTTGCTATGAGTCAGAATCGACTTGATGGCACTGGGTTTGGTTTTTTTTTAATGAACAATTCTACACACGTAAACTTGACAATTAAGATGAAATGAACTAACTTCACAAACTACAACAACTCATCCGATGTGAAATAGAAAATTTGAATGAATCTGTAACTATTAAAGAAATTGACTACTTATATCAGGTGGACACTTGAGACTGTGATGGCATCTCCTGTCTGGAGGGGAGATAGGAGGGTAGAGAGGGTTAGAAACTGGCAAAACCGTCACGAAAGGAGAGACTGGAAGGAGGGAGCAGGCTGACTCAGGGGGACAGTAAGTGGGAGTATGGAGTAAGGTGTATATAAGCTTATATGTGACAGACTGACTTGATTTGTAAACTTTCACTTAAAGCACAATAAAAATTATTTAAAAAAAATTATTAAAGGACAAATATAGATAACATTTGCCAATTAAAAAAAAAAAGAAAAGAAATTGACTACTGAAAAAGAAATCTCCAGGTCCAGATGGTTTCACTGGAGAATTCTGACAAATATTTAAAGAAAAGAATTAACACCAATTCTACAAATCTCTTCCAGAAAACAGAAGATTAGGGAACATGTCCCAATTCATTTTTCTGAGGCCAAGTGGGCAAAAGTAGTCCAAAAAAAAGAAAACTACACACCAAACTCCATGTGCCTGTCAATTTGTGCTACTTTGGTGGCTTAAGTGTTGCTGTGATACAGGAAGCTACGCCACTGGTATTTCAAATACCAGCAGGGTCACCCATGGAGAACAAGTTTCAGGGCAGCCTCCAGACTAAGACAGACTAGGAAGAAGGACCCGGCAGTCTACTTCTGAAAAGGTTAGCCAGTGAAAACCTTATGAATAGCAGAAGAACACTGTCTCATACAGTACTGGAAAATGAGCCCCTCAGGTTGGAAGGCACTCACTCAAAATACAACTGAGGAAGGGTTGCCTTCACAAAGTAGAGTCGACCTTAATGACACGAATGGGGTCAAGCTTTTGGGACCTTCATTTGTTGATGTGGCATGACTCAAAATGAGAAGAAACAGCTGCAAACACCCATTAATAATCAGAATGTGGAATGTACGAAGTACAAATCTAGGAAAATTGGAAATCATCAAAAATGAAATGGAACATATAAATATCGATACCACAGAAATTAGTGAACTGAAATGGACTGAGTAGGCCATTTTGAACCAGACAATCAAAGATAAAGATAAAGGGAGAATTTTAAGAGTGGCTAGGTATAAGCCAAAAGGAACCTACAAAAGGAGAGTCAATAAGAATAAGCTCAGACTACTTTGCAGAAACCATGCAACCAAGAAGGCAATAGGATGACATATATAAAGCACTGAAGAAAAAAAAAGTGCCAGCCAAAAATCATATATCCAGCAAAATTGTCTCCCAAATATGAAGGCAAATATAGGACATTTCCAGATAAACAGAAGTTTAGGGAATTTGGAAAAACCAAACCAAAACTACAAGAAATACTAAAGGAAATCCTCTGGTTACAAAGCCAATGATATCAGATATCAACCCAAGACTAGAACACAGGACACAGCAACCAGATATCAACCCAGATAGGGAAATCACAAAAATAAATCAAGATTAAAAAAAACACTCAAAACAGGGAAACAGCTATGTAATTATGTAAAAGATGACAACATTAAATCAATAAAGAGGGACTAAAAAATGTAGTCATAGATTTTTCATATAGAGAGGAAATCAAGGCTATATAAAGAAATAAAATTTGGTTTGAACTTGGAAAAATAGGGGTAAATATTAAGGTAACCACAAAGGAGACCAACAATCCTACACACCAAAATAAAATACATGAAAAACATAAACACTTAACAAAAAAAAATCAACAACAATGAAAAGGAGGAAAACACAATATATAAAGAAAAACTACTCAGCACAAAAAATTAAGTGGAACAAAGAAACTGGCAACAACACACGCAAAAAAAGACATCAAAATGACAGCACTAAACTCATACCTATCAGTAATTACGCTAAATGTAAATGGACTAAATGCACCAATAAAGAGACAGAGAGTGGCCAAATGGATAAAAAAACACAATCCATCTACATATTCCCTATAAGAGACAAGCCTTAGACTTATAGACACAAACTAAAACTGAAAGGATGGAAAAAAATATATCAAGCAAACAACAACCAAAACGGAGCATGAGTGGCAATATTAATTTCTGACAACACAGATTTTAAAGTTAAATCTACCACAAAGGATAGGGAAGGACACTATATAATGATTAAAGGGACATTATACCAGGAGGATATGACCGTATTAAATATTTACGCACCCAACAACAGGGCTTCAAGGGATGTAAAACAAACTCTCACAGGATTGAAAAGTGAGATAGACAGCTCCACAATTATAGTAGGAGACTTCAATACACCACTTTCACTGAAGGACAGAACATCCAGAAAGAAGTTCAATAAAGACACCGAAGATCTAAATGCTACAATCAACCAACTTGACCTCAAACACATATACAGAACACTCCACCAAACGGTTGTCAAGTATACTTTCTTTTCCAAAGTACATGGAACATTCTCTAAAATAGACCACATATTAGGTCATAAAGCAAGCCTTAGCAGAACCAAAACATCAAAATATTACAAAGCATCTTCTCTGACCATAAGGCCATAAAAGTAGAAATCAGTAACAGAAACAGCAGGGAAAAGAAATCAAGTACTTGGAAACTGAACAATACCCTGCTCAAATATGTCTAGGTTAGAGAAGAAATTAAGAACAGACTATAAATAAATTCATAGAGTCCAAGGAGAATGAAAACACTTCCTATCAGAACCTTTGGGACATAGCAAAAGCAGTGCTCAAAGGTCAATTGAGAGCAATAAATGCACCAAAAAGAACAAAGGGCCAAAATAAAAAAATTATCCCTACAACAAATAGAAAGAAAGCAACAAAAGAAACTGTCAGGCACCAGAAGAAAGCAAATAATAAAACTTAGAGCAGAATTAAATGAAATAGAAAACAGAAAAGCAATTGAAAGAGTTAATAAGACCAAAAGCTGGTCCTTCGAAAACATTAACAAAATCGATAAACCATTGGCCAGAAAAAAAAAAAGAAAATCAGAAGAGGAAGCAAAAAACCCAAATAAGAAATGAGACAGGTGATCGCAACACACCCAACTGAAATTAAAAGAATCATATCAGATTACTGTGAAAAACTGTACTCTAAGAAATTTGAAAACCTAGAAGGAATGGATGAACTTCTAGAAACACACTACCTACCTAAACTAACAGAAACAGAGATACAACAACTCAATAAACCCACAACAACAGAAGAGATTGAAAAGGTAATTAAAAAACTCTGACAAAAAATAGCCCTGGCTCTGATGGATTCACAGGAGAATTATCCAAACGTTCAGAGAAGAGTTAACACCACTACCAGTAAAGGTATTTCATAGAGCATACAAAAGGATGGAAAACTCCCAAACTCTTTTTTTGAAGCCAGTATACCCCTGAAACCAAAACCAGGTAAAGGCACCACAAAAAAAAGAAAATTACAGACCAACATCCCCCATGAACTACCGAAAAAGAAATCTCCAGGTCCAGACGGTTTCACTGGAGAATTCTGACAAATATTTAAAGACAAGAATTAACACCAATTCTACAAATCTCTGAGATACAAAAATCCTCAACAAAATTCTAGCCAATAGAACTTAACAACATATCAAAAAAATAATTCACTATGACCATACCAGTATACAGAGATGGTTCAACATTAGAAAAACAATCAATGTAATCCCTCACATAAATAAAACAAAAGATAAGAACCACATAATCTTATCAACTGATGCAGAAAAGGCATCTCAACAAACTCCAACACCATTCATGATAAGAACTCTCAGCAAAAGAAGAATAGAAGGAAAATTCCTCAACAGAATAAAGGGCATTTATACACAGCCAACAGCCAACATCATCCTAAATGGAGAGAGTCTGAAAGCATTCCCCTTGAGATCGGGAACCAGACAAGGAGGCCCTTTATCATCACTCTTATTCAACATTGTGCTGGAGGTCCTAGCCAGGGCAATTACGCTAAAGAAATAAAGGGTATCCAGATTGGCAAGGAAGAAGTAGAAGTATCTCTATTTGCAGATGACGTGATCTTATACACAGAAAACCCTAAAGAATCCTCAAGAAAACTACTGAAACTAATAGAAGAGTTCAGCAGAGTATCAGGATACAAGACAAACATACAAAAATCAGTTGGCTTCCTCTACACCAACAAAAAGAACGTCAAAGAAGAAATCACCATATAAATACCATTTACAATAGCCCCCAAGAAGATGAAATACTAGGAATAAATCTAACCAGAGAAGTAAAAGACCTATACAAAGAAAACTACAAGACACTACTGCAAGAAAACAAGAGACCTACATAACTGGAAAAACATACCTTGCTCATAGATAGAAAGACTCAACATTATAAACATGTCTCTTCTACCGAAAGCCTTCTACAGATAAAATAAAATTTCGATCCAAATTCCACTGACATTTTTTAATGAGATGGAGAAACAAATCTCCAACTTCATACGGAAGGGAAAGAGGCCCAGAATAAGTAAAGAATTACTGAAAAAGAAGAAGAAAGTGGGAGGCCTCACACTACCTGACTTTAGAACATATTACACCACCACAGTAGTCAAAACAGCCTGGTACTGGTACATTAATGGATTCACAGACCAATGTAGCACAATTGGAAATCCATAAATAAATCCATCAACCTATGAGCAGCTGATATTTGACATGGGCCCAAAGTCAGAAAAATGGGGAAAAACAATCATTTTAACAAATGGTGCTGGCACAACTGGATATTCATCTGCAAAAAAATGAACAAGACCCATACCTCACACCATCTACAAAAACTAACTTAAAATGGATCAAAGACCTAAATAAAAAAAATATAAAACCTAAAATGATAAAGATCACTGAAGGAAAAATAGGGACAATGCTAGGCATACTAAACAACCAGTGCCATCGAGTCGATTCTGACTCATAGCGACCCTCTAGGACAGACTAGAACTGCCCCATAGAGTTTCCAAGAAGCGCCTGGCGGACTTGAACTGCCAGCCCTTTGGTTAGCAGCTGTAGCACTTAACCACTACGTCACCAGGGTTTCCAATAAACAGGATAGAAAACATTACTAACAATGCACAAACTCCAAAAGAGAACCTAGATAACCGGGAACATAGCAAAAAATGTAATGGGCTCCAAGAATCCACAGAGAGACAGCAAATAGTAATTTAGAAGATTAAAAATAATATTTCAGAATTAGAGGAGGCGGAGCCAAGATGGTGGAATAGACAGACGCTTCCGGCGAGAGCTCTTACAACAAAGACGCGAAAAAAAAAGTGAAACAAGTATGTTTATGACAAGCTAGGAGCAATGAACATCAAAGGTAAGCTTAGAAAATGAACTGAGGGGCAGGGGGAAGAAGAGAAGGCTCAGAAGCAGAGAGGAGTTACTGGACCTGAATCACGGGGAGCCCTCAAGCACCATTCCTGGGAGTGGCTGCGGTGGGCTGTACTTGCATTTGGCTGCAGTTTCCTCAGAGAGAAGCAGCCAGCCACACAGCCTACTCATACCTCCAGAAGCACAGAATAATGACACTCTCAGCAAAAGCTAAGTACTTGTGTATATTTCGCTGTGTCCCCCCCACCCCCAAGCCGGCGCCAGTGGCTGTTGATTTTCCTGGCCCTGAGATAGGCCTTGCTGAGCACCTAGAGCCATTCCTCCGGACTTGGAGAAGGAATAAATTTGCAACTAGAGGAAAAGATAATTTGCCAGCTCCACTAACACGGGGAGCTCATAGGGACAGAAGCAGCTCCTGTCCAGGCATAAAAGGTCCATGGACTTTGAGTACATTTCCCCCCTGCATGGACCTGTGTGGGCCTATATCAGAATAGGCACTTGTTGCCAGGCTCCAACCATTTCAGCTGTGTAGCGGAGAGGTGGGTGTTTGATGTTTGACATTGCTTTGCCTGTTAAACAAGGTCCTCACTGACCCACATCAGGGACCTAAGGACTGGTAGCTCCACTCAGGTCACCCAGCCACCTGCGACAGGGGTCCAAAGATAACTGGTACCTCCCAGTCCTTACAACCAAAAACTTTGGGTGCCCACGGTCTGTCTGCAGAACCCACCCACCTGCACGCTCAAGGGAACAGGGACGCTCTTCCCTCAGAGACACTTGGGGGCCAGTTCTCAGCCCCCTGCCTTGTTCAGAGCATAACCCCCTGCTGAAATCAGATACCGGCATATATGCTAAACAACCCTGCCCCTCTAAGACTGTAGGACAGAGCCTGTACCACACACTTGATGATCAGATGCTTGGACACCTGAGCTGAATTCATACAAGAAAACTGAATGGACTCCTAGACTGATATACCTGATAACAGCTCTAGCCATCTGGGGACAGGACGTCAGATCTCCAAAGGAGAAAATAATCAAACTAGCTCACTCAAGCAACCCATTTGGGCATATCAAAACAAAACAAAGCAAGAAGCTACAACACAGTAAGCAAGCATAAAATGAACTAATGCAATAACTTATAGATGGCTCGGATACAACAGTCAATATCAAGTCACATAAAGAAACAGACCATGATCGCCTCAACAACCTCTCAAAACAAAGAATCAAGGGATCTTCTAGATGAAAGTGCATTCCTGGAATTACCGGAGGCAGAACACAAAAGATTAACATACAGAACCCTTCAAGACATCAGGAAGGAAATGAGGCAATGTGCAGAACAAGCCAAGGAACACACAGAGAAAGCAATTGAAGAAATTAAAAAGATTATTCAGGAACATAATGAAAAAACTAATAAGCTAGAAAAATCCACAGACAGAAAGCAATCAGAAATTCAGAAGATTAACAATAAAATTACAGAAGTGGACAACTCAACAGCAAGTCAGAGGAACAGAATTGAGCAAGCAGACGGCAGAATTTCTGAACTTGAAGATAAAGACCTTGGCACTAATAAATTTGAAGAAAAATCAGATAAAAGAATTAAAAAAAACGAAGAAAACTTAAGGATCATGTGGGACTCTATCAAGAAAAATAATCCACAAATGATTGGAGTACCAGAACAGGGAGGGATAACAGAAAATACAAAGAGAGTTGTTGAAGATTTATTGGCAGAAAATTTCCCTGATATCTTGGTGAAAGATGAGAAGATACCTATCCAAGACGCTCATCGAACTCCACATAAGGTAGATTTTAAAAAATTCACCAAGACATATTACAATCAAACTTGCCAAAACCAAAGACAAAGACAGATTTTTCAGAGCAGCTAGGGATGAACGAAAAGTCACCTACAAAGGAGAGTCCATAGGAATAAGCTCCGACTACTCGGCAGAAACCATGCAAACAAGAAGGCAATGGGATAACTTATATAAAAAATTGAAGGAAAAAAATTGGCAGCAAAGAATTATATATGCAGCACAACTGTCTCTCAAATATGAAGGTGAAATTGGGACATTTCCAGGTAAACAGAAGTTTAGGGAATTTGTAGAAACCAAACCAAAAACTACAAGAAATACTAAAGGGAGTTCTTTGGTTAGAAAATCAATAATATCAGGTATCAACCGAAGACTAGAAAGCTGGGCAGAGCAATCAGAAGTCAAGCCAGAAAGGGAAATCACACAAAAAAGATTAAAAAATGCTCAAAACAGGGAAACAGTGATGTTATTACGTAAAAGAAGAAAACATTAAATCAGTAAAGAGGGATTAGGAAATGTAGTCACAGATCTTCCATATGGAGAGGAAGACAAGTCGATACAAAGAAATAAAAGTTAGGTTTAAATTTAGAAAAACAGGGGTAAATAATAAGGCAACCAAAAAGGAGACAAACTATCCTACTAATCAAAATAAAGTACAAGAAAAAAATAGACTCAGCAGAAACAAAATCAACAATGAATATGAGGAAAGGACAATATATAAACATAATATACGTGCCACATAAACTTAACTGGGAAAAAGAAACTGTCAACAACACACACAAAAAAGACATCAAAATGATAGCACTAAATTCATACCTATCCATAAACACCCTGAATGTAAATGGACTAAATGCACCAATAAAGAGACAGGGAGTGGCAGAATGGATTAAAAAAAAAGATTTGTCTATATGCTGCCTACAAGAGAAACACCTTAGACTTAGAGACACAAACAAACTAAAACTCAAAGGATGGAAAAAAATATATCCAGCAAACAACAATCAAAAAAGAGCAGGAGTAGCAATATTAATTTCTGACAAAATGACTTCAAAGTTAAATCCATCATAAAGGATAAAGAAGGACACCATATAATGATTAAAAGGAGAATATGCCAAGAAGATGAAACCATATTCAATATTTATGCACCCAGTGACAGGGCTGCAAGATACATAAAACAAGCTCTATCAGCATTGAAAAGTGAGATAGTCAGCTCTAAAATAATAGTAGGAGACTTGAACACAACACTTGTGGTGAAGGACAGGACATACAGAAAGAAGCTCAATAAAGACACGGAAGTTCTAAATGCCACAATCAACCAACTTGACCTCATAGACATTTACAGAACACTCCACCCAACAGCAACCAAGTATACTTTCTTTTCCAGTGCACATGGAACATTCTCTAGAATAGACCACATATTAGGTCATAAAGCAAGCCTTGGCAGAATCCAAAACACTGAAATATTACAAAGCATCTTCTCTGTTCATAAGGACACAAAACCGGAAATCAAATACAGAAAAAGCAGGGAAAAGAAATCAAACACTTGGAAACTGAATAATATCCTGCTCAAAAAACACTGGACTATAGAAGACATTAAGGATGGTGTAAACAAATTCATAGAATCCAATGAGAATGAAAACACTTCCTATCAGAACCTTTGGGACACAGCAAAAGCAGTGCTCAAAGGTCAATTTACAGCAATAAATGCACGAATAGAAAACGAAGAAAGGGCCAAAATCAAAGAATTATCCCTAAACTTGAACAAATAGAAGGAGAGCAACAAAAGAAACCCTCAGGCACCAGAAGAAAACAAATAATAAAAATTAGATCACAACTAAATGAAATAGAAAACAGAAAAACAATTGAAAGAATTAACAAGACCAAATGTTGGTTCTTTGAAAAAGGCAACAAAATTGATAAACCACTGGCCAAACTGACAAAAGAAAAACAGGAGAGGAAGCAAATAACCCAAAGAAGAAATGAGATGAGCGACATTGCAACAGACCCAACTGAAATTATAAGAATCATATCAGATTACTATGAAAAATTGTACTCTAACAAATTTGAAAACCTAGAAGAAATGGATGAATTTCTAGAAACACACTACCTACCTAAACTAACACAAACAGAGGTAGAGCAACTAAATAGACCCATAATAAAAGAAGAGATTGAAAAGGTAATCAAAAAACTTCTAACAAACAACAACAACAACAAAAAAAAACCTGGCCCGAATGGCTTTACTGCAGATTTCTACCAAACTTTCAGAGAAGAGTTAACACCACTACGACTGAAGGTATTTCAGAGCACAGAAAAGGACAGAATACTCCCAAACTCATTCCATGAAGCCAGCATATCTCTGATACCAAAGCCAGGTAAAGACACCTCAAAAAAAAATTACATACCTATATCCCTCATGAACTTAGATGCAAAAATGCTCAACAAAATCCTAGCCAGTGGAATTCAACAACATATCAAAAAAATTATTCACCATAACCAAGTGGGATTCATACCAGGTATGCATGGCTGGTTCAACGTTAGAAAAACGATTAATGTAATCCATCATATAAATAAAACAAAAGATGAGAATCGCATTGTTTTATCAAGTGGTGCAGAAAAGGCATTTGACAAAGTTCAATACCCATTCATGATGAAAACTCTCAGGAGAAGAGGAATAGGAGGAAAATTCCTCAACAAAATAAAGGGCATATATACAAAGGCAATAGCCAACATCATCCTAAATGAAGAGGCCTTGAAAGCATTCCCCTTGAGATCGGGAACCAGACAAGGATGCCCTTTATCACCACTCTTATTCAACATTGTGCTGGAGGTCCTAGCTAGAGCAACTAGGCTAGATAAAGAAAAAAAGGGCATACAGATTGGCAAGGAAGAACCAAAAGTATCTCTATTTGTAGACGACATGACCTTATACACAGACAACCCTAAGGAATCTGCAAGTACTGAAGCTAACAGAAGAGTTCAGCAGAGTATGGGGATACAAGATAAACATACAAAAATCAGTTGGATTCGTCTACACCAACAGAAAGAACATCGAAGAGGAAATCACCAAATCAATACCATTTATAGTAGCCCCCAAGAAGATAAAATACTTAGGAATAAATCTTACTAGAGATGTAAAAGACTCATACAAAGAAAACTATAAAACACTTCTGCAAGAAACCAGAGACCTACATAAGTGGAAAAACAAACCTTGCTCATGGACAGGAAGACTTAACATTATAAAAATGTCTATTCTACCAAAAATGACATTTTTTAATGAGATGAACAAACAAATAACCAACTTCATATGGAAGGGAAAGAGGCCCTGGATAAGTAAAGTATTACTGAAAAAGAAGAACAAAGTGGGAGGCCTTACTGTACCTGATTTTAGAACCTATTACACAGCCACAGTAGTCAGAACAGCCTGGAACTGCTAAAACAACAGATACATAGACCACTGGAACAGAATTGAGAATCCAGACATAAATCCATCCACATATGAACAGCTGATATTTGCCAAAGGCCTAAAGTCAGTAAAACGGGGAAAAGACAGTCTTTTTAACAAATGGTGCTGCCATAACTGGACATCCACCTGCAAAAAAATGAAACAAGATCCATACCTCACTCAATGCACAAAAACGAGCTCAAATTGGATCAAAGACCTAAATATAAAATCTAAAACAATAAAGATCATGGAAGAAAAAATAGGGACAATGTTAGGAGCCCTAATACATGGCCTAAACAGAATACAAACCATTACTAACAATGCAGAAAAAAACTAGATAACTGGGAGCTCCTAAAAATCAAACACTTATGCTCATCCACAGACTTCACCACAAGAGTAAAAGGATTACCTAGAGCTGGGAAAAAGTTTTTAGCTATGACATTTCCGATCAGCGCCTGATGTCTGAAATCCACATGATACTGCAAAAACTCAACTACAAAAAGACAAATAACCCAATTAAAAAAGGGCCCAAAGATATGAACAGACACTTTAGTAAGGTAGCTAACAGATACATGAGGAAATGCTCACAGTCATTAGCCATTAGAGAAACGCAAATCAAAAGTACAAGGAGATTCCATCTCACTCCAACAAGGCTGGCTTTAACCCAAAAAACACGAAATAATAAATGTTGAAGAGGTTGTGGAGAGATTAGGACACTTTCACACTGCTGGTGGGAATGTAAAATGGTAGAACCACATTAGAAATCAATTTGGCACTTCCTTCAAAAGCTAGAAATGGAACTACCATATAATCCAGCAATCTCACTCCTTGGAATATATCCTAGAGAAATAAGAGCCTTTACACAAACTGATATATGCACATCCATGTTCACTGCAACACTGTTTACAATAGCAAAAAGATGGAAGCAACCAAGGTGCCCATCAACCGATGAATGGATAAATAAATTATGGTATATTCACACAATGGAATACTACGCATCGATAAAGAACAATGATGAATCTGTGAATCATTTCTTAACATGGAGGAATCTGGAAGGCATTAGGCTGAGTGAAATTAGTCAGTTGCAAAAGGACAAATATTGTATAAGGCTACTATTATAAGAACTCAAGAAATAGTTTAAACAGAGAAGAAAATATTCTTTGATGGTTATGAGAGTGGGGGGAGGGAGGGAGGGGGTATTCACTAATTAGATAGTAGATAAGATCTACTTTAGGTGACGGGAAAGACAACACACAATACAGGTGAGGTCAGCACAAGTCGACTAAACCAAAAGCAAAGAAGTTTCCTGAATAAACTGAAGGCATCAAAGCCCAATGTAGCAGCGGCGGGGGTTTGGGGACCATGGTTTCAGTCAATTGGGATAATAAAATCTATTAAGAAAACATTCTGCATCCCACTTTGAAGAGTGGCATCTGGGGTCTTAAACACTAGCAAGTGGCCACCTAAGATGCATCAATTGGTCTTAACCCACCTGGAGCAAAGGAGAATGAAGGACACCAAGCACACAAGGTAATTACGAGCCCAAGAGACAGAAAGGGCCACATAAACTACAGACTACACCACCCTCAGACCAGAAGAACTAGATGGTGTCTGGCTACAACCGATGACTGCCCTGACAGGGACCACAACAGAGAACCCCTACGGGAGCAGAAGAGCAGTGTGATGCAAACCCCAAATTCTCATCAAAAGACCAGACTTAATGGTCTGACTGAGACTAGAAGGACCCCGGTGGTCATGGCCCGCAGATCTTCTGTTGGCCCAGGACAGGAACCATTCCCAAAGCCAACTCTTCATTCAGGGATTGGACTGGACTGGTGAGGAGTGAGCTTCTTGGTTCAGGTGGAAGCTCAAGACTATGTTGGCATCTCCTGTCTGGAGGGGAGATGAGAGGGTAGAGGGGCTTAGAAGCTGGCAAAATGGACAGGAAAAGAGAGAGTGGAGGGAGGAGTGGGCTGTCTCATTAAAGGGAGAGCAATTGGGAGTATGTAGCAAGTTGTATGTAAGTTTTTGTGTGAGAGACTGACTTGATTTGTAACCTTTCACTTAAAGCACAATAAAAAAATTTTTTTAAGTTTTAGAATTAGACAATTCAATAGAAAGTCATAACAGCAGAATTGAGGCAATGGAAGTCAGAATTAGTGAGACTGAAGATCTAACTTGGTGCCAAGATATGTGAGGAAAAATCAGCTAAAAGAACTTAAAAAAATGAAGAAATCATAAGAATTATGTAGAACTCTATCAAGAGGAATAACCTACGAGTGATTGGAGTACCAGAAGACGGGGTGGTTAAGAGAAAATACAGAGAGAACTGCAGAAAATTTGTTGGCGGAAAACTTTCCTGATATCGTGAAAGATGGGAAGATATCTATCCAAGACGCTCATCGAACCCCATACAAGACATATCACAAAAGAAAGTCACCAAGATATATTATAATCAAACTTGCAAAACCAAGTATAAAGAGGGAATTTTAAGAGCAGCTAGGGATAAACAAAAAGTCATCTACAAAGGAGAGTCAATAAGACTAAGCTCAGACTACTCAGTAGAAACCATGCAGGCAGGAAGGCAATGGGATGACACATTTAAAGCCTTGAAGGAAAAAAATTGCCAGCCAAGAATTAGATATCCAACAAAATTGTCTCTCAAATACGAAGGCAAAATTTGGATATTTCCAGATAAACATAAGTTTAGGGAATTTGTAAAAACCAAACCAAAACTACAAGAAATACTAAAGGGAGTTCTCTGGTTAGAAAATCAGCAATACCAGACACCAACACAAGACTAGAGCACAGGACAGAGCAACCAGATGCCAACCCAGATAGGGAAATCAGAAAAATAAATCAAGGTAAAAAAAATGCTCAAAAGAGGGAAACAGTGACATCATCATGTAAAAGATGACAACATTAAAACAATAAAGAGCGACTATAAAATATAGACATAGATCTTTCATATGGAGAGGGAAGTCAAGGCTATATAAAGAAATAAAAGTTAGGTTTAAACTTAGAAAAATAGGGGTAAATATTAACATAACCACGAAGGAGACTAACAATCCTACACATCAAAATACCATACAAGAAAAACATAAAGACCACTATTATAAGACCTCGAGAAATAGTTTAAACACAGAAGAAAATATTCTTTGATAGTTATGAGGGTGAGGAGGAAGGGAGGGAGAGAGGTATTCACTAATTAGATAGTAGACAAGAACTATTTTAGGTGAAGGGAAAGACAACACACAATACAGGAGAGGTCAGCACAACTGAATTAAACCAAAAGCAAAGAAGTTTCATGAAGAAAACGAACACTTGGAAGGCCAGAGTAGCAGGGGCGTGGCTCTTGGGACCATGGTTTCAGGGGACATCTAAGTCAACTGGCATAAAAAAATCTATTAAGAAAACATTCGGAGGCGGGGCCAAGATGGCGGACTAGGTGGATGCTACCGCGGATCCCTCTTGCAACAAAGACTCGGAAAAACAAGTGAATCGATCACATACATAACAATCTATGAACTCTAAACAACAAGCACAGATTTAGAGACGGAAAACGAACAAATACGGGCAGACAGCGACCGTTTTCAGAACTAGGAGCCAGCGTACCAGGCAGGTGACCTTCGGAGCCCGATCTGGGGCAGAGCCCAGGGGGGCAGACGGCACAGACAAGGGGCCCAGCCCTACCCCCCCAAACCCATCCCGGGAGAGAATCTAGCTGGTTGGCGCGGGCGGCGTAGCGGTGCAGCCGGAGGGAGAAGCACCCGGGAGGCAGTGACAGATCTTGGAGCGGGGAGAGCAGCGTCCCAGCCGGGGAGTCTTCCCGCCGGGAGTTTGGCGGGAAGCGGGCGGGGCGCGAGCGGAGGGGGGTGTCAGCTATATTTCCCTAAAGCGACCCCGGGGCGGGGCCCACACGTTCGTGCCGGGGGACGGCCACCCAATTCGCGCGTGTGGCGCGACGCACCGGAGGGAGAAGTCCCCGGGAGGAAGTGACTGGTCTTGGAGCGCGGAGAGCAGCGTCCCAGCCGGGGAGCCGTCCCGCTGGGATTTTGGCGAACGCGGGTGGGGCTTGAGCGCGGGGTCCAATTATATTCCCCTGAATTGACCCAGGGGGCGGGCCCACCTGGTCGTGCGGGTGACGCCCACCCAGTTCACGCGAGCGGTGCCGCGCACCGGAGGGAGAAGTCCCCGAGAGGAAGTGACTGGTCTTGGAGTGCGGAGAGCAGCGTCCCAACCGGGGAGCCGTCCCGCTGGGATTTTGGCGAAAGCGGGCGGGGCGTGAGTGCGGGGTCCAATTATATTCTCCTGAATAGACCCTGGGGGCAGGCCCACCCGTTCGTGCAGGAGACGCCCACCCAGTTCACGTGAGCGGTGCCGCGCACCGGAGGGAGAAGTCCCCGGGAGGAAGTGACTGGTCTTGGAGCGCGGAGAGCAGCGTCCCAGCCGGGGAGCCGTCCCGCTGGGATTTTGGTGAAAGCGGGCGGGGCGTGAGCGCGGGGTCCAATTATATTCTCCTGAATAGACCCTGGGGGCGGGCCCACCCGTTCGTGCAGGAGATGCCCACCCAGTTCGCGCGAGCGGTGCCGCGCACCGGAGGGAGAAGTCCCCGGGAGGAAGTGACAGGCCTCGGAGTGGGGAGAGTAGCATCCCAACCGGGGAGCCGTCCCGCCCGGATTTTGGCGAACGGGGGCGGAGCGTGAATGTGGTGATCAGCTCTATATTCTGTGGTGCTACACTCCTAGCTCTCTGATCCCTCCCCCACCCTCCCCAGGCGGCTCCATTAACATCCGAATACCTGGAGCCAGAGGGAGAATTCAGATAAGGATTTGACTGCATTTTTTTTACTGATTACCTGGAAAATCTAGTTTCCCAGTGATGGCTCGGAGACAGCAGTCCATATCAAACCACATAAAGAAGCAGACCATGACAGCTTCTCCAACCCCCCAAACAAAAGAATCAAAATCTTTCCCAAATGAAGATACAATCCTGGAATTATCAGATACAGAATATAAAAAACTAATTTACAGAATGCTTAAAGATATCACAAATGAAATTAGGATAACTGCAGAAAAAGCCAAGGAACACACTGATAAAACTGTTGAAGAACTCAAAAAGATTATTCAAGAACATAGTGGAAAAATTAATAAGTTGCAAGAATCCATAGAGAGACAGCATGTAGAAATCCAAAAGATTAACAATAAAATTACAGAATTTGACAACGCAATAGAAAGTCAGAGGAGCAGACTCGAGCAATTAGAATGCAGACTGGGACTTCTGGAGGACCAGGGAATCAACACCACCATAGCTGAAAAAAAATCAGATAAAAGAATTAAAAAAAATGAAGAAACCCTAAGAATCATGTGGGACTCTATCAAGAAGGATAACCTGCGGGTGATTGGAGTCCCAGAACAGGGAGGGGGGACAGAAAACACAGAGAAAATAGTTGAAGATTTCCTGACACAAAACTTCCCTGACATCATGAAAGACGAAAGAATATCTATCCAAGATGCTCATCGAACCCCATTTAAGATTGATCCAAAAAGAAAAACACCAAGACATATGATCATCAAACTTGCCAAAACCAAAGATAAACAGAAAATTTTAAAAGCAGCCATGGAGAAAAGAAAGGTTTCCTTCAAGGGAGAATCAATAAGAATAAGTTCAGACTACTCAGCAGAAACCATGCAGGCAAGAAGGGAATGGGACGACGTATACAGAGCACTGAAGGAGAAAAACTGCCAACCAAGGATCATATGTCCAGCAAAACTCTCTCTGAAATATGAAGGAGAAATTAAGATAATTACAGATAAACACAAGTTTAGAGAATTTGCAAAATCTAAACCAAGACTGCAAGAAATGCTAAAGGAGATTGTTTGGCCTGATGACCAATAATATCAGGTACCAGCACAATACAAGGTCACAAAACAGAACGCCCTGATATCAACGCAACTCAAATAGGGAAAGCACAAAAACAAACAAATTAAGACTAATTCTAAAAAATAAATAAATAAACAAAATAATACACATAACAGGAAATCATGGAAATCAATAGATACACGATCACAATAATCAAAAAGAGGGACTAAATATAGGAGGCATTGAACTGCCAGATGGAGAGTGATACAAGGTGATATAGAAGGATACAAGTTAGGTTTTCACTTAGAAAAATAGGGGTAAATACTAAGGTAACCACAATAAGGAATATCAATTCCATAACTCAAGAAAAAAGCCAAGAAAAACATAACGACTCAACAAACACAAAGTTAAACATTATGAAAATGAGGATCTCACAAGCTACTAAGAAAAACGTCTCAGCACAAAAAAGCATGTGGAAAAATGAAATGGCCAACAACACACATGAAAAGGCATCAAAATGACAGCACTAAAAACTTATTTATCTATAATTACGCTGAATGTAAATGGACTACATGCACCAATAAAGAGACAGAGAGTCACGGACTGGATAAAGAAACACGATCCATCTATATGCTGCCTACAAGAGACACACCTTAGACTTAGAGACACAAACAAACTAAAACTCAAAGGATGGAAAAAAATATATCAAGCAAATAATAAGCAAAAAAGAAGAGGAGTAGCAATATTAATTTCTGACAAAATAGACTTTAGACTTAAATCTGCCACAAAGGATAAAGAAGGACACTATATAATGATAAAAGGGACAATTGATCAGGAAGACATAACCATATTAAATATTTATGCACCCAATGACAGGGCTGCAAGATACATAAATCAAATTTTAACAGAATTGAAAAGTGAGATAGACACCTCCACATTTATAGTAGGAGACTTCAACACACCACTTTCGGAGAAGGACAAGACATCCAGTAAGAAGCTCAATACAGACATGGAAGACTTACTTACAACAATCAACCAACTTGACCTCATTGACTTATACAGAACTCTCCACCCAACTGCTGCAAAATATACTTTTTTTTCTAGTGCACATGGAACATTCTCTAGAATAGACCACACATTAGGTCATGGAACAAATCTTTGCAGAATCCAAAACACCGAAATATTACAAAGCATCTTCTCAGACCACAAGGCAATGAAAGTACAAATCAATAACAGAAAAACTAGGGAAAAGAAATCAAATACTTGGAAAATGAACAATACCCTCCTGAAAAAAGACTGGGTTATAGAAGACATCAAGGAGGGAATAAGGAAATTCTTAGAAAGCAACGAGAATGAAAACACTTCCTATCAAAACCTCTGGGACACAGCAAAAGCAGTGCTCAGAGGCCAATTTATATCCATAAATGCACACATACAAAAAGAAGAAAGAGCCAAAATCAGAGAACTGTCCCTACAACTTGAACAAATAGAAACTGAGCAACAAAAGAACCCATCAGGCACCAGAAGAAAACAAATAATAAAAATTAGAGCTGAACTAAATGAATTAGAGAACAGAAAAACAATTGAAAGAATTAACAAAGCCAAAAGCTGGTTCTTTGAAAAAATTAACAAAATTGATAAACCATTGGCTAGACTGACTAAAGAAAAACAGGAAAGGAAACAAATAACCCGAATAAGAAACGAGAAGGACCACATCACAGCAGAGCCAAATGAAATTAAAAGAATCATTTCAGATTACTACGTAAAATTGTACTCTAACAAATTTGAAAACCTAGAAGAAATGGATACATTCTTGGAAAAACACTACCTACCTAAACTAACACATTCAGAAGTAGAACAACTAAATAGACCCATAACAAAAAAAGAGATTGAAACGGTAATCAAAAAACTTCCAACAAAAAAAAGTCCTGGCCCAGACGGCTTCACTGCAGAGTTCTACCAAACCTTCAGAGAAGACTTAACACCATTACTATTGAAGGTATTTCAAAGCATAGAAAAAGACGGAATACTACCCAACTCATTCTATGAAGCTACCATCTCCCTGATACCAAAACCAGGTAAAGACATTACAAAAAAAGGAAATTTTAGACCTATATCCCTCATGAACATAGATGCAAAACTCCTCAACAAAATTCTAGCCAATAGAATCCAACAACACATCAAAAAAATAATTCACCCTGATCAAGTGGGATTTATACCAGGTATGCAAGGCTGGTTTAATATCAGAAAAGCCATTAATGTAATCCATCACATAAATAAAACAAAGATAAAAACCACATGATCTTATCAATAGATGCAGAAAAGGCATTTGACAAAGTTCAACACCCATTTATGATAAAAACTCTTACCAAAATACGAACTGAAGGAAAATTCCTCAACATAATAAAGGGCATCTATGCAAAGCCAACAGCCAATATCACTATAAATGGAGAGAACCTGAAAGCATTTCCCTTGAGAACGGGAACCAGACAAGGATGCCCTTTATCACCGCTCTTATTCAACATCGTACTTGAAGTCCTAGCCAGGGCAATTAGGCTAGACAAAGAAATAAAGGGTATCCAGATTGGTAAGGAGGAAGTAAAGCTATCACTATTTGCAGATGACATGATCGTATACATGGAAAACCCTAAGGAATCCTCCAGAAAACTACTGAAACTAATAGAAGAGTTTGGAAGAGTCTCAGGTTATAAAATAAACATACAAAAATCACTTGGATTCCTCTACATCAACAAAAAGAACACCGAAGAGGAAATAACCAAATCAATACCATTCACAGTAGCCCCCAAGAAGATAAAATACTTAAGAATAAATCTTACCAAGGATGTAAAAGACCTATACAAGGAAAACTATAAAACTCTGCTACAAGAAATTCAAAAGGACATACTTAAGTGGAAAAACATACCCTGCTCATGGATAGGAAGACTTAACATAGTAAAAATGTCTATTCTACCAAAAGCCATCTATACATATAACGCACTTCCAATCCAAATACCAATGTCATATTTTAAGGTGATAGAGAAACAAATCACTAATTTCATATGGAAGGGAAAGAACCCCCGGATAAGCAAAGCATTACTGAAAAAGAAGAAGAAAGTGGGAGGCCTCACTCTACCTGATTTCAGAACCTATTATACAGCTACAGTAGTCAAAACAGCCTGGTACTGGTACAACAACAGGCACATAGACCAATGGAACAGAATTGAGAACCCAGATATAAATTCATCCATGTATGAGCAGCTGATATTTGACAAAGGACCAGTGTCAGTCAATTGGGGAAATGATAGTCTTTTTAAGAAATGGTGTTGGCATAACTGGATAAAATTTGCAAAAAAATGAAACAGGACCCATACCTCACACCATGCACAAAAACTAACTCCAAGTGGATCAAAGACCTAAACATAAAGACTAAAATGATAAAGATCATGGAAGAAAAAATAGGGACAACCCTAGGAGCCCTAATACAGGGCATAAACAGAATACAAAACATTACCAAAAATGATGAAGAGAAACCAGATAACTGGGAGCTCCTAAAAATCAAACACCTATGCTCATCTAAAGACTTCACCAAAAGAGTAAAAAGACCACCTACAGACTGGGAAAGAATATTCAGCTATGACATCTCCGACCAGCGCCTGATCTCTAAAATCTACATGATTCTGTCAAAACTCAACCACAAAAAGACAAACAACCCAATCAAGAAGTGGGCAAAGGATATGAACACACATTTCACTAAAGAAGATATTCAGGCAGGCAACAGATACATGAGAAAATGCTCCCGATCATTAGCCATTAGAGAAATGCAAATTAAAACTACGATGAGATTCCATCTCACACCAACTAGACTGGCATTAATCCAAAAAACACAAAATAATAAATGTTGGAGAGGCTGCGGAGAGATTGGAACTCTCATACACTGCTGGTGGGATTGTAAAATGGTACAACCACTTTGGAAATCCATCTGGCGTTATCTTAAACAGTTAGAAATAGAACTACCATACAACCCAGAAATCCCACTCCTGGGAATATACCCTAGAGATACAAGAGCCTTCACACAAACAGATATATGCACACCCATGTTTATTGCACCTCTGTTTACAATAGCAAAAAGCTGGAAGCAACCAAGATGTCCGTCAACGAATGAATGGGTAAATAAATTGTGGTATATTCACACAATGGAATACTACGCATCGATAAAGAACAGTGACGAATCTGTGAAACATTTCATAACATGGAGGAACCTGGAAGGCATTATGCTGAGTGAAATGAGTCAGTTGCAAAAGGACAAATATTGTATAAGACCACTATTATAAGATCTTGAGAAATAGAAAAAACGGAGAAGAACACATACTTTTGTGGTTACAAAGGGGGGAGGGAGGGAGGGAGAGGGCTTTTTGTTGATCAATCTGTAGATGGGAACTGCTTTGGGTGAAGGGAAAGACAACACTCAATACAAGGAAGGTCAGCCTAATTGGACTGGACTAAAAGCAAAGAGGTTTCCGGGATAAAATGAAAGCTTCAAAGGTCAGCGGAGCAGGGGCTGGGGTCTGGGGAACTTGGTTTGAGGGGACTTCTAAGTCAATTGGCAAAATAATTCTATTATGAAAACATTCTGCATCCCACTTTGAATTGTGGCGCCTGGGGTCCTAAATGCCAACAAGCGGCCATCTAAGATACATCAATTGGTCTCAACCCACCTGGAGCAAAGGCAAAGGAAGAACACCAAGGTCACACGACAACTAAGAACCCAAGAGACAGAAAGGGCCACATGAACCAGAGACCTACATTATCCTGAGACCAGAAGAACTAGTTGGTGCCTGGCCACAATCGATATCTGCCCTGTCAGGGAGCACAACAGACAACTCCTGAGGGAGCAGGAGACCAATGGGATACAGACCCCAAATCCTCATGAAAAGACCATACCTAATTTTATGACTGCGACTAGAGGAATCCCAGAGACAATGCTCCCCAGAACTTCTGATGGCACAGGACAGGAACCATCCCCGAAGACAAATCATCAGGCATGAAAAGGACTGGTCAGTGAGGGGGAGAGAGATGCTGATGAAGAGCGAGCTAATTAAATCAGGTGGACACTGGAGAGTGTGTTGGCAACTCTTGACTGGAGGGGGGATGGGAAGATAGAGAGAGGGGGAAGATGGCAAAATTGGCACGAAACGAGAGACTGAAAGGGCTGACTCAATAGGGGGAGAGCAACTGGGAGAAGGGAGTAAGATTTATGTAAATCTACATGTGACAGACTGATTGGAATGGTAAATGTTCACTTGAAGCTTAACAAAAATTAATTAAAAAAAGAAAACATTCTGCGTCCAGCTTTGGTGAGTTGCGTCTGGGGTCTTAAACATTAGCAAGCAGCCATCTAAGATGCATCAATTGGTCTCAACCCACCTGGAGCACAGGAGAATGAAGAACACCAAAGACACAATGTAATCATGAGCCCAAAAGACAGAAAGGGCCACATAATCAGAGACCACACCAGTCTGAGACCAGAAGAACTAGATGGTGCCTGGCCACAACCGATGACTGCCCTGACAGGGAACATAACAGAGAACCCCTGAGGGAGCAGGAGAGCAGTGGGATGCAGACCTTAAATTCTCGTAAAAAGACCAGACTGAAGGTCTGACTGAGACTAGATGGACTCCAGAGGTCATGGTCCCCAGACCTTCTGTTAGCCCAAGACTGAAGCCATTCCCAAAGCCAACTCTTTAGACAGGGATTGGACTGGACTATAAGATAGAAAATGATACGGTTGAGGAGTGAGCTTCTTGGCTCAAATAGACACATGAGACTATGCGGGGAGCTCCTGTCTGGAGGGGAGATGAAAAGGCAGAGGGGGACAGGAGCCGGCTGAATGGACACGGGGAATACAGGGTGGAGAGGAGGAGTGTGCTGTCTCATTAGAGGAAGAGCAACTAGGAGTACATAGGAAGGTGTATATAAATTTTTGTATGAGAGGCTGACTTGATTTGTAAACTTTCACTTAAAGCACAATAAAGAAAAAAAGAAAGACCAGATTTGTTGTCCTGACAGAGACTGGAGAAACCTTGAGAGTATGGCCCCCGGACACCCTTTCATCTCAGTAATGGAGTCACTTCTGAGGTTCACCCTTCAGCCAAAGATTGGACAGGCCCATAAAACGAAACAAGATTAAAGGGGCACACCAGCCCATGGTCAAGGACTAGAAGGCAGGAGGGGACAGGAAAGCTGGTAATAGGGAACCCAAGGTTGAGAAGGAAGAGTGTTGACATGTCATGGAGTTGTTAACCAATGTCTTAAAACAATAATGCATACGAACTGTTTAACGAGAAACTAGTTTGTTCTGTAAACCTTCATCTAAAGTACATTAAAAAAAAACCTAAGAAACAGTGACATACGTCTCTTAAAGTATATGTATATGTGTGTGTATGTGTGTGTATATATATATATATAAGCATTTAGAATAGCATCTAGCATATAACAAGGTGTCAGGAATGACTCCTATGCTCCTATGGTGGACACTGTTGGTTGCCTGCTTTCTCCTTCCTAACAGCTCCCAGCCTGTTTCAGGCAGCCTTGTTTCAGGCAGTTGGTGTTTCTCAGGGAACACTGCCCACTCTCAGCTCTGGAGAGGACTGATTGATCCAATGGCCCACTTTTTGAAAAGGGTTAAGAAAAGTGAAAAGTCTCATAGGTGAACTCTCTACTCTCAGTGAAAAACTGTTTGGTCTTATATATGTTGGGGGAGCATGGGGGAAAAGGACCCATAAATAGCATGAAAAACACACATGATTTCATCAGGCTCTGAACATGTGGGGTACCTACGAGGTGATCAGACAAATAGGAACAGGAAGTAACCTCAGTGCAAAGGTTCTCAACTGTGGGCAGAATAAACTTCTTTCTTGCCCTCATTCTGCTACACAGAACAAAGATGGTGCCCTCTCATTTCTTGTGTTTAGAGCCAAGGGATTATATTTTTTTTCTTTTCAGGTTTATATTCCCAAAGATTGATTTTTTCCTTAATCCAGCCCTTGAGATTCATGCCAGGGAAGTGAAATTCTGATCATATCAAATTTTATGACATAAACAGAGTTGCTAGCGGAGCAAGCTTTCTTACAGGCAGTACAGCACAGTAGTTAAAAGTGTGGACTGCCTGGGTTCAAATCCCAGCTCGTCCACTTAAAGCTTTGTGACCTTGGGCAAGTTACTTCTCTGTGCCTCAGTCTCCCCATCTCTAAAATTGAGATAATAGTAGTAGCTCCCTTGTAGGAATATTATGAGGATTATCTTAATATATGTATGGCACCTGCAGCAATACCTGCAACACAAGTGTTAGTTACTATTATCGCTGTCACCAAGAAGCCATGCATCGGCTCCTCAGCCCCAGCTGGGTCTGAGACGCACAAGTCCAGAAATGGTGCTGCTGGCAGTGGTCAAGCCCAGGAATACCTCTCCACCATTAATATAAAAGTCCCAAAGGGAGATGACTATTTTCTCAAATTCCAGTTTTCTCCTTGACTCCAAGGCTGACTGGGAGATTTTTGTTTTCTCACCTCCACATTGTGTAAGCTCTGCAGCTAAGTACCCTGTGCTTTCTACAGTGTAGAGAAGGGAATACGTACTAAAAGCTAGCAGAGAAAGGAAAACAAACCACCTAAAAATAACCCAAACCACCCAAGGCTGCCACCCTGTGGCTTTTCAGAGAGTTATTTTCCACCGCTTAGCACTACCAAAGTGTCTTCTTGTTCCCAGTCATGCTCACACTCTGCAGACCAGAAACTGTGACAGGTGGCCAGGGTACCTCCATTGATACAGAGTATGCACGACACTTTAGAGCTGGAAAGAACCGTGACATAATCTAGCTAAGTGCCTTCATTTAAAGTTGAGGAGAAATGTGGCCCAAGACATGAGGGGCTTGTCTGAAGCCAGAACCAGAATTAGGCTATGGACCTCTTGAATCCTGTTCCAACATCCTCTTTACCATAAGGTGCTGGAGCTCACTAGCACAGCTGTAGAACTCAAATACCGTTAAAAAATCAAACTCAGGTCAGTGTCCATGAATGACAGGTAGACCCATTTTGCCCCTATATTCTGACACAGCTGCAAAACCACAGGTGGAGAATGTCCATGAGACTGCAACAGGTGAGGGTTATGCAGGAAATGTCACCTTTTCGTGCACTCATAGAAAAAGAGGCACAGCATACAGTTTCATACCAACATAAAATTATTAACTTCCTCTTTCTATTTCTGGCTGATAAGCTTGGGCATTTTTAAGACCTAAAGTTTCATTTCAAAGGAATATGAAATACTAGACATTGTCAATGGCTAGCTCTATTGTCTCTCCTACATCTTTAAGGCTTTTTTAAATTTATGCCCTAATATCACTATTCTAGCAAGTTCTGGGAATTTCTAATTCTTTTTTTTTTTTTTTGTACCAACAAAAATTTTAATGACATTTTTTTTTCTCCTGGAAAAGTTAATACTCTGAACTTTATACTTTTTTTTTTTAATCTCCAAAACAAAAGCTGTAAAAACCTTCCACAAAATAAGCTGTAGCATACCCTGCTTGGGCATATTGAAGATTTCCAAGAACAGTAGCAACTACCATATTTAGACACAAAGCTGGCCTTGGCTTCAAACCAACCTTATATTAAGCCATGACAACATGGGTGTTGTGCCTCCACCAATGATCCAGACCGTGAAGAAGACGATGAGCAGGGTGGTCGTGAACATCATCTGGCGAGCGTAGGAGGCTGTATCTCGGATGGCTAAGGTAAATGCCATGGCTCCCCTGAGGCCTGCAGAGACCAAGAGGAAGATGTCCTGGTTATACGGATAAATGGCAATGTCTTCTCAAAATCCACTGCTGCCACTCAGGGCTGATAAACTGGATCCATTTATGCTTAAGGAGCCAAGTCATTTACTCAGAAAGAAGAGCCTTAAAGGAGTATGATTTTCTCATGTTTGGAGCTTCTTTTTGCAAAATTCCCAAAAGCAATGAGAAAAACACTGCACTACTTTGCATGGTACATTTTAGAATAGTGCTCTTTTTATTACTTAAATAATTCTCCTGTTAGAACTATAAAGTAAAAAGAAATATAAACAGAAAAATAACATAAATTCTCTAACTCTGTGATCCAAACACTACCCAAGCACTTACAAAGTCATTATAAACTTGAGAAAGAGGCTAAGTATGAATATGCCAGATGCAAACACACCACAAACCACAAAAGAGTTCAGCATTTCCTTAGCAAAGGAAGAAGCCAAGCAGAAAAGTTACAATACAGGTAGCCCCCGGGGTTACGAACGTCCAACTTACGTACAACTCATAGTTACAAACAAACCCCCATGAAGCCTATCATACTAAAAATTCGAGGTACATACAATGGTTCATAATAATAAATGGACACTACTTTGTGACATGCGTCAAAACATTATTATTATTACTGTATTATGTTAAAGATGTGTTACTGTATCTGGGTGTGTTTCTTTAATGCTTTTTATGCATAGAAAGGTACACTATATACTAAGACAAACATTTGACTAACAGATGTTAAATCCGAGCTGTTCATAACCGTTCCGACTTACATACAAATTTGACTTAAAGACAGACTTAGGAAAGGAACTCATTCATAATCCAGAGACTGCCTGTATAACATGATCTACATCAGGGACAGCAAATTTTTCTGTAAAGGGTCACATATGAAACATTTTAGGCTTTGTAGGCCAAGAGGCAAAACTAAGGACATTATGTAGGTATTTACATAAAAGAGAGGAAACAAAGTTTCACAAAATTTTATTGACAAAAATCAAGACTATAATAATTGAACACAATTTTTTTTAATACAGGTCTACTAACAAAAAGTACAGAATTCATTTTGGGGGGTAATTTGCTTAATTGGGTTTAAAAGTTAGTGTTGCCAGTCATCAAATAGATGAAGCATTGGTAGTTCAAGGGTAGAATTTTCAGTTTCCATGTGGGAGACCTGGATTGGATTCCCAGCCAATGCACCTCATGTGCAGTCACCACCCCACCCACCTGTTAGTGGAGGCTTGCATGCTGCTATGATGCTGAACAGGTTTCAGCAGAGCTTCCAGACTAGGATGCACTACATCCAAAAATCAGTCCATGAAAACCCTATGGAGCACAACGGTCTGATCTGTAGCCAACCATGGGGATGGTGCAGGACTGGTTACTGTTTCATTCCGTTGTGCATGGAGTCACCATGAGTCAGGGGTCAACTTGATGGCAGCTAATAACAACAACAACAATCATCAAAATGATTGTAAATGTTCATCTGTAGAAGCCATTCTTAATTTGTGGGCCATATAAAAACAGGCAGCAGCCGGATTTGGTTCAGGGGTGTAGTTTGTTGACCCCTGAGCAATATTAACAGGTTTTAAGATAAGCACCAACATTTTCATGTTTTAGAGTTTATCTTTCTAATGTCCTTTTTACTTCCTCATGCCATGTTCATAATTTGCTTTCTGGTAAAAACTGAATCCACAGTCGTTCGTACATATCTAGTAAAAAATTTTATTCACCGTGAGCAAGATTCCATATATTATATGAGAGAATGAGAAATTATACCTACTATATCTCTCTGTACACTTATATCCCAATAATTGCACAATTTCATTTATTGAGTACTTCACAGTGATTCACCAAAGAACAGTGACTCAATAAGAGTTACACAAAAAACAGAGCAAAGTAAATGTTTTCTATTAATCTGTCCTAGCGAAATATTTATACACATATAGGTCATCCTACAGCCAGCTATGACATAGATCAATTTAAGCCTTCAAAGGGATATTGTCTCAAAGAAGAAAACTTGGCAGTCAGAAGGAGACAACAGAAGATGTATTTTTCTTTATTTTATTAAGCAAACATTGTAAGCAATATGACAGTGAAATCTGAGGTATTTCATAGCCCTGAAGAATGAGCTCCTTTCGATAGCAATATTTTCTCCAGCAAACTGAAAAGCAGAACTTTAAAACAATTTTTGAGGTTTTTTTTTGTGTGTGTGTGCTTTAGATGAAGGTTTACAGAGCAAATTAGTTTCTCATTAAACAGTTAATACACAAATTGTTTTGTGACATTGGTTGCCAACCCACAACATGTCAATGCGCTCCGCTTCTTGACCTTGGGTTCCCCATTACCAGCTTTCCTGTCCACTCCTGCCTTCTCATCTTTGCACCTGGACTGGTGTACCCATTCAGTCTCTCTCTCTCTCCTTTTTTTTTTTTTTTATGGCCCTGTCTAATCTTTGGCTAAAGAGTGAACCTCAGGAGCAACTTCAGTGCTGAGTTAAAAGGGTGCTCGAGGGCTGTACTCTTGGGGTTTCTCCAGTCTCTGTCAGACCAGTAAGTCTGGCTTTTTTGTGTGTGTGTGAGTTAGAATTTTGTGATACATTTTTCTCCAGCTCTGTCCTGAACCCTCTAATTTGATCTCTGTCAGTGAAGTCAGTGGTGGTAGCTGGGCACCATCTAGCTGTACTGGACTCGGTCTGGTGAAGGATGTGGTAGTTGTGGTCCATTAGTCCTTTGGACTAATCTTTCCTTTGTGTCTTTGATTTTCTTCATTCTCCCTTACTCCAGATGGGGTGAGACCAGTGGAGTATCTTAGGTGGCCGCTCATAAGCTTTTAAGACCCCATATGCTACTCACCAAAGTAGGATGCAGAATATTTTCTTTATAAACTATGTTATGCCAATTGAGCTAGATGTCCCCCGAGACCATGGTCCCCAGCCCTCAGCCCAGTAATTCTGTCCCTCAGGCAGTTTGGATGTGTCTATGAAGCTTCCATGGCCTTGCCTTGGTCAAGCTGTGCTGGCTTCCCCAGTATTGTGTACTGTCTTACCCTTCACCAAAGTTACCACTTATCTATTGTCTAGTGCTTTTCCCACCCTACCCTTCCCCTCCCTCATAACCATCAAAGATTGTTTCTTTTTGTGTAAAACTTTTTCATGAGTTTTTATAATAGTGGTCTCAATAGTGTTTGTCCTTTTGTGATTCACTTATTTCACTCAGCATAATGCCCTCCAGATTCATCCATGTTGTGAGATGTTTCACAGATTCATCATTGTTCTTTATCATTGTGTAGTATTCCATTGCATGTATATACCATAGGTTGTTTATCCATTCATCTGTTAATGGGCGTTTAGGTTGTTTTCATCTTTTTGCTAATGTGAATAATGCTGCAATGAACATGGGTGTGCATGTCTATTCCTGTGATGACTCTTATTTTTCTAGGATATATTCCTAGGGGTGGGATTGTTGGATCATATGGTATTTCTATTTCTAGCTTTTTAAGGAAGCGCCATATCCTTTTCCAAATGGTTGTACCATTTTGCATTCCCATCAGCAGTGCATAAGAGTTCCAATCTCCCCACAGCCTCTCCAACATTTGTTTCTGTTTTTTTGATTCATGCCAGTAATGTTGGGGTGAGATGGTATCTCATTGTGGTTTTGATTTGCATTTCTCTTTTTTAATGGCTAGTGGTCCCAAGCATTTCCTCATGTGCCTGTTAGCCCCCTGAATGTCTTCTTTGGTGAAGTGTCTGTTCATATCCTTTGCCCATTTTTTAATTGTATTATTTGTCTTTTAGTTGTAGACGTGTTGGATTTTCCTGTAGATTTTAGAGATTAGACCTTTGTCGGATTTGTCTTAACCAAAAAAATTTTTCCCACTCCATAGGTTCTCTTTTTACTCCTTTGGTGAAGTCTTTTGATGAGCATGAGTGTTTAATTTTTAGAAGATCCCAGTTATCTAGCTCATCTTCTGGTGTTTGTGTATTGTTAGTTATGGTTTGTATCCTGTTTATGCCGTGTATTAGGGCTTCTAGCATTGACCCTTTTTTTTCTTCTACGATCTTCATAGTTTTTGGTTTTATTTTTAGGTCTTTGATCCATTTTGAATTTGTTGTTGTGTATGGTGTGAGGTACCAGTCCTGTTTCATCTTTTTTGCAGGCGGACATACAGTTTTTCCAGCACCATTTGTTAAAAAGACTGTCATGGGAATAAAACAGAGAATACCTAATGGAACAGAACAGTGGGATGCAGATCTCAAATTCTCGTAAAAAGACCAGACTTAATGGTCTGACTAAGACTAGAGGGACTCCGGAGGTCGCAGTCCCCAGACCCTCTGTTAGCCCAAGGCTGGGACCATTCCCAATGCCAACTCTTCAGACAGGGATTGGACTGGACTATAAGACAGAAAATGATACTGGTGAGGAGTGAGCTTCTTGGCTCAAGTAGACACATGAGACTATGTGGGCAGGTCCTGTCTGGAGGCAAGACGAGAAGGCAGAGGGGGACAGGAGTTGGCTGACAGGGAATACAGGGTGGAGAGGAATGTGCTGTCTCATCAGGGGGAGAGCAGCTAGGAGTACATAGCAAGGTGTGTGTAAATTTTTGTATGAGAGACTGACTTGATTTGTAAACTTTCACTTAAGCACAATAAATAAATAAATAAAAAGACTCATCTCCCCATTTGATGGACTTTGGGCCTTTGTCGAAAATCAGGTGACCGTAGGTGGAAGGATTTATATCTAGGCTCTCAATTCTGTTCCATTGGTCAATGCGTGTGTCACTGTACCAGTACCAGGCTGTTTTGACTACCATAGCTATATAGTAGGTTCTGAGGTCAGGTGGTGTGAATCCTCCTACTTCATTCTTCTTCTTCAATAGTTGCTTTACTTATCCAGGGCCTTCCCTTTCCATATAAAGTCAATGATTAGTTTTTTCCATCTCTTTAAAGAATGCTGTTGGTATCTGGATCGGGATTGCATTGTATTTGTAGATTGCTTTGGGTAGAACTGACATTTTCAGAATGTTGAGTTTACCTATCCATGAGCATGGTATGTTTTTCCATTTACGTCGGTCTCTTTTAGTTTCTTGCAGTAGTGTTTTGTAGTTTTCTTTATATAGGTCTTTTACATCCCTGGTTAGATATATTCCTAAGTATTTTATTTTTTTAGGGTCCATTATAAATGGTATTGTTTTCCTGATTTCCTTTTCTTAGTTCTCTTTATTGGTGTATAGGAATCCAATTGGTTTTTGTACATTTATCTTGTAACCTGCTACTCTGTTGAATCTTTCTATTAGTTCCAGTAGTTTTCTTGTGGAGTCTTTTGGGTTTTCTAAGTATAGTATCATATCATCCACAAATAGGGACAGTTTTACTTCTTCCTTACCAATTTGGATGCCTTTTATTTCTTTTTCTTGATTTATTGCTCTAGCTAGGAATTCCAGCACAATGTTAAATAGGAGTGGTGATAAAGGGTATCCTTGTCTTCTTCCTGATCTCAAGGGGAATGTTTTCAGCCTCTCTCCATTAAGAATGATGTTGGCTGTTGGTTTTGTATAAAAACCAAAAAGCACCAGAATTCTTCTGTTGCTTGCCTTCGTTTTCCTTGATCTCTTTCCTAATCTCTTGGAGAGCCCTAAATATTAGTCTTTTGAATTTCATATCAGGTAATTCCACTGCTTTTTCTTCTACCAGAATGTCATCTGATGATTTATTTTGGTTGCTTATTGGAGCCATCTCATCCTGTTCTTTTAAATGTTCTGATATTGTCTACTGTCTCCGAGACACCAAAACAAAAACCAAACCCGTTGCCATTGAGTCAATTCTGACTCATAGCAACCCTATAGGACAGAGTAGAACTGCCCTGTATGGTTTCCAAGGAGCGTCTGGTGGATTTGAACTGCTGGCCTTTTGGTTAGCAGCCATAGCTCTTAACTACTACGCCACCAGGGTTTCCTGGTTTTGTATAGACCCCCTTTATTATGTTGAGGAATTTCCCACCTATATCTATTTTATTGAAAGTTTTTATCAGGAATGGGTATTGGACTTTGTCAAATGCCTTTTCTGCATCAATTAAGATGATCACGTAATATTTTTATTTAGGGGGTGGATTATGTGGATTGATTTTCTAATGTTGAACTATCCTTGCAAAAAAAAAAAAAAACCCAGTGCCGTCGAGTCGATTCCAACTCATAGCAACCCTATATAGGACAGAGTAGGACTGCCCCCTAGAGTTTCCAAGGAGTGCCTGGAGGATTTGAACTGCCAACCCTTGGGTTAGCAGCTGTAGCACTTAACCACTACGCCACCAGGCATACCTGGTATGAATCCCTCTTGGCCATGGTGTATTATTATTTTTTCATATGATGCTGAATTCTATTGGCTAGAATTTTGTCAAGAATTTTTACATCTATATTCACGACAGATATTAGGTCTGTAATTTCCTTTTTTTGTGTTGTCTTTGCCTGGTTTTGGTATCAGGGTTATGCTGGCTTCATAGAATGAATTCCGAAGTATTCCTTCCTTTTCTATGTTCTGAAATAGTTTGAGTAGTACTGGTGTAGGCTCTTCTCTGTGTTTGGTAGAATTCTCCAGTGAAGGCATCTGGGCCGGGGCTTTTTTTTTTTTGTTGGGAGTTTTTTTTTTTTCTTTAAACCTTTTCAATCTCTTCTCTTGTTATGGGTCTGTTCAGATTTTCGAGTTCAGTTTGTGTCAGTTTTGGTAGGTAGTGTGTTTCTATAAATTTGTCCATTTCCTCTAGGTTTTCAAATTTGTTGGAGTATAGTTTTTTATAATGCTCTGTTATGATTCTTTTTATTTCAACTAGGTCTGCTGTAATGTCCCCAATTTCATTTCTTATTTGGGTTATTTGCATCCTCTCCTGTTTTTCTTTTGTCAGTTTGGCCAATGGTTTGTTAATTTTGTTGATCCTTTCAAGAACCAACTTTTGGCTTTATTGATTCTTTCTATTGTTTTTCTATTCTCTATTTCATTTATTTCTGTTCTAATCTTTATTATTTCCTTTCTTCTGGTGGCTGTGGGCTTCTTTTGCTGTTTTCTTTTGATTTGTTCTAGTTGTGTAGCTAATGTTTTGATTCTGTCCCTTTCTCCTTTTCTGATGTGTTCATCTACTGCTATAAATTGACCTCTGAACATTGCCTTTCCTGTGTCCTAAAGGTTTTGGTATGATGTGTTTTCATTCTCATTTGATTCCAGGAATTTTTTGATTCCATCTTTGATTTCTTCTATTACCTAGTAGTTTTTAAGCAGGGTGTTACCCAGTTTTCCTGTACTTGATTTTTTTTTCCCCTTGGCCTTCCTGTTCTTAATTTCTACTATTATGGCGTTATGATCAGAGAAGATACTTTGTATTATCTCAATGTTTTGGATTTTGTTGAGGGTTGGTTCGTGGCCTAAGATGTGGTCTATTCTGGAGAACGTTCCATGTGCATTGGAAAAGATCATGTACTTTGCTGCTGTTGAGTGAAGTGTTCTGTATATGTCTATGAGGTCAAGCTGGTTGAGTATGGCCTTTAGATTTTCTATATCTTTGTTGATTTTCTTTCTAGATGTTCTGTTCTTTACCAAGAGTGTGTGTTTAAGTCTCCTACTATTATTGTGGAACTGTCAATTTCTCTTTTCAGTGCTGTTAGAGTTTGTTTTATGTATTTTGGAGCCCTATCATTGGGTGTGTGGATATTTATTATGCTTATGTCTTCCAAAAAAAAATTTTTTTTCTTCATGGTGGATTGTCCCTTTAATAATTATATAATGTCCTTCTTTGTCTTTTATGGCAGATTTTGTTTTAAAGTCTATTTTACCTGAGATTAGTATTGTCACTCCTGCTCTTTTCTGGTTGTTGTTTGCTTGATATATTTTTTCTATCTTTTGATTTTTAGTATATTTATGTCTTTGTTTCTAAGGTGTGTCTCTTGTAGACAGCATATTGATGGGTTCTTTTTTTATATCCATTCTGTCACTCTCTATGTGTACATTTAAGCCATTTACATTTGTGTAATTATTGATAGGTGTGTTTATTGCTGTCATTTTGTAGTGCTTTTTTTTTGTGGTACTGTTTCTTTGTTCCTCTTACTCTCCTGTGCTGAACTCCTTTTGCTTGTGGATTTTTTTTTTCATTTCTTTTGTTTTTGTAGATTTTGTGTTTACTGAGACTTTATGTTTTTCTTCTTCATTTTTCTTTCGATGAATAGGTTTGTTGACTTTCTTTGTGGTTACCTTGAAATTTACCCCATCTTCCTAAGTCTGAACCAGTCTTTTATTACTTGATATCGCCTTGACCTTCTCTCCATTTGAAAGTTCTATACCAACACCATTTATTCCTTTTATTGTTCTGAAGTTGTTGTCATTTAGAGATTGATCTCTCTGCTTCCCTGTTGTAAATCTTTTAGTTTTGTTTTATCCTTGAAAGTTCAAGACTTAGGTTGGTATCTGGTTGATGTAGTCTTACATCCTAGATTCAGGGTGTTATTTGATATTGTTGGTTCTCTAACCAAAGGACTCCCTTTAATAATTCTTATTAAGTTTGGTTTGGTTTTTACATACTTCCTTAATTTCTGTTTATCTTGAAATGACCTAAATTCACCATCATATTTGAGTGAGCATTTTGCAGGATATATTATTCTTGGTTGGCAATTTTTTTCTTTCAAGGTTTTAGGTATGTCATCTCATATCTTATCTGCATGGTTTCTGCAGAGTAATCAGAGCTTAGTCTTATTGTTTCCCCTCTGTATGTGACTTTTCATTTTTCTCGAGCTGCTCTCAGGATTCTTTCTTTATCTTTGGCTTTAGAGAGTGTGATTATGATATGCCTTGGTGATTTTCTTTTGGGGTCTATTCTATATGGGGTTCAATGAACTTCTTAGATGGTGAGCTTTTCATCTTTCGTGATATTAGGGAAGTTTTCTGTAAGCAAATCTTCAATGATGCTCTCTGTGTTTTTTGTTTTCTCCCCATTCTGGAACTCCAATCACATGCAAAATTTTTGCTTTTGATTGTATTCCACATCATTTTCAGGGTTTCTTCATTTTCTTCATTCTTTTCTCTGATTTTTCTCAAAGTGGTATCCAATGATTTGTCTTCAATTTTGTGAATCCTGTCTTCTATTACTTCAAATTTGCTCCTAAAACCTTCTATGACAATGTCTATTTCTGAAATCTTGTTTATCTCTTTGATTTCTAATTGCTGTTTCTGTATGATTTCTAGTTGTTTTAGTTTGACATTTCGTTCCTGTATCATTTTCCTGAATTCTTCCATTGCTTTCTCTCTCTTTTCCAGGATTCTTCTGTATTTTCCATGATTTTGTCTACTTTTTTCCTCACTTTTGTCTGCATTTTCCTTCATCTGTTGGATAACCCTGAATACTAGAGTTTCAAATTCCCTATCAGGTAGTTCTAGTGCCTTTTCTTCTACCAGAAGGTTATCTGGTGTTTTATTTTGGACGCTTTCTGGAGCCATCTTGTCCTGTTTTTTTTTTTTTTTTTATGTTTTGATATTTGTGAGCTGTCTTCAGGACATTCAGGACTTATTTTCTTAATTTATTGACCATAGATTTTTTGTTTTGTCCTGCTTTTTTGTTTTATTTGGTTATTTCTGGGCAGGCGTGCGGGGCAGTCTTTGTTACTTGCTCATCTCTGGGCACAATACTTCTCACCAAGTCCAGGTGGAAAGGGTCGGTTGCTCAGCTATGGTACAGCACAGCAGGTCCATAAGGGGTGTAGGGGCAGGGATGGGTAGTTTGCAGCACAAACTGGGGCTGACGGGGTGGTATTGGGGGTCAGTGTAGGGCAGGTTCCAGAGGACTGCATCAGTGCACAATGCAGATAGGCAGGAGGGAAAGGGTAGCAAGTACTGTGCAGAGCTAAGTGGGTGGTGAAAGAAAAAAAAACAATGGAAAAAAATTTTTTTAAGTAAATAAAATGTCAGCACGGTAGTATTCCAGGAGTGGGTGTGGAGCCGACCCTGTGAGGCCTTGTCTCGGTGGCTCTCTAGCTGAGTAGTGTGGTTCGGTCTGTCTAGAAGGGTGTGGGCAGTACACAAGGCTATGTGGGCAGGAGAAAGGAAAGGAAAGAGGGGCAAGACAGAGAAGAAACCAAACAACCAACAAACAAATTAAAAATAATAAAAACAACAACAAAAATATATGGGGGGAGCCAGCTGTTGGGGGCAAGGGGAGTTGGGGTAGTGGAGAACTGATGTCTCTCTCGCCAGGTGGCACAGCATGGCCTGTCAGGAAGGGGCAGAGGCAGTGCAAGGCCGAGGTGGGAGGGAAAAAGAAAAGGGAGAAGCAGAAAGATAAAGAAAAATAAAAAATATGGCACTGAGGAAGGCAGCCTTTGGGGGCAACACAGGCCCAGGGAGGCTATATGCCAGAAGCTCTCTAGCCGAGAGGTACAGCACAGCCCTTCATGAAGGGGGTGGTGGTGCACAGGGCTAGGTGGGTGGGAGAAAGGAAAGGAAGGAAGGGAAAGAAAGAGAAGAAACAACAAAAAGAAAAAAAACAAGCAGAAAATAAATAAAATGGCGCTTAGGGAGCTGTTCTGTGATGGCGGTGCAGACCTGGGATGGCCATGTGCGGTGATTCCATAGCTAAGTGGTACAGCATGGCCCCTTGAGAATGGGCGGGGCTGATGCACAGGGCTGGATGGGTGAGAGAAAGGAAGCAAAGGAAAGAGAAAAGAAACAGTGAGAGAGAGAGGGAAGAAAAAGAAGACAAAGCAAACAAACCAAAAAATCACAGCCCATTAAGAAGGGGAGGGGATGACACAGGGGAGGGGGCTAGGTGGACAAGAGAAAGGAAAAGAAGGAAGGGAAAGATAGAGAAGCAACAAAAAAGCCAAAAAAAAATACCAAAAAACAAACACACAAACAAAAAAAAATGGTGCTGAAGGGGCCAGCTGGTGGGGGCTGGGTGGACCCTGGTGGCAGTGAGCTGTTTTCTCTGGCTGAGTGTCTGTGACCTGTTGAAAAGCAGCAGAGGCCGTGTAGAGGGAAAAAGGGTGGGGGATGGGAAAATGTGTATCCCTGGTTACCGGGTGCTCTGTCGCCTATTGGGAGCTCCATGAAGTTGCATTCCTGTACTCCCTGTCCATGGTCTTTGGTGGATGAGGTCCAAGATGGCGAATCCAGGTGGCAGTGACCTGGTATCTCTCTGACGGAGCAACTGTGGCCCATTGGGAAGTGGCAGAGGACTCGTACAAGAAAAAAGGGTAGGGGGTGGGAAAGCATGTATCCCTGGTTACCAGGTACTCTGTCTCTTGTTGGGAGCTCTGGTAAACTACCTTCCCGTACTCCCTGTCTCCATTCCTTGGTGGCTGTAGTCCAAGATGGCAAATCCATGCTGTGTTAGCTTGTAGGGGACCTCCACTCCATAGCTCTCCTCATTATCTGTTCTCTGTCAGTTTCTTATTCTATTCGGTGCTTGATCGAGTTCTTTATTCCTCCATTTGGTGCTTAGGGTTCCAGGACTGATGTTTGTATCTGTTTTACTTAGTTTTTTGGGTCTTTGCTGCAGAGGCACGGCATACTGCTCCTATCTATAGAGTCATGTTGGCTCCACCTCCCTAAAATAATTTTTATTGGCTCTATCTCTAAACAGCACTGTGTACTCCTCAATCTTTTAGTACAGAAGAGCATGAATATATTTTAAGTTTATCTACAATTTATCTTTCTCTTTTCTACTGGCATTTTCCTAATAGAAAAGTAGGATCTTGTCATAAGCCTGTTTCCCAACTGCTCTTGAATAAAGCCCAAACTCTTTGGCACAGCACTGAAGCATTTCCATGATCTAGATTTTAGAGCAGGGTTCTCAAAGTGTAGTCTTCAGACCAGCAGCATCAGCTGAGAACTTGTTACAAATACAGATTCTCAGGCCCCACTACAGACCTACTACATTATACACTCTGGGGGTGAGGCCCAGCCATCTATGCTTTAACAAGCCCTCTTGGTGATTCTAATGCAACCTAAAGGTTGAAAATCACTAGTTTAGACACACTTTTCTTCCCCATCCTCCCCCTCTTTGTTCATCATTCCCTGTGTCTTACATTTAAACCAGGCTGCTAATCTCCCTTAAAAGGCCACACATGGCAATGCTTCTCTTCCTTTTCAACTGCTGCCTCCTGAAATTCATGTCTTTCAAGACCAGTTTGAAGGCTGTCTCCTTTGTGAAGATGGTCCTGAACCCTCCTCTTCCTGTCCACATTTATTTCCTGCCTCGTTTGTGCAATTCACCTTCCTCTCTTGGGAGAAAGACGGCTTTATGTAAACCTGTCTCCCCCCAGTGGACTGTGAGTTACTTGAGGGAGCTTTGAATCCTCCACAACCTAGCACTGTGGCTTATAAAAAGAAGATGCTCAAGAAATGTTTGTCAGAGTGAAAGGAAATAATTAGAAAAGCTGGCAATTAGGGCAGGTTTCTATTTACAGTCAGATGCAAGCTAGTACTAGACAAAGCAACTGCTTTACTGAGAAATACCCGTTGGCATGATTTCAGTAGGACTCCATACAGGTGGCTGCCACTCCCTCTGCCCTCTTGTTCAGCCCCTTATTTCCTCCCACACACATGACAGAGGCACCTTTATGGGTCAGAGTAGCCTTTGGGCCCCAACATCTTTTCCCTCTGTTCTGTCTCTAACTTGGGTCTTATCTATACAAAGTCTGATGCTCACCACCCTCAGTGCAACATCTACTCATGCCAGTTGCTCTCTCCTTTCTTTACTTCCACCTACTTCTTTATTGCCCTTTGCCCCCTCAGTGGCTTCTCCACATCTCTGAGTTTTACGGTGAAAAGGGTGGCATCTGGGAGATGGTGCAAATCAACAGTAAATCAAGCAGAGCTATAACAGCTGTTATCTTCAGGCTTTGGGTCCATCTTGCTGATGTGAATGTATTTTATTTCTTTTGCTCTATAGAAAGTTAGTGGTAGGAGGGACCTCAACTATTAGTCTAATTTCATTATTTTACAAGTGAGGATACTGCATCCAGGAGGTACTGAGTTACTTGATCCATGCTCTTTCTCATTAAAGAGCTATTTTCCTTCTAATTTTAGGTCTGGAGCCCTTATGGAAACTTAAGGGTTATGGACATCTATTAGAAAACAGACCAGCACTTTAAATACTTTATATCTTCAGGTCCCTTGGGCGGTAGAGATGAAATGAAGATGCAAGTATGTTAGGGGAAAATGCTCAGATGTGGTGATATATGTTTTGCAAAATGAATACTCAGTTGTACATCTGTGTACTCAGCACTGCAAGGGATACAAAAGAGCCAGAAACTTTAATTTTTTTTATGAGCCTTATTCGTAATATTTTAATCATATTATCATTGCCCACTGTATAAAACTCATTTTCTTTACATTCATACTTTCATTTTTACCTGAAAACATCATCATGTGTTGAAAATTCCAGCCAATCTTATGCCTTCTGCCCAAGTTGAGGAAGAAGGAAAGTGGGTAGATATGTGCAGCTCTGCCCAGGAAGATGGCAACCTGACCACCAGGTAGAAGTTAAGGACCCAACAGTTCCAGAATGGCTCTTTCACACAGCCTCTGACTGAGCAGAGAATTTTAGGGTTGCTGTGGCACCTTGTTATAATCAGGAGAGCTGCACAAAGAAGCCAGCCTATTTAGTTTCCCTCTAAACAAGTCTCTCAGCAAGTGGAATCCAATTGGCCAACTTTCCCAACCTTGTAGTTCATAGAGTTAACGTCTAGCCTATTAAACATACTGTCGCAACTTTTTGACTTAATCAAACTGGTACTGAGCACATCCCGAATCTATCTAAAAATTAGGCAAGAAATACCACGGCAAGAGTGGGGGCCTGACAGAAGTAAACAGTGTGTTGGGCTCTATTAGAAAAAAAAAAAGAAGCAAAAAATATTAGCTCCTAATCCAAGTTATAAAGAGAAAGTTTTCTGGGTAAGAGCTCACAAGCTGCACTTGGAAATAAGCATCAGGGACTCTAATGACCAGGAAGAGCCTGCAAATAAGAGCTGGGGAAACAAAATATTCAAAACACTAAGACACATTCAAATCATTCACGAGCATCAACCTGAGGAAATTTCTCTACCTGAGTCGCTAAAATGTCTTTTGGATATGTAAGAAATGGAAAAGGGGGAGTGTGGAAGAGGAACTCTACTGTGGAAACCAAAGAATTCAGGGAAACTGGTGATTCATTACATGCTGAGTTTAGAACTGAGCCCAGCAGACTTCCACACTCCGCTGTTCAGAGAAGGAAACCACTGCGGGAGCCAGAGGAACAGGGAGCTTCCGTTTAGGCAAAGCACCAGCTGCAGGAGTTGCAGCTGTTTCAGACAGGCCTGAGGGAAGAACTATCCTCTGCCTCATCTAGGGCAGGGCATTGACTGTTTTTCTTTCCTTTTGTTTCATTTTGTTTTAACAGAAGGAAAAAGGTAGTGCTTATAAAATATATTCTATACCAGAAGCAAAGCAAAGCTCTTAAATGGCAAGAGGCCTTGGGGATTCACAGACTGCATGGGTGACCCCACTCACCCCTAGACTGGGCCCTCATCTGTAAACAAGTGTTGTAGATCTCAATAGCTCTCTCACAGGATGTTGTGCTGGGAATAAAAATGAAAACAACATGGAAGGTCTTTCTTAATGAAGTTTATAAAAAAAACCTGATCCCTCACATTTCTAGCTATTAGTCTGTTGAGGGTGTAAACCCAAGAAATGAGCCACCAGCTTAAGCATATCACATTGTAATTAGAAGGATCCAGCATTGCATTAGGGCCACTATCACTATCTAGGTCATCTGCTCTGTGAGTGTCAGTTACTTCTGCACAATAAAGGAAAAGCCCAGAAGAGAAAAAACACTCCTGTTTTGCCAGCATTCTAAGACCTGAGAATACTTATGAGTCCTTAGAAAAGGCAAAAGCGGATGCCCAACACTGGGGGACTCCTGCTGAATATCTTGCAATCAAGGCTCAACTGGATTGCTATCGCTCCAAGTCCCAGAAAAGTTCACTTTAATGAAAGCAATAGTATCTGAGGCCAAGTGAGCACAACTCTCAGCTGTCGGTCCATTTCCTGGCATCCACATCCCTCCTCACTTGAGAGAAGTCAATTAAAAAGGTACCTCTCTTCCAAAAACTGTACTAACCATGGGACTAAATCAAGGAACCAAGTATTTTTCCATTTTATCTTTTTTATCCCTTCCTTTTCTATTCTTTTTTTTTTTTTCAGTACTTATGAGTACAGTTTTATTATAGCAATAGGATTCAAATCAGAACCAGCCAACTCTTCCCTTTCTTTTTTTTTGGACAAAAGAGCATCTTCCACCATGACTCTAGAGCAGTAGGTAAGCTTAGGTGAAAGCATGGTCACTGCCCGTAGGCTTTCCTGAGCAGTGGGAGGAAGGGCTGCCCACACTGGGTACACAGCTGAAAGCAACACTAACAGAGCCTTCAGGTCATTTAAATCAGGGAATTGCTAAGCTTGGAATTCATGTAGCAATGAAATATCAAAAACAATTCTGGGGACTGACAGGGTGGCTGACTTTTTGACTTGCTAAAAAGGACACTTTAAAAGACAAACTACCACCTGCCAAGTACCATCTTTCCAGAAAATCCACCTTACACAGAAAATGCAGAAAGGACTATCTTAGAATAAATGCCTGTCCTTTACATTAAATACATTTAACTTTATGAAACCCCTCTTAAGCCCTTTTTTCCCCCTCATAAAAACATCATGAACTAGCACTGGCCAGTCATCCACCCAGCAGTGGTCACCTCTCTCTGTAGAAAACAGTGAAAGGAAAAAAGGATACAAAAGCTCCAACGATGAAAATGGGGCTGAAAACGTGCTTCTGGAAGGTAAACAGTGCCAAGCCCATGTAGGAGAAGATGAAGTTCTCTGCCAGGAAGTGCAACACCTCAAAAAGCTGTGTGGGGAGGAGAAAGGAAACTGTAAACCCTGTGGTTCCACCTTCCTTGTATTAACAAGTAACTCATGAGTGCTGAGGACTTTCTCTCACCTGCTTGGTTCTACTTCTTGATTCCACTGACAGATTGTTGTAAGTGTAATGAGCTTGTGTGATTCCACAGAAAAGTACAGCTACGACACCTATCAAGAGATAAAAATGAAAGTCAGTGGGGAAAAGGGGGGCAGGGACAAAACCCTGCTGAAACAAAAAGTTAAAGTAGGCAAACCCGGCAGATCCAACTTCCTGAATATTTTGAAAGTTTCCTATAATTGAAATCTTTGTGTATGGAAAGCTCTCCTTGCCCCCACCACTCATATCAACCTTTCCTTCTCCAAACCCTGCTTTCCTTCAAACTTCTCCCTTTGTTCCAGTTTTAAGGGCATTCTCACCCCACCTCTAAACTCCCACTGAATTTGCCATCTGTATTTGGCATTTAGCATTCATCCCCTCAAAGAGGCTGTGAGGACCTTTTGTCATATTTATACTTTTATCATATTTACACTTTTGTCATGTTTCTCTCTGTTCTTTGAATGAATTTAATTTCAAACCAATACTTTATATTTTTGCATGGTCTGGGGCTTCAGACAAGAATTACCACCTTCTGAACAGATTGAGAGTAATATTTCATTTATCCAGACCCAACTGATCTAGATTTGTGGTTAACAGTAACCATTTTGTTGTTGAAGACAATTGACACACATAGAACTTTGCCTATACGTTTAAGGATAATTGTCAAGTCTTAAAGGAGTGGCGTCTTTTGTAATGTTGCATATAGATGCGTTACAGTATTTTGAAAAGATGATACAAGGACTTCCTGACTATCTGGATTATGTATCGTTTTCCTACTTGAGATTTCTAACAGAAAAGGTCAGTGATTTACTTTTCTAAAGACAGAATGTGAGTACCAGGAGTTAAAACCACATGATTAACCACACTAATAATGCATGAAACTGGCACCATGTTGCTGTTGTTGTTGTAGTCGTTAGCTGCTGTTGAGCCGGCCCCAACTCATGGCAACTCCATGCGTGATGGAATTGGATTGTTATGATCCAAAATCATGGCATTTAAAACCAATAATTAAACAGACCAGAGACAAAACAATGAGAAAATGTGTGCACACTCATCTGAGTAGATATAAAATTAACTTTAAAAGAACACATATTTTGCTTGTTATCGTTATTGGTTGTAAAATAACATAGCAATCTAGGGGAGGATACAAATAAGACTTTAATAGATTCAGTAATCTTTGCAGCCAAACATCTACTTACAGTTAGGATGAGTATTCAAACACATTATTGAGTTTGGAATACTAAACTTTGTCCTTTAAAAAGATGGATAGTTTTTGTAACCTAACTTATTCATCAAGGCAAAACACCAGCCATGCCCAACAATCTCCCATATGAACACTCCTAAAGAAGTTAATCAACTCTGTGTAACTGCTATTTAATTATTATTAATTATTCCCTCCCCTCAAGCTCCCACAGCCTCTGCTACAGTGAGGGGAAGGGCAGCCCAATGGCAGAGAAAACCCACCTGTAAACCCACAGGCTTCCGCCAAGAGAAACGTGCTCCAGGACATCAGGAAGAAGAGTGCTGTCTCCAGCAGGGGGAAGCAGTGCAGCTTGGTAAACTTGGTCACGTCAGCATCCTGTCAAGGAATGCAGCTCCAGGCATATGGCTCAAGGTCACCAAGAACCACAGTCCATTAGCCCAGGGTCCTCTCCCTAAGGCCTACCTTTTCCCTTCGACTCTTCTTTTGGGGACAAAAACTGCTACGTATTTTTTAAGAAATAAAAATTAAGCTTTCTAAAGGAGCCCTGGTGGTGCAGTGGTTAAAGCAATCAACTGCTAACTGAAAGGTCAGCGGGTGGAAACCACCAGCGGCTCCAGGGGAGAAAGACATGACAGTCTGCTTCCATAGATATTTACAGCCTTGGAAACCCTAAGAGGTCATTATGAGTTGGAATCTACTCAACAGCAGTGGGTTATCAGAGCCCTGGAAGCACAGTGGTTAAGAGCTTGGCTGCTAACCAAAAGGTTGGCAGTTCGAATCCACCAGCTGCTCCTTGGAAACCCTATGGGGCAGTTCTACTCTGTCCTATAGGGTCGCTATGGGTTGGAATCAACTAGACGGCAATGGGGGTTTTTTAAAAGGAACTGGCTTTCTGCGCTCCTTACAACACTCATGTTCTGAGATGCACAGTCTTGGCCTAAGGCTTGACTGGAATGTTAGCGCTGGCAGTGCTGGGCGTGCCTTGGGCAGGTCTGGGAAAACAGGCCAGTGAAACTCTGACCCCATGGACTACTACAGGCTGAGGCCACAGCAGGTGCTTACTGAACAAATGCCTAAGAAAGAAAGAAGGAATGTACAACTCCAGAGGCAGCTCCAAGGTGCTGGTGTCACCTTTTGGGACCAGACATGCCCCTCCTAACACTGCCATTCCACAGGGGGCCAGCAGAGAACCATCTCATAAGTGGTTTCATTGGGCAATATAAGTTCCCAGGGCATGAAAAGGGCCTCTGTGAAGAAAGCAATCTAAATCTGTGGCGCCCAATATGGTAGCTACTAGACATACTGTGACGACTGAACACTTAACATAAAACTAGCCTGAATTGAGATGTGCTGTTAGCATAAAATATACACCAGATTTCAAAGACTTAGTGCAAAAATTGAAAGTATAAAATTCCATTAATAATTTTTATACTGATTACATGTTGAAATGATATGGCTTGCATTTGTGAATTGCTGATGTAAATGCACAGGAAAGAAGACGTGATAAAGGGCTCAGAAACACGCGTGGGAGGGCTACCCGCCCCACCTCTTCCATACTTTGTTTTTATTCTTTTCTTTAATTGAGGTGAAATTTACATAACATAAATTAACCATTTTGAAGTGGCATTTAGTACATTTACGATGTTGTGCAACCACTACCTCTATCTAATTCCAAGATATTTTCATCACCTCAAAAGGAAATCCTGCACCCATTAAGCAGTCACTCCCCATCCTGCCCTCCCCCAGCCCCTGGCAACTTTCTGTCTGCTTTCTGTCTCTATGGATTTACCAATTCTGGACGTTTCATATAAATGGAATCATACAATATGTGACCCCTTTTGCCTTTTATACTTTTTCAAAAGTAAACACTGTGCAGTCCTGACTTAAGAAAGGCTGACTTCAGTAATTCCCACTGGTAGCCCCCAGCTAGTTATGGCCATGTTAACACCATATGGCCCTGAACAGTAGGCGGCAGCAGCAATCCTGAGGCTAAGTATTTCACAGTCTGCTTCCTCTTGGCCTTCTGGCCTTCCTTCCGTGAGATAATCCTTGATTCTCAGCCACCACCCCCAGTTCTCAGCTCCCTTCACTCCCCTAAAACTGAAGTTTCCCTTAAGCTCTCATCTCCAACCAGTTCATATGAAAGGGAGAGAAAACGCAAAAGTCTACAGAGTTGCACTACCAAAAGTGTTCTCAGCCTTAATTAGCTAGGGACTCAACCTCCATGTTTCACTAAAGGGACACATTTCAGGATGCATGACAGCCCAGTGGAACAATCCATTTCAGATTCTTATCTGAAAGGAAGAGCTAAGAACCTTCTTTTTAAAAGCCTAATGCCACATAAGAGTACCCAAGTAAGAGCAGAAACTACGAAAAGGATATTAGAGCAGTCACAACACCAGTCACAGCTCCCATGGTAAAAGAGCCACTAAATATACCTAGAAAAATGCCAACTGACTTAAAAAAGGCAGCAGCATCAAAGGCGTGAGTGTTCAGCCCCGCTGGCTGGTAAGCAACAATAGACCTGGAGTTAAAAAAGAAGAGAGAGTTAAAAGATTGCACTGGCTTTACCTAGAAACATTTACAAACAGAGATACCTATACTCTGTGAGCACTACCCATTGTATATTCACTTAAGGTGTTAGCATTCTGATCACTGCCGACTGGACAAAGCAACACAACTGTACCAACAAAACTGATAAATCTCATTTAGAAAAAAAAACTCAATTCAATATTGAACACTTTAAGACAGGTCTCTCCATTTAGCCCAAAGCATTCAGGAAACCAGAGTCTTTCTTCCTGGGCAGAAATATTGTTACTTACAACGACAGTATAATGAGATAGAAATACTGTTACTTACGAGGACAGTACAATGGCAACAGCATCATTTAGGACGCTTTCTCCAAACAGAAGTGCATAAAGGTCCACGTCTGCATGCAATTCATTAAATATTGCCAGTACGGTCACTAAAAATTCCAACAAGCACATAAATTAGCTTCAGTTTCTGACCTTAAACCATTGATTACAGATTTATAGAAGCACTTCCCATCTTAGGTGGGAATGGGTGGTTTGGGAGAGAGAAAAGGAATCAAACATGGGTTGTCTGTCTATGGCAGAAACTAACATGGCAATATTCCTAATCTTAATGAGGTTTGATGTGATGCTTGATTCTAATAACACTGTACCAAAACACTACACTTTCCACTGTAATCTCATCACACTTTAAACATACCTCTATTTACACGTTGCTGTCAAGTCGATTCCAACTCACAGCGACCCTGTAGGACAGAGTAGAACTGCCCCGTAGGGCTTCCAGGGCTGTAATGTTTATAATCTTTACGGAAACAGACTGCCACATCTTTCTCCCGTGGAGCAGCTGGTGGGTTCGAACCACTGACCTTTCGGCTAGCAGCCAAGCACTTAACCACTGCGCCACCAGAACTCCTTCAATACCTCTATTAGAGAACTTAAAAAATGATCACAATTAATGTGATTTGGCTCCCCCAACCAAAAAAAACCAAACCCATTGCCATCGAGTCGATTCTGACTCACAGTGACTTTGCAGGACAGAGTAGAACTGCCCCATAGGGTTTCCAAGGAGTGGCTAGTGGATTCGAACTGCTGCTGACATTTTGGTTAGCAGCCATAGCTCTCAACCACTGTGCTACCAGGGCTCCTTGGCTCCCTCAGTGGGTTGAAATCTCTTTGATGGCAAGAACCCTATTTCATTGACCACTGTACTCCCAGAACTTAGCATAGAACCAGGGCACGAAAAAGGCTTTAATAGAGGTTTGTGGAGTAATGAAAGTCTTCATTTATGACCCAAAAAATGACAGACTATACATAATTCCCCATCTTATATTTTTGCAGAATTCTCAGGCATTTAAAAACCAGGTAAGTCTCTAAATAGGCAGTCCTCAAACTTTTTGATCTCAAGACATCTTTACACCCTTAAAAATTACTGAGGTCCCAAGGAGCTTTTGTTTCTGTAGGTTATAGCTTTCAATATTTACTGTATTATTAAATAAAACAAAATAAAAACTATTAATTAATTTAAAATTAATAATAAACTCATTATATCATAACAAACATATTTCAATGCAAAATATTTTCCAAAACAAAAAAAAGTTTTGTGACAAGAGCGCCATTGTTTTACATTTTTGCAAATCTCTCTAATGTCTGCATTAATGGAAGACAGGTGGTTCTCATCTGTTTCTGCATTCGAGCAACAGATAGATATTTAACATTGCATAACCTCTGGAAAACCCACTGTGCATGTGTGAGAGAATGAGAGTAAAAAAGGCAAATAATTAGTATTATTAAAATAGTTTTGATCTTATGGACCCCCTGAAAGGGTTTCAGGAATGCCCAGGAGGCCCCAGACCACACATTTTGAGCCACTGCTTTAGAGCAGGGTTTCTCAACCACAGCACTATTGACATAATTATTGACACAATTCTTTGTTGTAGGGGGGCTGTTCCATGCATTGTAGCATGTTGCGCGGTATCTCTGGCCTCTGTCCACAGGATACCAGTAGCTCCCCTCCTCCCTTAATTGTGACAACCAAAAATGTCTCCAGACATTGCCAAATGACCCCCAGTGGTAAAAACTGCCCTGGTAATGAACCACTGCTCTAGATATATATACATACAGCTATGATGCCTCTCTCAACACTCACACATAGCTACCTTCTCCTTTGTGAGCTTAAACCGTAAGGATTTTAAAAGCTAAAAACTCACTTTCCCAGCCTCCATTGCAGTGAGTGCTGCCTCCTTCTGCCTGGAAGAGGAAGGAGAGGCTGGATATGGCACAGTCGTCTTGCCTCCACTGCACAAGTAGCGTGTAACTGAAATCCAAGGGTAGTACAGTAGAAAGACCTAGTGCCTGGATACCCGATTGTAGTGTGAGCCATGGCATCAGCCTTGGACTGTTACCCAAGGTAGACACATATTTTAAGCTAGTATTAGCCCAGGATTTTCTGTTACTTGCAGCCGAAAGTATTATTAATGGACACTATTAGAAAACCAAATCAACGTATAGTCTAATGAGTCACTATAAGCCAACCACTCTTGTAACTACCATCCAACTCAAGAAACAGAACTTTGTCAGCCATCCTGGAAGCCGCCCCTCCCTCTACGTTCCATCCCAATCTTAAACCCTTTCCTTTGCTAATCTATCTTTAATAGTAATCACTTCCTTGCATTTCATTATAGTTTGATCACCCAGAGGTACATTCTCTGATACTATAGTTTGGTTCTGCCCATTTTTTTAAACTTTTTTATGTCTCCTTTTTTCTATAGGTTCCTCCCCCCCCCCCGTTCCTTTGTCAGCTCTCTTTTCATAACACCCTATTGTCTAGTTCTCTCATTTCTGAATTTTCCAGTCCTGATGTATGCAGTTCTTCCATAATTTCTATCATTGTCTTAATTTCCTTTAGTTCTTTTTAGAATATTAATAAAGTTTGTCTGCTTTCAGGGCCTATTTTTTCTGGTATGACTTAATTATCTGTAGAGAGGTTATCCTCATTTTTTCTTACAATATGTTTGCAAGGAGTTCAACCTCAATCCACTTCTGCTGCTCATATTGAAGTGAGATGGGTAGGAGTGAAATGAGCCCAGAATAATGTTCCTAGCTTCATGGCTGTAGGGTTCCCCCTTCTGGCTTTATATTGAAGTATTACAAACACAGCATCTCTGTAGAGCCACCTGGTGGTACAGTGGTTAAGAGTCTGGCTGCTAACCAAAAGGTCTACAGTTTGAATCCACCATCTGCTCCTTAGAAACCCTATGGGGCAGTTCTACTCTGTTCTGTAGGGTTGCTATGAGTTGGAATCGACTCCACAGCAACAGGTTTTTGGTCTTATAAAGCCACCTCTCCAGTACTTTATAAAATCCACTTCCTCTTGTCCCCTCCTCCATTAGTATTTGAGCTTGCTTTCTGCCTTTTTTTTTTTTCTCCTTAGTGCCTTGTCAGTCTGGGGTCGTAGCTGTTCATCTTTACGGAGCTGTTCTGTCCTTCCAAAGGGTTCTTCACTGGGTATTTTTGAGAGCCCTGAAGGCCCAGGTCACTCCAGCAGCCTCTAACTTCCTCTAGTATCCTTGTACTTGCCCGCAAGCTAAGCCTGCAAAGTCCCCTCCCAGTTTTAACTGTTATCAGATATGCCCAAAAAGTTCTTTACTCCCAGTGGGGACTCTCCCTTTTGAGTGTTAACACCTGTGGGAAACCTCTGGGTCCCTGACAAGCAAAATGATCAGCAGCCCCCTTTTCTCCCCTCCACTTTCTCCTGCACAGCTGCTTGCTATTCCTATGCCTAAGTCTCACTGCTGCTGGCAGTTTGACCCCCACGCCCAGTTTATCTTTTGGGATTGATGGGGATATACTGTCAGGTAGTTTTGTCTCTATCTTTTTTTAAAGTCCTGCTTTCTCTATTTTTCTTAGGGATTAAGGGAGATTCCAAAGCTACATTGCCCACATCACTTCTTTTTCAAAACATTTAATTCATTTTATTGAAGGTAAGTAAAGAATAATTTGGATTTGAAAAATGTCTCTATATCATGAGGTTGCTCCGGATAATTATATACCCAAAACCAAACCCACTGCCATTGAGTTGATTCAGACTCATAGTGACCCTACAGGACAGAGTAAAACTGCCCCAATAAGGTTTCCAAGGAGCAGCTGGTGGATTCGAACTGCCGACCTTTGGGTTAGCAGCCAGTCTCTTAACCTCTACACCACCGGGCTCCTTATTATACACATAGCTGCTAAAATCACTATTTTAAGCATTCAGATGCTAAACAAACATCAATAGGATGTAGTTCTTAAAGAACATGCCATCTTCATAATACAAATGTTAACACAAAACGCAAAGTCAATCTCTTTTCTTCACCCTTATGTACAGCTTATCAGGTTACACAACAGGAAAATCTTTAGCAATCAGGCTAAAAAAAGTCCTTATTTTTGAGTTATTTATTATATGAATTATATTTGTGACTCCTTACAAAAAGTGATTGTTACACTGTTGTTGGTTGTCTTCAAGTTGATTCTTACTCATGGCAAGCCCATGTGTGCAGGGTAGAACTGTTCCATAGAGATTTAAAGGCTGTGACCTTTCAGAAGCAGATCACGAGGGTGGGGTCCAACCACTAACATTCCTGCTAGTGGATGAACGCTTAACTGTTTGCGCCACTCAGTGACTCCAAAGCCTTTACGTAAACCTAGTTTGTTGTGATACAGTAGATAATGAAGATCTGCCTTGTTTTTAACCCAATGTTAAAGAAAGGATAACAATGTTAATTATAACAACAACAATTATTAAGGACTTACTATGAAGCAATTGCTATGCTAAGCATCTTGCAATCTCATTTAGTCATCATAAAACCCTGTAAAAGATGGATAGTACTATCATTTCCCCTAATTTACAGTTGAGAAAACAGCCTCTGTACGATGGGCTGTTTTATGCTACAGTATCAAAATTTTCAAAATCTCAATGATTTAACAAAACAGAAGCTTTATTCCTTGCTCATATGACATGCCCACCATGGATTGGGCCAGGAGGCCTCTGTTGACATCAGTCACTTGGGATTCAAGACTGATGGAGTCTTGGCCAGGGTTGGCTCTCCAATAGACCTGGGTTATAGAACTCTATCAGTCAAGGTCTTGGCAGGAAACAGAAGGTACCCTCAAGTTGAAAAATATGAGGAGAGTTTAATAAAGGGACTGTTTATATAAAAGCGCAGTCAGAGCACAGGGAAACCACAAGGGATAGTCCAGTACTTCAGACCAGAAACAGGTAAGCTTTTTTTTTTAACCATCCCTAGGCCTGACGTGTCAACGGGAAGGAGTGATTACCAGAACCTGGAGCTGTATGGAGAGGGTGGCCTGACAGGAGCAGTGACTTTTGATCAAGGGACACAGTCAGCCTACAGTGACCCCGCATCTCCACCTCACCCTTCTTCCAGACTCCTGCCAGTGCTCCCCCACGGACAAATGCAATGGGAAACCAGAAGGCAAAGAAACCTTTGACATATTCCATACAAGTCAGCCTTCAGGGACACAGAGGTGAATGGAGAAGGGCGGCAAGTAAACTTGGAGGGGCAAACAGAAGACAACCAACACAGCCGCCACTATGAGAACTTAGCACACCAAAGTCTAAAGATTTACTAAAATGATGGTTTGGGCTACATGGTTTCCAAAAGCCCCATCTATTTTCTTTTTCTAAAATACTACAGTTACTAATGATAAAAATAATATATAGTTAACGCATTTATCCATGACAATAAGATCATATGCATAATTAATAATAATAACAGTTAATACTTACGTAGCACATAGATCTGAATTTGACTAGTCTGAATTTCAACTTCTCGTTCTCCCTGCCCATCCACCTTATAAAACAGATCAGGAATTCTGCCAAGCCCTTCCTGAGCAATTCTGTGCCTGGCCAAGAGGAGGAACATGGGTGCTGACAATCAGGAGATGAGGGGGTGTGGATGACAGACTGGGTAAGTGGCTTCACATGTGGGGATTAAATAGACTGCTCCCCCAACAGCAGAACCCTTATAATCAGAGAGTAGGGTTACAACAGCTGTTTCTAACTGGACATGAATTGAAAAATTGCAATTAACTGACTGAAGACCACTGGTACGGGTATTTAAAAAGCAGTGGGGCCTTTAAAGAGAATGTAGTACTAAGTGTCACAATCCCAGGTTGGAGTGCTATAATAGGGAAAGCACAACTTATTTTTCATATTTGGTAGGGCTTTGGCAGAAGATTTTTTAAATTGTGCTTTAGATGAAAGTTTACAGAGCAAATTAGTTTCTCATCCAACAACTTATAAACAAACTGTTTTGTGGCATTGGTTGCAATCCCAGGGATGTGTCAACGCTCTGCCCTTTTCCACCCCAGGTTACCAGTTTGCATTCATCCCATTTTCCTGTCCCTTCCTGCCTTCTCAACTTTGCTTTTGGGCAGATGTTGTCCATTTGGTCTCACTTACATGACTGAGCAGAGATGTATGTTGCTCACGTATATTACTGTTTGTTTTATGGACCTGTGTAATCTTTGGCTGAAGGGTGAACTTCGGGAGTGACTTCAATTCTGAGATAAAAGGGTATCTGGGGGCCACAGTCTCGGGGTTCCTCCAGTTTCTGTCAGACCAGTAAGTCTAGTCTTTTTTTGTGAATCTGAATTTTGTTCTACATTTTTCTCCTGCTCTGTCTGGAACCCTCTATTGTAATCCCTGTCAGAGTGGTCAGTGGTGGTAGCTGGGCACCACCTAGTTGTTCTGGGCTCAGGCTGGAGAAGACTGTGGTAGTTGTAGTCCATTAGTCCTTTGGACTAACATTTCCCATTTTCTTTATGAACTATGTTATGCCAATCGAGCTAGATGTCTCCTGAGACCCTGGTCACCAGCCCTCAGCCCAATAACTTGGTCCCACAGGGTGTTTGGATGTGTCTATGAAACTTCTATGACTGCCTTGGTCGCATTGTGCTGAATTCCCCTATAATGTGCACTGTCTTTCCCTTCACAGAAGTTACCACTTATTTACTATCTAGTTAGTGATTTCCCCTCCCAGACTCTCCCTTTCCTCATAACCATGAAAGATTGTCTTTTTCTGTGTGGAAACCTTTTCTTGAGTTTTCATAATAATAGTGATCTCATACAGTATTTGTCCTTTTGTGATTGACTCATTTCACTCAGCATAATGCCCTCCAGATTCATCCATGTTGTGAGATGTTTCACGGATTCATCATTGTTCTTTATCATTGTATGGTATACCACTGTGTGTATGTACCATAGTTTATCCATTCATCTGTTGATGGGTACTTAGGTTGTTTCCATCTTTTTGCTATTGTGAATAATGCTGCCATGAACATGGGCATGTATATGTCTATTCGTATGACTGCTCTTATTTCTCTAGGATATATTCCTAGGATTGTGATTGCTGGGTCATGTGGTATTTCTAGTTTTTGATGAAGCACCATAATGCTTTCCATAGGGGTTGTACCATTTTATATTCCCACCAGCAGAAAGAGTTCCAATCTCCCTGCAATCTCTCTAACGTTTGTTATTTTCTGGTCTTTTGATCTTTGCCAGTAATGTCAGGGCGAGATGGTATCTCATTGTAGTTTTGATTTGCATTTCTCTAATGTCTAATGATCACGAGCATTTCCTCATGTATCTGTTAGCTACCTAAAGTCTTCTTTGATGAACTGTCTGTTCAAATCCTTTGCCCAATTTTTAATTGGATTATTTGTCTTTTTATTTAGAGATTAGGCCCTTGTCAGATATGTTATACCCCAAAATTTTTTCCAAGTCTGTAGGTTCTCTTTTTACTCTTCTGGTGAAGTCTTCTGATGAGCATAAGTGTTTAATTTTTAGGAGATCCCAATTATCTAGTTTACCTTCTGGTGTTTGTACATTGTTAGTTATGGTTTGTATCCTATTTATGCCATATATTAGGGCCTTTAGCATTGTCCCTATTTTTCTTCCATGATCTTTATTGTTTTAGGTTTTATATTAAGGTCTTTTATCCATTTTGAATTAGTTTTTGTGTATGGTGTGAGATGTGGGTCCTGTTTCTTCTCTTCTTTTTTACAAATGGACATCCAGTTTTGCTGGCAAAGTGATGTCTTTTCCCCCATTTAATGGACTATGGTCCTGTGTCAAAGATCAGCTGACCGTAGGTGGATGGATTTACATTTGGGTTTTCAATTGTGTTCCATTGGTCTATGTGTCTGTTGTTGTACCAATACTCGGCTGTTTTGACTACTGTGGCGATATAGTAGGCTCTGAGATCAGGTAGTGTGAGGCCTCCCACTTTGTTCTTCGTCTTTAGTAATGCTTTACTTACCCAAGGCCTCTCTCCTTTCCATATAGTTAACGATTAGTTTTTCCATCTCATTAAAGAATGTTGTTGGCATTTGGATTGGGATTACATTATATCTGTAGATTACTTTGGGTAGGACTGACATTTTCACAATGTTGAGTCTTCCTATCCATAAGCATGGTATATTTTTCCATTTATGTAGGTCTCTTTTGGTTTCTTGCAATAGTGTTTTGTAGTTTTCTTTGTATAGGTCTTTACATCCCTGGTTAGATTTATTTCTAAGTATTTTATTTTGTTAGGTGCTACTATAGGTGGTATTGTTTTTCTGATTTCCTTTTCGTAGTATTCTTTGTTAGTGTATAGGAATCCAACTGATTTTTGTATGTTGATCTTGTATCCTGCTACTCTGTTGGATCTTTCTATTAGTTCCAGTAGTTTTCCTGTGGAATCTTTAGGGTTCTCTGTGTATTGTATCACTTCTTCTGCAAATATGGATAGTTTTACTCCTTCTTACTAATTTAGATGCCCTTTATTTCTTTTTCTTGCTTTATTGCTCTAGCTATGACTTCCTCAACAATGTTAAATAGGACTGATGCTAAAGGGCATCCTTGTCTTATTCCCATTCTCAAAGGGAAAACTTTCAGCCTCTCCATTGAAAATGATGTTGGCTGTTGGTTTTATACAGATGCCTTTTATTATGTTGAGGAATTTTCCTTCTATTCCTATTTTATTGAGAGTTTTTATCAGGAATGAGTGTTGGACTTTATCAAATGTTTTTTCTGCATTGACCGAGATGATCATGTGATTATTTTCTTTTGTTCTATTTATGCTGTGGATTATGTTGATTGATTTTCTAATGTCAAACCATCCTTGCATACCTGGTATGAATCCCACTTGGTTGTGGTGTATTTTTTTATTAATATGGTGAATTCCATTGGCTTGAATTCTGTTGAGAATTTTTGCATCTGTATTCATAAGAGATATTGGTCTGTAATGTTCTTTTTTTGTGGTGTCTTTGCTGGCTTTGTTATCAGGGTTATTCAGGCTTCATAGAATGAATTCAGGAGTATCCCTTCCTTCTCTACACTCTGAAATAGATTGAGTAATAATAGTGTGATCTCTTTTCTGAATGTTTGGTAGAATTCTCCAGTGAAGCCATCCAGGCCAGTGCTGTTTTTTTGTTTGTTTTGGGGAGTTTTGTTTATTTGTTTGTCTTTTTACATTTTCAATCTCTTCTCCTGTTATGGGTCTGTTCAGATTTCTAACTCAGTTTGAGTTAGTTTATGTAGGTAGTGTGTTACTAGAAATTTGTCCATTTCCTCTAGACTTTCAAATATTTTCAAATATGTTGGAGTATAGTTTTTCATAGCTCTCTGTTATGATCCTTCTTATATCATTTGGGTCTGTTGTAATGTCCCCCATCTCATTTCTTAATTTCCATGATGCACCTGAAGTTACTATGACCCTCTTTTATGACTTTTGCCTAACCCAGTATGGCCAGCCAATAGTCCCATAATGCTGGAATAATGGGTATTCCATTGTTCCAACATGCCTGCTATGCCAACTAGGGGCATTTGTATTTTGGTGGAAATCTATAATTACACTTTAAGAAAAATGCTTTAGTGGTGAGATTCCTAATTTAAAGTAAAAAAGTAGGGAAAGCACGTGCTACCTATCACTTAGCCTTCTCCACACGTACGGGACTTTTTCCCATGATAAAGCCCCTTTTTCACCCACCTAGCTCCAAATATTCCTCATTTAACTATTCTAAATCTTGGAGAAGAGATATGACATGGAGTTTACACTAACCTATCTTCTATAAGTTTATAGCTAATCAGATAATATGCTCTATATATGATTATGTTTTAAGTTTTTCAAGAATTACTTGGATCTAAAGTTTTTTAAGGAAATTGTACTGTATATTCTGTATCTGTCTGTGTCTTTATCTATAATTAAATTATTTATCATTTAGAAGAAGCAATCAATGAGTTCAGTCAGTTCTACTCAAAAATTAACCAATGTACATTATTCTCCACCTAAATTTTTTTTTTTAATTTTTATTGTGCTTTAAGTGAAACTTTACAAATCAGGTCAGTCTCTCATACGAAAATTTACATACACCTTGCCATACACTCCTAAATGCTCTCCCTCTAATAAGATGGCACAGTTCTTCCCTCCACTCTCTTTCCTTGTGTCCATTCAGGTACCTTCTGGCCCCCTCTACCCTCTCATCTCCCCTCCAGACATAGGATGCCAACATAGTGTCATGTGTCCACTTGATCCAAGAAGCTCGTTCTTTGCCAGTATCATTTTCCATTCCCTATTCCAGTTGAATCCCTGTCTGAAGAGTTAGCTTTGGGAATGGTTCCTGTCCTGGGGCAACAGAAGGTCTGGGGGCCATGACCACTAGGGTCCTTCCAGTCTCAGTCAGATTTAAGTCTGGTCTTATGAGAATTTGGGGTCTGCATCCCACTGCTCTCCTGCTCCCTCAGGGGTTCTCTGTTGAGTTCCCTGTCAGAGCAGTCATCGGTTGTGGCCAGGCACCATCTAGGTCTTCTGGTCTCAGGCTGATGGAGTCTCTGGTTTATGTGGTCCTTTCTGTCTCTTAGTCTCATAATTACTTTGTGTCTTTGGTGTTCTGCAGTCTTCCTTGCTCCAGGTGGGTTGAGACCAATTGATGCATCTTAGACGGCCACTTGCTTGCATTTAAGACCCCAGACGCCACTCTTCAAAGGGGGATGCAGAATGTTTTGTTAATAGATTTTAATATGCCAATTGACTTAGAGGTTCCCTGAAACAATGATCCTGAAACTCCCACCCCTGCTACGCAGGCCTTAGAAGCGTTCAGTTTATTCAGGAACTTTCCTTGCTTTTGGTTTAGTCCATTTGTGTTGACCTCTCCTGTATTGTGTATTGTCTTTCCCTTCACCTAAAATGAAACTTATCTAATTAGTGAATACCCCTCTCCCTCCCTCCCTACTTCCTCTCGTAGCCATCAAAGAATATTTTCTCTCTGTTCAAACTGTTTCTCCAATTCTTATAATAGCGGTCTTATACAATATTTGTCCTTTTGCAACTGATTTCACTCAGCATAATGTCTTCAGATTTCTCCATGTGATGAAATGTTTCATGGATTCAACATTGTTCTTTATCGATGCATAGTATTCCATCGTGTTAATATACCAAACTTTATCCATTCATCCATTGATGGGCACCTTGGTTGCTTCCAACTTTTTGCTATTGTAAACAGTGCTGCAATGAACATGGGTGTGCATATATGTGTTCGTGTAAAGGCTCTTATTTCTCTAGGATATATTCCAAGGAGTAAGACTACTGGATTGTATGGTAGTTCTATTCCTAGTTTTTTAAGGAAGCACCACATCGATTTCCAAAGTGTTTGTACCATTTTCATTCCCACCAGCAGTGTATAAGTGTTCCAGTCTCTCCACAACCTCTCCAACATTCATTGTTATGTGTTTTTGGATTAATGCCAGCCTTGTTGGAGTGAGATGGAATCTCATTGCAGTTTTGATTTGCATTTCTCTAATGGCTAATGATCCTGAGCACTTCCTCATGTATCTGTTAGTGGTCTGAATGTCTTCTTTAGTGGAGTGCCTGTTCATATAGTTTGCCCATTTTTTAATTGGGTTATTTGTCTTTTTGTGATTGAGTTTTAGCAAAATCGGTTAGATTTTAGAGATCAGGTGCTGATCGGAAATGTCATAGCTGAAAACCTTCTCCCAGTCTGTAGGTAGTCTTTTTACTCTTTTGGTGAAGTCTTTGGATAAGCATAGGTGTTTGATTTTGAGGAGCTCCCAGTTATCTGGTTTCTCTTTGGCATTTTTAGTAATGTTTTGTATCCTGTTTATGCCATGTAACGTCCCTATTTTTTCTTCTATGATCTTTATTGTTTTAGACTTCATGTTTAGGTCTTTGATTCATTTTGAGTTAGTTTTTGTGCATGCTGTGAGGTATTTTTTTTGTGTGTGTGTGAGGTATGGGTCTTGTTTCATTTTTTTGTAGATGGATATTCAGTTATGCCAGCACCATTTGTTAAACAGGCTCTCTTTTCCCCAATTAACTGCCTTTGGGTCTTTGTCAAATATCAGCTGCTCGAATGTGGATGGATTTATGTCTGGATTCTCTATTCTGTTCCACTGGTCTATGTGTCTGTTGTTGTATCAGAACCAGGCTGTTTTGACTACTGTGGCGGTATAATACGTTCTAAAATCAGGTAGAGTGAGGCCTCCCACTTTGTCCTTCTCTTTCAGTAATGCTTTCCTTATCCGGGGCCTCCTTCCCTTCCAAATGAAGTTGGTGATTTGTTTCTCCATCTCATTAAACAATGTCGTTGGAATGTGGATAGGAATTGCATTGTATCTATAGATGGCTTTTGGTAGAATAGACATTTTTACTATGTTAAGTCTTCCCATCCATGAACAAGGTATGTTTTTCCACTTCTATAGGTCTCTTTTGGTTTCTTGTACATCTCTGGCAAGATTTATTACTAAGTATTTTATCTTCTGGGGGCTACTGTAAATGGCATTGATTTGGTGATTTCCTCTTCAATGTTCTCTTTGTTGGTGTAGAGGAATCCAACTGATTTTTGTATGTTTATCTTGTACGCTGATAATCTGCTGAACTCTTCTATTAGTTTCAGTGGTTTTCTTGAGGATTCTTTAGTGTTTTCTGTGTATAAGATCATGTCATCTGCAAATAGAGATACTTTGACTTCTTTCTTACCTATCTGGATGCCCTTTATTTTCTTTATTTAGCCTAATTGCTCTGGCTAAGACCTCCAACACAGTGTTGAACAAGAGTGGTAATAAGGGGCATCCTTGTCTGGTTCCTATTCTCAAGGGGAATGCTTTCAGACTCTCTCCATTTAGGGTGATGTTGGCTGTTGGCTCTGTATAAATACCCTTTGTTCTGTTGAGGAATTTTCCTTCTATTCCTATTTTGCTGAGAGTTTTTATCATGAACGGGTGCTGGACTTTGTCAAATGCCTTTTCTGCATCAATTGATAAAATCATGTGATTCTTGTCTTTTGTTTTATTTATGTGGTAGATTACATTACAAATTGTGGTAGATTACATTAATTGTTTTTCTAATGTTGAACCATCCTTGCATACCTGGTATAAATCCTTCTTGGTCATGGTGAATTATTTTCTTGATATGTTGTTGAATTCTACTGGCTAGAATTTTGTTGAGGATTTTTGCATCTATGTTCATCAGGGATATACATCTGTAATTTTCCTTTTTCATGGTGTCTTTAGCTGGTTTTAGTATTGGGGATATGCTGGCTTCATAGAACGAGTTTCGGAGTATTCTGTCCTTTTCTATGCTTTGAAATACGTTTAGTAGTAGTGGTAACACCACTACTTCTCTGAAAGTTTGGTAGAACTCTGCAGTGAAGACATCAGGGCCAGGGCTTTTTTTTTGTTGGGGGTTTTTTGATTACCTTTTCAATCTATTCCTTTGTTATGGGTCTATTTAGTTGTTATTCTTCTGTTTGTGTTAGTTTAGGTAGGTAGTGTGTTTCTAGGAATTCATCCATTTCTTCTATGTTTTAAAATTTGTTAGAGTACAAGTTTTCTTAGTAATCTGATATGATTCTTTCAATTTCAGTTGGATCTGTTGTGATATCGCCCATCTCATTTCTTATTTGGGTTGTTTCTGTTCCTGTTTTTCTTTAGTCAGTTTGGCCAATGGTTTATCGATTTTGTTAATTTTTTCAAAGAACTAGCTTTTCTTCTTGTTAACTCTTTCAATGGTTTTTCTGTTCTCTAATTCATTTAATTCTGCTCTAATTTTTTTATTATTTCTTTTCTTCTGGTGTCTGATGGTTTCTTTTGTTGCACTCTTTCTATTTGCTCAAGTTGTAGGGACAGCTCTTTGATTTTGGCCCTTTCTTCTTTTTGGATGTGTGCATTTATTGATATAAATTGACCTCTGAGCACCGCTTTCACCATGTCCCAAAGGTTCTGATAGGAAGTGTTTGCATTCTCATTGGATTCTATGAATTTCTTTGATTGCTCCCTAATGTCTTCTATAACCTAGTCTTTTTTGAGCAGGGTATTGTTCAGTTTCCAAGTATTCGATTTCTTTTCCCTAGTTTTTTGTTATTTATTTCTACTTTTATGGTCTCATGGTCTGAGAAGATGCTTTGTAATTTTTCAATGTTTTGGATTCTGCAAAGGCTTGCGTCTATTCTAGAGAATGTTCCACGTGCACTAGAAAAGAAACTATACTTTGTTGGGTGGAGTGTTCTGTATATGTGCATGAGGTCAAGTTGGTTGACTGTGGCAATTAGATCTTCCATGTCTTTATTTAGCTTCTTACTGGATGTTCTGTCCTTCACCAAAAGTGGTGTGTTGAAGTCTCCTGCTATAATTGTGGAGCTGTCTATCTCACTTTTCAATGCTGTTCGAGTTTGTTTTATGTATCTTGCAGCCCTGTCACTGGGTGCATAAATATTTAATATGGTTATATCTTCCTGGTAAATTGTCCCTTTAATCATTATACAGTGTCCTTCTTTATCCTTCATGGTGGATTTAACTTTAAAGTCTATTTTGTCAGAGATTAATATTGCCACTCCTCTCTTTTTTGATTGTTCTATGCTTAATATTTTTTCCCCATCCTTTGAGTTTTAGTTTGTTTGTGTCTCTAATTCTAAGGTGTGTCTCTTGTAGGCAGCATATAGTTGGATCATGTTTTTTTATCCAATCTGCAACTCTGTGTCTCTTTATTGGTGCATTTAGTCCATTTACATCCAGTGTGATTATAGATAGGTATGAGTTTAGTGCTGTCATTTTGATGCCTTTTTTTTGTGTGTTCTTGACAATTTCATTTTTCCATTTATTTTTTTGTGCTGAGTTTTTCTTTGTAAATTGTGTGTTCCTCTTTTTCATTGTATTTGAGTTTATTTTTGCTGAGTCCTTATGTTTATCTTGGTTTTTATTTTGAAATATGGAATTGTTAGTCCTCTTTGTGGTTACCTTTATATTTACCCCTGTTTTTCTAAGTATAAACCTAACTTGTATCACCCTATATCGCCTTGGTTTCCTCTCCATATGGAAAATCTATGCCTCCTGTATTTAGTCCCTCTTTATTGATTATTGTCATCTTTTACATGACATCAATGATTCCCTGTTTTGACCTTTTTTTTATTAATTTTATTTTTGTGATTTCCCTATCTGAGTTGATATCAGGATGTTCTGTTCTGTGTCCTTGTGTTGTGTTGATATCCGATATTATTGATTTTCTGACCAAAGAATTTCCTTTAGTAATTCTTGTAGCTTTGGTTTGGTTTTTGCAAATTCTCTAAGCTTGTGTTTATCTGTAAATGACTTAATTTCACCTTCATATTTGAGAGAGAGTTTTGCAGGATATATGATTCTTGGCTGGCAATTTTTCTCCTTCAGTGCTTTATATATGTCATCCCATTGCCTTCTTACCTGCATAGTTTCTGCCAAGTAATCCAAACTTATTCTTATTGATTCTCCTTTGTAGGTGACTTTTTGTTTATCCCTGGCTGCTTTTAAATTTTTCTCTTTATCTTTAGTTTTGGCAAGTTTGATGTTAATATGTCTTGGTGATTTTCTTTTGGGATCTACCTTGTATGGGGTTTGATGAGCATCTTGGATAGATATCCTTTCATCTTTTGTGATGTCAGGGAAGTTTTCTGCTAACAGATCTTCAACAATTCTCTCTGTTTTTTCGGTTATCCCTCCCTGTTCTGGAATTCCAATCACATGCAAGTTATTCTTCTTGATAGAGTCCCACATGATTCTTAGGGTTTCTTTATTTTTTTTAATTCTTTTATCTGATTTTTCTTCAAATATATTGGTGCCAATTGCCTTATCCTCCATATCCCCAATTCTCCATTCCAATTCCTCAATTCTGCTCCTCTGACTTCCTATTGAGTTGTCTAGTTCTGTAATTTTGTTAATCTTTTGAATTTCTGAATGCTGGCTCTCTACAGATTCCTGCAGCTTATTAAATTTTTCATTATGTTCTTGAATAATCTTTTTAGTTTCTTCAACTGCTTTATCTTTGTGTTTCTTGGCTTCTTCTGTTCATTGCCTTATTTCATTTCTGATGTCATCCCTGAAGTTCTGAAGCGTTCTGTATATTATTCTTTTGTATTCTATATCTGGCAATTCTAGGAATATATCTTCATCTGGGAAAGATCTTGAGTCTCTGTTTTGGTGGTTTGTAGAAGCAATCACAGTCTGCTTCTTTATGTGATTTGATGTTGACTGCTGTCTCTGAGCCATCTATAAGTTATTTTAATAATTTTTTAATATTTGCTCACTGAGTCTTATCTTCTTGTTTTGTTTCAATATGCCCAGATGGGTTACTAGAGTGCGCTAACTTGATTGTTGGAGCCTTTGAAGCACTTATGTCCTGTTACTAGATGGTTAGAGCTGTTACCAGGTATAAGAGCCTATGAGTCCATTCACTATTCTTGAATAGAATCAGCTCAGGTGTCCTGATGGTCGGTCACCTAGTGTGTGGTGTAGGCTCTCACCTATTATCGTAGAGGAGTAGTGGTGGTGGTTGTATGCACTGGTTTCTGGTAGCCACATGGGTCACACTCTGAGGAGGGGAGGGCACTGACAGACTTCCCCCAAGTGCCAGTAAGGAAGGAGTGTCTCTGTCCTCTAGAGTGCTCTGGTGGGTGGGCTCTGCAGCTGTAGCTTAGGCACCCAATGCTTGTACCTGTAAAGACTGGTAGGCACCACTATCCTCTGACTCCTTTTGCAGGTTGCTAGGTCATGTGGATGGAGACTCTGCCCTCAGTTCCCTGCTGTGGGTCAGTGAGGGCTCTGCTTAATAGCAGAGTGGTATCAGACCTCCAAAACCTGCCTCTCTACTGCTCAGCTGAAACAAGTACAGTCAGACCTCTAACAGAATTGCCTTTGCATTAAAATAGCCACCTGGTTCCATGTAGGGGTGAAAGCCAAAGACTGTGGCTCTCTTATGCCTGGACTGAAGCTGCTTCTGTTCTGATCTTCCAGTTTAGGGAAGTCAGGAAAGGACTTTTCCCCTGATTGTTAATTGCTGCTTTTCCCAGGCTAGGAGAATGGGTTAGAAAAAAGCAGCATACTTCTATCTTTGGACCAGGGAATTTGAATGTTAATGAAGCCAGCTGGGGCAGGGAGGGGAGAGATCAGGTAGACAGGAGAGGGTAGTGTGGTAGAATAGACAAAATCACTTATCTTGTGTGGGGAGGGCTGTTTTATCTGAGATTCCAGAGGGGTGTGTAGCCTGTGTGCACTGGCTGGGTCCCTGCTGAGATTGCCCCAGGGTGTTAGGGCTGCCGTCCAGTGCTTGCCTTGTCTCAGGAAGGCACCATCAACCCCATCACACTCGCTCCAAAGCCCAGCACCAAGGTATCAGGGCTGGAGTGCTGCTTCTGTGTGGTCTCTCGCTCCCCTGTCACTGAGGTTGGTGTGTAGCCTGTGTGCGCCGGCTGGGTCCCCGCTGTGATTGCCCCCGGGGTTAGGGCTGCATCCCATGCCTGCCTTTTCTCACGAAGCCACCATCAGCCCCGCCGCAGTTGCGTCAATGCCCAGCACCAAGGGATCGGGACTGGGGCACTGTGTGCCAGGCTCCGGAACTAGTCGTTGCTTCTGTGTGGTCTCTCGTTCCCCTGTCACTTACGTCAGTGTGTAGCCTCTGTGCGCTGGCTGGGTACCCGCTGAGACTGCCCCAGAGGGTTAGAGCTGCATCCCATGCTTGCCTTGTCTCAGGAAGCCACCATCAGCCCCACCACACTGGCACCAAAGCCCAGCACGAAGAGATCAGGGCTGGGGCACTGCATGCTGAGGTCCGGAACTAGTCGCTGCTTCAGCGCAGTCTCTCACTCCTCTGTCGCTCAGGTCGATTCCTGAGTTCTGTGTTTGATGGTCAGGGTTCATAGATTGTCATGTATGTAATCGATTCACTTCTTCGAGTGTTCGTTGCAAGAGTGTTCGTTGCAAGAGCATTCAGCGGAAGCTTCTGCCTAGTCAGCCATCTTTGTCCTGCCTCCTTTTCTTCTTTTTTGATGTGTGTTTGTGTTTATTGCTATAAATTGACCTCTGAGCACTGCCTTTGCTGTGTCCCAAAGATTTTGGTATCTGTTTTATTCTAGGAATTTTTTATTCCATCTTTGATTTCTTCTGTTACCCAGTGGTTTTTAAGCAAGGTGTTATTCAGTTTCCAAGTTTTTTTTTTCTTTGCTCTTCCTGTTATTAATTTCTACTTTTATGGCATTGTGAACAGACAAGATGCTTTGTATTATTTCAACGTTTTAGATTTTACTGAAGGTTGTTTTGTGGTCTGATATACGGTCTCTTCTGGAGAATGTGCCATGTTCATTGGAAAAGAATGTGTATTTTGCTGCTGTTGGGTGGAGCATTCTATATATGTCTATGAGGTCAAGTTAATTGATTGTGGCTTTCAGATCTTTGGTATTTTTTTGAGTATTTTTCTAGATATTATGTCCTTTGCTGAAAGTGGTGTGTTAATGTCTCCTACTATTATTGTGGAACGGTCTATTTCTCTTTTCAGTGCTGTTAGAGTTTTGTTTTTTGTTTTTATGTATTTTGGGGCCCTGTCAGGTGCACAGTTATTGACTAAGGCTATGCCTTCTTGGTGGATTGTCCATTTAATCCTTATATAATGTCCTTCCTTGTCTTTTATAGTGGATTTTGTCTTAAAGCCTCTTTTATGAGATTAGTATTGCCAATCCTGCTCTTTTCTGGTTGCTGTTTGCTTGGTATTTTTTTCCATTCTTTGACTTTTAATATATATATGTCTTTGTGTCTAAGTTGTGGCTCTTGTAGACAGCATATTGATGGGTCTCCTCTGTCTCTTTATGGGTGCATTTAAGCCGTTTACATTCAGTGTGATTACAGGTAGCTGTAAGTTTATTTCTGTCATTTTGCTCTGTGTTTTTGTGGTGCTGATATTTTCTTTGTTCCTCTTACTTTCCTGTGTTGAGTTCCTTTTTTTGTGGAATTTCTTTTGTTATTATAGATTTTGTGCTTATTGGGTATTTATGTTTTTCTCCTTTTTTATTCTGATATGTAGGTCTGTTAACTATCTTTGTGGTTACGCTGAAATTTATGCTTATCTCCCCAAATTTAAACCAGTCATTTATTACTTGATATCACTTTGATTTCCTCACCATTTGAAAGTTCTATACGTACACCGTTTATTCCCCCTTTTATTGTTTTGATGACTCTGGCTCCGTGTTTTAAATCTTTTAGTTTTGCTTTATTATTGAGGGTTCTTTACCTAGGTTGGTATCTGGTTGATGTTATCCTTTGACCTCAGGTTGTTATCAGATGTTGTTAGTTCTCTAACTGAAGGACTCCCTTTAAATTTCTTTTAAGTTTGGTTTGGCTTTTATAAATTCCCTTAATTTCTGTTTATCTGGAAATGTCCTAATTTAACCATCATGTCTGAGAGAGAGAGTATATATTATTCTTGGTTGGCAGTTATTTTCTTTCAAGGTTTTATATATGTCATCCCATTGCCTTTTTGCCTGTATAGTTTCTGCTGAGTAATCAGAGTTTAGTGTTATTGTTTCCCCTTTGTAAATGACTTACCCTTTTTTTTTCCAAGCTGCTCTCAGGATTTTTTTTGGCAAGTGTGATTATGGTATGTCTTGGTGACATTCTTTTGGGGTCTATCCTACATGGGTTTTGTTGAGCTTCTTCGATGGTCACCTTTTTATTTTTCATGATATTAACGAGTTTTTTTTTTGCCAGCAGATCTTCCACAATCCTCTCTGTGTTCTCCATTTTCTCCCCCAGTTCTGTAACTCCAATCACATGCAAATTTTTGCTTGACTGTGTTCCACATAATTCTTAGGTTTTCTTCATTCTTTTCTCTGAGTTTTCCTCGAAGTGGCATCCATTGATTTGTGTTCAAACTCGCTGATTGTGTCTTCCATCATTTCAAATCTGCCCCTAAAAGAGTTGTCCATTTCTGAAATTTTGTTGTGTATCTTTTGGATTTCTGGTTGCTCTTTTTATATGATTTCCAATTGTTTATTTTATTTTGTTCTTGTATTATTTTCCTGAATTATTCTGTTGCTTTGCCTTTGTTTTCCTTGATCTCTTCCCTAATCTCTTGGAGAGCCCTAAATATTAGTCTTTTGAATTTCATATCAGGTAATTCCACTGCTTTTTCTTCTACCAGAATGTCACCTGATTCTTCATTTTGGTCACTTGTTGGAGCCATCTCGTCCTGCTTTTTTATATGTTCTGATATTGTTTACTGTCTCAGAGATACCAAAACCAAAACCAAACCCATTGCCGTGGAGTCGATTCCAACTCATAGCGATCCTGTAGGACAGAGTAGAACTGCCCCATACAGTTTCCAAGGAGTGCCTGGTGGATTCAAACTGCCGACCTTTTGGTTAGCAGCCATAGCTCGTAACCACTATGCCACCAGGGTTTCCATGTCTCTGAGATATTCAGGTATTATTATTATTATTTATTATTGATTGCATGTTTGTTCCACTCTACTTATTTGTTTTGTTTTGGTATGTCTGGGCAGGCAGGCCAGGCATGCTTTGTTGCTTGCTCGTCTGTGGGCATGATAGCACCCACCACCTTGTCTGGATGGGCAGGGCAGGTTGCTCAGCTGGAATGCAGTGAGGAAGGGCCAGCAGGCAGAGAGTGCACAGGGCCAAGACACTCAGCTGCAGGACATCTGTATAGGGCCAGTGGGAAGGGTGGGATGCAGGGCTGGGTCACTCAGCTGTGGCGCAGTAGGACTGGCATGCAGGGGTAGGGGTGTGCAAATGGGTTGCTCAGCTGTTGTGCAGTAGGGTGGAGCTGGCAGGGGGAAAGGTTACAGGCCAGCATGCTCTGATGCAGAGTGGCAGGGCAGAGCCAGTGAGGAGGGAGGATCATGGTCCAGGGCACTCAGTTGCAGCACAGCAGGGCAGAGCCAGCAGGGAGGGAGAGGGCACAGGGCTGGGTTACTGGGCTGTGGGACATCAAGGGAGGGAGGGGCACAGGATGCTCTGCTGCAGGGCAGCAGGGTAGAGCTGGCGGGGAGGGAGGGGGTGCAGGTATGGGGCTTCGTTGCTGGCTTTGGCAAAGCGGTGCATGGCTAGTGGGGAGAGAGGAGGTGTGGGTACAGGACCAAGTCCCCTGGCTGCAGCACAGTGGTGCAGAGCCAGCAGGGAGGGAGCTGCATGGGCCGGAGTGCTCAGCTGTGGATTGGAGCTGGTGGGGAGGGAGGGATATGGGTCAGAGCACTCAGCTGTTGGGCAGCGGGGTGGAGCTAGTGATGAGGGCAGGGGCGTGGGCACGGCGCTGGGTCACCCAGCTGTAGCAGCTTGGAGCCAGTGGGGAGGGAGGGGTTTCAGGCCAGGATGCTCAGCTGTGGGACAGCAGGGTGCAGCTGACAGGGAGGGAGCGGCACAGGCTGGGGCACTCAGCTTAGGGGTAGCAAAGCAGAGCCGGCAGGGAGGGAGGGGGCACAGGTCTTGGTCACTCCACTGTGACGCAGCCAGACTGGCCGGCAGGGTGGGAGGTGTACAGAGCTGAGTCTCTAGGCTGCAGCACAGTGGGTTGTGTCTGATGGGAAGAGAGAGGCAGGAGGAGAGCAGGAGGGGGGAGAATAGGTCTAGATGAGGGGGATAGGGGAGGTTTGTACTGTGGTCCCTGGCAGTCAGGACTCCTGGGGTGGGATGGTTTTGCCACCACTTGCCAGAAGGGTTGGAGTTGTAGGAGCATGCTCCTCTGGTTGCTGTATGAGAGCGTATGGGCACTTCCTTGAGCTGTAGCCAGCAAATGGGACTTTGCTTCACTCTGGGTGTGTACACATCGTTCCTCTGTCTTCTATTGGGAGTTCTGTCAAGGTGCCTTCCTGTGCACTTTGTGCGGGCTTTTTGGCTTTATCTCAAGATGGCTGCACTGTGCCACGCCAATTGGAACCCCCACTCCATATCTCTACTGGTTCATCGTTTCCAGTTTGTTCTTCTCAGTGGCTTCTGGTCTAATACTTTCACTTAAAGTTCAGGGTTCCAGGATTGCTGTCTATATCTCTTCTGCTTGGTTTTTTGGGTCTTTGTTGGAGAGGGATGGCTTGGTGCATCTGACTTGTCCAATGTCTTGGCTCCGCCTTGCAGAAGATTTTTTAATACTTGGAAATCTTCCTTTTACTTCCAGGAAATAATTAAGGTTCCCTGGCTTGATATTATGGAAACAAAATAACAAACCCCACATTCTAGAGGTGGGGTAGGGTACTATTACTTAGCAAAGAGCTTATAAGAATTAAATAAATATCTTAAGAAGTTAAAACAAAAAGCAGTGGGAAAAAAATCAAAGAATGGCAGATATAAAAAGAAGGAAAACTCAAGAACCTGAATTTGTTCATTCAACTAACTTTTCTTGAACACTTCATTATGTACTAAAGAGCACTTAGCACTTGCAAACATTTGGTACAAGGCAGCAATTATCACTGTGTACAAAACAGATTTTACTTAAAGAGTTATGGGAGCAGGTAACTGAGGGAGTATGGGAAGAATAACAGGTAGGTGGCATATTTGAACTGAGTCTCAAAGGACAGAATAAGACCAACTAGTCTGGATGATGTAACTAGAGAATCAAAGACTGCACAGATCACAGATTTTCAAACCTATGAGTATGAGTAGGCCTGATTAACTCAAGGGGAATCACTTTATAATGGTTCACGGAAAGGAATAGCACTCATTTTGTCTGGTAGCTGCCTAGAAAGGCACCTTGGGTTAGAAATGTATTGTCTTTCCTTAACTCTGGAACCATCTGAAGTTATAGTCCACAAGGATGGCACATGGTACCCATGACACATAACTAGAGTGGAAATGGCTTCCAATAACAGAGCAGCCTACACCACCCCACACATATGGTGTTACCTTTAGTGGGAATACCAAAGACCAGCGTCTTGAACCAAGTACAGTGTAATGAGGGACTAGGACCTTATTCTTTCATATCAATCAATACCACGTCATATTCCAAAGTCTGAATTTTTGTTTGATGCACCAGACACAGAAAATCAATTTGGTTTTGTGGTCCTCTCTAAGTCTGTACTTAAGTTTGTATCTCTTTTATGACCCAATATTTCAAACAACAGACTTTTTAGGAGGCTGCTGAAATCACTTTTAATTTACAAAAACATTCTACATTTCAGAAAGATTTCCATTATAAAAGTAGTTAAAATTAATGTCCTGATGCTTAATAAGTTTAAACTTTCTAGTTTCTATAACTTTTATTTATATAAAACCCTTGCTGTGCCAATTTGCATAGGCCAAATAAAGGTGGTACAACATGGTAATGCCTTCCATTATTTTCTACTACAGCACAGACACATTGAAGGGAAGTAAACAACTACAAAGATAATCTAGAAAAATAAGCCTCTCTATCCAATTAAATAAAGCAGTACTAATAGCTCAGGAAACAATATCGGTAATCTCTACATTAAATCAACCTCCCGTTGTTAGTTAGCGGTATTGGTAAGAAGTTAGTAATGAAGTTATAGACAAATATAGTTAGTATAATATTTCCAAAGAGACAAAACATCCTTCTCAGACTTACAAAAAAAAAACCTGTTTTTCAATAAACATAGATTTGGAGATAGTCACAGACACAACAGTATTCAAATAATAAAGCTACATTTGCATGCTCTTTAGGAACATGCTTGAGTTAAGTGATGACCTATTATTTATTTAAAAACAAAACACAGGGACAAGAGAATCTCTGCCTGGGTCAGTAGATGGAGACCAATATAATTAACAAATACTGTGCTTAATGCTTAATGCGTTATTTCATTTAATCTTTTCAACACCCCCAGGAAATAGGGGCCATTATTACTGCTTTATAGATGAGGAAACTGATCTGGAGGAGATAAAGTGTGCCCAGGCCACCCAGTCAGTGACTGGCATGGCTGTGACTCCACAGCTCACATTCTTTTCACAAACCAAGCTGCTTCAACCAGAAAAGTCTTCAATACCACTTTACTTATAGAGTGCTTGTAATAAAGCCTGGGGGTAAGAGAACTCAGTGTTTTTTTGAACATTGAGAGTCTTCAGAATCACGTAACTGTCTAGAGCTGCACTGCCCAATATGGTAGCCAGTAGCCACATGGGACTATGTAAATTTAAATTACTTAAAATTAAATAAAATTTCAAATTCAGTTATTTGGTCACACAAGTGCTCAATAGCCCCATGTGGTTACTGCCTATCATAATGGACTGGGCAGATTGTTGAACATTTCCCTCATCACAGAAAGATCTTTTGGATAGTGCCAGCCCAGGGACCCGCCAGAGGCATGGCCAAGTGAGGGAATGTTATCTTTGAGGTCATTACTATCCAGAATGTTACAGGGCAGTGTAGACATCGAGAAGACCTTTCCAACTCCACTGTTAGGACAGGCAGGGCCAGCCATTTTTCCATAAATTCTTTCCCTAAGATGTACTCTCATTAGTTGACATTCCCATATTAGAGAAAGGAAAAGCTATAAATGCTATTTATGTGAACTGATTTGATTATGGGTTCCAATTTGGAGAGGGGAGTTTTTTTTTATATATAGATTTTGAGCTTCAGGGGAAGAGGAAAAAAAAACTAATTCCACTTTTAAGAACTGGTTCAACTTATGCTTGAAAAATACAGGGTAAGAGATTTATGGGTAGGAAACATTGTCAGTGTACATTCATGCAGGAACACTGCACAAAAGGAGCTTACAAATTAAGTTACATTCACTACAGGTGCCCATGTGTGTTTCCACTAAGAAAAGATAGTATTTAAATAAAATTACATGTTTCCTAAAAGAAGGCATAATTCTTACCAAATTAGTCATTATAAAGGAAAGACAAAAGGGAAATGCATGCCCTTCCCAGAAAAGCCATCCAAGTCTCTTAGACCCACTTACTAGCCGCTTTCTCCACCATTCCATGTTAATACTACGGTCTCCTACAAAAGTTAATGATTGTTCTTAACTTTTTAAGGTTCAGATAATGGAATATCATAATGATAAGACCAAATATGCAAATACCTGGGTCAGTGGCAGAGATAATTGCTCCAAAAAAGAGACAATCCGTGTAGTAGAATTTATCCGAGAGCTGTCCCACAATCTTCATCAGCTTCACCACACCATACATGAGATTTCTGTAAAAACGGAAGGTATAGTAAATCAGTAGGATGGCGTCCTAGAGAACACAAAGAGAAAATAAAATCCAGTAGCCTGGCAAATATGCAAGCGGCATGGTACTAGAATAGTGTGCTTCAAGGGTGATTCGTGAAAACATCAGGCAACTTCTATGGCTGAACACTTACCAGAAATATGGGCAAATAGGACTTTGGCACCAAGCAATGATTTGCGGTCAACATCATCTTGTAAAACATCTGAACATTTCATTTTTTAAAGTTGTGCTCACTAACGACTGTAGCAGCTATAAAGTATGGTCTTTAACAACTGCCAGCTGCCATTGGTTCTGATTCATGGTGACTCCATGTATGTCAAAGTAGAACTGTACTCCATAGGGTTTTAAATGGCTGTGATCTTTCAGAAGTAGATCACCAGGCTTTTCTTCTGAGGCACTTCTGGATGGATTCGAACCACCAATATTTTGGTTAGTAGCCAAGCACTTAACCATTTGTGCCACCCAGGGACTCCTTCAACAACTGTGGCAGCTATAAAGCATGGTCTTCAATTAGTAACAAAGTTAAGGCATCTTAAGAAACTGGGACAGAGAGGGGAAAGGGAGAGGGGGAAAGAAACTTCAGGTTTAATAAATTGCTATGAAACTCACAGAACTCTAAGATAGTGCACTTAAAGTCATGGAAATAAGTGAACTGGATGAAGCTGGAGAGAATGGAAAATTGAGTTGTCACAAAGATCCAAATGATTGACGTATTACTGCCTTCTCTGCCAACAATAGCTTCAAAGAAGGGAAAAGACGCAAACCTCTCCAAATGTCCTATTAAAACATCAGTAGCCATTAAGACACTTTGTATGGGTTAGGCAGTCCAGCAGCAGCCCTCCTTATGCTGTGGTCCAAGAGGGACCGCCAAGTTAAATATTTTAGCTTGGCTTGAGCACATTTCCTATAGGACAGCTTACAGATTGGGAGGAGTGAGAAGTGTTAAAACGCCTAGTATATGTACTAAGGATGTGGGTTATGAGGGGGTGCAAGCAGCAGCGGGGGTCAGGGGAGTAAAAACAATCATGGTAATGACTCATTGTACCCTAGAGTCAGTCCTCTAATAATTAGATTATTGATGTTAAAGACCATGTCATCACTTACCTTTGTATCCTGGGTGCCCAGAACAGTGATTGACTAAGGTATGAGCTCGAGAACTATTTACAGAATTGAATCTTTTTTGAGAATAAACAGCTATAACATAAAGGTTGCCTACTGTGTGCTGGGCATTGTTCCAGCACTTAAACATTCCCATTTAAATTCACAAGGAGCCCTGGTAGCACAATGGTTAAGCACTCTGATGCTAACCGAAAGGTTGGTGGTTCAAACTTACCAGTTGCTCCACGGGAGAAGACCTGGTAATCTGCTTGTAAAGATTTACAGCCTAGGAAACTCTATGGGACAGTTCCACTCTGTCATACAGGGTCTCTATGAGTCAGAATTGGCTCAATGGCACAAAACAACACAGCATCATTTAAATTCACAGTAACTCCATGGTACATATTTGATTTCTCCCTATTTTGCTTATCAAAGGCTTATTTCATCTACCTTTTAAATATTTCCTGAAACTAGACGTTCCTCTCCATTTCCTTCCACCACACTCACATACCTAGGAAGTAGACTTCTCTCTGGCAGCCTTTTCGCCATCTTATTTCCCATCTTCCCCAACAATAGTTATCTAACATTGTCACTCTTCAATGGCTTGTCATTTCTTAAGGGACAAAGTTCCAGATCCCCCGTTTTTGATGTCAAAAAAGCCCTGGCCCCTGCCTTTATTTTCAGCTTTCTAGCTCTCTTTTTTTTTTTTAATATTTATTGTGCTTTAAGTGAAAGTTTACAAATCAAGTCACTCTCTCATATGAAAATTTATATACACCTTGCTATATACTCCTAATTGCTCTACCCCTAATGAGACAGCATACTCCTTCCTTCCACTCTTTTCGTGTCCATTCAGCCAGCTACTGACCCCCTCTACCCTCTCATCTCTACTTCAGACAAGATATGCCAACATAGTCTCATGTGTCTACTTCATCCAAAAAGCTCATTCTTCACCAGTATCATCCTCTATCCCATAGTCCAGTCTAAACCCTGTCTGAAGAGTTGGCTTTGGGAATGGTTCCCATCTTAGGCTAACAGAAGGTCTGGGGACCATGACCTCCGGGGTCATTCTAGTCTCAGTCAGACCATTAAGTCTGGTCTTTTTACAAGAATTTGGGGTCTGCATCCAACTGCTTTCCTGCTCCCTCAAGGATTCTCTGTTGTGTTCCCTGTCAGGATAGTCAGAGGTTGTAGCCGGGGAAAATCTAGTTCTTCTGGTCTCAGGCTAATGTAGTCTCTGCTTTATGTGGCACTTTCTGCCTCTTGGGCTCATAATTACTTTGTGTCTTTGGTGTTCTTCATTCTCCTTTGATCCAGGTGGGTTGAGACCAACTGATGCATCTTAGATGGCCACTTCCTAGCGTTAAAGACCCCAGACGCCACTCTCCAAAGTGGGATGCAGAATCTTAATAGATTTTATTATGCCAATTGACTTAGACGTCCCCTGAAACCGTGGTCCCCAATCCCCCTCTCCTGCTACACTGGGCGTTGAAGCATTCAGTTTATTCAGGAAACTTTTTTGCTTTTGGTTCACTCCAGTCGTGCTGACCTTACCTGTATTGTGTGTTGTCTTTCCCTTCACCTAAAATTGTTCTTACATACTGTCTAATCAGTGAAAATCCCTCTCCCCCTCCCCTTGTAACCATCAAAGAATATTCTCTTTTCTGCTTAAGCTACTTCTCGAGTTCTTATAATAGTGGTCTCATACATTATTTGTCCTTTTGCAGCTGACTAATTTCACTCATCATATGCCTTTCAAGATTCCTCCATGTTATGAAATGGTTGACAGGATCATCATTGTTCCCTATTGATGTGTAATATTCCATTCTGAAAATTTACCATAATTTATTTATCCATTCATCCGTTGATGGGCACCTTGGTTTCTTCTGTCTTTTTGCTATTGTAAACAGTGCTGCAATGAATATGGGTGTGCATATATATGTTCGTGTAAAGGCTCTTATATCTCTAGGATATATTCCAAGGAGTGGGATTGCTGGATCGTATGGTGGTTCTATTTCTAGCTTTTTAAGGAAGTGCCAAATCGATTTCTGAAGTGGTTGTACCATTTTACATTCCCACTAGCAGTGTAGAAGTGTTCCAGTCTCTCCACAACCTCTCCAATGTTTATTATTTTGTGTGTTTTGGATTAATGCCAGCCTTGTTGGAGTGAAATGGAATCTCATCGTACTTTTGGTTTGCATTTCTCTAGTGGCTAATGATCCTGAGCATTTCCTCATGTATCTGTTAGCTACCTGAATGTTGTCTTTAGTGAAGTGTCTATTCCTATCCTTTGCCCATTTTTTAATTGGGTTATTTGTCTTTCTGTACTTGAGTTTTTGCAGTATCATGTAGATTTTAGAGATGAGGTCCTGATCGGAAATGTCATACCTAAAAACTTTTTCCCAGTCTGTAGGTAATTTTTTTACTGTTTTGGTGAAGTCTTTAGATGAGCATAGGTGTTTGATTTTGAGGAGCTCCCAGTTATCTGGTTTCTCTTCTGCATTGTTAGTAATGTTTCGTATATTCTTTATGCGATGTATTAGGGTTCCTAGTATTGTCCCTATTTTTTCTTCCACGATTCTTATAGTTTTAGATTTTATATTTAGGCCTTTGATCCATTTGGAGTTCGTTTTTGTGCATGGTGTGAGGTATGGGTCTTGTTTCATTCTTTTGCAGATGGATATTCAGTTATGCCAACACCATTTGTTAAAAAGACTGTCTTTTCCCCACTTAATTAACTTTGAGCCTTTGTCAAATATCAGCTGCTCATATGTGGATGGATTTATGTCCAGATTCTCAATTCTGTTCCATTGGTCTATATATCTGTTGTTGTACCAGTACCGGGCTGTTTTGACTACTGAGGCAGTATAATAGGTTCGAAAATCAGGTACAGTGAAGCTTCCTGCTTTGTTTTTCTTTTTAAGCAATGCTTTCCTTATCCAGGGCCTCCTTTCCTTCTATATGAAGTTGGTGATTTGTTTCTCCATCTCATTAAAAAATGTCATTGGAATTTGGATCGGAATTGCATTGTATCTATAGACCGCTTTTGGTAGACTAGACATTTTTACAATGTTAAGTCTTCCTATCCATGAGCAAGGTATGTTTTTCAACTTATGTAGGTCTCTTGGTTTCTTGCAGTACTGTCTTGTAGTTTTCTTTGTATAGGTCTTTTACATCTCTGGTAAGATTTATTCCGAAGTAATTTATCATCTTGGGGGATATTTTAAATGGTATTGATTTGGTGGTTTCCTCTTCGATGTTCTTTTTTGTTGGTGTACAGGAATCCAACTGATTCTTGTATGTTTATCTTGTATTCTGATACACTGCTGAACTCTTCTATTAGTTTCAGTAGTTTTCTTGAGGATTCTTTAGGGTTTTCTGTGTATAAGATCATGTCATCTGCAAATCGAGATACTTTATTCTTCTTTGCCAGTCTGGATGCACTTTATTTCTTTAGCTAGCCTAATTGCTTCGGCTAGCACCTCCAGCACAATGTTGAATAAGAGTGGTGATAAACAGCATCCTTGTCTGGTTCCTGATCTCAAGGGGAATGCTATCAGACTCTCTCCATTTAGGAAGATGCTGGCTGTTGGCTTTGTATAAATGCCCTTTATTCTGCTGAGGAAGTTTCCTTCTATTCCTATTTTGCTGAGAGTTTTTATCATGAATGTGTGTTGAATTTTGTCAAATGCCTTTTCTGCATCGATTGATAAAATCATGTGGTTCTTGTCTTTTATTTTATTTATATGATAAAAAAATTATTAATTGTTTTTCTAATATTGAACCATCCCTGCATACCTGGTATGAATCCCACTTGGTCATGCTAAATTATTTTTTTTTGACATGTTGTTGAATTCTATTGGATAGAATTTTGTTGAAGATTTTTGCATCTAAGTTCATAAGGGATATAAACCTATTGCCGTCGAGTTGATTCCGACTCATAGTGACCCTACAGGACAGAGCAGCACTGCCCCATAGAGTTTCCAAGGAGCGCCTGGTGGATTCGAACTGCTGACCTTTTGGTTGGCAGCTGTAGCTCTTAACCACTAGGTCTGTAATTTTCTTTTTTTGCGGTGTCTTTTTTTTTTTACCTGGTTTTGGTATCAGGGACATGCTGGCTTCAAAGAATGAGTTTGGGAGTATTTCGTCCTTTTCTATGTTCTGAAATACGTTTAGTAGGAGCGGTGTTAATTCTCTGAAAGATTAGTAGAACTCTGCAGTGAATCCGTCTGGGCCAGGGCTTTTTTCTGTTGGGAGATTTTTGATTACGTCTTCAGTGGGTCTATTTAGTTGTTCTACCTCTGTCTGTGTTAGTTTAGGTAGGTAGTGTGTTTCTAGAAATCCGTCCATTTCTTCTAGGTTTTCGAATTTCTTAGGGTACAATTTTTCATAGTAATCTGGTATGATTCTTTTAATTTCAGTTGGGTCGCTTGTAATATCGCCCATCTCTTTTCTTATTCAGGTTATTTGCTTCCTCTCCTGATTTTCTTCTGTCAGTTTGGCCAGTGGTTTATCAATTTTGTTAATTTCTTCAAAGAGCTAGCATTTGTCTTCTTAACTCTTTCAATTGTTTTTCTGTTTTCCACTTCATTTAGGTCTGCTCTAATATTTATTATTGCCTTTCTTTTTTTTCTTCTACTGCCTGAAGGTTTCTTTTGTTGCTCTCTATTTGTTCAAGTTGTAGGGATAATTCTTTGATTTTAGCCCTTTCTGCTTTTTTGGATGTGTGCATTTATTGATATAAATTCACCTCTGAGCACTGCTTTCACTGTGTCCCAAAGGTTCTGATCGGAAGTGTTTTCATTCTCATTGGATTCTCTGAATTTCTTCATTCCATCTTTAATGTCTTCTATAACCCAGTCTTTTTTGAGCAGGGTATTGTTCAGTTTCCAGGTGTTTGATTTCTTTTCCCTGCTTTTTCTGTTATTGATTTCTGCTTTTATGGCCTTATGGTCAGAGAAGATGCTTGTAATACTTCATTGTTTTGGATTCTGCTAAGGGTTGCTTAATGACCTAACATGTGGTCTATTCTAGAGAATGTTCCATGTGCACCAGAAAAGAAAGTATACTTTGCAGCTGTTGGGTGAAGTGTTCTGTATATGTCTATAAGGTTTAGTTGGTTGACTGTGGTATTTAGATCTTCCATGTCTTTACTGAGCTTCTTGCTGGATGTCCTGTCCTTTACTGAAAGTGGTGTGTTGAAGTCTCCTATTGTAATTGTAGAGCTATCTATCTCACTTTTCAATGCTGTTAGAGTTTGTTTCATGTACCCTGCAGCCCTGTCATTGGGTGCATAAATATTTAATATGATTATATCCTCCTGGTATATTGTCCCTTTAATCGTTATATAGGGTCCTTCCTTATCCTTTGTGGTGCATTTTACTTTAAAGACTATTTTGTCAGAAATTAATATTGCCACTCCTGCTCTTTATTTTATATATATATATGACATTTTGTTTATTCATTTATAGCTTGATGTACAATTGGGTTGTTTCCACCTTTTTTTAAAAAAAAATAATTTTTACTGTGCTTTAAGTGAAAGTTTACAAATCAAGTCAGTCTCTTACACAAAAACCCATACACAACCTGCTACATACTCCCAATTACTTACCCCCCCCCATGAGACAGTCTGCTCCCTCCTTCCACTCTCTTTTCATGACCATTTTGCCAGCTTCTAAGCCCCTCTACCCTCTCATCTCCCCTCCAGGGAGGAGATGCCAACATAGTCTCAAGTGTCCACCTGATCCAAGAAGCTCACTCCTCACCAGCATCCCTCTCCAACCCATTGTCCAGTCCAATCCATGTCTGATGAGCTCGCTTTGGGGATGCTTCCTGTAGTGGGCCAACAGAAGGTCTGGGGGCCATGATCACCAGGGTCCTTCCAGTCTCAGTCAGACCATTAAGACTGGTTTTTTATGAGAATTTGGGGTCTGCATCCCACTGTTCTCCTGCTGCCTCAGGGATTCTCTGTTGTGTTCCCTGTCAGGGCAGTCATTGGTTGTGGCCAGGCACCATCTAGTTCTTCTGTCTCAGGATGATGTAGTCTCTGGTTCATGTAGCCCTTTCCGTCTCTTGGGCTCGTTATCATCTTGTGTTCTTGGTGTTCTTCATTCTCCTTTGATCCAGGTGGGTTGAGACTAATTGATGCATCTTAGAAGGCCGCTTGCTAGCATTTAAGATCCCAGATGCCACTCTTCAATGTGGGATGCAGAATGTTTTCTTATTAGATTTTATTATGGCAATTGACTTAGATGTCCCCTGCAACCATGGTCTCCAATCCCCTGCCCCTGCTTTGCTGACCTTTGAAGTATTCAGTTTATTCAGGAAACTTCTTTGCTTTGGTTTAGCCCAGTTGTGCTGACCTCCACTGTGTTGAGTGTTGTCCTTCTCTTCACCCAAAGTAGTTCTTGTCTACTATCTATTTAGTAAATACGTCTTTCCCACCCTCCCTTCCTCCCCCCTCTTGTAACCACAAACGAGTGTGTTCTTCTCAGTTTAAACTATTTCTCAAGATCTTATGATAGTGGTCCTATACAATATTTCTCCTTTTGCAACTGACTAATTTCACTCAGCATAATGTCCTGCTCTTTTTTGATTGTTGTTTGCTTGGTATATTTTTTTCCATCCTTTGAATTTTAGTTTGTTTGTGTTTCTGAGTCTAAGGTGTGTCTCTTGTAGGCAGCATACAAACAGATTGTGTTTTTTTATCCATTCAGCCACTCTCTGTCTCTTTATTGGTGTATTTAGTCCGTTAACATTCAGCATAATTATGGATAGGTATGAGTTTAGTGCTGTCATTTTGACGTCTTTTTTTGTGTGTTGTTGACAGTTTCTTTTTCCCGCTTAATTTTTTGTGCTGAGTAGTTTATCTTTATATATTGTCTTTTCCTTTTTTTCATTGTTTTTGATTTTGTTTCTGTTGAGTTTCTATTTTTTTCTTGTATTTTATTTTAATGAGTAGGATAGTTAGTCTCCTTTGTGGCTGCCTTAATATTTAGCCCTATTTTTCTAAGTGTAAACATAACTTTTGTTTCTTTATATCGCCTTGTCTTCCTCTCAATCTGAAAGATGAATGACTACATTTCTTAGTCCCTCTTTATTATTTTAATGTTGTCTTTTACGTAATGACGTCGCCGTTTCCCTGTTTTGAGTGTTTTTTTAAACTTGATTTATTTTTGTGATTTCCGTGACTGGGCTGACATCTGATTGTTCTGTACAGTGTTCTGGTCTTGAGTTGATACCTGATATTACTGATTTATTACTGATTTTCTAACCAAAGAACTCCCTTTAGTAATTCTTGTAGTTTTGGTTTGGTTTTTATGAATTCCCTGAACTGCCGTTTATCTGGAAATATCCTAATTTCACCTTCATATTTGCGACACATGATTCTTGGCTGGCAATTTTTTTCTTTCAGTGCTTTATATAACTCATCCCATTGCCTTCTTTCCTGCATGGTTTCTGCCGAGTTGTCCAAGCTTATTCTTTGTAGGTGACTTTTCGTTTATCCCTAGCTACTCTTAAAACTCTCTATTTTTGGTTTGGCAAGTTTGATTATAATATGTCTTGGCAACTTTCTTTTAAAATCTACCTTATGCGGAGTTTGATGAGCATCTTGGATTGATATCTTCTCATCTTTCATGATATCAGGGACGTTTTCTGCCAACAAATCTTCAACAATTCTCTCTGTATTTTCTGTTATCCCTCCCTGTTCTGGTACTCCAATCACTCATAGGCTATTTCTCTTGATAGAGTCCCACATGATTCTTAAGCTTTCTTCATTTTTAAAAATTCTTTTATCTGATTTTTCTTCAAATATATTGGTACCAAGTGCTTTATCTTCAAGGTCACCAATTCTGCCTTCCACTTGCTCGATTCTTCTGCTCTGACTTTCTATTGAGCTGTCTAATTCTGTAATTTTATTGTTAATCTGAATTTCTGATTGCTGTCTATGGATTTTTGCTGCTTATTAAATTTTTCATTATGTTCTTGAATATCCTTTTTAATTTCTTCAACTGTTTTATCTGTGTGTTCCTTGGCTTGTTCTGCATATAGCCTGTTCTCCTTCCTCATGTCTTGAAGAGTTCTGTATATTAATCTTCTGAATTCTGCATGCAGTAATTCCAGGAAGGCACCTTCATCCAGAAGGTCCTTTGATTCTGTGTTTTGAGAGTTTGTTGAAGCGATCATGGTCTGTTTCTTTATGTGGTTTGATATTGACTATTGCCTCCAAGCCATCTATAAGTTATTGTATTAGTTTATTTTATGTTTGCTTACTTGTATCCTAGTTTCTTGCTTTCTTTAGTTTTGATGGGCCCAAATGGGTTCCTTGAGTGGGCTAGCTTATTTTTGCCTTTGGAGCTCTGACATCCTGTCACCAGATGGCTAGAGCTGTTATCAGGTATATGAGCTTATAAGTCCATTCACTTTTCTTGTGTGGATTCAGCTCAGGTGTCCGGGCAGTTGGTCTTCAAGTGTGTGGTACAGGCTCTGTCCTACAGTCTTAAAGGGGCAGGAGTGTTTGGTGTAGGTACCAGTATCTGGTTGCAGCAGGGGGTCATGCTCTGAACAAGGCAGGGAGCTGAGAACCGCCCCCCGAGTGTCTCTGAGGAAAGTGCATCCCTGTCCCCTAGAGCGTACAGGTGGGTGGGTTCTGCAGATGGACCATGGGCACCCAATGCTTTTGGTTGAGGACTGGGAGGTACCAGTTATTTTTGGACCCCTGTCGTGGGTGGCTGGGGTGACCTGAGTGGTGCCAGCAGTCCTTATGCGCCTGATGTGGGTAGGTGAGGATCCTGTTTAATAGGCAAAGTAGTGTCAAATATCAAACACCCACCTCTCCACTGCACAGCTTAAACAGTTGCAGTCCACTAGCAAGGGCCTATTCTCCTGAAATAGGCCCACACAGGTCCATGCAGGGGGGAACATATTCAAAGTCCAGGAACCGTTTAGGCCTGGATGGGAGCTGCTTCTGTCATGAGCTCCCCAGGCTGGTAGAGCTGGCGTATTATCTCTTCCCCCTGTTGTGAATTTATTCCTTCTCCAAGTCCAGGAGCATGGCTCAGGGCACTCAAATGGGCTCATCTCTGCCCCAAGGAAATCAACAGCCATTGATGCCAGCTTGGGGGTGGGGGGCATGGTAAGATATAAGCAAGTACTTAGCTTTTGCCGAGAGCGCGGATCTTCTCTGGGTCCAGAAGTGTGAGTAGACTGTGTGGTTGGCTGCTTCTCCCAGAGGAAATTGCGGCCAAACACTACTACCAGCCCACCGCAGCCACTCCTGGGAATGGTGCCTGAGGGATTCCAGCGATTCAGGTCCGGCAACTCCTCTCCACTTCTGAACTGTCTCTCCCTCCCCCTGCTGCTCGGTCCATTTTTTTAACTTTGCCTTTCATGTTCATTGCTCCTAGCTTGTCATAAATAATCATTTCACTTGATTTTTCGGGTCTTTGTTGTAAGAGGGATCGCTGGAAGCAGCTGGCTATTCCGCCATCTTGGCCCTGCCTCACTAATTTTTTTTAATTAACTAAAGTCCTTAATTTATTCAGATTTCCTTAGTTTTTACCTAATGCCCTTTATCTGGTCTAGGATCCCATCCAGGGCCACATTACATATAGTTGTCACATCTCCTTAGGCTGCTCTTGCCTGTGACAGTTTTCTTAGACTTGCTTTGTTTTTGATGATCTTGATGGTTTTGAGGAATACTGGTCAGGTATATTGTAGGATGCCCCTTTGTTGGGATTTGTCTGATTTTTTGTCATGATTAGACAAAGGTAACACATTTTAAGGAGGAAAACCACAGAGATAACGTGGCGTTCTCAACACATCACAACAAGTGTATGTCCTATCAACATGATTTATCCCTATGGATGCTACCCTTAATCACCTGGCTGAGGTAGTGTTTATCAGGTTTCTCCACTGTAAAGTTACTCATTTTTCCACTTCTGTACTGTACTCATTTGAAGTTACTTCGTGCAGCCCTCACTCAAAGGAGGCTAAGCTCCACCTCCTTGGTGGGAGACAGTGTATCTATATAAATTATTTGGAGATCTTCTGACAGGAGATTTGTCACTTCTCCCCCATTTATTCATCTAATCATTATTTATATCAGTATATACTCAGGGATACTTATTTTATACTTTGTGTTATAATCCCATAAAATGTTATTTATATTGTTGTTTAAATTATTGCAGCTTTGGCCACTGGGACTCTTTCGGGTTGGCTCTTGTGTCCCTTTGACATGCCCCCATTCGTTTGTTTGTTTGAACACTTCCTTACTTTCTGGCACTACAAGATACTCTGGGCTCATCAGCCATTTCTGCAATGGAGGGGCTCTGGTTCCTTTTATTGGAGGATTGTATTAGAAACCAAGATCTTGGCACTGGGGGCAATTTTATTTAATTTTAATTCATCTTGGTTTTAATTTATATAGCCACATATGGCTAGCAGCTCCATATTGGACAGTGCAGCTTGATATCTTAACTGCCATCATCACAAACATCAAAATACTGAGCTCTGTGGATCAGAGTCACTTACCCGATAATGAAGCAGGAAACAGCAGTCCCCAAGAAGGCATAGGCCAGAATAGACCCAAGATTTCTAAAAAAGTGTCTCTGAATAAAACAAAAAATGAATCAATTGTGATTTTTGGCAGTGAGTATAAGAAATACATTAAAAGTCTCTATAAAGTAGAACTTTACTTTCTGCTTCCACTACATAAAGCAATAACTGAAGTAATTCCTAAATAATGCTATTTAGCCTTAAACATCATAGTTTTAAAACATCCTCTGCCCTGCCAATCACTGAGCAAGCAATCAAGGGCTTAGTAAATTTTCAGAAAAACTGCCCTGGTTGATTATATTAAATTATATTAAGAGTTGTGCATGTGCGTGTTTCATAAATAGACCAATCATTTCCATAGATTTAACTCAAATCATTTTACTCTGGTGATTAAGAAGTGATTCAGCTAGTCACTTCAAGTTCTTACGGTGCCTTAGAAGATCACTGCACACATAAGTTTGAAACTAATCAAGCGTGAATTCTCTAGCTAAGGAGCTTTATGCTTAATTCAGTATCAGAAAACAGAATGCCCTAAGTATCTATCTGCTCATGGGATCTGAGGTGCCTCCTGATATTAATCTGGATTAATCTTTGTGACCTGGGAAAGAGGGACAAAAAGGATAGATGTGGATAAACGAGAAAACAGTAAATTCCATTCAAGATGGGCAAGTGTATATAGGAAGTAACTCGTGCCAATATAAGATCTTGCGATTATTCAGGAAAAGGTGGCAAAAGTGCAATCTTTTCAGTGCTTTGCACGTTTATTGATTTCTTTAAAAGTATATAAACATATATATTTTTTAAAAAACCTATTGTCATCGAGTTGATTCTGACTCACAGTGATCCCATGTGTTACAGAGTAGAACTGTTCCACAGGGTTTTCTTGGCTATAATCTTTATGGAAGCAAATCGCCAGCTCTTTCTTCTGCAGTGCCACTGGGTGGGTTCGAACCACCAACCTGTAGGTTAGTAGACAAGCACAACTCGTTTACACCACCCAGGGACCTTTAAACATGTATATATATATATATATATATATATATATATATATATATATATATATATATATATATACACACACATACATACATACATATACATACATAATGTTGTTAGAAGCTGCCAAGTTGGCCCCAACTCATGGCGACCCCATGCAAAACAGAACAAGATGCTGCCTGGTCCTAAGCCATCCCCATGATTGTTTGCAGATCAAACCATTGTGATCCACAGGGTTTTCTTTGGCTGATTTTCAGAAGTAGATCCCCAGGCCTTTCTTCCTAGTCTTAGTCTGAAAGCTCCACTGAAACTTGTTCAGCATCATAGCAACACACAAGCCTCCACTGGCAGATGAGTGGTAGCTATGCACGAGGTGTACTGGCTTGGAATCAAACCCAGGCCTCCCACATGGAAGGTGAAAATTATACCACTGAACCAGCACTGCCCCCACACATACAAAACACATACACACACAGAGAGAGATACATGGATCTATTTCTCATAAGTGATTAGGCCTGTGGGATATTCTAGACAGGGAATCCTGACTTAGGGCTCTCATTCCTCAAGGTATAAGCTATTCTCATTTGAAAATCAGATCTAACAAAAACAAACAAAATTCCCCAAACACCCTAATCAAACAGGGACCAGGAACATACTATCTAAAAAAGAAAAAAAAGGCAGGAGAGCCCCCGCATTACAGCTGAGCAACATCAAAGAGCACAGGAGGAACTAGCCTGGACCAGGCAGCCACTATGAAGTATGACCAGGGAGAGGGCTGTGGGCATCCTCTGGCCTGAGTCTAGACAGAGGATCTGAGGCCTTGGCTTCGGTCCTCCTCAATGCTTGCCCCAACCTGTCACCAAGGCTGCAGAGCAGGTGTCAAGGAATGCCTGTTGCCCCTAAGCCTCCTGATCAGAAGAGACTCCTTCAAGGGCTTGCCACACACTGACACTCACCAAACGAGGGTACTGCCTGTACATATTATGGACATATTATGCTTGCCTCTTAAATCATGGACCCCAGTCATTTTTTTTAAAGCTAATGTATTTATATACCAATGTTTTTTTTAAAAAAAAAAAACTAATTAAATTAAAAAAAATCAACAACTGTGAGTCTCCTTCCCTGAAAGTTCCACCAATGGTTTAAGTCAGGAAGGGCTGGGAGTGTATCAAGAAAAGCACCTGAGACCAATGAAACTCATGTGAAAACATCCAGAAAAAGTTTTAATCCCAAATGGCTACTTCCCCTTGCCGCTAAGCTTTCTTTTGGATACCCATCCGTATGGTTAGTTTGAATGTATTCAATAAATTCATATGCAGGGTATTAGCCAAAGCAAAAAAAATTAGGAATGTAAATTCGCTACCAAAAATACATTCATAATATATTCCAAAGTCACACCACACACACACAATTACCCATCGCTTATTCTATCTGCTGTTGTGAGCCAAAATTTTACTATATCTTGAAAAGATAAACCACCTATTTGTGCATTAGATTGAGTACTTAAATATATACTTCACAGTTTACAAAGTACTTTCACATTTATTAGCCCATCCAATTTTCACAACTCCATCACAAAGGTATAATTTCGACTATTTTATATGAGAGAAATTTAAGGCTCAAAGGTGTGACGTGACCTACCTGAAGCCACACGTGAACTAAACTGCAGCACCAGAACTGGGAAGCAGATCTCCTGCCCCAAGTACATCGCACAAGCTTCCCTTCTACCCAGCTCCTTGAGTCCCATCCTTTTGGGGAAGAAAGGGCAGGAGGTGTTGAATGGAATCCTGTTTATTCCATTCTACTTTCTCTACAACACAGCCATGGCTGGTTCAGAGTCTCCCCTACTTTTCCCTCTCAGTTATGACATGCCCTGGTAAAGCCTTCAAGAATCTAAGCCTAAAACAGATCAGGATGAGAAGGTCTGGTGAAAATCCACATGACATCTCAATTCCTACCTGTACCATTCTCAGCCTTACATTCCTATTCCTTGGGAAGCCCTAACTTCTCCCATTCCTACTGACAAGTTGTAACATGTTATATTGTGTGTGTGTGTGTGTGTGTGTGTGTGTGTGTGTGTGTGTTTGGTGGAGAAGTTCACCAAAAAGGAAGGCTTCTACAGGTGAACTGTTTCCCTGCCAATGCCCTGGAAGCAAAATTTGTGTAGTGGCACAAAATCAAAGATAATTCCAACGATTTTTTTTAAGTCAGAAAAAAGCCCATTTCTGCATGATGATTGTGCATAGGTCAAAGTGTCTGAATATATGTTTACATATCAGCAGTTAAACAGTGAAATATTTATTACATTTAATTGACAACAGGTTTAATCAGAGTTGGCAACCATATAAGAGTTACTTAAATGCCTTTATAAGGACTATTTAAAATGAAGAGACTAAACTAACAGCTGATAGCCTAAAAGACTAGCATTTCAAAAACTCAAATTGCAAAATGTTATTTGGTTTTCTTCTGAGAAAATGGGGCTGACAAAGGGAAGGCTCTGCAAAAATGAAGGTGTTTTTCAACCTTTAGAATGACTTCCGCAATCTATGATTTGGTTTCATTTTGTTATGGATTGAATTGTGTCCTCAAAAAATATGTGTCAACTTGGCTAGGCCATGATTCCCAATATTGTGTGATTGTCCACCATTTTGTCATCTGATGTGATTTTCCTGTGTGTTATAAATCCTACCCCTATGATGTTAATCAGGCAGGATTAGAGGCAGTTATGTTAATAAAGCAGGACTCAATCTACAGGATTAGGTTCTGTTTTAAGTCAATCTCTTTTGAGATATAAAAGAGAGAAGCGAGTAGAGAGGCATGGGGACCTCACACCACCAAGAAAGCAGAGCTAGGAGTGGAGTGTGTCCTTTGGACCCGGGGTCCCTACGCTGAGAAGCTCCTAGACCAGGGGAAGATTGAAGACAAGGACCTCCCCCAGAGCCAACAGAGAGAGAAAGCTTTCCCCTGAAGCTGGCGCCCTGAATTTGGACTTCTACCTTCCTAGACTGTAAGAGAATAAACTTCTCTTTGTTAAAGCCATCCACTTGTGGTATTTCTGTTATAGCAACACTAGATAACTAAGGTACCTCTTAAAGCAACTACAACTGTGATTATAGGATAAGATTAGTTATTTAAAATACCAAATTAATTTTAAGAACTATCTATATGGGATCAAACTGACAATATCAACTCGAAAGATCAGATAGGAATATTAGGGGGCAGTGAGATTATATTAATGAGGGAGGAACAACTCAGAATAGGAGGGTGAGAATGGTTGCACAACTCAAAGTAATTAATATCACTGAACTGTTTTTTTTATACATACAGAAACATGAATTGGTGTATGTTTTGCTGTGTATATTCTCAGCAACAAAATTAATTAATTAAAAAATATTGATCAACTACTTGACAAGAAGAGGAGTTCCCAAATTCTCCGTTTAGATAAAGAATAACATTATTTGTACCTGTAATAACCATCTCCTTTCTGATACCTGTCAACAGCTGACATGCAGTTCAGATGACTGTGACAACTCCATAGGTTAGGAAGAAAAAAGGTATGTTTTTTGTACAGAAAATCTAAATTGGGAGGTAGTGTAGCACAGAGGAACAACCCAGAGCTCTAGAGTCAGAGTCAGTCCCACGCCGTATACAAAACCTCATAGACATCACTTAATCATTCTAAGTTCAGTTTCATCACTAGTAAAATGCCGGCAACTCTACACGTCTGTGAAGACACAAATGTGTGCTGGAGTAGTATGGAGGAATGGACAGACTTCTGCTCCTCAAGCATCCATCCACTGCGGAGAGGGGGCTTAAATGTCCCATCCCCCTGGAAGGTGATATAGTAAGGTGAGGTCACTTGGCCTCTGAAGGGGGAAACTGGCTTGACCCTGACTTGCAGTCTCGACCCTCTGGTGCAAGGTGGGAGACAGTTCTTGCGCCTCTTGCCTCCATACTGTGAGCCAAACAGGCAGCCTTTGTAGGCCTTGCAGCTTCTAGGGTCTCTTTCAGCCTCCACTTGTGACTGTGACTTGCTTGGCAGCTGAAAGACATGCCCTGTCTTCAATTCATGAAATAGGTACTAAAGAGCCCCATTACAGCCTCAGGTCTAAGCTACATCCTCCAACACAGGTTAGCAGGGACTCTGGATCATAAATCCATCATCCAATCACCTGTTAGCTCCTTGTGTCTGTTTATCAATGAGTTGGAAACTAGGGGTAGGGGGGAGTCAGTGAGCTAATCTCCAACCACCATCATCTGTAAGATCTTACAGAGTTATTGTGATGATTAGAAACAATACATGTATAAACTCAAGTAAGGAATATATGCAAAGTTCCTAAAACACAGCAGATGCTTAATAAACTGTAACTATACTTACATTGGTTGAAAATAGTTTTAAAGCCTAAAAATTGCAGAATTGCTTTGACAAAAGAACCAGCCTAACGTGTGAATGTCCTCTCATAAAGTGAGTTGTGAAGCATTTTCTATTTTCTGAAAGATTTTGTTTAGGATTGGTATTACTTCTCTAAATCCTTGATAGAATTCACCAGTGAAGCTCTCTGGACTTGTGAGCAGGTTTTGAATTATGAACTCAATTTCCTTAATTAATATAAGGCTGTTCAAGTTTTCCATTTCTTCTTTGCTCATTTTGGTAATTTGTGTCTTTCAAGGATTTTGTCCGTTTTACCTGAGTTTTCAAATTTATTGGCATAAGTTGTTTATCCAAACCAAACCAAACCCGTTGCCATCGAGTCAATTCCAACTCATAGCAACCCTGTAGGACAGAGTAGAACTGCCCCACAGGGTTTCCAAGGAACGGCTGGTGGATTTGAACTGCTGACCTTTTGGTTAGCAGCCAAGCTCTTTACCACTGCACCACCAGGGCCCCAAGTATTGTTTCTAATCATCACAATAACTCCGTAAGGTCTTACAGATGATGGTGGTTGGAGATTAGCTCCCCCCACCCCTGGTTTCCAACTCATTGATAAACAGACACAAGGAGCTAACAGGTGATTAATATCTGAATGGCCTGTGGTGATGTTTCCTTTTTTATTCCTGATATTTGTTGTTGTTAGGTGCCATCAAGTCGGTTCTTACTCATAGCAACCATATGTGCAACAGAAGGAAACACTGCCCGGTCCTGCGCCATCCTCACAATCATTGTTATGCTTGAGCCCACTGTTGCAGCTACTGTATCAATCGACCTCATTGAGAGTCTTCCTCTTTTTTGCAGACCCTCTACTTTACCAAGCACGATGTCCTCCAGGGACTGGTTCCTGATACAGGTAATTTGTAATCTTTCTTTTTTCTTGATTGATCTAGCTAGAGCTTTATCAATTTGGAGGGCATTCTCAAGTTTATAAGAATTTTACTGGGGTTTTGTTGGCAGTGAGGATCTCTCTTCTTTAGGCTGACTGAAAAAGTTTCTCTTTAGTACCCATTCAGGAAGAAAGCTGAAATAAGCTCCATTGCTGTTGTCTGAGGGAGGCCCTTTTAGAGGCTAAATTTTCAAATGATACCCCCAAAATGGGGGAAAAGGGAGCCACCTACACTGTTTGTAAAGGAGAGGCTTGGGCCTAACCTTGCCACTAAGCCCAATAACCCTCAATAATAAGGATAATTAGATTTTATAAAACTTTTTTTATGATTTTTATTGTGCTTTAAGTGAATGTTTTCAAATCAAGTCACTCTCTCACACAAAACTTATATACACCTTGATACATATTCCCAATTACTCTCCCCCTAATGAGGCAGCCCGCTATCTCCCTCCACTCTCTCTTTTTGTGACAATTTCGCCAACTTTTAACCCCCTCATCTCTCCTCCAGGCAAGAGATGCAAACATAGTCTCAACTGTCCACCTAATCCAAGAAGCTCACTCCTCACCAGCATCCCTCTCCAACCCACTGTCCAGTCCAATACCTGTCTGAAGAGTTGGCATCAGGAATGGTTTCTGTACTGGGACAACAGGAGGTCTGGGAGCCATGACCACCGTGGTCCTTCTAGTCTCACTTAGACCATTAAGTCTAGTCCTTTTATGAGAATTTGGGGTCAGGATCCGACTGCTCTCCTGCTCCCTCAGGGGTTCTCTGTTGTGTTCCCTGTCAGGGCAGTCATCGGTTGTAGCCAGGCACCATCTAGTTCTTCTGGTCTCAGGGTAATGTAGTCTCTGTTCCATGTGGCCCTTTCTGTCTCTTGGGCTCGTAATTACCGTGTGTCCTTGGTGTTCTTCATTCCCCTTTGAACCAGGTGGGTTGAGACCAATTGATGCATCTTACATTGCTGCTTGCTAGTGTTTAAGACCCCAGACCCCACTCTTCAAAGTGGGATGCAGAATGTTTTCTTAATAGATTTTATTATGCAAATTGAATTAGCTATCCCCTGAAACCATGGTCCCCAAACCCCTGCCCCTGCTACACTGGCCTTCGAAGCATTCAGTTTATTTAGGAAACTGCTTTTGGTTTAGTCCAGTTGTGCTGACCTCGCCTATATTGTGTGTTGTCTTTCTGATCACCTAAAATAGCTCTTATGTACTATCTAATTAGTGAACACCCCTCTCCCACCCTCCCTGCCTCCCCCATCTCCTAACCACAACAGAATGTTTTCTTCTCAGTTTAAACTATTTCTCAAGTTCTTATAATAGTGGTCTTATACAATATTTGTCCTTTGGCAACTGACTAATTTCACTCAGCATAATGCCTTCCAGGTTCCTCCATGTTATGAAATGTTTCACAGGTTCCTCATTGTTCTTTACCAATGCGTAGTATTCCACTGTGTGAATATACCATAATTTATTTATCCATTCACCCATTGATGGGCACCTTGGTTGCTTCCATGTTTTTGCTATTGTAAACAGTGCTACAGTAAACATGGGTGTGCATATATCTGTTCGTGTAAAGGCTCTTATTTCTATAGGATATATTCCGAGGAGTGGGATTGCAGGATCTCATGGTAGTTCTATTTCTAGCTTTTTAAGGAAGTGCCAAATCAATTCCAAAAGTGGTTGTACCATTTTACATTCCCACCAGCAGTGTCTAAGTGTTCCAATCTCTCCAAAGCCTCTCCAACATTAATTATTTTGTGCGTTTTGGATTAATGCCAACTTTGTTGGAGTGAGATGCAATCTCATTGTAGTTTTGATCTGCATTTCTCTACTGGCTAATGATCGTGAACATTTCCTCATGTATCTGTTAGCTACCTGAATGTCTTCTTTAGTGAAGTGTCTATTCATATCTTTTGCCCATTTTTTAATTGGGTTATTTGTCTTTTTGCTGTTGCGTTTTTGCAGTATCATGTAGATTTTAGAGATCAGGCGCTGATCGGAAATGTCATAGTTAAAAACTTTTTCCCAGTCTGTAGGTAGTCTTTTTACTCTTTTGGTGAAGTCTTTGGATGAGCATAGGTGTTTGATTTTTAGGATCTCCCAGTTATCTAGTTTTTCTTCTGCATAATTAATAATGTTTTGTATACTGTTTATACCAAGTATTATGGCTCCTAACGATGTCCCTATTTTTTCTTCCATGATCTTTATCATTTTAGATTTTATATTTAGGTTTTTAATCCACTTTGAGCTCATTTTTGTGCATGGAGCGAGGTATGGGTCTTGTTTCATTTCTTTGCAGATGGATATCCAGTTCTGCCAGCACCATTTGTTAAAAAGACTGTCTTTTCCCCATTTAACTGTTTTGCGGAGTTGTCAATATCAACTCTTCATATGTGGATAGATTTGTCTGGATTCTCAATTCTGTTCCATTGGTCTATGTATCTGTTCTTCAGTAATGCCTTATTTATCCGGGGCCTCTTTCCCTTGCATATGAAGTTGGTGATTTCTTTCTCCATCTCATCAAAGAATGTCATTGGGATTTGGATCAGAATTGCATTAAATGTATAGATCGCTTTTGATAGAACAGACGTTTCTATAATGTTGTCTTCCTATCCATGAAAATGTATGTTTTTCCACTTATGTAGGTCCCATTTGGTTTCTTGCAGAAGTGTACTGTAGATTTCTTTGTATAAGTCTTTTACATCTCTGGTAAGATTTATTCCTAAGTATTTTATCTTCTTGGGAGCTACTGTAAATGGCATTGATTTAGTGATTTCCTCTTCGATGTTCTTTTTGTTGGTTTGGAGAAATCCAACTGATTTTTGTATGTTATCTTTTACCCTGATACTCTGCTGAACTCTTTTGTTAGTTTCAGTAGGTTTTTTTTTGAGGATTCCTTAGGGTTTTCTGTGTAGAAGATCATGTCGTCTACAAATATACTTTTACTTCTTCCTTGCCAATATGGGTGCCCTTTATTTCTTTATCTAGCCTAATTGCTCTGGCTAGGACCTCCAACACAATGTTGAATAAGGGCACTGATAAAGGGCATCCTTGTCTGGTTCCCGTTCTCAGGGGGAATGCTTTCAAGCTCTCTCCATTTAGGATGATGTTGGCTGCTGGCATTGTATAAATGCCCTTTATTATGTTGAGAAATTTTCCTTGTATTCCTATTTTGCTGAGAGTTTTTATCAGGAATGGGTGTTGAGCTTTGTCAAATGCCTTTTCTGTGTCAACTGATAAAATCATGTGATTCTTGTCTTTTGTTTTATTTATGTGATGGATTACATTACTTGTTTTTCTAATGTTGAACCATCCCTGCATACCTGGTATGAATCCCACTTGTTCACGGTGAATTTTTTTTTTGATACGTTGTTGAATTCTATTGGCTAGAATTTTGTTGAGGATTTTTGCATCCACGTTCATGAGGGATATAGGTGTATAATTTTCTTTTCTTGGGGTGTCTTTGCTTGGTTTTGGTATCAGGGACATGGTTGCTTCATAGATTGAGTTTGGTAGTATTCCATCCTTTTCTATGCTCTGAAATACCTTTCCCTGAAAGTTTGGTAGAACTCTGCAGTGAAGCCGTCCAGACCAGGGCTTTTTTGGGGGAGTTTTTTGATTATCTTCTCAATCTCTTCTTTTGTTATGGGTCTATTTAGTTGTTCTACCTCTGTTTGTATTAGTTTAGGTAGGTAGTGTGTTTCTAGGAATTCATCCATTTCTTCTAGGTTTTCAAATTTGCTAGAGTATAATTTTTCATAGTAATCTGATATGATTCTTTTAATTTCAGTTGGGTCTGTTGTAATATCGCCCATCTCATTTCTTCCTTGGGTTATTGGCTTCCTCTCCTGTTTTTCTTTTGTCATTTTGGCCAGTGGTTTATCAATGTTGTTGATTTTTTCAAAGAACCAGCTTTTGGTCTTGTTAATTCTTTCAAATGTTTTTCTGTTTTCTATTTCATTTAGTTCAGCTCTAATTTTTATTATTTGTTTTCTTCTGGTGCCTGTGGGTTTCTTTTGTTGCTCTCTTTCTATTTCTTCAAGTTGTAGGGACAGTTTTTTGATTCTGGCCCTTTCTTCTTTTTGGATGTGTGCATTTATTGATACAACTTGGCCTCTGAGCACCGATTTTGCTGTGTCCCAAAGGTTCTGATAGGAAGTGTTTTCATTCTCATTGGATTCTATGAATTTCTTTATTCCATCCTTAATGTCTGCTATAATCCAGTCTTTTCTGAGCAAGGTATTGTTCAGTTTCCAAGTGTTTGATTTCTTTTCCCTGCTTTTCCTGTTATTGAGTTCCACTTTTATGGCCTTATGGTCAGAGAAGATGCTTTGTAATATTTCAATGTTTTGGATTCTGCTAAGGCTTGCTTTATGGCCTAATATGTGGTCTATTCTAGAGAATGTTCCATGTGCACTGGAAAAGAAAGTATACTTGGTTGCTGTTGGGTGCAGTGTTTTGTATATGTCTATGGTTTTTTTTTTATGAGGTCAAGCTGGTTGATTGTGGCATTTAGATCTTCCGTGTCTTTATTGAGCTTCTTTCTGCATGTCCTGTCGTTCACTGAAAGTGGTGTGTTGAAGTCTCCCACTATTATTGTGGAGCTGTCTATCTCACTTTTCAATGCTGATACAGTTTGTTTTATGTAACTTGCAGCCTTGTCATTGGGTGCATAAATATTTAATATGGTTATATCCTCTTGGTACATTGTCCCTTTAATCATTATATAGTGTCCTTTCTTATCCTTTATGATGGATTTAAAGTCTATTTTGTCAGAAATTAATATTGCCAGTCCTGCTCTCTTTTGATTGTTGTTTGCTTCATATATTTTTTCCATCCTTCGAGTTTTATTCTGTGTGTGTCTCTAAGTCTAAGGTGTGTCTCGTGTCGGCAGCATAGAGACGGATCTTATTTTTTAATCCATTCTGCCACCCTCTGTCTCTTTGTTGGAGCATTTAGTCCGTTTACATTCAGGGTAGTTATGGATAGGTATGAATTCAGTGCTATCATTTTGATGTATTTTGTGTGTGTGTTGTTGCCAGTTTCTTTTTCCCACTTAATTTTATGTGCTGAGTAGATTATCTTTATATATTGTCCTTTCCTCATATTTGTTGTTGATGATTTTGTTTCTGCTGAGTCTCTATTTTTTTCTTGTATTTTATTTTGATGAGTAGGACAGTTTGTCTCCTTTGTGGTTACCTTATTATTTACCCCTATTTATCTAAATTTAAACCTAACTTTTATTTCTTTGTATCGCGGTATCTTCCTCTCTGTATGGAAGGTGTATGATTACAGTTCTTAGTCCCTCTTTATTATTCTAATGTTGTCTTCTTTTATACAAAAACATCACTGTTACCCTGTTTGGAGCTTTTTTTTTTTTTAATAATCTTGCTTAATTTTTTTGGATTTCCCTGTCTGGGTTGACTTCTGGTTGCTCTGCCCCGTGTTCTAGTCTTGGGTTGATACCTGATATTATTGATTTTCTAACCAAAGAACTTCCTTCAGTTTTTCTTGTAGTTTTGGTTTGGTTTTTACAAATTCCCTAAACTTGTGTTTATCTGGAAATGTCTTAACTTCACCTTCATATTTAAGAGACAGTTTTGTTGGATATATGATTCTTGGCAGGCAATTTTTTCCTTCAATTTTTTTTAAATACGCCATCCCATTGCCTTCTTGCCTGCATGGTTTCTGCCGAGTAGTCTGAGCTTATTCTTATTGGCTCTCCTTTGTAGGTGACTTTTCTTTTATCTCTCGTTGCTCTTATAATTTTCTTTATCTTTGGTTTTGGCAAGTGTGATTATAGTATGTCTTGGTGACTTTCTTTTAAGATCTCCCATATGTGGAGTTCGATGAGCATCTTGGATAGATATCGTCTCATCTTTCACAATATCAGGGAAGTTTTCTGCCAACAAATCCTCAACGATTGCCTCTGTATTTTCTGTTATCCCTCCCTGTTCTAGTACTCCAATCACTCGTAGGTTATTTCTCTTGATAGAGTCCCACATGATTCTTAAGATTTCTTCTTTTTTTTAATTCTTTTATCTCATTTTTCTTCAGATATATTAGTGCCAAGTGATTTATCTTCAAGTTCAGAAATTCTAGCTTCTACTTGCTCGATTCTGCTCCTCTGACTTTCTATTGAATTGTCTACTTCTGTAATTTTATTGTTAATCTTCTGAATTTCTGATTGCTTTCTGTCTATGGATTTTTCCAGCTTATTAAACTTTTCATTATGTTCCTAAATAATCTTTCTAATTTCTTCAATTGCTTTATCTGTATGTTCCTTGGCTTATTCTGTGTATTGCCTCATTTCCTTCCTGATGTCTTGAAGGGCTCTGTATATTAAACTTTTGTATTCTGGATCTGGTAATTCCAGGAATGTACTTTCATCTAAAAGATCCCTGGATTCTTTGTTTTGAGAGCCTGTTGAGGTGATCATCTTCTGTTTCTTTATGTGACTTGATATTGACTGTTGTCTCCAAGCCATCTATAAGTTATTGTATTAGTTTATTTTATGTTTGCTTGCTGTGTCATAGCTTCTTGCTTTGTTTTGTTTTGGTATACCCCTGTGCATTGCTTGAGTGAGCTAGCTTGATTATTTTCGCCTTTGGAGATCTGACGTCCTGTCCCCAGATGGCTAGAGTTGTTATCAGGTACATCAGTCTAGGAGTCCATTCAGTTTTCTTGTATGAATTCAGCTCAGCTTTCCAGGTAGCTGATCATCAAGTGTGTGGTACAGGATCTGTCCTACAATCTTAGAGGAGCAGAGGTGACTGGCCTATATACCGGAATCTGATTGCAGCAGGGGGTCACACTCTGAAAAAGGCAGGGGGCTGAGAACCACCCCCCGAGTGCCTCTGAGGCAAGAGCATCTCTGTTCCCTAGAGCATGCAGGTGGGTGGGTTCTGCAGAGAGACCATGGGCACCCAAAGTTTTTGGTTGTAAGGACTGGGAGGTAGCAGTTATCTTTGGACCCCTTTTGCAGGTGGCTGGGTGACCTGAGTGGAGCTACCAGTCCTTAGGTCCCTGATGTGGGTAGGTGAGGACCTTGTAATGTCAAATTTCAAACACCCACCTCTCTACCACACAGCTTAAACAGTTGGATTCTGCCAACAAGGGCCTATTCTCTCAAAATAGGCCCACACAGGTCCATGCAGAAGGGAAAGGTGCTCAAAAATCCATGGACGGTTTATGCTTGGACAGGAGCTGCTTCTGTCCTGAGCTCCCCCAGTTAGTGGAGCTAGCAAATTATCTTTTCCCCCAATTGCAAATTTTTTCCTTCCCCAAGGCCAGGTGGATGGCTCTAGGTGCTCAACAGTGCCTATCTCAGGCCCAGAGAATTCAGCCACTGAAGCCAGCTTGGGGGTGGGGGGGCACGGTAAAATATATGCAAGTACTTAGCTTTTGCCGAGAGTGCCGTTCTTCTCAGGTTCCTGAGGTGTGAGTAGGCTGTGTGGCTGGCTGCTTCTCCCTGAGGAAACCGCAGCCAAACACTAGTACCAGCCCACCGCCACCGCCACTCCAGGAATGGTGCCTGAGGGCTCCCCACGATTCAGGTCCGGTAACTCCTCTCCACTTCTGAAGTCTCTTCCTCCCCCTGCCCCTCAGTTCGTTTTCTAAGCTTTCCTTTGAAGTTCAGGGCTCCCAGCCCGTCACAAATATACTCATTTCACTTTTTTTTTTTTCAGGTCTTTGTTGGGAAGAGGGCTTGCTGGAAGCGTCTGTCTATTCCGCCATCTTGGCTCCCAATTTTTTTTAACTTTTTATTTTGGAATAATTAGAAACATAGAATTATAGAAGTTGCAAGGAAGTATAGAAAGGTCCTGTGTATACTTCACCCAGTTTCTTCCATTGGTTACTCCTTTTGTAATTATAGTACAATAACAAAACCAGGAGTTTGACATTGATGCAATGTATGTATAAACTTCTATGCCATTTTATTATGGGTAGGTGCATGTAATCACCACCAGAATCAAAATACATTAATTATTTCTTAATCATGAAGCTCTCCCCCTTGTTACCCCTTTATTGTCACACCCACTCTCTACACTCCTACCATCTCTAACTCCTGGCAACCACTAATTTGTTTTCCGTGTATATTTTGTCATTTCATGAGTGCTATATAAAGTAAATCATACATTATGTGACCTTTTGAGATTGGCATTTTTCACTCAGCATAATTCTCTGGAGATCCATCCAGGTTGTTGCGTGTATCAATAGTTTGATCCGTTTTACTGCTGAATAGTATTCCAATATATGGATGTATCACAGTTTGTTTAACCATTTACTTATTGCAGGACATTTTGGTTGTTTCCAGTTTAGGGCTGTTACAAATAAAGCTGCTATGAACAATCATGTACAGGTTTTTTGTGTGAACATAAGTTTTCATTCTCTGGGGTAAATCCCCAGGAGTACAATTGCTGGGTCATATGGTAATTCCAACTAAGATTTTATAAGAAACTGCCACACTATTTACCAGAGTGGCTGTACCATTGTACATTCTTACCAGCGATGTATGAGATTCAGATTTTAAAACAGAAATGAATCACTGGTGATGAGTCAATTATAGTCTCTGAACAGGTACAAAAAACACAGTAATAAGGAACCCAAGAGAAGGCAAAGAACTAGATAATTATGTAAGTAAATTAACACAGAGATTCACATGATTTAAGAAATACTGGCAACTCACTGCCCCCTAAGGCTCCTATCTAATCTTTCAAGTTGCTGTTGTCAATTTGATCCCATATAGATAGTTCTTAAAAGAGCATAATACTCAAGGGAGACTTCTTTTACTAGTTAAGCTAAACTACTGATTGGTTTTAAGAAGACTTCAAGGAATATTTTTGGTTTAAAGATTATCTCAGGGCAATAGTTTCAGGGGTTCATCCCAGCCTTCACGGCTCCAGAAAGTCTGGAGTCCATAAGAATTGTCAATTCTGTTCCACATTTTCCCACTTTTGACGATGATTCCTCTTTAGAGTCCTTGATCAAAATGGTCAGTAATGGTAGCCGGGCACCATCCAGTTCTGGTCTCATGGCAAAGGCGGCAGTTGCTCATGGAGGCAATTAGCCACACATACCATTCCTTCCTTCTATTCCTGATTCTCCTTCCTCTGTTGCTGCAGAACTTTAGGGGTCAATAAGTTTATGTTAATGGGGACAGGACAACTTGGAAAAGGAGGGTGAGAATGGTTGTACAACTCAAAGAATGTTATCAATGTCACTGAATTGTACATGTAGAAACTGTTGAATTGGTGTATGTTTTGCTGTGTATATTCTCAACAATAACAACAAAATAAAGAAAATTTTAAAAAAGAAAGAAATACCAGTAAAAAACCTCTTACCTTCTTTAAACTGTATCCAGCGTGGAAAATAATTGGAGGCAGCAGAATATTGAAAAACACCTCTGGATCAAATGTTACCTAAAAGTTTTTTTTAAAAAAGACAATTTTTAATTTAATACCAACTAGAGCAATAATCTTTTTTTTTTTTTTTTTTAGAGCAATAATCTTAGGTTTCCATGAGTCAAAGCCAACTCAGTGGTAACAGTGCTATACCATTTGCTTAATATTCACTTAGGTTGAAATATTTAGAGCAAATAACATAAATGTGGCAAACCATAGACTTATCACAGGAGAAAAGCCACAAAACAGCCTCCCCTGTAGACTGACATATTTTCTCCACACAATACTCCTCACTTCTGATCTTTGTGTGTTGCTTGAATATATATTAAGATACAACAGTTCAATGCAATTTTCAGAACTCGCAGAAAGTTTCTGGCCAATGTTTATAAACAAAAAAAATCTTGATTTTTATCAAATACTTATAAAGGCTTAGCTGCAACAAAAGATGCAATAATGATTTTTTTATTTCCCAAATCCTCTTACAGAATCATTTATAGACATTACTGAATTTAATCCTCTTTTGAGTGACCAGCCTTCTGTGACACTTAATGTGGCCTACATCAAAGTCACCAGTAATGCCAGTGGCTTCCTGAATATCAACATAAATTCAGCAACTCTAAGGGGAATGAAATAGATTTGATACAGGGAAATTACTCGGAAACTATCAAACAGCAAAATCTTATCGCATCCAAAAAAGAATTAAGCATCCTATAAGCCTGCTGAGTTTTTTTAAAAGAATATGTTCATGTTGGTGTATTTACTGGCTTTTATTTCAGTTAATTATCTTAAATCTTCATTCTAATGATGAAAACTAAAGTTTACTTATTTGGGAAACTAGAAATATTAATATGCCTAATTAAGAGTAGAATGGTTCTTTCAGATTATATTTTATTCTATCTTCTTGCTGAAGACAAAAATAGTCTGAAAAGCAGCGACTGTCAGAATGAGAAAGGGCCTTGGACAATACCACCAATTGCCGTCGATTCCAACTCATGGCAACTCCATATGTGTCAGAGTAGAACTGTGCTCCATAGCATTTTCAATGGCTGACTTTCCTTTCTTCCAAGGTGCCTTTGGGTAGACTTGAACTCCAAACTTTCAGTCACCAGCCAAGCACATTAACCATTTGTACCACCCAGAGACTTGACAGTACCTACTCAATATGAGGACACTGGGCCCAAAGAGGGTGGGACTTGATGGAAGTCATCCAGTAATGTATGAACTAGTACAAGGGCTTTCTGATACCCAATCCAATGCTCTTTGTACCTATCAACCTGCCTCGACATGCCTCTTCTCCCCTCAACTAGCAACAATAATCTTGGCCTTGTTTGTTCTCCCACTTTTGTTTTGTGTGAGAAAATATTAAGCAGAGGGGATTGAATAAACATTTTTTCTAAAGGTGACAGAGCAAAAGTCAACTTATCTTCATTATGATCTAAAAAAATGGAAACAAGTTGGGATCGTTTCCCTTTTTTCTCCTGTTATATCCACTATGAAGGACCCAGCTGTCATCTAAAAACAGCCATTAGCATGGTATTTACCATGGGTATTTTTCTCAGTTGCATTTAATTTCACAAGTGTTTATGGAAATCCTATGCATTCCTTTGAAGGGTTAATAGCAAATAACACATGAGTACCGCCATTAGGGACACAGAAAAGATGGTCAGATTTAACGCTCCAGGTCAAGACTAATTTTCTTTAAGGATTAGAGTAGATTCTGAGAGCAAGAACTACACTCTGCCTTGACTGCAAGCCTTCACACACATTAACCTTGTTCTATATTCAAAGGGGGGCTCCCCATAACTTGGATTCCCCAGACTACTCTGCAGAAGCCTTCCTGCTGATAAGCTCTGGTCTATAAGGTAATGGAATGTATGTCAAATACAGATCTCTTGCTTATCCCGGAAATTACCCATGTGAGGAAACACAGAATCCTTTTTCCTGTGGGGTATTTTAGCTACCTCCAACATCAAATGAAAAACAATTTTTGGACTCCAATTCCAAAACAAGACTTTCTTCCCCGGAAGATACATTAAGCCTTAGGCATCAATCACCATTGAGAGTAGGCACCCAATAAATATTTGTAGAATACAGCAAAAGAACACTGAAGAACTAAGAATTACACTTCTGAGCCATGAATAAATAAGCTAAAAGTGAAATAAATCTTATTTTAAGAAAGAAACAATCTCATCTCTAACCCACAACAAGGATAATGGACATAGTAAAGCAGAGATTGGGGTTGGAGAGACAAACTGCATGGGGATGTACAAACAAACGCATGGAACAGTCAGCGCCCATGTCAGCTCCTGAACCTTACAAGCTCGAGGTGGTTACCAAGCTGAAAGGCTTGGGTTCAGATCTGATTTCCTTCGTCTCCTCATCACAGGCCAAAAGCTTCTTATCAAAACTGAGAACCAGGAATTACTGATATTCCAGGAGTTTGACAAGATTTCTTTTCATAGAGTCAAGATAGAGTCAGGAAATAAAATTCATATCAGGACAATGATGGCTGATTGTCCCCTGCTCACCTTCCTGAGCATGTCATTCTGCTCTACACTGTTGATCTTTCCAGGGCTGATTTCTCCTTTCAGGGTGTATTCGAAGAACTTCCCACTGACATTCACTAATAAGGTGCTGAAGGCCCTGTCTTCCTGAGTGCAGCTGAGGGACTTGTCATGGCCACTGGTGGCAGGGGTGCCATACCTCAGGATCACCCCAACGATGAGTCCTGAAACAGAGAGGGGAAAAATATCAGGCTTGTAGAAGGACAGAGAGAGTGTGGAACTAATGGCACAGTCAAGTTTCAACAACTAAGAAATTCAGAAGTGGTGTTTTAAGTGTATATCTTAGGAGCAACTCCACAGTCCTTCAGAAAAAGTTATGTATCCTTGCATTCTGGTTTAAGTCCCTTCAGTCATGAGGACAACAAGATGGGACAGTACACTTGGTAGTTCTCATGGCACTTTCAGCACTTTTAACAACTGATAATGTCTCATTTCTTGGGCGTTTGGTGGAGCAAGATGGGATGATAAGCAAACCTTTTTTTGCCAAGGACAGCACAAAACAGAGCTGCTGAGCTCTTTCATTTTCACCAGCAGCATCCCTCAAGCCAGTCCTGCTGCCATCTGCCAGCAAGGACCAGCCACTGGAATTTCGAGTTGCTATAAATGCAACTTGCTTTGCCACACACCAGAAAAAGGAACAAAATGAAATGCTTTTGCTTAGGTCATTCCAAGCCCTGGGTATTATGGAGAAAGTAATCACATCCCTTAGGGAGCTAAACACCACAGTGCAAATTTGAGCAATTATGATTCAGGGACTGTACAGCTGGCTTCTTGGGATTGTGGCTATGACACAGCTAAGCTAATCAGCTGTGAGTCTTTAAGTCTCATTCAGTTCTTAGTAGAAATTTTAAGGATAGATAACAGCAAAATAGTGTATAAACATTCGATTCTGTGAGTGAGGAAGGACGGCTGCTCACCTGGTCCTGGACATGTGCCAGACATGCCCAAGTAACAGCGAGTGAAGTGTGCAAAAGCATAAATGACGACCAGACACTTTCAACAATTCTCTCCTTAGAGGAAAATTTCACACTTCTCTCTCTAGCCAGTTCTTTTCTAGCTATATTAAAAGATAGAATGGCAAAATGTTCCCCCATCTCATTTTACCATTTATGGAGAAAGCTATATGAAAGAACAATGTTTATAATAGTCTACGTATAATGTTTTAAACTGTCTTTTAACACCAAGACTTATGAGAACTCAAAAGACATTGTTGAATAGCAAATAATATATAAAATCTAGAAAAATACAGTTCTTTAAGACAAAAATCTATGTCTGATTGATTTATCTTTATTATGACTATTAACAGCTACTTAGAGTTTGTTTAAAAAAACTGAGTTGTAAAGTTTTATCACAAATTAAAAATGATGTACTTAATAATTTCAACTTGTCCAGATATAAAACAATTTTAAAACCTTATTTAAGATGCATGAGAAAAACTAAAATTTTTTTAAAAAACATGCTTAGTTGCAAAAGGACAAATATTGTATAAGACCACTATTATAAGAACTCAAGAAATAGTTTAAACAGAGAAGAAAATATTCTTTGATGGTCATGAGAAGGGGGAGGAAGGGAGGGTGGGAGAGGGATATTCACTAATTAGAGAGTAGATAAGAACTACTTTAGGTGACGAGAAAGACAGCACACAATACAGGCGAGGTCAGCACAACTGGACTAAATCAAAAGCAAAGAAGTTTCCTGAATAAACTGAATGCTTCAAAGCCCAACATAGCAGAGGCAGGGGTTTGGGGACATCTAAGTCAATTGGCATGATAAAATCTCTTAAGAAAACATTCTGCATCCCACTTTGGAGACAGGTGTCTGGGGTCTTAAACGCTAGCAAGCAGCCATCTAAGATGCATCAATTGGTCTCAACCCACCTGGATCAAAGAAGAATGAAGAACACCAAGGACACAAGGTAATTACAAGCCCAAGAGACAGAAAGGGCCACATAGACCAGAGACTACATCATCCTGAGACCAGAAGAGCTAGATGGTGCCCAGCTACAACCGATGACTGCCCTGACAGGGAACACAACAGAGAACCCCTGAGGGAGCAGGAGAGCAGTGGGATGCAGACCCCAAATTCTCATAAAAAGACCTGGCTTAATGGTCTAAGTGAGACTAGAAGGACCCTGGTGGTCATGGCCCCCAGACCTTCTGTTAGCCCAGGACAGGAACCATTCCCAAAGCCAACTCTTCAGACAGGGTTTGGACTGGACAATGGGTTGGAGAGTGATGCTGGTGAGGCATGAGCTTCTTGGGTCAGGTGGACACTTGAGACTATGTTGGCATCTCCTGCCTGGAGGGGAGATGAGAGGGTAGGGGGGTTAGAAGCTGGCAAAATGGACACAAAAAGAGAGAGTGGAGGGAGGGAGCGGATTGTCTCATTAGGGGGAGAGTAATTGGGAGTATGTAGCAAGGTGTATATAAGTTTTTGTGTGAGAGACTGACTTGATTTGTAAACTTTCATTTAAAGCACAATAAAAATTTTAAAAAACATGCTTATCATTACCAAAAAGATATGTCTTTATGAAAAAAATAATTCAGAAAAACCCATGATACAGACAATTCTAGTTATCTGGTCAACAGGCAAGCACTTGAGGTCTTCAGTGCCAGTCTTTTGCTCATTTCTTATTGCTGGAATTTCACATTTGTTTCTTATTAAATTACTAAACTGGGTGATGGTAAGCTGGCATTTACTCCGCCCTCTCCTTCTCAACTTCAGTAGTGCATGTATTCTCAGCTGGTTTTCTCCTTGCCATATTGTGTTTTAGGGTTTCCTGGGCCTCTGAGTTGTAAACTGAAGTTGCGTAGGTGCCTACATGGAGGTGGCTGCTGACCTTGAGTTTCATTCATCTCCTTGATTTTCCTTACCTTCTTCATGTCATCTCAGTAAAGAGGAGCCCTGCAGAATTGTGGTCTAGAACCCCAATACATAATCTATCTCAGTGGTCTACCTTGCTCTCCTGCACAAAAAATATACCAACTCACGGGGTATACTGCTCACTCAAGGTAGAGTTTGAGTGACTTCCCAAACATTTTAGATTCATACTTATTACCATCATAGTACCTGATACAAAAGGATGGAGTCACTGCTATCCTACAGTCATGGATTGAACTGTCTCCCCCAAATATATGTGTCAGCTTGGCTAGGCCATGATTCCCAGTATTGATTGTCTTCCATTTTGTGATTTGATGTAATTTTCTTGTGTTGTAAATCCTGATCTCTGCCTGTGGTTAATAAGGCAAGATTAGGTTATGTTAAAGAGGATTAGGGTGGGATGCAACACCCTAACTCAGGTCACAGCTCTGATGTAAGGGGAGTTTCCCTGGGGTGTGACCTGCATCACCTTTTATCTTACAAGAGATGAAAGGAGAGAGAAGAGAGCAGAGAGGTAGGGACCTCATACCACCAAGAAAAAAAGAGCCAGGAGTAGAGCACATCCTTTGAACCTGGGATCACTATACTGAGAAGCTCCTAGACCCAGGGAAAGGTTGATGACAAGGACTCTCCCCAAGAGCCAACACAGAGAGAAAGCCTTCCCCGGAGTTAGTACCCTCAGTTCAGACTTCTAGCCTCCTAAACTATGAGAGAATAAACTTCTGTTTGTTAAAGCCATCCACTTGTGGTATTTCTGTTATAGCAGCACTAGATAACTAAGACAACTACTAAGTCCACATTTAGTGTCTTCCACTTCAAGAAAGAGCAGGATATTAGGACTGTAGAGGGATACTTTAGTGAGAAGATGATAAACACTTAGAGAAAACATGAACAGCCTATTTGCATCTGCTATATCTGGAAGGCATCTTCTGAGAGGGAACATTAAGAGATAATAACTGTAAGGAATTAAAAACACAACGTTAGATAGAAAATGCTCAAAAAGATGAGCATTTTCAAAAAAAGATGAATATACACAAAAGACTTGAAAGCAGAGACTCAAAAAGATACTTGTACACCAATGTTCATTGCAGCACTATTCACAACACCATAAGGTGGAAACAACCTAAATGCCCATCAACAGATGAATGGATAAACAACAGAATACTACTCAACCAGTAGGAGAAATTTATACACAATACATGCTACAGTATGGATGGGGCTTGAAGACATTATGCTGAGTGAAATAAGCCAATCACAAAAGGACAAATACTGTATGACCTCACCTATATAAATATACAAGAAAAGGAAAATGGATAAAGACCAAAGTTTATTACTAGTTACCCCAGGGGGAAGGTAGGGGAAAAACGGGGGTTAACTAAATAAATAAAAAATTCGATGGAAAAATCACATTAAATAAGGGTAGGGTGGCACCTACCACTCGTCTGTCAGCTTTTCATACTGTGGCGACTTGCACGTTGTTGTGGTGCTGGAAGCTATGCCACCATTATTTCAAATACCAGCAGGGTCACCCATAGTGGACAGGTTTCAGCTGAGCTTCCAGACTAAGACAAACTAGGAAGAAGGACTTGGCAATCTAGTTCTTAAAAAACTGGCCAGTGAAAACCTTATGACTAGCAGCAGAACATTGTCTGATACAGTGCCAGAAGATGAGCCCCTCAGGTTGGAAGGCACTCAAAATGAAACCGGGGAAGAGCTACCTCCTCAAAGTAGAGTCAACCTTAATGATGAGAATGGAGTCAAGCATTTGGAACCTTCATTTGCTGATGTGGCACGACTCAAAATGAGACAGAACAACAGCAAATATTCATTAGTAATTGGAAACTGGAATGTACAAAGTATGAATCTAGGAAAATTGGAAGTCATCAAAAATGAAATGGAATGCATAAAGATGGATATCCTAGGCATTAGTAAGCTGAAATGGACTGGTATTGGCCATTTTGAATCAGGCAATCATATGGTCTGCTATGCCAGGAATGACAAATTAGAGAGGAATTACGTCACATTCATCATCAAAAAGAACATTTCAAGATCTATCCTGAAGTGCAACGCTGTCAGTGACAGGATGACATGTATATGCCTACAAGGAAGACCAGTTAATACCACTATTGTTCAAATTTACACACCAACCGCTAATGCCAAAGATGAAAAAATTGAAAATTTTTACCAACTTTGGCAATCTGAAATTGATCAAACATGCAAACAAGATTCATTGATAATTACTGGTGATTGGAATGAGAAAGTTAGAAACGAAGGATCAGTAGTTGAAAAATATGGTCTTGGTGATGGAAACCAACCTGGAGATTGTATGATAGAATTTCACAAGACCAACTAATTGGAAATACTTTCAGTCAACAACATAAATGGCAGCTACACACATGGGCCTCACCAGATGGAATACACAAGAATCAAACTGACTACATCTGTGGAAAAGACGATGGAGAAGCTCAATATCATCAGTCAGAACAAGGTCAGGGGCCAACTGTGTAACAGGCCACTAATTGCTCATATGCAAGTTCGAGTTGAAGCTGAAAAAAATTAAAATAAGTCCACAAGAGCCAAAATACAACCTTGAGTGTATCCCACCTTAATTTAGAGACTATCTCGAGAATAGATTTGAAGCCTGAATATTAATGACCGAAGACCAGATGAGTTGTGGGATGACATCAAGGACATAATACATGAAGAAAGCAAAAGGTCATTAAAAAAAAGGAAAGAAGAAAAGACCAAAATGGATGTCAGAAGAGACTCTGAAACTTGCCCTTTAATGCAGAGTAGCTGAAGCGAATGGAAAATATGATGAAGTAAAAAAGCTGAACAGAAGATTTTAAAGGGCAGCTTGAGAAGACAAAGTGTTATAATGAAATGCGCAAAGACCTGGGATTAGAAAACCGAAAGGGAAGAACATGCTTGGCATTTCTCAAGCTGAAAGAACTGAAGAAAAAAGTCAAGCTTCAAGTTGCAATATTGAAGGATTTTATGGGTAAAATACTAAATGACGCAGGAAGCATCAAAAGAAGATGGAAGAAATACACAGAGACACTGTACCAAATTGGCTGATGTTCAACCATTTCAGGAGGTGGCATATGATCAGGAACTGATAGTACTGAAGCAAGAAGTCCAAGCTGCACTGAAGGCATTGGTGAAAAACAAGGTTCCAGGAATTGAGGGAATGCCGATTGATATGTTTCAACAAACTATGCAATGCTAGAAGCACTCGCTCATCTTTGCCAAAAAATTCAAACTGGATTCGGAAGAGGACATAGAATGAGGGATATCGTTGCTAATGTCAGATGGATCTTAGCTGAAAGCAGAGAATACCAGAAAGATGTCTTCCTGTGTCTTATTGACTATGCAAATACATTCGACTGTGTGGATCATGACAAATTATGGATAACATCGCAAAGAGTGGGAATTCCAGAAGACTTAATTGTGCTCATGCAGAAACCTGTACATAGGCCAAGAGGCAGTCATTTGAACAGAACAAGGGGATACTGTGTGGTTTAAAATCAAGAAAAGTGTGCATCAAGGTTTTATCCTTTCACAATACTTATTCAATGTGCATGCTGTTTTAGCAAGTATTAGCATGTCGTGCTGATGGTATACAATTGCCAACTTTTCTAATTTTCAAAAGAAAGATATAACAAAAAGCCCTTTTATCCAATTTCTGTATATGCCCATCCAAAAACTGGTGGTATGACAAAGGAATTTAATCATGGGTAAAGTGTGGTTCAAAAATCCCATGGGAACAAAAAGACAAACAACCAAATTAAAAAATGGGCAAAGAACTCAAACAGGCATTTCTTCTATTAATATATACAAATGGTCAATAAGCACATGAAAAAATTCTCAACATCATCAGGGAAATGCAAAATCAAAACTACAATCAGATACCACTTCACCCCCATCTAGGATGACTAGTGTAAAAATAAAAATTATAAAAAATAAAAACGAAATATGGCAAGTTTTTGAAAGGATGTGGAAAAATTGGAACCTTCATACTTTGCTGATATGAATGTAAAATGTTACAGTCATTGTGGAAAAGAGTTTGGCACTCCCTTAAAAAGTTAAATATAGAATTACCATAAACCAAAAAACCAAGCCCAATGCCATTAAGTCAATTCCAGCTCATAGAGTTTTGATGCCTTTGAATTGTGGTGTTGGCGAAAAATACTGAATATACCATGGACTGCCAAAAGAATGAACAAGTCTGTCTTGGAAGAAGTACAGCTAGAATGCTCCTCAGAAGTGAAGATGCTGAGACTACATCTCACATACTTTGGACATGTTATCAGGAGGTATCAGTCCCTAGAGAAGGACATAATGCTTGGTAAAATAGATGGTCGATGAAAAAGAGGAAGACCCTCAATGAGACAGATTGACATAGCAGCTGCAACAATGGGCTCAAGCATAGCAATAATTCTGAGGATGGCACAGGACTGGGCAGTGTTTTGTACTGTTGTGCGAGGGTCACTATGAGTCAGAACTGACTCGATGGCACCTAACAACAACAACTCATAGAGACCCTGTAGGACAGCAAAAAAACTGCTCCATACAGTTCCCAAAGCCATAATTTTTACAGAAGCAGACTGCCACATCTTTCTCCCATGAAGCAGCTGGTGGGTTCAAAACACCAACCTTTCGGTTAGCAGCCAAGCACTTAACCACTGACCCACCAGGGCTCCTTAAAATTAACATACGACACAGCACTTCCATTCCTAGGTATATAATTAAAGACACTTGTACATCAATGTTCATAGCAATATGATTCATAATACCTAAAAGGTAGAAACAACCCAAGTGTCCATCAACAAATGAATGGATAAACAAAATGTGTATATCCATACAATGGATTATTTTTCAGTCATAAAGAGAAATGAAGTGCTGATATGTGGATGAACCTTGAAAGCATAATGGTACATGAACTAACTTTAAAAAGGACAGATAATGTATGAGCCCATTTATATGAAATATCTAGAATAGGCAAAAGCACAGAAACAAGAGTTTACTGGTAGTTGCTGGGGGGAGAAAGAAATGAGGAGTTATTGATTAAGGGGTACTGAGTTTCTGTCTGGGGTAATGAAAAAAACTTTTGGAAATAAATAGTGATGGTGGCTGCACAACATGGTGAATGTAATTAACGTCACTGAGTTGCACACTTAAATGTGGTTAAAACAGCAAATTTTTTGTTGTATATATTTTGCCAAAACAAAAATACATGCATATCGTGATGGTTAATGTTATGTTTCAACTTGGCTGAGCTATGATTCTCAGTGGTTTGGCAAATATTGGACTGATTTCTCTTCCATAATGTAATACAATATAATCACCTCCAAGAGATCTGATATAATGAAATCACCTACATGATGAGATCTGATATAATATAATCACCTCCATGATGAGATCTGCTGTGAGCAGCCAATCAGTTGAAATGGGAGTTTCTTTGGGGGTGTGGCCTCCATCCAGTATATAAATGGATGTTCCAGCAAGGCTCATTCTCATTCTGGATCCTGCATCTGACTTGTCATCATCTGGCCTTGGTTCTTGGGACATGAGCCAGCAGTCTGCCACCTGACCTGCAGATTTGGGGATCGGCCAGCTCCCGCAGCCCTGTGAGCCAGCAAACTGTTTCTGAACTCCCAGTTTTGGGATTTGCCAGTTCCCACAGAACCGTGAGCCAGCAGCCTGCCATCTGACCCGCCAATTTTGAGCTTGTCAGCCCCTGAAACCACATGAATCAGGAGAAGCCTCCAGCCTGATCCCTGACCCACAGATTTTGGAACTTGCCAGACTCCACACCTGCATAAACCATTTCCTTGAATTAAATCTCTCTCTGTATATTTATCATTTCATAAAGATGATAAATATATAGAGAAAGAGTCGACTTGAGGGCAGTGGGCTTGGTTTTGGTTACATATACTCATATATGTTTCTCTAGAGAACTCAACCAAAGACATCTGGTACCAAGAGTGGTTCTAGAGGAAAAAAATCATAAGGATAAGCTTTCTGAATTGGTTCTCAAGTCTTGCTAGTCTTAAAGGTACTGATGACTCTGTGTCCAGTAGTGAAGAGGGCACTGCTAATCCATCGCGTGAGGTGGCAGTAGAAATACGAAAAATATCACCACCAATAGATCAAACATTTGTGACAGACAGGCTCTAGATGACTGCATATTTGATAGTTTTCTACAATTTGGTCAGAATGAGAAATACAAGGAAGCTGGTTGGTTGGTCCCACTTTCGCTAGACAAAGTGGTGAAAGAAAGAGATGAGTTCAGGGCTTTGGAGTCATGCCTCAAGCACTGCATAAAGACCTGAAAGTGGTCACTTGTGCTCTGAAAGGAAACCTTCTTTCTTGTAGTAACAGTTAATATTGCCGAAAACGAAACCCAGAGTGGTTGAATTACAACACCAATTGTATTCCAACTTCAAATGGTGTCTGAAGTTAAGGTGAGGACATTTGGAAAAAATGGGAACCTGAAACTTGGCAGATAATCAGGAAACTCGGGACACTGAGCTCCTAAATTCTATTGAAATCATTCCTGCCAACAAAACCTCCCCTCTTACTCCTATCTGAAGAGATTACTACGTTTTTGTCTACTAAGCCACCCTCCCCAGTAAAACTATTGGTTCTTCCACACCCAACAGATAAGATTAACCCAGTTGTGCCTGAAGAGTCTCTGAGGTATTGCCTGAGGTGGTGCCTGGAACACTGTCTGGGGTACTGCCTGAGGCAAATGTCTTACAAGACATTGTTGAATGTCCCATCACCCACCCCCACCACCCACTTTGGCTTCTAGACTTATAACTAAAGTCCCAGCAAACCCCAAAAAGTGAAGTACAGAGTGTGACCCAGGAGAAGGTATGCTACACTCCAAAAGAACTGCTTGAGTTTTCTCATATATGCAAACAGAAATCTGAGGAATATGTGTAGAAATGGCTATTAAGTGTGTGGCATATTAGTGCAAGGAACATAAAGTTGGATCAGTCTGAGTTTACTGACATGGGCCCACTAACCACAGGTCCTTCATTCAATTTTTCAGCTCAAGAGGTTAGAAAAGGATCTAATGGTTGGTTCACTGGGGCTTAGATTAAGTGGTGGCCTACACTAAATCAAGTTGAAATGCCAGACCTGTCTTGGTATATTATAGAAGAAGGTATTCAAAGGTTTAGGGAAATTGGCATGTTAGAGTGGATTTATCAGGTTAGACCTACAGACCCACACATGGAATTTTCAGAGGGCACACCTTTTACCACAGCTGTGAGGAACAAATTTGTGAAGGGAGCCCCAGCATCCTTGAAGACTGCTGTGATTGCTATTTTATGTAAGTCAGATTTGACAGTGGGAACTGCCCTAAGTGAATTAAGACATCTAACTACAGTGGGGCTGATTAGACCCTGTTTTAGTTATCTAATGCTTCTATAACATAAATACCACAAGTAGATAGCTTTAACAGAAATTTATTCTCTCACAGTCTAGGATGCTAAAAGTCTGAATTCAGGGTGCCAGCTCCAGGGGAAGGTTTCCTCTCTCTATCAGCTCTGAGGGAAGGTCCTTGTCATCAATCTTCCCCTGATCTAGAAGCTTCTCAGCCCAGGGACCCCAGGTCCAAAGGACATGCTCCCCTCCTGGTTCTTCATTCTTAGTGATAGGAAGTCCCCGTCTCTCTGCTCATTTCTCTGTTTTATATCTGAAAAGAGATTGACTCAAGATACAACCTAATCTTGTAGATGGAGTCCTCCCTCATATTAACATAACTGCCTCTAATCCTGCCTCATTAACATCCTAGAGGTAGGGTTTACATAGGAAAATCATACCAGATGACAAAATGGTGTACAATCACACAATACTGGGAATCATGGCCCAGCCAACTTGACACATTTTTTGAGGACACAATTCAATCCATGACAGACGCCATGGTGGTAGGGGCCAAGTGGTGGCACTTAATCGACAAGGACAAGGTAGGCGTGGTTACCACAATAGACAGCAGAATCAAACCAGTAATCAGAACAATCTGACTCATACAGACTCATGGCGTTGGCTACTTAGTCATGGTGTCCCTAGGAGTGAAATCTACTAAATATTTACTTGATCTGTACTAGAATTCTAGGTCAAGCGAACAGCAGTATAACTTTGATCACCAGAATAGAGTCACGGCCCCTCAATCAATTCCCAGACCTGAGCCAGTTTACAGACCCACAACCCCATGAAGGAAGTGAGGCTGAATCCTCTTGAGGAAGGACCCCACAACGCTGCCAAAAATTTATTTTCTTAGTCTTTCTCCCTGCCTTCCCCAATGGAAACTGCAGCCTTTTATGAGAGTGGCTGCTCATTGGGGAAAAGAAAATAACTGGACTTTTCAGGAATTACTGGACACTGGCCCTGAACTGACACTAATTCCAGGAAGCCCAAAACATTGCTGTGGCCCACCAGGCAGAGTAGGTGCATATAGAGGTCAGGTTATTGGTGAAGCCTTAGCTCAAGTCCATCTCACAGTGGGTCCAGTGGGTCCCTGAACCCATCCCGCAGTGACTTCGCCGGTTCCAGAATGCATAATGGGAATAGATATACTCAGCAATGGTAGAACCCCCACACTGGATCCCTGACATGTGGAATAAGGGTTATTAGGATAGGAAAAGCCAAGTGGAAACCATTAGAACTGCCACTACCTAGGAAAATAGCAAACCAAAAGCAATACCGCATTCCTGGAGGGATTGCAGAGATTACTGCCACCATCAAGGATCTGAAGGATGCAGGGGTGGTGATTCCCACCACATCCCCATTCAACTCACCTCTCTGGCCTGTGCAAAGAACAGATGGATCTTGGAAAATGACAGTGTATTACTGTAAACTTAGCCAGGTGATGACTGCAATTGCAGCTGCTGTTACAGATGTGGTTTCATTGCTTGAGTAAATTAATACATCTCCTGGTACTTGGTATGCAGCTATTGATCTGGCCAATGCCTTCTTCTCCATTCTGTTTTTGAGGACCACCAGAAGCAGTCTGCCTTCAGCTGACAAGGCCAGCAATATACTTTTACTGTCCCACCTCAGAAGTGTATCAACTCTCCAACCCTATGTCATAATTTAGTCCGCAGGGACGTTGGTCATCTTTCCCTTCCATGAGACATCACCACTAGTCCATTATATTTATGATATTATGCTAATTGGACCTAGTAAGAAGTACCAACGACCAAGACTTATTGGTAAAACATTTGTGTGCTAGCCCAAGACAGGAGCCATTCCCAAAGCCAACTCTTCAGACAGGAATTGGACTGGACTATTATAGGATAGAAAATGATACTGGTGACAAATGAGCTTCTTGGATCAAGTAGACACACGAGACTATGTTGGCATCTCCTGTCTGGAAGGGAGATCAGAGAGCAGAGGGGGTCAGAAGCTGACCAAATGGACACAAAAATAGAGAGTGGAGGAAAGGAGTGTGCTGTCTCATTAGGGGAAGAGCAATTAGGAGTATATAGTAAGATGTATATAGGTTTTTGTATGAGGCGCTGACTTGATTTGTAAACTTTCACTTAAAAGAAAAAAAAATTTTTTTTTTAAAAAGCACAATAAAAATTTAAAAACTTTTGTGTGCTAGAGTGTGGGAAATTAACTCAACAAAAATTCAGGTGCTTCCACCTCAGTGAAATTTCTAGGGGTCTGGTGATGTGGGGCATGTCAAGATATTTAGTAAGTTGTTGCATCTGGTCCCTCCTACAACTAAAAAGAAGGCACAACACCTGGTAGGCCTCTGTGGCTTTTGGAAGCAACACATCACTCATTTGGGTGTGCTACTCCAGCCTATTTATCAAGTGATTCAAAAGGCTGCTAGATTTGAGTGAGGCCCAAAACAAGAAAAGGCTCTGCAACAGGTTCAGGCCACTGTGTAAGCCACTCTGCCACTTGGGCCATATGATCCAGCTGATCCAATGGTGCTTGAATTGTCAGTGGCAGATAGAGATGTTGTTTGAAGTATTTGGCATGCCCCTATGATGAATCACAGTGCAGACCCTTAGGATTTCGAAGCAAAGCCCTGCCATTCTCTGCAGATTACTCTCTTTTTGAGAAACAGCTTTTGGCTTGTTACTGGGCCTTAAAAAAACCCAGTGCCTTGGTAGAGACTAAATGCTTAACCATGGGCCACCAAGTCACTATGTGGCCTGAGCTGCCCATCATGAACTGGGTGTTGTCTGACTCACAGAATCAGAAAGTTGGACACGTGCAGCAGCACTCCGTCATTAAATGGAAGTGGTATATATATGTGATCGGGCCCGAGCAGAACCTGAAGGCACAAGTTACAAGAGGAAGTGGCTCAAATGCCCATGGTCTCCACTCCTGTCACATTACCTTCCCTCTCCCAGTATGCACCTCATGGGAGTGCCTTATGATCAGCTGATCCAGGAAGAGAAAACTCCTGCCTGGTTTACAGGTGGTTCTGCACAATATGGAGGCACCACTTGAAAGTGGACAGCGGCAGCACTACAAGCTCTTTCTGGGACCTCCCTGAAGGACAGTGATGAAGGGAAATCCTCCCAATGGGCAGAACTTTGAGCAACGTACCTAGTTGTTCACTTTGTTTGGAAGGAGAAATGGCCAGATTTGCAATTATATAATGATTCATGGGCTGTGGCCAATGATCTGGCTAGATGGTCAGGGACCTGGAAGGTACATAATTGGAAAATTGGTGACAAGGAGGTATGGGGAAGAGGTATGTGGATAGACCTCTCTGAATGGTCCAAAGAAGTGAAGATATTTGCTTCTCATGTGAATGCTCACTGTGATAGTTAATGTTATGTGTCAACTTGGCAAGAACATGATTCCCAGTATTATGTAATCATCCTCCATTTTGTTATCTGAGGTAATTATCCTCCATTTTGTGATATTATATAATTATCCTCCATTTTATGTGTTGTAAATCCTAACCTGTATATGTCAATGACACAGGATTAGTGTGGGGTGTATCTTGAGTCACACTCTTACTACAGAGTATGACTCAGGTGACACTCTACTCAAGTCACACCCTTAGTCAAGTCACTCCTTTACTCAAATATCTGACGTAGGGTGAGTTTCCTTGAGGGCGTAGCCTGCATCCAATATATGGATGCTCTGGCAAAGCTCTCTCTCACTCTGGATCCTGAATCTGGCTCATCAGCATCTGACCTCTGGTTCTTGGGACTTGAGCCAGCAGCCTGCCACCTGTCCTGCTGATTCTGAAATTCACCAACTTCTGTAGCCCTATGGGCCAGCAGCCTGCCATCTGACCTGCCAATTTTGGGTTCGTCAGCCCCTGCAACCACATGAGTCAGGGAAAGCCTCCAGCCCGACACCTGACCCATGGATTTTGGGACTTGCCAGTTTCCACAACTGCATGAGCCATTTCCTTGAATTAAATCTCACAATATATATTTATATAATACATTTCATTGGTTTTGCTCTTCTAGAGAACCCATCCTAAAATACATACATACATGGAAAAAAAAAATCCTATGGGGCCACTAAAGTAGCCAGTTCCATTAGTCTGGTGCCATTTCTGCTGTCATGACTGATTGAGGTTGTTGGGAGGAGAGTTGGACAAGTGGACACTCATTTTAGGTATCCATCACCTGTGATATTTAGATGTCAAAAAAAAATTTTTTTTTATATTAATAAGCTGCAAAGTCTTTGTTAAGGAGGAGGGGACCAGGTGATGGATGCACTGTCCTCTTCTAATGAGATCCTGCCTTCTCTGATACAAGCAATTGTGGGTAGAGGATCACCAGTTCAGTTTGGCCACAACTGTGGGGTTGTTTCTAACACTGTAGGTATTGCTCTGAGTTCTAAAGCTTCAGCTAAAATTCCGAGAAAGAGTCTTATTCCACGTCTAGTTATCCAGTGTTTGAAGATAATGATAACCATTTCTAATTCAGTGACTAAAGAGAATCCAATGGATTCCAACAGTGACAATGACTTTTCAGGTTTGGGGGTCATTTACATGACCTTGGTTTTGAGAATGAATGTTAGAGCATTTTTCAATAGCTTTTTTTACTTTTTCTGCTCCTTACTATGCAGTTGTGCTATTCACTGATACATTAGTTAAAAGGAAAATTCATTTAAAATGTTTGTTGCTTGCTTTGAGTGTGCAGTGAAATACCCACTTTTTAAAAAGTTTTATTGAAGTACAATTCACGTATCATAAAATTCACCCATTTTAAGTGTACGATTAAATTATTTTTAGTATATTCACAGAGTTATGCAACCATTGCCACAATCTAACTTTAGAACAGTTCCGTTTGCTGTTACTCCCTGTTCACCACTGCCGTCCCCAGGCAACTACTGATCTACTTTCTGTCTCTATAGATTCGCCTATTCTGGACATTTTATATAAATGAACTTATACATTATGTGGTCTTTTGTGTCTGGCTTCTTTCACTTTCAAGGTTCATCCATGTTGTAGCATGTATCAATAGTTCATTACTTTTTATTGCCTAATAGTATTTCACTGGATGGATATACCACATTTTATTTATCCATTTATCAGCCGATGGACATTTTGGCTATTGTGAACAATGCTGCTACGAACATTCATATTCAAGTTTTTGTGTGAACATATGTTTTCAATTCTCTTGGAGTGGAATTGCTATGTCATATGGTAAATCCATGTTTAACATTTTAAGAAACTGCCAAACTCTTTTTCATTTTTGAAACAGTGTACCATTTTATATTCTTATCAGCAATGTATGAGGGTGATAGTTTTACTATAAGCTTGGCAACACTTGTTTTTTGATTATATCTGTTTTAGAGGGTGTTAAGTGATATCTCACTGTGGTTTTAATTTGCATTTTCCTAATGCCTAATGATGCTGAGCAGCTTTTCATGTGCATATGGATCATTTGCATATCTCCTATGATGAAATGTCTATTCAAATCTTTTGTCCAGTTTTTAAATCAGGTTATTTGTCTTATTGAGTTGTAAGAGTTCTTTATTTATTCTAGATACAAGTCCTTTATTGAATATATGATTTGAAAAATATTTTCACTCAGTCTTCAGCTTCTTTGTTTTACTTTCCTGATGCTGCCTTTCTTTTTTGTTTTTAATTGTCATACAATAAAATTGATTTTTTTCTTTTGGTGTACAGTTCTATGAATTTTAACATATGTATAGTTTTTTTTATAGATTCATATAAGCACCACCACAATAAAGACACCAGTCCCATCACTACCAAAAAACTCCCTTGTACTATCCCTTTATTGGCAAAATGGCTACAACATGGACTCGAACATGCCAGCCACTATCACACTACCTTGATAACTGTAGCTTTGTAGCAAGTTTTGAAACTGAGAAGTTAAAGTCCTCCAAATTTGTTATTATTTTTCAAAATAGTTTTGACTCTCCTGGGACTTTTTCATTTCCATGTACATTTTAGTTCAGCCTGTTGATTTCTGAAAAATATTGTAGAATCCTATTGCTTGGTAGAAAACACTCTCATTGAAAATTAGGACCAAGGAGGCAGACTGGTGATGGAACTTTTAACAAGAGTAGTCTAGTATGGTACCCAAGTATGGGCTGATTACACATGCCTCATTCTGGGTGGGACATGTGCTGATTCAACACCATCACAGGCTAGAGAGATTATTTCTGCCTAATCTGGGGCTACAGTCTCAGGAAGCCCACTGTTGCCACATACCTAAACCACGCTCTGCAAACTCTGCCACTAATAAACAAGACATTTTGAGCTCTACCCACCTGGCTCTTTTATCTGCCAACTGGGTTCAAATATTAGCAGGGGATACGGTATCATTAATTGGATCCCTCAAATCTCAACAAATGGATGTCCATCCATATTCTTAGACATGTTTTCTTTAAAATGCTTTAAAAAGAAAATTCACACACTTGTTTGAGCAGAAGATAATGGGAGCCCAGTGGATTCCTGGATTATGTTTCAGGACTTTTCAAGTATAGCACCAGTTTTCTTTTTTATATCATGTGTATGGATATTTATTTATGCCTCACACTGACATTTCCCAAAATCAAGGACAGTGTGCCTGTGGTTGAGTCATCATTCAATGCATTTTTATTGCTGTTTTGTGTATTTCCTCTTTAATTAAACACATTAATCAAATTCAAGTCAATGGCCTAAGGTCTAGACTAGAAAGGTCACTATAGCAGATTATCACATGTTTTCTCTACCCGTTTGTCACTTTAAAGCCTAGGCCAAGACTTTCAGCTAAAGATCAGCTCCCCTTTGAGATCAATCAATTAATCTTTCCTCTGAGCCTCTACCTGGGACTCTCTTCCTACTCTCCCCTCCCTAACTATCTTCTCTGGGTTAACTTTTAATCATCCTTCAAGTCACAATGCAGATATCAGTTCTTCCAGGAAGGGATGTCCTTCCTGGTCCCCAAGACTGGATTGGGTGCTCCACAATCATGGATGCCCTCACAGAATTCAACATTAAAGACACTCCCTGGAATTGTTCAGTGTACAACCTACACAACCTTATGTGGCATCCCTGCTCATAATGCATCTCCAGAACATAGTGACTACACTATCTGAGCAATGACTGCACTGCACTGTGACTGCCTTTTAATTGCCTGCATCCCCTCAGGACTAATTTCTCTGAGGGCAATGCTCAGTGAATACTAGCCAAGCCATCCCTTCATCTGACATACCAGAGCCACACAATAAAGTCAGACTATGGAGAGTCACCTTAAGTGAGCTATGGGAAAACAGCCTTAGTTCTGACCCTTCAGGAAGCAACTACCTATTTTCAAACCCCTACTTATAGGGTGGAAACCCTGGTGACGTAGTGGTTGAGTGCTACAGCTGCTGACCAAAAGGTCGGCGGTTCAAATCCACCAGGCGCTCCTTGGAAACTCTATGGGGGCAGTTCTACTCTGTCCTATAGGGTCGCTATGGGTCATAATCGACTCGATGGCAATGGGGGCATGGGACCTATAGGGTCGCTATGAGTTGGAACCGACTTGACAGCACCAAACAACAACATCTGCCACCCATCTCTCAGTTTGTCATATTGTGGTTGCTTGCATGTTTCTATGATGCTGGAAACTATGCCACCAGTATTTCAAATAACCAGCAGGGTCACCTGTGATGGAGAGGCTTCAGCAGAGCTTTCAGACTAAGACAGACTAGGAAGAAAGGCCTGGTAATCTACTTCTGAAAATGAACCAAGGAAAACCCTATGAATCACAACAGAATATTGTCTAATATAGTGCTGGAAGATGAACCTCCCGGGGTTGGAAGGCACTCAAAACACACAGTGGCTGCAACAATGAAGCATTCAAGCACTCAAGCATACCAGCAATTGGTGAAAATGGAGCAGGACTGGGCAACACTTCATTCTGTTGTACATGGGGTTGCCATGAGTCAGAGTCAACTCAATAGCAACGAACAACAAAAATATCTGCCATAAAAAACAAGGGCACCCACATTTAACCAGCTTTTAGAATTTGGTCCAAATGGATAAATACAGTTCAAGCGCTCTCACAGGTTTAAAAAAAATGGCAGCACTTTTGCTGCTTCCATTAGTTTTATGAAGCATATTATAGAATCTACCTTCTCGGAAGCTCTGAAGTTAAACAACATAGCAAACAAACAAATGCACTAATTACAGTTATCTTAGGGAGCCGTGAAACTGGAAGACACAACAGCAACTACATCTGCTGCTCCAATTACTCTGATTACTAAGAGATGGCTGCATCTCAAACTGAAATAAAAGAAAATACATAAAGACATACATAAGTGAGAAGGGAGGGTTTTGAGAGCACATGGTAAAATAAATGAACAAAGCAGCTATATTTATCTCAGTTTTAATCTATGATGGCATTTTTAAAAAATCAAAATACAACCTATTTAAGAATTCATCTGAATTCAAAGACTGAGAACCAAAATAAACTATCTTTCTGAGAAACCACAGGTGGCTTTTCTAACGATCAACAACATACCTACAGCTATCTTACACCCCACCTCCCAAATAGGAAACATTTCACAGTAGAAAGGTTAAGGTCCCAAACGCCTAGTCCAGAGATGTTTTTGTTTCTTTGTTTTTCCTTTTTTCCCCACACCACCATTATAATGAGTTATCTTGATCTTTCAAAGGAAATTTTCTCCACATGACTTCCTGGCATAAACTCCATTTTTGTAGAAAGAATTATTCTATGGCACTAACCAAGAAACTACCACACCTCTGCTCTTTCTGATCAAAACTGATAGAGCCAGATGAAAGATTAATTTTCATTAACACTTTTTAAAAAATCACATACTTTGAGGGACAATGAAAATTTGCTGTGTTTAGAAATTTAGTCACAGTCATACAATATATAATTTTTTATTTAGATGGCCAATATGACGATTCTAAAAAAGGTGGACAAATATTTAAATTCAAATTATTATATATACTAGTAAGATAACTATAAGAAGACTATGAAGCATCCCTTTCTAAGCTTTATTATGAAATCTATCAGACACATAAAAACATAGATATAGTACTTATAAGGGATAAAGAATAATACAATTGGAAAGGGATACACAAGGGGCTTTAGAGATACTGGTAATTTTCTGTTTCTTAAGTTGGACAATGAATACACTGGTGTTTATTTCATTATTCTTTTACCTGTATGTAAGTTATATATACTATTTTGAATACTGAAGGTATTTTCATAAGAATTTATCAAGATAAGAATTGTTTATCAGGCATCTATGTGTCTACAACTCAGCTTAACCAATAGCATTTACTAAGAGAGCTAAACACATATGAATCCCTCCCCAGTCAAGTCCCCCCTCTTCTTCCCACACCACCCCCTGCTAACCATTATTCTGAATTTGGTGTTTATTCATGCTGTTATAGTTTTTTTGTTTTGTTTTTAGGGCTGGAATTTTTTTTTTATGCTTTAGGTAAAAGTTCACAGTACAAATTAGTTTCTCATTCAAAAATACATACATAAATTGTTTTATGACATTGGTTGCAATCCCCAAATTGCATTAGCACTCTCCCCTTTTCCCTTTCCAACAGGGTTTCCCTGTACATTCATCCAGTTTTCCTGTCATTTCCTGCCTTCTGGTCTTTGCTTCTGGGCAGGTGTTGCCCACTTGGTCTCGTATACTTGATTGAACTAAGAAGCACAGTCTTCACGGGTGTTATTGTTTTCAAGTCCTCTCTAATCTTGGCTGACAGATGGACTTCGAGAGTGGCTTCAGTTCTGAGTTAGCAAGGTGTCTGGGGGCAATAATCTGGGGGGTCCTCTAGTCTGTCAGACCAGTAAGTCTGATCTTTTGTGTGTGTGTGTGAATTTGAATTTTGTTCTACATTTTTCTCCCACTCTGTCCAGGACCCTCTAGTGTGATCCCTGTCAGAGCAGTCGGTGGTGGTAGCCAGGCACCATCTAGTTCTTCTGGGCTAAGGATGGTGGAGGTTGTGGTTCATGTGGTCCATTAGTCCTTTGGACTTTTTCTTGTATCTTTGGTTTTCTTCATTCTTTTTTTCTCCCAACAAGACAGGACCAATAGATGTATCTTAGATGGCCGCTCGCAAACTTTTAAGACTGCACATGCTACTCACGAAAGTAGGATGTAGAACATTTTCTTTATGAACTATGTTATGTCAATTGACCTAGGTGTCCCCTGAGACCAAGGCCCCCAAGCCCTCGGCCCCAGTAACTCAGTCCCTCAAGGTATTCAGATGTGTCTAGGAAGCCTCTATAACTTGGCCTTTGTCAAGGCGTGCTGACTATATTTATGCTATCTTTCCCTTCATCAAAGTTACCACTTACCTACTATCTAGTGATTTTCCCCTCCCCACCCCTCCCTTCCCTCCTAACCATTGTTTTTTTGTGTGTGTAAACTTGGGTTTTTATAATAGTGGTCTCATACAACATTTGTCCTTTCGTTATTGACTTATTTCACTCAGCATAATGCCCTCCAGGTTCATCCATGTTGTGAGATGTTTCGCAAATTCATCATTGCTCTTTATCATTGTGTAGTATTCCATTGTGTGTACGTACCATAATTTCTTTATCCATTCATCCATTGATGGGCACTTAGGTTGTTTCCATCTTTTTGCTATTTTGAATAATGCTGCAATCAACATTGGGCATGCATATGTCTATTCATGTGAAGCCCCTTATTTCTCTAGGATATACTCCTAGGAGTGGGATTGCTGGATTGTATGGTATTTTTATTTCTAGTTTTTTAAAGAGGCGCCATATCACTTTCCATTGTGCATGTACCATTTTTCATTCCCACCAGCAGGGCATAAGAGTTCCAATCTCCCCACAACCTCTCCAACATTTGTTATTTTATGTTTTCATTTTTTGATTAGTGCCAATAATGTCAGGGGTGAGACGGCATCTCCTTGTAGTTTTGATCTGCATCTCTCTAACGGCTAATGATTGGTAGCCACCTGAATGTCTTCTTTGGTGAAGTGTCTGTTCATATCCTTTGCCCATTTTTTAATTGGATTAGTCGTGTTTTTGTTATTGAGGTGGTATTCTATAGATTTTAGAGATTAGACCCTTGTCAGATACGTCATAGTCAAAATTTTTTTCCCAGTCTATAGATTCTCTTTTTAGTCTTCTGATGAAGTATTTTGATGAGCCTAAGTGTTTAATTTCCTAGGTGCTCCCAGTTACCTAGTTTCTCTTTTGGTGTTCGTGCATTGTTAGTTATGGTTTGTATTCTATTTATGCCATGCATTAGGGTCCCTAGCGTTGTCCCTTTTTTTCTTCCATGATCTTTATCGTTTTCGGTTTTATATTTAGGTCTTTGATCCATTTTGAGTTAGTTTTGGGGTATGGTGTGAGGTATGGGTTCTGTTTCACTTTTTACAGATGGACATTCAGTTACGCCAGCACCATTTGTTAAAAAGACTCTCTTTTCCCCATTTAATGGGCTTTGATCATTTGTCAAATATCAGCAGACCATAGGTGGATGGATTTACGTCTGGGTTCTCGATTCTATTCCATTGGTCTATGTGTCTGTTGTACCAGTACCAGGCAGTTTTGCCTACCATGGTCTCCTACTTTGCTTTTTTTCTTCAATAATGCTTTGCTTATCTGGGCCTTTCTATACAAAATTAGTGATTAGCTTTTGCATCTCATTAAAGAATGCTGTTGGTATTCAGAACAGAATTGCATTATATCTGTAGATCACTTTGGGTAAGATTGACATTTTCACAATGTTGAGTCTACCTATCCATGAGCATGGTATGTTTTTCCATTTATGTTGGTCTCTTTTGGTTTCTTGCAATAATATTTTGTAGTTTTCTTTGTATAGGCCTTTAACATCCCCGGGTAGATTTATTCCTAAGTATTTTATCTTTTTAGGAGGCTATTATAAATGGTATTGTTTTCCTGATTTCCTTTTCGAAGTTTTCTTTGTTGGTATATAAGAATCCATCAGATTTTTATATGTTGATCTTGTATCCTGCTACTCTGCTGAATCTTTCCATTAGTTCCAGTAGTTTTCTTGTGGAATCTTTAGGGTTCTCTATGTATACGATCATATCTTTCACAAATAGGAACAGTTTTACTTTTTCCTTTCCAATTTGGATGCCCTTTATTTCTTTTTCTTGCCTTCTTGCTGTAGCTAGGACTTCCAGCGCAATGTTAAATAGAAGTGGTAATAAAGGGCATCCTTGTCTTATTCCTGTTCTCAGGGGGAATGCTTTTCAGCCTCTCTCCATTGAGAATGGTGTTGGCTATTGTTTTTCTATACCAAAAAAGCCCAGTGCTGTTGAGTCAATTCCGACTCATAGCGACCCCATAGGACAGAGTAGAACTGTTCCATAGAGTTTCCAAGGAGCGCCTAGCGAATTCGAACTGCCAACCCTTTGGCTGAGGAATTTCCCTTCTATTCCTATGAGAGTTTTTATCAGGAACGGGTGTTGGACTTTATCAAATGTCCTTTCTGTGTTGATTGAAATGATCATGTGATTTTTTTTTTCTTTTGTTCTATTTATGTTGTGAATTACGTTGATTGATTTTTTAATGTTGAACCATCCTTGCGTACCTAGTATAAATCCCACTTGGTCATGTTGTATTACCTTTTTGATATGATGCTGAATTCAACTGGCTAGAATTTTGTTGAGAATTTTCGCATCATGAGAGATATTGGTCTGTAATTTTCTCTTTTTGTGGTGTCTTTGCCTGACTTTGGTATCAGGGTTATGCCAGCTTCATAGAATGAATTTGGGAGTATTCCTTCCTTTTCTATGCTCTGAAATAATTTGAGTAGTGCTGGTGGGAGATCTCTGAATGTTTGGCAGAATTCTCTGGTGAAGCTGTCCAGGCCAGGACTTTTTTTTTTTTTTTTTTACCTCTTCGATCTCTTGTTATGGGTCTGTCCAGATTTTCTATCTCAGATTGTGTTGGTTTAGGTAGGTAGTGCATTTCTAAAAATTTATCCATTTCCTCTAGGTTCTCAAATTTGTTGGAGTACAATTTTTCATAGTATTCTGTTATGATCCTTTTATTTCAGTTGAGTCTATTGTAATGTTCCCTATCTAATTTCTTATTTGAGTTTTTTGCTTCCTCTCCCGTTTTTCCTTTGTCACTTTGGCCAACAGTTTGTTGATTTTTTTTTTTTAATCTTTTCAAAGAACCAACTTTTAGTCTTGTTGATTCTTTCTACTGTTTTTTCTGTTCTCTATTTCATTTATTTCTGCTCTAATCTTTATCATTTCCTTTCGTCTGGTGCCTGTGGGCTTCTTTTGCTGTGTCCTTATAGTTTCATTACAGATATACGTTGTTTAATTTTACATATCTTTGAATTCTATATGCCATGAATGATGCTGTAGCTTGCTCTTTGTTTCACTCCACAATATGTTTGTGAGAGTTATATGTATTGACACGTAGCTCTGGTTCATGCATTCTCACTGCTGTGTAGTATAGTCCTTCTGCCTGTCTGTGACACTTTCTGGATAATTTCTTTTGATCCATTGTCCATTTCACCAATTCTTATGTTCTATCCACTGAGTTTGTTATTTCAATGACTATTATTTCTTGAAATTCTATTTGGTTCTTTTCCAAATATGCCTGCTATTTTATTTCCCAACAGAATCTGAAATAACAGCTTTGGATATATTTGCAACACTCAGCTCTGCACTCTATGGCTGATGCTCACTTATGCCAATCTACTTAATGAGATATATAACAACAAATTGTTATAAAAGGCTAAAGGTCTCATCAGAAAGGTACCAGCTAAATAAATTGTGGTCCATCCACATAATGGAGTCTGTAGCCATGATGGAGTCCCTGAGTGGTGCAAACTTTTAATGTGCTCAGCTACTAACCAAAAGGTTGGAGGTTTGAGTCCACCCAGGGATGCCTCAGAAGAAAGGCTTGGTGATCTACTTCTGAAAAATCAGCCATTGAAAACCCTGTGAAGCACAATTCTTCTCTAATATACATGGGATCATGAGTCAGGATTGACTCAACAGCAACTGGTACTGGTAAAAAGAATGCAGCAAATCTATATCCTATGCATTAAGTGTAAAATGCAAAGTGTGCAACAAGTTGTATAGCATGCTACCTTTTGTATGGGAGATAAAAGAGAAAACATATCCCAGCCTTGTAAATCCATCAGAAATCTTTGGAAGGGCATACACCACAAGAGACTGCAACAGTGGTTGTCTCTAGGAAGAGAACTTAAAATGGTATACCATGTACAATATATATTTCCTATTAAAATACAAATGTAGCTAAATACTAAAGTAAGCCTCTGCTCTTGGCACATGCTGTCCACTTTGCCAGGCATGTCTCCTAGTCTGACCCCATCTCCCTCCCCTGTCTACCTGATCAGTTCCTAGTCACCCTTCAGGACTCAGCTGAAACAGCACCACCTTTGTCAGACTCTCACCAACCAATCTCAGGCAAAGTTAACCACTCTTTCTTTTGTGCTGCCTTTGTCCCCACAACTGTTACTGCATGTCCATCTTCTCCATGAGATTGTAAGCTCCACTGAATACAGTATAATGTCTGGAACATGGTCATCAGTCAATAAATGTTTGTTGAAAGAATGAAATAATGAAAATCGTAAACTGTATTTGACTACAAATAACATTAACAAATTATACACGTATGAAAATGCCAGCTCCCTAAATTATAAATATAATGCTTTTTTCCTCTTGCAATTTATGTCCACATCTTGGCAAGCAACAAAACAGTATCTAGAAAGATTAGAACTTTGCGTTTTTGTTGCAATTTCCTGAGTCATGAAATTGGTATTCAAAGTATTCAAAGTCAACAACCAGAGTCATCATTAATGACATAACACAAAACACTTTGCACCATATATCCAGCAAAATCCTTCATATGCTTACAAGGGCAGAATAAAATGTAATTACTAAGTGGTTTTAACTCAGCCCATTTCTAAAATACGCCATATTTAACAGGCTACTTGATAAAGAGCTTAATTTAAAAAATCGTTTTAAAACAAAATACATAGTGGAGAAACACAATATAAAATCTGTTGTTCATCCTCCTAAGAGTACGAAGCAGATCTTCTCTGCATTCCAGGAGGGGAGGGCTCTGGGCTGGGAGCTAAGGAACTGTGCAGTTGGTGGCGACAAAGAACTGCCCTCGCGAGCATCCCCTCCCCCCAGCTGGAAACACATAACTAAGATAAAGTCAGTCAAGCTGTGAGAAACACTACAAAACAAAGGCATGGAAAGGTGACATGGAAGGAACAGAATAATTCCTTCAGGTGAGAAAGTAGTTGAGGAAAGCCTTCACAGCAAAGGTTACTTCTCGGTTGGGCCTTTCAAGATTAAACAGACTTTTATGGAAGAAAGAGAGGGTGTGAATGATGTTTCAGAGAAAACATCATTCTCTGATGGCAAAGTGAACAGAGAGGCAGGGCTAGAATGTAACCTGTGCTTGTGAGAAGGGGGAATGGTAGAAACTAAGTGTCAAGAAGAGTTGTGCAGGGAAGACAGTGAGCCATCCTTGTAAGCTAAGCTCACCAGATCAGACTTTATCCCATAGGAAACAGGAGGCCACAAAGACTTCTGGGCTAAGAAAGGACAAAATCTGGACTGACTTTTAGAAGATACTGTATCAGCAGTATGGAGGATTAACTGCAGGAGAGTGAGTCTACAAACAAGAGCTTTATCAAACTTTCCTGAAACCATTATGCCTCCTGGAGGGGAAAAACTAAAATAATTTTTCCAGTTAAGAGGATCCCCTGTGCCATCGCATATTTCTCCACCTCTTGATTTTTTACAAATTCTAGTTACAGTTCAAGGTTCACACAAACAGGACCCAGAACAGTCTGAAAAGTTATGCATTCAAAGCTATAAATTAAGAAATATTTAAGAGATGTACAGACATATGAACCAAGTACAGTTGTAGGGACCTTACTTGGATCTTAAATCAAACTAATGGAAAAAAAAAGTCAATTTGGGAAATGTGAACTCACCAGGTATTCGATAATACTAAATTACTATTATTTTTGAAGGGTGACAAAGTATGTAGTTATTTTTTTTAAAGATTCCTTATCTTTTGAAGATAAATACTGAAATATTTACAAATAAAATGATACGATGTCTGGGGTTTTTATCAAAATAATCTTGACGTGGGATAGGGTAGTTGTATGTGTGAGGTGGGAGAGAGGTACAGATGAAACAAGATTGGCTATGTTGTTGTGGTTAGGTGCCGTATAATTGGTTCTGACTAATAGTGACCATATGTACAACAGAAAAAAACATTGCCTGGTCCTGTACCATTCTCACAATTGTGGCAATGTTTGAGCACACTGTTGCAGCCGCTGTGTTGCTCCATCTCGTTGAGGATCTTCCTCTTTTTTTTTTATTATTAACTTTTATTGAGCTTCAAGTGAACGTTTACAAATCAAGTCAGTCTGTCACTGACTTGATTTGTAAACGTTCACTTGAAGCTCAATAAAAGTGCTGACCCTCTACTTTACCAAGCATGATGTCCTTCTTCACCATCCTTGCTTCTAAGGGGCTTCAGGCTGTACTTTTTCCAAGACAAACTTGTTTGTTCTTCTGACAGTAAATGGTATGTTCGATATTCTTTGCCAACACCATAATTTAAAGCCATCAATTCTTCTTTGGTCTTTCTTATTCATTGTCCAGCTTTCACGTGCATATGAAATGACTGAAAACACTATGGCTTGGGTCAGGTGCACCTTAGTCCTTAAAGTGACATCTTTCCTTTTTTTTTTTTAACACTTTGAAGAGGTCTTTTGTAGCAGATTTGCCCAATGCAATGCGTCATTGCATCGTCTGATTTCCTGACTGCTGCTTCCATGGGCTTTGATTGTGGATCAAAGCAAAATGAAATTCTTGACAACTTCATTCTGTTCTCCGTTTATCAAACTTTTCTCCATTTATCATGATATTGCTTACTGGTCCAGTTGTAAGGATTTTTGTTTTCTTTATGTTGACCTGTAATCCATACTGAAGGTTGTAGTCTTTGATTTTCATCAGTAAGTGCTTCAAGTCCTCTTCACTTTCAGCAAGCAAGGTTGTGTCACCTGCATATCGCAGAATATTAATGGATCTTTCTCCAGTCCTGATGCCAAGTTCTTCTTCACATAGTCCAGCTTCTCGGATTATTCGCTGAGCATACAGATCGAAAAGTATGGTGAAAGGATACAGCCCTGACACACACCTTTCCTGACTTTAGAGTATCCCTTTGTTCTCTTTGAATGATTGCCTCTTGGTCGACATACAGGTTCTTCATGAGCACAACTAAGTGTTCTGAAATTTCCATCCTTTGCAATGTTATCCATAATTTGTTATGATCCACACAGTTGAATGCCTTTGAATAGTCTATAAAACACAAGGAAACATCTTTCTGGTATTCCCTGCTTTCAGCCAGGATCCATCTGACATCAGCAATGATATTCCCTGTTCCACGGCCTCTTCCGAGTCTGGCTTAAACTTCTGGCACTTCCCTGTTGATGTACTGCTGCAACCACTTTTGAATGATCTTCAGCAAAATTTTACTTGTGTGTGATATTAATGATATTGTTTGATAATTGCTGCATTCTGTTGGATCACCTTTCTTTGGAATGGGCAAAAATGTGGATCTCTTCAAGTTGGTTTTCCAGGTAGCTGTTTTCCAAATTTCTTGGCATAGACAAGTGAGCACTTCCAGTGCTGCATCTGTTTCTTGAAACATTTCAGTTGGCATTCCATGAATTCCTGAAGCCTTGTTTTTCGCCAATGCCTTCAGTGCAGCTTGGACCTCTTCCTTCAATACCATCATTTCTTGATCATATGCTACCTCCTGATACAGTTGAATGTTCACCAGTTCTTTTTGATGCAGTGACTCTGTGTATTCCTTCCATCTTCTTTTGATGTTTCCTGTGTCGCTCAAAATTCTCCCCATAGACTTGTTTGATATTGCAATTCAAGGCTTGAATTTTTTCTTTGGTTCTTTCAGCTTGAGAAATGCTGAGTGCGTTCTTCTTTTTTGGTTTTTCAACTCCAGATCTTTGTATATTTCATTGTAATACTTTACTTTGTCTTCTAGAGCTGCCCTTTGAAATCTTCTGTTCAGCTCTCTTCATCATTTCTTCCTTTGCTTTAGCTATTCTACATTCAACAGCAAGCTTCAGAGTCTCTTCTGACATCCATTTTGGTCTTTTCTTTCTTTCTCGTCTTTTCAGTGACCTGTTGCTTTCTTCATGTATGATGTCCTTGATGTCATTCCACTTATCTGGACTTTGGTCAATACTGCTCAATGTATCAAATGTACTCTTGAAATGGTCTCTAAATTCAGGTGAGATATACTCAAGGTCGTACTTTGGCTCTCGTGGACTTATTCTAACTTTCTTCAGCTTCAACTTGAATTTGCACATGAGCAATTGATGACCTGTTCCACAGTTGGCCCCTGGCCTTGTTCTAACTGATGATATTGAGCTCTTCCATCATCTCTTCCCACAGATGTAATCAATTTGATTCCTGTATATTCCATCAGGCAAGGTCCACGTGTACAGTCACCATTTATGTTGCTGAAAAAAGGTATTTGCAATGAATAATTTGTTATTTTTGCAAAATTCTATCATGCAATCTCCAGCATTGTTTCTATTACCAAGGCCATATTTTCCAACCACTGTTCCCTTGCCTTTGTTTTCAACTTTTTATTCCAATCACCAGTAATTATCAATGCATCTTGATTGCCTGTTTGGTCAGTTTCAGACTGCAGAAGTTGGTAAAAATCTTCAATTTCTTCATCCTTGGCATTAGCTGTTGGTGTGTAAATTTGAATAACAGTCGTATTAACTGGTCTCCTTTGTGGGCATGTGGATATTATCCTATCACTGACAGCGTTGTACTTCAGAATAGATCTTGAAATATTCTTTTTAACGATGAATGCTACATCATTCCTCTTCAATTTGTCATTCCCGGCATAGTAGGCCATAAGATTGTCTGATTCAAAATGGCCAGTACCAGTCCATTTCAGCTCACTAATGCCTAGGATATCAATCTTTATGTGTTCCATTTCATTTTTGAGAACTTCCAATCTTCCTACATTCATACTTCGTACATTCCACATTCCTATTATTAATGGATGTTTGTAGCTGTTTCTTCTCATTTTGAGTCATGCCACATCAGCAAATGAAGGTCCCAAAAGCTTGACCCAAACCCCATCATAAAGGTCAACTGTACTTTGGGGAGGCAGCTCTTCCTCAGTCATATTTTGAGTGCCTTCCAACCTGAGGGGCTCATCTTTTGGCACTATATCAGACAATGTTCTGCTGCTATTTATAAGGTTTTCACTGGCAAATTTTTTCAGAACTGGACCACCAGGTCCTTCTTCCTAGTCTGTCTTAGTCTGGGAGTTCAGCTGAAACCTGTCCACCATGCCTGATCCTGTGGATATTTTAAATACCAGTGGCATAAATTCCAGCATCACAACAACGTGCAAGGCACAACAGTACAACAAATTGACAGACTGACCATGAGTTGATAATTCATGAAGCTGGATGATAACTACATGGGATTGACTAAGCTATTGTCTCTACTTTTGTGTGTTTGAAAATTTCCTTAACAAAAAGTTAAAAGTTTACGTCACCCACTCAACATGAAGGTTTAATGAAGTGACTCCAACAACTGTAGATCCAGCAGAGGCTTCCTCTGTCCTCCAGAACCTACAACCAAACTTCACTTGACATCTCCAGCCCATGTCTGACTCAACAGGTCCAAGTGGTAACTCTCATTTCTCTCCTGTAAACATTGTTCCTCTTCCTATTCCCCATCCAAGTGAAAGGCACCATTATCCACTCTGTCTCTCAGGCCAAATACCTGTGAGTCATCCTTCTCTCATTCACCAACAGAGTGGTCCTCTAGTTCTACATGGTGACAACCATTCTTCTCACATGCACTTCTTTTTTTTTAAATAGCCTCTTAGTCTCCCTGCATCCATCTCACTCTCCTTGATAGGTGACCTCAAAACTACTGCAAGGATAACCAAACCAGTTGCCATCAAGTTTATTCCAACTCATGGCCACTCCATGTGTTTCAGAGTAGAGCTGTACTTCATAGAGTTTTATTTTTAATTTTTTATTGTGGTGAAAATATATATAACAAAACATGACATTTCAACAATTTATACATGTACAATTCAGTGACACTGATTGCATTCCTCAAGTTGTACAACCCTTCTCGTTATCCTTTCCCAAATCATTCTACCATCATTAACATAAACTCAATGCTCCCTAAGCAAAAACTCCTCCTTTTCCCCCACCCCTGATAACCACTGATAATCTTTGCTTATTTCATTTAAGTGAGATCATATAGTATTTGGTTTTTTTGCAACTGACTTATTTAACTCAAGCATATTGTTTTCAAGGTTCATCCTTGTTGTAGACGCATCAGGACTTCGTTTCTCTTTAAAATGAGTAGCATTCCATTGTGTGTACATACCACATTTTGTTTATCCATTCATCTGTTGATGGACATTTCAGTTGTTTCTACCTTTTAGCTATTGTGAAAAGTGCTGCAATGAACACTGGTGTCCAAGTTTCTGTTTCCATTACTGCCTTCACTTGTTCTGGGTACATACCTAGGTTTAGGATTTCTGGGTCATATGGTAGTTCTATGTTCAACTTTTTGAGGAACTGCCAAACTGTTTTCCACAGTGGCTGCACCATTTTACGTACCCATCAGCAATGGATTACATCTCTCCAATGGATAATGACTTTGAGCATCATTTCATATGCTTGTTGGCCATTTGAATATCCTATTTGGTGAAGTGTCTGTTCAAGTCCTGTCATAGATTGAATTATGTCCCCCAAAAATGTGTTTATCAACTTGGTTAGGCCATGATGCCAAGTTTTGTGTGGTTGTCCTCCATTTTATGATTGTAATTTTCTGTTGAAAGGATTAGGGTGGAATTGTACACACCACCCTTACTCAGGTCACCTTCCTGATCCAAGGTAAAGGGAGTTTCCCTGGTGTGTGGCCTGTACCACCTTTTATCTCTCCAGAGATAAAAGGAAAGGGAAGAAAGCAGAGAGTTGGGGACCTCATACCAGCAAGTAAGCAGCACCAGGAGCAGAGCACATCCTTTGGACATGGGGTCCCTGCACCTGAAAAGCTCCTAGACCATGGGAAGATTGAGGACAAGGGCCTTCTTCTAGAGCCAAAAGAGAAAAGAAAGCCTTTTCCTGGTGCCAACGCCCTGAATTTAGACCTGTAACCTACTAGACTGTGAGAAAACAATTTCTTTTTCTTAAAGCCATCCACTTGTGGTATTTCTGTTATGACAGCACTAGATGGCTAAGACAGGGCCTCTACACAAAACTGATGGGGTGGGGCTGCCATGCCCAAGGGGGCAGAAAAACAGGGCCTGCCTGGCCACCACTCAGATGGACTAGGAGAACGAAGCCACCCAAAGCTGAGGGAGCAGAGCTGCTGTCCCAATAGGCCTGGAAGGCGGAGCTGAAGCCCAGGGCCAAGGGATTTCCACCCAGAATCCAGAGAGCAGCTAACACCCAGCATCTGGAGGGTGCCACCATTGCCCAGATAGTCTCAGAGAAGAGAGAATTATTTTCAAGTCTTGAGAGCTAATGTAATTGGTTCTACTGGGTTTGGGACTTCCTTGGTGCCCATTATCCCTTCTTTCCTTCCAATTTCTCCCATTTGTAATGGAAATGTCTACCTTGTACCTGTTCTACCACTATACCTTGGAAACAGATAACTTGTAGTCTAGATTTCACAGGTTCACAGATGAAGAGGAATTTTGCCCCAGGGTTGAATATGCCTTAAGTCTCACCTATATTTGATTTAGATGATTCATAAGAACAGATTTCAGACTTGGAGTAGATTTAAGACTTTTGTGATAATGGGGTGAATGTGTTTTGCATATAGCAAGGACATGAATTTTTGAGGGCAAAAGGGTAGAATGTTATAGATTGAGTTATGTCCCCCCAAAATTTGCTGTAAATCCTAATCTCTATGCCTGTGGTTATAATCCCATTTGGGAATGAGCTGTCTTTGTTATGTTAATGAGGCAGGATTAGTGTAGGGTATATCTTGAGTCACTCTCTTTTGATATAAAAGAGGTTAAACAAGCAAGCGAGTAAGCAGAGATGGGGAAGAGAGAAGCCAAGCCATACAAAGATTGCCCAGGAGCAGAAGCTCAAAAGAGAAAAGGACCTTCCTCCAGAGCCGACAGAGAGCGCCTTCCCCATGGGCTGGCACCCTGAATTCAGACTTCTAGCCTCCTAAACTGTAAGAAAATAAACTTGTTTGTTAAAGTACCCATTTATGGTACTTCTGTTATAGCAGCACTAGAAAATTAAGACTAGTTCTTTGCCCATTTTTTGATTGGGTTGTTTGTCCTTTTGTTCTTAAATTGTTCCTTAGGGCTTTTGATGGCTGATTTTTCAGAAGTGGATCACCAGACCTTTCTTCCAAGGCAGCCTCTGGGCAGACTTAAACCACCAACCTTTTGGTTAGCAGCCAAGTGTGTTAACCATTGGTACCACCCAAGGACTCCACTGCAAGAATGGTAATTCTGAAATAAACATCTCCCATCTTTTCCTGCCTAGCATAAAATCTTCCAGTGGCTTCTCACCAACTATAGGACAAAAAAAAAGCTCAAACTCTTCAGCAAAGCAAAACCTGTTGATCTCTTTTGTGCTTATAACGTACTGGGGTTTTACTGATACCATCCTAGTCAATTCAGTTCTCACAAGGTCATTAAGCTTATTTAGAGCTAAGGAAGGATCTGACTAGTGAGTGGCACACCAGCATGCATTTGACTTCCACAGTTAGAGCAGATGACCTCTTGAGGTGGGGTGGTCAGACAAATCTTACCTGGTCACCAGCGAGAATCCTTTTAATCCTGTGTTCATGCCAAGGCCTACCTAACTGCCCCCACAGGAGATGTGACCTGAGGCTCACATATTTACAGTTGTTGGCTGACCAGATGGGCAAAATGTGGCCACAAAACAGAATTTTTCTCTGTGAGACTAAATGACCTATTAAAGCTCAAACTCATACCTAATCAGCTGGCCTTCTCTCTAATATCAGAGTGACAGCACCTAAGCAAAGGAACCCAAACAGATATTAACCATAAAAGGAGGAGAAATTAAACTACAGAAAAGAGCATACTCCATGGTAAGAATAACAAATAGGGACATCTTTATTAAAGGTACTCAAAATAAGTTAGCAAAATACAAGTGAGGAGTATTTGGAGAATATGCCAGTGTGGGATTTATATTAACTTTACTGAAAGAATTTGGTCTTTGCCCTTGGTTCCTGAGAAATAACCTCTAGAAGCTCAGGTGCTGTCAAGTTGACTCCGACTCATGGCAATCCCACATGTGTCAGAGTAGAACTGTGCTCCATAGGGCTTTAAATGGCTGTTATCTTTTAGAAGTAGAAGATCATCAGGACTTTTTTCTGAGGTATCTCTGGGTGAACTGGAAACTCCGACCTTTTGGTTGGCAGCTGAGGGCTTTAACCATTTGCACCACCCAGGGACTCTGGATAACCTCTAAACCCCCAATAATCATCGGTGTCTTTGCTGAGGGCTCCAGACCACACAGATTATACTAACAGGTTATACTAATAACCTTAGAAGGTGGGGGAGGGGGGGCTGGCCAGGCCAGAAAGACCCACTGTATGATATCAACCTTGTGATCACCTCATGATATCAACTGACCTCATGGGAGTTTGGGAATTGTGCAGTGAGATCCCCAATAAAAGCTCTGGACACAGGAGCTCCATGGACTTCCTGGTTGGTGAAAGACATTGATGCACGTGGGAGAGTAGTGTGTCCCTTTTGGGAACACAGAAGCTCTGTGATGGGAACCCTGCCAGACTCACCTTATGCTTCCCTTCTTTATACTGTTCCTGGGTTTTATCTTTTTCACTGTAATAAAACTGTAATCATTAGTACAGCACTTTCCATGAGTTCTGTGAGTCACAATGAATTATTGAACCCAAGGGAGCAGAAGAAACCAGCAGGTCAGGAGTAAGGTGGGCTGTAAGCTTTTGGCTGGTATCCTGAGGGGGACAGAGTAAACCTCCAAATTTGTAGCCAGAAAGTCATAAGTGAGAGAGGCCCTGGAGACTCCTGAGCTTACAGCTGGCATCCGGAAGGGGTAGTGGGAAAACCCCAAATATATAGCCAGCTGGTCAGAAGTGAGGGTGTGTGGGGACTTCCAAGCTTGAGGTTGGCATCTGAGGTCTTAGGCAGGTTGGGCAGTCTGAAGAATTGTTCCCTTTACCTTGTGAGGTCTGAACTGGTGGTTAGGATCAGAGGAAGAAGTGTTATATCTGCAGTTGGTATCATACCAGAAGTGAAACAGAGAGGAATAGAAATAAGAAGTTCTTTTGGATTGATCAACACATTTTGGTGTCAGAGAAATGAGAAGTGGAATTTGATTTTTATTTTACCTTCACAGCCAGCCACCAGGGAGCTGAGCCCAAGATGCTCTTTTCCAGCACCATCAACTATGTCATTTGTTTTCCTTCAATGTGCTTCGCAATTACCCAGTCCTAAACTATAGCCATTACTTGCAGAGAGCTGAAAAATGTCTCCCTGATCTCAAAACATTAATATCAAGTAATAATGAACAGAACGAAGAGATGCCTAAGACTGGTGATAGTAATCAATTTAATGACAGCACATACAACTGGTAAAGCAACAAGTTATACGTTCAACAAATATTTATTGAGCAGCCTACCACATACTGGGAATACAGCAGTCAACAAAACTAATAAAAATCCTGCCCTCATAGTGCTTACGTTATAGAAGGGAAAAGAATGCTTTAAAAACAAGATAAACAAGTTAAATAGTATGTCACAAGCACTAAGGAGGAAAATAAAGAAGGGAAGAAGCACAGGTAGTATTGTAGGAGAGACTGGGGTAGGGCGGTGGTGCAGTATTAGACATCAAAGAAAAGAAAGCTTCACTGAAGACAAAAGGTAATAAACCACCATAATGCAACAGGTTATCTGCTCATCTTCTTCTTTTATTCTCTGCCAGTTACTTTCTTTCATGCTTTTTAAAGCAAAATGCCGACATCTATAACCCTGGTGGCATAGTGGTTAAGTGCTACAGCTGCTAACCAGAACGTCGGCAGTTCGAATCCACCAGGTGCTCCTTGGAAACTCTATGGGGCAGTTCTACTCTGTCCTATAGGGTCGCTATGAGACGGAATCCACTCAACAGCAACGGGTTTGGTCTGGTTTTGGTTTATTACTTCAATTAAGGCCCCTAGGTGGCGCAGGAGCCCTGGTGGTGCACCAGTTAAGAGCTCAGGCTGCTAACCAAAAGGCTGGCAGTTCGAATTCACCAGCCACTCCTTGGATATCCTATATGGCAACTGTTTCTACTATGTCCTATCGGGTCACTATGAGTTGGAATTGACTCAACAACAACAGGGCTGGTTTTGGTTTTAGGTGGCACAAACAGTCTGTGCTCAACTGCTAACCTAAAAGTTGGCAATTCAAACCCACCCAGCAGCTCCATGGAAGACAGACCTGGCGATTCGCTTGCATTAAGATCACAGCCAAGACAGAGCAATTAGATGTCAACCCAGACAGGGAAACCACAAAAATAAATCAAGATAAAAAAACGCTCAAAACAGGGAAACACAGATGTTATTATATAAAAGAAGACAACATTGAAACAATACAGAGGGATAAAGAAATAAAGTGATAGATCCTTCATATGGAGAGGAACACAAGGCAATACAAAGAAATAAAAGGTAGGATTAAATTTAGAAAAAGAGGGGTAAATAATAAGATAACCACAAAGGAGACAAACTATCCTACGCAACAAAATAAAACACAAGAGAAAATAGACACTCAGCAAAAACAAAATAAAAAACAATGAATATGAGGAAAAGACAATATAAAAAGCTAAACTACTCAGCACATAAAATTAAGTGGGAAAAAGAACTGTCAACAACACAAAAAAAAAGACATCAAATCACAGCACTAAACTCACACCTATCCATAATTACGCTGAACATTAATGGACTAAAGGCACTAATAAAGAGACAGAGAGTGGCAGACTGGATTAATAAATACATTCCGTCTATATGCTGCCTACAGGAGACATACCTTAGAGACACAAACTATTCTATCTATTCTATTCTATCTCAAAGGATAGAAAAAAATATATCAAGCAAATAACAATCAAAAAAGAGCAGGAGTAGCAATATTAATGTCTGGCAAAATAGACTTTAAAGTTAAATCCATCATAAACGATAAGGGAGGACACTATATAATGATTAAAGGGACAATACACCAAGAATATAACCATATTAAATATTTATGCAGCCAATGACAGGGCTGCAGCATACATAAAACAAACCCTATCAGCATTGAAAAGTGAGACAGACAGCTCCACAATTATAGTAAGAGACTTCAACAAACCACCTTCAGTGAAGGACAGGACATCAATAAAGAGGCTCAATAAAGACAAAGAAGATCTAAATGCCACAATCAACCAACTTGACTTCATAGACATATACAGAACACTCCACCCAACAGCAGCCAAGTATACTTTCTTTTCCAGTGCACATGGAACATTCTCTAGAACACACCACATATTAGGTCATAAAGCAAGCCTTAGCAGAATCCAAAACATTGAAATATTACAAAGCATCTTCTTTGACCATGAGGCTATAAAAGTACAAATCAATAACAGAAAGAGCAGGGAAAAGAAATCAAACACTTGGAAACTGAAAAATACCCTGCTCAAAAAAGACTGGATTACAGAAGACATTAAGGATAGAACAAAGAAATTCATAGAATCCAATGAGAATGAAAACACTTCCTATCAGAACCTTTGGGACACAGTGAAAGCAGTGCTCAGAGGTAAATTTTATATCAATAAATGCACACATCCAAAAAGAAGGGCCAAAATCAAAGAATTATCCCTACTACTTCAACAAATAGAAAGAGAGCAACAAAAGAAACCCACAGGCACCAGAAGAAAATAAATAAGAAAAATTAGAGCTGAACTAAATGAAATAGAAAACAGAAAAACAATTGAAAGAATTAACAAGACCAAAAGCTGGTTCTTTGAAACAATCAACAAAATTGATAAACCATTAGCGAAACTGACAAAACAAACACAGGAGAGGAAGCAAATAACCCAAATAAGAAATGAAATAGGCAATATTACAACAGACCCAAGTGAAATTAAAAGAATCATATTGGATTACTTTGAAAAATTATACTCTAACAAATTTGAAAACCTAGAAGAAATGGATGAATTCCTAGAAACACACTACCTACTTAAACTAACACAAACAGAGGTAGAAAAACTAAACAGACCCATAAAAAAGAAGAGATTGAAAAGCTAATCAAAAAACTCCCAACAAAAAAAAAGCCCTGGCCCCGATGGCTTCACCACAGAGTTCTACCAAACTTTCAGAGAAGAGTTAATACCACTACTACTAAAGGTATTTCAGACTATAGAAAAGGATGGAATACCACCAAACTCATACTATGAAGCCACCATATCCCTGATACCAAAACCAGGTAAAGACACCAGAAAAAAAGAAAATTACAGATCCATATTCGTCATGAACTTAGATGCAAAAATCCTCAACAAAATTCTAGCCAACAGAATTCAACAACATATCAAAAAAATAATTCACCACGACCAAGTGGGATTCAGACCAGGTATGCAGGGATGGTTCAACATCAGAAAAACAATTAATGTAATCCATCATATAAATAAAATGAAAGACAAGAATCACACGATTTTATCAATTGATGCAGAAAAGGCATTTGACAAAGTTCAACACCCATTCATGATAAAAACTCTCAGCAAAATAGGAATAGAAGGAAAATTCTTCAATATAATAAAGGGCATCTATACAAAGCCAACAGCCAACATCATCCTAAATGGAGAGGGCCTGAAAGCATTCCCCTTGAGAAAAGGAACCAGACAAGGATGCTCTTTATCACCACTCTTATTTAACATTGTGCTGGAGGTACTAGCCAGAGCAATTAGGCTAGATAAAGAAAAAAAGGGCATCCAGATTGGCAAGGAAGAAGTAAGAGTACCTCTATTTGCAGATGACATGATCTTATACACAGAAAACCCTAAAGAATCCCCAAGAAAACTACCGAAACTAATAAGAGTTCAGCAGCATATCGGGATACAAAATAAACATAAAAAATCAGTTGGATTCCTCTACACCAACAAAAAGAACATCGAAGAGGAAATTACAAAATCAATACAGTTTACCATAGCCCCCAAGAAGATAAAATACTTAGGGAAAAATCTTAGCAGAGACGCAAAAGACCTATACGTAGAAAGCTACAAGACACTACTGCAGGAAACCAAAAGAGACCTGTACAAGTTGAAAAACATACCTTGCTCATGGATAGGAAGGCTTAACATTGTAAAAATGTCTATTCTATCAAACGCCATCTACAGATATAAAGGAATTCTGATCTAAATTCCAAAGACATTTTTTAATGAGATGGAGAAACAAATCACCAACTTTATGTGGAAGGGAAAGAGGCCCCAGATAAGTAAAGCATCATTGAAAAAGAAGAACAAAGTGGGAGGCCTCATTCTACCTGATTTTAGAACCTATTATACTACCACAGTATTCAAAACAGCCTGGTACTGGTACAATAACAGATACACAGACCAATAGAACACAATTGAGAATCCAGGCATAAATCCATCCACCTATGAGCAGCTGATATTTGACCAAGGCCCCAAATCAGTTAAATGGGGCAAACACAGTCTTTTTAACAAATGGTGCTGGCATAACTGGATATCCATCTGCAAAAAATGAAACAAGACCCATACCTCACAGCATGCACAAAAACTAACTCAAAATGGATCAAAGGCCTAAACATAAAATCTAAAATGATAAGGATCATGAAAAAAAAAATAGGGACAATGCTAGGAACCCTAATACATGGCATAAAGAAAATGCAAAACATTACTAACAATGCAGAAGAGAAACTAGATAACCGGGAGCTCCTCAAAATCAAACACCTATGCTCATCCAAAGACTTCACCAAAAGAGTAAAAAGATTACCTACAGACCGGGAAAAAGTTTTTAGCTACGACATTTCTGATCAGCACCGGATTTCTAAAATCTACATGATACTGCAAAAGCTCAACTACAAAAAGACAACCCTATTAAAAAATGGGCAAAAGACATGAATAGACACTTCACTAAAGAAGACATTCAGTTAGCTAACAGACACAAGAGGAAATGCTCAGGATCATTAGCCATTAGAGAAATGCTAATCAAAAGTACAATGAGATTCCATCTCACTCCAACGAGGCTGGCATTAATCCAAAAAACACAAAATAATAAACATTGGAGAGGTTGTGGAGAGACTGGAACACTTATCCACTGTTGGTGGGAATGTAAAATGGTACAACCACTTTGGAAATCCATTTGGCATTTCCTTGAAAAGCTAGAAATAGAACTACCATACGATCCAGCAATCCCACTCCTTGGAATATATTCTAGAGAAATAAGAGCCTTTACACGAACAGATACATGCACACCCATGTTTATTGCAGCACTGTTTACAATAGCAAAAACATGGAAGCAACCAAGGTGCCCATCAACGGATGAATGGATAAATTATGGTATATTCACAGAATGGAATACTACGCATTGATAAAGAACAGTGAGGAATCTGTGAAACATTTCATAACATGGAGGAACCTGGAAGGCATTATGCTGAGTGAAATTAGTCAGCTGCAAAAAGACAAACACTGTATAAGACCACTATTATAAGAACTCAGAAAATAGTTTAAACAGTGAAGAAAATATTCTTTGATGTTTAAGAGACGGGGGAGGGAGGGAGGGAGGGAGGCAGGGAGAGGAGTATTCACTAGTTAGTAGATAAGAACTACTTTAGGAGAAGGGAAAAACAACACACAATACAGGGAAGGTCAGCACAACTGGACTAAACCAAAAGCAAAGGAGTTTCTTGAATAAACTGAATGCTTCAAAGGCCAGCGTGGCAGGGGCAGGGGTTTGGGGACCATGGTTTCAGGGGACATCTAAGTCAATTGGTATAATAAAATCTACTAAGAAAACATTCTGCATCCTACTTCGGGGAGCAGCGTCTGGGGTCTTAAACACTAGCGAGCAGCCATCTAAGATGCATCAATTGGTCTCAACCCATCTGGATCAAAGGAGAATGAAGGACACCAAGGACACAAGGTAATTACCAGCCCAAGAAACAGAAGAGGCCACATAAACCAGAGACTACATCAGCTTGAGACCAGAAGAACTAGGTGGTGCCTGACTACAACTGATGACTGCCCTGACAGGGAACACTCAGAGAGCCCCTGAGGGAGCAGGAGAGCAGTAGGATGCAGACCCCAAATTCTTGTAAAAAGACCAGACTTAATGGTCTGACTGAGACTAGAAGGGCCCTGGTGGTCCTGGCCCCCAGACGTTCTGTTAGCCCAGGATAGGAACCATTCCCAAAGCCAACTCTTCAGACAGGGATTGGACTGGACAATGGGATAGAAAAAGATGCTGGAAAAGAATGAGCTTCTTGGATCAAGTAGAAACTTGAGACTATGTTGGCATCTTCTATCTGGAGGGGAAATGAGAGGGCAGAGGGGGTTAGAAGCTGGAGGAATGGACATGAAAAGAGAGAGTGGAGGGAAGAGCAGGCTGTCTCATTCGGGGGAGAGCAATTAAGAGTATATAGCAAGGTGTATATAAATTTTTGTGTGAGAGACTGACTTGATTTGTGAACTTTCACTTAAAGCACAATAAAATTAAAAAAAAAAAGGATTAAAGCCAAGAAAACCCTATGGATCAATTCTACTGAAGAATGGGCCAGCAGTAGTGGTGGGAAGACAGGGATATCCCTACCAAGGAAATGGACCCATCAGCCTTTTCCAGTCTATATACGAGTGTATCATAACCAATTGACTCTGTTCTTATTCTTTTCTCCCTAAGCGACCTTTTGACAACAACCTGGGTTCCCCTGCTGCTTGCCTATATAGAAAAAATGCTCTGCTCTGCCTGAACGTACATTCTGCTATGATTAACAATAAAATCTCTTAACATAAATTAATACACTGGCATTCTGGCTTAGGTTCAGGCTGTCTGAGTGTGATTAACATGAGCCTGCCCCTGAGACTGAGTCACTCAGGCTGCTGACAATTTCAGCTTTTCAGCCACCAATGTCATGACTATGGTCTGGGCCATGAAGAAGTGACCAGGGTACATGCTACCTATGGGGCCTCTTGCAACTTGTCAGCCTTCTCCTGGCAACACCTGCCTCACAGGCCCCATAAAACTGTAACAGCTTATGTACAGCGAAACACCTCACAGGATTTGGTTCCTTGGTTTGGAGGTTTAGAGTCATAATTTCATGGGACATTCCAGTTAACTGGCCTAATAACATGTTCAGCACTTCTGTTCTACCTCCTGGCTCATTGCACAGTGCCTGGGGTCTTAAAAGCTTCAAGCAGCCATCTAAGGCACAACAATTGGTCTCTATTTCCCAAGAGCAACAGAGGAAGAAGGATAATCAGGATCAGGAGGAGGAAACGGAATGTGTGGCTAACTGTCTCCATGAACAATTGCCTCCTTTGCCATGAGACCATAACTGGATGGTGCCCAGCTACCACTACTGAACATTTTGATCAAAGGTTCTATAGAACAATCCTGATCAAAAGAACATAATTTCAAATTATCATGGACTCCAGACTTCCTGGAGCCATAGAGGCTGGATGAACCCTTGCAACTACTGCCCTGAGAAAATCTTCAAGCCTTAAACCAAAAATATTCCCTGATGTCTTCTTAAAACCATAGTTTAGCTTAACTAGTAAACAATGTCTGCCTTGAGCATTATGTTCTTTAAAGATCTATCTATATGGGATCAAACTGACAACAGCAACTAAAAAGATTAAATAGGATACCTAGGGGACAGTGAGTTTATGTTAATGGGGGAGGAACAACTCAGGAAAGGAGGGAGAAAATGGTTGCACAACTCGAAGAATGTAATCAGTATCACTCGATTGTACATGTAGAAACTGCTGAATTGGTATATGTTTTGCTGTGTATATTCTCAACAACAAAAATAAAATTAAAATTTTAAAAATTGCAACAGTATCTATCTTACAAGTTCTATTTCTCAGCTCACACCTATAGCAACAATTATGGCTATGTCCTCCAGATTTGTTTTAAAGGTGAACCTACGACATCAATATTTTTTCCTAATTCAATCACTTAATAATGGTTTAAAGCATTCACAGAGATCTCAAATATGGAATCTTAATCTTCATCACTAAATTAACTCCGTTCTACTCTGACATAGCTGACTGAGCATTACACACAGAAGAAAGAGACTCCCTTATGGTTTAGCGTAGACAGAGAAAGCAGGCTGTATTCCTCTCCCGCCTAGTCCCATTCCCTCCCTTTCACTTCTGAGGCAACCATTATCATTAATTGTAGTCTGTATCGTCCAATGTTCCCTAAATATGTTGTTATTAGGTATCATCGAGTTGGTTCTGACTCATAGCAAAGAACAGAACTCATATGAAGAACAGAACAAAACACTACCCGATCCTGTACCACCCTCACAATCATTGTTATGTTTGAGCCCATTGTTGCAGCCACTGTGTCAATCCATCTCATCGAGGGTCTTCCTCTTTTTAACTGACCATCTACTTTACCGGGCATGATGTCCTTCTCCAGGGACTGGTCCCTCCAGACAAGATGTTCAAAGTACGTGATATGAAGTGTTGCCATCCTTGCTTCAAAGGAGCATTCTGGCTGTACATCTTCCAAGACAGATTTGTTCATTCTTTTAGCCACATCTTTCAAAAAAAATTTTTTTTTCTCCTGTGGAGGAGTTGGTGGGCTCTAAATGCCAACCTTTTATTCGGCAGTTGAGCACTTAACCACTACACCACCAGGGCTGCTGCTTCTTCTGGCAGCCCATGGTATATTTAATATTCTTCACCAACACCACAATTCAAATGCATCAATTCTTCTTTGGTCTTCCTTATTCATTGTTCAGCTTTTCCATGCACATGTGGCAATTGAAAATACCATGGTTTTGGTCAGGCACACCTTAGTCCTGAAAGTGATATCTTTTGCTTTTTGACACTTTAAAGAGGTCTTCTGCAGCAGATTTGTCTAACGCAATTTGTCATTTGACTTCTTGACTGCTACTTCCACGGGAGTTAATTATGGATACAAGTAAAATTAAATCCTTGACAACTTCAATATTTACAACGTTTAGCATGATGTTCCTTACTGGTTCAGCTGCAAGGACTTTGTTTTCTTTATGTTGAGTTGTAATCCACACTGAAGGTTATTGTCTTTGATCTTCATCAGTAAGTGTTTTAAGTCCTCTTGCTTTCAGCAAACAGGGTTCTGTCATCCGCATATCACAGGTTGTAAATGAGTCTTCCTCCAATCCTCATGCCCCATTCCTCTTCATGTAGTCCAGCTTCTCAGATTATTTGCTCAGCATACAGATTGAACAAGTATGGTGAAAGGATACAGCCCTGACACACACCTTTCCTGACTTTAAACCATGCAGTATCGCCTTGTTCTCTTTGAATGACTGCCTCTTTGTCGACGTACAGGTTCCTCATGAGTACAATTAAGTGTTCCGGAATTCCCATTCTTCGCAATGTCACCCATAATTTGTTATGATCCACACAGTCGAATGCTTTTGTATAGTCAATAAAACACTGGTAAACATCTTTCTGGTATTCTCTGCTTTCAGCCATGATCCATCTGACATTGGTAATGATATCCCTTGTTCCAGGTCCTCTTCTGAATCCAGCTTGAACTTCTGGCATTTCCCTGTTGATATCAGAAACTCTGGTGGCATAGTGGTTAAGTGTTACGGCTGCTAACCAAAAGGGTTGGCAGTTCAAATCCGCCAGGCGCTCCTTGGAAACTTTATGGGGCAGTTCTACTCTGTCCTACAGGCTTGCTATGAATCAGAATCAACTTGACAGCACTGGGTTTGGGTTTTTTTTTGGTTTTTTACTGCTGCAACCACTTTTGAATGATCTTCAGCAAAATTTTACTTGTGTGTGGTATCAATGATATTGTCCAGTAATTTTCACATTCTGCTGGATCACCTTTCTTTGGAATTGGCATGTTATGGATTGAATTGTGTCCTCCAAAAATGTGTGTCAACTTCCCAGTATTGTGCGCTATTTTGTCATCTGATGTGATTTTTCTATGTGTTGTAAATTCTACCTCTACAATGTCAATAAGGCAGGATTAGAAGCAGTTAAGTTAACGAGGCAGGACTCCACCTACAATACTAGGTGGTGCCTTGAATCAATCTCTTTTGACATATAAAAAAGAGAAGCCAGTAGAGAGACAGGGGGACTTCATACCAACAAGAAAGCAATGCCAGGGGCAGAGTGCATCCTTTGGACCTGAGGTTCCTGTGCTGAGACGCTCCTAGACCAGGGGAAGACTGATGACAACCAGAACCAACAGAGAGAGAAAGCCTTCCCCTAGAGCTGGCACCCTGAATTTGGGCTTCCAGCCTCCTAAACTGTGAGAGAGTAAGTTTTTCTTTGTTAAAGTCATCCACTTGTGGTATTTCTGTTATAGCAGCACTAGATAACTAAGACAGGGCACAAACATGGATCTCTTCCAGTTGGTTGGCCAAGTAGCTGTCTTCCAAATTTGTTGATATAGATGAGTGAGCGCTTCTAGTGTTGCAGCCGTTTGTTGAAACATCTCAATTGGTGCTTCATCAACTACTGGAGCCTTATTTTTCGCAAATGCCTTCAGTGCAGCTTGGACTTCTTCCTTCAGTATGATTGGTTCTTGATCATATGCTACCTCTTGAAATGGCTGAATGTCGACCAATTCTTTTTGGTATAATGACTCTGTGTATTCCTTCCATTTTCTTTTGATGCTTCTTGAATCGTTTAATATTTTCCCCATAGAATCCTTCACTATTGCAACTCAAGGCTTGAATTTTTTCTTCAGTTCTTTCAGCTTGAGAAATGCCGAGCGTGTTCTTCCCTTTTGGTTTTTCATCTCCAGTTCTTTGCACATGTCATTATAATACCTTACTTTTGTCTTCTTGAGCTGCGCTTTGAAATCTTCTGTTCAGTTCTGTTACTTCATCATTTCTTCCTTTTGCTTTAGCTACTCAACATTCAAGAGCAAGTTTCAGTCTCTTCTGACATCCACTTTGGTCTTTTCTTTCTTTCCTGTCTTTTTAATGATCTTTTGCTTTCTTCATGTATGATGTCCTTGATGTCATCCCACAACTTGTCTGGTCTTCTGTCATTATGTGTTTAATGCATTAAATCTATTCTTCAGATGGTCTCTAAATTCAGGTGGGATATACTCAAGGTTGTACTTTGGCTCTTGTGGACTTATTTTAATTTTCTTCAGCTTCAACTTGAACTTGCATATGAACATTTGATGGTCTGTTCCACAGTCAGCCCCTAGCCTTGTTCTGACTGTTAATATTGAGCTTCTCCATCATCTCTTTACACAAATCTAGTCTATTTGATTCCTGTGTATTCCATCTGGTGAGGTCCACATAGTCACCATTTATGTTGTTGAAAAAAAGTATTTCTAATTAATAGGCCATTGGTCTTGCAAAATTCTATCATGCAATCTCTGGCATGGTTTCTATCATCAAGGCCATATTTTCCAACTACTGATCCTTTACTTGTTTGTTTCCAACTTTTGCATTCCTATCACCAGTAATTACTGATGCATCTTGATTGCATGTTTAATCAATTGGACTACAGAAGTTGGTAAAACTCTTCAATTTCTTCATCTTTGGCATTTGTGGTTAGTGTGTAAATTTGAATAGTAGTCTTATTAACTGTTCTTCATTGTAGGCATATGGATATTATCCTATCACTGACAGCACTGTACTTCAGGATAATCAATCCAAAAACCAAACCCAGTGCCGTCGAGTCGATTCCGACTCATAGCGACCCTATAGAACAGAGTAGAACTGCCCCATAGAGTTTCCAAGGAGCGCCTGGTGGATTCGAACTGCCGACCCTTTCTTTGGTTGGCAGCTGTAGCACTTAACCACTATGCCACCAGGGTTTCCATACTTCAGGATAGATCTTGAGATGTTCTTTTTGACAATAAATACAACGCCATTCCTCTTCAATTTGTCATTCCTGGCACAGTAGACCACATGACTGTCCCATTCAAAATGGCCAATATCAGTGCATTTCAGGTCAATAATGCCTAGGATATCTATCTTCAAGTGTTCCATTTAATTTTTTAAAACTTGCAATTTTCCTAGATTCCTAAATATACATATCCATACATATATAATATTCTTTTGCTTGTTTTTACTTACATAAATATTATCATATAGTATTAGGAAATAGGATTGGCTGCTGGAACAAAGACCAAAATAATAGTGACTTAAGACAGAAGTTTATCTTTTTCTCACATAAGAATCAGAGCATAAGTATTTCAGGGATGAAATGATAGCTCCCCCTGTCTTATTGCTCTGCCATCCTTGGGGGTTGCCCTCATCTGCATGGCCAAGAGCACTCACCACCAGGTTCACATTTCAGGCAGAGGGAAATAAGAGAAGGGCAAGGGCAGGCACTCTTCTTCCCTTTAAGGGCACAGCCTATAAGTTGCACACACTACTTCCACTCACATCCCATTGGTCATGTGCACATTTGGCTGCAAGAGAGTCTGGAAAATAGTCTTCATTCTAGGAAGTCATTTTCCCTCCTAAAATTCTATTACTATGGGAGAAAGAAAAAGCAGATACTGGGGGACAAGTAGCATTCTCTGCCATACTTACTGGATGGATCTTGCTGTATCTCTCCTTTTACATCCATTGTTACATTTTGAGAGTTACCAATGTTGAAACACGTAAGTTCATCCACGTTCATTGCTGTTTAGTTCTATGTTATACACTTAGTCTTATACAAGGGCTCATGTGACAGATTTGCTTCAGAATTTGATATAGGAATACACTATAATTTATTAAACCATTCTCCCACTGCTAGACACCTGGGCCTTTTAAGTACACTATATTTACAAAGTGTTTGAATCACATTAGGGGAAATGTTAAATTAGTTTAATGGTAAACTATATGGATCTGTCTGAGGTACACTCTGGTTGTTTTGTAAAAGCCTTTAAGGAATCTTACAACAAGCCCATTAAAATAGAAACTGAGAATATAAAACTATACAGAAGGAAGAAGTAAATTGATTGACCTCCTAGACTTTATGGTTATTGTAACAAAGCATTATATGATATTCTGAGTTTCTTGACAACTAAAGCAAAAAAAAAAAAAAAGACATGCATATCAACGTGAGGGTCCTGCTCAGAAAGGGGACATCCATGAGAACCTGACCATTCAGGAAAGGCGAATTTCTCCTCCAGAGCCTGGTCGCGTCCCTGCAGTTCAGTACTTTTGGAGGTCATACCATTAGTGACTCTGTTAATAGCAGGAGATTTTCCTCTCTCCTGTAATTAATTCAAGGTTTCAAATCATTTAGGAGAAGTGAAAAGATACTAGTTATTTCTGTGAGTTTTTTTTCCATAACTATAAAATGCCCAAACATAGTATCTGCCTTTTCATTTTTACTCTTATTCAGTAGCTATTTTTTTCTAAACCATGGTTACAATATACAACCCCAGTATACTATGTATTTTTGCTTCCTTTTGTTTCTCTAAGTAGCTTGCCCAAAGCAGAAAAAGTACATTTTAGTATGTTAAGAGACAATAGTTTCAAATCCATTAGTGGAGGATAATAGCTACTTAGTAAATACTCACTTTGTATTAGGGGTTTTACTAAGAACATTCTCTCTTAATATTCACCACAAGGGTTATTACTACCACTTTACAGTTAAGAAAACTTGTTCTTCATGATTAAATAACTAGCCTATGGTGGCATAACTAGTAAACTGCAGAACCAGGATTCAAACTTGCACACTTTAACTCCAAAGGCAGAGTTCTTTCTGTTATTTCCTGATGCCTCCCAGGTGACAAGTGAATTATGCATAGAATTTTGCTCAGCTTTGTAAATAATGTGCCTATTATATTAAACTTCAAAACCTCCTCTCAACATAATGGCCATAATGAAGTCCCCTCAGTCTTATTTCCAACTGTATTCTACAAGGACCCCGTTCCCCTATCTGATTGTTTGTCTCCACTCAACACATTCATTTGACAAATATTTTCTGATCTCTTACTTTGTCCCAGGTGCTATTCTAGGCTTTGGGAATATCAGTGAACAAAACAAATAGACATTCCTACTTTGATGGAACTTATTTACATTCTAATAGAGGGAAAAGCAAAATAAATATATTACATGGTATGCTAGAACGTGGTAAGTGCTATGGTAACAAAGCAGGGAAAGAATTAAAGAAAGCTTTTAGTGTGTGTGTGTGTGTGTGTGTGTGTGGGTGGAGGGTTGTAATTTTAAGAAAGAACCAAGAGAAACTGTGGGGGAAAAAAGCTTGATCCTAGAAGTTTATTTCATTTTCAGTTCAACGGCAGACTAGACACAGTGGAAGAGAGAGTTGGTAAACTAGAAAATAAATCTGTTAAGATAGATTCATTCATTGAGCAAATTAATACTTATTGAGCATCTACTATATATCAGGCATTTTGCCAGATGCAATTATCCTATCTTTGTACCTTCACAAAATTCCTTTCAGTTCCAGGTTGAGCCTCAACTCTCTAAAGCCTACCCGAGCTCCTTGTTCACGTTGTTACCTCATTTCTTTAAACGACTACCCTATGTATTATTTTTAAAACAATAAATACTTATTAATAACACAGTTAAGCCCAGCTCTTAAATTGTTCCATCTCCCTAACTAGACTGTAAACTCCTTGAGGACTGGCCCTATAGATAAGATTTTTTTTATATCTCCCACGTGGAATAGCAGCATAATTAACAAGCATAGAGTAGACTTTCAATAAACACTTGACCAGTTTGATATCCTGGTGGCTTAGTGATTAAGAGCTACGGCTGATAACCAAAAGGCAGGCGGTTCAAATCCAGCAAGCGCTCCTTGGAAATTGTATGGGGCAGTTCTACTCTGTCTTATAGGGTTGCTCTGAGTCAGAATCGATTTGACGGCAATGGGTTTCGGGTTTTTGTATAAATGAACAGGAGCCCTGGTGGTGCAGTGGTTAGAGTGCTTTTTCTCTATAGTGGTTCAAGTACAGTTAGCTCCTAGAAATGTTTAGAATATTGTTAATAATGATATCATGACTCACTGACTTCAAAATTAAAGTACGAGACCAGTGATATAGGGTTAAGTTCTGGATCTAATCAAATACTTGTGAATATGTTATCGTTCTTAGTTAAGAATGACAAATGCCACATATAGTGTATTTTTCAGTCTTGAGCAGTCTTTACACATACATTTCCTAATTTTATCCTGTCAAGAACCCTCTAAAGTAGGCAGTACATATATTAGTCTTATTTTATAGATCAAAATGCTGAAATCTGGAGATATTAAATGGTCTGCTCAAATATAGATGGGTAACAGAGTGAAGCAGTGAATCAGGCCCAAGACTTCTGATCCATAAGCCAGTGCTCACACGCAAAAACCTAGATGCAAAATACATCTTCAAGTGGACTGTTGATAAATTAAACATTTGCAGGGTGACTCGACGGCAGTGGGAGTGGTTAGTGGGAGAAGGCTCTGACTTGTAGTAACATTTGGTAAAGACATGCTGATTTTAAAAGTACCTAAGCTTTTTTTTTTTAAGCTTATCACAAATAGAAATAAGCCAGTTTCTTTATTAAAAAGAACAAAAAACCAAAGTATATCTTGTTGTCTGCCTTCAATAAACATTTACTGAACGTTTCTCAGTGACCAGATGCTGAAGGCCCTGGGTGACTCAGCCAGGATCCTACTCTGTAAGACAAGAAGCATGAGTGCTGTAATAGAAGCGTGTTCTATGGAAACACAAAAAGGAGGATTAATTACCTTGCCCAAATCTACTCTCAAACTCATCACTGACTCACCTAAAGATGCTTTAAATACAGAACTGTTAGGAATCTAAGCCTATCGTGAAGACACTAATTTTTCTGATTCAAAATATCCATCATTACCATCAGCAAATTGGAGATCTAACTGATTTACACTCAAACAAGAAGGGGTGTCTCTGAAATAAACAGGTAAATACTATCCAAGTGGTATTAAAACCTTATTTGGAGCTATTTTGATAGTAATTTAGTCTCTAACGATTCATTTTTCTTTTTTTTCTGTTTCTGATTCCAGTTCCTTGATGTTTTGGTAATGGGCAATCCACACTGTCCTGAAGTCATTTGGCTTCCAGATAAAGCTAAATCTGTGATTAAAAGGGTAAGGGCTGCCCAGGACAAAAACAAAACAAAAAATTCAAGCACTAGTTCTCTATCCTGGACATCTGGTCATATGAGCCATGTCAAAATGCATTCACCAAAATAATCTAACTGTATTCCCAAAGAAATTATAAAGTAATTGGGGAGGGGGTGTCACATTCTTGAGCAAGTAATCAGCATTGCAGACAGGATCTATGTCATAAAAAAGCAAAGTGGTGACTACATTCTATACTCTTAGAATATACTCAAACAGGGCTCCGACTCCTATAAAACAGGCACATTCAATACATACTTTAATTATACAAGGGGTCTGGTGACTAGAAATCCCACATACTACCCACAAGAATCAACTTACTGTTTCTTTTGTTCATTTCTATTGTGTTTGGGTAATGAAGTGTTTTAAAATCATTAAGAAAAAAATCACTGCTCAAGGAAGTCTTAGCAGTCCTCTTCTTAAATATGTCAGTAAATATTAAAGTAGGATCATCCAAAATCTTCATTCATCTTGGAAACATACTTTAAATATTTACCCAACTGATTAAAGTGGGCTAAACTAAAAATATAAATCCAGTTAAAACATCAATGAACACAGTAAGTAAAGGCACAGAAGAAAAGCCACAATAATAATAATTTTAAAAGTTCTTTTAAAAGAAACCATAGAAAAAAAGCTTAAAATTTAACCCTGCTTTTGGCCAACAAGAAGAAAATGGAAGGTTTTCTATTTTAGCCTAAGGGTAGATAAATCAAAAAATTATCTTATTGATCCTGGGCTTTAAGAAGAATCTGTCTTAGGGTTATTGTGGAATTTGGGGGAGGGAAACTAAGGTCAACAACAGCCTTAATAGCATTTTTCTCCAAAATGCAAAGGTGTTACACATATAAGCAGCTCTCGGAGAGAACTAAATACCTAAGGTTCGTTTGGTTGCGTTAAGTGCAATTCCAGGGGTGAGAGAATGGGAGGCAAAGTAATATGATCCAATCTGTCACTTCCTGGCTTCAAAAAAATTTCTGAAGAATTAATAATATATTTCTTAAGAATATTCCTCCCTTAAATACCAAATTTCTCACAGCAGGATTATCGACAAACATGATTACGGTCATTGTTGAAAACCTCAATAGCTGGTAATTTAAAAGATCTCCAGGGCTTCCAGATGTGTCAGTCATAAAGGTGTTTGGTATAAAAAATCAAAGATCCCAACTTGTATATTCTTGCCTGCTGAAGACAGGCTCTAAAATCACAAACAAGATTTTCTTCAGGAAGCAACTCTGGTTCCAGCACTTCACCAATTATTTGATTTAATTACCAAAACAATTATTTGATTTAATGACCAGCACCTCATCATTCCCACATCCCATGGCTTCCCAGTCCTGCCAGTTCTAATTCTCAAGCATTCTTCCTGGACATCCCTTCCTATTATCACTACTCTGTTTCAAGTCTCCTGCCTGAACTTTCCCCAATAATTTCTTAACTGCTCCCTGCTTCTCACCTGGTCCCCCAATTATCCATTCTCCAACAACCACCAAAATAACTTCTTTGAATCACAAACGCTAGTCTTACCACAGTTCTACCCAAAATTCTTCAGTGGCGTCATCGTCCATGGAAAAAGAAATTCAAGCTCCTTAACATGGCATTCAAGGCCCACAAAGACCTGGCATCTGCCACCTCTCCCATTTCAGTTCCTACCACCACTGGCTACCCCTTCTCATAAACACTCATCATATTCAACCCCTCAGAGTTTCCCACACACACCTTGCTATCCTTGTGCATCTGGCAATATTGTCCTCCAAGACCTACCTCACAGCATTGGCAGAGAAGAGAAAAGGAGATAGTGGGCCTATCATCCAAATAAACCCCAAGGATCTGAGATGGCATACCAAAGCAAAATCATCTACACATTTAGACTACTAAGACTATATCCTGAATTTCCAGGGCAAAAGCTCCCCAAAAAGACATACAACATCACATGAATGGATGTTAAAGGCAAGGTCTCTAGGTACAAGAACAAATGGATTGAGCAAAGGACTTCAAATCAGCACTCCCACAAGATAATTATATCTGATCTAAATACATAAATGATATTAATATTAGTTTTAAAATACATTTTTGGCTCTGCTGATTATCTTTGTGATTCTATTTGAAGATATAATTTTATTTACCTCTGAGTTAATCTTATAAAATTCCAGGAAGATAATTTTTATTCTTAATAGAGTTTAATATAATAGTCTGTTTAGATTCATGTGCCCCAATAGATAAAGCTCTTTCTACCTCTAAAATGAAATTATTTAATGAGAATTTCCAGGAAGAAACTTTATTAATAATTCTCCAGGACAGTAGAGAACATACAAGAGGTACTTCCACTGTACTATTCTAACCAGCCAGCAGAAGAGTAGAATTTTCAAAGATGCAAATAGTTCCCCTTGGTCATATTATGCTAGATAGAAATCAGAGCTGCAAGAGAATAGGAGGCTGAAGGAACAGGGCACACCCCTCAACCTCTGGTTTTTCTGGCTTCAAAAGCTAGAAGCAAATTATTCTTAAAAAAAAAAAAAAGGCAACCATCCATTAAGCTTCCAAGAAAAAAAAATGAATTTGCTTCGAAATTCAATTTCCCGTTGAGTCATCTTCCGATACTGCATAGTTTTAAATTATTACGATTATCACAACATAGCATGACTTCCGAAGTAAAGGCCCAGGGTTGAGAAAAGACCCTCCCTGCCACATGTCACCGCCAACCAACCAACAACAACGGAGACTCTCATGCAACCAATATTTGAGCAACCACGAAGAAGACAATCAAGGGCCTTGCCTTTATGGATCTTATAGTCCAGTGGCAGTAGGGAGAAATAGCTAATAAATAACTTAAACAAAGAGAAGAGATAATTACATACTGTGGTAAGTATAGTTAGTGAAGGCAATTGTGACACTCTCTAGCAAGATCATTTTTTTTCCATTGTTTCCCATACCCTCAATCAACATATAACTTCGCTCATGGTTTGAACTATTAAATGCACAAACACTAGAACAAACACGGGTTTCCTATTCCAATCTAAGGGCTGACAAGTCAGAAAACTATTCTGGTAGTTCTACACCATAAGAGGTGCCCGCTGGCACAGTGGTTAATAGATGGGCTGCTAACCAAAAGGTCAGCAGTTCGAATCCACCAGCTGCTCCTTGGAAGCCCTATGGGGCAGTTCTACCCTCTCCTGTAGGGTCACTATGAGTCTGAATTGACTTGATGGCAATGGGTTTGGTTTTTTTCTTTTTTGTTTATGCTCTAAGAAGGAGCCATGGTGGCACAGTGGTTAAGTGCTTGGCTGCTAAGCAAAAAGTCGGCAGTTTGAACCCAACAGCCTGCTCCTAGGGAGAAAGATGTGGCAGTCTGCTTCTGTAAAGATTACAGCCTTGGAAACCTTAATGGGCAGGGGCCCTGGTGGCACAGTGGTTAAGGGCTCGGCTGCTAACCAAAAGGTCTGCAGTTTGAACCCGCCAGCCACTCCTTGGAAACTCTATGGGGCACTTCTACTCTGTCCTATAGGGTCACTACGAGTCAGAATCGACTGGACAGCAACAGGTTTTGCTTTTTGGTTCTACTCTGTCCTATAGGGTTGCTATGAGTTGGAATCGACTGTGTGGCAATGGGTTTTTCGTTTTTGGGTTTTTTTTTTTTAATGCACTAAGAAGAGGGTCCCTTCATGGTACAAATGGTTTGTACTCAACTAATAACCTAAAGGTTGGCAGTTGGAACTCATCCAGCAGCACTGCAGAAGAAAGGCCTGGTGATCTGCTTCCGTAATGATTACAGCCAAATAAACCTTATGGAGCAGTATTACTCTGTAACACATGAGATTACCATGAGTCAGAATCGACTCAACGGCAACAGGTTTGGTTTGGTTTTTTATGCTTTAAGAAAAATCTGCCTTTTTTTTTTGTGGAAATGATGGTGGAGGGCACTAAGCCTTAGGCCACATTAGCCTTAATAGCATTTTTCCTCAAAATATAAAAATGTTCTACAAACATGGACTTCAAAACAAACATAAAGCCTTAACTTAGAGCTTCATTATGCTTTAGAATCACCACTGTCTTAATGTTTAAACATCAGTTTAAGTCCTCTAATAAGGAAGAAATGCACCTTTGTTTATGACTTTCAATAAATATAAACGCAATGAGCTACAGCTTTAAAAAAGAAAAAAACTTGGTTCCTGTGAACATGAGAGATCTCACGTACAACTAAGAACTGTTGCCACCCAAAATCTTAATTACCAGAATAATTCTAAGATTATTTGTAAAAACTAAAATTTAATGAGGAGAGAAAAGGGTTTTATCAATCTCATTTACGATGTTTAATTTAAGTACTATACATAAAGAGTTGGAGTACTAAATAAAGTAACTAAATGAGAGAGATGCTGATCACAAAGTCTTTCCACAGGCATGTACACCAATAAAACCATTAAAAAATTACATTAAATGGTTGATTTGAGAACTCCAAAATTTTATAAAAAAGAACAGTTATTTCTGCTTTGTGCTTATACGTCATTGTTAACACTGGGACTATGATTTACTAGATGCCATATACAAGTTGTGTTTTGGGCTTCGCGGCAGAAGTATGGGGAAAACCTCCAGAAGAATTCATCCACGGTAAGCAGGTGACATTCTGTCCTTTTAGGTCACCACATGGAACCAACTATCACTCACAGCTTCAGTCAGAGAGTAGAAACCAAATCATCACTTTGTAGCAAAGAATAAAAATCAGGATGAAAAATTACATTTAATCTACCTACCTAGCAAAAGAAAGATGAAAAAAAGAAAAAAACATAAAATCACCACCATAAGTAACTATAAGATTTAATATGGGTGTGGGGAGGTAACATAATTACTATATCATAAAGTTCACCTTGGAAAAGAAACAATTTGCTTCCTTCGCTATGACTGCCATACCTGGGTGAGGTAGCACATGTATTTACAATGAGATATCTTCTATGCAAAGGCATAAAAACGAAAATAAAGCAATGTCTGGACCCCTGAACACACCCCAAGTGCACACCATCGCTCAGACCTTGACTGGATATCTTCCCAAAGCAAACCCACTCACTCCTCCATGAAGACGCAAAGTAGAAGACATGTAGAAGCATCAAAGCTGGGGTCCCTTCAAAGGATGCCATGGAGAGGGGAAAATACACCCTCTAACCTCAAACATTTGGGGAGAGATTTCTCAGAGGCAAAGGGGGTCAACAGATGTGATATGAGGCCCTAAAACTATAGTTCAGGCCTTCCCTGGTGGTAAGGTAGGTGAACAGGCCAAAGGATAGGTATTGTCCTCACCTACATACAATGTAAGGAATCCGTGCATCCTGGAAATGGCTCATTGCTACATGACACAATCTTGTGCAGCTGTAACCACTGCATGAGTGTTCTGACTCAGTCATCAACAACAGATTTTAAAAAACTATTAATCCCATTCATTTCCAATGAGACAGAATAGGGGAAGAAAAGCTATAGGAATAGGAAGGGTTCAGAGCGGGGATCCTGGAGCCAGACTGCCCAGGTTCATATCTGGGCTTCACCATTTACTAAGCTAGATGACCTCAGGCAAGTTACCTTACCTCTTTGTGCCTTTGTTCCCCACATCCTCGATCAATATATAACTTCATGGTTTGAACTATTAAATGCACAAGGACAGGTTTCCTATTCTAGTCTAACGGTTGATAAATGAAAAAACTATTTTGATCACCCTATGCTCTAAGGAAGGAGCCCTAGTGGACTCCTCATCAGTAAATTGTAAATGGTATTAAGTTGCTATAATAAATGATATTAATTAAATAAGTTAATATTTATAAAGTGCCTGGAATAGTGCTTGGCACATAATAAGCACTAAGTGTTTGTTAACTTAAAAATAAAATTTAAATTGTTCATAAAACCAGGAAAAGCCCTGGCCCCATTCAGACCTCTCATCAGAGCTGTAGCTGGAGTTCTGTTCTCCCTTTTACCAGAACCACTAAAGGAATCTCAGTACAGGTATCCCCCGCTTTTTGAAAATTCGCTTTACCCCACTCCGCTTTCACGGAAGCAAGCGGAAACAGCATTCAGCATTTGTTTTGCATCTAGCTGTTAAAGAGGCAGAACGCACCCCAAGCATCTAGAAAACGTTGCCAACCTCCTTCCCCCACCCACCCCCCAGGAACTACACTCAGCATCTCAGCATCAAGCCGCCATAGCTTTGAACTGTGCCTGTGCACATCTGTCTTTATTTCAACTTATTTTGTGTATCCATTAGCAAGATGTGTCCTATGGTATCAGAAGAGCCTAAGAGAGCTCATAAGGGTTTTATGTGTCATTTGGTATGATTTGGTAGGTTATTTTTTGGGTCTAGGAACGCTCAAAAAATTTTCCCATATAAATTAACAGTAATTGCTTCTTGTACTTTATGCCATTTTGGTTTACGAAAGGCTTCATAAGAACTCTCTACTATTGGATATAGAGTGAAACCTGTACTTGTTAGGGGTGCATATGGTTACTATTCTCACCATCTAGTTACTACAATCCCAATTCAGATACCCTTCAGCCCCAACACAACCCCTCTAAAAAGCTCCCCAGCTCATAATGCTAACCTTTCATTTCAAGGCTTCAGTGAGGTAACACAGCTACAGGTATGGGTTTAAGCTGGCAAATCAGACTCCCAAGACATAAACAGGTTTTCATTTAATAAAATATCTACTTAGCTTTATGCAGAAGCACTTGGTTGCTAACCAAAAGGTTGGCAGATTGAACCTACTCAGTAACTTTGCAGGAGAAAAATCTGACAATCTGCTTCCGTAAACATTACAGAAAAAAAAAATTTTTTTTTCTTTACAGGCTAGAAAATCCTATAGGGCAGTTTCACCCTGTCACATGGGGTTGCTATGAGTTGAAATCAATTAGACAGCATCTAACAACAACAACAATATAAAAGGAATACAGGACAGGAAATATATCAGGGACAGCATGTTCATCTCAGTGGAAGGCCTGGTAGCTACCCAAGTACACAGCTTCTTCTGACTCCTTACCCACACAGGTCATGTATGATTGTCCCGGATGAGAGCCAAGATGTCTGTGGATTTGTTCATGGTGAGAAGCCACAGCCTCTTTTCCTACCAATCTTTCATACCACCCTCATGCAAGCCAAAGGCCCACATGCCAATTCATGGCTCCCCAACCCAGGTGCAGCCCCATAAACAACCAAGGCAGACAAAACATTCCTCAATTATCTTTACTGTTTTCAAAGACACAGTGTGTGGGAGACCAAGGTCATTCTCAGGCAGGCTTACATTAACCCAAGCCTTTACTTACAAAGGCCAATCCATTTTTTTTTAATAGAATGGAGTCTCAGAGCCTCAGAAGGGCAATTGAGGGCCCCAGCAATCTATTCTCTGAATACATTTCCTGTATCATCTCCCAAAATGATCCCCACATGCCCTCAACTCAGCCACGAAGTCTGACTTACCTTTCAATTCACTGTACACAGTCGTGCTCTGCTCAGAATGTCAACTCACTGGGGGCAGAAATCTTTGCTTAATTTCCTCTTCCCACCACCTGCCACTGCAGCACAGTCCCTTAAACATTAAAACCTCAGCAAAACATTAACTGGGTGTAAGAAACTATCGAAGCTGGGTCACAATTCTGCTACAGTGAAGGAAACAAATCATTTTAAAAGTCCCAATGTCTGGATGACTGATCCTTAGATACATGAAATGTTAAAGATAGACAAGACTATAAAAAAAAAAAGACTATAGCTTCATCCAAATCACTCTCTTGATTCCCAGAAGAGGAGAAGGAATCCCAGAGGGATCATAAATCTAATTTCTAAATAAGCCCCTTCACATAGTTGCCCACAATAATGATTCTTGTGAGTAGGGCTTATGGCCCTGAACAAGTAGTCAACAAATACTTGGGTATTCAACATATGACTTAATTTTGTGAAATTCATGGTGGGGCTTACTAGGGTCTCTTCACAGAAAGATTGAAATCTATAATTAACAGAAAATATCAAAATAAACACAAGGAACCAATCAGTATAAATTAGGGATACCCCAAAGTTTGACTTAGGCAAACATCAGCTCCAGTCTTCAGAATGCCTTCTGCAATGTCATTTTGGATATTCCTTAACTGTCAGCAACTAATGACCATGTGATGGCATAGGTTATCATCACTTGTAACTAGTATTGCAACATCAGTAATATAAACAAGGCACATCATTTGGATTTATTATTATGCCTACTTGTAACTTGGAGTAAAAATCTCCTTACATGTTTTACATGTAGAAATTCTATCAATCTCTTGAGAGATACATTCATCTATATTATTTTAAGAGCAAAATGCTAATTAATCACGGTGGGGGTTGTTCATTTAACATACAAATAGTAAACTTATTAATAATGTATTAAGATTATTAATACACAAAAAGCACAAACCATAAAAGAAAAAACTGATGAATTGGACTTTATAAAAATTTAAAACTTCTATTCTTCAAAAAACACTGTTAAAGAAACACAAAAACAGGCCACAGACTGGGAGAAAATATTTGCGAACCACTTGTTTGAATTTGTATCCAGAACATATGAAAAATACTTACAATTCAATAAGAAGATGACAAAAACCCAATTTAAGAATGGGAAAAAGATTTGAAGAGAGACTTCAGCAATTGCCGTCAAGTTGATTCTGATTCATGGTGACCCCATGTGTTGTTGGCGTAGAGTTGTGTTCCATAGGGTTTTCAACGGCTGATTTTTTTTCCCAAAGTGGATTGCCAGGCCTTTCTTCCAAGGCACCTCTAGGTGGACTTGAACCATGAACCTTTTGGTTACCAGCCAAAGATGTTAACCATTTGTACCACCAGGGACTCCTTAGAAGGTATATGGTGGTAAATAAGCATATCAGGAAACACAAATTAAATCCACAATGAGCTAGCACTCCACACTCACTTTTAAAAAATCATTGCCATCGAGTCAGTTCCAGCTCATAGTGGTCCTATAGGACAGAGTAGAACTACCCCATAGGGTTTCTAAGGAGCAGCTAGTGGATTTGAACTGTGGACCTTTTGGTTAGCAGCCAAATGCTTACCAATGCACCACTGGCACACACCCACTACAATGGCTAAAATTAAAAATTCTGAAATAATAAAAGTTGGTAAGAAAGGATGTGGAGCAACTGGAAATCTTATACACTGCTCCTGTAGCCACTTTGAAAATGTTTGGCAAGTTTTTATAAAGTTAAACATGCTCTTACCATGAAACTCAGAAATCTCACTCCTGATATTTATCCAAAAGAAATGAAAACACATGCCCACACAAAGCAGGCAAATGTTTATAGCACCTTCATTTATAATACTCCAAAACTGAAAACAACCCAAATGTCCAACAACTGGTGAATGTGTAAGAAAACTGTGGTACATCCATACAGTGGAACAGTACTCACCAATAAGAAAAACGATAAACTACTGACACGCACAACAACACGGATGAATCTCAATAACACTATGCTAAGTGAAAGAAGCTAGACACAAAAGTCTACCTACTATATGATTTCATGTACATGAAGTTCTAGAAAAGGCAACACTATAGCGACAGAAAACAGAGCAGCAATTGCCAAGGGCTGGGGGTGGGAGAAAGGCCTGGTCTACAAATGTGTGTGAGGACTTTTCAGGGGGATAGAAATGTTCTACATCTTGATTATGGTGGTGGTTATACAAGCGTATATAATATTTGTCAAAGCTCATCAAACTGCATACTTAAAAGGAGTAAATTTTATTGTATGTAAATTATACCTCAATAAACCTGGCTTCTAAAAAGGAATATGTTAAGATATAAATAAGTAAACAGTCAATATTTGTTGAATAAAGAGTACAATAGCTAACTAAAGGAAAATAATATATCTGTTTGAGCCAAAAAGAATCCATAAAATTTTAAGTAATAATACAAGATAGAAGAGTAGATATTAAATGAATCATAATTCTAATCTTTTTAGAATTGTTTGGTACGTTAGCACTGATAATATTACAAATAAACTTTGAGAGTTGCATTTAATTTTTAGTTATGTCTTTGGTATCATGCACGTACAATCTAGCAGCTGACAGTGCTGAAAAATTACTTCTTGCTCTTGTAACGCAAAGCTTTAAAAACGGGATTACTGACATTTTTAATAAAATTACAATAACAATATTGTTGTGTGCCATCAAGTTGGTTCTGACTCATAGCAGCCCTATGTGACAGAGTAGAACTGCCCCATAAGACTTCCTAGGCTATAATCTTTACAGGAAAAGATTGCCAGGTCTTTCCTCCCACAGAGAGAGGCTGGTGAGTTCAAACCGCTGACTTTTCGGTTAGCAGCCAAGCACTTAACCATTGCATCACAGGGCTCTGCAAAAAAAAAAATCAGGTTTATTTAACTCAGAGGTTCATCCTAAATTGGTGATATTTTGATCTTGGCCACATATTGATTTTTAAAAAGTGGACATTCAACATTTCCCCAAAATATTCAGTGTGCCCCTAACACGAATAATTATTCTGTTAACTTTCAGGGTTTCAAGTTCTGGTTCATGCTCGGCTAGCCTCCACCAAAACAGTGTCAAAGCACACTATGGGGTTCAGCTTTCACTGCATCCAAGTACTTATGATAAAGCCACCACTACAGACATTTATACTAGAAACCCAAATATATTTTCAGTAATTTGATTTTTCACATTAATTTTCAAAGTACTTCATTACAAAGTGAAATACAGTAAAAGAATTTGAAATTTTCAGGAAACATCCTGGGCTACGAAAATGAAGGTAAAGAAAATGAAAAACAATGTGGCTAAGCATACTTTAAATTTTTTTTTTTAAGAAAGAAAAAAAATCCAGAACAACAGCACAGTTCAAAGATATAATGGATCAGAAGGCCTCATTTATAATGGTAACAAAAACATAAAATATTTCAGAATAAACCTAATAAGAAATGTGCAAAACTCATGAGGAAAACTCAAAAACACTCCTGAAGAACATGAAAGGTTTGAAAAAATGGAAAGGTATAGCAGGTTCTTGAACAGGAAGAATCAACATCATAAAAATGTCAACTGTCCCCATGTTAATTTATAAATTCAGTGTTGTCCCAATAAAAGTACCAACAGGCATTTTAATGGAACTTTTTTAATCAAGCTGATTCTAGATTCATGCATAAAACTAAACAAACAAGGAAAACTCAGGGTAAAAAAAGAGCAATAAGGGGACACTAGACCTACCAGATTTTAAAAATACACTCTAATTCATGAACAGAAACATACCAATGGACCAGAATAGAAAGTCCAGAAACACATACAGGTATTTAACATATGATAGAGATCAATGAGGTTGATATGGACTTTTCAATGATTGGTGCTGGGACAACTGGATAGCCATTTGGGAAGCACCTTTCTAATAATGGAGTCTAGACATCTAAAAAGAAAAAAAATTGAAAACCTGGGCTACTTAACAATAACAATTAACATCTAAGAGGGGAAAAATACATGTGCAAAGTAAAAAAACAAGAACAGAAAAAATATTTGGAATTAAATGCGGATAAAGGGCTGACCTCTCTAATGTGCAAAAAGCTCCTAGAATCAAGAAAAATACAAACTCATAGAAAAAATAAGCAAAGAACATAAATTAGGCAATTCACAGAAAAAAAATACAAATGACCCTTAAATTTTTGAAAAGATATTCATCATTACAGGCATACTTCGGAGATATTGCGGGTTCGGTACCAGACCACTGCAATAAAGAAAGTCACAAGAATTTTTTGGTTTCCCAGTGCATATAAGTTATGTTAATGATACAGTGTAGTGTGTTACGTGTGTGATAGCATTACGTCTAAAAAAAACAATGTACATATCTCAATTAAAAAATACTTTATTGCTAAAAAATGCTAATCATCATCTGAGCCTTCAGGGAGTTGTAATCTTTTTGCTGGTGGAGGGTCTTGCCTCAATGTTGATGGCTGCTGATTGATCAAAGTGGTGGTTGCTGAAGGTTGGGGTGGCTGTGGCAACTTCCCAAAATAAGACAAAAATGAAGTTTGCAGCATCGACTGACTCTACCTTCCAAGAAAGGTTTCTCTGTAGCATGCAATGCTGTTTGATAGCATTTTACCCACAGTAGAACTTCTTTCAAAACTGCAGTCAGTCCTCTCAAATCCTGCCACTGCTTCATCAACTAAGTTGATGTAATATTCTAAATCCTTCGTTGTCATTTCAACAATGTTCACAACATCTTCACCAGGATTAGATTCAGTCTCATGAAACCACATTTTTGCTCATCCATAAGAAGCAACTCTTCATTCATTAAAGTTTTATCATGAGATTGCAGCAATTCAGTCACATCTTCAGGTTCCACTTCTAATTCTAGTTCTCTTGCTATTTTCACCACATCTGCAGTTACTTCCTCCACTGAAGTATGAACCCCTCAAAGTCATACATGAGAGTTGGAGTCAACTTCTTCCAAACTCCTTTTAATGTTGATATTTTGACCTCCCCCCACGGATCAGGAATGCTCTTACTGGCATATAGAATGGTGAATCCTTTCCAGAATGTTTTTAATTTACTTTGCCCAGATCCATCAGAGGAATCACTATCTATGGCAGCTATAGCCTTACAAAATGTATTTCTTAAATAATAAGGCTTGAAAGTCAAAATTACTCCTTGATCCACAGGCTGCAGAATGGATGTTTTGTTAGCAGGCATGAAAACATTAATCTCCTTGAACATCTCCATTGGAGCTCTTGGGTGACCATGGGTATTGCCAATGAACAGGAATATTTTGAAACAAATCTATTTTTCTGAGCAGTAGGTCTCAACAGTGGGCTTAAAATATTCAGTAAACCATGTTGTAAACAGATGTGCTATCATCCAGGCTTTGTTGTTCCATTTATAGAGCACGGAGTAGATTTGGCATAATTTTTAAGTTACGGGCCCTAGGATTTTCAGAATGGTAAATGAGAATTGGCTTCATCTTAAAGTCTCCAGCTGCATTAGCCCCTAACAAGAGAGTCAGCCTGTCCTTTGAAGCTTTGAAGCCAGGCATTGACTTCTCCCTAGCGATGAAAGTTCTAAATGGCATCTTGCAATATAAGGCTGTTTCATCTACATTGAAAATCTGTTGTCTAGCGTAGCCGCCTGCATCAATTCTCTCAGCTGGATCTCCTGGGTAACTTGCTGCAGCTTCTACATCAGCACTTGCTGCTTCATCTTGCATTTTTATGTTATGGACACGGCTTCTTTTCTTAAACCTCACGAACCAACCTCTACTAACTTCGAACTTTTCTTCTGCAGTTTCCTCACCTCTCTCAGCCTTCACAGAATTGAAGAGAGTTAGGGCCTTGCTCTGGATTAAGATTTAGCTTAAAGGAATGTTGTGGCTAGTTTGATCTTCTATCCAGATCATAAAACTTTCTCCATATCAGCAATAAGGCTGTTTCACTTTCTTAGCATTTATGTGTTCACTGGAGAAGCATTTTTAATTTCCTTCAAGAACTTTTCCTTTGCATTCACAGCGTGACTGGTGCAAGAGGTCTAACTTTGGGCCGATCTTGGCTTTTGACATGCCTTCCTCACTAAGCTTAAACATTTCTAGCTTTTGACTTAAAGTGAGAAATGTACAACTCTTCCTTTCACTTGAATACTTAGAGGCCATTGTCGGGTTTTAATTGGCCTAATTTCAATATTGTCATATCTCAGGGAATAGAAAGACCCAATGAGAGAGAGAGAAATGGGAGAACAGCCAGTTAGTGGGGCAGTCAGAACACACAACATTTATCAATTAAGTTCACCATCTTATATGGTTGTGGTTCATGGCACCCCAAAACAATTCCAACAGTAACATCAAAGATCACTGATCACAGATCAGCATAACAGATATAATATTAATGAAAAAGTTGGAAATATTGTGAGAATTACCATAATATGACACAGAGACACAAACTGAGCACATGCTGTTGGAAAAATGGTGCCAATAGACTTGCTCAAAGCAGGGTTGCCACAAAGCTTCAATTTGTAAAAAACAATATCTGTGACGCATAATAAAGGAAAGTGCAATAAAACGAGGTATGCTTGTACTTATGAGAGAAATGCAAATTAAAACAACACTGAAACACCACTTCCTAACTTTCAAACTGGCAAAATTCCAAGTTTAATAACACACCATGTTGGCAAGACTGCAGGAAAACAGACACTCTCATACATTGCTGGTGAGAGTGAAAAATGGTACAACCTCTAATGAAAAGAATCTGACAATATTATCCAAAATTGCAAATGCATTTTTATTTACCTTTTAATCCAGCAATCCCACTTCTAGGAATCTATCCCACAGATATACCCACATATATAAGATATTCAAGGTTATCTATTGCAGTATTATTTGACTACCATAAAACTGGAAACATCCCTAGTGCCCACCAACAAGGGACTGAGTAAATATGGTAAAACCATACAACAGAATATAGCACAGCTATAAAAGAAAAGAATGAGGAAGACTTCTTCCTACTAATATGGCAACATCTCTAACCAAACCACCAAACCCACTGCCATCGAGTCAATTTCTACTCATAGCCACCATATAGGACAGAACAGAACTGCCCCGTGGGGTTTCCAAGGCTATATAATCTTTACAAAAACAGGTTCTACATCTTTCTCCCGAGGAGTGACTGGTGGGTTTGAAGTACTGACCTTTCAGTCAGCAGGTGAGCACTTAACCACTGTGCCACCAGGGCTCCTTGGCAACATCTCTAGAATAACGTAAATGAAAAACACAAGGTAAAGGACACATGGTATACTATCTTTTGGGATAGAAAGAGTGGAAATTAGCATATATATTTGTACTTGCTTGTATTTATGTAAAGAAACACTGGAAGGTCAAACAAGAAACTAACAATAATGGTTTCTACAATGCCAAGGAGAAATGAAGCAGATGGTGTGTAGCCTTCCAATGTGTACCTTTTAAATTTGCTTTTATATTTGAACCATGTAAATGTATCACCTGTTTAAAAATTTTAAAATTCACAAAAAGAACTTGAGGGCAAAAATAGGCCAGACTAAACAATATATTATTAAGAGCTATATATATATATATACATTTTTTTATATATACAAGTTATAAAACTATAATGAAAACCAAGGGCATAAAGCTAACACAAAATTTAGGGTACTTCCAGAACGGCACAGTAACTAACCTGGCAAATCCTCTCACCAAAAAGTTAACAATAAAACTGGACAAAACTGTTAATTATTTCAGGATTCTCGAAATCAACTAAAGGCATACAGGGTTATTCATGAAAAACTACTAAATTTTGGGTAAAAACAGTAGGAAGTTGGTGTTTGTTCTTCCCTGGGGCAGCTTCCATCTCCCACGCCCAGCTTGGTAAGCGTTATAGTTCTACCACTGTGGGGCAAGCCATGAAAACCAGCAGACATCCTTGCCTTATTCCATGCGTTAGTGCAAAACAACTCAGTCTTTCACCATTAAGTATCACATTCACAGCTTTTGCTTTATGTTTATTGGAGTTATGCTTTTAGGTGCATATACATTCATAATTTTTATATCTTCCTGATGAATTGGCCCTTCTATCATGAAATGTCCCTATTTGTCTATAGTAATATTTCTTGTCTTAAAGTCTCTTTTGTCTGATATTAATACAGTTACTCCACTTCTTTTATGATTAATGCTTGTTGGCATATATTTCTCCATTTTTTATTGCCAACATACTTGTGTGTGCATGTATCTGTGTGTGTATCCATCTAAACCAGTGGTTCAATAGAGGGCAATTATGACCCTTCATATGACATTTGGCAATAGTTGGAGAAATTTTTGGTTGTCACAACTGCACAGCTGTTAAAGGCATCTATCTAAAGGATAAAGACTAGGAATGCTACTAAACATCCTGCTATGCACAGGATAGCCTCCACACCAAAGAACTATCCAGTCCGAAATTTTAATGGCACCAAAGTTGAGAAACCTTGATCTAATGTGTGTTTCTTTTAGACAGCATGTAGTTGAATCTTGAGTTGCACCCTCTCCCCACCCAGTGTTACAGTGCACTAAAAAAGAGGAACAGGGACTTCTGGCCAACATGACTCAATACACGGAAGCACCATGCTGTCCCTCCACAGCAAAGACCCGAAAAACTAAGTAAAACAGAGACAAACATCGATCTTTGAACCCTAAGCATCAAATGAAATAAAGAACTCAGCCAAGCACCAAATGGAATAAGAAACTGACAGAGAAGAGAGAGAGAGAGAGATACCTGTGGAGGTCCCCCATCAGCTAATGCAGCAGGGATTCGCCATCTTGGACTCCTGTCAGAGATTGGCAGACATGGAATATGGGAATGCAGCTTCACGGAGCTCCCAGGGGGAGATGGAACACCCAGTAACCAGTGATATATGTGTTCCCACCCACTATTTTTCTCCCCCCTGCTACTAACCCTCCTCTGCTTCCCACCAGCCAGAGTCTCTTGTCCAAGAGGCACTAGCTTTGACCCCTTGCTGCTTGGATTCGCCCCGACCACACCGGCTGGCTCTCAGAATGCCATTTATTTGTTGCTGGTGTTGCTTTTTCCTTTTCTTTTGGTTTCTTCGTTGCCTCTCACAATCTCCTCCTCCTTTCTCTTGAACACCTGGCTCCGTGTGCCACCTTTGCTTCTTGAAAAGCTGTGAAGCACCACTCGACTGGGTAACAGCTTCCTCGGCCCACTGCCACGCTGGTAGAATGCCCAGGGCTTTTTCTTTTTTTTGCTTTGTTTTGTTTCTTTTCTTTTTCTATTCAAGGCTTGGGAGCCCCTTCTAGCTGGGCAATATTGTGTGGCTTCAGAACACTCCCCAGTCTACATAGCCACACTAGTGGGATCTCTGGGTGCATTTCTTTTTTCTTTTTTCCTTTTTATCTTTCTTCATTTCTCAGTTTCTTGTCTCTCTATACTTACCTTTTTTTTAATTTTTACTGTGCTTTCAGTGAGTTTACAAATCAAGTCTGACTCTCTTACAAAAATTTATATAAACCTTGCTATATACTCTTAATTATTCTCCCCCTAATGAGACAGCATACTCCCTCGCTCCACTTGCTCTTTTTGTGTCTGTTCGGCCAGCTTCTGACCTCTTCTGCCCTTTCATCTCCCCTTCAGACAGGGGGTGCCAACATAGTCTCATGTGTCTACTTGATCCAAGAAGCTCATTCTTCACCAGTATCATTGTCTATCCCACAGTCCAGTCCAGTCCAGTCCAGTCGCTGTCTGAAGAGTTGGCCTTGGGTATGGTTCCTGTCCTGGGGCAACAGAAGGTCTGGGGGTCATGACCTCCGGGGTCCTTCCAGTCTCAGTCAGACCATTAAGTCTGGTCTATTTATGAGAATTTGAGGTCTGCATCCCACTACTCTCCTGCTCCCTCAGGGGTTCTCCGTTGTGTTTCGTCAGAACAGTCATTGGTTGTAGCCAGGCACCATCTAGTTCTTCTGCTATCAAGCTAATGGAGTCCCTGCTTTATGTGGCCCTTTCTGCTTCTTGGGCTCATAATTACCTTGTGTCTTTGGTACTCTTCATTCTCCTTTGCTCCAGGTAGGTTGAGACCAATTGATGCATCTTAGATAGCCACTTGCTAGCATTTAAGACCCCACATGCCACTCTTCAAAGCAGGATACAGAATGATTTCTTAATAGATTTTATTATGCAAATTGACTTAGATGTCCCCTGAAACTATGGTCCACAAACCCCCGTCTCTGCTACGCTGGCCTTCGAACCATTCAGTTTATTCAGGAAACTTCTTTTGCTTTTGGTTTAGTCCAGTTGTGCTGACCTTCCCTTTACTGTGTGTTGTCTTTCCCTTCACCTAACATACTTCCTATATACTATCTAATTAGTGAAAACCCCTCTCCCTCCCTCCCTCCCTGGTCTCGTAACCATGGAAGAATATTCTCTTCTCTATTTAAACTATTTCTTAAGTTCTTATAATAGTGGTCTTATGCAATATTTGTCCTTTTGCAACTGACAAATTTCACTCAACATAATGCCTTCCAGATTCCCCCATGTTATGAAATGATTCATGGATTCATCATTGTTCTTTATCAATGCGTAATATTGCATTGTGTGAATATACCATAATGTATTTATCCATTCATCCGTTGATGGGCACCTTAATTGCTACCATCTTTTTGCTATTGTAAACAGTGCTGCAATGAACATGGGTGTGCATGTATCTGTTCATGTAAAGGCTCTTATTTCTCTAGCATATGTTTCAAGGAGTGGGACTGCGGGATCGTATGGTAGTTCTATTTCTAGATTTTTTTAAGGAAATGCCAAATCGATTTCCAAAGTGGTTGTACCATTTTACACTCCCACCAACAGTGTATAAGTGTTCCAGTCTCTCCACAACCTCTCCAACATTTATTCTATTGTGTTTTTTGGATCAAGGCCAGCCTTATGGGAATGCGATGGAATCTCATTGTACTTTTGACTTACATTTCTCTAATGGCTAATAATCATGAGCATTTATTTCCTCATGTATCAGAAAGCTACCTGAATGTCTTCTTTACTGAAGTGTCTATTCATATCCTTTGCCCATTTTTTAATTGGATTATTTGTCTTTTTGTAGTTGAGTTTTTGCAGTACCATGTAGATTTTAGAGATCAGGTGCTGATCGGAAATATCATAGCTAAGACGTTTTCCCAGTCTGTAGGTAATCTTTTTACTCTTTTGGTGAAGTCTTTGGATGAGCATAGGTATTTGATTTTTAGAAGCTCCCAGTTATCTAGTTTCTCTTCTGCACTGTTAGAAATGTTTTGTATACTGTTTATGCCATGTATTAGGGCTTCTAACATTGTCCCTATTTTTTCTTCCATGATCTTTATCATTTTAGATTTTATATTTAGGTCTTTGATGCATTTTGAGTTAGTTTTTGTGCATGGCGTGAAGTATGGGTCTTGTTTCATTTTTTTGCAGATGGATATCCAGTTATGCCAGCACCATTTGTGAAAAAACACTTGTCTTTTCCCTATTTCACTGACTTTTGGCCTTTGACAAATATCAGCTGCTCCTATGTGGATGGATTTATATCTGGATTCTCAATTCCGTTCCATTGGTCTATGTATCTGTTGTTGTACCAGTACCAGCCTGTTTTGACTACTGTGGTGATAGAATAGGTTCTGAAATCAGGTAAAGTAAAGCCTTCAACTTTGCTCTTCTTTTTCAGTAATGCTTTACTTATTTGGGGACTCCTTCCTTCCATGTGAAGTTGGTGATTTGCTTCTCCATCTCATTAAAAAAATGTCATTGGAATTTGGATCAGAATTGCATCGTATCTACAGATGCTTTTGATAGAATAGACATTTTTACAATGTTAAGTCTTCCTATCCATGAGCAAGGTATGTTTTTCAACTTAAGCAGGTCTCTTTTGGTTTCCTGCAGTAGTGTCTTATAGCTTTCTACATATAGGTCTTTTGCATCTCTGCTAAGATTTTTTCCTAAGTATTTTATCTTCTTGGGGCCTACGGTGAATGGTATTGATTTGGTGATCTCCTCTTCAATGTTCTTTTTGTTGGTGTAGAGGGATCCAACTGATTTTTATATGTTTATCTCATATCCAGATACTCTGCTGAACTCTTCCATTAGTTTCAGTAGTTTTCTTGGGGATTCTTTAGGGTTTTCTGTGTATAAGATCATGTCATCTGCAAACAGAGATATTTTTACTTCTTCCTGACCAATCTGGATGCGCTTTCTTTATCTAGCCTCTTTGCTCTGGCTAGGTCCTCAAGCACAATGTCGAATAAGGGTGGTGATAAAGGGCATCATTGTCTGGTTCCCGATTTCAAGGGGAACGCTTTCAGACTCTCTCCATTTACGATGATATTGGCTGTTGGCTTTGTATAAATGCTCTTTATTATATTGAGGACTTTTCCTTCTATTCCTATTTTGCCGAGAGTTTTTATCACGAATGGGTGTTGAAATTTGTCAAATGCCTTTTCTGCACCAAATGATAAAATCATGTGGTTCTTGTCTTTTGTTTTATTTATATGATGGATTACATTAATTGTTTTTCTAATGTTGAACCATCCCTGCATGCCTGATATGAATCCCACTTGGTCATGGTAAATTATTTTTTTGATATGTTGTTAAATTCTATTAGCTAGAATTTTGTTCAGGATTTTTGCATGTAAGTTCATAAGGGATATAGGTCTGTAATTTTCTTTTTTTGTGGTGTCTTTATTTTTTTTTTACCTGGTTTTGGTATCAGGGATATGCTAGTTTCATACAATGAGTTTAGGAATCTTCCATTCTTTTCTATGTTCCGAAATACCTTTATTATTAGTGGTGTTAGTTCTTCTCTGAAAGTTTGCAAGAACTCTGCAGTGAAGCCATCCGGGCCAGGGTTTTTTTGTTGTTGTTGGGAGTTTTTTGGTTACCTTTTCAATCTCTCATTATGATTCTATTTAGTTTTTCTACCTCTGTTTGTGTTAGTTTAGGTAGGTAGTGTGTTTCTAGGAATTCATCCATTTCTTCTAGGTTTTCAAATTTCTTAGAGAACAATTTTTCATAGTAATCTGATATGATTCCTTTAATTTCAGTTGGGTCTGTTGTAATATCACCCATCTCATTTCTTATTTGCGTTATTTGCTTCCTCTCCTGTTTTTCTTTTGTCAGTTTGGCCAATGGCTTACCAATTTTGTTAATTTTTTCAAAGAACCAACTTTTGGTCTTGTTAACTGTTTCAATTGTTTTCCTGTTCTCTATTTCATTTATTTCTGCTCTAATTTTTATTATTTCCTTTCTTTCAGTGCCTGAAGGTTTCTTTTGTTGCTCTCTATCTGTTCAACCTGTAGGCATATTTCTTTGATTTTGGCCTTGTCTTCTCTTTGGATGTGTGCATTTATTCATTTAAATTGACCTCTGAGCACTGCTTTCGCTGTGTTCCAAAGATTCTGATAGGAAGTGTTTTCATTCTCATTGGATTCTATGAATTTCTTTATTCCATCCTTAATGTCTTCTTTTTTGAGCAGGGTATTATTCAGTTTCCAAGTGTTTGATTTCTTTTCCCTGCTTTTTCTGTTATTGATTTCTACTTTTATGGACTTATGGTCAGGGAAAATGCTTTGTAATATTTCAATGTTTTGGACTCTGCTAACACTTCCTTTATGACCTAATATATGGTCTACTCTAGAGAATGTTCCATGTGTACTAGAAAAGAAAGTATACTTGGTTCCTGTTAGGTGGAGTGTTCTGTATATGTCTATAAGATTGAGTTGGTTGATTTTGGTTTTAGATCTTTTGTGCCTTTACTGAGCTTCTTTCTAGATATCCTGTCCTTCACCGAAAGTGGTGTGTAGAAGTCTCCTTCTATAATTGTGGATCTGTCTATCTCACTTTTCAATGCTGTTAGAGTTTACATATCTTGCAGCCCTGTCATTGGGTGCATAAATATTTACTATGGTAATATCATCCAGGAATATTGTCCCTTTAATCATTATATAGTGTCCTTTCTTATCCTTTGGGGTGGATTTAACTTTAAGCTCTATTTTCTCAGAAATTAATAATGCCAATCCTGCTCTTTTTTGATTGTTGTTTGCTTGATATATTTTTTTCCATCCTTTGAGTTTTAGTTTGTGGCTCTAAGTCTAAGGTGTGTCTCTTGTAGACAGCATATAGATGGATCATGTTTTTTATCCATTCTGCCACTCTCTGTCTCTTTATTGGTGCATTTAGTTCATTAACATTCAGTGTAACTATGGATAGGTATGAGTTTAGTGCTGTCATTTTGATGTCTTTTTTTGGTGTGTTGTTGAAAGTCTTTTTCCCACTTAATTTTTTGTGTTGAGTACTTTATATATTGTCTTTTCCTCTTCTTCATTGTTGTTGATTTTCTTTCTGCTGAGCCTCCATTTTTTCTTGTATTTTATTTTGTTGACTAGGACAGTTAGTCTAAGTGGTTACCTTAATATTTACCCCGATTTCTCTAAGTTTAAACCTAACTTTTATTTTTTTTATATCGCCTTGTCTTCCTCTACATATGGAAGATCTCTGACTACATTTCTTAGTCGCTCTTTATTATTTTAATGTTGTCTTCCTTTACATAATGACAACGCTGTTTCCCTGCTTTGAGCATTTTTTTAATCTTGATTTATTTTTTGTGATTTCTCTATTTGGGTTGACATCTGATTGCTCTGTCCAGTGTTCTAGTCTTGGGTTGATACCTGATATTACTGATTTTCTAACCAAAGAACTCCCTTTAGGATTCTTGTAGTTTTCATTTGGTTTTTACGAATTCCCTAAACTGACATTTATCTGGAAATTTCCTAATTTCACCTTCATATATTTGAGACACAGTTTTGCTGGATATGTCATTCTTGGCTGGCATTTTTTTTCCTTCAATACTTTATATAAGTCATCCCATTGCCTTCTTGCCTGCATGGTTTGTGCCAAGTACTCCAAGCTTATTCTTATTGACTCTCCTTTGTAGGTGACTTTTCGTTTACTCCTAGCTGCTCCTAAAATTTTCTCTTTATCTTCAGTTTTGGCAAGTTTGATTATAATATGTCTTGGTGATTTTCTTTTTAAAATCTGCCTCATGTGGAGTTCGATGAGCATCTTGGATTGATATCTGCTCATCTTTCATGATATCAGGTAAGCTTTGTGCCAACAAATCTTCAACAATTTTCTCTGTATTTTCTGTTATCCCTCCCTATTCCAGTACTTCAAACACTTGCAGGTTATTTCTCTCGATGGAGTCCCACATGATTCTTAAGGTTTCTTCATTTTTTTTTAATTATTTTATCTGATTTTTCTTCAAATATATTGGTGCCAAGTGATTTATCTTCAGGGTCACCAGTTCTGCCTTCCACTTGCCTAATTCTGCTTCTCTGACCTTCTATTGAGTTGTTTAATTCTGTAATTTTACTGTTAATCTTCTGAATTTCTGACTGCTGTCTCTCTATGGATTATTGTAGCTTATTAAATTTTTTATTTTATTCTTGAGTAACCTTTTTAATTTCTTCAACTCTTTTATCTGTCTGTTCCTTGTCTTGTTCTGCATATTGCCTGATTTCCTTCCTGATGTCTTGAAGATTTCCGTACATTAATCTTTTGAATTCTGCATCCAGTAATTCCAGGAATGCACCTTCATCCAGAAGATCCTTTGGTTCTTTGTTTTGAGAGCTTGTTGAAGCCATCATGGTCTGTTTCTTTATGTGGTTTGATACTGACTGTTGTCTCCGAGCCATATATAAGGTATTGTATTAGATTATTTTATGTTTGCTTACAGTATCCTAGTTTCTTGCTTTGTTTTGTTTTGATATGCCCAAATGGGTTGCTTGAGCAAGCTAGCTTGACTATTTTCGCCTTTGGAACTCTGACATCCTGTCACCAGATGGCTAGAGCTGTTATCAGGTTTATGAGCTTATGAGGACATTCACTTTTCTTGTGTGGATTCAGCTCAGGTTTCCAGGTAGCTGGTCATCAAGTGTGTGGTAGAGGCTCTGTCCTACAGTCTTAGAGGGGCAGGAGTGTTTGGTGTAGGTACCAGTATCTGGTTGCAGCAGGGGGTCATGCTCGGAACAAGGCAGGGAGCTGAGAACCGCCCCCCAAGTGTCTCTGAGGAAAGTGCATCCCTGTTCTCCAGAGCATACGGGTGGGTGCGTTCTGCAGATGGACCATGGGCACCCAATGATTTGGTTGTAAGGACTGGGAGGTACCAGTTATCCTTGGACCCCTGTCGTGGGTGGCTGGGTAACCTGAGTGGAGCCACCAGTCCTTATGCCCCTGATGTGGGTATGTGAGGACTGTTTAATAGGCAAAGCGGTGTCAAGTATCAAACACCCACCTCTCCACTGCACAGCTTAAACAGTTGCAGTCCACTAGCAAGGGCCTATTCTCCTGAAATAGACCCACACAGATCCATGCAGGGGGTAAAGGTATTCAAAGTCCATGGACCGTTTGTACCTGGACAGGATCCGCTTCTGTCCTGAGTTCCCCAGGTTAGTGGAGCTGGCAAATTATCTTTTCCCCCATTGTGAATTTATTCCCTCTCCAAGTCCAGAAGCATGGCTCAGGGTGCTCAAATGGACCTACCTCAGGCCCAGGGAAATCAACAGCCACCGAAGCTGGCTTGGGGGCAGAGGGTGCGGTAAAATATACGCAAATACTTATCTTTTGCCAAGAGCACCGTTCTTCTCTGGTTCCGGAGGTGTGAGTAGGCTTCGTGGCTGGCTGCTTCTCCCTGAGGAAACTGTGGCCAAATGCTACCACCAGCCTGCCGCAGCCACTCCTGGGAATGGTGCCTGAGTGATCCCAGCGATTCAGTTCCAGCAACTCCTCTAAGCTTCTGAACCGTCTCTCTCTACCCCTGCTGCTCAGCCCATTTTCTGTCTTTGCCTTTGATGTTCAGGGCTCCTAGCTTCTCATAAATATAATCATTTCACTTGATTTTTCAGGTCTTTGTTGTAAGAGGGATCGCAAGAAGCATCTGGCTATTCTGCCATCTTGGCCCCACCTCCTATACTTACCTTCTTTTCCTGACTCCTGAATACCTCGTACTGTGTGACATCTCCACCCTCTCTAGCCAGGCTGTACTATGCAGTCTGTGGCCACATTCATGGTCTTCACAGCTGTACTGGTGGGATCCCTGGAGGCTATTCTTTTTTAGAATTTATATTTATTTTATTTTTCCCTTTTTCTTCTTTTTTTCTGTTTTTTCTCCATTTCTCATTTTTTCATCTCCACTCCAATGGCAAGCTTCCTTGGCACTTTTTGTTTGTTTGTTTGTTTTTGCTCCTTGTTTCTCTCTCCTGTCTCTCATACCCATCTTAGTTCCACACATCACAACCTCCCTATTCCTACCTGCCTATCTGCACTGTGCACTGAACATCACACCCCCAAGCAGCAAGGCATGTGCTGCCCTGCACTGATTCCCAGCCCACTCTGTTGGCCCTAGTACATGCCACAAACAATCTATGCTAGCATCTCCCCTTCAGATGGTCCTGCCCTCCTGCACCATAGCTGAACAACTGGCCCTGCTCACTGAATAAGGAGGTGAAAATTATTGTGCTGGCATATGAGCAAACAACAAAGAACATACAGCCTGCCTGCTCAGACATAACGAAATAAAACAAAAAAGCAGGATGAAACAAACAAATCTACAATCAATAAATGAAGAAAATAACTACTGAATGTCCTGACAACAGCCAACAATATCAAAACATATAAAAGAAACAGGTCAAAATGGTTCCAGTAGTCATCCAAAATGAAACACCAGATGACTTTCCAATAGAAAAAAAGGCACTAGAACCACCTGATAGGGAATTCAAATGTCTAATATTCAGAGCTATCCAAGAACTGAATCAAAAACAAACAAAAATGAGGCAAACATAGATGAATTCATGGAAAAGGCAGACAAACTCATGGAAAATACACACAAAAAAAAGATTCAGGAAAATAATACAGGCACAAAATGCCAAAATAGATTCACAACTAGAAACCATAAAAAAACAACTAGAAATCCAAAAGATGAAAAAAAAAATTTCAGAAATGGACAGTGTCATAGAAGGGCTGAGCAGCAGGTTTGAAATGATGGAAGACGGGATCAGCGAAGTTGAATACAAACACTTGTATACAACTCCGTTTGAGGAAAAATCAGAAAAAAGAACAAAGAAAAATGAAGAGACCCTGAGAATTATGTGGGATACAATCAAGACCAAAATTTGAGAGTGATTGGAGTTCCAGAACAGTGGATGAAAACAGAAAACACAGAGAGGACCACTGAAGAATTACTGACAGAAAACTTCCTTAATATCATGAAAGATGAAAAGTTGACCATCCAAGAAGTTCAACAAACCCCATATAGGACAGACCCCAAAAGAAAATCAACAAAACACATCATAATCACACTCATTAAAACCAGACAAAGAAAGAATCCTGAGAGCACTCAAGAAAAATGAAAAGTCACATACAGAGGAGAAACAATAAGACTAAGCTCTTATTATTCAGCAGAAACAATGTAGGCAAGAAGGAAATGGAATGACATATATAAAACAGAAAGAAAAAAATTGCCAACCAAGAATAATATATCCTGTAAAATTCTCGTTCAAATATGAAGCTGAAATTAGGATATTTCCAGATATAACAGAAATTAAGGGAATATGTAAAAACCAAACCAAACTTACAATTATTATTAAAGGGAGTCCTTCGGTCTGAGAACAAGCAACATCAGACCAAAGCCTGAAGCTAGGATGCAAGATTGCACCAGCCAGATACCAACCTAGGAAATGAACTCTCAAGGACTATATAAAACCAAAAGAATTACAACAGAGAGCCAGAGAGGTTAATCTATAAATGATAACGACGTCAGAACAATAAAAGAGAGAATAAACGGTGTAGGTATAGAACTTTCTAATGGAGAGGAAGGCAAGGCAATACCAAGTACTAGTACACTGGTTCGAAACTAGGAAGATAAGGGTGAATTTCAAGGTAACCACAAAGAAAGTTAACAAACCTACTCCTCACAATAAAGAAAAAAAAAAAAGATGATGTCTCAGTAAAAACAAAATCTACAAAAATGAAAGAAATAAAAAAAATCCACAAAGAAAAGGAATTCAGCACAGGAGAGTAAAAGGAATAAAGAAAACCTCAGCACCAAAAAAGAAAAAAAGCACTACAAAATGACAGCAATAAACCCACACCTATCAATAATTACACTGAATGTAAATGGCCTATATGCACATATAAAGAGACAGAGAGTGACGGAATAGATTCAAAAAACAGGATCCATCAATATACACTGTCTACAAGAGACACACCTTAGAAAAAAAGACGTAAATTTATTAAAAATCAAAACATGGAAAAAATATATCAAGCAAACAGCTACTAAGAAAGAGCAGGAGTGGCAATACTAATCTCAGATAAAATAGACTTTAAAACAAAATTCATCATAAAAGACAAAAAAGGACACTATATAATGATTAAAGGGACAATCCAGGATGAAGACATAACCATAATAAACATCTATATGCCCAATGACAGGGCTCCAAAATACATAAAACAAACTCTAACGGCAATGGAAAGAGAAACTGACAGTTCCACAATAATGGCAGGAGACTTCAACACACCACTCTCGGTAAAGTACAGAACATCTAGAAAGAAAGTCAACAAAGATACAGAAGAGCTAAAGGGCACAGTCACCCAACTTGACCTCATAGACATATATAGAACACTCCACCCAACAGATGCAAACTACACATTCTTTTCCATTGCACATGGATCATTCTCCAGAATAGACCACATCTTAGCCCACAGAGTAACCCTCAACAAAAACAAAATATTGAGAGAATACAAAGCATCTTCTCTGACCACAATGACATCAAAGTAGAAATTAACAACAGGATGAGCAAGAAAAAAAAAATAAGTTACATGGAAACTGAATAATACCCTGCTTAAAAACCACTTTTTTTTTTTTTAAACCACTGGGTAATAGAAGAAATGAGAGATGGAATCAAAAAATTCCTAGAATCGAATGAGAATGAAAACACACATACCAAAACCTTTAAGACACAGCAAAGGCACTCCTTAGAGGTCAATTTACACCAATAGATGCTGTCATGGATTAATTATATCCCCCAAAAAATGCATGCATCAATTTGGCTAGGCCATGATTCCTGGTATTCTGTAATTTTCCTTTATGCTGTAAGTCCTGCCTCTATGATGTTCATGAGGCAGGATGGGCAGCAGTTGTGTTAGTGAGGCAGGACTCAACCTACAGGATTGGATGGTGTCTTGAGGCAATCTCTTGAGATATAAAAGATAGAAGCAAGCAGATAGACAGGGGGACCTCATACCACCAAGAAAGCAGCACCAGGAGCAGAGTGCATCCTTTGGGCCTGGGGTCCCTGTACCTGAGAAGCTCCTCGACCAGGGCAAGACTGAGGACAAAGAGCTTCCTCCAGAGCTGACAGAGAATGCCGTTCCCTGGAGCTGACACTCTGAATTTGGACTCATAACCTACTAGACCGTGAGAGAATAAATTTCTCTTTGTTAAAGCAAGCCACTTGTGGTATTTCTGTTACAGCAGCACTAGATGACTAAGATAGATGCACACATCAAAAAAGAAGAAAAGGACAAAATCAAAATGTTAGCTACACAACTTGAACAAATAGAGAAGAGCAAAAAAAAAAAAAAAAAAAGGCCACAGCCCAGCCACCAGAAGAAAGGAAATTATAAAGATCAGAGCAGAAATAAATGAAATAGAGAATAGAAAAACAATAGAAAGAATCAACAAAACCAAAAGATAGTTCTTTGAAAGGATCAACAAAATCAACAATCCACTGGCCGAATCAACAAAAGAAAAACAGGGGAGGATGCAAATAACCCAAATAAGAAATGAAATGGGGGACATTACAGCAGACCCAACTGAAATAAAAGGGATCATAACAGAGTATTAAGAAAAACTATACTCCAACAAATTTGAAAAACTAGAGGAAATGGACAAATTTCTAGAAACACACTACCTACCCAAACTAACACAAAATGATGCTGAAAATCTGAATAGACCCATAACAAGAGAAGAGATTGAAAAGGCAATAAACCCCCCCCCCAAAAAAAAAGCCCTGGCTCAGATGGCTTCACTGGAGAATTCTACCAAACATTCAGAGAAGAGTTTACACCACTACTAATCAAACTATTTCAGAACATAGAAAAGGCAGCAATACTTCTAAATGCATTCTATGTAGCCAGCATAAGCCTGATACCAAAACCAGGCAAAGATACCACAAACAGAGAAAATTACAGACCAATATCTCTCATGAATATAGATTCAAAAATTCTCAACAAAATTCTAGCCAATAGAATTCAGCATCATATAAAAAAAAAATACACTACGACCAAGTAGGATTCATACCAGGTATGCAAGGATGGTTCAATATTAGAAAATCAATCAACATAATCCACCACATAAACAAAAGGACAGAAAAGAATCACATGGTCACCTCAATCAACACAGAAAATGCATTCGACAAAGTCCAACACACATTCCTGATAAAAACTCTCAATAAAATAGGTATAGAAGGGAATTTCTCAACATAATAAACCACTGGCCAACATCATTCTTAATGGAGAGAGGCTGAAAACTTTCCCCTTGAGAACAGGAACAAGACAAGGATGCCCTTTATCACCACTCTTATTTAATACTGTGCTGGAAGTCATAGCTAGAGCAATAAGGCAAGAAAAAGAAATAAAGGGCATCCAAATTGGCAAGGAAGAAGTTAAACTGTCCCTATTTTTTTTTTTATGATACTACACATAAAAAACCCAAAAGACTCCATGAGAAAACTGCTGGAACTAATAGAAAGATTCGGCAGAGTAGCAGGATACAAGGTAAACAAACAAAAATCAGTTGGACTCCTAAATACCAATAAAGAGAATGATGAAAAGGAAATCAGGAAAACAATACCATTTACAATAGCCCCCAAAAACCAAAATACTTAGGAATAAATCTAACCAGGGATGTAAAAGACCTATACAAAGAAAACTACAAAGCACTACTGCAAGAAACCAAAAGAGGTCTACATAAATGGAAAAACATACCATGCTCATGGATCTATAGACTTGACATTGTAAAAATGACAATTCTACCCAAAACAATTTGCAAATACAATGCAATCTTGATCCAAATACCAACAACATTCTTTAACGAGTTGGAAAAACTAATCATTAACTTTATATGGAAAGGGAAGAAGTCCTAAATAAGTAAAGCACTACTGAAGAAGAATAAAGTAGAAGGATTTGCACTACCTGACTTCAGAACGTACTATACAACTACAGTAGTCAAAATAACCTGGTACCGGTACAATGACAGATACATTGACCAATGGAACAGAATTGAGATCCCAGATGTAAATCCATCCACCTACAGTCACTTATCTTCAACAAGGGCCCAAAGTCTATCAAATGGGGAAAAGGCGGTCTTTTTAACAAATGGTGCTGGCAAAATTGGACGTCCATCAGTAAAAACATGAAACAGGACCTATAAACCTCACACCATACACATAAACTAATTCAAAATGGATCAAAGACCTAAATATAAAGCCAAAAACTATAAAGTTCATGGAAGAAAAAATAGGATCAACGCTATAGGCCCTAATACACGGCATTAACAGGATACAAACCATAACCAACAACACACAAACTCCAGAGATAAACTAGATAACTGGGATCTTCTAAAAATTAAACACTTAAGCTCATCAAAAGACTTCACCAAAAGAGTAAAAAGAGAACCTACAGACTGAAAAAAAAATTTTTGGCTGTTACAAATCAGACAAAGGTCTGATCTCTAAAATCTACAAGAAAATCCAACACCTCTACAACAAAAAGACAAATAATCCAATTAAAAAATGTGCAAAGGAAATGAACACTTTCAAGCGGCCAACAGATACATGAGGAAATGCTCGTCATCACTAGCCATTAGAGAAATGCAAATTAAAACCACAATGAGATAGCATCTCACCCCAGCATTACTGGCAGGAATCAAAAAAACAGGAAATAACAAATGTTGGAGAGGTTGCAGGGAGATTGGAACTCTTATGCACTGCTGGTGTGAATGCAAAATGATTCAACCATTTTGGAAAACGATATGCTGCTTCCTTAGAAAGCTAGAAAACCATATGATCCAGCAATCCCACTCCTAGGAATATATCCTAGAGAAATAAGAGCCGTCACACAGATAGACATTTGCATATCCATGTTCAGTGCAGCAGTGTTCACAATAGCAAAAAGATGGAAACAACCAAATGCCCATCAACACATGAATGCATAAACAAACTATGGTACATACACACAATGTAGTATATCGCAACAATAAAGAACAATGATGAATCTGTGAAGCATCTCATAACATGGATGAAACTGGAGGACATTATGCTGAGTGAAATAAGTCAATCACAAAAAAACAAATATTGTATGAGACCACTAGTGTAAAAACTCATGAAAAGGTTTACACACAAAAAGAAACAATCTTTGATGGTTACGAGGGAGGGAAGGTGTCATGGATTGAATTGTGTCCCCCCCAAAAAGTATGTATCAACTTGGTTACGCCATGATTCCCAGTATTCTGTGGTTGTCCTCCATTCTGTGATTGTAATTTTATGTTAAAGAGCATTAGGATGGGATTGTAACACCCTCACTAGGTCACATCCCTGATCCAATGTAAAGGGAGTTTCCCTGGGGTATGGCCTGCACCACCTTTTATCTCTCAAGATAAAAGGAAAGGGAAGCAAACAAAGTTGGGAACCTTATACCACCAAAAAAAACAGTGCCGGCAGCAGAGTGCGTCCTTTGGACCTGAGGTTCCTGCGCTGAGATGCTCCCAGACCAAGGGAAGACTAATGACAAGGACCTTTCTCCAGAGCCGACAGAGAAAGAAAGCCTTCCCCTGGAGCCGTCGCCCTGAATTTGGACTTCTAGCCTACTGGACTGTGAGCGAATAAACTTCTCGTTGTTAAAGCTAAATACTTGTGGTATTTCTGTTACAGCAGCACTAGATGACTAAGACAGAAAGGGTGGGAATGGAAAAACACTAAATAGACAATAGATAAGTGGTAACTTTGGTAAAGGGTAAGACAGTACACAGTACGGGGGAGGCCAGCACAACTTGTACAAGGCAAGGACATGGAAGCTCCATAGATACATCCAAACTCCCTGAGGGACGGAATTGCTGGGCTGAGGGCTGTGGGGACCATGGTCTCGTGGAACACCTAGCTCAACTGGCATAACATAGTTTATAAAGAAAATGTTCCACAGTCTACTTTTGTGAGTAGCGTCTGGGGTCTTAAAAGCCCATGAGCAGCCATCTGAGATACAACACTGGTCTCACCTCTTTGGGAGCAAGGGAGAATGAAGAAAACTAAAGACACAAGGGAAAGATTAGTCCAAAGGAGTAATGGACCACAACTACCACAGCCTCCACCAGACTGAGTCCAGTACAGCTAGATGGTGCCTGGCTACCACCACTGACTGCTCTGACACGGATCGCAATAGGGTGTCCCAGACAGAGCTAGAGGAAAATGTAGAACAAAATTCTAACTCACAAAAAATGACCAGAATTACTGGTCTGACAGAGACTGGAGAAACCCCGAAAGTATGGCCCCAGATACCCTTTTAGCTCAGTAATGAAGTCACTCCTAAGGTTCACCCTTCAGCCAAAGATTAAACAGGCCCATAAAGCAAAACAAGACTAAAGGGGCACACCAGCCCAGGTTCAAGGACTAGAGGGCAGGAGGGAATGAGAAATCTGATAGAAAGGAACTCAAGGTCAAGAAGGGAGAGTGTTAACATGTCGTGGGGTTGTTAACCAATGTCATAAAACAATATGTGCACTGTTTAATGAGAAACTAGTTTGTTCTGTAAAACTTCATCTAAAGTACAATAAAAATATATATAAATAAATGAGGGGAACAGTGGGCAAATCCTACCTTCATTCCTAACTGTATGCTAAGGATCAGCATGAATCCAATTCCCACCAGGAAATGGATCCAGTCTTCACCTTCCCACCTCTCCATCCTTGTCACTGGCCACCCGAGCAGCACTCTTTCTCTGACTCTAGCCACCCAGAGCTATTTAGGAGCTCACAAGAAAAAAGGACATCACCTTTCAGACAAGCTGCCCGTGCAGCCCTTCTCTGATCTAACCACCCCAAGCAGCTGAAAGCACACAAGTTAAAAGGACACTGTCCTTCAGACTGCCAAATAGACAGACGCTGTCATTCACTATACTGGCTCTCACTGTCTCTGTGGGCTCATCAGTTCTTGGAATGGCTCACAGAATTCACATAATATCTATACTTAAAGTTACCTATTTATTATAACCAGAAAGGATACCAATCAGGAGATGCACAGGGCAAGGTCTAGGAGGGGTCCCTGTACAAGGCTTCCATTGTCCCCAGGGACATGACACCCTCCCAAGAGCAAATGGTCTCGCCAATCTAGGAAGCTCCAAGCTATTCCCTTTTATTGCCTTCATTGCATAGTCATGATTGACTGAAACACTGAATATACGTGATTGAAATCACACTCCCGGCCCTTCGCTATAAGTCGGAATCCACTCAAAAACATGTTTAGTTTTTTGGTTTTGGCCCTTCCTGAGGTTAGCTAACCAGGTGTGGTTTGCACAGATTCTCAAGTATTGCCTAGCTGTTTTATGTTTTAGGTAACAAAGACACCTTGATTGCTCAGGAGATTCCACAGGTTATCTTTCAGGAACTAAAGACAAAGGCGAAATAAACTTTTTTGCCTCACAATTTCTGCCTCTGATGGCAGTGTTTAATCCAGTCACACTTAATCTAATTATTCATATGGCTGAATTTATGCCTGCCATTTTGCTATTTATTTTCAACATGCTTCATGTCATTTTTGGCAGTTACCATATTTTTATGCAAATATTGTGCATGTTATATACATATATATACTCTTTTTTTTTTTTTTTTGCCAACCATCCTCTCCCCTTGCAGGGTATTTTTGTAAGCACGCTATCCTAATTTTTTTAACACGTTGCTGTAGAAAAAAATCAGTATAGCATGCTTATGGAAATACCTGGGGGGGGTGCAGTTGGCAAAAAAATGTATAACACGTTATTTGCATAAAAATGCAATATTTGTTTACTGTCCCCTTGTGTGTGTTTTTTTTTAGAAAATATATTTACGGTGTATAATTTTACTTCCTTTATTGGTTTTTCTCACTATATTTTTTTAATTATTTTATTAGTGGCTGCTCCAGGGATTACAAAAGTCAATTTATCACAATCTACTTTAGTGTGATTCTAATTTAATTTCAGTATAATACTGAAACTTCAATTCTAGCTCCATTTCTGCACCCCCTCCTTCATGTTAGTATCTTAAAATAGATTTAATTTATATATGCGATATACCCAGTAATACAGCATTATAATTATTTTTTAATTAAATCATAAGTCTTTTAAAGATGTTTAGAGAAGAAAAATACACATATTCATATTACCTTTTATAGCTACTCATATATTTACATTTTCCAGTGCTCTTCACTTTCTTATTTGATTTGAGTTATTGTACAGTGTCATTTCCATACGGTCTGAAAGACTACCTTTAGTATTTATTATAAAGCAGATCTACTAGCAACACATTCTCTTAGTCTTTGAGAATGTCTTTATTTTACAACTTTATTGGGGTATAATTTAGATTCCATAAAATTTGCCTAATTTAAGTGTGCAATTAAATTATTTTTAATAAATTTATCAAGTTATACAACCATCACAATTCACTTTTAGAATATTTCCATCATCCCCATAAGATCCTTGTGCCTATTTATAGTAAATTCTTGTTCCCACCCCCAGTGCTGAGCAACCACTAATCTACTTTGTGTTTCTATACATTGGTCTTTTCTAACCATTTCATATAAACGGAATCATACACTAGGTGGCCTTCTGCATCTGGCTTGTGCCTGTTGTTGATAGGTGCCACTGAGTCAGTTCCGACTCATAGCGACCCCATGTACAATAGAACGAAACACTGCCCAGTCCTGTGCCATCCTCAAAATCATTGTTATGCTTGAGCCCATGGTTGCAGCCAATGTGTCAACCCATCTCATTGAGGGTCTTCCTCTTTTTCGCTGACCTTCTACTTTACCAAGTATGATGTCCTTCTCCAGGGACTGGTCCCTCCTGACAACATGCTCAAAGTATGTGAGACAAAGTCTCTCCGTCCTTGTTTCTAAGGAGCATTCTGGCTGTACTTTTTCCAAGACATATTTGTTCATTTTTTTGGCAGTCCCTGATATATTCAACATTCTTTGTCAACACTATAATTCAAAAGCATCTATTCTTCTTCAGTCTTCCTTATTCACTGTCCAGCTTTTGCATGTATGTGAGACGACTGAAAACATCATGGCTTGGATCAGGCCCACCTTAGTCTTCAAGGTGAAATCTATTGTTAATCGTATATACATAGAAAGTTTAGAAATTAATATCCAATCAAGGATTCTAATCAGTTTGAAATAACGGATGCTCCTACCTGAGTTGCTATAATTCCCATTAAAGAATGTGTTTTTATTAACATATATATTCTGATCACACATAAGTGTTTGATGTTCACTTGGCCTTTTGAGGTAGAAAAAACTGCTTAAACCTGTATCATACCTTTGACCTTGTGTCACCGACCCAGCCTGGTCCTCCATACCAGTAGAGGAGACTTATAATACAGTAAGGGTTTAACTGTCTTACTCCCCTGGAGATGTCCTCATTTACAGGAACCCAATCCTAATTAGGAATTTCTCAAACACTGCCTGAATTGTAGAAATTAAAGAAACTGTAGAAATTTTAGAAACACTGCTACAAAAACAAATAACATGGATTCAGGGAGATTAGTGCTCTTCACAGCCAACAGCTTCTCTGGCTGAACTCATCAAAATGGGACCTATGATTAGAGAAATGCAAATTAAAACTACGATGAGATTCCATCGCACTCCAACAAGGCTGGCATTAATCCAAAAAACACAAAATAATAAATGTTGGAGAGGCTGCGGAGAGATTGGAACTCTTATACACTGCTGGTGGGAATGTAAAATGGTACAACCACTTTGGAAATCTATCTGGCGTTTTCTTAAACAGTTAGAAATAGAACTACCATACAACCCAGAAATCCCACTCCTTGGAATATACCCTAGAGAAATAAGAGCCTTCACACAAACAGATATATGCACACCCATGTTTATTGCAGCTCTGTTTACAATAGCAAAAAGCTGGAAGCAACGAAGGTGTCCATCAACGGATGAATGGGTAAATAAATTGTGGTATATTCACACAATGGAATACTACGCATCGATAAAGAACAGTGACGAATCTGTGAAACATTTCATAACATGGAGGAAGATGGAAGGCATTATGCTGAGTGAAATCAGTCAGAGGCAAAAGGACAAATATTGTATAAGACCACTATTATAAGACCTTGAGAAATAGCATTAACTGAGAAGAACACATACTTTTGTGGTTACAAGGGGGGAAGGGAGGGAGGGAGAGGGTTTTTTACTGATTAATTAGTAGATAAGAACTGCTTTAGGTGAAGGGAAGGACTATACTCAATACATGGAAGGTCAGCTCAACTGGACTGGACCAAAAGCAAAGAAGTTTCTGGGATAAACTGAATGCTTCAAAGGTCAGCGGAGCAAGGGCAGGGGTTTGGGGACCATGGTTTAATGGGACTTCTAAGTCAATTGGCAAAATAATTCTATTATGAAAACATTCTGCATCCCACTTTGAAATGTGGTGTCTGGGGTCTTAAATGCCAACAAGCGGACATCTAAGATGCATCAATTGGTCTCAACCCACCTGGAGCAAAGGAGAATGAAGAACACCAAAGTCACATGATAACTATGAGCCCAAGAGACAGAAAGGGCCACATGAACCAGAGACCTACATCATCCTGAGACCAGAAGAACTAGTTGGTGCCCGGCCACAACCGATGACTGCCCTGACAGGGAACACAACAGAGAACCCCTGAGGGAGCAGGAGATCAGTGGGATGCAGACCCCAAATTCTCACAAAAAGACCATACTTAATGGTCTGACTGAGACTAGAGGAATCCCAGCGGTCATGGTCCCCAAACCTTCTGTTGGACCAGGACAGGAACCATTCCCGAAGACAACTCATCAGACATGAGAGGGACTGGACAGTGGGTAGGAGAGAGATGCTGATGAAGAGTGAGCTATTTGTATCAGGTGGACACTTGAGTCTGTGTTGGCATCTCCTGTCTGGAGGGGGTATGGGAGGATAGAGAGAGTTGGAAGCTGGCAAAATTGTCACGAAAGGAGAGACTGGAAGGGCTGACTCATTAGGGGGAGAGCAAGTGGGAGTACGGAGTAAGGTGTATATGAACTTGTGTGTGACAGTTTGACTTGATTTGTAAACGTTCACTTTAAGCTCAATAGAAGTTAATAAAAAAAGGGGGGCCTATGAAAAAAGACATTGTTACAACAGCTTATATCACTTTGCTTACAGAGATTAATGTGTAAATTAAATTACAGTGTTAATTACACATAAAAAGGATCCCTCCTTCTCTCCTCACATCCACCACTTCTCTCCCTGAATAATACATAATAATTCAATAAAACAGCACTGACAGATCAAAGAGCTGATGTAGGTTTTTTTTTTAAATACATATGCTTAACATTTAAAATTTGAGCAAGTGTTTATCATAATTACCGCATCCTGTCTGTTAGGCATATATTAACATAACAGCTCCAGGTTGTGCCTCAACACCTAGCTTCCTTTCCCCTAGTCTGCTGATAGAGATATTGGTTATTGAACCTGACCATATGGCTTTTTTTTCCCTCCCTTCTGGACCATATCTAGGTATTGAATACAGTACATACCAGTAATAGGCATTCAATTTGAGAAAGGATCTTCATGCCAGTCCTGGGCCTGTGTGTCCTCAGATCCATTTACTGCCCTTTTATTGCTTTGCTGCATGTTGTGGGGAGAGGGGAAGGAATAGAGAAGCGGTGACACCTATAAACTACATTTCCAGGCCCCCTTCCAAGTGGCTTCAAGTTAGATTCATCCAGTGAGAGGTACATGTAAGAGACTAGATGGTAGAAGGAAGGGAGAAGCCCAGGTATTTCTGCCTTTCCCTCCACTGTGGCCTACATTTCAAGTGATGGCTTTATTCTCCGTGGCTGAAGCTCCCACCAGACAGACCTCCCTCCTGGTCCATGTCTCACCGGGCAATTCCAACAATGGTTCCAGTTCCTGCCAGATGGCCTCATCCCAGGCTCTACAATACTATCTTCTCCCTGTGTCCCCCTCTAGCCCTATGGATGACAGCAGCTTCCTGCTGTTGGTCATTTCTAGGTTGCTTCAAACCACCCTGTTTGGCTTCTCAGCTCTCTCGATGCTTTGGTTACCAGTTGCTCTCTACTGAACTACCTGCCTCTTTTCCTAACTGGACCTGGAGGACTTCACCTGCTACTAAGAGCTCCACCCTTTATCAGATTACCCCACAACGGATAAAAATGACTACAGAATTACCATCTTGTCTGCCTCTCCTTTCAGTGCTATCATAAACACTCTGCACAACATTGCCATTGAAAATAGACAATTCTATTATTGGTAGCATCGAAGTGAATCATTCTGGCTCATCCATAGCCTACTCTATTAATGAATACAGTTTTTCTTTCTCTAGTTCTCTCAGAAGCAAAAATGTACAGTAGCCAACAGAATTCTAAACTAAAATAAGATAGTCTGTGGTAGGCTTATTTTAAGTGTGCATCTGTGGGTATATAAACACACATACCTGCATATATACAAAGACACAAACACACAAAGCTCACAGTTCAAGAAAAATAAACATCACAAGATAGCATGTGTGTGCATGGGAAGTTACAATGATAATAAAGATCAAAACTTTCTTATGGGATCAAGGTTTCCACTTCTAGACATGACAGAGAAACAAGGAATAGATCTACCCTCATGCCTAAAACAATCAGGAAAAAAAAAGACAAAATACAGGAAATGACGGTTTTTAAGCCACTGACATCAGGCAATGAAGGACAAGTGATCCTAGAGAGATGGGAAAAAATAAGTGAGCCCTATGATTGCCCCCAACTTACTGCCTTCAGAGTTTCTAGGCAGCAGCACAGGGATGGGAAACTGACAAGACTCCTTGAATTGACAAATCTGAGAATCTGGAAACAAAGGCAGCTAAAGTTCACAGAAGAGAGTACCAGAAAGGAGACCTGCACAGAGTGAAAATCCTGGAAATCTGCAGAGGGTCCCTCCCTAAAGTATTCAACCAATGATTAATCAGCACATGCATATGCAGGGAAAGAACAATCTAAAAGGATTAGAGAAAACAATACCTGGCACTCACAAAGGGCCAGGAATAGTACCTGTTCCCACTAGCCAGATTGGAAAAATTCACAATTCACAGGGCATTGGGTAGAGTATTCAGGAAGGTCTTGCCTCGCTAATGGGAATAATTAGCCCTAGACTAAGCACTGTTCCAGACCTGCGTAACAAATCATAAAAGTGAGACCCCAAAGGATCAAATTATTTCCAAGTACATTAACTGAATCCAGGAACAATGCTCAAGATGATTTACAGAAATACAAAAACGTTCAGCACCAAACAAGGTAAAATTCACAGTGTATGACATCCAATCAAAGATTAGCAACTATGCAAAGAGGCAGGAAAATACAACCCATTATAAGGAAAATAATTGGCTGAAACTGACTCAAATGTTAGAAGTAGCAGAAAGAGGCATTAAAAGTTATACCATGTTCTATATGCTAAAAGGGTTAAGCAGATATTCATTTATATAAGTTTCTTTGTAAATCAAGGAAATATACCTTTGACATTTTTTTCTCAGTTAGTTGGGAAAATATTTTGTTTATGGTAGTTTCCCATGTAGAATTTTTTGGTTTTATAAACTTGTTACATGGTCAAACATATCAATCTTTTCCTTTACGACTCCTGGGTTTTCTTTCCTGATTAGAAATTATAAATAAATTCACCTACACTTACTTTGGAGCCCTGGTGGAGCAATGGTTAAGAGCTCAGCTGCCAACTAAAAGGTCAGCAGTTCGAATTCACCATCTGCTCCCTGGAAATCCTATGGGGCAGTTCTACTCTATTCTATAGGGTTGCTATCAGTCAGAATCAACTCAATGGCAACAAGTTTACTTACTTTAGGAATCCTGGTGGCAGAGTGGTTAAGCACTCAGCTGCTACCCGAAAGGTCGGCAGTTTGAACCTACCAGCCACTCCACAGGAGAAAGATGTGGCAGTCTGCTTCCATAAATTTTACAGCCGTGGAAATCCTATGGGTCAGTTCTACTCTGTCCTATAGGGTCACTATGAGTCAGAACTGACTCAATGGCAATGGGTTTGTTTTGGTGGATATTTACTTTTAAAAAAGTCAACTAGAGACAAGGAAGATATAAAAAAGACCCAAATGGAGTTTCTAAAGGTAAAAACTACAATGTCTGAGATGACAACAACACTAGATATGAGTAATGGCAAAGTAGACATTTCAGAAGAAAAGCTTAGTCAGTATGACCGCATAGCAACAGAAACTATCCAAAATGAAACACATAGAGTAAAAAAGAATCTAAAACTATGAAAGAGCATCAGTGAGCTGTGTAACAATTAAAGCAGTCTAATATTAATATACAGGTAATTGCAGTCTTCAAAGGTGGTAAGGAAAGGACATAAAGAATATTGGAATATTTCACAGCTTAAAATTTTCCAAACTGAATGAAAACTACAAAACCACAGATCCAAGAAGCTCAATAAGAAACATAAAGAAAACTACATCAAGGTAAATTATAATCAAATTGTTCAAAACCAGTGATAGACAAAAAATCTTAAAAACAGCCAGAGAAAAAAGACATGCTACAAACAGAAGAACAAAGATATTTGTGTTGTTTTCCCTGTTGGGCTATTATGAATAATGCTCCTATGAATATACGTGCACAAGTTTTCGTATGGACATTTGTTTTCATTTCTGTTGGGTATATACTTTAGGAGTAGAATTGCTGGTCATACTTTTACTTTTTTTTTTTAAATAATTTTTATGGTGCTTTAAGTGAAACTTTGCAAATCAAGTCAGTCTCTCACACAAAAACCCATATACACCTTGCTACATACTCCCAATTACTCTCCCCCTAATGAGACAGCCTGCTCTCTCCCTCCATTCTCTCTTTTCGTGTCCTTTTCGCCACCTTCTAACCCCCTCCACCCTCTCATCTCCCCTCCAGGCAGGAGATACCAACATAGTCTCAAGTGTCCAACTGATCCAAGAAGCTCACTCCTCACCAGCATCCCTCTCCAACTCATTGTCCAGTCCAATCCATGTCTGAAGAGTTGGCTTTGGGAATGGTTCCTGTCCTGATCCAACAGAAGGTCTGGGGGCCATGACCACCAGGGTCCTTCCAGTCTCAGTCAGACCATTAAGTCTGGTCTTATGAGAATTTGGGGTCTGCATCCCACTGCTCTTCTACTCCCTCAGGGGTTCTCTGTTGTGTCCCCTGTCAGGGCAGTCCTCGGTTGTAGCCGGGCACCATCTAGTTCTTCTGGTCTCAGGATGATGGAGTCGCTGGTTCCTGTGGCCCTTTCTACCTCCTGGGCTCTTAATCACCTTGTGTCCTTGGTGTTCTTCATTCTGCTTTGATCCAGGTGGGTTGAGACCAATTGATGCATCTTACATGGCTGCTTGCTAGCCTTTAACCCCAGACGCCACTCTTCAAAGTGGGATGCAGAATGTTTTCTTAATAGATTTTATTATGCCAACTGACTTAGATGTCCCCTGAAACCATGGTCCCCAGACCCTTGCCCCTGCTACACTGGCCTTCGAAGCATCCAGTTTATTCAGGAAACTTCTTTGCTTTTGGTTTAGTCCAATTGTGCTGACCTCCCCTGTATTGTGTGCTGCCTTTCCCTTCACCTAAAGTAGTTCTTATCTACTGTCTAATTAGTGAATACACCTCTCCCAACTTGCCTCCCTCCCCGCTCTCGTGCCACAAAAGAATGTTTTCTTCTCACTTTAAACTATTTCTCAAGTTCTTATAATAGTGCTCTTATACAATATTTGTCCTTTTGCAACTAATTTCACTCAACATAATGCCTTCCAGGTTCCTCCATGTTATGAAACGTTTCACAGATTCCTCACTGTTCTTTATCAACATGTAGTACTCCATTGTGTGAATATACCATAATTTATTTATCCATCCCTTGATGGGCACCTTGGTTGCTTCCATGTTTTTGCTATTGTAAACAGTGCTGCAATAAACATGGGTGTGCATATATCTGTTCATGTAAAGGCTCTTATTTCTCTAGGATATATTCCAAGGAGTGGGATTGCTGGATTGTATGGTAGTTCTGTTTCTAACCTTTTAAGAAAGCGCCAAATGGATTTCCAAAGTGGTTGCACCATTTTACATTCCCACCAGCAGTGAATAAGTGTTCCAATCTCTCCACAGCCTCTCCAACATTTATTATTTTGTGTGTTTTGGATTAATGCCAGCCTTGTTGGAATGAGATGAAATCTCGTTGTAGTTTTGATCTGCATTTCTCTAATGGCTAATGATCATGAACATTTCCTCACACATCTATTAGCTACCTGAATGTCTTTTTTAGTGAAGTGTCTATTCATATCTTTTGCCCACTTTTTAATTGGGTTATTTGATTTTTGCAGTTGAGTTTTTGCAGAACCATATAGATTTTAGAGATCAGGCGCTGATCAGAAATGTCATAGCTAAAAACTTTTTCCCAGTCTGTAGGTAGTCTTTTTAATCTTTTGGTGAAGTCTTTGGATGAGCATAAGTGTTTGATTTTTAGGAGCTCCCAGTTATCTAGTTTTTCTACTACATTCTTTATAATGTTTCCTATACTGTTTATGCCATGTATTAGGGCTCCTAACGCTGTCCCTATTTTTTCTTCCATGATCTTTATCATTTTAAATTTTATATTTAGGTCTTTGATCCATTTTGAGTTAGTTTTTGTGCATGGAGTGAGGTATGGGTCTTGTTTCATTTTTTTGCAGATGGATATCCAGTTCTGCCAGCACCATTTGTTAAAAAGACTGTCTTTTCCCCATTTAATTGATTTGGGGCCTTTGTCAAATATCAACTGCTCATATGTGGATGGATTTATGTCTGGATTCTCAATTCTGTTCCATTGGTCCATGTATCTGTTGTTGTAACAGTACCAGGCTGTTTTGACTACTGTGGCGGTATAATAGGTTCTAAAATCAGGTAAAGTATGGCCTCCCACTTTCTTCTTTTTCACTAATGCCTTATTTATCCAGGGCCTCTTTCCCTTCCATATGAAATTCATGGTTTGTTTCTCCATCTCATTAAAGAATGTGCTTGGGATTTGAATCGGAATTACATTAAAATGTATAGTTCGCTTTTGGTAGAATAGAAAGTTTTATAATGTTAAGTCTTCCTATCTGTGAGCAAGGTATGTTCTTCCACTTTTGTAAGTCTCTTTTGGTTTCTTGCAGAAGTGTGCTGTAGTTTTCTTCGTATAAGTCTTTTACGTCTGTGGTAAGATTTATTCCTAAGTATTTTGTCTTCTTGGGGGCTACTGTAAATGGCATTGATTTGGTGATTTCCTCTTCGATGTTCTTTTTGTTGGTGTAGAGGAATCCAACTGATTTTTGCAGGTTTATCTTGTTTCCCGATACTCTGTTCAACTCTTCTATTAGTTTCAGTAGTTTTCTGGAGGATTCCTTGGGGTTTTCTGTGTATAAGATCATGTCATCTGCAAATAGAGATACTTTTACTTCTTCCTTGCCAATCTACATGCCCTTTATTTCTTTATCTAGCCTAATTGCTCTGGCTAGGACCTCCAGCACAGTGTTGAATAAGAGTGGTGATAAAGGGCATCCTTGTCTGGTTCCTGATCTCAGTGGGAATGTTTTCAGGCTCTCTCCATTTAGGGTGATGTTGGCTGTTGGCTTTGTGTAAATGCCCTTTATTATGTTGAGAAATTTTCCTTCTATTCCTATTTTGCTGACAGTTTTTATCAGGAATGAGTGTTGAACTTTGTCAAAAGCCTTTTCTGCATCAATTGATAAAGTCATGTGGTTCTTGTCTTTTGTTTTATTTATATGGTGGATTACATTAATTGTTTCTATTGTTGAACCATCCCTGCATACCTGGTATGAATCCCACTTGGTCATGGTGAATTATTTTTTTGATATCTTGTTGAATTCTATTGGCTAGAATTTTGTTGAGGATTTTTGCATTTACGTTCATGAGGGATATAGGTCTATAATTTTCTTTTCTTGTGGTGTCTTTTCCTGGTTTTGGTATCCGGGATATGGTGGCTTCATAGAATGAGTTTGGTAATATTCCGTCCTTTTCTATGCTTTGAAAATACCTTTAGCAGTAGTGGTGTTAACTCTTCTCTGAAAGTTTGGTAGAACTCCGCAGTGAAGCCAACCGGACCAGGGCTTTTTTTTGTTGGGAGTTTTTTCATTACCTTTTCAATCTCTTCTTTTGTTATGGGTCTATTTAGTTGTTCTACCTCTGTTTGTATTAGTTTAGGTAGGTAGTGTGTTTCTAGGAATTCCTCCATTTCTTCTAGGTTTTCAAATTTGTTTGAGTGTAGTTTTTCATAGTAATCTGATATGATTCTTTTAGTTTCAGTTGGGTCTGTTGTAATATCGCCCATCTCATTTCTTATTCGGGTTATTTGCTTGCTCTCCTGTTTTTCTTTTGTCCCTTTGGCTGATGGTTTATCAATTTTGTTGAGTTTTTCAATAAACCATCTTTTGGTCTTGTTAATTCTTTCAATTGTTTTTCTGTTTTCTATTTCATTTAGTTCAGCTCTAATTTTTATTATTTGTTTTCTTCTGGTGACTGTGGGTTTCTTCTGTTGCTCTCTTTCTATTTGTTCAAGTTGTAGGGACAGTTCTTTGATTTTGGTCCTTTCTTCTTTTTGGATGTGTGCATTTATTGATATAAATTGGCCTCTGAGCACCGTTTTTGCTGTGTCCCAAAGGTTCTGATAGGAAGCGTTTTCATTCTCATTGGATTCTATGAATTTCTTTATTCCCTCCTTAATGTCTTTTATATCCCAGTCTTTTTTGAGCAGGGTATTGTTCAGTTTCCAAATCTTTGATTTCTTTTCCCTGCTTTTCCTGTTATTGATTTCCACCTTTATGGCCTTATGGTCAGAGAAGATGCTTTGTAATATTTCAATGTTTTGGATTCTGCTAAGGCTTACTTTATGACCTAATATGTAGTCTATTCTAGAGAATGTTCCATGTGCACTAGAAAAGAAGGTATAGTTGGTTGCTGTTGGGTGGAGTGTTCTGTATATGCCTACGAGGTCAAGTTGGTTGATTGTGGCATTTAGATCTTCCGTGTCTTTATTGAGCTTCTTTCTGCATGTCCCGTCCTTCACTGAAAGTGGTGTGTTGAAGTGTCCTACTATTATTGTGGAGCTGTATATGTCACTTTTCAATGGTGATTGAATATATGTCACTTTTCAATGGTGATAGAGTTTGTTTTATGTATCTTGCAGCCTTGTCATTGGGTGCATAAATATTTAATATGGTTATATGTTCTGGGTGTACTGTCCCTTTAATCATTATATAGTGTCCTTCCTTATCCTTTATGATGGATTTAACTTTAAGGTCTATTTTCTCAGAAATTAATATTGCCACTCCTACTCTTTTTTGAATGTTGTTTGCTTGATGTATTTTTTTTTCCATCCTTTGAGTTTTAGTTTGTTTGTGTCTCTAAGTCTAAGGTGTGTCTCTTGTAGGCAGCATATAGACGGATCTTGTTTTTTAATCCATTCTGCCACTCTCTGTCTCTGTACTGGTGCATTTAGTCCATTTACATTCAGGGTAATTACGAATAGGTATGAATTTAGTGCTATCATTTTGATGTCTTTTTTTGTGTGTTGACAGCTTCTTTTTCCCACTTGATTTTATGTGCTGAGTAGATTTTCTTTGTACATTGTCGTTTCCTCATATTTGTTGTTGTTGATTTTGTTTCTGCTGAGTCTGTATTTTTCCCTTGTATTTTATTTTGATGAGTAGGATAGTTTGTCTCCTTTGTGGTTACTTTATTATTTACCCCTATTTTTCTAAATTTAAACCTAACTTTTATTTCTTTGTATCGCCGTATCTTCCTCTCCATATGGAAGGTGTATGATTACATTTCTTAGTCCCTCTTTATTATTTTAATGTTGTCTTCTTTTATATAATAACATCGCCGTTACCCTGTGTTGGGCTTTTTTTTTTTAATCTTGCTTTGTTTTGTTTTTTTTTTCGATTTCCCTGTCTGGGTTGACTTCTGGTTGCTCTGCCCAGTGTTCTAGTCTTGAGTCAATACTTGATATTATTGATTTTCTAACCAAAGAAATCCCTTTAGTATTTCTTGTAGTTCTGGTTTGGTTTTTACGAATTCCCTCAACTTGTGTTTATCTGGAAATGTCTTAATTTCACCTTCATATTTAAGAGACAGTTTTGATGGATATATGCTTCTTGGCAGGCAATTTTTTCCCTTCAATTTTTTAAATATGTCATCCCATTGCCTTCTTGCCTGCATGGTTTCTGTCTAGTGGTCCGAGCTTATTCTTATTGGCTCTCCCTTGTAGGTGACTTTTCTTTTATCCCTCGCTGCTCTTGTAATTGTCTCTTTACCTTGGTTTTGGGAAGCTTGAGTATAATATGTCTTGGTGACTTTCTTTTAACATATACCTTATGTGGAGTTCGATGAACATCTTGGATAGATATCGTCTCATCTTTCACAATATCAGGGAAGTTTTCTGCCAACAAATCCTCAACAATTTTCTCTGTATTTTCTGTTATCCCTCCCTGTTCTTGTACTCCAGTCACTCGTAGGTTATTTCTCTTGATAGAGTCCCACATGATTCTTAAGGTTTCTTCATTTTTTTTAATTCTTTTATCTGATTTTTCTTCAAATATATTAGTGCTAAGTGATTTAAGTGATTTATCTTCGAGTTCAGAAATTCTAGCTTCTACTTGCTCAATTCTGCTCCCCTGACTTTCTATTGAGTTATCTAATTCTGTAATTTTATTGTTATTCTTCTGAATTTCTGATTGCTATCTGTCTGTGGATTTTTCCAGCTTATTAAACTTTTCATTATGTTCCTGAATAATTTTTCTGATTTCTTCAGTTGCTTTATCTGTGTGTTCCTTGGCTTGTTCTGCATATTGTCTCATTGCCTTCCTGATGTCTTGAAGGGTTCTGTATGTTAAAATTTTGTATTCTGCATCTGCTAATTCCAGGAATGCACTTTCATTTAAAAGATCCCTGGATTCTTTGTTTTGAGAGCCTGTTGAGGTGATCATGGCCTGTTGCTTTATGTGACTTGATATTGACTGTTGTCTCTCCGAGCCATCTAGAAGTTATTGTATTAATCTATGCTTGCTTACTCTGTCACAGCTGCTTCCATTGTATTGTTTTGGTGTACCCCTATGGGTTGCTTGAGTGAGCTAGCCTGATTATTTTCACCTTTGGTCCTGTCCCCAGCTGGCTAGAGCTGTTATCAGGTATATCAGTCTCGGAGTCCATTCAGTTTTCCTGTATGAATTCAGCTCAGGTTTCCAGGTAGCTGATCACAAAGTGTGTGGTACAGGCTCTGTCCTACAGTATTAGAGGGGCAGGGGTGATTGGCCTATATGCCGGTATCTGATTGCAGCAGGGGGTCACACTCTGAACAAGGCAGTGGGCTGAGAACCAACCCCCGAGTGTCTCTGAGGGAAGTGCATCCCTGTTCCCTACAGCGTGCAGGTGAGTGGGTTCTGTAGACGGACCACTGGCACCCAAAGTTTTTGGTTATAAGGACTGGGAGGTACCAGTTATCTTTGGACCCTTGTCATGGGTCACTGGGTGACCTGAGTGGAGCTACCAGTCCTCAGGTCCCTGATGTGGGTAGGTGAGGACCTTGTTTAATAGGCAAAGCAATGTCAAACGTCAAACACCCACCTCTCTACCACGCAGCTGGAATGGTTGGAGTCTGCCAACAAGGGCCTATTCTCCCGAAATAGGCCCACACAGGTCCATGCAGCAGGGAAAGGTGCTCAAAGTCCATGGATGGTTTATGCCTGGACAGGAGCCGCTTCTGTCCTGAGCTCCCCTGTTTAGTGGAGCTAGCAAATTATCTTTTCCCCAGTTGCAAATTTTTTCCTTCCGCAAGGCCGGGAGGATGGCTCTAAGCGCTCAGTAGCACCTATCCCACGCCCAGGGAATTCAGTCGCTGAAGCCGGCTTGGGGGTGGGAGGGTTGTGGTAAAATATATGCAAGTCCTTAGCTTTTGCCCAGAGCGCCATTCTCAGGTTCTGGAGGTGTGAGTAGGCTGTGTGGCTGGCTGCTTCTCCCTGAGGAAACTGTGGCCGAATGCTAGTACTAGCCCACCGCCGCCGCCACTGCAGGAATGGCGCCTGAGGTCTCCCCGCTTTTCAGGTCCAGTAACTCCTCTCCGCTTCTGAACGGTCTCTTCCTCCCCCGCCCCTCAGTTCGTTTTCTAAGCTTGCCTTTGAAGCTCAGGGCTCCCAGCTTGTCACAAATATACTTGTTTCACTTGTTTTTTTCATGTCTTTGTTGTAAAGAGGGCTTGCCGGAAGCATCTGTCCATTCCATCATCTTGGCTCTGCCTCCTCCAAAATGTTCTATTTGACAATGAATGCAATGCCTTTCCTCTTCATTTTGTCATTCTTGGCATAGTAGACCATATCATTGTCTGATTCTAAATGGCCAATACCAGACCACTTCAGCTCACTAATGCCTAGGATATCAATATTTATGAGTTCCATTTCACTTTTGACAACTTCTAATTTTCCTAGATTCATACTTCATATGTTCCACATTCTGATTATTAAAGGATGTTTGCAGCTGTTTCTTCACATTTTGAGTCATGCCATATCAGCAAATCAAGGTCCTGAAAGCTGGACTCCATCCACATCATTAAGGTCAACTTTACTTCGAAGAGACAGCTCTTCCCCAGTCGTACTTTGAGTGCCTTCCAACTTGAGAGGCTCATCTGCTGACACTATATCAGACAATGTTCCACTGTTATTCATAAGGTTTTCACCGGCTACTTTTTTCAGATGTAGACCACCAGGTCCTTCTTCCTAGTCCGTCTTAGTCTGGAAGCCCTGCTGAAACCTGTCCACCATGAGTGCGACCCTGCTGATATTTTGAATACCGATGGCATAGCTTCCAGCATTATATCAGCACACAAGCCACCACAGTATGACAAACTGACAGATGATAGAAGCAGCAAAAGCACTGGGGAAAATCCAACATCCATTCCTGATAAACACTCTCAGCAAGTAAAAATAGAAAGAAACTTCCTCTGCTTTATAAAAGGCATCTACTAAAAGCCTACAGCTAACATTAATGGTGAAAGACTGGCTGCTTTCCCCCTAAAATAAGAGACAGGGGTGTCCACTATCACCATAACACTTCTATTTAACATTGTACTGAAGGTTCTAGCCAGTGCAATTAGACAAGAAAAATATAAAGGCATCCAGATTGGAAAGAAGTAAAGCTGTCTTTATTTGCAGATGACATGATCCTCTACGTAGAAAATCTGATGGAATATATACACACAAAAAAAGCTACTAAATCTAATACATGAGCTTAGCAAGGTTACAGGATACAAGATAAATACACAAAAATCTATTGTATTTCTATATATTAGCAACAATTAGAAACTGAATTTATAAAAACAATACCTAGTACAAGACCATTACAAATATAAAATACCTGTATAAATACAAGAAACCTATATACTGAAAACTACAAAACATTGCTGAGCTAAATTAAAAAAGCCCTAAATAAATGGAGAAATACACCATGTTCATCAATCAGAAAATTCAATATACTGACAGTTTCCATTCCTCCCCACTCAGATTCCAAGAAATCACAATCAAAATACCAGCAAGACATTTTCCAGCTATATACAGACTTTCAAATTTATATAGAAAGGCAAAGGAACTAGAATAGCTAAAACAATTTCGAAAAAGAAGAATAAAGTTGGAAGACTCACACTTCTGATTTTAAGACCCACTGTAAAGCTACAGTAAACAAGATGGTGTGGTATTGAAAGAGCTAAATACACACATCAGTGGAACATAATAGAGAATCCAGAAATAGATCCATGCAAATATGGCCAGCTGATTTTTCACAAAGGTGCAAAAGGAAGTCAAGAAAAAGACTGTCTTTTTGACAAAAATGATGGAACTATGGAACAACCATATGTAAAAAAAACCTCATTCCTTATACAAAAAGTAACTCAAAATAAACCATAAATCTAATAATAAAAATTTTAGGAGAAAACGTCCTTGACCTAGGGTTAAAGCATAGACATTTTACACATGACATCAAAAATATAATCAATAAAAGAAAAAATGATAAATTGGACTGTAAAACATTAAAAACTTTTACTTTACAAAAGACAATGTTAAGACAACGAAAAGAAAAGCTTGCATACTAAAAGAGAATATTTGCAAATTATGTATCTAATAAAGGACTTGCATCCAGAATACATAAAGAACCCTCAGAACTCAACAGTAAGACGATACACAATACATTTAGAAAATTGGCAAAAGATCTGAACAGTACTGTAATCAAAGAGGATATAGGAATGGCAATTAAGCACATGAAAAGATGTTCAACATTAGGGAAATGCAAATTAAGACACCATGAGATGACATTACACATCTATTTAAAAAAAAAAAGATGCCATGGAGCCGATTACAACTCATGGTGACCCTATGTGTGTCAGAGTAGAAGTGTGCTCCATAGGGTTTTCAATGGTTGATTTTTCAGAAGTAGATCACCAGAACTTTCTTCCGAGGTGCCTCTAGGTGGACTCGAACCTCCGACCTTTTGATTAGCAGTCAAACACTTTAATCATTTGCACCACACATCTATTAAAATGGCTAAACTAAAAAATGCTGACAATAAATACCAAGTGCTGGTGAAAATGCAACTGTAATTTTCATCCATTGCTCATTAGAATGTACAGACTGGAATGTACAGCCACTCTGGAAAACTGCTTGGCAGTTTTCATATGAACTTAAACGTACACTGACTTACCCTATAACCCACCAATCTCACTGTTCAGGATTGAACTGTGTCCCCCCAAAATATGTATTGTAAATCCTAACCTCTATGCCTGTAGTTATAACCCCATTTGGGAATGGGTTGTCTTTGTTATGTTAATGGGACAGGGTTAGTGTAGGATATGTCTTAAATCAATCTCTTTTGAGGTATAAAAGAGATAAACAAGGGAGAGAAGCAGATATGAGGGAAGAGAGATGCCAAGCCACATGAAGACTGCCCATGTGCAGAAGCTCAGAAGAGACAAGAACCTTCCTCCACAGCCAACACAGAGAGGAAGCCTTCCCCTAGAGCGAGTTCAGACTTCTAGCTTCCTAAACTGTGAGAAAATTAATTTCTGTTTGTTAAAGCCACCCACTTGTAGTATTTCTATTATAGCAACACTAGATAACTAAGACAGAATTTGATACTGGGAGTAGGGTGCTGCTCTAACCTACCCAAAAAAAAACCCAGTGCCGTTGAGTCAATTCCAACTCATAGCGACCCTATAGGACAGAGTAGAACTGCCCCACAGAGTCTCCAAGGAGCGCCTGGCTCTAACCTAAATACCTAAAATGTGGAAGTGGTTTTGGAATTGAGTAATCGGTAGAGGTTGGAAGAGTTTTAAGGTACCTAATAGCAAAAACCTAGATTGCCTTGAAGAGACTGTTGGTAGAATTATGGATGTCAAAGGCAGTTCTGGTTAGGGCTCAGAAGGAAGTGAGGAGAGCTATAAAGTCTTTATCATCTTAGAGAATACATATGGCACCAGCAACAGAATATTGCTAGAAATGTGGAGGTTAAATGTGCTTCTGGTGACCCTTGAAAAGAAAATGATGAACATGTGATTGGACAAGGGAGAAAAGGTGATGCTTTTTATGCAGTGGCAAAGAACTTGTCTGAATTATTTTCAAATGTTTGGTGAAGGTAGAACTTTTAAGTGATGAACTTGGATATCTGGCTGAGAAGATTTCTAACCAAGATCTTACAGGGGCTATGTGGTTTCTGCTTGCTGCTTTTAGTAAAATGGGAGAGGAAAGAGATAAACTTAAAAATAAACTGTGTAAAATGAAAAACAAAATTTTAAAATTTGGAAAATTCTGTTGTACAAACTAAGGACACATGTCCTAGAATTTTCACCAAGGACATGGCTATACAATCTTTTGTTAAAAAGATTATGCCTATGACTGATGGATCTAACCAACTACCACAGCAGAAAACTCATCAGCTTAGACTGAAAGGAAGAGAGAAAGAACAAAAGGACAGAATGCTGTCTACCTCTCAGAATTCTACAGGCAGGAAACAGGCCAAACGGGCTACACCTGTTGTCTTCCAAGAAAAGAAAAGGACCGTCCCTGGAGCAGCTCAGAGATCAGCAGAACCATTGGAAAGCGCACAAGAGGCAGGGCCTTCTCGGTTTCAAAGGCAGGGCCATGGTCTCCTGGATCTCAAAGAGTGGGGCCTCCTAGGTTTCAGAGTCGGATCTTTGCCAACTCAGTTCCAGAGTGTGGGGCTACCATTAAGGTATGCGAGGGGGATGGGGCCACTGCCCAAAGCTGAGGGGGCGGGGCTTCCATACCCAAGGGACAGAAGAATGGGGCTTGTAGGGTGAGGGGGTGGAGTCCCCATTCAGATAGACTAAGAAAACGGCACCGCCCAAAGCTGAGGGAACACAGTTGCTGTCCCAGTAGGACTGGAAGGCAGACTTGAAGCCCAGGGCTGAGGGATTTCCACCCAGAATCCAGAGAGTGGCCAACACCTAGTGTCTGGAGGGTGGAGCCATTGTTCAGATGGTCTCAGAGAAGAGAGGATTCTTTTCAAGCCTTGAGAGTTAATGTAATTTGTTCTGCTGAGTTTTAGACTTGCTCAGTGCCTGTTATCTCTTCTTTTCCTCTAGTTTCTCCCATTTGTAACAGAAATAGCTACCTTGCACCTGTTCCACCATTGTACTTTGGAAACAGATAACTTGTATTCTAGATTACACAGGTTCATAGGTTCACAGATGAGGAGGAATTTTGCTCTAGGGATGGAATAAGCCAAAAGTCTCGCCCATATTTGATTTAGATGATTCAGAAGATGAGATTCTGGAATTGGAGTTGATTTAAGACTTTTGGGATGATGTGATCAGGTGAATGTGTTTTCATGTGGCAAGGATATGAATTTGGGGGGCCAGAGTGTGGAATGTTATGGATTGAATCGTGTCTCCCAAATATACGTATTGTAAATACTAACCTCTATACCTGTAGTTATAATCTCATTTGGAAATGGGTTGTCTTTTTTATGTTAACAAGACAGGATGAGTATAGGATACGTCTTAAGTCAATCTGTTTTGAGATATAAATGAAACAAGCAAGGGAGAGAAACAGAGATGAGGAAAGAGAGATGTCAAACCACATGAAGATTGCCCAGGAGCAGAAAGAAGCTCAGAAGAGACAAGACCTTCCTCCACAGCCGTCACATAAAGAAAGCCTTGCCCTAGAGCCAGCACCCTAAATTCAGACTTCTAGCCTCCTAAACTGTGAGAAAATAAATTTCTGTTTGTTAAAGCCACCCACTTGTGGTATTTATGTTATAGCAGCACTAGATAACTAAGACACCCACTTTTAGGTATTTACCCTAGAGCAATGAAAATTTACACGAAAACCTGTACACTAATATTTGTAGCCATCCTATTCATAATCACTACAAACTGGAAATAACCTAAATGTCCTTCAACCGGTGAATGAATAAACAAACTAGGGTATATCCATACAATAGAACACTACTCAAAAATAAAAAGGAATTATTGATATAAGCAACAACTTAGATGAATCTCAAAGGCATTATGCTGAGTGAAAAGCTAATTCCAAAAGGTTACATACTGAGAGACTGGAACACTTATACACTGCTGGTGGGAATGTCAAATGGTACAACCACTTTGGAAATCCATTTGGCGCTTCCTTAAAAAGCTAGAAATAGAACTACCATACGATCCAGCAATCCCACTCACTGGAATATATCCAAGAGAAATAAGAGCCTTTACACGAACAGATATATGCACACCCATATTTACTGCAGCACTGTTTACAATAGTAAAAACATGGAAGCAACCAAGGTGCCCGTCAACGGATGAATGGATAAATAAATTATGGTATATTCACACAATGGAATATTATGCATTGATAAAGAACAGTGAGGAATCTGTGAAACATTTCATAACATGGAGGAATCTGGAAGGCATTATGCTGAGTGAAATTAGTCAGTTGCAAAAGTACAAATATTGTATAAAACCACTATTATAAGAACTTGAGAAATAGTTTAAACTGAGAAGAAAACATTCTTTTGTGGTTACGAGAGGGGGAGGGAGGGAGGGAGGGTGGGAGGGGGCATTCACTAATTAGATAGTAGATAAGAACTACTTTAGGTGAAGGGAAAGACAACACACAATACAGGGGAGGTCAGCACAACTGGACTAAACCAAAAGCAAAGAAGTTTCCTGAATAAACTGAATGCTTTGAAGGCCAGCATAGCAGGGGCAGGGGTCTGGGGACCTTGGTTTCAGGGGACATCTAAGTCAGTTGGCATAATAAAATCTATTAACAAAACATTCTGCATCCCACTTTGAAGAGTGGCGTCTGGGGTCTTAAATGCTAGCAAGCAGCCATCTAAGATGCATCAATTGGTCTCAACCCACCCAGATCAAAGGAGAATGAAGAACGCCGAGGACACGAGGCAACTACGAGCCCAAGAGACAGAAAGGCCCACATGAACCAGAGACTACATCATCCTGAGACCAGAAGAACTAGATGGTGCCCGGCTACAACTGATGACTGCCCTGACAGGGAACACAACAGAGAACCCCTGAGGGAGCTGGAGAGCAGTGGGATGCAGACCCCAAATTCTCATAAGAACAGACTTAATGGTCTGACTGAGACTGGAAGGACCCCGGTGGTCGTGGCCTCCAGACCTTCTGTTGGCCCAGGACAGGAACCATTCCCGAAGCCAACTCTTCAGACATGGATTGGACTGGACAATGGGTTGGAGAGGGATGCTGGTGAGGAGTGAGTTTCTTGGATCAGGTGGACGCTTGAGACTATGTTGACATCTCCTGCCTGGTGGGGAGGTGAGAGGGTGGAGGGGGTTAGAAGCTGGTGAAATGGACACAAAAAGAGAGTGGAAGGTGAGAATGGGCTGTCTCATCAGGGGGAGAGTAACTGGGTATATATGAGTTTTTGTGTGAGAGGCTGACTTGATTTGTAAACTTTCACTTAAAGCACAATAAAAATTATAAAAAAAATGTTACATACTGTATGATTCCATTTACATGACACACTTAAAAAGAAAAAACTATAGTGATGAAGAACAGTTCAGTGGCTTGCAGGGTAAAATGGGAACATGAGAGTTTTTTAGGGTAATGCAACTAGCCTGTATCTTGACTATGGAGGTGCTTGCACATATATATATATATATATATATGTATATGTATGTTAGAATTCATAAAACTAAACATCATAACAGAAAAGTCCATCTTATTTAAAAAAAGATGACTGATAAATCTTAACAAATTATTTTAAAAATATAAAATAGTGTAGATGAAACCAAAGAATCCTCAAGAACACAAAAAGCTAACAGCCAGTTCACACCACATGTTACTCTGCAGTCAAGTAAGAGTTAACACAGCAGGCCTGAGGATGCTCTCTGTAGAAGGGCCTGTGACTGGCCTTTGCAATAGCTCCTGGGAACTCGGCCGGCGGAATATTCCTTCTGCTACTAATTCATAAGGTTCATTTTCATGTCTGGAAGAAAATGTTTTCAATGCACAGTAATATGCCAAGTTATAAATCAGGGTTCTATTAGAAAGATAAAGGGGAGAATGGATATTGAGATATAACAGGAGTCTCTGCTGCACCTGATTAGTTCTACAACTCAACACAAAGTAATCTGAGCACCAACCCTTTTAATAACTCAAGTTAATTTGAGGTAAATATGTCTTTACCTAAAACATATTTTTTAGGAGTGGTGGGGAGGGTTAGGAAAGAACTGTTCAGTATGAACCTAAACTCTACATATGATCACTTACACCCTAATGAGATGACATTTCTCACTTTCCAGCTTCTCAGTGAAAATATGTTACAGGAACTTACAGTAAAACTCAAAAGATCAGCCCCCAGGACATTTACTCCCTTTAGTGATTAGGAACATGTCAAACAAATTTAACAAAACATAAGACTTATACTATTCTTCCCTAGAGATTGTAGCATTTCTGAAAATATAGAATCTTTACTTTTTTTAAAAAACACCATGCAGAGACAGAGAGGGCCACATGAACCAGAGACCTACATTATCCTGAGACCGGAAGAACTAGTTGGTGCCCGGCCATAATCGATGACTGCCCTCACAGGGAGCACAATAGGGAACCCCTAAGGGAGCAGGAGATCAGTGGGATGCAGACCCCAAATTCTCATAAAAAGACCATACTTAATGGTCTGGATGTGACTAGAGGAATCCCGGCGGGCATGGTCCCCAAACCTTCTGTTGGCACAGGACGGGAACCATCCCTGAAGACAATTCATCAGACATGAAAGGGACTGGACAGTGGGTGGGAGAGAGATGCTGATGAAGAGTGAGCTAATTATATCAGGTGGACACTTGGGACTGTGTTGGCATCTCCTGTCTGGAGGGGGATGGGAGGATAGAGAGAGTTGGAGGCTGCCAAAGTTTTCACGAAAGGAGAGACTGGAAGGGCTGACCCATTAGGGGGAGAGCAAGTGGGAGTAAGGAGTAAGATGTATATTAACTTATATGTGACAGACTGACTTGATTTGTAAACGTTCACTTGAAGCTCAATAAAAGTTAATTAAAAAAAAAAACACCATGCAGCTTAGCAGCTAAATACACAATGTTCTGCAAAAACACATTTACATCTTTACCTATCTCTTCATTCTCCATCCTTAAACAGTCCACTGCAATCCAGGGAGATGTTCTCACGCTCAAAGTTTTGCTTCTCAGAAAGAGGCCCCAGGTAAGTAAAGCATTACTAAAAAACAAGAACAAAGTGGGGGGCCTCACACTACCTGATTTTAGAACCTATTATACCACCACAGTAGTCAAAACAGCCTGGTACTGGTACAACAACAGATACATAGGCCAATGGAACAGAATTGAGAATCCAGACATAAATCCATCCACATATGAGCAGCTGATATTTGACAAAGGCCCAAAGTCAGTTAAATGGGGAGAAAACAACAACTATTTTAGGTGAAGGGAAAGACAACACACAATACAGGAGAGGTCAGCACAACCGGACTAAACCAAAAGCAAAGAAGTTTCCCGAATTAAACCAAACACTTTGAAGGCTAGCGTAGCAGGGATGGGGGTCTGGGGACCATGGTTTCAGGGGACGTCTAGGTCTATTGTCATAATAAAATCTATTAAGAAAACATTCTGCATCCTACTTTGGAGAGTGGCGTAGGGGGTCTTAAATGCTAGCAAGCAGCCATCTAAGATGCATCAATTGGTCTCAACCCACCTAGAGCAAAGGAGAATGAAGAACACCAAAAACACAAGGTATTTATGAGCCCAAGAGACAGAAAAGCCCACATAAACCAGAGACTACATCAGCCTGAGACAAGAAGAATTAGATGGTGCCCAGCTACAACCGATGACTGCCCTGACAGGGAACACAACAGAGAACCCCTGAGGGAGCAGGAGAGCAGTGGGATGCAGACCTCAAATTCTCATAAAAAGACCAGACTTAACGTTCTGACTGAGACTAGAAGGACCCCGGAGGTCACGGTCCCCAGACCTTCTATTGGCCCGAGACAGGAACCATTCCAAAAGCCAACTCTTTAGACAGGGATTGGATTGGACTGTGGGATAGAAAATGATGCTGGTGAGGAGTGAGCTTCATGGATCAAGTAGACACATGAGACTAAGTGGGCGGCTCCAGTCTGGAGGGGAGATGAGAAGACAGAGGGGGCCAGAGGCTGGCTGAATGGACAAGGAAATACATGGTGGAAAGAGGGAGTGTGCTGTCTCATTAGGTAGAGAGCAACTAGGAGTGTATAGAGGGGTATATATAAATTTTTGTATGAGAGACTCACTTGATTTGTAAACTTTCACTTAAAGCAAATAAATTTTTTTTAAAGTTTTCCTTCTCAAAAACTCCACTGTCAGTGTGAATCTGAGGCACAAGAACTTGAAGGGAAGAACTTTTAATGCTAAGAAGTGCTACAACATCTTATTTTTTTACTAACAAAATATTTAAACAAATATTTTCAGAGTACCTACTATATTGTGAGGACGCACTCCTTCAGACAAGCCTGGAGGCTATGATCTTCCCCTTTCCAGCATCTTTGAGCTGGAAGCCTAATGATTTTCTCAAGCAGGGTTAAAGGGATATGATCCTGGGCGAGGCGCCAAGATGTCTGCACACCCTGCCTCAGTGGTCAGGCGGGAAAATTCTCCATGTAAGGTCATATAGGATGGGGGTATAAAATAGCTGAGGGAACATACGAGCAGTTGATATTTGACAAAGGCCCCAAAACAGTTAAATGGGGAAAAGACAGTCTTTTTAACAAATGGTGCTGGCAGAACTGGATATCCATCTGCAAAAAAATGAAAAAAGACCCATACCTCACTCCATGCACAAAATCTAACTCAAAATGGATCAAAGACCTAAACAAAAAATCTAAAACGATAAAGATCATGGAAGAAAATACAGGGACAATATTTTATACATGGTATAAACAGTACAGAAAACATTATAAAGAACGTAGAAGAAAAACTAGACAACTGGGAGCTCCTAAAAATCAAACACTTATGCTCATCCAAAGACTTCACCAAAAGATTAAAAAGACTACCTACAGACTGGGAAAAAGTTTTTAGCTATGACATTTCTGATCAGCGCCTGATCTCTAAAATCTACATGATACCGCAAAAACTCAACTGCAAAAAGACAAATAACTCAATGAAAAAATGGGCAAAAGATATGAATAGACACTTCACTAAAGAAGACATTCAGGTAGCTAACAGATACATGAGGAAATGTTCACAATCATTAGCCATTAGAGAAACGTAGATCAAAACTACAATGAGATTTCATCTCACTTCAACAAGGCTGGCATTAATCCAAAAAACACAAAATAATAAACGTTGGAGAGGTTGTGGAGAGATTGGAACACTTCTACACTGCTGGTGGGATGTCAAATGGTACAACCATTTTGGAAATCGATTTGGCGCTTCCTTAAAAAGTTAGAAATAGAACTACCATACGATCCAGCAATCCCACTCCTTGGAATATATCCTAGAGAAATAAGAGCCTTTACACGAACAGATATATGCACACCCATGTTTATTGCAGCACTGTTTACAATAGCAAAAACATGGAAACAACCAAGGTGCCCATCAACAGATGAATGGATAAATAAATTATGGTATATTCACACAATGGAATACTACGCATCGATAAAGAACAGTGAGGAATCTGAGAAACGTTTCACAACATGGAGGAACCTGGAAGGCATTATGCTGAGTGAAATTAGTCCGTTGCAAAAGGACAAATATTGTATAAGACCACTATTATAAGAACTTGAGAAATAGTTTAAACTGAGAAGAAAACGTTCTTTTGTGGTAATGGGCGGGGAGGGTGGGAGAGGGGTATTCACTAATTAGATAGTAGATAAGAACTACTTTAGGTGAAGGGAAGGACAGCACACAATACAGGGGAGGTCAGCACAACTGGACTAAACCAAAAGCAAAGACATTTCTTGAATAAACTGAATGCTTTGAAGGCCAGCGTAGCAGGGGCAGGGGTCTGGGGACCATGGTTTCAGGGGACATCTAAGTCAACTGGCATAATAAAATCTATTAACAAAACATTCTGCATCCCACTTTGAAGAGTGGCGTCTGGGTTGTTAAACGCTAGAAAGCAGCCATCTAAGATGCATCAATTAGTCTCAACCAACCTGGATCAAAGAAGAATGAAGAACGCCAAGAACACAAGGTAATTACGAGCCCAAGAGACAGAAAGGGCCACATGAACCAGCGACTCCATCATCCTGAGACCAGAAGAACTAGATGGTGCCCGGCTACAACCGAGGACTGCCCTGACAGGGGACACAACAGAGAGCCCCTGAGGGAGCAGGAGAGCAGTGGGATGCAGACCCCAAATTCTCATAAGACCAGACTTAATGGTCTGACTGAGACTGGAAGGACCCCGGTGGTCATGGCCCCCAGACCTTCTGTTGGTCCAGGACAGGAGCCATTCCCGAAGCCAACTCTTCAGACATGGATTGGACTGGACAATGGGTTGGAGAGGGATGCTGGTGAGGAGTGAGCTTCTTGGATCAGTTGGACACTTGAGACTATGTTGGCATGTCCTGCCTGGAGGGGAGATGAGAGGGTGGAGGGGGTTAGAAGGTGGCGAAAAGGACACGAAAAGAGAGAATGGAGGGAGAGAGCAGGCTGTCTCATTAGGGGGAGAGTAATTGGGAGTATGTAGCAAGGTGTATATGGGTTTTTGTGTGAGAGACTGACTTGACTTGCAAAGTTTCACTTAAAGCACAATAAAAATTATTTTAAAAAAATAGCTAAGGGAGGTATTTTTTGGTCTCTTGGGCTATGGGTAGCGCATATAGCATTAAGGTTATGACCTACCTAAGTGGACCTACCTGGCTAGTTGAAGGCAGGCTCCCATTGTATCCCTCACCCATGATGCTAGGTGAAAGAAAGGCAGGCGTGGAAGAATCTATACCTACTAGGACAGTTTCCAGAAGCCAGGGGGAGAACAGCGTGTCATATAACTGTTGCATTTAAGTCTTCCACCCACAACATGAGCGGGGTGTGCGTGGAAGTCATCATTTTCTCCTGGACAGCTTATGAGCCAGGGGGAAATACTCACCTGTTGTGTACAGTCTGCTTCTTATTGTGTGTAATAAAAGCTACTTTCCATGTGCTGAAATGTGTTCAAGCTCTGATCAGAAAAATGTGATAGAAATGGAACATACTGGTTATTGGTGACCTTTTTCTAATGACCTCCTGGCTATCTAGAAATCAAATACAACCTGAGAGTATACCGCAGATTTGTCATTTTGCACACAGTTTTAGCACAGCAGAGCAGGGTCTGATGACGTTGTCTCTCATATGTGTTGAGAGTCAATGTGTGATGCAAGCAGTTAACGTACTTGGGTGCTAACCCAAAGGTTGGAGGTTTGATTTCATCTAGAGGTGACTCAGAAGAAAGGCCTGGCAACCTACTCTCAAAAAAATCAGCCATTGAAAACCCTATGGAGCACAGTTCTACTCTGACACACATGGGGTCGCCATGAGTTAGAACCAGGTCCACAGCAACTGACTTGGTTTACTATACGTCAGGCACTGTTCTAGGGGCTGGGAAGAGAGATATTCCTGCCTGTCTGGGGCTTATATTCCAAAGTATTTTGGAAAAGCTCTCCAGAGATTCTGAGATATCCATCACAACTAGCATAGTAAGAGCAGAGGCAGGAGTGCTCCCCAAACCCAGATCTACCCCCACCACCACCTCTGTGACAGTGATCTCCAGAGATAAGAAAGCTTTTATGCAACTGCTCCCACTGAAGGCCTGGAGCAGCGGCTATGAACCAGGTTCTAAAGGGTTCAGTCATGGCCTATGGAAGCAAGGCAGGACTTCCAACCAGTTGGAAGTGGTTCAGTCATGGCCAAAAGAAACAAGGACTACGTACATGTTGCATAGCAACCCAATCTTTTGCACCTTGGCTATTGATCTGAGTAGGAGACAGGCAGAGGTGCCTTGCTCAAGGATGGCAGCCGACCGCACTGCTTTGAATGTGCGTCACTCTCCACAGTCCTGCCAATAATCTAATCTCCCACATCAGGAAACTTTCAGGAGCCTGATATGGGAGTTTGGATTATTGCCAGGACTGTGGAGAGCGACACACATTCAAAGCCATGCTATCGGCCATCATCTTCAAGCAGGGCACAGCTACCTGCTTGCTACCTGTTTCCTATTCATGTCAAAAGCCATTGTGCAAGGGATTTGGTTGCTATACAATGCTTATGCAGCCCTTGTTTCTATCAGCCATGACTGATAGAACTGGTTCAAAGCCCTGCTCTGAACATCTCTTGGCATTTTTGCCTAACATTGGTAGTCAGAGCCTTCTGTCACATCAATGGAGTAACTTGGAGTGTGTGGCCTTTGGGGTGAAAATGAGCAGGCATTTTGGCCCGACTCAGGTTCAAGACTCCCAGGCCCATCTAGCAAAGGAAAACTGAGTTCTCCACATGAACCAGCTTCACTCCTTATAGTTCTACACTGGAGCATGGGGCCAAAGCCCCAGGTAATGGTAAAGGGTCACTTTGCTGCTTTTATACAGTGGACCCTGAAAGAACCGAAACCCAATAGGACTGCCTTGTTTTTCCAGGTCTCACAAGTTTTCTGCCTTTGACAGGGTGCAGTCTTACCACTTTTCTATTGCTCATTTTAGTGGAAAATATTTGAGTTTTTCTTCTCTGATAGGTTTCCGCCTTACACAGGTTCCAGTTTTCACGTGTGTTACTGTACTCTAGGCATAGATTTTCCCTCAGAGACCTCATGGAAACAAGTAATCAAAACAGGATTCAGGTTCAACTCTATTCTGGCCAAATACATCCTAAACCATATTGATCTTATCCTTTAATAGATCCCCACTTCCTCATTTTAAACATGGGACCCTAAACAATGAGGTACTTGACCTAAGTTTCAATTTCTTCATCTGACAAAATGGAACGAATACTACAGTCTTCATACATTTGATATGAAGGTTAAATAGCTTAAAGTTTGCAAAGTACTTAATACAGTGCCCAGCTATTACAGCAGGTGCTCAATAAATGGTTGTTATCATTTTTGACTATTTATATTAACAATCAACATAGTGAAAGTACTTGAAGGGTGAAATTTAAATATCCTAATGAGTCTCAAACTTCAACATGCCAAAAGAACAAAAACACACCCTGATAATGTGTTAAAACACATTTCTGGGCCCACCTTCACACATTCTAAGTCAGTAAGTCTGGAGCAAAACCTGAAAATTTGCTATTTCCAACAAGCACCCAGATGATGCCGATGCTGCTGGTCTCAGGACCACACTCCAAGTAACACTGGTAAAGCGGTCTATGGAAATAACTTCATAATTCCAGATGAATACTCTCTTCAAACTGGGTTACTTAAAAGGCAAAACTAAGTTGATAACCAACATGCAAAACAAACCACACAAAAATCCTACTATTTCATATTTCTGGATTATATATGACAAAGTCTTCATCAAATATGGCAACAGCAACTGGCTAGCTGGTTTCCAAACCTGTCTTCTTCCTCCAGCTAGACTATACTTCCCTGCCACCCCTACAGTTAGATATGGCCTTGTGACCAAGTTCTGTCCAACAGAATCAAGAAAAACAGAGTGGAACACTTCCAGGCTTAGCACCTAAGTCCGCCCTGTATGAGTCTTTTTCTTTCCTCATTCATTGGCTGGAGGGGGAGGATTCCAAGAACGAAAGGGATGATGAGGAGTCCCTGGAGGTGCAAATGGTTAACACACTCAGCTGCTAACCAAAAGATTGGTGCTTCCAGTCCACCCATAGGTGCCTGCAAAGAAAAGCCTAGCAATCTACTCCTGAAAATTCAGCCATTGAGAACTCTGTGGAGCACTGTCCTACTCTGACACACTTGGGGTCATCATAAGTCAGAGTTGACTTTACTGCAACTGGTTTTAAGGGATAAGGAAACCACAAGAGGGAAGGCACCTGGTCCATGAATCACCACTTGCAGAGTCACTTGCCCGACACCATTACATGAGTGAAAATTAAACTTCTCTTAAGTACAGGAGTCCTGGTGGCACACTGGTTAAAGTGCTCAGCTGCTAACTGAAAGGTCAGTGCTTTGAACCCACCAGCTGCTCCATGGGAGAAAGATATGGTAGTCTGCTTTTGTAAAGATTACAGCCTTGGAAGCCCTGTGGGGCAGTTCTACTCCACCCTATAGGGTTTCTATGAGTCAGAATCCACTGGCTGGCAATGGATTTGGTTTGGTCGGTTTATGTTATGTCACTTAAATTACCCTAATACAACTATCCATACTGAATAAAAGTCAAGCAGCACGCTTTAACCAAAAGAGAAAGGTCTCCTAACATATATTCTCTTATAAGTGAAACACTGGCAATATTTTTAAAAGACAGATGAACTTAAAAATCAAACAAAAAAAACTGAACTTAAAACAAAGTTACTAATTCTCAAATCATGTAAGCCTAGTATCTTAGGGCTCTCTAGAGAAACAAAACCAGTGAGATAATAGATGTATCTATATGTATCTATCTATATATACCTATAGCTATATCTATTCTATATCCAGAGAGAGCGAGAGAGAAATTTATTGATTGATTTACTTCAAGGAATTGGCTCACCAAATTCTGGAGGGCCGGCAAACTGAAAATCTGTAGGTAAGGCAACAAGCTAGAGACTCCTGCAGGCTTGTGTTCCCAAATTCGAAGGTCAGACAACGGGGAGAGTAAAAAGTGAGAGAGTTCTATAAATGGCAAAATGTCCATTTCTAGTCTGGAGGCAGAATACACCCTAGGAAAACTCTCTTTTTCCTCTTAAGGCCTTCAACTGATTAGATGAGGCCCACTCACATTATGAAAAGTAATCTGCTTAAGGCCAACTGATTTAACCACATGTAAACATCATAGGAAACCCTGGTGGTATAGTGGTTAGGACCTAGGGCTGATCACCAAAAGGATGGCAGTTCAAATCCACCAGGCACTCCTTGGAAACTCTACGGGGTAGTTCTGCTCTGTCATATAGGGTCGCTATGAGTTGGAATCGACTCAATGGCAACGGGTTTCATTTTGGTTTGGGAACTACTTCATAACAGCAACTAGATTAGTGTTTTACCAAACAACTGGGCATGATAGCCTAGCCAAGTTGATACATAAAATTAACCATGACACCTAGCATCATCTCACATAAACTAATTCAAACAGTGTTAATTGATGCCAGAAGCAATTTAATAGGAGTACAAGCAGGATGCGTATAGCCTCACCTATACAACCTTTCAGCCAGGGATGTTAACAAGTAACAGATTAACAGGGAAGTTAACTTGTTTCCCAAGTCTTCTATTTTTAAATGACAATTTCCAAACATACAGAAAAGTTGAAAGAAGAGTATAAAACACACCTCTTTTACCCACCATCTAGATTTAATGATTGCTAGTATTTTGCCATACTTGTTTTCTGTATATGTGTGAGTGTATAAGGACATCATATTTGGTAAAATAGAGGGTCAGAGAAAATGAGGAAAACTTTCAATGAGACAGACTGACACAATAGCCACAACAATGGACTCAAACTTACCAACAATCACGAAGATGGCACAGGACTGGGCAACATTTCATTCTGTTATACATAAGGTCACCATGAGCTGGAGTCAACTCGACAGAGACTAACAACAACATTTTTTTAAATAAGATATAATATTATATTATATTATATTATTTATATATATATTGTTTTCGGTGAAAGTTTATAACATTTTTTGACTAGACCTTTTGAAAGTAAACTGCAAACATTAAGACACTTCGCCCCTAAATACTTCAGCCTGCATCTTCATTATCACACCTAAGAAAAATAATTCCTTAATATCTTCTAATACCCAGTCCACATTCATATATTCCTAACATCCCCAAAACATCTTTTATAGCTCATTTTCATGAATTAGGGGCCAATCAAGGTTCTTGTGTTGCATTTGGTTATGTCTCTTTGGTCTCCTTTAATCTAGAACACTCATCCTCCCTTTTTATTTCCGTTGACATTGACCTTTTGAAGACACCAGGACAATTATCTTGTAAATTGCCCCATATCCAGGATTTGATGGTTTTCTCATGGTGTCTTATAACTTGTTTCTCTATCCCCTATTGTTCCTGTAAATTGAACCACCCAATTGCTGTTGAGTCGATTTCAATTCATGGGGACCCTACGTACGTCAAAGTAGACTATGCTCCACAGAGTTTTCAATGCTGACTTTTCGGAAGTAGGATCGCCAGGTTCTTCTTCCAAGGAGTCTCTGGGTGGACTCAAACCTCCAACGTTTGGGTTAACAGTCAATCACAAAGATGTACCTAAATCATTGATTACATTCAAATTAAGTATTTATGACAAGAATACTCTATAGATCATGCTATTTGCTTCTTACTGCATCACATCAAAACCAAAAAAAAAAAAAACCCATTGCCGTCGAGTCAATTCTGACTCATAGCGGCTCTATAGGACAAAGTAGAACTGCCCCATAGAGTTTCCAAGGAGTGCCTGGTGGATTTGAACTGCTGACCTTTTGGTAAGCAGCCATAGCTCTAAACTACTACGCCACCAGGGTCTCCATCACATCAGGAGGTACATTATACCAGAGAGTCCCACTCTGAGTAATGAGCAATTTGATCACCTGGTTAAGACAGTGACTGCCAGGCCTCTCTACTGTAAAGGTACTTTCTTTCCTTTGCAATAAGAAAGTAATTGGTGGGGTGATAGGTTGATACTCAGCACTGTGTGAGTACTGTGTGCCCCAACAACCTTTCGCCTATGATTCTGGCATTCATTGAAGATCCTTATCTAAAGCAATTATCATTGGGGGTTGCAAAATGGTGATTTTCTAATTACATCATTCCCAAAATGTTAACTTTTGAAAATTCTAAGACACGCTTTTAGGAAATATCATTTTTCTAATTTTTAAGATGCAAAATTTTACTTCCATTTATAACTTTTAAATAATAACTAAAAGTATTGTTTATGGTAAGAGATTCCTTAGGGGGAAAAAAACATTTTAACATCAAAGGGAAATGCAACCTAACCACATAACTACAGTTTAGTATTTCTAAAAAAAAAAAAAAAATTTAATGCATTTTTCGGCTCCCTGGGTTACACAAGCTGTTAAGCACTCAACTAGTAGACTAAAGGCTGGTGGTTCAAACGCACCCATGGGCGTCTCAGGAGACAGGCCTGGAGGTTTACATCTGAGAGGTCAAAGCCTAGAAAACCCTATGGAGCAGTTATACTCCACTCTGCACACATGGGGTCGCCATGAGTCAGAATTGGCTCAATGGCAATTCACAACAACAAATGCATTTTTTTGCTACATAAAAGTTATTTGTTTTATTGTTTAACAAATTTTTAAACTTGTTAAACAGTATGTGTATATATATATATATTCAGGCCATTCAGAAAAGTATAAAGGGAAAAGTAAGACCTCCCCTTCTTCTCCAACAACAGCTCCCACTCCCAAGCAATAATCATTGTTAAATTTATCTATCTTTCCAGGAAGGATACATGTATCATATATAAATCATATGTATCATGTATAATATGTATATGCATCATGTTTATGTAGTACATAATTATTAAAAGAACGAATGGGATAATACATACATACTGTTCTGCGTATTGCTTTTTCTGCAACACTATGTGTGGACAGCTCCTTTAGGAGGACACTGCAAAATACTTTGTTCTTTTTACTGGTTACATAGTATTCCTCAGTAGGACTCTTCGGTAATTTAACCAGTCCCTTCCTGATGAATATTGAAATTTATTTCTGCTGCACTAAATATTGCTATCCATATAAGATAGCAAACTTGTGCAAGTATTTCTGAAGGATTAAGTCCAAGAACTGAAACTGCCGGATTAAGGGGTATGTGCATTTTAACTTTTCTAGGTATTAACAAAAAAGTTACAATTCTCCTTACTCCCACTAACTGTGCCCTAAAGAATTTTAAAATTATAGCAAACCTCTACTGAACAAACCTCAAGTAACAAAGCTTGCCAAAGAATCAAAAAGTCTAAAGTGGGAATAGGAACTAATATTTACTGAGTACTTAGGTGACAGATACTACACTTTATTCTTTACAATCTCTCAATAATATAACAATCCTGTGAGGTAAATGACATTATCTCCATTTTCCAAAAGAGGAAACTGAGGCTCAGAGCACTTAAGCCCCTTGCTCAATGTTACACAGCTTTATAAGTGACAGGACCAGCATTTGAACCCAAGGGTATCTGGCACCAAAGCAAGACCTGTATAGGGCTTCCCCAACCGGGGCTAAAGTGAAGGGTTCTAAAAGGGAGGGGGGTCTGAAATGTCTGCTCACAGGCTCAAATGTTAATTTCATGCTACCGCAAGGAATCATATTTTCCCCTTTCAGACGTTGCCTACTAACCCACTCGGGCTATGCTTAATAACTCAGCTCCAACACAGCAACGATGAGTCCATAGTCCACAGAACCTAGACAGGCCCACTAACACGTACTTGGAAAGTTGACAGGCGTGGAGAAGGGGGAAGTGAGAAACAGGTGGTAGGCTGGCATGTCATAATCAGATATTTTGGCTCCATGTCAGCTGTCACAAAAACATTTTGGGAAAAGTGGAACTACTGTACACATAAGATAGAATCACAGTTAACTGACACAGTCTGTTTATACCACCTTTCCCTGCCTCAAACACTTGCTGTTTCTGCTGCACAAATACAGTGGGCCTAGTAACTTTTTTTAGTAACTTTAGGATGGACTTAATCACACACAGAGCAGAGAGCTGGTATAAGCTCCCTTTCCTGACAAAACAGGTTAGACTGGCCAGCTACAGATGCAGGGTCTGGGAGGCTGCTTTCAACAGCCCTAGAGAGTCAGGTCTGTGATCACCTTCCCTTAGAGCTGCCTGGGTCTTTGTGAAGGCGGAATGCTTATAACTGTGGGTGGGGGAGTTTCTTAAGCACATCTCTTATACTCCTTAGGTCCTTTGCACCCAAGCAAGCTCTTATTACAGGATCTATTTGTGCAAAAAAACAAACAAACCAAACCCGTTGCCATCGAGTCAATTCTGACTCATAGCGACCCTACAGGACAGAGCAGAACTGCCCCATAGAGTTTCCAAGGAGCGCCTCGTGGATTCAAACTGCCGACCTTCTGGTTAGCAGCCATAGCACTTAACCACTACGCCACCAGGGTTTCCGTTTGTGAAAAGTACTCCTAACATATCATCAACTAATCTTTGGGGATAATAGGAAAAAAAGAAGGAAGCAGAGAAAGAGAGGGAGGAAAACTCTTTCCCCTTTCCCCATTTTGTCTCCATTCCGGGCACAAGGCTCCAGAAGTCCCATGGATACAGTCAACAATTAAAAGGTCACAGAAATTGATAACATAACGTGAGTTAAATAGGGAGAAGTGGGTGTCAAACTGGTTTATTTGAGGCATACTTTAAAATGCCATCGCAAATGACATAGACTGGAGACATGGACACATTATTAAGCGATACACTTCCACAGTTCAAAATTCAAAAAGCACTAAAGGGTATATAGTGACATCTCCCTCCCACCCTTACCTCACAACCATCCAGTTGCCCCCCGCCAGGAAACCAATGTTATTAGTCTATTGTGTGTCTTTTCAGAGATATTTCATGAATGTAACAGTAAATACGTACACACTACAATTTATTTTAAATATTAAAGCCTTTCTTCTCAGATTTAAGTGCCATTTAAATATAAAAAGGTGGCAGAAATTAGATTTTTTTTAATTTTCAAAGCAAAGGGTTTTTGAAATTCAGTTGAACTGTTTTATTCATAAAAATTTACAAACATTTAAGAGTTAAACTGTTTACCTCCAGAAATTAAGTTGGGTACCAAGCACACAGCAGACACTTAGACATTTCCTTAGGTCTTTCTGCTCTTTGGAAACCCTGGTGGCATAGTGGTTAAGTGCTACAGCTACTAACCAAAAGGTCGGCAGTTCAAATCTACCAGGTGCTGCTTGGAAACTCTATTGGGCAGTTCTACTCTGTCCTATAGGGTCACTATGAGTCGAAATCGACTCCACGGCAACAGGTTTGGGTTTTTTTTTGGTTCTGCTCTTTATTACTCAGAGGCAAAAGAACAATTACTCACTTCCTCTATTGATATGGAGAAATGAAATCTTGTTTCTTACTCCTAAGAAACAGAAGTGAAGTCCTGAAAATATGCATTTACATAAATGTTCAAAGATTTTCAAACTCATTTTTTTTTAAATCAGAATCCCTATCCCAATAATCTCCAGCATATAATGAATTGGCTAAACAAATGCCATCAGAATTCAGATTTGGGGGCTTGAAACGGAAGGTCAAATATTCTTGAGTGAAAGAGAGAAATTTTTTTTTCACAGTTACAGGCAATCCACATCAAAATATTAATATATGGCACAATCCAGGACATCACATATTGACAAACTAAAATCCGAAGACATAGAACAAAATTACACCCAGATGCTATGAGATGATGTTCAGTTTCCTGAACAATCATCAATTAAGCCAGATTTCAGTAACATGATCGTTCACAAAATGAAACAGCACACTGTACCATGAACCCAATGACTAAAAGACAGAGGTGAGTTTAAAAGTACATGTCAGCAAAGGAAAATTCTACTGTCGTTTTTAAGCCTTAAGAATACAGAGTACTCATCAGAAAATATATTCTTAAATCCCAATTTATTTTCCATACACTTGAGTCTGTCAGATCTACCTCCTAAAGGCATTTCACTTTGTACTTTAATGAACTAGATCTAGGGGTTATAAAATATTTTCCTGGTGTAGGATTTACAATCAATGTTACCCAAAGAATTTGGTCTCTGTCCTTGGTTCCTGAGAGATGATCTCTAAAACCTTGTAATTTCCCCAGTGATTGACGTGTCTTTGTTGAAGGCTCCAGACCACACTTACCTAAAAGGCTATGCTAATGAGGTGACTCAGGTGGGTGGTGGCCATGCTGGAAAGACCCACCAAATGTTATCAGCTGACGTCAGGAGAGAGAGATAAGATTCAATCGGCCATGCCTGTGTAATGAGGTCTGAGTAAAAGATTCTAGACATAGAAGCTCCATGGGCTTTGTTGTTGGTGAGACACATTGGCGTACATGGATGGGTATCAAGTCTCTTTTTTGGGACAAGGAAGCTCCACTTTGGGAACCCTCCAAGACTTCACCCCTATGTGTCTCTTCATTTGTATCCTTTTCGCTGTAATAAAAATATAATCCTAAGTATAGCACTTTCCTGAGTTGTTCTAGAGAATTATCAAACCCAAGGGAGTAGTGAGAGCCAGCAGGTCAGAAGAGAGGAGAGCCTGAGGGCTCCAAGCTTGTAGCTGGCATCTGAAGTCTTGAGCAAACTTGGCAGTCTGGTGGACTGTGGAGTCTTAACCTTAGCTTGTGAGGTCTGACCTAGCTTCAGGTGGTTAGGGCCAGAAGAAGCACTGCATGTGCAGTTGGAAGTAGAACATAATTGAATTGAACAGGAATCTAATTTCTTCACTCGGTATAAGAAGTGGAATAGACTGCATTATATTAATACCCTTACACATGGCTATCTATATACAGGTATGCAGAAACCTTGGTGGTATAGTGGTTTAAGAGTTTGGCTGCTAACCAAAAAGTCAGTAGTTCGAATCCACCAGGCACTCCTTGGAAACCCTATGGGGGCAGTTCTACTCTGTCCTATAGGGTCGTGATGAGTCAGAATCAACTCAACAAGAATGGGTATACACTCTGTGAAATAGGACATTACATGATTTGGACACTGTAGAACACCTGTGTCCACGGGGTGCAGGACTCCCAGGTGTACTGGCATGGGGACTATTGTGCAGCCCAGGCAGCTCCTGCTGTGGATGCCTCAGGTGAGCGTTCATCTGGGTTCCATCCGGCTGTTGCCATCTTCTCTACTAAGCCAACTGCAGGGAAGGCCAACTTGCCTGTGAGAACCTGCCTGGAGAGGTGACAGTGCAAGCCAAGAGGGCCAAGGGCACTCAAGCCACGGCTGAGGCATCCTGGGCACATACCTTTCCATCAGTGCCCTATAGGACCACACCGAGTACAGCAGGAGCAGAGGGGAACCTGGGTTGAGAGTTTGGGCCTGGGCCTCCATCACCACAGACTAGGTGGCTTCTGGATGGCTCACAGCAGCCAGGCGGAAGTAGGGCTCTGGCCTCAAGGTGGGGATCTGGAGTCCTGGCTCTCAGACACACCTGGGTGCCCTGACACACGGATGTATATACAGTCGGACATTGCGAGAAAAGACATTAAGCGACACATGCCTGTACCTATAAAGGCAATCTTCATTTGCATTATGGCTCAGAGTCAGTCGCCTGAAAAGATAATGTGCTTCAATTCTCCAGCCCACTATCTGTTCAGAAAACCTCCCCACTTACCTGCAGCCCCGGCATAAGTCATTTGTTAGTGACTGATACAACCATTTTTTTTTTTTTTAGATACAACCATACATAGAGCTCAAGAACAGCCAGTTATCAAGGCCAAAGTTTGTGTTCAGACCTATAACTTGGAATAACCAAACTCAATTAGACATGGACCTGTTTCAATTCAAGATCTGTTTAGGCCACTACCTCTTAAAAACTGGAGGGTTCCGTATAGCTCTGTGTAACTTTGTCCCATACACAGTTTGTCTGGGAAGGCCTGGTGGCTATGAGCCCAGCTACCAACAACCAACCAATAACCATGAGAAGCAAGGCCCAGGGCCAGGGTAATTTTCACATTAAAGATTAAAGTGCCTGCTTTCCATTCTCTACCAGGGAACCCTGGATGGAAAGTGAGTGGAGAGATCCCTTCATCACAGGTGATGAAGTAAAATGTTCCCTGTTAGGAACAGTTATCTACTTCACATGAGGATACCAACCTAAGCTTTAACTCCACTGAACTAAATTCAAAAAGAAAGTACTTTGCTTCAGTTCAAGATATGTATGTGTGTTGGGGTGGGGGGGTAGGGCATAGGCCAAATAAACCCATGACTCAGATTATGGCTAACTGACATCCATGTAATAACTGGAGATTTGCACTGACCACTGTGCATGTAAGACACTGTGCCATTAAATCCCAAAAAGGATGGTAGCATCAGTCCACCCTTCACAACAAAAGAAAGCTGACTCCAGAATTAAAATCCTGCTTTTCCTCTCCATACACTCCGAAATGGATCTTCAAAGTCCTGCCCATGTTACAATCTGAGGAATACAAAACCTCCTCTTTTCTTGGAGAAGGCAAGTAACTGGGCATAAATTACCACTGGGACATATAAGCTCAGGAGATGTGCCTGTCTCCCCGCCTGGGCCTGACAGTGATGCACCGCGGTGTGCTAAACCATGCTCACCCTTCACAGCACTTCACACTCAACTGAAAATGCACTAGTGGACGGAATTCACAGGCCGATTTTCTCCCCCAACTATCCTGAAGCCGTAGCTCCCCAAGGGACATGGCTTGGTGGGAGAGACGACCCCTCCCCGTAGGTCGCCCTAGACTTTATCAACACGAAACCTGGGAACAGACCTCAGAAGCGAGTGCCCACCCAGGCTGACCATGGAGGTGGCATCCGACAGGCCCCGCCAGCCCACTTCCAAGCCAAGAAACCCTCAGTCCTCGCCCCCACCCGCACTGTGGCCTGGCCCCTGGAGTGGTGCAGTTTCTGTGAAGTCGCCCACCTTCCACCCCTGCACACACACCCTGTTGAGCTGAACTGGGGCATGGAGTGGAGGTAATGGGAAACGACACAACTGAGCCAGAACTGGCGAACAGGACTGGTCCGCCTTTGTGCCTTTCATTTTCCTGGGTTCCAGGTGATAAAACGTTGGAACGGTGTGGATTTTTTTTAACGGTATTAGAAAGGCAGAAAATGCAGACAGTTGACCTTGGGAACCACCACCGTCGCAGCGGGAAATGGAAAGGAAACGAAACACGTTGGCAAGTGAAGGGGAAGCACAGCGCAGCGCGGGCAGCAGTGCAGCGGCCCGGCCGCATGAGGAGAGTTTGGGGGGTGATGGTTGGGGGTAAGGGGTAGATGGGGGTAGAGGGCGCTCACCATAGATCATGGCCAGTCCAGTCTCGTGTAGGAAGCGCACCCGGCGGTGCTTGAAGAGCCAGATGGTGAGGATGGTGAGCGTGAGCAGCAGGATGAAGGTGAGCAGGCTCACGCTGTCTTGCCGATGGCTTTCCTCCGCCTCCTTCTCAGTTGCAAGCTCCTCCATGGCGCTGCTGTCCTCGGCCACCGCCCCAGAGGAGGAGACCGAGGCCGCAGCACGCAGCCCCCGACTCAGCAGCAGCGGCAGCAGCAGCAGTCGCGGTAGCAGCGCCCGGACGACCCGCCCCGGGCCAGAGCGTGCCGCGTCACCAGGCTCCATGGCCCTCGGGCCTCCTGCGCCTCCTCCGCGCGAGGACCAGCAGCTCACGCTGTCGGCGGGTTCCCGCTGCGCGGCCGATTTGCCCGAGTAGCAAAGGCCGCAGCAGCTCCTCCTTCTCCTCACGCCAGGCTGGGGCTGTGCTGGGAGCTGCGCGGGGGAGGGGCGCGCGCAGTGCGCAGGATCCCCAAGCGCCGCCCCCCGCCCGCGCACCTGTTCGTCCCCCCGCCGCGCCCCGCACGAACTGTGGGACGAAGGCCGGGTCAGCTGTTGCCCTCGGACCTACGGGCTGGGCCAGCGGTCCCTTTGTCTCATTGTGCACTGCACCAGGTCCTTGGGTACCTGGCCATCGTCTGCGGTCGCGGGGCTGGATCATGGGCAGTTGCAGCTGCACTTCCTAAATGGGACGCCAGAGATCGCCCGTGTTTGGCACCACGAGAGCTGTGCAGTAGTTGAGTCCTGGCTCTGGCGCCACCGCCAGGTGTGTGACCTCGGGCCAGTATGTAGCGCCCTGGGCCCAGCAAAGTGGGGGTTCTGGAGGAGCAGTGAAGCTGTGTTACCTCTTACACCTCTCTTTCCTCACCTCTCAGAGTGCCTTCAACTCTCGGACTTGCAGAATCTGCTAGGCTTCATTCAAACCTCCGCTCTAGTCTAATCCATTGTGAGGATCAGATAACCAAAACCAAACCCGTTGCTGTCAAGTCGATTCCAACTCACAGCGACCCGATTGGACAGAGTAGAACTGCCGCATAGAGTTTCCAAAGAACGCCTGGTGGATTCAAACTGCCCACCCTTTGATTAGCAGCTGTAGCTCTTAGCCACTACACCACTAGGGTTTTGAATAAGGGGTTAGAATTAGGAAAGAGTGTTAAAACAGCTCCTTCAGCCTTTGAGGAATAAACTGACTTCTTATTCTGGACTGTGCAGCTAACCTTCTTGGGGAAGGGGGTTGAAGCAGAGAAAACTGAACACTTGCCATTCTAGGTAGATGAGCAACAGGCATTCCTAAAGCTGAGTCAATGAGCCTGGGGGTGGGGGACAAGGAGATTTCCCAGGTGGCCTTTTCATGTTGACCTCCTGGTAGTTCAGAGGGTCTTTGGAAGATTCTTAGGACCAGGCGCAGCTCTGAGTAAAATTATGAAGTGAACTCAGGAGGAGAGAGACTCTCAGAACAAATCCTCAAAACTAGAGCTTTTGATCCACCTTGTTAGTCTGGTCAAGGAATAAAAGAGAGATCAAATTATTAATAACTGAATCCTTAGTGCTTAGTACTGTGCTCATAAGTGTTTATTGAACCACTCTGAAATCCATACCAACTGCCTATGTTCTCCCTCCCAGAGGAGTTTCCATTTTTAAGAGGATTTGCTGAAGAAGGCAATACTTAAGGAAAAGAATAATAGGGAAGAGATGGCATTGGGTAGGAAACATATTTAGAACATGGCACCCTTCCTGGTTGCCCTGTAGGTGACACTCTCTCAAGTCTGCTTAGTCTCTTCTTTACAGCAGAGGAGTCTCTTCATCTAGATTCTGGCTATCATCTTTCCTATCCCTCCAGACTGTCACCCGGCCCCTGCAAAAATACATATACCCTGAAGTTCCATCCGGGGTCCCATTCAAATTTCAAACACTAAAAACCTGGATGGTTATAGAAAAAGCTATATAAGAACAGAAAAACTTGGTCTAATTCATGGAGACTCACTAAAATCCATGTTTGCAAAAAAAAAAAAAAAAAACTGGCCTTATCGATCATAATATTACACCCTCTTGAGGTCCCAGAAGTCAAAGAACGAACTTCTCTCTATAGCTCACGTAAGGACAACTTAGGCTCTACCTTAAAAGTACAGAGTTCATAGTATTTGTAGCAGATTGTATTTCCAGAAATGGCTGCAACCATTTCCAATCCAACATGCCCTTCCAGAAGAGGTGGCATCTGTGTTTCCTCTCCTTGAACCTTGGTGGACCTTTGTGACTGCCTCAAACAACAGAATGTGGCAATGGGTTGGGATTGCCTTTTATTTGTAGATTGCTTTGGGTAAAATAGACATTTTCACAATGTTGAGTCTTCCTATCCATGAGCATGGTATTTTTTCCTTTTATGTAGATCTCTTTTGGTTTCTTGTAGTAGTGTTTTCTTTGTATAGGCCTTTTTTCTTTGTATAGGCCTTTTACATCCCTGGTTAGATTTATTCCTAAGTATTTTATTTTTTGAGGGGCTATTATGAATGGTATTGTTTTCCTGATTTCCTTTTCATTGTTCTCTTTATTGGTGTATAGTAATCCAACTGATTTTTGTATGTTTATCTTGTATCGTGCTACTGGGCTGAATCTTTCTATCAGTTCCAGTAGTTTTCTCATGGAGTCTTTTGGGTTTTCTATATATAGCATCATATCATCCACAAATAGGACAGCTTTACTTCTCCCTTTCCAATTTGGATGCCCTTTATTTCTTTTTCTTGCCGTCTTGCTGTAGCTAGGACTTTTAGCACAATGATAAATAGGAGTGGTGATAAAGGGCATCCTTGTCTTGTTCCTGTTCTCAGGGGGAATGTTTTTCAGCCTCTTTACATTAAGAATGATGTTGGCTGTTGGTTTTATATAGATGCCCTTTATTATGTTGAGGAATTTCTCTTCTATACTTATTGAGAGTTTTTATCAGGCATGGGCATTGCACTTTGTTGAATGCCTTTTCTGCATCAATTGAGATGATCATGTGATTCTTTTGTTTATGTGGTGGATTACGTTGATTGATTTTCTAACATCAAACCATCCTTGCATAACTGGTATGAATCCCACTTGGTCATGGTATTTTTTTTTATATGATTCCGAATTCTATCAGCTAGAATTTTGTGGAGAATTTTTGTGTCTATGTTCATGAGAACTATTGGTCTGTAATTTTCTTTTTTGTGGTGTCTTTGCCTGGTTTTGGTATCAGGGCTATACTGGCTTCATAAAATGAATCTGGAAGTATCCCTTCCTTTTCTATGTTCTGAAATAATTTGAGTAGTACTAGTGTAAGATCTTCTCTGAATGTTTGGTAGACTTCTCCAGTGAAGCTATCATGATTCCTGAGGCTAGATCATAAAAGGCAATCCAGCTTTTTCCTGGTACATGCTCGAGCTCTTGCTCTCTCTCTCTCCACTCCCTTTGGAGCTCCTGAGATGCCATGTAAGAAATGTAGCTACCTTAAAGTTGCCATGCCAGAGAAACCACATAAAAAGACCATATAGCAATAGAGAGAGATGCCAGAGACCCCAGCTTTTTTAGTGTTCCCAGCCCAAATGCCCCACAGGTGAATGAATGAGCCTTCAAATGATTTCATTCCCAGCACACACAAGAGACCCCAAGTCAGAACCACCTAGCTGAACCTAATCAATGCCTGAAACTGTGAGAGGTAATCATAGAATGACTGATGTTATTTTAAGCTACTGTTTGAAGCTGATTTCTTCCACAGAGGTTCCACAGAGATAGATGGCCAGAAGAGTATTTGTACTGGTTTCACTGTCTCACAGTGATGGAGGCTAGTTGTCCAAATTCAGAATGTCAGCAGGGCCATATTCTCTCCAAATGCAGCATAACTCCATCATCACATGGGCCTCTTTTTTCAGTCTGTCTCTCCTCTTTCATGAGGATACCATTCACATGGAATTAGGACCCACCCTACAGCCCCCAGACACCCTTTTAACTTAGTAATGAAGTCATTCTTGAGGTTCATCCTTCAGCCAAAGATTAGACAGGCCCATAAAACAAAATGACTAAAGGGGCACACCAGCCCGGGGGCAAGGACTAGAAGGCAGGAGGGGACAGGAAAGCTGGTCATAGGGAACCCAAGGTTGAGAAGGGAGAGTGTTGACATGTCGTGGATTTGTTAACCAATGTCATAAAATAGTATGTGTACCAACTGGTTAATAAGAAGCTAGTTTGTTCTATAAACTCTCATCTAAAGTACAATAAAATAAATAATGTCACTGTATATAAATTTAAATAATGACACTTTAAAACGTTTTAAAAGCCTCGAGTATTTTCTCCTTGTCACGTGTTAACAAACCCTTTGATTATCCTTGGACATTCTCTAATTTTATATTAGTTTAAGGAGATGATTAAGGCCTAAAGAAGTCCCCTAGAGATATGCTTTGAGTTCAGTTACCATAAAACGTGGTAGGATGTGAGGAAAGCCAAAATCTTATGTTCAGGCACACCTACAGGGCACTATGAAGTCTATGGGCATATATATAGCAGCATGATTAGGGGCCTGTTTTTCTAGAACTAGGCATGTGGAATTAAGTATTCAAAAAGAGGTTTGCAATGGATTTTCACAAATTAGCTGGAGAGTTACTAATTTACTCAGGATTTAATAAGAAAAACTACTTAAAGTATTTACAACAGAGGAAATTTCGTGCAGATGATATAGGTAATAGAAGAGCTGAGACATCAACTGGGGAATATGATGAACCCCTAGAATGTAGCAAACTGAAGCCTCTAGGCTGGAGAAACAAAAACAGGAGAATATTTTATAGGTGACCAGGGGTCAGGGTCATGTGCAAGAAGCTGGAACCGTGGCATGCTGTAGTGTTAGCTTCTGCCTATGGGAAGAAATAGTAAGAGAGTTGAAGGCAGCAGGAGGGGAGAACGGCTTTCTTCCTTTTTCTTGCTGTTCCTGTCTGCTTTGCCCCAGCAGCCAGCTTACTCCAGCCTCCAGCTTCCTTTCAAGCTCCCAGAGTGAGCCTCATCAGCAGTAGAATATCAATTCTCCAGGGTCCCTCCTCTGACCCCTTAGAGTCTGGGAACCCTACCTCTTCCCTATTGTTCTCCCAACCCTAGGGATAGTAGCTGCTTCTTGTAGTTTTCATCTCTGGGTTATCTCAGAGTTGCCTTTTTGCTCTGTCAGACCTCCAATACCTATGTAATCAATTCCTATGTTAAACCTCCTCTGTTGAAATATCTAGTTCTTTCTGTCTTCCTGACTGGACTCTGACTGAAAATTCAGTCTCTGGAGATTTGCAGTATAAGAGTCAGAGGGAAACCAGTGGCAAAGCTGATCCTGAGTTCCTTGTGTTCATTTTGCTTCTGCTTGAATTTGTTCCTGCATTTGAGAATAAAGCCAAAATTCCTGAGTGTGATGCATAAGGCCCATGGTAGACTTTGTGGTGGTCCCTAACATTTCTAATTCCCTTCCTCCAAACACGGGGAAGATTGGATTTCTCACCTTCTTGAAGTTTGTGGTAACTTTGTGACTTGCTCTCGCCAATGAAATGACAGCAGAAGTGATTAGACTCATTTCAGGGCAGAAATATTTAAGAACCGATGCGTGATTATTTGTGCTCTCTTGCAGTGATGACTCCTTAAAACTAAGCTTGAGGTGGTAGCATCATACTGTAGAAAAGCCAGGGTATAACATACCATCTAAGAGAGAATTCTTTTTTTTACTTTGGGCTTATTATTACAGTATAATCTAGCCATACATTCGTGATTCGCCCCTGCCTACCTCTCTAGCCACTCCCCCAACTTGCTCACTCTTTCTTAAGTGCATCGGGATACTCTACATCTTTGGGCTGTTGCATATGCTCCTCCTTTTGCCTTACCAATCAGTTTGACCTGGCACCTGCTACTAGTTGCTCAAAGCCCAGTTCCGATGTAACCTACTCCAGGAAGCCTTTGAGGACCTCCTTAATCTGGGTTAGGTACATTTCCTATATTTTCCCCTAATATCTCATGTTTACATCTAATATGACGTTTGCCATGTTGTATCATATTATATGATTATTTGTTGATATCCTTGCTTTACATTAAGCTCTTTGGAGGCAGGAATTGAGGTTTTGTTTTAATTTTTGTTGGTTTTTATTTAGTTCTATCTCTAACATGGAGCACAATGCCTGGTACAGAGTAATGTTCAAAATATATTTGTTGAAAGAATGATCATTGTTATTAGCTGCCGTGGCGTTGCCTCTGACTCATGGCCACCCTATGCACAATGACACTAAATGCTGCCCAATCTTGCACCATCTCCATGATCGGTTGTAGATCAGACCATTGTGATCCACAGGGTTTTCATTGTCTGGTTTTCAGAGGTAGATTGACAGGCCTTTCTTCTTAGTCCATCTTAGTCTGGGAGCTCCGCTGAAACCTGTACAGCATCCTAGCAACACGTAAGCCTCCACTGACAGATGAGATGCGTTGTCCAGGAATCAAACCCAGGTATCCCTCATGGAACACGAGAATTCTACCACTGAACTATCAATGCCCCCATGATTAAACATATATAAATGAAGCAGTGGATATGTTTTAAAAATATTTGGCTATGTACATATAATACAATTTATTGGTAGTCATTTTTGTAAATTCTATATTTTTCCAAAGTTCTTCATGTGGATTCTTAATCATCTTCTTTATTTAGCATTTATATCTTCTTAGTTATCAATTGCTTTTTTTACATATATTTTGTGTTCCTTTTTTGTTTGTTTTTTGCTCTGTTTCTATAGAATATTATCTGGCAGCATTCACTTAGTTGATCTATGTTGGAAAATGCATGTAGTTAAAATTCAGTGAAGTCCTGGGAAACTAAAAGGGTTAAAAAATCTCTTATATATTTAATGCTACAATACCCTATAATATGTTTTTCAGCCATTTTTCATCTATTTTAACATTGCCAAATCACAACATCTCCATTTTTTACTCTATTTCCAAAGACAAAAAAATCCCTCCCAATTTAATTTTAAAATATACCAGTTCAGATTCTCTAGAAAAAAAGCAAAGTCATTTCTAGGCACTTGTAGTTTTATGTTTCTCATTATACACATTGAGATTTCTCTAAATGTGAGGTCAGCTAAGGCAAAGCCTTGAGAAACCTCCAGATTCCTTTTTTTTAACGCTTGATATCTTTATTTTTTAAATAATATTTTATTGTATTTTTAGTGAATCCAGATTCCTTTTAATGATTTTTAAAATAATCTGAAAATATTTGAGCAAATGCTAGAGGGAATACCCTTATTAGCGAGATGTTTTAAAATCACAAAGAGCTGTGAGGAGCTCAAGATACTCCTTAAAGCTTGTTGTGGATTGCATTATGTCCTGCTAAAATATGTGCATGGCATAGTGTGGTTAAGTGCTAAGGCTACTAACAAAAGGCTGGCAGCTAGAATACACCAGGCGCTCCTTGGAAACCCTATGGGGCAGTTCTACTCTATATTCTATAGGGTTGCTATAAGCCGGAATTGCCTCGACGGGTAGTAAAAAATGTGCTATAAATCCTAACCCTTATGAGTTGGAATTGACTTGACGGTTTTATACCTGTGGTTATAATCCCATTTGGGAATGAGTTTTCTTTGTTATGTTAATGAGGCAATATTAGTATTTATGTCTCTTTTTGTGATATAAAAAGAGCAGATTAAGCAAGCAAGTAGAGATGGAGGAAGATAGGTGCCACACCGCATGAAGATCACCAAAGAATCAAGAACAAGGACCCCCTAGTGACTGGAGGTTTAAGGACCACATCTCCTTATGATTAAGAGATAAGCACTGCAGCTCCAACCATCAGGTGGTCTAAGTTCAGAGCAGGAAGAAGGGGGAAGGGCCGCTCCAACCTCTTCCTTTATCAAGAAAGCAAAAGCTTTCCCAGATCCTAAATCCCTGGGGCCCAGGAGACTTCTGCTTGGTGTCATTGTTCAGACCTTGATTAAGTGGTCACCTCTGGTTGAAAGAGAAGCCGGGAAAACAAGAAACAAGTTTGTCAAGATTAGCTTAGTGCAGTTGTGAGCCATTGCCTGGGCAGGGCACATTGCTGCTTCAAAGAAAATCGAGGCTTCCTTAGCTATCAGGAGCCCTGGTGGTGCAGTCATTTAAGCGTTAGGCTGCTAATCAAAAGGTTAGCAGTTTGAATCAACCAGCTGCTCCTTGGAAACCCTATGGGGCAGTTCTACTCTGTCCTATGGGGTCACTATGAGTTGGAATTGACTTGACAGCAACAGGTCTGTTTTTCTTTTTAATTAGCTATCAAGAATGGCATGAGAAGGCAAGTACCAAGCCTCAGCAAGATTGTTTAGGAACATTGTAAACAATTATAAGGCAACTAATTTTTGCTGGGGCTTTTATTTAGAATGTGGCATGAAGGGGTGGCACAGCACCTACTAAGTATTCTTTTCCCTTCTGCTGAAAAAACGAAGACCAGCTTCATGCAAATCATCTTTGTCAGCATTTGTTATTCAGCTCCTACAAACCTATTTTGGCAGTATTAATTTCAATGAGAGCCACTTATTTGCAACCGAGTCAGAGACAAGTCATTGTCCTCCAATAGCCCCTTCTTTTCTACCTTTCTTCCTTACTAACAGAAATGTAGTTAGTGTGCCCAACTAAAACAAAAACAAAACTGCATTTCTCAGCCTCTCTTGCAGGAAGATATGGCCAAGGGACTAAGTTCTGTTCAGTGAAACATGAGTAAAGCATTGGGTGGATCTTCCAGGCAGGATCCTTAACAAGGAAGGGATGCATGACCTTTTGTCCTTCCACTTTTCTTCTTTCTTCCAGTCTGCAAAATAGACTTGATGGCTTGAGTACCACCTACCAACTTAGACCATGAGGTGCCCTTGAAGATGGAAGTCATGTGCTGAGTTTGGTAGGGCAAAAAAATAAGAGACTGGTTCCCCAATGACAGCCCAAAGATACTATACCATCCATTGACAGCCTACCTCCAGATTTCCTTTACTGAGAGAAATTTCTATCTTGTCATTTGAGGTAAAGGGATTTTTGTTTTTCCGCCAAACTTAATCACAACTGACATAGTAGGATAACCTCCTTCAGAAAATTCTTCATTCTTTAATGTGTTTAAGATAGTAAACTCCAGAGCATGAGTGACACTTTCCACTCCAAGGTAAGAATGGACCTACCTACAGAGCCCATGTTCTATAACAGGTGCTGTTGCCGCTTATCTGATCTGTCTGATGGGTGCACCAAATGCAGATTTCTATCAACACACATCAGAGGTCACAGGTTGGCCAAATAAGCACATTTTTTTGGCCAGCACACTTGTTTATCTTGTTAATATTAATAATGTTGTCGTGTTGTTATTTTGGTATTATTGTTGGTATTTTAATACAGATAGGGGATATGCACTGTCCAGTTTCCCATGCCGCCCACCCCCCCAACTCTGTGTTTTCTCACAGTGAGTGTTGCATCTACTGAGCTCCTGACAGCATTAGTGAGAACTACCCCCTAAAATACTTCTTTCAACTTTAGACTTTATAAATGAAGAAAATAGAGATAATTAGTTAAAGAATGTCTGAGCTCACACTATGAAACAGTTCACTAACAATGAACTTAACTATGAATGTATTGCTGGGGTGGGTTTGGGGGGTATTGATTTAAAAAAAAAAACAGTTGCCATGGAGTTGATTCTGACTCATGATGACCCCATGCATGTCAGAGTAGAACTGTGCTCCAGAGGGTTTTCAATCGCTGATTGATCAGAAGTAGATTGCCAGGCCTTTCTTCCAAGATGTCTCTGGATGGACTCAAGCCACCAATTTTTCAGTTAAAAGCCAAATGCATTTATCATTTGTACCACCCAGGAACTCCAGTGTATTGATAACATGATAAATAATATACCTTGTGCCTCAGATGTTAATTTCTAATTTCTTCGCATTAAGAGAAATCCTTAGGATGTAATTAAGGGAAATGTTTCTATCTTAGCCTGTTAAATTTCAGTTGGGACTGTGTCAGTCTGGTGTTTTCTTGTACCTTATCTGTAATGATTTTCTCAAGATTTCTAACTGCTGCTGCTTACCAGTAACTGCTGAATAGATTGTACGTTGCAAGTTGGTCCCACTTGAATGTAAGCTCTTTGAGGCTAGAAATCATGTCTGTTTTACTCACCCAAATCTCTCCAGCACCTAGACACAGGACCTAACACTTAAAACTTCCATATGTGGTTGTGAAGGTTTTTTTCCAGAGTGCAGGCCAAAGGGATAGCAGGTTACCACCCCCTTGCCTTCCAGTCAGTTCTGACTCGGTGACCCTATAGGACAGAGTAGAACTGCCCCATAGACTTTCCAAGGCTGTATATCTTTATGGAAGCAGATTGCCACATCTTTCTCCCTCAGAGCAGACTGGTGGGTTTGAACTGCTGACATTTCGGTTAGCAGCTGAGCACTGAACCACTGCACCGCCAGGGCTCCTTTGATAGCAGGTTACAAAAAAAAACTCATTGCTATTGAGTCAATTCTGACTCATAGCAACCCTATAGGACAGAGTAGAACTGCTCCATAGGGTTGCCAAGGAGCGACTGCTGGATTTCAACTGCCAACCTTTTGGTTAGCAGCTGAGCACTTAACTACTGCACTACCAGGGCTCCTTGATAGCAGGTTAAACCAAATCAAATGAAATCCATTGCCACTGAGTCAATTCCGACTCATAGTGACTGTATAGGACAGAGTAGAACTGCCCCATACAGTTTCCAGGGGTTGGCTGGTGGATTCCAACTGCCTACCTTTTCGTTACCAGCTGTAGCTTACCATAGCTCTTAACCACTGTGCCACCAGGGCTCTGATAGCAGGTTAAACCAAAAACCAAACCCACTGCCATCGAGTCGAGTAGAACTGCCCCATAGAGTTTCCAAGGAGCGCCTGGAGGATTTGAACTGCTGACCTCTTGGTTAGCAGCCGTAGCACTTAACCACTACGCCACCAGGGTTTCCGATAGCAGGTTAGCCAGGATTAAAATCCAGCCTTTCCTGTTCAACAAGCTTGAACCCTAGTAGAGGCTGCTTCCATTTGAAGAGGGAAGACTTTTTGTAATTTTCACAAAGGTGCTCTGGGCGCCCCAAGCTGAGTGAGGAGAGCTACACCGACCCAGAAGGTGAGCATTTTTCTAACTCACACAGAGGTTCCCTGGGGAGTAGCAGCATCCCTGGAGGCACTCGGAAGCAGTTTTGAAATGAACGAAGTCCCTCCTATGAACATTCTGTAGTTCTGGCCACAGCTCTGGCTCTCCCAGGGAGGTCTTTCTTCCCTGAGCGTTGTGTTTCTATTCATTCCTATACATTCTGCTTAGCAGCAGGACATATTATAAAGATTGTATTATGTGCATTTACATTTTATAAACTCGTGAGATATAAAGGAAACTATTAACAAGCTATGCCCCACAGGAATTTTTTGGGGTGATGGCAATGTTCTGTTCTTGATTGAAGTTTGGGTTACATAGGTGTATACATTTGTCAAAACTCATGGAATGGTCCACTTAAGACTTGTGCATTTTATTATATGTAAATGTTACCTCAAAGGAAAAAAATTAACCATAAGTAAATATTAAACCAAACCCACTGCCTTCGAGTCGATTCTGACTCATACTGACCTCATAGGACAGAGTAGAACTGCCCCATAGGGTTTCCACAGCTGTACATCTTTAGAGAAGCAGACTGTCACATCTTTCTCCCACAGAGCATGGAGTAGCTGGTGGGTTCAAACCGCTGACCTTTCAGTTAGCAACCAAGCACTTAACCACTGTGAAACCAGGCCTCCTAAGCAAATATTAAACACTCGTTAATATTATGCATGCTCAGGTATTTAAGGGGGTATGTACTGATGGTGTAACTTATGTTGAAATGCATCAAAAATTAGATGGATTAGGACAACACTCAATACGTGGAAGGTCAGCTCAACTGGACTGGACTGGACCAAAAGCAAAGAAGTTTCTGGGATAAACTGAATACTTCAAAGGTCAGCGGAGCAAGGGCGGGGGTTTGGGAACCATGGTTTAAGGGGACTTCTAAGTCAATTGGCAAAATAATTCTATTATGAAAACATTCTGCATCCCACTTTGAAATGTGGCGTCTGGGGCCTTAAATGCTAACAAGCGGCCATCTAAGATGCATCAATTGGTCTCAACCCACCTGGAGCAAAGGAGAATGAAGAACACCAAGGTCACACGACAACTAAGAGCCCAAGAGACAGAAAGGGCCACATGAACCAGAGACCTACATCATCCTGAGACCAGAAGAACTAGTTGGTGCCCGGCCACAATCGATGACTGCCCTGACAGGGAGCACAACAGAGAACCCCTGAGGGAGCAGGAGATCAGTGGGATGCAGACCCCAAATTCTCACAAAAAGACCATACTTAATGGTCTGGCTGTGACTAGAGGAATCCCGGTGGTCATGGTCCCCAAACCTTCTGTTGGCACAGGACGGGAACCATCCCCGAAGACAATTCATCAGACATGAAACGGACTGGACAGTGGGTGGGAGAGAGATGCTGATGAAGAGTGAGCTAATTATATCAGGTGGACACTTGGGACTGTGTTGGCATCTCCTGTCTGGAGGGGGGATGGGAGGATAGAGAGAGTTGGAGGCTGCCAAAGTTTTCACGAAAGGAGAGACTGGAGACAGGCTGACTCATTAGGGGGAGAGCAAGTGGGAGTAAGGAGTAAGATGTATATTAACTTATATGTGACAGACTGACTTGATTTGTAAACGTTCACTTGAAGCTCAATAAAAGTCAATAAAAAAATTAGATGGATTACTAGCTAGAGCAATAGGGCAAGAAAAAGAAATAAAGGGCATCCAGATAAAGGGCATCCGAATTGGTAAGGAAGAAGTAAAACTATCTTTATTCATGGATGATAGGATACTATACATAGAGAACCCCACAAGAAAACTACTGGAACAAATAGATCCAGCAGAGTAGCAGGGTATAAGATAAACATGCAAAAATCGGTTGGATTCCTATACACCAATAAAGAGAAGGATGAAAAGGAAATCAGGAAAGCAATACCATTCATAATAGCCCTTAAAAAAATAAAATACCTGGGAATAAATCTAACCAGGGACATAAAAGCCTATACAAAGAAAACTACAAAACACTACCGCAAGAAACCAAAAGAGACCTACAAAAATGGAAAAACATACCATGCTAAAGGATAGGAAGATTCCACATTGTGAAAATGTCAATTCTACAGAAAGCAATCTACAAATACAATGCAATCCTGATCTGAATACCAACAGCATTCTTTAACAACATGGAAAAACTAATCATTAACTTTATATGGAAAGGAAAGAGGCCCCAGATAAGTAAAGCATTACTGAAGAAAAAGGACAAAGTAGGAGGCGTTATTGTTATTGCTATTATTACGCTAAACTAGTTGAGCTGAATTTTCTGCCGCTTGCAACCAAGAGTTCAAACGAATACAGTGATTGTTGTAATAGTTAAAGTCCCACTGTCATTTGACAGAGGCAATTCTCTTAGATCTTAATAGTGCTCCTTGGGTTTAAGCATCTCAGTTTGAGATGCTGAGCTGACATCAACACTGAAGCCTGACCTGGCACTAGGATTCAGGAACTGATGAAGCTGCTCTTGCTTAAATGGTCCCAATTCATCCTCCTTTTATGCATCTCTGCTCACATCTGGCTTCAGAATGTTGAAGTGGAGCATTCTGTCAACATTCTAGGATACTTGATTATTTGGCATGGAGGCTATATCCTCCAAAACACTAAGGGATATTTTCTCCTGTGGAGCAGCTGGTAGGGAGCAGCTGGTGGTTTTGAACCTCCGACCTTTTGGTTAGCAGTCAAACACATTAACCACTGTGCCGCCAGGGCTCCTTATCCCACTACCTAGATTCTTGTATAGTTGATTTGGAAACCCTGGTGGAGTGGTGGTTAAGTGCTATGGCTGCTAACCAAAGGGTCGGCAGTTCAAATCTGCCAGGCACTCCTTGGAAACTCTATGGGGCAGTTCTACTCTATCCTATAGGGTCACTATGAGTCGGAATCGACTTGATGGTTTTTGGTATAGTTGATTTATCACACATCTATCCATCTTTCCTACCTGTCTTAGTCATCTAGTACTGCTTTAAAAGAAATACCACAAGTGGATGGCTTTAACAAAGAGAAATTTATTTTCTCACAGTCAAGTAGGCTAAAAGTCCAAATTCAGGGCGTCAGCTCCAGGGGAAGGCTTTCTCTGTTGGCTCTGGAGGAAGGTCCTTGTCCTCAGTCTTCCCGTGGTTGGGCTTCTCAGGCCCAGGGACCCCAGGTCCAAAGGACATGCTCTGCTCCTGGTGCTACTTACCTGGTGGTATGAAGTCCCCCAAAAATGTGTATATCAATTTGGCTGGGCCATGATTTCCAGTATTGTGTGGTTGTCCTGCATTTTGTGATTGTAATTTTATGTTAAAGAGGATTAGGGTGGGATTGTAACACCCTTACCCAGGTCACTGTCACAATCCAATGTAAAAGGAGTTTCCCTGGGGTGTGGCCTGCACCACGTTTTATCTCCCAAGAGATAAAAAGGAAAGGGAAGCAAGCAGAGAGGTGGGGACCTCATACCACCAAGAAAGCTGCACCAGAGCGGAGTGTGTCCTTTGGACCTGAAGTTCCTGTGCTGAGATGCTCCCAGACCAAGAGAAGACTGATGACAAGGACCTTCCTCCAGAGCTGACAGGGAAAGCCTTCCCCTGAAGCTGATGCCTTGAATTTGGACTTGTAGCCTATTAGACTGTGAGAGAATAAATTTCTCTTTGTTAAAGCCATCCACTTGTGGTATTTCTGCTATAGCAGCACTAGATGACTAAGACACTACCCTTTATCAAACCATCTAATTAAAAAAATTTTTTTCATGCCAACTTTATCACGTGTATTTTTGTTTCCAAGACAAACCAAAAACAAATTAAAAGACAAAATATTTGAATAAAAACTAACCAACCACCAAATCCAAGCTTTATAATTATTTTGAACAATATGATATGGGAATAAATTTATGAAAAGCATACAATGGTATCAATGGAACTATTTCTAATACCTAAAAACAGACTGCAGGAAGCCATTGAATAAAAGTAGGGTAAACGTAACGGCTTCCTCAAAATTGTCTGAAAAAAAATTAAATCTAATAAGATAAATTAAATTATTAAAATGAAAAAAAAAACTTTGAAAATAAAAGGTACTGGCAGTAGGAAGCAACAGAAAAGGACAGATATGACTTACCAGATTTTCTTCAAAGGAGCACTTAAAACTTATTATATAACTCTTTGGATAAGGAGAGTTCTAAGAAAGCATTCAATGTCCTGCTGCTATTCCTAAGGTTTTCACTGGCTAATGCTTTTCAGAAGTAGGCTGCCAGGTCCTTCTTCCTAGTCTGTCTTAGTCTGGAAGCTCAGCTGAAACCTGTCCTCCATGGGTGACCCTGCTGGTATTTGAATACTGGTGACATAGCTTCCAGCATCACAGCAACACACAAGCCCCCACAGTACGACAAACTGACAGGCCCGTGTTGAAGAGCAAACACTAAGACTAAGGTGTGCCTGACCCAAGCCATGGTATTTTCAATTGCATCATATGCATGTCCAAGCTGGACAATGAATAAGGAAGACCAAAGAAGAATTGATGCCTTTGAATTGTGGTGTTGGCGAAGAATATTGAATATACCGTGGACTGCCAAAAGAACGAACAAATCTGTCTTGGAAGAAGGGCAACCAGAATGCTCCTTAGAAACAAGGGTGGCGAGACTGTGTCTTACATACTTTGGACGTGTTGTCTCTCCTGAGATCAGTCTCAGGAGAAGGACATCATGTTTGGCAGAGTACAGGGTCAGTGGAAAAGAGGAAGACCCTCAGCAAAGTGGATTGACACAGTGGCTGCAACAACGAGCTCGAGCATAACAATGATTGTGGGGATGGCGCAGGACCGGGGATGGCGCAGGACCGGGGATGGCACAGGACCGGGCAATGCTTTGTTGTGTTGCGCATAGGGTCGCTATGAGTCAGAACTGACTTGACGGGACCTAACAACAACAACAAAAAAGCATTGGTTTGGAAACAGTGACAGATGTTGACGGAGTGTACTAGGAAGAAAAATATTGCGTCTTCTTATATCACCAGGGGATACATATCTTAGTGATATTAAAAAAAAAAGGAGGGGGTGTTAGGTATAATATTTAAAAGAGAAACATTGCATCAATGGTAACAAAAGGAAATGAGATAAATTATAACCAAGCCTGTAATTTTCCTACTGGTGGCTATTTTTACCTCAATTCGTTTTTTTTTTTTTAATTTGCTTAAGGTGAAAGTTTACAGAGCAAATTAGTTTCTCATTAAACAGTTAATACACAAATTGTTTTGTGACATTGGTTGCAAACCCCGTGATGCGTCAGCACTCTCTCCTTCTCCACCCCAGGTTCCCTGTTTCAATTCATCCAGTTTTTCTGTTCCTTCCTGCCTCCTCATCTTTGTTTTTAGGCTGGCATGCCCATTAGTCTCGCATACATGATTGAACTATGAAGCAAGTCCCTCTCATGTGTTATTATTGGCCATATTAAAAAAAAAAAAAAAACATTGCTGTTGAGTCGATTCTGGCTCATAGCGACCCTACAGGACAGAGTAGAACTGCTCCCATAGAGTTTCCAAGGAACGTCTGATGAATTCAAACTGCCAACCTTTTGCTTAGCAGCCGCCGCTTTTAACCACTACACCATACTGGCCATATAGACCATATAAAAAAAAGACCATATAGGCCATATAAAAACCTGTTTAATCTTTGGCTGAAAAGTGAACCTCAGGAGTGACTTCAGTACTGAGTTAAAAGGGTGTCTGGGGGCCACACTCTTGCGGTTTCTCCAGTCTCTGTTGGACCAGCAAGGCTGGTCTTTTGTGTGTATGTGTGTGAATTTGAATTCCATTCTACGTTTTTCCTCCCGCTTTGTCCAGGACCCTCTGTTGTGATCCCTGCCATAGTAGCCGGTGGTAGTAACCAGGCACCATCTAGTTGTTCTGAGCTCAGTCTGGTGGAGGTTGTAGTGGTTGTGGTTCATTAGTCCTTTTAACTGATCTTTCCCTTGTATCTTTGATCTTTATTCTCCTTTGCTCCAGCGGGGATGAGATGTATCTTAGATGGCCGCTTGCAGGTTTTTAAGACCCTAGTCGCTACTCACCACAGTCAAATGTCAGACATTTTCTTTATAAAATCTGTTATGCCAATTGAGCTAGATGTCCCCCAAGACCATGGTCCCCAACTGTCAGCCTAGTAGTTCGGTTTCTCAGGACATTTGGAAGTGTCTGTGAAGTTTCTATGGCTTTGCTCTGGTCAAGTTGTGCTGACTTCCCCAGTATTGTGCACTGTCTTACACATCACCAAAGTTATCACTCATCTACTATTTAGTTAGTGTTTTTCTTTCCCCAACCCTCTCCTCCCTTGTGACCATCAAAGATTATTTTTCTGTGTGTAAAACTTTTCATGAGTTTTTATAATAGCAGTCTCATACAGTATTTGTCCTTTTGTGATTGACTTATTTCACTTAGCATAATGCCTTCCAGATTCATCCATATTGTGAGATGTTTCACAGATTCATCATTGTTCTTTATCATTGTGTAATATTCCATCATGTGTATTAAACCATAGTTCATCCATTCATCTGTTGATGGACATTTAGGTTGTTGCCATCTTATTGCTATTATGAATAATGCTGCAATAAACATGAGTGTACATAATGTCTATTCGTGTGACAGCTCTTATTTCTCCAGGATATGTTCCTAGGACTGGGATTGCTGGATTGTATGGTATTTCTATTTCTAGCTTTTTAAGGAAGTACCATATCATTTTCCAAAATGGTTGTATCATTTTATATTCCCACCAGCAGTGCATAAGAGTTCCAACCTCCCTGCAACCTCTCCAACATTTTCTGTTTTTTTTTATTTGTGCCAGTATTGTTGGGGTGAGATTGAAGCGGGCAGTCATGACAGGGTTATTGACCATCCCACAATAGTTGTTTTTCAGAAAAGTCCACTCTTGCTACGTTTTTACTACAACTTTTACAACACCTCACCATGATTGGTTGATTCCCCAGGTTCCCTCTCTTCTCCTGGCAGGAGGCCGAGCTGCAGATGCACTAACTCTGAATCTACCCGCTATATGAACTTCCTGGGGTGGCAGTAGAGAGCCATTGCCATTTTTTTAGGGCTGTGCATAATATTTTTAAAGCTGTGTGCAAAAACTTGCTCACAAAAATTACACGGACTGCGCACGCATCACAAAACTGAAGATCCTCCCCTCATTGTTCATGCATACGTATGTCACTCCTTATATAAGGAGCAAATCTGCCTTAGTCCAGGAAGCTGGCAGCCTTAGGTCATGAGACCCTGCCTGCCTCTCAGTTTGCAAACTGTGAATAAACCTTTCTGTTCTTCCAACTCTGTGTCTGGCTGACTTCGATTTGCTAGTCTGCTGGACAAAAAAAAAAAAGACAAGGACCTATTAATTGACGGCTTCAAGACGGTATCTCATTGTAGTTTTGATTTGCGTTTCTCTAATGGCTAATGGCTAGTGATTGCGAGCATTTCCTCATGAGTCTGTTAGCTGCCTGAATGTCTTTTTTTTTTAAGATTCTTCTTTTTAATTGCACTTTAGATGAAGGTTTACAGAGCAAATTAGTTTCTCATTGAACAATTAATACACACACCGTTTTGTGACATTGGTTGCCAGCCCCAAGACATGTCAGCACTCTCCCCTTCTCAACCTTGGGTTCCCTATTACCAGCTTTCTTGTCCCCTCCTGCCTTCTTGTCCTCACCCCTGGGCTGGTGTGCCCACTTAGTCTCATTTTGTTTTATGGGCCTGTCTAATCTTTGCGTGAAGAATGAACCTCAGGAGTGACTTCAGTACTGAGTTAAACAGGTGTCTGGGGGCCATACTCTCAGGGTTTCTCCAGTCTCCGTCAGACCAGTAAGTCTGGTCTTTTTTTGTGAGTTAGAATTTTGTTCTACATTTTTCTCTAGCTCTGTCCTGGACCCTCTGTTGTTATCTCTGTGAATGTCTTCTTTGGTGAAGTGTCTGTTCATATCCTTTGCCCATTTTTTAATTGGCTTATTTGTCTTTTTGTTGTAGAGGCATTGGATTTTCCTATAGATCTTAGAGATTAGACCTTTGTCGGATATGTTATAGCAAAAAAATTTTCCCAGTCTGTAGGTTCTCTTTTTACTATTTTAGTGAAGTCTTTTGATGAGCGTGTTTAATTTTTTAGGAGATTCCACTTACCTAGCTTACCTTCTGGTGTTTGTGCATTAATTACGGTTTGTGTACCGTGTTTGCCATGTGTTAGGGTTCCTCATGTTGACCCCATTTTTTCTTCCATGATCTTTATAGTTCTGGGCTTTATATTTAGTTCTTTAATCTATTTTGAATTGGTTTTTGTGTATGGTGTGAGGTATGGGTCTCATTCCATTTTTTTACAGATGGGCATCCAGTTTTGCCAGCACCATTTGTTACAAAAGGCTGCCTTTTCCCCGTTTAATGGACTTTGGACCATTGTCAAAGATCAGGTGGCGTTAGCTGGATGGGTTTATACTTGGGTTCTTGATTCTGTTCTGTTGGTCAGTGTGTCTGTTGTTTTCCCAGTACCGGTCTGTTTTGACTACCATAGCTGTATAATAGGTTCTGAGGTCAGGTAATGTGAGGCCTCCTACTTGGTTCTTTTTCTTCAATAATGCCTTACTTATTTGGGGCCTCTTTCCTTTCCATATAAAGTTGATAATTAGTTTTTCCATGTCATTAAAGAATGTTGTTGCTATTCAGATCAGGATTGCATTGTATTTGTAGATTGCTTTTTTGGGTAGAATTGACATTTTCACAATGTTAAGTCTACCTATCCATGAGCATGGTATGTTTTTCCATTTATGTTGCTTTCTTTTGGTTTCTTGCAATAGTGTTTTCTAGTTTTCTTTGTATAGGTCTTTTGTGTCCCTGGTTAGATTTATTCCTAATTTTTTTAAGGGCTATTATAAATGGTATTGCTTTCCTGATTTCCTTTTTGTAGTTCTCTTTGTTGGTGTGTAGGAATCCAACCGATTTTTGCATGTTTATCTTATATCCTGCTACTCTGCTGAATCTTTCTTAGTTCCAGTAATTTTCTTGTGGAGTCTTTAGGGTTCTGTATGTATAGTATTCTATCACCCATGAATAGGAATAGTTTTACTTCTTCCTTACCAATTTGGATGCACTTTATTTCTTTTTCTTGCTTCCTTGCTGTAGCTAGGACTTTTAGCACAATGTTAAATAGGAGTTGTGATAAAGGTCATCCTTGTCTTGTTTCTGTTCTCATGGAGAATGTTTTCAGCCTCTCTCCTTAGAGAATGATGTTGACTATTGGTTTTGTATTTAAAAAAAAATCCATTGCCATCGAGTCAATTCCTACTCATACCAACCATAGGGTAGAACTGCTCTATGGAGTTTCCAAAGAGTGGCTTGTGAATTCAAACTGCTGACTTTTTGGCTAGCACTTGTACCTCACTGTAGCTCTTAACCACTGTGTCTCCTGGGTTTTGTATAGATGCCCTTTGTCATGTTGAGGAATTTCCCATCTATTCCTATTTTATTGAGAGTTTTTATCAGGAGTGGGTGTTGGACTTTATCAAATGCCTTTTCTGTGTCAATTGAGATGATCATGTGACTCTTGTTTTATTTATTTGGTGGATTACGTTGATTTATTTTCTAATGCTGAACCATTCTTACATACTTGGTATGAATCCCACTTGTTTAGGGTGTATTTTTTTTATATGATGCTGATTTTTATTGGCCAGAATTTTGATGAGAATTTTTGTACTATATTCATGACAGACCGTTGCTGTTGTTAGGTGCCATCGAGTCAGTTCAACTCATAGCGACCGTATGTACAACAGAATGAAACACTGCCCGGTCCGGAGCCATTCTTACAATCGTTGTTATGCTTGAGCTCATTGCTTCAGCCACTGTGTCAATCCACCTCGTTGACAGTCTTCCTCTTTTCCGCTGACCCTGTACTCTGCCAAGCATGACGTCCTTCTCCAGGGACTGATCCCTCCTGACAACATGTCCAAAGTATGTAAGATGCAGTCTCACCATCCTTGCCTCTAAAGAGCATCTTGGTTGTACTTCTTCTAAGACAGATTTGTTCATTCTTTTGGCAGTCCATGGTATATTCAATATTCTTCGCCAACATCACAATTCAAAGGCATCAATTCTTCTTCGGTCTTCCTTATTCATTGTCCAGCTTTCACATGCATATGATGCGATCAAAAATACCATGGCTTGGGACAGGTGCACCTTAGTCTTCAAGGTGACATCTTTGCTTTTCAACACTTTAAAGAGGTCCTTTGCAGCAGATTTACCCAATGCAATGTGTCTCTTGATTTCTTGACGGCTGCTTCCATGGCTATTGATTGTGGATCCAAGTAAAATGAAAACCTTGACAACTTCAATCTTTTCTCCATTTATCATGATGTTGCTCATTGGTCCAGTTGTGAGGATTTTTGTTTTCTTTCTGTTGAGGTGTAATCCATACTGAAGGCTGTGACCTTTGATCTTCATTAGTAAGTGCTTCAAGTCCTCTTCCCTTTCAGCAAGCAAGGTTGTGTCATCTGCATAAAGCAGGTTGTTAATGAGTCTTCCTCCAATCCCGATGCCCCATTCTTCTTCATATAGTCCCGCTTCTCGTATTATTTGCCCAGCATACAGATTGAATAGGTATGGTGAAAGAATACAACCTGAAGCACACCTTTCCTGACTTGAAACCAATTGATATCCCCTTGTTCTGTCTGAACAACTGCCTCTTGATCTATGTAAAGGTTCCTCATGAGCACAATTAAGTGTTCTGGAATTCCCATTCTTCGCAATGTTATCCATAATTTGTTATGATCCACACAGTCGAATGCCTTTGCACAGTCAATAAAGCACAGGTAAACATCCTTCTGGTATTCTCTGCTTTCAGCCAGGATCCATCTGACATCAGCAGTGATATCTCTGGTTCCACGTCCTCTTCTGAAACTGGCCTGAATTTCTGGCAGCTCCCTATCGATATACTGCTGTAGCTGTTTTTGAATGATCTTCAGCAAAATTTTACTTGTGTGTGATATTAATGATATTGTTCTATAATTTCCATATTTGGTTGGATCACCTTTCTTGGGAATAGGCATCAATATGGATCTCTTCCAGTCAGTTGTCCAGGAAGCTGTCTTCCATATTTCTTGGCATAGACGAGTGAGCACCTCCAGCACTGCATCTGTTTGGTGAAACATCTCAACTGATATTCCATCAATTCCTGGAGCCTTGTTTTTCACCAATGCCTTCAGAGCAGCATGGACTTCTTCCTTCAGTACCATCAGTTCCTGATCATATGCCACGTCTTGAAATAGTTGAATATCGACTAATTCTTTTTGGTATAACAACTCTGTGTATCCCTTCCATCTTCTTTTGATGCTTCCTGAGTCTTTTAGTATTTTCCCCATAGAATCCTTCAGTATTGCAACTCGAGGCTTGAATTTTTTCTTCAGTTCTTTCAGCTTGAGAAACGCTGAGCGTGTTCTTCCCTTTTGGTTTTTGCATCTCCAGCTCTTTGCACATGTCATTATAATACTTCACTTTGTCTTCTCGAGACGTGCTTTGAAATCTTCTGTTCAGTTCTTTCACTTCATCAATTCTTCCTCTTGCTTTAGCTGCTCGATGTTCAAGAGCAAGTTTCAGAGTCTCCTCTGACATCCACCTTGGTCTTTTCTTTCTTTCCTGTCTTTTCAATGACCTCTTGCTTTCTTCATGGATGATGTCCTTGATGTCATTCCACAATTCATCTGGTCTTCGGTCACTAGTGTTCAATGTGTCAAATCTATTCTTCAGATGGTCTCTAAATTCAGGTGGGATATACTCAAGGTCATATTTTGGCTCTCGTGGACTTGCTCTGATTTTCTTCAGTTTCAGCTTGAACTTGCATATGAGCAATTGATAGTCTGTTCGACAGTCGGCCCCTGGCCTTGTTCTGACTGATGATATTGAGCTTTTCCATTGTCTCTTTCCACAGATGTAGTCAATTTGATTTCTGTGTCCATCTGGCGAGGTCCATGTGTCGCCGTTTATGTTGACGAAAGAAGGTATTTGCAATGAAAAAGTCATCGGTCTTGAAAAATTCTATCATTCGATCTCATTTCTATCACCAAGGCCATATTTTCCAACTACTGATCCTTCTTCTTTGTCTCCAACTTTTGCATTCCAATTGCCAGTAATTATCAATGCATCTTGGTTGCACGTTTGATCAATTTCGGACTGTAGCAGCTGATAAAAATCTTCTATTTCTTCATCTTTGGCCCTGGTGGTTGGTGCGTAAATTTGAATAATAGTCGTAATGGTCTTCCTTGTAGGCGTATGGAGATTATCCTATCACTGACAGCATTGTGCTTCAGGATAGATTTTGAAATGTTCTTTCTGATGATGAATGCAACACCAATCCTCTTCAAAGTTGTCGTTCCCAGCACATGTGATTGTCCAATTCAAAAACGGCCAATACCAGTCCATTTCAGCTCACTAATGCCTAGGATGTTGATGTTTATGCGTTCCATTTCATTTTTGACGATTTCCAATTTTCCTAAATTCATACTTTGTACATTCCAGATTCTGATTATTAATGGGTGTTTTCAGCTGTTTCTTTTCATTTTGAGTTGTGCCACATCAGCAAATGAAGGTCCTGAAAGCTTTGCTCCATCCACGTCATTAAGGTCAACTCTACTTTGAGGTGGCAGCTCTTCCCCAGTCATCTCTTTAAGCACTACATCAGACAATGTTCCGCTGCTGTTCATAAGGTTTTCACTGGCTAATGCTTTTCAGAAGTAGACTGCCGGGCCCTTCTTCCTAGTCTGTCTTAGTCTGGAAGCTCAGCTGAAACCTGTCCTCCATGGGTGACCCTGCTGGCATCTGAATACCGGTGGCATAGCTTCCAGCATCACAGCAACATGCAAGCCCCCACAGTACAACAAACTGACAGACACATGGGGGTTCCTGAGAGATATTGGTCTTTAATTTCTTTTTTTCTTGTGGTGTCTTTGCCTGGTTTTCATTTCAGGGTTATACTGGCTTCATAGAATGAATTTGGAAGTATCCCTTCCTTTTCTATGTTCTGAAATAGTTCCAGTAGTAGTGGTGGGAGATCTTCTCTGAATGTTTGATAGAATTCTCCAGTGAAGCCATCTGGGCCAGGACTTTTATTGTGTTGTGTTTTTTTTTTTTAATTACCTTTTCAATCTCTTGTCTTATTATAGGTCTGTTAAGATTTTCTACTTCAGTTTGTGTTAGTTTAGGTAGGTAGTGTGTTTCTAGAAACGTGTCCATTTCCTCTAGGCTTTCAAATTTGTTGGAGTATAATTTTTCATAGTACTCTGTTATGATCCTTTTCATTTCAGTTGAGTCTGTTATAATGTCCCCTATTTAATTTCTTATTTGGGTTATTTGCTCCCTCCCCTATTTTTCTTTTGTCAACTTGGCTAATGGTTTGTTGATTTTGTTTTGCTTTACAAAGGACCAACTTGGTTTTGTCGATTCTTTCTACTATTTTTCTATTCTCTATTTTGTTTATTTCTGCTTTGATCTTTATTATTTCCTTTCTTCTGGTGGTTGTGTGCTTCTTTTGCTGTTCTCTTTATATTTGCTTGAGTTGTATAGCTAACGTTTTGATTTTGTCCCTTCTTTTTTGGTGTGTGCATCTATTACTATAAATTGACCTCTGAGTACTGCCTTTGCTGTGTCCCAGAGGTTTTGGTATGATGTGTTTTTATTCTCATTTGATTATAGGAATTTTTTGATTCTAGCTTTGATTTTTTTCTATTACCCAGTGGTTTTTAAGGAAGGTGTTATTCTATTTCCTTGTATTTGATTTTTTCCTTGCTCTTCCTGTTATTAATTTCTACTTTGATGGTGTTGTGATAAGAGAAGAAGCTTTGCATTACTTCAGTGTTTTGGATTTTATTGAGGGTTGCTTTGTGGCCTAAGATGTGATCTATTCTGGAGAATGTTCCATATGCTTTGGAAAAGAATGTGCACTTTGCTGCTGTTGGGTGGACTATTCTATATATGTCTATGAGGTCAAGTTGGTTGATTGTGGCCTTTAGATATTCTGAATCTCTGTTGATTTTTTTCTAGATGTTCTACCCTTTAGTGAGAGTGGTGTGTTGAAGTCTACTACTATTGTGGAACTGTCAATTTCTCTTTTCAGTGCTGTTAGAGTTTGTTTCATGTATTTTGGAGCCCTGTCATTGGGTGTGTAGATATTTATTATGGGTATGTACTCACGGAGGATTGTCCCTTTAATCATTATATAATGTCCTTCCTTGTAGTTTATGGTGGATTTTGTTTTAAAATCTATTTTATCTGAAATTAGTATTGCCACTCCTGTTCTTTTTTGGTTGCTGTTTGCTTGATATATTTTTTTGATAGATTTATGTCTTTGTTTCTAAGGTGTGTCTCTTGTAGACCCTATATTGATGAGTCCTTCTTCTAAAATCCATTTTGTCACTCTCTGTCTCTTTATGGGTGCAATTAAGGCATTTACATTCAGTGTGATTATCGATAGGTGTGAGTTTGCTGTCATTTGGTACTGCTTTTTTTTTTTTTGTGGTACTGGCATTTTCTTTGTTCCTTTTACTCTCCTGTGCTGAATTTCTTATGTTTGTGGATATTTTTCATTTCTTTCATTATTTTTGTAAATTTTGTGTTTAATGAAACTTTGTTGTTCTTCTTTATTTTGATGAATAGGTTTGTTAACTTTCTTTGTGGTTACCTTGAAATTTACCTACAGAAATAAATTTAATTTTTCTTTGGAAAAATGTTTGTACTGTCAAAATTCAGTGTCCTGAGGCAGAGCCAAGATGGCGGAATACACAGATGCTTCCATTGAGCCCTCTTTACAACAAAGACCCCCCCCCAAAAAGTGAAACGAGTATATTCGTGACAAGCTGGGAGCCCTGAGCATCAAAGGCAAGCTTAGACAATGAACTGAGGGGCACAGGAAGGAAGAGACCGTTCACAAGCGGAGAGGAGTTACCAGACCTGAATCCCAGGGAGCCCTCAGGCACCATTCCTGGAGGGGTGGCGGTGGCGGCTGGCTGGTCCTAGAGTTCGACCACAGTTTCCTCAGGGAGAAGCAGCCAGCCACACAGCCCACTCACACCTCCAGAACCTGAGAAAAAGGGCACTCTCGGCAAAAGCTAAGTACTTGCGGATATTTTACCCTCCCCCCTCCACCCCCAAGCCAGCTTCAGAAGCTGAATCCCTAGGCCTGAGATAGACACTGGTGAGCACCTGGAGCCGTCCTCCCAGCCTTGGGGAAGGAAAAAATTTCCAACTGGGGGGAAAAGATAATTTGCTAGCTCCATAACTGGGGGAGCTCAGGACAGAAGCGGCTCCTGCCAGGCATAAACCATCCATGGGCCTTGAGCACCTTTCCCTTCTGCATGGACCTGTGTGGGCCTATTTCGGGAGAATAGGCCCTTGTTGGCAAACTCCAACCACTTAAGCAGTGTGGTGGAGAGGTGGGTGTTTGACGTTTGACATTGCTTTGCCTATTAAACAAGGTCCTCACCTACCCACAACAGGGACCTAAGAGCTGGTGGCTCCTTTTGGGTCGCTCAGCCACCTGCAACAAGGGTCCACGGATGACTGGTACCTCCCAGTCCCTACAACAAAAACTTTGGGTGCCCATTGTCCCTCTGCAGAGCCCACCCACCAGCACGCTCTAGGGAACAGAGACGCATTTTCCTCAGAGACACTTGGGGGTCAGTTCTCAGCCTCCTGCCTTGTTCAGAGCGTGACCCCCTGCTGCAATCAGATATGGGTATATACGCCAAACACCCCTGCCCCTCTAAGACTGTAGGACAGAGCCCGTACCACACACTGGATATCAGCTACCTGAAAAGCTGAGCTGAATTCATACAAGGAAACTGAATGGACTCCTAGACTGATATACCTGATAACAGCTCTAGCCAGCTGGGGACAGGACACCAGAGCTCCAAACGCAAAAATAATCAAGCTAGCTCACTCAACCAACCCATAGGGGTATACCAAAACAAAACAAAGCAAGCAGCTATGACACAGTAAGCAAGCATATACTAATACAATAACTTATAGATGGCTCGGAGAGACAACAGTCAATATCAAGTCACATAAAGAAACAGACAATGATCACCTCAACAGGCTCTCAAAACAAAGAATCCAGGGATCTTTTAGATGAAAGTGCATTCCTGGAATTAGCAGATGCAGAATACAAAAGTTTCATATACAGAGCCCTTCAAGACATCAGGAAGGCAATGAGGCAATATGCAGAACAAGCCAAGGAACACACAGATAAAGCAACTGAAGAAATCAGAAAGATTATTCAGGAACATAATGAAAAGTTTAATAAGCTGGAAAAATCCACAGACAGACAGCAATCAGAAATTCAGAAGATTAACAACAAAATTATAGAATTAGACAACTGAATAGAAAGTCAGAGGAGCAGAATTGAGCAAGGAGAAGCTAGAATTTCTGAACTCGAAGATAAATCACTTGGCACTAATATATTTGAAGAAAAATCAGATAAAAGAATTTAAAAAAATGAAGAAACCTTAAGAATCATGTGGGACTCTATCAAGAGAAATAACCTACGAGTGATTGGAGTACAAGAACAGGGAGGGATAACAGAAAATTGTTGGCAGAAAACTTCCCTGATACTGTGAAAGATGACAAGATATCTATCCAAGATGCTCATCAAACTCCACATAAGGTAGATCTTAAAAGAAAGTCATCAAGACATATTATAATCAAGCTTGCCAAAACCAAAGGTAAGAGCAGCGAGGGATAAAAGAAAAGTCACCTACAAGGGAGAGCCAATAAGAATAAGCTCGGACTACTAGGCAGAAACCATGCAGGCAAGAAGGCAATGGGATGACATATTTAAAAAATTGAAGGAAAAAAATTGCCTGCCAAGAAGCATATATCCATCAAAACTGTCTCTTAAATATGAAGGTGAAATTAAGACATTTCCAGATAAACACAAGTTGAGGGAATTCATAAAAACCAAACCAAAACTACAAGAAATACTAAAGGGATTTCTTTGGTTAGAAAATCAATAATATCAGGTATCGACCCAAGACTAGAACACTGGGCAGAGCAACCAGAAGTCAACCCAGACAGGAAAAACCAAAAAAAAAAAAAGCAAGATTAAAAAAAAAAAGCCCAACACAGGCTAATGGCGATGTTATAATAAAAAAGAAGACAACATTAAAATAATAAAGAGGGGCTAAGAACCCTTATCTTTCTAGGTTTGAACCAGTCTATTATCATTTGGTATCTCCTTGCCTTCCTCTCCATTAGAAAATTCTATACCTATACTGTTTATTCCCTCTTTTATTGTTCTGACGTTGTTGTAATTTACAGATTAACCTCTCTGGTTCCCTGTTGCAATTCTTTTGGTTTTGGATAGTCCTTGAGAGCTCGTTTCCTAGGTTGGTATCAGGCTGCTACAATCTTGCATCCTACATTCAGGCTGTGGTCTGATGTTGATTGTTCTCAGACTGAAGGAATCGTTTAAGAATTCTTGTAAATTTGGTTTGGTTTTTACTTATTCCCTTAATTTCTGTTTATCTGGAAACATCCTAATTTCACCATCATATTTGAACGAAAGTTTTGCAGGGTATATTATTCTCGGCTGGCAATTTTTTTCTTTCAAGGTTTTATATATGTCCTCCCATTGCCTTCTTGCCTGCAAGGTTTCTGCCAAATAATCAGAGCTTAGTCTCATTGTTTCTCCTCTGTATGTGACTTTTTGTTTTTCTAAAGGTGCTCGTAGGGTTTTTTCTCTGTCTTTGGTTTCAGCAAGTGTGATTATGATATGCCTTGGTGTTTTTCTTTTGGGATCTATCCTATATGGGGTTCGGTTGAGGTTCCTGAATGGTCATGATATTAGGGAAGTTTTCTGTCAGCAATTCTTCAATGATTCTCTCTGTGTTTTCCATTTTCTCTCCCTGTTCTGGAACTCTGATCACTAGCAAATTTTTGCTTTTGATTGTATCCCACATAATTCTCAGGGTTTTTTCATTTTTCTTCATTCGTTTTTCGGATTTTTCTCCAGAGTTGTATCCAAGAGTTTGTCTTCAATTTCACTGATTCTGTCTTCCATCATTTCAAACCTGCTCCTCAGCCCTTCTATGACACTGTCCATTTCTGAAATCTTGTTGTTTATCTTTTGGATTACTTATTGTTGTTTTTGTATGATTTCTAGTTGTGAATTTATTTTTGCATTTTGTTCCCGTATTACTTTCCTGAATTGTTCCATTTTTTGTCTGTATTTTCCATGAATTTGTCTGCCTTTTCCAAAAATTTGTGTAGATTTTCCCTCATTTTTGTCTGTGTTTTGCTTCAACTCTTGGATTACACTGAATATTGGAGATTTGAATTCCCTGTCTGGTAGTTCTAGTGCCTTTTCTTCTATTGGAAAGTCATCTGGTGTTTTATTTTGGATGCCTACTGGAACCATCCAGTCCTTTTTTTTTTTTTTTTTTTAATGTTTTGATATCGTCTGCTGTCTTCAGGACATTCAGTGGCTATTTTCTTTATTTCTTGATTATAGATTTGTTTGTTTTGTTCTGCTTTTTTGTTTTATTTGGTTACACCTGAGCAGGCAGGCTGTGCGTCCTTTGTTGTTTGCTTATCTGTAGTCACGATTCTTTTAACCTCCTTGTCTAATGGGCCGGGCGAGTCATTTGGCTATGGTGCAGCAGGGCAGGTCCAGCTGAAGGGAGGAGCTGGGATGGGTTGTTTGTGGCACGTACTAGGACTGACAGGGTGGGCCAGGAATCAGTGCTGGGCAGGTTCCAGTAGGCCGTGCCTATGCTGCTCGGGGGTGTGATGTTTAGTGCACGGTGCAGGTAGGCAGAAAAGAGGAGGGAGGTTGTGATGTGTGGAGCTAAAAGGGGTATGGGAAAAAGGAGAGAGAAACAGGAGCCAAAAACAAGCAAAGAAAAAAAAAAGAGTGCTAAGGTACCTTGCCATTGGAATGGAGAGATGAGAAATGGAGAAAAGCAAAAAGGAAAAACAAAAGGGAAAAAGAAAGAAAAAAATAACTAGATAAAAATTTGGAAAAGAAAAAGAAAATCCCTCAGGAGTCCCAGAGTCCCACCAGCGGGGCTGCTAAGACTGGAGAAGTGACTCCCAGGCTGTGCAGTATAGCATGGCTAGAGTGGGTATAGATGTCATACAGCACCAGGCATTCAGGAGACAGGAAAAGAAGATAAGTGTAGCGAGACGAAAACTGAGAAATGAAGAAAGACAGAAAGGGAAAAAGAGAGAGAAAAGAAAAAAAAGACAAGAAATGCCCCCCATGGATCCCATGTATGTGGCTGTGCAGATTGGGGGAGTGGCTCCTAAGCCATGCAGTGCAGCCTGGCTAAAAAGGGCTCCCAAGCTGCAAAAAGAAAACAAACAAACAAGACAGAACAAAGCAAAACGGGAAAAAAAGCCCCAGGGATCCCACCAGTGTGGTGTCCCAGGCTGGGGGAGTAGTTCCCCAGTTGAGCGTGGCTTCACAGCCTTTCAAGAAGAAGCAAAGATGGCACACAGAGACAGTTGTTCCAGAGAAAGGAGGGGGAGGTGGTAGGAGGCACAGAAGAAACCAAAGGAGACGGAAAGAACCAACACTACCTCAGGGGCCTGGACAGGGTAGGCAGGGTGAATCCAAGCAACCTGAGGCCAAAGCAGTTGCATCCTGGCCAAGAGGCTGTGGCTGGTGGGAAGCAGAGGCAGAGGGTGGGGGTGGGGGGTGGGGGGGTAAGGGGCAAGAAACGGGAGGGTTAGGAAAGTGTATACGGCTTGTTACCAGGTGCTCTGTCTCCTGCTGGGAACTTTGTGAAGCTGCTTTCCTGATCTCAGACATGGGTGGGGCGAATCCAAGCAGCACGGAACCTGCAATTCCCAGCCTACCGAGCCACTGCAGCCAGCCTGGAAGCTCGGAGGTAGAGCAGTGGGGAGAAAATGGGGGGTGGGAAAGCATGTTTCGCTGGTTACCAGGTGCTCTGTCTCCTGCTGGGAGTTCCACGAAGCTGCTTTCCTGTGCTCCCTGTCTGCCGATACCAACAGGAGTCCAAGATGACGGATCCGTGCTGCCTTAGCTGATGGGGCCCTCCCCACATACCTCTCCTCGCTCTCTGTCCTCTGTCAGTTTCTTATTCCATTCCGTGCTTGGCTGAGTTCATCTCTTCATTTGGCACTTCAGGTACCAGGAATGACATTTGTCTCTGTTTTACATAGTTTTTTTGAGTCTTTGCTGTGGAGAGAGGGCATGGTGCTTCGGTCTATGGAGCCATATTAGCCAGAAGTCTCCACTTTTTTTAAAATAATATTTTATTGTGTTTTATTTGAAAGTTACTCAGCAGATTAGGTTCCCCTTTACTAATTTGTTGAGAGCCGTGAGTGGTTAAGCACTCGGCCACTATCTGAAAGGTCTATGGTTTGAACTCGCCAGCCACTCCGCAGGAGGAAGATGTGGCAGTCTGCTTCTGTAAAGATTTACAGCCTCGAAAACCCTATGGGGCAGTTCTACTCTGTCCTAGAGAGTCACTATGAGTTGGAATAGACTTGATGGCAATGGGTTTGGTTTTTAACAATTTTTATACAAATTGTTGCATGCCATTGGTTACAATTTTTACAATGTGTCAACATTCTAATTATTTCCATTTTATTCTGTTTTCACTGATGTAGCTTCCTTTTGCCTCCTTGCCCTCTCATCTTCGCTTTTGGGTAAACGTTGACCGTTTGGTCTCACATAGTAAATTGCTTAAGGAAGCACATTACTCATGAGTGATGCTGTTTATTTTATAAATTTGGCTGGAAGGTCGCCTGCAGAAATAACTTCAATATCAAGTTCCAAAGTTATCTTAGGGCAATGGTCTTGGGGGTTTCTGTAGTCTCTATCAGTGGGACACTCACTTTTGAGGCCCTGAGTTGCCATTTAAAAAATCTAACTATCAGGAGGGGGCCAAGATGGCTGACTAGGTAGACGCTACCTCGGATCCCTCTCGCAACAAAGACTAGAAAAACAAGCGACTCGATCACATACGTGACAATCTACGAACCCTGACCAACAAACACAGATTTAAAGAGTTGACCTGAGTGACAGAGACTGAGAACGAACAACTACGGGGAAGCAGCGACTGTTTTCGGAGGCTGGAGGCAGCGTCCCAGTCAGGAAACCTCGGCGCCAGGCTTTGGACTGGGTGCAGGGGAGCTGAGCACGGCATCCTGTGATGGCCCAAACACAGGGCGCAGCCCTACCCCCCTGAACTGACCTCGGGAGGGGGCCCAGACGGTCCGCGCGGGCAGCTTGGCAACGCGGCTGGTGGGAGGAGAAGTCGCTGGGAGGCAGCAACTGGTTTTGGAGCCGGGAGTGCAGTATCCCAGCCGGGGATCCTTGGCGCAGGGCTTTGGACTGGGCGCAGGGGAGCTGAGCACGACATCCTGTGATGGTGCAAACACGGGGAGCAGACCCAGCACCCTGAATTGACCTCAGGGGAAGCCCAGCCAGTGCACACAGGCAGCGCAGCGATGCGGCTGACAGGAGGAGAAGTCACCGGGAGGCAGTGACTGTTTTTGGAGCCAGGAGTGCAGCGTCGCAGCCGGGGAACCTTGACGCTAGACTTTGGACTGGGCGCAGAGGAACTAACCCCGGCTTCCGAGACAGCGCAAGCACGGGACGCGGGCCTGACCCTTGCGGGCAATCTCTAACCAGCCAGCACACACAGTCGACGCGCCCCTCGGGAATCTCAGATAAAACAATCATCCCAAGCAAGATAAGTAACTTTGTCTATATTCCTACTCTCTCCTGTTTTTCTGAACCCTCCCCTCCCCTTCCCAGGCGGCTTCATTAACATTGGAATTTCCTGAGCCAGAGGGAGAACTGCTCCACGGTTTTCTCTTTTCCTTTTTTTTTTTTTTTTTTTGGTCTTTTCCTAACCCATTCTTCTGGCCTGAAAGAAGCAACCACAAAAAACCCAGGGACCAAAAATCCTTCCCTAATTGGACTAAAAACACAGAACCAGCTCCAGCCAAGCATATGTGATCCAGAGTCTCGGGCTTTCATCCCTACAGGGAACAAGGTGGCTATTATAATGCAAAGGCATTTCTGATAGGGATCTGACTGCATTTGTTTTAGCGGATTTACTGGAAAGACAAGTTTCCCAGGTCTGATATCTCTGCATATTCAACAGAGCCCTCACTGACCCACAACAGGGAACTGAGGGCTGAAGCTCCCCCCAGACCACTTAGCCTCCTGCCTTAGGGGTCTAAGGAGGGTGACACCTACTAATCTGTAGAGGTACTTGCATTGGGGGCCTAAGGTACAGCTGCAGAGCCCACCCACCAAGGTGCTTTAGGAATAGAGACACACCTACCTCACCGACACTTGGGGGAAGCCTGTCAGCATCCTGCCCTGCCCCCACTGGAGTGTGAAGCCCTGCTGTTACTGGAATCTGGTGCACACAACTATCACCACTACTTCTCAAGGTGGATAGGTGACAGTGTGCATCACACACTCGATGACCCAAAATCAGATTCTACTCAAGAATAGTGAATGGACTCAGGCATATATATCTGGTAACAGCCCAAACCAGCTGGTAATAGGTCATAAGTGAGTCAAGGGCTCCAACAATCAAGACAGCGCAATCTAGTAGCCCATCTACATATATTGAAAGAAAACTAAACAAGATAAGACTCCTTGAGCAAATATAGAATAAATCACTACAATATCTTAGTGATGGCTGGGAGACAGCAGTCTATATCAAACCACATAAAGAAGCAGACCATGACTGCTTCTACAACCCCCAAAACTAAAGAATCAAAATCTTTCCCAAATGAAGATACAATCCTGGAATTATCAGATACAGAATATAAAAAACTAATTTACAGAATGCTTCAAGACATCAGGGATGACCTCAGAAATGAAATAAGGCAAGCTACAGAAAAAGCCAAGGAACACACTGATAAAACTGTTGGAGAACTAAAAAGATTATTCAAGAACATAGTGGAAAAATTAATAAGTTGCAAGAATCCATAGAGAGACAACATGTAGAAATCCAAAAGATTAACAATAAAACTACAGAATTAGACAACGCAATAGGAAGTCAGAGGAGCAGACTCGAGCAATTAGAATGCAGACTGGGAAATCTGGAGGACCAGGGAATTAACACCAACATGGCTGAAAAGAAATGAGATAAAAGAATTAAAAAAAATGAAGAAACCCTAAGAATCATGTGGGACTCTATCAAGAAGGATAACTTGCGTGTGATTGTAGTCCCAGAACAGGGAGGGATAACAGAAAACACAGAGAGAATAGTTGAAGATCTGCTGGCAGAAAACTTCCCTGACATCATGAAAGAAGAAAGGATAACTATCCAAGATGCTCATCGAACCCCATTTAAGATTGATCCAAAAAGAAAAACACCAAGACATATTATCATCAAACTTGCCAAAACCAAAGATAAACAGAAAATTTTAAAAGCAGCCAGGGAGAAAAGAAAGGTCTCCTTCAAGGGAGAATCAATAAGAATAAGTTCAGACTACTCAGCAGAAACCATGCAGGCAAGAAGGCAATGGGATGACATATACAGAGCACTGAAGGAGAAAAACTGCCAGCCAAGGATCATATATCCAGCAAACCTCTCTCTGAAATATGAAGGCGAAATTAAGATATTTACAGATAAACACAAGCTTAGAGAATTTGCAAAAACCAAACCAAAGCTACAAGAAATACTAAAGGATATTGTTTGGTCAGAAAACCAATAATATCAGATACCAGCACAACACAAGGTCACAGAACAGAACATCCTGATATCAACTCAAATAGGGAAATCACAAAAACAAATTAAGCTTAATTAAAAAAAAAAACGCTCAAAACAGGGATTCATTGAAGTGAATATGTAAAAGATCACAATAATCAAAAAGAGGGACTAAATACAGGTGGCACAGAACTGCCATATGGAGAGGGATACAAGGCAATATAGGACAACACAAGTTAGGTTTTTACTTAGAAAAATAGGGGTAAATATTAAGGTAACCACAAAGAGGTATAACAACTCCATAGCTCAAAATAAAAACCAAGAAAAACGTAACGATTCAACAAACATAAAGTCAAACACTATGAAAATGAGGATCACACAATTTACAAAGAAAAACGTCTCAGCACAAAAAAGTAAGTGGAAAAATGAAATTGTCAACAACACACATAAAAAGGCATCAAAATGACAACACTAAACACATACTTATCTATAATTACGCTGAATGCAAATGGACTAAATACACCAAAAAAAAGAGACAGAGAGTCTCAGACTTGATAAAGAAACACGATCCATCTATATGCTGCCTACAAGAGACACACCTTAGACTTAGAGACACAAACAAACTAAAACTCAAAGGATGGAAAAAATATATTAAGCAAACAATAAGCAAAAAAGAAGAGGAGTAGCAATATTAATTTCTGACAAAATAGACTTTAAAGTTAAATCCACCACAAAGGATAAAGAAGGACACTACATAATGATAAAAGGGACAATTGACCAGGAAGATATAACCATATTAAATATTTATGCACCCAGTGACAGGGCTGCAAAACACATAAAACAAATTTTAACAGAACTGAAAAGTGAGATAGACACCTCCACAATTATAGTAGGAGACTTCAACACACCACTTTCGGAGAAGGACAGGACATCCAGTAAGAAGCTCAATAGAGACATGGAAGACCTAATTACTACAATCAACCAACTTGACCTCATTGACTTATACAGAACTCTCCACCCAACTGCTGCAAAGTATACTTTTTTTTCTAGCGCACATGGAACATTCTCTAGAATAGACCACATATTAGGTCATAAAACAAACCTTTGCAGAATCCAAAACATCGAAATATTACAAAGCATCTTCTCAGACCACAAGGCCATAAAAGTGGAAATCAATAACAGAAAAACTAGGGAAAAGAAATCAAATACTTGGAAAATGAACAATACCCTGCTGATAAAAGACTGGGTTATAGAAGACATCAAGGAGGGAATAAAGAAATTCATAGAATGCAACGAGAATGAAAATACTTCCTATCAAAACCTCTGGGACACAGCAAAAGCAGTGCTCAGAGGCCAATTTATATCGATAAATGCACACATACAAAAAGAAGAAAGAGACAAAATCAGAGAACTGTCCCGACAACTTGAACAAATAGAAAGTGAGCAACAAAAGAATCCAGCAGGCACCAGAAGAAAACAAATAATAAAAATTAGAGCTAAACTAAATGAATTAGGAAAAAAAAATTTTTTTTTTTATAATGAATTAGAGAACAGAAAAACAATTGAAAGAATTAACAAAGCCAAAGGCTGGTTCTTTGAAAAAATTAACAAAATTGATAAACCATTGGCCAGATTGACTAAAGAAATACAGGAAAGGAAACAAATAACCCACATAAGAAATGAGATGGGCCACATCACAACACACCCAACTGAAATTAAAAGAATCATATCAAATTATTATGAAAAAATGTACTCTAACAAATTCAAAAACCTAGAAGAAATGGATGAATTCCTGGAAAAACACTACCTACCTAAACTAACACAATAAGAAGTAGAAGAACTAAATAGACCCATAACAAAAAAAGGGATTAAAACGGTAATCAAAAAACTCCCAACAAAAAAAAGCCCTGGCCCGGATGGCTTTACTGCAGAGTTCTACCAAACTTTCAGAGAAGAGTTAACACCACTACTACTAAAGGTATTTCAAAGCATAGAAAATGACGGAATACTACCTAACTCATTCTATGAAGCCACCATTTCCCTGATACCAAAACCAGGTAAAGACATTACAAAAAAAGAAAATTACAGACCTATATCCCTCATGAACATAGATGCAAAAATCCTCAACAAAATTCCAACCAATAGAATTCAACAACATATCAAAAAAATAATCCACCACGACCAAGTGGGATTTATACCAGGTATGCAAGGCTGGTTTAATATCAGAAAAACCATTAATGTAATCCACCATATAAATAAAAAAAAAGACAAAAACCACATGATCTTATCAATTGATGCAGAAAAGGCATTTGACAAAGTCCAACACCCATTTATGATAAAAACTCTCACCAAAATAGGAATTGAAGGAAATTCCTCAACATAATAAAGGGCATCTTTTTATACAAAGCCATCAGCCAACATCACTCTAAATGGAGAGAGCCTGAAAGCATTTCCCTTAAGAACGGGAACCAGACAAGGATGCCCTTTATCACCGCTCTTATTCAACATTGTGCTAGAGGTCCTATCCAGAGCTATTAGGCTCGACAAAGAAATAAAGGGCATCCGGATTGGCAAGGAGGAAGTAAAATTATCTCTATTTGCAGATGACATGATCTTATACACAGAAAACCCTAAGGAATCCTCCAGAAAACTACTGAAACTAGTAGAAGAGTTTGGCAGAGTCTCCGGTTATAAGATAAACATACAAAAATCACTTGGATTCCTCTACGTCAATGAAAAGAACATCGAAGAGGAAATCACCAAATCAATACCATTCACAGTAGCCCCCAAGAAGATAAAATACTTAGGAATAAATCTTACCAAAGATGTAAAAGACCTATACAAAGAAAACTACAAAGTACTACTACAAGAAACTAAAAAGGACCTACTTCAGTGTAAAAACATACCCTGCTCATGGATAGGAAGACTTAACATAGTAAAAATGTCTATTCTACCAAAAGCCATCTATACATACAATGCACTTCCGATCCAAATTCCAATGTCATTTTTTAATGTGATGGAGAAACAAATCACCAACTGGAAGGGAAAGAAGCCTCAGATAAGTAAAGCATTACTGAAAAAGAAGAAGAAAGTGGGAGGCCTCACTCTACCTGATTTCAGAACCTATTATACAGCTACAGTAGTCAAAACAGCCTGGTACTGGTACAACAACAGGCACAGAGACCAATGGAACAGAATTGAGAACCCAGATATAAATCCATCCACATATGAGCAGCTGATATTTGACAAAGGCCCAGTGTCAGTTAACTGGGGAAAAGATAGTCTTTTTAACAAATGGTGCTGGCATAACTGGATATCCATTTGCAAAAGAATGAAACAGGGCCCATACCTCACGCCATGCACAAAAAGTAACTCCAAGTGGACCAAAGACCTAAACATAAAGACTAAAACGATAAAGATCATGGAAGAAAAAGTAGGGACAACCTTAGGAGCCCTAATACAAGGCACAAAACATTACCAAAAATGACGAAGAGAAACCAGATAACTGGGAGCTCCTAAAAATCAAACACCTATGCTCATCTAAAGACTTCACCAAAAGAGTAAAAAGACCACCTGCAGACTGGGAAAGAATTTTCAGCTATGACATCTCCGAGCAGCATCTGATCTCTAAAATCTATATGATTCTGTCAAAACTCAACCACAAAAAGACAAACAACCCAATCAAGAAGTGGGCAAAGGATATGAACACACACTTCACTAAAGAAGATATTCAGGCAGCTAACAGATACATGAGAAAATGCTCTCGATCATTAGCCATTAGAGAAATGCAAATTAAAACGACGATGAGATTCCATCTCACTCCAACAAGGCTGGCATTAATCCAAAAAACACAAAATAATAAATGTTGGAGAGGCTGCGGAGAGATTGGAACTCTTATACACTGCTGGTGGGAATGTAAAATGGTACAACCACTTTGGAAATCTATCTGGCGTTATCTTAAACAGTTAGAAATAGAACTACCATACAGCCCAGAAATCCCACTCCTCGGAATATACCCTAGAGAAATAAGAGCCTTCACACGAACAGATATATGCACACCCATGTTTATTGCAGCTCTGTTTACAATAGCAAAAAGCTAGAAGCAACCAAGGTGTCCATCAACGGATGAATGGTTAAATAAATTGTGCTATATTCACACAATGAAATACTACGCATCGATAAAGAACAGTGAGGAATCTGTGAAACATTTCATAACATGGAGCAACCTGGAAGGCATTATGCTGAGTGAAATTAGTGAGAGGCAAAAGGACAAATATTGTATAAGACCACTATTATAAGATCTCAAGAAATAGTATAAACTGAGAAGAACACATACTTCTGTGGTTACGAGCGGGGGAGGGAGGGAGGGTGGGAGAGGGTTATTTACTGATTAGTTAGTAGATAAGAACTACTTTAGGTGAAGGGAAGGACAATACTCAATACATGGAAGGTCAGCTCAACTGGACTGGACCAAAAGCAAAGAAGTTTCCAGGATAAATTGAATGCTTCAAAGGTCAGCGGAGCAAGGGTGGGGGTTTGGGGACCACGGTTTGAGGGGACTTCTAAGTCAATTGGCAAAATAATTCTATTATGAAAACATTCTGCATCCCACTTTGAAATGTGGCGTCTGGGGTCTTAAATGCTAACAAGTGGCCATCTAAGATGCATCAATTGGTCTCAACCCACCTGGATCAAAGGAGAATGAAGAACACCAAGGTCACACAATAACTATGAGCCCAAGAGACAGAAAGGGCCACATGAACCAGAGACTTACATCATCCTGAGACCAGAAGAACTAGTTGGTGCCCAGCCACAACCGTTGACTGCCCTGACAAGGAGCACAACAGAGAACCCCTGAGGGAGCAGGAGATCAGTGGGATGCAGACCCCAAATTCTCACAAAAAAACCATACTTAATGGTCTGACTGAGACTAGAGGAATCCCGGTGGTCATCGTCCCCAAACCTTCTGTTGGCCCAGGACAGGAACCATTCCCAAAGACAACTCATCAGACATGGAAGGGACTGGACAGTGGGTAGGAGAGAGATGCTGATGAAAAGTGAGCTATTTGTATCAGGTGGACACTTGAGACTGTGTTGGCATCTCCTGTCTGGAGGGCGGATGGGAGGATAGAGAGAGCTGGAAGCTGGCAAAATTGTCACGAAAGGAGAGACCGGAAGGGCTGACTCACTGGGGGAGAGGAAGTGGGAGTATGGAGTAAGGTGTATATAAACTTATATGTGACAGTCTGACTTGATTTGTAAACGTTCACTTGAAGCTCAATAAAAATTAAAAAAAAATCTAACTATCCTGAGGCCACCTTCCTGTGAGAGAACCCAGGCCACATGGAATGGTCACATGGAGGGATTCTGAATAACAGCCCCAGCCAATGACCAGTATCAAACACCACACATGTGAATGATGATGCCTACATGTGATTCTGACCCCCAGCCTTTGAGTCGCCTGAGGTATCAAGTCTTCCCAGTTGAGGCCCTGGACATCATGGAGCAGAGATAAACCATTCCCACTGTGATCTATCTGAATTCCTGACCCACAGAATTAGCGGCCGTAATAAAATGGTTATTTTAAGCCACTAAATTGTGGGGTAGGGAATGCTGGTGTCGTAGTGGTTAAGTGCTACAACTGCTAACCAAAAGGTTGGCAGTTCAAATCCACCAGCTGCTCCATGGAAGCCCTATGGGGCAGTTCTATTCTGTCCTATAGGGTTGCTATGAGTCAAAACTGACTTGACGGCAATGGATTTGGCTGTTTTTTTGGGGGGTTTAAATTGTGGGGGTAATTTCTTACCAAGCAATGGTAACCAGAACATACATGATACAAAGTTGAAATGACAAATGCTCAGGACTGTATATGTATATTTATAGAATATGCTCTTGTGTATCTTTTGGCTTTTCGGGAATCTGGAAATGATCTAAAGGAATTCTCCCTCTTGGACAATTAAAAAGAACTTCTGGATTAGAAGCATAATTTTAGGGGTCTACCATGTGCTGCATTTTGAGAGGCAAGTATATGACAAATGAAGCTAGGTCATGTAAAAATGTCTGAGAGTGAAAATGCCTCAGAGAAAGGGTCAAATCAGCCATCAACCACACAACTTTGATTCCTGGTCATAAATACTATGTGGATGTTTTGTAATTTATTCTGGTTGGCAATAGGTTTTTGCTTATTTTTGCATTGACTAAACATAAGACACAGGTTAACCCAGTCATGCGAGTCATAAAACATATCAAATAATCTTAGTTAAAATAGTTTTTAAAGCTATGAATTTCCTCTCTGTATAAGATAATATTCTTTAGATAATGTTTCCAGATACCCTCAAATGAGGAGAGTATATCAGCATTTGAGAAATCCAAATGAAGTCCTTTTATTTTCATAGAACCTAAGGTAATTTACATTGTTAACAAACAGAAGAAGTGAGGAATTCCACATTAGGTTTTAATTAGAATATAAGGACCCAAGGAATGGAAGGAACTGAAAACACCATCTCAGACAATGTCAATAAGCAATGTCTCCTGAATTATGGCTAAAATTCTATGGGCTGGACTAATGAAAATATCTACCTACGACCCCACATGCATCTGTCAGTTTGTTGTACTCTGGGGGTTTGCATGCTGCTGTGATGCTGGAAGCTATGCCACCAGTGTTTAAACACCATCAGGGTCACCCATGGCTGACAGGTTTCAGCTGAGCTTACAGACAAAGACAGACTAGGAAGAAGGACCTGGCAGTCTACTTCTGAAAAAAATTATCAGTGAAACATTGTCTGATATAGTGTCAGAAAATGAGCCCCTCAGGTTGGAAGACACTCAAAGTACAACTGGGGAAGAGCTGCCTCCTTAAAGTAGAGTCAGCTTTAATGACCTGGATAGACTCAAGCTTTCAGAACCTTCATTTGCTGACGTGGCACAACTCAAAATGAGCAACTGAAGATTTTTACCAATTTCTTCAGTCTGAAATTGATCAAACACGCAATCAGGTTGCATTGATAATTACTGGTGATTGGAATGCAAAAGTTGGAAACGAAGAAGAATCAGTGTTTGGAAAATATGGCCTTGGTGATAGAAACGATGCCAGAGATCAAATGATAGAATTTTGTAAGATCAATGGCTTCTTCATTGCAAATACCTTTTTCACCAACATAAACAGTAACTGTACACATGGACCTCATCAGATGGAATACACAGGAATCAAATTGACTACATCTGTGGAAAGAGACAATGGAAAAGCTCAGTATCATCAGTCAGAACAAGGCCAGGGGCCGAATGCGGAAAAGACCATCGATTGCTCATATGCAAGTTCAGGTTGAAGCTGAAGAAAATTAAAGTCCACGAGAGCCAAAGTACGACCTTGAGTATATCCCACCTGGATTTAGAGACCATTTTTTTTTTCAAGAATAGATTTGATGCGTTGAACACTAATGACCGAAGACCAGATGAATTGCGGAATAACATCAAGGACATCATACATGAAGAAAGCAAGAGGTCATTAAAAAGACAGGAAAAAAATAAAAGACGAAAATGGATGCCAGCAGAGACTCTGAAACTTTCTCTTGAACGTAGAATAGCTAAAGCAAACAGAAGAAATGATGAAGTCAAAGAGCTGAACAGAAGATTTCAAAAGTCAGCTCAAGAAGACAAAGTAAGGTATTATAATGGCATGTGCAAACACCTGGAGTTAGAAAACCAAAAGGGAAGAACACACTTGTCATTTCTCAAGGTGAAAGAACTGAAGAAAAAATTCAAACCTAGAGTTGCAATAGTGAAGGATTCTATGGGTGAAATATTAAACAATGCAGGAAGCATCAAAAGAAGATGGAAGGAATACACGGAGTCACTGTACCAAAAAGAATTGGTCGACGTTCTACCATTTCAGGAGGTAGCATATGGTCAGGAGCCAATAGTACTGAAGGAAGAGGTTCAAGCTGCACTGAAGTCATTGTCGAAAAACAAGGTTCCAGGAACTGACAGAACACCAACTGAGATGTTTCAACAAATGGATGCAGCGCTGGAAGTGTTCAGTCATCCATGCCAAGAAATCTGGAAGACAGATACCTGGCCAACCAACTGGAAGAGATCCATATTTATGCCTATTCCAAAGAAAGGTGATCCAACAGAATGTGTAAAATTATTGAACAATATCATTAATACCACACACAAGTAAAATTTTGCTGAAGATCATTCAAAAGCGGTTGCAGCAGTACATCAACAAGGAACTTCCAGAAATTCAAGTCGCTTTCAGAAGAGGATGTGGAATGAAGCATATCGTTGCTGATGTCAAATGGATCCTGGCTGAAAGCAGAGAACGCCAGAAGAATGTTTACCTGTGTTTTATTGACTCTGCAAAGGCACTCAACTGTGTGAATCATAACAAATTATGGATAACATTGCAAAGAATGGAAATTCCAGAACACTTAATTGCACTCATGAGGACCACGTACATAGATCAAGAGGCAGTTGTTCAAACAGAACAAGGGGATACTGTATCATTTAAAGTCAGGAAAAGTGTGTGTCAGGGTTGTATTCTTTCACCATACCTACCCATTCAATCTGTATGCTGACCAAATAATCAAAAAAGCTGGACTAGATGAAGAACAGGGCATCAGAATTGAAGGAAGACTCATTAACAACCTGCATCACGCAGATGACACAACCTTTCTTGCTGAAAGTGAAGAGGACTTGAAGCACTTGCTGATGAAGGTCAAAGACTACAGCCTTCAGTATGGACTACACCTCAACACAATGAAAACAAAAATTCTCACAACTGGACCAATAGGCAACATCATGATAAATGAGAAAAGACTGAAGGTATCAAGGATTTCATTTTATTTGGATCCCCAATCAACACTCAATGGAATCAGCAGTCAGGAAATCAAAGGACATGTTGCCTTCGGCAAATCTGCTGTGAAAGACCTCTTTAAAGTGTTTTTTTAAAAATAAAGATGTCTTCTTGAAAACTAAGGTGTGCCTGACCCAAGCCATGGTGTTTTCAATTGCCTCATATGCATTCGAAAGCTAAACAATGAATAAGGAAGATGGAAAAACAACTGACGCCCTTGAATCACGGTGTTGGCGAAAAATATTGAATATACCTGGACTGCCAAAAGAATGAACAAATCTGTCTTGGAAGAAGTACAGCCAGAATGCTCATTAGACGCAAGGATGGCGAGACTATGTCTCACATACTTTGGACATGTTATCAGGAGGGATCAATCTCTAGAGAAGGACATCATGCTTGGTAAAGTAGAGGGTCAGTGAAAAAGAGGAAGACCCTCAACGAGATGTATTGACACAGCAGGTGCAACAATCGGCTCAAGCATAGCAATGATTTTGAGAATGGCACAAGACCGGGCAGAGTTTCATTCTGTTGTGCATAGGGTCTGTATGAGTCGGAACCTATTCTTCGGCGCTAAAAACAATAGCATCACATATGACATCACTGCAGCTATTATAATCAGATACTTAGGGAAATTGTTTGAGATCACCTGCCAAAAACATTCCTCAAGGTTTCCACTTAGCCTCTGAAAATCTTTGTTCAACACCCAACTCCTCTCTCAGGTGAACTGTTCTCTTCTGAATGACTGAAGTCACCTAGTTTCACTAAACATGAAAACTGTATATTGCAATAATTTCTCTTCCTGTTTGATGACATTGGGGATCTTCTAATGAATACTGTGGCAAGACAAGTTGGAAGAAGCTCAAAGAAGCTATCACTTCCATCAGTGATAGCTATTGAGGTCACAGGGCTAAAAAAAAATGAAAAGAGGAAGTATTTATTGAGGGCTTAAAGGTGGTAGTTACTATTATTATCAGATAGAAAACCAAAGCCAGGAGAGATTAGGTAACCTGCTCAAAAACACATAATCAGAAAAGAGTAGGGACAAACGTGTGCGTCTGTGTGTGTGTGTGTGTGTGTGTGTGTGTGTGTGTGTGTCTGTATGTGTATGACCTTGGGCAGATGTCATCACTTCTCTGAGTCTTTTTTTTCATTATTTTTTTTATTGTGCTTTAGATTAAGGTTTACAAAGCAAATTAGCTTCTCATTACATATTACACAAATAATACACAAACTGTTTTTGTGACATTGATTGCCAACCCCATGATGTGTCAGCTCTCCCCTCCTCAACATTGGGTTCCCTGTTACCAGCTTTCCTGTCCCCTCCTACCTTCTTGTCCTTGTCCCTGGGCTGATGTGTCCATTTTGTCTCATTTTGTTTTATTGTTGTTGTTAGCTGCCATTGAGTCAATTCCGACTCACAGCGTTTTGTTTTACGGGCCTGTCTAATCTCTGGCTGAAGGATGAACCTCAGGAGTGACTTCAGTACTGAGTTAAAAGGGTGTCCAGGGGTCATACCCTTGAGGTTTCTGCAGTCTCTGTCAGACCAGTAAGTCTGGTCTTTTTTTTGTGACTTAGAATTTTGTTCTACATTTATCTCCAGCTCTGTCTGGGACCCTCTATTGTGATCAGGGGCAGGGACAAACTTTGAACACAGGCACCTTTAACTACGATGCAGTACTGCTTCTCAGATAGACCTTAAGAAAAATGGGGCCTAGAAACAGCACAAGACACTTGAATACACAAGACCGTGGTTGCCACCTATCACATCCAAGGAAAAACAGAAGAATCAAGGAGATCATGAGGTGCTTGCTTTGCCTCTTTCTTTTCCATTTCTTCTACCTGTTTTCACACAACAATTCTAGCATTTGTCTTTCTATTCCTTGTTAACCCATTCATTCCCTACGTCTCTACTCACTCTTCATGTAGCCCATCCACCTGCACTTAATGCAGAGACCTACCCTTCCCTATACCAGTTGCTAGAAGGACTCAACAAGGCAAGATGTTTTCACAATAGAATTTTATAAATTGCCATTTAAATGTGAGGTATTATTTTTCACATTAACTTGATTTCAGGACCTGTCCTACCACCCTTCTTGGAATAGACTACGACTCCTTAAGGATCAGAAGAAATAGGATCTTATTCTTAGAGCTTTTTAAAATCGGTGTGACCAGCAGCTCACACAAAAGAAATTACCTCCACACACTCTGGCCTGCTTCCTACTCTGCACTGACCTCCGTGTATCGGAAGGCTGACCATCCTATACCCTCTTTCTCCATGCCCTCTTCCTTTTATTGGGAATGGTTTCACTCCTGTATCACGCTTCCCTTCTTAGTCTTCCATACTTCCCTGCTCCCTGTTAACCAATCCTGGATCTGTGCCCTTCATTTTAGACCACAGACTCTAATCTTAGGCTTCCAGAAGACCCTGCCACATTTTTTTTTTCTGCTGGGAAGCACACTATGTACCAACCCACCCAAGCCCCAGCAGATGTTGGTTCCTAGCCCCAAAGACCCAAGGAGCAAGTCCAGCTAGAGCCTTTCCTAAAAACCCATCACCATCAAGTCAATTCTGACTCATAGCAACCCTGAGGACACAGTAGAACTGCCCCATAGGATTTCCAAGGAGCAGCTAGTAGATGAGAACTTCCGACCTTTTCGCTAGCAGCCGAGCTCTTAACCACTGCGCCACCAGGGACTTTCCTGACCTGGTTCCCTGCTGCCACCTACTGGCTATATTGATGCATCTTTGCTCGTGTTTCCTATTCAACAAAAGGAGTTAGCCTTTTCCATCCTATTATCCATCATGGGATAAGATTTTACTCTACTTCAATGTTTTCCTTATACTATTTTTACCCTATCCTGTTTTTAAAAGAAACAACCTTTCACAAATCGGTGTGCAGGTTGCAGGTAGTCTCATCAGCCTTGACCACATACTTAGAAAAATCTCCTCTCTGTATTTGAGCACTGCAATTTGCAAAGAAACAAAAGAGAGTCCCAAAACGCATATCAGTTCTCATTATCTCCCTGCAGCAGTTATATTATGTTCAAATAAGGTAATTGTGGATAATATATAAAATACCAAATACCAAGTTTTCACTGACATTTGTGAAATGTTTCAAAAATCTTTTGAAAACTTTTCAAAATAAAATAAGACCATTTATTGCTGTTATTTTAACTTCATCTTTAACACAGACATAAAAATGAGGCCTGCAGTAGTCACTATGAGTCGGAATCGACTCGATGGCAGTGGGTTTTTGGGTTTAGTAGTACAACAAGAATTACTTTACAGACTCTTGGGCCCTTTTGAAATAAGGAGAGCCAAGAATGGAAAGTAAATTTTGTGTTTATAGACAAAACTAGTCTGTAAATAGGCAAAACTGAAACGCATAAAGGTCCAAGCCTGTACATCGGGGAATACAGGGTTAAAATGAAGTGTTGGTGACGACATCTTTACACATTGTTAAATGTTTCTTTTACCTCCCCTGGCTTTGCCTTCCCACCTCACATTACATGCAGGTGAGGTCAGTGGCACTGGAGATAACATTTTTAAGCAGGGGGGCTCTAAGAGAACATTGGTGGTGCAGTGGTAGAATTCTTGCTTTCCATGCAGGAAACCTGGGTCTGATTCCTGGCCAATGCATCTCATGGGTAGCCACCACCTGTCTGTCAATGATGGCTTGCGTGTTGCTGTGATGCTGAACAGGTTTCAGTGGTGCATCCAGACTCAGACAGACGAGTTAAAAAGGCCCGGAGATCTACTTACAAAGATTAACCACTGAGGAGGCGGGGCCAAGATGGCAGACTAGGTGGACGCTACCGCGGATCCCTCTTGCAACAAAGACTCGGAAAAACAAGTGAATTGATCACATACATAACAATCTATGAACTCTGAACAACAAACACAGACTTAGAGATGGAGAACGAACAAATACGGGAAGACAACGAATATTTTCAGAGCCAGGAGCCAGCGCATCAGGCAGGTGACCTTCGGAGCCCGAGTTGGGGCAGAGCCCAGGGGGGCAGACGGCACAGACAAGGGGCCCAGCCCTAGCCCCCGAACTCATCCCGGGAGCGAGACCAGCTGGTTGGCGTGGGCGGCGTGGCGGCGCAGCCGGTGGGAGAAGTCCCCAGGAGGCAGTGACTGGTCTTGGCGCGGGGAGAGCAGCGTCCCAGCCGGGGAGCCGTCCCGCCGGGAGTTTGGTGGGAAGCGGGCGGGGGCGAGCACGGGGACCACCTACATTTCCCTGAATTGACCCCGGGGGGGTCCAGTCTTCGTGCGGGAGGGGCCCACCCAGTTCGCGTGAGCGGCGTGGCGCGCCGGAGGGAGAAGTCCCCGGGAGGCAGTGGCTGGTCTTGGAGCGGGGAGAGTGGCGTCCCAGCCGGGACACGCAGTCGCACCCGGTTCGCGGGAGCGGCGCGCGATGCGGCAGGAGGGACAGGGAGCCCCCGGAAGGCAGCGACGGATTTTGGAGACGGGAGTGCACCGTCCCAGTGGGGGAGCCTTAACCTTGGGGGTGGGGCTGACAGCGGAGGATCTGACCGTGACGCCAGTGGGCCAGACCCCCCGGGGGGCAATCTCCACACACCCAGTACATGTAGGCGACGCGCCCCGCGGAAATCTCAGATATAAGAGTCATTCCAAGTAAGACAAACAACTCTGGCTATATTCTGAGGTGCTACACTCCTAGCTCTCTGATCCCTCCCCCACCCTCCCCAGGCGGCTCCATTAACATCCAAAAAGCCTGAGCCGGAGGGAGAACTCTGATAGGGATCTGACTGCATTTTTTTTAGTGGATTTTCTGGAAAAACTAGTTTCCTAGTGATGGCTCGGAGACAGCAGTCCATATCAAACCACAGCTTCTCCAACCCCCCAAACAAAAGAATCAAAATCTTTCCCAAATGAAGATACAATCCTGGAATTATCAGATACAGAATATAAAAAACTAATTTACAGAATGCTTAAAGACATCACAAATGAAATTAGGCTAACTGCAGAAAAAGCCAAGGAACACACTGATAAAACTGTTGAAGAACTCAAAAAGATTATTCAAGAACATAGTGGAAAAATTAACAAGTTGCAAGAATCCATAGAGAGACAGCATATAGAAATCCAAAAGATTAACAATAAAATTACAGAATTAGACAACGCAATAGGAAGTCAGAGGAGCAGACTCAAGCAATTAGAATGTAGACTGGGACATCTGGAGGACCAGGTAATCAACACCAACATAGCTGAAAAAAAATCAGATAAAAGAATTGAAAAAAATGAAGAAACCCTAAGAATCATGTGGGACTCTATCAAGAAGGATAACTTGCGTGTGATTGGAGTCCCAGAACAGGGAGGGGGGACAGAAAACACAGAGAAAATAGTGGAAGAACTCCTGACACAAAACTTCCCTGACATCATGAAAGACGAAAGGATATCTATCCAAGATGCTCATCGAACCCCATTTAAGATTGATCCAAAAAGAAAAACACCAAGACATATTATCATCAAACTTGCCAAAACCAAAGATAAACAGAAAATTTTAAAAGCAGCGAGGGAGAAAAGAAAGGTCTCCTTCAAGGGAGAATCAATAAGAATAAGTTCAGACTACTCAGCAGAAACCATGCAAGCAAGAAGGGAATGGGACGACGTATACAGAGCACTGAAGGAGAAAAACTGCCAACCAAGGATCATATATCCAGCAGAACTCTCTCTGAAATATGAAGGAGAAATTAAGATATTTACAGATAAACACAAGTTTAGAGAATTTGCAAAAACCAAACCAAGGCTACAAGAAATGCAAAAGGAGATTGTTTGGTCAGATGACCAATAATATCAGGTACCAGCACAATACAAGGTCACAAAACAGAACGTCCTGATATCATCTCAAATAGGGAAAGCACAAAAACAAACAAACTAAGATTAATTCTAAAAAATAAATAAATAAACAAAATAATACACATAACAGGGAATCATGGAAATCAATAGATAAAAGATCACAATAATCAAAAAGAGGGAATAAATATAGGAGGCATTGAACTGCCAGATGGAGAGTGATACAAGGCGAAATAGAAGGATACAAGTTAGGTTTTTACTTAGAAAAATAGGGGTAAATAATAAGGTAACCACAAAAAGGAATATCAATTCCATAACTCAAGAAAAAAGCCAAGAAAAACGTAACGACTCAACTAACATAAAGTTAAACATTATGAAAATGAGGATCTCACAAGCTACTAAGAAAAACGTCTCAGCACAAAAAACTATGTGGAAAAATGAAATGGCCAACAACACACATGAAAAGGCATCAAAATGACAGCACTAAAAACTTATTTATCTATAATTACGCTGAATGGAAATGGACTAAATGCACCAATAAAGAGACAGAGAGTCACGGACTGGATAAAGAAACACGATCCATCTATATGCTGCCTACAAGAGACACACCTTAGACTTAGAGACACAAACAAACTAAAACTCAAAGGATGGAAAAAAAATACCAAGCAAACAATAAGCAAAAAAGAAGAGGAGTAGCAATATTAATTTCTGACAAAATACACTTTAGACTTAAATCCACCACAAAGGATAAAGAAGGACACTATATAATGATAAAAGGGACAATCGATCAGGAAGACATAACCATATTAAATATTTATGCACCCAATGACAGGGCTGCAAGACACATAAATCAAATTTTAACAGAATTGAAAAGTGAGATAGACAGCTCCACATTTATAGTAGGAGACTTCAACACACCACTTTCGGAGAAGGACAGGACATCCAGTAAGAAGCTCAATATAGACACGGAAGACCTACTTACAACAATCAACCAACTTGACCTCATTGACTTATACAGAACTCTCCACCCAACTGCTGCAAAATATACTTTTTTTTCTAGTGCACATGGAACATTCTCTAGAATAGACCACATATTAGGTCATAAAACAAATCTTTGCAGAGACCAAAACATCGAAATATTACAAAGCATCTTCTCAGACCACAAGGCACTGAAACTAGAAATCAATAACAGAAAAACTAGGGAAAAGAAATCAAATACTTGGAAAATGAACAATACCCTCCTCAAAAAAGACTGGGTTATAGAAGACATCAAGGAGGGAATAAGGAAATTCTTAGAAAGCAACGAGAATGAAAATACTTCCTATCAAAACCTCTGGGACACAGCAAAAGCAGTGCTCAGAGGCCAATTTATATCCATAAATGCACACATACAAAAAGAAGAAAGAGACAAAATCAGAGAACTGTCCCGACAACTTGAACAAATAGAAAGTGAGCAACAAAAGAACCCATCAGGCACCAGAAGAAAACAAATAATAAAAATTAGAGCTGAACTAAATGAATTAGAGAACAGAAAAACAATTGAAAGAATTAACAAAGTCAAAAGCTGGTTCTTTGAAAAAATTAACAAAATTGATAAACCATTAGCTAGACTGACTAAAGAAAAACAGGAAAGGAAACAAATAACCCGAATAAGAAACGAGAAGGACCACATCACAACAAAGCCAAATGAAATTAAAAGAATCATTTCAGATTACTACGAAAAATTGTACTCTAACAAATTTGAAAACCTAGAAGAAATGGATGAATTCTTGGAAAAACACTACCTACCTAAACTAACACATTCAGAAGTAGAACAACTAAATAGACCCATAACAAAAAAAGAGATTGAAACGGTAATCAAAAAACTTCCAACAAAAAAAAGCCCTGGCCCAGACGGCTTCACTGCAGAGTTCTACCAAACCTTCAGAGAAGAGTTAACACCACTACTACTGAAGGTATTTCAAAGCATAAAATAAGACGGAATACTACCCAACTCATTCTATGAAGCTACCATCTCCCTGATACCAAAATCAGGTAAAGATATTACAAAAAAAGAAAATTATAGACCTATATCCCTCATGAACATAGATGCAAAAATCCTCAACAAAATTCTAGCCAATAGAATCCAACAACACATCAAAAAAATAATTCACCCTGATCAAGTGGGATTTATACCAGGTATGCAAGGCTGGTTTAATATCAGAAAAACCATTAATGTAATCCATCACATAAATAAAACAAAAGATAAAAACCACATGATCTTATCAATAGATGCAGAAACGGCATTTGACAAAGTTCAACACCCATTTATGATAAAAACTCTTACCAAAATAGGAATTGAAGGAAAATTCCTCAACATAATAAAGGGCATCTATGCAAAGCCAACAGCCAATGTCACTCTAAATGGAGAGAACCTGAAAGCATTTCCCTTGAGAACGGGAACCAGACAAGGATGCCCTTTATCACCGCTCTTATTCAACATCGTACTTGAAGTCCTAGCCAGGGCAATTAGGCTAGACAAAGAAATAAAGGGTATCCGGATTGGCAAGGAGGAAGTAAAGCTATCACTATTTGCAGATGACATGATCGTATACACGGAAAACCCTAAGGAATCCTCCAGAAAACTACTGAAACTAATAGAAGAGTTTGGCAGAGTCTCAGGTTATAAAATAAACATACAAAAATCACTTGGATTCCTCTACATCAACAAAAAGAACACCGAATAGGAAATAACCAAATCAATACCATTCACAGTAGCCCTCAAGAAGATAAAATACTTCAGAATAAATCTTACCAAGGACGTAAAAGACCTATACAAAGAAAACTACAAAGCTCTACTACAAGAAATTCAAAAGGACATACTTAAGTGGAAAAATATACCCTGCTCATGGATAGGAAGACTTAACATAGTAAAAATGTCTATTCTACCAAAAGCCATCTATACATATAACCCACTCCCGATCCAAATTCCAATGTCATATTTTAAGGGGATAGAGAAACAAATCACCAATTTCATATGGAAGGGAAAGAACCCCCAGATAAGCAAAGCATTACTGAAAAAGAAGAAGAAAGTGGGAGGCCTCACTCTACCTGATTTCAGATCCTATTATACAGCCACAGTAGTCAAAACAGCCTGGTACTGGTACAACAACAGGCACATAGACCAATGGAACAGAATTGAGAACCCAGATATAAATCCATCCATGTATGAGCAGCTGATATTTGACAAAAGCCCAGTGTCAGTTAATTGGGGAAAAGATAGTCTTTTTAACAAATGGTGCTGGCATAACTGGATATCCATTTGGAAAAGAATGAAACAGGACCCACACCTCACACCATGCACAAAAACTAACTCCAAGTGGATCAAAGACCTAAACATAAAGACTGAAACGATAAAGATCATGGAAGAAAAAATAGGGACAACCCTAGGAGCCCTAATACAGGGCATAAACAGAATACAAAGCATTACCAAAAATGATGAAGAGAAACCAGATAACTGGGAGCTCCTAAAAATCAAACATCTATGCTCATCTAAAGACTTCACCAAAAGAGTAAAAAGGTCACCTACAGACTCGGAAAGAATATTCAGCTATGATATCTCAGACCAGCGCCTGATCTCTAAAATCTACATGATTCTGTCAAAACTCAACCACAAAAAGACAAACAACCCAATCAAGAAGTGGGCAAAGGATATGAACACACATTGATATTCAGGCAGCCAACAGATACGTGAGAAAATGCTCCCGATCATTAGCCATTAGAGAAATGCAAATTAAAACTACGATGAGATTCCATCTCACACCAACTAGACTGGCATTAATCCAAAAAACACAAAATAATAAATGTTGGAGAGGCTGCGGAGAGATTGGAACTCTCATACACTGCTGGTGGGATTCTAAAATGGTACAACCACTTTGGAAATCCATCTGGCGTTATCTTAAACAGTTAGAAATAGAACTACCATACAACCCAGAAATCCCACTCCTCGGAATATACCCTAGAGATACAAGAGCCTTCACACAAACAGATATATGCACACCCATGTTTATTGCAGCTCTGTTTACAATAGCAAAAAGTTGGAAGCAACCAAGATGTCCGTCAACGGATGAATGGGTAAATAAATTGTGGTATATTCACACAATGGAATACTACGCATCGATAAAGAACAGTGACGAATCCCTGAAACATTTCATAACATGGAGGAATCTGGAAGGCATTATGCTGAGCGAAATGAGTCAGAGGCAAAAGGACAAATATTGTATAAGACCACTATTATAAGATCTTGAGAAACAGAAAAAACTGAGAAGAACACATACTTTTGTGGTTACGAGGAGGGGAGGGAGGGAGGGAGGGAGAGGGTTTTTTACTGATCAATCAGTAGATAAGAACTGCTTTGGGTGAAGGGAAAGACAACACTCAATACAAGGAAGGTCAGCCCAATTGGACTGGACTGAAAGCAAAGAGGTTTCCGGGATAAAATGAATGCTTCAAAGGTCAGCGGACCAGGGGCTGGGGTCTGGGGAACATGGTTTGAGGGGACTTCTAAGTCAATTGGCAAAATAATTCTATTATGAAAACATTCTGCATCCCACTTTGAAATGTGGCGTCTGGGGTCCTAAATGCTAACAAGCAGCCATCTAAGATACATCAATTGGTCTCAACCCACCTGGAGCAAAGGCAAAGGAAGAACACCAAGGTCACACGACAACTAAGAACCCAAGAGACAGAAAGGGCCACATGAACCAGAGACCTACATCATCCTGAGACCAGAAGAACTAGTTGGTGCCCGGCCACAATCGATGACTGCCCTGTCAAGGAGCACAACAGAGACCTCCTGAGGGAACAGGAGATCAGTGGGATACAGACCCCAAATTCTCATAAAAAGACCGTACCTAATGGTCTGACTGCGACTAGAGGAATCCCGGTGGCAATGCTCCCCAGACCTTTTGTTGGCACAGGACAGGAACCATCCCCGAAGACAACTCATCAGACATGAAAGGGACTGGTTAGCGGGTGGGAGAGAGATGCTGATGAAGAGAGAGCTAATTAAATCAGGTGGACACTGGAGAGTGTGTTGGCAGCTCTTGACTGGAGGGGGGATGGGAAGATAGAGAGAGAGGGAAGACAGCAAAATTGGCACGAAACGAGAGACTGAAAGGGCTGACTCAATGGGGGAGAGCAAATGGGAGAAGAGAGTAAGATACATGTAAACTTACATGTGACAGACTGATTGGAATGGTAAATGTTCACTTGAAGCTTAATAAAAGTTAATTAAAAAAATAAAAAAATAATCATGAATATATAAAAAAAAAAAAGATTAACCACTGAAAACCCTGTGGATTACAATGTTCTGATCTGCAACGGATCATGGGAATGGAGCAGAACCAGGCAGCATTTTGTCCCGTTGTGCATAGAGTCACCATGAGTCAGGGGCTGACCCTATGGCAGCTAACAACAAGAGTTGGGAAGAGAGAGAGATCTCAAAGTTGATGGTAGAGTCTGAGCAGCATTCTAGGAATTCAGCCCTGGGAAAGATAATGACTTTCTTGTGGTTAGGGAGAAAGGATCCAAGAAATCTGGAAAAGAGCCAGGTTACAGTCAGTGATGGCTTCAGTATTTGTTTTGATAGGAAGAGTCTACAGTGGCAATCTGTGGAGTAGGAAGGTCTTCTGGGGATCAGTCTTGGAGCTGCATTTGTATAATAGTTTACATAAAACTGAGAAAATGTTGATTGCCCTTCAAAGCATGGGGGAGCTGATGAAGATTACAGGGAGCTTCAGTTTCTCCATGGGTCACAGCATTCTGCTGCACTCTGTTCTGGTCAGAGGTAGAAGTGAGAAGCTGTACTTAATTCCAGGGAAGGGGTTGGTGAAATATCCCTGCCTGGGTGGAGACTTCTCCCTTAGCTTTGTTCTTGTGTTCCATGGAGTCGATTCTGACTCAGCAACCCTATATGACAGAGTAGAACTGCCCCATAGAGTTTTCTACGCTGTACTCTTTACAGAAGAAGATCGCCAGGTCTTTCTCCCACAGATGGGCTGGCGGGCTCAAGCCTCCAACCTTTCGGTTAACAGCCAAGTGCTTAGCCATTATGCCACCAAGGCTAAATTAATGAAAATTACAGAAATCTCACTGGAGCCTTAGCTCTCTGCTTGGAAACCCTGGTGGCATAGTGGTTAAGTGCTACAGCTGCTAATGAAAAGGTCGGCAGTTCGAATTCACCAGGCCCTCCTTGGAAACTCTATGGGGCAGTTCTACTCTGTCCTATAGGGTTGCTATGAGTCGGAATCGACTCGGCGGCAGTGGGTTTGGTTTTGGGGTTTATTATCTGACGTCTTAGAGCTCATTGAGACTCTGGATCCACGTCAAGATTGTGAGTGGGGAGCCAACTTATAGACATTGCCCTGAGAGGTGAGAAAAGAAGGTCTTTAGTAAATGTTAGCATGAAAATGTCACCATAGACTTGATACTTTCAGGTGGAGGGGTCAGATAGATCAGTTCATGCATTATCAGGTAAACTTCTTGTTCTTGCCAAAAGGAATCTGGAAATATCAAATTGTTTGCAGTGACAAATGTCAGTGCTACCAGGGAAAAACAGATGCTAGTAGGAAGAATCAGTGTGAGATATCACCAAAAAATACTGTCAAATCCTAATAAAATAAGAACAATTATTAATCAAATTCAATGTAACGAAAATTTTTAATCCCTGGTCAATGACTTGATAGTGATTTTTTGAGCACTTGTGTACTCAGTGCTTTAGCATTCATCCTCACAACAATCTTATGAAGTCTGCAGGACACCATACCACCATCATCATCATCCTTATTTTACACAAGAGGGAAGTAAAGCTCGGGAACATTAACTTGCCTGTCGTCAGAAGATTCCCTGAGATTCTAACCCAGGCAGTCTGACTTCAAACCCTGTGCTCTTAAACACTGTGTTATTTTGCTTTCTGTGGTCCCTATGTTTACTTATAAAACGTTAATGCTTTAAAAGTTCTTTACTATAAATTTCTACGTGTGCACCTCAGTTTGGAATAGGCATATATTGTAATATCATTGGTTAAATACTCAGCATCCCTCCCCTATTCTGCTTCTTAAAGAAACCCCAGTTTTATTTAAGTATCCGCCTCTCCCTGTTCAGCCATGTGAAGGCGAGCCCGTCTCAGCTTGAGGGATGGATGGGTCCTGAGAAGTCTAGGTCAGTTGTAGTAATCCCATTGCCCATGCCAGAGGTGCGTAAACTCAGATTTAAGCCAATTAATACAGTATTTCCCCCCGGAAACTGTTATTGGTCCAGAAGTGGGCTTGTGACCTAAATTAGTCCAAAAGGTGTCAAGTAGAGAACGTTCATTCCTTGATTTGGTTAAAGATATTCTTTTTTCTCCTCATCTTCCACCTACTGCTGCTGCTCTTCCCCCTCCTGCTGCTGCTACTCCTCCTCCTCCTCCTTTTCTCTTTCTTTTCTCCTCCTTTCCCACCCTCCCCCCCCCATATAGCTGCCTAAATGAGATGGCACCAGTGATCCTTAGAAAGAGTCATGGAACCCAAACCTATCTTAACCAATCCATCCACAAGAAACCTTCAACTTGGAACGGACCAAAGTCACACACCCCACTCTTCTCCTTGACCCATGACAACTCCAATATTGCTTCAGTTCAGGGAGTTACCTAATTTTGAGGTACTCACTGATGCACGTGAGCTGAATAAAGCCTGTAACTTCTATTCTAGTCACCTTAACTACTTTTTTCTTCATTGACAGTTTGATGGTGAAACTTGGATAGGGTCTGAATGAGCCCTGATTTCTGATGAGGTTCCAGACAAGGAGAGAGAGCACTGGTGGACACTTGCTTCCTCCCTTCTCAGGACCACTGTTGAATGCAGAGGTAAGTCCTGCTTCCAGTCCTGTGCTCCAGTTTTTCAATGCAGTGCTGAAGTTGCAGGCTTTGATTCTTTGAAAGGCTTAAGCTATTATCTGAACGAGTCACTGTCCCTATTTTCCAAATAGGCCACCAGAAATGAGGATTTAGCAAACCTTAATAGAAACAATGAGGAGCATTAGTGGTTTAGTGGTAGAATTTTCACCTTCCATGTAGATCAGGTTCAATTCTTCGCCAATGCACCTCATGTTTCTATGATGCTAAACAGGTTTCAGCGGAGCTTCCTAATGAATATGGACTAGGAAGAAAGGCCTGTAGATCTGCTTTGGGAAAATCAGCCAATGAAAACCCTATGAATCACAATGGTTCAATCCAAAACCAATCACGTGGATGGCGTAAGACAGAGCAGCATTTCATTCTATTGTGCGTGGGGTCCACATGAGTTGGGGGTCAACTAGATGGCAGCTAACAACAATAATAGAAATAATACCCCATCCAGACATTCTAAAGCCCTAGAGTTAGGAGAAAGTCTTTTAAAGGCTCTCCCTAAAGTTTTTCCCCCTCTTATTGACTAGAGAATAATCTAGTCCTGTCAATAAGGATGTGATGAACCTATCTCTAACTTTAGGGATTGATTAGAGACCACCTATGATCTCCAGATTCTTTTTGTTAATAGACTTAAGCCTGAAATATCAGATGCTGTTCAGAAGCATAAAATAGTTGACAGACTACGTCCATCCATGAGTTATAACACTTAACCCACCATTTTGAAGACAGCATAAGTCTTAGATATCTAGTGCTGCTATAACAGAAATACCATAAATGGGTGGCTTTAACAAACAGAAATTTATTTTCTCACAGTTTAGGAGGCTAGAAGTCTGAATTCAAGGTGCCAGCTTTAGGGGAAGGTTTTCTCTGTCAGCTCTGGGGCAAGTCCTTGTCTCCTTTCAACATCTGTGGGCCCGGCATTCCTTGGAGATTTCCATAGGTCTTAGCATCAATCTTCCCCTGGGTCTAGGAGGTTCTCAGTGCAGGGACCCCTGGATTCAAAGGATGCACTCCACTCACAGCTCTTTTTCCTTGGTGATAGTGAGGTCCTTCTTCTCTCCACTCACTTCTTACTCCTTTTATCTCTGTAAGGTAAAAGGTGTGACTCAAGCAAGGGTGTGAGTTGAGTCACACCCTCTTGTAAGGCTGCGACTCAAGATGCACCCCGCTCTGATCCTGCCTCATTAGCATGTAGAGGTTAACATTTACAACACATCACAAAATGGAGGATAATTACATCAGATCACAAAATGGAGGACAACCACACAATACCAGGAATCATGGCCTAGCCAAGTTGACACATATTTGGGGGGGGGGACACAATTCACTCCATGACAGCATAATAAACAATTATTACACACCAACAACAAATGCCAAAGATGAAGAAATTGAAGATTTTTACAAACTACTGCAGCCTGATGTTGATCAAATGTGCAATCAAAATGTATTAATAATTACTAGTGATTGGAATGCAAAAGTTGGAAACAAAGAGAAAAGATCAGTACATGGAAAATACAGCCTTGGTGAGCCTTGATGATGGAAACGATGCCAGAGACAACATGATAGAATTCTGTAAGACCAATGATTATTCATCAGAAATACATTTTTCAGCAGCATAATTGATAACTATACATATGGACCTCAGGGGATGAACTACAGAGGAATTAAGTCAACTGTATCTGTGGAAAGAGACAATGAAGAGGCTCAATATCATTAGTCAAGACAAAGCCAGGGGCTGACTGTGGAACTGACCATCAACTGCTCATATGCAAGTTCAAATTGAAGCTGAAGAAAATCAAAGCAAGTCCATGAGGGCCAAAGTATGACCACCTAAATTTAGAGACCATCTCAAAAATAGATTCAGTGCACTGAACACTAATGACCAACTACCAGAAGAGTTGTGAGACGACATCATACATGAAGAAAGTGAAAGGTCATTAAAAAGACAAGAAAGAAGGAAAAAACCAAAATGGATGTCAAAAGAGACTCTATAACTTGCTTTTGAGTGCAGCAGAGTAGCTAAAGTGAATGGAAGAAATGATAAAGTAAAAGCACTAAGCAGAAGATTTCAAAGGGTGGCTAGAGAGGACAAGGTAAAGTATCATAATGAAATGTGCAAAGAGCTGGAGTTAGAAAACCAAAAAGGAAGAACATGACCAGCATTTCTTAGACTGAACAAATTGAAGAGAATATTCAAGCCTCAAATTGCATTATTGAAGGATTCTATGGGCAAAAAATTGAATGACTCAGGAAGCATCAAACAAAGATGGAAGAAATACACAGAGTCACTGTACCAAAAAGAACTGTCTGGTGTTCAACCATTTCAGGAGGTACAATAAGCTCAATAACCAATGGTACTGAAGGAAGAAGTTCAAACTGCATTGAAGGCATTGGGGAAAAACAAGGCTCCAGGAACTGACAGAAAACCAATTGAGATGCTTCAACAAATGGATGCAATGCTGAAAGAACTTACTTATCTGAGTCGAGAAATTTGGAAGACCACTACCTGGCCAACCAACTGAAAGAGAGACCCATATTTGTGCCCATTCTAAAGAAAGATGATCAAACAGAATACAGAAATTATCAAACAATATCATTAATATCACATGCTAGCAACTTTTTGCTAAAGATATGGGGACCATGGTCTTGGGGGACATCCAGTTCAATTGGCATAACATAGTTTATAAAGAAAATGTTCTACATCCTACTTTGGTGAGTACATCTGGGGACTTAAAAGCTTGTGAGGAGCCATCTAAGATGCTCCACTGGTCCCACCCTGTCTGGAGCAAGGGAGAATGAAGAAAACTAAAGTCACAAGGGAAAGATTAGTCCAAAGGACTAATGGACCACAACTACCACAGCCTCCACCAGACTGAGTCCAGCACAACTAGATGGTACCTGGCTACCACCACTGACTGCTCTGACAGAGATCACAATAGAGGGTCGCGGACAGAGCTGGAGATAAATGTAGGACAAAATTCTAACTCACAAAAAAAGACCACACTTACTGGTCTGACAGAGACTGGAGAAACCCCAAGAGTTTGGCCCCTGGACACCGTTTTGACTCAGTACTGAAGTCACTCCTGAGGTTCATTCTTCAGCCAAAGATTAGACAGTCCCATAAAACAAAATGAGACTAAATGGGCTCACCAGCCCAGGGGCAAGGATGAGAAAGCAGGAGGGGACAGGAAAGTTAGTAATGGGGAACCCAAGGTTGATAAGGGGAGAGTGTTGACACATCGTGGGGTTGGCAATCAGTGTCACAAAACAATATGTATATTGTTTAATGAGAAACTAATTTGCTCTGTAAACCTTCATCTAATGCACAATAATAAACAAATAAAATTTTGCTAAAGATAATTTAAGAACAGTTGCAGCCTTACACTGACAGAAATTCAAGCTGGATTCAGAAAAGGCCATGGAATGAGGGATATCATTGTTGTTGTCATATGGATCTTGGCAGAAAGCAGAGAATACCAGCAAGATGTTTACCTTGTGCTTTATTGACTAGCCGAAGGCATTCAACTGTGCGATCATAACTAATTATGGATAACATTAAGAAGAATGGGAATTTCAGGACACTTAATTAAAGCTCATGCAGAACCTGTACATGCATGGATCAAAACAGTCATTTGAACAAAACGAGGGAATACTATGTGATTCAAAATTGGAAAAGGCATGCAGCAAGGTTGTATCCTTTTACTTTGCTTACTCAATCTGTATGCTGAACAAACAATCTGAGAAACCGGACTGTATGAAGAAGAACATGGCATTAGGATTGGAGGAAGATTCATTAACAACCTGTGATATGCAGATTACACAACCTTCCTTGCCAAAAATGGAGATGACTTGGGGAACTTACTAATGAAGGTCAAAGACTACAGCTTTCAGTATGGATTATGCCTGAATGTGAAGAAAACAGAAATCTTTGATAAACAACATCACAATAAATGGAGAAAACATTGAAGTCAATGATTTCATTTTACTTGTATCAACAATGTCCATGGAAGCAGCAGTCAAGAAATCAATTGCATTGCCCAATTGCATTGGGCAAATCTGCTGCAAAAGACCTCCTTAAAGTTTTTAAAAGCCGAGATGTCATTTTGATGACAAAGGTACACCTGACGGAAGTTACAGTGTTTTCATTTGCCTCATATTCAGACAAAAGTTGGATAATGAAAAAGGAAGACAAGAAGAATTGATGAGTTCAAAGCTGTGGAATGCCAAAAGAATGAACAAATCAGTCTTAGAAAAAATATAACCAAAATGTTCCTTAGAAGCAAGGATCACGAGACTTCGACTGTCCTCCTTTGGACATGTCATCAGGAAAGATTAATCAATAGAAAATGACATTATGTTTGCTAAAGTAGAGGGTCAATGAAAATGAGGGAAACCCTCAATGAGATGGATTGGCACAATAGCGGCAACAAATGAACTCAAATATACCAACAATCATGAAGATGGTGCAGGACTGGGCAACATTTCATTCTTATTTTAAGGTCACCAAGAATCAGACAAGAATCTGAGCTGACTTGACAGCAGCTAACGACAACAACAACATAATAAACAAAGCAAAACTTCACACTACAAACTTATGGCCTTACAGCTTAAACAACTTACAGAAAGCAAAAACAAAACAAAACCTGTTGCCGTCAAGTTGATTCTGACTCACAGCAACCCTATAGGACAGGGCAGAACTGCCCCATAGGGTTTCCAAGGAGCAGCTGGTGGATTCGAACTGCTGAACTTTTGGTTAGCAGATGAGCTCTTAACCACTGCACCACCAGGGCTCCACAGAAAACAAAAGGCCTCCACAAATACAACACAGATAGAAAAGGATACTTGCAGATATTGCAAAGAAGAAGGCCACTGGGCCAGCAATTATCCTGCTTTGGCCAGGTAATGAGCTTAACAGGCTGCTCAATCAGAAACAAAATGACATGCTTCTAAGGAAGGTATCCTCCCCTATCCCCAGTTGTCTTTGGATTATCAAGGAGAAATAACTCTATTAGTAAATGGCCACACAACCTTGTTTTTAGTAGACATTGTAGCCACATTCTCCACCATTAATTCCTCCCAGTTTCCCACCACCACCCTTCCTTGGTGTAATAAAGAAGATCTTAATGGTGGGGTTTATCAATGAAACACATTCTCTCTCTCTCTCTCTCTGCGCCCCTGTCCCCTAGGAACCCTTAACTTCTCAACATGCTTTTCTCCTCAGTTTTTCTACTTCCCCCATCCCCACTAGACTATTAGGACAAGCTCTTTTGGCTAAATGTGGAGCCGCTCTTAGGTGCACATCTGAAGGACTTTTTCTTGATCTCCCAGATTCAGATAACCCAGTGTATCATCTTACGGTGGCTTCCCTTGACCACCCTGCACTCTTGTATCCCCAACTTTCTTCCACCTTAGAATCACCTCAATTTTATGATTTACTTTCCTCAGTACCTGATGTCCTCTGGTTTGCATAATTTACAAATGTGGGTTAAAGAAAGAATATAGAAGCCTTACAAGTCACTAGAGATCCCACAATACCTCTGACTAAATTGCCCCGTAATCTCCTAAAACACAAAGTACCAGAGAGACTATAACCCACTGTTGCAGATTTCATAGCTAAGGACTTTCTCATTCCTTGTACCAGTCCCTGTAACACTCCTATCCTCCTGGTAAAAGCCTAATGGACACGGGTACTGCTTTATACAAGACTTAGGGGCTATAAATTATATACTGTACCCACATTTCCCTGTCTTCTATATCTCCAAATTCAACACATATCTCAGTAGTAGATCTCTATTCAGACTTACTTAGTATTCCCTTACATCCTGACTCCAAATACCTTTTCCTTTCACATGGGAGAGACAACAATACAGCCAGACTGTGATGCCACAGGGCTTCACTTAAGCCCCCTCATATTTGTCTCATTTTCTCAACCATGATCTCCAAGACTTACAATTTCCCCGTTCTTCTACCTTGATCCAATATGTAGACAACTTACTCTTACATTCACCTGTGCTAACCTTTTATCAAGAGAACTTTATTTCTTGAAAATTTTCCAACAACAAAAAAGAACATAAATCTTGTAAGGATAAAGTACAATTTTGTCACACCCAAATTTACTATTCGGACCGTGATATATCCCAAGAAGGCATATCCCTTTCAGCAGATAGAATTACCAAATAAACAACCAAAAACCAAACCCATTGCCACTGAGTTGATTCCAACTCACGGTGACCCTACAGGACCGAGTAGAACTGCCCCATAGGGTTTCCAAGGCTGTAAATCTTTACGGAAGCAGACTGCCACATCTTTCTCCCATGGAGCGGCTGGTGGGTTTGAACCTCCGATGTTTTAGTTAGCAGCCTAGCTCTTCACCACCGTGCCACCAGGGCTTCTTAGATAGAATTCCCAAACCAAAACCAAACCCATTGCCGTCGAGTCAATTCCAAATTTCCCTTGCCCTACTGCTAAAAGACAACCTAGAAGATTTCTCGGACTTATATTCTGTTGTTGTTGTTGTTATTAGGTACCTTGGAGTCAGTTCTAACTCATAGCGACCATATGTACAACAGAACAAAACACTACCCTTTCCTGCACTATCCTCACAATCATGGCTGTTTAAGCCCATTATTGCAGCCATGGTGTCAATCCATCTCGTTGAAGATCTTCCTTTTTTTTTCTGCAGAACATCTACTTTACTAAGCATGATGCCCTTCTCCAGGGACCGGTCCCTCCTGATAACATGCCCAAAGTATGTGAGACGAAGTCTCGCCATCCTTGCTTCCAAGGAGCATTCTGGTTGTACCTCCTCCAAGACAAATTTGCTCATTCTTTTGGCAGTCCATGGTATATTCAATATTCTTTGCCAGTACCATAATTCAAAGGCATCAGTTCTTCTTCGGTCTTCCTTACTCATTGTCCAACTTTCCCATGCATATGAGGTGACTGAAAACATTAAGTTGAATTTGGGTCAGGCTCACCTTAGTCCTTAAAGTGACATCTTTGCTTTTTAACTCTTTAAAGATGTCTTTTGCAGCAGATTTGCCTAATGCAATGTGTAGTTTGGTTTCTTGACTGCTGCTTCCATGGGCATTGATTGTGGATCCAAGTAAAGTTAAATCCTTGATGACTTCAATCTTTTCTCCATTTATCATGATGTTGCTTATTGATCCATTTGTGAGGATTTTTGTTTTCTTTACATTGAGGTATAATCCATACTGAAGGCTGTGGTCTTTGATCTGCACCTGTAAGTGTTTCACTTTTAGCAAGCAAGGTTGTGTCATTTGCATATTGCAGATTGTTAATGAATCTTTCTCCAATCCTGATGCTCCATTCTTCTTCATATAGTCCAGCTTCTCAGATTATTTGCTCAGCATACAGACTGAATAAGTATGGTGAAAGGATACAACTCTGATGCACACCTTTCTTGACTTTAACCCAGGCAGCATCCCCTTGTTTTGTCTGAACAACTGCCTCTTGGTCTCAGTACAGGTTCCTAAGGAACACAATTAAGTGTTTTGGAATTCCTATTCTTTGCAATCTTATCCATAATTTGTTATGATCCACACAGTCGAATGCCTTTGCATAGTCAATAAAACACAGGTAACCATCTTTGTGGTAGTCTCTGCTTTCAGCCAGGATCCACCTGACACCAGCAATGATATCCCTGGTTCCACGTCTTCTTCTGAATCCAGCTTGAATTTCTGGCAGTTCCCTGTTGCTGTACTGCTGCAACCATTTTTGAATGATCTTCAGCAAATTTTACTTGTGTGTGATATTAATGATATTGTTTGATAATTTCTGCATTCTGTTGGATCACCTGTCTTGGGAATGGATACAAATATGGATGTCTTCCAGTCGATTGGCCAGGTATAGCTGTCTTCCAAATTTCTTGGCATAGATGAGTGAGCACCTCCAGCACTGCATCTGTTTGTTGAAACATCTCAGTTGGTATTCTGTCAGTTTCTGGAGCCTTGTTTTTCACCAGTGCCTTCATTGAAACTTCTTCCTTCAGTACCATTGGTTCTTGGTCATATGCTAACTCCTGAAATGGCTGACTGTCGACTAATTATTTTTGGTACAGTGACTCTGTGTATTCCTTCCATCTTCTTTCGATGCTTCCTATGCTGTTTCATATCTTTCCCATAGAATCCTTCAATATTGCAACTCGAGGCTTGAATTTTTTCTTCAGTTATTTCAGCATGCATACGATGCCATTTCCCTTCAATTTGTTAATCCCAGCAGAGTATACCATATTATTGATTCAAAATGGTGAATACCAGTCTATTTCGGCTCATTAATGCCTAGGATATTGATCTTTTTTGTTGCATTTCATTTTTTACGACTTCCAATTTTTTGGGATTCATACTTTACACATTCCACATTACAATTCTTAATAAATGTTTGCAGATGTTTCTTCTCATTTTGAGATGTGCCACATCAGCACATGAAGGCCCCAAAAGCTTGACTCCATCCACATCATTAAGTGGACTCTACTTTGAGGAGGTAGCTCTCCCCCAGTCATATTTTGAGTGCCTTCCAACCTGAGGGGCTCATCTTCCAGCGCTATATCAGACAATGTTCCACTGCTATTCACAAGGTTTTTCACTGGCTAATTTTTTCAGAAGTAGACTGTCAGGCCCTTCTTCCTAGTCTGTCTTAGTCTGGAAGCTCAGCTGAAGCCTGTCCACCATGGGTGACCCTGCAGTATTTGAAGTACCGGTGGCATAGCTTCCAGCATCAGAGCAACGTGCAAGCCACCACGGTATGACAAACTGACAGACTCATGGGGATAAGATATTCTAGGCAGTGAATTCCCAACTTTACTGAACTAGTTGCCCCCCTCTATGACATGACCAAAAATAATACCCCTGAGCTTGTACTTTGGGAGATCACTACAGAGTTAGCCTTTGACCAACTCAAGACTACTATCCAGGAACCTCCCTCTCTGGATCACCTAAAATAAATCTTTTTTTCTGTTTCTACATGAAAGGAATAGACAAACTATTGGAGTTTTAACTCAGAAACATAATGAAATCAGAAAGTTACAGGGGATTACAGTCTCTTTCAACCCAGTAGCTAAAGCATATCCTTTCTGCCTAAGGGCAATAACCACAGCTTCAAAGTTAGTGGAAGCCACCTCTGATTTGGAAACCCTGGTGGTGTAGTGGTTAACTGCTATGGCTGCTAACCAAAAGGTCAGCAGTTCGAATCCACCAGGTGCTCCTTGGAAACTCTATGAGGCAGTTCTACTCTGTCCTATAGGGTCGCTATGAGTTGGAATCAACTTGATGGCAATGGGGTAATGGGTACCTCTAATTTAATTTGGGGGTCACCTCAGATGGTAACCAATGCTCTTCAGACTCTTTTATAAAATAGTCAACCTTTCTCAGCTTCCAGACTCATTTCCTATGAATTGTTGCTTCTATTCCCAGGTCATATCACCATCCATTGATGCCATACTCTCAATTCAGCTACTTGATTCCCTCCTCCAGAGGAGGAATAACCTCATGATTGCTTAACCCAAGAACTTTCCTTGCCTTTCTGTGATCTCCTTGAAACTCTTCTACAAGACTCAGAGTTATTTGTAGATGAGTCATATCCCCAAGATTGAACAAGAGTATTTTCAAGCTGGGTATGTTATCATCACTTCCTAGGAACTTATCTAATCCAATCTTCTTCCAGGAGTCAAGTCAGCACAACTAATCAAATTTATAGGCTTGAGCCTACGACTTAGCAAGGAATCAAAGGGTCAACATGTACACGGACTGCAGACATGTCTTCTGTGGTTCATGAGTTCTGCATGGTAAGGAAAAAACGAGGTTTCCTAACTGCTGCTGGTCCACATATTAAGCACAGTGAGTGAGCAAGATTGAACTTTACTAGATGTCAAGTAAAGCTCATACTAAGGAACAAATCTGTGAGGCAAAAGAAAATGCCTTGGCTTACCAGTATGCTAAACAAGCTGCTCCTTCCCAAGTTTGATTAGTTCCACAAATTAAAGATGATTTGGTTACTCCATATCATTTCTATGAAACCTTGAGCAAACTGCAGTCACAAACACCAGATTCTGAAAAAGGATATTAAGAAAAGTCTGGGTGTGTGTGCTCTCCACTCAGATGGGTTAGGGAGACGCAAAGAAAATCCCTTGATCTCACCAGACCGTCTGAAATGGAGATTAATGAAAAATTTGGACACTATGACCCAAGTTTTAAAGACACCTTAAAAATTATGTTGGGACAAAATTGGTGGGGAAATTTTAAGCAGGTAGTAGAGGGGAAAAAAATTTTTTTTTTAGAGGGGGTCTCCAGTGAATGTTCCACCTGCCAGACTCACAACCCTGGAGAAACCGGGACATGGGCAGGAACCACAGCCTCAGAGATATCATGAGCATTTACAAATGGATATTATATAACTTTCTACATCATAAGGTTTTAATATGTACTTACTATTTTCTGCTTTTTCTTTAGATGTCTAAACATTTTCCCTTGTTGAAAAGCAATGGCTCTTACTGTGCTTAAAACAAATGTTAGATTTTGTCTTTACTACTTCAGGAATCCCTGCTTACCTCTCTAGTGACAGGGGAAATCGTTTTATAGGAACCATAATTAAGGAACTTTGTAAAGTGTTGCCTATGGGCCCAAAACTAAACTATTCTTACCATCCTCAATTCTCATAAGAGAATAGAAAGAGGTAATGGTACTTTAAAATTAAAACTTGCTAAACTCTCTGAAGACTAACACAACTACTCTGGCCTAAGATACTCCCATTGGTCCAAATGGCTCTCCAGTCTGCCCCTTCTGGCAAACATAGATCATCATCTTATGAGCTTGTCACAGGCAGGCCAATGAGATTGGGCATTACACTCCTATTTTAGGCTCCACTTTATGGCAAGCAGATATGGCTCAATACTGTAAAGGACTAATACAATATACTCAGACTCATCACCAACAGGTTGAAGCTACCTTCCCTAAGGAGCCACCTTCTGAGCCTCCATATGACTTATGACCAGGAGACTTAGTCTACTGGAAGAGAGACAAATGAAAAACTGCTCTGGGGCCCCACTAGAAGGGTATCTATCAGATTCTCATTACCATTAACACTCAAAGTTAAAAAAGATTAGACCATTGGGTCCACATCTTCCAGCTAAAGAGATATTGACCTCTGATCATCTTGACATCTACTTTAACCACAGACCTTAAACCAAGAGTTTCTCAAAAATCTTTTGAGGTGACACAAATGAGAGACCTTTCCTAAAAAAATTGGAACAAGAAGATGACCTCAGAGAGGGAACAGCTTCTTCCCAAATGACAGCACAAAACCCCTGTCTCATCTTCATTTCTCCCTTTTCATTCTAGCCTTGTTTCTCATTCCTCATCTTTGTGCATCTGTATAGGATTTCCTTCAAGTGCTGATCATAGAAATTCTTCCTGTATTTGCTCTGTTGTTTCTATTTCCTCTCCCTATTCTTCTCTTTCTTGCCCTCTTTCTCCCCTCTCTCTTCCTCAATAACCAAAGTCTTTGGCATTTTTTGGCTCAGACTTATGCTTATGAAACTAGTATCACCTATGATTATTGGTTCTGCTCACTTTTTCCTGCCAGTTCCATTGCCTTTTTACAAATACCTATTCCCTACTCTGAGAGAAATCTTTCCACATTTACTGCTGCCATTGGGGGCATGGTCCCACCCAAATTGGATTTCTGACAAATTTACAAGATTAACACACCCTATCCTGTATACATTTGAAGAGGGATCCTCTAGAAAGGAAACATTTATTTTTGTCCTAAATTAGAGAACTTAAGCTATTTTAGAGAAACTTGCTAGGTTATTGGCCTAGCTAAAAGGGGTGGATATTGTTGGTTTAGCCCCAATATCAGGTCCACCCAGGCAAGCTTAAGTGATAAAAGAATACATGTTTTTTCCACCCTGGAGAATCCCCCAAGCAACTCATATTTTGTTTTGAGGTTCAATGGTTATTGATTTTTGCCAGCCAGTTGGACAAGGAAATGTTATTTTGCCCAACTCTTTTACCTTCTCCAACTGTATAATTGGACTGAGTTTGAACAATTATCACCTCTTTATATAAAAAGTCAAATTTCAGATCCTGAACAAGAAGAACAATCCATGGTTGATGGCAAACACACTCCTCTGCACAACATCCATTCTCAGCAGGTGATGAAAATGGACTGTGTGAAGAAGCCAAAAGAACTCGAATCAATCTAAATGCGAGTCCCACTGCCAAGAACAGATTTTATGCTGCAGTTATCCCTGAAGGAGAAACCCTGTGAACTACTGAAGATTTCAATTCAATGCCTGAATTTTCCATGCTCTTATTCATGGATGTCACCAAAAGTATCAACATACTCACTTGAAAAATGCAGCAACTCTATAAGACTATTGTCCATCATCAACTAGCATTAGACATCATCCTGGCATCTAGAGGGATGCACACATGCACTTGTCAGTGATGACTGCTGCACATACATTCCCCCTGAAAACTTTACATGTCTTTTTAGTGAATCAATGTATCCATGAAAGCAACTATTTTGTCAAGTGAACAACTTAGTCCTGACCTCTGGGACTATGGGCCACCATCAGGCAGCTGAGGATGGGACATCTTTTCCTTACGTTCTAAACGTGGATACCATCCTGATGATGCACTTTTCTCCAAAGGCCAGTGATTACTTTTGTGGATTTTTTTTCTTGACAGGAATACCCCTAACCAAATGCATATTATCCTGTGTAATTAAGACCAGCAATACTGTCCTGTCCAAACAGATAATCTAAGCTATGTATAGTAAACAAAAGATCAAAGAACAAAGTGGCCCTCCAACTCACTATAGGGGCCTTATTAACTTGAGTCTCAAGCCTTATACATCCCTGTCATTTTGTTTTCTCTTTCAGTAGTTTCAGCCAGCAAAGAAAAGAGTTCATCTCGCTTGGCCAAGAGGAAGGGCTGTAAAAGAAACAGTTTCCAGTTTTCCTTGTTTTGGAATTTGCCTCCGTTTTTTTGTTCTCTTCTCCCCCCACCACCATTTTTTTTTCAATATTTTCTTCCCATGAATCTTGGCAAACCACAAGTATTACAAAAACAGCTCTCAAAGAACTGTTCTACTAGAGACTTACATCATCCTGAGACCAGAAGAACTAGATGGTGCCCGGCCACAACCGATGACTGCCCTGACAGGGAGCACAACAGAGATCCCCTGAGGGAGCAGGAGAACAATGGGACGCAGACCCTGAATTCTCATAAAAAGACCAGAATTAATGGTCTGACTGAGACTAGAAGAATCCCGGTGGTCATGGTCCCCAAACCTTCTGTTGGCCCAGGATAGGAAACATTCCCGAAGACAACTCATCAGACATGGAAGGGACTGGACAATGGGTTGGAGAGACATGCTGAGGAGGAGTGAGCTACTTGTATTAGGTGGACACTTGAGACTGTGTTGGCATCTCCTGTCTGGAGGGGAGATGGGAGGTAGAGAGGGTTAGAGACTGGCAAAACAGTCACAGAAGGAGAGACTGGAAGGAGGGAGCGGGCTGACTCATTAGGGGAAGAGTAAATGGGAGTATGTAGTAAGGTGTATATAAGTTTATAAGTGAGAGACTGACTTGATTTGTAAACTTTCACTTAAAGTACAATAAAAATTATTTTAAAATATATATATAAAAAAATTTTTTTATAGTAAAAGAAAATACAAGGGAATTAAAATGGTACACTAAACCAAAAACCCATTGCTGTCAAGTTGATTCCACCTCATTACGACCCTATAAGACAGTGTAGAACTGCCCCATAGAGTTTCCAAGGAAAGCATGGTGGATTTGAATTGCCAACCTTTTGGTTAGCAGCTGTCATGGATTGAATTGTGTCCCCAAAAAATATGTGTCAACTTGGTTAGACCATGAGTGGTTGTCCTCCATTTTGTGATTGTAATTTTATGTTGAGAGGATTAGAGTAGGGTTGTAACACCACCTTTACTCAGGTCACCTCCCTGACCCAAGGTAAAGGGAGTTTCCTTGGGGTGTGGCCTGCAGAACATTTTATCTCTCAAGAGATAAAAAGAAAGGGGAGCAAGCAGGGAGTTGGGACCTCATACCGCCAAGAGAGCAGCACCAGGAGCAGAGTGCATCCTTTGGACCCAGGGTCCTTGCACCTGAAATGCTCCTGGACCAGGGGAAGATTGAGGACAAGGACCTTTCTCCAGAGCTGAGAAAGGCTTTCCCTGGAACTGATGCCCTGAATTTGGACTTTTAGCCTATTTTACTGTGAGGAAATAAATTTCTCTTTGTTAAAGCCATCTGCTTGTGGTATTTCTGTTATAGCAGCACTAGATAACTAAGACAGCAGCCATAGTTCTTAACCACTACATCACCAGGGTTTGCACTAGGAAATATCTATTTAACACAATGCAGAAATTTTTTAAAAAGCATATAAGACATATAGAAAACAAAAAGCAAAGTGGCAGGTGTAAATCCAAATTTATCAGTAATTATAGAAAATGTAAATGGACTAAATTCTCCAACCAAATGTCAGAGACTAGCAGAATTACATTTTAAAAAATGATCCAACTACATACTGTCTACGGGAGACTCACTTTAGATTCAAAGACACAAATATGTTGAAAGTAAATTAATAAGAAAAGATATTATCATGTAAAAAGTAACTAAAAAGAGATGGAGTGGCTATACTAATTTCAGACAAAATAGACTTTAAGAAAAAATTGTTACTAGAGACAAAAAGGACACTTTACAAAAGGGTCAATCAATATATCAAGAATATGTAACAATTATAAACATACATGCACCTAACAGAGCCCCAAAATACATGAAGCAAAAACTGACAGAAGTTAAGGGAGAAATAGACAATTCAACAGTAATAGTAGGAGATTTCAATGATTGGAGACTTCTTCGATGATAGATAGAAAAACTAAACAGAAAATCATCAAGGAAATAGAGGACTTGAAAACACTATAAACCAAGTAAACAGATATCAGTAGAATACTCCACCCAACAATGATAGAATACCTACTCTTCTCAAGTGCACATAAAACATTATCTGGGAGAGACTATATGTTAGGCCATAAAATAAGTCTTAACAAATTTAAAAAGACTGAAATCATACTATGTATTTTCTCCAACAACAATTAAATGAAATTAGAAATCGGTAACAAAAGAAATTTGGGAAAGTCACAAACATATGGAAATTAAACAACACACTCCTAAATAACTAATAGGCTAAAGAGGAAACCACAAGGAATATTATGCAAATTCTTCGAGATATTTGAAAACAAAAACGCCATATACCAAAGCTTATAAAACTCAGTAAAAGCACTGCTCAGAAAGAAATTTAAAAAGCCAAACATCTATATTTAAAAAGATCTCAAATCAATAACCTAATCCACCACTTTAAGAAGTAGAAAAAAAAACTGCAATGCAAACACAAGCAAGCAGAAGGAAGCAAATAAGTATTACAGTGTAACAAGTGAACTAGAGAATAGTAAAACAATAGATTAAATCAACAAAAAGCAAAAATTAGTCATTAGAAAAGATCAACGAGAGGCGGAGCCAAAATGGCAGAGTAGTCAGACGCTGCTGGTGATCCCTCTTATAACAAAGACTAGAAAAAACAAGTGAAATGATTATATATATGATAAGCTAGGAGCCCTGAACATGGAAAGCAATGTTAGAAAATGGATAGAGCGGCAGGGGGAGGGAGAGACAGTTCAGAAGCTGAGAGGAGTTGCTGGACCTGAATCACCAGGAACCCTCAGGCACCATTCCCTGGAGCAACTGCGGGGGGCTAGTGATAGGATTCTGGACACAGTTTCCTCAGGGAGAGACAGAAAGCCACACAGCCTACTCACATTGCCTGAACCAAAGAAGAATGGTGCTCTCCACAAAAGCTAACTAGTTGAATTTATTTTACCAAGACCCCAGCCTCCAAGCCCACTTCAGTGCCTGTCTATTTCCCTGGGCCTGAGATAGGTTCTGCTGCATGTTCTGAGCCCTTCTCCCAGCCTTGGAGAAGGAATAAATTCACAATTCTGGGAAAAGATAATCTGCCAGCTCCACTAAGCTGGGGAGCTCAGGGCAGAAGCAGCTCCAATCCAGGCACAAATGGTCTGTGGACTTTGAATACCTTTCACCCCTGCATGGACCTGTGTGGGCCCATTTCAGGAGATTAGGCTTTTTGTTGGCAAACTGCAACTGTTTCTGTTGTGTGGTGGAGAGGTGGGTGTTTATGTTTGACACCAATTTGCCTATTAAACAGGATCCTCACCTACCCACATCAGAGGCATAAGTACTGGGGGCTCCACCCACATCACCTAGTCACCCACGACAGGGGTCCAAGGATAAGTGGTACTTCCCAGACCTTACAACAAAAAGTATGGGGTGCCCACATACCAGCTGGAGAACCCACACACCTGTGTACTCTAGGGAACAGGGACACAATTTCCTCACAGACACTCAGGGGATGGTTGTCAGCCCCCTGCCTTGTACAGAGAGTGACCCCCTGCTGCAAAGAGATAACTGAACCTACACCAATCACCCCGCTCCTCTAAGACTATAAGACAGAGCCTGTACCACACACTTGATGACCAACCACCAGGACACCTGAGCTGAACTGATACAAGAAAAGTGAATGGACTTCTAGGCTCATATATGTGGTAACAGCTCTGACCATCTGGCAACAGGACGTTAGAGCTTCAAAGGCAAAAATAATCAAGCTAGCTCACTCAAGCAGCCTATTTGGGCATATCAAAGCAAAACAAAGCAAGAAGCAAACATAAACCAATACAATAATGTTAGATGGCTTGGAGACAACACTAAATATCAAATGACATAAAGAAGCAGACCATGACTGCTTCAAGAAGCTCTCAAAACAAAGAATCAAGGGATCTTCACAATGAAGGTGCATTCCTGGAATTACCACATGCCGAATACAAAAGATTAATAGGCAGAACTCTTCAAGACATCAGGAACGAGATGAGTGAGATCAGGCAAAATGCAGAACATGCCAAGGTACAGAGAGATAAAGCAGTTGAAGAAATTAAAAAGGTTATTCAAGAACATAATGAAAAATTTAATAAGATGCAAGAATCCGTGGAGAGAAAGCAATCAGAAATTCATAAGATTAACAATAAAATTACAGAATTAGACAACTCAATAGAAAGTCAGAGAAGCAGAATTGAGAAACTGGAAGGCAGAATTGAGGTTGAAGATAAAACACTTGGCACCAATATACTGGAAGAAAAATCAGATAAAAGAATTTTTTAAAAAATGAAGAAGCCCTAAGAATCCTGTGGGACTCTATCAAGAGAAATAACCTACGAGTAATTGGAGTACCAGAACAGGAAGGGATAACGGAAAATACAGACAGAATTGTTGAAGATTTCTTGACAAAAAACTTCCCCAATATCATGAAAGATGAGAATATATCTATCCAAGATGCTCATCAAAATCCATATAAGGTAGATCGCAAAAGGAAGTCACCAAGACATATTATAATCAAACTTTCCAAAACCAAAGATGAAGACAGAATTTTAACAGCAGCTAGGGATAAATGAAAAGTCACCAATAAAGAAGAGTCAATAAGAATGAGCTCAGACTACTCAAAAGAAACCATGCAGGCAAGAGGGCAATTGGAGGATTTATATAAAGCACTGAAGGAAAAATAATTGCCAGCCAAGAATCATGTATCCATCAAAACTGTCTCTCAAAAATGAAGGCGAAATTATGACACTTCCAGATAAACAGCAGTAAAAACCAAATCAAAACTGCAAGAAATACTAAAGGGAGTTCTCTGGTTAGAAAATCAATAATATCAAATATCAACCCAAGACTAGAACACAGGACAGAGCAACCAGATGTCAACTCAAATAGGGAAATCACAAAAACAAATCAAGATTCAAAAAATGCTCAAAACAGGGAAACAGTTTAGTCATTATGTAAAAGACGAGAACATTAAAACAATAAAGGGGGACTATTTTTTTTTAAAGAAATGTAGTCATATATCTTTCATATGGAAAGGAAGTCAAGGCGATATAAGGAAATAAAAGCTGGGTTTAAACTTAGAAAAATAGGGGTAAATATAAGATAACCACAAAGGAGACTAACAATCCTACTCATCAAAAAAAAAGGAAAAAAGGAAGACTGAACAAAACAAAAATTAACAATAACAAATAAGAAGAAAAGACAATACATAAAGATAAACTACTCAGCACAAAAAATTAAGTGGAAAAAAGAAACTGTCAACAACACAAAAAAGAAGACATCAAAATGACAGAACTAAACTCATAAAAAAAAACTCATACCTATCCATAATTATAAAACCCAGTGCCATCGAGTCGAATCCAAATTATACTGAATGTAAATGGGCTAAAACACCGATAAAGAGACAGAGAGTGGTAGAATGGATAAAAAAAAAAAACCACGATCCGTCTATATGCTGCCTACAAGAGACATACCTTAGACTTAGAGACACAAAAACTAAAACTCAAAGGATGGAAAAAAAATACGTCAAGTAAACAACAATCAAAAAAGAGAATGAGTGGTAAAATTAATTTCTGAGAAAATAGACTTTAAAGTTAAAACCATCACAAAGGATAAAGAAGAACAATATATAATGATCAAAAGGACAATATACCAGGAGGATATAACAATATTAAGTATTTATGCACCCAATAACAGTGCTTCAAGATACATAAAACAAACTCTAACAGCATTGAAAAGTAAGATATAAAGCTCCACATTAATGACAGGAGACTTCAACACACCACCTTCACTGAAGACAGGACATCCAGAAAGAAGCTCAATAAAGACACAGAAGATCTAAATGCCACAATCAACCAACTTGACCTCATAGACATATAAAGAACACTCCACCAAAAAGCAGCCAAGTATTGACTTTCTTTTCTAGTGCACATGGAACGTCCTCTAGAATAGACCACATATTAGCTCATCAATCAAGCCTTAGCAGAATCCAAAATACTGAAACATTACACAGCATCTTCTCTGACCATAAGGCCATAAAAATGGAAATCAATAACAGGAAAAGCAGGGAAAAGAAATCAAACACTTGGAAACTGAACAATACCCTGCTCAAAAAAGACTGGATTATACAAGATATTAAGGACGGAATAAAGAAATTCATAGAGTCCAATGAGAATGAAAACACTTCTTATCAGAACATTTGGGACACAGCGAAAGCAGAGCTCAGAGGTCAATTTATATCAATAAATGCACACCTCGAAAAAGAAGGGCCAAAGTCAAAGAATTATCCCTACAACTTGAACAAATAAAAAGAGAGGAACAAAAGAAACCCTCAGACACCACAAGAAAACAAACACTAAGAATAAGAGCAGAACTAAATGAAATAGAAAACAGAAAAACAATCGAAAGAGTTAACAAGACCAAAAGCTGATTCTTCAAAAAAATCAATGAAATTGATAAACCATTGGCCAAACTGACTAAAGAAAAACAGGAAAGGAACAAAATAACCCAAATAAGAAATGAGATGGGCGAAATTAAAACAGACTCAACTGAAATTAAAAGACTCATATAGGATTACTATGAAAAATTGTACTCTAACAAATTCAAAAACCTAGAAGAAATGGATGAATTCCTAGAAACACACTACCTACCTAAACTAACACAAACAGAGGTAGAACAGCTAAATGAACTCATAACAAAAGAAGAGATTGAAAAGGTAATAAAAAAAAAACTCCAAACAAGAAAAAGCCCTGGCCCGGACAGCTTCACTGCAGAGTTCTAATAAACTTTCAGAGAACAGGTAACAGCACTACTACTAACGGTATTTCAGAGCTTAGAAAAGGGTGGAATAATCCCAAACTCACTCTATGAAGCCAGCATATCCCTGATACTAAAACCAGCTAAAGACACCACACAAAAAGGAAATTACAGACCTATACCCCTCATGAACTTAGATGCAAAATCCTCAACAAAATTCTAGCCAATAGAATTCAACAACATACAAAAAAAATAGTTCACCATGACCAAGTGGGATTCATACCAGGTATGCATTGATGGTTCAACATCAGAAAAACAATTAATGTAATCCATCATATAAATAAAACAAAAGGCAAGAATCACATGATTTTATCAATTGATGCAGAAAAGACATTTGACAAAGTTCGACACTCATTCATGATAAAAACTCTCAGCAAAATAGGAATAGAAGGAAAATTCCTCAACATAATAAAAGGCATTCATACAAAGCCTAGGAAATCCTGGTGGAATAGTGGTTAAGTGTTATGGCTGTTAACCAAAGAGTTGGCAGTTCAAATCCGCCAGGCACTCCTTGGAAACTCTATGGGGCAGCTCTGCTCTGTCCTATAAGGTCGCTATGGGTCAGAATCAACTCGACGGAACAGGGTTTGGTTTTTTTTTGGAATACAAAGCCAATAGCCAACATCATCCTAAATGGAGAGAACATGAAAACATTCCCCTTGAGATCAGGAACCAGGCAAGGATGCCCTTTATCACCGCTCTTATTCACATTGTGCTGGAGGTCCTAGCTGAGAAATTAGGCTCGATAAAGAAATAAAGCGCATCCAGATTGGCAAGGAAGAAGTAAAAAATATCTTTATTTGCAGATGACATAATCTTATACACTGAAAACCCTAAGAAATCCTCAAGAAAAGTACTTAAACTAACAGAAGAGTTCAGCAGAGTATAAGGATACAAGACAAACATACAAAAATCATTTGAATTCTTCTACACCAACAAAAAGAACATCGAAGAGGAAACCACCAAGTCAATACCATTTACACTACCCCCTAAGAAGATAAAATACTTAGGAATAAATCTTACCAGACATGTAAAAGACTTATACAAAGAAAACTACCAAACACTTCTGCAAGAAACCAAAAGAGACCTAGGTAAGTGGGAAAAACATACCTTGCTCATGGATAGGAAGACTTAACATTATAAAAATGTCTATTCTACAAAAAGTGATCTATAGATTTAAGGCAATTCCGATCCAAATTCCAAAGACATTTTTTTAATGAGATGGAGAAACAAATCACCAACTTCATACGGAAGGGAAAGAGGCCCTGGATAAGTAAAGCATTACTGAAAAAGAAGAACAAAGTGGGAAGCCTCACTCTACCAGATTTTAGAAGCTATTATACACCCACAGTAGTCAAAACAGCCTGGTACTGGTATAACAACAGATATATAGACCAATGGAACAGAATTGAGAATCCAGGCATAAATCCATCCACATATGAGCAGCTGATATTTGACAAAGGCCCTAAGTCAGTAAAATGGGGGAAAAGACAGGCTCTTTAACAAATGGTGCTGCCATAACTGGATATCCATCTGCAGAAAAATGAAACAGGGACCCATACCTCACACCGTGCACAAAAACTGACTCAAAATGCATCAAAGACCTGAATATAAAATCTAAAATGATAAAGATCATGGAAGAAAAAATAGGGACAATGTTAGGAACCCTAACACATGGCATAAAGAGTACACAAAACATTGCTAACGATGCAGAAGAAAAACTAGATAACTGGGAGCTCCTAAAAATCAAACACCTATGCTCATCCAAAGACTTCACCAAAACAGTAAAAAGATTACCTACAGACTAGGAAAAAGTTTTTAGCTATGACATTTCCAATCAGTGCCTGATCTCTAAAATCTACATGATACTGCAAAAACTTAACTACAAAAAGACAAATAACCCACTTAAAAAATGGGCAAAAGAAATGAACACACACTTCACTAAAGAAGACATTCAGGCAGCTAACAGAAACACGAGGAAACGCTCACAATCATTAGCTATTAGAGAAATGCAAATCAAAACTACAATGAGATTTCCTTTCACTCCAACAAGGTCATCTCACTCCATCAAGGCTGGCATTAATCCAAAACACACAAAATAATAAATGTTGGAGAGATTGGAACACTTATACACTGCTGGTGGGAATGAAAAATGGTACAACCACTTTGGAAATCCATTTGGCGTGTCCTTAAAAAGCTAGAAATAGAACTACCATACAATCCAGCAATCCTATTCCTTGGAATATATCCTAGAGAAATAAGAGCCTTTACACAAACAGATATATGCACACCCATATATGGAAGCAACCAAGGTGCCCATCAACGGATAAATGGATAAATAAAGAATAGTATATTCACACAATGGAAAACTACACATCAAAAAAAAAAAACAGTGATGAATCTATGAAACATTTCATAACATGCAGGAATCTGGAAGGCATTTTGCTGACTGAAATTAGTCAGTTGCAAAAGGACAAATATTGTATAAGACCACTATTATAAGAACTCGAGAAATAGTTTAGACAGAGAAGAAAATATTCTTTGATGGTGACGAGTGCGGGGAGGGAGGGAGGGTGGTAGACGGGTATTCACTAATTAGATATTACATAAGAACGACTTTAGGTGATGGCAAAGACAACACAGAATACAGGCAAGGTCAGCACAACTGGACTAAGCCAAAAGCCAAGAAGTTTCCTGAATAAACTGAATGCTTTGAAGGCCAGTGTATCAGGGGCGGAGATTTGAGGACCATGGTTTCAGGGGACATCTAAGTCAATTTTCATAATAAAATCTATTAAGGAAACATTCTGCATCCCACTTTGAAGAGTGGCGTCTGGGGTCTTAAACACTAGCAAGCAGCCATCTAAGATGCATTAAATGGTCTCAACCCACCTGGACCAAAGGAGAATGAAGAACACCAAGGACACAAGGTAACTACGAGCCCAAGAGAAAGAAAGAGCCACAGAAAGCAAAGACTACATCAGTCTGAGACGAGAAGAACTAGATGGTGCCCGGCTACAACCGATGACTGCCCTGACAGGGAACATAAGAGAGAACCCCTGACAGAGCAGGAGAGCAGTGGGATGCAGACCTCATATTCCTGTAAAAAGACCAGACTTAATGGTCTGACTGAGACTAGAAGGACCCCGGTGGTCATCGCCCTCAGACCTTCTGTTGGCCCAGGACAGGAACCATTCCCAAAGCCAACTCTTCAGACAGGGATTGGACTGTCTCACTCGTGACAGATGCCAGTGAGGAGTGAGCTTCTTGGATTAGGTGGAGACTTGAGACTATGTTGGCACCTACTGTCTGGAGGGGAGATGAGAGGGTAGAGGGGGTTAGAAGCTGGCAAAATGGACACGGAAAGAGAGAGTGGAGAGAGGGAGTGGGCTGTCGCATTAGGGGGAGAGAAACTGGGAGTTTGTTGAAAGGTATATATAAGTTTTTGTGTGAGAGATTGACTTCATTTGTAAACTTTAACTTAAAGCATAATAAAAAAATTTTTTAAAGACACGGAAGATACAAATGCCACAATCAACCAACTTGACCTCATAGACACATGCAGAACACTCCACCCAACAGCAGCCAGGTATACTTTCTTTTCTAGTGCGCATGGAACATTCTCTGGAGTAGACCACATATTAGGTCATAAAGCAAGCCTGAACAGAATCCAAAACATAGAAATATTACAAAGCATCTTCTCTGACCATAAGGCTGTAAAACTACAAATCAATAACAGAAAAGGCAGGGAAAAGAAATCGAACACTTGGAATTGGAACAATACCCTGTTCAAAAATGACTGGGTTATAGAAAACATCAAGAATGGAATAAAGAAATTCAAAGAATCCAATGAGAATGAAAACAATTACTATCAGAACCTTTGGGACACAGCTAAAGCAGTGCTCAGAGGTCAATTTATATCAATAAATGCACACATACAAAAAGAAGAAAGGGCCAAAATCAAAGAATTATCCCTACAATTTGAACAAATAGAAGAGAGAGCAACAAAAGAAACCCTCAGACACCAAAAGAAAGCAAATAATAAAAATTAGAGCAGAATTAAACGAAATAGAGAACAGAAAAACAATTGAAAGAGTTAACAAGACCAAAAGCTGGTTCTTGAAAAAATTAACAAAATTGATAAACCATTGACCAAAATGACAAAAGAAAAACAGGAAAGGAAGCAAATAACCCAAATAAGAAAAGAAATGGCGAATATCATGACAGATGCAACTGAAATTAAAAGAATCGTATCAGATTACTACGAAAAACTGTACTCTAACAAATTTGAAAACATAGAAGATGGATGAATTCCTGGAAACACATTACCTACATAAACTAACACAAACAGAGGTAGAACAACGAAATAATCCCATAACAAAAGAAGAAATTGAAAAGGTAATTTAAAAACTCCAAACAAAAAAAGCCCTGACCCTGACGGCTTCACTGGAGAGTTCTACCAAACTTTCAGAGAAGAGTTAACACCACTACTACTAAAGTTATTTCAGAGCATAGAAAAGTATGGAATAATCCCAAACTCATTCTATGAAGCCAGCATAACCCTGATACCAAAACCAGCTAAAGACACCATGCAAAAAGGAAATTACAGACTGATATCTCTCATGAACTTAGATGCAAAAATCCTCAACCAAATTCTAGCCAACAGAATTCAACAACATATAAAAAAATATTTCACCATGACAAAGTGAGATTCATACCAGGTATACAGGGATGGTTCAACATTAGAAAAACGATTAATGTAATCTATCATATAAATAAAACAAAAGACAAGAACTACATGATCTTATCAATTGATGCAGAAAAGACATTTGACAAAGTCCAATACCCATTCATGATAAAAACTCTCAGGAAAGTAGGAATAGAATGAAAATTCCTCAACATAATAAACGGCATTTATATGAAGGCCACACCCAATATAAATGGAGAGAGTCTGAAAGCATGCCCCTTGAGAACGGGAACCAGACAAGGATGCCCTTTATCACCACTCTTATTCACATTGTACTGGAGGTCCTAGCTGGAGCAATTAGGCTAGATAAAGAAACAAAGGGCATCCAGATTGGCAAGGAAGAAGTAAAAGTATCTCTGTTTGCAGATGACATGATCTTATACACAGAAAACCCTAAAGAACCCTCAAGAAAAGTACTGAAGCTAATAGAAGAGTTCAGCAGAGTATCAGGATACAAGATAAGCATACAAAAATCAGTTGGATTCCTCTACACCAACAAAAACAACATAGAAGAGGAAATCAATACCATTTACAGTACCTCCCAAGAAGATAAAATACTTAGGAATAAATCTTACTAGAGATGTAAAAGACCCATACAAAGAAAGCTACAAGACACTACTGAAAAAAAAGAAACGAGACCTACATAAGTGGAAAAACATACCTTGTCTATTCTACCAAAAGCGGTCTATAGATGTAATTCTGATCCAAATTCCAAAGACATTTTTTAATGAGATGGAGAAACAAATCACCAACTTCATACGGAAGGGAAAGAGGCCCTGGATAAGTAAAGCATTACTGAAAAAGAAGAACGAAGTGGGAGACCTCACTCTACCTGATTTTAGAAGCTATTATACACCCACAGTAGTCAAAACAGCCTGGTACTGGTACAACAACAGATACATAGACCAATGGAACAGAATGGAGAATCCAGACATAAATCCATCCACATATGAAAAAAAAAAAAAGCAGCTAATATTTGACAAAGGCCCTAAGTCAGTTAAATGGGGAAAAGACAGTCTTTTTAACAAACAAACAAAAAAAAAACTGGCATAACTGGATATCCACCTGCAAAGAATGAAACAAGACCCATGCCTCACACAATGCACAAAAACTAACTCAAAATGGATCAAAGACATAAATATAAAATCTAAAATGATAAAGATCATGGAAGAAAAAATACGGACAATGTTAGGAACACTAATACATGGCATAAAGAGTATATAAAACATTACTAAAAGTGCACAAACACCAGAAGAGAAACTAGATAACTGGGAGCTCTTAAAAATCAAACACTTCACCATAAGAGTAAAAAGATTATCTATAGACTGAGAAAAACTTTTTAGCTATGACATTTCTGATCAGCACCTGATCTCTAAGACCTATGTGATACTGCAGAAACTCAACTACAAAAAGACAACCCTATTAAAAAATGGGCAAAGGATATGAACAGGGACGTCACTAAAGAAGACCTTCAGGTAGCTAACAAAAACATGAGGAAATACTCAGGATCATTAGCCAGTAGAGAAATGCAAATCAAAACTACAATGAGATTTCATCTCACTCCAACAAGGCTGGCATAAATCCAAAAAACACAAAATAATAAATGTTGGAGAGGTTGTGGAGTGATTGGAACACTTATACACTGCTGGTGGGAATGTAAAATGGTACAACCACTTTGGATATCGATTTGGCGCTTCCTTAAAAAGCTAGAAATAGAACTACCATGAGATCCAGCAATCCCACTCCTTGGAATATATCCTAAAGAAATAAGAGCCTTTACACAAACAGATATATGCACACCCATCTTTGTTGCAGCACTGTTTATAATAGCAAAAAGATGGAAGCAACCAAGGTGTCCATCAATGGATGAATGGATAAATAAATTATGGCATATTCACACAATGGAATACTATGCATCGATAAAGAACAATGATGAATCCATCAAACATTTCATAACATGGGGGAATCTGGAAGGCATTATGCTGAGTGAAATTAGTCAGTTGCAAAAGGACAAATATTGTATGAGACCACTATTGTAAGAACTTGAGAAATAGTTTAAAGACAGAAGAGAGGATTCTTTAATGGTTACGAGAGTGTAGGGGGAGAGGGGTATTCACCAGTTAGATAGTAGACAAGAACTATTTTAGGTGAAGGGAAAGACAACACACAATACAGGAGAGGTCAGCACAACTAGACTAAACCAAAAGCAAAGAAGTTTCCTGAATAAAATGAATGCTTCAAAGGCCAGCATAGCAGAGGTGGGCATTTGGGGACCATGGTTTCAGGGGACATCTAAGTCAATTGGCATAATAAAATCTATTAAGAAAACATTCTGCATCTCACTTTGGAGGGTGGTGTCTGGGGTCTTAAATGCTAGCAAGCAACCATCTAAGATGTGTCAATGGGTCTCAACCCACCTGGGTCAAAGAAGAATGACGAACACCAAGGACACAAGGTAACTATGAGCCCAAGAGACAGAAAGGGCCACATAAACCAGAGACTACAGACTACATCAGCCTGAGACCAGAAGAACTAGATGGTGCCCGGCTACAACGTCTGACTGCCCTGACAGGGAACACAAGAGAGAACCCCTGAGGGAGCAGCAGAGCAGTGGGATGCAGACCTCAAATTCTCATAAAAAGACCAGACTTAATGGCCTGACTGAGACTAGAAGGACCCCAGAGGTCATGGTCCCCAGACCCTGTTAGCCCAACACAGGAATCATTCCCAAAGCCAACTCTTCAGACAGGGATTGGACTGGACCATGGGATAGAAAATGATACTGGTGAGGAGTGAGCTTCTTGGATCAAGTAGACCCATGAGACTATCCCGGCAGCTCCTGTCTGGAGGGGAGATGAGAGGGCAGAGGGGGTCAGAAGCTGGCCGTATGGACACGACAATAGAGGGTGGAGAGATGGAGTGTGCTGTCTCATTGGGGGAGAGCAACTAGGAGTATATAAAAAACCAAAAACCAAACCCAGTGCCGTCGAGTCTATTCCAACTCATAGCGACCCTATAGGACAGAGTAGAACTGCCCCCCATAGAGTTTCCAAGGAGTGCATGGCGGATTCGAACTGTCGACCCTTTGGTTAGCAGCCGTAGCACTTAACCACTGCGCAACCAGTGTTTCCAGGAGTATATAGCGAGGTGTATATAAATTTTTGTATGAGAGACTGACTTGATTTGTAAACTTTCACTTAAAGCACAATAAAATTTTTTTTTAAAAAAGATCAACAAAATTCACAAACTTCTAGCTTGACTGACCACAAGGAAAAGAGAAGACATAAGTTAATAATGTCAGGAATGAAAGCAGAGACATCACTACCTACCTTAAATAAATAAAAAGGATTATAAAGGAATACTATCAACAAGTGTATGCATCAAATTGGATAACCTAAAATAAACGGAGAAATTCCTAGAAAGACACAAAATACCAAAACTGACTTAAGAAATAGAAAATCAGAATAGATCTATAAGAAGCAAATAAACTAAATCAATAATCAAAACAATTGCTACAAAGAAAGGTAGGGCCAGATGACATCACTGGTGAATTCTAGCAAACTTAAAGAACACCAATCTTTACAAACTCTCCCATAAATTAGAACAGGAGGGAATGCGTCCTAACTCATTTTATGAGGTCAGTATTACTTTGACATAAGGAGCCCTGGTGGCACAGTGGTTAAGTGCTTGACTGCTAACTTAAAGGTTGGAGTTTTGAACCCACCAGCTGCTTCATGGGAGAAAGATGTGGCAGTCTGCTTCCATAAAGATTACAGCCTTGGAAACCCTGTGACGCAGCTCTACTCTGTCCTGTAGGGTTGCTATGAGTCAGAATCGACTCTATGGCAACCAGACAAAGACGACACAAGAAAACTACAAACCAATATCCCCTCTAAATGTAGACAGAAAAATCTCAACAAAATACTAGCAAACCAATTCCAACAGCATATAAAAAGGATTATAGACCATGACCAAGTGGGATTTATCCCAGGAATGCAACATTGGTTTAACATAAGAAAATCAACCAATGTAATACACCATATTAATAGAATAAAAAACAACAACAACAACAACAACAAAACCACATGACTGTCTTAATAGATGCAGAGAAGGGATTTGACAAAACCCAGTGACCTTTCATGATAAAAAGCACTCAAGAAACTAGGAATAGAAGGGAACTTCCTCAACCTAATAAAGGTCATCTGAGAAAAACCTGCAGCAAACTTCACACTTACCGGTGAAAGACTAAAAGCTTTCCAAATACGATCAAGAACAAGAGAAGAATGTGTGTTCTCACCACTTCTACTCATCATTGTACAGAAGGTTCTAGGCAGGGGAATTAAAAAAAAATTTTTTTTTTAAGAAAAATAAATAAAAGACATCCAGGTTAAAAAGAAGGCCTAAAACTATTGCTATTCAGAGATGAAATAATCTTATACATAAAGAACCCTAAGGAATCCAGTCCCCACCCTACCACATCCTCCAAAAAAAAGCTATTGTTTTTGATAGGTGCCGTCGAGTCGGTTCCAACTCATAGTGATCCCATGCACAACAGAACGGGACACTGCCCAGTCCTGCGCCATACTCACAATTGCTGCTATGCTTAAGCCCATTGTTGCAGCCACCGTGTCTTCCTTTTTGTCACTGACCCTCTACTTTACCAAGCATGATGTCCTTCTCCAGGGACTGGTCCCTCCTAATAACATGTCCAAAGTATGTGAGAAGCAGTCGTGCCATCCTTGCCTCTAAGGACCACTCTGACTGTACTTTTCAAAGGCGTCAATTCTTCTTTGGTCTTCCTTACTTATTGTCTAGCTTTCAGATGCATATGATGCGATTGAAAACACCATGGCTTGGGTCAGGTGCACCTTAGTCTTCAAGGTGACATCTTTACTTTTCAACACTTTAAAGAGGTCTTTTGCAGCCAATTTGCCCAATGCAAATGCGTCTTCTCATTTCTTGACTGCTGCTTCCATGGCTGTTGGCTGTGGATCCAAGTAAAATGAAATCCTTGACAGCTTCAATCTTTTCTCCGTTTATCATGATGTGGCTTATTGGTCCAGTTGTGAGGATTTTTACTTTCTTTATGTTGAGGCATAATCCATACACCTCAGTAAGTGCTTCAAGTCCTCTTCACCTTCAGCAAGCAAGGTTGTATCATCTGCACATTTCAGGTTGTTAATGAGTCTTCCTCCAATCCTGATGCCCCATTCCTCTTCATACAGTCCAGCTTCTTGGATTATTTGCTCAGCATCAGATTGCGTATGTATGACGAAAGGATACAACCCTGACGCACACCTTTCTTGACATTAAAACCATGAAGTTTCCCCTTGTTCTGTTTGAATGACTGCCTCTTGATCCATGTACAGATTCCTCATGAGCACAATTAAGTGTTCTGGAATTCCCATTCTTCCCAATGTTATCCATAATTTGTTATGATCCACATAGTCGAATGCCTTATCATAGTCAATAAAACTCAGGTAAACATCTTTCTGGTATTCTCTGCTTTCAGTCAGGATCCATCTGACATCAGCAATGATATGCCTGGTTCCACGCCCTCTTCTAAATCTGGCTTGAATTTCTAACAGTTCCCTGTCAATATACTATTGCAGCCTCTTTTGAATGATCTTCAGCAAAAATTTGCTTGCATGTGACATTAATGATATTGTTCAATAATTTCTGCATTTGGTTGGACCACCTATCTTGGGAATAGGCATAAATATGGATCTCTTCCAGTTGGTTGGCCAGGTAGCTGTCTTCCAAATTTCTTGGCATAGATGAGTGAGCACTTCCAACACTGCATCCATTTGTTGAAACATCTCAATTGGTATTCTGTCAATTCCCAGAGCCTTGTTTTTTGCCAATGCCTCCAGTGCAGCTTGGACTTCTTCCTTCAGTACCATCATATGTTACCTCCTGAAATGGTTGAATGTTGACCAATTCTTTTTGGTATAGTGACTTTGTGTATTCCTTCCTTCACTTAGCATGGTGTTTTCAAGGTTCATCCACGTTGTTGTTAGGTGTCATAGAGTCAGTTCTGACTCATAGAGACCCTATGTACAACAGGACGAAACATTGCCTGGTCCTGTATCATTCTCACAATCGTTGCTATGTTTGAGCCCATTGTTGCAGACACTATCAGTCCATCTCATTGAAGGGCTTCCTCTTTTTCACTGACCCTCTATTTTACCAAGCATGATGTCCTTCTCTGGGGACTGGTCCCTCCTGATAACATGTCCAAAATACATCCTGACTTCTAAGGAGCATTCTGACTGTACTTCTTCCAAGACAGCCTTGTTCATTCTTCTGTAAGTCCTTGGTATATTCAATATTCTTCACCAACACCATAATTCAAAGGCATCAGTTCTTCCATCTTCTTTATTCATTGTCCAGCTTTCACATGCATATGAGGCGATTGAAAATACCAGCGGCTTGGATCAGGCGTACCTTAGTCCTCAAAGTGACATCTTTACTTTTTAACACTTTAAAGAGGTCTTTTACAGCAGGTTTGCCCAATGCAATGTGTCATTTGATGTACTGAATGCTGCTTCCATGGGTGTTGATTGTGGATCCAAGGAAAATGAAATCCTTGACAACTTCAATCTTTTCTCTGATTATCATGATGTAGCTTACTGGCCCAGTTGTGAGGATCTTTGTTTTCTTTGTGTTAAGACATTATCCATACTGAAGGCTGTGGTCTTTGATCTTCATTAGTAAGTGCTTCAAGTCCTCTTTCCTTTCACAAGCAAGGTTGTGTCATCCTCATGTCACAGGCTGCTAATGAGTCTTCCTCCAATCCTGATGCCATGTTCTTTTCCATATAGTCCAGTTTCTCACATTATTACTCAGCATACAGGTTGAATAAGTATGGTGAAAGGATATAACCCTGATGCACACCTTTCTTGATTTTAAACCACATAGCAACCCCTTGTTCTGTTCGAACAACTGCCTCTTGGTCTATGTACAAGTTCCTCAGGAGCACAATTAAGTGTTATGGAATTTCCATTCTTTGCAATTTTCCCCATAATTTGTTATGATCGCCACAGTTGAAGGCCTTTGAATAGTCAATAAAACATAGGTAAACATCATTCTGGTATTCTCTGCTTTCAGCCAAGATCCATCAGACATCAGCGATGATATCCCTTGTCCCGCATCCTTTTCTGAATCTGGCTTGAAGCTCTGGCAGTTCCCTGTCATTGTACTGCTGCAACTGCTTTTGAATTATCTTCAGCAAAATTTTACTTGTGTGTGATATTAATGATAAAACCAAAAACCAAACCCATTGCCATCGAATCGATTCAGACTCATAGCAACCTTATAGGACGGAGCAGAACTGCCTGTTGGGTTTCCAAGGAGCTGCTGGTGGAACCTTTTGGTTAACAGCCTGAGCTCTTAGCAACTTTGCCACCAGGGCTCTGATATTAATAATATTGTTCAACAATTTTCTCATTCTGTTGGATCACCTTTCTTTGGAATGGGAACAAATATGGATCTCTTTCAGTCTGTTGGCCAGGTAGCTGTCTTCCAAATTTCTTGGCATAGACAAATGAGCACTTCCAACATTGCATTTGTTTGTTGAAACATAGAGCCTTGTTTTTCACCAATGACTTCAGTGCAGCTTGGACTTCTTCATTATCATTGGATCTTGATTCTAAGCTACCCCCTGAAATGGTTGAACATGATGTTTGCAGCTGTTTTTCCTCATTTTGAGTTGTCCCACACCAGCAAATGATGGTCCGGAAAGCTTTACTCCATCCATATTATTAACGTCAGCTCTACTTTGAAGAGGCAGCACTTCCCCAGTTATATTTCAAGTGCCTTCCAACCTGACAGGCTCATTTTCTGGCACTATGCCAGACAATGTTCTGCTGCTATTCATAAGGTTATCATTGGCCAATTTTTTTAGAAGTAGATTGCCAGGTCCTTTTTTCTAGTCTGTCTTAGTCTGTAAACTGCACTGAAACCTGTCCACCATGGGTGACCCTGCTGGTTTTTGAAATACTGGTGGCATAGCTTCCAGCAACATGGAAGCCACCACAGTATGGCAAACTGACAAACTTGTGGTTGGATTCATGCTGTGGCATGTATCAATACTTCATTCCTTTTTATGGCTAAAAACATTCCATCCTATGGATATACCACATTTTTTGTCCATTCATCAATTAACAGACATTTGTATTGTTTCTACCTTTTTGCTCTTATGAATAATGCTGCTGCAAGTATTTTTGTACAAATTTTTGTGTGGAAGTATGTTTTCATATGAGGGAAAGAGGTGTGGGGAGCAACTGTTTAATGGGTATGGAGTTTCATTTTGAAGCGATGAACATGTTCTAAAATTACATAACTGTGATGTTTGCACAACCTAGTGACTATATTATAAAACACTGAGCTGTATACTTTAAAGTGGTGAATTTTATGGTATGTGAATTATAGCTCAACAAATAAAAGATAGCAGGAAATATTAATAATAAACTTTTTCCAGTTAATTTGACTACTTGGATGAAATAGACACATTATTTGAAAGACACAAGCTACCATAGCTCACCCAATAAGATATAGACCAACAAAATAGCCTCATGTCTATTAAAGAAATCGAATTTGTAATTAAGAATCTTCCTACAATGAAAACTCTAGGAACAGGTGGCTTCGGCAGCGAATTCTATGAAACAATTAAGGAAAAAATAATACTGATTCTACCCAAAATCTTCCAGAAAATTGAAGAGGCAGGAACTCTTCCCCACTCCTTTTATGAGGCCAGCATTGGCTCGATATAAAGCTAGTCAAAGACATTACAAGAAAAGGAAACTAAAGGCGAACATCCTCTTGAACATAGATGCAAAAAAAATTCTTAACAAATTTTTAGTAAATCTAATCTAACGATATGTAAAAATGATAATACATCATGGCCAAGTGAGTTTATCTCAGCAATGTAATGTTGATTTAACATGTGAAAATCATTCCAGGCAGTTCACCATATTAACAAATCTGTATTCGTTTTTTATTGCTGTTATAACAAATTATCACAAGCTTAGTGGCTTAAAACAATACAAATTTATTATCTTACATTTCTGGACATAGTAAGTTCTGGAGTCAAACGTCTGAAATGGGTTTCACTTGTCTAAAATCAAAGTGTTGACACGGCTGCATTCCTTCTGGAGGCTCTAGGGAGAATCCATTTCTTTGCCTTTTTCAGTTTCTAGAAGCTGCCAATTTCCTTGGCTTGTGGCCCCCTTTCATTTTTAAGCTAGCAATTGTATCACTGCCCTCTACTTTCACAGTCACATCTCTTTCACTGCCTCTGTTTCTCTTGCCTTTTTCTTTCACTTATAAGGACCCTTTTCATTGGGCCCACCCAGATAATCCAAAATAATCTTTGCACCTGAAGATCTTTAACTTTATCACATCTACAAACTCCTTTTTGCCATGTTCACAGGTCCCAGGGATTAGGATGTGGGGATCCTCGTGGGGCCATTATTCTGCCTACCACAAAACTAAAAACAAATCAAAAAACTGAAATTATCATCTCAATTGATTCAGAAAAATCATTTGATAAAAATTCAATATTCATTCCTAATAACGCTCTCAGCAAACTAGGAAAGGAATGAGACTTCCTTAACCTGACAAAAGGCATCTTTAGAAAACATATATCTAATGCCACACTTAATTCTAAGGAAATGAATGATTGCCCACTAAGATCAGGAACAAGACAAGGATGTGTACTCTCACTACTTTTATACAACATTGTACTGGTGGTTCTAGGAAGTACAATAAGGAAAAAAAGAGAGAGAAAGGAAGGAAGGAAAGAGGGAGGGAGCAAGCAAGCAAACAAGAAAGAAAAAACAAAAAGTCATTTGCATTGGAAAAAAATAAGTAAAACTATATTCACAGATAACATAATCACCTATGTAGAAAATTCTATGGGTTCTTTAAAAAAAAAACCTATTAGAACAAAGAAGTGTGTTTAGCAAAGTTGCAGGTTTCAAGATCAATATTAAAAAATCAATTGTATTTTTATGTACTAACAATGAGAAAATAAAATTTAAAATAACACGGTAGCATCAAAAATTGCTCTGCTTAAGGTTTAATCTGACAAAAGATGTGCAAGACAAGTACAATGGAAATGACAAAACATTGCTGAGAGAAATTAAAGAAAACCTAAATAAATGGAGAGATGTTCATAAGTCAGTACTGCTAAAGCATCAACTCTGCCCAAACTGATCTATACATTTGTCTTAGGCTGGGTTCTCTAGAAAAGCAAAACCAGTAAAGCGTATAAACATATAAAGCAAGAGATTTAAATCAAGGAAATGGCCCATGGGATTGTAGAGACTGGAATGTCCCACGTCCGTGGGTCAGGGTGGAGGCTTCTCCTGATTCACATAGCTGCAGGGGCTGGCGAACCCAAGATCAGCAGGTCAGAGAGCAGGGCTCTTGCTCACAGGCCGCAAAGATCGATGAATCCCAAGATTGCAGGCAAAACCACAGGTAAGCTGCTAGTTGAAGTCCCAAGAACCAGAGGTCAGACAAACAGGAGCCAGCTCCAGGACCCAGCGCAAGCAAAAAGCCTTCAAGCCTTGCCAGAACGTCCACTTATATTTGATGCAGGCCACATGCCCAAGGAAATTCCCTTTCAACTGATTGGCTACTCACAGCAGATCCCATCACGGAGGTGATCACATCATTATACAACTGCCAAGCCACTGAGAATCACGGTCCAGCCAAGTTGACACACAACCCTCACCATCACAACATTCAATGCAATCACAATCACAATTCCAGGAGAATTTTTGTAAATTTGACAAAGTGATTTCAAAATTCACAAGGAAATGCAAAGGGGCAAATATATCCACAACACCACAGTACTTAGGTATGACACCAGAAGCACAATCCATAAAAGAAAAATAAATCATCAAAATTAAGAACTTCTGAGAGGCGGGGCCAAGGTGGTGGAGTAGTCAGACGCTTCCTGTGGTCCCTCTTACAACAAAGACCAACAAAAACAAGTGAATCCACTATATATGACAATCTAGGAGCCCTGAACATCAAAGAAAAAGTTGAGGAGTCAGACTGAGCAGCAGGCAGAGGGAGAGACAGTTCAGAAGTGGCGTGGATTTGCCAGACCTGACCTGGCCAACACCCTGCAGGCTGGATCGGCCAGTACATGCAGGCTGAGACAAGCAGTGGTGCTCAGGACGTGTTTTCCACAACAGAAGAAACCAACCTGCAGAGTCTGCACAAGCCTCCAGAACCAGGGGGAAGTGTCACCGGATCTGTGAAAGTTAAGTGCAAGTGTCTAACCTACCCCCTGCAATAAAAATAACCCTTCACTTTCTGGGAAATACGTTTCTCCCCTTCACTCAACCCCTCCCCACTCAGCTCCTGTCCCAGTCTGGCTTCAGCAATTGCCATGCCCCCTGGGCTGGAAGTGGAACCCGTTGCACATCCCAAGCCATTCTCCCAGCTTTGGAGAGGGAACAAATTAACAAACAAATAAAAACAAGAAAAAATAATCTGCCAGCTCTCCTAAGCAGAAACCTCAGGGCAGGCAGAGCCCCTTTGCTTAGGCACAAGCATAAGTGTAGACCTATTTCAACAGCATAGGCCCTCATTACCATAATTCAGCAGGGAATATACGGGAAGCCTATTTTCAACTGCAATAGCTAAGGGGGAGTGGCAGATTCATGACATTTTACACCGCACTGCCCTTTAAGCAGGGTCCTCATCTACCCACATCAGGGGCCTGAGGACTGGTGACTCCACCCACTCCACCTAGCCACCCATGACACGGGTCTAAGGATAAGTGGTGCCTCCCAATCCTTACACCCAACAGCATTGGGTGCCCAAAGCCAGGCTGCAAAACCCACCCACCTATGTGCTCTAGGGAACAGGGACATGCCTTCCACCCAGGCACTCAGGGATAGCCATCAGACCCCTACCTTGCTCAGCACATAACCCCCTACTGCAGCCAGATACCTGTGCCTGCTCCAATCACCCCTATGTAGCCCTGCCTGTTTAGAACAGTAAGCGAGAGCCTGCACCACACACTCAGTGACTGACAACCTGGATACCTGAGCTGAATCCACATAAGAAAAGTAAATGTACTCCTGGGCTCACACACCTAGTAGCAGCTATAACCACCTGGTGAGAAAACCTGAGAGCTTTAAAGACACTGATGATCAAAGTAGCTTACATGACCAGCCTATTAAAAGCATATTGAAACAAAGCAAAACAAAAAGCTAGGACACAGTAAGCAAACATAAAATAAATAAATAACTTATTGATGGCTTGGAGAAAACAGGCAATATCAAATCACATAAAGAGGCAGACTATGATGGCTTCAGCAAGCAAACAACAACAAAGAAACAAGAAACTTCCTGGAGGAAGAAAAGGTCTTGGAATTACTGAAAATAGAATTAAAAAAAGTTAATATACAGAGCTCTTCAAGAGATCAGAAAGGAGATCAGGCAAAATGCAGACCAAACCAAGGAACACACAGACAAAGCAACAAAGGAAATTAAGAAGGTTATACAAGAGCAAAATGACAAATTTAACAGGTTGCAAGAATCCACAGAGAGAGAGAGCAAACAGGAATTCAAAAGATTAACAATAAAATTTCAGAATTAGACAACTGGATGGAAAGTCATAGGAGCATAATTGAGGCAATGGAAGTCAGAATTAGTGAGACTGAAGATAAAGCACTTGACACCAATTTATTTGAGGAAAAATCTGTTAAAAGAATTTTAAAAAATGAAGAAACCCTAAGAATTACGTGGGGTTCTATCAAGAGGAATAACCTACAAGTGAGTACCAGAACGGGGGGGATAACAGAAAATACAGAGAATTGTTGAACATTTGTTGGCAGAAAACTTCCTTGATATTGTTAAAGACGAGAAGATATCTATCCAAGAAGCTCATTGAGCCCCACACAGGGTTGATCCCAAAAGAAAGTCGCCAAGACATATTATAATGACACTTGCCAAAACCAAAGATACACACAGAATTTAAAGAGCACCGAGGGATAAATAAAAAGTCATATACAAAGAGTCAATAAGACAAAGCTCAGACTACTCAGCAGAAACCACACAGGCAAGAAGGCAATGGGATGACATATATAAAGCCTTGAAGGAAAAAAAAAATTGCCAGCCAAGAATTATCTATCTAGCAAAACTGTATCTCAAATATGATGGCAAAATTAGGGCATTTCCAGATAAACAGAAGTTTAGGGAATTTGCAAAAACCAAACAAAAATTACAAGAAATACTAAACGGAGTCCTCTAATTAGAAAATCAATAACATTGGATAACAACCCAACACTAGAAAACAGGACACAGCAACCAGATATCAACCCAGAGAGGCAAGTGACAAAAATAAGTCAAAGTTAAAACACTGAATATAGGGAAACAGAGACATCCATATGTAAAAGATGACAACATTAAATCAAAAAAGAGGGACTAAAGAATGTAGTCATAGAACTTTCATATGGAAATGAAGTCAAAACGATATCAAGAAATAGACAATTGTTTTAAACTCAGAAAAATAGAGGTAAATTTTAAGGTAACCACAAAGGAAACTAACAATCCTACACATTAAAATAAAAAAAGCAAGAAAAACATGGAGACTCTGCAAACACAAGATCGACAATGGTAAAGATGAAAAGAAAATACATAAAGAAAAATGACTCAGCACAGAAAATTACGTGGAATGAAGAAACTATCAACAACACACAAAAAAAATACATCAAAATGGAGGCGGAGCCAAGATGGCAGAATAGACAGATGCTTCCGGCAAACCCTCTTTACAACAAAGACCTGAAAAAACAAGTGAAATGAGTATATTTGTGACCAGCTGGGAGCCCTGAGCTTCAAAGGCAAGCTTAGAAAATGAACTGAGGGGCAGGGGAGGAAGAGACCATTCAGAAGCGGAGAGGGAGTTACAGGACCTGAATCGCGGGGAGCCCTCAGGCACCATTCCCAGAGTGGCAGCGGCGGGCTGGTACTAGTGTTCAGCCGCAGTTTCCTCACGGAGGAGCAGCCAGCCACACAGCCTACTCACACCTCCGGAACCTGAGGAGAATGGCGCTCACGGCAAAAGCTAAGTACTTGCATGTACTTTAACGTGACCCCCTACCACCAAGCTGGCTTCAGGGGCTGAATTCCCTGAGCCTGAGATAGGCACTGTTGAGCACCTAGAGCCCAGCCTTGAGGAAGGAAAAAAATTGCATTTGGGAGAAAAGGTAATTTGCTAGCTCCACTAACTGGGGGAGCTCAGGGCAGAAGCAGCTCCTGTCCAGGCATAAACCGTCCATGGACTTTGAGCACCTTTCCCTTCTGCATGGACCTGTGTGGCCTGTTTCAGGAGAATAGGCCCTTGTTGGCAGACTCCAAATATTTCACCGGTGTGGGGGAGAGGTGGGTGTTTGATGTTTGGCATTGCTTTGCCTATTGGACAGGGTCCTACCGCCATCAGGGACCTAAGGACTGGTAGCTCCACTCAGGCCACCCAGCCACCCATGACAGGGGTCCAAAGATAACTGCTACTTCCCAGTCCTTACAACCAAAAACTTTGGGTACCCATGGTCCATCTGCAGAACCCACCAAACTGCACACGCTAGGGAACACGGATGCACTTTCCTCAGAGACATTCGGGGGTTGGTTCTCAGCTCCCTGCTTTGTTCAGAGTGCGACCCCCTGCTGCAATCAGATACCAGTATATACGCCTATCACCCCTGCCCCTCTAAGACTGTAGGACAGACCCTGTACCACACACTTGATGAACAGCTACCTGGAAACCTGAGCTGAATTCATACAGGAAAATTGAATGGACTCCTAGACTGATATACCTGATAACAGCTCTAGCCAGCTGGGGACAGGACATCAGAGCTCCAAAGGCGAAAATAATCAAGCTAGCTCAAGCAACCCATAGGGATATACCAAAAAAAAGCAAGAAGCTATGACACAGTAAGCAAGCATAAACTAATACAGTAACTTATAGATGGCTCAGAGACAACAGTCAATATCAAGTCACATAAAGAAACAGATGCTGATCACATCAACAGGCTCTCAAAACAAAGAATCCAGGGATCTTCTAGATGAAAGGTCATTCCTGGAAATACCAGATGCAGAATACAAAAGTTTAATATACAGAACCCTTCAAGACATCAGGAAGGAAATGAGACAATACACAGAACAAGCCAAGGAACACAAAGATAAAGCAACTGAAGAAATTAGAAAGATTATTCAAGAACATAATGAAAAGTTTAATAAGCTGGAAAAATCCATAGACAGACAGCAATCAGAAATTCAGAAGATTAACAATAAAATGACAGAAGTAGAAAACTCAATAGAAAGTCAGAGAAGCAGAATTGAGCAAGTAGAAGCTAGAATTTCTGAACTCAAAGATAAATCACTTGGCACTAATATATTTGAAGAAAAATCAGATAAAAGAATTTTTAAAAATGAAGAAATCTTAAGAATCACATAGGACTCTATCAAGAGAAATAACCTACGAGTGACTGGAGTACCAGAACAGGGGGGGACAACAGAAAATACAGAGAAAATTGTTGGAGATTTGTTGGCAAAAAATTTCCCTGATATTGTGAAAGATGAGAAGATATCTATCTAAAATGCTCATCGAACTTCATATAAGGTAGATCTTAAAAGAAAGTCACCAAGACATATTATAATCAAACTTGCCAAAACCAAAGGTAAAGAAAGAATTATAAGAGCAGCGAGGGATAAACAAAAAGTCACCTACGAAGGAGAGCCAATAAGAATAAACTCGGACTACTCGCCAGAAACCATGCAGGCAAGAAGGTAATGGGATGACATATTTTAAAAACTGAAGGAAAAAAAATTGCCTGCCAAGTATCATATATCCAGCAAAACTGTCTCTTAAATATGAAGGTGAAATTAAGACATTTCCAGCTAGACACAAGTTTAGGGAATTTGTAAAAACCAAACCAAAATTACAAGAAATACTAAAGGGATTTCTTTGGTCAGAAAATCAATAATATCAAGTATCAACCAAAGACTAGAACACTGGGCACAGCAACCAGAAGTCAACTCAGACAGGGAAGTCCAAAAAAACAAAGCAAGATTAGAAAAACAAAAAAAAGCTCAAAACAGGGTAACAGCAATCTTACTATATAAAAGAAGACAACATTAGAATAATAAAGAGGGACTAAGAAATGTAATCATACACCTGCCATATGCAGAGGAAGATATGGCGATACAAAGAAATAAAAGTTAGGTTTAAATTTAGAAAAATAGGGGTAAATAATAAGGTAAACACAAAGGAGACAAACTATCCTACTCATCAAAATAAAATACGGGGAAAAAATAGAAACTCAGCAGAAACAAAATCAACAACAACAAATATGAGGAAAGGACAATATATAAAGAAAATCTACTCAACACATAAAATTAAGTAGGAAAAAGTGGAAATCAATAACAGGAAAAGAAGTCAAATATTTGGAAACTGAACAATACCCTGCTCAAAAAAGACTGGATTATAGAAGATATTAAGGATGGAATAAAGAAATTCATAGAATCCAATGAGAATGAAAACAATACCTTTGGGACACAGCAAAAGCGGTGCTCAGAAGCCAATTTATATCAATAAATGCACACATAAGAAAAGAAAAAAGGGCCAAAATCAAAGAATTATCTCTACACCTTGAACGAATAGAGAGCAACAAAAGAAACCCACAGGCACCAGAAGAAAACAAATAATAAAAATTAGAGCTCAACTAAATGAAATAGAAAACAGAAAAACAATTGAAAGAATTAACAAGAACAAAAGCTGGTTCTTTGAAAAAATCAACAAAATTGATAAACCAGGGGCCAAACTGACAAAAGAAAAACAGGGGTGGAAGTAAATAACCCGAATAAGAAATGAGATGGGTTATATTACAACAGACCCAAATGAAATTAAAAGAATCATATCAGATTACTATGAAAAATTGTACTCTAACAAATTTGAAAACCTAGAAGAAATGGGTGAATTCCTAGAAACACACTACCTACCTAAACTAACACAAACAGAGGTAGAACAACTAAATAGACCCATAACAAAAGAAGAGATTGAAAAGGTAATCAAAAAACTTCCCCCCCCCCCAAAAAAAGGCCCTGGTCCGGACGGCTTCACCGCAGAGTTCTACCTAACTTTCAGAGAAGAGTTAACACCACTACTACTAAAGGTATTTCAGAGCATGGAAAAGGACGGAATACTACCAAACTCATTCTATGAAGCGAGCATATCCCTGATACCAAAACCAGAAAAAGGAAATTACAGACCTACATTCCTCATGAACATAGATCCGAAAATCCTTAACAAAATTCTAGCCAATGGAATTCAACAACATATCAAAAAAATAATTCACCATGACCAAGTGGGATTCATACCAGGTATGCAGCGATGGTTCAATATTAGAAAAACAATTAATGTCATCCACCACATAAATAAAACAAAAGACAAGAATCACATGATTTTATCAATTGATGCAGAAAAGGCATTTGACAAAGTTCAACACTCATTCATGATAAAAACTCTCAGCAAAATAGGAATAGAAGGAAAATTTCTCAACATAATAAAGGGCACTTATACAAAGCCAACAGCCAACATCACCCTAAATGGAGAGAGCCTGAAAGCATTCTCATTGAGATCAGGAACCAGACAGGGATGCCCTTTATCACCGCTCTTATTCAACATTGTGCTAGAAGTCCTAGCCAGAGCAATTAGGCTAGATAAAGAAATAAAGGGCATCCAGATCGGTAAGGAAGAAGTAAAAGTATCTCTATTTGCAGATGACATGATCTTATACACAGAAAACCCTAAGGAATCCTCCAGAAAACTACTGGAACTAATAGAAGAGTTCAGCAGAGTATCGGGATAAAAGATAAACATACAAAAATCAGTTGGATTCCTCTACACCAACAAAAAGAACACCGAGGAGGAAACCACCAAATCAATACCATTTACAGTAGCCCCCAAGAAGATAAAATACTTAGGAATAAATCTTACCAGAGATGGTAAAGAAATATACAAAGAAAACTACAATATACCTTGGCAAGAAACCAAAACAGAACTACACAAGTGGAAAAACATACCTTACTCATGGATAGGAAGACTTAACATTATAAAAATGTCTATTCTACCCAAAGCGATCCATACATTTAATGTAATTCCGATCCAAATTGCAACGACATTCTTTAATGAGATGGAGAAACAAATCTCGAACTTCATATGGAAGGGAAAGAGGCCCCGGAAAAACAAAGCATTACGGACAAAGAAAAACAAAGTGGGAGGCCTTAACCTACCTGATTTTAGAACCTATTATACCACCACAGTAGTCAAAACAGCCTGGTACTGGTACAACAACAGATACATAGACCAATGGAAAAGAATTGAGAATCCAGACATAAATTCATCCGCATATGAGCAGTTGATATTTGACAAAGGCCCCAAAACAGTTAAATGGGGAAAAGACATTCTTTTTAACAAATGCTACTGGCATAGCTGGATATGCACCTGCAAAAAAATGAAACTAGACCCATACCTCACTCCACGCACAAAAACAAGCTCAAAATGGATCAAAGACCTAAATATAAAATCTAAAACGATAAAGATCGTGGAAAAAAAAATAGGGACAACGTTAGGAGCCCTAACACATGGCATAAACAGTATACAAAACATTACTAAAAATGCAGAAGTAAACTAGATAACTGGGAGCTCCTAAAAATCAAACACCTATGCTTATCCGAAGACTTCACCAAAAGAGTAAAAAGGTTACCTACAGAACGGGAAAAAGTTTTTCGCTGTGACATTTCCAGTCAATGTCTGATCTCTAAAATTTACGTGATACTGCCAAAACTCAACTACAAAAAGACAAATAACCCAATTAAAAAATGGGCAACAGATATGAACAGACGCTTCACTAAAGAAGACATTCAGGTAGCTAACAGATACACGAGAAAATGCTCACGATCCTTAGCCATTAGAGAAATGCTACTTAAAACTACAATGAGATTCCATCTCACTCCAACAAGGCTGGCATTAATCCAAAAAACACAAAAGAATAAATGTTGGAGAGGCTGTGGAGAGACTGGAACACTTATACACTGCTGGTGGGAATGTAAAACGGTACAACCACTTTGGAAATAGATTTAGCACTTCCTTAAAAAACTAGAAATAGAACTACCATACGATCCAGCAATCCCACTCCTTGGAATACACCCTAGAGAAATAAGAGCCTTTATACCAACAGATACATGCACACCCATGTTCACTACATAACTGTTTACAATAGCAAAAAGATGGACTCATCCAATCAACAGATGAATGGATATATAATGTCATATTCACACAATGGAATACTATGCATCAATAAAGAACAGTGATGAACCTGTGCAACTTTTCATAACGTGGAGGAATCTGGGAGGCATTATGCTGAGTGAAATTAGTCAGTTGCAAAAGGACAAATATTATAAGAACCGAAGAAATAGTTTAAACAGAGAGAAAATATTCTTTGACGGTTACGAAAAGGGAGAAGGAGGGAGGGTGGGTGGGGGTATTCTCTAAAGTAGATAAGAACTACTTTAGGTGACGAGAAAGACAGCACACAATACAGGCTAGGTCAGCACAACTGGACTAAACGAAAAGCAAAGAAGTTTCCGGAATAAACTGAATGCTTCGAAGCTGGCGTAGCAGCGGTGGGTGTTTCGGGACCATGGTTTCAGGGGACATCTAAGTCAACTGGCATAATAAAATCTCTTAAAAAAACATTCTGCATCCCCCCTTGAAGAGAGATGTCTGGGGTCTTAAATGCCAGCAGGCGGCCATCTAAAGACGCATCAATTGGTCTCAACCCATCTGGATCAAAGGAGAACGAAGAACACCAACAACACAAGGTAATTACAAGCCCAAGAGGCAGAAAGGGCCACATAAACCATAGACTACATCAGCCTAAGACCAGAAGAGCTAGACGGTGCCTGGCCACAACCAATGACTGCCCTGACAGGAAACACAACAGAGAACCCCTAAGGGAGCAGGAGAGCAGTGGGATGCAGACCCCAAGTTCTCGTAAAAAGATCAAACTTCATGGTCTGACTGAGACTAGAAGGACCCTGGTGGTCATGGCCCCCAGACCTTCTGTTGCCCCAGGACAGGAACCATTCCCAAAGCCAACTCTTCAGACACAGATTGGACTGGACAATGGGTTGGAGAGGGATGCTGGTGAGGTGTGAACTTCTTGGATCAGGTGGACACTTGGGAATATGTTGGCACCTCTTCCCTGGAAGGGAGATGAGAGGGTAGAGGGGATTAGAAGCTAGCGAAATGGACACGAAAAGAGAGCGTGGAGGGAGGGAGCGGGGTATCTCATTAGAGAGAGAGCAATTGGGAGTATGCAGCAAGGTGTATATAAGTTTTTGTGTGAGAGACTGACTTGATTTGTAAACTTAAAGCACAATAAAATTAAAAAAAATTTTTTTCACCTGGATATGGTGATCAGGACAAGGTTGGTGCCAGGCACTAGTAAAATTGTGCAAGGAGGAAGCTCCCAGTATGGGATGACACACCAAGTACACCAGCATTTTCCATAGCGTGTGGGAGAGGACAAGAGAAACTGCTACCGTTTGCCAGGCGCCTGTCAAAGCCCACGTCCTGGACTTGGGGCTGCAGAGATGTTCCTTTGAAGAATCCCAGCAGTCATTTAGGGCCGGTGGTCCTGTGGGCATGGTACAAAAGAGGCGACTGAGGCCTAAGGGGCCAGTAGCAGTGGACATGGAATCCAAGCCTTCTCTTCCTCGTATTAGTAGGTCCCAATAGCCTGGGAAGAAATTAGGCTGGGAGAACACCTCAGCATGTTTTTAGGCTGCCGAATGCCAACATCATGACTAGGATATGCTGACATTAATTAGCAACATTAGGCTGCCCTTCGCCAGGCCCCAGCAGAAGCATCAGCCCCTTCTGTTTCTGTGCAGGCACCAGTTCCTATAGAATCAGGGTACGGGGAGAGGCTGGCCAGGGCCACGGACCAGGTGTTTCTGGAGCTGGGGTCTTCTCTACTGTCTTCAGGACACTAAGTCATGCAAACTGTACTAACCCTCTCCTGCCTCATAACAGGGGCGCCTAAAAAGAAGGTTATCAGGTAACCTTGCCTCTAGGAACAAGCAGCTTTGTTTCTGTATCCAGATCATCATTTACATATGCACACAGAATACACACCAAAAAACCAAACCCTTTGCCGTCGAGTCAATTCCGACTCACAGTGAAACTATAGGACAGAGTAGAACTGACCACAGCGTTTCCAAGGCTGTAATTTTTTAAAAATAATTTTTATTGTGCTTTAAGTGAAAGTTTACAAATCAAGTCAGTCTCTCACACAAAAACCCATATACACCTTGCTACACACGCCCAATTACTCTCCCCCTAATGAGACAGTCTGCTCTCTCCCTCCACTCTCTCTGTTTGTGTCCTTTTCGCCAGCTTCTAACCCCCTCTACCCTCTCATCTCCCCTCCAGGCAGGAGATGCCCACACAGTCTCAAGTGTCCACCTGATCCAAGAAGCTCACTCCTCACCAGCATCCCTCTCCAACCCATTGTCCAGTCCAATCCATGTCTGAAGAGTTGGCTTCGGGAGTGGCTCCTGTCCTGGGGCAACAGAAGGTCTGGGGGCCATGACCACCGGGGTCCTTCCAGTCTCAGTCAGACCATTAAGTCTGGTCTTATGAGAATTTGAGGTCTGCATCCCACTGCTCTCTGGCTCCCTCAGGGGTTCTCTGTTGTGGTCCCTGTCAGGGCAGTCATCGGTTGTAGCTGGGCACCATCTAGTCCTTCTGGTCTCAGGATGATGTAGTCGCTGGTTCATGTGGCCCTTTCTGTCTCTTGGGCTCATAATCACCTTGTGTCCTTGGTGTTCTGCATTCCCCTTTGATCCAGGTGTATTGAGACCAATTGATGTATCTTAGATGGCTGCTTGCTAGCGTTTAAAACCCCAGACGCCGCTCTTCAAAGTGGAATGCAGAATGTTTTCTTAACAGATTTTATTATGCCAATTGACTTAGATGTCCCCAGAAACCATGGTACCCAGACCCCTGCCCCTGCTACGCTAGCCATCAAAGCATTCAGTTTATTCAGGAAACTTCTTTGCTTTTGGTTTAGTCCAATTGCGCTGACCTCCCCTGTACTGTGTGCTGTCTTTCTCATCACCTAAAGTTGTTCTCATATTAAATCTACTATCTAATTAGTGAATGCCCCCTCTCACCCTCCCTCCCTCCCCCGTCTCGGAACCACAAAAGAATGTTTTCTTCTCAGTTTCAACTAGTTCTGAAGTTCTTACAATAGTGGTCTTACACAATATTTGTCCCTTTGCAACTGACTCATTTCACTCAGCATAATGCCTTCCAGGTTCCTCCATGTTATGAAATGTTTCACAGATTCCTCACTGTTCTTTATCGATGTGTAGTATTCCATTGTGTGACTATGCCATAATTTATTTATCCATTCATCTGTTGATGGGCACCTTGGTTGCTTCCATGTTTTTGTTATTGTAAACAGTGCTGCAACAAACATGGGTGTGCATATATCTGTTCGTGTAAAGGCTCTTATTTCTCTAGGATATATTCCAAGGAGTGGAATTGCTGGATCGTATGGTAGTTCTATTGCTAACTTTTTAAGGAAGCACCAAATCGATTTCCAAAGTGGTTGTACCATTTGACATTCCCACCACCAAGGCTGTAATTTTTACAGAAGCACACTGACACATCTTTCTTCCCTGGAGCAGCTGGTGGGTTTGAACCACAGACCTTTAGGTAATCACTAGTCATCACTGACATGTGTGTGAGAGCTAATTCAGATTCTACAAAGTCCGGAGTTGGTATCTAGTTAGCATATTCATGCATACTGTCATGGATTGAATTGTGTCCCCCAAAAATGTGTGTCAACTTGGCTAGGTCATAATTCCCAGTATTATACAGTTGTCCTCCATTTAGTGATCTGATATAATTTTCCTATGGGTTGTAAATCCTAACCTCTATGATGTCAATGGACCAGGATCAGTGGCAGTTATGTTAATGAGGCAGGGCACACTCTTCAGAATTAGGTTGTATCTAGAATCAATCTCTTCTGTAATATAAAAAAGAGAAGTGTGCAGAGAGGAGGGAGACCTCATTACCACCAAGCAAGAAGAGCCAGGAGTGGAGCTCAGCCTTTGGACCAGGGATCCCTGCGATGAGAAGCTCCTAGACCAGGGGAAGATTGAAGACAAGGACCTTTCCCCAGAACCGAAAGAGGCAGAAAGACTTCCCACAGAGCAGGCACCCTAATTTGGACTTCTAGCTGCCTAAGCTGTGAGAGAATAAATTTCTCTTTGTTAAACCCATTCAACTTCTGGTATTTCTGTTATAGCAGCACTAGATAACTAAAAAACTAACTATGATAGCATTTTCATTTCAGAAAAAAGTGAAAATGCAAAGGTTGATTTCAGTTGCAAAAGGGAATAAAGGAGACATTTCAGGTAAAAGTTATCCATAATAAAAAGAAAAACACTGCAAAAGAGGAGATAAATGTTGCAAACCTGGTGAAGATTTCCATTTGAAGTCAGTGGTTTTTAAACAAGAGCATTTTCACAGAAGAAATAAAAGAACCTCAATATTACATACGTGATAAAAATTCTCAAATAAGTTTAATCATAATAAAAGAAAGTTGCTTATGTAGAAGAAAAATGCTTGAAATATGATGAATGTGAAAAGAACTTTACCTATTTTGCTCAAGGGCGGAGATTTAATTTTGAGGAAAATCCCATAAACGTAAGAAAGAGCAAAGACTTTTAGTTAATGCTCAGACGTCACCAAATATCAGATAACACACAGTGCAGAGAAAACATACAATTTAAATCAATTTGTGAACACATTTAATTCTGGATCACATCTTATTCCACATGAGAAAGTTCATATTGGATAGAAACCTTATTAAAGTAAGGAACACGAAAGGGCCTTAGCCAATACCCACACCTTATTCAACAGTAGAGAATTCAAATTGGAGAGAAATCTTATAAACATGTTGGAATTAGTAAATACTCATATCTTATTGAAAATCACAGTATTTGTGCTGAAGCGAAACCAAATAAATGAAATGAATGAGGGAAGGCCTTTAGACATGACTCCACTCTTGCTAATATGAGCTAATTCATGCCGGAGAGTATACTAAAGAAGTATTAAATTTTAAATCCTTTAGACATGGCTGCATCCTTGCCAGCATAAGAGAACTCACACTGGAGAAAAACACTATGTATATAGTGAGTGTGGAAAGGGTAGAATGTATTCATCCCTTACTCAACCTCAGATAACTCATATAAAAAAAAATAAGAAATAATATGAAGCTAATGTATGTGTTTTTAACCATAGCTCATATCTCATACAACACCAGATAATTCATACTGGAAAACAAATAAAATTTAGATAACTGTAATTCAGCCATCATTCCTAGCTTAAAAAAAAAAAAAAAAACAGAGCCGTTGCCATCAAGTTGATTCTGACTCCTTTCTAGCTTAAAAAAGTATGTGATAATTCACATTGGAGACAAAAATTAAAAACTTTGTTTTGTTGTTCATGCATTATTAACCAACAGGAAATTCATACACAGGTAATTTACGAGTAATAAAGAAGTACTGGAAGTGCTCACTTGTCTATGCCAAGAAATTTGGAAGACTGCTACCTGGCCAACCGACAAGAGGAGATCCATATTTATGCCTACTCCAAAGAAAGGTGATCCAAAGAAATGTGGAAATTATTGAACGATATCATTAATATAACATGCAAGTAAAATATTGCTGAAGATCATCCAAAAGTGGTTGCAGCAGTACATCAACAGGAAACTGCCAGAAATTCAAGCTGGATTCAGAAGAGGATGTGGAACAAAGGATATCACTACTGATGTCAGATGGATCCTGGATGAAAGCAGAGAATACCAGAAAGGTGTTTACCTGTGTTTTACTGACTAGGCAAAGGCACTCGACTGTGTGGATCATAACAAATTATGGATAACATTTCGAAGGATGGGAACTCCAAACACTTAATTGTCCTCATGAGGAACCTGTACATAGATCAAGAAGCAGTTGTTTGAACGGAACAACGGTATACTGTGTGGTTTAAAGTCAGGAAAGGTGTGCTTTGGGGTTCTATCCTTTCACCATATTATTCAATCTGTATGCTGAGCAAACAATCCCAGAAGCTAGACTACATGAATAACACAGCATCAGGATTCGAGGAAGACTCATTAACAACCTGCATTATGCAGATGACACTACCTTGCTTGCTGAAAGTGAAGAGGACCTGAAGTACTTACTGATGAAGGTCAATGAGCACAGCCTTCAGTATGGATTACACCTCAGCATAAAGAAAACAAAAATTCTCACAACTGGACCAGTAAGCAACATCATGATAAACCAAGAAAAGACTGAAGTTGTCAAGGATTTCATTTTACTTGGATCACCACCCATGGAAGCAGCAGTCAAGAAATCAAATGACGCATTGCATTGAACAAAATTGCAGCAAAATATCTCTGTAAAGTGTTAAAAAGCAAAGATGTCACCTTGAAGACTAAGGTGCGCCTAACCCAAGCCATGGTGTTTTCAATTGCCTTACATGCATGCAAAAGCTGGGCAACGAATAAGGAAGACAGCAGAAGAACTGACACCTTTGAATTATGGTGTTGGTAAAGACACTGCATATACCATGGACTGCCAGAAGAACGAACGAATGTCTTGGAAGAAGTACAACCTGAATGCTCCTTAGAAGGAAGGACATCGAGGCTATATCTCACATACTTTGGACATGTTATCAGGAGGAGCCAGTCCCTGGAGAAGGACATCATGCTTGGTAGATGGTCAGCAAAAAAGAGGAAGACCTTCAACAGGTAAAGATATTGCATATACCATGGACTGCCAAAAGAACAAACAAATCGGTCTTGGAATAAGAGCAACCAGAATGCTCCGGAGAAGCAAGGATGTCGAGGATAGGATTCACATACTTTGGATGTGTTACTGGAGGGGCCAGTCCCTGGAGAAGGACATCATGGTTGGTAATGTAGAGCATCAGTGAAAAAGAGGAAGACCCTCAATCAGATGGGCTGACACAGTGTATGCAACAATGTGCTCAAGCATAACAAAAATTATGAGAATGGTGCAGGACTGGGCAGTGTTATGTTCTGTTGTACATAGGGTGGCTATGAGTCAGAACCAACTCGATGGCATCTCACAACAACAACAATAAAGATGTAAGTATTCTAATGCAGGCTTCAAAGAAGCAAGGAAAACTGTAAACATATATTTGGTCATAGGCAATGTTTTTATTACATTAAATGATGTCATGGCAAAAGTGACCTTTGAAGCAACCAGATATCAACCCAGATAGGGAAATCACAAAAATAAATCAATATAAAAAGCACTCAAAACAGGGAAACAGCAATGTCATTATGTAAAAGATGACAACATTAAAGCAATAAGACTATAAAATGTAGTCATAGATCTTTCATATGGAGAGGAAGTCAAGGTGATACAAAGAGACAAAAGTTTGGTTTAAACTTAGGAAAAGAGGGGTAAATATCAAAATAATCAACCACAAAGGAGACTAACAATCCAACACATCAAAATAAATTACAAGAAAAACATACAGGCTCAGCAAAAACAAAATCAACAGCAATGAAAAAGAGGAAAAGAATATGTAAAGAAAAACTACTCAGCACAAAATATGTAGGAAAAAGAAGCTGTCGACAACACACAAAAGAAGACATCAAAATGATGGCACTAAACTCATATCTATCCATCACTACTGCTGAACCTAAATGGCCTAAATGCACCAATAAAGTGACAGAGAGTGGCAGAATGGATTAAAAAAATACAATCCATCTGTATGCTGCCTACAAGAGACACACCATAGACTTAAAGACACAAACAAACTAAAACTCGAAGGATGGAGAAAAATATATCCAGCAAGCAACAATCAACAAAGAGCAGGGGTGGCAATATTAATTTCTGACAAAACAGACTTTAAAGTTAAAATCAACCACAAAGGATAAGGAAGGACATTATATAATAATTAAAGGGTCAATATACCAAGAGGATATAACCATAATAAATATTTACACACCCAATGACAGGGCTTCAAGATACGTAATACAAACTCTAACAGCATTGAAAGGAGAGATAGACAGCTCCACAATTATAGTAGGAGACTTCAAAAAACCACTTTCAGTGAAAGACAGGACATCCAGAATGAAGCTCAATAAAGACACAGAAGATCTAAATGCCACAGTCAAACAACTTGACCTCATAGACATATACAGAACACTCCACTCAACAGCAGACAAGTATACTTTCTTTTCCATCGCATATGGAACATTCTCCAGAACAGACCACATATTAGACCATAAAGCAAGCCTTAGCAGAATCCAAAACATTGAAATATTACAAAGCATCTTCTCTGAGCATAAAGCCAAAAAAGCAGAAACCAATAACAGAAAAAGCACAGAAAAGAAATCAGTTACATGGAAACTGAACAACACCTTGCTCAAAAAACTACTGGGTTATACAAGAAATTAAGGATGGAATAAAGAAATTCAGAGAATCCAATAAGAGTGAAAACACTTCCTATAAGAACCTCTATAGCAGTACTTAGAGGTCAATTAACAGCAATAAATGCACACATCCAAAAAGAAGGGCCAAAAATCAAAGAATCATCCCTACAACTAGAACAAATAGAAAGAGAGCAAGAAAAGAAACCCTCGTCCACCAGAAGAAAGCAAATAATAAAAATCAGAGCAGAATTAAATGAACTAGAGAATAGACAAAGAATGGAAAGACTTAAAAAGACCTAAAACCTGGTTCTTTGAAAACATCAACAAAATCCATAAACTACTGGCCAAACCGGCAAAAGAAAAACAGCAGAGGAAGCAAATAACCTGAACAAGAAATGAGATGGGCAATATCACAATAGACCCAAATGAAATTAAAACAATCATATCAGATTACTATGAAAAACTGTACTCTAACAAATTTGAAAAACTAGAGAAAATAGACAAATTTCTAGAAACACACTACCTACCTAAACTAGACAAATAAATAAACCTATAACAAAAGAAGAAATTGAAAAGGCAATTTAAAAATCCCAACAAAAAAAAAGCCCTGGCCCTGACGGCTTCACTGGAGAATTTTACCAAACTCTCAGAGAAGAGTTAACACCACTACTAGTAAAGATATTTCAGAACATAAAAAAGGATGGAATAATCCCAAATTCATTGTATGAAGCCAACATATCCCTGATACCAAAACCAGGTAAGGACACCACAGAAAAAGGAAATTATAGACCTATATCCCTCATAAACTTAGGTCCAAAAATCCTCAACAAAATTCTAGCCAATAGAATTCAACAACATATAAAAAAATAATTCACCCTGACCAAGTGGGATTCATAGCAGGTATGCAAGGATGGTTTGACATTAGAAAAACAATCAATGTAATCCATCATATAAATCAAACAAAAGACAAGAGCCACATGATCTTAACAATTGATGCAGAAAAGGCATTTGACAAAGTCCAACACCCATTCATGGTAAAAACTCTGAGCAAAATAGGAATAGAAAGAAAATTCCTCAACATGATAAATGGCATTTATATTAAGCCAGCAGCTAACATCATTGTAAATGGAGAGAGTCTGAAAGCATTCTCCTTGGGAACGGAAACCAGACAAGGATGCCCTTTATCACCGCTCTTATTCAACATTGTGCAGGAGGTGGTAACCAGAGCAATTAGGCTAGATAAAGAAATAAGGGGCATCCAAATTGTTAAGGAAGAAGTAAAAGTATCTATTGGCATATAACATGATGTTATACACAGAAACCCCTGAAGAATCCACAAGAAAACTACTGAAACTAAAAGAACAATTCAGCAGAGTATCAGGATACAAGATAAACACAAAAATCAGTTGGATTCCTCTATACCAACAAAGAGATCGTCAAAGAGGAAATCACCAAATCAATACCATTTACAATAGCCCCCAAGAAGATGAAATACTAGGAATAAATCTAACCAGAGGCATAAAATACCTATACAAAGAAAACTACAAGACACTACTGTAAGAAAACAAAAGAGACCTACATAAGTGGAAAAACATACCTCGCTCATGGATAGGAAGACTGAACATTATGAAAATGTCTATTGCACCCAAAGTGATCTATAGATACAATGCAATCCCGATCCAAATTCCAATGACATTTTTTAATAAGATGGAGAAACAAATCACCAACTTCATATGGAAGGCAAAAGGCCCTGCATAAGTAAAGTATTACTGAAAAAGAAGAGCAGAAGTAGGAGGCCTCACACTACCTGATTTTAGAACACATTATACCACCACAGTAGTCAAAACAGCCTGGTATTGGTACAACAACAGATACATAGACCAATGGAACAGAATTGAGAATCCAGACATAAATCCATCCACATATGAGCAGCTGGTATTTGACAAAGACCCAAAGTCTGTTAAATGGGAAAAAGACAGTCTCTTTAGCAAATGGTGGTGGCATAAGTGGATATCCACCTGCAAAAAAATGAAACAAGACCCGCACCTTACACCATGCACAAAAACCAACTAAAACGTATCAAAGACCTAAATAAAACATCTAAAACAATAAAGATCATGGAAGAAAAAATAGGGACAATGCTAGGAGCCCTAATACACAAAACAAACATTATACAAAACATTACTAACAATGCACAAACACCAGAAGAGAAACTAGATAACTGGGAGCTCCTAAAGATCAAATACTTATGCTCATCCAAAGACTTCACCAACAGAGTAAAAAGACTACCTACAGACTGGGAAAACGTTTTGGCTACGACAAATCTGGTCAGTGTCTTATCTCTAAAATCTACATGATACTGCAAAAACTCAACAACAAAAAGAAATAACCCAATTAAAAAATGGGCGAAGGATATGAACAGACACATGAGGAAATGCTCATGATCATTAACCGTTAGAGAAGTGCAAATCAAAAGTACAATGAGATACCATCTCACCCCAGCAAGGCTGGCATTAATCCAAAAAACACAAAATCGTAAATGTTGGAGAGGTTGTGGAGAGACTTAATACACTGCTGGTGGCAATGTAAAATGGTGCAACCACTTTGGAAAGTGACTTGGTGCTTCCTTAAAAAACTAGGAATAGAAGTACCATACAATCCAGCAATCCCACTCCTTGGACTATATCCTAGAGAAATAAGAGCCCTCACATGAACAGATATATGCACACCCATGTTCACTGCAGCAATGTTTAGAATAGGAAAAAGGTGGAAACAACCAAGGTGCCCATCAGCGGTTAAATGGATAAATAAATTATGGTATATTCACAGAATGGTATCCCACGCAACGATTAAGAACAATGATGAATCCATGAAACAGGTCATAGCATGGAAGAATCTGGAAGGTATTATGCTGAGTGAAATTAGTCAGTTGCGAAAGGAGAAACATTGTAGGAGACCACTATTATAAGAAGTCGAAAAATAGTTTAAACAGAGAAGAGAATATTCTTTGATGGTTATGAGAGCAGGAAGGGAGGGAGGGAGAGGAGTTTTCACAAATTAGATAGTAGATAAGAACTATTTGAGGTGAATGGAAAGACATCAGACTGTATAGGAGAGGTCAGCACAACTGGACTAAACCAAAAGCAAAGAAGTTTCCTGAATAAAATGAACACTTCGAAGGCCAGCGTAGCAGGGGTGCGGGTTTGGGGACCATGGTTTCAGGGGACATCTGAGTCAATTGGCATAATAAAATCTATTAAGAAAACATTCTTCACCCCACTTTGGAGAGTGGCGTCTGGGGTCTTTAACGCTAGCAAGTGGCCATCTAAAATGCAACAATTGATTCTCAACCCACCTGGAGCAAAGGAGAATGAAGAACACCAAAGACACAAGTAATTATGAGCCCAAGAGACAGAAAGATACTACAACAGCCTTAGACCAGAAGAACTAGATGGTGCCTGGCTACAACTGATGACTCCCCTGACAGGGACCACAACAGAGAACCCCTGAGGGAGCAGCAGAGCAGTGGGATGCAGAGCTGAAATTCTCATAAAAAGACCAGACTTAATGGCCTGCCTGAGACTAGAAGGACCCCGGAGGTCATGATCTCCAGAACTTCTTTTAGCCCAAGACAGGAACCATTCCCAAAGCCAACTCTTCAGACAGGGATTGGACCGGAGTATGGGTAGAAAATGATATGGGTGAAGAGTGAACTTCTTGGATGAAGTAGACACATGAGACTACGCGGGCAGCTCCTGTCTGGAGAGGAGATGAGAGGGCAGAGTGTGTCAGAAGCTGGGCTAATGGATAAGAAAATAGAGAGTGGAGGCAAGGAAAGTGCTGTCTCATTAGGAGAGCAACTAGGAGTTTATAGCAAGGCATGTATTAGTTTTGGGTATGAGAGACTGACTTCGTTTGTAAAGTTTCACTTAAAGCAGAAGAAAAATTTTAAAAAAGGACCAACTTTTCAAAAACCACATGTCAAGTGTTACGTAAGTCATGTATTATATAAGATGCACCCAAGATGAAATAGATAACCTGAATAGCCCTGTATCAATGAAAGAAATTGAATTCATAGTTAAGAACTCACCAAAAAAGAAATCCCCAGATAATGAAAATTTCAGTAAATATTTTTTTAAAAAGTACAAATTCTACACAATCTTTTCCAGAAAATAGAAGAGGAAGGAATGCTTTCCAACTCATTTCATGCAATCAACACTCTCCTGATACCAAAATCAGACTAAGATTATGTAATAAAAAAAAGGCCAATAGCTTTCATAAATACAGATATAGAAATACTTAAAAAAATACTAGCAAATCAAATACAGCAATATATAAAAAGAGTAATACACCATGATCAAGTGGAGTTTATCCTGGGAATGTAAGATTTGTCTGATAATGGAAAATCAAACAATGTAACTTACCATGTTAACAGCCTAAAGGAGAAAAAGCCACATGATCATTTCGATGCATTCAGAAAAAGCATTTGGCAAAGTGCAACATTTATTTGTTATGAAAAGTCTCAGCAAAATAGAAATAGACATGAACTTTCTCAACTTGGTAAAGGATAGCTACAAAAAACTTACAGCTGACATCATGCTTAATTGTGAAAGACTGAATGCTCTTCCCAAAGATAGGGAACAAGGCAAAGATATCCACCATAACTATTCTTGTTCAAAATTGTACTGGAAGATTTAGCCACTGCAGTAAAAGAAAGAAAAGGCAAACAGGTTGAAAACGAAGAAAGAAAATTGCCCCTATTCATAGATCCTCCCCCCCCACCCCCACCCCCCCGCTGCTGCCCCCATTCCCGTTGAGTCGATTCTGCCCCATAGGGTTTCCAAGGAGCAGCTCGTGTGTTCGAACTGCTGACCTTTTGGTTAGCAGCCAAGTTCTTAACCACTGCACCATTAGGGTTCCATTCACAGATACAGACATGATTGTTGTTATGGATTGAACTGTGTCCCCTCACAATGTGTATCAACTTGGCTAGGCCATGATCCCCAGTATTGTGTGGTTGTCCACCATTTTGCAATCTGAAATGATTATCCTATGTGGTGTAAATCCTAACCTATGATGTTAACAAGGCAGGATTAGGGGCAGTTATGTTATGTTACGTTAATCAGACAGGCCTAAGAGAGAATCGAGCAGAGAGGAGGGGAACCTCATGCCACCAAGAATGAGGAACCAAGAGGGAAGCGTGTCCTTTGGACTTGGGGTCCCTGCCCTGAGAAGCTTCTAGACCAGGAGAAGACTGATGACAAGGATCTTCCCCAGAGACAACAGAGAGAGAAAGCCCTCCCCTGGGCCTGGCACCCTGAATTTGGACTTCTAGCCTCCTAGACTATGAGAGAGTAAATTTCTCTTTGTTAAAGCCATCCACTGTGGTAGTTCTGCTATAGCAGGACTAGATAACTAAGATAATTGTCTTGCCAGAAAATACCAAGGAATCTACAACAAAGTTCCTAGAACTAATAAGTGAGTTTATCAAAGTCACAGTATACAAGGTCAACACACAAAAATGAGTAGTATTTCTGTATACTAGCAATGTACAATTGGAAACATAAATAATACCATTTACCATAGCTTCAACAAAAATGAAGTACTTAAATATAAATCTAACAAAACATGTACAGGATCTGTTTGCTGTGAACTACAAAACTCCGATGAGAGAAATCAAAGAAGACCTAAGTAAATGGAAACATATATTGTGTTCATGGATTGGAATACTCTTCATAGTAAATACATCGATTCTCACAAACTGATCTGTAGGTTAATGCAATATCAATCAAAAGCCCAGCATGATGGTTTATAAAGACAAACTAATACTAGAATTTATACAGAAGGACAAAGCAACTAGAATAGCTAAAAGAATTTTTAGAAAGATTAATAATTTTGGAGGAAATACAGTACTTAGTTTTTAAATTATATGTACTATAATCATATTTTGGGGGGTTATTTTATACATATATTTATTTATATATAACAATGCACTGAAGGCATTGGTGGAAAACAAGGCTCCAGGAATTAATGGAATACGAATTGAGATGTTTCAACAAATGGATGCAGCATTGGGAATGCTCACTCATCTGTGCCAAGAGATTTGGAAGACAGTTACCCCACCAACTGACTGGAAGAGATCCATATTTGTGCCCATTCCAAAGAAAGTTGATCCAACAGAATGCAGACATTATCGAACAATATCATTAAAAACACACACATGTAAAATTTTGCTGAAGGTAAATTCAAAAATGGTTGCAGCAGTACATCAGCAGGGAACTGCCAGAAATTCAGGCTGGATTCAGAAGAGGACGTGGAACAAGGGATATCATTGCTGATGTCAGATGAACCTTGGCTGAAAGCAGAGAATACCAGAAAGATGTTTACCTGTGTTTTATTGATTATGCAAAGGCATTTGACTGTGTGGATCATCACAAACTATGAATAACATTGTGAAGAATGGGAATTCCAGAACACTTCATTGTGCTCATTTGGAACCTGTACATAGGCCAGTCATTTGAATAGAACAAGGGATACTGTGTGGTTTAAAGTCAGGAAAGCTGTGTGTCTGGGTTGTATCTTTTCACCATACTTGTTCAATTTGTATGCTGAGCAAATAATCCGAGAAGCTAGACTATATGAAGAAGAACGGGGCATCAGGATTGGAGAAAAACTAATAACCTGCAATATGCAGATGACACAGTCTTGCTTGTTGAAAGCCAAGAGAACTTGAAGCACTTGCTGATGAAGATCAAAGACTACAGCTTTCAGTATGGATTACACCTCAATATAAAGAAAACAAAAATCCTCACAACTGGACCAATGAGCAACACCATGATAAATGGAAAAAAGACTGAAGTTGTCAAGGATTTCATTTTACTTGGATCCACAGTCAACTCCCATGGAGGCAGCAGTCAAGAAATCAAGTGACATATTACACTGAGCAAATCTGCTGCAAAAGACCTCTTCAAAGTGTTAAAAAGCAAAGATGTCACTTTGAGGACTAAGGTGTGCCACATCCAAGCCACGATATTTTCAATCACCTCATATGCATGTGAAAACTGGACAATGAATAAAGAAGACCAAAGAAGAATTGATGCACTTGGATTATGGTATTGGTGAATAATATTGAACATACTCTGGACTGCCAGAAGTCCGAACAAATCTGACTTGGAAGAAGTACAACTAGAATGCTCCTTAGAAGCAAGGATGGAGAGACTTTGTCTCATATAGTTTGGACATGTTATCAGGAGAGATCAGTCCCTGGAGAAGGATATCATGCTTGGTAGAGGGTCAGCGAAACAGCGGAAGACACAGTGGCTGCAACAATGGGCTCAAACATTGCAATGATTGTGAGGATGGCGCAGGACTGGGCAGTGTTTTGTACTGTTGTACATAGGGTCGCTATGAGTTGGAACTGACTCGGCCACTCCCAACAACAACAAATAGCAGTAACATACATATATATACATATAAAAAAAAAAAAATTTACATATATACACATACATATTTACTAGTATAGTACATAAAATTATATGTGCTGTAAAGCTACAGTAGTTAAGACAGTATAGTTTTGACAAAGGTATACCCACAAAAATCAATAGACTAGAATCACACAAATATGACCATTTGATTTTTGACAAAGGTGCAAAAGAATTCCAAAGGAAAAACAATAGTCTTTTTTAACAAATGGTGCTAGGACAATTGATCATCTACATGCAAAAAGTAAACCTTGACCTAATCTTCACTCTGTGTTTAAAAAATGAATTCAAAACAGGTCCTAGATATAAGACATAAAACTATAAACGTTTTGAAGAGAACACAGGAGAAAATCTTTATGAACTTAGGTTAGGTGAAGAGTTCTTAGACATCCTATCAAAAGTATGAGCATAAACAGAAAGGGCCACATGAACCAGAGACTTACATCATCCTGAGACCAGAAGAACTAGTTGGTGCCCGGCCACAACCGATGACTGCCCTGACAGGGAGCACAATAGAGAACCCCTGAGGGAGCAGGAGAATAGTGGGATGCAGACCCCAAATTCTCATAAAAAGACCAGACTTAATGGTCTGACTGAGACTAGAGGAATCCTGGCGGTCATGGTCCCCAAACCTTCTGTTGGCCTAGGACAGGAACCATCCCCGAAGACAACTCATCAGACATGGAAGGGACTGGACAATGGGTTGGAGAAAGATGCTGATGAAGAGTGAGCTACTTGTATCAGGTGGACACTTGAGACTGTGTTGGTATCTCTTATCTGGAGAGGAGATAGGAGGGTAGAGAGGGTTAGAAACTGGCAAAATTGTCACGAAAGGAGAGACTGGAAGGGCTGACTCATTAGGGGGAGAGTAAGTGGGAGTATGGAGTAAGGTGTATATAAGCTTATATGTGACAGACTGACTTGATTGTAAACGTTCACTTAAAGCTCAATAAAAATTATTTAAAAAAAAAAAAAACACATGAGACCCACTTGCTATTCATATCAGCCTTAAACACTTATTTTCTGGTTGTCGGGCCCCCAGCCCATTGGGAAGGGGAGTGAGAGACCCAGCTGCTGGGACCGAGTCTGCTCCTGACTCGCAGTCCAGGCTCACCACCCCACTCGCACCCCAGGAAAATCATGTCCCCTGTTCCGTAGGGTTCCTGGATACTGCTAAGCGTGGGCCCAGCCATGCCTTACACTTACGGCATTGTTATGAAACAAACACACAGAAAAACATGTAAAATGTCGATGGAGTTAAGAATAATATTCCTACATTTCCTGAGCACTTACTGTGTGCCAGGCTGCGCTAAGAGTTCTCCGTGCCACCTTTTGAAGCAGGTACCACCATGCATATAGTAGTCCCTGGGTGGAGCAAACACTTAAACACTTGACTAGTAACTGAAAGTTTGGCAGCTCAAACCCACCCAGAGTTGCCTCAGAAGAAAGGTCACAGCCACTGAAAACCCTATGGAGTGCAGTTGCACTGGGCGACACATGAGGTGGCCAGGAGTCGGGATCTACTTGAAGGCAGCTGGTTTATCACGCACATGTTGCGGATGAAGAAACCGAAGCTCAGAAAGGCCAAGTAACCTGCTCAGGGTCACACAGCTGGGGTGAGGCAGGCAGTGCGAACCCAGATCTGGCACTGAGCCAGTGTCTCGTGGTTTGACCGTCGGTCCTGTCACCTCCTGGCACATGCCAGGCTGAGCTTAGGCCCATTATAACCTGGGGCAATTGATATCAAGCTATTGAGCCAGGGTTTAAAGACAATCTTTTTACTTATTTTTTTAAATACACTTTGTTTCTAAATAGGGCATTCGAGAACAATTAAGCTAATAAAATCTGTTTTTAATTCAAAAAAGAAAACATTGTGCATCCCACTTTGAAGAGCGGCGTCTGGGGTCTTAAACGCTAGCAAGCAGCCATCTAAGATGCATCAATTGGTCTTAACCCACCTGGATCAAAGGAGAATGAAGAACACCAAGGACACAAGGCGATTACGAGCCCAAGAGACAGAAAGGCCCACATGAACCAGAGACTACATCATACTGAGACCAGAACTAGATGGTGCCCGGCTACAACCAATGTCTGCCTTGACAGGGAACACAACAGAGAACCCCTGAGGGAGCAGGAGAGCAGTGGGATGCAGACCCCAAATTCTCATAAAAAGACCAGACTTAATGGTCTGACTGAGACTGGAAGGACCTTGGTGGTCATGGCCCCCCGACCTTCTGTTGGCCCAGGACAGGAACCATTCCTGAAGCCAACTCTTCAGACATGGATTGGACTGGACAATGGGATGGAGAGGGATGCTGGTGAGGAGTGAGCTTCTTGGATCAGATGGACACTTGAGACTATGTTGGCATCTCCTGCCTGGAGAGGAGATGAGAAGGTGGAGGGGGTTAGAAGCTGGCGAAATGGACACGAAAAGAGAGAGTGGAGGGAGAGAGTGGGCTGACTCATTAGGGAGAGAGTAATTGGGAGTGTGTAGCAAGGTGTATATGGGTTTTTGTGTGAGAGACTGACTTGATTTGTAAACTTTCACTTAAAGCACAATAAAAATTATTTTAAAAAAGCAATGAAAACAAACAAAAAAAATTAGAACTAGTAAGAGTTCAGTTAAGTTTCAAGATACAAAATCAATATAAAAAATCAATTGTGTTTCTCTACACTTACAATGAACAATCCAAAAATAAAATTAAGAAAACAATTCTATTTACATCAAAATTTTAACACACTTAGGGATTAATTTAACAAAACTTGTACTCTGAAAACTACAAAACATTGTTGAAGAACGATTTAAAAGATCTAAATAAAAGGAAAAACATTCCATGTTCTTGGATCAGAAGATAATGTTCCCCAAATTGATCTACAGATTCAACACAATCCCTATCAGAATCCCAGCTGATTCTTTGCAGAAATTGACAAACTGATTCTGAAATTCATATAGAATTGCAAGAGACCCCAAATAGTCAAAACAATCTCAAAAAAGAAAACAAGCAGAAGGATTCACGTTTCCCAATTTCATAACTTACTACAAAGCAATGGTAATCAAGACAGTGTAGCACTGGCACAATGATAGACATAGAGGTCAGTGGAATAGAATTGTTGTTGTTAGGTGCCATTGAGTTGGTTCCGACTTACATCAATCCCATGTATAACAACAAACGCTGCCCCCTCCTGTGCCATCCTCACAATAGTAGGTATGTTTGAGTCCACTGTTGCAGCCACTGTGTCAATCCATCTTGCTGAGGGTCTTTTTCTTTCGCTCAACCTCTACTTTACCAAGCATGATGGCCTTCTCCAAGAACAGGTCCTTCCTTCTTACACGTCCAAAGTACGTGAGATGAAGTCTCACCATCCTTCCTCTAAGGAGCATTTTAGTTGTACTTCTTCCAAAACAGGTTTCTTTGTTTTTCTGACAGTCCATGGTGTATTTAATATTCTTTGCCAACACCATAATTCAAAAGCATCAATTCTTCTTCAGTCTTCCTTTTTCATTGTCCAGCTTTCACATGCTTACGAGGCGATTGAAAACACCATGACTTGGGTCAGGCCCACCTTAGTCATCAAAGCCACATCTTTGATTTTTAATACTTTAAAGAAGTTTTTTGGAACAGATTTAGCCAATGCAATATGTCATTTAATTTCTTGACTGCTGCTTCCATGGACATTGATGGTTGATCCAAGTAAAATGAAATCCTTGACATTTTCAATATTTTCTGTTTATCATGATGTTGCTTATTGGTCCAGTTTTGAGGGCTTTTGTTTTCTTTATATTGAGGTGTAATCCATACTGAAGCCTTTAGTCTTTGATCTTCATCAGTAAGTGCTTCAAGTCCTCTTCACTTTTGGCAAGCAAGAATGACAAGGTTGCATCATTGGACCCACCAGCCACTTGACAGGAGAAAAATGTGACAGTCTGCTTTCATAAAGATTACAACTTTGGAAACCCTATGAGGAAGTTCTATTCTGTCCTATAGAGTTGTTATGAGTCACAATTGACTCAATGGCAATGGAATAGAATTGAGAGTCAAAAAAATAAAACTATGTGTCTATGGTGAATTGATTCGCAACAAGTGTTCCAAGACCAGTCGATGGGGGAAAAATCACTTTTAAAAAAATGGTGCTGGAATAGTGGGATATCCACATGTGAAAGAATGAAGTTGGACTTTTACCTCACATCATATAAAATATTTAACTCAGAACGGATCAACACATAAATGTAAGAGCTAAAACTATAAAATTCTTAGAGGAAAACACAGGGGTAAATCTTCATGACCATGTATTTGGCAAAGGATTCTTAGATATGACATCAAAAACATGAGCAAAAAAATAATAAATTTGACTCTATCAAAATTAAAAACTTTTTGCTTCAAAGGACATTATCCAGAAAGTGAAAAGACAACCCAAAGAATGGGAGAAAACATTGGCAAATCATATATCTAATAAGGGACTTGTATCCTGAGTACATAGAGAACTCTTAAAGCTCAACAATAAAAAGATAAATAATCCAATTTTTAAAATGACCAAAGAATTTGGAGAGAGATATCTACATGCAAGATATCCAAATGATCAGTAAGCACATGAATACATGCTCAACACCATTAGTCATCAGGGAAATGTAAATCAAAAGTACTTTGAAATACCACTTCACATCTATGAGGATGCTATAATCAAAAAGTCAAATAATAACAAGTGTTGGCAAGGGTGTGGAAAACAACTTGGTGGTTCCTCAAAAAGTTAAACATAGAACTACCATATGACCCAGCAATTCCACTTCTAGGTATATGTCCAAAATAATCATAAACAGGTATTCAAACAAAAACCTGTACACAAATGTTTATAGCAGTACTATTTGCAATAGCCGAAATGAGGAAATAATAAAAATGTCCATCAATTGACACATGGATGAACAAAATGTGACATATCCACACAATGGAATATTTTCAGCCATAAAAAAGAATGAAGTACAGGCAGTCCTCAACTTATGACAAAGTTCCATTTTGAGGATTCCACCATAAATTTGTTCTGATATAAGTCGAATACCTCATTTTTTTTGCAGTTTTCATTATTAGTGCCTTTTATAATCCATATCTCCATAAATCCAGTGGCATTTCTTCCAAGCAGCAGAATGAGTCTGTCTTTAAATGCCTTGAAACCAGGCATCAATTTCACCTCTTTGTGAATATAGGACCGTTTGTGTATCCTTTTCCAAAACAAGCCTATTTCATCCACTTTGAAAATCTGCTGTGGTAGATATTCTTCATCTTGTATTATCTTGTCCAGCTCATCCTTGAATTTTTTGACAGCTTCAATGTTGGCCTTTCTGCTTCTCCAATGATACACACGTTATGTAAGCCAAATCTGCATTTGAAGCAATGAAACCAGTCCTTGCTGGCATTAAAGTACTCAAGGTAGTCTTCTTCTCACTGTTCCTTCAGGTTTTCAAAAGACTGAGTGTTTTCATTTGATTCATCAGTAAACTCATAGGAATTCTCTTCGAGATTTGGTCTTCTATTCAAATCATCAACAGCTTCTCATCTTGTGGATTGGCCCTTGCCTCTTTGTTAAAATTGTTGATTTTATGCCAATTGCTCCTTTAACTGCTTCCAAAATCCGATTCTTATCCTTAATGATTGTCAAAACGGTTGAATGAACAGTTCTTCCTCATGTGCTATTCCACTTTCTTTCCATTTTTAGAGGCCTTAATGATCTTCATCTTTATATCCACGTGTCATGGATTGAATTGTGTCCCCCCAAAATATGTGTCAATTTGTTTAGGCCATGATTCTCACTATTTTGAGGTTGTCCTCCATTTTGTGATTGATATAATTTTCCTAGATGTTGTAAATCCTAGTCTCTAACTGTGGTTAATGGGGCTAGACTGGATTATGTTGAAGAGGATTAGGGTGCATTGTAACACCCTTGCCCAGGTCACATCCCTGATCCAATGTAAAGGGAGTTTCCCTGGGGTGTGGCCTGCACCATCTTTTATCTTACAAGATATAAAAGGAAAGGGAAGCTAACAGAGCAGGGGATCTCACACCACCAAGAAAGCAGTGCTGAGAGCAGAGTGCATCCTTTGGATCTGAGGTTCCTGCGCTGAGATGTTCCCAGACCAAGAGAAGACTGATGACAAGGACCTTCCTCCAGAGCTGACGAAGTGAGAAAGACTTACCCTGGAACCAGCACCCTGAATTCGGACTTATAGCCTACTGGACTGTGAGAGAATAAACTTCTCTTTGTTAAAGCCATCCACTCGTGCTATTTGTTATAGCAGCACTAGATGACTAAGATACCACATAAGAGCCCTCCTTACCTTTGTTTTTGGATTACAACTTTCAGTGGCATGACTTCTTTTGCTAGACACATTGTTGGGTGTATAAGCAGTGCAGGTGTTACAGTTAGAGAAACTTGAACAACTCAACTTCAGATTAACAACTGATGCTTCTTATGGTAGGAAATGCTATAGGCCTGGTCTACAATGAAGTCAGCGTCAGTGTCATAACAATGAAATCAAAGTCACAAGGGCTTTTGGGTGCATGCACAGTTCAATTGTTGTATGTCGTTAGAGTCGCACATCGCCCAACTTTATGTCCGTTATGACTTCTGACATCGACACCAACTTCATTGTAGATCAGGCCATAGCCTACTATATGGCAGTGTTTTGAACAGTAAACCATAAAATTGAACATCCGCGAGTGAACATCTGAGAATGATAACATCAGCAAATTACGAGCTATAACATTGTATGTAGTACATATTATTAACGATAAAAAAATAACAATAAGATGTACCAAAAAACAAAAATAAAAAACCCAAACAGTCATAAGTGCAGTTAGTTGTAACTCAAATATATTGTAAGTCAGGGACTACCTGTATGGACACGTGCTACAACATGGATGAACCTTGAAAACATTATGCTAAAAGAAGCCAGTCACAAAATACCACATATTATTATGATTCCAGTCATATGAAATGGTCAGAATAGGCAAATCTATACAGACATAAAGTAGACTAGTGATTGCTTAGGGCTAGGAGAATGGGGACATAGGCAGTAATAATTAAAAGGTATGGGGTTTCTTTTCGAAGTGGTGAAAATGTTCTAAATGTCCTAAAATTGGCTGTATTGATGGCTGCATATTTGTAACTATATTAAAAACCATTGAATTGTACACTTTAAATGGGTGAATTGCATTATTACGTGAATTATATCTCCATAATGCTATGAAAAAATAGTCCCTATTTTTTAACACTGTAAATTTATCAATCAAATATTTGGTTATCCTGAAATGCATTTCTTTTTAATTTGAAAAAGTTCTAGATTTCTAAACATTATACATAACCACAGATCAATTATCATAACCAGGAAATGAATATTGGTACAATACTGTTAAGAAAAGTGCTAACATAATTAGAACTTCACCACTTTTTCCACTAATGTTCTTGTCTTAGTCTGGGTTCTCTAGAGGAAGAAAATCAGTAAAACACATATAAAAATATATAGAGAGAGATTTACTTCAAGGAAATGGCTCACACAATTGTGGGGGCTGGCAAATCCCAAATCAATGGGTCGGGCGGAAGGATGGAGACCTCTGCTGGCTCACGGGGTTTTGGGGGCTGGTGAATCGAAAATCTGCAGGTCAGGAGGCAGGCCAGAGGCTTATGTCTCAAGAACCAGAGGTCAGGGGATGAAAACAGTGCAGGGTCAAGAGAGAGAGCTTTGCCAAAACATCCATTTATATACCAGAGGCTGACCACACCCCCAGGGAAACTCTCCTTTCAACTTATTGGCTGATCGCATCAGATCACATCATGGGAAGTGATTACATTATAATACATTAAGGAAGAGCAACAACCATTCTAGCATCTGCCACAACCACTGAGAATCACAGCCTAGTCAAGTTGACACATAACATTAACCATCACAGTTCTTTTCTATTCCAGAATCACTTCTAATCTGTGACAGTTCCTCAGTCTTTCCTTGTCTTTATGATTTTGACACTTCTGAAGAGTACAATTCAAGTATTTTGTAAATGTCTCTCAATTTAGCTTGTCTGATACTTCTCATGATTAGATTGAGGTTATGTGGTTTTGGCAAGAGTGTCATAGAAGTGACGTTGTGTCCTTTTCATTGTGTCTTGTTGGGAAATACATGTTGTCAACATGTCTTTTTTAAATATTTTTTTCTTGAGGTAAAATTCACATGCTATAAAATTAACCATTAAAAAGTGCACAATTCAGTGGCATTCACAATGTCATTCAACATCACATCTGTCTAATTCCAAAATATTTTTATCACAGCAAAAGGAAGCCCTGTACCCATTAAGCATTCTCTTTCCATTTGCTTCTTCTCCAACCTCTGACAACCATTAATTCAAGGTCAAGAAGATTTACACTTATGTATTATTCTAAGAGTTTTATAGTTTTAGCTCTTACATTTAGGTCTTTGATTCAATCTGAGTTCATTTTTGCGTACAGTTTTAGGTAGGGATCCAGCTTTATTACTCTGCATGTGGCTATCCAGATGTCCCATCACCATTTGTTGAAAATTATTCTCTCCCCCATTGAATGGTCTTGGCACCCCTGTTAAAAATTAATTCACCATAGACATTTCACCAAAGAGGATATTCAAATGGCCAACATACGAAAAGATGCTCAAGATCTTTAGTCATCAGACAGTTCAAATCAAGACCACAGTGAGATACCACTTCACTCCTGCCAGGATAGCTAAGATTAATAATAACGGAAAATAACAAATATTGGTGAGGATGTGGTGAAATTGAAATCTTATCCATTGCTGATGGGAATGCAAAATGGTACAACTGTGGTGGAAAACAGTGTGGCAGTTCCCCAAACACTAAAAACAGAACTACCATATGGCCCAGCAATCCTACTCCTAAGTATATACCCAAGAGACTTGAGGGCGGCAATGCAAACAGACATATGTACACCAAAATTCATTGCAGCACTATTCACAATAGCTAAAAGGTGGAAACAATGTAAATGTTCATCAGTAGACTAATGGATAGGCAAAATGTGGTACATACATTCAATGGAAAGAAACGAAGCCTTCATACATACTGCAACATGGATGAAACTTGAAGATACTATGCTGAATGAAATAAGTCAATCACAAAAGAAAAAATATTGTATGATCTTGCTTATATAAAATGACAAGAATAGGCAAATATATAGAGACCAAAGTTTGTTAGTGGTTACCACGGATGGCAGGGAGAGAGTGAGAGGGGGAACCATTGTTGGGAAGCAGTAAATTTCTGTGATAGAAAATTGTGCATCAATTAAGTGTAACGGTTGCACAACCAATTAATGTAATTGATATTACTAAATTGTACACCTTAAAAGGTTGAATTGGCAAATGTTGTGTTATATATATATATATATATATTTATTAAAAAACAGCTGTTGAAAGGATTGGACTGGAATGTAAGACAGAAAATGATACTGGTGAGGAGTGAGCTTCTTGGATCAAATAGACACACAGGACCATGTGGGCAGCTCCTTTCTGGAGGGGAGATGAGAAGGCAGAGGGGGACAGAAGCTGGCTGAAAGGACATGGAAATAGAGGGTGGAAAGAAGGAATATGCTGTCTCATTAGGGGGAGAGCAACTAGGAGTATACAGCGAGGCATATATAAATTTTCACATGAGAGACTGACTTGATTTGTAAACTTTCACTTAAAGTACAATAAAAAATTTTTTAAAAAGTTGAAAAATCCAGGGCATTGACCCTTAGAAAGGTTAAGGAAAAAAAAAAAACAGCTGTTGAGGCTGCTTATGTACAATCAAATACCTCATGGGGTTTGTTTTCTTCCTTTGGAGGTTTAAGGCCCTGGTTTTGAAAGACATTTCCATCAGTTGGCCTAATATTGTTTCTCAGTACACCTGTTCTACCTCCTAGTTTGTTGCTTAGTGACTAGGGTCTTAAAAGCTAGCAAGTGGCCATTGAAGGTACAATGGTTAGTCTTTGTTCACCTGAAGCAACAGAGCAAGAAGGAGAGCCAGGAATTGGAAGAAGAAATAGAACTATCTCTGGTTGCCTCCATGAACAACTGCCTCCTTTGCCATGAGACCAGAACTGGATGGTGCCCAGCTACCACTGCTGAACGTTTTGCTCAGACTCTATAGAAGAATCCTGATTTTAAAAAAAGGTAGGGGGGAAGGATGCAGAATAGAATTTCAAATTCTCAGTAGTCTCCAGACTTTCTGGAGCCATTGAGGCTGGATGAGTCCCCGAAACTATTGCCCAGAGATAATCTGTAAACTTTAAACCTAAAAAAATCATTTCTTTTATAAGGATCAGCACAAAGCTAGTTCCTATGAGGCAGAGGTTAAGATGTCCCAAATGTCTAACTTTTCCAAGCCACTGTACCACTCCATCATCTCTAACATCAACTACTCTCTCTCGCCTCCATACTCTCCCTCCTGTCCTTGGGTTCTCTAATTCTCTGCAAGTCTCACAGAACTCAGGAACCATATAAAAGAAACAGTTCATGCGGTTGTGGAGACTGGCAAGTCCCGAATTCGTGGATCAGGGGTAGAATTCTCCCTGGCCCTCAATCTCTGCCCAAAGGCACTCAGATTTCTTGCTCCATGGGCCGGGCAGCCCACTGCGCCGTCTCCTGCAGGTCTCTGTTGCTGGTCTCTGCTGTGGGTCTCTCCTTCTTTGGTGGTAGTGGGCTCTCCCCTTTGTTCTGGAATTGGCTATCTTTTAAGGCAAAACTGACCAATCCCCTTGGTAGGCTACAATTACTCTATCACACAGTCACCCAGGTGGGAGTTACAAGACCATGACTAGAAAGGCCACACACAAAGGTAATTAATCCACCGCAAAACCTTAAACCAAAACTGTGCCCCGAAGTCTTCTTTGAACCAAAAAGTAGCTTATTTTAATTAGTAAAATACATCTGCTTTGAGTATTGTGCTCTTTTAAAGATTTATGTATGTGAGATCAAATTGACATCATATATGATAGTATATAGTATAAACAACTGATTTTTGTTGATCTCGTATCCTGCAACTTTGCTGAACTCATTTATTAGCTTGGTTTTTTTTTTTTCTTTTTGTCTTCTTTTTTTATGTGTAAGATCATGTCATCTGAAAATTGAGATAATTTTACTTCTTTTCAAATTTGGATGCCTTTTATTTCCTTTTCTTGCCTAAATGGTCTAACTAGAACTTCCAGTACAATGTTGAGTAGAAGTAGTGAAAGCAAGTATCCTTGTCTTGTTCCTGATCTTGAGGAAAAAGCTTTCACTCTTTCACCATTGAGTATAATGTTAGCTGTAGATTTTTCATAAATGCCCTTTATCATGTTGAGGAAGTTCTCTTCCATTTATTGAGTGTTTTTTATCATGAAAGGATACTGGATTTTGTCAAATGCTTTTTATACATTAAAAGAGATGATCATGTGATTTTCTCTGTATTCTATTAATGTGGTGTGTTACATTGATTGATTTTTGTATGTTGAACTACCTTTGCATTCTTGAGATAAATATCACTTGATTGTGCTGCTGGATTTGGTTTGCTAGTATTTTGTTAAGGATTTTTGCACCTATACTCATAAGGGATGTTGACCTATAACTTTCTTTTCTTGTGATGTCTTTGTCTTATTTTGGTCAGGGTAATGATAGCCATATAGAATGTGTTAGGAAGTATACCCTCCACTCTATTTTGGGAAGAGTTTGAGAAGGATTGGTATTCTTCTTTAAAAGTTTGGTAGTTGGGCACAACAGCCCAGGGGCAAGGATGAGAAGGCAGGAGGGGACAAGAAAGCTGGTAATAGAGAACCCAAGGTCAAGAATGGGAGGGTGTTGACATGTCGTGAGGTTGGCAACCAATGCCACAAAACAATGTGTGTATTAATTGTTTAATGAGAAACTAGTTTGTTCTGTAAACCTTCATCTAAAATACAATTTTTTTTAATTAAAAAAAAGTTTGGTAGAATTTGCCAATGAAGCCACCTGGTCCTGGATTTTTCTTTGTTGGGAGGTTTTTGATTACTGATTCAATCTCTTGTTAGTAGGTCTGTCAAGCGATTTTTTCTTAAGTCAGTTTTGGAAGTTTGTGTGTTTCTAGGAATTTGTCTACTTCACTAGATTATCTGTTGGCATACAGTTGTTCATAGTGTTCTCTTATAAACCCTTTTATTACCATAAGATCTGTAGTAATGCCCTCACTTTCATTTCTAATTTTAGTAATTTGAGTCATCTCATTTTTTTCTTGGTCAGGCTGGGTAAAGTTTTGTCAATTTTTTTTCTCTTTTCAAAGTACCATCTTTTGGTTTTGTTGATTTTATTTTTTCTATTCTCTATTTCATTTTTCTCTGCTCTAATCTTTATTACTTTATTCCTTCTACTAACTTTGGGTTAGCTTTCTCTTCTTTTTCTAGTTATTCAGCCACTTTCCTATGTATGGGCATTTACTTTGTTTCCAATATTTTACAATTGCAAGTGATGCTGTAATGAATATCCTCATGCATGTGTGTTTTGGTATTGTTCAAGATGTAGATTTCTAGATGCGAGATTTCTGATTCAAAGATTAAGAGCAAATGTAGTTTCATTAGGTTTTTTCCAACTCCCCTTCAGAAGGGTTATACCAGTTTCCCTTCTCACCAGAAATATACAAGAGTGCTTATTTTCCCACAGCCTCACCAACAGAATATAATGTCATACTTTTAATTTTTACCAGTCTAATAGGTGAGAAAAGGTATCCTGGTGTTTTTTAAAAGTGCACTTCTCAAGTTATAAGTTAATTTGAACTTTTCAAAAATTTTTTTGATGGCCATTTTACATCTTTCTGGTAAATTGCCTGTTCATGTATTCTTCACATTTTTCAATGAGTTTTTTAGTCCTTGTTTCTCAATTTTTAAGAGTTCTTTATACCAGTGGTTAACAAAGTAGGATCCCTGGGCCAAATCTGGCACACCACTCCTTTTTTTGAGTGTGCTTTTTTATTGTTTTATTTTGGTAAAAATATATACAACAAAACGTTTGCCAATTCAACATTTTTACATGTATAATTCAGTGACATTGATTACACTCATCATTTGCAACCATTACCTCTATCCATTTCCAAATTATTCCACCACCATTAACAGAAACTCAGTGCCTCCTAAGCAATGACTCCCCATTCCCCACTCCCTACCACCCCTGGTAACCACTAATAAACTTTGGTCTCTACATTTGCCTATTTCATACAAGTGGGATCATACAATATATATCCTTCTATGACTGATTTACTTCACTCAGCATAACGTTTTCAAGATTCTTCCATGTTGTAGCATGTATCGAGACTTCATTTCTCTTTATAACGGACTAATATTCCATTATATGTATAGACCACATTTTATTTATCTATTCATCCATCCATGGGTGTTTATGTTGTTTCCACCTTTTTGCTATTTTGAACAGTGCTACAATGAACATTAGTATACAGGTTACTGTTTGCCTTCTTGCTTTCAATTATTTTTGGTATATACCTAGGATTGGGATTGCTGGGTTATATGGTAGTTCTATCCTACATGAGTCGGAATCGACTCAACAGCAGTGGGTATGGTAGTTCTATGTTTAACTTTTGGAGGAACTGGCAAACTGTTTTCCACAGCATCTGTACCATTTTTCATTCTTACCAGCATGAATGAGGGTTCCAATTTCTCCACATCCTTGCCAATACCTGTTATTTTTCTTCATCATAGCCATTCTAGTGGGAGTGAAGTGGTACCTCATTGTGGTTTTGATTTGCATCTCCCTGATAGCACAATGGTTAAGACCTCAGCTGCTAACCAAAAGGTTGGTAGTTCGAACGCACCAGTGGCTCCACAGGAGAAAAGACCTGGCGATCTGCTTCTGAAAAGATTACAGCCTACAAAACCTTATAGGGTGGTTCTACTCTGTTATATAGGATCACTGTGAGTTCTAATTTACTCAACGGCACACAACAACAATGATTAATGACATCAAGCATCTTTTCATGTACTTGTTGGCCATTTGTATGTCCTCTTTGGTAAAATGTCTATTCAATTCCTTTGCTCATTTTTATTGGGTTATTTGTCTTTTTATTGTTCAGTTATAGGTATTCTTTATATATCCTAGATTTAAACCTTTATCAAATATACAGTTCCCAAAAATCTTCTCCCAATCTATAGGTTGTCTCTTCCATTTGTTGATAAAGTCCTTTGAAGCACAAAGATTTTAATTTTGATAAAGACCAATTTATATATTTTGTCTTTTGAATCTCATGCTTTTGGTGTCATATCTAAGGATCCATTGTTGAAAACCAGGTCCTGAAGCATTATCCCTATGTTTTCTTCTAAGAGTTTTATGGTTTTACTTCTCACATTAAGGTCCTTGTTCCATTTTGAGTTAATTTTCCCCTTTCTGACTGTAAAGTCAGAGTGTTTGAACAATTTATCATCTCTTTAAATAAGGAATCAAATCCTAGTCCCCGAACAAGAAGAGCAATCTACAGCTGAAGGTGAGCACACCCCTCTGCAAAACACCCATCCTCAGCAGGTTATGAGAATGGATTGTGTGAAGAAGCTAAAAGTATTGTAATCAATCTCGATGCAATTCCCCACCACCAGGGAGGGGTTTTATGCTGCAATTATCCCTAGAGGAAATCCCCATGGACTATGGAAGAAGTTAAGTTCAATGCCTGACTTTCCCATGCTTTCATTTGTAAAGTCACTTGAACCATGAATGATGTCACCAAAAGTATTGACATACTTACTTGAGAAATGAAAGTACTCCAGAAGGCTGCTGTTCATCCTTGACAGGCATTAGACAAAAAAAAAAAAAAATTTCTAGAAGAGGCACATACACAGTCATTAGTGACAATTGTTGCATGTACATGCTCCCAAACCTTTCTGATGTACTTTTGGTGAATCACTGCATCCATGAAGCCAACCAAAACATTCCTTGAGTGAACTACTTAGTCCTGACCTCTGGGACCCATGGGTCATCACTGAGTGGCTGGGAATGGGACTGATTTCCTATAATATTCTCAACCAGGTGATAGTTCTTGCTGTGCTTTTTTCTCCAAAAGCTAGTGGTCATTTTTCTTTTTCTCCTGTTAGGAAATCCCCTCATCAAGTGCAGCGAATCATGTCTAATCAAAGCCAGTGGTACTGCCCTGTCCAAACAGATGACTCAAGCTATGATTAAGAAACAAAAGATCAAAACTGTCCCATCCAATCACTATGGGGAGCTTCTTTACTAGATTCCTAAAACTTATACATTGGAAACCCTGGAGGCGTAGTGGTTAAGTGCTACAGCTGCTAACCAAAGGTCGGCAGTTCCAATCCACTAGGTGCTCCTTGGAAACTCTATGGGGCAGTTCTACTCTGTTCTATACGGTCACTATGAGTCGGAATCGACTCGATGGCACTGGGTAGGTAGTAGTAGGTAGGACACGTCCTTATGATTTTGTCTCTTCTCTCAAAAGATTTGGCATATGATGAAAGTTGTTCATTTTGGCCAAGAGGAGGAAATATAAAATAAAGGAGATCCCAGTTTTCCCTGCTTAGACCTTTGCCTCCTTTTTCCCCCTTTCTTCACTTTTCCTTTTTTTTTTCTTTTCTATCTCTTTGTTCCCCAACCTTAACTGGCATTAGCCAGCTAACAGACAACCCACAAGGTTTACTACAAAGATATGTCTCAAAAGAACTATTCTGGAAGCCCACTCTTCAGACAAAGATTGGACAGGAATACCCAAAAACAAAACCCAGTGCTGTTGAGTTGATTCCGACTCATAGCGACCCTAAAGGACAGATTAGAACTGCCCCATAGAGTTTCCAAGCAGTGCCTGGCGGATTCAAACTGCCAACCCTTTGGTTTGCAGCTGTAGCACTTAACCACTACACCACCAGGGTTTCCTAGACAGGAATATAAAACAAAAATTAATACACATGAGGAATGTGGTTCTTAGTTCAATCAGATATATGAGACCAAATGGGCAGCTTCTGCCCTATGTATAAGTGACAAAGGATTGAATCCAGAATATATAAAGAATACTACAAATCAATTAAACAAAAGAAAAACAACCCAGTGGAGAAGTGGGCATAAAACATGAACGGGCATTTTATAACATAGGCAACACAAATGATCTATGAGCATATGAAAAGTTGCTCAATCTCATTAGTAATCAGGGAAATTTAACTAAACACCACAGTAAGATACCATTTTATAACTACTACACTGACAAAAATGTTAAAGTTTGACAATACCAACTATTGATCAGGATATGACTAAAAAATTTCATCCACTACTTATGTGAGTGTAAATTTGTACAATTGCTTTAGAAGGCAATTTGACTTTTTTAAAAAATAAAGTTGAACATTAGTAAACCCTAACAACTCAGTCATTCTACTGCAAACTTCTCAAACTCTGTACTGACATTTTATTTTTTTATTTCGAATCTGTCCTGGACTACTACTTCAGTATGATACAATAAAAATAAATTCTTAGGGGAAAAAAAGCAGGCCAACTTAGACTTATTATAGTTTTTAAATTCTCTACAACAATGAACCTCCTTATTGCCTGTACCAAAGGCGATCCACTCCCACTGCCTCACCTCCCCACTTGCTACCCACTGAATCCATTTTTCCACTGTTCAAAACATCACTTTTATTATATCTCAAATTCCTATTTCTGGATTTTCTATTCCACCGGTCTGTCTATTCATATGCTATTTCCACACTGTTTTAATCCTTAAAGCTTATCATATGTTTTTAATATCTGATAGTTCTGGTTCCTTATCATTGCTCATCTTTTTTCAGATTTTTTCTGGCTTCTTTTTTCCATATGAATTTTGGGATCAGCTTGTTTAGTTATAATCATTAACTTCTTTATTTATAATTTTTTTCAAGGTTTTCTTTTTAGCTAATAATCGAGACTTCTGGATTCAACTATACTACTAATCAAATTAAGATTAGAACAATTTAAAGCTTATAGTACTTTATTTCCATATTATGAGGTCTTTCATATACCAAGATAAGGGAAAATTTCTCAATCACTCTATTTACTATGATTTTAAAATGTATAATTTTAGTTGTCCTTTGAATAGGTAATAAACTCAACTAGCACAAAATTCAAAAAGAACAAAAAGGTTCACAGTGAAAAGTGTCCATCTCATTGCTGTTTTCCAGACAACCATTTCTCCTCCCAAGAGGTAACCTGTGTTGCCAGCCTTTTTAAAAGATAGTCTAAGCATACACAAGCAAATATATGGATATATTTTTCCTTTTTTATACAAATATTAACACACTTTATGCACTGTTATGCACTATGCTTTTTCAACCTAACAGTATTTTTAGTAAATCATTCCAGATTTTAAAAAATAAATAAATAAACAAAAACAGGTCCGTTGCCATTGAGTTGATTCTGACTCATAACGACCCTATAGGACAGAGTAGAACTTCCCCAGCGGGTTTTCAAAGAGCAGCTGGTGGATTCAAACTGGTAAGCAGCTGAGCTCTTTAACCACTGTGCCACCACTTCCTTCTCTCCTCTCCCCAATGGCTGCATAGGATTTTATTGAAGAAATGTAGCACAAAGCACAACTATTGCTGGACATTAAAAAAAAATTTTTTTTTTGTTTAAAATCTATTGCTATTCATACTGTATGGTTCCATTTATATGAAATTCTAAATACTGCAACCTAATCTACAGTGAGAGAAAGCAGCTGAGTGGTGACTGGAGATGGAAATAAAGAGATATGACATCTGTCAAAATTTGTTGATTCGTACCCTTTAAATGCTTGAAGTTTTTTGTGCCTAAATTAGATTCCAACAAGATTACTTTTTAATAAATCTATTGCTATTACAAAAAAAAATTTTTTAAGCAATGCTGTAACTAACTTTTACATGTGTGTCCATTCTCTCCATCTCTACCTGTCTTCTTAAATATTTTATTTATTATGATTTCACAGTATCTAATTTTGTTTCTTTTGAAAAGAATGATTTTGGTACAAAATAAAAAATGTACTATTTTTTTATTGGTCGTGCACTTCTTTTTTTGTCTTTCTCCCCATCTGACTCCCACCCTCAAGAGAGAACAGAGACCTTGTCTATCTCATTCGCCACCATATCCCCAGAGAACAGAATGATAACTGAAACATAGTACATGTTCCATAAAATATCTGTTGAAGTAAAGAGCATTAAAAATATGTTTTCACACAAAAAAGAAAACTACAGACTAATATCCCTCATGAACATAGACAAAAATTCTCAACAAAATTCTAGCCAATAGAATTCAACAGCATATCAAAAAAATAATTCCCCATGACCAAGTGAGATTCCTACCAACTATGTAGGGATGGTTCAACATTAGAAAATCAAACAATGTAATCCATCACATAAATAAAACAAAAGAAAATAACCACATGATCTTATCAATTGATGCAGAAAAGGCATTTGACAAAGTCCAACACTCACTCCTGATAAAAACCCTCAGCAAAATAGGAACAGAAGGGAAATTCATCAATATAATAAAGGGCATTTATACAAAGCAAATAGAAAACATCATTCTAAATGGACAGACTGAAAATATTCCCCTTGAGAAAGGCAACCAGACAAAGATGCCCTTTATCACCATACTTATTCAACATTCTGTTGGAATTCCTACCTACAGCAATAAGGCAAGGAAAAGAAATAAAAGGCATCCAAATTGGTAACGAAGAGGTAAAACTAACTATTCATATTCACAGGTGATTTGATCTTATACACAGAAAACCTCAAAGAATCCACAAGAAAGCTACTGGAACTAATAGAAGATTTCAGCAAAGTAGCAGGATGCAAGATTAACATACAAAAATCAGTTGTAATCCTCTATGCCAACAAACAGAACTTCAAAAATGAAATCACTAAATAAATACCATTTGCACCCAAGAAAATAAAAAACCCAGTGCCATCGAGTCGATCCAGAAGATAAAATATTTAGGAATAAATCTAACCAGGGACATAAAAGACCTATACAAAGAAAACTTCAAAACAAAAAGAGGCCTACATAAGTGGAAAAACATACCATGCTCATGGATAAGAAGACTCAACATTGTGAAAATGTCAATTCTATACCCAAAGCGATCTATAGATACAATGCAATCCTGATACAAATACCAACAGAATTCTTGAAAGAGATGGAAAAACAAATCAGCAGCTTTATATGGAAAGGGAAGAGGTCCTGGATAAGTAAAATGTTACTGAAGAAAAAGAACACAGCGGGAGGCCTCACACTACCTGATTTAAGAACCTGTTATACAGCCACGGTAGTCAAAACGGCCTGGAACTGGTATAACAACAGAAACACAGACCAATGGAACAGAACTGAGAACGCAGACATAAATCCATCTACCTACAGCCATCTGATATTTAACAAAGGCCCAAAGTCTGTTAAATGGGGAGAAGACAGTCTTTTTAACAAATGGTGTTGGCGTAACCGGATGTCCATCTGTAAAAAAAAAAAAAAAGAAAGAAACAATATCCATACCTCACATCATACACAAAAACTAATTCAAAATGGATCAAAGACCTAAATATAAAATCTAAAATGATAAAGATGATGGAAGGGGAAATGCTAGGGGCCCTAATATATGGCATAAATAGAATACAACCCTTAACTAATAATGCACAAAAACCAGAAGAGAAACTAGATAACTGGGAGCTCCTAAAAAGTAAACACTTATGCTCATTAAAAGACTTCACCAAAGGAGTGAAAAGAGAACCCACAGGCTGGGCAAAAAAATTTGGCAATGACTTATCCAACAATGGTCCAATCTCTAAAATCTGCAAGATGCTGTAACAATTCATAACTGGCATAACTGGATATCCACCTGCAAAAAAATGAAACAAGACCCATACCTCACTCCATGCACAAAAACGAGCTCAAAATGGATCAAAGACCTAAATATAAGACCTAAAACGATAAAGATCATGGAAGAAAAAATAGGGATAACGTTAGGAGCCCTAATACATGGCATAAACAATACTGTTACATTAATAAAATGCAGAAGAAAAACTAGATAACGGGGAGCTCCTAAAAATCAAACACCTATGCTCATCCAAAGACTTCGCCAAAACAGTAAAAAGATTACCTACAGACTGGGAAAAAGTTTTTAGCTATGACATTTCTGATCAGTGCCTGATCTCTAAAATCTACATGACACTGCAGAACCTCAACTACAAAAAGACAACCCAATTCAAAAATGGGCAAAAATATGAACAGACAATTCACTAAAGAAGACATTGAGGTAGCTAACAGATACATGAGGAAATGCTCAGGATCATTAGTCATTAGAGAAATGCAAATCAAAACTATGATGAGATTTCATCTCACTCCAACAAGGTTGGCATTAATCCAAAAAACACAAAACAATAAATGTTGGAGAGGCTGTGGAGAGGTTGGAACATTTATACACTGTGGTGGGAATGTCAAATGGTTCATGCCCTTTGGAAATCGATTTGGCACTCCCTTAAAAAGCTAGAAATAGAACTACCATACGATCCAGCAATCCCACTCCTGGGAATATATGCTAGAGAAATAAGAGCCTTTACACGAACAGATATATGCACACCCATGTTTATTGCAGCTCTGTTTACAATAGCAAAAAGATGGAAGCAACCAAGGTGCCCATCAATGGATGAATGGATAAATAAATTATGTTATATTCACACAATGGAATACTACGCATCGATAAAGAACAGTGAAGAATCTGTGAAATATTTCATATCATGGAGGAATCTGGAAGGCATTATGCTGAGTGAAATTAGTTGCAAAAGGACAAATATTGTATGAGAACACTATTATAAAAACTCAAGAAACAGCTTAAACAGAGAAGAAAATATTCTTTGATGGTTACGAGAAGGGAGAGCGAGGGAGGCAGGCAGGGAGGAAGAGGGCTATTCACTAATTAAATAGTAGATAAGAACTGCTTTAGGTAACAGGAAAGACAACACACAATACAGGCAAGGTCAGCACAACTGGACTAAACCAAAAGCAGTTTCCTGAATAAACTGAATGCTTTGAAGGCCAGTGTAGCAGGGGCTGGGATTTGGGGACCATGGTTTCAGGGGATATCTAAGTCAATTGGCATAATAAAATCTATTAAGAAAACATTCTGCATCTCACTTTGGAAAGTGGCTTCTGGGGTCTTTAATGCTAGCATGCGGCCATCTAAGATGCATCAATTGGTCTCAACCCACCTGGATCAAAGGAGAATGAAGAACACCAAGGACACAAGGTAATTACGAGCTCAAGAGACAGAAAGGACCACATGAACTAGAGACTATATCATCCTGAGATCAGAAGAACTAGATGGTGCCCGGCCACAACCGATGACTGCCCTGACAGGGAACACAACAGAGAACCCCTGAGGGAGCAGGAGAGCAGTGGGATGCAGACCCCAAATTCTCATAAAAAGACCAGACTTAATGGTCTGACTGAGACTAGAAGAACCCCGGTGGTCATGGCCCCCAGACCTTCTGTTGGTGCAGGATGGGAACCATTTCCAAGGCCAACTCTTCAGACAGGAATTGGACTGGACAATGGGTTGGAGAGGGATGCTGGTGAGGAATGAGCTTCTTGGATCAGGGGGACACTTGAGACTATGTTGGTATCTCCTGCCTGGAGGGGAGATGAGAGGGTAGGGGGGTTAGAAGCTGGTGAAATAGACACAAAAAGAGAGAGGGGAGGGAGGGAGTGGGCTCTCTCATTACGGGGAAAGCAACTGGGAGTATGTAGTAAGGTGTATATAAGTTTTTGTGTGAGAGACTGACTTGATTTGTAAACTTTCACTTAAAGCACCATAAAAATTAAAAAAAAAATGGAATAGACTGGCCTACAGCTGGGGCCTCAAAACTGTGTTATGTCAGCATCTAAGAAACAAACAATAACCCCAATTATATTACAATTGGCCCCTTGAATACCTATCTGACATCATTTTTGAACCTGACCATTTGTGTTGAATGGCCTGGTAGGTAGAATAGACTCCCAAAGAATGGGAGTATATAGTATAGAATGTGAGGAAAGTAAAAAATAAAAAGGAGGAAAACAAGTACAAGTATAGGAAGTCTTTGTAGGCTGGGTCCTGCTGGGAGGAACCTCCAGAAACTGGGGTTGGGCCAGAGCTCAGTGTAACCTCAGACTCTCCCCTGGTGGACCACAGTCTGGGAAGACTTCCTGGAGTTGAATCTTGGGTTTCCTTTGGAGAAGGAAACTTGGGAGGTTTCCTGTGTTTGGAAAGACATGAGGAGAAGCAGACACGTCGGTGAATGCTTTTCTTCTTGTTAACTCCAGAGTTCCGAGCACTTGACTCCACCATTGCTTTTTCTTCTGCTATAAAAGTGCCGCGCCCCAGATAGGAGCTGACTCTGGACCCTAGCACGAAGATGACACTTGGAACAGAGTTATAGCTGGCCTGAAAATGAGAAATGAAACTTGGTTGATGAATTAAAAAAAAAAGCTAGAAATAGCATATGATTCAGCAATCCCATTCCTAGGAATATACCCTAGTAAAATAAGAGCAGTCACACAAATAGACATATGCACATCCAGGTTCATTGCAGCACTATTCACGACAGCAAAAAGATGGAAAGAACTTAAATGTCCACCAACAGATGAACAGATAAACAAAATATGGTACATACACACAATGGAATAAAATGCAATGATAAAGAACAATGATAAATCTGGAGGGCATTTTGCTAAGTGAAATAAGTCAGTCACAAAAGGACAAATATTGTATGAGCTCACTATTATAAAAACTCAAGAGAGAAGTGGGGCCAAGATGGTGGAGTAGTCAGACACTTTCTGAGGTCCTCTAACAACAAAGACCGAAAAAAACAAGTGAATCAATTATATATGACAATCTAGGAGCCGTGAACATCAAAGACAAAGTTGAGGATTCAGACTGAGTGTCAGGGAGAAAGAGAGACAGTCCAGAAGCAGCAAGGATTTGCCAGACTAGGACTGGCTGGCACCAGCACCCTGCAGGCTGGATTCGCTGGCGTGCATGGGCTGAGGAAAGCAGTAGCACTCAGGACTTGTTTTCTACATCAGGAGGAACTGAACAGCAGAGAGTCTCCTCAACCCTCCAGAATCAGGGAGAAGTGGCACTCAATCGGCGAAAGATAACCCTGCAGATCAAAAAAAAAGTTCTCACATTTGGGTGGTATATCTCTCCCATTTACCTGCCCCCTCCCCACTCTGCTCTAGGTGTGGCTTCAGCGATTGCTCCCCCCCCCCCGCCATGCTAGAAGTAGAACCCATCGCACATCCTGAGCCATTCTTCCTGCTTCGGAGAGGGAACAAATTAATGAACAGGAAAAATTAATCTGCCATCTCCCCTAAGCCAGGAACTCAGGGTGGGTACTACCTAGGCACAGGCATAAGAGGTCCACAGATTTTGAATGCCTTTCACCCCAGCAGAGACCTATCTGGGCCCATTTCAACAGTGTAGGCCTTCATTAGCACAGTACAACAGGGTATATACCTGAAGCCTGTTTTCAACTGCACCACCTATAAGGGGGAGTTGCAGTTTTGTGACATTTGACACTGCCAGCCCATTAAGCAGGGTCCTCACCTACCCACATCAGGGGCCTGAGGACTGGTGGCTCCACCCATGCCACCTACCTGTCCAGACAGAGGTCCAAGAATAAGTGATGCCTCCTGGTCTTTATAGCCAACAGCATTGGGTGCCCATAGTCCAGCTGCAAAACCACCTACCTACACGCTCTAGGGAACAGGGACACACCTTTAACACAGATGCTCAGGGGCAGTAGTCAGTGCCCTGTCTTGCACAGCATATGACCCCCTACTGCAGCCAGATACCTGTGACTAATCCAATCACCTCTGCCCACCTAGGAGTGTAGGTGAGAACCTGCACTGCACACTCAGTGACCAACAACCTGGACACCTGAGCTGAATCCACACAAGAAAAGTAAATGGACTCCTGGGCTCATATACATAGTAACAGCTGTAACAACACAGTGACAGGACATGAGGGCTTCAAAGACATCAATAATCAAACTAGCTCATATAACCAGCCTATTTGGGCATATCAAAACAAAACAAAAGCAGATAGGATACAGTAAGCAAACATAAAATGAATAAATATAATAACTTATTGAAGGCCCAGAGACAACAGTCAATAACAAATCACATAAAGAGGCAGACCATGATGGGTTCAGCAAGTGACCAAAACAAAGAATCAAGGAATCTTTTATAGAAAGAGAACTTCTTGGAATTACCAGAGGTAGAATTCAAAAGATAAATATACAGAGCTCTTCAAGAGATCAGAAAGGAGATCAGGCAAAACACAGACCAAGCCAAGGAACACATAGACAAAGCAACAGAGGAACTTAAGAAGGTTATACAAGAGCATAATGACAAATTTAACAAGCTGCAAGAACCCATAGAGAGACAACAAACAAAAATCCAAAGGATTATCAATAAAATTTCAGAATTAGACAACTCAATAGAAAATCAAAGGAGCAGAATTGAGGCAACAGAAGTAAGAATTACTGAGATGGAAGATAAAGTATTTGACAACAGCTTTGAGAAAAAATCAGGTTAAAAAAATTTTTTTAAATGAAGAAACCCAAAGAATTATGTGGAACTCTATCAAGAGGAATAATCTACGAGTGATTGGAGGACCAGAAGAGAAGGGGATAACAGAAAATACAGAGGGAATTGTTGAACTTTTGTTGGCAGAAAACTTCCCTGATATCATGAAACATGAGAAAATATCTATTCAAGAAGCTCATCGAACCCCACACAGGGTGGATCCCAAAAGAAAGTCACCAAGACATAATCAAACTTGCAAAACCGAAGATAAAGAGAGAATTTTAAGAGCAGCTAGCGATAAACAAAAAGTCGCCTACAAAGGAGAGTCAATAAAGCTAAGCTCAGACTACTCAGCAGAAGCCATGTGGGCAAGAAGGTAATGGGATGACATGTATAAAGCCTTGAAGGAAAAAAATTGCCAACCAAGAATTACATATCCAGAAAAACTGTTTCTCAAAAGTGAGCTTCTTGACTGTAGTAGACACATGAGACTATGTGGGCAGCTCCTGTTGGAGGCGAGATGAGAAGGCAGAGATGGACAGGAGCTGGCTGAATGGACAAAGGGAATACAGGGTGGTGAGGAGGCGTGTGCTATTTCATTAGGGGGAGAGCAACTAGGAGGACATAACAAGGTGTATATAAGTTTTTGTATGAGAGACTAACTTGATTTGTAAACTTTCACTTAAAGCACAATTAAAAAAAAAACTGTCTCTCAAATATAACGGTGAAATTAGGGCATTTCCAGATAAACAGAAGTTAAGGGAATTCTTAAAAACCAAACCAAAACTACAAAGAAATACTAAAGACAGTCCTGTCTTTAGAAAATTGATAACATCAGGTAACAACCCAAGACTAGAATACGGGACAGAAAACCAGATATCAACCCAGACAGGCAAGTCACAAAAATAAATCAAAGCTAAAACACTGAAAATAGGGAAGCAGAGACATCAATATGTAAAAGATGGCAACATTAAACAAAAAAGAGGGACTAAATAATGTAGTCATAGAACTTTCATATGGATAGGAAGTCAAGGCGATATCAAGAAATAAATGATTGGTTTAAACTTAGAAAAATAGAAGTAAATATTGAGGTAACAACAAAGGAAACTAATAATCCTATACATCAAAAAAAAAAAACAAGAAAAACATAAAGACTCAGCAAATACAAAATCAACAACAATGAAAAAGATGAAAAGAAAGAAGAAAAATGACTCAGCACAGAAAATTAAGTGGAACAAAGAACCTACCAACAACACACACACACACAAAAAAAAAAACATCAAAATGAGAGCTCTAAACTCACACCTATCAATAATTTCACTGAATTTAAATGGACTAAATGCACCAATAAACAGAGAGTGGCAGAATGGGTTAAAAAACACCATCCACCTATATGCTGCCTACAAGAGACACACTTTATACTTAAAGACACAAACAAACTAAAACTCAAAGGATGGAAAAAAATATCAAGCAAACAACAATCAAAAAAGAGTAGGAGTGGCAATATTAATCTCTGACAAAACACACTTTAAAGCAAAATCTACCACAAAGGATAAGGAATGACACTATATAATGATTAAAGGGTCAATACACCAGAAGGACGTAACCATAATAAATATTTACACACCCAATGACAGGGCTCTAAAATACATAAAACAAACTCTAATAGCACTGAAAAGAGAGATAGACAGCTCCGCAATAATAGTTGGAGACTCCAACACACCACTTTTGGTGAAGGACAGGACATCCAGAAAGAAGCTCAGTAAAGACACAGAAGATCTGCAAGCAACAGTCAGCCAACTTGACCTCACAGACATACACAGAAGACTCCACCCAAAAGCAGCCGAGCATAGTCTTTTCCAGTGCACGTGGTACATTCTCCAGACTAGACAACATATTAGGCCACAAAACAAGCCTTAACAGAATCCAAAATATAGAAATATTACAACATTTCTTCCTGACTCTAAAGCCATAAAAGTAAAAATCAATAATGGAAAAAAATCAAATACATGGAAACTGAATGACACCTTGCTCAAAAACTACTGGGTTATAGACAAAATTAAGGACAGAATAAAGAAATTCACAGAATCAAATGAGAATGAAAACACATCCTACCAGAAACTTTGAGACAAAGCAAAAACAGTGCACACATCCAAAAAGAAGAAGGTGCAAAAATCAAAACATTAATCCTACAACTTGAGCGAATAGAAAGAGAGCAGCAAAAGAAGCCCTTGGGCACCAGAAGAAAGGAAATAATAAAACTTCAAGCAGAATTAAATCAAGCAGAGAATAGAAAAACAATTGAAAGAGTTAAACACCAAATGCTGGTTCTTTGAAAAGATAAGCAAAATCAAACTGACAAAAGAAAAACAGGAGAGGAAGCAAATAACCCAAATAAGAAATGAGATGGGTGATACAACAACAGACCCAACTGAGTTAAAAGAATCATGACAGAATACTACGAAAAATTGTACTCCAACGAATTTGAAAATCTAGAGGAAATGGATAAATTTCTAGAAACACACTATCTACCTAAACTAATACAGAGGTAGAATAACTAAATAAAAACAAAAGAAGAGATTGAAGAGGTAATTTAAAAACTCCCAACAACAACAACAACAAAAGCCCCAGCCCTGACAGCTTCACTGGAGAATTCTACCAAACTTTCAGAGAAGAGTTAACTCCACTACTATTAAAGGTATTTCAGAGCATAGAAAAGGATGAAATACTCCCAAACTCATTCTATGAAGCCAGCATAACCCTGATATCAAAACCGTGTAAAAAAAAATGTGAGACACCACAAAAAAGAAAACTACAGACCAATATCCGTCGTGAACATAGATGCAAAAATCCTCACCAAAATTCTAGCCAATAGAATTCAACAACATATCAAAAAAAAAATTCACCATGACCAAGTGGAATTCTCACCAGGTGTGTAGAGATGGTTCAACATTAAAAAAAAAAAATCAATGTAATCCATCATATAAATAAAACAAAAGAAAATAACCACATGATCTTATCAATTAATGCAGAAAAGGCATTTGATAATGTCCAATACCCATTCATAATAAAAACTCTCAGCAAAATAGGAATAGAAGGAAAATTCCTCAACATAATAAAGGGCATTCATACAAAGCCAACAGTCAACATCATCCTAAATGGAGACAGTCTGAAACATTCTCCCCATGAACAGGAACCAGACAAGGATGCCCTTTACCACCGTGCTTATTCAACATTGTGCTGGAGGCAATTAGGCTAGAAAAAGAAATAAAGGGCATCCAAATTGGTAAAGAAGAAGTAAAAGTATCCCTATTTGCAGATGATATGATGTCATACACAGAAAAGCCCAAATAATCCATAAGAAAACTACTGGAACTAATACAAGATTTCAGCAAAGTATCAAGATACAAGATAAACACAAAAATCAGTTGGATTCCTCTACACTAACAAAGAGAACTTCGAAAAGGTAATCAACAAATCAATATCATTTACAATAGCAGCCCTCAGAAGATAAATACTTAGGGATAAATCTAACCAGAGATGTAAAAGACCTATACAAAGAAAACACAAGACACTACTGCAAGAAACCAAAAGAGACCCATGTAAATGGAAAAACATACCTTGTTCATGGATAGGAAGATTCAACATTGTGAAAATGTCAATTCTACTCAAAGCAATCTACAGATACAATGCAATTCCAAGCCGAATTTCAATGATATTTTTTTAACGACATAGAGAAACAAATCACCAACTTCATATGGAAAGGGAACAGGCCCCGGATAAGTAAAGCATTACTGAAGAGATGAACAAAGTGAGAGGACTCACACTACCTCACTTTAGAATCTATTATTCCACCACAGTAGTCAAAACAGCCTGGCACTGATACAACAGATACATAGACCAGTGGAACAGAATTGAGAATCCAGACATAAATCCATCCACATATGAGCAGCTGAAATTTGACAAAGGCCCAAAGTCCATTAAATGGGGAAAAGACAGTCTCTTTAACAAATGGTGCTGGCATAACTGGATATCCATCGCAAAAATAAATACATAAACAAATAAATAAGACCCATACCTCACACCATGCAAAAAGACTAGCTCAAAATGGATCAAAGACCTAAATATAAAATCTAAAATGACCAAACACTTTAAGGGACAGAGTAGCAGGGGCAGAGGTCTGGGGACCATGGTTTCAGGTCGACTGGCATAAAAAAGTGTATTAAGAAAACAATCTGCATCTCACTTTGGTGAGTGGCGTCTGGGGTCTTAAAATCTAGCAAGCAGCTATCTAAGATGCATCAATCGGTCTCAACCCACCTGGAGCAAAAGAGAATGAAAAACACCAAAGACACAAGGAAGATATGAGCCCAGGAGAAAAAAAAGGGTCATATAAAGCGGAGACTCCAACAGCCTGAGATCAGAAGAACTAGATGGTGCCCAGCTACCACCAACGTCTGCTCTGACATGGAACATAACAGAGAATCCCTGATGGTGCAAGAGAAAAGTGGGATGTAGACCTCAAATTCTACTAAAAAGACCAGATGTAATGGTCTGACTGAGACTGGAGGGACCCCAGAGGTCATGGCCCCTGGACTCTCTGTTAGCCCAAAACTAAAGCCATTCCTGAAGCCAACTCTTAAGACAAAGATTAGACTGAACTATAAGACATAAAATGATACTGGTGAGCAGTCTGCTTCTCAGCTCAAGTAGACACATAAGACTATGTGGGCAGCTCCTGTCTGCAGGTGAGATAAGAAGGCAGAGGGGAACAGGAGAGGGTTGAATGGACACGGGAAATACAGGTTGGAGAGAAGGAATGTGCTGTTAAATTGCAGGGAGAGCAACTAGGATCACATAACAATGTGTGTATAAGTTTTTGTACAAGAAAATGAATTGTAAACTTTCACTTAAAGCACAATAAAAAAATCTAAAACGATAAAGATCATGGGAGAAAAAATAGGGACAATGCTAGGAGCCCTAATACATGGCATAAACAGAATACAAAACATAACTAACAATTTACAAACATCAGAAGAGAAACTAGGTAACTGAAAGTTCCTAAAAATCAAACACTTATGCTCATCCAAAGACTTCACCAAAAGAGTAAAACTGGGGAAAATTTTTGGCTACGACAAATCTGATCAGGGTCTAGTCTCTAAAATCTGTAAGATACTGCAAAACTTCAACAACAAAAAGACAAATAACCCAGTTGAAAAATGGGCAAAGGGTATGAACAGGTACTTCACCAAAGAAGACATTCAGGCTGCTAACCGATACTTGAGGAAATACTCACAATCATTGGCCATTGAAAAAAAAAAAAACCCACTGCCATCGAGTTGATTCTGACTCATAGTGACCCTATAGGACAGAGTAGAACTGCCCTGTAGACTTTCCAAGGAGCACCTGGCGGATTCGAACTGCCGACCTTTTGGTTAGCAGCCATAGCACTTAACCACTATGCTGCCAGGGTCTCCCGTTAGAGAAATGCAAATCAAAACTACAATGAGATACCACCTCACCCCAATAAGGCTAGCATTGATCCAAAAAACACAAAATAATAAATGCTGGAGAAGTTGTGGAGAGACTGGAACACTTATACACTGTTGGTGGGAATGTAAAATGGTACAACCACTTTGGAAGTTGATTTGGCCCTTCCTTAAAAAGCTAGAAATAAACGTACCATAGGATCCAGCAATCCCACTCCTTGGAATAGATCCTAGAGAAATAAAAGCCATCACACGAATAGATAAATGCACACCCATATTCATTGAAGCACTGTTCACAATAGCAAAAAGATGGAAACAACCTAGGTGCCCATCAATGGACAAATGGATAAACAAATTGTGGTATATTCACAGAATGGAATACTATGCAATGGTAAAGAACAACAAACCCTCGAAACATTTCATAGCATGGATGAATCTGGAGGGCATTATGCTGAGTGAAATTGGTCGGTCGCAGAAGGACAAATATTGTATGAGACCACTATTATAAAAAAAAATAAGAACTCAAGAAAAGGTTTAAACACAGAAGAAAACATTCTTTGTTGGTTGCAAGGGTGGAGAGGGGTATTCACTAACTAGATGGTAGACAAGAATTATCTTAGGTGAAGGGAAGGACAACACACGATATAGGGGAAATCAGCACAACTGGACTAAACCAAAAGCTAAGAAGTTTCCTGAACACAACGAAACACTTCGAGGGACAGCATAGCAGGGGTGGGTGTCTGGGGACTATGGTTTCGGGGGAAATCTAGGTCAATTGGCATAACAAAGTTTAATAAGAAAATGTTCTGCGTCTCACTTTGGTGAGTGGCATCGGGGGTCTTAAAAGCTAGGGAGCGGCCATCTAAGATGCAGCGATTGGTCCCAACCCACCTGGAGCAATGGAGAATGAAGAACAGCAAAGACACAAGGACAATATTGGCCCAAGAGACAAAAACGGCCACATAAACCAGAGACTCCATCAGCCTGAAACCAGAAGAACTAGATGGTGCCTGTCTACAACCAAGATGGCACTGACAGGGAACACAACAGAGAGTCCTTGATGGCAGAGGAGAAAAGTGTGGTGCAGAATTCAAATTCACATAAAAAGATCAGACTTACAACTGGCAAAATAATGCTATTATGAAAACATTCTGTATTCCACTTTGAAATGTGGTGTCTAGGGTCTTAAATGCTAACAAGCGGCCATCTAAGATGCATCAATTGGTCTCAACCCACCTGGATCAAAGGAGAATGAAGAACACCAAGGTCACATGATAACTAAGAGCCCAAGAGACAGAAAGGGCCACAGGAATCAGAGACTTACATCATCCTGAGACCAGAAGACCTAGATGGTGCCCGGCCACAACCAATGACTGCCCTGACAGGGAGCACAATAGAGAACCCCTGAGGGAGCAGGAGAACAGTGGGATGCAGACTCCAAATTCTCATAAAAAGACCAGACTTAATGGTCTGACTGAGACCAGAGGAATCCCGGTGGTCATGGTCCCCAAACCTTCTGTTGGCCCAGGACAGGAACCATTCCCGAAGATAACTCATCAGACATGGAAGGGACTGGACAATGGGTTGGAGAAAGATGCTGATAAAGAGTGAGCTACTTTTATCAGGTGGACACTTGAGACTGTGTTGGCATCTCCTGTCTGGAGGGGAGATAGGAGGGTAGAGAGGGTTAGAAACTGGCAAAATTGTCACGAAAGGAGAGACTGGAAGGGCTGACTCATTAGGGGGAGAGTAAGTGGGAGTATGGAGTAAGGTGTATATAAGCTTTTATGTGACAGACTGACTTGATTTGTAAACGTTCACTTAAAGCTCAATAAAAATTATAAAAGAAAAAAATATCAGACTTAATGGTCTGACTGAGACTGGAGGAACCCCAGAAGTCATGGCCCCCAGGCCCTCTGTTAACTCCGAACTAAAACCATTCCTGAAGCCAACTCTTCAGACAGATTAGATTGGCCTATAAGACATAAAATAATAGTTGTGGAGAGTGTGCTTCTTAGTTCAAGTAGACACGCGACACTAAATGGGTACCTCCTGTCTGGAGGCAAGATGAGAAGGCAGAAGGGGACAGGAGCTGGTTGAAAGGACACAGGAAATCGGGGGTGGAAAGGAGGAATATACAGTCACATTACAGGGATAGCAACTTGGGTCATATAAACAATGTGTGTATAAATTTTTGTATGAGAAACTAACTTGAGCTCTAAACTTTCACCTAAAGCACAATAAAAATAAATAAATAAATAAAGAACTCAAGAAAAGGTTTACAGACATAAAAAAGCATTCTTTGACTGTTACAAGGTTGGGAAGAGAGGGAGAGGGGAAATCACTAACTAGATAGTAGACAAGTATCAACTTTGGTGAAGGGAAGGACAACATACAACATAGGGGAAGTCAGCATAACTGGACCAAAGCAAAAGCATAGAAGTAGACACAACCAAACACTTTGAGGACCAAGTTGCTGAGGCTGGGGGCTAGGGACCATAGTCTCAAGGGACATCTAGGTCAACTGGCATAACATAGTTCATAAAGAAAATGCTCTACATTCCACTTTGGTGAGTAGTGTCTGGAGTCTTAAAACTTGTGAGCGGCCATCTGAGATACATCTATTGGTCCCATTCCATCCAGAGCAAAGGAGAATGAAGAAAACCAGAGACACAAGGAAAATATTAGCCCAAAAGACTAAAGGAGCACATCAACCAGAGACTCCACCAGCCTGAGACCAGAAGAACTAAATGGTGCCCAGCTACCACCAACAACAGCTCCGACAGGGATCACAACAGACAGTCCCGGACAGAGTGGGGGAAAAATGTAGAAGAGAATTCAAATTCACGAAAAAAGACCAGACTTGCTGATCTGACAGAGACTGGAGAAGCCCCCGAAACTATGGCCCCCAGACACTCTGATAACCCATTCTGGAAGTCCACTTTTCAGACAAAGATTAGACAGGCCTATAAAACAAACAATAACACACGTGAGGAACGTGCTTCTTTGTTCAGTCAAATATATAAGACCAAATGGCAACTCCTGTCCAAAAGCAGGGTGAGAAGGTAGGAAGGGACAGCAACGGTACAAATGGGCACAGGGAACCCAGGGTGGAAAGGTGGAGCATGCTGTCACATTACGGGGATTGTAGCCAATGTCACAAAACAATGTGTGTATAAATTTTTGAATGAGAAATTAACTTAAGCTGTAAAGTTTCACATAATGCATAATTAAAAAAACAGAAAGAAAAAAAATGTTTTCAAACTTCACTCCTAGGGATTCTGATTCAGTAGGCCTGTGATAGGTTCTGGGAATCCCTATTTTCAATAAGCTCCTCAGGTTTAGCACAACACTGTGATTCAGGACACTCTAACTACTCACCCAGGTAACTGCAGCCTTCTTCCTCTTTCCTGAACGCCATACCCCTTCTTAAAACATTGCAATGTTGTGGTAGATTATTTCCAAAGATTACTCCAACCATCCCTCTCATCCTGCATGCCTTTTTTAATGTGACTTTGCTGTTCCTCTTATCAAGAGATGGAGCCTATTTCTCTCCCCAAGGAATATGGTTTGGCCTTGTAATTTACTTTGACAAATAGAATGTGATGGAAATTATGCTGTGCCAGTTCAAGGCCTTAAGAAGCCTTGCAGCTTCCATTTTGATTCTCTTCAAACTATGTAGAGGAGAACTGAGGGATCCAGCTGAAAGCCTGCACCAATGTTCCGGGCTTTAGCCCTTGTAGCCACGCCAGCTGACACCACACAGCAAAGAGGTGAGCTACACTTGCTAAGCCTTGCCCAAATTCCTAACCAACAGAATTGTGAGCAATTAAATAGCATCTGTTTTAAGGCCTTAAGGGTTTTTTTGGTTGGTTGGTTGGTTGGTTAGTCAGTTGGTCAGCTATTATTGTGGTGAAAATATACATAACAAAACATATACCCTTTTACTATCTACGTGTACAGTTCAGTGACGTTGATTACATTCTTTAAGTTGTACATTCATTCTCACTATCTTTTTCCAAATCATTCCACCACCATTAACATAAACTAGATACCCCCTACACAAAAACTCACTCCCTGTCTCACCTTTGGTAACCACTAATAATCTTTGTTTTCTATGTATTTGCTTATTGCATATGTGAGATCATGCAATGTTTGTCTTTTTGTAACTGACTTATTTCTCTCAGCATGATGTTTTCAAGGTTCATCCATGTAGTGGCATGCATCAGGACTTCATTTTTCTTTATGGATGAGTAATATTCCGTTGTGTGTATATACCACATTTTGTTTATACATTCATCCGCTGATGGATATTTCGGTTATTTCCATCTTTTAGCTATTGTGAAAAGTGCTGCAATGAACATTTATATACAGGTTTCTGTTTGCATTCATGCTTTCACTTCTTTTGGGTATATACCTAGGTTTGGGATTGCTAGGTCATAGGGTAGTTCTATATTCAACATTTTGAGGAACCGCCAAACTGTTTTTCACATTGGCTGTACCATTTTGCATACCCGCCAGCAATGTATGAGGGTTCCAGTTTCTCCACAACCTTGATAACACCTGTTGTTTTCTGATCGTCGCCATTCTAGTAGGTGTCGGGTGGTATCTCATTGTAGTTTTGAGTTGCATCTCTCTAGTATAGGGTCGCTATGAGTGGGAATTGACTCGACAGCAATCAGTTTGGCTAATAGGAACCCTGGTGGTGTGGTGGTTAAGAGAGCGGCTGCTAACCGGAAGGTAGGCAGTTTGAATCTACCAGGCACTCCTTGAAAACCCTATGGGGCAATTCTATTCTGTCCTGTAGGGCCGCTATGAGTTGGAATCAACTCAATGACAATGGGCTTGGTTTTTGTTTTTGAACGACTAATGACGTTGAGCATCTTTTCATGCATCTGTTGGCCATTTGAATATCGTCTTTGGTGAAATGTCTGTTCAAGTCCTTTGCCCATTTTTTGATTGAGCTGTTTGTCTTTTTGTTGTTAAGTTGTAGAAGTTTATATATACGTAAAAAATGATGATGGAACGACAAGGCGTCGGACCTCCTCTTCTAACTTCATAAGGGGAGAGGAGAATCATTATCAGCATCAGAAGCCCAAGGCTGATTCTTGTGAGGTGGAAGTCAGACCTACCTCCACCTTCCAACCTTTTTTACCATTTCTGACACCAACCGTCCCTTCCACATCACTCTCTACTTCTCTTCTGGGTTCAATAATTCTTTGCAATGGCCACACAGAACTCACAGAATAATATTCACGATTATGTGATTTAGTAGGGAAGTAACAGGTTACAATTCAGAAGCAAGTGTTACAAAGCTCTTTAGCTCCACCAATAAGTGCCTGGGGGCACCCCACTCGATCAGGAAGCCTCCTGCCCAAAGGCACTCAGCTCTCTTATTCACTGTAGCCGCCTTGCTCCGTGGGCCAGGAAGCCCACCACACTGTCTTGTACTGGTCTCCTGGTTCTGCTGCCATTGTTTCTCTGCTGCTGCTTCTCACCATCTTGCACTGTCTCTAGTGTTACAGCTCTCTCTCTTGGTTCTAGGAGATTCTCAGCACAGGGACCCCATGTCCAAAGGACACACTCCACTCACGTCTCTTCTTGGTGGTAGTGAGGTCCCCTCTTTCTGCTTCTGGGATGGCTCATTTTAAGCCTGGTAGGATGACAAAACTGACCAATCCCCTCGTTAGGGTTTCATACACCTTAGTTACATTATTAGCAAGCTATCTATTCCCCTTAGTGGGCCACAAGCATCTTATTTGCATAGTCCACCCAATCATTTCGTGGGAGTTACAAGACCATAGCAAGAAAGACCATATAAAAGCAATACATCACACTGCAATATATATAGCCTATTGGACCATTATCAGATACAGGCAGTCCACAGGTTACTTGTCCTTTCAACTCATAATGACCCTACAGGACAAAGTAAAACTGCCCCATTGAGTTTCCAAGGAGCACCTGGTGAATTCAAACTGCTGACCTTTCGGCTAGCAGCCTTAGCACTTAACCACTACGCCACCAGGATTTCCACTTGTCCTTTAATGTTATGTAAATTTGCCCTCACTTTGAAAGGATTGAACAAACCCCTACTCACAAGAAATACTTAATCACAATCACCTTCACTTGCTGCATGTGCAGATTTTAAATAACTGAAAAGACTTCAAGCCCTTTCTTGGATTAAAATAAGGCTAAATAAGAATTGTATGCACCTGTTTCAACTTACCTACAAATTCAACTTAAAGACACAGGAACAAATCTCCTTCATAACCCAAGGACTTCCTGTATATGGGTCCTGAAAATTTTCTCCCAATCTGTAGATTATCTTTTTGCTTTTTTGATAAAGTCCTTTGATGAACAAAATATTTAATTTTTATGAGGTCCCATTTATCTGTTTTGTCTTTTGCTGCTTGTGCTTTTGTTATTATATCTGAGCCCTTAAGTTTTGGGGTAGATCATTATACAGCTATGGATAACTGAAACAAATGTTATTACAATGCTTTCAAGATATATTTCTAATTCCATAAAGGGCTTGAAAGGCTTGTCATGATCTGACCCCTGGTCATCTCTCTAACCTTACTTCCTGCTAAAAGCTCTCAAGTCCCCCAAAACTTACCTAAACTTCCAGGCTTCAGGTACTGTTCCATTTGGCTCCTGACTTTGGAGTGAGACAGCCCTGGGGTTGTACAAATTTTATCAAATGGTATGATTTTGGTCAAGTTACCAAAACGTTCTTGGTTTTGTTTTTTTCACCTCTGAAATAGGAATAATAGCATTACCTCACAAGGTTGTTGTGTGACTTCACTTTTATGATGTGATATAAATGAACAGAACTGTTAAACTTATGTGGATTGATGCTGACTTCTCATTCCTTAAGGACAGACATTTAGGTATCTGTTAGTTTCACTTATTACAACGATGTAGGATTAGGTGGTAAAAGGACCCAAGTTTTAAATCCCTGATAAAGCCCTAGTGGACTCTGCCTCAACCAGGCCTCCCTTTGGACTGAGAGGAGAAAAGGATTAGATACGCCCATGAAATCCCCAAATTATCTCCAGCCAATCTATTGATATACTGCACGGTAAAGTTGTCTCGGGATCCTGATTAAGCAGAATCATAGAGAGTGTTGAACCTGATTCTTTGATTATAGTTTTTATGTTTTGACTTGTTTTTTCTTCCAACATACGTGCCATCGTTGGGATCTCAGTTAATTCTTCCTCTGAAAATGCAGATAAATCTCTTAATTTTGTCACTTGTTGGGGCTTCGTCTTTAACTACTTACAAAAGATCACAGCTATTTAAAACCCTGTGGACTGCAGTTCTACTCTGACATGTATGGGGTCGCTATGAGTCGAAATTGACTCAACAGCAACTGATTATTTCACCTTTAACTTACATCATTTATCTGTTTATAACAACTTGTATTGTGATTGGGGGACAGCGTTTTAGTGGGATTTTTTGTTGCTGTTGTTTTGCAGAGGAAAGGCAACTTTCTATTTACCATTTCCACTTTAAGCTTCTGTAAGACTCTTCGTTTTTTGTTTTTGACAACAGGCGTGAACAACTCCTGGTAGCCAAGGAGATAGAATCGTTACTGTGGTGTGGGAGCTGAAAACATTCAGATGTGTCACATGATTAATTAATCAGCTGTATTATTTTTCCATCTTCCTTGCTGCCCTGGTTATTAACAAGCAGCATAATTTATCCCTCAGAGACCCTCAGAGTGACATAATAGTATTTTTAAAAACAGAACACCAGAGCCTACTTAAAAAGTGAAATAGTCTGGTGTTTTATGGCAATCTAATGGTGATTTACAACTTACTATGTAATATGAAAAAAATGAAAAAACCCTAAGAGATGGGAAGTATTGATGGGTTTTGTTTCTGTTTTAAAGAACCTTAACTTTTTCCATACTATGCATAATCCCCACTTCTTCTCTTTCCGATTTCTTTAGAACGCATTCCAGTCAGACTTTTGTCTCTACTTCTATACCAAAACTTCTCTTATATAAATCACTAGTGACTTCCATGAAACCAAATTCTATGGTCACTTAGTTCTACATGAAAGACTTTCTTCCTTTGGCCCACGGGGCCCTACACTCTGGAATTTTCTCCTACCTCACTGGTTACTCCTGATCATTTAAATTTTTTTTTAATTTTGAAATAATTTAAGACTCACAAGAAGTTGCAAAAACACTACAGAGAGACCCCATGTACTCTTCATCCAGGTTCCCCCAAAGATAACATTTTACCAAACCATAGTAAATAATCAAAACCAGGAAATTAACATTGGCACAATAATCTTAATGAAATTACAGACTTTATTTGGATTTCACCAGTTTTTACATGTACTTTTTGGGGAAGGGTGGTATATAGTACACATTTATGTAACCACCACCACAATCAGGACATAGAACTGTTCTATCACCACAAAGAAACACTCTACCCTTCTTCTGGCTGAGCAGTATTCCATTGTATGGCTATACCACATTTCAGTTGTTTAAAGCTTTTGACTATTTTAAGTAAAAGCTGCTATGAATATTTAAAAAATTTTTTTTTCTTTTTTTTTTTATTACCCATAGAAAATAGCATCATTTCTTTCTGTCTACTTTTAATATATTTTTCTTTGTCTTTAGTTTTCAGAAATTTGATTATGATGTGTCTGAGTGTGGATTTCTTTAGGTTTATCCTGTTAGGGTTTGCTTAACTTCTTGAATCATAAGGTTTACGTCTTTTCCTAAATTTTGTTATTGTTCCACAGGTCTCTGAGACTGTTCATTTTTTTAATCTATTTTTTTCTCTGTTGTTCATATTGGCTAATTTCTATTGATCTGTCTTTACGTTCACAGATTCTTTTCCCTGTCATCTCCATTCTGCCACTGAGCCCATCAAACGAGTTTTTTAGCCTTTGCAGTACTGTTTTGGTTTGCCTGTGTGCATGCTATGGTTCTAAACTTTCCATTTGATTCTTTTTTATATCTTTTATTTCTTTGCTGAGACTTTCTATGTTTTCATTTGTTTCAAGATTGCTCATGATTGCTTGTTGGAGCATTTTTATGGTGGCTACCTTAAATTTCTTGTCAAATAATTCCAGCATACGTGTCATCTTGGTGTTTGCATCTGTTAATTGCTTTTTCTCATTTGAATTGATATTTTCATGGTTCTTGGTATGATGAGTAATTTTTTACCGTATCCTGTACAGGTTGAGTGCATTTTATGGGACTCTGGTTTCTGTTCAAATCTTCTATGATAGCAATCAACCTGTTTAGGTTAAGAACATATGTTATCTTTCTTTTGTGGGCTGTAGTTTAAATACCTGTTTAGTTTTCAAAGTTTTTGCAGTACTGTTTTGATTTGCTCATGTGCATGCTACCCAGAGTCAATCTGAAACCTGAGTGATGTTCCAGACCACTGTTCAGTTCTGAAACCTTTTGCTGTGTTGTTTCTGGTTAGTTTCATGCATGGGCTGCTCAAGGGTCTGTCCAGGATTTTATATACAGATTTTGAAAATTACTTTCTCTAGATCCTTCCTCTCAGTAATCGTCTCCCCACTTTTGAGTTAGAAGGAGCAGCAGCACTGCTTCATTATTGCACAAAGGAGATGGTGGATAAGGCTCCACTCATAGTCTCTATGGCCATAAATCAACGCTCATGGAAGCAACAGTCAAGAAATCAAACGATGTATTGGATTGGGCAAACCTGCTGCAAAAGACTTCTTTAAAGTATTAAAAACAAAGATGTTGCTTCGAGGACTCAGGTGCGCCTGACTCAAGCAATATTTTCAATCATCTCATATGAATGAGAAAGCTGGACAACAAATAAGGAAGACTGGATGAGAATTGACGATGCTGAATTATGGTGCTGGCAAAGAATATTGAAAGTGCCATGGACTGCCAGAGGAATGAACGAGTCTGTCTTGGAAGAAGTACAGCCAGAGTACTCCTTGGAGGCAAGGATGGCGAGAATTTGTTTCACATACTTTGGACATATTATCAGGAGGGACCAGTCCTTGGAGAAGGACATCTTGCTTGGTAAGGTAGAGGGTCAGCAAAAAAAAGGAAGAGCCTCGATGAGATGGATAGACACAATGACTGCAACAATGGACTCAAACATAACAACAATTTTGAAATGGCACAGGACCAGGCAGTGTTTCTTTCTTTTGTACATAGGGCTGCTATGAGTTGGAACCGATTCAACAGCACCTAACAATAATATAATCTTTGTGTGTGTGTGTGTGTGTGTGTGTGTGTGGTATGTATTCACATTCTAGATATGAGTTCTTCATAGGTTATATGTATTGCAATTATCTCTGCTGTGTGGATTGCCTTTTTACCCTCCTAACGGTGTCTTTGATAAATACAAGTTCTTTTTTTTAAATTACAAAAGTCATGCATTTATTATTGTGGAAAATACAGATGAGCATTATATGACATAAAAATTATCCCTACACTCAGCTACAGACATTACCATCATTTTAAACATTTTGGTGTATGTTCTCTCAGCTTTTTTTGGGGGGTGGGGGGTCTATATTATGCTTATAATCTTGAAAATAAATCTGAATTTATTTTCAAACATTACTTTATTGAGATTAAGGTGAAAATTTACACAGAAAATTGGTTCCAATTTAACAATTTCTACACAAATATTCAGTTACATTGGTTACATTTTTCAGATTGTGTCATCATTCTCATCCATTTCTACTGGATACCATTTAGGAAGCACATTCTGACAATAGACCCATGTACCTGGGCTTTATTTTTAGAGGATTAAGGAGAGAGAGCAATTGTGTCTTATAAGGATGACTTAAAGTGTAATTCCTTTCACTTGAAAGTTGGCTGGGCAACTTAATTTGAACACCTTAGTATGCCTTCTGGACCTATCAGCTTTCTTGAAATCCTCCAACTTTTTTTCCTAAATTTTATTTATTGTGTTGTTCTTGTTGAGAATATACACAGCAAAACATACACCAGTTCAACTATTACTACATGAACAATATGGCGACATTGATTACATTCTTCAAGTTGTGCAACCATTCTCAACCTCCTTTTTTGAGTTGTTCCTCATTAAGATGAACTCACTGTCTCCTAAGGTTCCCATCTAATCTTTCAAGTTGCTATTGTCAATTGGATTCCATATAGATAATTCTTACAAGAGCATAATGCTTAAGGAAGACATATTTTACTAGTTAACCTAAACTATTGTTTGGCTTTAATATGACCAGGAGATATTCTAGTTTCAGATTTAAAGATTATCTCGGAGCATTAGTTTCAGGGGTTCATCATGACTCCATGGCTCCAGAAAGCTACGAGAATTTGAAATTCTGTTCTACATTCCCCCCTTTTGATCAGGATTCTTCCATAGAATCTTTGATTAAAACGTTCAGTAAGAGGAGGGGCCAAGATGGATGACTAGGTAGAAGCTACCTCGGATCCCTCTTGCAACAAAGACTCGGAAAAACAAGTGAATTGATCACACACCTGACAATCTACAAACCCTGACCATCAAACACAGATCTAAAGAGTTGACCTGAGTAACAGAGACTGAGAACGAACAACCACGGGGAAGCAGTGACTGTTTTTGGAGCCTGGAGCCAGCGTCCCAGTCAGGAAACCTTGGCGCCGGGCTTTGGACTGGGCACAGGGGAGCTGAGCATGGCATCCTGAGACGGCGCAAACATGGGACGCAGCCCTAACCCCCAGAAGTGACCTCAGTGGAAGCCCAGCCAGTGCACGCAGGGTGACGCGGCTGACAGGAGGAGAAGTCACCGGGAGGCAGCGACTAGTTTTGGAGCCTGGAGTGTGGCATCCCAGCCGGGGAACCTTGGCGCTGGGCTTTGGACTGGGAGCGGAGGAACTAACCACAGCTTCTGAGACAGCACATGCACGTGACGTGGGCCTGACCCTCAGAGGCAATCTCTACCCAGCCAGTGCACACAGTTGACGCGCCCCTCAGGAATCTCAGATAAAACAGTCATCCCAAGCAAGATAAGTAACTTTGTCTATATTCCAGGGTGCTACTCTCTCCTATTTATCTGAACCCTCCCCTCCCCTTCCCAGGCGGCTTCACTAACGTTGGAATTTCCTGAGCCAGACAGTAAACTGCGCTGCGGTTTTTCTTTCTTTCTTTTTTTTTTGGTCTTTTCCTAACCAATTCTCCTGGCCTGAGAGAAGCAGCTACAAAAAACCCAGGAACCAAAAATCCTTCCCTACTTGGACTAAAAACACAGAACCAGCTCCAGCCAAGCATATGTGATCCACAGTCTTGGGCTTTCATCCCTACAGGAAACAAGGTGGCTATTATAACACAAAGGCATTTCTGATAGGAATCTGACTGTAATTGTTTTAGCGGATTACTGGAAAGACAAGTTTCCCAGGTCTGATATCTCTGCGTATTCAACAGAGCCCTCACTGACCCACAACAGGGAACTGAGGGCTGAAGCTCCCCCCAGACCACCTAGCCTCCTGCCTTAGGGGTCTAAGGAGGGTGACACCTACCAGCCTGTAGAGGTACTTGCATTGGGGGCCTAAGGTACAGCTGCAGAGCCCACCCACCAAAGTGCTTTAGGAATAGAGACACACCTACCTCACTGGCACTTGGGGGAAGCCTGTCAGCATCCTGCTCCCCCCCCGGAGTGTGAACCCCTGCTGTTACTAGAATCTGGTGCACACAACTATCACCACTACTTCTCTAGGTGAATAGGTGACAGACTGCACCACACACTTGATGACCCAAAATCAGATTCTACTCAAGAATAGTGAATGGACTCTTAGGCTTATATATTTGGTAACAGCCCAAACCAGCTGGTAATAGGACATAAGTGATTCAAGGGCTAGAACAATCAAGACAGCGCAATCTAGTAGCCCATCTACATATATTGAAAGAAAACAAAACAAGACTCAGTGAGCAAATACAAAATAAATCACTACAATATCTTAGTGATGGCTCAGAGACAGCAGTCGATATTAAACCACATAAAGAAGCAGACCATGATTGCTTCTACAACTCCCCAAACTAAATAATCAAAATTTTTCCCAAATGAAGATACAATCCTGGAATTGCCAGACACAGAATATAAATGTAATCCACCATATAAATAAAACAAAAGACAAAAACCACATGATCTTATCAATTGATGCAGAAAAGGCATTTGACAAAGTCCAACACCCATTTATGATAAAAACTCTCACCAAAATAGGAATTGAAGAAAAATTCCTCAACATAATAAAGGGCATCTATACAAAGCCAACAGCCAACATCACCCTAAATGGAGAGAGCCTGAAAGCATTTCCCCTGAGAACGGGAACCAGACAAGGATGCCCTTTATCACCGCTCTTATTCAACATTGTGCTAGAAGTCCTAGCCAGAGCAATTAGGCTAGACAAAGAAATAAAAGGCATCCGGATTGGCAAGGAGGAAGTAAAATTATCTCTATTTGCAGATGACATGATCTTATACACAGAAAACCCTAAGGAATCCTCCAGAAAACTACTGAAACTAATAGAAGAGTTTGGCAGAGTCTCAGGTTACAAGATAAACATACAAAAATCACTTGGATTCCTCTACATCAACAAAAAGAACATGGAAGAGGAAATAATCAAATCAATACCATTCACAGTAGCCCCCAAGAAGATAAAATACTTAGGAATAAATCTTACCAAGGATTTGGTAAAAGACCTATACAAAGAAAACTACAAAGTACTACTACAAGAAACTAAAAAGGACCTACTTAAGTGGAAAAACATACCTTGCTCCTGGATAGGAAGATTTAACATAGTAAAAATGTCTATTCTACCAAAAGCCATCTATACATACAATGCACTTCCGATCCAAATTCCAATGACATTTTTTAATGTCATGGAGAAACAAATCACTGACTTCATATGGAAGGGAAAGTTTTCCTCGGGTAAGTAAAGCATTACTGAAAAAGAAGAAGAAAGTGGGAGGCCTCACTCTACCTGATTTCAGAACGTATTATACAGCCACAGTAGTCAAAACAACCTGGTACTGGTACAACAACAGACACATAGACCAATGGAACAGAATTGAGAACCCAGATATAAATCCATCCACATATGAGCAGCTGATATTTGACAAAGGCCCAGTGTCAGTTAATTGGGGAAAAGATAGTCTTTTTAACAAATGGTGCTGGCATACCTGGATATCCATTTGCAAAAAAATGAAACAGGACCCATACCTCACACCATGCACGAAAACTAACTCCACGTGGATCAAAGACCTAAACATAAAGACTAAAACGATAAAGATCATGGAAGAAAAAATAGGGACAACGTTAGGAGCCCTAATACAAGGCATAAACAGAATACAAAAGATTACCAAAAATGACGAAGAGAAACCAGGTAACTGGGAGCTCCTAAAAATCAAACACCTATGCTCATCTGAAGACTTCACCAAAAGAGTAAAAAGACCACCTACAGACTGGGAAAGAATTTTCAGCTATGACATCTCCGACCAGCGCCTGATCTCTAAAATCTATATGATTCTGTTAAAACTCAACCACAAAAAGACAAACAACCCAATCAAGAAGTGGGCAAAGGATGTGAACACGCACTTCACTAAAGAAGATATTCAGGCAGCTAACAGATACATGAGAAAATGCTCTCGATCATTAGCCATTAGAGAAATGCAAATTAAAACGACGATGAGATTCCATCTCACTCCAACAAGGCTGGCATGAATCCAAAAAACACAAAATAATAAATGTTGGAGAGGCTGCGGAGAGATTGGAACTCTTATACACTGCTGGTGGGAATGTAAAATGGTACAACCACTTTGGAAATCTATCTGGCGTTTTCTTAAAAAGTTAGAAATAGAACTACCATACAACCCAGAAATCCCACTCCTCGGAATATACCCTAGAGAAATAAGAGCCTTCACACCAACAAATGTATGCATACCCATGTTTATTGCAGCTCTGTTTACAATAGCAAAAAGCTGGAAGCAACCAAGGTGTCCATCAAAGGATGAATGGTTAAATAAATTATGGTATATTCACACAATGGAATACTACACATCGATAAAGAACGGTGACGAATCTGTGAAACATTTCATAACATGGAGGAACCTGGAAGGCATTATGCTGAGTGAAATTAGTCAGAGGCAAAAGGACAAATATTGTATAAGACCACTACTATAAGATCTTGAGAAATAGTATAAACTGAGAAGAACACAAACTTTTGTGGTTACGAGGGGGGGAGGGAGGGAGGGTGGGAGAGGGTTATTTACTGATTAGTTAGTAGATAAGAACTACTTTAGGTGAAGGGAAGGACAATACTCAATACACGGAAGGTCAGCTCAACTGGACTGGACCAAAAGCAAAGTTTCCGGGATAAACTGAATGCATCAAAGGTCAGAGGAGCAAGGGCGGGGGTTTGGGGACTATGGCTTAAGGGGACTTCTAAGTCAATTGGGAAAATAATTCTATTATGAAAACATTCTCCATCCCACTTTGAAATGTGGCGTCTGGGGTCTTAAATGCTGACAAGCGGCCATCTAAGATGCATCAATTAGTCTCAACCCACCTGGATCAAAGGAGAATGAAGAACACCAAGGTCACACAATAACTAAGAGCCCAAGAGACAGAAAGGGCCACAGGAACCAGAGACTTACATCATCCTGAGACCAGAAGAACTAGATGGTGCCCGGCCACAACCGATGACTGCCCTGACAGGGAGCAGAACAGAGAACCCCTGAGGGAGCAGGAGATCAGTGGGATGCAGACCCCAAATTCTCATAAAAAGACCAGACTTAATGGTCTGACTGAGACTAGAGGAATCCCAGTGGTCATGGTCCCCAAACCTTCTGTCGGCCTAGGACAGGAACCATTCCCGAAGACAACTCATCAGACATGGAAGGGACTGGACAATGGGTTGGAGAAAGATGCTGATGAAGAGTGAGCTATTTGTATCAGGTGGACACTTGAGACTGTGTTGGCATCTCCTGTCTGGAGGGGAGATAGGAAGGTAGAGAGGGTTAGAAACTGGCAAAATTGTCACGAAAGGAGAGACTGGAAGGGCTGACTCATTAGGGGGAGAGTAAGTGGGAGTATGGAGTAAGGTGTATATAAGCTTGTATGTGACAGACTGACTTGATTTGTAAACATTCACTTAAAGCTCAATAAAAATTATTTTAAATTTTTTTCAGTAATTGTAGTTGGGCACCATCCAGTTCTACTGGTCTCATGGCAAAGGAGGCAGTTGTTCATGGAGGCAATTATCCACACATTCCATATCCTCCTCCTATATTTGAATCTCCTTCTTCCTCTGTTGCTCCAGGTGATTAGAGACCGATTGTGCCTTGGATGGATGCTTGCAATCTTTTAAGATTCCAAGTACTACACAACAAACTAGGAGGTAGAACAGAAGCACTAAGCATGTTATTAGGCTTATTAACTTGGATGTCCCATGAACCATGACTCTAAACCTCCAAACCAAGGAATTAAATTCCATGAGATGTTTGGTTGTATATAAGCAGCCTCAGAAGCTATTTTTTTTGCTCATTGTCATAGATATATCACACAATTTTTGCCAATTCAAATTTTTACAACTGTGCACTTTATTGACAGCAATTACAATAATTGGCTGTGCAACCCTAACCTTAATCAATGCAATTTTACCATTGTCATTAACCCCATTTTCCCTCAGTCCCTGGTAACCACTAATAAATTTTGGTCTCTCTGTATTTTTTTTTATATATTTGCCTCTTCTTGTCTTTTTGTATAAGTGAGGTCATACAATATTTGTCCTTTTGTGATTGGCTTATTTCACTCACCTTAATGTCTTCAACCGCCATCCATACTGTAGCATGTATCAAGACCTCATTTCTAAAAACAGGACCCATAAATATGCTGCCTACAAGAGATACAACTTAGAAACAAAGACATAAATATATTAAAAATCAAAGGATGATTGTGTTGAAAGTCCTAGCTAGAACAATAAGGCAAGAAACAGAAATAAAGGGCATCCAAATTGGTAATGAAGAAGTTAAACTCTCCCTGTTTGCAGATGATATGATACTATACATAGAAAACCCAAAAGACTCTGCGTGAAAACTCCTGGAACTAATAGAAAGATTCAGCAGAGAGCAGGATTCAAGATAAACATACAAAAATCATCTGGATTCCTATATACCAATAAAGAGAATGATGAAAAGGAAATCAGGAAAACATAGCCCCTAAAAAAATAAAATACTTGGGTATAAATCTAACCAGGGATGTAAAAGACCTATACAAGGAAAACTATAAAACACTACTGCTAGAAACCAAAAGACATCTACATAAATGGAAAAACATACCATGCTCATGGATAGGTAGACTCAGCATTGTGAAAATGACAATTCTACACAAAGCAATTTACAAATACAATGCAATCCCAATCCAAATACCAACAACATTCTTTAAAGAGATGGAAAAAACTTATCACTAACTTTTTATGGAAAGGGAAGAAGCCCCAGATAAGTAAAGCACTAGTGAAGAAGAAGAATAAAGTAGGACTCATCCTACCTGACCTCAGAACCTACAATATAGCTACGGTAGTCTCGTACTGGTACAACAAAAGATACATTGACCAATGGAACAGAATTGAGAACCCAGATGTAAATCCATCCACTTATGGTCACCTGATCTCCAAGAAGGGCCCAGAGTCTATCAAATGGGGAAAAGACAGTCTTTTTTAACAAATGTCCAGGTAAAACTGGATGTCCATCTGCAAAAAAAATCAAATAGAACCCATACCACACACCATATACAAAAACTAACTCAAATGGATCAAAGACCTAAATATAAAGCCAAAAACTATGAAGTTCATAGAAGAAAAAATGGGATCAATGCTAGAGGCCCTAATACACAGCGTTAAAAGGATATAAACCACAGCCATCGACACACAAGGTCCAGAGGATAAGCTACATAACTGGGACCTTCTAAAAATTAAACACTTAGTCTCATCAAAAGACCTCACCACAAGAGTTAAAAGAGAACCTACAGGGAGAGGGTGGACGCTCCCGCGGATCCCTCTTGCAACAAAGACTCGGAAAAACAAGGGAATCGATCACATACATAACAATCTATGAACTCTGAACAACAAGCACAGACTTAGAGACGGAGGACGAACAAATACGGGCAGACAGCGACTGTTTTCAGAACTAGGAGCCAGCGCACCAGGCAGGTGACCTTCGGAGCTCGATCTGGGGCAGAGCCCAGGGGGGCAGACGGCACAGAAAGGGGGCCCACCCCTTCCCCCCCGAACCCATCCCGGGAGGAAGCCTAGTAGGTTGGCGCGGGCGGCGTAGGGGCGCAGCCGGAGGGAGAAACACCCGGGAGGCAGTGACTGATCTGAGAGGGGGGAGAACAGCCTCCCAGCTGGGGTGCCGTCCCGCCGGGAGTTAGGCGAGAAGCCGACGGGGCGCGTGGGGGGGGGGTCAGCTGTGTTTCCCTGGAGTGACCCCAGGGCGGGGCCCACGCGTTCGTGCGGGAGGACGCGCACCCAGTCCGCGCGTGTGGCACGGCACACCAGAGGGAGAAATCCCCGGAGGTGTCTGGTCTCAAAACAGGGAAAGCAGCATCCCAGACGGGGAGCCATTCCGCTGCGATCTGGGCACGCGCGCGCGCACGCGCGCGCGGACAGGGCATGAGCGCAGGGTCCATTTTTATTACCCTGAATTGACCCAGGGGGCGGGACCACCTGGTCGTGCGAGTGACGCCCTCCCAGTTTGCGCGAGAGGTGTGGCACACCGGAAGGAGAAGTCCCCGGGAGGAACTAATTGGTCCCAAAGCGCAGAAAGTAGCGTCCCAGACAGGGTGCCGTCTTGCCGGGGCTTGGGCGAGCGCACGAGCGGGGCGTGAGCGCGGAGTCCATTTTTATTGCCCTGAATTGACCCAGGGGGCGGGCCCACCTGGCCGTGCGGAGGAACTGATTGGTCCCGAAGCGCAGAAAGTAGCGTCCCAGACGGGGCGCCGCCCTGCTGGGGCTTGGGCGTGCGCATGAGTGGGGCGTGAGCACGGAGTCCATTTTTATTGCCCTGAATTGACCCAGGGGGCGGGCCCACCTGGCCGTGCAGGTGACGCCAACCCAGTTCGCGCGAGAGGTGTGGCGCTCCGGAAGGAGAAGTCCCGGGGAGGAAGTGACTGGTTCCCGAACAGGGAAAGCAGCGTCTTAACCCGGAAGTCATCCCGCTGGGATTTGGGCGCGCGCACAGGCGGGGCGTGAACGCGGGATCTAATTATAATCGCCTGAATAGACCCTGGGGGCGGGCCCACCCGTTCGTGCGGGAAACGCCCACCCAGTGCCCACGAGCGGTGCCGCGCACCGGAGGAAGTCCCCAGGAGGAAGGGACTGGTTTCCGAGCAAGGAAAGCAGTGTCCTAGCCAGGGACCCGTCCAGCCCGGATTTTGGCGAACGGGGGCGGAGCGTGAACGTGGTGTTCAGCTCTATATTCTGTGGTGCTACACTCCTAGCTCTCAGATCCCTCCCCCACCCTCCCCAGGCGACCCCATTAACATCCGAATACCCGGAGCCAGAGAGAGAATTCAGATAGGGATCTGACTGCATTTTTTTTTAGCTGACTACTTGGAAAATCTAGTTTCCCAGTGATGGCTCGGAGACAGCAGTCCATATCAAACCACATAAAGAAACAGACCATGACAGCTTCTCCAACCCCCCAAACAAAAGAATCAAAATCTTTCCCAAATGAAGATACAATCCTGGAATTATCAGATACAGAATATAAAAAACTAATTTACAGAATGCTTAAAGACATCACAAATGAAATTAGGCTAACTGCAGAAAAAGCCAAGGAACACACTGATAAAACTGTTGAAGAACTCAAAAAGATTATTCAAGAACATAGTGGAAAAATTAACAAGTTGCAAGAATCCATAGAGAGACAGCATGTAGAAATCCAAAAGATTAACAATAAAATTACAGAATTTGACAACGCAATAGAAAGTCAGAGGAGCAGACTCGAGCAATTAGAATGTAGACTGGGACTTCTGGAGGACCAGGGAAACAACACCAACATAGCTGGAAAAAAATCAGATAAAAGAATTAAAAAAAATGAAGAAACCCTAAGAATCATGTGGGACTCTATCAAGAAGGATAACTTACGAGTAATTGGAGTCCCAGAACAGGGAGGGGGGACAGAAAACACAGAGAAAATAGTTGAAGAACTCCTGACACAAAACTTCCCTGACATCATGAAAGAAGAAAGGATATCTATCCAAGATGCTCATCGAACCCCATTTAAGATTGATCCAAAAAGAAAAACACCAAGACATATCATCATCAAACTTGCCAAAACCAAAGACAAACAGAAAATTTTAAAAGCAGCCAGGGAGAAAAGAAAGGTTTCCTTCAAGGGAGAATCAATAAGAATAAGTTCAGACTACTCAGCAGAAACCATGCAGGCAAGAAGGGAATGGGATGACATATACAGAGCACTAAACGAGAAAAACTGCCAACCAAGGATCATATATCCAGCAAAACTCTCTCTGAAATATGAAGGAGAAATTAAGATATTTACAGATAAACACAAGTTTAGAGAATTTGCAAAAACTAAACCAAGACTGCAAGAAATGCTAAAGGAGATTGTTTGGCCTGATGACCAATAATATCAGGTACCAGCACAATACAATGTCACAAAACAGAACGTCCTGATATCAACGCAACTCAAACAGGGAAAGCACAAAAACAAACAAATTAAGACTAATTCTAAAAAATAAATAAATAAACAAAATAATACACACAACAGGAAAACATGGAAATCAATAGATAAACGATCAAAATAATCAAAAAGAGGGACTAAATATAGGAGGCATTGAACTGCCAGATGGAGAGTGATACAAGGCGAAATAGAAGGATACAAGTTAGGTTTTTACTTAGAAAAATAGGGGTAAATAAAAAGGTAAACACAAAAAGGAATATCAATTCCATAACTCAAGAAAAAAGCCAAGAAAAACGTAACGACTCAATAAACACAAAGTTAAACATTATGAAAATGAGGATCTCACAAGCTACTAAGAAAAACGTCTCAGCACAAAAAAGCATGGGGAAAAATGAAATGGCCAACAACACACATGAAAAGGCATCAAAATGACAGCACTAAAAACTTACTTATCTATAATTACGCTGAATGTAAATGGACTAAATGCACCAATAAAGAGACAGAGAGTCACGGACTGGATAAAAAAACACGATCCATCTATATGCTGCCTACAAGAGACACACCTTAGACTTAGAGACACAAACAAACTAAAACTCAAAGGATGGAAAAAAATATATCAAGCAAACAATAAGCAAAAAAGAAGAGGAGTAGCAATATTAATTTCTGACAAAATAGACTTTAGACTTAAATCCGCCACAAAGGATAAAGAAGGACACTATATAATGATAAAAGGGACAATTGATCAGGAAGACATAACCATATTAAATATTTACGCACCTAATGACAGGGCTGCAAGATACATAAATCAAATTTTAACAGAATTGAAAAGTGAGATAGACACCTCCACATATATAGTAGGAGACTTCAACACACCACTTTCGGAGAAGGACAGGACATCCAGTAAGAAGCTCAATATAGACACGGAAGACCTACTTACAACAATCAACCAACTTGACCTCATTGACTTATACAGAACTCTCCACCCAACTGCTACAAAATATACTTTTTTTTCTAGCGCACATGGAACATTCTCTAGAATAGACCACATATTAGGGCATAAAACAAATCTTTGCAGAATCCAAAACATCAAAATATTACAAAGCATCTTCTCAGACCACAAGGCAATGAAGCTAGAAATCAATAACAGAAAAACTAGGGAAAAGAAATCAAATACTTGGAAAATGAACAATACCCTCCTGAAAAAAGACTGGGTTATAGAAGACATCAAGGAGGGAATAAGGAAATTCTTAGAAAGCAACGAGAATGAAAATACTTCCTATCAAAACCTCTGGGACACAGCAAAAGCAGTGCTCAGAGGCCAATTTATATCGATAAATGCACACATACAAAAAGAAGAAAGAGCCAAAATCAGAGAACTGTCCCGACAACTTGAGCAAATAGAAAGTGAGCAACAAAAGAATCCATCAGGCACCCGAAGAAAACAAATAATAAAAATTAGAGCTGAACTAAATGAATTAGAGAACAGAAAAACAATTGAAAGAATTAACAAAGCCAAAAGCTGGTTCTTTGAAAAAATTAACAAAATTGATAAACCATTGGCTAGACTGACTAAAGAAAAACAGGAAAGGAAACAAATAACCCGAATAAGAAACGAGAAGGACCACATCACAACAGAACCAAATGAAATCAAAAGAACCATATCAGATTACTACATAAAATTGTACTCTAACAAATTTGAAAACCTAGAAGAAATGGATAAATTCTTGGAACAACACTACTTACCTAAACTAACACATTCAGAAGTAGAACAACTATATAGACCCATAACAAAAAAAGAGATTGAAACGGTAATCAAAAAACTCCCAACAAAAAAAAGTCCTGGCCCAGATGGCTTCACTGCAGAGTTCTACCAAACCTTCAGAGAAGACTTAACACCATTACTATTGAAGGTATTTCAAAGTATAGAAAAAGACGGAATACTACCCAACTCATTCTATGAAGCTACCATCTCCCTGATACCAAAACCAGGTAAAGACATTACAAAAAAAGAAAATTTTAGACCTATATCCCTCATGAACATAGATGCAAGAATCCTTAATAAAATTCTAGCCAATAGAATCCAACAACACATCAAAAAAATAATTCACCCTGATCAAGTGGGATTTATACCAGGTATGCAAGGCTGGTTTAATATCAGAAAAACCATTAATGTAATCCATCACATAAATAAAACAAAAGACAAAAACCACATGATCTTATCAATTGATGCAGAAAAGGCATTTGACAAAGTCCAACACCCATTTATGATAAAAACTCTCATCAAAATAGGAATTGAAGGAAAATTCCTCAACATAATAAAGGGCATATATGCAAAGCCAACGGCCAATATCACTCTAAATGGAGAGAACCTGAAAGCATTTCCCTTGAGAACGGGAACCAGACAAGGATGCCCTTTATCACCGCTCTTATTCAACATCGTACTTGAAGTCCTAGCCAGGGCAATTAGGCTAGACAAAGAAATAAAGGGTATCCAGATTGGTAAGGAGGAAGTAAAGCTATCACTATTTGCAGATGACATGATCGTATACATGGAAAACCCTAAGAAATCCTCCAGAAAACTACTGAAACTAATAGAAGAGTTTGGAAGAGTCTCAGGATATAAAATAAACATACAAAAATCACTTGGATTCCTCTACATCAACAAAAAGAACACCGAAGAGGAAATAACCAAATCAATACCATTCACAGTAGCCCCCAAGAAGATAAAATACTTAGGAATAAATCTTACCAAGGATGTAAAAGACCTATACAAAGAAAACTATAAAACTCTGCTACAAGAAATTCAAAAGGACATGCTTAAATGGAAAAACATACCCTGCTCATGGATAGGAAGACTCAACATAGTAAAAATGTCTATTCTACCAAAAGCCATTTATACATACAACGCACTTCCAATCCAAATACCAATGTCATACTTTAAGGGAATAGAGAAACAAATCACTAATTTCATATGGAAAGGAAAGAACCCCCGGATAAGCAAAACATTACTGAAAAAGAAGAAGAAAGTGGGAGGCCTCACCCTACCTGATTTCAGAACCTATTATATAGCTACAGTAGTCAAAACAGCCTGGTACTGGTACAACAACAGGCACATAGACCAATGGAACAGAATTGAGAATCCAGATATAAATCCATCCACGTATGAGCAGCTGATATTTGACAAAGGACCAGTGTCAGTCAATTGGGGAAATAATAGTCTTTTTAACAAATGGTGCTGGCATACCTGGATATCCATTTGCAAAAGAATGAAACAGGACCCATACCTCACACCATGCACAAAAACTAACTCCAAGTGGATCAAAGACCTAAACATAAAGACTAAAACGATAAAAATCTTGGAAGAAAAAATAGGATCTACCCTAGGAGCCCTAATACAGGGCATAAACAGAATACAAAACATTACCAAAAATGATGAAGAGAAACCAGATAACTGGGAGCTCCTAAAAATCAAACACCTATGCTCATCTAAAGACTTCACCAAAAGAGTAAAAAGACCACCTACAGACTGGGAAAGAATATTCAGCTATGACATCTCAGACCCGCGCCTGATCTCTAAAATCTACATGATTCTGTCAAAACTCAACCACAAAAAGACAAACAACCCAATCAAGAAGTGGGCAAAGGATATGAACACACATTTCACTAAGGAAGATATTCAGGCAGCCAACAGATACATGAGAAAATGCTCTCGATCATTAGTCATTAGAGAAATGCAAATTAAAACTACGATGAGATTCCATCTGACACCAACTAGACTGGCATTAATTCAAAAATCACAAAATAATAAATGTTGGAGAGGCTGCGGAGAGACTGGAACTCTCATACGCTGCTGGTGGGATTGTAAAATGGTACAACCACTTTGGAAATCCATCTGGCGTTATCTTAAACAGTTAGAAATAGAACTACCATACAACCCAGAAATCCCACTCCTCGGAATATACCCTAAAAATACAAGACCCTTCACACAAACAGATATATGCACACCCATGTTTATTGCAGCTCTGTTTACAATAGCAAAAAGCTGGAAGCAACCAAGATGTCCATCAACGGACGAATGGGTAAATAAATTGTGGTATATTCACACAATGGAATACTACGCATCGATAAAGAACAGTGACGAATCTCTGAAACATTTCATAACATGGAGGAATCTGGAAGGCATTATGCTGAGCGAAATGAGTCAGTTGCAAAAGGACAAATATTGTATAAGACCACTATTATAAGATCTTGAGAAATAGAAAAAACGGAAAAGAACACATACTTTTGTGGTTACAAAGGGGGGAGGGAGGGAGGGAGGGAGGGAGAGGGCTTTTTATTGATCAATCTGTAGATGGGAACTGCTTTGGGTGAAGGGAAAGACAACACTCAAAACAAGGAAGGTCAGCCTAATTGGACAGGATTAAAAGTAAAGAGGTTTCCGAGATAAAATGAAAGCTTCAAAGGATAGCGAAGCAGGGGCTGGGGTCTGGGGAACTTGGTTTGAGAGGACTTCTAAATCAATGGGCAAAACAATTCTATTATGAAAACACTCTGCATCCCACTTTGAATTGTGGCACCTGGGGTCCTAAATGCCAACAAGCAGCCATCTAAAATACATTAATTGGTCTCAACCCACCGGGAGCAAAGACAAAGGAAGAACACCAAGGTCACACGACAACTAAGAACCCAAGAGACAGAAAGGGCCACTTGAACCAGAGACCTACAATATCCTGAGACCAGAAGAACAAGTTGGTGCCCGGCCACAATCGATGTCTGCCCTGTCAGGGAACACAACAGACAACTCCTGAGGGAGCGGGAGACCAATGGGATGCAGACCCCAAATTCTCATTAAAAGACCACACCTAATGGTATGATTGCGACTAGAGGAATCCCAGAGACAATGCTCCCCAGAACTTCTGATGGCACAGGACAGGAACCATCCCCGAAGACAAATCATCAGGCATGAAAAGGACTGGTCAGTGGGGGGGAGAGAGATACTGATGAAGAGTGAGCTAATGAAATCAGGTGGACACGGGAGAGTGTGTTGGCAACTCTTGACTGGAGGGGGGATGGGAAGATAGAGAGAGAAGGAAGAAGGTAAAATTGGCACGAAACGAGAGACTGTAAGGGCTGACTCAATAGGGGGAGAGCAAGTGGGAGAAGGGAGTAAGATGTATGTAAACCTACATGTGACAGACTGATTGGAATGGTAAATGTTCACTTGAAGCTTAATAAAAATTAAAAAAAAAAAAAAAGAGAACCTACAGACTGTGAAAAAAAAATTGGCTATTACAAATCAGACAAAGGTGAAATTTCTAAAATCTATAAGAAAATCCAACACTTCTACAACAAAAAAAGACAAATAATCCAATTAAAAAATGGGCGAAGGAAATGGACACTTCACCAAAGAAGAATTTGAAGCAGCCAACAGAACATGAGGAAATGCTCACGATCTCTAGCCGTTAGAGAAATGCAAATCAAAACCACAATGAGATGCCATTACTGGTACAAAACAATAAACCAGAAAATAACAAACTTTGGAGAGGCTGCAGGGAGATCGGAACTCTCATGCACTGCTAGTGGGAATGCAAAATGATACAACCATTTTGGAAAATGATATGGCGCTTCCTTTGAAAGCTAGAAATAGAACTACCATATTTTTATGATCTAGCAATCCCGCTCCTAGGAATATATCCTAGAGAAATGAGAGCCTCACACTAATAGACATATGCGCACTCATGTTCATTGCAGCATTGTTAACAATAGCAAAGAGATGGAAACAGCCTAGATGCCCATCAACAGATGAATGGATAAACAAACTGTGGCACATACATACAATGGAGTATTACACAACGATAAAGAACAATGATGAATCTGTGAAGCATCTCATAACATGAATGATTCTGGAGGGCATTATGCTGAGTGAGATAAGTCAATCACAAAAGGACAAATATTGTATGAGACCACTACTGTAAAAACTCATCAAAAGGTTTACATATGAAAAGAAACAATATTTGATGATTATGAGGGAGGGGAGGGGTGGGGATGGAAAAACCCTTAATAGACAATAGATAAGCGGAAACTTTGGTGAAGAGTAAGACAGTACACAACACTGGGGAAGCCAGCAAACTTGTACAAGGCAGGGTCATAGTAGCTCCACAGACACATCCAAACTCCCTGAGGGACCAAATTGCTGGGCTAAGGGCTGTGGGGACCATGGTCTCAGGGAACACCTAGCTCAACTGGCATAACATAGTGTATAATGAATATGTTCTACATTCTACTTTGGTGAGTAGTGTCTGGGGTCTTAAAAGCCTGTGAGCAGCCATCTAGGATACTCCACTGGTCTCACCTCTTCAGGAGCAAGGAAAAATGAAGAAAACTAAAGATACAGGGCAAGATTAGTCCAAAGGCCTAATGGACCTCATTTACCACACCCTCCACCAGACTGAGTCCAGTACAACGAGATGATGCCCAGCTACCACCACTGACTACTCTGACAGGGGTCACAATAGAGGGTCCTAGACAGAGCTGGAGAAAAATGTAGAAAAAAATTCCAAATAAAAAAGAAAGATCAGACTTGCTGGCCTGACAGAGACTGGAGAAACCCCAAGAGTATGGCTCCTGGGCACCCTTTCAGCTCAGTAAAGAGGTTACTCCTCAGGTTCACTCTTCAGCCAAAAATCGAACAGGCCCATGGAACAAAACAAGACTAAAAGGGCACACCAGCCCTGGGGCAGGGACTGGAAGGCAGGAGAGAACAGGAAACTGGTAATAGGGAAACCACGGTTGAGAAGGAAGAGTGTTGACATGTCGTGGGGTTGTTAACCAATGTCATAGAAGAATGTGTGTATTAACTGTTTGATTAGAAACTAGTTTGTTCTGTAAACCTTCATCTAAAGTACAATTAAAAAAATCACAGGATGGAAAAAATATATCGAGGAAACAGCAACCAAAAAAAGAGCAGGAGTTCAATACTAATCTCAGATTAAATAGATTTTAAAACAAAATCCACCATAAAAGGCAAGGAATGACATTACATAATGATTAAAGGGACAATCCACCATGAAGACATAACCATAATAAACATCTGCACACCCAGTGACAGGGCTCAAAATACATAAAATCAAACTCTAACAGCACCGAAAAGAGAAATTGACAGTTCCACAATAATGGTAAGAGACTTCAACACACAACTCTCAGTAAAGGACAGAACATCTAGAAAGAAACTCAACAAATTTGCAGAAGATCTAAAGACTACAATCAACCAACTGGACCTCATACACATATATAGAACACTCGACCCAACAGCTGCAAAGCATACTTTCTTTTCCAACACACATGGAACTTTCTCCAGAATAGACCACATCTTATGCAAAAAACAAAGTAACCCTCAACAAAATCCAAAACACTGAGATAATACAAAGCATCTTCTCTGATTACAACACCATAAAAGAAATTAATAACAGCAAGAGCAAGGGAAAAAATCAAATACATGGAAACTGAACAACACCTTGCTTAAAAACCACTGGGTAATAGAAGAAATCGAAGATGGAATAAAAAATTCCTAGAATCAAATGAGAATGAAAACACATCATACCTTTGGGACACAGCAAAGGCAGTGCTCAGAGGTCAATTTACAGCAATAGATGCACACATCAGAAAAGAAGAAAGGGACAAAATCAAAACATTAGCTCTACAACTCAAACAAATATAAAGAGAACAGCAAAAGGAGCCCAAAGCCACCAGAAGAAAGGAAGTAATAAAGAACAGAGCAGAAATAAATGAAATAGAGAATAGAAAAACAGAAAGAATCAACAAAATCAAAAGTTGGTTCTTTGGAAGGATCAACAAAACTGGCAAACCACTGGCCAAATTGAAAAAGAAAAACAGGAGAAGATGCAAATAACCAAAATAAAAAAATTAAATGGGGGACATTACAACAGACCCAACTGAAATAAAAGGGATCATAACAGAGTACTAAGGAAAACTATACTCCAACAAATTTAGAAACACAGGAAATGGACAAAATATCTAGAAACACACTACCTACCTAAACTAACACAAACTGAGGTTGAAAATCTGAACAGACCCAAGACAAGAGATTGAAAAAGTAAAAAAAAAAAAAAAAAAAAAAACCTCTCCCAACAACAACAACAAAAAAGCTCTGGCCCAGATGGCTTCACTGGAGAATTCTACCAAAGATTCATAGAAGAGCTTGCACCAGTACTGATCAAACTATTTCAGAACAGAAGAGGAAAAGATACTTCTGAATTCATTCTATGAAGCCAGCATAATCCTGATAAAACCAGGCAAAGACCACCAAAAAAAGAAAATTACAGACCAATATCTCTCATGAATATAAATGCAAAAATTCTCAACAAAATTCTAGCCAAAAGAATTCAGCATCCTATCAAAAAAAAGTATTAATATACTCTGACCAAGTGGGATTAATACCATGTATGCAAGGATGGTTCAATGTTAGAAAATCAATCAATGTAATCCACCACATAAATAAAACAAAAGAATCACATGATCATCTGAAAGGCATTCGATAAAGTCCAACACCCATTCCTGATTTTAAAAACTCTCAAGAAAATACGTATAGAAGGGAAATTCCTCAACATAATAAAGGGCATCTATACGAAACCAAGAGCCAACATCATTCTTAACAGAAAGAGGTTGAAAACATTCCCCCCGAGAACAGGAACAAGACAAGGAAGCCCTTTATCACCACTCCTATTTAACATTGTGCTGGAAGTCCTAGCTACAGCAATAAGGCAACAAAAAGAAATACAGGGCATTCAAATTGATAAGGAAGAAGTAAAACTGTCCCTATTTGAGGATGATATGATGCTATCCATAAATAGAGAACCTTAAAAGACGACACAAGAAAACGACCAGGACTAATAGAAAGATTCAGCAGAGAAGCAGAATACACGATAAACATACAAAAATCAGTTGGATTCCTATACACCAATAAAAAGAATACGAAAAGGAAATCAGGAAAGGGATACCATTTATAATAGCCCCTAAAAAAATAAAATACTTAGGAATAAATCTAACCAGGGATGTAAAAGAAAACTACAAAACACCACTGCAAGAAACAAAAAGAGACGTACATAAATGCTCATGGATAGGAGGACTGAACTTTGTGAAAATGTCAATTCTACCCAAAGCGTTCTATAGATACAATGCAATCTTGATCCAAATACCAACAGTATTTTTTCCGAGATGGAAAAGCTAATCATTAACTTTACATGAAAAGGAAAAAGGCCTTGCATAAGTAAAGCATTATTGAAGAAGAATAAAGTAGGAGAACTCACATTACCTGATCTCAGAACGTATTATACAGCCACAGTAGTCAAAACAGCCTGGTACTGGTACAGTGACAGATGTACTGACCAATGGAACAGAATTGAGAGCCCAGCTCCTAGGAATATATCCTAGCGAAATAAGAGCCGTCACATGAATAGACATATGCACACCCATTTTCATTGCAGCATTATTCACAATAGCAAAACAACGGAAGCAACCTAAGTGCCCAACAACAGATGAATGGATAAACAAACTATGGTACATACACACAATGGAATACTGCCCAACGATAAAAAACAGTGATGGATCCGTGAAACATCTCACAAAATGGATGAATCTGGATGGCATTATGCTGAGTGAAGTAAGTCAATTACAAAAGGACAAATATTGTATGAGACTACTATTATAAAAAATCATGAAAAGGCTTCCACACAGAAAGAAACAATCTTCGATAGTTACAAAGGAGGGGAGGGGTGGGAAGGGAAAAACACTAACTAGACAATAGATAAGTGGTAACTAATGTGTTGGAAACCCTGGTGGCATAGTGGTTAAGTGCTACGGCTGCTAACCAAAGGGTTGGCAGTTCGAATCTGCCAGGTGCTCCTCGGAAACTCTATGCAGCAGTTCTACTCCGTCCTTATAGGGTCGCTATGAGTCGGAATCAACTCGACAGCACTGGGTTTAATGTGAAGTGTAAGACAGTACACAATCCTGGGTAAGTCAGCACAACTTGACCAAGGCAAGGTCGTGGAATCGTCATAGACGCATCCAAACTCCCTGAGGGACCAAATTACTGGGCTGAGGCCTGGGGACCATGTTCTCAGGGGACATCTAGTTCAACTGGTGTAACATATTTTATAAAGAAAATGGTCTACATCCTACTTCGGTGAGTAGCATCTGGGGCCTTAAAAGTTTGTGAACAGCCATCTAAGATACTCCACTGGTCCCACCCCATCTGGAGCAAGGGAGAATGAAGAAAACCAAAGACACAAGGGAAAGGTTAGTCCGAAGAACTTTTTTTTTTTTTGGACCACAATTACCAACCACAGCCTCCACCAGACTGAGTCTAGCACAACTAGATGGTGCCCAGCTACCACCACCAACTGCTCTGACAGGGATTACAATAGAAGGTCCTGGACAGAGCTAGAGAAAAAATGTAGAACAAAATTCTAACTCACAAAAATAGGCCACACTTACTGGTCCGACAGAGACTGGAGAAACCCCAAGGGTATGGCCCCTGGACACCCTGTTAACTCAGGACTAAGTCACTCCTAAATTTCACCCTGCACCCAGAGATTAGACAGGCCCTTTAAACAAAACGAGACTAAATGGGCACACCAGCCCAGGGACAAGATCGAGAAGGCAAGAAGAGGCAGGAAAGCTGGTAATGGGGAACCACAGGTCAGTAAGGGGAGAGAGAGTGTTGACTTGTTGTGGGGTTGGCAAACAATGTAACAAAACAATGTGTGTATTGTTTAATGAGAAAGCCTCTTTTTCAGCCTCTACTTTCAAGTTTTTGGGTATATACCTACTAGTGGAATTGCTGGGTCATATGATAGTTCTATTTTTAGTTTTTCCACAATGGCTGTATCATTTTGCATTCCCACCAGCAATGGGCAAGAGTTCCAATTTCCCCACATCCTTACCATCTTTTGTTATTTTCTGGGTTTTTTCATTTGTTTGTTTTTGGTTTTTTTGTTTTTTATCTTAGCCATCCTAGTGGGAGTGAAATGGTATCTCGTTGTGGTTTTGATTGGCAGGATCACTATGAGTCGCAATAAACTCGATGGCATCATGTCTGGTTTTTTGGTTGGATGGCTAATGATGCTGAGTATCTTTTCAAGTGTTTGATGGCCATTTGAATGTCCTCTTTGATGAAATTTCTATTCAAGTCCTTTGCCCATTTTATGATTCCCTTATTTGTCTTTTTGTTGCTAAGTTGTCAAAGTTTGATGAATTTTTTATTACTAGATTCTTGTTGAATATATGGTTTCTGAAGATACTCTCCCAGTTGGCAGCTTGTCTTTTCACTTTCCTTTGGTAAAGTCTTTTGATAAACAAAAGTTTTTAATTTTTATGAGGTCCCATTTATTTATTTTGGCTTTGCTGTTTATGCTTTTGTTATTATATTAGATAATCCATTGTTGAAGGCTAGGCCTGACACCTTGCCCCTGCTTATTCTTCTAAGACTTTTATGGTTTTAGTTTGCATATTTAGGTCCTTAATCCGTTTTGAATTTGTTTTTGTGTATGGTTTTGAGACATGGATCCTGTTTCATTTTTCTGCACGTGGAAATCCAATTTTCCCAGCACCATTTATTGAAGAGACTCTTCCCATCAAAAGGACTTAGCACCCTTGTCAAAAATCAGTTGACCATAGATGTGTGGGTTTATTTCCAGACTCTCAGTTCTATTCCATTGGTCTATGTGTCTATTGTTATACCAGTATCAGGCTCTTTTGATTACTATACCTGTATAGTATATTTACAACCAGGAAGTGTGAGTCCTCCTACTTTGTTCTTCTCTTTCAGCACTGTTTTAGCTATTTGGGGCCTCTTACCATTCCATATAAAGTTGAGGATTGGTTTTTCCATTTCTGTAAAGAAGGCTGTTGAAATTTTCATCAGAGTTGCATTGAACATGTAGATTGCTTTGGGTAGTATTGACATCTTAACAATATTAAGTCTTCCAATGCATGAACATGGAATATCTTTCCATTTATTTAAGTCTTCTTTAATCTCTGTCAGCAGTGCATTATACTTTTCATTGTATAAGTCCTTCACGTCCCAGGTTAGATTTATTCCTCGGTGTTTTATTCTCTTAGATACTATCGTAAATTGTTTCCCTAACTTTTCTTTCAGATTCCTCATTGCTGGTGTATAGAAACCCAACTGATTTCTGTTTGTTGGTCTCATATCCTGCAACTTTGCTAAATTCCTCTATTAGCTCTAAAAGTTTTCTTGTGGACTTTTTGGGATTTTCTACATATAGGATCATGTCATCCATAAATAGAGATAATTTTACTTCTACTTTTCCAATGCAGATACCTTTTATTTCTTTTTCTTGTCTTATTGCTCTGGCTAGGACTGCTAATTCAATATTAAATAGATGTGTAAGAGCAGGCACCATTGTGTTGTTCATGATTTCAAAGGTAAAGCTTTCAGCCTTTCTCCATTAAGTATAATGTTAGCTGTTGGCTTTTCAAGGTGCCCTGGTGGCACAGCATTTAAAGCTGTCAGCTGCTAATCAATAGGTCAGCAGTTCAAATCCACCAGCTGCTCTGCAGGAGGAAGATGTGGCAGTCTGCTTCCATAAAGATTTACAGCCTTGGAAACCTGATGGGGCAGCTCTACTCTGTCCTATGGGGTTGCTATGAATTGGAATCAACTTGATGGCAGTGGGTGGGTTGGCTTTTCATATATGCCCTGAATTATATTAAAGAATTTCCCTTCTATTCCAATCTCTTTAGTATTTTCATCAAGAAAGGATGTTGGACTTGATCCAATACTTTTTCTGTATTCACAGGGGTGATCATGTGGTTCTTTGTTCTATTGTTGTATTATATTACATTGATTGATTATTTAATGTTGAACCGTCCCTGCGTTCCTGGAATAAAACTCACTTTGTCATTGACTTAGGCATCTAGGCTGCTATAACAGAAATACCACAAGTGAATGGTTTTAACAGAGAGAAATTTATTTCTTCGAAGAAGTAGGCTAAAAGTCCAAATTCAGGGTGTCAGCTCCAGGGGAAGGCTTTCTTCTCTCTGTTGGCCTTCTCATCGATCTTCCCCCTGGACTAGGAGCTTCTCTGTGCAGGAACCCCAGGTCCAAAGGCTGCACTCTGCTCCTGGCACTGTTTTCTTGGTGGTATGCGGTCCCCTTGTCTCTCCGCTGGCTTCTTTCTTTTATATCTCAAGAGATTGCCTCAAGACACAATCCATCTTGTAGATTGAGTCCTGCCTCACTAACATAATTGCCGCCCATCCTCCCTCATTAACATCACAGAGGCAGGATTTACAACATGTAGGAAAATCACACAATACCAGGAATCATGACCCAGCCAAAATGATACACACATTTTTGAGGGGACACAATTCAGTCCATGACAGTCATGATGTATGACTCTTTTAATATGCTGTTGGATTCTGTTTGTTAGTGTTTTGTTGAGGATTTTTACATCTATATTCATAAGAGATATTGGCCTGTAGTTTTCTTTTCTTGCAGTGTCTTTGTCTGGCTTGGATATCAGGGTTATGTTTGCTTCATAGAATGAATTAGGGAGTATTCCTTCATTCTCTCTATCTTTTGGAAGAATTTAAACAGTATTAGTGTCAATTTTTCTCTAAACGTAAGGTAGAATTCCCCAGTGAAACCATCTGGTCCAGAACCTTTGTTGTTGTTGTTGTCGTTGAGAGGTTTTTTCATGACTGAGTCTATCTCTTCACCTGTCGTGAGTCTGTTAAGACTTTCTATTTCCTCTTTAGTCAGTTTGGGTATGTTGTGTGCTACTAAGAACTTGTCCATTTTCTTTGTTATCCAGTTTTTGCAATAAAGTTGTTCATAATATTCTGTCATAATTCTCTTTATTTCTATCAGGTCAGTTGTAATGTTTCCTCTTTCTTTTTTTATTTTGGTTACTTGCAACTTTTCTCATCTTTTGCCAATCTAGCTAAAGGTTTGTCGATTTTATTGATCTTTCAAAGAACCAACTGCTGGTTTTACTGATTCTCTCTATTGTTTTCTGTTTTTAAATTTATTATTTCTTCTCTGATCTTTGTTGTTTCCTTTCTTCTAATAGGTTGTGGTTAGTAGGTTTAGGCTTAGTTTGCTCTTCTCTTAGTTTCTGGAGTTGTTGAGTTAGGCTGTTAATTTGAGACCTTTCTTCTTTTTTTCTGTAGGCATTTATTGCTATAAGTTACCCTCTGAGTACTGCCTTCACAGCATTCTGTAAGTTTTGGCATGTTGTGCTTTCTTTTTCATTTGACTCTAAGAAATTTGTGGTTTGTCTTTTGATTTCTTCCTTGACCTATTTGTAGTTTAATAGTGTGTTGTTTAATTTCCATATGTTTGTGTATTTTCCAGGGTTTTTCTTTTTTTTTTTTTTCTGTTATTGATTTCTAGCTTCTCTCTGTTGTGGTCAGAGGAAATACTTTGTATGATTTCAATCTTTGAAAATTTACCAAGACTTGCTTTATGACCTAAAATATGGTCTATTCTGGAGGATGATTCATGTGCACTGGGGTAAAATATATATTATGCTGTTTTAGAATGGAGTATTCTATATATGTCTATTAAGTCTAGTTAGTTTATAGTGTCATTTAGGTCCTCTGTTTCCTTGTTGATCTTCTTTCTAGATGTTCTGTCCAATATTGATAGTGTTGTATTGAAGTCTCCAACTATTATTGTAGTACTATCTGTTTCTCCCTTCAATTCTGTCAGTGTTTTCTTTATACATTTTGGTGCCCGAATGTTGGGTGCATATATATTTATGATTGTTAAATCTTCTTGATTAATTGACCCTTTTATTACTATATAATGCCCAACTTTATATCTTCTGACAGATTTTGTCTTAAAGTCTACTTTGTCTGATGTTAAGATTGCTACCCCAGCTTTCTTTTGGTTATTGCATTCGTGGAATTTTTTTTCCCCACCCTTTCACTTTCAACCTATTTGTGCCCTTGGGTTTAAGGTGTGTCTCTTGTAAATAGCATATAGCTGGGTTGTGGGGTTTTTTTTCCCTGTTTTTTTTTTAATCCAGCCTGCCACTCTCTGCCTTTTGATTGAAGCATTTAGTCCATTTACATTCATTGTAATTACTGATAAGAAGTGACTTTCTTCTGTCATTTTGTTGTCTGTTTTTTTGTGTGTCTTAAGCTTTCTTTGTCTTTGTCCCTTACCACTGCTTGCTCTTGTGTTTAGTTGGTTTATTGTAGTGAGCCTTTTCAGTTCCCTTCTCCTTTCTTTTTGTATACGTTTTTTATATATTTTCTTAGTGGTTATCATGAATGTTACATTTAAGAGCTTGGATTTATAACATTCTAGGGTAAGCTGGTACGAACTTAACTTCAGTAACATACAAGAAATTCTATACTTATGCCATTCCTCTCTCTGACTTTGTTGTTATCATTAAGTACATGTTTATATTTCACGTACCCTATAACAGAATTTTATCCTTGCCTTTTATGTATTTGTTATTAAGACAAAACATTTAGAATTATCAAGCCTGAATACCTTATTAGTAGCCCTTATACTTGTTCATGCGTTTCTCTTTATTAGGGATCTTTCTTTTTATGTATAACTTTGAATTATTTTCTTGTGTCTTTTCCTTTCCATCTACAGAACTCCCACTAGTATTTTTTTTTATAGGGCCAGTCTGGTGGATATGAAATCTCTCAGCTTCTGTTTGTCTGGGAATGGTTTAATTTCACCCTCATTCTTGAAGGGTAGTTTCGCTGGGTATAGCATTCTTGGTTGACAGTTCTCCCCCGCCCCCAGGACTTCAAATATATCATTCCATTGCTTTCTGGTCTCCAGTGTTTCTGAGGAAAAATCGGCACTCAGTTTTATTGGGGATCCTTTGTATGTGGCTGTTTGATTCTCTCTCACTGGTTTCAGGATTCTCTCTTTATCTTTAATTTTTTAGAGCCTAACTATGATATGTCTTTGGTGTAGATCTCTTTGTGTTTATCCTGCTTAGGGTTCTTTGAACTCGGATTTGTAGATTCATGCCCTTCGTTAGATTAGGAAAATTTTCTGTCATTATTTCTTCAATATTCTTTCTGTCCCTTTCTCTCTCTCGTGTCCTTCTGGAATTCCCCTGGTGCATATATTAGGTCTCTTGTTGTTGTCCCATAATTCCATTAATCTGTTCTCAGCCTTCTTGAGCCTCTCTTCTTGTTTCTCTTCAGTGTCTGTAATTTTATCTATCTTATCTTCCAAATTGCTGATTCCTTCTTCTGCGTGATTAAATATGCTGATAAGTCCTTCTATTGTGTTTTTCATTTCAGTTATTGTCCTTTTCAATTCAGTTGCAATATCTATTTTTTTTAGATCCTCGTTTTGTTCTTTCATTGTTTTCCTTTTTTTTTTTTTTGATCTATGCTTTCCCTCAGTTCTTTAATTATATTTAATGTTGTTGTGTTATACCCTTCTTTTTTTTTTTTTCATTATTTGGTCATCCCTAGATGTGCTTTCACTGCCTTCGTCATGTTCATTTGGATGAGCCATTGTTTCTCTGTTCTTTGCGTGTCTTGTGATTTTTTTGTTGGGCATTGGAATTTTCAAGGGTGTTGACTTTCTCAGTTTCCCCCAGTGTTTGGTGTTTTTGCCCACATTAGTTTCTGCAAGAAACTCTTAGCTGGGTAGAGCCTTCAACCTTTGCTTGCCATTTCTTCTCCCTTTCTGTGATAGCTCCTTCTCCCTCCGTGGTTTAATTGGGATTTGAAAGTTTTAGATCTCATTTTTCAACTTTCAGTCTTTCCCAAACACACCAGAGAGCACACTGTGATCAGTCTGTTCACCAGAGGGTACTGCTACTCAGGCAAGATATTGTGTACTAATCAATCTGTCCAACACGGAGCACAGTCCCCTCTCTCTGGTTATTACTGTCTCCCTTCTCAATTTCTGCAATCATATTTTTAATCAGGAAATTCACACCCAGCAAACCCCCTTCAGGGCTTGGTGTTGCCTTCCAGTTTTGCCCAAGGTTTGCCTGCTCTGTGGGAGCTGCTTATATCTGAGTTGGCATTCGGGAGAACACAGGCTGATTTTCCTCTGTTTCAGGAGGAGGAGGAGCTGGCATTCCCCCAGAAGGACCTTTGAGAGATCTGTCTTGTTGGTTTCGGAGCCCCAATGTCCGTGTGGTAGTTGGGCAGCAGTCTCCACTTAGGCAGCCCACCTCCTAACTCCACTTTAGGGAAACTTCTATAGGAGTTCATATCAGTCCAGGAGCCGACAGTTGGGGGGCCTATAGTCGCATGTCAAGCAGACCCCTAGGGAGGTCTGCCTTGTTGCTATCAGAGCTCACCCCATAGTATATTGGCTGTGAGTGTAGCCTCCACTCAAGATGCCTGCTTCCTAGCACACAGCAGCCTAAGTCAGCAGTCCTCAGCACTGAGTATAAGGGGGAGAGACACAAACTGATCCCCAGGGAGGTTTGTCTTGCTGATTTCAGAGGTCTGAGCTATGGGGTGTACAAAGAGGCAGGTAGAGTGCTGACTATGAGAGCAGACTCACTGCAGGGGCCTTCTGTAGCAGTTTGTAACAGCCTCACAACCAACAATTACCAGGTGAAGGAGGTGCTGTCACATTCTGGTCAAATCCCCATGGAGGTCTGCCTTGATTGCTATCAGAGTCCCCCTGATAGATGTTTGGCTGTGAGTGCAGCCTCCACTCAAGACTCCTGCTTCCTAACACACAGCAGCCTCAGTCAGCAGTCCTCCGTGCCAACTGGAAGTGGGGCAAAGTAACCCTAACTGACCCCCAGGGAGGTTTATCCTATTGGTTTCAGAGGCCAGAGGTATGGAGCATACAGGGAGGTAGCTAGAGTGCCGACTATGGGAGCAGACTCCACTGCAGGGCCCTTCTGTAGCAATTCACAGCAAGCTTGCAGGTGACAGTGTCTGGGTGGGGAAGGGGCTGTCACGCTCCAAATGGACCTCTAGGGAGGTCTGTCCTTGTTGCTATCAGAGCCCTCCCTGTAGTATGTTGGCTGTGAGTGTGGCCTCCACTAAAGATGCCTGCTTCTTAGCACATAGCAGCCTCAGTCAGCAGTCCTCAGCACCAACTGAAAAGGGGAACAAACAGATCAGAACTGAATCCCCGGGAGGTCTGTCACGTTGGTTTTAGAGGCCTGAGCTATGGAGTATGCAGGGAGGCAGGGAGATTGTTGACTATGAGAGCAGACTCCACTCTTATTCTGTAGCAATTCTCAGTAGACTTGCAACTGACAGTGTCTGGGTGAGGGAGGTGTTGGCACACTCCAAATGGACCCCCAGGGAAGTCTGCCTTTTTGATTTTAGGTCAGAAGCTTGAGGACCTGTCTCTTTGTACAGGCGTACCTGCGGTGGTTACAGAAGCAGGCTCTTTTCCTGGGGCCACTACCCCAGTTTATAGCAGCCATTGGCCTGCGTGGCTGGAGTAGGGGCAGGGACGGTGAGAGAAGTGATTTTTCTATCGTATGCGACTCATTGTTGATCTGTTGATTCTTGCCTGTCTGCTTTCCTCTGCTCCCGATTCAGAGTCCCTCAAAGCCAAGCACCATTTCCTTGTATTTTTGTTGTATTTGTCTGGGAGGGTCAGGACGATGGTTTGTTTATGCTGCCATCTTCCCAGAATCCTCAGAAGTTCTTAATGTAGTACACCTTATCAGTTGTTTCTTTTATGTTAAGTGCTTTTCGTATTCTGTTTACAAAATCTTTCCCTACTTTCTGAGGTCATCAGTATATTTCTCTGTTTTTTTTAAGCTTTATTATTTTACAGTAAAACAAGTCATAGAAGTCAAGGTCATGGCAGTAAATAGATGGCACAGGCAAATTGAATAATTTGAAGAGAGTTTAATAACAGAACTATAGTATCTATTCTGGTGGTCCTATGCCATAAGAGGAGCCCTGGTGGCACAGTGGTTAATAGATGGGCTGCTGACCAAAAGGTCAGCAGTTCGAATCCACCAGGCGCTCCTTGGAAACTCTATGGGGGCAGTTCTACTCTGTCCTATAGGGTGGCTATGAGTTGGAATCAACTCGATGGCAACGGGTTTGGTTTTTTGGTTTTATAGTAGAGCTGGGTAAAAATATCTATAAGGGTGTGGGCAAGGTGTAAGAAAACCACAAAGGAATGTGTACAATCCTAGGTTTAGACAGTATGTGTTAGAAGGATTATCACCCCTAGTCCTGAGTGAGCAAGGAGAGGGAATATTTCCTGGAACCTGGAGACAGAGAAGTTATACGAAGGAAACCTCCTCACAGAAGCTGTGACCTTCAGTCGAGGGAGGCAACCAGCCCTTGGCAACCCCACAAAGAGGGAGCCAAGAACATAAATACTCACCTTACTCTCCTCCCTCTGTCTAATATGCCAGTACTCTTTATTGGTTAAACACAACCAGGAGCCAGAGGTCAAGGCAGCCCATTGATGAAATCCAGGGGTCTGCCAAATCCACCCATCATCCCGTACAGTAAGAATGGTGACTTTTTTTTTTTTACATAGACTTTGTTCTCTTATTCAGCTTATTCTTCCAGCCTTTCTCTTTTTCTAACACATGTGTTTACTGCGATGAATTTACCACTGCCTTAATGGCAAATCCCACAAGTTTTTACATGCAGTATTTATATTATCATTCAATTCAAAATATTTTCCAATTCCCATTATGACTTCTTCTTTGACAAATGTATCATTTAGAAGTATATTTCTTAATTTGCAAACATAAGGAATTTTCTTGGAAACCTTTAAAAATATTTCTAATTGCACTGTGATTAGAGAACATACTTTATATGATTTCAATCTTTTGAGATTTGTAGAGTTGTTTTATGATCCAGTATATGGTCAATTTATGTGAATCTTCTGCATGTACTTTTTAAAATTTATGAACTTTGAAGTTAATGAGGAGAGAGTTCTATTTGCATCTATTAGGTCAAGACTATTAGCCATATTGCTAAGATCTTCTATACCTGTACTGATTGCTTATCCTATCAGTTACTGAAGAGGTATATTAAAATCTCCCACTATGACTGTGGATTTGCCTGTTTCTCCTTGTATTTCTTTCCATTTCAAGTGTGTCTGCAAGTATAGACACACACACACACACACACACACACACACAAACTCTACATAACCACTGTGAGGGAAAGGCATCTCTAGAGTAACTCAAGTTGAAGCAATTATCACAGGGCTCCCATTGCCTCCTCCCACTTCTGAGACCCAGGAAAGTAGGAAGCTAAGGAAAAGGAGGTTTTTGAGGCAACCCAGGCATAGGCTGCCAGGCCTGACAGGTTCTGCTGGTATAGAAACAACAGGCCCTTTTTAGATTCAGACATACTTATTTAGACAGCAAAGGGAATAGTAGCCAAAGGTACGGGCTTCTCACGGCCCTTGAGCAGGACCCAAACCAAACCAAACCCATAGCTGTTGAGTCAATTCCGACTCATAGGGACCCTATAGGACAGAGTAGAACTGCCCCATAGGGTTTCCAAGCCTGTAAATCTTTACAGAAGCAGACTGCCACATCTTTCTCCCATGGAGCAGCTGCTGGGTTCGAACTGCCAATGTTCCGGTTAGCAGCTGAGTGCTTTAACCACTGCACCACCAGGACTCTTTTTGATCAGGACAGCACTGAAAGGAAAGGCCAAATTACTGTAACACAAATGATAGGACACCTGTTGCTGTCTGCAGCTAAGTAATATTATGGCCTGCAGCTATGCCCTAAGGGAGTGAAGCAGAAAGCCTCTTACCTCACTGGAACCCAGGAGGTAATAAGAAACTATCTTATGATAGCTCCCCAGGGGAGATAGGGAGGTGAATGGGAAATGGCCCTGAGGCATCTCCTCACGAGCCTCCCACGCTCTCCTGTTCTGCAAGGATCACTAGGCACTGCCCCATGACTTAGATTCAGTCTTGTCTACGTGTCCTGTGTGGCTCCATACAAGGTCACCTGGGCACCATGGTGGAGCCACTCCTCTACAGTGTGCAGGTTAGGAGTCTTCGAAGTCCATCTAGGCCTTTTTTCAGCTTACACAGAGTTTTGAGAAAACTTCATTAGTTTCAAATATGCTATACAAGAACAATGAAAACCTTACACCTGCAGCAATTATTCTATTGCTGGGGAGATCCTAATTGTGTGGATCAGCAGCTGCTGGACCTGGTTAATACTATACCCTCAGATCCTTCTGTGGCTTTGAGCCCTAATATGACGCAGAGGGCAGGTGCACAAAGCTACACAAAGATTATGGCACCATATTCGGCCTCACAAAGACCTCTGACATTCTCAGCACCTTTGCTGGGTCTTAGTGTTAATTGGGACCCCTGGTTGTGCAGTGGTTAAGAGATTGGCTGCTAACCAAAAGGTTCAGTAGTTCAAATCTACCAGCCTCTCCTTGGAAACCCCATGGGGCAGTTCTACTCTGTCCTATAGGGTCACTATGGGTCAGAATTGGTTCGACAGCAGTGGGTTTGGTTTGGAGTGCTCATTGAGGATCTTGGGACTTGTCTTGAAGGGGGATGGTGCATACAGATTAACATGGTTAATGTGCTAACTGAAATGTTATTCATTACTAATGAAGTGAAATAGGACCTTAACATTTGAAGCACAATCCTCATTAGACGTGTTTTTTTTACAGTCCTATTTCTTCAAAACTAAAAGGCAGTGTTAAAATATGTTTCTTGTCCTTTGGAGTACTCTTTAAACCCAGTAACCAAAAAAAAAAAAAAAACCGTTGTTGTCGAGTTGATTTCAACTCATTGCAACCCTATAGGACAGAGTAGAACTACCCCATAGGGTTTCCAAGGAGTAGCTCACGGATTCAAACAACCAGTCTTTAGGTTAGCAGCCATAGCTCTTAACTCCTGCACCACGAGGGCTCCAGTAGGGTAGTCTAAAAAGTCTTGTAGCTCTTTTGTTGATGACTGTGTACTAAACTTCTCACACAGGAATATGTTGCGTTCTGATCATAAGCCTGAGAAAAACCAAGTCATCATCCCACATGACTGTAGAAAGGAAACACACGCAGCCTAAGATTTTCCCGCTTGTTCTATCACCCGGTGCCTTTGCTCAGTTTTGCTAACTTGGGAGTACACTCTTAGACCAAGAGGCTGGAAGAATAAATCATGAAGCAAGACATTTTTTTTACATAATTTTTATTGTGCTTTAAGTGAAAGTTTACAAATCAAGTCAGTCTGTCACATATAAGCTTATATACACCTTACTCCATACTCCCACTTACTCTCCCCCTAATGAGACAGCCCGCTCCCTCCTTCCAGTCTCTCCTTTCGTGACGATTTTGCCAGTTTCTAACCCTCTCTACCCTCCTATCTCCCCTCCAGACAGGAGATGCCAACACAGTCTCAAGTGTCCACCTGATACAAGTAGCTCACTCTTCGTGAGCATCTCTCTCCAACCCATTGTCCAGTCCCTTCCATGTCTGATGAGTTGTCTTCGGGAATGGTTCCTGTCCTAGGCCAACAGAAGGTTTGGGGACCATGACCGCCAGGATTCCTCTAGTCTCAGACCATTAAGTCTGGTCCTTTTATGAGAATTTGGGGTCTGCATCCCACTGATCTCCTGTTCCCTCAGGGGTTCTCTGTTGTGCTCCCTGTCAGAGTAGTCAACGGTTGTGGCCAGGCACCATCTAGTTCTTCTGGTCTCAGGATGATGTAAGTCTCTGGTTCATCTGGCCCTTTCTGTCTCTTGGGCTCATAGTGATCGTGTGACCTTGGTGTTCTTCATTCTCCTTTGATCCAGGTGGGTTGAGACTAATTGATGCATCTTAGATGGCCGCTTGTCAGCATTTAAGACCCCAGACGCCACATTTCAAAGTGGGATGGAGAATGTTTTCATAATAGAATTATTTTCCCAATTGACTTAGAAGTCCCCTTAAGCCACGGTCCCCAAACCCCCGCCCTTGCTCCGCTGACCTTTGACGCATTCCGTTTATCCCGGAAACTTTGCTTTTGGTCCAGCCAGTTGAGCTGACCTTCCGTGTATTGAGTATTGTCCTTCCCTTCACCTAAAGTAGTTCTTATCTACTAACTAATCAGTAAATAACCCTCTCCCACCCTCCCTCCCTCCCCCCCTCGTAACCACAAAAGTATGTGTTCTTCTCAGTTTACACTATTTCTCAAGATCTTATAATAGTGGTCTTATACAATATTTGTCCTTTTGCCTCTGACTAATTTCACTCAGCATAATGCCTTCCAGGTTCCTCCATGTTATGAAATGTTTCACAGATTCCTCACTGTTCCTTATCGATGCGTAGTATTCCATTGTGTGAATATACCATAATTTATTTAACCATTCATCCTTTATGGACACCTTGGTTGCTTCCAGCTTTTTGCTATTGTAAACAGAGCTGCAATAAACATGGGTGTGCATATATCTGTTTGTGTGAAGGCTCTTATATCTTTAGGGTATATTCCGAGGAGTGGGATTTCTGGGTTGTATGGTAGTTCTATTTCTAACTTTTTAAGAAAACGCCAGATAGATTTCCAAAGTGGTTGTACCATTTTACATTCCCACCAGCAGTGTATAAGAGTTCCAATCTCTCCGCAGCCTCTCCAACATTTATTATTTTGTGTTTTTTGGATTCATGCCAGCCTTGTTGGAGTGAGATGGAATCTCATCGTCGTTTTAATTTGCATTTCTCTAATGGCTAATGATCGAGAGCAGTTTCTCATGTATCTGTTAGCTGCTTGAATATCTTCTTTAGTGAAATGTGTGTTCATATCCTTTGCCCACTTTTTGATTGGGTTGTTTGTCTTTGTGTGGTTGAGTTTTAACAGAATCATGTAGATTTTAGAGATCAGGCGCTGGTCGGAGATGTCATAGCTGAAAATTCTTTCCCAATCTGTAGGTGGTCTTTTTGCTCTTTTGGTGAAGTCTTTAGATGAGCATAGGTGTTTGATTTTTAGGAGCTCCCAGTTATCTGGTTTCTCTTCGTCATTTTTGGTAATCTTTTGTATTCTGTTTATGCCTTGTATTAGGGCTCCTAACGTTGTCCCTATTTTTTCTTCCATGATCTTTATCGTTTTAGTCTTTATGTTTAGGTCTTTGATCCACTTGGAGTTACTTTTTGTGCATGGCGTGAGGTATGGGTCCTGTTTCATTTTTTTTTGCAGATGGATATCCAGTTATGCCAGCACCATTTGTTAAAAAGACTATCTTTTCCCCAATTAACTGACACTGGGCCTTTGTCAAATATCAGCTGCTCATATGTGGATGGATTTATATTAAAAAAATTTTTTTTTCTCTCCATTGGTCTATGTGTCTGTTGTTGTACCAGTACCAGGTTGTTTTGATTACTGTGGCTGTATAATATGTTCTAAAATCAGGTAGAGTGAGGCCTCCCACTTTCTTCTTCTTTTTCAGTAATGCTTTACTTCTTTCCCTTCCATATGAAGTTGGTGATTTGTGTCTCCATCACATTAAAAAATGTTATTGGAATTTGGGTCGGAAGTGTACTGTATGTATAGATGGCTTTTGGTAGAATAGACATTTTTACTATGTTAAGTCTTCCTATCCACTTAAGTAGGTCCTTTTTAGTTTCTTGCAGTAGTACTTTGTAGTTTTCTTTGTATAGGTCTTTTATATCTTTGGTAAGATTTATTCCTAAGTATTTTATCTTCTTGGGGGCTACTGTGAATGGTATTGATTTGGTGATTTCCTCTTCGATGTTCTTTTTGTTAATGTAGAGGAATCCAAGTGATTTTTGTATGTTTATCTTGTAACCTGAGACTCTGCCAAACTCTTCTATTAGTTTCAGTAGTTTTCTGGAGGATTCCTTAGGGTTTTCTGTGTATAAGATCATGTCATCTGCAAATACAGATAATTTTACTTCCTCCTTGCCAATCCGGATGCCCTTTATTTCTTTGTCTAGCCTAATAGCTCTGGCTAGGACCTCTAGCACAATGCTGAATAAGAGCAGTGATAAAGGGCATCCTTGTCTGGTTCCCGTTCTCAAGGGAAATGCTTTCAGGATCTCTCCATTTAGGGTAATGTTGGCTGTTGGCTTTGTATAAAGATGCCCTTTATTATGTTGAGGAATTTTTCTTCAATTCCTATTTTGCTGAGAGTTTTTATCATGAATGGGTATTGGACTTTGTCAAATGCCTTTTCTGCATCAATTGATAAGATCATGTGGTTTTTGTCTTTTGTTTTATTTATGTGGTGGATTACATTAATGGTTTTTCTAATATTAAACCAGCCTTGCATACCTGGTATAAATCCCACTTGGTCGTGGTAGATTATTTTTTTGATATGTTGTTGAATTCTATTGGCTAGAATTTTGTTGAGGATTTTTGCATCTATGTTCATGAGGGATATAGGTCTATAATTTTCTTTTTTTGTAATTTCTTTACCTGGTTTTGGTATCAGGGATATGGTGGCTTCATAGAATGAGTTAGGTAGTATTCCATCCTTTTCTATGTTCTGAAATACCTTTAGTAGTAGTGGTGTTAACTCTTCTCTGAAAGTTTGGTAAAACTCTGCAGTGAAGCCATCCGGGCCAGGGCTTTTTTTTGTGGGGAGTTTTTTGATTACCTTTTCAATCTCTTCTTTTGTTATGGGTCTATTTAGTTGTTCTACTTCTGATTGTGTTAGTTTAGGTAGGTAGTGTTTTTCCAGGAATTCATCCATTTCTTCTAGGTTTGCAAATTTGTTAAAGTACAATTCTTCGTAATAATCTGATATGATTCTTTTAATTTCAGTTGGGTCTGTTGTGATGTGGCCCATCTCGTTTCTTATTCGGGTTATTTGTTTCCTTTCCTGTATTTCTTTAGTCAGTCTGGCCAGTGGTTTATCAATTTTGTTAGTTTTTTCAAAGAACCAGCTTTTGGCTTTGTTAATTCTTTCAATTGTTTTTCTGTTCTCTAATTCATTTAGTTCAGCTCTAATTTTTATTATTTGTTTTCTCTTGGTGCCTGATGGATTCTTTTGTTGCTCACTTTCTATTTGTTCAAGTTGTCGGGACAGTTCTCTGATTTTGGCTCTTTCTTCTTTATGTATGTGTGCATTTATCGATATAAATTGACCTCTGAGCACTGCTTTTGCTGTGTCCCAGAGGTTTTGATAGGAAGTGTTTTCATTCTCATTGCATTCTATGAATTTCTTTATTCCCTCCTTAATGTCTTCCATAACCCAGTCTTTTTTGAGCAGGGTATTGTTCAGTTTCCAAGTATTTGATTTCTTTTCCCTAATTTTTCTGCTATTGATTTCTACTTTTATGGCCTTATGGTCTGAGAAGATGCTTTGTAATATTTCGATGTTTTGGATTCTGCAAAGGTTTGTTTTATGACCTAATATGTGGTCTATTCTAGAGAATGTTCCATGTGCACTAGAAAAAAAAGTATACTTTGCAGCTGTTGGGTGGAATGTTCTGTATAAGTCTTTGAGGTCAAGTTTGTTGATTGTAGCAATTAGGTCTTCCGTGTCTCTATTTAGCTTCTTACTGGAAGTCCTGTCCTTCTCTGAAAGTGGTGTGTTGAAGTCTCCTACTATAATTGTGGAGGTGTCTATCTCACTTTTCAGTTCTGTTAAAGTTTGTTTTATGTATCTTGCAGCCCTGTCATTGGGTGCATAAATATTTACTATGGTTATATCTTCCTGGTCTATTCCCTTTAATCATTATGTAGTGTCCTTCTTTATCCTTTGTGGTGGATTTAACTTTAAAGTCTATTTTGTCAGAAATTAATATTGCTACCCCTGCTCTTTTTTGGTTGTTGTTTGCTTGGTATATTTTTTTCCCATCTTTTCAGTTTTAGTTTGTTTGTGTCTCTAAGTCTAAGGTGTGTCTCTTGTAGGCAGCATATAGACGGATCGTGTTTCTTTATCCAGTCTGAGACTCTCTGTCTCTTTATTGGTGCATTTAGTCCATTTACATTCAGCGTAATTATAGATAAGTATGTGTTTAGTGCTGTCATTTTGATGCCTTTTTGTGTGTGTTGTTGACAATTTCATTTTCCACTTGCTTTTTTGTGCTGAGATGTTTTTCATTGTAAATTGTGTGTTCCTCATTTTCATAGTTTGAATTAAAGTTTGCTGAGTCGTTATGTTTTTCGAAGCAAGACATTTTTAGGACTCTGAAACCCAAAGAAGAGAACTAACATGGCTTCAAATTCCAGATCAAAATTCTTGAGTAACACTGTAATGCCAAACTTCAAATCTTGTGATTTAGTTGTAGATTAGTGGAAAAGAGCAGCAATCACATTGCTCTAGGGTAATGTTAAGAAAAGTTATCCAAAACTTGGAAATAAGCAAGATGATTACATGACCTTTTAACTCGATTCTAAAGCACTGTCAAACAAACCTGACTAAAGTTCATCTGACTCTATAAGGGAATGTAACTTGTTTGACACACAATTTACTATTGACCAGAACCAAGATATTTTATAAAGTTAACTTATAGAAAACTGATAAAGTGTAATGATTTTCTTTTCCTCCCAGTAGAAAATGTGACCACAAAGGTGCCTTTTAGGACATTACCAAGGAGCTCTTGAGGTGCAATTGTTAAGTGTTCGGCTGCTAACCCAAAGGTTGGTTCTTTGAATCCACCCCGAGACTCCACGAGGGGAAAAGACCTGTGATCTGCTCCCATAAAGATTACAGCCCAGAAAACCCTGTGGGGTAGTACTATTCTGTCATAGGGTCAGTATGAGTCAGAATCAACTCAATGGCACACAACAGGACATTACCAGTTTTGTATCCCTGGTAGCAATCTTATTTCACCATTCCTTTTTCTTCACTGACTATATAAAGCCCCAGTTCTCGTATCCTCTTGAACCAGCTTTGTTGACCTTTGTATACCTGATTAATGAATTAAATCAAAATTTGACTCTGACTCACTGTCAATTTGTATGAAATTTATGTATGTAATATTTTGAAAATTATTCTTTGGTAGTACCCCTTTCCAAGCAAAGGTTTCTTATCAACTAGGAGTCACTAGGGTCAGTAACTATGAAATAAAATGTTATTGTTAAAACAAAAAGCTAGACAAGAAATATAGGCACTGAGTTTATTTCTGGTAGCAAGGAAGAACAGTGTGATAGTTTTGATAAGAACTTACACCATCTCAACAGGAAGTGTAAGCATCAGTTTTAGAAACAATTTCAGAAAAGAAAGATTTGCCGTCATACTAATTTAGAATTGAAATACGAGGCCTACATGTAAATTTCAAGATCCTAACTTATCTTTCTCACTACAGATTTTAAGAGTTTTGATTAGTAAGACCAAGTTTTTGCCTCCAGTTGTCTGAATGCCTGGTTGTGTAGTTGTCTCTGCCGATTAGCAGGTCAGTACAATTAACATTAGAAATTTTGCTCTTTATACATCTGACTCCAGTATCTAATTTTTGATTGACTTTTATTAGCCTGCCTACTATTTCTCTGGTCCCATTTGAGGTTTTTGTAAGTTGTGGCAGATCTGCTGTACTGCCAGGAGAATATGGTCTTTTTAGTCCTTTGTTCATATGTGCTGTCATGTATACAGTCTGAAGCCAATTAATATATGAGAAAACATGTAATATGTGTGAATTTAGATTCTGAAATTCAAGAAATAATATCCCCATATGCCTTCTCACAGGTAGTTTTATAGTATAGCTAATGAAGTGTAAACTTTAGGGCCATTCACTTGCAGGGTCCTGTACAAACTCCAGGGGAGGCCCTCACAATTTTGTGTTCATATGGTATAAACTCCAACTGGGGATTTCTCCTTGCCTTAGAGTGAATTATTTCTTATTAGATGCCATTCTTAGAGCCATGAGAATTAATGAATGCGTGAAAGAAGTGGTAAGGAGATATTTCCTCCCTGATTCACTTTCTGAGTGTGATGTGGAGCTGGGTCTTTGGGGTGGGAGGTGAGGAGGTGGGAATTATACAAAACCTAGCAGAGCAGCTCTAAAGGAAGATTTTGTCCAGGGTAAGCCCTGACTTTTGTTCACTTTTATCAGAAACTGGAGCAGGGGTGGAAGGATATGGAGAATAGGAAAGAGACCCTACTTTTATAAGTCCCAAGGACTGTCAGATATTGACATTTTTCTTTTGATTTATGAAATTTTATTAAATATCCTCTTACTAAAACTTTGCCTTGTGGCATCAGTTATCTTGCCTGAATCTTTTTTTTTTTTCACTATTTTGGAGTAACTTTTAAACTACAGGTATTGCCCAACTTGCAACATATTCGAGTTATGACAAACCACATTTAAAACCATGAGTTTATTGTTTTGTTTTTGACATCATTAGTAATATGTATTACATACAATGTTGCAGTTCATAATTTGCTAATATTACCATCCTCAGATGTTGACTCGAAGATGTTCAATTTTTGATTTACTGTTCAAAACACTGCCATATAGCAGGCTATGGCCCGGTCTAAAATGAAGTCGGTGTCGGATGTCATAAGGGATAGAAAGTTGGGCAATGTGCACCTCTAATGACACACAATTGGACTGCTCACCTGCCTGATAGCCGTTATGACGCGTACTTCATTGTTATGACACTGATGCCAACTTCATTGTAAACCAGGCCTATGATGTGATCTCATTCAGCATTTCCTGCCATGAAAAGCATCAGCTGTTAACTTGAAGCCGAGTTGCTCAAGTTTCTCTAACTGTAACACCTGCATTGTTTATACCTCCAAAAATACGTCTAGCAAAAGAAGTCATGCCACTGAAAGTTGTAATCCAAAAAGAAGGTGAGGTGCCTGGCTATCACCAATGACCCCCCTGACAGGAACACAACAGAGAGTCCCGGATAGAGCGGGAGAAAACTGTGGAGCAGAACTCAAATTCATGTAAAAAGACCAGATTTAATGGCCTGACAGAGACTGGAGGAACCCCCGAAACTATGGCCCCCGGATGCTCTGTTAACCCAGAGCTGAAAACATTCTGGAAGCCCACTCTTTAGACAAAGATTAGTCAAGGCTATAAAATAAAACATAGTATACTTGAGGAGTGTGCGTCTTAGTTCAATCAAATACACATGAGATCAAATGGGCGGCTCCTGTCAAGAGGCAGGATGAGAAGACAGAAAGGGACAGGAACTGGTTGAATGGACACAGGGAACCAGAGGTAGAAAGGGAGAGTGTGCTGTCACATTGCAAGGATTGTAACAAATGTCACAAAACAATATGTGTATAAATTTTTGTATGAGAAATTCACTTGAGCTGTAAAATTTCACCTAAAACACGATTAAAAAAATCCTGTTAAGAAATGTTTATAATGTTACACACACACACACACACACACAAAAAGAAGGTGAGGAAGGTTCTAGACGTGAATATAAAGATGAAGATCATTAAGGCTTCTGATAATGGAAAGAAAGTCAACAAAACAGCATCTGAGGAAGGACTTCTCATTTGACCATTTTGACAATCATTAGGGATAAGAATAAGAATAAGACTTTGGAGGCAATTGGCATAAAATCAACAATTTTAACAAAGAAGAGGTAAGGGCCAATCCATGAAATGGAGAAGCTTTTGATGATTTGGATACAAGACCAAATATAAAAGAGGATTCCTCTGAGTTTACTGATGATTCAAGTAAAAACACACGGCCTTTTTGAAAACTTGAAGGAATAGCAGGGAGAAGACTACCTCAATTACTTTAATGCCAGCAAGGACTGATTTTATTGCTTCAAACACAGATTTGGCTTACATAACGTGTGTATGACTGGAGAAATAGGAAGTGCCGATGTTGGAGCTGCTGAAAAATTCAAAGATGGGCTGGACAAGATGATACAAGATGAAGAATATCTACCAGAGCAAATTTTCAACGTGGACAAAATATGCTTGTTTTGGAAAAGGATGCCAGAATGGACCTATATTCACAGAAGTCAATGCCTGGTTTCAAGACATTTAAAGACTGACTCACACTATAACTTGGAGGAAATGCTGCTGGATTTAAAACTTTTTCTTTTTTTTTTTTTATTCTGAAAACTCCTGAGCATTAGAAAACATTGACAAAAATAAGCTGCCAGTCTACTACAGAAGTAACTGCAAGGCCTGGATGACGATTGTGTTATTCGAAGACTGGTTTTTAAATTATTTCATCCCAGAAGTGTGTGCCTACTGCCTTGAAAAGAGCATTCCTTTCATGATTCTGCTGCTATTCAATAAGGCCCCAGACATCCTCCTCACGTAGATGATCTAAATAAAGATGTAAAACTTTTGTATCTACCTCCCGATATGACAGCTGTGATTCAGCCTATAGATCAAGGTGCGATTACCACCTTCAAGGCATATTACCTACGGACTACATTTGCTCAGGCAATAGCTGCATCAGATGGAGGTATGGCAACATTACACAATTTCTAGAAAAATTATAATATTCTTCAGTGTATCTGAAACATTACACCTTCCTGAGAGGAAGTTATGGAAAAATGCATGCAGAGGATATGGAAAAAATTGCTGAGTTATGTGAACATGCTCAAAGCATTTGATCAGGATACTATTATTATGGGAGATATCGATGGAAAAATCATCCCTATGGCAAGAATGCTCAGTTTAGAACTTGATACCGCCAATGCAGAACAGCTCATAGATCACAAAGAAGGGGAATTGACAGATCAGGACTTAATGGATTTTGAAGAGGAAAGAAATGCTAAAGAAGAAAGAAATAAGGAGAAAGAGGAAGGAGAGAAGTCGTCAAAAAAATTTACAGTGAAAGGATTAGCTGGAATTTTTTAAAAACTAAATTAGAGGCTTCCATTGCTTGAAAACATGGACCCAAACACTGATCGCTTTGCTAAAGTCGATAGGCAGATTCAGGAAGCAGCGAGATATTACCACAAAATATATGAAGAAAAAAAGAAAAGGACCATTCAGACAACTCTCACTAATTTTCTGACTAGTAACGCCATCCCCATTCCCAAGGATAATCCAGATGATCCAGAACCTTTCACAAGTGGAGTTATTACAACTGACAAAATGCCAACATCTTCCAACTCTTCTTCATCGTCAGAGAAAATTTTTATGACTTGTGTATTTTTGATGTATCTATGCATTAAAATACACCTGTAAGTTTATATGTAATGTTTCCAACCCCAAAAGAAGAATAAAGATCAAATTTATAAAGATACTGATAATAAAGAAAACTAAAAAAAAAAAAAAAAAAACGAGTTATTCAACCTACGCCAGAACTGACTTAATATGGAGTCGTGGGAACAGAACCGTTTTAAGGCGAGGACTACCTGTACATAGATGTTGACAAGTGGCGATTATATGAATTGGGATCTTCTACGAGTTGTAATCGACTCGATGGCAATGGGGTTTTTTTTTGACATATCAGATTGAAAATTATTTTTTATATACATCGGATGAGAAAACTAGAAAATAAATGATCTCTCGATTCAGATTGAGTGAAATGGGAAGTAGTGCTTTTATTAATAAAATCCTAGGGGGGAAATATTTTATTAACTAACACACTCTGATTAGCTCTGTGGTTTTAGTTTTATCAGTTTGTCCCGTTCCTAAAAAGTATTGAAATGAATGTTTGGGAAATTGAAATTCTACTAGAAAAAGACTTTAGTCCAGAAATTATCTTTTTTTGGATAATTTCCATTGGAATTGTTTTGATGTAAAAAGATACTAGGATTATTTTTATTTTATCTTAATAAACCATTCACTTCTGAGAAGCCTGTCTTGATTCTTCCACCTTCCCCACTCGCATTTGAGGTAGAAGTCTGTTTCCCGTTATTCATCCTCTATACTAACTTCCGACGCTGGTTTATCTTTACCATAACACTGTGTTGTAATCACTGATTTTCTGGTCTGTTTTTTCCAATAAACTGAGAATTTAACCCATTTTCATCTCAGCACCTAGTAAGTGCCTGGCATAGATGTGTAATTATGAGTTTTTTTATAAGAATAAGTGATAGTGTTGTGAGACAGCCTAGTATATCACAGCTATGTGGAAAGTCGACTTGTACATGAAAGGATGTCGTTGTTGTTATTAGATGCCGTCACGCAACGAGTTGGTTCCGACTCATAGTGACCCTATGTACAACACAACGAAACACTGCCCGGTCCTGCACTATCCTCACAATCATTGTTATGCTTGAGCCCATTGTTGGAACCACTGTGTCAAGCCATCTCATTGAAGGACTTTCTCTTTTTTGCTGACCCTGTCCTTTACCAACCATGATGTCCTTCTCCAGGGACTGATCTCTCCTGATAACACATCCAAAGCATGTAAGACACAGTCTCGCCATCCTTGCTTCTAAGGAACATTCTGGCTGTACTTCTTCCAAAACAGATTTGTTCGTTCTTTGGCAGTCCGTGGTATATTCAGTATTCTCCGCCAACACATCTGAAAGATGTTAATTCTTCTTTGGTCTCCCTTATTCATTGTTCAGCTTTCCCATGCATATGAGGCAATTGAAAACTCCATGGCTTAGGTCAGGCGCACCTTAGTCTTCAATGTGACATCTTTGCTTTTTAACACTTTAAGGAGGTCTCTTGCAGCAGATTTGCCCAATGCAATGCGTCTTTTTATTTCTTGACTGCTGCTTTCATGGGCGTTGTTTGTGGATCCAAGTAAAATAAAATCCTTGATAATTTCAATATTTTCTCCGTTTATCATGATGTTGCTTATTGTTGTGAGGATTTTTGTTTTCTTTGTGTTGAGATGTAATTCATACCTAAGGCTGTGGTCTTTGATCTTCATCAGTAAGTGCTTCAAATCCTCTTCACTTTCAGCAAGCAGGGTTGTATCATCTGCAAAATGCAGGTTGTTAATGAGTCTTCCTCCAATCCTGATGCCCCATTCTTCTTCATATAGTCCAGCTTCTCAGATTTTTTTGTTCAGCATACAGGAAGAATAAACATGGTGAAAGGATATAACCCTGATGCACACCTTTCCTGACTTTAAACCATGCAATATCCCCTTGTTTTGTTTGAATGACTGCCTCTTAATCTATGTTCAGGTTCCTCATGAGCACAATTAAGTGTTCTGGAATTCCCATTCTTCCCAATGTTATCCATAATTTGTTATGATCCACACAGTCGAATGCCTTTGCATAGTCAATAAAACACAGTTAAACATCTTTCTGGTATTCTCTGCTTTTAGCCAGGATCCACCTGACATCAGCAATGATGTTCCTTGTTCCATGTCCTCTTCTGAATCTGGCTTGAATTTCTGGCAGTTCTGTGTTGATATGCTGCTGCAGCCACTTTTGAATGATCTTCAGCAAAATTTTACTCTTGTGTGGTATTTTTTGACAATTTCCATATTCAGTTGGATCATGAGAGGATAGATTCACCAATTACTAATAGAAGGAAGAAGGGAAATACACACAAGATCCAATAAAGGTAAAACTCACATACTCCAAAAGCCAACTAGGAAGTCATGGGTGGGCAAATATTTTTTACTTGGCATAACTTAAGACTTTTAACAACAACAGTGAATAAGATAGCCTATGCTAAGTGCAGTCAGAAAAATATACAGTCTTTGGTGGTACAAATGGTTAAGTGCTCAGCTACTGACTGAAAGGTTGGCAGTTTGTATCCACCCAGAGGTGCCTTGGAATAAAAAAAAAAGGCCTGGCAATTTACTTCTGCAATATCACAGCCATTGAAAACACTATGGAACACAGTTTTACTCTGAAACACATGGGATAACCATGAGTTGAAAGCTCAAGAAGACATATTGGGTCAAAAATCTATTAAAAGAAAAAAAAAGTTATCTGCCTATACAATTGTTTTAACCTGTCAATCCTCTTCTTCAGTACATAGGTAGTAATATTGACAAAATTTACTTCCACTGTGGTAGTTAGCCTCTGAGATGGCACTCAAAGAGTAAGTCTTCTAGTATTCATTCCCTTGTTTAGTCCCCTTCCATGGTGAACCAGTCCAGCTCTATGTGAACAGTAGAATACAATGGAAGTGATGTTGCATTACTTCTGAGGCTATGCCTTAAGAGGTTTTGCAGCTTCCACCCCAGTCTCTTGGAACACGCACTCTTGGAGCCCTGAGCCACCCTATATGAAGTCTGACTACCCTAAAGCCACCATGTTCTGGAGAGACCACATGGAGACACCTTTAGATTTTATTTAGAGAGATTCTTGGCCAGGCGTTAGCAGCTGGAGTCATCCCAGCTCAGGCTTTACACGTATGATGGAATAAAGTTGAGTAGTCCCCACCAAGCCCTGACTAAATTGCAGATCCATGAGCAAAATAAATAATTGTTGTTGTTTTAAGCCATTATGCTTTGGAGTTAGCTATGCAGCAAGAGATTTCTGAAACACTCATCCTCTTCCATTTCCTTTACTTGATATGAAGTGTGTCCTTGGGTGAGTGAAGAGTGAACAATGAATGTGTCAGGTCAATGCAAGCATAGGGACTTTTCCAGCTGTTATTGCTAAGGCAATTCACTTATTTATGCCATGGAGATATACCACTTCAGGACTGTCTTCTGAGAGGTAACTCTGTCACTTTTATGGTCAAGATACAGGGGACCTAGAACGATGTCTGGAGCCTAGGGCCAGGTGCAAACTCACAACCAAACATTTTAATGTAGACAAATAAATATTAAATTGAACATGAAGGGCAAGCAGCCTTCTATAGAGTAGAAAAGGAGTCAAAAATAATATAAACAGCTGTTGGGGCACAGGCAGAAGGAGCAACCACTTTCTGCCTGGTTCTGCCCAGACTCTGCAGAGTTAGAGCTGCCAACTTGTGTCATTTTCAGGTCCTGCTCTCCACCCGCGTTTGTATTCCCAAGGCTGCAATAATTAGTCCAGGGTGTACACCTGATCGATGGGTAGCCAATCTATTATCGACTGGCCAACAATTTATCCAGTTATCTACCTTGAGAATCTGAACTAAGACATAAAGAGACTGTAGCATGCACTTGGACACAAAGCCCATGAAGGAATCAGAGTGCGATGGCTGTTCTCAACCATGTATACGTTGATGAGTAAGTAGAGAGCTGGTTTGCTGAAAGAAGTAGTAGTAAGAATTCATGGGGGGGGGAGTAAAAGAGAGGGAGAAAAGGAAGAGAGAGAGAAAGAAAGTGAGAGAAAGCTAACAGTAGCTCTGTTCATTGACTTTCCAGTCCCCATGTTTGTAAATTTCATTTCATTTAGGTCAGGGGTGGTGGTAGGATGGAAATTAACAGAAAGGAGAAATTTTATTAACTTTTCTTTAAGGGTCCCTTAAAAGATCACTGTTGGTAGGTTTTGTTTTAGTTTTGAGTTTCTCATTAATGAATGCTTCAAAACAATGAGAGTTTTAGGGATTGTTTCTCTAAAATTAGTTTGATTGTGTTGTTTGTTCATTAAGAGGAACAGCATCACTGTGAGAAAGAGCTCGCATAGGCATCAGAAGGTTTAAGCAGACACTTCTTTATTTCAGATGAATCAGAGAGAAACAAATTTAGGGCAGGAGGGAGCACTGGAAAATCACAGGCTCTGGGTTTTTCTATTCTGGGTTCAACCACTGTCATAGATTACTTCCTTCCCCTCTCTGGACCTCTGTTCCCTTCACTGCACTACTCGATGGTCACAGCTTTAACATTCCATGAATATAAAATACCTAATGAGGGTCAACTGGACCAATAAGCAACATCACGGTAAATGGAGAAAAGATTGAAGATGTCAAGGGTTTCATTTTACTTGGATCCACAATCAACATCCATGGAAGCTGCAGTCAAGAAATCAAACAACATGTTGCATTGGGCAAATCTGCTGCAAAGGACCTCTTTAAAGGGTTAAAAAGCAAAGATGGCACCTTGAAGACTAAGGTGCACCTGACTCAACCCATGGTGTTTTCAATCACCTCATATGCACGTGAAAACTGGACAATGAATAAGGAAGGCTGGAGAAGAACTAACACTTTTGAATTATGATACTGGTAAAGAATATTGAATAAAATATTGAATATACTATGTAATATTTTTGGTATTTGAATATACCAAAAGAATGAACAAATCTGTCTTGGAAGAAGTACAGCCAGAATGCTCCTTAGAAGCATGGATGGCGAGACTGTGTCTCACATACTTTGGACGTGTTGTCAGGAGGGATCAGTACCTGGAGAAGGACATTATGCTTGGTAGAGGGTCAGCAAAAAAGAGGAAGACCCTCAAGGAGATGGACTGACACAGTGGCTACAACAATGGGCTCAAGCATAATGATTATGAGGGTGGTGCAGGACTGGGCCATGTTTCATTCTGTTGTACATAGGGTAACTGTGAGTCAGAACTGATTCAAGGGCACCTAACAACAACAACAATGAAGGTCTTGTGAAAAAATATCCTCATCAAAAACATCTCATTCTGCAGAAGAAAAGTGTGCACTGGGCAAAGACCCTATTGCCTAAGATCTGGAACTTAAATTTGTAGCAATTTCTAAAACCTAAGCACATGAAGTTTTCTTCCTGATTGTGCAATAAAGGACGGGAAGTGAAAAGGAGAACATTCTTAATGCTTGAGTAAAGTCAGAGACTCATTTAGGATACACACTAGATGTGAATAAAAAGTCAGAGACTCATTTAGGATACACACTAAAAAAAAAAACACACACTAGATGTGAATAAATGTAGGAAAGTAAAAAGATAACCAAATTTGAATCTGAGCTGATCTGCATGTGATGTGCCACCAAGATGTCAGAACACTGTGTCTCAGAGAATTAAACTAACAACTTGCCTTTTCTATTACATAAGCATAAGTATTGTAGTAAAATTTGACCCAAATAGAACAAATGCTAATATTTGGTGTATTTTTTAAAGTATCTTCAGGTAAACCCTATACCATTTGAACAGATCTGATTGTTTATATGGCAATGCTTATGTCCTCAACTAGGCTATAAGCTCCATGAGAATGCCTGTACCATAACTCCATCATAACCATCCCCTGCCCCCAACACACACACACACACACACACACACACACAATTTCGGTCATTTTCTTTGGGAAGAGAAAGAGGAAAGGTTATAAATGCCTCCTTCACTAGCATGCATGTATTTCATTCAGGCATTCATTTGACATTTAACTGAGCATCTAGTATGGACTTGGGCCAGACCTAGGGAACTCAAAGGTGAATAAGACATATCCTTTGATTTCAAGAAATTCATAGTTCAATAGGGAGACAATGTACATATAATTATTTTACTAAGTACTTATTCAACTTTAGATGGGCACCTGGAAGTATTAAGAAAGCACAGAAGAGGGGGCTAAGAGAATGGAAACGTTGTTAGGGAAGTTTCCTGATGGGACGACCCTGAAGCCGCAGTCCTCGAGAAGGTCCAGAGGTAAGAAATGACTTGGACTGTGAGGGGAACTCTTTCTTAAGCGTGGGGTACTACTAGCCAATAGTGGAACACAAAGCCGTGTTTTTGCCTGGAGAGAACAGAGAAGGGGAGAAAAGGAGTGAGCAATAAGAATTTCATGGCCCTTCCCGTGTCAGCAGGAATTCCTGTTCTCTCACCTCTTGCTTCATAAAACTGAAGTCTAAGGGTCGACTAGGGATCCCACCCACGCCTGGAACTTGGAAACTGAGAACCAGGGCCAGAAAGAAGGGACCGCCGAGCCCGCCTTCTCCCTGGCTTAGAGGTCCCCTCGAAACGCCAAGCAGACAGTCTGGACTGGAGTCCGAGGGAAACGGGAAGAGAGAAAAGGAGAGTAGGAGGGAAAGGAAGAGGCGGGAGCGGCCTTGCTTGGGCAAGAGCAGCCGGCCAGCCGCTGGGGGCCCGCGGCGGAGCTGCGCGTGGATTGGCGTGTGCAAACGTCGGCCTCTCTTCTTAGGCGGGCGCAAGGCTGCTCGAGGGGCATTGGTTGGCTCACCAGCGCTAAGCGGCCATTGGCTGCGGTGGGTCGTCAGGGAGATTGAAGGGAAAAAGAGAAAGGGTGCTGGGCCCAGAGGGCGAACGGACTCTGCGGACAGCTGGGCGGTTCTGTGGGGCGGTGTCGGAAGAGCAGCGGGTCTGGGGCGCCCGGGTTTCGTCACACTCCAGGAGGTGTCTGAGCTAGTCAGCAGGCGAGGAGTTGCGGCCAGCAAGACCCGCGAGCCGGGACCATGGGCTGCTTCTTCTCCAAGAGACGGAAGGCTGAGAAGGAGTCGCGGCCCGAGGGCGAGGAGGAGGGGCCGAAACAGTACAGCTGGGATCAGCGCGAGAAGGTAATGAATGCCTCGTAGCCCCCGGCCTCGGCCCTCCGGAACCTTCCCGCCAGGGTCCCATACTGCCTGGGAGGGCCGAAGGGCCCGATGAACGTCTGCTGCATCTCTCTCTCTCTCTGGAACGCATGTAGCTAAAGTCGGGGTGCCTGAATTTTTAGGGGGAGGGGGGCGCCCCGGATGGTTGTGAAGTGCTGAAAGAGGCCTTACAGCGTTTTCCAGGTAGGTGGACCCCCGGAGGCTTTCCCTCGGCTCAGCACCTTGGCTTGCGCTGACCGCCCTTGCGAGGCTGGGCTCAGGGAAGAAAGGAGAGCAGAGAATGCCCCGAATCTCAAATCAGCTCATTTCACCGGCTGTGCCGAGCGGGGTTTTGTCCAGTCCTCGAGTTACACACGGGACTGATTCTCATCTCTTCCTCGGCTTACGTTCTATGGCTGTTTTTTCTTTTGTCTGCCCACCCCCCCGCCCCGTTAATTTTTCTGGTACTTCATGATATATTCCACTACTGATTTTTCTCAGTTACTAACTGGACTGTGTAATGTATGGCTTCGTTTTCCCTCCTCTTCCAGTTATCCGAAAAGAATGAAAATCGAATCAGCCTTGGGATGTGTGTTAAGACTGTAAGGTGAAAATAAAGAGCGTAAATCAGGCAATATTTTACTGTTGCTTTAAATGAATGAAAACGCCCTTTAGTTTGATATATATATAAATATATATATATGTATATATATAGCCAGAAACCTAAAGTTTGAAAACGTCCAGTAGTTGTTGCACAAAACACACTTAGTCATAAATTTCATACTTCCTTTTTCTTTTTTCTACGTAGTTCTTCATTTGAACTTAGTAACATACTTTGATAGACTTATCAATTATTTTTCTCTTCCAAACAAACTGAGAGATTTTTAAAATAATGAGTGTTATGAACAGGTGATTAATATCTTATGGGGCATTTGATAGAATACATCTTTACTCAAAAATATAATGAATTTCTTATTAACGTTTTTAGTACCATAGACATTTTTGTGTGATTTTCAATCCCCAGCAAAGTTTATTCATGTAAACTCGGCTCTCCAAGTGTCAGATTTCAGAAATTGTAAGCTTTTTTTTAGAATTTATTACCCTTCTTGAGTCGAATGGTATATTCATTCTCTCTTATTCATACTTGATAGCAGCATTTTACATTGTAGGAAAGGAATGTGCTGTCACATAAGATATTTGTTTTGAAACTATAGGCTAAAACTAGACTAAAATGCTTTTTTTTTGGTCTTAGTTGTTCTCTGACTCATTACTTCGTAATACATTGTCTCATAGTTAACCTATATTAACAGTGTTTTGTGTTAAAATGTTAAAATTTCAATTAAAATCTCTCATGTTAATCCTTTTTTTTAGATAAATGAGTGGGTTCTATGATTTTTTTCTTTTCCTTTCTGGCTAAGTAAACACACTGAAAAATAGAATAGTGGACAGCAACATCCAAGCTTTTTTCCCTAAAATGAATGTTTAGTAAACGTTTCAATTATAGGATAGGCATTGTTTTGGCACTTACAGGGAATTTTTTTAGGAACACCACTAAGTACTGTAGTTGCAGAGGTGTAAAAGGATGTTACTCGATATGTAAAATAAGCTCATGCTTCTGGATATGTGTACAATAAAAGTTAAAATCTTGATCAACTCAACTAAAATTTTTCTAACTAAATGAGCGTTATACTCTGAAAAAAATCCAGTTTTTTCCAACAATTTCTATGTGTATAAATTCAGTGACATTGATTACATTCTTCAAGTTGTGTATCCATTCTTGCTATCCCTTTCCAAATTACTCTGTCACCATTAACATAAACTCACTGTCCCTTAAGCAAAAACTCCCATGAAACCAATCCAATTTTAAAATATTTTGGATTGTTAGAGAAAGGGAATTACCAGCTTACATATTGAAGCAATGAAGATACTACATTTCCCAACATTGCTTTTTCTTTTTGCAATTACTAAGGATTCAGTCTGTTGTTGTTAATTGCTGTTGAGTCATTTCTGACTCATGGCAACCCCATTGGTGCAGAGTAGACCTGATCCATAGGGTTTTCAAGGCTATGACCTTTCAGAAACAGATCACCAGACCTGTCTTCTGAGGCGCCTCTGGGTGTGTTCAAACTGCCAACCTTCCAGTTTGCAGTTAAGCGCTTAACTGTTTGCACCACCCAAGGACTCCTAGGGATTCACTCTAGGGTGCCTCATTTGGGATAGCCTGACAAATTTTTATTGATCAAAATTTATTTTCTAGTTCCTTATCTCCGATGATTGCCAAATTGGACTAGTCTACAAATACCTGTATTAGGTTAGTGATACTTTTTCTGATTTAGCATTGCCTTGTTTTCTCCTAAAAGATTTTTAATTTTACCTTAAAAGGAGTAGAATGCAAATACAGCCTACAGAACATAAATGAATATGTTACATGTATATTAACAGAAATAGTTTGTATTAAAGCTTTAAGTTTCTGTAATGTGGTCATGGAATATATACAGTTTTAAAGTTATATAAGATAATTAACCATTCAACTTGTAAGACTTTAGGTGTAAAAACAAAATGCATTGCCTGAAAACATTCCTTGCAACTTGGAAAAGTAGTGTTTAAAGTTTTCCTTAGGTTGTATAATCAGTGTATCTTTATTGAGGGGCACCCCCTGGGTTTTCGGTTTTGAGTTGTGTGATTAGGTCAGTCTTAAGGGACTGAATCTAGGAGAAATTGTCTCAATTAGAATGTTTGGATACTAAGTGTCATTATGTCAATTGACATACTGTAATCAACAGGGTATGAAGCTCAGTTTCTATGGCAGCTGACTTTGAAAAAGAAAATAAACACTGTACAGTTACTGGAAACCCTGGTAGTGTAGTAGATAAGTGCTACAGCTCCTAACCAAAGGGTCGGCAGTTCGAATCCACCAGGCGCTTCTTGGAAACTCTATGGGGCAGTTCTACTCTGTCTTATAGGGTTGCCATGAGTCGGAATCGGCTCGATGGCACTGGGTTTGGTGTTTTTGGTACAGTTACTACATTAATACAATGAGAAATATTATTGGATTGTAAGATTCATGTTTAAATCATTTGGTAAGATAATGTGTATGCTTTTATCTTTGTTAATAAGTATTCTGCTTTTTTTGTGCTTTAAGTGAAAGTTTACAAATCAAGTCAGTCTCTCATACAAAAATTTATATTCACCTTGCTATGTACGCCCGGTTACTGTCTCTGTAATGAGACAGCAAATTCCTTCTCTCCACCCTGTATTCCATGTGTCCATTCAGCCAGCTTCTGTTCCCCTCTGCCTTCTCATCTCCCCTCCACACTGGAGCTGCCCACATAGACTCATGTGTCTGCTTGAGCCAAGAAGCTTACTCCTCAGCAGTATCATTTTTTATCTTATAGTCAAGTCTAATCCCTGTCTGAAGAGTTGGCTTTGGGAATGGTTCTAATCTTGGATTAACAGAAGGTCCGGGGACCTTGACCTCCAGGGTCCTTCTAGTCTCAGTCAGACCATTAAGTCTGGTCTTTTTATGAGAATTTGAGGTCTGTACCCCACTGCTCTCCTGTTCCATCAGAGATTCTGTTCTGTTCCCTGTCACGGCAGTCATAAGTTATAGCTGGGCACCATCTAGTTCTTCTGGTGTCAGACTGATGTAGTCTCCAATTTATGTGGCCCTTTCTGTCTTTTGGGCTCATAATTACATTGTGTCTTTGGTGTTCTTCATTCTCCTTTGCTCCAGGTGAGTTGAGACCAATTGATGCATCTTAGATGGCCACTTGCTAGTGTTTAAGACCTCAGACGCCACTCTCCAAAGTGGGATGCAGAATGTTTTCTTAATAGATTTTACTATGCCAGTTGACCTAGATGTCCCCTGAAACCATGGTCCCCAAACCCCTGCCTGCTACTGTAACCTTCGAAAAAAAAATTTTTTTTGAAGCACTCAGTTAATTCAGGAAACTTCTTTGTTTTTTTAGTTTAGTCCAGTTGTGCTGACCTCTCCTGTATTGTGTGCTGTCTTTCCCTTCACCTAAAATAGTTCTTGTCTACTATCTAATTAGTGTATACCACTCTCCTTCTCTTCCTCCCCACCCTTGTAACCATCAAAGAATATTTTCTTCTCTATTTAAACTATTTCTTGAGTTCTTATAATAGTGGTATCATAAAATATTTGTCCTTTTGCAACTAATTTTACTCAGCATAATGCCTTCCAGATTTCTCCATGTTATGAAATGTTTCACGGATTCATCATTGTTCTTTATTGATGCATAGTATTCCATCGTGTGAATATACCATAATTTATTTATCCATTCATCCATTGATGGGCACCTTGGTTGCTTCCATCTTTTTGCTATTGTAAACAGTGCTGCAGTGAACATGGGTGTGCATATATCTCTTTGCATAAAGGCTCTTCTCTAGGATATATTCCTAGGAATGGGATTGCTGGATCCTATGGTAGTTCTATTTCTAGCTTTTTAAGGAAGTGCCAAATTGTTTCCAAAGTGGATGTGCCATTTTACATTCCCACCAGCAGTGTATAAGTGTTCCAGTCCCTCCACAACCTCTCCAACATTTATTATTTTGTGTTTTTTTTTTATTAATGCCAGCCTTGTTGGAGTGAGATGGTATCTCATTGTAGTTTTGATTTGCATTTCTATAATGGCTAATGATCCTGAGCATGTCCTCATGTATCTGTTAGCTGCCTGAATGTCTTCTTTGGTAAAGTGCCTGTTCATGTCCTTTGCCCATTTTTTAATTGAGGTATTTATCTTTTTGTTGTTGAGTTTTTGCGGTATCATGTAGATTTTAGAGATCAGACACTGATCGGAAATGTCATTGCTAAAAATTTTTTCCCTATCTGTAGGTAATCTTTTTACTCTTTTTGTGAAGTCTTTCTATGAGCTTAGGTGTTTGATTTTTAGGAGTTTCCCGTTATCTAGTTTCTCTTATAGTGTTTGTTATTAATGTTTTGTATACTGTTTATGCAATGTATTAGGGCTCCTAGCATTGTCCCTATTTTTCTTCTGTAATCATTATCGTTTGAGATTCTATATTTAGGTCTTTGATTGATTTTGAGTTAGTTTTTGTCCATGGTGTGAGGTATGGGTCTTATTTCATTTTTTAACAGATGGATACCCAGTTATGCCAGCACCATTTGTTAAAGACACTTGTCTTTTCCCCATTTAATGGACTTTGGGGCTTTCTCAAATATCACCTGCTCATATGTGGATGGATTTATGCCTGGATTCTCAATTCTGTTCCATTGGTCTATGTATCTGTTGTTGTACCAGTACCAGGCTGTTTTGACTACTGTGGCCTTATAATAGTTTATAAAATCAGATGGCAAAAGGCCTATCACTTTGTTCTTTTTTTTCAGTAATGCTTTAGTTATCCGGGTCTCTCTTTCCCTTCCATATGAAGTTGGTGATTTGTTTCTGCATCTCATTAAAAAATGTCATTGGAATTTGGATCGGAATTAAGCAGAATATTGAGGAGAATAGACATTTTTACAATGTTAAGTCTTCCTATCCATGAGCAAGGTATGTCTTTCCATTTATATAGGCCTCTTTTGGTTTCTTGCAGTAGGGTCTTGTAGTTTTCTTTGTATATGTCTTTTACGTCTCTGGTAAGATTTATTCCTAAGTATTTTATATTCTTGCAGGCTACTGGAAATGGTATCGGTTTGGTGATTTCTTCTTCGACATTCTCTTTGTTGGTATAGAGGAATCCAACTGATTTTTGTATGTTTATCTTGTATCCTGATACTCTGCTGAACTCTTCTGTTAGTTTCAGAAGTTTTCTTGAGAATTCTTTAGGGTTTTCTGTGTATAAGATTATGTCATCTGCAAATAGAGATACTTTTACTTCTTCTTTACCAGTCTCGGTGCCCTTTATTTTTTTATCTAGCCTAATTGCTCTGGCTAGGACCTCCAGCACAATGTTGAATAAGAGTGGTGATGAAGGGCATCCTTGTCTGGTTCCGGTTCTCAAGGGGAATGCTTTCAGACTCTCTCCATTTAGGATGATGTTGGCTGTTGGCTTTGTATAAATGCCATTTATTATGTTGAGGAATTTTGCTTCTATTCCTATTTTGCTAAGTGTTTTTATCAGGAATGGGTGTTGGACTTTGTCAGAAGCCTTTTCTGCATCAATTGATAAGATCGTGTGGTTCTTGTCTTTTGTTTTATTTATATGATGGAGTACATTGGTTGTTTTTCTAATGTCGAACCATCCCTGCGTAAAGAACCCATTGCCGTCAAGTCGATTCCGACTCATAGCGCCCCTATAGGACAGAGTAGAGCTGCCCCATAGAGTTTCCAAGGAGCACCGGGTGGATTCGAACTGCCAACCTTTTGGTTAGCAGCCACAGCACTTATCTACTATGCCACCACAGTTTCCCATCCTTGCATACCTCTTATGAATCCCACTTGGTCATGGTGAATTATTTTTTTCATATGTCGTTGAAGTCTATTGGCTAGAATTTTGTTGAGGATTTTTGCACCTAAGTTCATGAGGGATACAGGTCTGTAATTTTCTTTTTTTTTGTGCTGTCTTTACCTGGTTTTGGTATCAGGAATATGCTGGCTTCATAGAATAAGTTTGGGAGTACTGCATCCTTTTCTATGCTCTGAAATACCTTTAGCCCTAGCAGTGTTAACTCTCCTCTGAAAGTTTGGTAGAACTCTCCAGTGAAGCCTTCAGGGCCAGGGCTTTTTTGTTGTTGTTGTTGGGAGTTTTTAAATTACCTTTTCAATCTCTTGTTATGGGTTTATTTAGTTATTCTGCCTCTGTTTGTGTTTAGATAAGGTAGTGTGTTTCTAGAAATTCATCCATTTCTTCAGGGTTTTCAAATGTGTTAGAGTACAATTTTTTGTAGTAATCTGATATTATTATTTTAATTTCAGTTGGATCTGTTGTGATATCGCCCAGCTCATTTCTTATTAGTGTTATTTGCTTACTCTTCTGTTTTTCTTCCGTCAGTATGGCCAGTGGTTTATCAATTTTATTAATTTTTAAGAGAACCAGCTATCGGTCTTAACTCTTTCAATTTTTTTTCTGTTCTTTATTTCATTTAATTCTGCTCTAATTTTTATCATTTGCTTTCTTCTGGTGCCTGAGGGTTTCTTTTATTGCTCTTTCTATTTGTTCAAGTTGTAGGGGTAATTCTTTGATTTTGTCCCTCTCTTCTTTTGGTATGTGTGCATTTATTGCTATAAATTGACCTCTGTTAGTGCTTTAGCTGTGTTCCAAAGGTTCTGACAGGAAGTATTTTCATTCTTACTGGATGCTATGAATTTCTTTATTCCATCCTTAATGTCTTCTATAACCCAGTTGTTTTTGAGCAGGGTTCAGTTTCCAAGTGTTTCATTTCTTTTGCCTGCTTTTTCTGTTAGTCATTTCTAGTTTCATGGCTTTATGGTCAGAGAAGATACTTTGCAACGTATCGATGTTTTGGATTCCCTTAAGCCTCACTTTATGACCTAATATTTCGTGAATTCTAGAGACTGTTCCATGTGCAGTAGAAAAGAAAGTAAACTTGGCTGCTGTTGGGTGGAGTGTTCTGTATATGTCTATGAGGTCTAGTTGGTTGATTGTGGCATTTAGATCTTCGGTGTCTTTGTTGAGCTTCTTTCTGGATGTTCTGTCCTTCATTGAAAGTGGTGTGTTGATGTCTCCTACTATTATTGTGGAGCTATCTCACTTTTCAGTGCTGGTAGAGTTTGTTTTATGTATCTTGAAGCCCTGTCATTGGGTGCATAAGTATTTAATATGGTAATATCTTCGTGGTATATTGTCACTGTAGTCATTATATAGTGTCCTTCCTTTTCCTTTGTGGTGGATTTAACTTTAAAGTCTGTTTTGTCAGAAATTAATATTGCCACTCCTGCACTTTTTTGATTGTTGTTTGCTTGATGTATTTTTTTCCATCCTTTGAGTTTTAGTTTGTGTCTTTAAGTCTAAGGTGTGTCTCTTGTAGGCAGCATATAGACAGATTGTGTTTTTTAATCCATTCTGCCACTCCCTGTCTCTTTATTGGTGCATTTAGTCCTTTTACATTCAGTGTAGTTATAGGTACTTATGAGTTTAGTACTGTCATTTTGATGTCTTTTTATGTGTGTTGTTGACAGTTTTTTTTCCACTTAATGTTTTGTGCTGAGTAGTTTAGCTTTATTGCCCTTTCCTCTTATTCATTGTTAGTTTTGTTTTTGCTAAGTCTTTATGTTTTTCTTGTATTTTATTTTGATGTGTAGGATTGTTACTCTCCTTTGTGGTTACCTTAATATTTATCCTTATTTTTCTAAGTTTAAACCAAATTTATATTTCTTTATATTGCTTTGACTTCCTGTCCATATGAAAGATTTATGACTACATTTTTAGTCCCTCTTTATTGTTCTAATGTTGTCATCTTTTACATAATGACATCACATCACTATTTCCCTGTTTTGAGCATTTTTTTATCTTGATTTATTTTTGTGATTTCCCTGTCTGGGTTGATATCTGGTTGCTCTTCTTGTGTTCTAGTCTTGGGTTGATATCTGATATTATTGATTTTCTAACCAGAGAAATCCCTTTAGTATTTCTTGTAGTTTTGGTTTGGTTTTTACAAATTCCCTAAACTTCTGTTTATCTGGAAATGTCCTAATTTCACCTTTATATTTGAGAGACAGTTTTGCTGGATATATGATTCTTGGCTGGCAATTTTTTTTCCTTCAGTGCTTTATATAAGTCATACCATTGCCTTCTTTCCTGCGTGGTTTCCGCCAGGTAGTCTGAGCTTATTCTTGTTGACTCTCCTTTGTAGGTGACTTTTCGTTTGTCCCTAGCCACTCTTAAAATTCTCTTTATCTTTGGTTTTGGCAAGTTTGATTATAATATGTCTTGGTGACTTTCTTTTCAGATCTGCCTTATGTGGGGTTTGATGAACATCTTGGATAGATATCTTTTCATCTTTCGCAATATAAGGGAAGTTTTCTGCCAACAAATCTTCAACAGTTCTCTCTGTATTTTCTGTTATCCCTTCCTGTTCCGGTACTCCAGTCACTCGTAGGTTATTTTTCTTGATAGAGTCCCACATGATTTTTAGGTTTCTTTCATTTTTTTTAATTCTTTTATCTGATTTTTCTTTGAATAAATTGTTGCCAAGTGTTTTATCGTCAATCTCACTAATTCTGCCTTGCAGTTCCTCAGTTTTACTTCTCTGATTTTCTATTGAGTTGTCTAATTCTGTAATTTTATTGTTAATCTTCTGAATTTCTGTTTGCTGTTTTTCTGTGAATTCTTGCAGCCTATTAAAATTTTCATTATGTTCTTAAATAACCTTTTTAATTTCTTCAACTGCTTTATCTGTGTGTTTCCTTGGCTTATTCTGCGTTTTGCGTGATCTCCTTCCTGACCTCTTGAAGAGTTCTGTATATTAATCTTATGCATTATGTATCTGGTAATTCTAGGAAAACATCTTCATCTGGAAGATTCCTTGATTCTTTCTTTTGACAGCTTGTTGAAGTAATCATGGTCTGCTTCATGTGATTTGATATTGGCCGTTGTCTCCAAGCCATCTGTAAGTTGTTATATTAATTTATTTTATGTTTGCTCACTGTATCCTAGCTTCTTGCTTTGTTTTGTTTTGATATGCCCAGATAGATTGCTTGAGTGAGCTAGCTTGATTATTTGTTCCTTTGAAACTCTTAACATCATGTCACCAGATGGCTAAATTTGTTATTACCAGTATATGAGCCTAGGAGTCCATATACGTTCTTTTATGGATTCAGTTCAGGTATCCAGGTAGTTGGTCATCAAGTGTGTGGTACAGGCTCTGTTCTACAGTCTTAGAGGGGCAGAGGTGATTGGTGTAGGCACAGGTATCTGGTTGCAGTAAGGGGTCACGCTCTGAACAAGGCACGGGGCTGAAATCATCCCCAAGTATCTGTGGGGAAAGCATGTCCCTGTTCCCCAGAGCGCACAGGTGGGTGAGTTCTGCAGCGGGACCACAGGCACCCAGTGCTTTTAACTGTAAGGACTGGGAGGCTCCACTTATCCTTGGACCCCTGTTGCGGGTGGGTAGGTGACATGGGTGGAGCCACCAGTCCTCAGGCCCCTGATGTGGGTAGGTGAGGAGGACCCTGTTTAATAGGCAAAGCAGTGTCAAACGTCAAAAACCCACCTCTCCTCCTTACAGTGAAACACGTTGTGATCTGCCAGCAAGGGCCTAATCTCCTGCAGTGGGCCCACACAGGTCCATGCAGGGGTGAAGGGTATTCAATGTCTGTGGCCCGTTTGTACCTGGACAGGAGCCGCTTCTGCCCTGAGCTCCCCAGCTTAGTGGAGCTGGCAGAGTATCTTTTACCCCAGTTGTTAATTTATTCCTTCTCCAAGGCTGAGAGAATGGCTCAGGACACACTGCAGGACCTGTCTCAAGCCAGGGAAATCGACCACCACTGACGCTGGCTTGAGGGCTGAGGGCATGTAAAACAAGTGCAATTACTTAGCTTTTGCCAAGAGCGCTGTTCTTCTCTGGTTCCAGAGGTGTGAGTAGGCTGTGCGGCTTGCAGTCTGTTCCTGAGGAAACCACGTCCCGAATGCTACCACCTGTCCCACTGCAGTCCCCCCATGGATTGTGCCTTAGGGGTGCTGTTTCCCACCGAGTCAGGTCCAGCAACTCTTTGCCGCTTCTGAACCATCTCTTCCTCCTCCTGCTGCTCAGTCCAATTTCCTAACTTTGCCTTTGATGTTCAGGGCTCCTAGCTTTTCTCATATATAATCATTTTACTTGTTTTTTGGGGTATTTGTTGTAAGAAGAATCACCAGAAGCATCTGACTACTCCACCATCTGGGCCCCGCCTCCAGTATGCTGTTTTTTATACCAAATCTAAACCCACTGCTGTCGAGTCAATTCATCTTTCTCTAGAGTGGCTGGTGGGTTCGAACTGCCAACCTTTTGGTTAGCAGCCGAGCACTTTAACCACTGTGCCATCAGGGCTCCTTTGCCTCCTATAGCTAGACAAATTATTCAATATATATGTACAGTATACAGCACCAAGGAAGACTCAGAATTATCTCTGCCCTCGAAGAGCTTGCTAGCTTTTTGGAATTAAAACATAAAAAAACATTTAAGTACAAATAAGATGAGGATGAGAGGTACAGAAAAGCAGTTTTCATTTTCCAGTTATTCATACCAATGCTCCTCTGTCCTAGATGATAGAAATGAGAATTAGTTCTTTAAGTAATGATTGCATAAATATGAAAATTGCCATTGGAATACCTACAGACAACACATCTTGAATCTGTTATGTTTGTCTCATATTTGATAGAATACTAAACAAAAAGCCTTATACCAGAAATGCAAATAACTCTGTTTTATTCAGTGTCTGTGTTCTGTTGTGTAACTTTGGGTAAAGAGCCAATTTGCACATTTCAAGTTTCTTGGCTATAAAATAGGAAAGTGCTGAAGATATCTCTACCTATAGTGTTTAATAATGTAAAGACCTATCCTGAGGAAGAGGGATTAGACAGTATAGTGGTTACCTCAAGGGACAGAACTAGGAACAGAAGTTGGGTAGGACAGAAGTGGTCTTAATATATGACACATCATCATTTTCAGAGTTGTTTCTCAGTGGAAGGGGTAGCTTTGTGAGGAACTGATCTCATGCTAGTCAAAACATTCAGGCAGAGGTTAGAAAAAAGTATTAGAAAAAAGATGTCTGCATTGAGTGGAAGGCTAGATGCTATTTTTAGCTAGATCCTATTTTAGTATGTAAGGTGTTCTGGTTATCTATTGTTGCATACTAAACCACCCTGTAACTTAGTAGTTAAAATGACAGCAAGTATTTCTTTTGCTCACCACTCTGCAATCGTGTGAGGCTTAGCAGGCTTGGCTTTCTGCTGCATGTGGCATCAGCTGTAGCAGCTTGACTGGAGGCTAGAGGATCTGCTTCCAAGGTAGCTTAATCACATAGCTGGCTGGCAGGTTGATGCTGGCTTTAAGCTGGGAGCCCAGCTGGGGCTGAGAACCAGGGGCCTCTCAGTTTAGCCTGGACTTCCTCACAGCATGATGGCTGAGTTCCAAGGGCAAGCATCCTAAGAGAGATTGGTAGAAGATGCATGGCTTTTTCTAGTCAGTCTTTTAAGTGACACAGTTTCACTTCTGCCACATTCTGTTCATTGAGGCAGTCACAAAGGCCCACCCAAATTCAAGGGGAAGGGGACACAGGTTCAGGACACAGCTTCTATCTTTTGATGGGAGGAAAGAGTGCAAAGAATTTGTGAATATATTTTAAAACTTCCATATAAAGTTTTTTTTTTGAGGAAATAGTTCTTTTTTCAAACAGCTTGATTGAAATATAATTCATGTACCATACAGTTCATCCATTTAAAGTATATAATTGAATATTTTTAGTAAGTTTACATGGTTGTTCTACCATGACCACAATCTAATTTTAGAACATTTTCATCCCCTCTGAAAGAAACCCTGTACACATTAGCAATCACTCCCCATTTACCCCTGTCTCCAGCCCCTCTGGAAACCTCAAATTTACTTTCTGCCTCTATAGATTTGCCTATTCTGGGCATTTCATATAAATTGAATCATACAATATGTGGTCTTTTGTGTCTGACTTATTTCACTTAGCATGTTTTCAAGGTTCATTCATGTTGTAGCATGTATCAGTACTTATTTCTCTTTATGCCTAAGTAATATCCCATTGTGTGGATATATCATGTTGTGTTTATCCATTCATCAGTTGAAGACATTTGGGGTGTTTCCACATTTTGGCTATTGCCAATGCTGTAAGCACTCATGTACAACTTTTTATGTGGAAATATGTTTTCATTTCTCTCGGGCATAAACCCAGGATTGGAACTGCAGAATCATATGTTTAACTTTTTCAACGAACCGCCAAACAGTTTTCCAAATCAGGAATACCATTTTACATTCCCATCAGTAATGTATTCAGTTTTTTCATTCACATAGAATTTTGATAAAGGGAAAAGCATAGAGAGTGGACTGGGGTTTTAATTTGTATTCTGTACCTAACTGCGCCTAACTGGTAAAGTCATTTATCTTTTCTAGCCCTCAGTTTCCTAAGATCGCTTCCAGTTCTCTAATTACATGAGCAGTTCATAAGGGCAGGTAATCATTGTTAGAGGCATTCGGGCACACCCAAACAAAAGGAATGTGATGGGATTAAAAAGATTACATTATAGGAGGCGGGGCCAAGATGGCGGACTAGGTGGACGCTACCGCGGATCCCTCTTGCAACAAAGACTTGGAAAAACAAGTGAATCGATCACATATATAACAATCTACGAACTCTGAACAACAAACACAGACTTAGAGACGGAGATCGAACAAATACGGGCAGACAGCGATCATTTTCAGAACTAAGAGCCAGCGTACCAGCTGATTACCTGGAAAATCTAGTTTCCCAGTGATGGCTCGGAGACAGCAGTCCATGTCAAACCACATAAAGAAACAGACCATGACAGCTTCTCCAACCCCCCAAACAAAAGAATCAAAATCTTTCCCAAATGAAGATACAATCCTGGAATTATCAGATACAGAATATAAAAAACTAATTTACAGAATGCTTAAAGATATCACAAATGAAATTAGGATAACTGCAGAAAAAGCCAAGGAACACACTGATAAAACTGTTGAAGAACTCAAAAAGATTATTCAAGAACATAGTGGAAAAATTAATAAGGTGCAAGAATCCATAGAGAGACAGCATGTAGAAATCCAAAAGATTAACAATAAAATTACAGAATTAGACAACGCAATAGAAAGTCAGAGGAGCAGACTCGAGCAATTAGAATGTAGACTGGGACTTCTGGAGCACCAGGGAAACAACATCAACATAGCTGAAAAAAAATCAGATAAAAGAATTTAAAAAAATGAAGAAACCCTAAGAATCATGTGGGACTCTATCAAGAAGGATAACTTGCGAGTGATTGGAGTCCCAGAACAGGGAGGGGGGACAGAAAACACAGAGAAAATAGTTGAAGAACTCCTGACAGAAAACTTCCCTGACATCATGAAAGACGAAAGGATATCTATCCAAGATGCTCATCGAACCCCATTTAAGGTTGATCCAAAAAGAAAAACACCCCAAGACATATTATCATCAAACTTGCCAAAACCAAAGACAAACAGAAAATTTTAAAAGCAGCCAGGGAGAAAAGAAAGGTTTCCTTCAAGGGAGAATCAATAAGAATAAGTTCAGACTACTCAGCAGAAACCATGCAAGCAAGAAGGGAATGGGACGATGTATACAGAGCACTGAAGGAGAAAAACTGCCAACCAAGGATCATATATCCAGCAAAACTCTCTCTGAAATATGAAGGAGAAATTAAGATATTTACAGATAAACACAAGTTTAGAGAATTTGCAAAAACTAAACCAAGACTGCAAGAAATGCTTAAGGAGATTGTTTGGCCTGATGACCAATAATATCAGGTACCAGCACAATACAAGGTCACAAAACAGAACGTCCTGATATCAACGCAACTCAAATAGGGAAAGCACAAAAACAAACAAAGTAAGATTAATTCTAATAAATAAATAAATAAACAAAATAATACACATAACAGGAAATCATGGAAATCAATAGATAAACGATCACAATAATAAAAAAGAGGGACTAAATATAGGAGGCATTGAACTGCCAGATGGAGAGTGATACAAGGCGATATAGAAGGATACAAGTTAGGTTTTTACTTAGAAAAATAGGGGTAAATAATAAGGTAACCACAAAAAGGAATATCAATTCCATAACTCAAGAAAAACGTAACGACTCAACAAACATAAAGTTAAACATTATGAAAATGAGGATCTCACAACCTACTAAGAAAAACGTCTCAGCACAAAAAAGTATGTGGAAAAATGAAAAGGCCAACAACACACATGAAAAGGCATCAAAATGACAGCACTAAAAACTTATTTATCTATAATTACGCTGAATGGAAATGGACTAAATGCACCAATAAAGAGACAGAGAGTCACGGACTGGATAAAGAAACACGATCCATCTATATGCTGCCTACAAGAGACACACCTTAGACTTAGAGACACAAACAAACTAAAACTCAAAGGATGGAAAAAAATATATCAAGCAAATAATAAGCAAAAAAGAAGAGGAGTAGCAATATTAATTTCTGACAAAACAGACTTTAGACTTAAATCCACCACAAAGGATAAAGAAGGACACTATATAATGATAAAAGGGACAATTGATCAGGAAGATATAACCATATTAAATATTTATGCAGCCAATGACAGGGCTGCAAGATACATAAATCAAATTTTAACAGAATTGAAAAGCGAGATAGACACCTCCACATTTATAGTAGGGGACTTCAACACACCACTTTCAGAGAAGGACAGGACATCCAGTAAGAAGCTCAATAGAGACACGGAAGACTTACTTACAACAATCAACCAACTTGACCTCATTGACTTATACAGAACTCTCCACCCAACTGCTACAAAATATACTTTTTTTTCTAGTGCACATGGAACATTCTCTAGAATAGACCACATATTAGGTCACAAAACAAACCTTGGTAGAATCCAAAACATCGAAATATTACAAAGCATCTTCTCAGACCACAAGGCAATGAAGCTAGAAATCAATAACAGAAAAACTAGGGAAAAGAAATCAAATACTTGGAAAATGAACAATACCCTCCTGAAAAAAGACTGGGTTATAGAAGACATCAAGGAGGGAATAAGGAAATTCTTAGAAAGCAACGAGAATGAAAATACTTCCTATCAAAACCTCTGGGACACAGCAAAAGCAGTGCTCAGAGGCCCATTTATATCGATAAATGCACACATACAAAAAGAAGAAAGAGCCAAAAGCAGAGAACTGTCCCTACAACTTGAACAAATAGAAAGTGAGCAACAAAAGAACCCATCAGGCACCAGAAGAAAACAAATACTAAAAATTAGAGCTGAACTAAATGAATTAGAGAACAGAAAAACAATTGAAAGAATTAACAAAGTCAAAAGCTGGTTCTTTGAAAAAATTAACAAAATTGATAAACCATTAGCTAGACTGACTAAAGAAAAACCGGAAAGGAAACAAATAACCCGAATAAGAAACGAGAAGGACCACATCACAACAGAGCCAAATGAAATTAAAAGAATCATTTCAGATTACTACGAAAAATTGTACTCTAACAAATTTGAAAACCTAGAAGAAATGGATACATTCTTGGAAAAACACTACCTACCTAAACTAACACATTCAGAAGTAGAACAACTAAATAGACCCATAACAAAAAAAGAGATTGAAACGGTAATCAAAAAAATTCCAACAAAAAAAAAGCCCTGGCCCCGACGGCTTCACTGCAGAGTTCTACCAAACCTTCAGAGAAGACTTAACACCACTACTACTGAAGGTATTTCAAAGCATAGAATAAGACGGAATACTACCCAACTCATTCTATGAAGCTACCATCTCCCTGATACCCAAATCAGGTAAAGACATTACAAAAAAAGAAAATTATAGACCTATATCCCTCATGAACATAGATGCAAAAATCCTCAACAAAATTCTAGCCAATAGAATCCAACAACACATCAAAAAAATAATTCACCCTGATCAAGTGGGATTTATACCAAGTATGCAAGGCTGGTTTAATATCAGAAAAACCATTAATGTAATCCATCACATAAATAAAACAAAAGATAAAAACCACATGATCTTATCAATAGATGCAGAAACGGCATTTGACAAAGTTCAACACCCATTTATGATAAAAACTCTTACCAAAATAGGAATTGAAGGAAAATTCCTGAACATAATAAAGGGCATCTAACAAAGCCAACAGCCAATATCACTCTAAATGGAGAGAACCTGAAAGCATTTCCCCTGAGAACGGGAACCAGACAAGGATGCCCTTTATCACCACTCTTATTCAACATCGTACTTGAAGTCCTAGCAAGGGCAATAAGGCTAGACAAAGAAATAAAGGGTATCCAGATTGGCAAGGAGGAAGTAAAGCTATCACTATTTGCAGACGACATGATCGTATACATGGAAAACCCTAAGGAATCCTCCAGAAAACTACTGAAACTAATAGAAGAGTTTGGAAGAGTCTCGGGTTATAAAATAAACATACAAAAATCACTTGGATTCCTCTACATCAACAAAAAGAACACCGAATAGGAAATAACCAAATCAATACCATTCACAGTAGCCCCCAAGAAGATAAAATACTTAGGAATAAATCTTACCAAGGATGTAAAAGACCTATACAAAGAAAACTATAAAACTCTGCTACAAGAAATTCAAAAGGACATACTTAAGTGGAAGAACATACCCTGCTCATGGATAGGAAGACTTAACATAGTAAAAATGTCTATTCTACCAAAAGCCATCTATACATATAACGCACTTCCAATCCAAATACCAATGTCATATTTTAAGGGGATAGAGAAACAAATCACTAATTTCATATGGAAGGAAAAGAACCCCCGGATAAGCAAAGCATTACTGAAAAAGAAGAAGAAAGTGGGAGGCCTCACTCTACCTGATTTCAGAACCTATTATACAGCCACAGTAGTCAAAACAGCCTGGTACTGGTACAACAGGCACATAGACCAATGGAGCAGAATTGAGAACCCAGATATAAATCCATCCATGTATGAGCAGCTGATATTTGACAAAGGACCAGTGTCAGTCAATTGGGGAAATGATAGCCTTTTTAACAAATGGTGCTGGCATAACTGGATATCCATTTGCAAAAGAATGAAACAGGACCCATACCTCCCACCATGCACAAAAACTAACTCCAAGTGGATCAAAGACCTAAACATAAAGACTAAAACGATAAAGATCATGGAAGAAAAAATAGGGACAACCCTAGGAGCCCTAATACAGGGCATAAACAGAATACAAAACATTACCAAAAATGATGAAGAGAAACCAGATAACTGGGAGCTCCTAAAAATCAAACACCTATGCTCATCTAAAGACTTCACCAAAAGAGTAAAAAGACCACCTACAGACTGGGAAAGAATATTCAGCTATGACATCTCCGACCCGCGCCTGATCTCTAAAATCTACATGATTCTGTCAAAACTCAACCACAAAAAGACAAGCAACCCAATCAAGAAGTGGGCAAAGGATATGAACACACATTTCACTAAAGAAGATATTCAGGCAGCCAACAGATACATGAGAAAATGCTCCCGGTCATTAGCCGTTAGAGAAATGCAAATTAAAACTACAATGAGATTCTATCTCACACCAACTAGACTGGCATTAATCCAAAAAACACAAAATAATAAATGTTGGAGAGGCTGCGGAGAGACTGGAACTCTCATACACTGCTGGTGGGATTCTAAAATGGTACAACCACCTTGGAAATCCATCTGGCGTTATCTTAAACAGTTAGAAATAGAACTACCATACAACCCAGAAATCCCACTCCTTGGAATATACCCTAGAGATACAAGAGCCTTCACACAAACAGACATATGCACACCCCTGTTTATTGCAGCTCTGTTTACAATAGCAAAAAGCTGGAAGCAACCAAGATGTCCGTCAACGGATGAATGGGTAAATAAATTGTGGTATATTCACACAATGGAATACTATGCATCGATAAAGAACAGTGACGAATCTCTGAAACATTTCATAACATGGAGGAATCTGGAAGACATTATGCTGAGCGAAATGAGTCAGAGGCAAAAGGACAAATATTGTATAAGACCACTATTATAAGATCTTGAGAAATAGAAAAAACAGAGAAGAACACATACTTTTGTGGTTACGAGGGGGGGAGGGAGGGAGGGAGGGAGAGCGTTTTTTATTGATCGATCAGTAGATAAGAACTGCTTTGGGTGAAGGGAAAGACAACACTCAATACAAGGAAGGTCAGCCTAATTGGACTGGACTAAAAGCAAAGAGGTTTCCGGGATAAAATGAAAGCTTCAAAGGTCAGCGGAGCAGGGGCTGGGGTCTGGGGAACATGGTTTGAGGAGACTTCTAAGTCAACGGGCAAAATAATTCTATTATGGAAACATTCTGCATCCCACTTTGAATTGTGGCACCTGGGGTCCTAAATGCCAACAATCGGCCATCTAAGATACATCAATTGGTCTCAACCCACCTGGAGCAAAGGCAAAGGAAGAACACCAAGGCCACACGACAACTAAGAACCCAAGAGACAGAAAGGGCCACATGAACCAGAGACCTACATTATCCTGAGACCAGGAGAACTAGTTGGTGCCTGGCCACAATCGATGTCTGCCCTGCTAGGGAGCACAACAGACAACTCCTGAGGGAGCAGGAGGCCAATGGGATACAGACCCCAAATCCTCATGAAAAGACCATACCTAATGATATGAATGCGAGTAGAGGAATCCCAGAGATAATGCTCCCCAGAACTTCTGATGGCACAGGACAGGAACCATCCCCGAAGACAAATCATCAGGCATGAAAAGGACTGGTCAGTGCGGGGGGAGAGAGATGCTGATGAAGAGTGAGCCAATGAAATTAGGTGGACACTGGAGAGTGTGTTGGCAACTCTTGACTGGAGGGGGGATGGGAAGATAGAGAGAGAGGGAAGATGGCAAAATTGGCATGAAACGAGAGACTGAAAGGGCTGACTCAATAGGGGGAGAGCAAGTGGGAGAAGGGAGTATGATGTATGTAAACCTACATGTGACAGACTGATTGGAATGGTAAATGTTCACTTGAAGCTTAATAAAAATTAATTTAAAAAAATGTATTGATCACATAATAAAGAAAATAAAATATGAAAAAAGAAGATTACATTAGAAAAAATGGAAAATCCTTTCTAACCCTTAGATATCATAATTCTATTTTGTGATTATATATTTAAGAACATGGTAAGCTAATATATAGTTCTTCAGTTTCTCTCACCATCAATGTATATATGGTAAGCTCGTGGTACTGGTATTAGTTCTTTAATTATGTGGTGCTGCCATTTTCATTCATGTACTAACTGTTCAGCTGTATAGATACATAATCCTGAAACTGATTTAATGAGGTATAGGCTTGTATGTACATATGGATGCATGTATATATGTATTTATTTTAATCAAGGTGTGATTTCCACACACTAAAATTTACCCTTTTTAGGTGAACAGTTCTATGAATTTTGATAAATACAGTCATGTAACTGTCACCACAATGAATGTATAGAACAATTCCACCATCCTAAAAAATCCCCTCATACTCCTTCATAGTCAACCACATTCCCCATCCCCTGATCAGTTTTCTATCTCTATAGTTTTATCTTTGTGAGGGTGTCTTATAAATAGAATCATACAGTATGTATGATCCACACAGTCGAATGCCTTTGCGTAGTCAGTAAAACACAGGTAGACATCTTTTGGTATTCTCTGCTTTCAGCCAGGATCCATCTGACACCAGCAATGATATCCCTTCTTCCATGTCCTCTCCTGAATCCAGCTTGAATTTCTGGCAGTTACCTGTGAATGTGCTGCTGCAACTGCTTTTGAATGATGTTCAGCAAAATTTTACTTGCATGTGATATTAATGATATTGTTCGATAATTTCCACATTTGGTTGGGTCACCTTTCTTTGGAATGAGCACAAACACGGATCTCTTCCATTCGATTGACCAGGTAGCTGTCTTCCATATTTCTTGGGATAGACAAGTGAGTGCTTCCAGAGCTGAATCTGTTGAAACATCTCAATTGGTATTCTGTCGACTCCTGCAGCCTTATTTTTTGCCAATGCCTTCAGTGCAGCTTGGACTTCTTCCTTCAGTACCGTCGGGTCTTGATCATATGCTACCTCCTAAAATGGGGGGTTGAATGTCAACCAGTTCCTTTTGGCACAGTGATTGTGTGTATTCCTTCTGTCTCGTTTTGATGCTTCCTGCATTCTTCAGTATTTTCCCTGTGGAATCCTTCAGTATTGCAACTTGAGGCTTACATTTTTTCTTCAGTTTTTTCAACTTGAGAAATGCTGAGTGTGTTCTTCCATTTTGGTTTTCTAACTCCAGGTCTTTGCACATTTCATTATAATACTTTATTTTGTCTTCTTGAGCCGCCCTTTGAAATGTTCTGTTCAGCTCCTTTACTTCCTCATTTCTTCTGTTCGTTTTAGCTACTCTAGGTCCAAAAGCAAGTTTCAGAGTCTCTTCTGACATCCATTTTGGTCTTTTCTTCCCATTTCTTCAGTGTAATATAGGCACTCAGAAAAGGGAGAACATGCTTCTGGAAAGCTTCACAGAATAGGTTTGACCAATGGGCAAGTCAAAACTGGGAGAGAGCATTCTGGATAAAGGGGAATCAGGGCATGTACAAGTCACAGCAAGTATGTAGATATACTAACGAATAAAGTTCACATAGGAGAGTGATAGGAAATAAGTCTGAAATGTAAACTGGTGTCACAAAGCGTTGACTTCGATTTAAGAATTTTCTGATACTTAACTATTTTTGCATATCCTGGTGGTCGCTGTGAGTCGAAACCAACTCGATGGCAACGGGTTTGGTTTTGCTTTTGGGATAAATCCAACTTGGTTGTGGTGTATTCTCTTTTTTATATTCTTGGTTTAATTTGCTAATATTTTTGCTTACATGTTTTGTTTGTTTGCATCTATAAGCATGAGTGAAATGGGCCTGAAATTTTCTTATTATATCTTGGTCTGGTTTTCTTATATTATTATGCTGGGTGGGCTAGTAGCATAAGTTAGGATTGTTCTTTTTCTGTTGTCTTTAAGGGTTTGCATAAAACTGGGATGAATAAAATTGGAACTTGTTTGCAAAACCATCAGGGCCTGGTATTTTCTTTGTGGGAAGACTTTTAGCCACTGTTTGTATTTCTTTAATTTGTAATAGCTTTTTATTTATGCTTTAAATTTCTTCTCTAGCCAGTTGTGGTATGTTATTTTTTAAGGGATTTGTTTTTTGCATGGACAAACTGTTTTCAAAATTGTTGGTATATAATTGTTGATATTGTTTTCTCTCCTTTTTTTTTGTTAACACTTTTTTATTGTGCTTTAGATGAAGGTTTACAGAGCATCTTAGTTTCTCATTAAACAATTAATACACATATTATTTTGTGATATTGTTCTCTTTTTAACCTCTGTTGTTGTGTTAGGTGCTGTCAAGTCGATTCTGACTCATAGTGACCCATGTGACAGAGTAGAACTGCCCCGTAGGGTTTTCTTGACTGTAATCTTTATGGAAGCAGATCACCAGGTCTTTCTCCTGAGGAGCTGCTGGGTAGATTTGAGCCACCAACCTTTAGGTTAACAGCTGAAAGCTTAACTGTTTGTACCACCAGGGATCCTTGGTGGCACAGTGGTTAAGAGCTAGGGCTGCTAACCGAAAGGTTGGCAGTTCGAATCAGCAGCTGCTCCTTGGAAACCCAGTAGGGCAGTTCTACTCTGTCCTGTAGGGTCGCTGTGAGTCAGAATCAACTCAACGGCACTGGGTTTGGTTTTTTGGTTTTTACTTATATCCCCCTTTCTATTCATAGTATTGTTTATGTTTTCTCTCTGCTTTTCATGATCATTCTCACCAGAACCTATTCTTCTTCCAAAGAACCTATTTATTGCTTTGCTGATGTTCTCTATTATATATTTGATTTCTAAATCACTAATCTCTGCTATTGTTTTTATTTTTTTTTCTTCTACATTCTGTAGGTTTATTCTAATTGATTATTGCCTAATTTCTTAAGATGGGCATTTAACTCATTGATTTTGAGACTTTTTAATGTAACTATTTAAGGTTATAGATTTCCCTGGAAGCACTATTTTTGCTGCATCCCATATGTGGTGTCTTAACATTTAGTTAAGTATTTTAAGTGTTTATTATGATTTCTTCTTTAATCCATGAGTTATTTAGCAGTGTGGTTTTTACGTTTTCAAATAGGGAGAGACTTTGAAAAGAATCTTTTGTTATTAATTTTTAACTTAATTGCATGTTAGTCCCAAATTATAGTCTGTAAATTATCTATTATTTAAAGTTTGTTAAAGGCTTTCTTTATGGTCTAGTACATGATTTTTTTTTAATTTTTGGTGAAGGTTTACACAGCAGTTCTAAGTTTCCATTCAGCAATTTCTATACAAGTTGTTCAGTGACATTGGTTACATTCTTTCCAATGCATGAAAATTCTCATTATTCCCCATATACTAGGATAATAATTTTTAAACAGTTTAATTTTTTAATTGTTAAGATCTTCCCCCCACATAACCACAATGCCATTATCATAATAACAAAGTGAAAAATTATTTAATATCATCTGATATGCTCTGTGGAGACCCTGGTGGCGTAGTGGTTAAGTGCTACTGCTGCTATCTCTGGAAACCCTGGTGGCGTAGTAGTTAAATGCTATGGCTACTAACCAAAAGGTTGGCAGTTCAAATCCACCAGGCGCTCCTTGGAAACCCTAAGGGGCAGTTCTCTGTCCTATAGGGTTGCTATGAGTTGGAATCGAGTCGATGGCAATGGGGTTTGGTTTTTTGGTTAATAGGCTCTGTGTGTGAGAATTTCCCCAGTTGTCTCAAAAAAACATGTTTTTACAATTGCTGTTTTTGAAACAGAGTTCCTGGGTGATGTTAACAATTAACACACTCAACTGGTAACCTAAAGGTTGGAGGTTGGCGTCCACCCAGAGGTGCCTCGTAAGAAAGGCCTGATAATCTACTTCTAAAACATCAGCCATTGAAACCCTATGGAGCACAGTTCTGCTCAGACACAAATGGGATTGCCATGAGTCGACTTGACAGCAACATGTCTGGTATGTTTGAAACAGGATACAAACAATGTCTAAACCTGTTGCAGTCAAGTCAGTTCTGACTCATAGCGACCCTATGGGACAGAGTAGAACTGCCCCATAGAGCTTCCAAGGAGTGCCTGGTGGATTTGAACTGCCGACCTTTCGGTTACCATCTGTAGCAGTTAACCACTACACCACCAGCGTTTCCAAACATCTACACACTGCATTTGGTTGATATCTCTCTTGAGACTTTCTTTATCTATAGTCATTTCCTCTTTGTGCCTTTTATTTATGGAAAAAAAGAAACAATTTGTCCTGTAGAATTCCCCTCATAAAAGATTTGTCTCTTTACTTCTTTGCGGTGCTAACTTGTTTTTCTATCTCCCATGTTTTCTGTAAACAGGTAATTAGATCTGTAGACTTGATTAATGTCTTAGTTATCTAGTGCTGCTGTAACAGAAATACCACAGGTGAATGGCTTTAACAAACATAAGTTTTTTCTCTCACAGTCCAGTAAGCTAGAAGTCCAAATTCAGGGTGCCAGCTCCAGGGGAAGGCTTTCTCTCTGTGGGCTGTAGAGGAAGGTCCTTGTCATCAGTTTTCCCTTCATCTGGGAGCATCTCAATGCAGGAACCTCAGGTCCAAAGGACATGCTCTGTTCCCACCACTGCTTTCTTGGTGGTATGAGGCCCCCAACTCTCTGCTTGCCTCCCTTTCCTTTTATCTCTTGTAAGATGGTGCAGGCCACACCCCAGGGAAACTCCCTTTACATTGGATCAGGGAGGTGACCTGAGCAAGAGTGTTACATCCCACCCTAATCCCCTTTAACCACAGGCAGAGATTATGATTTATAACACATAGGGAAATCACAAAATGGAGGACAACAACACATGGCCTAACCAAGTTAATACACACATTTTTGGGGAACACAGTTCAATCCATTACAATTAGATTCTGCTTCATTTTTATTTCTTGACAAAAATATTTCATAGGTGGTATTGTGTACTTCCTATCACATCAGATAGTAATATGATGGACATAATGTCTGTTGATCCACTTCTAGTAATGCTAAGATTGATCATTGGGTTCAGGTATTGTCAGCCTGATCTGTTCATTTGAAGTTCCCATCAACCTCTAATTGTTTTAGCAGCCATTTAAGAGCATTGCCTAGATCTGTATTTTTCACTAAGGTTTGCAAAATGGTGACTTTCTAGTTCTGTCATTCCTTCCACATTCATAAACTGTGATTCTTCTAGAAGAATTTTTCCTCATCAACTGTTTGGTTACCCTGAAATACATTTTGTTCAGGCAAGGCAGGAAAAATGCTTGAGAATTTTTCGTTATCAGTTTTCAGAATACTGAGTTTTGGTGCCTTGGCAGTATCCAAAGGAAAACAAAGATTTTTTTTTTTTAATTATCATTTGAACTCCTGGATTTTTATATATCTATGTGTTTCACACCATTGTCATCACTATTCTATTTGATTTCATATTCTAATTGTTCTATCTTGGACCAGTGGAAGCCACTTCAAGTTAACTCCTGTGACATGGCCTCAGTAGTTTTTGACAGCTTCCTTCTTGTTCTCTTGTTAAGATGTGTTAAGCACAACTTGTAATTTTTTTGTGTGCGGTCCTTGATCTGAAATGAGCCGTGTACCCAAAGGCACTTAGGAGGTGCTCATTGCTGCTAGATTATAAAAAACCAAACCAAACTTGTTGCCATAGAGTCAGTTCCTATACTAGATTATGTTGTTGTTGTTAGATGCCATCGAGTCTGTTCCGACTCCTAGTGACCCTGTATACAACAGAACGAAACACTGCCCAGTCCTGCGCCTTCCTCACAATTGTTGTTATGCTTGAGCCCGTTGTTGTAGCCACTGTGTCAGTCCATCTCATTGAGGGTCTTCCTCTTTTTTGCTGACCCTCTATTTTACCAAGCATGATGTCCTTCTCCAGGAGCTGATCTCTTCTGATAACATATCCGAAGTACGTGACACATAATCTCTGCATTCTTGCTTCTAAGGAACATTCTGGTTGTACGTCTTCCAAGACAGATTTGTTCATTCTTTTGGCAGTCCACAGTATATTCGATATTCTTCACCAACACCGCAGTTCAAAGGCATCAGTTCTTCTTCTGTCATCCTTATTCATTGTCCAGCTTTCACATGCATATGGTGCGATTAAAAATACCATGGCTTGGGTCAGACACACCTTAGTCTTCAAGGTGACATCTTTGCTTTTCAACACTTTAAAGAGGTCCTTTGCAGCAGATATACCCAATGCAATGCATTGTTTGATTTCTCAACTGCTGCTTCCATTGGTGTTGATTGTGGATGCAAGTAAAATGAAATCTTTGACAACTTCAGTCTTTTCTCTGTTTATCATGATGTTGCTCATTGGTCCAGTTGTGAAGATTTTTGTTTTCTTTATGTTGAGGTGTAATCCATACTGAAGGCTGTGGTCTTTGATCTTCATCAGTAAGTGCTTCAAGTCCTCTTCACTTTCAGAAAGCAAGGTTGTGTCATCCACATAACGCGGGTTGTTAATGAGTCTTCCTCCAATCCTGATGCCCTGTTCTTCATATAGTCCAGCTTCTTGAATTATTTGCTCAGCATACAGATTGACTAGGTATGGTGAAAGGATACAACCCTGACGTACACCTTTCCTGACTTGAAACCAATTGATATCCCCTTGTTCTGTCTGAACAACTGCCTCTTGATCTATGTAAAGGTTCCTCATGAGCACAATTAAGTGTTCTGGAATTCCCATTCTTCGCAATGTTATCCATAATTTGTTGTGATCCACACAGTCGAATGCTTTTGCATAGTCAATAAAACACAGGTGAACATCCTTCTGGTATTCCCTGCTTTCAGCCAGGATCCATCTGACATCAGCAATGATATCTCTGGTTTCACGTCCTCTTCTGAAACCAGGCTGAATTTCTGGACGTTCCCTATCGATATACTGCTGTAGCTGTTTTTGAATGATCTTCAGCAAAATTTTGCCTGGGTATTTTATATTGTTGTACAATTTCCACATTCGGTTGGATCACCTTTCTTGGGAATAGGCATAAATATGGATCTCGTCCACTCAGGTGGCCAGGAAGCTGTCGTCCATATTTCTCGGCGTAGACAAGTGAGTGCCTCCAGCACTGTATCCATTTGTTGAAACATATCAATTGATATTCCATCAATTCCTGGAGCCTTGCTTTTTGCCAATGCCTTCAGAACAGCTTGGACTTCTTCCTTCAGTACCATCGGTTCCTGATCATATGCCACCTCTTGAAATGGTTGAACCTTGACTAATTCTTTTTGGTATAATGACTCTGCGTATTCCTTCCATCTTCTTTTGATGCTTCCTGTGCCGTTTAATATTTTCCCTTTAGAATCCTTCACTATTGCAACTTGAGGCTTGAATTTTTTCTTCAGTTATTTCAGCTTGAGAAACACCGAGCGTGTTCTTCCCTTTTGGTTTTCTATCTCCAGCTCTTTGTACATGTCATAATACTTTGTCTTCTCAAGCTGCCCTTTGAAATCTTCTGTTCAGCTCTTTTACTTCATTATTTCTTCTTTTGCTTTAGCTGCTCGACGTTCGTGAGCAAGTTTCAGAGTCTCCTCTGACATCCATCTTGGTCTTTTCTTTCTTTCCTGTCTTTTCAATGACCTCTTGCTTTCTTCATTTATGATGTCTTTCTGCAACTCATCTGGTCTTTGGGGACTAGTGTTCAGTGTGTCAAATCTATTCTTCAGATGGTCCCTAAATTCAGGTGGGATATATTCGAGGTCATATTTTGGTTCTCATGGACTTGCTTTGATTTTCTTCAGTTTCAACATGAACTTGCATATGAGCAATTGATGGTCTGTTCCACAGTCAGCCCCAGCCTTGTTCTGACTGATGATATTGAGCTTTTCCAATGTCTTTTTCCACAGATGTAGTCAGTTTGATTCCTGTGTGTTCCATCTAGTGAGGTCCATGTGTATAGTCACTGTTTATGGTGGTGAAAGAAGGTATTTGCAATGAAGAAGTTGTTGGTCTTGTAAAATTCTATCATTTGATCTCCAGCATTGTTTCTATCACCAAGGCCGTATTTTCCAACTACCGATCCTTCTTCTTTGTTTCCAACTACCGATCCTTCTTCGTTTCCAACTTTCGCATTCCAATCACTAGTAATTATCAATGCATCTTGATTGCATGTTTGATCAATTTCAGACTGAAGCAGCTGATAAAAATTTTCTATCTCTTCATCTTTGGCCTTAGCGGTTAGTGCATAAATTTGAATAATACTCATATCAACTGGTCTTCCTTGTAAGCATATGGATATTATCCTATCATAGACAGCATTGTACATCAGGATAGATTTGAAATGTTCTTTTTGATGATGAATGCAATACCATTCCTCTTCGAGTTGTCACTCCCAGCATAGTAGACTATATGATCATCCAATTCAAAATGGCCAATACCAGTCCATTTCAGCTCACTAATGCCTAGGATATCGATGTTTATGTGTTCCATTTCATTTTTGATGATTTCCAATTTTCCTAGATTCATACTTCTTACATTCCGGGTTCCGATTACTAATGGATGTTTGCAGCTGTTTCTTCTCATTTTGAGTCGTGCCACATCAGCAAATGAAGGTCCCGAAAGTTTACTCCATCCATGTCATTAAGGTCGACTCTACTTTGAGGAGGCAGCTCTTCCCCAGTCATCCTTTGAGTGCCTTCCAACCTGGGGGGCTTATCTTCCAGCACTATATCAGACAGTGTTCCGGTGCTATTCTTAAGGTTTTCACTGGCTAACGCTTTTCAGAAGTAGACTGCCTGGTCCTTCTTCCTAGTCTGTCTTAGTCTGGAAGCTCAGCTGAAACCTGTCCTCCATGGGTGACCCTGCTGATATCTGAATACCGGTGGCATAGCTTCCAGCATCACAGCAACACACAAACCCCATAGTACGACAAAGTGACAGGCATGTGGGGGTGCTTTATCATATAAATTATATATATATGCTTTACCCTATAATGTACATATAATAGTTTCAAAGTAACTGTATTCGTTTTCTATTCTCACTCAACAAATTACCACAAATTTAGTAGTTTAAAACAACATACATATTTATTATCACATATTTCTATGGGTCAGAAATCCAGGTATAGCTTAGCTAGATCTTCTGCTCAGGGTCCCCCAGGCTGCAGTCGTGGTGTTGTCTGGGCTCCAGTTCTCATCTAGAGGCTCAGCTGGAGAAGAATCTACTTCCAAAGTCATTCAGGTTGTTGGCAGAATTCAGCTCCTTGTGGTTGTAGGACTGAGGTCTCTGTTTCCTTGCTGGGCAGGAGGCCACCTGCAGTTCCTTGCCATGTGGTTCTTTCCATAGCTTCCTCAAAGCCAGCAAAGGGAGTCTCTCTTCACGAGATAGCCCAGTCTCTCTTTGAAGGACTTTGACGTGATTAAGCCAGTCTGCCCCAGGATAATCTTCTGCATGATTAGCTCAGAATCAACTAATTTGTGACCTTAATCACATCTGTAAAATACCTTAATGTTTGCCATACAATGCATCGTATCCACGGGAGCGATATCCTGTCACTTTTGCCATATTCTTTTGGTCAGAAGCACATCACAGATTTCACCCACACTCAAGGAGAGGGAAATATACAAGGGCATGACTCATTGTGGAAAACATTAGGGTATGTCTGCCACATAACATTGCTGATTTTATCATTATTTGTAATGCTACTAAATGTAATTTAAGATTTCTTTATGGTTCTTTTTATACAGATGAACAGTAAAATTTCTGTGTTTAAGGTCATTGAAACAATTGTTTTCTTCTTGTAGAATGCCAAGAATTTGATATATAGTTAAGTTCATATCTTTTAGTGTGCTTTCAATATTTAGGGATTACATTTTTTGGGGTTTTTTTGTTTTGTTGTTCTTGGTGTTTTTTGTTTGTTTTTTGCCTTGATTTTGTTTATGTAAAATATTTACATGATTCTAAATTAAATCTTTAAAACAAAGTACATTCAGAAAATTCTGGCTCTACTTCTATCTCCTTTACCTCATTCCTTTGCTGATCCATAGATAACCATTTTTATTAGTTTTTGCTTTATCCTTCCATTGTTTCTTTTTGAAAAGATTAGCAAACAAACATACACACACACTTGTTTCCCCCATTCCCCTTCTTATTTATAAGGTAGCATACTATAAATACTGTTTTGTACCTTGCTTTTTTCCTCTAAATTTATCCTGGAGATCACTCATTTCAGTATAAGAGATCTTCCTTGTTCCTTTTTACAGCTGCATAGTATTCAGTTGTGTATGTGTTATAGTTTATTCAACCAGTCATTTTCTATCTCGTTAGCCCTATTTTATTTCCTTCATAACTCTTATTACTATACGCGGTCTTGTTTACTTGTTTCCTATCTTACTGCATTGCAAAGTCAGTGGGGGTTGGGGCTTATATTTTAGGAATAAGAAATGTGCCTGGCACCTAATAGACAATATTTGTTGAAAGTTAATAATACTCAAGGTCTATGTTTTGTCCCTGCAGGTTGATCCAAAAGACTACATGTTTAGTGGACTGAAGGATGAAACTGTAGGTCGCTTACCTGGAAAAGTGGCAGGACAACAGTTTGTCATTCAAGACTGTGAGAACTGTAACATCTATATTTTCGATTACTCTGCTACAGTTACTATTGATGACTGTACTAACTGCATATTTTTTCTGGGACCCGTGAAAGGCAGTGTGTTTTTCCGCAATTGCAGAGATTGCAAGTGCACGTTAGCCTGCCAGCAGTTTCGCATGCGGGATTGTAGAAAACTGGAAGTCTTTTTGTGCTGTGCCACTCAACCTATCATTGAGTCTTCTGCAAGTATCAAGTTTGGCTGCTTTCAGTGGTACTACCCTGAATTAGCTTTCCAGTTCAAAGATGCAGGGCTAAGTATCTTCAATAATACATGGAGTAACATTCATGACTTTACACCTGTATCAGGAGAATTCAACTGGAGCCTTCTTCCAGAAGATGCTGTTGTTCAGGACTATGTTCCTGTACCTACTACTGAAGAGCTCAAAGCTGTTCGAGTTTCCACAGAAGCCAGTAGAAGTATCATTCCAGTATCCCGGGGTCAGAGACAGAAGAAAAGTGATGAATCATGCTTAGTGGTATTATTTGCTGGTGATTATACTATTGCAAATGCCAGGAAACTAATTGATGAGGTAAGGAGAAAAAGAAGAGACACAGACATATACCTAGGTAGACATATACCCCTTTCCAGGGAACTTCCATTCTTTTCAAATTGGGTATTTGGAAATACAGGCAATCCTCAAAATAAGTCTGTCTGTGTCCCGTCCCCACCCCCCCGCCACAGATTTGTCTGCAGGCTGATTGCCTGGACCTCAAAATACATTTTCCCAAAGAAACTTTTTAAAAATATAATTTCAATTCTGTAAGCATTTATTAAGTATCTGGTATGTACATTACTCTGTTACCATATTTCATTGATTATAGGATGCATGTTTGTTTTCTACATTTTAACCTCTCTGAAACGCATCTTGCAATTGGTGGCAACTTATATTTGATAAAACATATGCTGGGGAGGGCGATACATAGATGAAATTCTATGCCCCCAAAGAATTTCCATTCTTTAGAATAAATAATTTCCAGGGAAGCTCATAAAAGTAGTAGTGTGTAGTAAAACATGACCTTTTTAACTATGTAGTGGAGAAATTTCTTTCAATTTTTAATTGGTTAGGGGGTGGGAAAGACATTTAGGAATACAAATTTTGAGCCCTGTTGTGACTATGAGCACAACCTCCACATTACTTTCCTTATTTTCCTTTGCCTTATTGCCGTGAAGGGGAGGTTGGTGAGGAAGAGTGAGGTGGGAGCTGTGATGGCAAAGGTTGTAGGCTTATGAGCAGGGGCTCTTGGTGAATTCTTCAATAAAGAAGGGATTTTTTGGGTAGCAGCTTCCACTTGAAAAATAATTGGGGACATAGAGGTTAAGGGCTCTAAAAACAGTTTCTGTGTTGGCAGGTGCTCCAGTAGGGATACAACAGTAGGATGTATTGATTATTCATCAATCAGTTGTTTCTTCAGTAGGAGTCTATTTGAATTTAAAAATTAAACTTCCAGAAATGGAGAAGTGAATGGAAAACTCATCAAATCTCTTTTTGAATGAATTTTTAAAAAGTTGGAATGTGTCCAAAGGAATGATTTTTAGGAAACAAACTAAAAGTGACTACTTCTCTATAATTATGCAGTCCACAATGTAGAAAACCCATGCGTGAAATCTACAAAGTATATATGAGGTATAATTTTCAAAACCAATAGAAGCCAGAGTGTAATTTTAGGACTTTGATATTTTCTTTTTGGATTTTGCCAATCTGATAAAAACATGATGTGAATCTGGTAAGATATAGAAAAACGTGTTTCTGGTCTTTGAGCTATCTAGTCATGTTATTCCAACATCTAAGAGATAAATATTTTCATTATATACTGTATGGTGATTTTTTTAACCTGTATACAATTTTCAAAAGAAGTTATTCAGGTTAAACTCCTTTTCGGTAGATAATTCAGAGTGGACGTAAAGAATATTTATGTTTAAAGAAAAAAGCCATCAAAATAAACTCTGTATTTATGAGTCACCACATGTTCTTAACATTTTAATCTTTGGTACCTGATACGTGAAATGGCAATGGTGTGTTCCCTTGAAATGACCAGGAAGAGTGATGTTCTTTAAATGTCCTTCTGGAATACAAAATAAGTTAAAACAAAAACCCCACAGTAGTAATAATAATAGCTAACACTTATATAGGGCTTATTATTGGGAACCTTGGTGGCGCAGGGGTTAAGAGCTCAGCTGCTAACCAAAAGGTCGGCAGTTTGAATCCACCAGCTGCTCCTTGGAAACCCTGTGGGGCAGTTCTACTCTGTCCTGTAGGGTTGCTGTGAGTCAGAATTGACTCAGTGGCAACAGGTTTTTTTGTTTTGTTTTGTTTTATATGCCAGGAGGCCCCTGGGTAGCACAAGCGGTTTGTGATTAGCTGCTAACCAAAAGGTTTATGGTTCAGATCCACCCAGCAATGCCATGGGAGAAAGGCCTGGCGATCTACTTCCAAAAAGACTACAGCCAAGAAAACCCTATGGAGCAGTTCTACTCTGTAACACATGAAGTCTCCATGAGTTGGAATAGACTCAGTAGCAACAGGTTTGGTTGGGTTTACATATCAGATGCTATTGTAAGGGATATAAATGAATTAATTCACTTAACACTCAAAACAACCCTATGGTCAATTGGCATAAGAAAACGTTTGCATCCCACTTTGGTGAGTGGCATCTGGGGTCTTAAACGCTAGCAGACGGCCATCTAAGATGTGTCAATTGGTCTCATCCCACCTGGAGTAAAGGAGAATGAAGAACACCAAAGACATAAGGTAATTATGAGCGCAAGAGACAGAAAGGGCCGCATAAACCAGAGACTACATCAGCCTGAGACTGGAAGAACTAGATGGTACCCGGCTACAACCAATGACTGCCCTGACAGGGAACGCAACAAAGAATCCCTGATGGAGCAGGAGAGCACTGGGAAGCAGATCTCAAATTCTCATAAAAACACCAGACTTAATGGTCTGACTGAGACTACAGGGACCCCGGAGGTCATGGTCCCTGGACCCTTTGTTAGCCCAAGACTGGAACCATTCCTGAAGCCAACTCTTCAGACATAGATTGGACTAGACTATAAGACAGAAAATGATACTGGTGAGGAGTGGGCTTCTTGGCTCAAGTTGACACGAGACTGTGAGGGCAACCCCTCTCTTGAGGTGAGATGAGAAGGCAGAGGGAGACAGGAGCTGGTTGAATGGATATGGGGAATACAGGGTGGAGAGGAGGAGTGTGCTCTCTCATTAGGGGGAGAGCAGCTAGGGTACATAGCAAGGTGTGTATAAATTTTTGTATGAGAGACTAACTTGATTTGTAAACTTTCACTTAAAGCACAATAAATAAAGAAAAAGAAAAAAAGAGTGAAACCCCCCTCCCCCAAAAAAAAACAACGCTGTGAAATAGGTACCATTATTCCCCTTATTACAGATAAGGAAAATGAGTGACAGAAAGGATAAGTAACTTGCAAAAGGTCACTCAGATGGTAAACAGCAGAGCCATGATTCGTAGCCAGGCAGTCTAGCTCTATAGCCACAGTCTTAAGCATTATGCTGTTAGCTGCATCATTGGTAAAGCAAAATTGATGATTGCCTAGTAGACTGTGAATGTGACTAAAAGAGTGTGGACTTAAAGCAGTTACTAGCCTCCAGCCCAAAAGGAGACCCTGGGACTCATTGGTTACAGTTACTCTATCTAACTCTGAAAACATAGAATTAGGGAATCAAAGAGAACAAAAAGAAGAAAATGCAAAGTACATGTGAAGAAGGTGTCAAAAAATGTGCTGAAAGGCAGTGACTTATATATTAAAAAATGAAGCTCAAGCTCCCAGGGAAATATGTGTAGAAGCTAGTTAATTCTGAGATTTAAAAAATAAAACTTGAGTCTCTCATGTCATGACAAATATCTTAGGACAGCTTAGAGTGGAACTGTGAACTCTAGTTTTGTTAAACTCCAGGGGCATCACATAATTTCATTTCACATTGTTTTTATAAGTTAAATAGTTTGTGATATAGTTGAGATAGGAAGTATTATAAAACTCGAAAGGGTAGGAAGTCTAGAAAGGCTGGTAAAGCAGAAAGCACATTCCTTAGAGAATTAATAGAAATTGCTAGGCCTCAGTTTTCTCATCTAAAAATCATATTTCATGCTTGCTTTGACCTGTATTATAGACATGCACAGGATAAATTAGAGTAAAAGTAAGTTTGAGTTGTTTGGAAATAAAGTAATGCATAATTTAAGTTGGGTAGTTAGATACTACTATTTTCAAGTCTTTAAAAGTAGAAGAATTTTTTTATAAGAAGTCAAGAAATACTTTAAACAGAGAAGAAAATATTCTTTGATGGTTACAAGAGTGGGGAGGGAAAGAGTATTCACTAGTTAGACAGTAACCAAAAAACAACCAAACCCACTGCTGTTGAGTCAATTCCAACTCATAGCGACCCTATAGGACAGAGTAGAACTGCCCCATAGAGTTTCCAAGGAGCACCTGGCGGATTTGAATTGCCAACCTTTTGGTTAGCAGCCATAGCACTTAACCAATATGCCACCAGGGTTTCCAAATTAGTAGACAAGAACTATTTTAGGTGAAGGAAAAGACAACACACAATACAGGAGAGGTCAGCCCAACTGGACTAAACCAAAAGCAAAGAAGTTTACTAAATAAACTGAACCCTTGGAAGACCAGTGTAGCAGGGTTGGGGGTTTGGGGACCATGGTTTCAGGGGATATCTAGGTCAATTGGCATAATAAAATCTATTAAAGAAACATTCTGCATCCCACTTTGGAGAGTGGTGTCTGGGGTCTTAAATGCTGAGATGCATCAGTTGGTCTCAACCTACCTGGAGCAAAGGAGAATGAAGAACACCAAATATACAACATAAATATGAACCCAAGAGATAGAAAGGGCCACATAAACCAGAGACTATATCATCCTGAAACCAGAAGAACTAGATGGTGCCCAACTACAACCAATGACTGCCCTGACAGGTAACACAACAGAGAACCCCTGAGGGAGCAGAACAGTGGGACGCAGACCTCAAATTCTGGTAAAAAGACCAGACTTAATGGTCTGACTGAGACTAGAAGGACCCCAGAGGTCATGGTCCCCAGACCTTCTGTTAGCCCAAGACAGGAACCATTCCCAAAGCCAACTCTTCAGACAGGGATTGGACTGGACTATGGGATAGAAAATGATACTGGTGAGTGAGCTTCTTGGATCAAGTAGACACATGAGACTCTGTGAGCAGCTCCTGTCTGGAGGGGAGATGAGCAGGCAGAGGGGGTCAGAAGCTGGCTGAATGGACACAAAAATAGAGACTGGAGAGGAGGAGTGTGCTTTCATTAGGGGGAGAACAACTAGGAGTATATAGCAAGGTGTATATAAATTTTTGATTGAGAGACTGACTGGACTTGCAAGCTTTTACTTTAAAGCACAATAAAATATTTTAAAAAGTATTTTTATGGAAAAGAGTAGTTCTTTTCAGTTATCTGCAGTGAAACATCAAAATAGAGTTTCATGGTTTTGTTGTTTGTTTTAAGGTAACTGTATTTTGAAATAATCACCTTAATTTTGTCAGATTATGTGTGTAACTAGAAGGTTTTTTTTTTTTTGTATTTTTGAAATAATCACCTTAATTTTGTCAGTTTATGTGTGTAACTAGAAGGAGAGATGATGAGCAGCCTAGAAAATAAGAAACAGGTAGGATTGTTCCTGATATTTTAAGAAACTTTACAGTCATGATCTGGCAGTGATGTCCATGTAATTTTCTGCTACTTTTTTATGTGTGTTTCCTTGTTCCGAGACAGAAGTGCATCCTGAAACAGGATTTGAATTTGAATCCAATTTGATGGAATGGTTTGGAATAATGTAGCCATAGAATGAAACACTGTCATCCCAGTAAAACTGTTTTTGTAGTAGAATAGTGGAAAATGTTTACATCAAGTATGTGAAAATTTTTAGAATTTTATGTATCTGATTTTTTTAAGTAGATAAGTCTGGAAAGTTATATACACCAAAATGTTAACAGTTTTAGTTATTCTTAGGAAGTAGATTAAGAACGAAGCTTTCTTTTCTTTTGTGTAGTTGTATGGATTTTTTCTTTTTCTTTTTTTTGGTTAATGGGGGAAAAAGAAAACTGGGAATGTAAAAGGAAGCATCCCTATATGTCAGCGGTGTCTTTGAGTGGTAGCACCTTGGTTGATATTTCTTTGTTTCTGTTTATTTTTCCTATATTCTATGTTGAGCATATTTGTTACTTTTTATAATAACTCAATAAGCTGTGTTGAAAAAATTAAGTGGTTGAATGACTTGTATTTTTTTAAAACTATTGCCATAATTATTTAAAAAATTAATACTCATTGTAGAGAATTTTAAAATAAAGAAAGGTAGGAATAACTTTTAAAACTCATCCATAGTTGTACTGTAGCATGAATAATCTTTTTAGGAATAATTTTTCAATGTATTTAGTCTGTAATCAGATGAATTGGGTTCAAATCACACCTCTGTTACATAATAGTTGTGTGACCTTGGCCAAGTTTCTTAACCACATTGTGCCTTAGTTTTCTCATCTGTAAAGTGAGGGTAATAAAAGTACTACCTCACGAGAAGGTTAAATGTGTTAATTCATGTAAAATACATAAAACTACCTAGCATATACTAAGTGCTCCGTAAATGTGATCTAGCATTATCATGTTATACTGTATAAATGTGTATCATGCTTTTTACAATTAACATTATTATATGAGCTTTCTCCATCTTATTTCTTTGTAAACATAATATTTATTGAAATATGGTATTTCATTGTGTTAATGTACTGTAATTTACTTAACCATTCTTCTCTCATTGGACATTTGGATTGACGTATCATCAAACTAAACCTTCCATCTGGTTCATTTCAGTCAAATTTTTTAAAATTATGTTTTAAATTTTGAAGGTATCTTAGTTTCTTAGTGCTTTCATAACAGCAATACCTCAAGCAGGTGGCTTTAATGAACAGAAATTTATTTTCTCACAGTTTTGGGGGCTAGAAGTCCGAATTCAGGGCACCAGTTCTGGGGGAAGGCTCTCTTTGTAGGCTTTGAGGGAAAATCCTTGTTTCAGCTTCTCTAGCCCACCATCCTTGAGGTTCCTGGGCTTGTATAGACTAGGCTGCCTTCAGATAGTGTTGGTTTTCCCCTTGTGTGTACAGGCAGACCTGTACATATTGCTGGTTCCATTCCAGACCACTGCAATAAAGTGAATATCGCAATAAAAGTGAGTCACATGAATTTTTGGTTTCCCAGTGTATATAAAGGTTATGTTTATACCGTACTGTAGTCTATTAAGTGTACAATAGCATTATGTCTAAAAAAATGTAAATACCTTAATTAAAAATACTGCTAAAAAAATGCTAACCATCATCTGAGCCTTCAGCGAGTCCTAATCTTTTTGCTCGTGGAGGGTCTTGCCTTGATTTTGACGGCTGCTGACTGATCAGGGTGGTGGTTGCTGAGGGTTAGGGTGGCTGTAAAATAAGACAACGAAGTTTGCCGCATTGATTGACTCTTCTTTCACGAAAGACTTCTCTGTAGCATGCGATGCTGTTTGATAACATTTTACCCACAGTAGAACTTCTTTCAAAATTGCAGTCAGTGCTCTCAAACCTTGCTACTGCTTTATCAACTAAGCTGATGTAATAGTCTAAATCCTTTGTTGTCATTTCAACAATGTTTACAGCATCTTTACCAGGAGTAGATTCCATCTCAAGAAACCACTTTCTTTGCTCATCCATAAGAAGGCAACTCCTCATCCGTTACAGTTTTATCAGGAGATTGCAGCAATTCAGCCACATTTTCAGGCTCCACTTCTAGTTCTCTTGCTATTTCCACCACATCTGCAGTTACTTCATCCACTGAAGTCTGAACCCCTGAAAGTCATCCATGAGGGTTGGAATCAACTTCTTCCAAACTCCTGTTAACGATGATATTTTGACCTCCTCCTTGAATCACTAATGTTCTTAACAGCATCTAGAGTGGTGAATCCTTTCCAGAAAGTTTTCAATTTACTTTGCCCAGATCCATCAGAGGAATCACTATCTCTGGCAACCATAGCCTTATGAAATGTATTTCTTAAATAATAAGACTTGAAAGTCAAAATTACTTCTTGATCCACAGACTGCAGAATGAATGTTGTGTTAGCAAGCATGAAAACAACATTAATCTCCTTGTACATCTCCATTGTCAGGGTTGTATCCTTTCACCATACCTATTCAATCTGTATGCTGAGCAAATCTGAGAAGCTGGACTGTATGAAGAAGAACAGGGCATCAGGATTGGAGGAAGACTCATTAACAACCTGCATTACACAGATGACACAACCTTGCTTGCTGAAAGTGAAGAGGACTTGAAGCACGCACTGATGAAGATCGAAGACCACAGCCTTCAGTATGGATTATACGTCAACATAAAACAAAAATCCTCACAACTGGACCAATGAGCAACATCGTGATAGACGGAGAAAATACTGAAGTTGTCAAGGATTTCATTTTACTTGGATCCACATTTGACATCCATGGAAGCAGCAGTCAAGAAATCAAAAGACGCATTGCATCAGGCAGATCTGCTGCAAAGGACCTCTTTTAAGTGTTGAAAAGCAAAGATGTCACCTTGAAGACTAAGGTGCATGCCTCAGTCTCAAAGGTATGGCCATGACCTCAGGGGTTTCAAAAGGTGGTGGAGTCATGGCCTCTGGTGTTTCTAAGGGTGGACTAGGAGAATTGTGCGCCTAAAGCCGAGGGGGCAGAGTTGCTGTCCCAGTGGGCCTGGAAGGCAGAGCCGAAGCCCAGGGCTGAGGGACCTCCACTCAGAATCTGAATCTGTGTAAACTGTCTCAGAGAACAAAGGATTATTTTCAAAGCTTTGAGGGCTAATGTAATGTGTTCTGCTGACTTGCTTGGTGCCTGTTATGCCTTCTTCTCCTCCCAGTTTCTCCCATTTGTGATAGAAGTGTCTAGCTTGTGCCTATTCTGTCATTGTACCCTTGGAAACTTGTGTTCTAGATTTCACAGATGAAGAGGAATTTTGGGATTTTGGATTTGGAGTTAAGACTTTTGCTATGATATGATGGGATGAATATGTTTTGCATGATACATGGAAGTGATTTCTTGGGGGCCAAAGGGTGGAATGTCATGGATTGAATTATGTCCCCCCCCTAAAATGTGTATCAGTTTGGCTGGCCATGATTTCCAGTATTCTATGGTTGTCCTCCATTTTGTGATTGTAATTTTATGTTAAAGAGGATTAGGGTGGTATTGTAACACCACCCTTAGTCAGGTCACCTCCCTGATCCAAGGTAAAGGGAGTTTCCCTGGGGTGTAGCCTGCACCACCTTTTATCTCAAGAGATGAAAGGGAAGCAAGGAGAGAGTTGGGGACCTCATACCACCAAGAAAGCAGCACCAGGAGCAGAGCACATCCTTCGGACACGGGGTCCCTGTGCCTGAGTTCCTCTACCAGAGGAAGCCTTCCTCCAGAGCTGACACCCTGAATTTGGACTTGTAACCTACTAGACTGTGAGGAAATACATTTCTCTTTGTTAAGCCATCCACTTGTGGTATTTCTGTTATGGCAGCACTAGATGACTAAGACAGTGCGCCTGATCCAAGACATGGTATTTTCAATCACATCATATGCATGCGAAAGCTGGACAATGAATAAGGAAGACTAAAGAAGAATTGATGCCTTTGAATTCTGTTGGCGAAGAATATTGAATATACCATGGACTGCCAAAAGAATGAACAAATTTGTGCTGAAAGAAGTATAGCCAGGATGCTCCTTAGAAGCAAGGATGGCGAGACTGCATCTTACATACTTTGGATATGTTGTCAGGAGGGATCAGTCCCTGGAGAAGGACATCATGCTTGGTAAAATACAGGATCAGTAGAAAAGAGGAAGACCCTCAATGAGATGGATCGACACAGTGGCTGCAACAGTGGACTCAAGCATAACAATGATTGTGAGCATGTTGCAGGACCGAGCAGTGTTTTGTTCTGTGGTACATAGTGTCACTATGAGTCGGAACCAACTTGGCACCTAACAACAGGAACATCTCCATCAGAGTTCTTGGGTCACCAGGTGCATTGTTAATGAATAGTAATATTTTGAAAGGAATCTTTTTTTCTGAGCAGTAGGTCTCAACAATGGGCTTAAAACATTCAGTAAATCACGTTGTAAACAGATGTGCTGTCATCCAGGCTTTGTTGTTCCATGTAGAGCACAGGCAGAGTAGATTTGGCATAATTCCTAAGGGCCCTAGGATTTTCAGAATGGTAAATGAGCATTGGCTTCAACTTGAAGTCACCAGCTTCATTAGCCCCTAACAAGAGAGTCAGCCTGTCCTTTGAAGCTTTGAAGTCAGTCATTGACTTCTCTCTAGCTATAAAAATCCTAGATGGCATCATGTTCTAATATCAGACTGTTTTGTCTACATTGAAAATCTGTTGTTTTATGTAGCCACCTTCATCAATTAGCTAGATCTTCTGGATAACTTGCTGTAGCTTCTACATCAGCACTTGCTGCTTCACCTTGCACTTTTATGGCTTCTTTCCTTAAATTTCATGTACGAACCTCTGCTAGCTTCAAACTTCTGCAGCTTCCTCACCTCTCTCAGCCTTCATAGAATTGAAGAGAGTCAGGACCTTGCTCTGGATTAGGCTTTGGCTTAAGAGAATGTTGTAGCTGATTCGATCTTCCAGCCAGACCACTAAAACTTTCTCTGTATCAACAATAAGGCTGTTTTCGTTTTCTCATCATTTGTGTGTTCACTGAAATAACACTTTTAATTTCCTTAAAGAACTTTTCCTTTATGTTCACAACTTGGCTAGCTGTTTGGCACAAGCAGCCTAGCTTTCAGCCTGTCTGCATTCAACATGCCTTCCTCACTAAGCTTAATCATTTCTAGCTTTTGATTTAAAGTGAGAGATATGTGACTTTCACTTGAACACTTACCGGCCATTGTAGGGTTATTAATTGGCCTAATTTCAATATTGTCTCTCAGGGAATAAGGAGGCCCAAGAAGAGGGAGAGAGACGGGGGAACAGCTGGTCGGTGAAGCAGTCAGAACACACACAACAGTTATCAATTAAGTTCACCATCTTATATGGGCACGGTTCATGGTAGCCCAAAACAATTACAATAGTAACATCAAAGGTCACTGATCACAGATCACCATAACAGATATAAAAATAATGAAAAAGTTTGAAATATTGTGAGAATACCAAAATGATACATAAAATAAGCACATGCTGTTAAAAAAAATGGCGCTGATAGACTTGCTCAATGAAGGGTTGCTACAAACCTTAAATTTGTAAAAAATACAGTATCTGTGAAACACAGTAAAGTGAAGCACAATAAAATGAAGTGTTCCTCTGCGTTCTGAGCCTAATCTGCTCTTTCATATCTCAAAAGTGATTGACTTAAGACATACCCTACACTGACATGACCTCATTAACAAAGAAAGCCCTATTCCCAAATGGGATTAAACCCACAGGTATAAAACCAAAAACCAAACCTGTTGGTGTTGAATCGATTTCTGACTCATAGCGACCCTAAAGGACAGAGTAGAACTGCCCCATAGGGCTTCCAAAGCTGTAAATCTTTACAAAAGCAGACTGTCAAATCTTTCTTCCGTGGAGCAGCTGGTGGGTTTGAAGCTTGGATCTTCCAGTTAGCAGCCAAGCACTTAACCACTGCACACCAGGGCTCTTTGCCACAGGTTGGGATTTACAACACATATTTTGGGGGGATACGGTTTAATCTATAACAGAGAGATAATTCAGGTTTAATATTAACAGTAGGTATTGCAATATTAATTCTTAACCAGAACTACCCATTTGGAAGAAAGAACCCCATGTACATGAGAACTGTTAGAGTAAATATCCTTAATTAGAGTCATAAACAAAAATCAGCATGCTGTATTGAGTTTTATACAAAAAACCACTAAAATAAAAAAAACATTGTTTTAATCTCAGAAGTTATTTTAAAATCTAAAGAAGATTTTATTTTCTACAGATGGTTGGTAAAGGCTTTTTCCTAGTTCAGACAAAGGAAGTGTCGATGAAAGCTGAGGATGCTCAAAGAGTTTTCCAGGAAAAAGCACCTGACTTTCTTCCTCTTTTAAATAAAGGTAAGTAGGATACCTTCTGAGTGATTGGTATACTATGACAGGCTAATTTGATTTACTTCTGCTTGTAGCATTTCTCCTGAATGGCCTTCTCTTTCTCATTTGTTTTATGTTTTTTCCTATTTCTGTTCAGAAATGTCAACTTTTCACATCATTCAAGAAGCCTTATATAACCAACTAGAAATTAGCCAATAGTTTTTTTTTTCCTATTCTACCGTCTTAATACTTAAAAGTCACATTTTATTATTGTGCATTTTAAAATTATCATTTCATTATTGTATTATTATATTAGTAAACAATATTTTATACTCCCTGTCCAGAGTAACAAAGCACAGATTTATTCTGCCTTCAGTGGACTTTAACCATACTGGCAAAGAAATAAGAACTATAAATGAAATGGTATGTTATTTTGTTTACCTGTGTTTTATTGACTATGAAAAGGCATCCAACTGTGTGGATCATAACAAATTGTGGATAACATTGCAAAGAACAAGAATTCCAGAACACTTAATAGTGCTCATGAGGAACCTGTACATAGATCAAGAGGCAGTTGTTCCAACAGAACAACGGGATACTTCATGGTTTAAAGTCAGGAAAGGTGTGCATCAGGGTTGTATTTTTCACCATATTTATTCAATTTGTATGCTGAGCAAGTAATCCGAGAAGGTGGACTATATGAAGAACAACGCAGCATCAGGATTGGGGGAAGACTCGTTAACAACCTGAGTTATGCAGATGACACAACCTTGCTTGCTGAAAGTGAAGAGGACTTGAAGCACTTACTGATGAAGAGCAAAGACTACAGCCTTCAGTATGGATTGCACCTCAACATAAAGAAAACAAAAATCCTCACAAGTGGACCAATAAATGGAGAAAAGATTGAGGTTGTCAAGGATTTCATTTTACTTGGATTCACCATCAACACCCATGGAAGCAGCAATCAAGAAATCAGATGACACATTGCATAGGGCAAATCTGCTGCAAAAGACCTCTTTAAAGTGCTAAATGCAAAGATGTCACTTTGAGGTCTAAGGTGTGCCTAACGCAAGCCATGGTGTTTTCAATTGCCTTATATGCATGTGAAAGCTGAACAATGAATAAGGAAGCCCGAAGAAGAATTGGCGCCTTTGAGTTGTGGTGTTGATGAAGAATGTTGAATATACCGTGGACTGCCAGAAGAATGAACAAATTTGTCTTGGAAGAAATACAGCCAGAACGCTCCTTAGAAGCAAGGATGACTAGAGTTCGTCTCACATACTTTGGACATGTTATCATGAGGGATTAGTCCCGGAGAAGGACATCATGCTTGGTAAAGTAGAGTGTCAGCAAAAAAGAGGAAGACCCTCAAGGAGATGGATTGACACAGTGGCTGCAACAATGGGCTCAAGCATAACAACAATCACAAGGATGGCGCAGGACTGGGCAGTGTTTTGTTTTGTTGTACCTAGGGCCCTGGGTTTTTGTCTGGGAGGGTCACTATGAGTCAGAACCAACTCGATGGCACCTAACACAAACGTTATTTTATCTATGTAATATGATTGATTGATGCAACCATTTTGACAATGGAACACTCTGATGACACCTTGAAAACAGACCTTTAAACTCTCAGCAGCTTTCAGAAATTGAATCAAGTAATGGTGGACATCCTAAAGTGAGAATTAAGTATGAAGTGTGCATATGAGGAGATCTAAATTATTTATGTACTTGTTTTTTTTTTGTTTTTTTATGATGTTAGTAGGAGTCCCTGGGTGGTGCAGATGGCTAATGTGGTCAGCTGCTAACCAAAAGGTTGGAGGTTCAAGTCTACCCAGAGGTGCCTTGGAAGAAAGGCCTAGTGACCTACGTCTGAAAAATCAGCCATTGAAAACCCTGTGGAGCACATTCTACTCTGACACATGGGGTTGCCATGAGTCGGAATGGACTCAACAGCAACTGGGTAAATTGGTCTTATAAGTGATATCACAGAACTGTTCCAACCCAAATATGATATCTGTGTTTAAGTAACAGAACATTCCACATGGAAGGAGAAGTAAAATGCTCTGTTGCTGCAAAAAGTAGAACTAAAACCAACTGGCAGAAGTTACAAGGACTTAAGCAAATAAATATCATGCAAACAAATCTTAAAACCAGAGATGCCCAGAGGAAGTACTCAAAGACTAATGAGGTCATGTCGAAAGATCACAGGAGCCAGCTTGACAGAGTTTCCACTGGTCAAATTTTGGACAATTTGAGCATCAAAAAGTATAATGAAGGTAATAGATTTAACAACAACAAAAACCCATGCATCCATAATGATAATAAACTAAAAAGGGGAGAGAGGGAATAAAGGAAAGCTCTTCTGCTGTTTAGAAGACTGTAAGCTAATAAATGTAGAAGGAATGGTAGATTTTGGAAATCACCATTTTAAAACTCCCAGTGTAATAATTTAGACAAAGATTATCAGTGCATGCTAAAAGATTGCTGAGGAATAGGGTATTTATATGTTCTAATTCAAAGGGGAAATATACCTTTACAGCATAGATTTGGTGATCACCACCCAAACCTAGTGAACAAATTTAGCGTTGCTGATGATGGGACAACCTGACATTATGTTTCCCCTCAAGTGATGCAATAAGAAATATACAAGGTCACCTATGAAGTATTCTTGCCAAAATTCTTGTCTGAATCTGATTGAGCTAAGACTTAATTTCTAGTTTGTAGGAAAGAAAGGAAAATACAGGGACACATTAAATGACACCACATGTATATATACATGCTTAACTGGTTTTGTTCCTCTATAGAACCCAGCCTAAGACATCTAAGCCTAAAAGCCTAGGACATCTCTTAGCATCTAAGAGAATAAAATACCTAGGAATAAATTTAACCATGAATGTGAAAGACTTATACAAGGAAAATGACAAAACACTGCTGAAAGTGATTAAAGAAGACTTAAATAAATGGAAAGATGTTTCATGTTCACAGATTGGAGGACTTAATATTGTTAAGTCTTCAGTACTACCCAATCTATAGATGAATCCCAGTCCTGATCAGAATTCCAACAGCCCTCCTTACAGGAATGGAAAAAACCAGTCCTAAGCTTTATATGAAATGGCAAGAGGCCCCGAATAGCTAAAGCAATATTGAAAAAGAAGAACAAAGTAGGAAGATTCACACTTCCTGATTTTAAAACATATTATATAGCTACTTGATTACTTATAGCCTGGTACTAGTATAAAAACAAAACAGCCTGGTACTAGTATAAAAACAGACAATGGAATAGAATTGAGAGTTCAAAAATAAACTCACGTATCTATGGTCAGTTGATTTTTGACAAGGGTGTTACGTCCATCCAATGGGGTAAGAAGTGTCTCTTCAATAAATTGTGTTAGGAAAATTGGATATCCAGATGCAGATAAATGAAACAGGATCCATGCCTCATACCATATACAAAAACAAATTCAAAATGGATTGAAGACCTATACGTGAAAACCAAAACCATAAAATTCTTAGAAGAAAAGGCAGGGACAAGCTCTCGGGCCTACCTTTGAACAATGGATTATCTATTATAATTACAAAAACACAAACAGCAAAAAATAAGTAAATAGGACCTCATAAAAATTTTAAAAACTTTTGTTCGTCAATAGACTTTACCAAAAAAGTGAAAAGACAAGCTACCGACTGGGAAAATATATCTCCAACAAGAATTTAACAAAATATATCTATAACTTCGAGAACTTAACAACAAAAAGACAAAAAAGGTAGTCATAAAATGGGCAAAGGACTTGAATAGACATTTCACCAAAGAGGGCATTCATATGGTCACCAAACACATAAAAAGATGCTCAACGTTGTTAGCCATCAAAGAGATGCAAATCAAAACCACACTGAGATACCATTTCACTCCCAGTAGGATGGCTGAGATAAAAAAAAAAAATAACATGTTGGTGAGGATTTGGGGAGATTGGAACCCTTATCCATTGCTGATGCTAATATAAAATAGCACAGCTGCTATGGAAAACAGTGTGGTGGTTCCAGAAAACTAAGAGCTACCATATGACCCAGGATTTCCACTCCTAGGTGTATACCCAAAAGACTTCATAGCAGAGACTCAAACAAATACTTGTACACCAGTGTTCATTGTAGCACTATTCACAATAGCCAAAAGATGGAAACATTCTAAATGCCCTTCAACAAATAAATTGATAAACAAAAAGTTGAAGATAAAACTACCATATGACTCAGCAATATCAATCCTAGGTGGTGGTGGTTGTTATGAGCCATTGAGTCAGTTCCAACTCATAGCGACCCTATAGGACAGAGCAGAACTGCTTCATAGGGTTTCCAAGGAGCGGCTGGTGTATTTGAACTGCTGACCTTTTGGTTAGCAGTGAAGCTTTTAACCATTGTGCCACATATAGCCAGATAATGTGAAGGCAGGAATGCAAACAGAAAGCTGCATACCAACGCTCATTTCAGCACTTTTCACAGTAGCCAGAATGTGGAAACAACCAAAATGTACATCCATAGATGAGTGGATAAATATCGTACATACACACAATGGAATACTATTCAGCCATAAAGAGAAATGAAGTCCTGATGCATGCCACAATATGGATGAACTCTGAAAATATCATGTGAGTGAAATAAGTCAGTCTTAAAGAGGACAAATACTGTATGACCTCCCTTATATGAAATAAGTAAGTTTATAGAAACCAAAGAGTATTAATGGTTACCAGGAGTAGAAAGGGAGAGGAAGGGGGAGTTTTTGTTTTAGGGGCTATGAGTTTATGTTAATGGGGATGGAATGATTTGGAAAAAGGATAACGAGAATAGTTGCACAACTTGAATATAATCAGTGTCACTGAGTTATACATGTAGAAATTGTTGAGATGGTGTATGTTTTTGCAGTGCGATGGATGGCTTTTATATGGCCTTTCTAGCCATGGTCTTGTAACTCCCACCAAATGATTGAGTGGGACTATGTGAATAAGGTGCTTGTGGCCCACCAAGCTTGCTAATAATGCATATAAGGTGCATGGCACCCTTGTGGAGATGAGATCATGGCAAGTAAGGTGTATAGAACCCTAACAAGGGGATTGGTCAGTTTTGCCATCTCATTGGGCTTAAAATGAACCATCCCAGAGGCGAAAAGGGGGGAATCTACTACCACCAAGAAGAAGAGACAGGAGCACAACGTGTTCTTTGGACATGGAGTCCCTGTGCTGAGAACCTCCTAGACCCAGGAGACAGAGATAGAGAGCTGTAACACCTGAGATGGCTCAAGACGTCAAGAAGGAGTGGCAGGGAAGCAGTAGCAGCAGAACCAGGAGACCAGCTCAAGACAACACAGTAGGCTTTCTGGCCCATGGAGTAAGGTGTTTACAGTTGTTACTGCCAACCCATGGAGCAAGAGAGCTGAGCCTTTGGGCAGGAGGCTGCTCGCAGAGTGGGGTACCTCCCTGTACTTGGCAGAGCTAGGCTCAGACCCAGAGTGTGAGAGCTGAGCTTCCAAGGCTCAAAGGCAGAGTAGGTTGCCCCCAGGCACTTACTGGTGGAGCTTAAGAGCTTTGTAACACCTGCCCGAGGAGGGCAGAGGCCAGGCCAAGGGCCAGAGAGAGGCTGGCCTGTGAGCACCGCTGATAAGAGGCTGTCCTGATCGAAGAACTATATCCTGAATCATAACCTGTTACTTCCCTAATAAACCCCATAATTTCGAGTATTGTGCGTGGCCATTGCAATGAATTATCTAACCCAGCAGAGTAGAAGAGAGTGTTGTGGGAAGGACGGGTGTTGTAGGAATTGGTAAAAAGGTTGGAGAAGATGAGGTATGTCTGACCTCTGCTTCATAGGAATCAGCTTTGGGCTATTTATGCTGATAACGATTCTATCCCCCTTTCCCCCGTCCCCATGAAGTTAGATGAGGAGGTCAGATGCCTCCAGCACACCATTTTTTTTCAGTGTCATTATATATGTTTTCACCACAATAAAATCTTTTTAAATTATGTAACAAGGTGCATTCAGAGGAGTTTCATTTCCATCCCTTTCCCTTCAACCATGTCCTCTCCCTCCTCCTACAGGTAAACATTTTTCTTTTCAATTCTTCCTCAATATATATTTTTATATCAGAATCAAACCTTCTAAATGGGTCCATGGGTTGAGGTAGGCACCCTGATATAAGAACCTTTTCATGTCCTGTTGCAACTCATCTGTATCTTGTTTCATTTAATGTTTTCTTAGCCCCTGCCTCCTCCATAAAGCCTTAATAAGAGCAAGAAAAATTTCCCCAGTTAACTTCTTTGTTGAGCACTTCCCTTGATCTATACACTGTGATGCTGAAAAACTCATACTTTAATTCATTCAGTGTATCTAAATGTACAGTTGACTGTTGTATATCCTGCCTTTTCTGCTTTTGTCTGTGTTAAATCACAAACCCTCAGTTATTTCCATGCCCAGTATAGTGTGATCTTTCCTGTCATTCTTGTGCCTTATCCTGTGGCACATTCCACATTCAACCTAGTATTTCTTAGTCATTTAACTTAGTATTTCATTACTTAGTACTTCATTATTATATGTTGTTCCTTGTTAAATGGTTATATCTCTTTTTTTTTGAGAAATTTGTCATTTCTAAGAGGTCAGGACTTCTCCGTAACTCTAAGACATAAAAAGTAAATCTATCAGGAATATAGGGATAGGTGAATAATTATTAATTGAAGGTCATCTTTTGTTTGGCTGACTTATGGCCATGTTTACCAAGAATTTGACACCATAGTGCCAGTGCTACATCTAATCCATACAATTAAATCTTAAGTCTTCCCACCAGAATTTAAAGTACAGGTGATTTAAAAGTATTCAGATTAATCTGGGAACGGAGGCATAGATACTCTATTCAGAGGACTGAAAAATAAAAACTTGGTCTTTGGAGCTAGAATGTAGTTTTAAGTCACCCTCAAAAAAAATTTTTTTTCAGAGTTATTACTTTTGGTGCCTGACCTCAATTCCTATTTGACTTGGCTCCATTATTGGCTGGTAAGTAGGAAACTTGGAAGCAAGGCTGGCTGCCTGGCAAAATGTACTCTTGTGAACCTGGATTTCTTTTGATCTTATTTTGCCATCTTATCAGCTAATGGGTGGAGTTTTTTTTAATGTTTTTTACAGGAGAGTGAAACCAGAAAATCCAGACTATTTATAACACTTTAAAAATATGACACTAGTCCTATAATATTACTGAAGCTACTATTCATGTGATGGGACTCTATGTTAATTTCCTTTTATTATGATTAGCATAGAAAGAAGCAGCTGAGGTGATGTGTCCCATTTGTCTACAACCTCCTTCTTTCTTTTATCTCCAAAGAAGATCCTGGAGATTCTACAGGAAAGAATAAAAATACTGATTTTAAAATATATTTGTATTCCTGTTTTAAAAAAATATTTCTTGGGTTTGTTTATAGGTCCAGTTATTGCCTTGGAGTTTAATGGAGATGGTGCCGTAGAAGGATGTCATCTCATTGTAAACGAGATATTCAATGGGACAAAGGTACAAGATTTTATTGACTAATTATATTTTAGTCAACCATTTTCATCTCATTTCCTTTTTTCTTAAAATCAAATAGTACTTTTATCTCTAATGTTGTTTGGAATTAAAAAAAGAAAAAAACGCAGATCACAATTTTTAGAATCTATGGTAAATAATTGGGAACTAAGCTTTGGTCTTTCATTGTAAAGCCAAAACTTTAATTGTTTAAAATAATTACAAAATAAGGATCTATTTATTAAAAACCTTCAATACTACATAAGTTTCTAAAGTTAAAAGTAAAGTCTGAGCAAATATCTATTCAAGCCCTTGCACTTTTAGAATAGTGATATCTGGAAAAAAATACTATATTTCTAAGATCAAATGCTTTAGACCAACATTCCTGTTGCCCAATGTTCATTTTTATTTGCTTCAGTAATGCTTTACCAAAAATTGAGCTTGAGGCATGTCTAGAAATCATTACATGTGGATATTTTCTAGATATGTTGATGAGGTTGCTGTATCTAAGAATTTCAACTTAAATAACTTAATATAACTTAAAAACCAAACATATCAAAGAGGATTAAATGAGTAAATATAGAATTGATTATTCTTTGATAAATATCTTCAGGGAAATTTCTGGTTTTGTCCTGTGGTTTGGTTTACCGATTCTTCAAATTTATATAATTTGAAGGACTTTGTCTTCTGTCTCATATTATCCTCACAACAAAACTGAGGGAGAGGGAAAATATAATCAGCTTGAATAGAAGAGGAAACTGAGAGATAAAATGGTTACATGATTTGGAGTTTTTAGAGCTGAATGATTAGAGATTATCTAATCCAACTTCCACATTTTACAGGTGTGAAAGGTAAGCCCAAAGAGGTATATTAAATTGTCAACATCATCATAGAGCTAGTTTACCTAGAACCCAGGTCTCATCTAATTCCTGGCTGACATTTGTAAAAGCTATTTTTGAAAGGTTCTTCTGAGCACTGTTTTATTTACTTGATGTTTAGAAAATAGTTCATTTAAAATCAGTAATATATCATTAGCAGCTTTAAAAAAGATTATGTCACAAGTTTTGCTTCTCAACCCATTGAAACTATTATTAGAATAGAGAAGAATGCCCACCCTGACAGGGAACACAACAGAGAGTCCCTGACGGTGCAGGAGAAAAGTGGGGTGCAGAACTCAAATTCTAGTAAAAAGACCAGACTAAGACTGGAGGAACCCCAGAAGACATGGGCCCCGGACTCTCTGTTAACCCAGAACTAAAACCATTCCCAAAGCCCACTCTTCAGACAAAGAATAGACTATAAGATATAAAATGATACTCGTGAAGTGTGCTTCTTAGTTCAAGTAGATAGATGAGACTAAATGGGCAGCTCCTGTCCAGAGGCGAGATGAGAAGGCAGAAAGAGACAGGAGCTTGTTGAAAGGACAGAGGAAATCTGGGATGGAAAGGAGGAATATACAGTCACATTATAGGAATAGCAACTAGGGTCATGTAATAATGTGTGTGTACATTTTTGTATGAGAAACTAACTTGAGCTGTAAAATAAAAGAATAGAGAAGAAACTATGAGCTCTTTAAATAACCTTATTATTCAATGTTGTTATTAGGTGTTGTCAAGTCGCATCCTACTCATAGCAACCCCGTGTACAACAGAACAAAACATCACCCAGCCCTGCACCATCCTCACAATTATTCAATAGCTTTATAGGGTTGCTATGAGTCAGAATCGACTCGACGGCAACGGGTTTGGTTTTTTTTTTTTTTTGCTTTTTCATAATATTGACTGTTGTATATGAAAAAAATATTAAAATTCCCAGTGTAATAAAATACAGCTAAAGTATTATGAGCACAAACACCTTAATTATATCATAAGTGCTTTTAAAAGAGTTTAATTGAAAGAGCTCAAAAGAGCTATTGAAACTATATTGCGTGAATTCTACAGGAAATCTACAGATTAAATATTATAAATGAGGATGTTACTTTGTCCTACGGAAAACATAGGCTTTGGCATTTTAGGATTGCTAGTATTTATTTTTTGTTTCTTTTATATTTAAAATAGATGTTTGTATCAGAAAGCAAAGAGACAGCAGCTGGAGATGTAGACAGCTTCTACAACTTTGCTGATATACAGATGGGAGTGTGAAGTGTAATTTGGAACCAAGGACTTGGTATTAAGCCCTTTCCAACTTGTGTATGTAGAATTTGGTAGTATACTTTTTTGTATTGGCAGTGGTTTTTACTGTGCTAAAATTTTTAAAGATTATTTTTTAATAAATTGCTGAGTACTGCATTATTTACTTGAGGTTCAAAAATAGTTCATTTTAAATTAAGTAGTTTCGATCAGCTTAAAAATATTTAACACACTTCTCCAATAAGCTTGCAGTTTTATTTCTCTACATATGATACTACTATTAGGAAATAGAAGTGGCTAATTTTTTTATTCGTGGTTTTCATTCTAATTAAATGTTCTTTCAAATCTCTCATAATTTAAACTTTCATCAGTGTTCCATGCTATTCGTTTGTGAATATATTCCATTACTTTTTTGTTACCTTTTTTAATTTAGAGGGATTTATTACTAGTTGATCAATTAGAATAAACCTATACACATTGTTTTCATGTATGCATATTCAGTTAAATAATTGCTTCCTAGTTGGATGATAATGGCAAATAAGATTTTGTACATAAAGTTGACATAATGCTTTGTAAATTGATTTTTTTAAAAGATAGGCATTTGATAACCAGCTTTGCAAGTAACTCTACTAACTAATGTTGGTATAGCTGTTTAAAAACTACCTTGTCAGTAGTAGTATTTCAATAAATCCCACACTGAATTTAGTTTTTTAACAACTTTTGGATGATTCTTCTGCTTCCTAGTAAGAAAAGGTACATATGCAAGACTAAAACTATAGAAGCCCTATCACTGGCAGTTCTTAAAAAGATGATTTTTGTTTTATCAGCTCTTGTGGGCTTTCAGGAAAATTAAAACAAAACTTGGTGACATTCAGGTAAGAAATGCTTAGGCATGGTGATAAGCTATGCAGATTATTAAAAAGCTAAATAAATTTGATTTTCATTAGATATGCCACACACATCAAGTAATATTGAAGTACAATAAAATTATTCTGGTTGCTTTGAAGCATTATTTCCCAACTCTACCTGATCTTAATAATTTAATGGGGGCAGGGGAGAGCTACTTATTAAAAATACACATTCTTGGGCCCAATCTCCAGATGCATGAAGTCAGTCTCCAGGGGACACACTGTTTTAAGGAATATGTTGTAATCTAACGTAATCGGTCCGGAGAATGTTGATAGGTGATCTTGTGAGAAGGAACTGAACCTGTCATCCACATTACATATAGCAGCTAATAGGAAATCAGCTTTCACAAGCCTGTTTTTAAAAGGAACCTTAAATTTAATTCTATTTTGATAATACAAAGACTGAAAATAACCACTTGTAAAAATTCTTCTGTTTGTTACTAAAAATGTATTTTCATGTTTAAATTAAAATGTTTTTGGATATTTTCAGATTAATTTATAACTCCTACATTGAACTGTATGTTGATGTTCAGAAATAATACATTAAAAGACTTTTCATTTTAAATTACTAATATTGAGCACCCACCCTGTGCCTGGCCTTGTGCTAACCATTAGCATTGCATCATTTCAATTCTTTTATAAACCATTTTGTACTACAAAATCAGTCTCTCCTTTAGATTAAATTGTATCATAAGATGCAAATAAAAATTGGTGAAAGGTTTAATATAATTTTGATCATAATTTACAAATAAGCTTTGCAAATGATGGTCAGAGTACATTAATTTTCCCTTAGATAAGCTGTTGTTGTTTGTTGCTGCTGAGTTCATTCTGACTCATGGTGACCCCATTAAACATACTCCTTCTCATTATGATTACATTATGAAACACCATTATTCACATAAAAAATAACTACAGTACTTTTTTGTTTTGCAAAAATATACATTATGCAAATCTGAAACTTGAGTTCTTTATTATGTCTATGGCATCTTAGGAAAAACTCAGGAATATAACACAAGGGAGATGTTAATTAAGATTTTTCCATTAAATTTAGCATCTATTAACCAAAGCCTAAAATTTTATATACTTCAGTTAGATAGGAGCTTTTACATGAGTTTAATTTGTCTTTAAGAACAGTAAATTGGCTTCTGAATGTTTAAGAGGATTTTTAAAAATAAAATAATGCTATGGTAGTTGTTCTGTAATTCTAAAATTTGATAGTAATCAGAATATACTATATTTCATTCCTGATTACCTTTTGATTTCATGAAAAATTAGTAATTTTCTTAAGTTATATATATATAACCTTTATATTAGCTTATTTCTTTTATGTTAATAGTGCTACTGTTTTTGCTTCTGTATATTTATGTCTAGCTTTTGTATGTAATTTATCTAGTGTTTATAAAATGTGATTTGTAATAAACGTTATTAAAATGAAAATGGCTTAACACTTATATTTGTAGAACATGTCTATAACATATATTTACTCATACATGTACCAATATGACACAAATTTTTTAATGTTTAAAGTAAAATAAAATCTGTGTCCTAGGTTAATGAAAAGTGACCTGTATGCTCTGTGTGTGTGTGTACATGTGTGTGCATGCGTGCACTCAGAGCATGTTGGAAATATGCAAAGGAAGTAGAAAACCAATTTTAATCTTAAGGAATTTCCAATATAACACTTTCTTGGCCAAAAGATACATTTTAATATGATTGTATACTTATTAAATTAGGCATATTTAAGAAATATTTAAGAATTTCATATTTAAGAAAATAATGATTTGTGATATACTTTCAGGTTTACACAAATGGACCTTATTTTAAATTTACTACCAAATTTATCAGCACTTTTTACCCAACTTCTCCCTCTCCTAGCCCATAATTCAGAAGTACTAAAACTGCAGTTCAGTTACTTTTTTAAGTAACATTTATTATTTTAGAGAATTTGAAAAAAAAATGCACAGAATAACAAAAATTACCTCTTATTTATCGGATAATTCTTGATGTTCTGATCTTAAATTTTGTTTTTCTCATTTAAAAGGTATATATTCAACACTGTTCTCTATAGGAAGAGAAGGGATTATAATTAGAATATGAATACTCCTTCAAAACACATTCTTAGTGGCAAGTTTCAGCAACAGGTTCAGAAATGGCTGTTTGTCCCTTTTCTAGTGTTACAGTGCTTTCTTGGTGAAAGCTAGTTCTCACCGATAAGTGAATGGTAAGGGAGCAAGAGCGCAGGTACCAGAGAGCCCAGCATTCTCACCTTGGATCTGATACTCCCTCTGTGGCCTGCCTTTACCATTTCAGTTTAATCTGGTCCACTTGTAATTGGACTAATGCAAATTAACTTTCAAATTGTGTGACAGGTAGTTAACCGATGTTGGTAAAGTGCCTCAAAAATGGAAGGTACTTTTTAAATGTTAAGTATTACTATTCTGAGCAAAGTGAGTATGGTGTTCTCTTATTCAGCTTTCTATTTGTAGCCCGTACACTGGGTTACAAATAGCTGAATAGGAAAAAACAAGTGTAAAAGGCTGTTGAAACTTCAGTGCTGTTTTTTAATTGATTGATGTACTTTCATTTGCCAAGCATAGGTCAGTTTCTAGGCTCATTAATAGAACCTTTAATACTCTTTCACCCTAACTTCTAAACAGACCTTATATTAAGTAATTGAAAATTTTTTATCTCATTAGTTACAGGACTGTGAGGGGTCTGGACATTTTCAGTCCTTCATTGTACAGAGAAAACTGAAGGTCAGAAAGTTCTAGTTCACTGGCTGATGGTGTGAGGTTCAACCTGCACCATCAGTCACTGAACTAGAATGTAGGCCTCTTGACTTTCCCCCTGCAGTTACTGGGAGAACAAGACTCCACTCATTGGCTCCTCTGACATGAAGCCTTTTCCGGTAGAAGGCCCATTCCCTTCCTGGTGCACACACAGTACTCTACAGATTTCCAAGTACTTGTAACACTTTATTCTATTAATTTATGCAGGCCTACTAGAGCCCTGGTAGTGCAGTGGTTAAGAGTTCCACTGCTAAGCCAAAATGTTGGCACTTTGAATCCACCGGCCACTCCTTGGAAACCCTATGGAGCAGTTCTGCTCCATCCTGTAGGGTCGCTATGAGTTGGAATCAACAGCAGTGAATTGAGTTTTTTTTTTTTTTACTAGACTGTTAGTACGCAGTGTGGTCTGTGAGCTAGCAGCATCAGCATAATCTAGGAGCTTGTTAGAATCTCAGGCCCACTCTAGATCTGTGGAATAAGCATCTGCATTTTAACAAGATCCTCAGGGAATTCATATGCATATTAAAATTTGAGAAGCTCTATGCTAGGCAATTAGCTCCTCAAGGGCTTGAATCAAAACTTAGAAATCTTTGTATTCCTAGACAGTAGCATAGGGTCAAGCATGTGATCTATGTTTAATGAATATTTTTAATTGAATGATTTGCAATCCAGTGCTTCATTCTACTCTTCACATTTTAACCTTTTCTGTAATTCCTCCCTCATGTATTCTCTTTATTGGTGTTATGGATGGAATTGTGCCCCCCAAAAAATATGTGTTGTAAATCCTAACTTCTATGACTGTGGTTATAATTCCATTTGGGAATGGGTTGTCTTTGTTATGTTAATGAGGCAGGAGTAATGTAGGGTTGTCTAGAGTCAATCACTTTTTAAAAATAATTTTTATTGTGCTTTAGGTGAAGGTTTACAACACAAGTTTATTTCTCTTTAAAAAATGTGTACACAGTTGGGGTCAAGATGGCAGAATAGTCAGATGTTTCTAATGGTCCCTCTTACAACAGACCCAAAACAACAAGTGAATCGATAATATATATGACAAGCTAAGAGCCCTGAACATCAAAGCTAAAGTTAAGAAATCGGACTGGGCAGAGGGGGAAGGGAGAAACGGTTCAGAAATAGTGAGCAGTTGCCAGACCAGACTCAGCGGGAACCGGCACCCTGCAGGCCTGATCCCCTGGTACGACTCAGCGGGGCTGGCGGTAGCATTTGGGATGCATTTTCCACAGCAGGTGAGAGCGAAGGGCACAGAGTCTACTCAAGTCTCCGGAATCAGCAAAGAACAGCGCTCTCAGCAAAAGATAAGTACTTGCATCTAATTTACCGCATGGACCAAAAAGCAACCCTTTCAAAAGAACCCTCTTCCCATTTATCTGATCCTTCCTCCCTCTGCTCCAGCCTCCAAGCCAGCTTCAGTGGCAGTTGCTTTCCCTGGGCCTGAGATAGTTCCTGCTGCACATCCTGAGCCATACTCCCGGCCTTGTAAACATCCCGGTCTTGTAGAAGGAACAGATTAACAAATGGGCAAAAAATGATCTGCCGGCTCCCCTAAGCTGGGAACTCAGGGCAAAAGCGGTTCTGTTACCTGGGGTCAGGCAAAAGCAGTCCATAGACTTTGAATGCCTTTCACCCGGCATGGACCTCTGTGGGCCCATTTCAGCAGCTTAGGCCCTTGTTGGCATAGTATGATGGCATATGTGCCTCAGGTCTGACTTCAACTGTTTCAGCTGTGTGCTGGAAAGGCGTGTTTTGACATTTGACACTGCCTATTAAGCAGGTCCTCACCTACTCAAATCAGGGGCCTGAGAACTGGTGGCTCCACCCACGCCACCTAGCCACTCACGACAGGGGTCCAAAGATAAGTGGTGCCTCCCAGTCCTTACAGCCAAAAGAATTGGGTGACCATGGTCCAGCTGCAGAACCCACCCACATGTGCATTCTAGGGAACAGGGATGTGCTTTCATCACAAACGTTCGGGGGTGGTTGTCAGCTTGCTCAGAGCATGACTCTCTCCTGAAGCTAGATATCGGTGCCTACACTAATCACCCCTGCTCCTCTAAGACTGTAGCTGAGAGCCTGAACCACACATTTGGTGACCAACTACCTGGACACCTGAGCTGAATCCATACAAGAAAAGTGAGTGGACTCCTGGGCTCATATACCTGGTAACAGCTCTAGCCATCTGATGAGAGGAAGTTAGAGCTTCAAAGGCGCCAATAATCAAATTAGCTCACTCGAGCAGCCTATCTGGGCATATCAAAACAAAGCAAGAAGCGAGGACACAGTAAGAAAACATAAAATAATACAGTAACTTATAGATGCCTCAAAGACAACAGTCAATATTAAATCACATAAAGAAGCAGACCATGATCGCTTCAACAAGCTCCCAAAACACAGAATCGAGGACGCTTCCAGACACAAAGATCTTCCTGGAATTACCAGAGGTAGAATACAAAAAATTAATATATAGAACTCTTCAAGAGATCAGGAAGGAGATCAAGCAAACTGCAGAACAAGCTGAGGAACACACAATAAAGCAGTGCAGGAAATTAAGATTATTCAAGAGCAAAATGACAAATTTAATAGGCTGCAAGAATCCATAGACAGACAGCCATGAGAAATTCAGAAGATTAACAATAAAATTACAGAATTAGACAACTCAAAAGAAAGTCAGAAAATCAGAATTGAGAACATGGAAGTCAGAATTATTGAGATTGAGGATAAAACACTTGAACACCAATATAGTCAAACGAATTGTAAAAAATGAAGAAATCCTAAGAATCGTGACGGACTCTATCAAGAGAAATAACCTACAAGTGATTGGAGTACCAGAACAGGGAGGGACAACAGAAAATACAGAGAGAATTGTTGAAGATTTGTTGGCAGAAAGCTTCCCTGATAACATGAAAGACGAGAAGATACCTATCCAGGATGCTTATCGAACCCCACACCGGATAGATCCCAAAAGAAAGTCACCAAGACATATTATAATCAAACTTCCCAAACCCAAAGATAAAGAGAATTTTAAGAGCGGCTAGGGATAAATGAAAAGTCACCTACAAAGGAGAGTCAATAAGAATAAGCCTGGACTACTCAGCAGAAACCATGTAGGCAAGAAGGCAATGGGATGACATATATAAAGCCTTGAAGGAAAAAAAATTGCCTCTCAATAATCATATATCCAGCAAAACTGTCTCTCAAATGTGAACTTAACATAATTTGCAAAAACCAAACCAAAACTACAAAAAAGAATAAAGGGAGTCCTTTTTTTTTTTTTTTTTTGTTAGAAAATCAATAATATCAGATATCAACCCAAGACTAGAACACAGGGCAGAGCAACCAGATATCAACCCAGATAATGAAATCACAAAACTAAATCAAGATAAAAAACGCTCAAATCAGAGAAACAGACATGTCATTATATAAAAGATTATAACATTAAATCAATAAAAAGGCACTAAAAATACAGATCTTTCATATGGAGAGGAAGTCAAGGCGATATAAAGACATAAAAGTTTGGTTTAAACTTAGAAAAATAAGGGTAAATATTAAGGTAACCACAAAGGAGACTTAACAATCCTACACATCAGAATAAAATACAAGAAAAACATAAAAACTCAGCAAAAACAAAATCAACAGCAATGAAAAAGAGAAAAAGACAACATATGAAGAAAAACTACCCAGCACAAAAAATTATGTGGAAGAAAGAAACTGTCAACAACACATAAAAAAAGACATCAAAATGACAGCACTAAACTCATACCTATCCATAATTATGCTGAATGTAAATGGACTAAATGCACCAATAGAGACGAGTTGCAGAATGGATAAAAAAAAATGATCTGTCTATATGCTGCCTACAAGAGACACGCCTTAGCCTTAGAGACACAAACTGAAACTCAAAGGATGGAAAAAAATAAGCAAACAACAATCAACAAAGAGCAGGTAGTGACAATATTAACTTCTGACAAAATAGACTTTAAAGTTAAATCCATCACAAAGGATAAGGAAGTACACTATATAATGAATACAGGGTCAATATACCAGGAGGATATAACCCTAATAAATATGCACCCAACGACAGGGCTTCAAGATACATAACACAAATGCCAACAGCATCAAAACGCGAGATAGCTCCACAATAATAGTAGGAGACTTCAACACACCACTTTTGGTGAAGGACGGAACATCCAGAAAGAAGCTCAATAAAGACAGGGGAGATCTAAATGCCAAAGTCAACCAACTTGACCTCAAAGACATATACAGAACATTCCACCCAATAGAAACCAAGTATACTTTCTTTTCCAATGCGCATGGTACATTCTCCAGAATAGACAACATGTTAGGTCATAAAGTAAGCGTTAACAGAATCCAAAACATAGAAATATTACAAAGCATCTTTGACCATAAAGCCATAAATGTAGAAATCAATAACGAAAAGCAGGGAAAAGAAATCAAACACATGCAAACAAACAGAACAACACCTTGCTCAAAAACTACTGGGTTATAGAAGAAATTAAGGATGGAAAAAAGAAATTCATAGAATCCAATGAGAAACACTTCCGACTAGAACCTTTGGAACACAGGTAAAGCAGCGCTCAGAGGTAAATTTATAGCAATAATGGCACACATGTTCAGAGAAGAAAGAGCCAAAATCAAAGAATTATCCCTATAACTTGAACAAATAGAGAGCAGCAAAAGAAAGCCTCGGGCACCAGAAGAAAGGAAATAAAAATTAGAGCAGAATTGAATGAAATACAGACAGAAAAACAATAGAAAGAGTTAACAAGACCAAAAGCTGGTTCCTTGAAAAGATCAACAAGATCCATAAACCGCTGGCAAAACTGATGAAATAAAAACAGGAGAGGAAGCAAATAACCCAAATAAGAAATGAGATTGGCGATATCACAACGGACCCAACTGAAATTGAAAGAATCATATCACAGTACCATGAAAAATTGTACTCTAAAAAATTTGAAAACCTAGAGGAACTGGACATATTTCTATAGACACAGTAGGTACCTAAACTAACACAAAGGTAGAACAACTAAATAAACCCATAACAAAAGAGATTGAAAAGGAAATTTAAAAACTCCCAACAAAAAAAAAAAGCCCTGGCCCTGACAGCTTCACTGGAGAATTCTACCAAACTTGCAGAGGAGAGTTAACATCACTACTAAAGGTATTTCAGAGCATAGAAAAGGATGGTATACTTCCAAACTCGTTCTATGAAGCCAGCATATCCCTGATACCAAAATCTGGTAAAAACACCACACACAAAAAAAATTACAGACCTATATCCCTCATGAACGTAGATGCAAAAAATCTCAACAAATTATAGCCAATAGAATTCAACAACACATCAAAAAAATAATTCACCATGACCTAGTGGGATTCATATCAGGTACGCAGGAATGGTTTAACATTAGAAAAGCAATCAATGTAATCCATCATATAAATAAACAAAAGACAAGAAACACATGATCTTATGAATTGATGTAGAAAAGGCATTTGACAAAGTCCAGCACGCATTCATGATAAAAACTCTCAGCAAAATAGGAATAGAAGGGAAATTCCTCAACATAATAAAGGGCATTTACACAAATCCAACGGCCAACATCATCCTAAATGCAGCAAGTCTAAAAGCATGCCCGTTGAGAAAGGAACCAGACAAGGATGCCCTTTATCACCACTCTTATTCGACATTGTGCTGGAGGACCTAGCCTGAGCAATTAGGCTAGTTAAAAAAATAAAATGCATCTATATTGGTAAGGAAGAAGTCAAAGTATCTCTGTTTGCAGATGACATGCTCTTATACACAGAAAAACCTAAAGAATCCTCAAGAAAACTACCGAAACCTTTGGAAGAATTCAGGAGAGTATCAGGATACAAGATAAACATACAAAAATCAGTTGGATTCCTCTACACAACAAAAAGAACATGGAAGAGGAAATCACCAAATCAATACCATTTACAATAGCACCTAAGAAGATAAAATACTTGGGAACAAATCTAACCAGAGATGTAAAAGACCTATACACAGAAAACTATAAGACGCTACTACAAGAAACGAAAAGAGACCTACATAAGTGGAAAACCATACTTTACTCATGGACAGGAAGACTGAACATTGTAAAAATGTCTGTTCTACCCAAAGTGATCTATAGATACAACACAATTCCAATCCAAATTCCAGTGACATTTTTTTAACGACATGGAGAAACAAATCACCACCTTCATATGTAAGGGGAAGAGACCCTGGATAAGTAAAGCATTACTGAAAAACAACAAAGTGAGAGGCCTCACATTACCTGACTTTAGAACCTATTATAACAACCAATCGTAGTCAAAACAGCCTGGTACTGGTACAACAACAAATATGTAGACCAATGGAACAGAATTGAAAATCCAGACATAAATCCATCCCCATATGAGCAGCTGATATTTGACAAAGGCCCAAAGTCAGTTAAATGGGGGAAAAACAGTCTCTTTAACAAATGGTGCTGGCATAACTGGATATCCATCTGGGAATGGAAAATGTACAACCACTTTGGAAATCGATTTGGCACTTCCTTAAAAAGCTAGACATACAACTACCATATGATCCAGCAGCCCACTCCTTGGAATGTGTCCTAGAGAAATAAGAGGCTTTACAGGAACAGATATATGCACACCCATGTTCATTGCAGCACTGTTTCCAATAGCAAAAAGATGGACACAACCAAGGTGCCTGAATGGATAAATAAATTATGGTATAGTCACATGATAGAATAATACACAACAATTAAGAACAACAATGAATCCCTGAAACACGGAAGAATCTGGAAGGCATTATGCTGAGTGAAATTAGTCAGTCCCTCAAGAACAAATATTGTATGAGACCACTATTATAAGAAATCTAGAAATAGTTTAAACAGAGAAGAAAATATTCTTTGATGGTTATGAAAGAGGGAAGGGAGGGAGGCTGGGAGAGGAGTATTCACTAATTAGATAGTAGATAAGAACTACTTTAGGTGATGGGAAAGGCAACACACAATACAGGCGAGGACAGAACAACTGCACTAAACCGAAAGCAAAGAAGTTTCCGAAATAAACTCAATGGTTCGAAGACCACCACAACAGGGGCAGGGGTTTGGGGACCGTGGTTTCAGGGGACATCTAGGTCAATTAGCATAATAAAATCTATTAAGAAAATATTCTGCATCCCACTTTGGTGAGTGGCGTCTGGGGTCTTAAATGCTAGAAAGCAGCCTTCTAAGATGTATCAATTGGTCTCAACCCACCTGAAGCAAAGCAGAATGAAGAACACCAAGGACACAAAGTAATTAAGAGCAAAGGATATGAACAGACACTTCACTAAAGAAGATATCCAGGTAGCTAACAGATACATGAGGAAATGCTCAAGATCATTAGCCATTAGAGAAATGCAAATCAAAACTACAATGAGAGAGGTGGAGCAAAGATGGCGGAATAGACAGATGCTTCTGGCGAGTCCTCCTTACAACAAAGACACGAAAAAACAAGTGAAACGAGTATATTTATGACAAGCTGGGAGCCCTGAGCTTCAAAGGCAAGCTTAGAAAATGAACTGAAAGGCAGGGGGAGGAAGAGACCATTCAGAAGTGGAGAGGAGTTACCAGACCTGAATCGCCGGGAGCCCTCAGGTACCATTCCCAGAGCGGCAGCAGCAGCGGGCTGGTCCTAGCGTTAGGCCACAATTTCCTCAGGGAGAAGCAGCCAGCCACACAGCCTATTCGCACCTCCGGAATCTGAGAAGAACGGCACTCTGGACAAAAGCTAAGTACTTGTGTATATTTTACTGCGTGCCCCCACCGCCAACGTGGCTTCAGCGGCTGAATTCCCTGGGCCTGAAATAGGCCCTGTTGAGCATCTAGAGCCATCCTCCCAGCCTTGGGGAAGGAAAAAATTTGCAATTGGGGGAAAAAATAATTTGCTAGCTCCACTAACCAGGGGAGCTCAGGACAGAAGCGGCTCCTGTCCACTCATAAACTGTCCATGGTCTTTGAGCACCTTTCCCTTCTGCATGGACCTGTGTGGGCCTATTTCAGGAGAACAGGCCCTTGTTGACAAACTCCAGCCATTTCAGTGGTGCAGTGGAGACGTGGGTGTTTGATATCTGACATTGCATTGCCTATTAAACAAGGTCCTTACCTACCCACATCAGGGACCTAAAGACTGGTAGCTCCACTCAGGTCACCCAGCCACCCACGACAGGGGTCCAAGGATAACTGGTTCCGCCCAGTCCTTACAACCAAAAACACTGGGTGCCCATGGTCAATCTGCAGAACCCACCCACCTGCCCACTCTAGGGAACAGGGACGTGTTTTCCTCAGAGACACTCGGGGGTCAGTTCTTAGCCCCCTGCCTTGTTCAGAGCGTGACCCCCTGCTGCAATCAGATACCGGTATATACGCCAATCACCCCTGCCCCTCTAAGACTGTAGGACAGAGCTTATACCACACACTTGGTGATCATCAACCTGGAAACCTGAGCTGAATTCATACATGAAAACTGAATGGACTCCTAGACTGATACACCTGATAACAGCTCTAGCCAGCAGGGGATGGGATGTCGGAGCTCCAAAGGCGAAAATAAGCTAGCTCACTCAAGCAAACCATAGGGGTATACCAAAAAAAAAAAAGGCAAGAATCTATGACACAGTAAGTGAGCATAAACTAATACAATAACTTATAGATGGCTTGGAGACAACAGTCAATATCAAGTCACGTAAAGCAACAGACCATGATCACCTCAACAGGCTCTCAAAACAAAGAATCCAGGGATCTTCTAGATGAAAGTGCATTCCTGGAATTACCAGAGCCAGAATACAAAAGTTTAATACACGGAACCCTTCAAGACATCAGGAAGGAAATGAGACAATACACAGAACAAGCCAAGGAACACAAAGATAAAGCAATTGAAGAAATCAGAAAGATTATTCAAGAACATAATGAAAAGTTTAATAAGCTGGAAAAATCCATAGACAGCAATCAGAAATTCAGAAGATTAACAATAAAATGACAGAAGTAGAAAACTCAATACAAAGTAAGAGTAGCAGAATTGAACAAGTAGAAGCTAGAATTTCTGAACTCAAAGATAAATCACTTGGCACTAATATACCTGAGGGAAAATCAGATAAAAATGTTTAAAAAAAGGAAGAAACCTTAACAATCATGTGGGACTCTATCAAGAGAAATAACCTACGAGTGATGGGAGTACCAGAACAGGGAGGGATAACAGAAAATACAGAGAGAATTGTTGAAGATTTGTTGGCAGAAAACTTCCCTGATATTGTGAAAGATGAGAAGATATCTATCCAAGACGCTCACTGAACTCCACATAAGATAGATCTTAAAAGAAAGTCACCAAGACATATTATAATCAAAACTTCCCAAAACCAGAGATAAAGAGAAAATTATAAGAGCAGCGAGGGATAAACGAAAAGTCACCTGCAAGGGAGAGCCAATAAGAATAAGCTCAGACTACTCGGCAGAAACCATGCAGGCAAGAAGGCAATGGGATGACATATTTTAAAAATTGAAGGAAAAAAGTTGCCTGCCAAGAATCATATATCCAGCAAAACTGTCTCTTGAATATAAAGGTGAAATTAAGACATTTCCAGATAAACACAAGTTGAGGGAATTCGTAAAAACCAAACCAAAACTACAAGAAATACTAAAGAGAGTTTGTTGGCTAGAAAATAAATAATATCAGGTATCCACCCAAGACTAGAACACTGGACACAGCAACCAGAAGTCAACCCAGATAGGGAAATCCGAAAAAACAAAGCAAGATTATAAAAAAAAAAACTCAAAACAGGGTAAGAGTGATGTTATTATATAAAAGAAGACAACATTAAAATAATAAAGAGGGACTAAGAAATATACTCATAGACCTTCAATATAGAGAGGAAGATACGGCGAAAAAAAGAAATAAAAAGTTAGGTTTAAATATAGAAAAACAGGGGTAAATAATAAGGTAACCACAAAGGAGACAAACTATCCTACTTATCAAAATAAAATACAAGAAACAAATACAGACTCAGCAGAAACAAAATCAACAACAACAAATATGAGGAAAGGACAACATATAAAGAAAATTTACTCAGCACATATAATTAAGTGGGAAAAAGAAACTGTCACCAACACACAAAAAAAGACATCAAAATGATAGCACTAAATTCATAAAAAAATTCATACCTATCCATAATTACCCTGAATGTAAATGGACTAAATGCACCAATAAAGAGACAGAGAGTGGCAGAATGGATTAAAAAACAAGATCCGTCTCTATGCTGCCTACAAGAGACACACCTTAGACTTGGAGACACAAACAAACAAAAACTCAAAGAATGGAAAAAATATATCAAGCAAACAACAATCGAAAAAGAGCAGGAGTGGCAATATTAATTCCTGACAAAATAGACTTTAAAGTTAAATCCATGAGAAAGAATAAGGAAGGACACTATATAATGATTAAAGGGAGAATACACAAAAAAAAACATAAGCATATTAAAAATTTATGCACCCAATGACAGGGCTGCAGGATACATAAAACAAACTCTATCAGCACTGAAAAGTGAGATAGACCAGCGCCACAATAATAGTAGGAGACTTCAATACACCACTTTCGGTGAAGAACAGGACATCCAGAAAGAAGCTCAATAAAGACACGGAAGATCTAAATGCCACAATCAACCAGCTTGACCTCACAGACATATACAGAACACACCACCCAACAGAAACCAAGTATACTTTACATGGAACATTCTCTAGAATAGACCACATATTAGGTCATAAAGCAAGCCTTAGCAGAATGAAAAGTACTGAAATATTACAAAGCATCTTCTCTGACCAAGGGGCCATAAAAGTGGAAATCAATAACAGGAAAAGCAGGAAAAAGAAATCAAACACTTGGAAACAGAACAATACCCTGCTCAAAAAAGACTGGATTATAGAAGACATTAAGGATGGAATAAAGAAATTCAGAGAATCCAATGAGAATGAAAACACTTCCTATCAGAACCTTTGGGACACAGAAAAAGCGGTGCTCAGAGGCCAATTTATATCAATAAATGCACACATATGAAAAGAAGGGCCAAAATCAAAGAATTATCCCTACAACTTGAACCAATAGAAAGAGAGCAACAAAAGAAACCCACAGGCATCAGAAGAAAACAAATAATAAAAATTACAGCAGAACTAAATGAAATAGAAAAACAATTGAAAGAATTAACAAGACCAAAAGCTGTTTTTTTGAAAAACTCAACAAAATTGATAAACCATCGGCCAAAGTGACAAAAGAAAAACAGGAGAGGAAGCAAATATACGCAAATAAGAAATGAGATGGGCGATATTAGAACAGACCCAATTGAAATTAAAAGAATCATATCAGATTACTATGAAAAATTGTACTCTAACAAATTTGAAAACCTAGAAGAAATGGATGAATTCCTAGAAACATACTACCTATCTAAACAAACACAAACAGAGGCAGAAGAACTAAATAGACCCATAACAAAAGAAGAGATTGAAAATGTAATCAAAAAACTCCCAACAAAAAAAAGCCCTGGTCCGGACGGCTTCCCTGCAGAGTTCTATGAAACTTTCAGAGGAGAGTTAACACCGCTACTACTAAAGGTATTTCAGAGCATAGAGAAGGACGGAATACTACCAAACTCACGCTATGAAGCCACCATATCCCTGATACCAAACCCAGGTAAAGACACCACAAGAAAAGAAAATTATAGACCTATATCCCTCATGAACATAGAGGCAAAAATCCTCCACGAAGTTCTAGCCAAAGGGATTCAATGACATATCAAAAAAATAATTCACCATGACCAAGTGGGATTCATACCAGTTATGCAGGGATGGCTCAACATTAGAAAAACAATTAATTTAATCCACCACATAAATAAAACAAAAGGCAAGAATCACATGATTTTATCAATTGATGCAGAAAAGGCATTTGACAAAGTCCAACACCCATTCATGATAAAAACTCTCAACAAAATAGGAATAGAAGGAAAATTACTCAACATAATAAAGGACATTTATAAAAAGCCAACAGTGAACATCACCCTAAATAGAGCCTGAGAGCATTCCCATTGAGATCGGGGACCAAGTAAGGATGCCCTTTATCACTGCTCTTAGTCAACATTGACTTGGAGGTCCTAGCCAGAGCAATTAGGCTAGATAAAGAAATAAAGAGCATCCAGATTGGCAAGGAAGAAGTAAAATTATCTCTATTTGCAGATGACATGATCTCATACACAGAAAACCCTAAAGAATTCTCCAGAAAACTACTGAAACTAATAGAAGAGTTCAGCAGACTATCGGAATACAAGATAAACATACAAAATCAGTTAGATTCCTCTACACCAACAAAAAGAACATTAAAGAGGAAATCACCAAATCAATGCCGTTTACAGTAGCCCCCAAGAACATAAAATACTTAGGAATAAATCTTACCTGAGATGTAAAAGACTGATACAAAGAAAACTACAGTACACTTCTGCAAGAAACCAAGAGACTTACATAAGTGGAAAAACATACCTTGCTCGTGGATAGGAAGACTTAACATTATAAAAATATCTATTCTACCAAAAGCGATCTATACATTTAATGCAATTCCGATCCAAATCCCAATCACATTCCTTAATGAGATGGAGAAACAAATCACCAACTTCATACGGAAGGGAAAGAGGCCCTGGATAAGCAAAGCATTACTGAAAAAGAAGAACAAAGTGGGAGGCCTTACTTTACCTGATTTTAGAACCTATTATACCGCCACAGTAGTCAAAACAGCCTGGTACTGGTACAACAACAGATACATAGACGAATGGAACAGAATTGAGAATCCAGGCATAAATCCATCCACATATGAGCAGTTGGTATTTGACAATGGCCCAAATCCGTTAGATGGGGAAAAGACAGTCTTTTTAACAAATGGTGTTGGCATAATTGGATATCCATCTGCAAAAAAATGAAACAAGACTCATTCCTCACTCCATGCACAAAAATGAGCTCAAAATGGATCAAAGACCTGAATATAAAATCTAAAATGACAAAGATCGTGGAAGAAAAAATAGGGACAATGTTAGGAGCCCTGATACATGGCATAAACACTATACAAAACATTATTATGAGTGCAGAAGAAAAACTAGGTAACTGGGAGCTCCTAAAATCAAACACCTATGCTCATCCAAAGACTTCACCAAAAGAGTAAAAAGATTACCTACAGACTAGGAAAAAGTTTTTAGCTATGACATTTCCAATCAGCACCTGATCTCTAAAATCTACATGACCCTGCAAAAACTCAACCTCAAAAAGACAAATAACCCAATTAAAAAACGGGCAAAAGATATGAATAGACACTTCACTAAAGAAGACATTCAGGTAGCTAACAGATAGATGAGGAAATGTTCACGATCATTAGCCATTAGAGAAATGCTGATCAAAACTTCAATGAGATTTCATCTCGCTTCAACAAGGCATTAATCCAAAAAATACAAAATAATAAATGTTGGAGAGGCTGTGGAGAGACTGGAAAACTTATACACTGCTAGTGGGAATGTAAAATGGTACAGCCACTTTGGATATCGATTTGGCGCTTCCTGAAAAGCTAGAAATAGAACTAACATAGGATGCAGCAATCCCACTCCTCGGAATATATCCTAGAGAAATAAGAGCCTTTACACGAATATGCACACCCATGTTTATTGCACCACTGCTTACAATAGCAAAAAGATCAAGCAACCAAGGTGCCCATCAATGGATGAATGGATAAATAAATTATGGTATATTCACACAATGGAATACTATGCATGAATAAAGAACAGTGAGGAATCTGTGAGACATTTCATAACATGGAGGAACCTGGAAGGCATTATGCTGAGTGAAATTAGTCAGTTGCAAAAGGACAAATATTGTATAAGACCACTATTATAAGAACTTGAGAAATAGTTTAAACTGAGAAGAAAGCATTCTTTGATGGTTACGAGAGGGGGGAAGAGGGAGGATGGGAGAGGTGTTATTCACTAATTAGATAGTAGATAAGAACTACTTCAGGTGAAGGGAAAGACAACACACTATACGGGGGAGGTCAGTACGACTGGACTAAAGCAAAAGCAAAGCACTTTCCTGAATAAACTGAATGCTTTGAAGGCCAGTGTAGCAGGGGCAGGGGTTTGGGGACCATGGTTTTAGGGCACATCTAAGTCAATTGGCATAATAAAATCTATTATGAAAACATTCTGCATCCCACTTTGAAGAGTGGCATCCGGGGTCTTAAACGCTAGCAAGCAGGCATCTAAGATGCATCAATTGGTCTCAGCCCACCTGGATCAATGGAGAATGAAGAACACCAAGGACACAAGGCAATTAGGAGCCCAAGAGACAGAAAGGGCCACATGAACCAGAGACTACATCATCCTGAGACCAGAAGAACTAGATGGTGCCCGGCTATAACCGATGACTGCCCTGGCAGGGAACACAGCAGAGAACCCCTGAGGGAGCAGGAGATCAGTGGGATGCAGACCCCAAATTCTCATAAAAAGACCAGACTTAATGGTCTGACTGAGACTAGAAGGACCCCGGTGGTCATGGCCCCCAGACCTTCTGTTGCCCCAGCACAGGGACCATTCCCGAAGACAACTCTTCAGACATGGATTGGACTGGACAACTGGTTGGAGAGTTATGCTGGTGAGGAGTGAGCTTCTTGGATCAGGTGGACACTTGAGACTATGTTGGCATCTCCTGCCTGGAGGGGAGATGAGAGGGTGGAGGGGGTTAGAAGCTGGTGAAATGGACAAAAAAAGAGAGAGTGGAGGGAGAGAGCAGGCTGTCTCCTTAGGGGCAGAGTAATAGGGAGTGTGTAGCAAGGTGTATATATGTTTTCGTGTGAGAGACTGACTTGATTTTTAACCTTTCTCTTAAATCTCAATTATATATTAAAAAAAAAAAACCGGCAATGAGATTCCATCTGACTCCAGCAAGGCTGGCACTAATCCAAAAAACACAAAATAGTAAATGTTGGAGAGGTTGTGGAGAGTGGAGATTCCCACTTTGCAGGTGGTTATCTGAAATGGTACAACCATTTTGGAAATCAATTTGGCTCTTCCTTAAAAAAGCTAGAAAGAGAACTACCATAAGATCCAGCAATCCTACGCCTTGGAATATATCCTAGAGAAATAAGAGCCTTTACACGAAGAGATATATACACACCTATGTTCACTGCAGCAGTGTTTACAATAGCAAAAAGATGGAAGCAACCAAGGTGCCCATCAACGGATGAATAGATAAATAAATTATGGTATAGTCACACAGTGGAATACTATGCATCAGTAAAGAACAGTGATGAATCTGTGAAACATTTTTTTAACATTTATTGACGTTCAAGTGAACGTTTACAAATCAAGTCAGACTGTCACATATAAGTTTATATACACCTTACTCCGTACTCCCACTTGCTCTCCCCCTAATGAGTCAGCCCTTCCAGTCTCTCCTTTCGTGACAATTATGCCAGCTTCCAACTCTCTCTACCCTCCCATCCCCCCTCCAGACAGGAGATGCCAACACAGTCTCAAGTGTCCACCTGATATAATTAGCTCACTCTTCATCAGCATCTCTCTCCTACCCACTGTCCAGTCCCTTTCATGTCTGATGAGTTGTCTTCGGGAATGGTTCCTGTCCTGGGCCAACAGAAGGTTTGGGGACCATGACCGCCAGGATTCCTCTAGTCTCAGTCAGACCACTAAGTATGGTCTTTTTATGAGAATTTGGGGTCTGCATCCCACTGATCTCCTGCTCCCTCAGGGGTTCTCTGTTGTGCTCCCTGTCAGGGCAGTCATCGATTGTGGCCGGGCACCAACTACTTCTTCTGGTCTCAGGATGATGTAGGCCTCTGGTTCATGTGGCCCTTTCTGTCTCTTGGGCCCTTAGTTGTCGTGTGACCTTAGTGTTCTTCATTCTCCTTTGATCCAGGTGGGTTTAGACCAATTGATGCATCTTAGATGGCCGCTTGTCAGCATTTAAGACCCCAGACGCCACATTTCAAAGTGGGATGCAGAATGTTTTCATAATAGAATTATTTTGCCAATTGACTTAGAAGTCCCCTTAAACCATGGTCCCCAAACCTCCGCCCTTGCTCCGCGGACCTTTGAAGCATTCAGTTTATCCCGGAAACTTCTTTGCTTTTGGTCCAGTCCAGTTCAGCTGACCTTCCATGTATTGAGTATTGTCCTTCCCTTCACCTAAAGCAGTTCTTATCTACTAATTAATCACTAAAAAACCCTCTCCCACCCTCCCTCCCTCCCCCCCTCGTAACCACAAAAGTATGTGTTCTTCTCAGTTTATACTATTTCTCAAGATCTTATAATAGTGGTCTTATACAATATTTGTCCTTTTGCCTCTGACTAATTTCACTCAGCATAATGCCTTCCAGGTTCCTCCACATTATGAAATGCTCCACAGATTCGTCACTGTTCTTTATCGATGCATAGTATTCCATTGTGTGAATATACCACAATTTATTTACCCATTCATCCGTTGATGGACACCGTGGTTGCTTCCAGCTTTTTGCTATTGTAAACAGAGCTGCAATAAACATGGGTGTGCATATATCTGTTTGTGTGAAGGCTCTTGTATCTCTAGGGTATATTCCGAGGAGTGGGATTTCTGGGTTGTATGGTAGTTCTATTTCTAACTGTTTAAGATAACGCCAGATAGATTTCCAAAGTGGTTGTACCATTTTACATTCCCACCAGCAGTGTATAAGAGTTCCAATCTCTCCGCAGCCTCTCCAACATTTATTATTTTCTGTTTTTTGGATTAATGCCCAACCTTTCTTGTTGGGGTGAGATGGAATCTCATCGTAGTTTTAATTTGCATTTCTCTAATGGCTAATGATCGAGAGCATTTTCTCATGTATCTGTTAGCTGCCTGAATATCTTCTTTAGTGAAGTGTGTATTCACATCCTTTGCCCACTTCTTGACTGGGTTGTTTGTCTTTTTGTGGTTGAGTTTTGACAGAATCATATAGATTTTATAGATCAGGCGCTGGTCGGAGATGTCATAGCTGAAAATTCTTTCCCAGTCTGTAGGTGGTCTTTTTACTCTTTTGGTGAAGTCTTTAGATGAGCATAGGTGTTTGATTTTTAGGAGCTCCAAGTTATCTGGTTTCTCTTCGTCATTTTTGGTAATGTTTTGTATTCTGTTTATGCCTTGTATTAGGGCTCCTAATGTTGTCCCTATTTTTTCTTCCATGAACTTTATCGTTTTAGTCTTTATGTTTAGGTCTTTGATCCACTTGGAGTTAGTTTTTGTGCATGGTGTGAGCTATGGGTCCTGTTTCATTTTTTTGCAAATGGATATCTAGTTATGCCAGCACCATTTGTTAAAAAGACTATCTTTTCCCCAATTAACTGACACTGGGCCTTTGTCAAATATCAGCTGCTCATATGTGGATGGATTTATATCTGGGTTCTCAATTCTGTTCCACTGGTCTATGTGCCTGTTGTTGTACCAGTACCAGGCTGTTTTGACTACTGTGGCTGTATAATAGGTTCTGAAATCAGGTAGAGTGAGGCCTCCCACTTTCTTCTTCTTTTTCAGTAATGCTTTGCTTATCCGAGGCTTCTTTCCCTTCCATATGAAGTTGGTGATTTGTTTCTCTATCACCTTAAAAAATGACATTGGAATTTGGATCGGAAATGCATTGTATGTATAGATGGCTTTTGGTACAATAGACATTTTTACTGTGTTAACTCTTCCTATCCATGAGCAAGGTATGTTTTTCCACTTAAGTAGGTCCTTTTGAATTTCTTGTAGTAGAGCTTTGTAGTTTTCTTTGTATAGGTCTTTTACATCCTTGGTAAGATTCATTCCTAAGTATTTTATCTTCTTGGGGGCTACTGTGAATGGTATTGATTTGGTTATTTCCTCTTCGATGTTCTTTTTGTTAATGTAGAGGAATCCAAGTGATTTTTGTATGTTTATCTTATAACCTGAGACTCTGCCAAACTCTTCTATTAGTTTCAGTAGTTTTCTGGAGGATTCCTTAGGGTTTTCTGTGTATAAGATCATGTCATCTGCAAATAGAGATAATTTTACTTCCTCTTTGCCAATCCGGATGCCCTTTATTTCTTTGTCTAGCCTAATTGCTCTGGCTAGGACTTCTAGCACAATGTTGAATAAGAGCGGTGATAAAGGGCATCCTTGTCTGGTTCCCGTTCTCAAGGGAAATGCTTTCAGGCTCTCCCATTTAGAGTGATTTTGGCTGTTGGCTTTGCACAGATGTCCTTTATTATGTTGAGGAATTTTCCTTCAATTCCTATTTTGGTGAGAGTTTTTATCATAAATGGGTGTTGGACTTTGTCAAATGCCTTTTCTGCATCAATTGATAAGATCATGTGGTTTTTGTCTTTTGTTTTATTTATATGGTGGATTACATTAATGGTTTTTCTAATATTAAAGCAGCCTTGCATACCTGGTATGAATCCCACTTGATCAGGGTGAATTATTTTTTTTGATATGTTGTTGAATTCTATTGGCTAGAATTTTGTTGAGGATTTTTGCATCTATGTTCATGAGGGATATAGGTCTGTTATTTTCTTTTTTTGTGATGTCTTTATCTGGTTTTGGTATCAGGGAGACGGTGGCTTCATAGAATCAGTTGGGTAGTATTCCGTCATTTTGTATGCTTTGAAATACCTTTAGTAGTAGTGGTGTTATCTCTTCTCTGAAAGTTTGATAAAACTCTGCAGTATAGCCATCCGGGCCAGGGCTTTTTTTTTGTTGGGAGTTTTTTGATTACCATTTCAATCTCTTTTTTTGGTATGGGTCTATTTAGTTGTTCTACTTCTGATTGTGTTAATTTAGGTAGGTAGTGTTTTTCCAGGAATTCATCCATTTCTTCTAGGTTTGCAAATTTGTTAGAGTACAATTTTTCGTAGTAATCTGAAATGATTCTTTTAATTTCAGTTGGGTCTGTTGTGATGTGGCCCTTCTCGTTTCTTATTCGGGTTATTTGTTTCCTTTCCTGTATTTGTTTAGTCATTCTAGCCAGTGGTTTATCAATTTTGTTAATTTTTTCGAAGAACCAGCTTTTGGCTTTGTTGATTCTTTCAATTGTTTTTCTGTTCTCTAATTCATTTAGTTCAGCTCTAATTTTTAGTATTTGTTTTCTTCGGGTGCCTGATGGATTCTTTTGTTGCTCACTTTCTATTTGTTCAAGTTGTAGGGACAGTTCTCTGATTTTGGCTCTTTCTTCTTTTTGTATGTGTGCATTTATTGATATAAATTGGCCTCTGAGCACTGCTTTTGCTGTGTCCCAGAGGTTTTGATAGGAAGTATTTTCATTCTCGTTGCATTCTATGAATTTCCTTATTCCCTCCTTAATGTCTTCTATAGCCCAGTCTTTTTTCAGGAGGGTATTGTTCATTTTCCAAGTATTTGATTTCTTTTCCCTAGTTTTTCTGTTATTGATTTCTAGCTTCATTGCCTTGTGGTCTGAGAAGATGCTTTGTAATATTTCGATGTTTTGGATTCTGCAAAGTTTTGTTTTATGACCTAATATGTGGTCTATTCTAGAGAATGTTCCATGTGCGCTAGAAAAAAAAGTATACTTTGCAGCAGTTGGGTGGAGAGATCTGTATAAGTCAAAGAGGTCAAGTTGGTTGATTGCTGTAATTAGGTCTTCCGTGTCTCTATTGAGCTTCTTACTGGATGTCCTGTCCTCCGAAAGTGGTGTGTTGAAGTCTCCTACTATAATTGTGGAGGTGTCTATCTCACTTTTCAGTTCTGTTAAAATTTGATTTATGTATCTTGCAGCCCTGTCATTGGGTGCATAAATATTTAATATGGTTATATCTTCCTGATCAATTGTCCCTTTTATCATTATGTAGTGTCCTTCTTTATCCTTTGTGGTGGATTTAAGTTTAAAGTCTATTTTCTCAGAAATTAATATTGCTACTCCTTTTTTGCTTATTGTTTGCTGGATATATTTTTTCCATCCTTTGAGTTTTAGTTTGTTTGTGTCTCTAAGTCTAAGGTGTGTCTCTTGTAGGAAGCATATAGACAGATCGTGTTTCTTTATCCAGTCTGAGACTTTCTGTCTCTTTATTGGTGCATTTAGTCCATTTACATTCAGCGTAACTATAGATAAGTGTTTTTTTTAAGTGTTTAGTGTTGTCATTTTGATGCCTTTTTATGTGTGTTGTTGACAATTTCATTTTTCCACTTACTTTTTTGTGCTGAGACGTTTTTCTTTGTAAATTGTGAGATCCTCATTTTCATAGTATTTGACTTTATGTTTGCTTGGTTTTTAGTCATTACGTTTTTCTTGGTTTGTATTTTGAGTTATGGAGCTGTTATACCTCTTTGTGGTTACCTTAATATTTACCCCTATTTTACTAAGTAAAAACCTAACTTGCATTGTCCTATATCGCCTTGTATCCCTCTCCATATGGCAGTTCTATACCACCTGTATTTAGTCCCTCTTTTTGATTATTGTGATCTTTTACATATTGACTTCAATGATTCCCTGTTTTGAGCATTTTTTTAATTAATCTTAATTTGTTTTTGTGATTTCCCTATTTGAGTTGATATCAGGATGTTCTGTTCTGTGACCTTGTGTTGTGCTGGTATCCGATATTATTGGTTTTCTGACCAAACAATTTCCTTTAGTATTTCTTGTACCTTTGGTTTGGTTTTTGCAAATTCTCTAAGCTTGTGTTTTTTGTGTTTATCTGTAAATATCTTAATTTCGCCTTCATATGTCAGAGAGAGTTTTGCTGGATATATGATCCTTGGCTGGCAGTTTTTCTCCTTCATTGCTCTGTATATGTCATCCCATTGCCTTCTTGCCTGCATGGTTTCTGCTGAGTAGTCTGAACTTATTGATTCTCCCTTGAAGGAGACCTTTCTTTTCTCCCTGGCTGCTTTTAAAATTTTCTGTTTATCTTTGGTTTTGGCAAGTTTGATGATAATATGTCTTGGTGTTTTTCTTTTTGGATCAATCTTAAATGGGGTTCGATGAGCATCTTGGATAGATATCCTTTCGTCTGTCATGATGTCAGGGAAGTTTTCTGTCAGCAGATCTTCAACTATTTTCTCTGTGTTTTCTGTCCTCCCTCCCTGTTCTGGGACTCCAGTCACACGCAAGTTATCCTTCTTGATAGAGTCCCACATGATTCTTAGGGTTTCTTCATTTTTTTTAATTCTTTTATCTGATTTTTTTTCAGCTATGTTGGTGTTAATTCCCTGGTCCTCCAGATTTCCCAGTCTGCATTCTAATTGCTCGAGTCTGCTCCTCTGACTTTCTATTGCGTTGTCTAATTCTGTAATTTTATTGTTAATCTTTTGGATTTCTGCATGCTGTCTCTCTATGGATCCTTGCAACTTATTAATTTTTCCACTATGTTCTTGAATAATCTTTTTGAGTTCTTCAACAGTTTTATCAGTGTGTTCCTTGGCTTTTTCTGTAGCTTGCCTTATTTCATTTCTGAGGTCATCCCTGATGTCTTGAAGCATTCTGTAAATTAGTTTTTTATATTCTGTATCTGATAATTCCAGGATTGTATCTTCATTTGGGAAAGATTTTGATTCTTTTGTTTGGGGGGTTGTAGAAGCTGTCATGGTCTGCTTCTTTATGTGGTTTGATATCGACTGCTGTCTCCGAGCCATCACTAAAATATAAGAAAAAAAAGATATAGTAGTGATTTATTCTATAATTGCTCACTGAGTCTTATCTTGTTTTGTTTTCTTTCAATATACGTGGATGGGCTACTAGATTGTGCTGTCTTGTTTGTTGTAGCCCTTGACTTACTTATGACCTATTACCAGCTGGTTTGGGCTGTTGCCAGATATATATGCCTGAGTCTATTCACTATTCTTGAGTAGAATCTGATTTTGGGTTATCAAGTGTGTGCTGCATCCTAACACCTATCCACCTCGAGAAGTAGTGGTGATAGTTGTGTGCACCAGATTCTATTAGCAGCTGGGGTTCATACTCCGGGGGGGGCAGGATGCTGATAGGCTTCCCCCAATTGTCAGTGAGGTAGGTGTGTCTCTATTCCTATAGCACCTGTGGGAGGTCTGCGCAGCTGTACCTTAGGCCCCCAATGCAAGTACCTCTACTGATTGGTAGGTGTCACCCTCCTTAGACCCCTAAGGCAAGAGGCTGGTCTGGGGGGAGCTTCAGCCCTCAGTTCCCTGTTGTGGGTCAGTTAGGGCTCTGTTGAATAAGCAGAGATATCAGACCTGGGGAACTTGTTTTTCCAGTAAATCCGCTAAAAAAAAATGCAGTCAGATCCCTGTCAGAACTGCCTTTGCATTATAACAGCCACCTTGTTCCCTGTAAAGATGAAAGCCCGAGATTTGGATCATATATGCTTGGCTGGAGCTGGTTCTGTGTTTTTAGTCCAATTAGGGAAGGATTTTTGGTCCCTGGGTTTTTTGTGGTTGCTTCTCTCAGGTCGGAAGAATGGGTTAGGAAAAGACCAAAAAAAAAAAAAAAGGGAACAGCAAAGCCGCAGAGCCAGAGCCGTTCTCCCTCTGGCTCAGGAAATTCCGATGTTAATGGAGCCGCCTGGGAAGGGGAGGGTAGGGTTCAGAAAAACAGCAGAGAGTAGCACCCCGGAATATAGCCAAAGTTGCTTGTCTTGCTTGGGATGACTATTTTATCTGAGATTCCCAAGGGGCGTGTCGCCTATGTGTGCTGGCTTTGTGGAGATTGTCCCCGAGGGTCTGGCCCGCTTAAGCCACGGTCAGATCCTCCGCTGCCAGTCCAAAGCCCAGCGTCAAGGTTCCCCTGCTGGGACGCTGCACTCCCGGCTCCAAAATCAGTCGCTGCCTCCCGGGAACTTTTCGTCCCGCCAGCCGCGTCGCCGCGCCGCCTCCGTGGTCTGGCTGGGCCCCCTCCCAGGGTTAGTTCAGGGGATTAGGGCTGCGCCCCGTCTTTGTGCCGTGACCAGATGCCACGTTCAGCTCCCTTGTGCCCAGTCCAAAGCCCGGCGCCAAGGTTCCCCGGCTGGGATGCTGCACTCCCGGCTCCAAAACCAGTCACTGCCTCCTGGGGACTTTTCCTCCCACCAGCTGCGTCGCCACGCTGCCCGCGCAGACCAGCTGGGCCCCCTCCCAGGGTCAGTTCAGGGGGGTAGGGCTGCGCCCCATGTTTGCGCCATCACAAGATGTTGTATTCAGCTCTCCTGGGCCCAGTCCTAAGCCCGGCGCCAAGGTTACCTGACTGGGACGCTGGCTCCAGGCTCCGAAAACAGTCGCTGCTTCCCCGTAGTTGTTCGTTCTCCGTCTCTGTCACTCAGGTCAACCCTTTAAATCTGTGTTTGTTGTTCATGGTTCGTAGATTGTCATGTATGTGATCAATTCACTTGTTTTTCCGAGTCTTTGTTGCAAGAGGGATCCGAGGTAGCGTCTACCTAGTCAGCCATCTTGGGCCCCTCTCCTGTGAAACATTTTATAACATGGAGGGATCTGGAAGGCATTATGCTGAGTGAAATTAGTCAGTCCTTCAAGAACAAATATTGTATGAGACAACTATTATAAGAACTCAAGAAGAAGTTTAAACACGGAGGAAAGTATTCTTTGATGGATATGAGGGTGGGGAGGGAGAAGGGTATTCACTAACTAGTAGACAAGAAATATTTTAGGTGAAGGGAAAAACAACACACAATACAGGCGAGGTGAGCACAACTGGACTAAACCGAAAGCTAAAACTTTCCCGAATACAATCAAATGCTTTGAAGGCCAGAGTAGCAGGCATGGGGGTCTGGGGACCATGGTTTCAGGAGACATCTAGGTCAACTGGCAAAACAAAATATATTAAGAAAAATTTCTGCATCCTACTTTGGTGAGTGGCGTCTGGGGTCTTAAACACCAGCAAGTGGCCATGTATGATGCATCAATTGGTCTCAGCCCACCTGGACCAAAGGAGAATGAAGAACTCCAAAGACACAAGGTAAATATGAGCTCAAGAGACAGAAAGGACCATATAAACCAGAGACTCCATCAGTCTGAGACCAGAAGAACTAGATAGTGCCTGGCTACCACTGATGACTGCCCTGACGGGGAATGCAACAGAGAACCCCTGATGGAGCAGCAGAGCAGTGGGATGCAGACCTCAGATTCTCATAAAAAGACCAGACTTAATGGTGCAACTGAGACTGGAGGGACCCCAGAGGTCATGTCCCCTGGATCCTCTGTTAGCCCAAAACTGGAACCATTCCTGAAGCCAACTCTTCAGACAGAGATTGAACTGGACTATGAGACAGAAAATGATAGTGGTGGGGAGTAAGCTTCTTGGCACAGGTAGACACATGAGACTATGTGCGCAGCTTTTGCCTGGAGGCAAGATAAGAAGGCAGAGGGGGACAGGAGCTGGTTGAATGGACATGGGAAATACAGAGTGGAGAGGAAGAGTGTGCTGTCATATTAGGGGGAGAGCAGCTAGGGTTACATAACAAGTTGTGTATAAGTTTTTGTATGAGACACTGACTTGTATGAGAATGACGACACATTGTGGAAAACGTAACCAATATTGCTGAACCGTTTTTGCAGGAGTTGTTACATGGAAACCTAATTTGGTGTGTAAAATTTCACTTAAAACACAATAAAAAAAATTGTAAATCATGTATGGGATACCAAATAGTGAAAAATTACCCTAAAGCAAAGATGAGAATGTAAAGGGGCAGGAAAACTAGAATACTGGAAATGGTACAACCAGAACAGAATGAGGGTGATGACACATTGTGGAAAATGTAACCAATATCGCTGAACAGTTTGCGTAGGAATTGTTAAATGGAAACCTACTTTGCTGTGTAAACTTTCACCTTAAACAAAATAAAATGTTATTTTTTAAAAAGTAAAAAAAAAAAAAGTATACACATATTTTTTTGTGACATTTGTTGCAATCCCTACATGTGACAGCATTCTCCCCCTTTCCACCCTGGCTTCCCTATGTCAGTTCATCCAGTTCCTGTTCCTTCTGCTTTATCGTCTTGCTTTTGGACAGAAGTTGCCCATTTGGTCTCATATACTTGATTGAACTAAGAAACATGTTCCTCACGTGTGTTATTTTTTAATGTACAGGCCAGGCCTATCTAATCTTTGTGTGAAAAGTGGGCTTCAGGAATGGTTTCAATTCTGGGTTAGGAGAGTGTCTGCGGGCCACAGTTTTGGGGACTCCTACAGAGTCTGTCAGGCCAATAAGTTTGGTCTTTTTTCGTGAATTTGAAATCTGTTCTAAATTTTTCTCCTGCTCTGTCTGGGACTCTGTTGTGATCCCTCTGAGAGCAGTCATTGGCGGTAGCCAGCACCATGTAGTTCTTCTGGTCTCAGGTTGGTGTAATCTCTGATTCATGTGGTCCTTTAGTCCTTTGAGCTAATCTTTGCCTTGTGTCTTTGGTTTTCTTCATTCTCCTTTGCTCTGGATGGGATGGGACCAGTAGATATATCTTAGATGGTCGCTTGCAAGCTTTTAAGACCCCAGAAACTACTCACCAAAATGGGATGTGAAATATTTTCTTTATGACCTATGTTATGCCAATTGACCTAGATGTCCACTGAGACTATGGTAGCCAGCCCCAGCTACTCAGTCCCTCAAAGTGTTTGCATATGTCTAGGAAACTTCTACGCTTTTGCTTTGGTGCAGTTGTGCTGACTTTCCCTATATTGTGTGTTGTCCTTCCCTTCACCGAAGTTGACACTTGTCTACTATCTAGTTGGTGATTTCCCCTCCTCCTCCCTCCCCACCCTTGTAACCATCAAAGAATGTATTTTTTCTGTGTAAACCTTTTCCTGAGTTCTTGTAATAGTGGTCTCATACAATATTTGTCCTATTGTGACTGACTTATTTCACTGGGCATAATGCTCTCCAGATTCATCCATGTTGTGAGATGTTTCACGGGTTCATCATTGTTCTTTATCGTTGCATAGTATTCCGTTGTGTGTATGTATTATAGTTTATCTATTCATCTGTTGATGGACATTTAGGTTATTACCATCTTTTTGCTATTGTGAATAGTGCTGCAATGAACATGGGTGTGCATATATCTATTTCTCTAGGGTATATTCCAAGTAGTGGTATTGCTGGATCTTATGGTATTTCTATTTCTAGCTTTTTAAGGAAGCACCATATTGTCATACAAAGTGGTTGTACCATTTTACATTCACACCAGCACTGCATAAGAGTTTCAATTTCCCCACAACCTCTCCAGCATTTGTTATTTTGTGTTTATTGGATTAGTGCCACTATTGTGAGGGTGAGATGGCATCTCAATGTAGTTTTTATTTGCATTCCTCTAATGGCTAATTTGATGCTTCATGCATCAAATTAAAGGGAAGCATCAAAAGAAGATGGAAGGAATACACAGAGTCACTATACCAAAAAGAATTCATTCATCTATGCCAAGAAATTTGGAAGACAGCTACCTGGCCAGCTAAGTGTAAGAGATCCATATTTATGCCTATTTCAAAGAAAGCTGATCCAAATGAATGCACAAATTATTGAACAATATCATTAATATCACATGCAAGTAAGATTTTACTAAAGATCATTCAAAAGTGGCTGCAGCAGTACATCGACAGAGTACTGCCAGAAATTCAAGTTGGATTCAGAAGAGGATGTGGAATGAGGGATATGATTGCTGATGTCAGATGGATCCTGGCTGAAGGCAGAGAATACCAGAAGGATGTTTACCTGTGTTTTATTGACTATGCAAAGGTATTCAACTGTGTGGATCATAACAAATTATGGATAACATTGCAAAGAATGGGAGTTCCAGAACGCTTAATTGTGCTCATGATGAGTCTGTACATAGATCAAGAGGCAGTTGTTCGAACAGAACAAGGGGATACTCTGTGGTTTAAAGTCAGGAAAGGTGTGTATCAGGGTTGTGTCCTTTCACCATACTTATTCAATCTGTATGCTGAACAAATAATCCAAAAAGATGGACTATATGAAGAACAGGGCATCAGGATTGGTGAAGACTCATTAACAATCTGCATTATGCAGATGACACACCTTGCTTGCTGAAAGTATAGAGGACTTGAAGCATTTACTGATGAAGATCAAAGACTACAGCCTTCAGTATGAATTACACCTCAACATAAAGAAAACAAAAATTCTCCCAGGTGGACCAATAAGCAACATCATGATAAACAGATAAAAGACTTAAGTTGTCAAGGATTTCATTTTACTTGGATCCACAGTCAACACCATGGAAGTAGCAGTCAAGAAATCAAATGACTGATTGCATTGGGCAAATCCACTGCAAAAGATCTCTTTAAAGTGTTAAAAAGCAAAGATGTCACCTTGAAGACTAAGGTGGGCCTGACTGAAGCCATGGTGTTTTCAATCACCTCATATGCCTGCAAAAGTTGGACAATGAGTAAGGAAGACTGGAGAATTGGCACCTTTAAATTATCGTGTTGGTGAAGAATATTGAATATAAATGAACAAATATGTCTTGGAAGAAGTACAGCCAGAATGCTCCTTAGAAGTAAGGATGACGAGACTTTGTCTCACATACTTGGAGAAATACATCATGCTTGGTAAAGTGGAGGGTCAATGAAAAAGAGGGAGACACACAACAACATGGGTTGACATGGTGGCTGCAACAATGGGCTCAAGCATAAAAATGATTGTGTGGATGGCACAGGACCAGGCAGTGTTTCGTTCTGTTGTACGTAGGGTAACTATGAGTGGACAGCACCTAACAACAATGGCTAATGATCGTAAGCATTTCCTCAAATATCTGTTAGCCACCTGAATCTCTTCTCTGATGAAGTGTCTGTTCGTGTTCTTTGCCCATTTTTAAACTGGATTATTTGTCTTTTTGTTGTTGAGTTGTTGCAGTATCTTGTAAATTTTAGAGATTAGGCCATTGTCAGACATGTTATAGCCCATTTTTTTTTCCCAGACCGTAGGTTCTCTTTTTACTCTTTTGGTGAAGTCTTTTGATGAACTTAAGTGTTTAATTTTTAGGAGCTCCCAGTTATCTAGTTTCTCTTCTGGTGTTTGTCCACTGTTAGTTATGTTGGTGAAGAATATTGAATAAACCATGGACTGCCAGAAGTATGAACAAATCTGTCTTGGAAGAAGTACAGCCAGAATGCTCCTTAGAAGCAAGGATGGTGAGACTGTCTTATATACTTTGGACATGTTATCAGGAGGGATCAGTCCCTGGAGAAGGACATCATGGTTGGTAAAGTAGAGGATCAGTGAAAAAGAGGAAGACCCTCAACGAGATGGACTGACACAGTGGCTGTAACAATGAGCTCAAGCATAAGAATGATTGTGAGGATGGTGCAGGACTGGGCAGTGTTTTGTTCTGTTGTACATAGGGCCGCTATGAGTCAGAACCAACTCTATAGCACCTAAAAACAACAATTTTGCTTATATAATTCTTGGTTGGCAATTTTTTTCTTTGAAGGTTTTATATATATTATCCTATTGCTTCCTTGCCTGCACGGTTTCTGCTGAGTAATCAGAACTTAGTCTTTTCAATGCCTCTTTGTAGGTGATCTTTCATTATTCCCAAGCTGCTTTCAGGAGTCTTTGGTTTTGGAAAGTTTGATTATGATATGCCTCGGTGTTCTTTTATTGGGATCTATCCTGTATGGGGTCCATTGTTGTGCTTCTCGTATGGTTATCTTCTTGCCTCATTTAGGGAGCTTCCTGTCAATATATCTTCAATGATCCCCTTTGTGCTTTTTGTTGACTCCTCCCCTTCTGGGATTCAGATCACACATAAGTTACTCCTCTTGATGGTGTCCTCCATAACTCAGGCTTTCTTCGTTTTCCTTCATTCTTTTTGTTTTTTTATTGTTCCTTGAACAGATTACCATCAAGGGATTGGTCTTCTGTTCCACTGATCATGTCTTACATTTTTCAATTCTACTCCTATGACTTTCCATTGAGTTGTTAATTTCTGCAATTTTACTGTTAAGCTTCTGGACTTCTAATTGCTGTTTCTCTGTCATTTCCAATTGTTTATATACCTTGTCATTTTGTTCTTGTATTGTTTTCCTGAATCCTACTAGTGTTTTTTCTGTGATTTCCTTGGTTTTGTCTGTGTTTTCCTTGATTCATTTGAGGACCCTATACATAAGCGTTTTGAATTCCTTATCAGGAAGCTCCGTTACCTTTTCTTCCTCAGGGAGGATTTCTGGTTCTTTATTATGGTCATTTGCTGGAGACACCTTGCCCTGCTTCTTTAGGTGGTTCGGTATTGTCTGTTGTCTCTGGGACATGAAGGGTTTGTTGTATTTATTTTTTATTTGTATAATTGTTTGCTGGGTCCTGTTTTTTGTTTTGGTGACTCCTGGCAGGCATGGCTGGAGTGGTGCTCTGGTCACTGGACTGGCCATGCTGGATCACTCCCTACCTATCTTTCGGGCAAGTGGAGTGGTGGGTAGGTGTGGGAGCTCAGGTCTCTGTTTACCGTTCTTGAGGGGCAGCTGAGGGTGGGTTTTTTGGGTTTAGGCCTCCATCTGTCTTTGGTTTGGTGGTCAGGAGTGGGGAATGGTGATTTCCATGCAGGTGGAGCAGCCAATGTGGTGGGTGAGTGGAGACGTGCTTGTCACCTCTCACTGTTGGGAGGGGCAGCGAGTATGGTAGAGGGGGCAGCAGGCAGACATTCACAAGTCACTCTACTTCTGCCTCTTTCTGGACAGGGGGTGGGAGGAAAGGATGGCAGTTGGATGTTCACTTAGTCTCACTGCATCTGACCCTGAGGCAAAGAGCTGCCGCTCCTGATCATCTCCGGTTCTAGATCTGGCATCCTCCCTGTCTCTGCTTCTTTCCATGTATGCCTGTACAGGTTCTATGTCCCTTTTGGGACAGTTGTGAAATTGCCTTGCTGTTTTCTTCATCCAGGGACACTACCGGTTTGTCCTAAGTTAGTCGCAGTGGGCTGGGACTATTGACTGAGCTCCATTCTATGTTACTCCTCTTCTGCCACTTATTCCTTCCAATCAGTGCTCAGTTCAGTTCTTAGACCTTCTTTTTTGATGTTCAGGGTTCTTGGATTGTTATTTGCTTCTGTTTCACTTGGTTTATTGGGTCTTTGGGGCAGGGGGACCTTATGGTGCATGTGACTAAGCCACCATCTTGGCTCTGCCTCCTTATCCTTCACTTTAGAAGGAACATCTTGACAAGCCCTACACCATTGGACCCCTGGAAATTTCACTGAGATAGAAGCTGCCTGAATTTTTGTCAGATTAATTTCCTACCCTCTAGAAAGCAAATGTTTTACCATAAGTCCAGAGTCACTGACACTTCTTCCTTACTAAGTCCATTTAGCATAATGTCACCAATGTAATGGACCAGTGTGACATCTTGTGAGAGGGAAAGATGATTAGTGTCCCTGTGGACTTAATTACGACCAAGGGCTGAAGAGTCGATATACCCCTGAGGTAGGAGAGGATCTGTTTTTTGCACAGGGCAAATAGGTGAGTTGAATGAGGATGTGGTAGAAATCACCACCCCCACATCCATCAAGTCCTTGATGGTGGCACTAATCTGCGATCCCTCCATGAATGCAATTTTGCTTTTGGTTTACTATTTTCCTAGGTAGGGGCAGATCTTATGGCTTCCACTTGGCTTTTCCTACCATAATATCCCTTACTCCACTTGTCAGGGATCCAATGTGGGGTCCTGCCAGTTGCCGAGCACATCTATTCTAATTATGCATTCTGGAACTTGAGAAATGGCTACATGATGTGTTTGGGGACCCACTGGACCCACTGTGAGCCAAACCGGAGCTAAGATTCCATCAGTAATATGACCTCCATACACCCCACTCTGACTGATGGGCCACAGTGACATTTTGGGTCTCCTGGAATTAGTGCCAGTTCAGAGCCAGTATCCAGTAATCCCTGAAAAGTCAGATCATTTCCTTTTCCTCAATTTAGTCACCCTTGTAAAAGGCCATAGATCCCTTCGGGGAAGGCTGGGAGAAAGATTAACAGTATAAATTTGTGGCAGTGTAGTGTGATCCTTCCTCAAGGGGACCTGGCCTGCCCTTTATTCAAGGGGTTGTGGGTTGTAAATTCCCTCAAGTCTGGGGTTTGATTGAGGAGCCGTGACTATTATTCTGGCAATTCAAGTTAGACTGATGTTCACTTGACCTAGAATTCTGCTTGTAGAGATAGGTAAATATTTAGTAGATTTCCAGTCTTTTTCACTCCTAGGGATACCATGACTAAGTAGCCAATGCCAAAAGTCCATACAAGTCAGACTATTCTGATTACCGCTTTGACTCCACTACCCATTATGGCAACCATTCCCACCTTGTCTTTGTTGACTGAGTGCCGCCACTTGGCCCCTACCACCACGGGGTCCAATCAGCCCCATTGTAGTTAGGTGTCTTAATTCAGTTAGGGCAGTTTCCACTGTCAAATCTGACTTACATAAAAAATAGCAATCACAGCAGTCTTCAAGGATGCTGGGGCTCCCTTCACAAATTTGTTCCTCACCATTGTGGTAAAAGGTGTGTCTGCTGGGCATTCCATGTGTGGGCCTGTGAGTCTAACCTGATAAATCCACTCTAACATGCCAATTTCCCTAAGCCTTTGGATTCTTTCTTCTACTGTATACCAAGGCAGTTCTGGCACTTCAACTTCATTTAGTGTGGGCCACTGCGTAATCCATGCTTCAGTGAACCAAGTAAATGATTAGATCCTTTCTTAACCTCTTGAGCTGAAACACTGAATGACGGATCTCTGCTTAGTGGGCCCATATCAATAAACTTGGACTGCTCCAACTTTATGTTCTTTGCACCGTTATTCCACACCCTTAATAGCCATTCCCACACATATTCCCCAGGTTTCTGTTAGTACATATGAGAAAACTCAAGTATTTTTTTTTTGGAGTGTAGTGTACCTCCTCCTGGGTCACACTTTGTACTTCACTTTTGGGGGCTCACTGGGACTTAAGTCTATTTATAGATCTAAAAGCAAAAATGGGTGGTATGGATGTGTTTTGAGAACATTCAGCAACGTCTTGTAAGGCGTCTGCCTCAAGCAATGCCCCAGGCAATGACTCTGACAAAGGCTCTTCAGACACACCTCGGTTAACCTCATCAGATGGGGGTGGAGGCGCTAATGGTTATACAGGGGAGGATGGTTTAGCAGACAAAGATGGAGTATACTCTTCAGATGGGCGTGAGCAGGCTTGTTCTGTTGGCACAAGTGATTCACTGGAATTTAGGGGCTCAGTGTCCCTGGCTTCCTGATTATCTGCCCATATGTTCCCATCCCAAGTTTCAGGACCCAATTTCTTCCCAGTCAACGCCCTCACTTTAACTTCAGACACGATTCAAGGTTGGCAGTTCAACTGGCGTTGGTATTCAGCCACTCTTATGATAAGCCTCTCGGTTTGGTTTTCAGCAATATCAGCTCTGTTACTACAAGAAATAAGGCTTTCTTTCAAGTCACAAGTGTAAGCTTTGAGGTCATTATGCAGCACTTGAGCTGTGACTCTGAAGCCCTGAGGTCATCTCTTTCATCACTTTGTCTAGCAAAAGTAGGATCAACCAGCCAGCTTCATTATACTTCCCATTCTGACAAAATTGTAGAAAGGTATCAAACATGTGATCACCCAGAGCCTCACCTCTCACCAATACCTGATCTATTGGTTAAGATATTTTGTGTATTTCTATTGCCTTCTCACACCATGAATTAGCAGTGCCCTCTTTACTACTAGAAGCAGAGTCATCAACATCTTTAAGACTAACCAGACTTGAGAACCAATTTAGAAAACTTTCTTATAATTTTGTTCCTTTAGAACCACTCTCAGTACCAAATATTTTAGGCTGGGCTCTCTACAGAAGCAAAACCAGTGAAGTGTTAAATATATATATATATATAGAGAGAGAGATTTATATCAAGGACATGGCTCATGCAGTTGTAGAGGCTGGAAAGTCGGAAGTCCGTGGGTCAGGCTGGAGGCTTCTCCTGACTCATGGAGCTGCAGGAGCTGGTGAACCCAAGATCAGCAGGTCAGACTGCAGGCTTCTGGCTCACAGGCTGTGAAGGATGACAAATCCCTAGATCGGCAGGTAAGCTGCTAGCTCAAGTCCCAAGAACTAGAGGTCAGATGAACAGGAGCCAGCTGCAGGATCCAGAGCAAGTAAAAGCCAGTGAGCTTGGCCAGAAAGTCCACCTATATTGGATGCAGGCTACATCCCCAAGCAAAATCCCTTTCAACTGATTGGCTGCTTATAACAGATCTCATCATGGAGGAGATTATATCAGATCTCATTATAGAGGTGATTACATTGTTACATAGCTGCCAAACGACATCATAACTGCCAAACCACTGAGAATCATAGTCCAGCCAGGTTGACACGCAGACTTAACTATCAAAATCACGTTGAATCTGTAGGTAGTTTTGGGTAGTACTGACATGTTAACAATATTGAGTCTTCCGGTCTATGAACACTGGATATCTTTCCATTTATTTAGGTCTTTTTTAATTTCTTTCTGCAATGTTACAGTTTTCAGTGTAGAACTCTTTTTAACCCCCTGGATGAATTTTTACTAGGTATTTTATTCTTTTAGCTGCTTTTGTAACTGGAATTGTTTCCTTAATTTCCTTTTCAGATTGCTCATTGGTGGTTTATAGAAAACCCAGCTGATTTTTATGTGTTGACCTTGTGATCTGCAACTTTGCTGAATTCATTTATTAGCTCCAGTACCTTTCTTGTGGTTTCTTTGAGAGTTTCTCTATACAGGATCATGTCATCTATAACTAGAGTTTTACTTCTTCCTTAAAATTTTTTTTTTCCTGATTTAGATTCCTTTTATTTCTTTTTCTTGCCTAATTGCTCTGGGTATAACCTCCAGTATAATATTGAATAGGACTGGTGAGATTAGGCATCCTTGTCTTCTTCTTGATATTAAGGGGAAAGTTCTCCATTACTGAGTATGAAGTTAGCTGTGGGATTTTCATAAATGCCCTTTATCATATTGAGGAATTTCCCTTCTATTCCTAATTTGTTGAGTGCTTTTATCATGAAACAGTGTTGGATTTTGTCAAATACCTTTTCTGCCTCAATTAAGATGATCATGTGGCTCTTTTCCTTCATTATACTAATGTGATGTATTACATTGATTGATTTTCTAATGTTGAACCACATTTGCATTCCTGGAATAAATTCTACCAGGTCATGGTGTATATATAATCCTTTTAATAGGGTGTTGGATTTGGTTTGCTAGTATTTTGTTGAGGATTTTGCATCTATATTAATAAGGGATATTGGTCTGTGAAAGGGCCCTGGTGGCACAATGGTTAAGTGCTCGGCTGCTAACCAAAAGTTTGGTGGCTCAAGCCCACCCACTGGCTCCACAGGAGAAAGACCTGGTGATCTCCTGTAAAGATTACAGCCATATGGGGCAGTTTTACTCTATCACATGGGGTCACTATGAGTCAAAATCAACTCAACATCACCTAAGAAAAACAACATTCGTCTGCAGTTTTCTTGTTGTATCTTTTGCTTTGGTATCAGGGTAATGCTAGCCTCATAGAATGAGTTAGGAAGGGTTCCCTTCTCTTCCTTTTTTTAAAGAGTTTATAAAGGACTGGTGTCAATTCTATGTTTTGTGGAATTCTCCCAGTGAAGCCACCTGGTCTTGGACTTTCCTTTTGGAGGAGGTTTTTGATTACTGATTCAAGCTCTTCACTTCTTATGGGTTTGTTGAGATCTTCTATTTCTTCTTGAGTCAATGTAGGAAGTTTATTGTATCTCGAAATTAATCCATTTAATCTAGGTCACCTAATTTGTTGACATACAATTGTTCATAGTATTCTCTTATAATCCTCATAATTTCTGTAGGCAAACTTGTAATGTTCCCACTTTCATTCCTGATTTTAGTTCTTTGCATCTTCTCTCTCTTTTTATTTGTAACTCTAGCTAAAGGTTTGTCAATTTTATCGATCTTTTCAATCAGCCAAATTCTGGTTTTGTTAATTCTATTTTATTTATGTCCACTCTAATCTTTGTTATTTCCTTCCTTTTGGTAGCTTTGGGTTTAGTTTGCAACTCTTTGTCTAGTTCCTCAAGGTGTAAAGTTATATTACTGATTTGAGATCTTTCTTCTTTTTTAATGTAGGCACTTACTGCCATATTTCCCTCTGAGCACTACCTTCACTGCATCCCATTAGTTTTGGTATGTTGTGCTTTAATATTTATTCTATTCTATTCTAAGTATTTTTTTTATTTCTCTCTTTGTTTCTTCCTTGACTCATTGGTTGTTCAATAGTATGTTGTTTAACTTCTACATATTTATGTATTTTCTAGTTTTCCTTTTGTTATTTTAATTTTTATTGTGCTTTAAGTGAAAGTTTACGAATCAAGTCAGGCTCTCATAAAAAAACTTATATACACCTTGTATATGCTCCTAGTTGCTCTCCCCCTAATGAGACAGCACATTCCTTCTCTCAACCTTGTATTTCTATATCCATTGAGCCAACCTCTGTGCCCCTCGGCCTTCACGTCTCCCCTCCAGACAGGAGCTGCCCACACAGTCTCATGTGTCTACTCGATTCAAGAGGGTCACTCCTCACCAGTATCATTTTGTATCTTATAGTCCAGTCCAATCCCTCTCTGAAGGCTTTGGGAATGGTTCCTCTCTTTGGCTAACAGAATGTCTGGGGACCATGACCTCCAGAGTCATTCTAGTCTCAATCAGACCATTAAGTCTGGTCTTTTTATGAGAATTTGAGGTCTGCATCTCACTGTTTTCCTGCTCCTTCAGAGATTCTCTGTTGTGTTCCCCGTCATAGCAGTCATCATTTGTAGCCAGGCAACATCTAGTTCTTCTAGTGTCAGGCTGATGTAATCTCTGATTTATGTGGCCCTTTCTGACTCATGGGCTCATCATTACCTTGTGTCTTTGGCATTCTTCATTCTCCTTTGCTCCAGGTGGGTTGAGACCAATTGATGCATCTTAGATGGCCTTTAAAACCCCAAACATCACTCCCTAAAATGGGATGCAGAATGGTTTCTTAATAGACTTTATGCAGAATCGACCTAGATAGTCCCTGAAACCACAGTCCCCAAACCCCTGCCATCAAAGCATTCGGTTTATTCAGGAAACTTCTTTGCTTTTGGTTTAGTCCAGTTGTGCTGACCTTTCCTGGATTGTGTGTTGTCTTTCCCTTCACCTAAATTAGTTCTTGCCTACTATCTAATTAGTCAATCCTTCTCTCCCTTCCTCCCTCCCTGCCCCCTCTCATAACCATCAAAGAATATTTTCTTCTGTGTTTAAACTATTTCTTGAGGTCTGATAATAGTGGTCTCATAAAATATTTGTCCTTTTGCAACTGATTAATTTCACTCAGCATAATGCCTTCCAGATTCCTTCATGTTATAAAATGTTTCACAGATTCGTCATTGTTCTTTATCAATGCGTAGTATTCCACTGTGTGAATATACCATATTTATCCATTCATCTACTGATGGGCACCTGGGTTGCTTCCATCTTTTTGCTACTGTAAACAGTGCTGCAATAAACATGGGTGTGCATATATCTGTTCATGTAAAGCCTCTTATTTCCCTAGGATATACTCCAAGGAGTGAGACTGCTGGATCGTATGGTAGTTCTATTTCTAGCTTTTTAATGAAGCGCCAAATCGATTTCCAAAGTTGTACCATTTTACATTCCCACCAGCAGTGTATAAGTGTTCCAGTCTCTCCACAGCCCCTCCAACATTTATTATTTTGTGTTTTTTGGATTAATGCCAGCCTTGTTGGAGTGAGATGGAATCTCATTGTAGTTTTGATTTGCATTTCTCTAATGGCTAATGATCACGAAGATTTCCTCATGTATCTGTTAGCTACCTGAATGTTTTCTTTAGTGAAGTGCCTGTTCATATCCTTTGCCCATTTTTAAATTGGGTTATTGTCTTTTTTTTGTTGAGTTTTTGCAGTAACATGTAGATTTTAGAGATCAGACACTGATCAGAAATGTCATAGCTAAAAACATTTTCCCAGTCTGTAGGTAATCTTTTTACTCTTTTGGTGAAGTCTTTGGATGAGCATAGGTGTTTGAGTTTTAGGAGTTCCCAGTTATCTAATTCTCTTCTGGTATTTGTACATTTTTAGTAATGTTTTGTATACTGTTTATGCCACGTATTAGGACTCCTGGTGTTGCCCCTGTTTTTTCTTCCATGATCTTTATCGTTTCAGATTTTATATTTAGGTCTTTGATCTATTTTGAGGTGGTTTTGTGCATGGTGTGAGGTATGGGTCTTGTTTCATTTTTTGCAAATGGATATCCAGTTATGCTAGCACCATTTGTTAAAGAGACTATCTTTTCCCCCATTTAACAGACTTTGGGCCTTTGTCAAATATCAGCTGCTCATATGTGGATGGATTTATGTCTGGATTCTCAATTCTGTTCCATTGGTCTATGTATCTGTTGTTGTACCAGTATCAGGTTGTTTTGAAAACTGCGGTGGTATAATAGCTTCTAAAATCAGGTAGAGTGAGGCCTCCCACTTTGTTCTTCTTCAGTAATGCTTTACTTCTTTCCCTTCCATATGAAGTTGGTGATTTGTTTCTCCATGTCATTAAAAAATGTTGTTGGAATTTGAATCGGAATTGCATTGCATCTATAGATCGCTTTTGGTAGAATAGACATTTTTACAATGTTGAGTCTTCCTATCCATGAACAAAGTATGTTTTTCTGCTTATGTAGGTCTCTTTTGGTTTCCTGCAGTAGTGTCTTGTAGTTTTCTTTGTATAGGTCTTTTACATCTCTGGTTACATTTATTCCTAAGTATTTCCTTATGGTTTTCTGTGTATAAGATCACATCATCTACAAATAGAGATACTTTTACTTTTTCCTTACCAATCTGGATGCCCTTTATTTCTTTATCTAGCCTAATTGCTCTGGCTAGGACCTGCAGCACAATGTCGAATAACATTGGTGATAAAGGGCATTCTTGTCTGGTTCCCGTTCTCAAGGAAAATGAATTCAGACTCTCTCCACTTAGGATGATGTTGGCTGTTGGCTTTGTATAAATGCCCTTTATTCCGTTGAGGACTTTTCCTTCTATTCCTATTTTGCTGAGAGTTTTTATCATGAATGTGTGTTGGACTTTGTCAAATGTCTTTTCTGCATCGATTGATAAGATCATGTGGTTCTTGTCTTTTGTTTTATTTATATTATGGATTACATTAATTCTTTTTCTAATGTTGAACCATCCCTGCATACCTGGTATGAATCCCAGTTGGTCGTGGTGAATTATTTTTTGATATGTTGCTGAATTCTATTGGCTAGAATTTTATTGAGGATTTTTGCATCTAAGTTCATGAGCGATATAGCTCTGTAATTTTCCTTTTTTTGTGCTGTCTTTACCTGGTTTTGGTATTAGGGATAAGCTGGCTTCATAGAATGAGTTTAGGAGTATTCCGTCCTTTTCTATGCTCTGAAATACCTTTATTAGTAGTGGTGTTAACTCTTCTCTGAAAGTTTCGTAGAACTCTCCAGTGAAGCCGTCAAGGTAAGGGCTTTTTTTTTTGCTGGGAGTTTTTTAATTACCTTTTCAATCTCTTCTTTTGTTATGGGTTTATTTAGTTATTCTGCCTCTGTTTGTGTTAGTTTAGATAGGTAGTGTGTTTCTAGAAATTCATCCATTTCTTCCAGGTTTTCAAATTTTGAGTACAGTTTTTTGTAGGAATCTGATATGATTCTTTTAATTTCAGTTGGGTCTGTTGTGATATCGCCCATCTCTTTTCTTATTCAGGGAATTTGCTTCCTCTCCTGTTTTTCTTTTGTCAGTTTGGCCAATGATTTATCAATTTTGTTAATTTTTTCAAAGAACAACTTTTGGTCTTGTTAACTCTTTGAATTGTTTTTCTGTTCTCTATTTGTTCAAGTTGTAGAGTTAATTCTTTGATTTTGGCCCTTTCTTTTTTTGTATGTCTTCATTTATTGATACAAATTGACCTCTGAGCACTGCTTTAGCTGTGTCCCAAAAGTTCTGATAGGAAGTGTTTTCGTTCTCATTGGATTCTGTGAATTTCTTTATTACATCCTTAATTTCTTATATAACCCAGTCGTTTTTGAGTAGGGTATTGTTCAGTTTCCAAGTGTTTGATTTCTTTTCCGTTATTGATTTTTCTACTTTTATGGCCTTCTGGTCAGAGAAGATGCTTTGTAATATTTGGATGTTTTGGTTTCTGTTAAGGCTTGCTTTATGGCCTAATATGTGGTCTGTTCTAGAAAATGTTGCATATGCACTGGAAAAGAAAGTATATTCAGCTGCTGTTGGGTGAAGTGTTCTCTATACGTCTATGAGGTCAAGTTGGTTGATGGTCGCATTTAGATCTTCAGTGTCTTTATTAAGTTTCTTTCTGGATGTTCTGTCTTTCACTGAACGTAGTGTGTTGAAGTTTCCTACTATTTATTGTGGAGCTGTCTATCTCACTTTTCAATGCTATTAGGGTTTGTTTTATATATGTTGAAGCCCTGTCATTGGGTGCATAAATATTTAATATGGCCTCCTGGTATATTGTCCCTTTAATCATCGTGTAGTGTCCTTCTTTATCCTTCGTTGTGGACATAACTTTAAAGTCTATTTTGTCAGAAATTAATACTGCCACTCCTGCTCTTTTTTGGTTGTTGTTTGCTTGATATATATTTTTTCCATCCTTTGAGTTTTAGTTTGTTTTGTGTCTCTAAGTCCAATGTGTGTCTCTTGTAGGCTGCATATTGGTGGATTTTTTATATCCATTCTGCATCTCTCTGTCTTTATTGGTGCATTAGTCCATTTACATTCAGCGTAATTATGGATAGGTATAGTGCTGTCATTTTGATGTCTTTTTGTGTGTGTTGTTGAGAGTTTCTTTTTCCCACTTAATCTTATGTGCTGAGTAGTTTATCTCTATATAAATTGTCTTTTCTTCTTATTCCTTGTTGTTGTTTTAGCTGAGTCTTTTTTTTTCCCGAATTGTATTTTGATGAGTAGGATTGTTAGTCTCCTTTGTGGTTACCTTAGTATTTACCCCCATTTTTCTAAGTTTAAACCTATCTTTCATTTCTTTACATTGCCTTGACTTCCTCTCTATATGAAAGACCTATGAGCGTATTTTTTAGTCCCTCTTCATTGTTTTAATGTTGTCCTCTTTTATTTAATGACACCACTCTTTCTGTGTTTTGACCATTTTTTACCTTGATTTTTTTTTGTGTGATTTCTGTATTTTGTTTGACATCTGTTTGCTCTGTCCTGTGTTCTAGTGTTGGGTTGACATCTGATGCTATTGATTTTCAAACCAGGGAACTCCCTTTAGTATTTCTTCGAGTTTTGCTTTGGTTTTTACGAATTCCTTAAACTTCTGTTTATATAAAAATTTCCTAATTTCGCCATCATATTTGAGAGATAGTTTTGCTCGATATATGATTCTTGGCTGGCAATTTTTTTTCCTTCAATGCTTTATATAAGCCATCCCATTGCCTTCTTGCCTACATGGTTTCTGCCGAGCAGTCCAAGTTTATTCTTACTGACTCTCCTTTATAGGTGACTTTTCGTTTATCCCTAGCTGCTCTTTAAATTCTCTTTGTATCTTCAGTTTTGGCAAATTTGATTATACCTTGGTGACTTTCTTTTGGGATCTACCTTATGTGGAGTTCGATGAGCATCTCGGATAGATATCTTCTCATTTTTCACAATATCAGGGAAGTTTTCTGCCAACAAATCTTCAACAATACTCTCTGTATTTTATGTTATCCCTCCCTGTTCTGGCACTCTAATCACTTGTAGGTTATTTCTGTTTATAAAGTCCCATATAATTTTTAGGGTTCCTTCGTTTTTTTTAATTCTTTTATCTGATTTTTTTCAAATATATTGATGCCAAGCGTTTTATCTTCATTCTCACTATTTCTGCCTTCCACTTCCTCAATTTTGCTCCTCTGACTTTCTTTGTCTAAATCTGTAATTTTATTGTTAATCCTCTGAATTTCTTATTGCTGTTTCTCTATGGATTCTTGCAATTTATTCGAGTTTTCATTATGTGCTTGAATAACCTTTTTTCATTTCTTCAACTGCTTTATTTGTGTGTTTCTTGGCTTGTTCTGCATACCGCCTGATCTCCTACCTGATGTCTTGAAGAGTTCTGTATATTAATCTTTTGAATTCTGCATCTGGTAATTCCAGGAAGGCACCTTCATCCAGAAGATCCTTTGATTCTCTGTTTTGAGAGCTTGTTGACATGATTATGTTCTGCTTCTTTTAAAAAAAATTTTTTTTATTGACTATTGTCTCCGAGCCATCTGTATTTTATTAGTTTATTTTATGTTTGCTTACTGTATCCTAGCTTCTTGCTTTGTTTTGTTTTGATATGCCCAAATATGCTGCTTCAGTGAGCTAGCTTATTTTTGTCTTTGAAGTTCTAACATCCTGTCACCACATGGTTAGAGCTGCTACTAGGTATATGAGTCTAGGCGTCCATCCACTTTTCTCGTATGGATTCAGCTCAGGTGTCCAGGTAGTTGGTCATCAAGTGTGTGGTACAGGCTCTGTTCTACAGTCTTAGAGGGGCAGGGGTGATTGTTGTAGGTACAGGTATCTGGTTACAACAGGGGGTCATGCTCTGAACAAGGCAGGGTGCTGAGAACTGTCCCCTGTGTGTCTGTAAAGAAAGTGCATCTCTGTTCCCAAGAGCACACAAGTGGGTGGGTTCTGCAGCTGGTCCGTGGGCACCCAGTGCTTTTGATTGTAAGGACTGAGAGGTACCACTTCTCCTTGGACCCCTGTCATGGGTGGGTAGGTGATGTGGGTGGAGCCACCAGTCCTTAGGCTCCTGATGTGGGTAGGTGAGGACCCTGTTTAATAGTCAAAGCGTTGTCAAACATCAAACACCCACCTCTCCATTGCACAGCTGAAACAGTTGCAGTCTGCCAACAAGGGCCTAGTCTCCTGAAATAGGCCTACACGTCCATGCAGGGGTGAAAGGTATTCAAAGTCCATGGATCTTTTGTATCTGGACAGGAGCCACTTCTGTCCTGAGCTCCCCAGCTTAGTGGAGCTGGCAGAGTATCTTTTCCCCCAATTGTGAACTTATTCCTTCTCAAAGGCTGGGGAATGGCTCAGTGCACGCTGCAGGACCTATCTCAGCCCCATGGACATTGACAGCCACTGGAGCTGGCTGGGGGGCTGTGGCCATGGTAAAATAAATGCAAGTACTTAGCTGTTTCTGAGAGTGCCATTCTTGTCTGGTTCCAGAGGTGTGAGTAGGCTACGTGACTCACTGTCTCTCCCTGAGGAAACCGCATCTGGAATGCTACTACCAGCTCCACTGAGGTCACTCCAGGGAATGGTGCCTGAGGGTTCCCGGCAATTCAGGTCCAGTAACTCCTCACCGCTTCTGAACCGTCTCTCCCTCCCCCTGCTGCTTAGTACGTTTTCCAACTTTGCCTTTGATGTTCAGGGCACCTGGCTTGTCATATATATAATTGTTTCACTTGTTTTTTCAGGTCTTTGTTGTTAGAGTCTGACTACTCCACCATCTTTGCCCCGCCTCTGAAGCCAGTCTATTTTGAGATATATAAGACAGAAGCGAGCAGAGAGACACGGAGACTTCATACATGAAACCAGCACGGGGAGCAGAGCGTGTCCTTTGGACCCAGGGTCCCTGTGCTGAGAAGGTCCTCAGCCAGGGGAGGATTGATGACAAGGGCCTTTGTCCAGAGCCAACAGAGAAAGGAAAGCCTTCCCCTGGAACTGATGCCCTGAATTTGGACTTCTAGCCTACTCAACTGTGAGAGGATACATTTCTCTTTGTTAAAGCCATCCACTTGTAGTATTTCTGTTACAGCAGCACTAGATGACTCAGACAGTTTATATCCTTTCACCATACTTATTCAATCTCTATGCTGAGCAAATAATCTGAGAAGCTGGACTGTAAGAAAAAGAACATGGCATCAGGATTGGAGGAAGACTCATTTAGAACCTGCAATATGCAGATGACACAAATTTGCTTGCTGAAAGCGAAGAAAACTTGAATCACTTAGTGATGAAAATCAAAGACCACAGCCTTCAGTATGGATTACACCTCAACATAAAGAAAACAAAAATCCTCACAGCTGGACCAATAAGCAACATTATGATAAACAGAGAAAATACTGAAGATGTCAAGGATTTCATTTTACTTGGATCAACAATCAATGCCCAGGGAAGCAGCAGTCAAGAAATCAAACAATGTACTGCATTGGGCAAATCTGGTGAAAAAACCTCTTTAAAATCTTAAAAAGGAAAGATAACATTTTGACAACTAAGGTGTGCCTGACCCAAGTCATGGTATTTTCAATTACCTCATATGCACATTAAAGATGGATAATGAAAAAAAAGGGCTGAAAAGAATTGGTGCATTCGAGTTATGGTGTTGGCAAAGAATATTGAACACATCATGGACTGCCGGAAGAATGAACAAATTTGTTTTGGAGGAAATACAGCCAGAATGCTCCTTAGAAGCAAGGATGGTGAAACTTTGTCTTGCTTACTTTGGACATGTTATCAGGAAGGACCAATCCTTGGAGAAGGGCATCATGCTTGGTAAAGTAGAGGGTCAGGAAAGAAAGAGGAAGACCCTCAACAAGATGGATTGGCACAGTGGCAACAACAATGGTCTCAAACATACCTACTATTGTGAGGATGTCTCAGGACCAGGCAACGTTTCATTCTTCTGTTATACATGCAGTCACTATGAGTTGAAGCTAACTCAACAGCACCTAAAAACAACAACAACATCTTTTTCCTCCTGAGTTGTTTTCAATCATGTTAGATTCTTAAAACAAAAATTATAACACCTTCTGATGTTGGGATCAATGTATGTAGAAGAAATAGATAAGGAAATTATATTTTAAAGTCACTCACACGAAAATGGATCAATGTCCTAAATATAAGAAACAAAACCATTAAATTCTTAGAAGAAAACATAGGGGTAAAGCTTCAGGACCTTGTTTTTGACAATGTATTTTTAGGTATGACACCAAAAGTATGAGCAACAAAAGACAAAACAGATAAACTGGACTTTATTAAATTCCAACTTAACATTAAAAACTTTTGAGCATTACAGGACATTATGAAGAAAGTAAAGAGACAACCCAGAGAATGGGAGAGGCTACTTGGTAACCACATATCTAATAAGGGTTTAATATCCAGAATATGTAAAGAACTCCTATAACTCAACAACAAAAAGGCAACCCAATGAAAAAACAGGCAAAGTACTTGAATAGACATTTCTCCAAGGAAGATATACAAATAGCCAATAAGGACATAAAAAATGTTCAAACATCATTACTCATTAGGGAAATGGAAATCAAAACCACAGTGAGATACCAGCTCACACCCACTAGGACGGCTATTATCAAAAAGAAAAAAAATTGGAAAATGACAAGTGTTGGTGAGGGTGCAGAGGAATTGGATCCCTGTAGCATAGTTGGTAAGAATGTAAAATGATGTAGCTGCTGTGGAAAACAATTTGGTGGTTCCTTAAAAAGTTAAACATAGAATTACCATATAAATCAGCAATTCCATTCTTAGGTATATACCCAAAAGAATTGAAAGCAGGACTCAAATATATACCTGTATACCAATGTTAGAGCAGCATTATTCATAATAGCCAAAAGGTGGAAACAACCCAACTGTCCATCAACAGATGAATGGATTAAAAAAAAAGTTATATATATACACACACACTGGAATATTATTCAGCCATAAAGAGAAATGAAATTCTGATACATGCTATGACATGGATGAACCCTGAAAATATTATGTTGAGTTAATTAAGTCAGACACAAATGGACAAATGTTATTTGATACCAGTTATATGAAATACGTAGAATAGGTAAATGCATACAGACAAAAGTTTATTGGTGGTTACCAGAGGGCGTGGGGAGGTGAGAATGAGGAGTTATTGCTTAAGGGGTACTTAGTTTCTGTTCGGGGTGATGAAAACCTTTTGGACACAAATAGTGGTGATGGTTGCACAACATGGTGAATGTAATGAATGTCACTAAATTATGACTCTGAATTGTGACAACCACTTAAAATAGTTGAAATGGCAAATTTTTGTTTTGTATATTCTACCACAATAAAGTTTTTTTTTTTAAAGAAAAATACAGTTTGAGGGTAAAGGGACCTAAATAAAAATAAGATTTCTACACTTTAATGGAAGTGGTAAAATGTCAAGAACAGTAAGCTGTGATAAATTCCATATGTATATTTTAATACCTACAGCAAACACTGAGAAAACTATACAAGGTGATTGTCTTAGTTATCTAGGGCTGCTATAACAGACATACCGCAAGTAGATGGCTTTAACAAGGAGAAATTTATTTCCTCACAGTAAAATGGGCTAAAAGTCCAAATTCAGGGCTTCGGCTCCATGGGAAGGCTTTCTCTGTCCACTCTGGAGGAAGGTCATTGTCCTCAATCTTCCCCTGGTTGAGAAGCTTCTCAGATACTGGGACCCCGGGGCCAAAGGATGTGCTCTGCTCCCAGTGCTGCTTTCTTGGTGATATGAGGTCCCCCGTTTCTCTGCTCCCTTCTCTCTCTTACATCTCAAGAGATTGCCTCAAGACACAATCCAATCTTGTATATTGAGTCCTGCCTCACTAACACAACTGTCACCCATCCTCATTAACATCATAGAGGCAGGATTTACAACATATAGGAAGATCACACAATACTGGGAATCATGGCCCAGTGAAATTGATACATACATTTTGGGGGGGACATAATTCAATGTATGACAGTGCTATTCTCAAAAACAGTATAAATAAGTCAAAATGAAATTCAGAAAACGTTCAATTAACCCATGGGAAGGAAAGAAAAGGGAAACAGGAGTATAAAAAACAGGGGAAACAAACAAAAAACAAATAATAAAATATCAGACTTAAGCCCGAACACATCAATAGAGCTAGGTGAAGATTTCTTTGTTATGATACCAAAAGCATTTTGCATTTTCATAAGTGCAAAAATTGACAAATTGTACTTCATCAAAATTATAAAATTTTGGTCTTCAAAATATCTTAAGAAGATGAAAAGACCAGCTACATACTGGGAAAAAATATTTCCAAAGCACGTATCTGAAAGAAGACTTACATCTATAAAAAAAAAAAAATTTCATCTATAATATATAAAAAATTCTAAAATGTAACAATAAAAAACAATCCAGTTAGAAAATGGACAAGCTACATGAACAGACATTTCACTGAAGAGGATATACAGATGGAAAATAAGCACTTGGAAAGATGTTTAACATCATTAGCCATTAGGGAAATGCAAATATTACTACACACCTATAAGTACGGCTAAAATAAAAATATAGTGATGATACCAAATGCTGGCAAAGATGTGGAGAAACTGGGTCTCTCATACATTGCTGGTAGGAATGTAAAATGGTACAGCCAGTCTGGAAAATTGTTTGGCAGTTTCTTATAACACTTACCATATGATCTAGCAATTGCGCTGCTGGACATTCATCACAAAGAAATAAAAATTATATTCACACAAAAACATGAATGTTTATAGCCACTTTATTCTTAAGCCAAAAATTGGAAACAACCCAAATGTCCTTCAGTGGATGAATGGTTAAATGAACTGTGGTACATCCATACCATGGATAGCAATATAAAGGCATGAACATGCAACAGCTTAGGTGGATCTTAAGGGAATCACCCTGAGTGAAGAAAAGCCAAACTCAAAAAGTTACATACTATATGATTCCATTTATGTGGTTTTCTTGAAATGACAAAATTATAGAGATGGAGAAATGTTAGGGGTTGCCAGGGGTTAGAGAAGAACATGGCTGTGACTTAGGGTAGCAGGAGGAATCTTTGTGCTACAGGAACAGTTGATTGTGGTAGTTACAGAAATCTACACATGTGATAAAATACAGAAACAGAAATGAGTACATGTACAACTGGCAAATCTGAATAAGGTCTGTGGATTGTACCAACATCATTATCCTGGTTTTGATGTTGTATTAAAGCTATGTAAGATATTACAATAGGGGGAAACTGTGTGAAAGGTACACAGGACCTCTCTGTAATATTTTTTGCAACTCTCTGTGCATCTATAATTATTTCAAAATAAGTTAAGTACAATGAAATGAGGTAAGTTTGAAGGACTATATTTTAGAACAGACACATTTGTGTATTATGAAAATAAAATTACATCTTTAATATGGAAAACAGGCAAAATACAAGAGCCTTGACATTATTTATCCTAGAAATGTAAATGAAATTGACTATATGAATTAATCATAACTGCACATAATATATTTCCAAACCCAGATAGGTAAATCAAGAAGGTCTGTTCCTTAAACATTTGCGTCAGGGTTCAACCAGAGAAGCAGAACCAGTAGGAGATAATAGAGAAATGTGATTTTATATATATCCCAAGCCCCTATACACACACGCATATATGAAACCCTGGTGGTATAGTGGTTAAGCACTACCGCTGCCAAAAGGTCGGCAGTTCAAACACACCTGGCAGTTCAAACACACCAGGCGCTTCTTGGAAACTCTGTGGGGCAGTTTTACTCTTCCTATAGGGTGGCTATGAGTCAGAATCAACTGGACGGCAATGGGCATATATATATATATGCATATATATTCATTCATATATTTATATTTATTTAATTAATTTATTCATTGCAAGCTACTGGTTTACACTACTGCGGTGGCTGGCTAAGCACATCCAAAACTTGTAGGGCAGGCAGGAAGGGAAGATCACGGGCAAGTTGTAAACCCTGGGCACAGACCAAAGCTGTCTGTCATCCATAGGCAGAATTTCTTCTCTTTTGCTCACATTCTTGGAAACCTCGCCCTGCTTTTAAGGTCTTCCAACTGATTCAGTCAGGCTTACCCAAATTATCAGAATACTCTCCCTTACTTTAAAGTAATTGATTAGGAGTTTTAATTATATCTGCAAAATACTTTCACAACACCTAGATTAGTGTTTGATTGAATAACTGGGAACTGTAGCCTAGCCAAGTTGACACATCAGAAAGCCACACAATATCATAAACCATTTGTACTTGTTTTATTCTGGTAAAAGCAACCTTGGCTGTATGATTATAGCTAATTAAAGCTCAAACGACCTAAATCAATAGTGGCTGAAAATAAGTTTCATATATGAGAGTCCCACTTATAGAACTTTAGAGCTGGGGGGGATGGAGAGCTGCGCTCGTATTTCAACACAACCAAAGCACTTCCACGCCGTGCTACAGCACGCGCAGCAGGAAGGGAGAGGAACCTACCTGGAGCATAGCGGAGCGGGTGCCGGCTCACAAAGGGGGCGGAGCTTCGAGACCCGTGGCGGTCGCCGTGGCGCCTGGCCCGCCAGAAGAGCGCCGCCCGCAGCCGGCGAGAGCCAGTAGCGGAGGGTGAACGCCGCCGCTGTGGGAGGGGGAACGGGGGGGGTGGCGAGGAAGGAAAGGGAAGAGGCGGAGCGTGGGAGCGCACAGTGTCAGGAATACAATAGTGCTCCGCGCCGCCTCAGCTGCCGCTGCCGCCGCCGCTGCCGCCGCCCAACGGCCAGCGCTAAGGCCCTGAGGGGCCGGGAGGGCGAGGGCCTGAGGGCGGGAGCTGAGGCGCGGGGGGCGGCCCCGGCGGATCAGGCTGCCGGGGAGGAGGGGAGGGGGTAGGGAGGGGATTAGGGGGCAGGTGCGAAGGAGGGAAGAGAAGAAAGCAAGCGAGTAGGGGGGCGGGTACCACCCTCACCAGACTCGCCGGCACATTACTGGCCCCAGCGAGGAGACGGGAAGGAGCCGCGACCCAGCTACGCAAAGGTAGGCGCCACAGACGCCGGACGCGGTGCCAGCGGGTTTGTGGGGCGTAGCGTCGGGCCGGCAGCGGGAGTGGAAGCGGCCGGAGCGGAGCGTCCCGGCCGGCCTCGCAGCCGCTCCAGCTCCACACTGCTGTCGCGGCCGGCGTCCCCAGTGCCCTCGGGCCGAGAGCGTTCGTTACCAGGATAAGGTGCCTGGCGGCCCTTCTCCCGGCCCGGGCAGTGCCTGTCGACCGGCGCGGGGGCGCGGAGGGAGGACGCTCGAGCTCGACCGCAGCCCCTGACTACTCCCGGTAGGAATTGAGCGCCATATCTGTTGTGGTTCCCTCCGGTGCTCCCTCTCGCGCCCTCTCCTTTCCTGCCCTCTGCCGGCTTTCAGAGCTCACAGGGTCAAACCCCCGGCGGGAGGACCTGCTCTGCCGGCCGCGCTGGGCCAGATGCTCTGATAAAGCCAGGGAGGACCGCCCTGGCTGTTTCGATATTGGGAGGCAGGAGGAACCGACTGCCTGGAGACGGGCGGACTGGTGGTGCGGGGAGCGGGCGGGGCCCCCAACGAGGCCCGGTGCCTACGGAGCGGGAACGCGGGCGCCCCGAACTTTCCCTCCCCCTCGCGTCATTGTTCGGACGCTGCCGTTCGGCTGCCGCCGCTTCCGCCGAGCGCTAGGCGGTCCTGGGAAAATCGTGAGGGCTTTCCAAGTCTTACGTGAAATTTTCCCACCTCTGGGCACGGCAAAGTTGTTAACTTTTCTGCAGCTATCAAGTTAGTTTTATTCCTTCTTCGTGGGGCAGTTAATTAAAAAGAAGAGCCTCTCTTCAATCTTTTTCTCTCGCCTTTTTTTTTTTTAAGTTGGATTTAAAACGCACAGGATAACCTAGGTTCATTATTTGTGAGGTGGGAAGGGGGCCGGATCTCGAATGAGTGACCGTAATGGTGGTATGTGAAGGCACGTTTAAAAGTTGATATTATTGTGTAACCCTGGGACATATGTAGCTCCTAGAGATTTGGCAGTATACTTGTTTGGCCGCTTCTTTGACTCAGAAGAGTTGCAAGGAAATCCATGGCCTTAGGTGTGCGTGAGCTTTTCTTGATGTGTGATCGGTTATCTGAAGCTGAGGATGAGACACCACCACCACCTCCGCCAACCGATTGTGTGAGAAATCAAAACCGTGTTGATGGTGATTCCAGTGGCTTGGAGGGAGAGGCGATCTCATTCCCTGTATTCAGTCTGATAAAGATGACTGTCTCCTCTAAACCCTGAAATTAACGAAAAATGATTTAGGTAAAAGCTGGTTGCACAACATCTTGGCTTAGTTTGAGCAATCCCAAAATTCACTTTCCCAGAGTAGTTCTTGTTTTAAATACCTTCCCTGCAGCCGCTTCTTGTCAGCCAGAGGGAGAGAGTGAAAGCGTAGTTGGCCTGAACAAAGCATTGCATTTTTATTTAGTTTAATACTTTCATAACATCTGTAAACAGAGGGAATGTGAATCCTGGCCTTTGTATCCTTCGAGTAGAGTAGTTCTCATGCTTTTATAGAATCATGTGATTACTTTTTGGATGAGTGAAAATAGAATTTTTCTTTTTCGTTTGGCCTAGGAGTGTTTTATCTCCATAACGTATCATTTTCTCTCTCGTTTAAGGAGAACTCTGAGCTTAAAAAAAGATCCCTGGGGGCACAGTGGTTAAGCGCTAGGCTGCTAACTGAAAGGCGGGTGGTTGGAACCCACCAGCCACTCCGCAGGAGAAGGATGTGGCAGTCTGCTTCGGTAAAGGCTACAGCCTTGGAAACCCTATGGGAGCAGTTCTACTCTGTCCTATAGGGTCGCTGTGAGTTGGAATTGACTCGATGGCAACAGGTTTGGTTTTTGGTTTTCCAAGCTTAAGTACCTGAGCTGTAAAAGGATATGACTACATGAGATCTTTGGGAAGTGCTTCTCGGTGCCGAGCACATACTAAGCTCTCAGTCAGCGTTAGCTCCAGTGATTGCCATGTTTTCTTCAACTTTGCTCTTCTGCACAGTTTTGTTTGCTAGAGAAGAGCTCTTAACCTAATATTGTTGCCTTGAAACAGCTCCTTGCATACTCCCTCCAGTCAGTTCTGGGGTGCAGGCCTGTTCTAGAATCCACACTTCCTATCTCCCCTCTTTTATGAGTCATATTGCTTTGGCAGTGTGGTAAGTGCCTTCTCACCTGTTGTTAGTTGCTGCGGAGTGGATTTAGACTCATGACTGTGACCAGTCTTGGTCACAGGTAGGGGAAAGTAGAGAAGGGCCTCCAACTCCTCCCTAAAGTGTTTGTGATTAGCTGGGAGCCAGCAGTGATTTGGAAGCAGACTTAGGGATGCCTGCTTTTGGGCCTGTAGAGGAGATTCCCAGGACCGGGACAGGTGATGGTACAGGGCTCTCATCATAGCTGAGAGCTGTGGATTGCAGAGTATTAAAATAAAGAACAAAGGATGTTGAAATGGGAGGTTGAGTATGATGCTCTCCTTTGATAATGCTTGTCTTTTCCCTCCCTTGTGATCCACCAGCCATAATGACCCATTTCTCCCCAAACCTGTACAAAGTCATCTCTTCTTTTTGCCTACTACTTTGAGGTCTGCCTGGATCTGGGCAGGTATTTATTTTTGGGGGGTGGAGTGGAGGAGGCAGGAGGCATCAGTGTTTGTGAAGACATAGCATTATAGACGACTCTTTCAAGCCTTGATCAGGGGTACAGAGATCAGGGCTAAAAATGAGGTTGAACATTATCATAGGACATAACACATCTACCTCCTCATCTACACCTCATGAAGCTCCCACAAAATAGGAGCAGAGGAAGGTAGAGGTCATATGCTGACTTATACTAAGAAAATCTCTCACTAGGGGATAAATTACCCTGATCTTTTTACTAGGTTAAGGGTAGGTGTTGGATCATGCACGTCTGGAGTGCTCCTGAAATAGCTTATATGGGGGGACTTGAGTGGCTCACAAGTTTCTCCCCGTTGTTTCAGTTACAGTGACTGGGAATGCTGAAGTATTCTGGGTTGGGGGGTGGGGAGGATCTGGGATGAGTGGGTAGAAGTCACGAATAAAAGGGTGCTAGCAAGTGGTCATTACAGACCAAGTAACTACCACTTTGAGTTTTCTGTTTTCTGGAATCTTTGTGACTCCCTCCTGGTTATTTTTGCCTCCTCTCTGTAGATCATTCCATAGACAATAACAGCAAAGCTCTTACCATCAGAACTACCTTTGTGCTTGCCTTGGGAAACAGCAAGAAAGAAAGGTCCTGGGGAGACCTGGCCTGACCCTATAGCCAGGCTTGGAAAAGGAGCCTTAAGCGCTCAGAGGACAGCAGACTAAAGAAAGGGGCCTGGTGTGGGGAGATGGTACTGGGACTTTGATCAATAGGAGACACCTATGAGTTTATGAATACCCTTTAGGCAGCAAATTAATCTCTGCCCCAGCCCAGAAGCCGTGCTGTGCCCTGCTACCCAAGGAGCTTCATTTCCACTCATACTAGCTGATAGTCAAGAAGTATATTTTTTTGGTATGCTGACAAGAGAATTATGATACAAGTATGGCCAGTAGACCAGGCCCTGTTCCTTGGAATCTTGGGCAACTTATTATTCAGGTTTTTAAAAAACTTTTTATTCTGGTATAATATTATAATTATAGAAAAATTAAAAGAATGGTACAAGAAACTTCTGTATTCCTTTTACCCACGGTCACCAATTATTAAGTTTGTTCCCATTTGCTTTATCATTTGCTCTTTCTGTTTCTTTTTCGGAACTATTTGAGAGTAACCCTTGAGAGATTGGTACTTTTCAAGGGCATCCTGTCCTGAAGAGTGGCTCAGGTGCAGCTGCCAGGCGTAACAGAGAACTGGGTGGTGAGGCAGGGCCCCAGAGGAAGAGCAAGTCTACCAACGTAGCTGTAAAGCACACATTAGTAAATCATGTGGAATCTCTGGTGCTGGATATAGAAATCATTATCAATTGTAAAAATGGTTAAAATAAACCCTCCTTTTCTTACTTTGGAAACCCTGGTGGCGTAGTGGTTAAGGGCAATGGGCTGCTAACCAGAAGGTTGGCAGTTCGAATCCACCAGATGCTCCTTGGAAACTCTATGGGGCAGTTCTACTCTCTCCTGTAGGGTCGCTATGAGTCGGAATTGACGTGACTGCAGTGGGTTTGGTTTGGTGGTTGGGTTTCTTACTGTTGTAAAGCTTGTTCCTACCTATGCCAAACTTTAATACTGTTATGAAAATTTACTCCACTGCACTCCCCAACGTTGCAGCCATAATACATTCTGCAACCTTTTCATTTGATTCATTAGAAAAAAAATACACTTAGTGCCTCCTATTTGCTAACGGTATAAGAGGTGAAAGATATCTGTCCCCTCAAGCTCCAAGTCCATTGGAAAGGAAGTAAGGAAATCCGTCACCATAATCGGGGGAAGAGTGTTGTGCTGAAGGAGTTCACAGAGGTGATGGAACACTAGCCTGGTTAAGGATCTAAAGCGTAGGTACCGGGGAGTCTTTTGAGATGGATGTAAATGTGAAGAATCATTTTCTCTGAGGCCTGTTCTTAGATGACAAGATTCATAAGTTAGGGAAGCCTTTGGTGTCACATACCCATCACATTCTGTGGGGTCAGGCCAACCTGGATTCAAATCCTGGCTCTACCACTTGATCTTGGCCAGTTACTTCTCTGTGCCTTAGTTTCCTCATCTGCCAAACCACATATCTGAGGGTGGTAATGAGAATTAAGGGGCTTTGCAAAAAGTCTGGTACATAATAGTTGGCTTGTAAATGTTGAGTTCATCTTTCCCTCCCAAAACGGAGTATGTGGGGAAATAACATACAGAGTATTACTAGGTCCTAGGGTGGGATCAAAGGGGGTTTCTATTTTTTTCAATAAATAAGTACTCAATTGCCAGTTAACTAAGAGCTGTGATGGAGATGACCTTATGGGATAACAACAGTAACAGCAGTGATAATTCATTAACCATTTCCTGAGTGCTGGGCACTGTGCTAAATGCTTTTACATAGGATATCTCTCTGAGATGTGAGGCTTAGAGAGGTGAAACAAAGGTAACTTGCCCAAGGTCATACAGCAAGTACGAGGGAGACTGCCTCTGTGAGGAAGACCAACAGGGTGCCCTGGGAAAAATGATTGCCAGGCAGAGGGAACAGCAGGTGTTGTGAGGGCACTGAGGTGGGAATGAGGTATGGAAAAGACCCACAGAGGTTTGGCTGGGGCCTGCGGAAAGAGAGCTGAGGTAGGCAGGGGCAGATTGACAGGGCCTTATGGGACCTCGTTAAGGAGCTTGTATTTTATTCCAGGGACAATGGGAAGCTACTACAAGATTTTTTTTTTACCTTTCCTTAACCCATGTGCACGTGTGTTGTATGCGTATGTGCATGCAGGCATGCGTGCGTGTTTAATCCAGAAAACCATTTAGTGAGGCCTAAACAAAAGTGGTTTTAAAAAGTCATTTCCCCTTTAGTGTCTCACCTTGCGATCCAACAGAGGCAACGTTGCTGGTGCAAATGTGGTCTTAAATGGTTTTTGCTGCCCACTATTAACATGACTAAAAAGAGTTGCTGAGATGCTGGAAAAAGCTGGTCCTGCAAAATGCTTCTAAAAGGAGCATATATAATACTCACATAAATGATGCTTTTTAGGCTGCATTAAGGGAGCTCTTTCAGCTTTCACTGAGCCCTGTCCAATGGGGAAAAAATAGAATTGGGAGAAAAAGTAATTCCTAGAAACTTAAGTTAGAAATGGAACTGTTGAGTGTAAGACTTTGGTTTAAATATATCCTGATAAAGATACTTCAGTTACTAAGTGGAAATTTTTTTTTTCTGTGTGCCATACGTGATGGCAGACAGTGCGTTTGTGATAATCTGGGAAGACTTGAGCATTTTTTAATACTTACGTATTTATTTATTCTTATCCAGGTATGAGCGGTTTTTATGTTTGAAACTATTTCTTATGTAGAGTGTAAACTTCATGGGAGGAAAACCAGTGTTCTCTTCCCCTTTGGATATGTACTGAGCTACAGACATGTTTACTTTAAAGTAGCTTTTGCCTGGTAGCAAAATACCCTGTTACTAGATTAAAACAACAACCATTTTCTTTGGCTCATGATTCTGTGGGTTGACTAGGCAGTTCTGGTCTGGGCACTATGCTGTGTTGGTGGTCACTTGGGGGGTGATGGTTAGCTGGTAGTTGGATGATCTAGGAAGGCCCAAATCTGGTGGCTTATCTTAAAAAAAAGAGAGAGAGAAAAACCCAAACTTATTGCTGTTGAGTAGATTCTGACTCATAGCAGCCCTATAGGACAGGGTAGAACTGCCCCCATAGTTTCCAAAACTGTAGTCTTTTTATTTTTTTTATCATGCTTTAGGTGAAAGTTTACAGAGCAAATTAGTTTCTTATTCAACAATTAATACACAGTTTCTGTGACATTGGTTGCAAACCACATGCTGTGTCAGTATTCTCCCCTTCTCTTCCTTGGGTTCCCCGTTTCCATTTGTCCAGTTTTCCTGTCCCTTCCTGGCTCTCATCTTTGCTTTTGGGCGTGTGTGCCCATTTAATCTCATGTACATGATTGAACTACCAAGCACGTTCCTCACGTGTGCTATTGTTTGTTTTATAGACCTTTCTAATCTTTGGCTGAAGGTTGAACTTACGGAGTGACATCATTTCTCAGCTGAAAGGGTATCCAGGGGCCATATTCTTGGGGTTCTTCCAGTCTCTGTCAGACCAGTAAGTCTGGTCTTTTTGGTGAATTTGAATTTTGTTCTACATTTTTCTCCCACTCTGTCCGGGATGCTCTATTGTGATCCCCGTCAGATCAGTTGGTGGTGGTAGCTGGGCACCATCTAGTTCTGGGCTCAGGCTGGTGGAGGCTGTGGCAGTTGTGATCCATTAGTCCTTTGGACTAATCTTTGCCTTGTGTCTTTGGTTTTCTTCATTCTCTTTTGCTCTAGGTGGGATGAGATTAGTAGATGTATCTTACGTGGTCACTGGCAGAATTTTAAGGCCCCAGACAGTACTCACCAAAGTCGGTTGTAGAACATTTTCTTTATAAACTGTGTTATGCCAGTTGACCTAGATGTCCCCTGAGACCATGGTTCCCAGTTCTCAGCCTAGTGACTTGGGCCCGCAGGGGATTTGGATGTGTCTATGAAGCTTCTGTGACTTTGTCTCGGTCAAGCTGTGCTGACTTCCCCTATGTAATGTAGTGTCTTTCCCTTCACCAAAGTTACCACTTATCTACTAGCCAGTTAGTGATTTCCCCTCCCCGCTCCAAAGATTGTTTTTTTTTACTGTGTGTAAATCTTTTTCTTGAGTTTTTTAATAGTAGTCTCATACAGTATTTGTCCTTTTGTGACTGACTTATTTCGCTGAGCATAATGCTCTCCAGATTCATCCATGTTGTGGGCTCTGTTGCAGATTTGTCATTGTTTTTTATCTTTGCATAGTATTCCATTGTATGTGTGTACCATAATTTTTTTATCCATTCATCTGTTGATGGACACTCGGGTTGTTTCTATCTTTTTGCTACTGTGAATAATCCTGCAGTGAATGAATATGGGTGTGCATATGTCTATTTGTGTGACGGCTCTTAATTCTCTAGAATATATTCCTAGCAGTGGGATTGTTGGATCGTATGGTATTTCTATTTCTGGCTTTTTAAGGAAGCGCCATATCATTTTCCAAAGTGGTTATCCCATTTACATTCCCACCAGCAGTGCCTAAGAATTCTAATCTGCCCGCAACCTCTCTAACATTTCTTATTTTCTGTTTTTTTGATTAGTGCCAGTAAAGTTGGGCTGAGATGGTATCTCAGTGTAGTTTTGATTTGCATTTCCCTAATGGCTAATGATGGCAAGCATTTCCTCATGTGTCCGTTAGCTGCCTTAAAAAGTCGTCTTTGGTGAAGTGACTGTTCATATCCTTTGCCCATTTTTTAATTGGATTGTTTTGTTGTTGTAGAGGTGTTGGAGTATCTCATAGATTTTAGAGATTAGACCATTGTCAGATATATTGTAGCCAAAAATATTTTCCCAGTCTGTAGGTTCTTTTTACTCTTTAGGTGAAGTCTTTTGATGAGCATAAGTGTGTAATTTTTAGAAGATCCCAGCTATCTAGTTTATCTTCAGGTGTTTGTGCATTGTTAGTTATGGTTTGTATCCTATTTATGCCATATGTTAGGGCCCATGGCATTGATCCAACACTGTAATGTTTGTGGAAGCAAACTGCCACATCTTTGTTCCATGGAGCGGCTGGTGAATTCGAACCGCCCAATCTTTCAGTTAGTAGCCAAGCCCTTAACCACTGTGTCACTGGGGCTCTTTGGTGGTGTTTGGTCTAGGAGGCTCTAAATTGAGATGGCTCATCTCCACTCCTCTGTTGTCTCCTCCTCCAGCACGTCTGGCCTTGTTAACATGGTGGTCTCAGAGTTACAAAGAGTAGCAAGTGAGGGCAAGCATCAGTGCACAAGTACTTTTCAAGTGTCTGCTTGTGTCACATCACCAAAACAGTTCTACAGCCAAGCTCAGAGTCATTGTGGGAGGGAACCATCCAAGGGTGTGAATATAAGGAGTTCTACAAAAGTGGGGGGCATTACTGCAATAATTTCTAGTAATGAAAGTAAATGCTTACCTTTGGTAACTCTTGTTTAACACCGTTTCTCAACGTAATGTATTCTTGAGACTAAGTAATATGATTGTGCAATTAGTAGCAGCTTTTCATCTATGAAGTGTGGGGCTGAGTGCTAGTTTTCCTAAGAGGAGGCTGAATGGAGACCATGTGGCCCTGCGTGTAGGTCTTTATCTTGTGAGTGGCCTGGCTGCTCACTGAGCTTGTGTTATTGTGGATGGGGCCCCTGGGTTTCCTTAGCCTCTCCTTCATGCTTCACAAAAAGCTTGTGTACTAGAATGTACTAGGTTTTGTAGTCAAGCAAAATAACTGTTACTTGGGAATTCACTGCTACCTGAAAGGTGAGAAACCATTTACAGCCCTTTCTATTAACCATTATGTGACTTAAAACTTTTTACTTAAGTGAAGAAATCTTTATTTGGGCATTGTTATAAGGACAAAGGATTCTCTGTAGATATGTTTTACTTGGTCAAAATTTTAAAATCTTCCTGTGGTTGGAGTGAAGAATCCAGCATTGTATTCTGACATGAGTAGCCATTGACTTCCAATTCTGGACATCGGCCTTTGGCCTTTGCTCATGAAGATCTTAGAAGTAACACCTTAAATGTAACTGAAATAAGGCTTTATTTACAAACAGCTTGTAGCCTGGAATATGTTACATGAAAATGCACCTGACTCCAAGTAACACGTGTGGGAAACTGAGCACAAGGCTGTAGGAACTGTCCCCTCCAGAATCTTGCCTGGGGAGGTGGGGCCAAGATGGCAGAATAGACAGACCCTTCCAGCGAGCCCTCTTACAACAAGGACCCGAAAAAACAAGTGAAACCGAGTATATTTATGACAAGCTAGGTGCCCTGAACATCAAAGGCAAAGTTAGAAAACGAACTGAGCGGCAGGGGGAGGAAGGGACGATTCAGAAGCGGAGAGGAGTTACCAGACCTGAATTGCCAGGAACACTCAGGCACCATTCCCGGGAGCAGCTGTGGCGGGCCGATACTAGCTTTTGGCTGCAGTTTCCTCAGGGAGAAGCAGCCAGCCACATGGCCTACTCACACCTCCGGAACCAGAGAAGTACAGTGCTCTCGGCAAGACCTAAGTACTTGCGTATATTTTTACCATACCCCCCCACCCCCAAGCTGGGTTCAGAGGCTGTTGATTTCCCTGGGCCTGAGATAGGCCCTGTTGAGTACCTAGAGCCATCCTCCCGGCGCTGGAGAAGAAATAAATTTGCAATTGGGGGAAAAGATAATTTGCAAGCTCCACTGACCAGGGGAGCTCAGGACAGAAGCAGCTTCTGTCCAGGCAAAAACGGTCCATGGACTTTGACTACGTTTCCCCCTTGCATGGACCTGTATGGGCCTATTTCAGGAGAATAGGCCTTTGCTGGTAGACTACAACTGTTTCAGCTGTGCGGTAGAGAGGTGGGTGTTTGATGTTTGACACCACTTTGCCTATTAAATAAGATCCTCACCTACCCACATCAGGGGCCTAAGGACTGGTGGCTCCACCACTCAGGTCACCTAGCCACCCACGACAGGGGTCCAAGGATAACTGGTACCTCCTAGTCCTTACAGCCAAAAACATTGGGTGCCCATGGTCCGTCTGCAGAACCCACCCACCTGTACGCTCTAGGGAACAGGGACATGTTTTCCTCAGAAACACTTGGGGGACGATTCTCAGCCCCCTGCCTTGTTCAGAGCATGATCCCCTGCTGCAACCAGATACCAGTACCTACACCAGTCACCCCTGCCACTCTAAGACTGTAGGACAGAGCCTGTACCACACACTTGATGATCAGCTACCTGGACACCTGAGCTGAATTTGTACAGGAAAAGTGAATGGACTCCTAGACTGATACACCTGATAACAGCTCTAGCCATCTGGGGACAGGACGTCAGAGCTCCAAAGGCAAAAATAAGCAAGCTAGCTCACTCAAGCAACCCATTTAGGCATATCAAAACAAAACCAAGCAAGAAGCTACGGCACAGCAAGCAAACATAAAATAAACTAATACAATAACTTAGAGATGGCTCGGAGACAACAGTCAATATCAAGTCACATAAAAAAACAGACCACGATTGCGCCAACAAGCTCTTAAAACAAGGAATCAAGGGATCGTCTAGATGAAAGTGCCTTCCTGGAATTACTGGATGCAGAATACAAAAGATTAATACACAAAACCCTTCAAGACATCAGGAAGGAAATCAGGCAATATTCAGAACAAGCCAAGAAACACACGGATAAAGCAGTTGAAGAAATTAAAAAGGTTATTCAGTAACATAATGAAAAATTGAATAATCTGGAAAAAGCCATAGACACACAGCAATCAGAAATTCAGAAGATTAACAATAAAATCACAGAATTAGACAACTCAGTAGAAAGTCAGAGGAGCAGAATTGAGCAAGTAGAAGGCAGAATTTGTGAACTTGAAGATAAAGCACTTGGCACCAATATATTTGAAGAAAAATCAGATAAAAGAATTTTTAAAAATGAAGAAACCTTAAGAATCATGTGAGACTCTATCAAGAGAAGTAACCTATGAGTGATTGGAGTACCAGAACTGGGAGGGATAACAGAAAATACAGAGAGTATTGTTGAAGATTGGTTGGCAGAAAACTTCCCTAATATCGTGAAAGATGCTTATTGAACTCCACATAAGGCAGAATCTTGCCTGGTGATACAATCTCAGCTTCTTTCCTTTCTTCCTAGGATAAAAATTAAGTCAGTAACTTGGAAATAATGATAAAAATTATAACTGTGTGTCACCTGACCCAGCAAACTCTTCCAGGAATTTATTCAGCAAATATTTGCATGTTCATTGAAGTATTTACTTGTAATAGCAAAAGATCGGTAATACGCTAAGTGTCAATGAAGGCCTGGTTATGCATTGAAATATTATGCTGATATTGTATGATTTCCAAGGTGCACAAAGTAAAAAAAGAAACAATAGTGTGTGTTCTGTGCAACTATTTGTGTAAAGTTATAGGCAATAATATGTGCATTTTTGCTCACATAGACATTTCTAGAAGGATATTCAAGACACTGATAGTTTTGGTGTCCTAAGAGCAAGCATGGTCAAAAGTAGGGGTGGGAAGGAGACTTAAACTGCATAAAATTTTATATATGTATATATATATATACCTTTTGAATTTTAAGCCATGTGAATATATTTCCATGTTATAAAAGTTAAATACATTTATTTAAAAAAGAGATGGTATGTGGGCATGGTGGTACGAACTTCCATGGACTCCCTCCCAAATTGACCTGGTCAGAGCTATCTCTGTTTTAAAAAAAAAAAGTCGAGCCATTTTTGTTTCCAAATGCTTCCGAATAGTGTACTTCTGAATTTTTAACTATAGTCTTGCCTTTTCCAGAATGTCATATCAATGGAATTATGTAATATGCAGTCATTTTACTCTGTCTTCTTTTAGCCAAGATTTATCCACGTTATTTGAATTAATAGCTTATTCCTCTTTATTGCTGAATAGGGTTCCATTTATTGATGTACCACAGATTGTTCATTCACCTGTTGCAAGGCAACTTGACTGCATCCAATTTTTGGTAATTATGAGTAAAGCTGCTATAAATGTTGTGTGCTGTTCAGTCAGTTCGACTCATGGCAAGCCTATAGGACAGAGTAGAACTGGCCCATAGGGTTTTCTAGGCTGTAATTTTTTTTTTTTAATCTTTACAAGAACAGACCGCCAGGTCTTTTCTTTTGCAGAGTGACTGGTGGATTTGAACCACCCACCTTTTGGGTTAGCAGCCGAGTGCTTAACGGTTGGGTGACCAGTGCTCTTCTTGCTATAAACATTAGCATACCGGTTTTTGTGTGAATGTAAGCTTTCAGTTCATTTAGGTAAGTACCTAGGAGTAGGATTGCTGAATTTTTGTGAGAAACTGCCAAACTCTTCAAAATTTTCTTTACCAGTTTGCATTCCATCAGCCATGAATGTGAGGTATGTGTCAAGGCTCATTTTTCTGCATATGGACGTCCAGCTGTTCCACCGCTGTCTGTTGAAAAGACTGTCCTTTTTCCATTGAATTGCCTTTGTACCTCGGTCAAAAATCAGTTGACTATATTTCTGTGAGTCTGTTTCTGGGCCCTGTATTCTGTTGCATCGATCTGTGTGTCTATCGTTTTGCCAATACTACACTGTCTTGATTACTGTAGCTTTATAATAATAAGTCTTGAAATTGGGTAATATGAGTACTCTCTTTTCTTCTTTTTCAGAATTGTTTTGACTTTTCTAGTACCTTTGCTTTTCCATCAGCTTTTTAATCAGCTCGTTGAAATCTACAAAAAAGCTTGCTGGGATTTTGACTGGTACTGCGTTGAATCTATAGATCAAATTAGGTAGAATTGACATTTATTGAGTCTTCCAAGACCTGAGGATAGTATATTTATCCATTTATTTAGATCTTCTTTGATTTCTTTCATCAGCGTTTTATAGTCTTCCACATGCAGATAGTTTGATTTATACCTAAGTGCTGTTGTAAACGGCATTTTTTTTTAATTTTAAATTCTAAGTATTCATTGCTGGTATATAGGAAAGCTCTCAGCATATTGACCTTTGTATCTTGTGACCTTGCTAAACTCACTTATTAGTTCCAGTTTTTTGTTTTTTTACTGATTCCTTGGAGTTTTCTACATAGAAAGTCATGTCATCTGCAATGAATAAAGTATTATTTCTTTCCAGTTTGTATGCCCTTTGTTCTTTTTCTTACCTTAATGCTCTAGCTAGGACTTCCAGTATGATTTCAAATAGTGGTGGCGAGAAAGAACATCCTTACCTTGTTCTGATCTTAGAGGGAAAGTATTCCATTTCTCACTATTAAATATGATGTTAGCTGTAGATTTTTTTAAATATTCCCTATTGTTCTACTCTGACCTATAGGGTCGCAGTGAGTCGGAATCGACTTGACGGCAGTGGGTTTTTTTTGTTGTTTTTTTTTTTTTGTATCGTGCAGAAAAGAGTTAACACTGCGGGCCTGAGGCTGCTATCCTTAGAAGACCTGATTGTAAGATTGGCCCTTGGCAGACATCTGGAAAATTGGCTTTTCAAACATTTCAAAAAAAAATACATATATTCTACTTTTATTTATTCCTTTTCCAGTGCTCTTCATTTTTTATGTTAATCCAAGTTTCTAACCTTAATCTTTCTGACCAAAGAATTTAATATTTCTTCTAAGGCAGGCCTGCTGGCAGTAAATTCTGTTTTTGTTTATCTGACAGCATCTTCATTTTTCCTTCACCTTTGAAGGACATTTCTGTTGGATAGAGAATTCTGAATTGACAGGTTTTTTTTTTTACTCTTCCAACGTGTTACTCCACTGTTGCCTTGATTGCTTGATTTCTGCTAAGAAGTCTGCGGTACAGTCGTCCCTCGATATCCACAGGGGTTGGGTCTCAAGTCTTTTATATGTAATGGCCTAGTATTTGTACATAACCTACACACATCTTCCAGTATACTTTAAATCATCTCTAGATTACTTATAATGCCCAATTGAATGTAAATGCTATGTAAATAGTTGTTATACTATATTGTTTAGAGAATGACAAGACGGGAGGCAGACAGTGCTCAGTGAGTGCTGGAGAGAGACTGAATATTGTGAAATGGTAGAAGGCTACAGCAGGGTATGCCTACATATCATTTCATTCACATGGATTCAGTGTAGTGCTTAGTACGAGGCAAATTCAAGTTTTGCTTTTTGGAACTTTCTTTTTTCTTTTTTCTGAATATTTTCGACCCACAGTTGGCTGAATCTGCAGATGTAGAGGGCCGACTGTAATTCTTATTTTTGTTCCTCCATAGTTACTCAATGTGTCCTTTTTCCTCTGGATGCCTTCAAGATTTTCTCTTTGTCTTTGGTTTTCAGTAATTTGAATATAATATGCATACATGTGGCATTTTTATTTGTTTGCACACCCACTTATCACTTATCAACATAGTTAGGTTCCAAAGACCAAGTTGTTATGCAAAAATCAGCGTTATGCAAAAATGGATTTTTTTTTCTATTTTTAAACCATCCATTTGTCCTTTTTTTTTTTTAGAAAATATCATAGAAATAATAACAGCTAAGATTTACTGATGTGGTCATCACTGCGACAAGTCCAGTTATGGATTATTCCTCTGCAGAAAATGAGGCTTGGAGGAAACAAAGCTGGATAAAACCAGGCTGTGTGACTAGAGGGCTCATGGCTTAACTGCTTCACCTTCCTCCTGTGCTGGGTCAGAGCTTCCCTTGCAGAGCCACCTCCGGGACTCTGCTCCCACCCCTGCAAGCCCTGTGTTTACCATCCTGGAGCCTACTCTGCCCTCTGAGCCTGGTGAGTCACTGAGGCTTGGGGCTTCCTGTGAAGGCATTGGGATCCTGGCTGTGCACTCGGCCCCACCAAGGCTGAGGCTTCAGGCCCAGTTCAGCTCACTTTGAGATGTCATTAAACTTGCACACATTTTTTCCAAACACCCTCTCCAATGCCTCTTTCTTTCCTGCTTTCCCAACCCACAGCAGTTTTGACCTGCAGGGCCTCAGGTCGCATAGGAGCTGGAAACCTAGAACAGGTGCCCGCTGGCTCAGTGTTGCCTGTGCGGCCACCCAGAGATCATGGTCATGGAGGAGGCCGGCTCCACCAGGCAGCTGGACGCGGCACCCCAACTGGTAGAGCGGAGGGCACAGGGCAGCACGGCCCAGCTTCCTGGGGGCCACCCAGAGACCCTCATAGTGGGAGGGGATGCTCCGCAGCTGTTGCCGCCATGCCCTCCACCTTATTAATACGCAAAATATCCAGATACTAGATTTTTTTTACTGTTATCGTAATGCATAATATTGGATAATGAGTTAGCTGATAAGTGAGGAGTAGGTGTATTTATCCAGCGTGGTGGTCTCTGAGTTTCTTGTATCTGTGATTTGTTGTCATTAATTTTGGAAAGTTCTCAGCCATTATTTGTTCAAATAATTCTACCTGTTCTCTCACTCTCTTTTTCTCCATCTGGGCTTCTAATTACAAATATGTTATATTGTTTGATATTGTCCCACAGTCATGAATACTGTGTTCTATTTTTTCCCCACTCTTTTGTCTCCTTTTGTGTTTCAGCTTGGTTGGTTTTTATTGACCTGCTCGATGAATTTGATCTTTAAGTTCACTGATTTTTTTCCCTTGGCTGCATCAAGTCTACTGTTGAGCCTTCTTAAGTCATTCTTGATTTTTTTTTTTACTTTGTTTTTATTTCTAGCATTTTTATTTGATTCTTACAGTTTCCATCTCTCTGCTGAAATTATCTGTCTGGTCTTACATGTTGTCTACCATTGCCATTAAAGTCTTTAATAATATATTAATCATAGCTTTTTAAATTTCATGCCTGATAGTACCAATATCTGTGTCAAAATTGAGTCTGAATCCAATGATTGCTTTGTTACTTGGAGTGGTTTCTTTCCTTTTGTTATGCTTCATAGTATTTTTTTTTAATTTTTACTGTGTTTTAAATGAAAGTTTACAAATCAAGTCAGTTTCTTATACAAAACCTTATATGCACCTTGCTATATACTCCTAGTTGATCTCCCGCTAATGAGACAGCATGTTCCTTCTCTCCACCCTGTGTTTCCGTGTCCATTCAACCAGCTTCTGTCCCCCTCAGCCTTCACATCTCCCGTCCAGACAGGAGCTGTACCCATGGTCTCATGTGTCTACTTGATCCAAGGAGCCCACTCCTCACCAGCGTTCTGTCTCATACTCCAGTCCAAGCCCTGTCTGAAGAGTTGGCTTCGGGAATGGTTTCTGTCTTGGGCTAACAGAAGGTCTGGGGACCGTGACCTCCGGGGTCCCTCTAGACTCAGTCAGACCATTTAGTCTGGTCTTTGTATGAGAATTTGGTGTCTGCATCCCACTGCTCTCCTGCTCTTTCAGGTATTCTCTGTTGTGCTCCCTGTCATGGCAGTCATCAGTTGTAGCTGGGCACCATCTAGTTCTTCTGGTCTCAGGCTGATGTAGTCTCTGATTTATGTTACCTGTTCTGACCCATACTTACCTTGTGTCTTTGGTGTTTTTCATTCTCCTTTGCTCCCTGTGGGTTAAGACCAGTCGTTGCATCTTAGATGGCCGCTTGCTAGCATTTAAGACCCCAGACGCCACCCTCCAAAATGGCATGCAGAACGTTTTCTTAATAGTTTTTATTATGCCAGTTGACCTAGATGTCCCCTGAAACCATGGTCCCCAAACCCCTGCCTCTGCTATGCTGGCCTTCGAAGTGTTTGGTTTATTCAGAAAACTTCTTTGCTTTTGGTTTAGTCCAATTGTACTGTCCTCTCCTGTATTGTGTGTTGTCTTTCCCTTCACCTAAATTAGTTCTTGTCTACTATCTAATTAGTGAATCCCCCTCCCTCCCTACCTCCCTCCCTCCCTCCTCTCATAACCATCAAAGAATATTTGTTTCTCTGTTTAAACTATTTCTTGAGTTCTTATAATAGTGCTCTCATACAGTATTTATCTTTTTGCAACTAATTTCACTCAGCATAATGCCTTCCAGATTCCTCCATGTTATGAAATGTTTCACAGATTCATTGTCGTTCTTTATCGATGCATAGTATTCAATTGTGTGAATATACCATAATTTATTTATGCGTTCATCTGTTGATGGGCACCTTGGTTGCTTCCATCTTTTTGCTGTTGTAAACAGTGCTGCAGTGAACATGGGTGTGCATATACCTGTTTGTATGATGGCTCTTACTTATCTAGGATGTATTCCAAGGAGTGGGATTGCTGGATCATATGGTAGTTCTATTTCTAGTTTTTTAAGGAAGTGCTTGATATATATTTTTTCCATCCTTTGAATTTTAGTTTGTGTCTTTAAGTCTAAGGTATGTCTCTTGTAGGCAGCATATAGACAGGTCTTTTTTTTTTTAATCCATTCTGTAACTCTCTGCCCCTTTATTGGTTCATTTGGCCCATTTACATTCAACGTGATTATAGATAGGTACATGTTTAGTGCTGTCATTTTGATGCCTTTTTTTGTGTGTTGTTGACAGTTTAATTTTCCACTTACTTTTTTGTGCAGTTTTTGTAAATTGTTCCTCTTTTTCATTGTAGTTGAATTTGTTTTTACTGAGTTTTTATGTTTATCTTGATTTTTATTTTGAAGTATAAGATTTGTTACTCTTCTTTGTGGTTACCTTAGTATTTTCCCAAGTTTGAACCTAACTTGTATGTCCCTATATTGTCTTGAATTCCTCTCCATATGGAAAATCTATGCCTACTTTATTTAGTCCCTCTTATTTTTGAATATCATCTTTTACATAGTGACATCGTTGATTCCTTGTTTTGAGCATTTTTTAAATCTTGACTCATTTTTGTGATATCTGGTTGCTCTGTCCTGTGTTCTAGTCTTAGTTGATACCTGATATTATTGATTTTCTAACCAGAGAATTCCCTTTAGTATTTCTTGTAGTTTTGGTTTGGTTTTTGCAAATTCTGTAAGCTTCTGTTTATCTGTAAATGTCTTAATTTCACCTTCATATTTGAGAGACAGTTTTGCTGGATATATTCTTGGCTGGCAATTTTTCTCCTTCATTGCTTTATATATATGTCATCCCATTGTCTTCTTGCCTGCATGGTTTCTGCCGAGTAGTACAAACTTATTGATTCTTCTTTGTAGGTGACTCTTCACTTATCCCTGGCTGCTCTTAAAATTTTCTCTTTATCTTTGGTTTTGGCAAGTTTGATTATAATACATATTGGTGACTTTCTTTTGGGATCTACCTTGTATGGGGTTCGATGAGCATCTTGGATGTATATTCTTCCATCTTTCGCGGTGTCAGGGAAGTTTTCTGCCAACAAATCTTTAATAATTCTCTCTGTGTTTTCTGTTATTCCAATCACTTGGAAGTTATTCTTGTTGATACAGTCCCACATGATTCTTGGGGTTTCTTCATTTTTTTTAATTATTTTATCTAATTTTTTTTTCAAATATATTGTTCCAAGTGTTTTATCTTCATTCTAATTCTGCATTCCAGTTCCTTTATTCTGCTCCTCTGACTTTCTATTGAGCTGTCTAATTCTGTAATTTTATTGTTAATCTTCTGAATTTCTGATTGCTCTCTATAGATTCTTGCAGTTTATTAAATTTTTCATTATGCTCTTGAATAGTCTTTTTAATTTCTTCAACTTTTATATCTGTGTGTTTCTTGGCTTTTTCCTGATTTCATTCCTGATGTCTTGAAGAGTTCTGTATATTAATCTTTTGTATTCTACATCTGGTAATTCCAGGAATACATCTTCATCCAGGAGAGTCCTTGATTCTCTGTTTTGGTAGTTTGTTGAAGCAGTCACGGTCTGCTTCCTTATGTGATTTGATATCAACTGTTGTCTCCGAGCCATCTATAAGTTATTGTATTAATTTATTTTATGTTTTCTCACTGTGTCCTAGTTTCTTGCTTTGTTTTGTTTGGAGATACCCAAATAGGCAACTAGTGTGAGCTAAGTTGATTATTGGAACCTTTGAAGCACTGATGTCCTGTTACCAGATAGCTAGTGGTGTTACCAGGTATATGACCCTAGGAGTCCATTCACTAGTCTTGTGTAGATTCAGCTCAGGTGTCCTGATAGTCAGTCACCTAGTGTGTGGTGTAGTCTCTCACCTACTATCTTAGAGGAGCAGTGGTGATGGGTGTATGCACTGATTTCTGGTAGCGGCAGGGAGTCACACTCTGAGGAAGGCAGGAGGCTGACAGCTTTCCCCCAAGTGTCAGTGAGGAAAGAGCATCCCTGTTCTCTAGAGCACTCTGTTGGGTGGGCTCTGCAGCTGTACTGTAGGTACCCAATGCTTACACCTGTAAGGACTGGTAGGCACCACTATCCTTGGACCCCTTTCATGGGTGGCTAGGTAGCATGGATGGCACCTCCAGACCTCAGGCCCCTGCTACGGGTAGGTGAGGGCCCTGTTTAATAGGCAGAGCAGTATCAGACCTCCAAAACCTGCCGCTCCACCACACAGGTGAAACAGTTACTGTCAGACCACAAAGAGATTCGCCCTCGCAATATAATGTCCGCCTGGATCTGTGCCTAGTGAAAGACAAAGTCTGTGGATCGCTTGTGCCTGGACTGGAGCTGCTTCTGCTCTGAGCTTCCAGATTAAGGGAGTCAGCAGAGTATTTTTCCCCTGTTTGTTAACTTGTTCCTTCCCCCAGGCCAGCAGAATGGCTCAGGGAGCACAGCAGGTCTTATCTCAGGCCCAGGGAAATCAACTGTTAACGAAGCTGACTGGGGCAGAGGGAGGAGGGATCAGATAGATAAGAGAGAGTTCTTTGAAAAGAAGGAGCTATTAGATCTGTTTACGGTAAATTAGACAAAACCACTTAATCGTGTGCCAAGAGCACTGTTTTATCTCAGATTCCAGAAGTATGTGCACCGGCTGGGTCCCTGCCAAGATTTCCCCAGGGTGTTAGGGCTGCATCCCTTCCCAACTCCCAAACGCCACAGCCAGCCCCACTGTAGACACACCACAGGGTCAGGGGTGCACCACTCTGCTTGCCTTCTTTCACTGAAGCTGCCATGTCCCGGGAAACTACCATCAGCCTCATCGCCATCACGCCAAGGAACGGGAGCTGAGGCGCTGCACAGGCTCCGCAACTTGTCGCTGCTTCTGCACCGTCTTTCCCTCCCCCATCACTCGGTCTGATTCCTTAACTTTGCCTTTGATGCTCAGGGTTCCTCGCTTGTCATATATATAATCAATTCACTTGTTTTTTCGGGTCTTTGTTGTAAGAGGGATCAGCGGAAGCCTCTGACTAGTTCACTGTCTTGGCCCCGACTCCTGCATAATATTTTTAAGGTTTTTATTTTTCTTTATTGTGATAAAATATCCATAACACAAACTTGACCACTTAAACCATTTTTAAGTGTATAATTCAGTGGCATTAAGTACATTCACAATGTTATATAACCAGCACTACTTTCTATTACCAGACTCATAAAATTTTGTTTAAAGCTGAACATGAACAGGAGATGCTGAGGTGAGTATCTGATGTGTTTGAAGAACACAGACTTCTTTCTGTTAAACCTTTAGTGTGGAAATTTGTGTTAATCTAGCCAGGAATTGGCCTGTTTTTGATGTTTGTTTTTGCTGTGGGTACCAGAGATTTCTGATTCCTTTAGTAATACCTTCTTTTTTGACTCCTGCTTGGCTTTGGATCTTTCCTTTGTGTTGCTTCCCAAGGGTTATCTCTTGCAACTCCCTCAGTTGTATTCCACTGTTACTAACCATCTAGCTGATTAGCAAGGTGGTTGGTGGAGGAGGAGATCTGATGGTCTGATTAAGCCTCAGACTCAGGTACTAGAACCTGGGCTTTGAGATGTGTCCTTCACAACATTTCCTGTCCCTCCTCTAGGGGTGGAGCTTCTGTTCTTTTCCCCTATTACTTTTGCCCAGATGAAGTGGGTATCCATCAGTGTCCTCAAGCCATGGCTTTTAAGCAGGGCTTCAAACTGGTTCTGCTTGGTTCAGTCATGGCCAATGAAGCGAAACTCAAATGGACCTGGATTTTTAAAATGTGGATGAAGTGGAATGGGAAAAATTAAGGGTAGAAGCCTTGCTAGAATCTTAATCTTCCTCTTAGAAAACAAGAGCAGCGTGCATGTTGCATAGCGACCAAGTCTCTTGACTGGCAGAGCCAGAAACAGCGGTGTTCCAATCAAAGATGGCGGCTGACCTCACTGCTTTGAATGTGTATCCCTCTCCACAGTCCTGGCAATAATCCAATCTCCTGCATCAGGCTCTTGAAAGGTCTCACTATACTGCTTCTGGGTCATGCATTCCAGGGCTTTGACCTGTAATTTTTCCCGTTCTGCTTCACTCAAATTTTAAAAATTACAGTCTGTTCTGATTTTGCTTCATCAGCCATGACTGAACCGATTCAAACTGGTTCAAAGCCCTGGTTTTAAGCCCCATTCCCTGCAGATTAAACCGTTTCATATGTACTGGAAATAAAGGAAAGGGATCTGGGCACATTTTACAGTGGATGCTGTTTTCCTCCTTCCCACCATGGTGGGAGCTTTCTCTGGGATTCTCCCTGAGCCTTCCTGTGAGAGCCTGGTGGAGTTCCTGTGGGAAAATCTTGTAAGAGGTTAGGAACCCTCCCCCTCCACCACCAAGACTGGTGCTCAGGAGCTTTACATTCTCATGGTAGCCCATACTCTGACCTCCAGTAATTCATCAAAATTTCTAGTTTAATCTTCCTACAGTCTTATGTGACTTCTCAAGACTTGTGCCCCAGGTGAGTATGTAAATGCTCGGATCCTCTGTCTCCCTGCAGCCACGCCCATCTCTCCAGATATGGACATAGTGGTTTGGCCTGCGACCTTATTTCTCTAATGGGTCCAAGAAGAGTGGTTGATTTTCAGTTTGTCCAGCTTTTATTCTTGTTTTAAGTGTGGGTGTGATGAGTTCCCAGCATTTTACAAGAGCAAGCTGAAACCAGAAGTCCTAAAATGAGTTTAAATATACATAAATGTCTAATGCAGTGCGTGGCATATAGAAACTCAGCACAGGTTAATTCTTTCCCCTTATTTTTCTTCTTCTCACCCCCTTGAATTGTATGGCTTTATGGCTAGGAAGCCAGGAATAATTGATTCTGGTTTTGGTTTTGCCTATTTCAGGCTTTAAAAACTTCTATACCACTGGCAATATATGTTTGTCTTGCTCCCTTCCAAAATTCTATGTATGCCTTTGTAATTACTGAGTGAATCATTAGCACTCAGTAATAATTTGCCTCAGTCAAAATTATAATGTTAGTCTATCTAGATTATAGACTTTGTTAGTGACCATATGTTTGTCACTCTTGTTCCCCTCATTGCCAGGTGCAGGTCAGTTCAGTTCAGCAAACATTTATTGAGTGCCCTTGTGCTGGGAGTGAGGCAGTAGGTGTGAGTAGACTATAAGCCTGACATGGCAAGTGGAGTAACCCAAGGGGTTCCCAAGGGCAATGGAAGCCCAATAAAGGGAGAAATACTGCAACTTGGGAAGTATTTCCATTTCAATTTAGAAGGATTTTTTTAAATTCTATTTTTAATTATACTGGTGGTACATGAATACATTCTAGTAAAAATTGAAAGAGCCAGGGTTGTCCTTGACACCATCATTCCATCACATTCTCCTTCCCAGGGTTAATTTTTAAAAATTAATTTATTGAAGTGAAATTCACGTAACATAAAGTTAACTATTTTAAAGTGAACAATTCAGTTGCAGTTAGTATATTCACAGTGTGCAACCACCACCTTTATCTAGTTCTTAGAACATTTCCATCATTTCAAAGTAAAACCTCTTAGACCTATTAAGCAGTTTCTCCCCATTCTTCCTTCTCCCAGACCCCAGGAACCTCCAGTTATGTTCTGCACCTATGGATTTACCTAGTGTCGATATTTCATATACAGTAAATGCAGTCGTACAATATGTGACCTTTTATGTCTGGCTTCTTTCACTCAGCACAATTTTTCAAGTTTCATCCATGTTATAGCATTTATCAGTAGTTCATGTCTTTTTTTGACTGAATAAATACCCCATTTGTGTATGCATGCATGTGTATCACAATATGTTCATCCACTCATCCATTGATGGGCATTTGCAGTGTTTCCACCTTTTGTCTCTTGTGAATAGTACTGCTATAAACATGTGTACATGTACTTGGTTGAATACTCATATTCAATTCTTTTAGGTGTATACCTAGGAGTGGAATTGCTGGGATATATGGTAATTCTATGTTTAACTTTTCTTTTTTTAATTGTGAAAATATACACGCCAAAGTATTTGCTGGCACAACTTCCACATTTACGATTCAGTGACATTGATTGCATTTTTCATGTCGTGCCACCATTATCACTATCTGTTCCCAAATTAACGTGATAAACTCTATGCCCCTCAACAAAAACTCCCCCTTTCCGCCTCCCTGTCACCCATGGTAACCATTCATAATCTATGGTTTCTTTATATTTGCTTATTTCACATAAGTGAGATCATGCAGTATTTGCCCTTTTGCAACAGACTTATTTCACTCAACATAATGTTTTCAAAATTCATCCATGTTGTGGCATGCGTCAGAACTTCATTTCTCTTTATGGTTACTTAATATTCCAAAGAGTCGGCAGTTCGAATCCACCAGGTGCTCCTTAGAAACTCTGTGGGGCAGTTCTGCTCTGTCCTATAGGGTTGCTATGAGCACTGGGTTTTTGATTTTGGGTAATATTCCGTTGTATATATATACCACAATTTTTTTGTTTTACAATGAAAATCCCTTTATCAAAAATAAGTAGTCATAATTAGCACTGAGACTTGAATAAACATTTCTCCAAAGAAGATATACAAGTGGCCAACAAGTACAGTAAAAACATGTCTAATATTATTTGTCACTGTTGTGTGCTGTCAAGTAGGTTCTGATTCATAGTGAATCAGAATGCCAGTACCACTTCACATCCAATAAGATATCTATAATTTAAAAAAAAGGGAAAATAATTAATATTGGCATGGATGTGGAGAAGTTGGAACCTTCTTGCATTGCTGTTCTGAGTGTAAAATGGTACAGTTTGGTGGGTCTTCAAAAAGTTAAACATCAGGAATGCAAATGGAAACCTGTACACCAATGTTCATTGCATCATTTTTCACAGTAGCTAAAAGTGGGAACAACCAAATGGATAATGGATGAATGAATAAGCAAAATGCAGTATACATTATATAGAAAAAAATTGCCATCAAGTTAATTCCAACTCATAGTGACCCTATAGGACAGAGTAGAACTGCCCCATAGGGTTTCCAAGGAGCACCTGGTAGATTTGAACTGCCAGCCTTTTGGTTAGCAGCCGTAGCTCTTAATCACTGTGCCACTAGGGCTTCCACATTATGGTGTAACTCTTTTAATTTTTAAATTCAAAAACTAATGTTAGTGATAGATAGGCTGTTATAGTCTACTGTAAATATCTGGGAAGTACAGAAATTAGTACTGACCGAAAAGAAGGCAATCTAGTACCTTTTTAAAAAAAATTATAGCAAAATTGACCTTTTTGGGTATGTATGGTTCTGTGAATTTTAACACATGCATAAATCTGTATAACTACCATAATCAGGGTACGTGACAGTTACATCACCCTCAAAAAACATTTTTGTGCTACCTCTTTAGTAAATACTCTTCCCACAGCAAACCTGAAAACCACTGATCTATTCGTCATCACTGTAGTTTTGTCTTTTGGGACTGTCATATAAATGTAGTCAGATTGTATGTAAACTTCTGAGCCTTTTTTTACTCAACATAATGCATTTGAGATTCATCCAAGTTGTATGTATCGATAGTTTGTTCGTTTTTATTGCTGAGTTTTATTCCATTGTATGGATGTACCACAGTTTATGTAACTGCTGAACATTTGGGTTGTTTCTAGTTTTTTTTTTTTTTTTTTTGGTGATATGGGTAGCACTCCTCTGAACATTCACATACAGTTGTTTGTGTATATAAGTTTGCATTTCTCCAGGGTAAAGATCCAGGAATGTGATTGCAAGAATTATACTACCATTCATGGTAAAGCTAGTTAGTCAGAGGTTGAATGCTAGAATAGAAAGAGTAGCAGAGACTAGAGTTGGAATCCTGCTTTTGTGTCTTATGGAGCTTTGGTAGTGCAGTAGTTAAGAGCTCGGCTGCTAACCAAAAGGTTGGCAATTTGAATCCACCAGCCACTCCTTGGGAACCCTATGGTGCAGTTTTACCCTGTCACTATGAATCGGAATCCACTCGATGGCAACGGGTTTTTGTTTTTGTTTTTTGCTTCTTATTGGCTGTGCAACGTTGCCTAAGTTTTCTCATTTGTAACATGAAGTTTGGAGTCTCTGGGTGGTGTAAATGGTTAAACACTCGACTACTAGCCAAAAGGTTGGTGGTTTGAACCCACGCAGAGGCATTCAGGAAGACAGGCCTGGCAATCCGCTTCCAAAAGGTCACAGCTCAGAAAACCCTATGAAGCACAGTTCTGCTCTGACACACATGAGGTCACCATGAGTCAGAACTGACTGGACAGCAGCTAACAACAAAAATGAAGTTAATAATAACTACTGAGATTGTGTAGAATGAATGCTATATTAGCACAATATTAAAGCTAAAATGCTGAGCAGTGTCTGGCTTACTGAATATATTATTATCTCATGTTTAATATAGTCTTTTCCTATCAGAAACATTAGTCTTTGATTAATAAAAATGGAGGACCTAATGAAGTAATCCATAAGTGTTGTGTGTTTAATAGGTAAGCCTTCAAAGCGTCATCTATGAGGGAAATTTCAAAAGTGGTTCTCTCTGTTGAAAAAGTTTAGAAACATAGGTGTATAGGAGTCTTATATAACATCTGAAGATTGGACCAGGTGCCCAATTTTGATGCTTTGAATTGCCCTCCCCATGTTAAAGAATCATGCCCACCACAAATTTAGTACAAGAAGCTGCAAAAAGTAGCTCATAATCAACTAACATTCCCTGAGTGCTTGTTATATAATAAGCCCTTAGACTAAGCACTCCTAAAGTGTATAAACCTGAGTACCTTGTCAAGAAGTAAGAGGAATAATCACTAAACACTTTATACATTTTTTTTTTTTAAAGCTAACTGTTGAGTGTGATGATGAGGCCTGCTTTCTTGGAGCACCCATGATGTAAACCATCTATGATTTCTCAGATTCTACCTTAAAACACATCTCATTATAGGAAACTTCCCCAACTGAGAACATTGAGGAGGGAATTTCAAAAACTAAGCATGCCCACCCAAACCTTTCCCTAAAACGCTGTATCATTAGAAAATGTGACTGAGGCGTCTTTCTTGCATAGCTGCTTTATAATATGGTCTGGTTCAGTCTGAGCAGGCATGAGGGTAGCGGGAATGTATTTTCCTCTAGGGAACTTCCCCTGTCATATGAGGTACATGCAGAGGGCTACCCATTCACCCATCAGCCAGAGGATGAAATCCTCTGCGTGTTGTTGTTGTTAGGTGCTGTGGAGTTGATTCTGACTCATAGCCACCACATGTGACAGAGTAGAACTGCCCGGTAGGGTTTTCTAGGCTGTAATCTTTACGGAAGTAATCACCAGGTCTTTCTCCCTTGGAGCAGATAGGTGGTTTTGAATCACCAACCTTTCAGTTAGCAACCAAGCGTTTAACTGTTGTGCCACCAGGGCTCCTAGTATGTGAACACCCACTGCCATCGAGTTGATTCTGACTCAGTGACCCTATAGGACAGAGTAGAACTGCCCCATAGGGTTTCCAAGGAGCGGCTGGTGAATGCGAACTGCCAACCTTTTGGTTGGTAGCAATAGCTCTTAACCACTGTGCCACCAGGGCTCTAGTGTGTATAAAACCCACTGCTGTCAAGTCAATTCCAACTCATAGCGACCCTGTAGGACAGAGTAGAACTGCCCCATAGAGTTTCCAAGGAGCGCCTGGTGGATTTGAACTGTCGACCTCTTGGTTAGCAGCTGTAGTACTAAACCACTGTGCCACCAGGGTTTCCCTAGTATGCGTAAAACCCCAAAACAAACCCACTGCCATCGAGTTGATTCCGACTCATAGCGACCCTACAGGACAGAGTAGAACTGCCCGATAGAGTTTCCAAGGAGCACCTGGTGGATTCGAACTGCCGACCTCTTGGTTAGCAGCCGCAGCACTTAACCAGTACGCCACCAGGGTTTCCACCCTAGTATGTATACCGTCCCCGTTACCCGTTGCTGTCGAGTCGATTCTGACTCATAGCTACCCTATGGGACAGGGTAGAACTGCCCAATACAGTTTCCAAGGAGCGCCTGGTAGATTCGAACTGCCAACCTTTTGGTTACCTAGTATGTATAAAAAAAATATAGAGGAACCTAAATAGCCTCTCTTTTCTTGTCTGTTAGTTCACTTGCTTTGTAATATTTTCACATGACACAATCCATTAACTGAGGATAGTTCTTCACCCGGGATTTCAGGATAGCAGGATGGAACAAGTCTCAAGCACACAGTCTTAGGGATGTTATCTCTGCCTCCCCTCCTCCAGGACCCCCAACAATCAAACACTCATGTTCACCTGGAACCTCTCCTAACACCTGGTAGACGTCTTTCCCTCTTTGCCCTGCCAATCCTGCTCAGGCCAATTCTTGCAAATTTTGCCCCCCCTAAATCCTGCTTTTTTGGATTCCATATCCCCTCATTAAGTCCTGTCTTTTCTATTACTTTGGCACATAATGCGTACTTTCTTGCCCTATGACCTCTTTTATATACACATGACCTAAAGTTGTATAACCAAACTGCCACTCCCAGAGTGGTAGGAAACCCTCAAATTCCCTACATCCTGTCTGCCACAAATACCTGAAGGAATATTGCTGCCTGCTACTTAATTAACAAACCAAACATTTTGTGTTTAAAAAAAAAAAAAGAATTAACTGTGACATGTTCTAATGGCCACACAAGTCCTTTGGGAAACAAGAGTCTGGAAAAGAAATACGCATTTTGCAGACTGTCAGAGAAAACTGCTTTGCCATGTTGCCACTGTGACAGGTGTAAAAGTGCAGCTGCATCATCTGCCTGGGCAGAGCATGTGGCTTCACAGCCTAGGTTGCAGTCAAAACTGCAGGCAGCTTTTCCTTGGCTCCATCGTGGTTTCTAGCCTTCCCCAAAGTTCTTTGCTCATTACAAATGTTAAAGAGCACCAGGGACTTTTCCTTTTCAAAGATAGACAAAATTTTGACTGCAAACAGTTGTATCCTACTTGTCTCACATGAAACTCATACAATAAATTTGTGTGTGTGTGTGTGTGTGTGTGGTGTGTTTTATGAGCCTAAATTTAGCTCTTCCTAGGATAACTCATAGTGTCCCTGGTGGCGTAGTGGTTGAGAACTCAGCTGCTAACCAAAGGTCAGCAGTTCGAATCCACCAGGCACTTCTCGGAAACCCTGTGGGGGCAGTTCTACTCTTGTCCTGTAGGGTCGCTATGAGTCGAAATCAACTCAGTGGCAACAGGTTTGGTTTTTTTTTGTTTTGTTTTGTAGGATAATTAACTTAAAAACTTTTTTTACACTTCCAAATAAACATTCTGTAAAAGCTCTAATTATGCCCTTTAGCCCCTTGAGGAGAATCCATGTAGGCATTTGCCTTTGGGAAACCATCTCTAAGCTGCTTTCTTGCCATAATATCTAGATCACAACACTCCAGGTCCAACTTAACTTCCTCCAGACTGCTGTCCACAAAGACACAGACCATAAAGACTTCTTCCCCATCCCCCCACCCCTAATTCTGCCACTAAGTCACCGCCTACCCCTGGCTGTTCACTTCACAGTAGGTACTGTCTATACTTCTGAAAACCTGGCAGTGGAGGTCCCCCATACCCAGTCAGAACCTTTCCCACCATCCTTAACCTCTTCTCAAATCCTCTTCTCTACCCTTCCACCCAGCACAGATTCGCTAGAGTCTAACCACACCATGAGTCATCCAGCCCCTCTGTGCTTATTCTGCCTAGAGTGTTCTCCACATTCCTCTGGGTTTGTCCCATCCTGTACTTGCCTCAGGACACCATCAGAAGCTCATCTTTTCCACCTCAATGGTTCCTCCTACGTCTGAAGACCAGTGGGACTAAATGTGCTCAACAGTCATTTACTCAAATGGGATAGCATGGTAGATTGCTTAATGCCCACAATGTCCTTTCATCTCTGTATGCACAACATTTACAATTTGACATTGCAGCTCCTCCCACCAAAAAAACCAAACCTGTTGCTATGGAGTTGATTCCAACTCATAGTGACCCTATAGGACAGAGTAGAATTGTTCCATAGGGTTTCCAAGAAGCAGCTGGTGGATTTGAACTGCTGACCCTTTGGTTAGCAGCCAAGCTCTTAACCACTATGCCACCAGTGGAGTGTTTTTCTATCCCTTGAATCTGGGCTGCCCTTATGACTTCCTTTGACCAATAGAATACATTTGGAGTAATTCTGGATGATTTCTAAGCTAGGTCTCATAGTTTCCCCACTGCCTCCCTTGGAACCTTGAGGCTACCATGTGAAGAAGCCTGGGCTAGCCTGCTGGAAGAAGAGAAATGATGTGGAGAGAGAGGCACAGTCAACAGACATGTGAGTGAGGCCATTTTAAAATATTCAGCCTCACATTGCCAGAGGACTGTAACCACATATGGGACCTTAGGCAAGACCAGAAGAAGAACCACCCAGCTCATCCTAGTCCAAATTGCTGACCCACAGAATTGTGAGCAGATAAAATTGTTGTTGTTTTAAGCCACCGAGTTTTGGGGTGACTTGTGCAGCAATAAATACCCAAGAGGGCAGAGTTTATACTGGTGTATCCTCAGAGCTTAGAGGGTGTGTGAGTGGCAGGTATTCATTAAGAAGTTGTTGTGGATCATTGTCATTGTGATGTCATTCCTCTCTTTGTTTACTAGACTGCCAAGCTTCCCTAGCCTCATGTCTTCCTGGCTTTCAAAACATTTCAAATTTTGGGCCCAACACAATCACCCAAAATAACATTTTGTAGTTTTTTAATCTGCTAGACCCATGTTCATCCATCTGCCCTTCACAACCCCATGACAGGTTGTACCTCTCCCTCAGCTCCATGCTGCATCTCTCACTACTTACCCTCATTCATTAATTCATGGTCCATCCCAGTGTCATAAAGTTTATCCCAATTTACCTGCCCTACTTCATGACCCTGAACCCTTAGTACCTGACTTACATGTGCTTATAATTAGGTACCTTAGAGGTTGTCTGGGACAATGCCTTCCAGTTACGCATGAGAAAAGTCATGCCCAGATAAGAAATAATAGTAAAGAATGGCTTGTTCAAGGTTACGTGATGATGATGCCAAGACTAGAACCCACATCTCCTAATCTCACACAGTTTGTTTCCACACAGTTTATTACCTAGTGGATTGTCTATTGTTTTCTTGTATCACCTGATTAGTCCATGTGTGTGAAGATGTGCCTTGCTGACTAGAGTGTGGAAGTTCTTCAGAGGCAGGCATAATGCCTTCTACATCTGCCTTCTCACCCTCCCCCTGCTTATTCCACTCAAAGATCGTAACCAGTGACTACTGGACACATCAGTAATCGATAAATACCTGTTCATTAATTGACGTTTAAGAAGCAATTATCTTAGAACATGGGGACATTGGTGGTTTGGTAGTAAACTTCTCGCCTACCATATAAGAGACCGGGGTTTGATTCCCAGCCAGTGCACCTCATGTGCAGCCACTACCCATCTGTCAGTCGTGGTTTGTGTGGTGGCGTAATGGTTAAGTGCTATTGGTGCTAATCAAAAGGTCAGCAGTTCGAATCCACCAGGCACTCCTTGAAAACCCTATGGGGCAGTTCTACCCTGTCCCGTAGAGTTGCTATGGGTAGAAATCAACTCGACGGCAATGGGTTTGGGTTTTTTTTGGTTTTATGATACTGGACAGGTTTCAGCAAAGCTTCCAGACTAAGATGGACTGGGAAGAAAGGCCTGAAGATCTACTTCTGAAAATCAGCTATTGAAAACCCTATGGGTCACAGTGGTTCGATCCACAAATGGTCATGGGGATAGCACAGGACCAGGCAGCACTTCATTCCGTTGTGCGTGGAGTCATCACGAGTTGTGGGGCTGTCTTGATGGCAGCTAACAACAACAATGCTTAGAACTGTTATGCGTCTTGTTTGTGGTGGTGATTACATCTGTATGCATTTGTCAAAACTGGAAGAACCATACATTAAAAAGGATAAATTATGCTATATATAAAATTTTTAAATGAGGGTATAATGCAAAACAATTATGCTGAAGAAATCCATTTATATGATAAATTTAGCTAAGTGTGTAGATAACATGTTACTGTGTGAAAAGAAATTCGGCCCTTTGAAAATAAACTTGAATAAAATAGGCACTCAGTAAATGTTAATTTCCTTCCTCTGTGCACATAAATGCTTCGTGATCACCTGTCAAGGTTGCTAAAGAAATCATTTCTACCCTAAGAAGAAGATGGCTGATCTCAGATGACCTCTAAGATCCTATGATTATTTTAAAAGGTAAATAAAAGACAGAATGCTTGTGTAAAGTAAAATATGTAAGCACTACCATGCTACTTTAAAGGCTGGCCCCGCCCCTGGACCTTAATTTTACTTACAAAGCCTTAGACTCAGGTACAAAGTAAACCATTTAACCTGTTGCTGTTGAGTCAGTTCTGACTCATGGTAACCCCATGTTTATCAGAGTAGAACTGTGTTTCATAGAGTTTCCAATGGCTGATTTTTCACAAGTAGATCACCAGGCCTTTCTTCCAAGGTACCTCTCAGTGGACTCAAACCTCTAACCTTTCCGTTAGCAGCCTGTTGCACCACCCTGTTAGTTGTCTGCACCACTTTGTTTCGTTGTTAGTTGGCCATCAAGTCGATTCCAACTCATGGCAACCCCATGTATACAGAGTAGAACTGTGCTCCATAGGGTTTTCAAGGCTATGGCCTTTCAGAAGCAGATTGCCAGGCCTGTCTTTTGAGGCATCTCCGTGGACTCGAGCTGCCATGCCAGCCTTTTGGCTAGTAGTCGAGTGTTTAACTGTTTGTACTACCCAGGGGCTTCCTTTGCACCACCCAGGAGCTACAAATAAACTATTGTTGTTGTTGTGTGACATCGAGCTGATTCTGACTCATAGTGACCCAGTGTGACAGTAGAACTGCCCCACAGGGTTTCCTAAGCTGTAATCTTTATAAGAGCAGATCGCCAGGTCTTTTCTTCTGAAGGGTGTCCAGGGTCTTACTCTTGGGTATTCTCCAGCTCTCATACCAGTAAGTCTGGTCTTTTTTTTGTGAGTTAGAATTTTGTCCCACGTTTTTCTCCAGCTCTGTCTGGGACCCTCTGTTGTGATCCTTGTCAGAGCAGTCAGTGGTGGTAGCTGGGCACCATCTCATTGTGCTGGACTCAGTCTGGTGGAGGCTACAGTAGATGTGCATTTTCAAAGTTTTTGAATCAAATTGCCAAACTAGTAGCAGGAAAAGCTTTTCAGTTTACTCCTCCCCCCCCCCCCCCCCTTTTTTCTCCTTTTGATCTTGTTCTCTTTATGTCTTTCAGGGTTTAAGTTCTTGGTCCTCCAGAGGTGAATTAGAATAGATGCTTTTGGTTCCATGACTGATCAAGTGTTAAAAACAATCTTAAGAATATGGTCTGTTCTGCCCTTTGGCAGGAAAAAAATTTCTACTCTCCACATATGTGTATGAAATCACACTGGTCAGTAGTAATAAAAGTCATTGATTTTTTTCCTTTTTTTGGCAAGCATATGTGGAGAGAAAACGTCTGCATTGTGGGCAGGGGAAGTCCAGAGATTTTTTTTCTGGGGCACAATTCCTTCTTTTAAAGTCCAGCCCTCTGTGTCTTTGAACATGAATGCTTTCCCCATAGCTAAAATAACAAAGGAAAAACCCAGGTAAAACCCCATTTCAAGTTCATAAAAATCCCTCATATAGGAGAATTAATTGTTTCTGTGTGAAGAGAGTAATTAGTGATCGGCTGATCCTCCAGAGAGCAAAAAAAAAAAAATCTATCCATAAAATACATTTGCTAGCTTCTTCATAAGTGGCTTTTTAAATACATGATACAATGGAAGACTTACTAGGTGAAGAATCAGAAGTCCTGGGGCCTAGTTCTTTCTTTGCCACATAAAGATCTGTGATCTTACGCAAATGATAGAACCCAGTTCCATTAAAAAATGCTCATTGAGTTCCTGTTGGGCGCCAAGTGCTCAGCCAGGTGGTAGAAACACAGAGACAAGATACTGCTTGCCCTCTAAGAATTTAAAGTCCACTGGGGGACATATGCAAGTTAATCAGACGATTACAAGGGGGTAAATATTATGGTTGAGGTTAGAATTTCCTAGCTGGGCCTGAGAGAAAAATTTCATATTCTCCCTTTTAGGGGGTTAAGGTAAATATAGAAGGCTTAAGGGTCAGCAGACAGAATTGGAGAGGGGGCTTCTCGTAACTTCATATCATCACCCAGCCCTTCCATGGAAGTAGCACAATGTAGTGGAAAGAAATAGCCTTTGGAATCAGTCTATGAGTACAAATCTCTGCTGCCTGATCTTTCACTGAGCCTTATTTATAAAAATAGATAGTATCATGTGGCTCATAAGATTAAATGAATTAAAAATATGTGAACCATCTACTACAGCAAATGATGTCCCCATGTATATAGTCTCCCTTGCCCACTTCAAGTCTGCAACAAATGGGTTTACCATGAGTCGGAATCAACTCAATGACAACTAGTTTGTTTTTGTTTTTTGCCCTTCTTTACATCTATTCTAGTCATGCAGAATTACAGGTTTTTGTTTGTTTGTTCATTTTATTTTATCATGCTATACCTTTCCATGCCATTGTGTATGTTTTGCCCTTCACCTTGGAGAACTCACCTTGGTGCTGAGCTGGCCTTCCACTTCGTGGGAAACCCAATATTGTTCATACTGAGGCTACCTAGCTCTTGTGGTCTGATTTGTATAAGCCAAGGCAGCAATTTATTGATAAAAAACCCACTGCTGTCGAGTCGATTCAGAATCATAGCGACTCTATAGGACACAGTAGAACTGCCCGATAGAGTTTCCAAGGAGCACCTCGCAGATTCAAACTGCCGACCTCTTGGTTAGCAGCCGTAGCACTTAACCACTGCGCCACCACGGTTTCCCAATTTATTGATGTATAGTGAAAATGCAACTCTGATTACATTTTTGTGTGACGAAGCCACTTCATACCAGCTTGTGAGAGCTGATCGTGTGCATCTCTGTCAAACTCCATGGTGAATGATATCATGTTCCATTAAAACTCGTTGCTGTGGAGTCAGTTTTGACTCATAGCAACCCTACAGGACAGAGTAGAACTGCCCCCACAGGGTTTCCAAAGGTATAATCTTTGCAGAAGCAGACTGCCACGTCTTTCACCTGCAGAGCGGCTGGTGGGTTCAAACCACTGACCTTTTGGTTAGCAGCTGAGCACTTAACCACTGTGCCTCCAGGGCTCCTTGATAATCACATTAAACCCATTGCTGTTGAGTTGATTCCAACTCATAGCAACCTTATAGGACAGAGTAGAATTGCCCTATAGGGTTTCCAAAGAGTGGCTGGTGGATTCAAACAGCTGCCCTTTTAGTTAGCAGCCGAACACTTAATCACTATGCCACCACGGCTTCGATATCATGTTAGTAGCTTGAAACTGACAATGGTAGGAGTATTTACACCACAGAAATCAGTAAACTACAAATCAGTTCTTTTTTTTTTTTTTCTGGAGAGCCTGTTGGTAAACATTTATCAGCATACCACTGATACTATTTGTCTGTTCTCTCTCTTTGGTTGAATTGTGTGGGAGGCCAACTCATCCTCACAAGATTAGATCATATATATACATACATAAAGGGACTTTAATGATGTGATTTTCATGTTTGATACCATCAGCATGAAAACATCTATTGGTCCTTGGTCCTTTTCTGAAACTAATGTTCCTATTCCTCAGTCCACATGGGTGGGTACTTGGACATGGGCTCCATTTCTCTGGGCTGTGCTTAGGTAGGAACCTCTGACTGTGTGGCTTTCCTTTGTTTTATCCTTCAGACAGATCCTGCTTTTATTCTCACAGCCCTTCCCATCCTAAGTAGAATATAAAATGTAATTGTTTAGTTTTTCATTTATTAAATTTTGGCCATATTTCATTTCCTGCCTCCTTGAAATGAAGTCAGACTCATTTTTTCTTTTTTGCATTCATGCCAGTCCCAAATTAATTTGTTTGTAGTTTTGGGTATTAAGCTTTTTGGTCACTTATACAGGCACAGTAATTAAGAGCTCGGCTGCTAACCCAAAGGTCAGCACTTTGAATCCACCAGCTGCTCCTTGGAAACCCTGTGGGGGCAGTTCTCCACTGTCCTATAGGGTTGCTAAGTCAAAATTGACTCGATGGCACCTAACAACAACAGGCAATATCGGTGTTTGTCACCATAGATGTCCAGTCACATCCAGTGAATGTGGATTTTACTAGTTAATCTCTCAGAGTGAACACTTGCATTTTGCTTATCTCCAAGTTCTTTAGGGGTGCCATGCTGTTTGGCCCACATCCTGATAATCGGTCACTTCCAACATGGAGCCTCCATTCCCTCTCTGGGCAGATTTAGTCACTATACTAACATGTTCCCAGGAAATTTAGAGCCTTCCTCTCTCACTCTGTAGTTACCTGTTCCGTATTTGTAGGAGCAAGCATGAAACGGTACCCGGTCCTACACCATTTTCATGACCATTGCTATGTTTAAGTCAGTTGTCCCAGTCACTGTGTTAATTCATCTCACGGAGGGCCTCCCTCACCTTTGCCAACCCTCCTCTTTACTAACCATGATGTCTTTTTCTAACGATTGATCTTTCCAGATGACATATCCAAAATAAGCAACCTGAAGTCTCGCCATCCTCACTTCTAAGGAACATTCTGGTTGTGTTCTAAGACTGAGTATCTGCGAGATAAATTTAATGTGAGGATAAATTAATAAGATTCTGTGAAATTAAAGGAAAGGTCAAAGTTAAGTTAGCCTGTGGGAGTTTTTAAGAGTAAGACTGCTAAGTGCAAATTTTATACTGTGAGTTAAAAATCAATTCCTAGATAGTCTTTTCACCCCTTTTATAATATTTCTCAGCTCTGGTGATTGCTAAAATGTGTGAAAGGGCCTTTGGACCGATTCCGTGTATAGGAAGGAGCATATAAAGGAATGTCACTGCAGGCCTACAGCTTTGTCCTGGAATTATGTAGGTAAATGAACTAATCCATGTATTTAAAAGATGGTTTCCTATCTGTGAATAGACAGGGGCCAGTTTCTTTGATGCTGTCTCATGGAATTCTGCCTGTGTAAAAGATGCGTGTGTTCTCCCTGCAGTTACTTTGTGGGCTCACTTTATTCTCTGCAGCTTTTACTTTTGAGTGTTCATAGTCACTGGCAACAAAAATGCAGGTTAAGTACCAAGTATTTTTTCTTTTTACTGTTTTTTGTTGTACTTTAGATGAAAGTTTACAGAACAAACTAGCACGTAAACTAGCATTAAACAGTACATGTACTATTTTATGACATCGGTTAACAAACAACCCCACAACACGTCAACACTCTCCCTTCTTGACCTTGGGTTCCCTATTACCAGCTTTCCTGTCCCCTCCTGCCCTCTAGTCTTTGCCCCTGGGCTGGTGTGCCCCTTTAGTCTCGTTTTGTTTTATGGGACTGTCTAATCTTTGGACGAAGGTACACCTCAGAGTGACTTCATTACTGAGCTAAAAGGGTGCCCAGGGGCCATACTCTCGGGGTTTTTCTAGTCTCTGTCAGGCCAGTAAGTCTGGTCTTTTTTTGTGAGTGAGAATTCTGTTCTCCATTTTTCCCCGGCTCTGTCCAGGACCCTCTATTGTGATCCCTGTCAGAGAAGTCAGTGGTGGTAGCCGAGCACCATCTAGTTGTACTGGACTCAGTCTCATGGAGGCTGTGGTAATTGCGGTCTGTTAGTCTTTTGGATTAATCTTTCCCTTGTATCTTTAATTTTCTTCATTCCCCTTTGCTCCCGAAGGGGTGAGACCAGTGGAGTATCTTAGATGGCCGCTCACAGGCTTTTAAGACCCCAGACGCTACTCACCAAAGTAGAATGTAAAACATTTTCTTTATGAACTCTGTTATGCCAGTTGAGCTAGATGTTTCCGGAGACCATGGTCCCTACAGCCCTCAGCCAAGCAATTCGGTCCCTCAGGGAGTTTGGATGTGTCTATGGAGCTTCCGTGATCTTGCCTTGGACAAGTTGTGTTGGCTCCCCCAGTATTGTTAAGTATCAAGTATTACTGATAGTTCACCAGACAAGAGTGCAGAGAGAAAGGCAAGTGTATGTGCTAAAGAAGGATAAGGGGATGATAGTAGTAGTGAGCACACAAAAAGAGAAGGCCTTAAAATATACTTACATATAGCATAAGGGACAGAATCTAAAATATAAGTGGAAATATAGTATACCATTTGTCCGTTTGTCATACTGTTGATGAACATTTGGGGATTGTTTCTGGTTTGGGGCTAGTGGTGCTCTGAACATTCTTATACATGTCTTTTGGGGAATATATGTATACATTTCTATAACTGAGAGTGGAGTAGCTGGGTCACAGGGTATGCATGTGTTAAGCTTTAGTTGATATTGTCAAACAACTTTCCGAAGTATTTATACCAGTGTATATCCCCACCAGCAGTGTATGAGAGGTACCACTGCTCCACATCTTTGTCAACATTTGTATTGTTGATGTTTTGAATTTTTGCTGTTTCGATGGGCAGTAGTGGTACCTCACTGTGTCTTTATTATTTCTTTTTTATTGAGTTAACATAACAGTAAAATGGGAGGATCTTAAGACTACAGTTTAAGTTTTGATAAGTGTGTATACCCATGTAACCTACACCCCAATCAAAATATAGAACATTTCTATGTCCCAAGAAAGTATCATCATGTCTTTTTTTAGTACATCCCCTCCAACCAGAAATAACCATTATTCTGATTTAGTCACCATAGATTAGTTTTGCCTATTATTGAATTTCATGTAAATGAAATCATACAGTATGTAATCTTGTGTCTGTCTTTTCTGGCTTGTTTTGCTCAACGTAATGGTTTTTGAGATTCATCCATGATGTTGTACCTAACAGTAGTTCATCTTGTTTTATTGTTGAGTAGTATTTCATTGTATGAACGTACCAAAATTTGTTTATCCTCTTGTCATAATGGACACTTTGTTTTTCCAAGTCTCATTATGGTTTTAAGTTATATTTCCTTGATGACTAATAATAATGAACATTTTTCATAAGTTTATTGCTGTTTGAATATCCTCATGTGAAGAGCCTGCTCAAGACTTTTCCCATTTTTCTATTGGGTTGTCTGTATTCTTATTAATTTGTTGGAATTCTTTATGTAGCCTGGATATTAGTCCATTCCAGTCTGAGGCTGCTTAAGTTTATCCTTTTCACACACACAAAAAAAAATCTGTACAGGAATGTTCATAGCAGCTTTATTTGTAGTAGCCAAAAACTAGAAACAACCCAAATGTCCTTCAGTGGGTGAATGGTTAAACAAACTGTGGTACACTCATACAGTGGAATAAAAAGAATGGACTATTAATATACAAAAAAACTTAGATAGATTTCAAGACCATTATACTGAATGAAAAAAAAATGCCGATCTCAAAAGTTTACATACTGTAGCATTTTCATTTCTATAACATCTCAAAATGATAACATTATTGACATGTAATTTATATGCCACAAATTCACCTGTTTAAGTACACAATTCAATGCTTTTTAATAAATTTACCAAGTTTTGCAACCATCCCCATAGTCGTTTTAGAATATGAATTACCCCATAAGACCCATTGTGCCCATTTGCGGTTACTCATACACTGCACCCCCACCTTCCATACCCTCACCCAAAGCAACCACTGATCTACTTTTCACTCCATATATTTGTCTTTTCTGGGCATTTCATATAAATAGAATCATACAATATGTATTTTTTTGTATCTGGCTGCTTTCATGTAACATAATGTTTTTGAGGCTCATCCATGGTGTGTTTGTGTGGATATACATTTTCGTTTCTCTTGGGTAGATTCCTAGGAGTAAAATTGCTCAGTTTAATGGTAAATTTGTGTTTACCATTTTTAAGAAATGCCAAACTGTTTTGAAGGTGGCTGTACCATTTTATATTCCCACCAGTAGTGTATGACGGTTCCACTTTCTCTACATCCTTGCCAATGCTTGGTGTTGTCTGTCTTTTGGATTATAGCCATTCTAGTAAGTCCATAGTGGTATCTCATTGTGGTTTTAATTTGCATTAAACTAATGACTAATGATGTCAAGCATCTCTTCATGCATCACTTACTAGCCATTCATCTAAGCTCTTGTGCCATTTATAATTGGGTTGTTTTCTTGAGTTATAAGAATTATTTATATATTCTAGATACAAGTCCTTTTTAAAATACATAATTTGAAAATATGTTCTCCCAGTCTGTGACTCATCTTTTAATTTTCTTATGATGTATTATGAAGTGCTAAAGTTTTTATTTTGATGGAGTACAATTTATAATTTTTTCTTTATGATTTGTGTTTTTGGTGTCATACCTGAGAAATATTTGTCTAACCCAGGGTCTCAGAGATTTTCTCCTATGTTTTCTTCTGAAAGTTTTATGTTTACCCCTTAAATGTAGGTTTCTGATCCATTTTGAATTTTTGCATACGGTGTGAGGTAAGGATTTAAATTCATCTCTCCGTTGTCCCAGCACCATTTGTTGAAAAGGTTACACTTTCCCCGTTGAATTGCTGTGGCATCTTTGTCAAAAAATCAGTTGACTATTAGTGTTGACACGTCTATTTCTTTCTTCAGTTCTTTGTCTTTAATTTACAACAGTTTTATTACAATGTGTCTGGGTGTGGATTTGTGTTTATTCTGTTTGTGATTCTCTCAGCTTCTTGGCAGTTTTTAGCTATTGTTTCTTCAAATATTTTTTCAGCATTACACTCTTTTTCTTCTCTGTATTGGACTCCAGTTACACCAGTGTTAGATCCTTTATTGCTATGGCACAGGTCCAGGAGGTTCTGTTGTTTTTTGTCCCATTTTTTTTCTTTCTGTTATTTAGATTGGATAGTTTCTGTTTATCTGTGTTCAGGTTCACTGTCTCCTCCATTCTGGTATTGTATTCCTCCAGTGAATTTTTTATTTCAATTATTTTATTTTCTAATTGTAAAAATTTCACTTGGCTACATCATCTCTTTACTTTGCTGATACTTTCTATTTTAACTTTTCTTTCAAGAGTGTTCAAGATTGAAATGCTACTTGGAACTTATTTGTAAAAGCTGCTTCAAAGTCCTTGTTAGATAATTTCAACATTCGTGTCATGTCATTGTTGGCATCTGTTGATGTCTTTTCCCATGTGAGTTGACATTTTTGTGGTTCTTTGTATACCGAATAGGAGCCCTGGTAGTGCAGTGGTTAAGCACTTGGCTGCTAACCGAAAGGTTTGTTGTTTGAACCCACCAGCCACTCTGCGGGAGGAAAACGTGATGGTCTGTTTCTATAAAGATTACAGACTTGGAAACCCTATGGACCAGTTCTACTCTGCCCTATAGGGTCACTGTGAGTTGGAATCGACTCGACAGCAGCGGGTTTGTATACCAAGTAATTTGGGATTTTATCCTGAACATTTAAAATATTATGTTGTGAAACTCCTAGATCTTGTTTCAGTTTCAATGGACAATGTTGATATATTTGTTCTAGCAGACTATCTACCTAGTTAGATTCAGGCTGCAAATTCCAACCCACTTTCTGTTGGCTGCAGTTCCAATGTCAGTTCAGTTTTTAGTGCCTTTGCAGTGCTAGTCAGACTGGTCCCATGTGTGTGCTACCCACTGGTCAGCCTGAGACCTGGGTTTTTGTATGTTAGCTCCATTCTCAAAGTCTTTGGTATGCTCATTAGGATAAAATCCACGTATGCACCAGCGGGGGTGAGATGATCCCAGGAGTTCATAAGCAACTTTATGTGTTTGCTTCCCTGAGCTCTTCTTGCCTCTTCATTATGTCCCTGGTACTTTCTGGTTTCACATGGCTTACCTTTTCAGTCCTATAGTCAGACACGACCTACTTTCATGATTGCACCTCCTCCAGACCCAAGGAGCAGAGGGACAGAGAGAAAGAGACTAAACAATGGGATCTGACCTCACCCTTAGAGTTTTAGGTCCTACAGTTTCCCTCTGCCAATCACTTTCGTTGCTGCTTCCACGGCTTCCACCATAGCATTTCCCTGGGGACTGTGCCATGAGAGAAGGGAGCAAAAGGGGAGAAAAATCCAGGGGATTTCCCGTAGTATTTCTGAGCTTTAGGAGTTCCCTTTTCTGAAAAAGCACCTCGAGCCAGAACATGTGCTCTAACCATAGTGCTCACTTTCAAGTTTAGTTGTGTTGCGTTCAAGCCAGAGGATACTGGAGAAAAAAAAAAGGGCTAAACTTACCACCACTTCAGTGGTACTTTGCACTCTGGTGCTTGTCCCTGATGTGCCTGCAGATAACTTTTCAGAGTCCCAGAATAGCTGCCCATGCATTCTGTACAGATTTTATAGTTGTTTTCAGTGGAGAGAAACATTGGTGTGTTTATTCCATCAAACCTGGGACTGGAAATCCTAACTGATATTTTATTGATGTTCTGAGTTGTTTTTTTTTTTCCTCTAAGGTTTTTATGCATCTTACATAATAGTTTCAGAGATGCCGTGTTCAGTGTAGTTAGATGGACAAAAGTTGCTAAGGGTAAGCAGAGGAGCTTCACTGTTGGCTGAGTAGATAATGACCCCCTGAAAAACATAATCCACTTTTCCTGAAAACATATATGGTTATTTCATCTGGAAGTGCAGTCCTTTGTCTTGCTTGTAGCATATCATTGACCTCCGTGTTTTTCTTGCCCCTGCCTCTCTGTCCCACTCTCTTTTCTGACCCACTGTTTTCCAGTAACCTTTACCCTCAGGACTTCATTCATGAACCTTGTTCTCCTTCCCAGTCCCCTGTTTGTTTCTGGTTTTCCCCCACACTCTCTCATCCCTAGCATTCCAATCTTGCATTTTATCACCACTGTCTTCCGAGGACAAATGTACTGCTCTGTGACATTTTAGAATGTTAAGTGCTTCCACTTTGAGGATGGAGAAGCTAAGACTAGGAGAGAGTGATCAGCTTTTGCTCATAGATTAAGGCTGAGCTAGAACCAGACCTGAGTCTCTGCGAAGCATTATGGTGGCCCAGCCAGCTGCTTTGCCAGCATATCAGGGCTTTTTCCTCTCTCACAATATTTCTGATGGGTAGTGGGATCCAGGCCAAGTGAATATAGATCTAGAAAGAAGGTAGTATTCAAGCCACAGTAACCTCATTAATTTAGGAATGTATCAGAGGCCTTTGGACTCTTTTTGGTTTTTGTTCTATTTGTTTTTAACCTTGAAATTCAATAGGAAGAAACTTAACTAAATAAGTTACTTTTATGCAAGTATTTCCTATTGTTAGTATGTGGTACAGAATCACTGCAAGAAGGAAATGCAAAAATACATGGGTAAAAACACACGTTTTTATGTTGCAGCATACTTTCAGTATTTTTATGGTAGAGATATGGATTCCTTAAAAACCACAGTGGGCTTCCTAAGTGTCTATTCAAATCCATCAGGTTCCAGGCTTGCAAAGGCTGCTCAAGTTATAACCTTCTGGGCACATATTAAGTATGTACAGATAATAAATAACTTGTTAACTGGTATGGTTCTTTTTGGAAAGAAAAGCCTCAGGTACAGCGTGTTGTCTTAGTGACTCTCATTAAAATCCTTTATCTTCTTGGCTGGGAGCAGGGCAACAGCAGGGAGCTGCCTGAGTTCTGACCCTACTGATCTTTATGCTAGGAAGGTCAGTAAGACTCCTTTTGTACTGCTAGAACTTATTTTTTCTTTTGGCAGTAGCCACAGTAACTAGTTTGAAAGAAAACATTCATTGTTACTTTTTCATTTACAAAGGAATGTTCATTTCAGTGGGATGTATTTCTGTGGAGCTCTCTTTAGCTGTGAGAGCAGTTTAACTTTGGTACTGGGAGAGCAAATAAGTTGCAGAAACAATGATTAAATAGGCAACAGTTCTACAAATAATGCTGATTTAATTATGTGTGTAAGGTTGACCAAGGCATGAGAATTAAAAGCTAGCTTTATTCTTGTTACCCCTCCTCCCACCTATAATAATTTTTAGGTTCAATTAAGTGAATTATTCCTTATCAATTGTGAAATATGCCCAGGTAACACCATTAAAGGATGGATTGAATTCAAACTGCATTATTTTTTTAATAATTTTTATTGTGCTTTAAGTGAAAGTTTAGAAATCAAGTCAGTCTCTCACATATAAGCTTATATACTCCTTACTACATAACTCCCACTTACTCTTGCCCTAATGAGTCAGCCCGCTCCCTCCTTCCAGTCTCTCCTTTCATGACCATTTTACCAGTTTCTAACCCCCTCTACCTTCCCATCTCCCCTCTAGACAGGAGATGCCAACACAGTCTCAAGTGTCCACCTGATACAAGTAGCTCACTCCTCATCAGCATCTCTCTCCAACCCATTGTCCAGTCCAGTCCATCAGACTGCATTATTTTTTAAAGCTTGTCTTGAGATAACTGTGCTACATTTTCTGGAGCCTGTGAGCTCTAAACTGAGAGGTTCTAATCCAAGGTTGAGGGAACCTGAGAGTTGGAAGGACCTTAGAGATCACCAAACCCAGGTGCCTTTCCCAGTGCAAGAATCTGCTCCACAGTATTCTGTCAGACATGTGGTTGTCTAGCTCTTGACCACATTTTCCCGAAAAGAGTACATATTTTATCTCCATGTATTTTTTGAGGCTACTCACTCATTCTTTCCCTGATAGGTTGTTCTTTATTCTCCCCACCCCCCACCACCCCGGCCAATATCTGCCATCCAGGAACTTTCACCATTGTTCCAGCTCTCCCCTTTGTGCCATATAGAGCAAATCCCCTTTTTCCAGTATATTAAAGGCATCTATTTTCCCTCTTCACATTCCTCTTTCACCTACCCATGGTCTTTTCAGGCTAAAATATTCCTGGTTCTTTCAACAGCTTCTCATTTCAGGTATTTTAATGGAATGTAAAATTTCAAATAATGTAATGAGCACTCATTCTCCATCAGTTGGAATGATCAACAATTAAGATTTTGTCATTTTCTTTTTCTTAAATAAAGGAATTAAAATAAAACATTACCAAAATAGGTGGTTTCCCCTTTGATCACCTTTTCTATTGTTGTTCTTCTGCCTCTTCAGTTTAATGCATATATAGGTATGTTTGGGTTTAAGCAATAAATATATTTGCTTTGGAGCTGTATTTTAATTTACATAAATGGAGATATTCTGAGTGTGTCTGTATGTTTTTTTTTTCCACACAGCAAAATGTCTTAGATATTTCCATATGTTTTATGTTATTTTCCATACCATATATTGTATTAATCGTTATATGAAATTAAACATTATAGTATTTTTAGCTGTCTGCTATCTGGACATATGGTGAGATTGTAGTTCCTGTTCCTTTTAAAGTTAGGTGTGACCATGTGCCTTGCTTTGGCCAGCGAAATATCAGCAGAAGTAATGTGTGTGTTTCCAAATGTAAGTTTTAAGAGCCAGTATGAGATTTGCCACCTAGCATTTCCCTGGCAGATAGAGATGGCACCTCTGTCAGCCTGGGTCCCAGAATAACTACAATGAGCTCTGCTGCCAACTCACGTTAAGCATGTCGCGTAAGAAATCAATAAACTTTGGTTGTGTTAAGCCACTCAGATTTTAGGTTCCTTTTGTTACCTTGGCAAACTTCTTGATTGGTACATAGACCTACTTCATTGTCTTTAACTGCTGCAAAGTATACAGAGCATGAATAGACCTTGTGTTAGTCGGGGGTTCTCCAGAGAAAGGAACCAATTTTATACACACACACACATACAGAGCACCTATTTTCCTTCTGGGAGTCTGCAGTTTTGGTCCTTGTCAGGCAGATGGTGCCTATGTGACCAGCCACCAATAAAACCTTGGACACTGAGTCTCTAATGAGCTTCCCTGGTAGACAGCATTGCACATATGTTGTCACAACTTGTTGGGGGGGATTAAGTGCATCTTGTGTGATGACTGTACTGGGAGAGACCCTTGGGAGCTTGTGCCTGGTTTCCTCCAGGCTTTGGCCCATGTACCTTTTCCTTTTGCTGATTTTGCTTTTGTTTCCTTTTGCTGTAAAAAATCATAGCCATGAGTAAAACTATATGTTGAGTCCTGCAAATCCTCCTAGTGAATCATTGAACCCGGGTGTGGTCTTGGGGACCCTCAGCACAACACCCTTGTGAATCCATCATAAAATATTTAGAAGAGAGAATGCGCCTGGTAAGGAACCAGGGCAGAGAAAGAGGTTCTTTGGTGGTGACACTGATTCTCCCTTTGAGCAGTCAGCTTTGGCTCTACACTTGCACATACCCTGCTCTGCCAAACTATAATCCTGCAGGGGTCTAGGCCTCCTCTCCACAGAAGGGAATCTGTGCATACTGGGGAGCAATGGAAGGGTTTTACACTAGGATATCATGATCAGATTTTCATTTTGGGAAGAATATATGCCCACTGAATCATCAGGAAGATTTGCAAGGTGAGCTTGCTTTACCAGATTAAAACTTACTAGAAAGCCACTATAAAAACAGTAGTATGGTAATAGAGTAGAAATTTGGCCCAACACCCAAAAAAAAAAAAAGCCAAACCCATTGTCATCAAGTCGATTCCGACTCATAGCGACCCAGGTTTCCCAAATTCCAGCCCAAGTTCCTTCAGCAAATCTTTATCAGGCTCTTCAGTGGGCCCTGTAAGAGTAAACATGAGACTCAGGTCCTCCTTGGCTTTACTTCTGAAACAAGTTATTCAGAAACAAGCATCATTTATTTATACCATGTACAGTGGAACTCTGTGAACACTTTTTTTGTGGTTGTGATGCTGTCAATTACCAAAGTAGGAATGTGGGGTTTTGAATTCAGAACCTAGGGGACACAGTAATTGAACAAAGAACTTCTTTACCAGTCTCCCAGGAACTGCTGATATTTCAAATCACCGCATACTAATAGCGTAGCAGTCATTCTGGCACTTTTTATTTTTATAGTTGGTAAAAAATGAAATATTCTTGTTTCTACAATCTGTCACTATTGTTTCGTCTTTCTTTGAGTATCAGGGGTGATGTTTCCTAAGGGAAAACTTAATTAGACTGTGCAATAGTCTTCTTGGAAAAATAGAGAAAACCAGTTATTTAAAACACACTGGATGAAAGGTCTTATAAAAACCTCTGAAGGAGGAAAACATCCTGTACTGAAGGAACAGAGGTGGATGATGGAGTTTTGCTGTCCCTGTTTTACATTTTTAACAGTAACTTTGAAAGCACAGTATCTTCTGATCATTGAAGCTGAAATTATGTATGCAGTGTTTCTCATGAAATAAGACCATAAAGAAAAAGTGCATTTATTTATACTTATTTTGGTTAATTCTGAAAATTTCAATGCAGAAAATTGACCAGCTCAAGACCCACACATGCACACTAAAGCATTATCCATTGACTGCATGTCTATGTATTTGCTGAGCTCTGAAATGGCATTTCAGAAGAATTAAAACTGAGCCTCTGTTCTGAGCATATGGTGTTGACTGTGGCCTGGGAATATGCCTGTTAGTCTAGCACCTGTGCCTCCTCACAGGGCCTTGTTGCTGCTACCCAGGAAGATGGGGGGGGGGAACTGCCTCACCACTCTGGCCACACATGCAGGACTAAGAGCTCTGTCTATCAGGCATCCCCTGGTCTGACTGACAAGAGACCCAGAGATGATAGTCTAGCCAACTGGCTCCAGCTCTGGGGCAGCAAAAGTAGAAAAAATTGGAATCAAATCAAGCTGCCACCTCCCAACTCACCCTGATAACAATGATCAGAAAGTCTTTTTGTCAACAACCTTTTGCATTAAACAACACTCAGGAATCCTGGGTCTGATGGCCTATTTGCAGTGTGAAAATGGAACACGGGAAGAGGGTGCTCAGATCTGACCTAGAAATTTGAGATGTAGGTGGAGAGACCTAATACCCCACTGGGGACCCACAGGCCAGTTACCTTGAGTCTGGTAAGTAGACTACAATTCCTAAAGGAAACTAGGTGTTTTGAACTAAGAAAAAATATATATTTATAGGTGATGCTTCATGTATTTCTTTTTTTGTTTATTATAATTCCTCAAAAGTTCATAGGAATTTAACTTCTCCAGAGTACATGAGGACTTTGGAGACAAAGGGAGAGAAGCAAAGGAGAGAGCCTTTTTGTTTATTTTTGTTAGCAAAATCTTTCAGTGTTAGGTTGAACCATATGAAATTGCTGATAATCAGATATTTTGACCTATATGACAGTGGCAATTTCATATGGTTCAACCTCATAAAAACTAAGTTCATCACACAAATGCTTTGAAAATATTCTGTTTATTGTTGTTATTGGGCTTAGCTTCGTTAGAGGAGGAATGACCTCATAAATTCTTGGAAAATATTTATTCTTTATAATAATTTGTGGCATGTCCATCTCTTTTCTACTTGGATATTCTTGTGAGAGATTCCCAAAGAAACCTAAAACCCCATGGCCTGCTGTCTTAAATACAATGGCATCGTGATCTATGGTCTTGGTAGACTGGAGTAGCCTGGAATTTTTAGTTCATTTTTGGCTCAGTACCTGGTATGAGTATAAAGCAGTTGTTAAGCCACATTTTATAACTTCATCCTCAAAATGCATGTTGGAAGCTAGCTACTTATCCCGTTGCTCAGAATGTTTTTGGAGTTCTCCTTTTTGGAATTACTTTCAGAGCCATTTATAAGCCACCTGAGGAATTAATTATTCAATCTGTTCATTCAATAAGTATTTATTTGAGTTATATACAATGTCAGGTACTATATAGGGTACAGAGATAGATGACATGGACAAAGAGGGTGATCGGGGGGGGGGGTGGACAAAGTACCAGGGCGTGTGAGTGGGAAATAGTGAGGGGCCCAGCTTCACAGGAGAAAAGAGTGTGCAGGGAAAATAAGACCAGAAAGGTGAGCTGTGGCCACATTGTGGAGTGCCTCAGATGCTAGGCTTAGGAGTTTGAAATTTGTGCTGTGAGCAGTAGGGAGCTATTGAAAGTTTTCCTGCTTTTAGGCTTTTAATCTGCCAGCTAATAACAGCAAGATAAGAAGTATAATCAGCCTTGTAATTTATTTTCCCAGCTTGTTTCTGACTAAAACTGGTTTTACACATCTCGGCTACGTGTTCACCTGAATGGGCTTTGAATAATATTTGATCGTTTGTAAAAATTAAATTCACTCTCAAAGGAAAAAAAAATTGCTTCCATTGACCTTATTCAAAGAAATATGATATGCCAAAGGATCAGAAGGCAAATTCGATCAAAGAATACCATAAGTATTTTGAGAAATTGCATTGTTGCAATAAACATTTGCTGCCCCGTAGGGTCTCTTGGAGGTCAGCCTGTAACTGGATGTACGTTCTGGTATATTTGTTTTTTAGAAATTAGTTCATTAGTTATATACGTATAATTAGTCATTTGAGTTGGTATCTGTGCTGCCTTTCCTAGAGTGTACCAAGGGGTAACACTGATGGAAATACAGAGGATGGGGGTTATAACTAAAAATAATAGGAATTCTAATAGCAATGCTAATTTCTCATTAAAGAGCTTAAAACCCTTTGGATGAAATATTGCTGGTGCTCAGGTACATTACTCTGACATTCTGGTTAACTGGTTAACCACTGATATAGGTACCACTTACCTCTGGTCTGGGGAGAAACCTTATTACTGCCTTGGCATCAGGTAGGATGTAAGACTTGCAGGTGGAGTGACATTTGCTTTTTTATGGCTGCTATTTTTTTTTATTGCAGTACGTAGACCAGGGGGCAGTTGTTTGAACAGAACAAGGGGATAGTGTGTGGTTTAAAATCAGGAAAGATGTGTGTCAGGCTTGTACCGTTTCACCATACTTATTCAGTCTGTATGCTGAGCAAATAATCCTAGAAGCTGGACTATATGAAGAACGTGGCATCAGGATGGGAGGAAGACTCATTAACAACCTGTGAGATGCAGATGACACAACCTTGTTTGCTGAAAGTGACAAGGACCTGACGCACTTATCAAGATCAAAGACTACAGCCTTCAGAATGAATTACATCTCAACATAAAGAAAACAGAAATCCTCACAACTGAACCAGTAAACAACATCATGATAAATGGAGAAAAGATTGAAGTTGTCAAGGATTTCATTTTACTTGGATCCACAATCAATGCCCATGGAAACAGCAGTCAAGAAATCAGATGACGTATTGCATGGGGCAAATCTGCTGCAAAAGACCATTTTAAAGTGTTAAAAAGCAAAGATGTCACTTTGAGGACTAAGGTGTGCCTGACCCAAGCCACGGTATTTTCAATCGCCTCATATGTATGGGAAAGCTGGACAATGAATGAATAAGGAAGACCAAAAAAGAATTGATGCTTTGAATTGTGGTGTTGGCGAAGAATACTGAATATACCATGGACTGCCAGAAGAACAAGCAAACCTGCCTTGGAAGAAGTACAGCCAAAATGATCCACGGCAAGACTTCATCTCATGTGCTTTGGACATGTTATCAGGAGGAGCCAGTTCCTTGAGAAGGAAATCATGCTTGGTAAAGTAGAGGGTCAGCAAAAAAAAATGAAGACCCTAAATGAGATCGATTGACACAGTGTCTGCAACAACAGACTCAAACATAGCAATGACTGTGAGGATGGCGCAGGATCGAGCAGTTGTACTGTTTCCTTCTGTTGTACGTAGGGTCACTGTGAGTCAGAACTGACTCAACAGCACCTAACAACAACAACAGCAATTGCAGGTTTCTTCTTTTGGGTCAGGTGCTTGACCCTGTGTGACCTTGGTATTAGCTACTGCCCTCCTCAATGGAACCCACCATTAGTGCCATCTTACTGGAGAATTATTCAGTGTCTAAAGAGTAATTCGGAAACCCTGGTGGCATAGTGGTTAAGAGCTACGGCTGTTAACCAAAAGGTCAGCAGTTCAGATCCACCAGGCACTCCTTGGAAACCCTATGGGGCAGTTCTATTCTGTCCTATAGGAGTTGCTATGAGTCGGAATCTACTTGACAGCAATGGGTTTGCTTTTTAAAGAGTAATTCAGTGTAGTAGGGCTGAATCATGTGATGAAATTTCTATTCAGTAGTTAATCATTAAAAACAGCCTTTCAGACAACACTCAATACATGGAAGGTCAGCTCAATTGGACTGGACCAAAAGCAAAGAAGTTTCCGGGATAAAATGAATGCTTCAAAGGTCAGCGGAGCAAGGGCGGGGGTCTGGGGACCATGGTTTGAGGGGACTTCTAAGTCAATTGGCAAAATAATTCTATTATGAAAACATTCTGCATCCCACATTGAAATGTGGCGTCTGGGGTCTTAAATGCTAACAAGTGGCCATCTAAGATGCATCAATTGGTCTCAACCCACCTGGAGCAAAGGAAAATGAAGAACACCAAGGTCACACGATAACTAAGAGCCCAAGAGACAGAAAGGGCCACATGAACCAGAGACCCACATCATCCTGAGACCAGAAGAACTAGTTGGTGCCCGGCCATAATCGATGACTGCCCTGACAGGGTGCACAACAGAGAACGCCTGAGGGAGCAGGAGATCAGTGGGATGCAGACCCCAAATTCTCATAAAAAGACCAGACTTAATGGTCTGACTGAGACTAGAGGAATCCCGGTGGCCATGGTCCCCAGACCTTCTTTTGGCACAGGACAGGAACCATCCCCGAAGACAACTCATCAGACATGAAAGGGACTGGTCGGTGGGTGGGAGAGAGATGCTGATGATGAGCGAGCTAATTATATCAGGTGGACACTTGAGATTGTGTTGGCATCTCTTGTCTGGAGGGGGGATGGGAGGATAGAGAGAGAGGGAAGCTGGCAAAATTGTCACGAAAGGAGAGACTGAAAGGGCTGACTCAATAGGGGGAGAGCAAGTGGGAGTACGGAGTAAGATGTATGTAAACTTATATGTGACAGACTGATTGGATTTGTAAACGTTCACTTGAAGCTTAATAAAAGTTAATAAAAAAAAAACCTGTGAAGGGCAAGAAAAAAAAAACAGACTTTCATACTCTACCAATTAACTATTGCTGTGTAACAAGTCATTTCAAAAGTTAGTGGCCTAAAATAGTAATATTACCTCATTATTTTGTGGGCCGGCCATTTGGGCTCCGTCATCTGAGCTGTTCTGCTGTTCTCATCTGGGCTCCCTTACGCCTATGGTTAACTACAGGTCAGCAGAGGGCTCTGCTTCTGGAATTGACTATCACTTGGGGCAATGGTAGGGGATAAGAACACTGGACTGCGTATCTCCCATTCTGCAGCAGGCTAGCCCAGGCTTGTTCTCATGGCAGCTGGACAGGTTTCCAAGGGTGAATAGAAGCTGCAAGGTCTCTTGAGGCCTAGGCTCTGATCTGGCACACTGTCACCTCTGCTACATTCTATTTCTCTAAGTCACAAAGCCAATTCAGATTCAGGGGTTGGGGAGGAACTACAAAATCACCTTGAAAGGGCACAGATACAGAAAAGGGTGGAAGATTGGGGCCATTTTTGCTGTCACAGAAATACAAATTACCCTTCTTGAAGACTACAGTTACTCTTGTAACCTTTAAAAATTCATATATGTTGTATATGTTCAGAGTTAAAGACAAATCAGAAGCAAGTAGGAAAGTATTAAAATTGTTCACAACTGAGGGCCTTGATGACAGCCCTTTTATGAAGCCTAAGTTTTTGGGAACTTGGGTGCTCTGATGACTGGATGTGCCTCACATTTTAGATCTAAGTCATTAATTCTGGATCATTGCTACTAAATGATGTGACATTCATAAATAAAAGTTTAAAACATGGCTGCAAATTCTTCGATACTCCTCGGATCAGGAGACAGGGTTTCTGTCTTGCACTTAAATCTGGGTGGACTTGTGACTGCTTCAAGTAATAGAGTCACATACAATGAAGTATGTGATTTCTGAGGCTATGTCATAAAGGGCAACACAACTTCTGCCTTGTTCATTGAAACATTTCATGCTGGGACCCCTGAGCTGCTAAGAAGTCTGGCAACCCTGAGGCCACTCATGCATGCTGTAGAGGCCTCATGTAGGTGCTCTGGGAACAGTCTGTACCAAGTCCAGCCATCCCTGCTAAGATGCCATGTAAGTGAAGTGAAGAAGCCTCCAGATGATTCCAGTTGTTTGAGTCTCCCCAGTTGAGGACCCAGACATTGTGGAATGGAAACAAGCCATGCCTATTGTACCTTGTCTGAATTCCTGAGCCACAGAATTTGTGAGATAATAAAATGGTTATTGTTTTATACCACTAAGTTTTGTAGTGGTTTGTTACTTAGCAGTGGATAACCAGAACAGTATAAATGAATGGGCATGGCTTTATTCCAATAAAACTTTATTTATAGGCACTGAAGTTTGAATTTAATACAATTTTCACATGGCACTAAATATTATTCTTTTAGTTTTTTTCAACTATTTAAAAATGTAAAAACCATTCTTAGCATATGGGCCATATAAAAACAGGCAGTAGGCTAGATTTGGCCAGTGGGCCATAGTTTGCTGACTCTTGATCTAAAAACATATGTAGTACAGTAAAACCCGTGGAAGCCAGAAGCTATGTAAGGTGGAAACCTGTTAGAGAAGGAAAACTCAAATATTTTCTACTAATAGAGAGCTGTAGAAAAAATGATAAGACTGTACCTTGTCAAAGGGAAAAAAACTTGTGAGACCCAGAAAAACAAGGCAGTCTCATAAAGTTCCGGCTCTCACAGATTTCACTGTACTTGTAAAATTTAAATATAAAGGCTTCTGGCCAAGATGGTTCTGATTTCATACTTTAAACTCATATCTCGTTCCTAAAAGTGATGATAAAAACCAAAACCCATTGCTGTGGAGTCAATTCTGACTCATAGTGACCCTACAGGACAGAGTAGAACTGCCCCATAGAGTTTCCAAGGAGCGCCTGGTGGATTTGAACTGCCGACCTTTCGGTTAGCAGCAGTAGCAGGGTTTCTATATAAAGTATAGGGGTGAAAAACAGTATGGGGATGCTGGAAACTAGAGGTTCAGTGTTGTTAGAGCATAAAACCAGGGCAGAGCGTGATGAGGGATAAAGTTGCAGACATAGGTGTGTCCCAATCGTGGAGGACCTTGATAAAGATCCTAGGAGCAAAGGACAGCCATTAAGTCTCAGCAATGGTCAGATTTGTGTTTTAGATCAGTCTCTGGCAGCTGAGTGGAGGGTGAATTTGATGGCAACAAGATCTGGAGTCCCAAGACCAGTTAGGAAGCTGCTATTGTATTCTAGGTTGGAGGAGATAATTAGGTCCTAAACAAGGGAAATGATGGCTGAGATGGGAAAGGAACATTGATTTAGAAGATTATTTCAGAGGTTAACTTGGTGGGATTTGATGACTGAATGTCCCAGGGTGAGAAAAAGGAAGGAGTTAGAGATTTCCTAGATTTTGTGACTGTATAGAGGAGGGTGCCAACTGAGACCGATAGAAGAGAGGAAGTCAGTAGAGAAGAGAAGATGTTCTCCTTGGTGTTGATCATCTTCCAGGTTGATGTGTCTGGTTGACAGAGTTTTATTCTTTTTCTTCCTCTTCTTTTTTTGAGTCTGAAGCTCTAGGAAAAGCTCTAGACTGGGGCCCCTGTTCTGAGAGCCATAAGTGTATGGATGGTGTAGTAGGGCACTTTGGGGAAGCACCAGCACTTACAAGATGGTTGGAGGAAGAAAAGGATATTAGAGAAAAGAGAGCCTGGAAAAGCCTTTGGAAGCCAAGGGAATTGTTTCAAGAGGAATGAAGAAAGTGATCAGCATGTCACACACTGCATATAGGTACTTAGAGATGGGCTGGAATGTATGTGCAAACTGCAGTGACCTTTCCAAGAATTCTGGCATGGGAAAAGCATTTGAGGAGTGACTGAGAATAAGGAAGGGGAGAGACAGAGTGAAGACTACTTTTTTGAGGAGTTTGCAAGAGAAAGGAAAGAGAGAAATTGGATATAAGCTGGTAAAAAATGAAGTAGGGTCAAGAGATGGTTTGGGGATAAAGGTACAGAGAGATTAGAATTAGTTAACAGGTACAAATCCAGTATAGAGGCAGAATTAGGAAGTTAAAAGGCAGTTTTATTTGTTTTGTTTTGTTTCCTGTTCATAGAAAATTCCTTCTTCATTTAGAGCTCTCATAAAAATTGGAATGGGTTACCTTGTTAGATAGTGAGCTCCCTGTCACTGGAGTAATCAAGTAGATGTTAGATGTTTTTGGTTAGTTGGGTAGAAGGATGTATTGGTGAGTGTCTTCAAGAGTTTTAGCCTGTGCTTTTAATTTCCAACAGTTTGCCCCAAGTTACTTTTAATCATTATAAACTAATGAGTTATTCTGTGGACCTACATTGCCTGGCAGCTCTCCCTAGATTTGTTGAATCACTGGGCCAAGTTAACTTATTTGCCTTTGATCTTGTAGAATGAAATTAAATTGCAGATTCTCAGATAAGAAAATTTTGAGGCTTTAGTGTCCAGGAAAGTTTCATCATGATGAACAATCAACCATGGTCTGGGCTCACAGGTATTTTTGACAAGGTTGTCACTTGCCACACACTCAGCTCACAACAACTATGAGCCTTTGTTTCAAATTTTTTAGAGTTTTATTTTTTTATAATTATCGCTGAGATGATAGGAGAAATAGGAAAAACCTGCTTTCTTTTTTCTGTATTTCATATTCCTATATGGACACTTTTAGTTTACACAGAATTTTTGTTTTTCAGGAGCCATGAAGAGATAATTAGCTTTCATCCATGCTCTCTAGTCTTCATCTTAGATCTTTTAGTGATCTCTTTGGTTAACGTTTAAAACAGTTCAGGGGTAAACTTTTACTGTTTTTCTCAAATGACTCAGGTACTTATCTGTATCCAAATCTGGCTTCCTGGGGGTAATAGAGCATGAGCAGCATAAATGACTGAACTCAACTAATTCTCGGAAAGCCACATTTTAGTCAGTACTCTCAGCCTTCTCACTCATTTCTTTTACAGACCTAACATGTGATATAACTAATTGATTAGAGATTTTATTTTGTCGTTGTTGATAATATACACAGCAAAACAAACACCAGTTCACCCCTTTCTATATGTACAACTCGGTGACATTGATTACATTTTTCAAGTTTTGCAACCATTTTCGCCCTACTTTCCTGAGTTGTTCCTCCCCCATTAACACAAACTAAGGTTCCTATCTAATCTTTTGAGTTGTTGTTGTCACTTTGATCCTATATAGTTCTTAAAAGGGCGTAATGCACCTAATTTGATTAGAGTTTTATTTCTTCTAAAGTTATAAAATTTAAATTCTATTTGTTAACCTTTTGAAAAGTGCTAATAAACATAAAATGACTAAAATCCATGCAGGGGAACTAGAAAATGCAAGTGCTGGAAAAGCAGCACCTCTTCAAAAACAAGACAAAAAGAAAAAAAAAACCTATGAATAACTGTTTGCTTTAAGCCCAGGTGTGGTGAATATTTATCTTTTAAGGAAAAATAAATAGATCCTTGTTACCAACTGACTTTCCTTCTTTCGGGCCCACGGATAGGCTCCCAATTACTCCCAGGCCTGTAATTTTTACCTGTTTCTTAACCTGTTTGTTTCCTTGCTCTGGGAGAATGCAGTAAGTAAAAGTCTCACAGACTATAGATTGATTCTTTTCCATTCTCAATTTAATACTTTATAAATATGTTAGTAACATGAATAAGATGCCCTTTTAATCATATATTCTTTTTTATCAGTAAATTTTTTTAATTTTGAGATTTTAAAAAATTTTTTGAGATAGTTTTAGACTTAGGTTATAAAGAGTGAACTTCCAGTTACAGACAAGATGGAGTAGACACATTTCACTCTGTTCTGATTAAATGTAATGATGTAGGCAATTCAAAAGTAAGTGTATAGAAAAAGATATGCCATGCTAAGAACAATAAAAAGAAAGCTGGAGTGGTTATGCTAATATTAAATAAATTAGAAGTGAGAGCAAAGAAGATTACCAAGGACAAAAAGGGGCACTACATAATGATAAAAAGGGTCAGTCCACCAAGAAAACATAGCAATCCTAAATGTGTATGTACCAAATAACAGAGCTTCAAAATACAAAAAGCAAAAACCAACAGAACTGAATTGAGAAATAGACATAGCCACAATTAAAGTTGGGAACTTCAATACCCCTGTTTTAGTAAACCAGTAGGCAGAAAATCAGTAAGGCTATAAACAAAATAAACAACAATACGATCAATCAACTGGATCTAATTGACATTTATAGAATGCTCCACCCAACAACAACATAATTTCTTTTCAAGTGCCCCTGCAACATTCACCAAGATAGACCATATCCTGGGTCATAAAACAAACCTCAACAAAATATAAAAGCATTAAAACCATACAGAGTATATTCTCTGACAGTAATGGAATCAAAGATAAATAACAGACCACAGGAAAATCTCCAGACACCTGGAAACTAAGCAACACACTTCTCATTAATCCATGAGTCAAGGAGGAAGTCCCAAGGGAAAAAAATACATTGACCTGAATGAAAATGAAAATACAGCACATCAAAACTTGTGGGATACAGCTAAATCTGTGCTGAAAGGGAAATTTATAGCACTAAATGCATAAATGAGAAAAGATGAAAGATGCCAAATGAATAATCTAAGCTTCCACTTCAAGAAACTGGTAAAAGAAGAACCAAATAAACCCAAGCTAGCAGAAGGAAATAAAGAGCAGAGATCAGTGTAATTGAAAACAGAAAAACAATGAATCCAGAAGCTGGTTCTTTGAAAAGAGTTTCTAATTTAAATGGTAATGGCTGCAGTTTTGGCATTGGGATTTTTACAAGTTCCCCAGATGATTCCATTGTGTATTGGGGGTTGAGAACCTCTGCTGAGGAAGCCAAATACATGAACCTGACCTTGGCATCAATCCCCCAACCCCTTTCATTTCTCCTGAGGGAAATTTGTAGCCATTTCACTTTCTCTCATTTTTTGTTGACCTCGAAGTTGGTGCTCTTTCCCTTGTGTGTTAACTTCCGTGTCTAACTGCTTCTTTGCCATGAACATTTCTCTGAAGTGAGTGTTTAACTCTCCCTCTACTTCACACCCACACCTGCCTTGATGATTTTGGGATTAACTTTGAAACCCTCTCTGATTGGTTTGTCACACATCATTGGTTACCAGTTTTAGACTGTGATCACCCAAGCTGTAGTGACAGTGTGTCTGGTGCACCTGGTCCTGTGACCCTGGCTCTGAGAAGTCGAAGGACTTTGTTTCCCGGTTTTTTGTTTCTCAGTCTGTCTTCTTTCTGGTGGCCAGTGCAGTGCCTGCTCTCTATTAGCACAGCATTAACAGTTGATGTTCTGGTGGATTTGAGCTTGCTGAGTAAGTTTGGGGTTATCTCTGTTTATTTGACCTTATGTGTAAGGCTTACATGCCAGTTAATGTTACTAAAACACCTGGGATAATGTTTTAATTCCTCCTAGTTCTCATGATCACTTTAAATAAGATAGATGTTATTGTAAATGTATTACAGATATATGTGGGTAAAAAATTCAACGTGGAAGCAACTCACAGCAGCAGATAAGAACTGATTGAAATCATTACTTAAAAAATACTTGGAGTCTCTATTATAGAAAAAAATTTATATTCATAATAAAAGCAGTTCTTGATGACTTACTGTATTAAGAAGTTTTTTCTGCAAATGATATTTTATCTTAAAAGGTTTTGTTTTGTACATATTATCTTTTTTATTCTTAAGATGTCAGACCTACTTATTTATCTCAGTAGTTGAAATTGTTGGATATATGTACAAAAATTAAAAAGAACATGTACTGCTAGTGTGTGTGTGTATGTTTTAATTGTTGGAACTGGAGTCCTCTTTAAAAGACCTAAAACATTTTAATTTAGAAAGGGCTAGGACCATTAAAATCTGTCAAGATAATATCACAGAAAAGGCCACCCAGACAGAGACCTTACAGTAAGGTCTGTATCATCAGCTAAACAGTGGGCTGAGAGATTGGGGGTGTTGGGTGCGTGGTAATTCAATTATATGCTTCCAATTTTCAGTGTTCTTTCTCTCATTAAAAAGAAAGGTTTCTTGTAGTTTAGACCTGGCAAACTATGGCCTGTGAGCCCAATCCAGCCTCCTGCCTGTTTTTGCCTGAACCGCAAGCTAAGAATGGTTTTTACATTTTTTAGTGGTTGAAAAATAATCAAAGGAAGAATAATATTTAATAACACATGAAAATTACATAAATTCAAATTTCACTATGATAAAGTTTTGCTGGAACACAGCCATGCTCATTTGTTTATGTGCTGTCTATGGCTGATTTCACGCTACAATGGCCAAGTGGAATAGTTGCCTGCCATATGGCCTGCAAAGCTGAAAAATATTCACTGTCTGGTCCTTTACAGAAAAAGTTTGTTGACCCCTGGTTTAGATGCACTTCCTAACCTGGCCTTCTCATGCAGGGTGATTTCTACTCAGGGCATTTGAAATTACCAAATAAATTGTTAACAAGCTTGTATGTTAAAGAGGCAGACTCCTCATCTGGTCACAGGGGACTCATGAGTCATATGATGTGTCTCATTTTTTAAAAATAAGTTATAAAATGCTGAGATGAAAGTGGTATTTATTTAGAAAGTACAGAATAGTTCATCTACTCCTTCTCTCCTCAGCTCTTTTCTAAAGCCCTCAGCATTAAAGAAAAAGAAAGAAGAAAATACGAATTTACCTAAGTAGGTTCCTGCCACTGAGACAGGCGTTTCTATGTCAATCCCTGTTATCCCTGTCGCCAGGAAGAGGGCCTACTCTCTTTAATATATAGACTTGTTAACAATTTATTGTAGTATCTTTTTTTCAAGACAAAGGTTGTTGGGGTGAAGAGAAGCTATAAAATATATAGGGTTCTTTTTTTTTTCTGATTCTTTTCTGCTTGCTGAGTCTCTACATAGATATTGTGGCTTTAGTCACCGGGCTACCAAGATGTGGTAGAGATGAAAGATACGTGAGGGCAACAGACTTGAAGGGAAGAGTTTTGTTTGTTTCTACAACACCGAAGCAGTGATAGATTGAATTGTTTGTAGAAAGGGGTGAATTTTGCATTAAAGCATAGGGACGGGCCTCTGTGTGGAAAAGGGTTAGCATTGCTTACCCCAAAGCAGGGGTAATCAGCTGCTGTTAATCATTACTTCTGTTAAGGAATAGTTTGGGAAGTTCTTTGCCCACAGGGCAGGAATCGACCCTTATGGATATAAGAAATGTGCTGCTCTGGTCTGACCATTGGCCTGTCCAGTTCAAATGTCTGTCTCTGATAACAGCTCTGAAAGATATTTTCCTGAACACCGAAGGGAACTGGACTTTCAGATGCCTTCTTTACTTAAGGATTACTCTTAAATGCCATTATGGATTTATCCTCCCTGATTTTATTGCAGTCCTCCTTGAGCTTGTTTACATTTTCATCCTCTTCTACTTCATGAGCTGAAAAGTTCTCTAAGTTCCCTAAGCATTGCATAAAGTCTTGCTTTCCTTTTGATAAAATTGCTTTTAGGTTTCATAGGGTGCCCCTTTGTTATGAATTCTGTGACTGGGTAAATAATCTCAAGTGGATTATTTCTATACTCTTCCTGATTTCTGCTTCATCCCTTTAAAGCAGAGTTTCTCAACCTTGGCACTATGACACTTTGGACCAGATAATTCTGTGCATTGTGGGGAACATCCTGTGTATTGTAGGATGTTTAGTGCCCCCCGCCCCCCGTTAGCTGTGATAACAAAAAAAATGTCTCCACATATTGCCAAATGTCCTGGAGGGGGTGGGGTGGGGCAGAATTATCCTTGGTTGAAGACCACTGCTTTAGATTTTTGGCTTTTCCAAACTGCAAAGTTTTGAGCTTTTTGGACTACCTATGTAATTATGCTTTCCAGGTTTTTTTTTTTTTGTCCAGCTCGGGTTAATGTCCATCTTGAGTAACGGTGACAGCTACTTTTGTAATTTCAGTGTTTCAGATGCTGCATCATTTGGGGGTGGTATAAGGGCAGGTACTTTGAAATCTTAAGTATTTTTCTAATTATAAATGTCCTATATGTGTACTGTAAAAATGTACAGAATGGAAATAATTGGAAAGAATGTTTTTACCACCCAGAAATTCATCACCTCGGTACAACTAATGTTAGTATATTGGTTTATAGCCTTCATCTGTTTTGTATATATTTTATTTCATTGATGTAATCTCACTATAAACCAGTTTTTTTATTAACTTTTATTGAGCTTCAAGTGAGCGTTTACAAATCAAGTCAGACTGTCACATATAAGTTTATATACATCTCACTCCGTACTCCCACTTGCTCTCCCCCTAATGAGTCAGCCCTTCCAGTCTCTCCTTTCGTGACAATTTTGCCAGCTTCCAACTCTCTCTATCCTCCCATCCCCCCTCCAGACAGGAGATGCCAACACAGTCTCAAGTGTCCACCTGATATAATTAGCTCACTCTTCATCAGCATCTCTCTCCTACCCACTGTCCAGTCCCTTTCATGTCTGATGAGTTGTCTTCGGGGATTGTTCCTGTCCTGGGCCAACAGAAGGTTTGGGGACCATGACCGCCGGGATTCCTCTAGTCTCAGTCAGACCATTAAGTCTGGTCTTTTTATGAGAATTTGGGGTCTGCATCCCACTGATCTCCTGCTCCCTCAGGGGTTCTCTGTTGTGCTCCCTGTCAGGGCAGTCATCGATTGTGGCCGGGCATCAACTAGTTCTTCTGGTCTCAGGATGATGTAGGTCTCTGGTTCATGTGGCTCTTTCTGTCTCTTGGGCTCTTAGTTATCGTGTGACCTTGGTGTTCCTCATTCTCCTTTGCTCCAGGTGGGTTGAGGCCAATTGATGCATCTTAGATGGCCACTTGTTAGCATTTAAGACCCCAGACGCCACATTTCAAAGTGGGATGCAGAGTGTTTTCATAATAGAATTATTTTGCCAATTGACTTAGAAGTCCCCTTAAACCCTGGTCCCCAAACCCCCGCCCTTGCTCCGCTGACCTTTGAAGCATTCATTTTATCCCGGAAACTTCTTTGCTTTTGGTCCAGTCCAATTGAGCTGACCTTCCATGTATTGAGTGTATAAACCAGTTTTTATGCTGGTCTTTCCACTTAACATTTTAACATAAATGTTTCCCTGTATTAATAAGATCTTATACCATATTTAAGGAGCCCTGGTGGCACAGCAGTTTGAGCTCTCAGCTGCTAACTGAAAGATTGGCAGCTCAAACCCACCAGCCACTCCTCAGGAGAAAGATGTGGCAGTCTGCTTTCATAAAGATTACAGCCTTGGAAATCCTGTGGGGCAGCCTTGGAAACCCTGTGGGGCAGTTCTCCTGTGTCTCATAGGGTCTCTGTGAGTCAAAATCGACTTGATGGCAACGAGTTTATACCATATGTAAATGACTGAATGATATTCCATAATAAAGTACTTTAATCATTCCTCTTTTGTTCAATAGCTAGGTTTCATTTATTGTTTTTATTATGGAGTTTTGATTGATATTTGTATTCATGAATCAATTTCTGTGTTTTAGATTATTTTTCAGAGATGAGTGTTAGAAGTAGAATTCTTGGGTCAAAGCATGTGATTATGGTTAAAGTAGAGACTTAGATTATTTTTAAGCTACTGCATGGCCCTGCAAAGGGCAGTGGGTAGGGGCTTCTTACACTGACCATGCATTTCAGAAGGGTGTCTCGTGGGGATATAGTAGACTAGGAAAGGGGTGTGTTTGAGTTTATCACTTTTTCTTTCCCTTGCCTGCCTTCCTGTTCTTCTGTGGGATTGTTAATGGAGTGTCAAGTAACCACCAAACCACACGCTTAAACCCCAGTACCCAGTGCCGTCGAGTCGATTTTAGGTTCCCAAAAACCCAAACCCACTGTCGTCGAATCGATTCCGACTCTAGCGACCCTACAGGACTGAGTAGAACTGCCCCATAGAGTTTCCAGGGAGTGCCTGGTGGGTTCGAATCAACAATCTCTTGGTTAGCAGCAATAGTACTTAACCACTACACCACCAGGGTTTCCATTTAGGTTTCAGTCTCAAATAATTCCAGCTGGATTGACTTCCAGACAGTGTTCCTTTAAAAGGATGTTTCACCTAAGGAAGATATTTACTTCAGACATTTGTATTTTGCCTGGCTTACAGTCACTTTTAAAATAAATCAGTGTGCTGTTAATCATTGCGATCAAGATTATAGTAGCAATAAGACCTGAAAACTGCCTTCGAATTACCGGTCCCAAGGGTGCAAGGTGAGGTCTGGTGCGCATTTCATTTCTGCCAAAGCAAAGGAATACTCACTGTAGGAAGCAAGGAGGAAAAGAATGCCTTTATTAAGTCTGTACCCCAAATATAGAACTAGAAAATAGACAGCTGAATAATAATGTACCCAAACGTGCAACATTGAGGCACATCACAAAGTTACTCTGTGATTGTACCGTACTTATGGTTTTGCTTAACAAAACATTTTATTCTAAGTCCATGTTAAAAATGTACCACTTAATAAAGATTCACATGTTGTCTTGAGTAGGGGTCCCTAGAAGTAGAACCTGAAACAAAACTTGAATGTACATGATTTATTGCGGGACTGCTCTCAGGAGAAACCTATAATGGAGGGAGGGAAGAAGGGGAAGCCAAGGAAATATATGGTCTTAGGAAACTCTAGCCTTAACCTATTTGGAAAGGGGTATGTGTGAAGTAATTATTGGCTTTGGCTGCCCCTGGGAGGGGGACAGGGAAAATACTAATTTCCTTGGCAGGAATGCAGTTCTTAGGAAGAGGGGCAGCTGTGAGCTGTTAGCAGCTTACAGGCAGTAGCTAGGAGATGGGTACACTAGCTGGGTAAAGGGGATTTTGGTGGGACACCACAGCATCTATTACTCTTTAGCATGTGTACTTTGTGCAGGACACTGTGCTAAGAGCTGAGGGGTAAGAGATGAATGTGACACAATCTCTACTTTCAAGATGGTTGTGGTCTAGTGGCAGGGCTGGCCATGTAAAGAATATTTACAGTACAAATGAGGTACTTTTTACATGGACAAAAGTACCTGCAGAGAGTTGACTAGAAAACAAAGGAGCGAATAATTGTCAGGGAGGGGTATCTGAGCAGCTTCATTGAGAAGAGCCAATGAGTGGGACCAGGTTTTGGGGGGAAATGTCAGGGTAAACAGGGAGAGAATTATAGTTGGAAGAGCCCTGTGCAAAGGCAGGCAAGTTTAAAACAAGATGTGTTCATGGAATCACATTATGGGGCATGGCAGGATGGCATGTGCAGGAGATTAGGGGAGGCAGGGGAGCAGCAGCTGATGAAACCTGACAGACTGGAGCCAGAATATTGTGGTTCTTGTAGGCCATGCTGAGGAGGCTGGCAGTTGTCCTTCCACCTTGCCTCCCTGTGTCAGGGTCCCCTTGGAGTGCACGTTCTCAGTGTACCTGCCAACTCTGCCCTCTGGTGGCCATGTGGCTCCAAGCATGTCACTTAAAATTTTCTAAGCTCCAGGTTCCTCATCTGTAAAATGCCTGATGATGATATTTAAAAGACTGTTGTTGTGATTAGAAATAATAACGGCAGATCTAAAGATTTACCATCATGGAATCATTCCGCTGATATTTACTGTTCTGTCATTTTCCTGCAGTAATTAAAACAGCAGTGCTGTCACAGAAACAAACAGATCAATGGCCTATAACAGCCCAGATCCAAAAATTGGCTTGCTTTGTTTTCTTTTCTAAAAATCATTGGCAAGTTGGTTTCTTATTTCCTATGACTGATGTTACTGGTATTAGATGTTTCCTGGGCCCTTGACTTTTTTTTCCATCTATAGTAAAAAATGATTTGTACTGTAATAGTTTGAAGAACACCAAATTTTGCAGATTCTTAAAAACCTGTTTTCAGCCTTGTGACGATTAGTTTTATGTGTCACCTTGGCTGGGTTATGGTTGGCCAAGCACTAGTCTAGTTACTGTCATGCAGTAGTTACATGGGATTAAATCAGTTGGCCTTGGGTAACCCGTTGCCGTAGAGTCGGTTCTGACTCATGACGACTCTACAGGATAGAGTAGAACTGCCCCATAGAGTTTCCAGGGAGCACCTGGTGGATTCGAACTGCTGACCTTTTGGTTAGCAGCTGTAGCACTTAACCACTACGCCACCAGGGTTTCGGTACAGCACGTTATCTTCCATAATGCAGTCTAATGTAATGTGATCAATCAATCGAGGTCATACCAGAGTAAGGTGGATCCTGAACCTAATCACGTCTGAGTTATAAAAAGCCCAGAATAGATGTGTGCGCGCGCGCACGCACACACGCACACACACACGGGAAGACAGACACCATGTGAGGATCATCTACAAGCCAAGGAACCAAGGAACACCAAGGGCTACTGTCAAGGAAGGAATCAACATGGCTAGGACCCCGATTTGGACTTTTAGCCTTCAGGACTGTGAGAAAATAAATTTCTGTTCTTTAAAGCTACCCAAGATGTCACTTTGAAGACTAAGGTGCACCTGGCCCAAGCCATGGTGTTTTCAGTCACCTCATATGCATGTGAAAGCTGGACAGTGAATAAGGAGGACCGAAGAAGAATTGACACCTTTGAATTGTGGTGTTGGCGAAGAATATTTAGTATACCATGGACTGCCAAAAGAAAGAACAAATCTGTTTTGGAAGAAGTACAAGCAGAATGCTCCTTGGAAGTTAAGGATGGCAAGACTGCATCCCACATACCTTGGACATCTTGTCAGGAGAGGTCAGTCCCTAGAGAAGGACATCATGTTTGGTAAAGTACAGGGTCAGCAAAAAAGAAGAAGACCCTCAATGAGATGAATCAACACAGTGGCTGCAACAATGGGCTCAAGCATAGCAACAATTGTGGGGATGGCACAGGACCAGGCAATATTTCGTTCTGTTGTACATAGGGTCGCTATGAGTCAAAGCCAACTCGATGACACCTTACAACAAAGCTACCCACTTACAGTATTTTTGTTATAGCAGCACTAGGTAACTAAGACACCCCCAGGGTCATGAATAGTTCAGTAACTTGTTCACTTACATAATGGGATATTATAGAAAATGGAAAAACTTTTATCCAAAGTTCATAAGCCCAGAATTTCAGATAAGAGTAGTATCTGTCTCACAAGAAGTCTTGTGTCTCCTTAAACTCTCAGGGAGGTAAGATGAGAGGATCCATGCTCAGTTGTCTTTCTCCACTGAAAGTTTTTAGAGAATAATGCTATTTGTTGCCTTTGATCCCACTATGAGTCATCCATATGGAGGTTATATTCAATAGACAGAAATTTTCTATTGCTACTCTTCATGGCTCTGCCTAAAAATTTCCCATTGGTAAGGTGTTATGATAATTTAAATGTGAAAGGTAGGGAGATGATTTTTTTAAGCTTTATTGAAGTATAATTTACGTACCATAAGGTTTACCCGTTTTAAGTGTACAGTTGATTCAAAGGTTTTTACTATGTTTACAGAGTTGTGCAACCATCACCACAATCCAATTTTAGATAATTTCCATCACCCCCAAAAGAAGCCTTGTGCCCATTTGCAGTCAGTGCCCATTCTCATACCCAACCCTAGACAATGACTAATCTACTTTCTGTCTCTATAGATTTGCCTATTCTGTACATTTCCTATAAATGGAATCACACAATAAGTGATCTTGTGTGTATATCTTCTTTGACTGAGCATAATGCTTTTGCTAAGTGTTTTTTTACATGTTTTACATTTGTTCTACATGATATAGCATGTAGCAGTACTTCTTTTCATTTTATTGGTAATATTCCATAGTATAAATACACCACAGTTTGTTTAGCCATTCACCTATGGAAGGACATCTGGATTGTTTCCAGTTTGGGATATTACAAATAAAGCTGCTATAAACATTTGTATGCGGGCTTTTGTGTGAGTATAAATTTCCATTTTTCTGGGATGAATGCCCAGGATGGTAATTGCATGTTGAATTTTTTTAAGAAACAGCTGAACTGTTTTCTGGAACAGCTGTGCCATTTTACATTCCTACCAGCAGTATGTATATATGAGTGATCCAGTTTTTACACATCTTTGCTAGGATTTGGTATTTTCAGTGCTTATTTCAGCCTTCTAATAAGTATGTAATGATATCTCATTACGGTTTTAGTTTGTGTTTCCTTAATGGTTAATGAAGTTGAACATCTTTTCATGTGCTTATTTGCCATATGTGTATCCTTTTTGGTGAAATGTTTGTTCAGGCCTTTTGTTCATTTTTAATTTAGTTGTTTATTACCCCACTGCTAAGTTTTGAGAGTTCTTTGCATATTCTAGATACAAGTCCATTGTTGGATTTTCTCCTAGTCTGTAGTTTTTTCATCCTCTTAATGAGGTCTTTTGCAGAGCAAAAAAAAATTTTTAGTTTTGGCGAAGGCAATTTTTTTCTTTTATGAATCACTCTTTTGATGTCAATTCTAAGAATGCTCTGCCTAGCCCTAGCCCCTGAAGATATTGTCCTGTTTTTTTCTAAAAGTTTTATAGTTTCACATTTAAATCTGTGATCAATTTTGAGTTAATGTTTGTGTATAAGGTATGAGATTTAGGTTGAGGTTCTTTTTTTTTTGCTCCAACACTATTTATTGAGAAGGCTACCTTTCCTCCATTGAATCACTTTTTCACCTTTGTCAAAAAACTGTTGGGCATATCTGTGTGGGAATATATTCACTTTTAATAAGGCAAAAAATATCGTGGTAGGCAGAATAATGCCCCCAAGATATCCATGTCCTTATCCCTGAAACCTGTCAGTATGTTAGGCTACCTGGCTACTTAAAATAGGAACACTATCCTGGATTATCTGAGTGGACCCAGTATAATCACAGGGTCCTTAAAAGTAGAAGAGGGAAGCAAAAGAGAAGGATCAGAGAAGGAGATGTGATGACAGATGTAGTGTCAGAGAGATGTGATGTTGCTGGCTTTGATTGTATCTCACATAATTCTCAGGGTTTTCTTTATTTTTCTTCATTCTTTTTTCTGATTTTTCCTCAAATAGAGTTGTATCCAAGTGTTTGTCTTCCACTTCACTGATCCTGTCTTCCATCATTTCGAACCTGCTCCTCAGCCCTTTCTATGACGCTGTCCATTTCTGAAATCTTGTTGTTTATTTTTTGGATTTCTAGCTGTTGTTTTTGTATGATTTCTCATTGTGAATTTATTTTGGCATTTTGTTCCTGTATTGTTTTCCTGAATTTTTCCCTTTTTTGCCTGTATTTTCCATGGATTTGTCTGCCTTTTCTATGAACTTGTCTATTTTTTCCTCATTTTTGTCTGTTTTTTGCTTCAACCCTTGGATAGCTCTGAATATTAGAGATTTGAATTCCCTATCAGGTAGTTCTAGTACCTTTTCTTCTACTGGAAAGTCATCTGGTGGTTTTTTGGACACCTACTGGAACTATCCTGTCTGTTTTTTTTTTTATATGTTTTGATATTGTTTGCTGTCTTAGGGACATTCAGCAGTTATTTTATTCATTTATTAATTGTAGATCTGTTTGTTTCGTCCTGTTTTTTTTGTTCTATTTGGTTACGTCTGAGCAGGCAGGCTGTGTGTTCTTTGTTGTTTACTCATCTGTGGTCATGATACTTTTCACCTCCTTGTCCAATGGGCAGGTCCAGTGGCTCAGCTATGGTGCAATAGGGCAGGTCCAGCTGAAGAGGAGGGGCTAGGATGGGTTGTTTGTGTCATGTACTAGGGCCAACAGGGCAGGCCGGGAATCAGGGCTGGACAGGTTCTAGTAGGCCGTGCCCGTCCTGCTTGGGGGTGTGATGTTCAGCGCACGGTGCAGGTAGGCAGGGAGGAGGGGGGGAGGTTGTGATGTGTGGAGCAGGTACTCTGTCTCCTGCTGAAAGCTTCATGAAGCTGCTTTCCCGTGTTCCCTGTCCGGTGATCTACGACAGGAGCCCAAGATGGCGAATCCATGCATTAGATCATAGGGGACCTCCACAATTATCTCGCTCTCTGTCCTTTGTCAGTTTCTTATTCTTTTTGGTGCTTGGCCGAGTTCTTTCTCTCTTCATTTGACACTTTGAGTTCCAAGACTGACATTTGTCTCTGTTTTACTTAGTTTTTTGGGTCTTTGCTGTGGAGGGGGTGGCATGGTGCTTCTTTGTATGGTGCCATGTTGGCCAGAAATCCGATGTTGCTGGCTTTGAAGATGGAGGAAGGGGGGGCTAGGATCCAAGGCATGTGGGTGGCTTCGGGAAGCTGGAAAACGCAAGGAAATGAATTCTTCCCTAGAGCCTCCAGAAGGGAACACGGTGCTGCGACACCTTGCTGTTAGCCCATTGAGAACCGTGTCAGACTTCTGACCTTCTGAACTGAAATAAATCTGCATTGTTTTAAGCTACTGAATTTGTGGCAATTTGTTACTGCAGCAGTAGAAAACTAATAAGTAAATGTTTTGTAATAACTCTGTTAATAGTAGTTATGATTTTAAATGCTTGGGCATATCATTTATCTGGAGAGTTTACGTATGTGGAACATCCCAGTGATATTAGGTAAATGAAGTGTTACTCTAGGCACATGTATGCATTCAATAGGGAATAATTAAATGAATTGCTATTAGAATAACTAGAAAATAAAAGTAGAAAATAATTAGAGTAATTTTTTATTAGAAAATATATTTTGTTTCTGTTTAAATTTCTACACTGAGTGTGACTTTAAATTACTCATTTATTTTTGATGGGAAGTGTTTATTGTTGTTGTTTGCGTTTCAAGAGTGTTTGAATGCCTTAAGTTTTGCACCAAGGAGCCAAACATAGCCCCAAAAAATTACATAGTGGGAGGGTAACATTTAAAGAAATATTTAATTTAATTAAACTAGACAGTAAGATAAAAAAAAAAAAGATAAACAGAGTCTTAATTTATGGTCCTGGTACTTGTGTTAATCCTCTTAATTTTTTAATAACAGTTTTATTGAGATAATTCACATAACATACAATTCACGTGTTTAAAGTCTACACCTGGTTTTTAGTATATTCACAGATACGTACAACCGTACTATAAAGTTTTTTTAATATCTTATCCCACTGCCTTCTGGCTTCCGTTGTTTCTATGAGAATTCAGGTGTTAATCTTATTGTGGCACCCTTGTAAGTGATGAGTTATTTTTCTCTTGCTGTTTTCAAGATCTTCTCCTTATCATTGGCTTTCAGCATTTTTACTGTGGTGGTCTGTGAATCTTTTAGCATTTATCCTACTTGGAGTTTATTGAAGTTCCTGGATGTGTAGATTGTTTTTCAATAAATTTGGGGATTTTTCAGCCATTAGTTCTTTGAATATTTTTTCCGCTTCTTTCTTTCCTTTCCTTCCGATAGTCCCATTATGTTTATGTTGGTATGTTAAATGAGATGCTCTTTAAGTTTTCTTTATTCATTTTTTCTTTCTGTTCTTCGATCTATCTAATCTGTCAATCTATTTTTAGTTTGCTAATTCATTCTTCTGCCAGTTCAAGTCTACTGTTGAGTCCCTGTAGTGAATTTTTTAATTCATTTATTGTACTTTTGAATGCCAGAATTTCCATTTGGTTCTTTTGTGTAATTTCTGTCTTTTTATTGATATTCTGTATTTGATGATACATTGTCATCATGCATTCCTTTACTTCTTTAATCGTCATTTCCTTTAGTTCTTTGAACATATTTGTATGGCTACTTTGAAGTCTTTCCCTGTGAAATCTGACATCTGGTTGCTCTCACAGGCAGCTTCTGTTGGCCTGTTTCCTTGCTAGTGTGTGGTTCATACATTGTTTCTTGGCATGTCTAGTAATTTTTGTTGGGAACTGGACATGTTAAATAATACAGCAACTCTCTGGAGCTTGTTTACTTCTTTAGTGACTGCCTGGATTGTTTTAGTGAAGCCTATCCTTTCCCCCTACCCTCAGTGTGAAGCCTCAGATTTTGCTCCTTGGGAGCGCAGCCTTGGATATGCCCACAGTCACCCTGGGTTTTACAGTGGTCTTCACAGGGCTCCCCTTGACTTCCATTTTCAGTGACCACACCTGGCTTTTAAGCTTTGCTATTTGCTGGCCGATAGCTCTATTGTTTTTAGCAATGCCCAGGGGTGGGGGTGGGGCATAAATTGTTCCATAAAATGATCCAGTCAAATTAGGGCTCCCTTAAAGGCACTGGGGATCAGTATTTGAGATTTTTTCTGACCCCAGGGGAATTTCTTCTAGATGTCTCTCCAGCAAACTAGCCAGGTTAGGCCTGAACTCCACAGTCTGTTGCAAATGAATCAGTTCCTTTGGGGAAAGATTTGAAGCCCTCTGTCTATGGCCTACTTCTCCCCCTGGGCAAAATCTCTGAGTGATAACCCCTGCTTTAAGAGCTGACTGCTCTGTTGGGGGTGGGTTGGTGTATATTGGCCCCAGGTCTCCTAGGCTTGCCTCTCCTAGTATTATTAGTGGTACTGTATCCAAAGTAGAATCTCCATATCACTAGTAGGGGCAGAGCAGAAGAATAGAGCCCCCATTTCTCAGCTACATTCACCCAGAGTTTAGCCTTAGCAACAGATAGCTGAGGGCAGATGAGAAATGCCGATATCCTCCTCCCAAGAAGAAAGCCCTCCAACTGGAAGCTTCAGGGAGAGGTAGCCCTGTGTTTTTGACTGTAGCAGTCAGAAGTGAGGTTTCTCTTACTAAGCTGGGAAGGAGGAAAAAGAAAGCTTCCCAAATTTTAGTAGATTTTCTTGAATAAGTGTTTCTTCATTTGCTGTATGCCATTAGAACCATTTCCGGAGACTTTAAATGGTGGTTGTTTTAATAATTTTCACCAGTTTCACTGGGGAGTGGGTCCTCAGAATTTCTCACACTGTGTTATGAGAAGTAGAAATCTCTATTTTTTTTAGATGTATTTTTGGTGAAAGTTTATGCAGCAAATTAGGTTCCCATTTAACAATTTCTATACATACCGTTCAGTGACATTGGTTACATTTTCCACGTTGTGTCAACATTCTCATTATTCCCATTGTAGTTGTTCCATTTCCATTTATCTAGCTTCCCTGCCCCTCCTCCCCCTGCCAGTGACCTTCTCATCCTTGCTTTAGGGTGATGTTGACCATTTGGTCTCTTATAGATGATTTATTGTTGTTGTTATTGTTATTAAAGGAACACAGTACTCACAGGTGATATTGTTTATTTTATGAGCTAGTCTGTTATGTAGCTGAACAGTGACTTCCGGGAGTGGTTTCAGTTCAAAATTTAAAAGTATCTCAGGGGGATTCATTTCTTCTTTAATCATGGGTTTCCCTTAGTTCTTTGAACATATTTATAGGATTACTTTGAAGTACCTCTAGTGTCTACTGGTCCAGTAAGTCTGGCCTTTTTTTAGGAATTTGAGTTTTGTTCCACAATTTTCCCCCATTCTATCTGGGACCATCTATTGTGTCTCTAGTCAGAACAGTCGATAGTGGTAGCCGGGCACCATCTAGTTCTGGCTTTAGGATAGATGAGGCTGTGGTGGTTTGTGTAGGCAATTAGTCCTGTAGATTAGTTTCTTCTTTGAACCTTTGATTTCTTTCTCTTTTGCTCCAGACAAGTAGAGACCAATAGTTATATCTTAGATGGCTGCTTGCAAACTTTCAAGACTTCAGATGCTGCTTACCAAACTAGAATGTAGAAAATAAACTCTAAGGACTATGTTGTGCCAGTTGACTGAGTTGCAAGCCTTCAAACCAAGTAAACCAATCCTGTGAAATGTTTGCTTAAAGTGTCTGTGACTGTACCCCTTATGTGCTTTATTTTATATATGTGTGTGTGTGTATGTATATAACACACACAAATGTGTATATGCATATGGCTACAGATATGCCTATAAATGTACATGCATATACTTTCATATATATATGCATACATATATACCTGTGAAACCACTCTTGTATTTCTTAGTTGTTACAAAATTATATGTTATAGCATTTACCAATAACATCCCTTATACTTGTGTACTTCTTAGTGTTATCATCTATTAGCTTTCTTTTTTAAATTTTATTTATTTTGTTTTTGTTGAGAATATACACAGCGAAACATACACCAATTCGACAGTTTCTCCATGTACCGTTTAGTGACATTGATTATATTCTTCAAGTTGTGCAACCATTCTCTCCCTTCTTTCTGAGTTGTTCCTCCCTTATTAAGATAAACTTACTGCCCCTAAGGTTCCTATGTAACCTTTCAAGTCACTGTTGCCAGTTTAGTCCCATATGAAACCTGTTGCCGTTGAGTCAATTTCGATTCATAGCGATCCTATATAGATAGATCTTAAAAGAGTATAATGCTCAAGGTAGAATTTTTTTTTTTACTAGTTAAACTAAACTATTATTTGATTTTTAAGAAGACTTCAGGGGATTTTTTGGTTTAAGGTTTAAAGATTAGGGCAATAGTTTCAGGGATTCATCCATCCGCCATGGCTCCAGGAAGTCTAGAGTCCATGAGAATTTGAAATTCTTTTCTGTATTTTCCCCCTTTTGATCAGAATTCTTCTATCGAGTCCTTGACCAAAATGTTCAGAAGTGGTAGGCCAGGCACCATCCACTTCTTATGGTCTCATGGCAAAGGAAGCAGTTGTGCATGGGGGCAATGAGCCACACATTCCATATCCTCCTCCTATTTCTGACTCTTCTTCCTCTGTTGTTCCAGGCGAATGGAATCCAATTGTTGTGCCTTGGGTGGCTGCTTGCAAGCTTTTAAGACCCCAGGTGCTATGCAACAAACTAGGAGATAGAACAGAAGCACGTTATTAGGCCAACTAACTATGATATCCCATAACATCATGACCTTAAACAAAGGAAGCAAATCCAGTGAGGTGTTTGCTTGTATATAAGCAGCCTCTATTTTTTTGATCATTCTTGTAAATATATCTATTACACAACTTTTGCCCGTTCAACTTTTTACACATGTACAACTTATTGACAGCAATTACAGTACTCAGCTCTTCAACCCTACCCTTAATCAATGTTATATTTCCATCACCATTAACCCCCCTTTTTCCACTCCCTCCTACCCCTGGTAACCACTAATAAACTTTGGTCTCTGTACATTTGGCTTTTCTTATTTTTTTATATAAATGACTTCGTACAATATTTGTCCTTCTGTGACTGATTTATTTTACTCAGCACAGTGTCTTCCAGCTCCATCCATATTGTAGCAAGTATCAAGACTTCATTTCCCCTACTGGGTGAGTAGTATTCCATTGTATTTACATGCCTCATTTTGTTTATTCATTCATCCACTGATGGGCATTTGGGTTGTTTCCACCTTGTGGTTATTATAAATAGTACCGCAATAAACATTGGTGTACAAGTCTCTTTGAGTCTCTGTTTTCAAGTCTTTTGGGTATATACTTAGGAGTGGAATTGCTGGGTCATATGGTATTTCTTTTTTTTTATGGTATTTCTATTTTTAGTTTTGTTTTTTAGGAATCACCACCGTGTTTTCCATAACGGCTGTACCATTGTTCATTCCCACCAGCAGTGGATAAGGGTTCCACTTTCCCCACATCCCTGCCAACATTTGTTATTTTGTGGGCTGTCTTTTATCTTAGCCATCCTAGTGGGAGTAAAATGGTATCTCATTGTGATTTCAACTTGCGCCTTTCTGATGGCTAATGATGCTGAACATCTTTTCATGTGTTCAGTGGCCATCTGAATATCCTCTTTGGTGAAATGTCTACTCAAGTCCTTTGCCCATTTTATGAATGGGTTATTTGTCTTTTTGTTAAGTTCTTGAAGTTTTATATATATTCTGGTTATTAGATTCCTATCAGATATATGGTTTCGGAAGATGTTCTTTCAGTTGATAGCTTGTGTTTTTACTTTTTTGGTAAAGTCTTTTGATGAACAAAAGCTTTCAGTTTTTATGAGGTCCCATTTATTTATTTTGTCTTTTGCTGTTTGTGCTTTTCTTGTATTAAATAATCCATTCTTGAAAGCTAGGCCTGACAGTGTTGCCCCTGTATTTTCTTCTAAGAATTTTATGGTTTTAATTTGCACATTTATATCCTTAATCCATTTCAAATTTGTTTTTGTGTATGGTGTGTGTCATGCATCCTGTTTCATTTTTCTACATGTGGAAATCCAACTTTTCCAACACCATGTATTGAAGAGACTCTTTTTCCACCCTCAAATGGACTTAGTTAACCATAGATGTGTGGGTTTATTTCTGGACTCTGAATTCTATTCCGTTGGTCTGCGTGTCTATTGTTATACCAGCTGTTTTAAATACTGAAGCTGTGTCCAAACCAAACCAAACCCAGTGCCGTCGAGTCGATTCTGATTCATAGCGACCCTACAGGACAGAGTAGAACTGCCCCGTAGAGTTTCCAAGGAGCACCTGGTGGATTCGAACTGCCGACCCTTTGGTTAGCAGCTGTAGCACTTAAGCACTACGCCACCAGGGTTTCCTGAAGCTGTGTAGTATGTTTTAAAATCAGGAAGTGTGAGTCCTACTTTGTTCTTCTCTTTCAGCATTGCTTTAGCTGTTCAGGGCCTCTTGCCATCCCATATAAAGTTGAGGATTGGCTTTTCTGTTTCTGTTAAGAAGACTGTTGGTATTTTGATGGGGATTGTGTTGAATCTATATGTCAGTTGGGGTAATACTGACAATCTTAACAAATTAAAGTCCATTAATTAATCTATGAACATGGAACATCTTTCCATTTATTTAAGTCTTCTTTAATCTCTTTCAACAGTGTTAAAAGCTTTCATCATACAAGTCCTTCATGCCCCTGGTTAGATTTATTCCTAGGTATTTTATTTTATTATTTTATTCTGGTAGATGCTATTGTAAATGGAATTGTTTCCCTAATTTGCCTTTCAGATTTCTCATTGCTGGTGTATAGAAACCCAACTGATTTTTGTTTGTTAACCTTACACCCTGCAACTTTGCTAAATTCCTGTATTAGCCCGAGAAGTTTCCATGTGGATGTTTCTGGATTTTCTATATATAGAATCATTTCTTCTGCAAATAGAGATAATTTTACTTCTTCTTTTCCAGTCTGGGTACCTTTCATTTCTTTTTCTTGTCTTATTGCTCTGGCTAGGACTTCTAATACAATATTAAATAGAAGTGGTGAGAGCAGGCACCCTTGTCCTGTTCCCAGTTTTAAGGGAGAAGGCTCTAAGTCTTTCCCCATTAAGTATAATGTTAGCTGTTGACTTTTCATATATGCCCTAAATCATACTGAAGAATTTCCCTTCTATTCCAATCTTCTTTAGAGTTTTCACCAAGAAAAGGTGTTGGATTTTTTCAGATGCTTTTTCTGCATTCATAGAGATGATCGTGTGGCTCTTTTCCTTTGTTCTCTTGATGCAATATATTATGTTGATTGATTTTCTAATGTTGAACCATCCCTGCTTTCCTTGAATTAAGCCTGCTTGGTCAGAGTGTTCTGTTCCCTAGTATTTTGTTGAGGATTTTTGCATCTATATGTCTGGTTTTGGTATCAGGGCTATGTTTACTTGACAAAATGAACTAGAGTGTATTCCTTCCTTCTCTATCTTTGGTATGAATTTAAACAGTATCGGAGTCAATTCTCTAAATGTTTGGCAGAATTCTCCAGTGAAGCCATCTGGTCCGGAACTTTTTTTTTGAGAGGTTTTTGATCACTGATTCAATTTCTTCACTTGTTAATGGGCCTATTGAGACTTTCTATTTCCTCTTGAGTCAGTTTGGGTAGGTTGTATGCTGGTAAGAATTTGTCCATTTCATGTAGGTTATCCAGTTTGTTGCCATAAAGTTGTTCATAATATTCTGTCTTTATTCCTATCTGGTCAGTTGTAATGTCCCCTTTCATTTCTTTATTTTGCTTACTTGAATCTTTTCTTTGTCAGTATAGCTAAAGGTTTGTCAATTTTATTGATCTTTTCAAGCAACTACCTTCTGGTTTTGTTGATTCTATAGCTTTTCTGTTTTCTATTTTATTTCTGCTCTGATCTTTATTTCCTTTCTTCTGGTAGGTTTAGGCTTACTCTTTCTAGTTCCTCAAGTTGTCAAGTTATGCTGTTGATTTGAGATCTTCCTTTTTTCATGTAGGCATTTATTGCTGTAAGTTTCCGTCTGAGTACTGCCTTGGCTGTATCCCTTAAGTTTTGGTATGTTGTGCTTTCATTTTCATTTGACTTTAAGAAATTTGTGATTTCTCTTTTGATTTTTTCCTTGACCCATTGATAGTTTAATAGTGCGTTGTTTAATTTCATATGTTTGTGTATTTTTCAGGCTTTTTTCTGTTATTGATTTCTACCTTCACTCAGTTGTGATCAGAGAAAATACTTTGTATGATTTCAATCTTTTTAAATTTATCAGGACTTGCTTTGTGACCTAAAATGTGATCTATCCTGGAAAATGATCCTTGTCCACTGGAGTAGAATGTTTAATGTACTGTTGTTGGGTGGAGTTGAATGAAGTGTTCTAGATATGTCTGTTAAGTCCAGTTGGTTTATAGTGTCATTCAGGTCTTCTTTTTCCTTGTTGATGTTTTTTCTAGGTGTTCTGTCCAATATTGAAAGTGGTATATTAAAAACAAATATTATTGTAGTGCTATCTATTTCTTCCTTCAATTCTATTTTCTTTATATATTTAGATGCTTCAATGTTGGGTACATATGTATTTATGATTGTTAAATCTTCTTGACTAATTGACTGTTTCATCACTATATAATGTCCATCTTAATCTCTTCTAACAGATTTTATTTTAATGTCTACTTTGATATTAAGATTACAACCCCAACTCTCATTTCCGTGGAATATTTTCTTCCATCCTTTCACTTTCAACCTATTTGTGTCCTTGGGTCTAAGGGTTGTCTTTCGTAAACAGCATATAGTTGGATCGTGTTTTTTTTTTTTTTAATTCAGTTTGCCACTCTCTGCCTTTCAATTGGATTATATAGTCTATTTACATTCATTGTAATTATCAATATGAAATTATTTACCTATGCCATTTTGTTATTTGTTTTTTGTGTGTCTTAATCCTAATTTTGTCTTTGTCCTTTACTGCTGCTTGCTTTTGTGTTCTGTTGGTTTATTGTAGTGAGCCATTTTGGTTCCCTTCTCCTTTTCTTTTGTGTGTGTATTTTTAGGTATTTCCTCAGTAGTTACCATTTAACAGATTGTATTTATAACATTCTGGGGTAATTTGGTACCAATTTAACTTCAGTAACATATAAGAAGTTCTATATCTATACCATTCTTCTCACCCCTCCTTTTGTTGTTGTTACCACTAATTACATCTTTATATTTCAGGTGGCTGAGCATAATTTTATCCCTCCTTTTTTTACATTTGTTGTTAAGGAACATGAAGGACAACACAACTAGAATTGCCAAGAGTGAATACCTTATCACTAGCCTTTATACTTGTCCGTGTATTTTCCTTAATTAGGGATCTTTCTTTTTATGTATAAAAAATATATATATAGCTTTGAATTATACATAAATTATATAAAATTCTGGTACTTAGTCTTATTGGGGATCCTTTTATGTGACTGTTTCTCACTGTTTTCAGGATTATCTTTTTCTTTACTTTTTTAGAGCCTAATTATGTGTCTTGGTGTAGATCTCTTTGGTTTTATCCTGCTTGGGTTTCTTTGAACGTCTTGGATTTGTAGATTCATGTCCTTCATTACATTGGTGAAATTTTCTTCAAATATTTTCTGTCTCTTTTTCTTTCTCATTTTCTGAAATTCCCATGATGCGTGTATTAGGTCTTTTGTTGTTGCATAATTCCATTAATCTGTGCTCAGTCTTCTTGAGCCTCCATTCTTGTTGCTCTTTAGCCTCTGTAATTTTAAGTATCTTATCCTCTAATTGGCTGATTCTTTCTTCTGCCTGATTAAATATGTTGCTAAGTTCTTCTGTTGTGTTTCTCATTTCAGTTATTGTCCCTTTCACTTGTAATATCTCTTTTTATTAGATTACCATTTTGTTCTTGCATTGTTTTCCTTATTTCTTTTAGCTCTTTGTCTTTTTTTCCCTTAGTTCTTTAATTATGCTTAATGTTGTATTATATTCTTCCTTTTTTTTTCATTGTTTGGTCATCCTTAGGTGCACTTTCACTCCCTTTGTCATGTTCATTTGAATGTGTCTTTGTTTCTGTGTATCTTGTGGTTTTTTTTTTGTTGGGGCATTGAAATTTTTGAGGGTGTTACCTTGCTCAGTTCCCCCAAGTACTTGGAGTTTTTGCCCACACTGCTTTCTGCAAAAAAAATCTTGTGTGGACAGAGCCTTCAGCCTTTATCATTTCCTCTCCCTCTCTGTGATAGCTCCTTTTACCTCCTTGATTAATTAGGATTCGGAAGTTCCAGATCTCAGTCTTCAACTTCCAGTCTCTCCCAAACACACCAGAAAACATGCTGTGATCAATCTGTCCTCCAGCCAGCATCACCACGCAGGTGAGATATTGTGTACTAATCAGTCTGTCCACCGGGGACAGTCCTCTCTGGTTATTACTCCCTTCCCTTCACTGTTTCTGGAACCACATTTTCAGTCAGAGAACCCACACCTTGCGAACCCCCTTTGGGGCTTGGTGTTGCCCTCCGGTTTTGCCCCAGGCTTCCTTCCTTTCTCTGTGGGGACTGCTTCTCTCTGAGCTTTTCAGGGAAAGCACAAGCAGAATTTTCTCTGTTTCAAAAGGAAGAAGGGGCTGGAACTCCCCAGAAGGACCTCCAAGAGATCTGTCTTGTTTTTAGAGCCCTAGTGGCCCTGTGGTGGTTGGGAGGGGCAGTCTTCTCTTAGGTGACCCTCCTCCTGACTCCACTGTAGGGGATCTTATATAGTGCTTGTATCAGTTCAGCAGCTGACATTTACTGGTTGGGGGAGGGATTGTCACACTCCGAATGGACCCCCAAGGAGGTCAGCCTTGTTGCTATGAGAGCCCGCCCCATAGTATGTTGGCTGTGAGTGTAGCCTCCACCCAAGATGCCTGCTTCCTAGCACACAGCAGCCTTAGTCAGCAGCCCTCAGTGCCACCCAGAAGGAGAAGCAGACCCAAGTTGATCCCCAGGGTGGTGTGTCCTGTTGATTTCAGAGGCCTGAGCTATGAGGTACACAGGGAGGCAGGTAGAGTGCTGACTATGGGAGAAAACTCCACTGCAGGGGCCTTCTGTAGCAATTTGCAACTACCTGGCAACCAACAGTTACCTGGTGGAGGAAGGAGGTGTCACATTCCAATGATAGCCTCACAGAGGTCTACGTTATTGCTATCATTACCCCCCTCCCCGGTAGACTGTAGGCTGTGAATGCAGCCTCCACTCAAGACACCTGCTTCCTAACACACAGCATCCTCAGACAGCAGTCCTCGGTGCCAACTGGAAGTAGGGGCAGACTAACCCAAATTGACCCCCAGGGAGGTTTGTCCTGTTGGCTTCAAAAGCCTGAGCTATGGGGATACCCAGAGAGGCAAGTAGGGTGGTGACTGTGGGTGCAGAGTCTACTACAGGGGCCTTCTGTAGCAATTCATTGCAGGCTTGCAAGTGACAGTGTCCAGGTGGGGGAGTGGTTGTCATGCTCTGAACAGATCCTCAGGGAGGTTTGTCTTGTTGCTCTCAGAGCCTCCCCTGTAGTATGTTGGCCATGGGTGTAGCCTCTACTCAAGATGCCTGCTTCCTAGTACGCAGCAGCCTCAGTCACCAGTCCTCAGCACCAACCAGAAGGGGGAGTAGGCAGACCAAAACCAACTCCCCAGGAGGTCCATCCTGTTGGTTTCAAAGGCCTGAGCTCTGGAGTACACAGAGAGGTAGGTAGAGTGTTGACTATGAGAGCCAATTCCACTGAAGGAGGCCTTCTGTAGCAATTCATGGTAGGCTTGCAGCTGACGGTGTCCGGGTGGGGGAGGTGCTGGCACACTCCAAACTGACTGCCTCCTTGGGAGGTCTGCCCTTTTGATTTTAGAACAGGAGCTTTGGGTCCTGTTTCATTGTACAGATGCAGAGTGTGGTGGTTAGGGAAGCAGGCTCTTTTTCTGAGGCCACGTTCCCAGTCCACAGCAGCCAGCGGCCTGTGTGGCTAGAGGGAGGGTCATAGACAGTGGGGAGAAGGTGGTTTCCAACCATATGCATCTCTTGATTTGTTGATTCTTGCCTGTTTGCAGTTGCTAGCTACTTTTCTCTGTTCCCCGATTCAGAGTCCATCAAAGCTGAGTAGTTCTTGTTCTTTTTGTGGGGGAGGGTTGGAACGATGGTCTGTTTACACCTCCAGATTCCCCAAATTCAATCTATTACCTTTTGACATAAATTTTTCTTGCTGTTACTTGAATTTCTACCGTCTCAGTAGATTGTAAGTGGTTTGAAGGCAGTAGCCCTGACCTTTATTCCTTGTAGTATTGTGACAGCCCCGATAGCATTTTGTATGCTGTGGCACATAAAAAAAAGCCACCTGCGTCACTATCTTTCTAGTTTATGCTTTCAACACTTCCTTTGTGACTTAAAGTGCTTAACTGTGTCTTTTTTCCCTATGCATTACTGCTGGTGTTTCCCAGAAGGATGATACTTCTTTTTATCTGTCATTGACCACATTCAGAGAAGAACATTTGGGCTTTTAGAAGTTTTAGTTAGTCAAAGCATCCTTTAAACCTTGCCGTCGGACAGCTCTGATTTCACAACTACCTTTTTCTTCCCTTAAAAAAAAAAAAACTACCATGTGTCTGTCCGTTTGACATACTGTGGTGGCTTGTGTGTTGCTGTGATACTGGAAGCTTTGCCACTGGTATTTCACATACCAGCAGGGTCAACCTTGGTGGACAGGTTTCAGTGGAGCTTCCAGACTATGACAGACTAGGAAGAAGGACCTGCCACCCTACTTCTGAAAAAAATTGGCCAGTGAAAACCTTATGAATAGCAGCAGAGCCAGAAGATGAACCACTGAGGTTGGAAGGCACTCAAACTACAACCAGGAAGAGCTGTCTCCTCAAAGTAAAGTTGACCTTAATGATGAGGATGGAGTAGAGCTTTCAAGACCTTCATTTGCTGATGTGGCATGACTCAAAATGAGATGGAACAGCTATAAATATCCATAAATAATCTGAATGTGGAAAGTACGAAGTATGAATCTAGGAAATTGGATGTTGTAAAAAATGAAATGGAACACATAAACATTAATATCCTAGGCGTTAGTGAGCTGAAATGGACTGGTATTGGCCTTTTTTTTTAATTGAACTTTAGGTGAAGGTTTACAAAACAAACTAGTTTCTCATCAAACAGTTAGTACACACATTGTTGTATGACATTGGTGAACTGACCCACAACATGTCAACACTGTACCTTCTCAACCCTGGGTTCCCTATTACCAGCTTTCCTGTTCCCTCCTGCCTTCCAGTCCCTGCCCCAGGGCTGGTGCACCCCCTTAGTCTTGTTTTGTTCCATGGGCCTGTTCAGCCTTTCGCTGAAAGGTGAACCTCAGGAGCGACCTCATTGCTGAGCTGAAAGGGTGTCCCGGGCCATACTCTCAGGGTTTCTCCAGTCTCTGTCAGGCCAGCAAGTCTGGTCTTTCTTTTTCAGTTAGAATTTTTTTCTATATTTTTCTCCAGCTCTGTCCAGAACCCTCTATTGTGATCCCTGTCAGAGCAGTCAGTAGTGGTAGCCGGGCACCATAAAATGTACTGGACTCAGCCTGGTGGAGGCCGTGGTAGATGTGGATCATTAGTCCTTGGTACTAACCTTTCCCTTATGTCTTTAGTTTTCTTCATTCTTCCTTGCTCCCGAAGGGGTGAGACCACTGGAGTATCCTAGATGGCTGTTCACAGGCTTTAAAGATCCCAGACACTACTCACCAAAGTAGAATGTAGAACATTTTCTTTATAAACTCTCTTATGCCACTTGAGCTAGATGTTCCCCGAGACCATGGTCCCCACAGCCCTCAGCCCAGCAATTTGGTCCCTCAGGGAGTTTGGAAGTCTCTATGAAGCTACCATGGCCTTGCTTGTACAAGTTGTGCTGGCTTCCCCAGTATTGTGTATTGTCTTACCCTTCACCAAAATTACCACTTATCTTTTGTCTATTAAGTGTTTTTCCATCCCTATCCCTCCCCTCCCTCATAACCGTCAAATACTGTTTCTTTTTGTATGTAAACCTTTTCATGAGTTTTTACAGTAGTGGTCTCATACAATATTTGTTCTTTTCTAAATGACTTATTTCACTCAGCATAATGTCTTCCAGATGCATCCGTGTTATGAGATGCTTCACAGATTCATCTAACGTTTTCTTTGTTCCTCTTACTCTCCTGTGCTGAGTTCCTGTTTGTGGATTTCTTTTGTTTCTGCAGATTTTGTTTTTATTGAGACTTTATGTTTTTCACCTTTATTTTGATGAGTAGGTTTGTAAACTTTCTTTGTGGTTACCTTGAATTCACCCATATCTTTCTAGGTTTGAACCAGTCTGTTATTACTTGGTATCGCCTTGCCTTCCTCTCCATTAGAAAGTTCTATACCTATATTGTTTATTCCCTCTTTTATTGTTCTGATGTTGTTGTCATTTACAGATTAACCTCTCTGCTTCCCTGTTGCAAGTGTTTTGGTTTTGGATAGTCTTTGAGAGTTCATTTCCTAGGTTGGGATCTGGCTGCTACAGTCTTGCCTCCTAGATTCAGGCTATGGTCTGATGTTGTTTATTCTAGGACTGAAGGACTCCCTTTAATAATTCTTGTAAGTTTGGTTTGGTTTTTACGTATTCCCTTAATTTCTGTTTATCTGGAAATGCCCTAATTTCACCATCATATTTGAATGAAAGTTTTGCAGGATATATTATTCTTGGTAGGAATTTTTTTTCTTTGAAGGTTTTATGTATGTCATCCCATTTCCTTCTTGCCTGCATGGTTTCTGCTGAATAATCAGAGTTTAGTCTTATTGTTTCTCCTCTGTATGTGACTTTTTGTTTTTCTCGAGCTGCTTGCGGGATTTTTTCTTTGTCTTTGGTTTTAGCAAGTGTGATTATGATATGCCTTGGTGTTTTTCTTTTGGGGTCTGTCCTGTATGAGGTTCGTTGAGGTTCTTGGATGGTCAGCTTTTCATCATTCATGATATTAGGGAAGTTTTCTGTCAGCAGTTCTTCAATGATCTTCTCTGTGTTTTCCATTTTCTTTCCCTGTCCTGGAACTCCAGTCGTTCGCAAATTTTTGCTTTTGATTGTATCCCACAGAATTCGCAGGGTTTCTTCATTCTTTTTTCTGATTTTTCCTCAGAGTTGTACCCAAGTGTTTATCTTCAGTTTTGCTGATTCCGTCTTCCATCATTTCAAACCTGCTCTTCAGCCCTTCTATGACACTGTCCATTTCTGAAATCTTGTTTATCTTTTAGATTTCTGATTGTTGTTTTTGTATGATTTCTAGTTGTGAATTTATTTTGGCATTTTGATCCTGTATTACTTTCCTGAATTGTTCCATTTTTTTGGTCTGTGTTTTCCTTGAATTTGTCTGCCTTTTCCAAAAATTTGTCTATTTTTCCTCATTTTTGTCTTTTTGCTTCAACTCTTGGGTTGCTCTGAATATTCGAGATTTGAATTTCGTATCAGGTAGTTCTAGTGCTTTTTCTTCTACTGGAAAGTCATCTGGTGTTTTATTTTGCACACCTAGGGGACCCATCTTCTCCTGTTTTTTTTATATGTTTTGATATTGTCTGCTGTCTTCGGACCATTCAGTAATTATTTTCTTCATTACTTGATTGTAGATTTGTTTGTTCTCCTCCTGCTTTATTGTTTTATTTGGTTATGTCTGAGCAGGCGGACTGTGCGTTCTTTGTTGTTTGCTTGTCTGTAGTCACAATACTTTTCCCTGCCTTGTCCAATGGGCAGGGCCAGTCATTCAGCCATGGTGCAGCAGGGCAGGTTGAGCTGAAGGGGATGGGCTGGGATGGGTTGTTTGTGGCATGTACTGGGCTGACAGGGCAGGCCAGGAATCAGTGCTGGGCAGGTTCCAGCAGGCTGTGCCTGTGCTGCTCGGAGGAGTGGTGTTAAGTGCACGGTACAGGTAGGCAGGAAAGAGGGGGGAGGTTGTGATGGGTGGAGCAAATAGGTGTATGGGAGAGAGGAGAGAAAGAGGAGTGAAAAAAAAAGAAGAGTGCTAAGGGAGCTTGTCATTGGACTGGAGAGATGAGAAACTGAGAAATGGAGAAAAGGAAAAAGAAAAAAAAACTAGATAAAAATTTGGAAAAGAAAACCCCTCAGGAGTCCTGGAGTCCCACTGGTGGGGCTGCTAAAACCAGGAAGTGGGTCCCCGGCTGCCCAGCATAGCCTGGCTAGAAGGGGTGTAGATGTCACACAGCACCAGGTATTCAGGAGACAGGAAAAGAAGATAAGCGTAGAGAGATGAGAACTGAGAAGTAAAGACAAAAAGGGAAAAAGAGAGAGAGGAAAAAAAAAAGAAAGAAGAAAAAGATGCCCCCAGGGATCCCACCTATGCGGCTGCGCAGATTGGGGGAGTGGTTCCTACGCGGTGCAGGTAGCCTGGCTAGAAGGGGCTCCCAAACTGCGAAAAGAAAAAACAAACAAAACAGAACAAAGGAAAACAAAAAAGCCCCAGATATCCCACCAGTGTGGTGTTGCAGGCCAGGGGAGTGGTTCCCGAGTCAAGCATGGCTTCGTAGTCTTTCAAGAAGAAGCAAAGATGGCACACAGAGCATGTATTCCAGAGAAAGGAGGGGTAGGTTGTAGGAGGCACAGAAGAAACCAAAAGAAATGGGAAGAGCCAATACCAGCCAAGGGGCCCGGCCAGTGTGGGCAGGGTGAATCCAAGCAGCCTGAAACCAGAGCAGTTGCCTCCTGACCAACAGACTTTGGCTGGCGGGAAGCGTAGGAGGCCAAAGTGGGGGGTGGTGGAGGCTAGGAAAACATGTATTGCTTGTTACCGGGTGCTTTGTCTCCTGCTGGGAACTTCGTGAAGCTGCTTTCCCCATACTCCCTGCCTGCTGATATCTGACGTGGGGGTGGGGGAGGGGGCGAGTCCAAGTGGCATGGATGCTGCACTTCCCATCCTGCCGAGCCACCGCAGCCAGCCAGGAAGCTCAGAGGTAGAGCAGTGGGGAGAGAATGGGGGGTGGGAAAGCATGTATCGCTGGTTACCAGGTGCCCTGTCTCCTGTTGGAAGTTCTGTGAAGCTGTCTTCCCATGCTCCCTGTCTGTTGATCCCCGACAGGAGTCCAAGGTGGTGGATCCATGCTGCATTAGCTGATGGGGCCCTCTGCACGTATCTCTCCTCGCCCTCCATCCTCTGTCAGTTTCTTATTCCATTTGGTGCTTGGCTGAGTTCTCTATCTCTTCATTTGGCACTTCAGGTTCCAGGAATGACGTTTGTCCTGTTTTACTTAGTTTTTCGGGACTTTGCTGTGGAGGGACAGCTTGGTGCTTCTGTCTGTGGTGCCATATTGGCCGGAAGTCGGTATTGGCCATTTCGAGTCAGACAATCATATGGTCTTGTCTTAGGCTGGGTTCTCTAGACAAGCAAAAACAGTAAAGCGTATAAATATATACAGAGAGATTTCTATCAAGGAAATAGTTCACATGATTATGGGGGTTAGAACTTCCCAAGTTCTTAGATCAAGATAGAGGCCTTTCCCAATTCAGTGGAGCTACAGAAGCTGGTGAACCCAAGATGAGCAGGTCAGAGAGCTTGGCTCCTGCTCACGGGCTGTGATGGTCAAGGAATCGCCAAGGTCGGCAGGCAAGACCGCAAGGTTTCTTCTGAGTCACCTAGCTGCAGGGAGTGGCAAACCCCAGATAGGCAGGTCAGGGAGCAGGACTCTTGCTCGCAGGCTGTAAAGATGGGCGAATCCCAAGAAGGGCAGGTAAGCTGCTAGCTCAAGTCCCAAGAACCAGAGGTCAGACAGGAGACAGCTGCTGGAACCAGAACAAGCCAACAACCTTTTAAAGGCAAGCAGAAAGGAAGTAGGCAGCAGAAGGCAGAGAGATGAAGGCTGAGGGGAGGCGGTGAGCCACCACAGGCCCCGCCCCTGCTGGTACCACTCAGCAGATTCCATCACAGGGGTGATCACATATCAGATTTCAACAGGGAAGTGATCACAACATTATACAACTGCCAAAACATTGAGAATCATGGCCCAGCCAAGTTGACACACAGTCTTAACCATCACAGGTCTACTGTGCTGGGAATGACAAATTGAAGAGGAATGGTGTCACATTCATCATCAAAAAGAGTATTTCAAGATCTATCCTGAAGTACAGTGCTGTCAGTGATAGGATAATACCCATACACCTACAAGGAAGACCAGTTAATATGACTATTATTCAAATTCATGCACCAACTACCAAGGCCAGAGATGAAGAAATTGAATGTTTTTACCAACTTCTGTAGTCTGAAATTGATCAAACATGCAATCAGGATGCATTGATAATTCCTGTTGATTGAAACGCGAAACTCAAGAACAAAGAAGAGGGATTGATAGTCGGAAAATATGGCCTTGGTGATAGAAACGACACCAGAGATCGCATGATAGAACTTTGCAAGACCAATGACTTCTTCATCGCAAATACCTTTTTTGAACAACATAAACGGCGACTATACACATAGACCTTGCCGGATGAAATACACAGGAATCAAATTGACTCTATCTGTGGAAAAAGACGATGGAAAAGCTCAACATCATCAGTCAGAGCAAGGCCAGGGGCCGACTGTGAAACAGAGCATCAATTGCTCATATGCAAGTTCAAGTTGAAGCTGAAGAAAATGAGAACAAATCCACAAGAGCCAAAATATGACCTTGAATATATCCCACCTGAATTTAGAGACAGTCTCAAAAATAGATTTGATGCAGTGAACAGTAATGACGGAAAATCAAACCAATTGTGGAACGACATCAAGGACATCATACATAAAGAAAGCAAGAGGTCATTAAAAAGACAGGAAAGAAAGAAAAGACCAAAATGGATGTCAGAAGAGACTCTGAAAGTTGCCCTTGAGTGTAGAGTAGCTAAAACGAAAGGAAGAAATGATGAAGCAAAAGAGATGATCAGATTTCAAAGTGCAGCTCAAGAAGAAAAAGTAAAGTATTATAATAATATGTGCAAAGAGCTGGAGATAGAAAGCCAAAAGGGAAGAGCACACTCGCCATTTCTCAAGCTGAAAGAACTGAAGAAGAAATTCAGTCCTCGAGTTGCATTATTGAAGAATTTTATGGGGAGAATATTAAACAACACAGGAAGTATCAAAAGAACATGGAAGGAATACAGAGTCACTGTACCAAAAAGAGTTGGTGGATGTTCAGCCATTTCATGAGGTAGCGTATGATCAAGAACCAGCGGTATTGAAGAAAGAGGTCCAAGCTGTACTGAAGGCATTGGCAAAAAGCAAGACTGCAGGAATTGACAGAATACCTACTGAGATGTTTCAACAAACAGATACAGCACTGGAGGTGCTCACTCATCTATGCCAAGAAATTTGGAAGACAGCTACCTGGCTAACCAACTGGAAGAAATCCATATTTGTGCCCATTCCAAAGAAAGGTGATCAAACAGAATGAGGAATTATCAAACAATATCATCAATACCACACACAACTGCTGAAGATCATTCAAAACTGGTTGCAGCAGTACATGGACAGGGAGTTGCCAGAAATTCAAGCCAGATTCAGAAGAGGACATGGAACAAGAAGTATCATTGTTGATGTGAGGTGGATCTTGGCTGAAAGCAGAGAATATCAGAGAGATGTTTACCTGTGTGTTATTGACTATGCAAAGGCATTTGACTGTGTGGATCGTAACAAATTATGGATAGCATTACGAAGAGTGGAAATTCTGTAACACTTAATCATGCTCATGAGGAACCTGTTTGAACAGAACAAGGCAACGCTGCGTGATTTAAAGTCAGGAAAGGTGTACGTCAGAGCTGTATCCTTTTTACCATTCTTACTCAGTCTGTATACTGAGCAAATAATCTGAGAAACTGAACTATATGAAGAAGAACATGGCGTCAGGATTGGATGAAGACTCATCAACAGCTTAGCGATATGCAGATGACGCAAACTTGCTTGCTGAAGGTGAAGAACACTTGAAGCACTTACTGATGAAGATCAACAACCACAGCCTTCTGTATGGATGACACCTCAACATAAAAAAAAATTAAAAAACAAGTCCTCACAGCTGGACCAATAAGCAACATCGTGATAAATGGTAAAAATATTGAAGTTGTCATGGATTTCATCTTACTTGGATCCACAGTCAGTGACCATGGAAGCAGCAAAGAAATCAAATGATATATTGCATTGGGTAGATCTGCTGCAAAAGACCTCTTTAAGGTAAGAAAAAGCAAAGTCACTTTAAGGACTAGGGTGTACCTGACCCAAGCTATGGTGTTTTCAATCACCTCATACGCATGTGAAAGCTGGGCAGTGAATAAGGAATACTGAAGAAGGATTGATGCCTTTGAATTATGCCGTTGGTGAAGAATACTGAATATACCAAGGATTGCCAGAAGAATGAACAAATCTCTGAAAAAGTACAGTCAGAATGCCATTAGAAGCAAGGATAGCAAGAGTTGATTTCACATACTTTGCACCTGTCATCAGGAGGGACCAGTCCCTAGAGAAGGACATCATGCTTGGTACAGTAGAGGGTCAGCCACAAAGAGGAAGGCTCCCAAGGAGATGGACTGACACAGTGATTTCAACAGTGGGCTCAAGCATAACGATTGTGAGGATGGCACAGGACCGAGCAGTGTTTCGTTCTGTTGTACATAGCAGTCACTATTAGAACCTACTTGACAACAACTTAACCACAACAACAACAAAAATCAAATTCGTTGCCATCTTTACCTATTCCAACTCATGACACCCAATGTATGTCAAGAGGAGAATTGCACTCCATAGAGTTTTCAGTGGCCGTAACCTTATGGAAGTAGATCACCAGGGCTTTCTTCTACAGTGCCCCGGGTAGATTTGAGCCACCAACTTTTTGGTTAGCAGCTGAGAGTAGACTGTGCCACATTAGGGACCTCTGGCTAGTGACAGCCACATGGCTGCCTCCTTCGTTTAGGTGGATACTACATGTGTGACTCCAACCATTGCTATATCACTCATGCTCTGTGGTTTGGGCTCTCTCCTGAGGCTAATGAGTGACCTTGCCCAGTTTTTTATATACTTTCTATTGGAAGATTTGGTAGTACCCTTCTCCTGTCACTCTAGTTCATTTGAGAATATGCTTGACAGAAATCATTTGATTTATGTAATTTGCCTGCTGCTACCTTATGGGATCTGTGGGACATTGTTGATTTTGTTTTATTCAGTATGGTTGTCTTTCCCAGGATGCTCCATGATGAAACGCCACAGGCGACTCAGCAGCAGTGACAGTTCGGATGAGAGTGAGTAAACAGCAACTGGTAACATCTGCATTTTCCCCCTTGTTGTTTGCTTCTTTGACTTGAGCAGTCAAAAAATAATTTTCTAAGGAAGAAAAGTGTGGTTATCATTTCTTTTACTCATTTTATTTCATCAGAGATAGATAGGTGGAAGAATTGGTTTTGGGGGGCACGTAACATTTTGTTTTTTACTTTTCGCTACCTAAACAATAAAACCAAATCCAATAGTGATTTACAGTGCTTTTCTAGGAAAGAAGAAAAGCATGAGAGCATAAAATGTAGGCCCTGATTCTAATTGTAGCTCAGGTACTAAATGTTTGATTGTGGGGGAGTAGTCATCATTCATAAAAGGCAACAACCTTATTAACAGAGACCTTTTGGGGAAATGCACAGATTACCTGCTCTACACTTTGAGTTTTTTACAGTTTTTACAGAAGATAACTTTTTCTCTGAGTAGAGCAAAATGTTACGAGGCATGATTACATCAAATTGAATCATCTTAGCCTTAGCATTGTTGAAGCTTTTGCATGCCGGGAGGCCACATGCAAATGTCATTAAACTCCATCATGAGGTTCTCTTGGGTACAATTTAACTGTTTTCTCCAATTGTAAGAGATCTCTGTGGTTTTCTCCATCATATCTTTGATATTCTCTTGGGGACATTTGCTTATTTGACATTAGTGTGTAATAAGTCTCAGTATTCTTTTCTAATTTTCTTTTGCAGGTCCTTCCACTTCCTTTACTTCTGGCTCAATGTATAGGAGCAAGTCAAAAATCCCAAATCAACACAAAAAACCTGCTGAGGTAAGAGTATATTCTCAATTTTTAGACTTAAAAAATTATACAAATATCTACTGTATATATGTGCTTTTCAAGAAAGTCCACTTTCTCCTTTAGGAGAACAGTAATCTTCACACTGTGGTTTAATTTTGGCAACGCTACTTAAGTAATGGCTTTAGAATACAAGGCCTCCCCTATCCAGGAAGTCAAAGGGAGCCAGACTTGGGGGATTGAGAAGGACCCACAGATCTCCTAGGCTATGATTGGAAAGAGCTAAGTCGGCAGGTAGGAGGCAGTGCGAGAAGGAGTGAGATTGTGAGGGACAGGTTGGCGATCTGGATTATTTATCTGTGATGAATTCTCACAGACTTTGAAGCACTGCAGGCGCAGAAAGAATGGATCATTCCTTGTGAGGCTGATCATTTTTTGCCCCAAGGCTACTGAAGTGCCAAGGTTGTACTTGGACTTGGTGATAGTTTAGTGGGTCCTCAGACTTTTCTCTGTGATGATTGTAACTGGCCTTGAGTAGCTTCACTACTAGAAGTAGACTTCCTTAGCTGGAAAGAAAGAGAGAGAAATATCAAAAAAAGAAAAAAAGAGAGAATATAAAAAAATGTCATGTTGAAAACTACAGAGATCTCATCTTACTTGTTATGAGAATCTCCTTGGGCACTTGTTGAAAATACAGATCCCAAACCTACCGCATACGTACCAGATTGTATTTCTAGGGAAGGTGCCTGGGATCTGGTTTTTAAGAAGTGACTCAGGTGGTTTTTATGATCGGGCACTTTGGGGAAATAATATACTCTCATTTTTATTCCCCTAAAAGCATTGTGAAGTAGGTACTCTTCTTTCTGCAGGTGATGAATCTGAGGCTCACAGGAGTTAATTATCCAAGGTCACAAAAATAATAGTAGAACTGAAATTCAAGTTTTGATGCACCCTGAATCCTATGCTATTAACCACCCTGTACTTGGTACCTTGTTTGAAACTTTGATAGTTAAGAAATATGGGACAGCATCAGTGTTTTTTCATGAGCAGTTATAACCAAGATTTCCATAATGAGGGGGTAGCAAAAGTTGAGAATGGGGAGAACAAATGCCTGGAATTGAACGATGGCTGAGAACCCAGGCAGTGAGGAGAACACAGGATCCTTGGTGGAAGAAGAGAAGTAGAAGAGGTACATGAGAATTGGTGGAGATGACAAGTGTACACTGATCACAGGTGAGGCTGAAGGCAGTCCCTCAAGGAGTCAGGTGGGACCGTTGTGAACTTCTGTGTTCCTTTTTGGATCTTGAAACTGAAGCAAGATCACCTTTTGCTGCTTCTGTCAGAACATCAGCTCATGGCCCGTATTTAATACCAAAGTATCACCTCTCTGTCAATTTCTGGTTTTCCTGGTTCTACTTCCTGCCCCTTTGCTTCAAATAATTGTTTTAAGGTTCACTTAAGTGGAACAACCCTATTAAAATATAGACAAAGAATTGACTTTTATCCAAAAAAGATACACAAATAGCCAATAAGCCCATGAAAAGATGCTCAGTGTTATTAGGGAAGTGCACATCAAAACCACTAGGATGGCTATGATCAGAAAGACAGAAAATAATAAGTGTTGACAAGGATGTGGAGAAATTGGAACTCGAAATGTAAAATGATATAGCCTCTGTGGAAAACAGCAGTTCCTCAAAAGGTTAAACATTGAATTACTATACGACTCAGCAATTCCACTCCTAGGTATATACCCAAAAGACTTAAAAGCAGGGGCTAAAACAGATACTTGTACACCATTGTTCACTGCAGTGTTATTCACAATAGCCAAAAGATGGAAACAACCCAGTGTCTATCAACAGATGAATGGAGAAACAAAATGCGGTATATACATACAATGGAATATTATTCAGCCATAAAGAAAAATGAAATTCTGATACGGGCTATAATATGGATGAACCTTGAAAACATACTGAGTGACTGAAATGTCAGATACAAAAGGAGAAATATTGTATGATCCCACTTATATGTGCTATCTAGAATAGACAAATATATAAAGACAGAAAGTAGGTTAGTGGTTACAGGGGCTGAGGAGAGGGTGAAGTGGGGAGTTATTGCTTAATGGGTACAAAGTTTTTGTTTAAGGTGATAGAAATTTCTGGAAATAAATGATGTTAATGCTTACCAAAAAAAAAAAAAAAAGGCTGAAGGAGGTCAGTGAAATTGGATTTTTTTTTCTTCTTTAATTGTGCTTTAGGTGAAAGTTTACAGGGTGAATTAGTTTCTCATTCAAAAATTTATATACAAATTCTTATGTGGCATTGGTTGCAAATCCCGCATTATGTCAGCATTCTCCCCCTTTCCCTTTCCACCCCAGGTTCCCCAGTTCCATTTGTCCAGTTTTCCTGTCCCTTCCTGCCTTCTCGGCTTTATTTTTGAGTAGGTATAGCCCGTTTGATTTCATGTACTTGATTGATCTAAGAAGCACATTCTTCACGTGTTATTGTTTGTTTTATAGGCCTGCCTAATCTTTGACTGAAACGCGAACTCTGGGAGTGGCTTCAATTCTGAGTTAGAAGTGGGGACCAGGGGCCATAGTCTTGGGGGTTCCTCCAGTGTTATAAATTGAATTGTCTCCCCCACCCCCAAAATGTGTGTCAACTTGGCTAGCCCATGATTCCCAGTGTTCTGTGATTGTCCACCATTTTGTCATCTGATGTGATTTCCCTATGTGTTGTAAATCCTGCCTCTATGATGTTAATGAGGTGGGATTAGTGGCAGTTATGTTAACAACGCAGGGCTCAATCTACAAGATTAGGTTGAATTTTGAGCCAATCTCTTATGAGATATAAAAGTGAGAAGTGAACAGATAGACATGAGGTTCCTGTGCTAAGAAGCTCCTAGTCCAGGGGAAGATTGATGACAAGGACTTTCCTCCAGAACCTACACAGAGAGAAAGCCTTCCTCTGGAGCTGATACCCTGGACCTGTAGCCTACTAGACTGTTAAAGAATAAACTTTTTGTTGAAGCCATCCACTTGTGCTATTTCTGTTATATCCGTTATAGCAGCAATAGGCAACTAAGAAATTTCAGTCTCTGTCAGACCAGTAAATCTGGTCTTTTTCATGAATTTGATCTTTGATCTGTATTTTTCTCCTGCTCTGTCTGGGACCCTCTGCTTTAATCCCAATCAGAGCAGTTGGTAGTAGTAGATGGGCACCATCTAGTTCTTCCAGTCTTAGGGTCATGTAGGCCATGCTTCATGTGGTCCATTAGTCCTTTATTTAGACTGATTGTTCCCTTGAGTCTTTAGTTTTCTTCACTCTCTTTTGCTCCAGACTAGAAGAGACCAATAGTTGTATCTTAGATGGCTGCTGACAAGCTTTTAAGACCCCAGGCACTACTCATCAAAGTAGGGTATACAACATTGTCTTTAAGAACTATGTTGTGCCAGTTGATGCAGCTGTCCCCCAAGTCTATGGCCCTTTGCTTTCGAGCCTAGGAACTTCATCCCATGAGGTGTTTATGTCTAAGAGTTTTCCCGGAATGTGCTATTTGTGTGCTCTATTGTCTGTATTTTTTTTTATTGTCTGTATTAATATAGAGGAGCACCTACAGTAATGTATTTAGAAATTTCCACCACCAAACCTGTGTCTGCCAGTGGGTGTGCTCCTTTACCCCTTCCCACACCTCTTGGCATATCTGTCTGTCTGTCTGTCTATCTAATCTTTCTAACAATTATTGTTTGTTGATTCTGTTGTTGCAAGATTATCTGTGCTATAATAGTTAACCATAAACTCAAATAAACCCATTGCCATTGAGTTGATTCTGACTTATAGCAACCCTATACGACAGAGTAGAACTGACCCATAGGGTTTCCAAGGAGCAACTGGTGAATTTGAACTGCTGACTTTTTGGTTAGCAGCCTAGCTCTTAACCACTGTGCCGCCAGGGTTCCAGTAGTTACTAGAGTTGTCCCTTAGTCCTGCATTCCTCTCAGTGTCCTCTCTTCCCTTGATGGTGTTGTGTTGACTTCTCCTATATTGTGTATTGGCCGTTCCTTTCACCAATATTAACATGTGTCTAATATCCCTTTGATAATTTCCCCTCCCTCCCTGTCTTGGTTATCTAATGCTGCTGTAACAAATAGCACAAGTGGATGGCTTTAACAAAGAGAAATTTTTTCTCTCATAGTCTAGTAGGCTAGAAGTCCGAATTCAGGGCGTCAGCTCCAGGGGAAGGCTTTCACTGTCTGTCTGCTCTGGAGGAAGGTCCCTGTTGTCAATCTTCCCCTAGGAGCTTCTCCACGCAGAAGCCCCAGGTCCAAAGGATGCGCTCTACTCCCGGTGCTTCTTTCTTGATAGTATGAGGTCCCCAACTCTCTCTGTTCATTTCCCTTTCCTTTTATCTGTTGTAAGATAAAAAATGGTACAGGCCACACCCCAGGGAAACTCCCTTTATGTTGACTCATAGGGATGTGACCTGAACGACAGTGTTACATCCCATCCCAATCCTCTTCAGTATGATCCAATCTTGCCTCATTAACCACAGGCAGAAATTAGAATTTACAGCATATAGGAAAATTATATCAGTCACAAAATGGAGGACAACCACGCAATACTGAGAATCATGGCCTAACCAAGTTGACACATATTTTTGGGGGACTCAGTTCAATCCATGACACTACGCCTCCTGTCCCTAGTAACCTAATAATGACTCATATTTATAAAAAATCAAAACTAAAATGAGATACCATCTCACCCTAATAATACTGGCATGAATAAAATAAAAAAAAAAATAACAAGTGTTGGCAAGGTTGTGGAGAGATTGGAACTCTTACGCATTGCTAGTGGGACTGTAAAAATAGCACAACCACCATGGAAAACAGTATGGCGCTTCCTCAAAAAGCTAGAAACAGAAATACCATAAAAAAACCCAGTATCTAGCAATCCCTCTCCTAGGGATATGCTCAACAGCAATGGTTTTTTTTTTTTTTTTTTTTGATTGATGATAATCTCAAGCATTTCTTCATGTGTTTGTTAGCAGCCTAAATGTCTTCTTTGGTATAGTATCTGTTTATATCCTTTGCCCATTTTTTTAATTGGATTATTTGTCTTTTTTGTTGAGGTGTTGAAGTTTCTTTAATAAATTTTAGAGATTAGGCCCTTATCAAATATGTCATAGCCAAAATTTTTTTTCCCAATCTGTAGGTTGTCTTTTTACTCTTTTGGAAAAGTCTTTTATTGAGTTTAATTTTTAGGAGGCCCCATTTATCTAGTTCATTTCTTTCTGTGTGTGCATTTTTTGGTTATGTTTGATAATCAATTAATGCCATATATTAAGGTCCCTAGCCATATATTTGGAAACCGTAGTGGCATAGTGGTTAAGTGCTACAGCTGCTAACCAAGAGGATGGCAGTTCAGATCCACCAGGCGCTCCTTGGAAACTCTATGGGGCAGTTCTACTCTGCCCTATAGGGTCACTATGAGTCGGAATCAACTCGACGGCAGTGGGTTGGTAGTGGAGCCATATATTAAGGTCCCTAGCATTACCCCTAATTTTTCCTCCAACCTATAGTTTTAGGTTTTATGTTTAGGTCTTTGGTCCATTTTGAGTCAGTTTTTGTATATGGTGTAAAGTATGGATCTTGTTTCATTTTTCTACAGATAGATATCCAATTTTGCCAGTACTATTTGTTGAAGAGACTGTTTCTTCTCCATTCAGTAACCTTTGGTCTTTTGTTGACGATCAGCTACCCATAGGAGGATGGGTTTACATCTGAGTTCTCAATTCCATGTGTTTGTTGTACCAGTACCAGGCTGTTTTGACTACCGTGGCTGTATAGTAGGTTCTGAGATCAGACAGTGTGAGGCCTCCTACTTTGTTCTTCTTTTTCTTATACAGGGCCTCTTTCCCTTTCATAGAAAGTTAGTGATTAGTTTTTCCATCTGGATGAAGAATGCCTTTCAGATTTGTGTCGGGGTTGTATTATATCTAAATCGCTTTGGGAAGTATTGACATTTTCACAGCGTTAAGCCTTCCTATCCAAGAGCATGGTATGTTTTTCCATTTACGTAGGTCTTTTTTGGTTTCTTGCCGTAGTATTTTGTAGTTTTCTTTGTGAGTCTTTTACATCCCTAGTTAGATTTATTCCTAGGTATTTTATCTTTTGGGGGCTATTGTAAATAGTATTGTTTTCCTGATTTCCTTATCACAGTTCTCTTTGTTGATGTAGAGGAATTCAACTGATTTTGTATGTTGATCTTGGATCCTGCCACTTCGCTGAATGCTTCTGTTAGTTCCAATAGCCTTCTTGTGGAGTCCTTAGGATTTTCTGTATATAGGATCATATCATCTGTAAATAGGGATGGTTTTACTTCTTTCTGACTAGTGTGAGTGCCCTTTATTTCCTTTTCTTGCTTTATTGCTCTCACTAGGACTTTAATACAATGTTAAATAAGAGTGATAATAAGGGGCATACTTGTCTGGTTCCCGTTCTCAGGGGGAATGCTTTCAGATTCTTTATGTTGAGGATAATGTTGGCTGTTGGTTTTGTATAAATTCCCTTTATGATGTTGAGGGATTTCCCTTCTATTCCTATTTTGCTGAGAGTTTTTATCAGGAATAGGTGTTAGACTTTATCAGATGCCTTTTTTGTATCAATTGATATATGATCGTGTGATTCGTTTCTTTTGTTTGATTTATGTGGTGGGTTACGTTGATTGATTTTCTAATGTTGAACCAACCTTTCATGAATCCCACTTGGTCATGATATATTGTTGTTTTTCTTTTTATATGCTTTTGTATTCTTTTGGCTAGAATTTTGTTGAGAATTTTTGCATCTACATATTCATGAGGGACATTGGTCTATAGTTTTCTTTTTTAGTGGTATCTTTGCCTGGCTTTGGTATTAGGGTTATGCTGGCTTCATAGAATGAATTCAGGAGTATTCCTTCCTTTTCTGTGTTCTGGAATAGTTTGAATAGACTGGGTGTCAACTATCCTCTGAATGTTTGGTAGAATTCTCCAGTGAAGCCATCTGGACCAGAACTTTTTTGCTGGGAGTTTTTTTTAATGACCCCTTCAGTTTCTTCTTTTGTTACAGGTCCGTTCAAATTTTCTACCTCAGTTTGTGTTAGTTTAGGTAGGTGGAGTGTTTCTAGCAATTTGTCCATTTCCCTTAGGTTTTCACATTTGTTAGAGTACAATTTTTTGTATTATTCTGTTATGATCCTTTTTATTTCAGTTGGTTCTTTTGTAATGTCACCCATCTCATTTCTTGTTCAGGTTATTTGCATCTTCTCTTGTTTTTCTTTTGTCAGATTGGCCAGTGGCTTGTCAATATTATTAATCCTTTCCAAAAAAACAGCTTTTAGTCTTGATTCTTTCTGTTGTTTTCCTGTTCTCTGTTTCATTTATTTCTGCTGTAATTTTTATTATTTTGTTTCTTCTAGCAATTGTGGGCTTCTCTTGCTGCTCCAGTTGTTCAAGTTGTAGGGTTAATATTTTGATTTATGTCCTTTTTTTGATATGTGCATTTTTTGCCATAAATTGACCCCTGAGCACTGTTTTTACTGCGTCCCAGAGGTTTTAGTATGTTGTGTTTTCATCCTCATTTGGTTCTAGGAATTTTTTAATTTCATCTTTGATTTCTTCTGTTACCCAGTAGTTTTTAAGCAGTGTGTTATTTAGTTTCCACTTATTAGGTTTCTTTCTTTTCTCTTCCTGTTACTGATTTCTACTTTTATAGCATTGTGATCAGAGAAGATGCTTTGTATTTTGAATTTGTTGAGGCTTGCTTTGTGGCATATAATGTGGTCTTTTCTGGTGAATAATCCATGAACATTGCAGAAGAATGTGTAGTCTGATGCTGTTGGGTGATGTGCTCTGTGTATGTCTATTAGGTCCAGTTGGTTGATTGTGATATTTAGATCTTCTGTGTCTTTGTTGAGTTTCTTGCTAGTTGTTCTGTTCTTCACCAAGAGTGGTGTGTTAAAGTCTCCTAGTATTATTGTGGAAGTGTCTGTTTCTCTTTTCGGTGTTGTTTATGTATTTTAGAGCTCTTTCATTGGGTGCATATGTATTTATTATGGTTATGTCATCTTGGTGGATTGACCCTTTAATCATTTTATAAAGTCTTTCCTTTTATAGTAGATTTTGCTTTAAAATCTGTTTTATCAGAGATTAATATTGCTGTTTCTGCTCTTTTTTGGTTATTGTTTGCTTAATATGTCTTTTTCCATCCTTTAAGTTTTAGTTTATCTATATCTTTGTGACTAAGGTGTGTCTCTCGTGGATAGCATATTGATGGGTCATACTTTTTTTATCCATTCCGCCACTCTCCGTCTCTTTCATGGTTTATTTAGACCATTTACCTTCAGTGTGATTATCAATAGGTACAAGTTTATTGCTGTCATTTTCTTATGCTTTTTGTGTGTGTGTGTGTGTGTGTGGTGTTGATGGTTTCTTCGTTCTGCTTAATTTTCTGTACTGATTTTTTTTAATTGTGGCTTGTCTTTTCATTTCCTTTGTAGTTTTTAGTTTTGTGTGTACGGAATCTTTATGATTTTGTCCTTTTATATTTTGATGAGTAGGTTTGTTGACTTTCTTTGTGGTTACCCTGAAATTTACCTTTACCTTCCTAAGTTTAAAGTGGTGATTTATTTCTTGATATTGCCTTGGCTTCCTCTCCATATGGACGTTCTAAACCTATACCCCTTGTTATGGATTGAATTGTGGCCCCCCAAAATATGTGTCAACTTGATTAGGCCATGATTTCCAGTATTGTGAGGTTGTCCTCCATTTTGTTATTTTCCTATGTGTTATAAATTGTAATCTCTGCCTGTGGTTAAAGAGGATTAGGGTGGGATGTAACACCCTTGCTCAGGTCACAACCCTGAGCCAATGTAAAGGGAGTTTCCATAGGATGTGGCCTGTACCACCTTTTATCTTACAAGATATAAAAGAAAAGGAAGCAAGCAGAGAGTTGGGGACCTCATACCACCAAGAAAGAAGTGCCGGGAACAGAGCGCATCCTTTGGACCTGAGGTTCCTGTGCTGAGATGCTCCTAATCCATGGGAAGATTGAGGACAAGGACCTTCCTCCAGAGCCTACAGAGAAAGCCTTCCCCTGGAGCTGACGCCCTGAGTTTGGACTTCTAGCCTGCTAGACTATGAGAAAATAAAATTCTCTTCGTTAAAGCCATCCATTTGTGCTATTTCTGTTATAGCAGCACTAGATGACTTAAAAAAAAAAAAAAAAAGATGACTAAGACACCCCTTATTCCCCCTTTATGTGTTGGAGTGGTCATCAGTTACAGATTGACATCTCTGGTTCCCTGTTTTCTGTCTTTTAGCTTTATTTTATTCTTTAGAGTTCTTAATCTGGGTTGATACCTCTCTGGTGTTGTCATGTGTTTTAGTCTCAGGTTGTTGTCTGGCGTGTTGTTAGTTTTGTGTCCAAAGGACTCCTTGTAATGTCTCTTTTAAAGTTGGTCTTGTTTTTACAAATTCCTTTAATTTCTGTTTATCTGGAAATATCCTAATTTCACCTTCATATTTGAGTGAAAATTTTACTGAATATATAATTCTTAGCAGTTTTTTCTTTCATGGTTTTATATGTATTATCCCATAGCCTTCTTGCCTGCATGATTTCTGCCGAGTAATCAGAATTTAGTCTTATTGATGCCCCTTTGTAGGTGATCTTTTGTTTTTCTCAAGCTACTTTTTTCTAGGATTCTAACCACACGTAAATTATTCCTCTTGATGGCGTCCCACATAACTCTTAAGTTTTCTTCTTCTTTTTTTTTTTTGATCCTCGCACAGATTAGTGTCAAGGGATTAGTCTTCTATTCCACTGATCCTGTCTTCCATTGTTTCAATTCCACTCCTATGACTTTCCATTGAGTTGTCAATTTGTGCAATTTTATTGTTAAACTTCTGGATTTCTAGTTGCTGTGTCATTTCCAATTGTCTGTTCTGTCATTTTGTTCTTGCACTGTTTTCCTGAGTTCTCCTAGTGTTTTTGTCTGTGCTTTCCTTGGTTTTGTCTGTGTTCTCCATAATTTTGTCTGTGTTTTCCTTGATTCTTTTGAGGACATCTATGTAGCCTACTAGACTCTGAGAAAGTATATTTCTGTTATAGCAGCACTGGATAACTAGGACAGAAGAGAATATTTGCAAATGATATATACCAGATAAGGGCCAAATAGCCAGAATATATAAAAAAAAGAAGTTTTACAACTCAACAATAAAGACAAATAACCCAATTAAAAAATGGGCAAAGGATTTAAATAGACATTTCTCCAAAGAAGATATACAAATGACCAATAAACAATATCATTAGCCATTAGGGAAATACAAATCAAAGCCATAATGAAATATCGTACCACCTCACACCTACTAGGCTGGCTATAATTAAACAAACAAACAAAAACTGGAAAATAACAAGTGTTGTCTAGGATGTGGAGAATTTGGAAACTTCATAGATTGCTGGTGGAAATGTAAAATGGAGCAGCCACTTTGGAACAGTCTGACAGTTCCTCCAAAAATTAAATATAGAGTTACCATTTGATACAGCAATTCCATTCTTGTGTATATAACCAAGAGAATTGAAAACATATGTCCACACAAAAGCTTGTACACTAATATTCTTAGCAATATTATTCACAATAGCCCAAAGACTGGAAAAACTCAAATGTCCATCAACTGGTATATGGATAAAAAAATGTAGTATGTTCTTACAGTAGAATATTATTCAGCTATAAAAAGGAGTACGGTACTGATACATGCTGTAATTTATGGATGTACCTTGAAGCCATTATGCTAAGTGAAAGAAGCCAGACACAAATGACTACGTATTTCATGATTCCATTTATGAAGTGTTCAGCATAAATAAATCCATGAAGAGAGAAGTAGAACTGGTTGCCATGTGCTGTAGGGAGGGCAGAATAAGGAGTGATTGTTAATGGGTATGAGATTTCTTTTTGGGGTGATGGAAATGTTCTGGAATTAGACAGTCGTAAAATGAAGAGGACTTGAAGCATTTACTGATGAAGATCAAAGACCACAGCCTTCAGTACGGATTGCACCTCAGCATAAAGAAAACAAAAATCCTCACAACTGGACCGATAAGCAACATCATGATAAGTAGAGAAAAGGTTGATCGATGTTATCAAGGATTTCATTTTACTTAGATCCACAATCAACACCCATGGAAGCAGCAGTCAGGAAATCAAAAGACATATTGCATTGGTCAAATCCCCTGGAAAGATCTCTTTAAAGTGTTAAAAAGCAAAGATGTCACCGTGAGTGCTCAGGTACACCTGACCCAAGCCATGATATTTTCAATTGACTTACATGCATATGAAAGCTGAACAATGAATAAGGAAGACTGAAGAAGAAAGAATGCCTTTGAATTATGATGCTGGTGATGAATATTGAATATACCATGAACTGCCAGAAGAATGAACAAGTCTGTCTTGGAAAGAAATACAACCAGAGGGCTCCTTGGAAACGAGGATGGTGAGTCTCCATCTCATGTTCTTTGGACTTGTCATCAGGAAGGATCAGTCCCTGGAGAAGGACATCATGTTTGGTAAAGTAGAGGGTCAGTGAAAAGAAGAAAGACTCTTGATGAGATGAATTGACACAGTGGCTGCAACAAGTGGCTCAAACAGCAAGGATTGTGAGGATGGCGCAGGACCAGGCAGTGTTTCGTTCTGTTGTACATAGAATTACTATGAGTGGGAGTCAAGTGGACAGCACCTAACAACAACAACAACGATTGTACAACTTTGTGACTATACCAAAAAACAGTGGATTGTATGTTTTAAAAGGATAAATTTTATGTTGTATGAATTAAATCTCAATAAAAATATTAGGAAAACATTGATTAATCTGATGATATTAAAACTTAAAGCAATACCATAAAAGTACATATAAATAGCTAAGGAACTTTATCTAGGATATATAAATAATTCTTACAAATGATAAAGCAAAAGTAAAATGTCTATCAAATGGGTGTATAAGATAGGAATGTGAAATTCATAAAAAAGGAAAACAAAATAATACACACATAATAATCAGTAATAAGCAACTTAGGAAAATAATGATGGACTTTCCCACATGTATTCAAGGGGTCATATATGAGGATGTGCTGTTAGCAAAACTTGGAAAAATATATGTGCCCAACAATGAAATAATTGAGAAATAAATTATAGTGTATTCATACAATGTAATACAGTGCAGCTATTAAAATGAATAAACTGGACATCTACGTGTGGATAAATCTCAAAATTATATGAGCACATTGAAAACAGTTCATCAAAAGATATGTACAGTATTACAACATTTATGTGAAATTTTAAATTACATTAATATACCACGTGTTATATAGCATATTGTTTTGGGTACCTTTAGTAGTAAAAACATAAAGATTTAGACAAAGAGGATTCACCTTTTGAAATCCTCATCAGGAAGCTCCATTGTCTTTTCTCCCTCAGGGAGATTTCTGGCTCTTTATATGGCCACTTTCTGGGGCCATCTTGCCCTACTTCTTCAGGTGGTTTGCTATTGTCTGTCGTCTCTGGCACATTAAGGAGTTATATTTATTTTTTATTTTATAATTATTTGCTGGGTCCTCTTGTTTTGGTGATTCCTGGCAGGTGTGGCTGGAGTGGTGCCCTGGCATTGGATTGGCCATGCTGTTGCTCTCCCTACCTATCTTTGGGTGAATGGAGTAATGGGTAGGTGTGGGAGCTCGGGTCTCTGTTTACTGATCTTGTGGAGCAGCTGAGGGTGGGTTGTTTGGGCTTTGGTCTCCATCTGTCTTTGGTTCAGTGGCTTAGGAGCAGGGAATTGTGCTCTCGATGCAGGTGGAGTGGCCAGTGCAGTGGGTGAGTGGAGCCATGCTTGTCACCTCTCACTGGTTGAAGGAGTATGGGTAGTAGAGGGGGCATGGTGGGCAGGTGTTCACATAGTCACTATACCTCTACCTCCTCCCGGGCAGGGAGAGGGAGGAGGGGAACGGTGGGCAGATGTTCGCTCGGTCTTGCTGCTCTGTCCCTGAGGTCAAGGGCCACCACTCCTGAGTATCCCTGGTCCTGAATCTGGCACCCTCCCTTTCTCTGCTTCTTTCCGTGTGTGTCAGTAGAGGTTCTCTCTCCATTTTGGGAAAGTCACGAAATCGCCTTGCTGTTTTCTTTACCCAGGGTTGCTGCTGGCTTTGTCCTAAGTTAGTCACGGTGGGCTAGGACGGCTGTGAGCTCTGCTGTTTCATTTTCCTCCTCTTTCACTGCTTTCTTATTCCTTCCAGTCAGTGTTCAGTTCAGTTCTTAGACCTTCTTTTTTGAAGTTCGGGGTTACTGGATTGTTATCTGCTTCTGTCTCACTTGTTTTTGGGGGAGTCTTTGGTGTAGGGGGACCTTATGGTATGTATGACTAAGTTGCCATCTTGACTCCACCTCCTGAAAATAATTTTAATAATGCTTTTATTTAACCCAATTATTAAAAATATTATCACTTCAACATGTAATCAATAGAAAAACTCATTAATGAGATATTTTACATTTTTTGTTCTGAAAAAAGACAAGAAATGGAAATAATGTCTTCTAATGGGTTTAATGGGTAAATGGAGCCCTCATGGCACAGTGGTTAAGAATTGTAGCTGCTAACCAAAAGGTCGTCAGTTCAAACCCACCAGCAGCTCCTTAGAAACACTGTAGGTCAGCTCTGTCCTACAGGGTCGCTATCTGTTGGAATCGACGCCAATGAGTTTGGTTTTTTTGGTTTAATAGGTAAATGGGGCCAAAACAAAATTAGGTTGAATTTGCTTTGTTCCATAGCCTTAAGAGACGGACAGAATCTTCAAGGTCTAATCTAGTCTAGCCTTCAAGCTACATACAACCCATATGAGCCCTGATACAAGAAAACGTATTCCATTTTTAAAAAGCACTCTAGATAAGATACTTAAATAACCAAACATAGTAATCATTTCTGGTATTTCTTCGTGTTCAAAAATTCTTATTTCTATTTAACCTCCATTTATATGTAAATTTCTCTTTGTATAGAATACTTAGGGGACTTGAGGGTTAGCTACTTCTTTTACTCAGTATTTCTGAAAACCATTTTTACCATCCACAATCCTAGTAGTCACCTAGATTAGCCTTATGAAGTTTTTAATAAATGTTTTACTTTGGAAAGTTGCAAAGATAACACAGAGAATTCTTGTATACCTCACATCCAGTTTCATTTTCTCCCATTGTTAACATCTTACCTTACTATGGTACGTTTATCAGAATTAAGAAGCCAACGTTGGTACATTAATATTAACTAAACTCCAGACTTTATTGGGATTTTACCAGTTTTTCCATCAATGTCTCCTTTCTGTGCCAGGATCCACTCTAAGGTACCACATTACACTTAATTGTCATGTCTCCCCAGTCTCCTCTGGACTGTGACAGTTTCTCGACCTTTGCTCGTTTTTCACTATCTTGACAGTCTTGAAGAGTACTGGCCAGCTACCCTGTAGAATGTCCGCCAGTGTGCATTTGTCTGATATTTGTCTCATGATTAGACTGGGATTATAGGTTTTAGGAAAGAATACAATAGAGATGAAGTAACCTTCTCATCACATCATATTGGGGAGGTCATATCCACAAGACATCACTGGTGGTGATAACCTTTATCATTTAGTTAAGGTAGTATTTGTGAGGTTTTTCCATTGTAAAGTTACTAATTTTTTCCCATTCCCTATGCCATTCATTAGAAGTGAGTCACTAAGCCTAGTGCACAATCAGGGGGTGGGTGTGAGGGAAGGATTAAGCTCCGCCTCCTGGAGGAGACAGTAGTTACATGTATGATTTGGTAATATTCCTTTTTTATTGTAATTTAGATGAAAGTTTACAGAACAAACTAGTTTCTCGTTAAGTAGACAATATTGTTTTATGACACTGGTTAACAACCCCACAACATGTCAGCACTCTCCCTTCTCAACCTTGGGTTCCCTATTACCAACTTACCTGTTCCTCCTGCCTTCTAGTCCTTGCCCCGGGCTGGTGTGTCCCTTTAGTCTCGTTTTGTTTTATGGGCCTGTCCAATCTTTGGCTGAAGGGTAAACCTCTGGAGTGACTTCATTACTCAGTTGAAAGGGTGTCCAAGGGCCATACTCTCAGGGTTTCTCCAGTCTCTGTCAGGCCAGCAAGTCTGGTCTTTCTTTTTGAGTTAGAATTTTGTTCTACATTTTCTCCAGCTTTGTCGGGAACCCTCTATTGTGTTCTCTGTCAGAGCAGTCATTGGTGATAGCCAGGCACCATCTAGTTGTATTGGACTCAGTCTGGTGGAGGCCATGATAGATGTGGTCCATTAGTCTTTTGGACTAATCTTTCCCTTGTATCTTTAGTTTTCATCATTCTTCCGAGCTTCCGAAATTTTGTAGTATTCTATAAAGAAAATTTATATCTTCTCCATTTTTAAATTTGTTTAATCACTTATTTATATCAGTATGGACTGATGTATATTTATTTTATACTTTGAGTTATAATCCAATATTATATAATTGTGCTTTTCAAATTGTTCCTGCTTTGGCCATTGGTATGTCCCATTTACATACCTCCATCCTTTTGTTTCTTGAGCACTTTTTTTAATTTATGGCTCAAGGTCCTCTAGGCTTATCTTGTATTTTCCCTGTCCCAGCCTTAGAATCAGCCATTTCTTCAGGAAACCCTGGCTCTTTTTATTGGAGATGGTATTTAGAAACCAGGATCTAGGCACTGGTGTACTCATTGCTATTGAGATATTGTTGCTTTAGCCCTTCTTAAGGAGTCCCTGGGTGGTGCAAATGGTTAAGCACTCGACTGCTAGCCAAAAGGTTGTCACCTAGAGGTACCTCAGAAGACAGGCCTGCTTTTGAAAGGTCACAGCCTTGAAAATCCCGTGGAGCAGTTCTGCTCTGCACACATAGGCTTGCCATGAGTCATAATCGACCCAGCAGACAGAGCTAGGTAATACGTATATTTCATACATACATATGTAAGGTACCACATTATGGTACTAATAATGTGTATATACTAACCTACATATACGTATACATACCTATCTGTAATTATTTCTCTAACAAAGTTTGCATATATATTAAGCTAAACATGAGTTCGTATCAGTGTCTCCTAATTTAATCCAGTACCACATGGTTTGTTCTAGCCCTCCTTCTTTGCTTATTTGTAACTTCCCAGTCCAACAGTAAGAGGTCTGGCTGCAGTCATCCACCACCCATTTACACACTTGTTTTACTCCAGTGTACGTATAAAACAGTTTTCAGAATTGTTAACCTGTTCCCCCATGACAGTCAAATTTCCCAACCAGAGTACAGTGTTTATATATAGTTACTTTTGTCTTTTGCCTTATAATTTCCAGTCAAAACATTCTTTTCAAAAGTTACTTAGACCATCTCCTTTTTTTTAACCTCACCCCTTCAGTGCAGTTATGTACATACATTTGTAATACAGTTATATTCATTTGTCACAGTCTGCATTCCATCCTAGGATCTGCCAACATCTTGGTTAATATGGGTGTTTTGTTTTTGTTTTCCTTTTTTTTTAGTTTGCATACATTAAAGTTTATTCTTGGGTAATGTAAAGTTTTATGGGTTTTAGGTTTATACCCAAAAGACTTGAAAGCAGAGACTCAAATAGAGGCTTGTACACCAATGTTCATTTTTGCACTATGTACAATAACCAAAAGGTGGAAGCATCCTAAATGCCTATCAGCAGTTGAATGGATAAACAAAACGTAGTACATACATACAGTGGACTACTACTCAGCCAGTAGGAGAAATGAAGTCTTGATACATGTTATAATATGGACAGAGCTGGAAGACATTATGCTGAGTGAAATAAGTCAATCACAAAAGAGCAAATATTTTGTGACCTTGCATATAAAAAGACAAGAAAAGGCAAATGTATAGAGACCAAAGTTTATTAGTGGTTACCAGGGGCGGGAGGGAAGAGGAAAAGGAGTGATATTGCTTATAGAGTACTGAGTTTTGGCTTACAGTGGTGGAAAAAAATCATGTTGATTAAGGGTAGAGTTGCACAGCTGATTATTTTAAGTGCTGTCAATAAGTTGTACATCTGTAAAAAAGTTGAATTGGCGAAAGTTGTGTGATAGACATATTTGCAACGGCGGCCAAAAAAAAAACTACTGAGGCTGCTTATGTACAACCGAACACCTCACGGGGTTTGGTTCCTTGATTTGGAGGTTAAGGGTCATGGTTTCCTGGGACATCCCAGTTATTTGGCTTAACAGTGTGTTTAGTGCTTATGTTCTACCTTCTAATTCATTGCATAGTTCCTGGGGTCTTAAAAGCTTTCAAGCAGCCATTCACATTAGAACAACTGGTCTCAATTCGCCTGGAGCAACAGGAAGGAGAATCAGGAATAGAAGGAGGATATGGAATGTGTGGCTAAATGCCTGCTTTGCTATGAGACCAGAAGAACTGGATGTGCCTGGCTACAGTTACTGATTTAAAGTGGGGAAATACAGAACAGAATTTAAAATTCTCATGGACTCCAGACTTTCTGGAACCATGAAAGCTGGATGAACCTTTGAAACTATTGCCCTGAAGATAGTCTTTAAACCTTAAACCAAGAATATCCCCTGAAGTGTTCTTAAAACCAACCAAACAGTAGTTTAGCTTAACTGGCTAGAAGTCTTCCAGAGGAGAGTGATGTTAACAAGGTGGTGGAATAAGAAGTTCCATGCACCTGTGCCCCAACGAAATATCAAAAGCAAAGTAGAAACTGTCAGACTTAACTTTGTCAGAACTCTGGTAAATAGAGGTTCATAGCAACCAAGTGAATGCTGAATCAGGAAAAAAGGCAATGTCAAGAAAATTGTAGGAGGGCCAGTCTCTATGGGGCCACTCGTGGCCACATGCCACTGCACTGCTGGCACATCATGCCGGTTTGACGCATTGTTTCTTCTCCGGAGGGAGAACATTTATAGAATTGATTTCACGGATCTGGGAACATGGCAAAAGATGCCGATCTAATTGAAGCCAATGACGACCTAAAGGCCTTTATAGACCAGAATCTTATAGTACTGGAAAAGCTTTATAAAGTCTTCGGAGTTCTTGGGTGACGCAAATGGTTAAGCACCCGGCTGCTAACTGAAAGGTTGGTGGTTTGAACCCACCCAGAGGCACCTTGGAGAAAAGGCCTGGTGATCTATTTCCAAAAAATCAGCCATTGAAAACTCTATGGAGGACAGTTCTACTCTAACACAAATGGGGTTGCCGTGATTCAGAGTCAACTTGACGACAGCTGGTTTGGTTTTTGGCTTCTTTTTATAGTGTGGTATCATTAGTAGCTGTTCATTCTACAGTAAATACACTTGGGAAACAACAACTGCCAAAAACTTTTGGATGGTCCAATGTCAACATTGCACAGCAAGTGGCAATTGGTACACCTCAGAGACCTGCAGTGCCGAATACTATCCTGGTAGCGAGTCCACACACCCCCCTGACACACATTTTGTATCACAGAACCAGGCTTCAGACTCCTCACCTTGGTCTTTGGGAAACTCAGCAGAAAAGAAGAGAAGAATGGCAAGGATCTGAGGCATTTTTCAATGAAAGTTTGTGAGAAGGTTCAGAGGAAAGGAACCACTTTATGTAATGAAGTGGCAGATGAAGTGGTCGTGGAGTTCAGTGCTGCTGATAACCATATTTTATCAAGTGAATCAGCTTGTGGCCAGAAGAATATAAGACGAGTCTATGATGCCTTAAATGTCTTAATGGCCATGAACATCATCTCCAAGGAGAAGAAAGAAATCAAATGAATCATCTGCCTACTAACTCGGCTCAGAAATATCAGGATTTAGAGGTAGACAGACAGAGAAGACTTGAAAGAATAAAACAGAAACAATCTCAACTTCAAGAACTTATTCTGCAGCAAATTGCCTTCAAGAATCTAGTGCAGAGAAACTGTTAGGCAGAGCAGCAAGCCAACTGGCCACCTCCCTCCAACTCCATCATCCACCTACTGTTTTCATTGTGAACACGAGCAAGAAGACCATGACTGACTGCAGTATTTCTAATGACAAATTTGAGTAGCTGTTTAATTTTGACAACACATTTGAAATCCATGATGACACAGAAGTATTAAAGCAAATGGGACTGGCTCGTGGACTTGAATCAGGAAGCTGTTCAGCCGAACACCTTAAAATGGCAAGAAGTTTGATACCTAAAGCTCTGGAACCTTATGTGACAGAAATGTCTCAGAGATCAATCAGCAGTGTATTTGTCACATCATCAGGTTCAACTTCAAATGGCACAAGGCTTTCTGCCAGTGACGTGGCCAATGGAGCGGATGAGATGTTGGCCGTGAGCTTCAGTGGATCTCAGTTCAGTGGCTTCAGGGTGGAGATGCCAGTGTCTTATGTTGGGGAAGATGACAATGATGATGACTTTAACAAAAATGATGATGAAGATTGATTTTCTTGACTTATAAATTTCCCTTTTCCCCTTCAAAATCAGCTTCAGGGAAAAAAATTGTTTAAGGAAGAGAAAATTTTTTTTTAAATATGGGTTTTTCTGTTTCTTTTTGGCCTTCCCCCAAGAAGATATTGGTAAGCTATTGAATTTAGATATGCACCTCCAATAAGCAAGCAAGGATTGTTTTTAGTAGGATTTTTTTAAATGTGGTATGGATGTGTTTGAGTCGGAATCAACTCGACGGCACTGGTTTTGGGTTATGGATGTGTTTTGTTTTGATACCAGTGTGCTAATGCAGAATCTCTCTTCCCTTTCTAGGATTTGTGTTTGCATTTTCTAGTTTTTTTTTATTAATTCAGAGTTTTTCTTTTTGTTTTTGGCCCCTTAATAATTCTTGCTAAGTTTGCTGAAGAAATTGTACTTTGTCCACACTAATGAAAATAAAATGCTATCCTTTCATTGAAATCAACTCGACGGCACTGGTATATCCTTTCATGGAAAATGGTATGCCAAATGGCCATTTATTTGCAGTGTGTTTTGAATGGTGCCAGTAACTGATGGATAGCGAGATTACATCGTGAGTTTTTATTCTATTAAATCATGCAGTGTCCAAAGAAGAACCAAGCAGAATACCAAAGCTATACTTTAAAAAAAAATTAAGTGCCATAAATTTCATTATGACTTTATTTTCCCTTAAGTTATATTGACTTGTAATTCCATTGAGTTTATATCCACCCCCCTTTTGGCTCTGTGTTACAGCATACAAATTGCAAAGTTTTTTTGTTTGTTTTTATTTCGTTTTGTTTGGTAAAAGTTTACTGCCATGCTGGTGCAGCTATATAAACTATCTCGAACACTTTTTTTTTTTTGAACACTTGGAGTGATTTATTGCTTATGGTAAAATTTGTCTGACTTCTTACAGGCAGAATTTGGAAACTTTTTATCATATAGTTGTTTACATACTTTTAAGTCTATCATTTAAAGACATTTTTTATTTACTGAAACAAATGTTTTATTTGTTTTGTAAGCATCTTCTCATAATGTATTATAAAGTTAAAATTAAATATAGAGAATGTTTTAACGGTTTTTTGACTCAAAATTTGTCATTTTTAATAGTCCTTTTTTTCATAAAAAGTAGTCTCTTTTAAAATTTATTCACAAAACCATTAACTGCACAGCTGCTGTTAGTTGCCAATTCTCAAATGATAGTCTTTCTATTCAAACACAAATAAACTTTTCTGTAATATTTTATGGAATATAAAGAGACTTTAATTGTTTGACTTGTTTAACTTGGCACTGTTAGTTTTTATTAATAAAATGTGCATTGACATTTTAAACAAAAAAAATGGTAGAAAAGCTCTGTAGTCTTTTGTTACTAAACCATGCCCCTCCCCTTCCCTGGCTTGAAACGACAGCCACATTTCTAGCTTGGGTTCCTGTTTTTGGGTTCTCAAGGGGGCGTACCACACCTTATACATTGTTGTGTTTGTCTCTTTGACGTCCTTCAATGATTAAAAAAAAAAAAAGAACCAGCAGACCCTGAGGAAGCAGGAAAAGCTGATTTCCAGAGTTACCACATTGTATTACTCAAATGTCCCGTTTTCAACAAAAAACCACATGGTATACAGGGAAACAGAAGAATGCCCCACTCAAAGGAACAGAAGAGACAGATACGGTCTCTGAGAAAGCCAAAGCATTGTACTTACTTTGGATACTTTAAAACAACTGTCTTAAATATGTTCAAAGAGCTAAAATAAAACACATACAAAGAAGTAAAGGAAATTAGGAAAATTATCTATGAACAGAATGAGAATATCAATAAAAAGAAACTATTAAAAGGAGCTAAACAGAACTTCTGGAGCTGAAAATACGATTAACTGAAATGAAAAATTCACTAGAGGGACTCAACAGCAGACTTGAGCTAGCAGAAGCAAGAATTAGTGAACTTGAAGATAGGACCATCAAAATAATCCAGACTGAGGAACAGAAAGAAGAAAGAAAATTGAAGAGTTTAAGTGACCTATGTGACACCATCAAGTAGATCAATAGATACATTATGAGAGTTCCAGAAGAGGAGAGTAGGGTGAACTGAAAGCCCAGTAGGTGCATGGACAGAAAGTATATTTGAAAAAATAATGGCTGAAAACTTTCCAAATTTGATAAACAAAATCAATCTACATATCCAAGAAGGTCAGTAAACTCCAAGTGGGAGGAACCCAAAGAGATCCACACCAATATAACATTATTATAATCAAATCGTTGGAAACCAAAGATAAAAAGAGAATCTTGAAAGTAGGCAGAGAGAAGCAAATCGTCACATACAAGGGATCTTAAATAAAATTAAGGGTAGATTTCTCCCCAGAAACCCAGGCCAAGAAGGCAGGGGGGTGACATACATAAACTGCTGAAAGAAAAAACTGTCAGCCAAGAAATATGTATACAGCAAAACTGTCCTTAAAAAATGAGGGTGAAATTAAGACATTCCAAGATAAACCAAAGCTGAGGGAGTTTGTTACCATAGACCTGCAAGATATGCCAATGAGAGCCCTTCAGGGTGAAATGAAAGGACACTAAATAGTAACTTGAAGCTGTGTAAAGTAATGATCTACAGTAAAGGTAATTTCATGGATAAATATAAAAGTCAGTTTTACCATATTTGTGGTTTGTATCATAGCTCTACTTGTTCTATCCCACATGATGTAAAAAATAATTATAAATTTGTGTTATTGGGTACGCAATGTATACAGATATAATTTGTGACAACATAAGAAGGGGGAGGAGCTGTATAGGAACAGAATTTTTATATACTATAATTTTTTTTTCCACTGAAGTTAAGCTGATATCAATTTAAACTAGATTGTTACCAATTTTGGATGTTAAGTGTAATCCCCATGGGAACTGCAATGAATATATCTTTTACAATTTACACAACAGGAAATGAGAATCAAAATGGTTCACTACAAAAAATCAACTAAACCCAAAAGAAGGCAGTATGGGAGGAAACGAGGGACAAAAAAGGTACAAGACACATGGAATATAAATAGCAGAATAGCAGAAGTAAGTTCTTCTTTATCGGTAATTGCTATATATACGAGGTAATGTTGTTCAGCCATAGGGAGAAGTGAAGTTCTGATACATGCTGTGACGTGCATGAGCCTTGAGAACATTGTGCTGGGTGAAATAAGTCAGACACGGGGTAAAGTATGATCTCATTTATATGAAGTCTCTAGTAATAGGTAAATGCATAGACAAAAGTAAGGTCAGTGGTTACCAGGGACTGGGGGAAAGGGAGAAATGGTGAATTATTGTGTAACAGTTAATGATTTTCTGTTTTGGGTGACAAAAAAAGTTTTGGAGCTGGGTATGGTGGTGGTGGTTGTACAACATTGTAAATGTAATTGATGTCACTGAATTGTACACTTAAAAATAGTTAGGGTGGCAAGTTTTATGTTATATATATTTTGCCATGATAAAAGTTAAAAAAAATAAAGCGTTCCATTTTTTTTCTCAAAAGCCAAGATATTTTTACCTTATGGTCTGACTAGTCTATAAAACATATCAATCTAAAGGATTGACTCCATATCCTCTGTAGGTCTGGGGTCTCATGTATTATATCCAGGACTTCTATAGCAACAAAGTAAAAGCTCATATATTTCAACTCAGTGGAGAGCACTGATACCCTCAAGTAAAGCCTGTTCACATCACCTTACCTATATTTCTAATGAGCTTGATTATTTGGTTTTCTGTCCCACAGCAGATTAACTCCAAGCTGCAAATGCACACTTAGTGCACAAAAAAGGGACTCTGAGGGAAGGGAGAAAAACTTGCAAAGCAGACTTCAAATATCATCTTGTATGAAAACTATTCGGATCTCTAAGTCAGACTCGATTGTTCCCCCCTTCTCCATTACCAGGCTACATACACCTCTGTTTGCTTCACTCTACCGTGTTCTGTGGTTATTTATGTCTTCTTCAGGTCAGAGGACTTCATCTTATAATCTTGACAAGTCCAGAATAGTGCCCTGACTGTAATAGGTGCTATATGTTGAGCAGTCAGGAATTCAGTGCTAGGCTGCTAACCAAAAGGCTGGAAGTTCAAATCCAGTGAAGCATGTCAAAGAAAGGCCTGGCAATCTACTTCTGAAAAATCAGCCATTGAAAACGTTATGGAGCACAGTTCTACTCTGACACATGTATGGTTGCCATGAGTCAGAATTGAGTCCGTGGCAACTGGTACGGGCAGTTCAGTGTAAAACCCATTGTCATTGAGTAGATTCCGACTCATAGCGACCCTATAGGACAGAGTAGAACTGCCCCATAGGGTTTCCAAGGCTATAAATATTTAAGGAAGCAGACTGCCACAGTGTTTCTCCCATGGAGCAGCTGGTGGGTTCAAACTGCTGACCTTTCAGTTAGCAGGCGAACACTTAACCACTGTGCCACCAGGGCTCCTTCAGTTTAGTGTACGGAGAGATAATCCAACCTTACCTAAGCAGCCCAAAAGTACATTGCTTTGTAGTAATTGATATTCCACTTGGTGTCAGCCCATAGCCATGAAGAATATTCTGTTTATTCTTTATGAGAAACCTAAGAATTATTTTAAACTATTTGAGAAATATTTCCATGAAGAATGTTCATAAGATTTTTAAAGTTTTAAACTTCAAAATTGAATAAGTTTTGCTTCATTGGAAAACTCACTTTGGAACACAATGTCTTGACTATACTGGGTACCTTTGTTATCAAATAAGAACGTTCTTTAAGGGTCTTAAGTATTCTTTGCTAGGTTTTCTCTGCTCCAAGTGACTGATTCTTCTAGATAACCTGAAAATCTTTTCTTAAAATTCTATAATGCTAAGAAAATCATTTAACGTTAATTCCTTTTGATTTCAATATTGTTACCATTAAATCATGTTTGCAGCTGTTTTGCGCTTTTCAGTGACACACCTGCTTGTGGTCAGTTATGTGTATTCTCAGATTGAAGTGAATATGAGTCAGAATCGGCCAGTCTCTCTGGTTCATTCACATGGACCAGACAGTGTTCCCCTTTGTGTCATACAGAAAGTAAATGTTTTGTCATTTTCTCTGAAAAAAATGTCACACAAGTGTTTGGGCTAGCTGTTCTTTAAGAAACTGCCCTCTGAGAGACGTTAATTAGAGCAGTCCAGAACCCTGTAAAAGCCAGAGTGACTAGCTCAATGGGAGTGGGAACTGTCAGTGAAGTACATTTCCATTTTGTGACTCTGACAGGTTAAGCATTGATGTTTTAATTGAAATCATAGTAAGGCTTCCTTTATTTATGCAAGTATCTGAGAGGCCAAGATATGCATACACTGTTGGATTTGGCCATAGCTTCTGGGCTGTATGTTAGCCTGTGAATCTCCTCTTTGATCTTAAGTGAACAGATACCAGGGTAAGTACAAAACCTTTTTGTTTCAAGAACTTTTTTTTTAATTTTTATTGTGCTTTAAGTGAAAGTTTACAAATCAAGTCAGTCTCTCACACAAAAACTTATATACACCTTGCTACATACTCCCAATTGCTCTCTCCCTAATGAGACAACCCGCTCCCTGCCTCCACTCTCTCTTTTCATGTCCATTTCACCAGCTTCTAACCCACCCTACCCTCTCATCTCCCTTCCAGGCAGATGCCAACATAGTCTCAAGTGTCCACCTAATCCAAGAAGCTCACACCTCACCAGCATCCCTCTCCAACCCATTGTCCAGTCCAATCCCTCTTTGAAGAGTTGGCTTTGGGAATGGTTCCTGTCTTGGGCCAGCAGAAGGTCTGGGGGGCATGACTACCAGGGCCCTTCCAGTCTCAGTCAGACCATTAAGTCTGGTCTTTTTACGAGAATTTGGAGTCTGCATCCCACTGCTCTCCTACTCCCTCGGGTTCTCTGTTGCGTTCCCTGTCAGGGCAGTCATCGGTTGTAGCCTGGCACCATCTAGCTCTTCTGGTCTCAGGCTGATGTAGTCTCTGGTAGTTTCAAGAATTTTGGGGGTAAACTACCAGTGCATATAAAAATAGGCACATCATTAGAAATTTGTAAGACTTCTCAACTTCATTACCTAGAAGGTCAATGTCACCATCCAGATCTCTCCTTCATAATCTTTAAAACAGCAACAAATAGCCGTCTTTTGTTTTGCAAAGTTTCTGCATTACCTTGTGGCGTCTAGAATGTTGGTTATAGTTCTTGATGGGGCTCTTGCTTGGGAATCCTGTCTTTGGAAGCTAAACCATGTACGTTTTAGTTGGGCTGTGAACTCACATCTTCCCTTACCCCATCAACTTTATGAACTAGATAGGATAGCTCAGACATATAATTCTTTTTGAGACTATGATGATGATTAAAAATAATAATAATAAATGCAGCTAACATTTAGCAATTACTGTCTGCCCAGTACCTTGCTAAGTCTTTTATATAAGTTTACCTGTTTATTACAACAACCCCTATGTGGTAATTGTTGTTATTATCATCCCCATTTTACAGACAAGGAAACTGAGACACAGAGAATTTAGTTAACTTGTCAAAACAACCCAGGTAGTCTGTCCCTGAACCCATATTCCTTTCTTTAAAATTTAATTTCTTTTGTAACTGTATAAAACATTTGCCTGGTTCACCAAAACTATAAAATACATTCAGAGATATCCAGCTTTCATCCCTCTCCCCTCTTTACCATTTTCCAGAGTTAACCTTTTTTTTTTAAGTTTCTGATTCGTCCTTTTATTGTTTCTTTGTGAAAATATATACAAATTTGTGTGTATGTGTATGCCACCATATATATATATATATATATATATATATAAAATTCACACCCCTTACCAGGATATACCATAAGCATTTTGTTTGCCTGAATTCAATTTTAAAACCTAAAAAAAAAATCCTTTTCTTATCAGAAGTAGACTCATAAGACCAGTCTGGTAAATATATTCCATAACACTTTGCAGATATTTGCCTGAGAACTGAACTTACATTCCTGTCCCCTCTACAGCATTTTACATTCTCCCTCATACTTGAGGTATTTGACTTCTGTGACAAGATAAGGCATACTCTTGCGCTCTGTCGTAAGTAAAAATGCTTATCTAGAAAACTTGGATCTGATGCTGTTTAAGCTGGCTGCTGCTGTTGCTAGGGAAACCCTGGTGGCGTAGTGGTTAAGTGCTACAGCTGCTAACCAAAGGGTCGGCAGTTCGAATCCGCCAGGCACTCCTTGGAAACTCCATGGGGCAGTTCTACTCTGTCTTATAGGGTCTCTATGAGTCAGAATCGACTCGACGGCACTGGGTTTGGTTTGGTTTGGTTGTTGCTAGTTGCCATTGAGTTGATTCTGACTCGTGGCGACCCCATATGTGCAGAGTACAACTGCTCCGTAGGGTTTTCAGAAGCAGATAACCAGGCCTTAATTCCAAGGTGCCTCTGGGTGGATTTGAACTACCAACCTTTCGGTTATTAGTCTAGTGCTTTACCTTTTGCACCACACAGGGACTCCTTAAGCTGGCTAGCTTGTACAATTGAAATCAGATTTAAAAATCTGCCTTTTTTTTTAAAGGGGAAGGAAAAATTATTATAGTCATTAGATTTGGGTTTCATTTGCTTAAGAAAAATAGGTGGGAGTTGGTTGGTATTCCTGCAGCCTGTGATTTCACAGACTTCACAGAGTGCCTGCTCCCTAGAGGTTTGGTATTCCTGAAGCCATGGACAAGCACCAGGTTTCATTGGCCTCTGCTTTTATATTCTCTTTGTCTAGAGTCTTCAAGTTAGTCTACTGTTAAGTACATATGTATATTAGTTTCTTAAGGCTGCCATAACAAATCACCACAAACTGGATAGCTTGAAACTAAAATTTGTTCTCTCACAGTTGTAAAAGCCAGAAGTCTGAAATCAAGGTATTGGCAGGACTGCCCTCTCTCCAGAGTCTCTAGGGAAGATTCCATTCTTTGCCTCTTCGAGCTTCTAGTGGCTGTCAGTGCTCTTTGACTTGTGGCCACACACTCCAGTCTCTACCTCCATGGTCACATTGTCACTTCTTCTGTCTCAAATCTTCTTCTGCCTTGCTCTTATAGGGACACCGATCATTGAATTTAGGGCTCACCTGGATAATGCAGGATGGTCTCTTCATCTCAAAATCCTTAACTTAATTACATCTGTAAAGATCCTTTTTCCAAATAAAGATTACAGGAATTAGGACATGGACATATCTTTTGCAGGTCCACCGTTCAATCTACTGTAATGTTTCCAGGATACTTAGGAAACTGTGCAGAGATTTTCATAAGCAGTTATGTCAGCTGTGAAGACATAAGACATTATCCGCTTACACTCTGTGATTGGAAGGTATGGCGTTATTAAGCCCAACACTTGATTCTGCAGTCAATTAATTTATTTTGTGAAAAGTATGGACCTAAATTTCAATTTTTCTTGCTGTTATGCTCCCTTGTAATGCCTACCACATTAGTTGATTTTTTTTAAACATGTTAACAATTTTTCAATATCTTGTATTTTGTAATGAGCCCATCACTTGGAAAATAATGAAATGTTTTTGGAGGTTGAAAAGTACGTGACTCTATTATTCTTTCCAGATCCCACAGTACTGTCTTTTCCCAAAGACAGTAATTTAGCACAATTTTAAATGTCCACCACAACTTTTAACCACTGTCTCATTAAAGATATCTGCAAAATGGTGATTCAGGTGCTTCCTGGTAGCCACCTAGGACACTGAGCTTGCATATATCTGTATCCCTTATATAAAACATTAATTAATAAACCACCAATTTTTGTTTCTTGTAGGCTTAGCTCCCTCCCTGTGCAGCACTCAATTAACATTAATTGGTCAGTATTCTTGGTAGGAAGTTCATTTTGTTGCCACCTGGGCACCAGCTTGTTTCCTTCTCTACTTTGCTCAGGTCATATTATTAATTCTAAATCCTCCCTTTGTGAAACCAACAGTCAGTGGCAGAGTTGTTCCTGCAGAGTAGCTAATGGAATGAGCCCTTATTTAATTTAAATGGCATCATTTGATTACATGATTGTTCAGTCCTATACTCTGAAATGTTGTCAGTTTAAATAGAACTAGACCCACTGAGAATTGTTTTATTAGATCATGCTCTGTGCCTCTACTTTCATGTTATACAGAACTTCGACATTGTTTTCCCTCAGAGAATCTTTTATGAGCATTAAAGGCTAAAATGTTTGTTTGATAGCATCTCTTCTTTTGATCTTCCAGAAATGTGAACGCATTTATCTAACCTGCAAGTGGCTGGTTGATTTTTTTCAGAAGTACAGGTTAGTGAGGTATAGACTAATGTATGTGTGACTTTACGTGAAATTGAACTCCCTCATTACTTAGATGTTAACTGGGCTCTCATCACTGAAATCGTTGCCAGTTTTACTTGGTATCCTTTTTTATATTGTTGCAAAGGCAGAATCACAAAAGCTGAGGCTGCCACAACCATTTTAGTCATATTTCCAGGCTGGTGAGCACATTCCTGTGCCCCTTAGTCACTCAGGCGCCCTTTGAACCAGAGGAAAACAGGGCCTCAGACTTTAGATGAATTCCTCGTTCCTATATTGGCAGTACTTAATGGGGCTTCAGATGCAGAAAGTGGGCTATGGGGAATCTCTTCCCTACCTTTGAACTTTTCACACGTCTAGGGCTTCCTTGGAAACCCTGATGGCATAGTGGTTAAGTGCTACAGCTGCTAACCAAAGGGTCAGCAGTTTGAATCCACCGGGCGCTCCTTGGAAACTTTATGGGGGCAGTTCTACTCTGTCCTATAGGGTCGCTATGAGTCGGAACCGACTCGACAGACAGCACTGGGTTTTTTGGGTTTTAGGGCTTCCTTGTCAAGGGTGGGGTTAGAGCTCATACTGGGAGCCTCTTGAATGCCACAGTAGGCATATCATCCCTGACCTCCTCACTGCTGAGGAATTCATTGATATCAGTAAAAGCAGACAAACCAAGTAGTAAAAGATGAAATAGGAAAATGAGACTGAGGACATTTTTAAAAGTTCTGAGTACAAATATAACAGCTATAATAAAAATACAAATTTTCCTTAATACCAAAAAAATATTTTTCTTTATAAATAAAAACAAAGAATATATATCTGGTAGAGAAAGAAGCATTGGAAATATAATACAAGTAATTAAAAATATAATTAAGATCAAACATATGAGTTGTACCAATAAATATGAAAGGACTTAACATCTATTAAAATATTTTCATTTTGGCTCACAAAATGAGACCCAACTATATGCTGTATGCAAGAGCACACCTAAAATACCTATTCAGAAAGGGTACAATGAAGAGAGGCACAAAGGTATACAAGGCAAATGGAAACAGAAATAGCAGGGGTAGTGATCCTGATATCAGACAAAATTCAATCCCAAAGACAAAGAGACTTTTTAATGCTAAAAGCTATAATTCACCATAAAGATACAATACTTTGAATATTTATGTACCAAATAACAAAGAATCACCTTTATAAAGCAAAAACTATAGGAGATGCAAGAAAAACATAGATAGAAACACGCTAATCATAAGAGACTTTAAAACATCTCTCTCGGTATCAGATTAAGTGAACAAAAGATAAATGAGACGGAAGATCTAAACAACATAAACAGTAAAGTAGATCTGATGAATATATGTCAAAAACTCTACCTTGATAATAGAGAATATACCCTTTGCTCAACACTGATGGTACAGTCACAAAATTTAATCATATATTAAATCACAAAGAAAATATCAATAATTTCCATTGAGTAGAAACATTATAGACAATGCAGTAAAATCAGAAAAACAAGCCCTTTCACTTAGAAATTGAAAAACCTTCTGTTTAACAATTCTTGGTTGAAAAGGGGAAGTACAAACCGAAATTACAATCTATTATTTTTTTAATGACAAAAGAAACTACATCTCAGATGGTTACTTCATATCATAAGTTATCTGATGAGAAGAAGGAGGCAAACGTTGTTAAACCTACTCTTTCTTTTTTTTTATTAACTTTTATTGAGCTTCAAGTGAACGTTTACAAATCAAGTCAAACTGTCGCATATAAGTTTATATACACCTTACTCCGTACTCCCATTTGCTCTCCACCTAATGAGTCAGCCCTTCCAGTCTCTCCTTTCGTGACAATTTTGCCAGCTTCCAACTCTCTCTATCCTCCCATCCCCCCTCCAGACAGGAGATGCCAACACAGTCTCAAGTGTCCACCTGATACAAATAGCTCACTCTTCATCGGCATCTCTCTCCTACCCACTGTCCAGTCCCTTCCATGTCTGATGAGTTGTCTTCAGGCATGGTTCCTGTCCTGGGCCAACAGAAGGTTTGGGGACCATGACCGCCAGGATTCCTCTAGTCTCAGTCAGACCACTAAGTATGGTCTTTTTATGAGAATTTGGGGTCTGCATCCCACTGATCTCCTGCTCCCTCAGGGGTTCTCTGTTGTGCTCCCTGTCAGGGCAGTCATCGGTTGTGGCCGGGCACCAACTAGTTCTGGTCTCAGAATGATGTAGGTCTCTGGTTCATGTGGCCCTTTCTGTCTCTTGGGCTCTTAGTTATCGTGTGACCTTGGTGTTCTTCATTCTCCTTTGATCCAGGTGGGTTGAGACCAATTGATGCATCTTAGATGTCCGCTTGTTGGCATTTAAGACCCCAGACGCCACATTTCAAAGTGGGATGCAGAATGTTTTCATAATAGAATTATTTTGCCAATTGACTTAGAAGTCCCCTTAGACCATGGCCCCCAAACCCCTGCCCTTGCTCCACTGACCTTTGAAGCATTCAGTTTATCCCAGAAACTTCTTTGCTTTTGGTCCAGTCCAGTTGAGCTGACCTTCCATGTATTCCTACTCTTTCTTTTTAATAATTTGTTTTTATTGTTGTTGAGAATAAGGAGCCCTGGTAGTGCAGTGATTAAGAGCTTGGCTGCTAACCAAAAGGTCGGCTGATCAAACCCACCAGACACTCCGCAGGAGAGAGGTGTAGCAGCCTGCTTCTGTAAAGATTTATAGCCTTGGAAACCCTATGGGGCAGTTCTGCTCTGTCCTAGAGGTTGCTATGAGTCAGAATCTACTCAACAGCAACTTTTTTTTTGAATGGGTTGTTGAGACTACATACAGCTGAACATACACCAATACAATTCAGTGACATTGATTACATTCTTCAAGTTGTGCAGCCATTCTCCCCCTCCTTTTCTGAGATGTTCCTCTTCCATTAACATAAACTCACTCCCCCCTAAGTTTCCTGTCTATTCTTTTGAGTTGCTGTTATGAGTTTGATCCCGTATATATAGTTCTTTAAAAGAGCACAGTACTGTTTACAATAGCAAAAACATGGAAGCAACCAAGGTGCCCATCAACGGATGAATGGATAAATAATTTATGGTATATTCACACAATGCAATACTACACATCGATAAAGAACAGTGAGGAATCTGTGAAACGTTTCGTAACATGGAGGAACCTGGAAGGCATTATGCTGAGTGAAATTAGTCAGTTGCAAAAGGACAAATATTAGATAAGACCACTATTATAAGAACTTGAGAAATAGTTTAAACTGAGAAAGAAAACATTCTTTTGTGGTACGAGAGTGGGGAGCGAGGGAGGGTGGGAGGGGGTATTCACTAATTAGATAGTAGATAAGAACTACTTTAGGTGAAGGGAAAGACAGCACACAATACAGGGGAGGTCAGCACAATTGGACTAAACCAAAAGCAAAGAAGTTTCCTGAATAAACTGAATGTTTCAAAGGCCAGCGTAGCAGGGGAAGGGGTCTGGGGACCATGGTTTCAGGGGACATCTAAGTCAATTGGCATAAAAAAATCTATTAAGAAAACATTCTGCATTCCACTTTGAAGAGTGGCGTCTGGGGTCTTAAACACTAGCAAGCAGCCATCTAAGATACATCAATTGGTCTCAACCCACCTGGATCAAAGGAGAATGAAGAACACCAAGGACACAAGGCGATTACTAGCCCAAGAGACAGAAAGGGCTACATGAACCAGCGACTCCATCATCCTGAAACCAGAAGAACTAGATGGCGCCTGGCTACAACCGATGACTTCCCTGATAGGGAACACAACAGAGAACCCCTGAGGGAGCTGGAGAGCAGTGGGATGCAGACCCCAAATTCTCATAAGACCAGACTTAATGGTCTGACTGAGACTGGAAGGACCCCGGTGATCATGGCCCCCAGACCTTCTGTTGCCTCAGGACAGGAACCATTCCCAAAGCCAACTCTTCAATGTGGATTGGACTGGACAATAGATTGGAGAGGGATGCTGGTGAGGAGTGAGCTTCTTGGATCAGGTGGACACTTGAGACTATGTTGGCATCTCCTGCCTGGAGGGGAGATGAGCGAGCGGAGGGGGTTAGAAGAAAAGGACTCGAAAGGAGAGAGTGGAGGGAGAGAGCGGGCTGTCTCATTAGGGGGAGAGTAATTGGGAGTGTGTAGCAAGGTGTATATGGGTTTTTGTGTGAGAGACTGACTTGATTTGTAAACTTAAAGCACAATAAAAATTATTTTTAAAAAAGCACAGTGCTAAAGGCAGACTTTCCTTAATAGTTAAACTATTGTTTGGTTTTAAGAAGACTTCATGGGATATTTTGGTTTAAGGTTTAAAGATTATCTTCAGGGTAATAGTTTCAGAGGTTCATCCAGCCTCAGTGGCTCCATAAAGTTTGGATTCCATGACAATTTAAAATTCTGTTCTACATTTTCCCCCTTTTGATCAGGATTCTTCTATAGAACCTTTTATCAAAACTTTCAGGAATGGTAGCTGCTGGGCACCATCTTGTTCTTCTGGTCTCATGGCAAAGGAAGCAGTTGTTCACTTAGGCAATTAGACCTACATTCCATTTCCTCGTCATTTTCCTGACTGTCCTGTTGCTCCAGGTGAATATAGACCAATAGTTGTGCCTTAGATGGCTGCTTGCAAGTTTTTAAGACCCCAGGCACTAGACAGCAAACTGGGAGGTAGAACAGAAGCAGTGAACACATTATTAGGCCAGTTAACTGGGATGTCCCAGTCAACTATGACCCTAAACCTCCAAATCAAGGAACCAAATCCCGTGAGATGTTTGGTTGTACATAAGCAGCCTCAGCTTCTGCTCTTTTGTTATTGTTTAAGTATATCTATTACACAACATTTGCCAATTCAATTTTTTACAGGTATACAACTTACTGACCATTAGTTGACTGTGTGACCCTTAACCTTAATCAGTGTGATTTTTCCATCACTGTAAACTGAAACTGAGTGCCCCATAAGCAATAATCCTCCCTCCCACCCCTGGCAACCACTTAAACTTTGGTCTCTGTACCTTTCCTCATCTTTTTATGTAAGTGAGGTCATACAGTATTTGCCCTTTTATGATCGACTTGTTTTGCTCAGCATAATGCCTTCAAGTACCATCCATGTTGTAGCATGTATCAGGACTTCATTTCTCTTTCTGCCTGAGTAATAGTCCATTGTATGTATGTACCACATTTTCTTTATCCATTCACTTGTTGATGGGCATTTAGGTTATTTCCACCTTTTGGCTGTTGTAAATGGTGCTGCAGTGAACATTGGTGTATAAGCCTCTGTTTGCATCACTGCTTTAACAATGGATTATCTAATATAATAACAAAAACACAAACAGCAAAAGACAAAATGAATAAATGAGACCTCATAAAAATTAAATGCGGAAGGTCAGCCTAATTGGACTGGACTAAAAGCAAAGAGGTTTCTGGGATAAAGTGAAAACTTCAAAGGTCAGCGGAGCAGGGGCTGGGGTCTGGGGAACTTGGTTTGAGGGGACTTCTAAGTCAATTGGCAAAATAATTCTATTATGAAAACATTCTGCATCCCACTTTGAATTGTGGCGCCTGGGGTCCTAAATGCCAACAAGCGGCCATCTAAGATACAGCAATTGGTCTCAACCCACCTGGAGCAAAGGCAAAGGAAGAACACCAAGGTCACACAACAACTAAGAACCCAAGAGACAGAAAGGGCCACATGAACCAGAAACCTACATTATCCTGAGACCAGAAGAACTAGTTGATGCCCGGCCACAATCGATGTCTGCCCTGTCAGGGAGCACAACAGACAACTCCTGAGGGAGCAGGAGACCAATGGGATACAGACCCCACCATACCTAATGGTATGACTGCGGCTAGAGGAATCCCAGAGACAATGCTCCCCAGAACTTCTGATGGCACAGGACAGGAACCATCCCCGAAGACAACTCATCATGCATGAAAAGGACTGGTCAGTGGGGGGGAGAGAGATACTGATGAAGAGTGAGCTAATTAAATCAGGTGGACACTGGAGAGTGTGTTGGCAACTCTTGAGGGGGGATGGGAAGATAGAGAGGAAAGATGGCAAAATTGGCACGAAACGAGAGACTGAAAGGGCTGACTCAATGGGGGAGAGCAAGTGGGAGAAGGGAGTAAGATGTATGTAAACCTACATGTGACAGACTGATTGGAATGGTAAATGTTCACTTGAAGCTTAATAAAAATTAATTTTAAAAAATAATTAAATGCATTTGTTCATCGAAAGACTTTGCCAAAAAAAGTAAAAAGACAAGCTACCAATTGGGAGAATACCTTTGTAAGCCATGTATCCAGTAAGAATCTAATAAGCCAAAATATGTATATAAAACTTTGACTACTTAACAACAAAAAGACAACCCGATCCTAAAATGGGGAAAGGACTCAAATAGGTATTTCACCATAGAGGATATCCAAATAGCCACCAAACATGAAAAGATGCTCAGTATCATTAGCCATTCACCCAAGCCAAGCCTACTGCCACTGAGTGGGCTCTGACTCAATGATCCTATAGGACAAAGTGGGACTGCCCTATAGTGCTTCCAAGGCTGTAAATCCTCATGGAAGCAGGCTACCACATCTTTCTCCCACTGGATGGCTGGTGGATTATAACCTTTGAGCTTATGGTTAGCAGCCAAGCACTTTAACTACCGTGCCACCCGCGCTCCTTCATTACTCATCAGAGGTATGCAAATCAAAACCACAATGAGTTACCATTTCATTTCCACTAGAATGACTAAGGAAAAAAATGGGAAATAAGAAATGTTGGCAAGGATATGGGCAAATTGGAACCTTTATCCATTGCTGATGGGAATGCAAAATGGTACAGCCATTGTGGAAAACAGTGTGGTGGTTTCTCAAAAAAATAAAAGAACTACTATGTTGCCGTTGTTAGATTTTGACTCATAGCAACCATATGCACAATAGAATGAAACACCGCCAGGTCCTGCGCCATTGTCACAATCATTGTTATGCTTGAGCCCATTGTTGCAGCCACTGTGTCAGTCCATCTCGTTGAGGGTCTTCCTCTTTTTCACTGACCCTCTACATGCATATTACCTCCTCGTAATATGTCCATAGTACTTGAGAGGAGCTCTTGCTGTCCTCACTTCCAAGGAATGCTCTGGCTATACTTCTTCCAAGTCAAATTCATTCCTTCTTCTGGTAGTCCACGGTATATTCAGTATTCTTCCACAACACCGTAATTCAAAGGCATCATCAATTCTTCTTTGATCTTCCTTATTCATTGTTCAGCCTTCAATGAATATGAGGTGATTGAAAACACCATGTCTTAGATCAGGCGCACCTTAGTCCTTAAAATGACATCTCTGCTTTTTAACACTTTAAAGAGGTCTTCTGCAGCAGATTTGCCCAATGCAATGCGTCATTTGATTTCTTGACGGCTGCTTCCATGGGTGTTGATTGTGGATCCAAGTAAAATGAAATCCTTGACAACTTTAGTATGTTCTCCATTTATCATGATGTTGCTTATTGGTCCGGTTGTGAGGATTTTTGTTTTCTTTATGTGGAGGTGTAATCAATACTAAAGCCTGTGGTCTTTGATCTTCATCAGTAACTGCTTCAAGTCTTAGCTTTCAGCAAGCAAGATTGTGTCATCTGCATATCACAGGTTGTTAACGGGTCTTCCTCCAATCCTGATGCCTTGTTCTTCATATAGTCCAGCTTCTCAGATTATTTGCTCAGCATACAGATCGATTAAGTATGGTGAAAGGATACAACCCTGAAGCACACCTTTCTTGACTTTAAACCACAGAGTGTCCCCTTGTTCTGTTCGAATGACTGCGTCTTGGTCTAACTACAGGTTCCTCATGAGCACAGTTTTAATTAACTGTTCTGGAATTCCCATTCTTCGCAATGTTACCCATAATTTGTTATCCACCCAGTCAAATGCCTTTGCATACCCAATAAAACACAGGTAACCATCTTTCTGGTATTCTCTGCTTTCAGCCAGGATCCATCTGACACCAGCAATGATATTCCCTTGTTCCATGTCCTCTTCTGAATCTTGCTTGAGTTTCTCGTGGTTCCCTGTCAATGTACTGCTGCAACTGTTTATGAATTATCTTTAGCAAAATTTTACTTGCACTTGCTATTAATGATATCTGATAATTTCCACATTCTGTTGGATCACCTTTCTTTGGAATGGGCACAAATATAGATCTCTTCCAGTCGGTTGGCCAGGTAGCTGTCTTCCAAATTTCTTGCCATTGACAAGTGAGCTCCTCCAGTGCTGGATTCATTTGTTGAAACATCTCAGTTGGTATTTTGTACATTCCTGGAGACTTGTTTTTCGCCAGTGCCTTCAGTGCAGCTTGGACTTCTTCCTTCAGTACCATCGATTCTTGGTCATATGCTACCTCTTTAAATGGTTGAACATCGACCAATTCTTTTTGGTGCAGTGACTCTTTGTATCCTTTCCATGTTCTTTTGATGCTTCCTGTGTCGTTCAATATTCTCACTGTAGAATCCTTTAAAATTGCAACTCAAGTCTTAAATTTTTTCTTCAGTTCTTTCAGCTTAAGAATTGCCAAGGGTGTTCTTCCCTTTTGGTTTTCTAACTCCAGGTCTTTGCACATTTCATTATAGTGCTTTACTTTGTCTTCTTGAGCCACCCTTTGAAATCTTTTGTTCAACTCTTTTACTTCATCATATCTTCTGTTCACTTTAACAAGTCTACGTTCAAGAGCAACTTTCAGAGTCTCTACTGACATCAATTTTGGTCTTTTTTTTTTCTTTTGGCTTTTAATGATTTTTTTTATTGTGCTTTAAGTGAAAGTTTACAAATCAGATCAGTCTCTCATACTAACATTTATATACACCTTGCTATATACTCCTCGTTGCTCTCCCCCTAATGAGACAGCACACTCCTTCTCTCCACTCTCTGTTTTCCTGTCCGTTCGGCCAGCATCTGACCCCCTCTGCCCTTTCATCTCCGCTCCAGACAGGAGCTGCCCACATAGTCTCATGTGTCTCCTTAATCCAAGAAGCTCACTCCTCACCAGTATCATTTTCTATTTTATAGTCCAGTCCAATCCCTGTCTGAAGAGTTGGCTTTGGGAATGGTTTCTGTCTTGGGCTAACAGAAGGTCTGGGGACCATGACCTCCAGGGTCCTTCCAGTCTCAGTGAGACCATTAAGTCTGGCCTTTTTATGAGAATTTGAGGTCTGCATCCTACTGCTCTCCCGCACCCTCAGGGATTCTCTGTTGTGTTCCCTGTCAGGGTAGTCATCAGTTGTAGCCGGGCACCATCTAGTTCTTCTGGTCTCAGGATGATGTAGTCTCTGATTTATGTGGCCCTTTCTGTCTCTTGGGCTCATAAATACCTTGTGTCTTTGATGTTCTTCATTCTCCTTTGTTCCAGGTGGGTTGAGACCAATTGATGCATCTTAGATGGCCGCTTGCTAGCATTTAGGACCCCAGACGCCACTCTCCAAAGCGGGATGCAAACAAATAGATTTTATTATGCCAGTTGACCTAGATGTCCCCTGAAACCATCGTCCCCAAACCCCCACCCCTGCCATGCTGGCCTTTGAAGTGTTCAGTTAATTCAGGAAAGTGCTTTGCTTTTGGTTTAGTCCAGTTGTGCTGTATTGTGTTTTGTCTTTCCCTTCACCTTGAATAGTTCTTGTCCACTATCTCATTAGTGAATACTCCTCTCCCTCCCTCCCCCATCTCATAACCATCAAAGAATATTTTCTTCTGTGTTTAAACTATTTCTCGAGTTCTTATAATAGTGGTCTCATACAATATTTGTCCTCTGCCAACTAATTTCACTCAGCATAATGCCTTCCAGATTCCTCCATGTTATGAAATGTCTGACAGATTCATCATTGTTGTTTATCGATGTGTAGTATTCCATTGTGTGAATATACCATAATCTATTTATCCATTCATCCGTTCATGGGCACCTTGGTTGCTTCCGTCTTTTTGCTATTGTAAACAGTGCTGCAGTGAACATGGGTGTGCATGTATCTGTTTGTGTAAAGGCCCATTTTGGTCTTTTCTTTCTTTCCTATCTTTTTAATGACCTTTTACTTTTTTTATGTATGATATCCTTGATGTCATCCAACAACGGGCCTGATCTTTGGTCATTAGTGTTCAGCATATCAAATCTGTTCTTGAGATGATCTCCAAATTCCGGCGGAATGTAGTCAAGGTTGTATTTTGGTTCTCATGGACTTGTTTTAATTTTAATTTGCAGATTATATGGTAGTATATCTAAAAAACCATAGTGAATCAATGATAAAACTAACTCAAGCAATAAAAGAATTCTGTAAGGTAACAGGATATGAAGTTAACATATAAATTGTAGAAGGAATAAGGAAAATAGAAAATCACCATTAGAACATCACAGTAATAATTGTTGCATATCCAGCAATGGATGCTAACATTAATCTACAACAGTTTAAGGAGAATCATAATTGTTTTGTAGTTCTCTAAGTATCTCCCCCAAGATGTTTGTTAATTGCAAAGGGAAATACAGTAACAGAAAAGTAGGGAAACCCAGCAAGACACTACTTTAACCAAGTGATGGAGTTTAACATCACCAGTAATAAGACACATCAGTATCATATATCCCCTGATATGATGGAATGAGAAGGCTACAGCATTACTTGTATAGTATTCTTGCCAAAATGCACCAGCTTAATCCATTCATGGGAAAACATACAAACCCAAATTGGAGGGACATTCTACAAAATACCTGATCACTACTCATCAAAGTATTAAAGTCCTTGAAAACATTATGCTGAATAAAATAAGTCAGACATAAAAGGACAAATATTGCATGATCCCACTTATATGAAATATCTAGAATAGGCAAGTGCATAGGGACTAAAGTTTTTACCAGGATTAAAGTGATCACCAGGAGTGGGTGAGAGGGGAAAGGGAAAGTTATTGCTTAAGGGACACTGAGTTTCTGTTAAGGGTAATGGAAAATTTTGGAAACTTACAGTGGTGATGGTTGCAAAACATGGTGAATGTAATTATTGTCACTGAATTGCACATGTAACAATGGTTGAAGTGGCAAATGTGGTGTTATATATCTGTTACCACAACAAAAATTTTTAAAATGTGTCAATACATAAAACCCTGTCATGAAAGACAAAGGAATATTGACAAAGTTTCACAGATTAGACGATACTAAGGGGTCATGACAACAATATGCAACATAGGATCCTAGATTGAATTCTGGAATAGAAAAAGGACATTAGGTGGAAAACTGGTATAATTTGAATAAGGTCTGTGGATTAGTTAATAGTATTATAGCAATGTTAATGTCCTAGTTTAGACCATTGTACTCTGGTATATAAGATGTTAACACTCGAAGAAACTAAATGCAGGCTATATGAGAACTCTGTACTATTTTTGTAACTTTTCTGTGAGTCTAAAATTTTTTCTAATCAATTAAAAAATAATGTGATGGCTAAATAAACAGTTATAAGTTATGAGTGGATACTTCTTAATTTAATAGAGTTAAGGATTATTTGTTTTATGCAAACTTTAGAGTAGCCTGTATTGTTGATTTAAATTCAAGGAGCCCAAGAAAATAATTTGGGAAGGACCCATTTACACTTTATTAAATGCAGAATGAGCTGGCTTCCCTGTCACTACTACAAACCCTTTCCAAAGAGTTGATCTGACTGTTCATGAAGTAAAAGATGTTTCTCTTGCTGGTAGTAGAAAATGGGTGGGGGTGGTCTTTTTAAAAGGAGAACATTAAGTAGTGTTAGTTCCATAGTGATAGTCTTCTCAAGGTGTATGCAATATCTTCCCAGGTATTCCGGAAGGACCTCATCAGTGCCATGAAAATTCCAGATTCTCACCACATTAACCCTGACAACTATTACCTCTTTGCGGATACATGGAAGGAAGAATGGGAAAAGGGAGTCCAGGTACCAGCCAGTCCAGACACTATTCCACAGCCTTCCCTCAGGTATTTGCATGCTTGCACCTTTGACTTAGGAAATGAATGCTCTCGTGGTAATCTGTGTGCTGCTTGGGAAGAAGTTTTGAGTGCTTAATTATACATTTAGAATATAAAGTCACATACCGTGTTCACTCAGACCAGTGGCAAATTACGCCAGGCTAGGATTCCACCGCCCATCTATAAGTTTGTCATACTTTGGTTGCTTGTGTTACTTTGATGTTGGAAGCTATGCCACCAGCATTTCAAATACCATGGTGGAAAGGTTTCAGTGGAACTTCCAGACTAAGACTAAGAAGAAAGGCCTGGCAGTCTACTTCCAAAAATTAGCCAATGGAAAACCCTATAGATCACAACAGAATATTGTACGATATATTGCTGGAGGATGAGCCCCCTAGGGTAGAAGACACTTAAAATGATAGCCAAGGGTAGCTGCAGTGAGTACTGGGGCTGAGGACACTAGGTATTCCAAACACAAATCTGACATGAAATAAAATGCCTGAACTAGTAGCATCAGCATCATGTAGGAACTTGCCCAAACCAAACCGAACCCGTTGCTGTCGAATCAATTCTGACTCATAGCAACGCTATAGGACAGAGTAGAACTGCCCCATAGGGTTTCCAAGGCTGTACACCTTTTTACGGAAGCAGATTGCTACATTTTTCTCCTGTGGAGCAGCTGGTGGGTTTGAACTGCTGACCTTTCGGTTAGCAGCTGAGTGCTTAACCACTGTGTCACCAATGGCAATGGGTTTGGTTTGGTTTGGCTTGGTTTGAGCAAGTTCTACATGATGCAGGTGCTTTTAGTCCAGGGTTAACACTTTGTGAACAATTGCTGTGGAATATTTTTATCTTATTTTCCAAATTTATTAGAAATCTTCATACTTTTGTCAAGCTGCTTGGATTTCCCTTTTGACTTTTTTTATGGATCAACCATGTTGGAGGCTCAGTGATTTAGCATTAAAACTTTATGTTTGGAATACCTAGTCTCCTCAACTGCAAGTGCTCATTTTAGCTACCCTTGACTGTCATCATTTTGCAGGGGTCAAACTATATCTTGTGATTTTTACTTTCTAGATTTTGTAGATTATCTTAAAAGTTAAATCTTTGTGATTGGAAATGACATTGGAACATTGATGAAGAAATAGATTTTATGTCATTGGTCAAATTTCCAAAATTAAATGAGCTCAGTTAATATTTTTAGGTACTGTATAAATTCAAGCTTATTTATTTAGATTTAGGTCCATGGTGTGAAGTTACTCCCAGACTGGCCCTTTACTTAGGACCTAGCCTTTAGGTTTTTTTGGATAGAGCTTTCCTACTTGCCATCCAAATACCATCTTTGCCGAGATGTCTGTTCATGTCTTTTGTCTGTTTTCTTACTGAATTGTTTGTTTTCTTTACTATTGCGTTTTGAGAATTCTTGATATATTTGAGATAACAAGTCAAAGGACATATGTTTGACCCTGCTCATTAGGCTCCAGTTAAGGTGTATTTGGAATTTGATGCTCAGCCTGATCATAAGATGGAGTAAACAGCTAAACTTGATATTGCAAGGATAAATAGTATTCCTAGATTTAAGTTAATTAGTGGGTAGGGCAATGGGAGAGGAACTCACATGGCCAGGGCTAGGGTTAGGGCTAGAATGGAGGCAATGGTAAATATTAGTTTTTAGGAAGTTAGGGGTCATAGTGGTTCTTTAATAAAAAGTTTGACTGCATCCACAATAGGTTGAAGAAGACCATATGGTCCTGTAATATTAGGACCTTTGTGAAGTTGCATATATCCTAATACTTTTCGTTTAATCAGGGTGAGAAAGGCTACTGTTAGGAGGATAGGTACGATTAATGAGAGGGGTTAAATTAAGAACACTATTAAAAAGAGGAATTGAACCTCTGGTTATAAAGGTTTAAGTTTTACACAATTACCGGGCTCTGCCATCTTAACAAGCCCTGATCTTGCGCAGGGTAGAGTTACTTATTTAAATTAAGATTAGTTCATAAATTTAGTCGAGGGCACTCTAGAAAAGTGGGCCCTGTTTCTCTTATTCTTTTGTACTGGCAGAAATAGTTTATAGATAGAAACCGAGCTGGATTACTCCGGTCTGAACTCAGATCACATAGGACTTTAATCATTGGACAAAGTAACCTTTAACAGCGGCTGCACCACTGGGATGTCCTGATCCAACATCGAGGTCGTAAACACTATTATCGATAAAACTAAAACCAAACCCATTGCCGTCAAGTCAATTCCAACTCATAGCGACCCTATAGTACAGAGTAGAACTGCACCATAGAGTTTCCAAGGAGTGTCTGGTGGATTTGAACTGCCAGCCTTTTGGCTAGCAGCCATAGCTCTTAACCACAATGCCACCAGGGTTTCCAGTTATTGATAAAAAAAAAAATAGTTATTGATAAGGACTCTAAAATAGGATTGCATTCTTATCCCTAGGGTAACTTGTTCCGTTGATCAAAAATTGGGTCAATAAGTGATTTGTAATTTTTTTTATTCTCTAAGGTCACCCCAACCAAAACTGTTAATTCAGTAGAATAATAGGTTATGCCTTGTAGGGGTTATAGTGTTATAGTTGAATTAATTTAAGCTCCATAGGGTCGTCTCGTCTTATGAATGTATCTCCACCTCTTCACAGGGAGGTCAATTTCACTGATTAGAAGAGACAGTTAAACCCTCGTGTGGCTGTTATACCAGTCCCTATTTAAGGAACAAATGATTATGCTACCTTTGCACGGTCAGAGCACTGTGGCCATTTAACATATGTCATGTGGTTTGCAAATATCTCCTGCTTGTCTGTAGATTGCCTTTTCATCTCTCAACATAGGTTTTCACAAAGCAAAGTTTGTAATTTTGACGAAGTTCAATTTATTGATTTTTTCGTTTTTGTTTTTTAATTGTGCTTTAGGTGAAAGTTTACAGAGCAAATTAGTTTCTCATTAAACAATACACAAATTGTTTTTTGACATTGGTTGCCAACCCCATGATGTGTCAACACTCTCCCCTTCTCCTCCCCAGGTTCCTCATTTCCATTCATCCAGTTTTCCTGTCCCTTTCTGCGTTCTAGTCTTTGCTTTTGGGCTCTGTTTCCATTTAATTTTGTATACATGGTTTAACTACGAAGCACGTTCCTCACGTGTTATTGTTTGTTTTATAGGCCTGTCTAATCTTTGGCTGAAGGGTGTACTTCAGGAGTTACTTTAGTAGTGAGTTATAAAAGGGTGTCCAGGGGCCATACTCTCGGGATTTCGCCAGTCTCTGTCAGTTTGTGAGTTAGAATCTGGTTCTACATTTTTCTCCCACTCTGTCCAGGACCCTCTATTGTGATCCCTGTCAGAGCAGTTCATGGTGGTAGCCGGGCACCATCTAGTTGACTGGACTCAGTCTGGTGGAGGCTGCGGTAGTTGTGGTCTCTTAGTCCTTTGGACTAATCTTTCCCTTGTGTCTTTGGTTTTCTTCATTCTCCTTTGCTCCAGATGGGATGGGACCAGTACACGTTTCTTAGATGGCCATTCACAGGCTTTCAAGACCCCAGACACTACTCACCACAGTTGGATGCAGAACATTTTCTTTATAAATTGTGTTGTGCCAGTTGAGCTGGATATTCCCCAAAACCATGGTCCCCACCCCTCAGCCCAGTAACTTGGTCTCTCAAGGTATTTGGATATGTCTGTGAAGCTTCTATGACTTTGTCTTAGTCAAGTTATGCTAACTTCCCCAGTATTGTGTGCTGTCTTACCCTTCACCAAAGTTGTCACTTATATATTTAGTGTTTTTACCTCCCTTGTAACCATCAAAGACTCTTTGTGTAAACATTTTCTTAAGTTTTTATAATAGTGGTCTCATACAGTATTTGTCCTTTTGTGATTGACTTATTTCACTCAGCGTAATGCCCTCCAGATTCATCCATGTCATGAGGTATTTCACAGATTCATCGTTGTTCTTTATCATTGCATAGTATTCCATTGTGTTTTTGTTTCTTTTGGATCGTGCTTTAAGTGGCGTGTTTACAAACTCTTCACCTAACCCTACGTCCCAAAGGTTTTCTCCTATATTTCCTTCTAAAAATTTTGTAATTTTACGTTTAAATGCATGGCCCATTTTGAATTTTTGTGTAAGATGTGAGGTTTTGGTTGAGGTTCAAATTTGGGTAGGGTAAGTCCTCCATTTTATTCTTTTTCAAAATTGCTGTAGCTATTCTAGTTCCTTTACCTTTCCATATGAATTTTATAACAAGCTTGTCTGTAACTACAAAAATCTTGCTGGTGTTTTCGTAAGAATTGCATTAAAGCTATAGATCATTTTGGGGAGAATTGACACATTTACTATGTTAAGTCTTCCAATCCACGAACATGGTACGTCTCTACTTATTTAGAGCTTTGTTTTTTTCTTACCAATGTACTTGTAGTTTTCAGCATACAAGTATTGTACTTGTTTTGCTAGATATATGTATAAGTGTTACAATCAATTTTTGAGCAACGTTAATGGTATTGTGTTGTTAATTTTGGTTTCCACAGGTTCATTGCTAGTACATAGAAATCTAATTGATTTTTTAATGTCGATCTTGTATTTCTGCAACCTTGCTGAACTCAGTTATTTAGTTCTGGCAGTTCTGTTTGTTTGTGATTCCTTGTGATTTTCTATGTAGACCATCATGTTATTTGCAGATAAGGACAGCTTTATGTCTCTTCCCTATTTTTTTTTTAATGTGTATACCTTTTATTTATTTTCTTGCCTTATTGGATGTGGAGAACCCGGGGTGGAAGGGGAAAGGGGGAGAGTACACATTGTGGGGATTGCAGCCATCATCACAAAACAATTTGTGTATAAATTTTTGAATGGAAACAAATTAGCGCTGTAAACTTTCACCCAAAACACAATAAAGTTTTTAAAAAAGAATTTAAAAGATGAGTTGGAAGTGTTCCCTCCTTTTCTATTTTTTGGAAGGTATTCTGTAGAATTGGTAGTAATTCTTCTTTAAATGTTTGGTAGAACTTTTCAGTGAAACACTGGACCTCAATACTTCTTTTGGGGTTTAACTACAAATTTAATTTCTTTAATTGTTACAGGGAGTTCCTGGTGATGCAAACAGTTAAGTACTTGATTACTAGCCAAAAGATTAGCAGTTCAAACCCAGACAAAGGCGCCTTGGAAGATAGGCCTGGTGATCTGCTTCCAAAAGGTCACAGCCTTGAAAACCCTATGAAGCAGTTCTATTCTGCATACATGGGGTTTCCATGAGTCGAAATCAATTTGATGGCAACTAACAACAACAGTAGTTACAAGAATATTTAAAGTATCTATTTCATATTAGGTGAATTTGGTAGTTTGTGCTTTAAGGAATTGGTTTGTTTCATCTAAGTTGTTTAATTTATGTGTGTAGAATTGTTTGTAGTATTTTTTCTGATACTTTCATTTTAAAATTCAGCAATCTTGACCAGACTTCTGCTTTCAGAAAGATGGGGTAGATTTACGTTTCCCCATTGCTCCCACTAAGTACAACTAAAAACCCTGGACATTTTATATAAAGCAAACATAAGACTTCAGTAGATCATGAGAAAAAGGCAGAATGAATAGGGACCTCAAGACCTGAGGAACGACACAGCTATGTGTTCCCTGGGATTTCTTTTGCTCTCAGACTTAGTTCTGGAGGAGTTGGCAACCTGGAAGCACCAATGAGTACAAACAAAAAAAAAAACCCAAGCAAAGCCTCTTCTCTCTATCCAAATGACTAAGTAAGGAGAAACCTAGCAAGACATAAAACTTTTATATAATAGCCCCTCTACTCTAGCCAAACGCCACAGAAAAATACTTTGGACCACCCCTGCCCTTTCCAGCAAAGACAGGAGTAGGGAGCCAGGTTCCTACCCTCCCTAGGCTATAATGAGGTCCCCCAGCCCCCTTCCCCTCACCAGGGTGGTGTCAGAGAAGGCCAGATGGAGAGGTGGGACTTTCATCCTGTTGGGTGGTAACAAAACCCACCCTGTGATGTCACTGGAGACCACATGGGAAGCCTAGACTTCCACCCCAACCTGGCAGTAATGAGTTGCTTCTCCTACTCCTGGCTGGAGTGGTGTCAGATGGGTGGAGAGTCAGGACCTTTACTACTGCCCGGCAGTAATGAGGACAACTCCTCCCCCCGTGGAAAGTAGTAATAAGGCACTCTTACCAAGCCCAGCCAAGGAGACATCCGTGGAGCCCTAGTGCAAAGACAGAACTCCTAACCCCACCCAGCAGTAATGGGGAAACCTTGCCCTTGGGTGTCAGCAGAGGCTAAGTGGTGAACTTGGACTTCTGCAACCATCTGCAAGTAACAAGGTAGCATCCCCCCTGCTATCTCCATCCAGAGCAATGTCAGAGGAAGCCAGCTAAAACAAAAGGTTTAAATAAGATCTAGAGTCTCATAGCATAATACTCAAAATGTCCAAGTGTCAATTTTAAAAAATCACTTATCATACCAAGACCAGAAGAATTTCACCTTGGTCAAAGACCACAAACAGATGCTGACAGAGGTATTAGAATGATCTAACAAAGATTTTAAAGCAGCCATCATAAAATTACATCAATGCACAATTATGAACACACTTGAAGTAAATGAAAAAATAGTAAATCTCAGCAAAGAAGTAGAAGAGATAAGAAGAACCAAATGGAAAATTTTAAACTGTAAAAGACAAGAACTGAAATTTAAAAAAACTCAATGAGGCTCAACAGCAGAATAGAGAGAGCAGAGAAAGAAATCAGTGAACTTGAAGATAGAACAATAGAAATTACCTAATCCAAACAACAGAAAGAATATAGACTGAAGAAAAATGAACAAAATTTCTGGTACCTGCCAAACTGTAACAAAAGATCTACCTTTCGTGTCATTGGAGTCCCTGAAGCAGAGAAAGAGGGAGGGTCTGAAATTTTTTTTGAGGAAATAGTGACTGGAAATTTCTCAAATTTGCAAAAGATATTAAATGTCCAGATTCAGAAATGGCACCATACCTGTAAGAGAAAAACAATTCAAGTGAAACAGAGGAGTTCAGACCAAGAGCTCTTACAGGATGAGGAGAGATTTCAGAAAGTAACCTCTGTCATTAGAACAGAAGTGTTTTACAAGATTTTAAAAATAGTTGTTCTGGTTTCTGTTGCTGCATAACAAATTAACCCAAACCTCAGTGGCTTAAAGCAACAATCATTTATTATATTTCACAATTTTGGGGGTCAGGAATTCAAGAAGAGCTCAGATAGGTGATTCTTCTGCTGTACGTGGCATCAGCTGAGGTCAGTTGGTGATACTCACCTGGTAACTGGGCTGGTTTGGAAAATCCAAAATGGCTTCACCCACATGTCTCTAGTTTTGGCAGAGACAGATGGACGTCTGAGTTCATTTGGGCTCCTCTTCCTCTCCGTATAGTCTCATGTCGTCTCTCAAGCAGGATAGTCTGACTTCTTACATGGCAGCTTAGGAATCTGAGAGTGACTATTCCAAGAGATAAGAAGTAGAAGCTGCTAGTCTCAAGGCCTGGGCTTAGAAACTGGCACAGTATTACTTCTACCATTAGAGCAGTCACAGATTCGAGGGGAGGGAAATAGACTCCATCTCTCAATGGGAGGAGTGTCAAAGAATTTGTGACCATCTTCAGTCTACCACAGTAGTAATTTTTTTTCAGACTGATTCAATAAGTGTTTATTGAGCACCATCACCATGCTAGACAATGGGGATACAGACATGAATAGACATAGTCTCAGTCTTCAAAAGTTTCCACACCAGATGGGGAGAGATTCCTATAAATATATAATTGTCGAAACAGTATAGTAATTATTATAACTTGGTAAGCTCCATGCCATCAGGCAAAGGTCATGACTATATTTTTTGACCATAGTATAACCAGCATCTACCACCACACCTGGCATAGACCATCAACAATATCTGTTAAATGATTGAGGCACAGAGATAAGAGTAGAATTTTGTGGAATAAGTGGGTAAAAGTCTTAAGAAAAAGGTGAAGATTGTCCAAAGTTGAGAAATCAGTGAGAATTCTTGAAGAGTAAGGAGAGGAACTCATATTTGTAACTTTGTTCCAAAATTATGATGAAAAACAAAATAAACTAATGCCCCTCCATTGGTTCATCGATAACAATTACTCACCTCCCAAATGATTTTAAGAGAGTGCTTAATGGATGTACAAAGTGACAGAAATATGTTCTCATCAAACCTATTGTTTTCCATCTTTAGTTGCTATAGATACCCTAACTGGAACAGAAACAAAACCCATTGCTGTCGAATTGATTCTGACTCATAGTGACCCTGTAGGACAGGGTAGAACTGCCCCATAGGTTTTCCAGGGTAGTAGTCTTTACAAAAGCAGACTGCCACATCTCCCACTGAGTGACTGGTGGGGTTCAAACAGCCAGCATTTTGATTCACAGCTGAGCGCTTAACCACTGCACCACCAGGGCTCCTATAGATACCCTAAACCCACTGCCGTTGAGTCGATTCAGACTCATAGCAACCCCATGGGGTTTCCAAGGCTGTAAATCTTTATAGAAGCAGACTGCCACGTATTTCTACAGCAGAGCTGCTGGTGGTTTTGAACTGCTGACTTCTCAGTTAGCAGTCATAGCCTTTCAGTTAGCAGTCATAGATACCCTAGAAACCCCAAATTCAACACTGCTTCCAGATTCCACCAGGGTACATGCTCTCAGGGTGATCTTTTATCTGGTTTCTTTTTGTGGAAAACTAATTAAAGTCAATTAGGGTGACATGTCAGTGTCTGGCCTGGTTTTATCAGTGCATAACAAAGAGACAGAAAAAAAAAAGACTTGAGGGGTTGTAACATGGCTCTTGTTTTTACTCCCTAAATTGCAGATGTCTTTTTCTACTGGATGAACAACTGAAATTTCAAAGCACTTACTTCAAGCATAATTAAATGTCTTACATCAAGCAGCTATATTAGAGATTTGACTAACATTATTTCTTCTTCAAATATACTTGAAAGGATTCTTTCCTGATCTTTTTCATGGAGAATATGTTCAGTCTTCCCTATCTTTGAACCTTGATAAGACTTACAGTGTATGTCCCCACCCTTTTGTTCTTCATTATATACTTTCTTGTGTTGTACGTTAATCGGTTTATGTGTGCTAAATCCTTTGTGTCCAGCCAGCTCATAAGACCAAGGCACACATAAATAGAAAGAAGGGGGGTGAGAGAGAGGACAAAAGAGGAGAAGGGAGGAAAATAAACAAGGGAAAAGAGAGGAGAAAACGAAGAAAAGAAGGATAAAATGTGCTCGTATTGAACCTATTCCATTCATGGTGTTGTGTGCTTTACATAACATATGCCAGTTAGTCCTTATAATAACCTTGCAAAATAAGCATCTCTTTCTCCTTTGGGGGATAAGGAAACTGAAGCACAAAGAGGTCACCAGCTGAATGGCAGAGGCAGGACGAAACCCAGATCTGGCCCTTCATGCTCACTTCTCCTTCTAAAGGAAGTTGTCCTGCTTAAAGCCCTTCTCAGAAAACAGCTGTGAGCATCCATGGTATAATATGATCAGGGCACAGTGATTGGATTAGATTTTGACATTTGAGCTATGGCGTGTCCTGGTATGAAAAGATTAAGTAAGCAAAACAGTATTTTTACCATTCAACCTAGGAAATAACCGAGAGACTGAGTTAGGTGCAGGAGACAAAAAAAAAAAAATAATGAATTAAGAAAATCCCTGTCAAGTCACAGAGTAGACTATAAGCAACAAAGGACTTATATCTAGATTATATAAATAAAACACAGATGACCCAAAAGAAAAATGATCAACAGATTTAAACAGACACTTCCCAAAAGAGGATATGCTATGCAGGGTGGCTGTGTAATGTATCATCCAAACTGGTACCACTTTTAAGAGTGAAAGGGAGCCCCATTCATAATTATACCAGGGTAACAGTAGTTAACAGTAGTAAACCAGGACCGACCCAGGCAAACTAAGATATGTGGGTCACCATACTGAAATGGAATCAAACATATGAGAAGATGGTTAACCTCATTGGTCATCAGGGAAATGCAAACTAAAACCAGAATGAGATACTTAAACACACACCCATTGAAATGACTAAAATAAAAAAAGATTGACTATGTCAGCTGTCAGTGAAGATATGGAGTACCTAGATCTCTAATATATTGCTGGAGGGAGTATAAATTGATGCAGTCACTTTGGAAAATTCTTTGGAAATATTTACCAAAGTAAAACATATATGTATGACCCAGCAAAAATAGTACAAAAATACACCAAAAGACACTATAAAAATTTGCCTGGCAGCATTATTCAGAACAGCCTCAAAATGGAAATAACCTTGTAAACCTTCATCTAAAGTACAATTAAAATAAAAAATAATGGAAAAAACCGAAATGTTTATCTATAGTAGAATGGATAAATAAATTGTGGCATATTCATACAAAAGATGACTATACTGCAATTAAAATGAACCACTTCTGCATAGAGCAAAATGGATATATATCACAACTATAGTGTTGACTGGTAAGAAGCAGACAGAAGAGAGTAGATACTGTATGATTCCATTTTTATAAAGGTGAAACTAATTTATGATGTTTAAAACCAGGTTACTAGTTACCTTTGGGAGCCCTGGTCGCATAATGGTTAAGATCTCAGCTGCTAATTAAAAAGTCAGCAGTTCAGATCCACCAGCCACTCCATGGAAACTTTGGGGCAGTTCTGCTTTGTTATAGGGTCATTATGAATCAGAACCGACTCAACAGCACCCAACAACAGTACCTTTGGGGAAAGGTTAATGACTGGGAAGAAGGAGGGGCTTCGGATGTTGGTCATGTCTTCTTTCTTCATCTGGTTGGTGGTAATTTGAGTATGTTCACTTTGTGAAAAATCGTTGAGCTCTGCTCTTAAAATTAGTGTAATTTTCTGTATGTATGCTATACTTCAGTAAACAGGTGTACTTATAAAGAAATAAAGACACAAGAAAAGAAAGAAAAAAGTTCCTGAAGTAAAACAGGACCTTTATTGACCACACACAAGCCAGAGTTAGGAGCAAAAACAGTAGTAAACAGAGGAAGCCAGTCAGTAGAAAGAGTGGACTGAGGGGACGGCAGGAAGAGGCAAAGGAGCCATAAGATAAAAATGATGGGTTAATGGGAGAAATGCAAAGAAATAACCAATACCTTGTGTTGCCTCTAATCTTGATTTTCTCTCTCCTGTTCCATTTCATGTGTATCTTTACAATTATCTTTTATCTTGAGGCCATATGAGTGGCTATCACTTCTCTAAGACAAACAAGGTTAAAACACCCAACTACGCTTTCTTTCTGAGATTTCCCAAAAGTGCTGTCTCTGCATTTTGGGATTCTTCATCAAAAACTTTTTCTGTGATATAAATGACACCAAAATAAAGTAGGCCAAATGGACAGTGAACCCTGAATACATTCCATGATGAGGATTAGATGATTTCCAAAATACATTACAAATAGAGAAATATCTTGGTTCAAACTTAGTCTGTCCTGACTGGCTAGATGGTAAGTGGTACTGGAATTACAGATCTTATGCTATTCTATGTTGATCTGTTCTTTGAACTATACCATGTGCCAGATGCTAAGCATTCAGGGTTCGGCGGTGAATATGACATGATCTGTCCTCTCAAGAAACTCTTGGTTTCGTGAGGTTTGTTCCTTTTCTTTGTTGCTGAATCTTCACTACCTGTAACAGTGCCTAGGCTACAATAGATGTGCAATTAATATTTGTCAAATAACTTATTACATAGGTAATGTCGATACACAAAAAAAGCACCATTCAATGGAATGTTGTTGGTTGTTGCCGTTGAGTTGATTCCGACTCATGGTGACCCCATGTTTGTAGAGTAGATCTGCTCCATAGCCTTTTAGAAGCAGATTGCCAGGCCTGTCTTCTGAGGCGCCTCTAAACCAAAAAAAAAAAACCAAACCCACTGCCATAGAGTTGATTCCAACTCATAGCAACCCTATAGGGCAGAGTAGAAATGCCCCATAGAGTTTCCAAGGAGTGCCTGGTAGATTTGAACTGCTGACCTCTTGGTTAGCAGCTGTAGCACTTAACCATGCCACCAGGGTTTCTGGGGCGCCTCTAGGTGGGTTTAAACCTCCAGCCTTTCAGCTAGTAGTCCAGCACTAGCTGACCACCCAGGTATCCATGCAGTGGAATATAGTAAGCCTATACAGAAAAGCTTTGGTGATGAAGGGCAAGAAATAATTATTTCTCTGGTAGAGGTGAGGAGAGGCTACATAGAAAAAACTATTCACTAACATTTCTGGCACCTGAGCTAGTTTGACCTGAAGACTCCATGTGACCCCTTCATATGGTTTGGCTTCCTCACAGCATGACAACCTCAGCTTCTTATAGACTGAGGTCTTAGGCTTCTTACAGGGCTTAGACTCAGGGCTCCGAGTGCACGTGTTCAGTGAACAAGGTGAAAGCTGTATTCCCTTTTATGACCCAGCAATCTCCTAGCATCACTTCTGCCATGTTCTTTGACCAAAACAGTCACCAAAGGGTAAGACAGTATACAGTCCTGGGGAAACCAGCACAACCTGTACAAGACAAGGTCATGGTAGCTCCACAGACATATCCAAACTCCCTGAGGGACCAAATTGCTGGGGTGAGGGCTGTGGGGACCGTGATCTCGGGGAATATCTAGCTCAATTGGCATAACATAGTTTATAAAGAATATGTTCTACATTCTACTTTGGTGAGTAGCATCTAGGGTCTTAAAAGCCTGTGAGCGGCCATCTAGGATACTCCACTGGTCTCACCCCTTTTGGAGCAAGGAAGAATAAAGAAAACTAAAGATACAAGGGAAAGATTAGTCCAAAGGACCAATGGACCGCATCTACCATGGCCTCTACCATACTGAGTCCAGCACAATCAGATTGTGCCCAGCTACCATCGCCGACTGCTCTGACAGGGGTCACAATAGAGGGTCCCAGACAGAGCTGGAGAAAAATGTAGAGCAAAATTCTAACTGAAAAAGAAAGACCAGACTTCCTGGCCTGACAGAGACTGAAGAAACCCTGAGAGTATGGCCCCTGGACACCTTTCAGCTCAGTAATGAAGTCACTCCTAAGGTTCACCCTTCAGCCAAAGATTGAACAGGCCCATGGAACAGAACAAGACTAAAGGGGCACACTAGCCCAGGGGCAGGGACTGAAAGGCAGGAGGGAACAGGAAAGCTGGTAATAGGGAACCTAAGATTGAGAGGGGAGAGTGTTGACATGTTGTGGAGTTGTTAACCAGTGTAATAGAACAATGTACTAACTGTTTGATGAGAAACTAGATCTGTAAACCTTCATCTAAAGTCTACTTTAAAAAGAAAAAAAAGTCACCAAAACTCCCATGAATCTGGAGGGGAAATATAGGTTACCACTTGATTCAAGAGTGGCAAAGTCAAATTGTAGATGAGCATATGGAATTGGGAGATAGTGTTGTGGCCAAATTTGGAAAATACCACCTGTCACAGAGGTTATAATTGTTCTTTGTTTCAGACATGAGTCGTGGCAACTTGGAGAGAAATGGTCTGCCTAGAGTGGCAGGATTAACAAGAGGCATTTTGGGAAACTGCTCATAGAGATAATATTGCAAGGGGATACTATTAAGTTTTTAAGACATTTATTTCAAGCCTTTTAAAAACCTGTGATGTTTTGGTATTATTTGTGCAGTTTCTGTGCTTTTTACAAATGATTCTAATCTCATTAGGAAATGTAGCATAGTTTATACCTGCCAGAATTTATGTCAGCTGAAGAGACATTGAGGACTCACTGTATATGTGATACTTTTTAGCTAACAGAATCTTATAGAAACTAAATAATTGCCCAAGATCACAGTATAAGTGAAAGGCAGAAAAAGCAGGCCCATATGAGTCTAAAGCCTATACTGTTTACCACCATCCAATATTGCCTTCATGGCAGGAAGTCATGAGTTTGGCTGAAATATTTCTTTGGTATGAAATCTGGCTGTGCCTTTGAGCAGTATCAAACCACCCACCACCAGGCTTCCCTTTCTAAGTAAAGTTGGGGGTCATTACATTAAGAACACATAATAATGTAACAAAATTTTATTAGAATGAATGGCAGTAGGGACCCAGGATACATGAGGGTGAGTGAAGCAAATTGTTAGCAGAGAATTCACAGCAGTTGATGAAACTACTGATTTTTTGAACTATTTGCATTCTAAAAAAGAATCTGCCATACCTACCAGAGGGCAGATTAGGGGATTGACCCAGAGTGGAAAGGGAAAGCATCTAACTTCACTGTATGGCATGAGTACTGTTAGGCCTATCTCGTCAGTGCCTGGAATCTGTCATTTGTTCATTCTTAGCAATATCATTCTCTTGCTTTTCTAGGATTATAGCCGAGAAGGTAAAGGAAGTTCTGTTCATTCGGCCCCGGAAGTACATCCACTGCTCCGGCCCAGAGCCAGCAGAGCCTGGCTACATCAACATCATAGAGCTGGCAGCATCCATGTGCCGCTATGACCTAGATGACATGGATATCTTCTGGCTCCAAGAACTGAATGAAGACCTTGCAGAAATGGGTATGTTTTTTCTTAAGTAAGTTGTGCCTTGACTCAACTCATGATTCTTTTTTTTTTTTTAAGTTGTAGGAACCCTTTAACTTATTTTCATCTTGTCATTTCCTTTCTTTTCTGGCTTTTTAGTTTATTTTTTCCTTTATCATATTTTAGTTAGTTATTCTTCAGATGCATAAATATGTTGAAATAGAACAACCACATTTAAATCTGTTCTCATTCGTGCTGAACAACACAAATCAGGGATGGCAAGTAGGTTTGACAAGGCTGCGTCCTGAGTGAGAATGTTCCCGGCTGATTGGACTTTTGGTTGAAAAGGATCCTGAAGCTGGTTCCTGGCTCAGCCCTGAGGAGCAGTCTGATCAGTGAGCAGGGTAAAGGTAGAGGCACCTCTGCCAGGGGTTTACCATCGCCACGTGATGGAGAGACTCCAGCTTCAGCATTGGGCAGCACCACTGCAACTGAAAGGTTGCTGTGACTAGCACCGTTAATGCAGGACTTGTAATTTTGCTGCCTGGATGAAGAATGGCAGGGGCCATGGATTAAAGGCCTGGGGCAAAATATCCCCAAAGCAGTTCTTTGCTACCTCCAGCAAGTTGTAGAGTTGTTGTACAATTCTCAAACAAAAAACAAGCAAACACAATAATTTTAAAGTAAATGTATGCCAGCAATGCTAGAACGTGCTGGGCTTAAAGGAAACTCACTTTATGTTTACACACACCTCCTTTTAATGTCTTTCTTCTGAACAATGTTTAGGTCCAAGTGTTGCTGTGGAACTGTGGGTGGTTTTTAAGTCTCCCATATAAGGTATCGTGAAGGATATATTTGATTTTGTTTTTCTTTCAGTCATTTGTTCATTATTAGTACAATAAAGACTAGTAGTTTTTCTTTTCTTCCCTCCCTCCAATCCTTGCTTTCTTTCTTTCTTTTGAGTCTGGTACCTCAATGCATGTGAATAAAAAATTAAAATTGTATTAAGTCCAGTTTGGCATGGTGATGTTAGTTATTCTGCCAATAACTCTGCTTGTTCCTTGCTTTTCGATTTGGGAAAATCTTTTTAGCCTGGCCTGTGCCTTCTCTTGTTCTGCTCTCTACAGGGAGAAGGGGGTCAATTTATGGTGGGAAACACAAAGAGAATAAAAGACTGATAGAGAAAGAAAATCACAGTATCAGGGCATAATCAAGTGGATTGATGGCTCAATGTTCCGTTATGTTTATGAGTAGCGTCTGTACACATTACAGTCATTACAGTGCTGCCTTCAGCATGAAACCATCTTATTCATATTTTGTAACTAATTCCCCTTGGATGAGGTTTTTAAAAAAAAAAAACTTTTTATTTTGGAACAGTTTTCAATTTACAGAAAAGTTGCACATTTAATACAGAGTTCCCCTATACCCTTCACACAGTTTCAGTTTTCCCTAATGTTAACATATTACATTACCATAGTACATTTGTCAAAACTAAGAAACCAACACAGGTACACTAATGTTAACTAAACTCCAGACTTTATTGGGCTTTCATCAGGTTTTTCCATTAATGACTTTTTTTCTGTTCCAGAATCCCACCCAGGATACTATGTTTAAGCTCGGACAAGTTTTAAAAGAGGATTAGCTTATCTCAAGTTTTCCTTTAGGGTGAATAATACTGTAGTAAGGCTTCTAAGAGCTTAAACTTTAAAAAACAAAATTAAATTAAACGTATTTTGTTTAGTTTGAAAACAAAATTAAATTAAGCAATTTCCTGATATTTCAGATTAGGAAATTTTTTAATTGAGTGCTTACTACATACCAGGCACTGTACTAAGCTATGTATGAACATTATCTCATCTCAACCTCACAACAAATTGATGAGTTTGGCTTTATTATCCTTATTTGATAGGTAAGGGAATCAAGGTCAAAGCTTAACAAGCCAATATGAAGGCAAAGTTGGAATTTGAATCCAAGTGCTGTAGTAACCACAGCACTATACTCCTTCACTCCAGAAAAAATAATCTATATTTGTGTGTAATTTGTCTTGAAACATAAGGCCTGGGAAGGTATTGCTTTCATAATTAGCTACAACATTAAGAAAGGTAGTTTATGCAAAATTCTAAAGTTCCTTAGGACACCATATTTTACAACTGAAATGGAATACTTTGGTAAACTAGTTTTTTATTATTTTGAGAATTATTCTTGGAGTTTACAAACTGTTAGAATAAATATATAAGTGCTTTCATAAAATCGTTAGTCTTCCTAAGAAGAAAAATGTTTTGTTGTCACCAACATCCACCATATGAATCCTTTAGTTGGGTCATTAAATGTGGAATGCTAAGAAAAAAATAAAAGTATAGAAGGAAAAAGGAATCAAGACACAAAAACGGTAATTTCAGAAATGGCAGTTAGACCTTTTGAATGCAAATAGGTTTATATTATATTATGGTTTCCCATTGGAAAATACTGTATTGGATTTTGTTAAAGTCAGGTTTGAAAACAAAGTATTTCATATGTATAACATAGTGCCTAGAAGTTTCTTTGAGGGCTTAATGCCTTTATGTATGAATATTTCCTTGTATAACCAGTGGATGTGCTCATTGGGACTAATTTGCCAAGAATGAATTATTATTTATGTCCAAATAGTTATGTGAGTTTAATTATTGTATTATCCTATGTATTAAAGTGTTCAAAATTACAAAGTTTAGTGAAAACCCCTTTCTCAGTGGGAGTAAGAGAAAATGAAGAGAGATTTAGGAGGAGACAGGCTAGGATTTAGGCAGAAAATTGAAAGGGTCAGTAATATATCTCTAAAGGAATGTGATGAAATGTATTTCTCCTTTCATGTGTCAAATACTGATATGTGATTATAGGTAAATATAGAATAACTCTAGCAAAAGATTCTTTGGAATCTGGTTGTGTCAGGCTCACAGTAGGTGATTTGGGAATGACACCCGACTGATGCGTTGATTGATTGTATTTCTGTGCAGGTTGTGGGCCAATTGATGAGAATCTTATGGAAAAGACAGTAGAAGTCCTGGAACGCCATTGCCATGAAAATATGAACCATGCTATTGAGACAGAGGAAGGGCTAGGCATAGAGTATGATGAAGATGTGATCTGTGATGTGTGCCGGTCTCCAGACAGTGAAGAAGGGAATGATATGGTATTCTGTGATAAGTGTAACGTCTGTGTACATCAGGTTAGTGAGAATGGGGGCCGCTACCTCCCCACAGTCTGCCTTTCTGAAGCTCAGTGATGAACTCCAGCACTCATGTTTGGGTAGCAGCTTGCATTTAAGAATGAAAATAAAAGATTTGTCCTGGTTGTTCTTCAGTATTTCCTCTAGAAACAGTACCTCTTATGATCCTCAGGGTGACCTATCTACTAACTTTATCCCAGGGAGGGTGGCTAAACCCAGGTCTTTATTGCGTCACTTTATGCCTTGTTCAATACTTTTTACACTCCCCCCTCCCCGCCCCCCGGTTGTCTCCCTGCTGCCTGTGTGGGAATCTTCTCTCTGCCTTTGAAATCCTTTTGCATCATCAGGTTATGCCCATGGCGAGTTTACATTCATACAAATGGAAGTCTGTACTCCTTATCCTGGTTACCCAGGGGCTTCCCCATTCCCAAAATCTATCACTCCTGGGAAGCTAGGTCTACCCCACTTTTGAAGGTCATAAAATTTTAGGACTGTAAAGGACTGCTGTCTGGTTCCCCAATTTTACAGATAATATCAGGAGGGATAAAGTGACTTATCCAAGTTCTTACAGCTAGTTATTTGTCATTCTTTCTAGCACTCTGCCTTTTTAATTAACAGTAGTAATGATGATGATATTAATATTCTTTTTGGCTCTTTCCTGTTCCCCTGCCCTCAGCCCTGTGCTCTAGCTAAAAGGATTATAAAGGTCCAGTGATAAATATTCCTAACATTGTCTTGTCGCCATGGTTCAGCTACACCGCAATTTAAAAATGTCTTCTTCTATCTCCAGCTCCCAAGAATCTACATGTCTTCCAAGATCTACTTCAAATCCTTTTTTGAACTTCCCTATCCTAAGCAATTTTTACTCTTCTGAACTTATCCTGTATTTCACTCATTTCATTAATTTATCTAGCAAATAGGTAGGTACTCAGCTCCATCTGTGTGCTAGGACTGTGCTGCATGCTGAGGACACAGTCAAGGGGCAGACACGTCTCTACCCCCAGGGAGATCCTAGTCTGCAGTAGGAATTACAAATGAACTCTTCTTGTACACAATTCCACACTGCTGTGGAAGTGCATGGGAGGGATAGGGTCAGGGACAACTTCCAGGGAGGTGGCATCTGAGCTGAATCTTAATGGCCAAAAGGAGATGCCAGGGAAAACAGCAGGGTTTGTTCAGGCAGAGAGGAGAACCTATTCGAACAGGGTAGTAAGAGCAGGCAAAGTATGTCAGGGGTAACTCTCAGTGGTTCCTAACTAAAGAGAGTGGGGGGTGGGATAGGAAAGCATGAGGGTAGAGGGGGATGAAGGAACTTTGGTTTTGTCCCATCAACCCTGAAGGATCTGGTTTGTCTTTTAGAGAGATTATTCTGGCTACAGAATGACTGGAATGATTAGAATAGATAACATAGGAGATAGAAAGGAACTGGGGCTTAAAACCTTTTTAATTCCATGGGCCACCTCTGTATGTAAAAGGTACTCAAAATTATTCTGTGACCAATTGAGTCTTTTGTCTTTCTTCATTCACCTGTGTCCTTTAAAATAGTGAATTTTGAAAATTTCCTCCACTCTACCAATTACTGCCATTTATGTCATAACCTTTGGAGCCCTGGTGGCGTAGTGGTTAAGTGCTCAGCTGCTAACCAAAAGGTCAGCGGTTCGAACCCACCAGTGGCTCCCTGGGAGAAAAGATGTGATGATCTGCTCCTGTAAAGGTTACAGCCTTGGAAACCCTATGGGGCAGTTCTTTTCTGTCCTATAGGGTCACTGTGAGCCAGAATCAACACAACGGCAGTGGATTTAGTTTGGCTTTTTTATGTCACACCTTTAGTGAGAGCAGAAAATCTTCAGTATTTAAATATGGACTTAAGTAACTGACAGTAGAGGTCCACAATTCCTTCTCTGTAATTCCAAAATTATAAAAGTTCTGAAAAGTGGAAGTTTTTACTTAAGCTTAGCACCAAACCTAATTTGGGGACAACACGGGCACTCACTTAATATGAGGCTGTTTATAGTCTTTATCCCATTTTGTATAAATACTCATATGTTCTTTTAGAGAAATATTAATATGTTTGATTATATGGAGCCCTGGTGGTGCAGTGGTTAAGTGTTTGGCTGCTAGGCAAAAGGTCCACAGTTCGAATCCACCAGCTGCTCCTTGGAAACCGTATGGGGCAGTTCTACTCTGTCCTATAGGGTCGCTATGAGTCGAAATCGACTCAACAGCAATGGGTTTGGGTTTTTTTTTTCGGCCCACTGGTCCCACTGTGGGGTTAGGTAATCTACCATATATATGGTATACTTTATTACTTTCCTAATATCTGAGCAATTCTGAATTTCTTAATGTTTCTCATCCTAGGGGTTTTAGATAAAGAATTTGTAGACCTGTAGTAGATTTGAGGAAATCCTGGTGGCGTAGTGGTTAAGTGATACGGCTGTTAACCAAGAGGTCAGCAGTTCGAATCTGCCAGGCGCTCCTTGGGAACTCTACGGGGCAGTTCTACTCTGTCCTATAGGGTCGCTATGAGTCAGAATTGACTCGACGACAGTGGGTTTGGTTTTTTTTAAGTAGATTTGAAGGCAGTGGTGCAAAAGTCATCTGTATACCTTTTCTACATTTGTCCTTTACACTTGGCACAAAATGTTAAGGAATTTTTTTTCAGGTTCTGTGACTAACAAAATTAAATGGAGCAGGATAATTCTCCCCAAGGGTCTTTTTATTTGATTTGCAAACATATCTAGTAATGTTCTTCCCCGAATAGAAAGAGATGACATTAACAACTAACAAGGCCTTGCTGAGTGCAAGCTAGTATGCATTAAAGCTGGGACGTTTGTGCCACAAATTTTATATAAAAGGAACTCTTCCCAAAGTGGGAACATTCAAGGCTTCGTTGGATGCTAAAGGGATCCTTGGGCTAGAGCTCCCTCTGTTGACTGAAGTGACTTAAGTGATTTGGAAGATATGGTTTATTCCTTAACACAATGAGGATAGGTTAATATGTGATCTGAATTTATTAAACATAATTTTTCTTCTTTACTGTCACCATATTATGTTCAGTGTTTGTTCTTCAGTGATGATAATACATTTATGGTCAGTACTTTCCAAGAGATATTTACATCAGTAAACTTCAGATTTTAGCAATGAACTTGAATTTTCATTGAAAAATGTAAAAGTTGGCACCATTCCAAGTCCCTTCATGTGTATACATTTTCTGCTTCTTAGCCCAGATATTGAACACTGAAATTGAGGCCTGAGTTAATTTTCCTGAAGGTACAAGGTGCATATTCTTATATCATTTATGTCTGTCATGCATATAATTTTTGGCACTGACTTTATTAACCCACTGAAATTATATGTAGAACATATGTAAATTCTCAGGAGGGTCCACAGCCTTCATTTTTTTGTGGTCAGGAAAAAGTTGAGAGCCACTGCCATGGAATACAGGCTTCTACCATCTTATGACCATAAATAAGTCTACAGAAGGACTAATTAAATGGTTTTCTTCCAAGTAGAATGGCCAAGAGAAACAGGCATTCCTGGAACTGGCCACTGGCCTTTCTTCTGCTGGTCTGAAAAGGGCTGTATCTTAGTGAGGAAGCTTGCTTTTATTTCCTAGCAAAAATTCTGAGCTTCAGAGAAAAAAGCTTTAAAGGCTAGGAATCTTATAAATGGTTAGTGTCGTAAGAACAGCCTGATTGATTGGAGTCCAGCTTCAGTTCTTAAACTGAATTAAATTATTCTACCATCAGAGGAGCCTGGGTGGCATGAGCAGTTTGGAATGGCTGCTAACTGAAAGGTTGATGGTTCAAACCCACCCTATGGCAATCTGCATCCGTAAAGATTACAGGCAAGAAAACCTTATGGAGCAGTTCTACTCTGTCACATGGGGTCACCATGAGTCAGAGGCTGATTTAATGGCAGGTTATCAACAATAACAATCAAACCACCTCATCTACTCAAGCTCGGTGTAGGGGGTATTCCAGATAAATTGATGATAAAGGCCCTCTGCCCTCTCCTTACAGTCTCACTGAGAAGATAAAACATAGACAACAGCAAGAGTAGAGAAGAATTTGTGATGCTAACTACACATGTGGCAAGGGAAATCGCATAGAGTGTGGCAGTGGTAATGGGGTTCAGGAAATGGAGCAGATGCAAGGGGCTACAGTGGCCTGAGAAAGGTTCTTAGAGGGGCCTGGAGTTTGAGCCAGGTCTTAAAGAGTGAGAAGGGTCTGACTGCAAAGAGCAGCTGACAGCGAAGAGCAGGGGAACTTCTTAAACAGACATATGGAGGTAAGAATTAAAAGATTGGTTGTGGGAAAACGAGGAAGCCTGCCCGTCCTAGTCAAGGGCTCTGTGTTTGGGTGTGGTGGGGCATGAATAGCAGAGTTTCGATCAGGCCAGAGAGGCCAGAGAGTAAATATTTAGACTTTGCCAGCCACATATGATCTCTGTCATATATTCTTCTTTGTTTTTATTTTTTACAACCCTTTAAAAATGCAAAAACCATTCTTAGCTTGTAAGCCTTACAAAAACAAGCCTTGGGTGGTAATTTGCCAAACCCCATTTTAGATTTAGAGAGAGGAGATGCAGAAGGAATCCCTGGAGAGCTTGCCACTGTGCGATGATGTGAAATCTTTGTCTTAGTAAGAATATGGAAGTGAAATAGAGAAAGAATTGAAGGTGTGTAGGAGGAAGATGAGAATTTAGAAGTAAATTCATCCAAGCAAGGGGTGATGAGAGCTTGGATGGGGCAGTTGTGGTAGGAATGGAGAAGGTCAGAGGCTGAGGGCCACTCTGTAGGGAGGAATAGCAAGCCCCCAGGATGGAGGAGATGAAGTAGGTCATATGAGTCCAGGAATTTGGATCTGGAAGGTGGGAAGCATTGTGATGTGGACAGGAGGAGTTTGGGAAAACAGCCTGGTCGGGGGAACATAGTGAGTAACTGTTAGTAACTTGAATATGAGCTAAGGGTGAATCTCCTAAGCCAGGCAGAGACCCTGAAGCTAGAATAAAGAATCATTCAGTGGTGGAACGTGTGCCAGGCCACATGGGAAGCCAGGTGTCCCTGGGTTTAGGTTCTAATAGTGAGAGGGGAGCAGCAAAAAGGGGAGAGTGGGCAAAATTGGAGGTAGTGAAAAGGAAGGCTAGAATGTTTTCCAAACTAGCATCCCCCTCCCCTGCCAGCAATTCATTTATTTTTCCAACTTCATTCCATAAAGGATTTGAAGCAGCTTCCAGAGCTCATTATGGAGTACTGTGATTAATGTAATATTCTGTTCAATTCAGGATTCATTCACAAGTTCTCTTTCAACCCAAGCAAATAATTGTTGCGATTTGCTGAGTGCTTTTTATGCGCCAGGCACTCTCTTAGGCACTTTATAAACACTAGCTCATTTGCTCCTCAGAAGCTTCGTTCTTTTTTTCTAACACTTTTTTCTTGATTACAACAGCACGTGGCATGTAGAAGTTGTTCAGCAAATAATTGACTGACTAATTGCATAGTCCTTGAAGTAGCTTTAGAAAACAGGCACACACACACACACAAATCAATAACCCCAGCACTCAAATAACAATTCAGCTAGTCTTTGGGTATATTTCCTTCTAGTCTTATTCCGTTGTCTTTAAAGTCAGTACTCACAGACAAAGACAAGCTGATCCCATAACAGGTGCTGAAAGTTGCCTTTTTTTTTTTAAGTGTTTTTAAATTACTAGATCCTGGATATGAGTTTGTTTGACTTTATTTGCCTCTTTCGCCTAAAAGCAGGGAATGCTCTGTGACTGTACATCAGAACACGTGGTGAGAAGATGTTGACCATTCTCCTTCCCGCCCTCCTTGTGCCTCCAGGCCTGCTACGGCATCCTCAAGGTTCCAGAAGGCAGCTGGTTGTGTCGCTCTTGTGTCCTGGGCATTCATCCACAATGTCTCTTATGTCCAAAGAGAGGTGGGGCCATGAAGACCACCAGGACAGGGACTAAATGGGCTCATGTCAGCTGCGCCCTGTGGATTCCAGAGGTAAAAATTCATCCCGGTCTGCAGTCACAGTGTTCATACTGACTCAGGCTTAGCCTGAAGATGCTTCATGCCTGCCCATGTTTCTGAAGTGATAATGCTTCCATTTAAAGTACCTCAGATCCTTCTTGAATACAGGTGTGCATGTAAACCTGTGCAGATTCATTCATAGGTGGTACTACCAGTGGTATTTAGTAAATTTGTATGAGAGTAGAGACACAAAAGATCAGTGTAAGCAGCAGATTTTTTTTTAATTGTAGAGTTTCATAAATGTTTACATGTGTATTTATCTCTAACCACAGCCCAGACCAAGACATGGAACACCCCAAACATAAAGAGCACCCCAGAAGGCTCCCTCATATCTACTTCCCAGTCCCTATCCCCCAAGAGTAACCACCGTTTTGGTTTCTATCACCATAGATCAGTTTTGTCTGTTTTTGAATGTCATATACATGAAATCATACAGTATGTACTCTTTTCTGTCTGGCTTTTACTCAGCACTCCATGTTCTTATATCGCTGTTCATTCCTTTTTATTGCTAAGTATTAGTCTATTCTACTGATATAGTATCATGATTCATTTACCCCTTACATTTGTGTTGTTTCAAGTTTTAGGCTTTTACAAATAAAGTAGAGTGCCCTTTGATTTTGGAAGCTCTTTTCAGAGTTTAGACTAAACATTTGCCTAAGAGCTTCTTTATTCAAAACTTTATTCCTCATTATTTAAGCTGTTCCGTCAGTTGCTGGTATTTTCTCAGGGGCTGCATGCACACTAAGTTGGTTAAAACAGGCTTCCAGGCATTTTGTCTGCTTGGGTATCCCACTCACACCCTCCCTCCCCAACCCCCATCCAAGCCAAAAAAAATTGTGAAGTAGTTTAACTGCATGAGGAGAGCAACTACAGAAATTAGTTGGTGAGGAGCCAATAACACTGTATCAGTAATTCATTCTCCTTTAAAACTCCCTTCCTTTATTCTTGTTAAAGTTGGTTCTGGGGCAGTTACTGTCTAATAATCGAGTTCACAAAATTACACTAAAAGTCCTAGATAGATACTTTTGTATTCTTAAGTATGTATATAGAAGTCAGAATTTTTTAAATTTTTTGAGTAGTAGTTTTTTTTTTCCCCTCCCTAAGAACTTTCAACTTACAGACATAAGAAATGAGCTCTCAGATTTCTGACGAAAGAGTGACTGATTTCCTGAGCAAGTCCCCAAGCAGGCTCTCTCAGCACATAAAAGTCTGAAGAAAATGACTTAGGAAGAGTTCTTTAAAAGTAAAAGAAGCTTTCTCACCTGCTGGCATTTTCTTATGGACTGTTCAAGCTCTCCCTGATCTTTTACTGTTAGTCTCCTGATGCAGGTAGAGCATATACTAGTTTGACTATCATTATTCAACAGTCCTTTACTTTTTCAAATTGTATCTCTCTTAGAAACTCATGTATATGTTTGTAAAAAAAATGTTTTTAAACACTTTTTACTAGGACTTGCTTCACTCCTTACTTTAATATGGAAAAAAATTCCATTTTTTTAAAGTACCCCTTTCAGCATTATCCCAAAAACTAATTTCACTTTGAAGCTACTTAGGATGAGGGAGTAGGGCAGGCTGGTGATAGTTATGTGGTTTTAAAGACTTTGGTTTAAAAATGTTATCATCCTCAGCCTTTCTACTGACATGTTCTAAAATCTCATCATTTCCTGAATTGCTACTACTTTCCAACAATAAGCTGAACTGAAAGGCTTATCACTGGCTCTGTTTTTTATCCTTAGTCAATTAAGTGAAATAACAAAGCATCTAGCACTATTTCTCTAACATAAGATAGGTGCTAGATTTTGTGAAGTTTAATTCCTTTCCTTAGTAGTTTTCTTTGTTCCTGATTTATTAAGATAACTATTCCCAAAAGTGCAAAGACAAGCTACTGACTGGGAAAATACCTTCGGAAACTATGTATCCGATCAGAATCTAACAGCCAATATATATATATAAGAGTTCGACAGCTTAACAGCAAAAAAAGACAAATAACTCAATCATAAAATGGGCAAAGGACTTGAATAGACATTTCACCGAAGAGGACATTCACCAAACACCTGAAAAGATGCTCAGCATCATAAGCCATCAGAGATGCAAATCCAAAACCACGATGAGATACCATTTCACTCTAGGATAGCTAAAATTTAAAAAAACAAAATAACAAATGTTGGTGAGGATGTGAGGAAATTGGAAACCTTACCCATTGCTGGTAGAAATATAAAATGGCATAGCCGTCATGGAAGACAGTGTGGCAGTTCCTCAAAAAACTAAAAATAGAACTACCATATGACCCAGCAATTCCGCTCCTAGGTATATACCCAAAAGACTTGAAAGGAGAGACTTATAAAGAGACTTGTATACCAATGTTCATTACAGCACTATTATAATAGCCAAAAGGCGGAAACAACATAAATGCCCATCAGCAGATGAATAGATAAACAAAATACAGTACATATATAAAATGGAATACTACTCAGCCAGTAAGGGAAACAAAGTCTTAATACATGCTACAATATGGATGGAGCTGGAAGACATTATGCCGAGTGAAATAAGTCAGTCACAGAAGGACAAATATCGTATGACCTCACATATAAAAAGACGAGAAAAGGCAAATGTGTAATGACCAAAGTTTTTAGTAGTTACTAGGGGCAGAAGGTCAGGGGAAAGTGAGGGGTTAACGGTGATGGAAATACCAGATTGATTAAGAGTAGGATTGCATAGCTGATTATTGTAATTGCTGTCAATAAGTTGTACATCTGTGAAAAGTTGAATTAGCGAAAGTTGTGTGATATATATACGATGACCAAAAAAAAAAAAATGTAGCTGCTGAGGCTGCTTATGTACAGCCAGAAACATCCTAGGATTTAGTTTCTTGGTTTGGAGGTTTAGGGTCATGGTTTCATGGGATGTCCCAATTCAGTGGGCTAATAACATATTTAGTGCTTCTGTTCTATCTCCTAGTTCATTGTGTAGTACCTGGGGTCTTAAAAGCTTACAGGGGCCAAGGCACGACAATTGTTCTCTTTTTGCCTGGAACAACAGAGGAAGGAGAGTCAGGAATTGAAGGAGGGTATGGAATGTGTGGCTTAATTGCCTCCACAAACAACTGCCTCCTTTACCGTGAGACCAAAAGAACTGGAATGGTGCCTGGCTACCATTACTGAACATTTCAATCAAAGATTCCATAGAATAATCCTGATCAAAAGGGGGAAACTGCAGAGCAGAGTTTTAAATTCTCATAGAATTCAGACTTTCCTGGAACCATGAAGGTTGGATGAACCCCTGAAACTATTACCCTGAGATAATCTTTAAATCTTAAACAAAAATATCCCCTGAAGCCTTCTTAAAACCAAACAATAGTTTAGCTTAACTAATAAAAAAGTATCTGCCTTCAGCATTATGCTCTTTTAAGAACTATCTATATGGGATCATATTGACAACAGCAACTCAAAAGATTACATAGGAATCGTAGGGGAAGGTGAGAAAGGTTGCACAACTTGAAGAATGTAATCGGTGTCACTAAATGGTACATGTAGAAACTGTTGAATTAGTATATGTTTTGCTGTGTATATTCTCAACAACAAAAAAATTAAAAAAAGACTAAAACACTAAATGATAGCAATAGTATGGAGCAACTAGAATTCTCACATTTTGCTGGTAGCAGTAGATAACTGTAGAAAAGTTTGGTAATTTATTATGAATTAAACATATACAACCAGCAATTCTGGGAATTAAATTACTCAAGAGAAATGACAATATTCATTCATAAAAAGACTTGTGTAGGAATGTTCATGGTAGCATTATTTATAATTGCCAAAAACTGGAAACAATCCAAATGCCCAATCCAATAAACAAGAGAATGGATAAATAAATTGTATTACGTTTATACAATGGAATAACAGAAATTTATAAAGGAATAAATTCTGATTCACACACACACACATACACATTCCTAGTCTATACTTCTGCCCTCTCACCCCATATATGAATCACATCACTGGAAATGATTGAAGATCTGAGCAGTGGGTTTTATTTATTTACCCATGGTTCCACATTAACCTTAAGAGATGTGGCTCACCTCACTGTTTTTATTTTCTGAGCTTCATATAACATCATTAATGGTTTGTGGAATGTACTTCTGGAATGCCTTGGTGCCTCTGCCTTACAGGTGGTGTTTTATCTATAGGTCAGCATTGCTTGTCCTGAGAGAATGGAGCCAATCACAAAGGTCTCCCACATCCCGCCCAGTCGGTGGGCCTTAGTTTGCAACTTGTGTAAGTTGAAGACAGGGGCTTGTATTCAGGTAAGTCTCCATGAGAAGTAGTGGAGTGGACTAACACCAAATTGAACAGATTCACTCTGCAGTGAGAGTACCCTATGAACCAAGAAAGTCACTCAGGAGGCCACCTGCTCACTTCTGGGACTCTGCTTTATACAGACCATTTCTGGAACTTTTTTTTTTTTTTTTGGCATTGTCTCTGGACCCTTCAGCTTAATCTTTTGATATCCATAAAAAAGAATCCATAGTAGAAGTTAATTTCCATCCTCGTGATGTCAGATCTGATGAATAAGGTGAGTGCAGAAGCTGGATGATACCATCCTGTCTGGAACCAACACCCTGAGTCCTTGTGTGGCTTACCAACTGACAGTGGTTTCTGGGGTTCTAGGATGATTTGATGAATGGCCTTGTTGCTAGACTAAGTGCAACTCATTTTGGTAGTGAAAGATGGAGTTCGATGGATAAATTCTGGTAGATAAATTTGAAAGTCATTCTTGTAGGCACAATTATTACATCTAGCAGTACAGATAAAGGTTTCTGAGACATCTGAGGACCAGAAATTCAGCTGCTCAAAGTAGAAGTAGTGGCTATGGGGCACATGCACTACTACATTCTACCCTCTAATATAGTTATTTATCTATGAGTTTTATATTCCCTAGTAGGCAGTAAGCTCAGGCTGTTTCATCCTTAGATCCCCTACCCTACTGATGGGGCAGACAGACAATAAATAATAGATTGATGGATGAAAGATGAATGGAAAGATGGAGGTACATAATGTTTTGAAGTAAATTTCTCATTTGTAGAACAGTAGTACTTATTTTCATTACCTAGAGTTTGGATTCTGCATTTTCTAAAAGCCTTACAAAATGAGACTTTTAAAACTTTTATTATAAGGAATTACATTGATTTAACAAATATTTGAGTGCCTAATTCTGTGTCAGGCACTGTTCTAGGCGCTTTGGATTCATGGATGAGCCAACAAAGAACCTTGCACCATGTACCTTACATTTTAGTTGAGAGAGAGAGATAGATAGATAATAAGCAATATATATTAAACAGTGTACTAGAAGATGTTAAGTGCTATGTTGTTACATGCCATCGAATCAGTTCTGACTCATAGCAACGCTATGTGTAAGCCCATTGTTGCACTCACTGGGTCAGTACATCTTGTTGAGAGCCTCCCTCTTTTCCGCTGACCCTCTGCTTTACCAAACATGATGTCCTTCTCCAGGAACTGATCCCTCTGGATAACGTATCCAACATAAGTGAAACAAAGTCTCGCCATCCTTGCTTTTAAGAAGCGTTCTGGCTGTACTTCTTCCAAGACAGATATGTTTGTTCTTCTGGCAGCCCATATTCTTCACCAAAACATAATGCAGAGGCATCAGTTCTTTGGTCTTTCTTATTCATTGTCTAGCTTTTGCATGCATATGAGGTTATTGAAAATACCACGGCTTCCGTTTTTCCGTCAGGTGTACCTTAGTCCTCAAAGTGACACCTTTGCTTTTCAACACTTTAAAGAGGTCTTTTGCAGCAGATTTGCTCAATGCAGTATGTCGTTTCATTTCTTGACTGCTCCTCCCATGGTGGTTCATTGTGGTCCGAGTAAAACGAAATCCTTGATAACTTCAGTATTTTCTCCATTTATCACGATGTTGCTTATTTGTCCAGTTGTGAGGATTTTCTTTTTTTTTTTCTTTTTATTGTGCTTTAAGTGAAAGTTTACAAATCAAGTCACTCTCTTATACAAAAAATTATATGCACCTTGCTATATACTCCTCGGAAACCCTGGTGGCATAGTGGTTTTTGGGTTATATACTCCTTGTTGCTCTCTCCCTAATGAGACAGCACACTTCTCTCCACCCTCTATTTCCGTGTCCATTCAGCCAGCTTCTGACCCCCTCTGCCTTCTCATCTCCCCTCAAGACAGAAGCAGACCACATAGTCTCATGTGTCCACTTGATCCAAAAAGCTCACTTCTCACCAGTATCATTTCCTATCCCTATCTGAAGAGTTGGCCTTGGAAATGGTTCCTATCTTGAACTAACAGAAAGCCTGGGGACCATGACCTCCAGGGTCCTTCCAGTCTCAGTCAGACCATTAAGTCTGGTCTTTTTATGAGAATTTGAGGTCTGTATCCCACTGCTCTCCTGCTCCCTCAGGGGTTCTCTGTTGTGTTCCCTGTCAGGGCAGTCATTGGTTGTAGCCAGGCACCATCTAGTTCTTCTGGTATCAGGCTGTTGTAGTCTCTGGTTTATGTGGCCCTTTCTGTCTCACGGGCTCATAATTACCTTGTGTCTTTCATGTTCTTCCTTCTCCTTTGCTCCCGGTGGGTTGAGACCAATTGATGCATCTTAGATGGCCGCTTGCTAGCGTTTAAGACTCCAAACGCCAAGGTGGGATGCACAATGCATTCTTAATAGATTTTATTATGCCAGTTGACCTAGATGTCCCCTGAAACCATGATCCCCAAACCCCCACCCCTGCTAAGCTGGCCTTCGAAGTGTTCAGTTTATTCAAGAAACTTCTTTGCTTTTGGTTTAGTCCATTTGTGCTGACCTCTCCTATATTGTGTGTCCTCGTTCCGTTCACCTAAAATACTTCTAGTCTGCTATCTACTTAGTGAATACCCCTCTTCCTCCCTCCCTCCCTGCTCTTGTAACCATCAAAGAATATTTTCTTCTCTGTTTAAACTATTTCTTGAGTTCTTATAATAGTGGTCTCATACAATATTTGTCCTTTTGCAACTGACTGATTTCACTCAGCATAATGCCTTCCAGATTCCTCCATGTTATGAAATGTTTGATGGATTCATCGTTGTTCTTTATTGATGCGTAGTATTCCATTTTATGAATATATCATAATTTATCCATTCATCCGTTGATGGGCACCTTGGTTGTTTCCATCTTTTTGCTATTGTAAACAGTGCTGCAGTGAACATGGGTGTGCATGTATCTGTTCCTGTTAAGGCTCTTACTTCTCTAGGATATATTCCAAGGATTGGGATTACTGGATCTTATGGTAGTTCTTTTTCTAGCTTTTTAAGGAACGGCCAAATCGATTTCCAAAGTGGCTGTACCACTTTACATTCCCACCATCAGTATATAAGTGTTCCAGTCGCTCCACAAACTCTCCAACATTTATTCTTTTGTGTTTTTTGGATTAATGTCAGCTTTGTTGGAGTGAGATGGAATCTCATTGTAGTTTTGATTTACATTTCTGTAATGGCTAATGATCATGAGCATTTCCTCATGTACCTGTTAGCTACTTGAAGACATTAATGAAGTGCCTGTTCATATCCTTTGCCCATTTTTTAATTGGGTGATTTGTCTTTTTGTTGTTCAGTTTTTGCAGTATCGTGTAGATTTTAGAAATCAGACGCTGATCAGAAATGTCATAACTAAAAACTTTTTCCCAGTCTGTAGGTAATCTTTTTACTCTTTTGGTGAAGTCTTTGGATGAGCATAGGTGTTTGATTTTTAGGAGCTCCCAGTTCCCAGTTATCTAGTTTCTCTTCTGGTGTTTGTGCATTGTTAGGAATGATTTCTATACTGTTTATGCCATGTATTAGGGCTCCTAACATCCCTATTTTTTCTTCCATGATCTTTATCGTTTTAGATTTTATATTTAGGTCTTTGATGCATTTCAAGTTAGTTTTTGTGCATGGTGTGAGGTATGGGTCTTGATTCATTTTTTTGCAGATGGATATCCAGTTATGCCAGCACCATTTGTTAAAGAGACTGTCTTTTCCCCATTTGACGGACTTTGGGCCTCTGTCAAATATCAGCTGCTCATATGTGGATGGATTTACGTCTGAAGTCTCAGTTCTGTTCAATTGGTCTATGTATCTGTTGTTGTACCAGTACCAGGCTGTTTTGACTACTAGCTTCTAAAATCAGGTAGTGTGAGGCCTCCCACTTTGTTCTTCATTTTCAGCAGTGCCTTACTATACAGGGCCTCTTTCCCTTCCTTATGAAGTTGGTGATTTGTTTCTCCATCTCATTAAAAAATGTCATTGGAATTTGGATCGGAATTGCATTGTACCTATAGATTGCTTTTGGTAGAATAGACGTTTTTACAATGTTAAGTTTTCCTTTCCATGAGTAAGATATGTTTTTCCACATATGTAGGTCTCTTTTGGTTTCTTGCTGTAGTGTCTTGTAGTTTTCTTTGTATAGGTCTTTTATGTCTGTTAAGATTTATTCCTAAGTATTTTATCTTCTTGGGCACTACTGTAAATGGTATTGATTTGGTGATTTCCTCTTTGATGTTCTTTTTGTTGGTGTAGAGGAATCCAGCTGATCTTTATATGTTTATTTTGTATCCTCATACTCTGCTGAACTCTTCCATTAGTTTCAGTAGTTTCCTTGAGGATTCTTTAGGGTTCTCCGTGTATAAGATCATGTCATCTGCAAATAGAGATACTTGTACTTCATCCTTACCAATCTGGATGTCCTTTATTTCTTTATCTAGCCTAATTGCTCTGGCTAGGACCTCCAACACAGTGTTGAATAAGAGTGGTAATGAGGGGCATCCTTGTCTGGTTCCCGATCTCAAGGGGAATGCTTTCAGACTCTCTCCATTTAGGATGATGTTGGCTGTTGGCTTTGTATAAATGCCCTTTTTTCTTTTGAGGAATTTTCCTTCTATTCCTGTTTTGCTGAGAGTTTTTATCATGAATGAGTGTTGAACTTTGTCAAATGCCTTTTCTGCATCAATTGATAAAATTATGTGGTTCTTGTCTTTTGTTTTATTAATGTGATGGATTACATTAATTGTTTTTCTAATGTTGAACCATCCCTGCATACCTAGTCATGGTGAATTATTTTTTTGACGTGTTGTTAAATTCTTTTGGCTAGAATTTTGTTGAGGATTTTTGCATCTAAATTCATGACGGATATAGGTCTGTAATTTTTTTTTTCTGGTGTCTTTACCTGGTTTTGGTATCAGGGATATGCTGGTTTCATAGAATGAGTTTGGGAGTATTCCATGCTTTTCTATGCTCTGAAATACCTTTAGTAGAAGTGGTGTTAACTCTTCTCTGAAAGTTTGATAGAACACTCCAGTGAAACTGTCCAGGAAAGGGCGTTTTTTTGTTGGGAGTTTTTTAATTACCTTTTTCATCTATTCTTTTGTTAATGGGTTTATTTAGTTGTTCTGCCTCTTTTTGTGTTAGTTTAGGTAGGTATTGTGTTTCTAGAAATTCATCCATTTCTTCTAGGTATCCAAATTTCTTAGAGTACAATTTTTCGTAGTAATCTCATACAATTCTTTTAATTTCAGTTGTGTCTGTTGTGATATCGCCTGTCTCATTTCTTATTTGGGTTATTTGCTTCCTCTCCTGTTTTTCTTTTGTCACTTTAGCCAATGGTTTATCAATGTTGTTAATTTTTTCTGAGAACAAACTTTGGGTCTTGGTAACTCTTTCAATTGTTTTTCTGTTCTCTATTTCAGTTAATCCTGCTCTAATTTTCGTTATTTCCTTTCTTCTGGTGCCTGAGGGTTTCTTTTGTTGCTCTCTTTCTATTTGTTTAATTTGTAGGGGTAGTTCTTTAATTTTCGCCCTTTGTTCTTTCTGTATGTGTGCATTTATTGATATAAATTGACCTCGGAGCACTGCTTTTGCTGTGTCCCAAAGGTTCTGATAGGAAGTGTTTTCATTCTCGTTGGATTCTATGAATTTCTTTATTCCATCCTTAATATCTTCTTTAACCCAGTCTTTTTTGAGCAGGGCATTTTTTATTGTTAAGTTTCCAAGTGCTTGATTTCTTTTGCCTGCATTTTCTGTTACTGATTTCTATTTTTATGGCCTTATGGTCAGAAAAGATGCTTTGTGATATTTCGATGTTCTGGATTCTGTTCAAGCTTGCTTTATGACTGACCTAATATGTGGTCTATTGTAGAGAATGTTCCATGTACACTAGAAAAGAAAATATAGTTGGCTGCTGTTGGGTGGAGTGTTGTGTATATGTCTGTGAAGTCAAGTTGGTTGATTGTGGCATTTAGATCTTCCATGTCTTTATTGAGCTTCTTTCTGAATGTTCTGTCCTTCACCAAAAGTGGTGTGTTAAAGTCTCCTACTATTATTGTGGAGCTGTCTAGCTCACTTTTCAGTGCTGTTAGAATTTGTTTTATGTATCTTGCAGCCCTGTCATTGGGTGCAGAAATATTTAATATGGTTATATCCTCTCGGTATAACTCAGTATATTGTCCCTTTAATCATCATATAGTATCCTTCATTATCCTTTGTGGTGGATTTACCTTTAAAGTCTATTTTGTCAGAAATTAATATTGCCACTCCTGCTCTTTTTTGATTCTTGTTTGCTTGATATGTTTTTTCCATCCTTTGAGCTTTAGTTTGTTTGTGTCTCTAAGATGTGTCTCTTGTAAGCAGCATGTAGACGGATTGTGTTTTTTTTACCCATTCTGCCAGTCTCTGTCTCTTTATTGGTGCATTTAGTCCATTTACATTCAGCGTAATTATGGATAGGTATGAGGTTTTTTTTATGAGTTTAATTATGGATAGGTATGAGGTTTTTTTTATGAGTTTAGTCCTGTCATTTTGAAGTCTTATTTGTGTGTTGTTGACAGTTTCTTTTTCCAACTTAATTTTTGTGCTGAGTAGTTTATCTTTATATATTGTCTTTTCCTCTTATTTGTTGCTGTTTATTTTGTTTCTGCTGAGTCTTTATTTTTGTCTCTTATTTTGATGAGAAGGATCGTTAGTCTCCTTTGTGGTTACCTTAATATTTAATCCTGCTTTTCTAAGTTTAAACCTAATTTTTATTTCTTTACAATGCCTTGACTTCCTCTCCATTTGAAAAATCTATGACTACATTTCTTAGTCCCTCTTTATTGTTTTAATGTTGTCTTCTTTTACATAATTACATTGCTGATTCCCTGTTTTGATCGTATTTTTATCTTGCTTTATTGTGGCCATTTCCCTATCTGGGTTGACATCTGGTTGCTCTGTCCTATGTTCCAGTTTTGGGTTGATACCTGATGTTATTGATTTTCTAACCAGAGAACTCCTTTTAGTATTTCTTATAGTTTTGGTTTGGTTTTTATGAATTCCCTATACTTCTGTTTATCTGGAAATGTCCTAATTTCACCTTCATATTTGAGAGACAGTTTTGCTGGATATATGATTCTTAGCTGGCGGTTTTTTTCCTTCAGTGCTTTATATAAGTCATCCCATTGCCTTTTTGCCTGCATGATTTCTGCCGAGTAGTCCGAGCTTATTCTTATTGACTCTCCTTTGGATATATGATTCTTAGCTGGCGGTTTTTTTCCTTCAGTGCTTTATATAAGTCATCCCATTGCCTTTTTGCCTGCATGATTTCTGCCGAGTAGTCCGAGCTTATTCTTATTGACTCTCCTTTGTCAGTAACTTTCTTTATCCCTAGCCACTCTTAAAATTCTCTCTTTATCTTTGGTTTTGGCAAGTTTGATTATAATATGTCTTGGTGACTTTCTTTTGAGATCTACCTTGTGTGGAGTTCTGTGAGCATCTTGGATAGATATCTTCTCACCTTTTACAATATCAGGGAAGTTTTCTGCCAACAAATCTTCAACAATACTCTGTATTTTATGTTATCCCTCCCTGTTCTGGTACTGTAATCACTCTTTGGTTATTCCTCTTGATGGAGTCACACATGATTCTTAGGGTTTCTTTATTTTTTTAAACACTTTCATCTGATTTTTCTTTGAATATATTGGTGCCAAGTGTTTTATCTTCAGTCTCACTAGTTCTGCCTTCCACTTCATCAGTTCTGCTCCTCTGATTTTCTATTGAGTTGTCTAATTCTGTAATTTTATTGTTAATCTTCTGAATTTCTGATTGCTGATTCTCTGTGGATTCTTGCAACATATTAAATTTTTCATTATGTTCTTAAATAACCTTTTTAATTTCTTCAACTGCTTTATCTGTGTGTTCCTTGGCTTTTTCTGCATTTTTCCTGATCTCCTTCCTGATTTTGTTCCCGATGTCTTGAAGAGTTCTGTATATTAATCTTTTGTATTCTGTATCTGGTAATTCCAGAAAGGCACCTTCATCCAGAAGATCCCTTGATTATTTGTTTTGAGAGCTTGAAGTGATCATGGTCTGCTTCTTTATGTGATTTGATATTGACTATTGTCTCCAAGCCAGCTGTAAGGTATTGTATTAGTTTATTTTATGTTTGCTTAATGTATCATAGCTTCTTGCTTTGTTTTGTTTTGATATGCCCAAATAGGCTGCTCAAGTGAGCTAGCTTGATTATTTTTGCCTTTGAAGCTCTAACATCCTGTCACTCGATGGCTAGAGCTGTTACCAGGTATATGAGCCTAGGACTCCATTCACTTTTCTTATATGGATTCAGCTCTGGTGTTCAGGTAATTGGTCATCAAGTGTGTGGTACAGGCTCTGTCTTACAGTCTTAGAGGGGCAGGGGTGATTGGTGAAGGTACAGGTATCTGGTTGCTGCAGGGGGTCACACTCTGAACAAGGCAGGGGCTGACAACCATCCCCGAGTGTCTGTGAGGAAAGCGCGTCCTTGTTCCCTACAACACACAGGTTGGTGGGTTCTGCAGACAGACTGTGGGCACCCAATGCTTTTTGTTGTAAGGACTGGGAGGTAGCAGTTATTCTTGGGCCCTTGTCACAGGTGGCTAGGTGACGTGGGTGGAGCCACAAGTCCTTAGGCCCCAGATGAGTTGAGTTGACAGATTATCTTTTCCCCCAGTTGTGAATTTATTCCTTCTCCAAGGCCGGGAGAATGGCTTAGGGAGCTCAGGAGGGCCTATCTCAGGCCCAGGGAAATCGACAGCTGCCAAAGCCGGCTTGGGGGCTGGAGGTGCGGTAAAATATATGCAAGTACTTAACTTTTGCTGAGAGCACCATTCTTCTCTATTTCCGGAGGTATGAATAGGCTGTGCAACTGGTTGTCTCTCCCTGCAGAAACTGTGTCCAGAGCATCACCGCCAGCCCTGCCACGGTTGCTCCAGGGAAGGGTGTCTGAGAGTTCCCAGCAGTTCAGGTCCGGCAACTCCTCTCCGCTTCTGAACTGTCTACCCCTCCCCCTGCTGCTCAGTCTGTTTTCTAAGTTTGCCTGTAATGTTCAGGTCTCCTAGCTTGTAATAAATTTAATCATTCCACTTGTTTTTTCGGGTCTTTGTTGTAAGAGGGATCACTGGAAGCAAATCTGACTACTCCGCCATCTTGGCCCCCCCTCCTCTGAAACCTCTTTTAATGTGCAGATTCTTTATAGGTGGTTAGCACTATCCGTCTTCACATCTCAAAGTGAATGAGTTTATTGCAAAATTTGTGGAGTACTCCAGGTCCTGAGGAGATAGGAATTACTTAGCCAGGGAAGGAGCAAAAGGAACAGGAACCCTGAAGCCTGGAGCAACGTCTGGATGGGACTGATTTTTGTTTTCTTTATGTTAAGGTGTAATCCATACTGAAGGCTATAGTCTTTGGTCCTCATCAGTAAGTGTTTCAAGTCCTCTTTGCTTTCAGCAAGCAAGGTTGTGTCATCTGCATGTCACAGGTTGTTAATGAGTCTTACTCCAGTCCTGATGCCACGTTCTTCATATAGTATAGCTTCTCGGATTATTTGTTTAGCATACAGATTGAATAAGTATGGTGAAAGGACATAACCCCGATGCACACCTTTTCGATTTTAAACCACGCAGTATTCCCTTGTTCTGTTCGAATGACTGCCTCTTCTAGGTCTATGTACAAGTTCCGCATGAGCACAAGTAAGTGTTGTGGAATTTCCATTCTTCACAATATTATCCATGTCTTCGTTACCTATTGCTGCTGTCACAGAAATACCACAAGTGGATGGCTTTAGCAAACAGAAATTTATTCTCGCACAGTCTAAGAGGCCAGAAGTCCAAATTCAGGGTGCCAGCTGCAGGGGAAGGCTTTTTATCTCTGTCAGCTCTGGAGGAACGTCCTCGTTATCGATCTTCCCCTGGCGTAGGAGCTTCTCAGTGCAGGGACGCTGGGTCCAAAGGGGACACACTCTGCTCCTGGCATTACTTTCTTGGTGATAAAATGATGTCCCCCTGTCTCTCTGCTCAGTTCTCTCTTTTATATCTCAAAAGAGATTGACTTAAAACACAGCCTAATGTTGTAGACTGAGTCCTACCTCATTAACATAACTCCTGCAAATCCCACCTCATTAACATCATAGAGGTAGGATTTTCAACACATAGAAAAATCACATCAGATGACAAAATGGTGGACAATCACACAATACTGGAAATCATGGACTAGCCAAGTTGGCACACATTTTGGGGGCCTCAGTTCAATGAATAACAATCCATAATTTGTTATGATCCACACAGTCGAATGAATGCCTTTGCATAGTCAGTAAAGCCCAAGTAAACATCTTTCTGGTATTCTCTGCTTTCAGCCAAGCACCATCTGACATCAGCAGTGATACCCCTCATTCCACATCCTCTCCTGAGTCCAGCTTGAATTTCTGGGAGTTCCCTGTTGATGCACTAGTGCAACCATTTTTGGATTATCTTCAGCAAAATTTTACTTGAGTGTAATAGTAATAATATTGTTCGTTAATTTCCGCATTCTGTTGGATCACCTTTCTTTGGGATGGGCACGTATATGGATCTCTTCCAATCGATTGGTCAGGTAGCTGTCTTCCAAAATTCTTGGCATTGACAAGTGAGCGCTTCCAGCATTGCATCCGTTTGTTAAAACATCTTAATTGGTATTCCGTCAATTCCTGGAGCTTTGTTTGTCATCAATGCCTTCAGTGCAGCTTGGACTTCTTCCTTTAGTACCATCAGTTCTTGATCATATGCTACCTCCTGAAATGGTTGAACATCGACCAGTTCTTTTTGGTACAGTGACTCTGTATATTCCTTCCATCTTCTTTTGATGCTTCCTGCGTCATTCAATGTTTTGCCCGTAGAATCCTTCAGTATTGCAATTCAGGGCTTGAATTTTCTCTTCACTTCTTTCAGCTTGAGAAATGCTGAGCATGTTCTTCCTTTTTGGTTTTCTAACTCCAGGTCTGCACATTGCATTATAATATTTTACTTTGTCTTCTCGAGCAGCCCTTTGAAATCTTTTGTTCAGCTCTTACTTCATCATTTCTTCTATTTGCTTTAACTACTCTACATTCAAGACCAAGTGTCAGAGTTTCCTCTGACATCCATCTTGGTCTTTTCTTTCTTTCCTGTCTTTTTAATGACCTCTTGCTTTCTTCATATATGATGTTCTTGATGTCATCCCACTACTCATCTGGTCCTTGGTCATTAGCGTTGAATGCTTCAAATGTATTCTGGAAATAATCTCTGAATTCAGGTGGGATATACCATATTTTGACACAAATAATGCAGGCCTTCTGCATTCGTTTGCCAGCCATGCCCTCCCGCCATGAGGTATTTTCATAAGTACTCTATGCTGATTTTTTTTTACAGCAACACATGGAAGAGGATTGGCATGGTAGCATTTGTAAGGGTTTCTTGCAGGAGGAGGCCCGGCCGGCAAACAAATGCAGAAGGCTTGTATTATTTGCATAAAAATACGGTACTCAAGGTTGTACTTTGGCTCTTCTGTACTTGTTTTAATTTTCTTCAACTTCAGGTCGAACTTGCATATGAACAGTTGATGGTCTGTCTACAGTCGGCCCCTGGCCTTGTTCTGACTGATGATATTGAGCTTCTCCATTGTCTCTTTCCACAGATGTAGTCAATTTGATTCTTGTGTATTCCATCGGTGAGGTCCACATATATAGTCATTGTTTACATTGTTGAAAAAGGTATTTCCAGTGAATAAGTCATTGGTCTTATAAAATTCTATCATGTGATCTCCGGCATCATTTCTGTCACCAAGATCATATTTTCCAGCTACTGAACCTTCTTAGTTTCCAGCTTTTGCATTCCAATCACCAGCAATTATCAAGGTATCTTGATTGCATATTTGATCAATTTCAGACTTCAAGAGTTGGTAAAAATCTTTAATTACTTCATCTTTGACCTTAGTGGTTGGTACATAAATTTGAATAATAGTCGTATTAACTGGTCTTCCTTGTAGGCATATGGATATTATCCTATCACTGACAGCGTTGTACTTCAGGATAGATCTTGAAACATTCTTTTTGACAATGAATGCAACACCATTCCTTTTCGAGTTGTCATTCCCAGCATAGTAGGCTATATGATTGTCCAATTCAAAATGGCCAATACCAGTCCATTTCAGCTCACTAATGCCTAAGATATCAATGTTTATGCATTCCATTTCTTTTTTGACGATTTCCAATTTTCCTAGATTCATACTTCGTACTTTCCAGGTTCCGATTATTAATGGATGTTTGCAGCTGTTTCTTCTCATTTTGAGTCGTGCTTTGGAAAGGAAAAAAATGTGGAGTAGAGTAAGAAGATAGGGAGTGCAGGGCAAGGGGCATGAGTTGCAAATTTAAATAGAGTGGTCAGAGTAGGAACCATCGTGGAATTGACAATTGATCAAAAGCTTGAAGTTGAGAGAGAGAACTCTGCAGATATTTGAGGTAAAAGTGTTCCTGGCAAAAACGATTTGGTGCTTCCTTAAAAAGCTAGAAATAGAAATACCGTACAGTCCAGCAATCCCAACTCCTAGGAATATATCCTAGAGAAATGAGAGCCGTCACATGAATAGACATATGCACACCCATGTTCATTGCAACATCGTGTAAAATAGCAAAAAGATAGAAACAACTTAGGTGTATGGTGCATACACACAATGGAATACTATGCAGTATAAAGAACAATGATGCATCTGCAAAACATCTCACAACATGGATGAATCTGGAGGGCAGTATGCTGAGTGAAATTAGTCAGTCACAAATGAACAAATATTGTATGAGCCCACTATTGTAAGAACTCAGGAAAAGGTTTATACACAGAAAAAAGCATCCTTTGATGGTTTTGAGGGTGAAGAGGAAAGGGGAGGGGAAATTCACTAACTAGATAGTAGACAAGATCAAATTCCATGAAGGGACTGACAACACACAATACAGGGTGACTCAGCACAACTGGACCAAAGCAATAGCTAAGAAGTTTCCTGGACACATCCAAACACTTTGAGGGACAGAGTAGCTGGGGCTGGGGCCTGGGGACCATAGTTTTGGAGGACATCTAGGTCAGTTGGCATAACAAAGGTTATTAAGAAAATGTTCTGCATCCCACTTTGGTAAATGGCGTCTGGGGTCTTAAAAGCTTGTGAGTAGCCATCTAAGATGCATCAATTGGTCCCATTCCACTTGGAGCAAAAGAGAATGAAGAAAACCAAAGACACAAGGAAAATATTAACCCAAGAGACTAAAGGACCCCATAAACCAGAGACTCTACCAGCCTGAGACCAGAAGAACTAGATGGTGCCCAGCTACCACCAATGACCGTCCTGACAGGGACCACAACGAGAGTCCCAGACAGAGCAGGAGAAAAGTGTGGAGCAGAGCTCAAATTCATGTAAAAAGATCAGACTTAATGATCTGACAGAGACTGGTGAAACCCCCAAAACTGTAGCCCGTGGAGAACTGAAACCATTCCCAAAGCCCACTCTGCAGACAAATATTACACAGGACTATAAAACAAAAAATGATACATGTGAGGAGTGTGCTTCTTAGTTCAATCAGGTACATAAGACCAAATGGGAGGCTCCTGTCTGGAGGCAGGAGGAGAAGGCAGGAAAGGACAGGAACTGGTTCAATGGACATAGGGAACCCAGGATGGAGAGGAGGAGTGTGCTCTCACATTGTGAGGGTGACAACTAATGTCACAAAACAATGTGTGTATAAATTTTTACATGAGAAATTAACTTGAGCTATAAACTTTTACCTAAAGCACAATTTTTTTAAAAAAGCTTTTGTTAAAAAAAAAAAAAAAAAAAGATCCAGGCAGAGGGAATAGTCGGTGCAAAGGCCCTGAGGTAGAGTTTGTGTGGCCTGTTTGAGCAACAGGATGGAGGCCAGTAAGACTAGAAGGAAGTGTGTGGAAAAGAAGCTTAGAGAGATTATAAAGGGACCTGATCAACTAAGGGCAGAAGCTGGCAAATTTTTTCTGTAAAGGGCCAGATAGTGAATATTTTAGACAGCCGTATAGTCATAATTACTCAACTCTGCCATTGTAACGAAAAGCAGCTCTAGATAATACGTAAACAAAACAGTAAGGCTCTGTTTCAATAAAACTATTTATGGACTCTAAAATTTAAATTTCATAGACTTTTCACGTTTCACAAGATGATATTGTTATTTTGATTTTTTCCCCACCATTTAAAAATGTAAAAACCATTCTCAGCTTTCATTCTTAGCTTGTAGACTACATGAAAATGGCTACTGACCACATTTGGTTTGCAGGCTGTAGTTTGCCAGCCCCTGTTATAGGGCTTTCAGGGAAATTGTAAGGTCTTTGCTTTTACTCTGAGTTTAAGGGGGAGCCATTGGTAGGTTTTAAGCAAATGAGTGATGTGATATGACTTATATTTTTAAGACATCACTCTGTGAAATGTTGTCTAGGATTTGCTTCAAAATAATCTGCAGGACAGTATACTATGGGGGGTAAAGATGATATAAGATTGGCTATATATTAATGATTGCTGAAGCTGGATAATGGGTATGTGAGGGGTTCATTATAGTAGTCTCTCTAGTCATATATGTTTCAAATTTCCACAGTAAAAGATTAAAAAATAAGGCACTCTGGCTGCTGTATTCAGAATAGAGGTAATAGAGAAGGAAAGGGTAGAAACAGGAAAAGCAATTTGGAGGCTATTACAATAATCCATGAGAGAGATGATGGTGGCTTGGCGAGAGTGGTGGCTTTGGAGGTGGTAAGAAGCAACAACTGGTTGGATTCTGGATGGATTTTGAAGGTGGAGCCAACAGAATTGACTATGGATCAGATGTGAGGTATGAGAGAGATAGGCACTAAGGATGACTCCAGGTTTTTTGGTCTGAACAGTGAGACAGGTGAAGTTGCCATAAACTGGTTGGAGATATCTGCAGGCAGAACTGATTTTAGGGGCAAAGATCAGCAGTTCAGTTTCGGACATTTAAGTTTGAGCTATCATATATCCACTGGAAATGTCAAACTGGCAGTTGGCTATGTGAGTCTGGAGCTTGAGAGGAAATTTTGGACTGAAGTCATTAGCCTTTAAAGCCTGGACTGGTAAGATCACTGAGTCAGTGAGTGTAGATACAGAAGAGTATCAAGGATTGGGCCTTGGGACATTCCACAATGTGGCTATTGGTAATCTGGAAAAGCAGTTTAGTGGTAATGGCAAAAAGCTACATTGCCATGGGTCCAGCCAAAGAAGTGGCGTAGTAGCAACCAGGAAAAGATGGAAGAAATAACAGCAAAATATATATGAAGGGAGTGATCCAGTAGGGAGGGAACACTGTTGGATCAGAGAATGGGGTGAAGGGTGCGAGTGGAGGGGACTTTAGACGAGAGCAGAAATAGTTCATCCCTGGTAACAGGCTTGAAGGCAGAGTGTGTGGGTGCAGTTTGGGGTAGGCATGTTGGTGGGAATCTGCAGAAGTTCTATTTTGATTGCTTTAATTTCCTCAGTGAAATAGGAAGCAGTATCATCAGCTGAGAATGAGGCCCAGAGGTTTGACGAGAAAGGAGATGTGAGATAGTGTTATGGTATGGGAAGCTCATTATGCCAAGCTACATTAAAGACATCCCCCCCCAGGTGTGGGGGAATGAACTTCAGGTGAAACTCTTAAGTGTGGTTGTGTTTTTCCCCACCTGTTTTGCTTATAATAATGGAGTGGTCTTTGTTTTCCACAGTTAATACCTAGTTTTCCTATGGGAAAACAAAATCCCTGAATTTTTTTTTCCTTTTAAATCACCACGAAGTAAAGTTAATTCCAACCTCGTTAGTAATTTAGCATATTACTTCCTGTACCAAAATCAGAAACATAGTAAAACATAGTAATTGAGTAGGTGTCAAATTTTAGCTAATCATTGTTCTTTGGAGGTTCATTTAAGAGTCTTTGTGATTAGTAACATATCTTCGGTCTTTTGCTTTATAAACCATTTCTGGAAGTTTCTTAACTGTGTCAGTTCTGTCAGCTCTGGCTTCCTGTCTCTCCGTCTCCAGGCAGTGGGAATGCCCCCATCTCTCCTCTTCTGTTTAGTTTAGGAACATCCACTAGGAAAGAACAGAATCTAGCATCAGTGGATTTGAGTTCTAGACTAGCCAATATGTATAGCCTCCCTGCCTGGAAACTAGAACCTTTCTCATGAGCACAAAGGTTTCTGATAATCCTGGAGCAGACCCTAAAGACTTGTTTCAAATCAGGTGCCCCAGGCAGCTTTGCATTCTGCTTAGGCCCTGGAGCATAGTCCCCCAAACTTGCCAGCTTTCTAGAATTCCTGTAGGCCCCTTCTAGATCTTCTGTTCAAGTCTCCATTCAGCCTAGACCCAGAAACTTTAAACCTTCCTTGAGAGGAAAGAAAGAAAAGTGGTTAAGAATATGGCCTTTGAGAAAAACTAGAGGGTGCCCAGCTACAACCGATGACTGCCATGACAAGGAACACAACAGAATCCCTGAAGGAGCACGAGAGCAGTGGGATGCAGACCTCAAATTCTCATAAAAAGACCAGACTTAATGGTCTGACTGAGACTAGAAGGACCCCAGAGGTCATGGTCCCCAGACCTTCAGTTAGCCCAAGACAGGAACCATTCCCAAAGTGAACTCTTCAGACAGGGATTGGACTGGACTATAAGATAGAAAATGATACTGGTGAGGAGTGAGCTTCTTAGATCAAGTAGACACATGAGACTATGTGGGCAACTCCTGTCTGGAGGAGAGATGTGAAGTCCGAGGGGGACAAAGCTGGCTGAGTGGATACGGAAATACGGAGTGGAGAGAAGGAGTGTGCTGTCTCATTAGGGGGAGAGCAACTAGGAATATATAGCAAGGTGTGTATAAGTTTTTGTATGAGATACTGACTTGATTTGTAAACTTGCACTTAAAGCACAATAAAAATTAAAAAAAAAAAGAATGTGGCCTTTGGAGCCAGCCAGACTGCCTGGGTTCAAATCCTGGTTCCACCACTTGCTAGTTATGCAGTCTTGGGGAGTTACCTAACATCTCTGTGTCTCAGTTTCCACATCTACAATTGGAGATGATAATACAAAAAAAAAAAAAGAAACCATGGCCATCAAGTCAATTCTGACTCATAGTGACCCTGTAGAAGAGACAGAGCTGCCCCATAGGGTTTCCAAGGCTGTAAATCTTTTACAGAAGCAGACTAACACATCTTTCTCCTGTGGAATGGCTGGTGGTTTTGAACCAGTGATCTTTCAGTTAGCTGCTGAGCAATTTAACCACTGTGCCAAGAGGGCTTCTTGGAATTGATTTAAAAAAAAACCAGTTGCTGTCGAGTCGATTCTGACTTGTAACGACTCTTTAGGACAGAGTAGAACTGCCCCATGGGGTTTCCAAGGAGCAGCTGATGGATTCAAACTACCATCCGTTTACTTAGCAGCTGTAGCTCTTAACCAGTGCACCACCAGGGCTCCAGAGATGATAATACTACCTGCTTAAGAGGTTAGCACTGTGCCTAACAGATAGTAAATACACAGTAAATATCAGTGGTACTAGTAATAATAGTTGTTTATATTGTTTGCTATTATAATTTTCTGGAGTCACTCTGACATTGCTGATGGGAAGCCGTAGCACTCATCCATCCAAATGAAATGAATCATCAAACATTTGGGACTGGGGTAGGTCCCCCTTTTGACAGTAGAGAAGTGTGGGCTTGTCTTGTAACTGAATGAGGGTTCTTGTCCTGTCCTATTAGCCGATCAAAATATGACGGATGCCACACCACCAGTTGCAAGGGAAACAGAAAGTGGAAATTTATTGTTTACACAAACAAGGAGCAACTTGGGGCTTAGCAGCCGAAAGACCTCGTGCACCCTGTCTGAGGGGGTTGGGGAGCTTTTTATTTCTGGTGGCGTCTGGGGGTTGGGTTTGGTGCCTGGAACTCTCCACCCTTAGCCCTCCCATGTCCACATTTGGAGGTCCGGATGTTAAATCGTGTTGGTGATGTCCAGGTCCAAGGACAGATTGAGGACACAGCTAGGTCTTCAGGTCCTGCGCATGCTCTAAAATCCTGGTTCGTGCATGTACAGGATTCTGGCACCAAATTCAAACTGCAGTTAGGGCCACAGTGCGGTTGGGCCAAACCACAGTTAGAAGCGTAGCTTGGCGGGCTGCGAGGGTGGGAACCACAACAGAGCAGGGGGAAGTCTCGGGGGAGGCTTCAGTCTGAGTTCACACACAAGTATATTGAAGTCAGGATAAATCAGTGGGCCATCATGAGTTTACTGTGAGGCTAATATGAGTTTGGCTATGAGGGAAGTGAACTTCTTTTTTAAAAACAAATGAAAATGTTCATCACATAGGGAAACGGTAAGCAAGCACATCCACTCAGTGACTATTAAAAGTGGTAGTAGTAGAGAAGGAAATGAAATGTTGAGATAGAAGGGCATTAAAAAAAAGAGAGGAAATACCTTAATATTTTTCTTATGTTTTTCAATTTTTATTTAATGAACACATACCAATTTTTTTATTTTTCTTTTTAGTAAAGTGAAAAGAAAGGTTTTATTTGGCATATGTTCAAAGAGGCAAAAGTGGGAAATGGACACAATATCAAATTTTATAATTAAAATATGTCAAAACCTAGTCTATTGGGGGAGAGCAACTAGGAATATATAGCAAAGTGCATATAAATTTTTGTATGAGAGACTGACTTGACTTGTAAACTTTCACTTAAAGCACAATAAAAAATTTCTTTAAATGCTAACAGTATTTTATTCAGGTATATTTTATATACAGTAAAATGCTCAAATGATAAGTGTACAGCTGGATGAGATTTTATACATGTAAAATAAATTTTGTTCTCTTCAAAAAAAAAATAAGCCTAGTCTATTAGAAGATTAGGCTGGGTAGTAAGTAACATGTCAATACAAATTTTTCTAACACAGTTCTGGTCCCTGCCTTCAGGAGATTATAGAGGCCAGATATAAGTATAAAAAAAATTTTTTTTTATAGCAAAAGTTAAATAATACTGCAGTGATATCTGCCCAGTATATTCTTCAGACCTTGCAGACTCTTAGGGATGAGAGATCAGAAGGGGTAGCAATCACTGTTGGTGCTAGAGTTCAAGTACACAGTGGTTGAAATAGGTTTGGTGGGCTATCTTTAACCGTTTATGACATTGTTTCAGTGACCAAGTTTTAAGCAAATTACTCTTTTACCACCCATTTGTCTGTTCACAGATTTTTGGGAATTGAGGGCAACCAAGTGAACACTGTCTTTCTGAAAGCATATGCACCAAGCCTTTGGTGTTTCAGGCAGGTGTCTCCTTTTGAAGAGGGCACACTTTTCTGTTTTGGGGTGGCAGAATATTTCTCTAACAGGGAAAGAAGTGCCTTAATTCCTAAGCCAATCTACAGTGTTCTGTTTCAAGACTTGTTTTAGCCACCCTATCTGATCCAATTTCCATCCCATAGAAACTCCTCTTACCTAAGGGTCCAGGAAAGAACCAGGTGCAAAGCTTCCAGTTGTCCCCTCATAGTGGTGCTGTGTGGACAGCACTTATTTCTCCTAACAATAGTGTATGACAGTACACATGGAGTATTGCCAACCAGGGAAGCTCACCTGAGCCTTGGTGTCCAGAGTTTTCAGTAGGGGTCATCCACATAGATGCAGCTCATCGGCCACATAGACACAGCTTACTGGCCACATATACACAGCTGACCACCTGTGTTATGGCTGACCTTAATCTCTATCCCCTCCAGAGACTGAGCTGATATCAGTAGCCCAGGCCTCCACCATAAATCACATTGTTAGCATAGACTACCTGGTGTGGCCCAAGGTAAACAAAAATACTTTTATCAGGCAGGACGTTTCAAGGCTGTAGAGGTTACCTCCCAGGAGACAGGGGCAAAAGACCAAACCTTTCTTTGGGCAAGGTTCATCCTTTACTGCATAATATCCAAGAGAAATGAAAATGTATGTTCACACAAAAACTTACACACAAACTTTCCTAGCAGCACTATTTACAATAGCCAAAAGGTGGAAACAACTCAAATGTTCATCAACAGATGAATGGTTAAACAAAATGTGGTGTATCCATGCAATGGAATATTGTTGAGCCATGAAAAGTAATGAACTACTGATACATATTACAACATGAACCATGAAAGCATTATGCTAAGTGAAAGAAGCCAGACACAAAAGGCTATATATTGTAAGATTCCATTTATATGAAATGTCCAGAGTAGGCAAATCTATAGAGACTAAGTAGATTAGTGGTTGCTTAGAGCTGGTGTTGGGAGCAGAGAATGACTGCAAATGGGCACAAGATTTCTTTTTGGGATCATGAATTAGATGGTGATGGTTGCACAACTCTGTGAATATACTAAAAACCACTGAAATGTACACTTAAAACTGATAAATTTTATGGTGTGTAAATTATATCAGTAAAGCCGTTGAAAAAACAGGCATAATAACTCCTTTCCTATTACGTTTAGTGATTACAGTGGAGATGAAGGAGATGTATGCAAAGGCATTTTGATACATCTTACTCCTTACTCTCACTTGCTCTCCCCCTAATGAGTCAGCCCTTCCAGTCTCTCCTTTCGTGAAAACTTTGCCAGCCTCCAACTCTCTCTATCCTCCCATCCCCTCTCCAGACAGGAGATGCCAACACAGTCTTAAGTGTCCACCTGATATAATTAGCTCACTCTTCATCAGCATCTCTCTCCCACCCACTGTCCAGTCCCTTTCATGTCTGATGAATTGTCTTCGGGGATGGTTCCTGTCCTGTAGGCATGTTTTTTAAATAAATATTTGATCGGCACCAAAATTCAGTTCATCTCGCTTCTACCTACCACCAAAATATATAGACTTCCAGCTATAAACATCACAGAATTGACTTTATTTGAAACTAGATAGATTTCATGGCAGAGTTTGCTAAGAGACATTTCATTTTTCATCTAAGTACTCAATTTTATTTATGTATTGTGTTTTATTTTCAGTAATTTATATTTATGTCTCTACATTCTATAAATTTGACCTGGGAGATAATAAGCTCTTTTTAGTTTTCTGTTAGTAGTTTTATGTCGCCCATTCATCCCTTTGAATAAAAAATAATCCTTTTGCTTTCTCTTCCCATGTTTTCATTGGTTTAAACAAACAAAAAAACTACCCATTGCCATCAATTCCAACTCACTGCCCCATGGGGTTCGAACTGCTGACCTTCTGGTTAGCAGCAGAAAACTTAACCACCGCACCACCAAGGTTCCTTTTGTTGTTGTTAGGTGCCATCGAGTCGGTTCCAACTCATAGCGACCCCATGCACAACAGAACGAAACACTGCCCAGTCCTGAGCCATCCTCACAATCGTTGTTATGCTTGAGCTCATTGTTGCAGCCACTGTGTCAGTCCACCTCATTGAGGGTCTTCCTCTTTTCCACTGACCCTGTACTCAGCCAAGCATGATGTCCTTCTCCAGGGACTGATCCCTCCTGACAACATGTCCAAAGTATGTAAGACGCAGTCTCCCCATCCTTGCTTCTAAGGAGCATTCCGGTTGTACTTCTTCTAAGACAGATTTGTTCATTCCTTTGGCAGTCCATGGTATATTCAATATTCTTCGCCAACACCACAATTCAAAGGTGTCAGTTCTTCTTCCATCTTCTTTATTCATTGCCCAGCTTTCACACGCATATGATGTGATTGAAAATACCATGGCTTGGGTGAGGCACACCTTAGTCTTCAAGGTGACATCTTTGCTCTTCGACACTTTGAAGAGGTCCTTTGCAGCAGATTTACCCAATGCAATGCGTCTTTTGATTTCTTGACTGCTGCTTCCATGGCTGTAGATTGTGGATCCAAGTAAAATGAAATCCTTGACAACTTCAATCTTTTCTCCATTTATCATGATGTTGCTCATTGGTCCACTTGTAAGGATTTTTGTTTTCTTTATGTTGAGGTGCAATCCATACTGAAGGCTGTGATCTTTGACCTTCATTAGTAAGTGCTTCAAGTCCTCTTCCCTTTCAGCAAGCAAGGTTGTGTCATCTGCATAAAGCAGGTTGTTAAATAGTCTTCCTCCAATCCTGATGCCCGTTCTTCTTCATATAGTCCAGCTTCTCGTATTATTTGCTCAGCATACAGATTGAATAGGTATGGTGAAAGAATACAACCCTGACACACACTTTTCCTGACTTTAAACCAATCAGTATCCCCTTGTTCTGTCTGAACAACTGCCTCTTGATCTATGTAAAGGTTCCTCATGAGCACAATTAAGTGTTCTGGAATTCCCATTCTTCGCAACGTTATCCATAATTTGTTATGATCCACACAGTCGAATACTTTTGCATAGTCAATAAAACACAGGTAAACATCCTTCTGGTATTCTGTGCTTTCAGCCAGGATCCATCTGACATCAGCAATGATATCGCTGGTTCGACGTCCTCTTCTGAAACCAGCCTGAATTTCTGGCAGTTCCCTGTCGATATACTGCTGTAGCCATTTTTGAATGATCTTCAGCAAAATTTTGCTTGCGTGTGATATTAATGATATTGTTCTACAATTTCCACATTCGGTTGGGTCACCTTTCTTGGGAATAGGCATAAATACGGATCTCTTCAGTCAGTTGGCCATGAAGCTGTCTTCCATATTTCTTGGCATGGACGAGTGAGCACCTCCAACACTGCATCTGTTTGTTGAAACATCTCGATTGATATTCCATCAATTCCTGGAGCCTTGTTTTTCACCAATGCCTTCAGAGTAGCTTGGACTTCTTCCTTCAGTACCATCGGTTCCTGATCATATGCCACTTCTTGAAATGGTTGAACATCGACTAATTGTTTTTGGTATAATGACTCTGTGTATTCTTTCCATCTTCTTTTGATGCTTCCTGCATAGTCTAATATTTTCCCCATAGAATCCAGGTTTCTTTTAGTAAATAGCAAAAGAGCACTTTGTCCAACACGTTTAGTCTTTTGCTAAAGAATGCCTTTTGCTGCTTGTTTTTTAAATAGTTAGCTAGTTTCTTAGCCAAGTAGATAACAAAAGGTACCTAGATAAAAGTACATTTTGGGCTTTCCTTATCCTGATCTTCAGGCTTGTTAAATACATGGAAGTTAAGGTTAAGGATTTCAGTGCAATGCAAGAAACTTTTCCAGTAGAGCCTTTCAGAGCTGGAGTGGGCTGTCTTGAGAGATTCTGAGCTTCTTGTCAGGAGAAGAATTCAGGAAGTGGTTAGATTACCACTTAATTGGAAGGTGGGAGTGTGCAGTGGTGGTGGGGGTATAGAGGTAGAGAAGCAGATACTGTAGAGGAAGTTTAAGCAATAATAAATGTGAGATTCCTACTAGGAAGTCTATCATCAGAAAAACAGGAAATAATAACAAGTGTTGGCAAGGATGTAGAGAAATTGGAACCCTCGTGCATTGCTGGTGGGAATGTAAAATGGTACAGCTGCTATGGAAGACAGTTTGGCAGTTCCTCAAAAGTTAAACACAGAATTGCCATATGACCCAGCAATTCTACTCCTAGGTATATATCCAAGAGACTTGAAAGCAGGGACTCAAACATGTACTTGTATGTCAGTATTCATTGCAGCATTATTTACAATAGCCAAAAGGTAAAAACAACCCAATTTTGGTATGTGTATTTTTACCACAGTTAAAATGTTTATCAGTAGATGAATGGATAAACAAAATGTGGCACATATATACAATGGAATGTTATTCAGCCATAAAGAGAAATGAAGTTCTGATACATGCTATGACAATAATGAACCTTGAAAACATGCTGAGTGAAATGAGTCCGACACAAAAGAATAAATACTGTATGATCCCACTTATATGAAAATCTAGAATAGCAAATGTATAGAGACAAAAGTTTATCAGTGGTTACCAGGGGGCTGGGGGGGGAGGGTGGAGTCCTAGTGGCGCAGTGGTTAAGAGTTCAGCTGCTAACCAAAAGGTTGGCAGTTCAAACCCACCAGGCACTCCTTGGAAACCCTGTAGGGCATTTCTACTCTCTCCTGTAGGGTCACTATGAGTTGGAATCGACTTGACAGCAACAGGTTTGGTTTTTTGGTTTGGGGGAGTTACTGCTTAAGGAGTAGTGGGTTTCTGTTTGGGGTGATGAAATACTTTTGGAAATAGTAATGATGGCTGCACATAGGGTTAATGTCACTAAATTGTATGCTTAAGAGTGGCCAAAAGCAAAATTTTTTGTGATATGTATTTTACCACAATTTTAAAAACAAATTAAATATATGTGAGGCTGGATTAGATGATCTTAGAGAATGTTAGAAGTGTCTTCCATCCCTGGAATTCTGGATCCTATGAAATAGTTTAAATGGAATCTGTCCCATTAACGTTTTGATGGCTGCCAGCATTCTCTTAGGTGTTGAATTTCTCAGTCTATAATAAGGAGACCTGTCTGTGTTCAATTATTTTAGTCTTTATTGGTATCCAAGGTTATTCTCTATGTTTAGTTATTAAAAACCCAATTGAGCAATCTGCCCTCCAATTGCAGTTTTCCAAAAGAGTTCAGACTTGGCTTTAACCATGAGAATTCCCAGTTTCCTCAGAAACGAATCCTCCCTTGCTTTCCACTCCCTTCATCTGCATAAACGTACCAATACGCCCATTTATCTTTAGAAGGAACGCAATAACATAACCCTAACACATGGCAATTAAGGCTGGACAGTGAAGCGCAGGACTATAGCAGTCATGAACCAGGCGCTTCCTGCTCTGCTTCCCTATGAATCTTTAGTGCACGGTACATAGTGATACTTAATAAATGTGTTAAATCTATGAATGAATGGCAGGATACAATAAACTTAATTTCAAATTGTCTATAACCATACTGTCCAATAGAACTTTCAACAATAATAGAAGTGTTTACATCTTCTGATTACATCAGTTGAGATGTGGCTACTGTGACTGAGGAACTGAATTTTTAGTTGTATGTATTTTAATAAATTTAAATAGCTACTTGTAGCTAGTGGCTATCATGTTGTACAGCACAACTCTGTTTTAAGAACATTTTCAAGAAATTAGGTTACTTCTTGAAATATATTGGAGTTACTGTGACCTTTTTAGAACTTGTGGATGCTCTAGCAATAAGATTGACTTTGCTTTTCCTTTCATTTGTTCAAAATCATTTTTTAGCATCTACATGTTCAGTGGAAGCCCTGGTGGCGTAGTGGTTAAGTGCTACGGCTGCTAATCAAGAGGTCAGCAGTTCAAATCAGCCAGGTGCTCCTTGGAAACTATGGGGCAGTTCTACTCTGTCCTATAGGGTTGCTATGAGTCAGAATCGACTTGACCGCAGTGGGTTTGGTTTGTTTTTTTGTTGTTGCTGTTGTTCAATAGGTGATGGTGATGCAAAGATGAATGCCATAGCTTCTGTCTTTAAGAACTATGACCAGGGATTTGACGATTATTATACTGTAGATACAGTATGATGGTACCATTATATAAGCATGTATAAGGTGATGTGAGGACAGAGAAAAGGGACCACAGGACTGTTTATTGAGGGTCAAGGAAGGCTTTTTGGAAAAGCTTAATGCCTAAACCAAAACCTTAAAAGGGAATTTGATTTTTTTTTTAACCTCTGTTTTTGCTGTTTTCTATGAGAGCAGGTTTCCTGGGTTACTTGTAAAGTAGCTGTCAGTGGTCAATTTAAGAGCAACTTTTCCCATTTTTCCTTTGCTTCCTGTAAGCTTTCAATTTAAACCTCCAGAACATAGGCCTCCCCACCATCCTGCCCTGCTGCCTTGACACATGTTTTCTTCCCGCAGTGCTCAGTGAAAAGCTGCATCACTGCCTTCCATGTCACCTGTGCCTTTGAGCACAGCCTAGAGATGAAGACCATCCTTGATGAGGGAGATGAAGTGAAGTTCAAGTCGTACTGCCTCAAGCACAGCCAAAACAAGCAGAACCCCCTGGTAGAAGCTGAGTACCCCACACACAGGGCTGCAGAGCAGAGCCAGGCCAAAAGCGAGAAGACCAGCCTGCGGGCACAGAAGCTTCGGGAGCTGGAGGAGGAGTTCTATTCCCTGGTCCGTGTGGAAGATGTGGCCACAGAGCTGGGGCTGCCCACACTGGCTGTGGACTTTATCTACAACTACTGGAAACTGAAGCGGAAAAGTAACTTCAATAAGCCGTTATTTCCTCCAAAAGAAGATGAAGAAAATGGCCTGGTGCACCCAAAAGAGGAAAGCATTCACACCCGCATGAGAATGTTTATGCACCTCCGACAGGATCTGGAAAGGGTAAGGTGACCAGCAGTGACTAGTCTGTAGACCTAGGTCTGCATAAAAATGGAGGTCTCATATCCACTTAGAAGGTCAGCTTATTATATAGTGGGCTTCTGTGTCTTAGTTAATCTTCTGATTTCATTGTGGCGCCAGACATTGAGCTCCATTTAGATTTTGACAAGCACATTCAAGGAATTGGAGAGGCCTCGCTTATATGCTCTATGGACTTTAAATTTAAAATAAATTCTCATTTGATTTACTTTTTATTCAATATTGAGCCTAAATTGGCTCAGATATATTTTACTGACATGAGACTGAAGCAAGAATGAATTTTGTTCGGGAAAGTACTGTTGACATTTTGGACTGGATATTTCTTTGTGGAAACCCTGGTGGTGTGGTGGTTAAGTGCTACAGCTGCTAACCAAAAGGTCAGCAGTTCGAATCTACCAGGTGCTCCTTGGAAACTCTACGGGGCAGTTCTACTCTGTCCCATAGGCCCGCTATGAGTCGGGATCGACTCAGTGGCAACAGGTTTGGTTTTTGGTTTTAATTCTTTGTAGTGAGGCAGTTGTCCTGTATATACAGTGTTTAGCAGGATCCCTGGACTATCCACTAGATGCCATTAACAATCCCTCTCCAGTTGTGACAACCAAAAGTCTTCAGACATTGACAAATGTCCCCTGAGGTCAAAATCATCCCTGGCTGGGAGACACTGCACTACGTAATTCATTTTAACTCATGATGTATTTATCAGGTGCCTAACAAATTAGGAGATACAGGAGTTCAAAAATAAGCCAGGTCTGTCATTGCAACAGTGTAAAAATATGTTTTTAGAAATGAGGTCATCTGAACAAATAAATATCCCTGTGTGACAAGGATGGCATTATAGGTGTTTTTACCGTTAACTATTTTTAAAATTAAAAAAAAAAGCCAGGTACTATGTTTACCCTAGAGAATATTATAATCAAGTATAATTATAGAAATGGCTTGTCTTCTTTCTTCTACTGTCATTTGAAAAAGAACTAATGGATTTGACTTACTCTTTAAAATTTAGGAAACCCTGGTGGTGTAGTGGTTAAGTGCCATGGCTGCTAACCAAAAGGTCGGCAGTTCAAATCCACCAGGCACTCCTTGGAAACTCTATGGGGCAGTTATGCTCTGTCCTATAGGGTCACTGTGAGTCGGAATAGACTCAACGGCAATGGGTGGGTTTTTTTTTTAATTTAACATACGTGCTAAATATAAAAAAAATATACATATCACTTATTATGTACCAACACTGTTCTAAGCATTTTATACATGTTAACTCATTTAATCCTAACATGGCCATGAAGAAAGTCCTATTATTAACCTCTTCACAGATGAATAAACTAGGACACAGAAAGGTTGAGTAATTTTTTGTCCAGATGAGAATTTCACCCTTGTGGCTATGGAAACCTGGCTAAGCTGAAAGTATGAGCAAAAAAGTTACTTCCAGTCTTTCCAACAGACCTATATTCGGCTGATCCAGCACTCATCAGAAAATTGTACTGGATCCAGCATTGCCATTGTTTGTTCACAGGATCTAAAATAAAGGCAGAAATGTTAAACCATTATTGGACCTTCCCAGCCTGGCTGTGCAAATAAATATTGAGCCCCTAAAGAGTTATGGGAGAATAGGTTTCAGGAGGTGACTTTGGAGCATTTTGCTTGTGCTGCTGGTTTATATGGAAACCATGATCCCATGACCAGCTATGCTGCATGAATCCCTGTGCAGCAGGTCGCATTATGCAGCTCTTGGGTTCTGTCTTCTCTCCTTATCCCCCAATCCCACTGGACTTTAGTTGTCTTAATTTTAGCTATACAATTTCAATTGTCAGGTTTGCTTAACATGACAAAAATCTCTCTTTGCTGGGGATTGGGCTTTCAGGTCCGAAATCTGTGCTACATGATAAGCAGGCGAGAGAAGCTAAAACTGTCACACAGCAAAATACAAGAACAGATCTTCAGTTTGCAAGTCCAGCTTGTTAACCAGGAAATTGCTGCAGGTAACCTGCATATTAAAAATGTTCTAACAAATATATAGACTGTTTACATCCTATTTTAACTATTTAAGCTTTATGTCAATTGTCTCACTTAAAGATCCTAAAAAGTTCTTATCAAATATCTCGTTTACGCTAGTATGACCCATTTCACTGTTGATTCATGAGGCAAGAAATTCCAGGGTGAGTGTGGCGGGGCTTTGAATCTAGGGCAGATAATCTAGGTCTCAGAGAGATATTAGGAGCCATTAGTTGGAACCATGAAATTATTCCTCCTTTGCAGCATAATCATTGACTTCATTTAAAAATCAGTAGGATAGAATCATCCTAGTTTCCAGAAAACATATCCTTGCAGGGTTATTCGTCTTAACAATAGTCTGTTAAAAATAAATCCTTAGCCAGAAATTAGGCAATCTGGATTCTTGCCTTTTCAATTATCATTCAGTAATATTTGTTGAGCACCTACTGTGGACCAAGAGTTGAGCTAGAAGATAGTCAATAAGACACAGTCCCTACCTGCAGGGTGCACTGCCCACTTGGTGAGAGAGACAGGTGAGCAGAATTACAGTGTCCTAAGCATGATGAGGAAACTCTGGCGGCATAGTGGTTAAGCGCTATGGCTGCTAACCAAAACGTCAGCAGTTCTAATCCACCAGGCGCTCCTTGGAAACCCTATGAGGCAGTTCTGCTCTGTCCTGTAGGGTCAGTATGAGTCGATCAACTCGACGGCAATGGGGTTTTTTTTGGGGGGGGGGGTTAAGCATGATGAGGAAACCCTGGTGGCGTAGTGGTTAAGAGCTATGGCTGCTAACCAAAAGGTTAGCAGTTCAAATCTACCAGATGCTCCTTGGAAACTCTATGGGGCAGTTCTGATCTGTCCTGTAGGGTGGCTATGAGTTGGAATTGACTCGACGGCAATGGTTTTTGTTTTTTGTTTTGTTGGTAAGCATGATGTGGAGCCCTCGTGTTGTAGTGGTTAAGCGTTTGGCTGCTAACCAAAAGATCGGCAATTTGAATCCACCAGCTACTCCTTGGAAACACTGTAGGGCAGTTCTACTCTGACCTGTAGGGTCGCTACGAGTTGGAATCAGCTCGATGGCAATGGGTTTTTTTTTTTTTAAGCATGGTGAGTTTGGCTGGAACGATGACAGTCATACTCAGTGACACTTTTAACCTCCCTGTGCCTCATTTAACACAAGTTGGTGCCAGAGCCTGGGCAGCTAGGGGTCACTGGATAGGTAGAATCCAGCTCATGCCAAGGGTCAGCCGTAGAGCAAGGGAGACACCTAGAAGTGAGGTATCAGATAGGCATCAACGGCTACTACCTGCTGATACGTATCACAGGTCACAGCAGAGTGGTATAGCAGGAGGCAGCAGGGCTGCTCAGCCACAAGGGCGGTGTGACAGGCACACCAAGGAGAACCAAAGGACAGCAAGGAAGAGTACCTGGCATGTCAAGGAAATTGGTCTCTAACCCAGGCAGCTTCTGATTGGTAGGAGCCAGCCTCAGTATGGCTTGTGTCATCAGCAGGTGGCAGCCCCTGGCAGAGATGGTGGCTGTAGGCATTCAACGTGAATCCTAGAGAATAAATTCTGGCCATTGGGATTCTTAAAAGCTGTCTTGTATATATGCCATTTTTGTGGGGTTACTGTAAGATAGTAATGGCAAAGGTCAAGTCTGTCAGCAAGGAGGAGTTGTTTGGTAGTGGTTTTTGAATTTCAGAGCACTGAAAATAAAAGAGAGAGGAAGACTTTTCAAACTTTGATTGTACGGTGACATACCCAGGTAACTGCTTACCAGTACTCCCCGAACCAAGCCCATAGCAGGCCATGGATGAGAACATCATCATTCTCTTCTGCTGACCTTACCACTACAAAACCTCCCCTGCACCTCCAGAATGGTCATTCATAGTCAGGAAATTATTCTACGTTAAGAACATAAAATACACGGAAACTACCCACTACCACTTCTACTAACGCCAGTTTAAAACACCTACTCCCATACTCTTCGCTCACCAAAAACTGCTACATTTCTGAGGGTTTATATTTAATTAGCTTTGGGAAGACCAGGAGAGATTGGAGGATGGAGTCCAAAAGGTCTACATTTAAGGCACATTCTAAGTGTTGTGCAGTACCCACACTTGCATGCGCGTGCACACACACACACACAGATATGGAGACCCTGTTCTAAACCATTGCTAGTGATACTCTTTTCAGAAACGGAAAGGGTAAAGGTAGGGATGCAGAAGGCAGCACAATATCTTTGTGATCATTTTATAGATTGGGAGAACAGAGGTGAAGAGGCTGGGAGTCGTATGGCAAACATACATATCAAATACATGTGCTTGTTAAACACTTGGGAAGAGTGGGTAGATGAACTCACTCTGCCATAAGGCTGTGCACCATTATTTAACTCAGTTGTTAAAATGAATCTTTCTTTTTGATCTCAGGACTTCCTTTGACAAGTGCGCTAGAAAACTCACTATTTTACCCACCACCAAGGATTACCTTAAAGTTAAAAATGCCCAGATCAACCCTGGAAGACTGCAAAAACAGCTCCACAGAGCCTGATCAAGGACCCCTCTCAACTGATAGCGGCTCCCCTGTTGTCAATAGAAGGAGCATGCAGGTGCCTCAGGAGTCACTAGGAATTAGAGTGAAATCATACCCAAGGCATCCACTAGAGAGCAAGAATAACTGTTTGCTGGCCAGTCTCAGCCATTCTAGGAGTGAAGCAAAGGATTCCAGTCCTGCTTGGAAAACTGCATCTCCAGAGTTCTATCGTGGGCAGTCGCTGGGTAAGCCTCTGGTCCTTCAGGCTGCCCTGCATGGACAGTCTTCCATTGGGAACGGGAAAATTCAGCCAAACTCCAGGCTTGCCAAGTCCAATGGCCTGGAGGGCAGTTTGTCTGGAGAAGTCACCCAAAAAGACAACTCAAGTGAGATGTCCTGTGGCCAGGAGTCCATGCTCAGCTCCCACTTGGCCAGTCAGGGCAGCTTTAGAAAATCTACCATAGAACACTTTAGCAGGTCCTTTAAGGAGGCCACCAACAGGTGGGTGAGGACCACAGAGGACCTCCAATGCTGCGTGAAGCCAACCAAGGTTAGCCCCAAGGAGCAGCTCTGGGGTAAGCAGCTTCTCAGGCGGTCTGCAGGGAAAGCTCCATATCAGGAAAATGACGGGTATTGCCCAGATTTGGAGCTGAGTGATTCGGAAGCAGAAAGCGAAGAGAATAAAGAGAAAGTGAAGCTAAGGAGAGACAGCTCAGACAGGGAAAATCCTCCCCGTGACTCCAAACAGGATTGCCATGGTAAAAACAAGCCTCGTCTGCTTTCCCATAGTTCAATGCAAAGGTGATTAGAAACTTTCAAGGATAACACGACCTTTGCCTTTGGGGAAAACCCACACACCAAAAGGACTCTAGCATATGTTAGGAGGAATTGCAGTTTAACTTTTCCACAGTACATTGGCTTGCAGTTTTTCAAGTCTAGTTTTCACAAGCACATGGTAGGAATTGCAGATTATCTGGTTTGTTTTTGTTTTTGTTTTTGTTGTTTGTTTTTTGGTCAGAGGCTATGGGGATTTGCTGGGCCCAGAGTATTTACTCACTAAATACTCTGGGGCTGCTTTCCAGTTATATTAACATATTGGTGAGCATATGTATTAAGAGTCCTTACATTATTAGTGGGATTTGCAAGGGACTATGATTATCAGACACTAAAACTACTTATCTTTTGAAGCTACAGCCCCTATATACAGGAAGCTTCTAACTCCACTGGTATCTGTAAACCTTCTTCAGGGAGACACCAGGAGACCAGTTATCTGACATACTGTTAAATTCACTACCCCCTTCCTTTGCTCTGCACAAGGTTGGGTTCCTTTCACAGTTATCTTAACTTACTGAGTCAATACTCTACTAATGCTTATAGACATCCAGTGCCTGTGCCTAGACTTTCTTGTCGGGGACGCACTTGTAACTATTTGACCCAGCTAACAAGCATAGAAGGTTAACTTGTGGATAGTGTTTACCAAAGTAGATGTTCTACTTCCAAGGAAAATGCTCTCATTCTCTCTGTTTAGGCAATTGTAAAGGATCCCAGAGCCTTTCCCAAAATGAGACTATCTCTGGGGTATTTGTACCAGGTCGGGGTTTTTGTGTTGTTGTTTTCAAATACATTTGACTAAAATAAGTTTGGCTGTCAGTTTTGTATACCTGTTTTAATGTTTATATGATTTTTAATGAGGTATAATTAAGATATACTAAAATCGACAGAGGTTAAGTATTCTTACCTGCTTAATTTTGAGACAGATTTTTATTTTCAAACAATTTGAAAGCATGTGATTAACCCATGAATATAATTTAGCTTTGTATCGACCTTGAACCAGAGGCAGTTTCCCAAACAAAAAAGGCTGAAGCTGTTTTTTAGAAGTTGCGTATAGCCTGTTCCCAAACTGTCAACCTTGGTTAATTTCTGGGAGGAAGGGAATAAGTGCATTTTAGGGAAATAGAAACCTGTCTGCTTCCCGTTCAAAGAAGGGGAAAATGTTGCAATTTTAAACATGTGACACAGACTGTAATTCTCAGCTTTCTTGTCTTCTTAGCCTTAAATTAATATTCTCTTTCTTCTGGTTTGGGAAAGAGTAGAGAGAATTTTTGGATAAAAGTGGCCTGTTTTAGAATTTTCTAAGTTTCTTACTGGTGAAACAGCCCAGCTGCAGTAGATGCCGGTTAGTAAGGACAGGAGATCCTCTCTTGATCGATATGGAAAACTCAGCAGTTTTCCATTCCCTTGCCTTTGCTCTTGTAGCCTTGATAATGATTTCCTTTGCTTTTTGTTTGCTCCTTTTCTTGGCTGCTTCTGTATTTCACCTCTCCTTTGGCTGCATCTTCAAAATGTTTCTTTTGTGCCTGTATGTATATGTGAAGATGCCATAGCATGTGTGGTGGGTTTCCTGTATTTTGTTTGAATGGAAAAAGCTATGGATCATCCAAAATGAAGGAGAGAATTCCCTCTACTTGCACATAGATTTCTGTGCTTTTTCTTTGAGTTCTTTTTGAGTAAACAATAACTTGACACCCTCATGGTAATGAAACTATGGTGGAGCTGTATCGTGAACTTATGTTAGAGGCCAGTGCAGTAGCCTTTATCCTTTCATGCCTTTCCATTCTGAGTGAGTGGGCAGAAAAACAAACATTGAAACAGTGTTTCAGCCAAATTTCATATGTAATGCCATTGGGAGAGTATTGACTAAAATAATTCCAGTCAGGGAAATATAGTTGTGATATTTTTACAGAATTTTCCTAGGTAAATGAAGGAGCCTTCAGTTGTGTAAATTTCAATTGTCCCAAAATGTATTTACTACAGTTTGCTGTTGTTTGAAGAATTACCTCTTAACCTTGTTTATTAATTTGTTTTTCATTTTGTCTTATATAGTCCAATTTTCCAAGATAAACTCAGTCTTTTTTTAATGTCACCTTTTTACCAGTACTTTTTTTCATTAAATTATGGAAACTGCTAACTACTGTCAATTGTGGTAATTTTTTATTTTGGCATTTTGGGTTTTGGAAAATTTTATATATGTTCCTTCTATATTTAAAAAATCTTAGTCATTAAACAAAACAAATAGATTGTTGGGGGCGAAGAAGAGGAGGAACTGAATGTCCTGTCACATATCAAGGACCAAAGATAACTCTGGGGACTTGGGCCCTACCCAGAAGTCACCATTTCATCAGGATAATAAGATAAAGACCTCAGAATCATCATAATAATCACCAGGGAAACAGAGCCTATCTAAAGTCACAAGGTTCAGAAGACATCACTTCAGTATTCCTTATAGTACTCATTCGGTTTGGAGTCATGTGAGTATATTAATGTTTTAGAGGTTGTACAATATCATGGGGGAGACTTTGAGGACATTACAAACATTTTTCATTATATTTGAGAAATGTATTTGCCAAAGGTCAGTGGGTAAATCAGTAGTGAAGATAGGTAAAAGGTGCAGTGGTTTTTCTCAGACTCTCCCTCTCTCTTGTTAATGGATGACTGTTTGAATCTGGTAAATTTTTAGGCAAAATGTTGGAGAACTGAAGCTAAAAATATACCTGGTATAGCCAACAAAAGCTGTTAGGTTTATACTGATGTATATATTTGCACTGGGAAGTGAACCTTTGTGTTGAAGAAACTTAAATTCAGAGAGGAAACCAGAAGAAGCACAGTCCTGGGGTTTTTTCTGTCCCAAACCTCACAATTCTAAGGATGCATGCTGACCCTTAAGAATTGAGGAGAAATAATAAGGGTAAAAACTTATTTATCACTGAGTAACTTTCATGTGGTACTTTTTAAAAATGTATCTTATTTATAATGATTTTATTAGACTTTCACAACCATAGTCAGCTATTTTCAGGTTTTCTGGGAAAGCAACCATTGTGTAGTGATTAAAAAAAATAACTTTTAGTTAATAAGTGAAGGCCCAACCTGAGGCCAGCAATCCTGTTCAGGGAGCTCTGTAACACTCCATCTGGCACTGTTAAATGAGGCTTCTGTGAATTCAGTTGATTTCATTTCATGGATTGGAACAAATTTCATGACCTGAAGAAGTGAGGCAGTTGTCCTTGAAATGAGTCTGGGGTAGGAGAGAGGCTCAAGCCCAAGACTGGTGTCTTCTGCTCTGTCTAGTCACTCATGAGTTCTTTAATCTGATACTCCCTAAATACATTGATTATCTTGATAAACTCAAGTGCATCCAGCATTTCTCATCTGAAGATGAATTAGAGTGTGAACTGTCCAGCATCAAGATCTGGACACCCTAAGCTTTCAATTTTCTTCCCCTCCCCCACCACTCCTCCCCCCACCCCACCTCCTCAATTTCATTTATTGTAACTGAATGCCAGGTTATAAACAAGCTGAAAAGATGGAGTTGGGCTGATTAAACTGTACTCATTATAGCGAGGTATCTGAATTTGGGAACCATTTGCAGAACCTCCTTTTGCTCAGCATTACTTTCTAAAGTATTGCCAAGATGTAATGAAGTTGTGTCCACAAATTACACGTGGAAATGGGTCATTTCTCACACAATAAAAAACTTTAAGAATTGTTGATAGTTTGAAAATTGTAATCTCATTGAATTAATCACCTCAGCCTCAAAACAGAAAGACACTTCAGATTAGGCAGTTGCCATTTTAGATCATTCAGTTGTTGAGTGCGACGAGTCAATTCCAACTCATAGCAACCCCATGTGACAGAGTAGAGCTGCCACATAGGGTTTTCTTGGCTGAAATCTTTACAGGAGCAGATCACCAGGTCTTTCTCCCGCAGAGCCACTGGGTGGGTTTGAACTGCCAATCTTCCAGTCAGCAGCTGAGCACATAACCATTCCACTACCAGGACTACTTATTACTCAGGGAAAAAAACATTACTTTTTTCTGTATCAGGAAAGCCTAGCGTATGTACCAAGGTTCTAATAATAAACTTTTTCTCTTTTCATTCTAACTTTTCTTCTGCTTTCCAAGACAGGATCTCTAGTTAATTCAGCCCCACACCAAATAAACCGAACCCATTGCTGTCGAGTCGATTTCAACTCATAGTGACCCTATAGTACAGAGTAGAACTGCCTCATTGAATTTCCAAGGAGCGCCTGGTAGATTCAAACTGCTGACTTTTTGGTTAGCAGCCGTAGCTCTTAACCACTATACCACCAGGGTTTCCAATTCTGCCCCACATATCTGCAAATGGAGGTGGCCATGGGGGCAAAACCAACAGTGGTGTTCACAAGGCTGTTGTTGGCTGTGTACAGTACTGTGGCCACTCATGAGTCTTTTTAGTCATATGTGCCCACAGATAACAGTTAATAAGAAGTAATCAGTGAGTAAGAACAAACAGGGTTGTCCACATCTTTGGTGCAGTGTTCTCATCCCCCAGTCTTCAAAGATGGACCGAGAACCACATGGACAAAGACCAGGCTAAAGGTCAGTTTCAAGACATCTACTCAAGTCCCTTAGTGAAGCCAACCAAGAACAAAATCCTTGGTAGGTCAGACCAGGAAACTCATTTGGAACCAATCAAGCCTTCAGATAATAAGAATGACAGTATTCATCGAGCCTTTACTGTGTGTCAGGCCCTTTGCTAAACTTTTTACGTGAACTACCTTATATTTAGTTCTCATGACAACCATATGAAGATGGTACTATTAGCTCCATTTTACAGATGTGGAAACTGAGGCCAAATGGTTAAGACAACTGTTCAAGCCCCTAGAGCTAGTATACAGCAGGGTCAGGACTAGAACCACGAGGCTGCCTCTACAGCTCATACTCTTAGTCACTTTGCTTGACTGCTGTGCCCAAAGCCCCCTCTTTAAGCATTTCTACCGACAACTTCCTCCTGAAGGAAGCAACCTGAGTTGGGGTTTAGTCATATGGGTTCTGTACCATTTGGCCCTTGCCATCTTGGACAGAGCTGGTTGGATCAAAATTGGAGTTATCTAACACAAAGGCGACTAATTGAAAGGTTCATATCCAAATAGTGTGATAATTCAAACAAATCTGGACAGGTCAGAGCTAGATATGGTGGAGCTACAACTCTGGGACCTGGTGAGTTTGCCTTCTCCGTAGCTAGTCTGACCTGGCACTGGGTGTAGTAGGCTCAATAATAGCCCCCCATGGATGTCCACATCCTAATCCCTGGAACCCGCGAATATGTTACCTTACGTGGTAAAAAGAAACTTTGCAGATGTGATTAAGTCAAGGATCCTGAGATGGGGACATTATCCTGAATTGTCTGGGAGGGCTCAGTATAACACAAGGGTGCTTTTAAGAGGGAGACAAGTAGGAGGATCAGAGTGATTAGGAGATGCGACATTGGAACCAAGAGACTGGAATGAGCCAAGGAACGCAGGCAGCCTCTAGAAGCTGAAAGGAAACAGATTCTCCTCTGAAGTCTCCAGAAGGAATGCAGCGCAGCCCACACCTTGGTTTGAATTTCTGTTGCTTTAAGCCACTAAAGGCAATGTGTTAGAGCAACAACAGAAAGCTAGTACGCTAGTATGGAGCAAGTGTTCCTTACTCTTTCGGGGGAGGCTTCCTCCTTCCCAACAGGCCGAAGTGGACTATGCTACTTTCAACTGATCCTGTCCTTTTGCTCTTAGTTGAAATGGTTTCTTGAAATGGGAAATAAGAGATTTTTGAATCAATAAAATCGTCCCCTGTAGAAACTAGTTTTTTCCTGCTCTCCACACCTTTTCCAAGGTTGCCTTGGGTACTTCTCAGTTAGCCTTGGGTAATCCTCAGTGGGCCTGCTGAATCCACTGTGACTGGACCTGGCACTGCCTGGGGAGTTCCTGTTGTCTGGAACTCTGTCCTAGAAAAGTGGAAATAATTCCCTGAGTGTTACTCCAGGGTGGGAAGGTGAAGGAAGGTAGGTGTGTCTCATTCTGAAGAACAATGCTCTAATTACCAGAGGATCCTACAAGGAAGTGGGAAGCAGCCTAGAGGATTCGGGGTTCTTGAAGACCCAAGTACCTGAGCAGAGCTTGGGAATTAAAGAATCCAACTATGCTGCCTACAAGAAACACTTTAAAGACATACTCTTATGACTCATGGAAGTTCTCATGGGGTCTTCTGAATCTAAAACTGCAACTTTTCTATACAAAACACTCACCTAAGCACCCTCTGCACGATCTCAAACCTGAAGGTTTGGTTTTCTGAAAAGGACATCAGAGAAAAACTACCCTTGGGCCTCAGGGAAAAAGATCTTATCAGGTACTTAGAGCCTCAGTGGAAAAGACCTCATCAGGTACTGTTAACAACTCAAAAACCAAACCCATTGTTGACTCATAGGATCCTATGGGACAGAGTAGAACTGCCCCCATAAGGTTGCCAAGGAGCACCTGGTGGATTCAAATTGCTGACCTTTTGGTTAGCAGCCATAGCTCTTAACAACTGTAAAGTATTGATATTTAAGTTCATTTTTTCCCAGCTTAAAACCTATACATCACTTTATCCTGACTGCTGGAAGTCCATTCCATCAGGACGCTAAATTTATGTTTCTTAGGAATCCTCCAGAAACTGCTGACTGCAGAAATGGACAGCTTCTGTCCAAGATTAATTTTCTGATTCTTCGGCAACTTTTTTCCTTTACTGCTCACATTGCCTATTATTGTACTTTATACCCTCCAGTAACTAAAAGCCTTTCAATATGATCCCCCTTATCCTTATTCTGTTAACTTAACAAAACCCTCTGATGTTTTTCTCAGACCATAGCTACTGCTCTGAATTTAACTGTTAGCTGACAAAAATGTAATAGCTCTTCCTTTAAATACTTTAGAAGGTACATTTCCTTTTATAGGCTCCTGGTTCTTAAGTTTCTTTCACATTATCAATCCCAAACTTTGGTCTTACAAAAATTGTTCCTGGCATACAGAGTTTATAAAGAATATGTTCTACATTTTACTTTGTGAGTAGCGTCTGGGGTCTTAAAAGCCTGTGAGCAGCCATCTAGGATATTCCAGTGCTCTCACGCCTTCAGGAGCAAGGAGGAATGAAGAAAACTAAAGACATAAGGGAAAGATTAGTCCACAGGACTAATGGACCACATCTACCACGGCCTCCACCAGAGTGAGTCCAGTACAACTAGATGGTGCCCCGCTACCACTGACTGCTCTGACAGGGATCACAGTAGAGAGTCCCAGACAGAGCTGGAGAAAAATGTAGAACAAAATTCCAACTCAGAAAGAAAGACCAGACTTGCTGGTCTGACAGAGACTGGAGAAACCCTAAGAGTATGGCCCAGGACACTGTTTCAACTCAGTAATGAGGCCACTCCTGAGGTTCACCCTTCAGCCAAAGATCGAACAGTCCCATGGAAAAACAAGACTAAAGGGGGGCACCAGCCCTGGGGCAGGAACTGGAAGTTAGGAGGGAACAGGAAAGCTGGTAATAGGGAACCCATGGTTGAGAAGGGAGAGTGTTGACAGGTCATGGGGTTGTTAACCAATGTCATACAACAATGTGTGTACTGTTTGATGAAAAACTAGTTTGTTCTGTAAACCTTCATCTAAAGTTCAATTTAAAAAATTGTTCCTGGACCTCATGTCAACAAAATGCTTCTGCTGAGGTCATTACAACACTATCAGCAAAACGTAGCCCATCCAAAATGAGAAGTAATATTGAGGCTGTGCCTGGCTACAAGCATTTGTTCTCTTCAGAGACACTCTAGCCTGCTTTGCAGAAACTAACTCAATCAAGGAATCTGCCTATTTTAAGGGATATAACATTAGCTCATGCTAACTGATAAAGTCTGTGCCCCATGAGAATACCATTTAATATGTGGACATCAGACTTGCATCCACCTCCACACACTAATGTATCCAGGATATTTGGGGTAATTGTAGGAAACCCTGGTGGTGTAGTGGTTAAGTGCTACGGCTGCTAACCAAGAGGTCGGCAGTTCAAATCCACCAGGCACTCCTTGGAAACTATATGGGGCAGTTCTACTCTGTCCTATAGGGTCGCTATGAGTCAAAATTGACTCAACAGCAGTGGGTTTGGTTTTTTTGGTTTGGTTAGATTTTTGGATATTTAAAACCACCCCCCCCCCGGTGGATTATGTCTTCCTAAAAAGAAAAGGCAAGTACAAGCTAATTTGGATAACTCCCAAGAGAGATAGCTGACTCTGCCTTCGTGCATACTCTGTGCATGAAGTATTGCAATTCCCACAGTGGTGAAAAAGTGGTTGAAAACTTTTCTCTGACTCTAAAAGAAAAAAAAAATTGCCATCGAGTCAACTCTGACTCATGGCAGCCCTACTGTATTCCATAAAGTTTTCAATGGCTGTGATCTTTTGGAAGTAGGTTACCAGGCCTTTCTTCTAAGGTGCCTCTGAGCGAATTCAAACCACCAGTCTTTTGGTTAGTAGCAGAGCACTTAACCATTTGCACCACCCAGGGACTCTGACACCAGCAGATTCAATAAATGGCTCATCTTCTACTCTAGAAGCCCAACAAACCAGTTTAGATTCATTAGTCAGAGTTGTCATGAACAATCACATAGCTCTTGATTTCCTTTTAATAGTCAAGGGGAGTTTGTGCCTTAGCAAATACTTCTTGCTGCACCTATATAAATACTACAGGTCAAGTAGAACAGTCTTTGACAAGTCTAAAAGAAAAAGCCACATGGATCTCTAAAATAGGCCAGCTGGACTTTGGGACATGTTTCATTGCCTGGGTGTGGTAATCTAGGCCTCTGTCTTCAGAGGCTATTACATGGCCTAATAATCATCTTGTTCCTGGTAATTGCCTGTGTTGCATTTGGCCAGTGTACTTTGTCCAGAATCTTAAATGCTACTGCGCAGCCACTGTCACATCAGAGGATTCAACAAGCCACCCTATAACAAACGGAGCATGAGAGACTAACCCTGAGCCACCTCCAGATCGGCAAAATCTTGGCAATGGTGAAGATCAGAATACCATAGATTAATGTCCCTATGGCCTGACTTTTGCCTTTGCACAAAAGGTGGGACTGAGAAGGAGAAACACACATCCAGCACCTTAGTGTTCTGTTGAACATAAATAATTTCACAGAACACCAACATCAGACAATGCCACTCTGTGACTGTGATGGATGAAGACAAAAATAAGACTAATCATAAACATTGTCCAAATCACAAAAATGACCTGACTTATATGAGTGGCTGCTGCTTTATCAATCGCTCCATTCTTCTCACATTCTAGATAAGAATTAAGATAATCATACTGTTGCTTCTTGACAGCATCCAATCCTTGAGCCCTCCCCAAAATCACCTAATACAAGGCCAAATCCTATAAAGGTTCTTTCTAACACCATCTGTCCTAGTCATCTAGTACTGCTATAACAGAAATACCATAAGTGGATAGCTTTAACAAAGGGAAATTCTCTCACAGTCGAGGAGGCTAGAAGTCCGAATTCAGGGTGACAGCTCCAGGGGAAGGCTTTCTCTCTGTTGACTCTGGGGGAAGGTCCTTGTCATCAATCTTCCCTGGTGGAGGAGCATCTCAACTCAGGGACCCCGGGTCCAAAGGACACACTATTCTCCTGGCCCTTGTTTCTTGGTTGTATGAGGTTCCCATGTCTGCTCGCTTCTCTCTTCTATATCTCAAAAGAGATTGACTCAAGATACAACCTAATCTTGTAGATTGAGCCCTGCCTCATTATCACAATTGCCTCATAACACACAGGAAAATCACATCAGATGACAAAATGGTAGATAATCACACAACACTGAGAATCATGGCCTAGCCAAGTTGACACATATTTTGGGGGGATATAATTCAATTCATGACACCATCTTACTGAGATGTCCTATAGTTCCACAAGGTGTGTGTTCCCTCTCTGTAAGGAGTCAGCAAACCCAGATTTGTTCCCTTAGAGTTGTCTTTGAAGGGCATTTATATTGTAATAAAAGATCCAGTATATACCCTCAGAGAACTCATAATGTAGCGAGAGAGAGAGAAACCACCAGTTCTCAATCGGTATGATGATTATTATAAAAGGTAAAAACAGGATGCTATAAGAGTGATAGGTTGGAGAGCCAGGTGGGTCAGTGAAGGCCTCCTGGGGGAAGGGACCCTCAGCTGAGTGTTGGATAGCAGCCTCATGCAGAGGTAGAGGAGAATTTGTGAGAGAAGAAAAGAGTTCTAGGCAGAGGGAGAGTAGCAAGTTCAAAGTCAAGAAGCAGAGAGATGTGGCTTGACCAAAAGCTGCAAGCTGCTTCAAACAACTAAAGTCAAGAAGGGACTCTTCAGCAAATTTGGAAAAATAAGAGCCAGGTTATAAAGGGCCTTGTATGCCCTTGGGTCCATTAGAGGGTGGTGTGATTAGGTTGCATGTTATAAAGATTCAATAACCACATATTGTAATCAAAGTTAACACACTGCTTCGTTTGCCTCCAGATGCTGAGGGTACAGCATTACTTCTTTAGCATTGCCAAAAGGCATAACCTGAATTAATCAGGAGGACTGTCCCAAGTTAAGGGACATTCTACATTTTATACTCTTCAAAAATATCAGTGATATGACACGAAGAGAGGCTCAGGAACTGTTCCTGGTTAAAGGAGACTCCAAAAAACCAAACCCATTGCCTTCAAGTCCAACTCATAGCTGTGACCTGTAGGACAGAGTCGAATTGCCCCATAAGGTTTCCAAGGCTGTGATCTTTACAGAAACAGAATGTAACTGGTGGGCTGGGACCCCCAATCTTTTGATTAGCAGCCAAGCACTTAACCACTGCACCACCAGGGCTCCTTTAAAGGAGACTAAACACATCTGAATGCACTGCTTTCCTCAGAAACAAAAGTTTTTCTCTTTTGTTATAAAAAGGACATTAGTGGGTAATTGGCAAAATTTTAATAAGGTCTGTAAATTAGATAATAGTGTATCAATAGTCATGCTATGATTTTGATAGTCATGCTATGATTGTGTAATTCCTTGTTTTCAGGAAATGCACACTAAGTATTTAAGGGTAAAGGAGTATCATGTCTGCAACTTACTCGCAAACTGTTCAGAAAAAAAAGAGAAAAAGATAAAACAAATGAGGTAAACTGTTAACATGTCAGGAATCTGGGTGAAAGGAAATCATGGATTCTTTGTATTATTTTGAAACTTTTCTGTAAAACTGATTTTTTTTTTCCAAAATAAAGTTACCCCCCTCCACACACACACACACATAAAAAAATACAGTTGAACAGCCTCTATGTGTCAGCACTGTGGTGGGACCTAGGGAGGTGAGAGTGAATAAGACACACCCCCTGCCCTATAGGATTCACCACCCAGCGGGTCATTCTGGCAACAGATCCAAAGGAATGAGATAGGGTCCCTAGGAAGATGGCCATTACAACAATCTGGGCAAGAAATGGGGAAGGCCTGAACTAAGGCAGTGCCAATATAATTGGAAGGATATTAAAGGGACAGTTTCTATGATCTGGTGACTAACTGGACTTGAGTTATAGAACAGAAGTCTGGTGAGGTGTCCTGGCTTCTCGCAAAGGTCCATTGGTTGGACCATGGTCCCATTCACTAAGACAGAGTGCATAGGAGGTTTGTGGAGAATAATGGTAAATTTGGTTTTGGACAGCTCAGTGGTGCTGCCGAGGAGAAGGTTTGATCTACAGCCCTGTAGCTTGGGGGAGAGATCTGGGCCTAGATACAGTTTGGGGAGTCATCAGCATTAAGGTAGAGGAAACCATGGGTTAGGAAGAGACTGCTTAGCAAGAGGGTAAAACTGAACCCCATCTTGGGACAGGAGGATGGATAGCAGTCCCACTCTTCGACTCACCCAAGGAAGTATCTGTGTCCATGTCCTTCAAATTCTTATTTTTCTACTGATGGTCTGGGCTATTTGGCAGATGTTTCCCAGCTGGATGTTTAACTTTGGGAGTCTCTTCACTTGGTAGGGAGCCCTGGTGGCACAGTGGTTAAGAGCAATGGCTGCTTACCAAAAACGGTCAGCAGTTCGAATCCACCACCCGCTCCTTGGAAACCATACGGGGCAGTTCTACTGTGTCCTATAGGGTCGCTATGAGTCAGAATCAACTTGACGGCAATGGGTTTGTTTTGGGGGGGGTTTTTCACTTTGTGTTTTCCCATCTGTGAACGAAGATATGGGAGAGTAGTTTTCTTAAGTATCTCACAGGGTGAAAGGAAAATAATTGAGGCCATAAATGCCAATTATTCTAAGTTACTAGGCTGAAACTTTTGAGTTGAGATTGTTCCAACCCTGTCCTGCTTGCCTTGAGCTTTCTTTTGCCTTTGGTTATTGGTTTCTGGCCATTCTTCCTTAGTGAATTAAAAGTATTAGGATGCCAAAATGATTGTGATTTAAGTGTACTCTAAGGTCGCTGGGTGGCGCAATTGATCTGTACAACAACAACAAAAAAAAACCAAACCTGTTGCCATCGAGTCGATTCTAAGGAGCACCTGGTGGATTCAAACTGCCAACCTTTTGGTTGGCAGCTGTAGCTCTTAACCACTACACCACCAGGGTTTCCATCTGTGCAGTGGTGGATTATCCAATAAGCAAGGTAAGCACAGTGCTTGCCTTGTTTACAAGATCATTGCTCACTACAGATTAGTAAATAAGCACAAGTAAGCCCGTACTCAACCTTGCTTACTGGGTCATCCACCCTTGTCAGGGATTGTAACTTTAAAAAGAAGCTTTGATTCTGCAGGAAGGTGCTGTGGGGTTGGGAGAGAGACAGATGCAAGCCATACCTAGAAGCAGAATCTTTGATATGGTAAAAAATGTGAAATTGCTCACTACAAATGATCTGGTAAGCAAGGTAAGCACCACGCTTAAGCAAAGCAAGGTAAGCGCGGTGCTTACCTTGCCTATTGGATAATCCACCCCAGGTCTGTGATTGGCTGCTAACCGAAAGGTTGGCAGTTCCAACCCATCCAGCAGTTCTGTGGAAGAAGGGCCTGGCAATCTGCTTCTGTAAGGGTTACAGCCAAGAAAACCCTATGGGACAGTTCTACTCTATAAACACGTGAGGTCTCTATGAGTCACATTCAACTCCACAGCAACAGGTTTGGATTTTTTTGGTTAAAGGGTTTTATGATAGTCCAGATCGCAAGGAATGGACACTAGACTGAGAGATATAAGGAGGTAATACAGACCTTGGATTCAATGTTGGTGGTGGTTGTTGTGTGCGGTCAAGTGGATTCTGACTTATAGTGACCCTATAGGACAGAGTAGAGCTGCCCCATAGTATCTCCTAGGCTGTAATATTTGTGGGAGCAGACAGCCAGGTCTTTTCTCCCATGGAGCTGCTGGTGGGTTTGAATCACCAACCTTTCCATTAGCAGCCGAGCTCTTAACCACTGCACCACCAGGGCTCAAAATGCATGAAACTCTAGTATACCATTGAGCCTGGCTGCTAACCAAAATTTTGGCAGTTCGAATCCACCACATGCTCCTTGGAAACCCTATGGACCAATTATATTCCATCCTATAGGGTCACTATGAGTAGGAATCCACTAGACAGCAACACCTTTATTTGTTTTGGTTTATACCTATGAAAGGCAAACCTTCATCAAGATACAAAACATTTCCATCACCCCAGAAAGTTTCCTTATTCCCCTTCCCAGTTAATCTTTGTTCCCATTCCCCCAGGGGCAACCACCATTCAGTTTATCTCCCACCTTCAAAGTAAAAAAAAAGTTTTAAACTTAGGAGTCATTTAGAGAAAGTATGGATGGTCAGATGGCATGGCCAGAATGTGAAGCTGAGCACTGCTTGGAGTCGTTCACTTCACATGATTTTAAAAATCAAATCAAATCAGGCCCTTCCTCCTCCACCACCAAAAACATTTTGCAAGGGTTGGCCTCCAGCCATCAGAGTCCTCCAGGTTAAAGAGAGTGTTGAACTGGACCGTCAGAATCTCAGTTAGGCATTTTAACTTTTTTTTTTTTAAGTAGGAGATAATCTGTAGATATCCGTCCGAACTCCAAAGTTATGTTCACTGGACCCCAGGCCTCTGCCCCCTGGGTGGCTTTGCAGGATTCTTCTAGCCTCCTGAGAGAAGGGGCACAGCAGTATTGGGGGAGGGATGCAAGTGGAGGCAGGGGCGGATTATCCAATAAGCAAGGTAAACACGGTGCTTACCTTATTTACCACATCATCTGTAATAAATAATTTCACATTTTTCAACAAAGATTCTGCTTCTAGGTATGGCTGGCATCTGTCTCTCTCCCAACCCCACAGCACCTTCCTATAAAATCAATGCCTCCTTTTTTTTAATTTACAATTCCTGGCAGGGGCAGATGACCCAGTTAGCAAGGTAAGTACAGGTTTAAGTGTGTTTACTTACTAATCTGTAACGAACAATTTCACATGGGTTCACTACATCTTTGGAAAATCCGCGTGGGGGGATGCAGCCCCTCCCCCCATCTGCGGCCCTCTCTCGGCTGAGCCCAGGTGTCCCTTCTCCTCCCCGCGCTCTGCTGCCTGACCTTTGAGCCGCACTAGAAGTTGCCAGCCCGTTCAGTACCCGGGTCGGGCCGGCCTCCCCGCCCTTGCTCAGGAGAAGAAATGCACCGGCCACAGCGAAGCAAGACCTGCTCGGCCTTGTCTCGCGACCAGGGGCGGCTGGAAGGAGAGCGACTGCCCCCTGCCCACCCGGAGTCCCGCAAGCCGCACCGGCCAGGAGGCGGGCTCTACCCTCAGCTGCAGCAGCAGTGGTGATACCGGATTGTGCGGAGGCCCCTCACCAGCACAGGTACCCGAGATGTGGCGCGGGCACCTAACGCCGCATCCCCGCCCCACTTTCTGCCACAGCCCCTTTCTGGGCCACGCTTTCTGGAGCCCAGCCAGAAATGGGACATTTGCTAATCCCCCGGCTTGCACGAGGGGGCGGGGGGTTAAAAATCGCTATTGCAAAATCAGGCGTCTGCTCTTGGGCCTTATCTAAGATTGATAACAAGAAGGCCTTTGATGCCTGTGTCAATTTTTAACAAACAATAAACAAACATTCCAAAAGCTGCAACGCTAGCAGTGTTTGAGGCTGATTTGAGCTGTGTGCATACATGTTTCTAAATATATATATGTGGAAAATATTATTCTCCTTTTTTTTTTTTTAATCTATCATTCATTTGCCCATGAGTGTGTGGGATCACTTACTTCAAAGCAGATAGCTGCCCTGGAAGACTGATGAAGATGAAGGCAATTTTTTATCTTTAACTTACTCCAGGCAGTTTGGGAAGGAGAGAAGACTCTTGAAAGTTGCCTGTTTTCCTTTTCCTCTCCTACATAGATTTGTTAGGTAATGTTTGTTGTTGTTTCTGATAGCTTTTTGTTTTGTTTTGTTTTTTGTTTTGTTTTGTTTTGTTGCCCTCCCATTTCTTTGGTCACAGTCTCTACCCTGCAGTCCCAGCATAGAATAGCCCTGTCTGTGAAGTTCAAGACTTCTTGCCAAACTGGCACAGTGCCTTCCTAGGCAGAAAAAAATAGCTGAGGGGCTGTCAGTTCCTAAAAGGTGCCCAGACATGACCCTTCCTCCAACCCATGGCATTGCCTGAATTTTAAAACGGATGTTAGTTCTAATTAGATGTATTATTACCGGTTGAACATATTTCTAAAAACACAGTTCTGCATTTAAAATGATCAGGAAAGCCAGCCCTAGTAGTCAGTGGGAGAAGGGAACCAACAGATGGGCAGGGCTGCAGGAGAAGGTGATCTGCAGACGCCCAAAGGGGCCACCAATGAGGGAGCTGCCTGCCCCCAGACTGGCCTTGGGAGCTAAGGTGCAGGCATAAAGGGCAGCCTTACATTGTCTGAACCACTCACTCTCTGAGGGTCAGCCACGCCAAGGTGTGGGTGTTGGAGTGTGGCTTTTTTTTTTTTCCTTTTTTAAAGGTATCTTTAAAAAGAATCACTGGTAAGTGGACTGAAGATGTCTCATGCTATCTTTTTTCTTTTTCATACATGTCTCTCTTGGCACATTGCATAGCTTGTCTTGTTCTGCTTTTGCAAAAACAGCCTTTCCAGTTCTAATAAAATAGTTCGTACTGGGATCTTACCAGGGTGTTAAGCCAGGCGTTTTACTTAATTTGTTACATGCAATTGCATTTCATTTTATCTTTGTTACATTCAGTAGATTTCCACTCTGACAATGTCTTCCGTTAAGATCGAGTGCATTTTGCCAAAGAACTGCCGGTGTGGTGAATCTCCAGTGTGGGAGGAAACATCCGACTCTCTGCTCTTCGTAGATATTCCTGCAAAAACGGTTTGCCGGTGGGATTCGCTTACCAAACAAGTGCAGCAAGTGACCTTGGGTAAGGATGAAGGCTGTGCTCTGATCTTCGCAGACAGCCATCTCTTCCTAGTGCAGGAACAGTCACCTAGTGTTTGCCATTCCCCCTGAGATCTTCTTGTCAAAACATACACAATATGCTTTAAAATTTGGGGGTGGTTAGGCAATCTGTCTGCACTCCATGTACTCCCACTTTGATCCAGGAGTAAATTATGGGTGGTCATTACTTTCTTCCTCCTCTGTGGATGAGGGGCAGCATTCCCAACTATTTTTAGATGACAAGGCACTATGGTATCTTTCCTTAACAACTTCAGATAACAACGTTGAAAGCTGTAGAGCCAGTTGGTGGCACAGTGAAAACTATCTGCCCTGGTTCAGGCTAAGACCTTACTTTTCAAGACAATGACAAATATATCTCTTCTTTAAATGTGAAAAGAAGAGCTTCTGGACTTCTAAAGCATCAACCAGGGACTATCTGTTGAGGGTACAAAAAATGATTCATGACTGAAATTCAAGTGCATTTGAGTGTGATTCAGTTTATGATCATGTGCGTTCCCCCCAGAGGAGTGGTTTATCAGATTCTATGGACCAAGGGAATGAGCTTGATGTGATTAGTGATAGTGAAAGAAGGTCCTTGGTTTCATTGTTGTGGTCACAGGAAGGGATAACAGGAATTCCCATAACCTTTAAAGAGGGGACACTCTCTTAACCTAGAACTGCAGACCATAAACTTTTTTTTTTTTTTAATGAGAGGGAACAACTTTTTAATTCTGCCAGGGTTGTAACTGTGACTGGAAGGCAAAGTGACTGTGACCTCTGAGGTAAGAGTGGAGGAAGAGCCATTGCCTTCCCTAGTCTCTTTTCCAGCACTCACACATGCCTATCCCTGCTCTGTTGTTGCTGTTGCCCTGGCTCCTGGTGACCCCATGCACAAGGAAATAAAACTGCTGCCTGGCCCTGCACCATCCCCATGGTCAGTTGCTGATCAGACAGTTGGGATCCATAGGGTATTTTTTCTTTTTTGTGTGTGAAAATATATACAACAAAACATATGCCAATTCAACAATTTCTACATGTATCATTCAGTGACATTGAGTACATTCTTGAAGTTGTGCAACCATTCTCGCTATCCTTTACCAAATTATTTCACTACCGTTAACATAAACTCAATGCCTCCTAAGCAAAAATTCTCCCTCTTTCCCTCCTCCCACCTCTGGTAACCACTAATAACTTTTGGTTTCTATAAATTTGCTTATTTCATATAAGTGAGATCATATAGTGTTTGTCTTTCTGCGACAAAGACTTATATTGCTCAGCATAATGTTTTCAAGGTACATGTTGTGGCATGCATCAGAACTTCATTTCTCTTTATGGCTGAGTAATATTGATCCATAGGGTTTTCACTGATTTCAGAAGTAGATTGCTAGGCCTTTCTTCCTAGGCTGGCTTAGTCTGGAAGCTCAGCTGAAACCCATTCAGCATCATAGCAACGCCAGGTCTCCACTGACAGATGGGTGGTAACTGCCCATGAGGTGTATTGGCTGGGAATCGAACCTGGGTCTTCTGCATGGAGGGTGAGAATTCTACCATTGAACCACCACTGCTCTACAAAGACCCCCCAAAACATGGAAAAGGCTTGTGGGGTCAGCAGCAGCTTGGAAAGCTAACAAGAGAAGCAGGTCCCAGGCCACAGGTTGGGACTCTTGATGAAAGTAGAACCCTTCTGCTGGTGTCCCACACATTCCCGCGACCTCTATTGGCTCGAAGCAACTTCTGAGCTACTCCCAGAGCACCTAGCACCCTGCACTGAATAGGTGCTTAGGAAATATCTTCAAAATAAGTTCTGATACATTTGTTTCCTGTGACTGCTCACCACAGTAGTCAATCTCTCTAAAAAAAAAAAAAAGTTTTCTTATACATGGAAAAATATTAAACCCAGAAAACTTATAAAATTTTAAAAATATAAAATGTAGTAATATAATGAAGAGATGCATCTACATTTCTATTTATTGCTTTTACCATGTTTACTTCCAAAAAGGATTCGAGAAACAATTTTCAATTAAATACATACAAAATGGGGCTCCTTAAAAAAGGCAAGCCATTTATTGGAGGGAAGACCCTTAGGTAGTGCAAATCGTTTGCGCCCGACTACTAGCTGAGAGGTCAGCAGTTTCAGCCCACCCAGTAGCACCATGGAAGAAAGGCCTGATGATCTGCTTCCGTAAATATTACAGCCAAGAAAGTCCTATGGAGCAGTTCTACTCTGTGAACTACACATGGTGGGGTCGGAATCGACTAGATGGCAACAGTTTTGGTGGTTTTGTTTTGTATTGAAGTGCGGAGAGAGGTATTCAGAAAACCTAGTTGCTGTGGCTAAACACAATTTGTGTGTCTGAATTTCCTGGAGGTCAGGCACATTGAGCATCTCTGAGTTGCTCTGGCTGCCCCTAGCTTAGGAACCCGTCCTGTGAACTTGATACATTCCTCTACTGGGCCTCCTGTCTCAGTGTATTATTCGCTGCTTCTCCCACTAGACTGGGGGCTTCCAGAGGAGTTGGGTTTTATTCACCTTTCTATTCTTGCCGCCCAGAGCAGCACACAGAGTTCATGCTCGACAAATACATACTCGGCTACGTAGCTCTCAAGGAGCTCTGGTGGCACAGTGGTTAAGTGCTCAGCTGCTAACCAGGTGGCGGTTTGAACCCGCCAGCCCCTCCGCAGGAGAAAGATGTGGCAGTCTGCTCCTGTAAAGATCCCGGCCTTGGGAACCCTATGGGGCAGTTCTATTCTGCCCCATAGAGTTGCAACGAGTCGGAATCAACTTGACGGCAACGGGTTTGGATTTTTTGGTTTATGTAGCTCTCACCATTCAACAGAAGGAAGATAACACTCACATTGTTGAAAGAGCAGGCCTCCTTCTCTGAGAGATGCCAAGTGGGTGATGGACTCGGTGTGCTGCTCGGCTACTGGCCCACTTGCCGCATTCTGACTGCTGCATTTGCCTTTGTAGATGCCCCCGTCAGCTCCGTGGCCCTTCGCCAGTCAGGAGGCTATGTCGCCACAGTTGGAACAAAGTTCTGTGCTTTGAACTGGGAAGATCAGTCAACAGTTGTCCTAGCCACGGTGGATAAAGACAAGAAAAACAATCGATTCAATGACGGGAAGGTGGATCCCGCTGGGAGATACTTTGCTGGTATGATTAATCTTTTACTGAGCTTTGCAGGAAGCCATAACATGACTAATACAGGGCTCACTGCTATAGTGGTAAAAGCATATCACTTTTTTTTTTAAATGAGAAAATCTTCCTAGTAATCCCTTTCAATTTCTGTCTCTAGCAAAGACTAATATGTATGGTAGTTTTGTAGTTTAAATGAGCTTTAAATACAAGGATTTTGTGTTGTTATTGATGTTGAAATTAGAAATCATTTCAAATTTACAGAAAAAAATGGAAGCCTAGTATGAACAACACCTGAATACTCCTTACCTAGATTCACCTATTGTTAACATTTTGTTCCCTTTGTTTTACCGTTTGCTCTCTCTCTGTATTTAAAAATGGAGTCTCTGGGTAGTCCAAAATGTTAACATGCTTGGCAGCTAACCAAAAGGTTCGAAGTTCAAGTCTACCAGTACATACCTTGGAAGAAAAGCCTGGCGATCTACTTCTGAAAAATCAGCCAATTTGAATCAGAGCCATGCATATGCAAGTCCAGGATGAGCCCAGGAGATCATAAACAGCTGTATGGGGTCGCAGTCCTGAGCTCCTCCCTCTCCACTCTCTCCTGGTACTTACAAGTTTCCTGGAGTCCCCTTTCCATTTCTTCAGCCAGAAATCACCCACTTCTATGATTGTGCTGCCTCTGGGCCACGCAGCGAGATGACACAGAGAGAAAACTTAAAAGCGACAGTTTGGTTCTGCCCTTTTGGAGCTGCAACTTCACCAAAAGGAGAGGAAGCTTTTGCTCCTGTCGTTTCCTGTTGCTGTCCACCTCTCTACTGTTTCTACCCCTGACACAGATTTGTCTGGGTACTGGTGATTGTGAAAATGGATAGTAAAAAAAAAAACGGGGGCTTTCTCCCACTCTCTCTGAGCTTCAGGAATTTCCTTTTCTGCTTCTTGAGCCAGATCTAGAGAATTTCTCTCAGATCTCTGTCTGCACCACTTCTCACTTCTGGGTTTCAGGCTGCATTGAGTTCTGGCCCAGAGATACTAGAGGAGAAAATGATGAACTTACCACCAGTTCAGTGGAACTGCAAATTCCGGTGTTCTTCCCTGATCCACCTGCCGATATTAGTTTTCAGAGCTCTCAAAGAGCTGCACCGTGCATCCTGTCTAGGTTCTATAGTTGTCTTTAGTGGGAGAGTAAGGCTGGTGTGGGTTTACTCCGTCTTAGCTGGAACCGGAACCTCTCATTATAGTTCTAATTTAATTTGCAAAGGTAGTTATCGTTAAAAAAAATAGAACTCAGATTGGGATTGTATAATAATTTTCTTGATTTAAACACACTGGAAAGAATCTTTGGAGAGAAAAAATGGTGTAGTGCATGGGACAAGATGCGTAGGCTAAGCTCAGTTCTCTTTGATTTTTGTAGGCACCATGGCTGAGGAAACAGCCCCAGCAGTTCTTGAGCGGCACCAAGGGTCCCTGTACTCCCTTTTTGCTGACCACCATGTGGAAAAGTACTTTGACCAGGTGGACATCTCCAATGGTTTGGACTGGTCCCTAGACCACAAAATCTTCTATTACATCGACAGTCTATCCTACTCTGTGGATGCCTTTGACTATGACCTGCAGACAGGACAGATATGTATGTGCTTCTTAAATTATTTTTATCAATACTGCTGGTATTTTTTTCATATGCATGTGACTGGTAAGCCACCTCTCCCTCAACACCAAGTGAAAAGGTCCTTCTTTGTCAAATAGAGAGCTTTCCAATGCTATTATTCCAATATAGTCATTATTACAGAGACTTGACTATGCTGCCAATCAAACCGTGACCCTCAACACAAGTAAACATGGCCATAGTTGGTGGCGCAGTGGTTAAGAGTTCAGCTGCTTCTTGGATCAAGTAGACACGTGAGACTATGTGGGCAGCTCCTGTCTGGAGGGAAGATGAGAGGGCAGAGGGGGTCAGAAGCTGGCCAAGTGGACACGAAAAGAGAGTGGAGGGAAGGAGTGTGCTGTCTCATTAAGGGGAGAACAATTAGGAGTACATAGCAAGGTGTTTATAAATTTTTGTATGAGAGTCCAACTTGATTTGTAAACTTTCACTTAAAGCACAATAAAACATTTTTAAAAATTTCAGCTGCTAACCAAAAAGGCCGGCAATTCAAATCCACCAGCCGCTGCTTGGAAATCCTCTGTCCTTAGGGTCACTATAAGCCAGAATCGACTCGACAGTAATGGGTTTGGTTTGGTTTTTGCCATAATATGGATACATCCTTAATCCCCTTTCTTGCCACCAGCACCAGAAAGGAACTCACTATAAAATGGATCGGGCTTTACCAGGAGGTGCTTAAAGACATGATATACAGCAGAATGGGATGAAATAGCAGAAAATTAGAATTTTGGGTTGATATTTCTTATTTGTATTTTAGTTAACCATAGGCAGGTACTCAGAGACAAATTAACCCAAACCAAAACCAAACCCAGTGCCGTCAAGTCGATTCCAACTCATAGCGACCCTTTCAAAATGGAGACGTAAAAAAAGTGGTTGCAGTTCAGCTCCATCAATGTGCTTAAAACGAACCATGGTTAGAAAGTGGGAGGGAAGGAATCATTTAGAAGAATTTAGAAGGGAGTACTTGAAAACTGTTTCATGAAAGGTACCTAACCAAAAAGGCAAAAACCTTGAAAGAAATCACAAACCACTTCATGCAGATTTAATCAGGGGCAAAATATTCCAGTACACTGTTCTTTTTTATGACAGTTTTTACACATTTTACTTATACATGGTTTTAATATTTTTTTCATTGTACCTCGATCTGATTACTATAGTGACCCGGTTTTTATAATGTAGAGTTCCTCTGGAATTTTTTTTTATTTTATTGTGGTCAAGTAGATATTATTAAAAAAAAACTTTGCCATTTTAACCATTTTGAGGTGTATAATTAAATTAAAAAAAAAAAACAAGAATTACATTCACCATGTTGTGTAACCATCACTCTGCATTTTGATACTTGGTTTTTGTATACTATGAGTCACCTCTTAAGGCCAGTCAGTTGCTTTCCGCGTGCCCCTCCTTTTGGAAATAAGTGCTTCTAATACTTAGTTTTGATAAGGTGATTTTGGAGCGTTCGTTTAGGCAGAATAAGAACTCGTACATTTTACTAGTTTTTGTGCTGGAACTGCTCCCATGGCCATTAAATTGCCTTCTACATCTTGGAGTAAATCAAGTAGGCATTTTTTGTGACTAAAACAGCAAAAATCCATCCACAGACTGAAGTTTATCTGAGATGGGCGTGCAAGGGCTTCAAGATCAGGTCATCCTCAAAAGAACTCTGGTATTTTAGTAAAGATTCTATTTTCTTTTTTCTCTTCTCCTTTGTAAGCCTTTGACAGACATGTTTGTGCCCAACCCAAAGGGAGTGAATCCAACCCAAATCATGTGGGAAAGATTCTTTGTTGAGGGCTGCCCACTCATGTTTCTGGACATTTTTGATTTAGAGTTTGGAATCCTTCTCAATATCCCGTCTGTGGTTCCCACATGCCTGACATCAGATAAGCCGAAGTGACCAGTATCTATGATCAAGCTTGAAGGCTCACTATTTGATGGTCAGTATTGAATGGCCTGTTTTTTGTTTGTTTTGTTTTTACCATAGTCAACCGCCGAAGTGTTTACAAGTTGGAGGAAGAAGAACAAATCCCAGATGGAATGTGTATCGATGCTGAGGGGAAGCTTTGGGTGGCCTGTTACAACGGAGGAAGAGTGATTCGTTTAGATCCTGAGACAGGTAGGCCCACAGCAAAATGAAAAGTCCCTGCTATGTCTAGAAAACACCAGACACTAGGGACTCAAGAAACCTCATTACTGATGGAGTTGGGGATATAGTCAAAGGTTTCGATTGGATGATTTTGGATAACGCCCAAAGATAGAGTCCAAAATTTATAGTCAGAACTTCTTTTCTTGTGGAGATAAGTTTCTTTTATTTTTTTGCAGTATTTTTTATTGTAGTAAATGACAAACATATTTAATGATACATCTCTCTCTAAATATATAGATAGCATTTGCCATTTCAACAATCTTCACATGTATAGTTCAGTGGCATTAGATATGTTCATCATATTGTTCAACCATCACTATTAACTGTTTGAGATAAGTCTTCTTGCTCAAAATAAATTGTCAGAGAAGGTAGGCTAAATGCATGGATGAATTCTGACCACCAGAGTCTTCTTAGAACTTCCTTATTACTTCCCAAGAGATTCAGAAACATGGTTCAGGTTGGAAATGTGCTAGAACTAATGTTTAAATATTTGGTTACCTAGGGAAAAGACTCCAAACTGTGAAGTTGCCTGTTGATAAGACAACTTCATGCTGCTTCGGAGGGAAGGATTATTCTGAAATGTATGTGACCTGTGCACGGGATGGAATGGATCCTGAGGGTCTCTTGAGGCAGCCTGAAGCTGGTGGGATTTTCAAGGTGATCTGGCTATTTTACTTTATTTGGGGCATGAGGTAGAGGATCCTTGGTTAAGTAACTGAGTGATTAGTGCTTTTGCATACTTTCAAAACATACATAATGGTACAGTGAAACCTGTGAGAGCCGAAACTCAATGGGATTGCCTTGTTTTTCCGGGTCTCACAAGTTTTCCACCTTTGACAAGGTGCAGTCTTACCACTTTTCTATCACTCTCTATTAGCAGAAAATATTTGAGTTTTCCTTCTCTGACAGATTTCCACCTCACACAGGTTCAGGCTTTTGCAGGTTTTACTATATTTAGCATTTTAAGCTCGTCATGCTAGACTTAAAAACATTTTATTTAGATTTTCTAGATTATAGGCTATCCAAATTCCAGGACAATGTGTTTAGTCTACTTTAAGTATAGTACTTAAAGATATTTTTTTGCCTTAAGTAGCATTTGTTGAAATTCTTCAAATTGGTAGAATGAGCTTAGAAAACCAGTGTTTGAAACATGTTTACAAGATCAGCTGATTGTTTTGATGTCACAAGAATATTTTCATAATTTTTTGCAACAAAACAAACACTAACAAAATCATAGACCTTTTGAGCTGAAAAGAAATGTAGAAATCATCTGACTCAAACCCCTTTCTTAACAGATGGAAAGATGATAGGAAATGGAAAAGAAATAAAATCAGTTTTAAATTCAAGTTAGTTGTAAATAGTTGCTAATTGAATTATTATCTGTGTGAATAATAAGGTTTGACCATAAACACCTAGCCAAGTCATTCCTTTTTATGACAGGGAATAAAACAAGGATAATATGTGGCTAAATGTATTATTATGAATCATAAAAATGCTTTCAAAGAATACTAGTGAATTACCTTTTACCAGAATTTCTCTTCTTTCAACAGATAACTGGCCTCGGGGTCAAAGGAATTTGCCCCTATCCTTATGCAGGATAAATGACAGGATTTCTTTCCTGATGGAGGAAACTTTGAAGACAGCTAGAATTCTGGGGCTGTGATCTCAATCTAGTTAGAAAAATGAAGCAATGATATTATTAATAAGCTCAAATTTTTATTTACAATACTTAAAAGGTAGAGCATTTTTAACAAGGGGTGACGGGTGGTTTTGATAACATACTATAAACCCTTCTGAAAAAGGTAAAAACTACAGAAGAAATGCGAAGAATTGTTCAACTGTCAACCAGCCTCTTGACTGCAGATTGCTTGGGAAAAAGGGACCATATCTGTTCTTTATTCTGCTTTATACAGCTTCAAAAAAACAATAAACAATAGCCTGTTAGTAACTCATTGCTTATATGTTCATTTTTATTTTCATCATACTCTTGTAAAATATACCACGATGCTAATCTACCTTGATATTACTCTTCCAATGTTATTTTACAAGCTAAAATACTGCTGGGGGTCAAAGGAATTTGCCCCTATCCTTATGCAGGATAAATGATAGGATTTCTTTCCTGCTGGAGGGAACTTTGAAGACAACTAGAATTCTGGGGCTGTGATCTCAATCTAGTTAGAAAAATGAAGCAATGATATTAATAGGCTCAAATTTTTATTTACAATACTTAAAAGGTAGAGCATTTTTAATAAGGGGTGACGGGTGGTTTTGATAACATACTATAAACCCTTCTGGAAAAGGTACTACAGAAGAAATGGGAAGAATTGTTCAACTGTCAACCGGCCAGGTAAGAATTAAACACTGGCAACATCCATGGTTCCAGCTACCACCATCTGGATGTATAAGTAGTATATCACTTTGGAAAGAATACTTTTTTAAATGTAGCTTATTGAGATATAATTGACCTGCACATATTTAAAGTATACAATTTGATGTTTGACATATATACACATTCATGAAACCAATACCACAATCAAGATAATAAACATATCCACTACCCCGAAATTTTCCTTGTACCCCCTTTGTAACCCTTTTCTTCTGCCCCTCTATACACCCACCCGCTTCCATCCCCAGGAAACCACTACTGATCTGCTTTCTGTCACTATAAGTGAATCTGCATTTTTGAGAATTTTATGTAAATATACCCTTTTGTCTAGCTTCTTTCACTCAGCATAAATATTTTGAGATTCGTCCATATCATATATAGCAATAGTGCATTCCTTCTTAGTGTGAAGTAGCATTCCATCTTATGGGTATATCCCGATTTGTTTATCCATGTCAGTGGGTATTTAATAGATGTCACTGTTAATGGACATTTGTTCCCAATTTTTCACTACGGCAAATGAAGCTTCCATAAGCATTCATGTACAAGTCTCTGTATGAGCATGTGCTTTCATTTCTCTTGGGGAAATACCTCGGAGTGGAAGGGCTGGATCTTACTGTAGGGCGTGTTTATATTTGTAACAAACTGCCAAACTGTTTCCAAAATGGTTGCCATTTTATATTGGTACGAGCCATGTGTATATCAAAGTTCAGTTCTTCCACATCCTTGCCAACACTTGATATGGTGAGTCTTTTCAAAAGTAGCCATTCTAATAGAAGCGTAGTAGGTATTTAATTGGAGTTTTTTTTTTTGATAATTTTTATTGAGCTTTAAGTGAACGTTTACAAATCAAGTCAGTCTGTCACATATAAGCTTATATACACCTTACTCTATACTCCCACTTACTTAATTGTAGTTTTAATTTCTATTACCCTAATGACTAATTGGAGCTCTGGTGGCACACTGGTTAAGAGTTTGGCTGCTAACCAAAAGGTCAGCAGTTCAATCCACCAGCCACTCATTGGAAACCCTATGGGGCAGTTCTACTCTGTCCTATAGGGTCAATATGAGTCAGAATTGACTCAACGGCAAAGGGTTTTAATGACTAATAAATTTGAGCATCTTTTCATGTGCTTATTTGTTGTCCATATATTTTCCTTGGTGAAGTGTCTGTTCAAATCTTTGCCCATGTTTTATTTGTATTCTTAGAATTCTGTATGTATTTTAGATATATATCCTTTATCAGATATGGGATATGCTAATACTTTCTCCCAGTCTGTGGCTTGTCTTTTCTTTTTTTTTTTTAATTATTGTACAGTACAGTGCATTATCAGATATGGGATATGCTGATACTTTCTCCCAGTCTGTGGCTTGTCTCTTCTTTTTTTTTTTAATTATTGTACAGTACAGTGCATTTTTTCTTTTGGTGTACAGTTCTATAAAATTTAGCACACGTATCAGTTTCTGTTAACACACCATAATCAGGATACAGAACAGTTCCATCACCCACCACCCCCCCCGAAGGAAAAAAAAAAAACCCTCATGCTGTTCCTTTATAGTCATAGCCCTCCCCCATCCATAATCTTTGGAAACCACTGATAAGTTCACCATCAGTAAAGTTCTGTCCTTTAAGAATGTCACATAGGGACAAGAAATACTTCATACCTAGAATCTTTAATATCAGGTATCTGAAGCAATTTGCAGGTTAATTTGCCTAAAAAAGTTCAGAAATATCCTAAAGCTATAAACCAGGTTTAGGCTTATTTCCTATTCATATGCCCAATGAATACCCGGTATACTGCACTACCTCCCATCCCTACATCAACCCTGGAAGCAATCACGATGTCCATTTTATATTGAAATAGATCTAAAGTCTCACAACTCAAGCATGATAAACCCGAGATGCAAACTTGGGTTTAATATAATCACATATAGTACAAGCATTTTTACTGCAACACTAAATGTATTAAAGGGGAAAAACTAGAAACAAAATACCCACCAATAGGAAATTTGGTGTATAAATTTGGGTACATTCATTCAGTGGAATAATGTGGAAGCCTTTAAAAAGGTTGAGATAGAGTTGTATGTGAGGGCCTCTAAGGTAATCATTAAATGAAAAAAGCAAGGTTCAAATCAGTACGGAAAATCGTATCAGGTGACAAAATGGTGGACAATCACACAATACTGGGAATCATGGCCTAGCCAGGATGACACATATTTTGGGGGGACACGATTCAATCCATAACAATGAGCCAATCTGTTATTTAGCTAAAAAGTGACCTCAGGGGGTAGTTTCGGTTCAAGGTTTATGGAGTATCTCAGGGTGATAGTCTCAGGGAGTCCTCTAGTCTCATCTGGTCCAGTAAGTCTGTTCCACACTTTTCTCCCCTTCTATCAAGATCCATCTATTGTGGCCCTGATCAGAATGGTTGGTGGTGGTAGCTGGACACCATCTAGTTCTTCTGGTCTCAATGTAGATGAGGCTGTGGTTTGTGTAGACCGTCAGCCCTGTAGACTAGTTTCTTCTTTGAGCCTTTGGTTTCCTTTTTTCTCTTTTGCTCCGGACGAGAAGAGACCAATCGTTGCATCTTAGATAGCCGCTCACAAGCTTTTAAGGCTCCAGACGCTACTCGCCAAACTAGACATAGAACATAAACTTTGTGGACTATATTATGCTAATTAATCGAGATGTCCTATGAGACTATGGTCCGTAAATAGAGATTTAAGAACTTTAAATGATGTCGAAGGCACCAAAGCTAATAAAGTTGGAGGCCAGTTCTCTTGAGCTACAAATATTTTAAATACTCTTTAAAAATGGTTTATGTCTTTAAATGTGATCAGCAGTGACAGGAAAAGTTAACGGGAAAATTTAAGTTAAATATTCTGGTAGCTTCTCTTAAAATCTCTCTAATATATATGACTTACACTTTTTTTCCTCTTAATTTTAGAGGAAGAGAGTCAGTTTATAACATGTTTAGAGTGATTATTCTCCTTATTAAGGATGAAGAGTTGGGGGAGGAATGCTGAATGCAGTACTCTGAAATTACTGTGTACCTCAGAGTAAGTATGAGAAAATAGATACCGAAAGAGATATTTTTATTTCGTTGTCATAATGACCACTAAAATCCTATGTAGTATTTTGTTACTGTTAAACTAATCCTGAGATAAGAAAGTTCATCAAAGTTCATTCAAAAAATTAGTTTTGACTAATTGAAAGACTAGTAAATGTCAGCCAAAGTGCCATACACTAGAATACAGCTGTGCGCAAGAGCGGTGGCACGGTACAAGCCCTCACAGTAGGCATGGAGACAATAAACTGTCAATTACAACAGTAGTCTGGCAAGAACCAGGATGGAGGATGCATACAGTGTCAATTAGGGGTGGTTTTGGGGAAAGGATTGAGATCCTTTGGGGGCAAATGGGAGTGTAACCTATTCCAGATGCAGGGCAGAGAGGTGGGAGTGATTAGGAAGGCTTCTTATGTGAGGTAACATGTAAGCTGAGACCTGAAAAACAGTCCAGGCTAATATTGGAAGGACAGAAGAAAAGTGTGCCACTAAGGAAAAAAAAAACCTAGTGAAGAAGGTTTGAAGTGAAAACTTCATATTTAAAGAACTGATTGGAGTGGATGTGGGCGGGGGTAAGGACAGCGTGCTAGGAAAAGCCAAGCCTATTAAAAAAGTAAGAGCTTTATCCTGAGAATAATGGGGTATCAATGAGATATTCTTAAATAGATGAGTGACATGTTGAAATTTTCCCACTTTGGCTACAGTGTAAAATGGAGAAAAGCAGGATGAGAGGCTGGAAGACTAATTTAGACAGTGAAAGATTATGGTGACTCAGACTAGGATGGTCGCAGTGATGGTGGTGGTCTTACTCGGGACATTTAGGAGATAGAATCTACAAGATTTAGTGGTTTCTAGATTTTTTATTTGAACATCTGGGTGAATAGAAACTTAGTAAGTTGACATTAGAAAAATAAACTTCTAATTAATTACTGGCTTTCCTGTTTTAGAAACTCTATGGGGAAGTTCTACTCTGTCCTATAGGGTCGCTATGAGTCGGAATCGATGGCAATGGGTACGGGTTCCTGTTTACGATGCCTCCTTTTTCTTCCACCGTTTCTTAGTTTTGTGGCAGTTTGCTGGTTTTTGAGCTAGTGGCCATCACACTTTTCTGTGGCCAGTTCTTTTCTACTCCGAGCTATTCAATGGAAAAACGGGTCACGTTCTACCTTAAGAATATGATGTCTACCAAGGTATTCTTTGGAGGAGAGGGTATCCAAAGCCTGGAGAGTCAAGGAAGTGCTCATTGAAATAAATGTGACATTTTAATACCAAGCTAGAGGTATAAAAAAAGAGCATAATGTAGGAAGTAAATGTTTCCCTTTCTTTCTCCAATGCCTGGCTTCATTTTCTAGTGGTCACTTCCATTAACAATTGTGTCTTTCTATTAACTTTCTTATTTATCTTACTTCACATACAAGCTGCAAAAAGAAAACAAACAAAACAGAAAGCAAAACAAGCAAAAAAATAAGCCCCAAGGATCCCACCAGTGTGCTGTGGCAGGCCAGGGGACTGGTTCCCCAGTCAAGCGTGGCTTCATGGGTTTTCAAGAAGCAAAGATAGCACACGGAGCCAGGTGTTCCCAGAGAAAGGAGGGGGAGGTGGTAGGAGGCACAGAAGAAACCAAAAGAGAGGAAAGAACCAACACCAGCTCAGGGGCCCAGCCAGCGTGAGCAGGGCAAATCCAAGCAGCCTGAGGCCAAAGCAGTTGCCTCCTGGCTAAGAGTCTGCAGCTGGCAGGAAGCAGGGGGAGCCAAAGGTGCGAGCAGAAAGGGAGGCTAGAAAAGGGTATATCACTCTTTACCAGGAGCTCTGTCTCCTGCTGGGAACTCCGTGAAGCTGCTTTCTCTTACTGCCTGTCCACTGAACTCCGATGTGGGTGGGGTGATTACAAGCAGCACAGACGCTGCACTTCCGGGACAGCCAAACCACTTCATCCAGCCAGGGAGCTGGGAGGTAGAGCAGCAGGGAAGAGAATGGGGGGTGGGAAAGCATGTTTTGCTGGTTACCAGGTGCGCTGTCTCCTGCTGGGAGTTCTGCAAAGCTGCTTTCCTGTGCTCCCTGTTTGCGGATCCCTGACAGGAGTCCAAGATGGCAGATTCATGCTGCATTAGCTGATGAGGCCCTCTGCACGTATTTCTCCTAGCTCTCCGTCCTCTGTCAATTTCTTATTCCATTCGGTGCTTGGCTGAGTTCTTTATCTCTTCATCTGGCACTTCAGGTTCCAGGAATGACGTTTGTCTGTTTTACTTAGGTTTTCGGGTCTTTGCTGTGGAGAGACAGCATGGTACTTTTGTCTATAGCACCATGTTGGCCAGAATCTACTTGATTTTTGATAGAAGAGGTCAGGATACAGTCTATGGAGGGAGAGGTCAAAGTCTCTGGAGAGAAAGGTGGGGACATAGCCTCTGGAAGGGTAATATGGGCATAGTCATTGGTAGCAGTGGTCAAGAGTTGATTCCCGTGAAGGAAGATGGAACTTAGTGACAGGGCCAAAGAGTATGGAATTAGTGCCTGAACTGAAGTCTCTGGATCTCATTTCTGGAACAAGGACCTTAGACATAGTGCCTTTCAAAGGTAGGTGTGGGTCAACCCATCATCTAGGGGTTGACTACATGGTCATTTGGTAAGTCAGATCAACCTGGTGGCCTGATTTGCAGGTCAACAGATAACTCAAAGTTAACAGTTTACCAGATGATTCATTTTGCAAGTAGACCACTTGACCCGTTTTGGGCATCAACCAGATGTCTCAATTTACTGGTCAATTAGATGGTGTTTTCATAAGCAAGGTTGACCAAATGGCCTTTTCAAACAGCTGACAGGGAAAGGCTCAGATAAATGTAAAATAAAAAAAAACAAACCTGTTGCTGTCAAGTCAAGAGTAGAACTGCCACATAGGGTTTACAAGGAGCACCTGGTAGATTCAAACTGCTGACCTTTTGATTAGCAGCCATAGCTCTTAACCACTATACCACCAGGGGTTCCCAGATAGTGTAAGGGCCTTAATTTTTATCATGAGTGGAGCTTCTTAGGGCTGGGGGAAGTGATTGAAAACCTCAATGTCACTGGGTTGAGCTCCCTTGGCCAGTGATCTGGGAGGGAGGAAACTTTCCAGGGGCTGGGGATCACCCATGAACTTCAGGGTGTCCCTCCTCAAAGTCCTAAGCACCCTGTGAGTTGGCCGTTGAGGCTCCCACTTTATGACCTCTTTTTTTCAGAAAGCCATCTGATCAAGAGACTAGCTTGCCGTGGCAGAGGGTAGCCCTGTCTGGTGCTTCACGTAATCCCTGGACTCAGAGGAAACTCTAAACCTTTTGAAGAGGTCCTCCAGGGCTCCAGGTGTTGGTTCTGCCACTCCTTATCCTCCCCATGCTGAGAACCAAGGTGAAAAAGTGACCAGGATGATTTCAGGCAGCTAGCTGACTCTGAAGGGGGAGCCTAGTCTGGTGCTTCACATAGATCCTGGTCAAGGAGGTCCCCAAAAGGCTTCTTTGCCCGAAGAAGCTCCTCTGGTTGAGCTAGCTGCAGCTTTCTGACCTTTCATGTCTGAGAAACAGGGTTGGGAAGCTACTACCTGGGTAGAGGTCATATAGCTAGATAGGTACAGAACTCATATCTTGGTCTTGGACTTATGATCATGTCTAGCCCCTAAAGGGTCCAAATTAAATGTCTCTGTATCCACTAGCAAGCCCATAGGTCCACCTTGTGCCAGACTCTGTTGAATCTCTCCTCCTTTCTCTGTTGTCCCAACACCTGGCCCCAGGTACAATTGTAAAAGTGGGCAGTTTCTGGACGGAGAACCAGGAAGAATAACCTAGGGAGCCCAGAAAGTATCAGAGAGACGATGGAGAAAGAAGAACTGAGAAAAGCAATTTCATAAAGTTGTATGAACACCTGGGCTCAAATCTGACCTGTACTTGCATGGATCACATCCTGATTAGCATACCAAAGACTCTGAGTTGTTGTTGTTAGGTGCCATTGAGTCGGTTATGACTCATAGCAACCCTATGTACCACAGAATGAAACACTGCGCCATCCTTACGATCATTGTTATGCTTGAGTCCATTGTTGCAACCACTGTGTCAATCCATCTTGTTGAAGGTCTTCCTCTTTTCCACTGACACTGTACTTTACCAAGCATGACGTCCTTCTCCAGGGACTGATCCCTCCTGACAACAAGTCCAAAGTATGTAAGGTGCAGTCTTGCCATCCTTGCTTCTAAGGAGCATTCTAGTTGTACTTCTTCCAAGACAGATTTCTTCGTTCTTTTGGCAGTCCATGGCATATTCAATATTCATTGCCAACACCACAATTCAAAGGCATCAATTCTGCCTTATTCATTGTTCAACTTTCACACACATATGATGCGACTGAAAATACCATGGCTTGGGTCAGGCGCACCTTAGTCTTCCAGGTGACATCTTTGCTTTTCAACACTTTAAAGAGGTCCTTTGCAGCAGATTTCTCCAATGCAAGTGATTTCTTGACTGCTGCTTCCATGGATGTTGATTGTGGATCCAAGCGAAATGAAACCCTTGACAACTTCAGTATTTCCTCCGTTTATCACGGTGTGGCTTATTGGTCCAGTTCTGAGGATTTTTTCTTTCTTTATGTTGAGGTATAATCCATACTGAAGGCTGTGGTCCTTGGTCTTCATCAGTAAGTGCTGCAAGTCCTCTTCACTTTCAGCAAGCAAGGTTGTATCATATGCATAATGCGGGTTGTTAATGAGTCTTCCTCCCATACTGATGCCCCGTTCTTCTTCATATAGTCCAGCTTCTCGGATTATTTGTTCAGCATATATATTGAATAGCTATGGTGAAAGGATACAACCCTGATGCACATCTTTTCTGACTTTAAACCACTCAGTATCCCCTTGTTCTGTCCAAACAACTACCTCTTGATCTATGTAAAAGTTCCTCATGAGCATAATTAAGTGTTCTGGAATTCCCATTCCTTGCAATGTTATCCATAATTTGTTAAGACCCACACAAACGAAAGCCTTTGCATAGTCAATAAAACACAGTAAACATCCTTCTGGTATTCTCTGCTTTCAGTCAGGATCCATCTGACATCAGCAATGATATCCCTGGTTCCACATCCTCTTCTGAATCCATTCTGAATTTCTGGCAGTTCCCTGTCGAAATGGCACTGCAGTTGCTTTTGAATGATCTTCAGCAAAATTTTGCTTGCATGTGATATTAATGATATTGCTTGATAATTTCTGCATTTGGTTGGATCACCTTTCTTGGGAATAGGCATAAACATGGATCTTTTCCAGTCGGTTGGCCAGGTAGCTGTCTTTCAGATTTTTTGGCATAGACGAGTGAACACTTCCAGCGCTGCATCTCTTTGTTGAAACATCTCAATTGATATTCCGTCAATTCCTGGAGCCTTGTTTTTTGCCAATGCCTTCAGCACAGCTTGGACTTCTTCTTTCAGTACCATCGGTTCCTGATCATACGCTACCTCTTGCAATGGTTGAATGTTGACTAATTCTTTTTGGTGTAATTACTGTGTGTATTCTGTCCATCTTCTTTTCATGCCTCCTATGTCGTTTAATATTTTCCCCATAGAATCCTTCACTTTTGCAACAAGAGGCTTGAATTTTTTTCTTGAGTTCTTTTAGCTTGAGAAATGCCAAGTGTGTTCTTCCCTTTTTGTTTTCTATCTCCAGCTGTTTGTGCATGTTATTATAATACTTTACTTTGTCTTCTCGAGCGGCCCTTTGAAATGTTCTGTTCAGTTCTTTTACTTCATCATTTCTTCCTTTTGCTTTAGGTGCTTGATGTTTGAGAGCGAGTTTCAGAGTGTCCTCTGACAACCACCTTGGTCTTTTCTTTCTTTCCTGTCTTTTCAATGACCTCTTTCTTTCTTCATGCATAATGTCTTTGATGTCATTCCACAACTCATCTAGTCTTCGGTCATTAGTGTTCAAGGCGTCAAATCTATTCTTGAGATGGTCTCTAAATTCAGGTGGGATATATTCAAGGTCATATTTTGGCTCTCATGGACTTGCTCTGATTTTCTTCAGTTTCAACTTGAACTTGCACACGAGCAATTGAGGGTCTGTTCCATGGTCAGTGCCTAGCCTTGTTCTGACTGATGATATTGAGCTTTTCCATCGTCTCTTTCTACAGATGCAGTTGATTTGATTCCTGTGTATACCATCTGGTGAGGCCCATGTGTATAGTCACTGTTTATGTTGGTGAAAGAAGGTATTTGCAATGAAGAAGTCGTTGGTCTTGCAAAATTCTATCATTCGATCTCCGGCATTGTTTCTATCACCAAGGCCATATTTTCCAACTACCGATCCTTCTTTTTTGTTTCCAACTTCCCCATTCCAATCATCAGTAATTATCAATGCATCCTGATTGCATGTTCAATCAATTTCAGACTGCAGAAGCTAATAAAAATCTTCAATTTCTTCGTCTTTGGCCTTAGTGGTTGGTGTATAAATTTGAATAATAGTCATATTAACTAGTCTTCCTTATAGGCGTGTGAATGTTATCCCATCACTGACGGAGTTGTACTTCAGGGTAGATCTTGAAATGTTCGTTTTGATGATAAATGCAAAGCCATTCCTCTTCAAGTTGTCATTCCCAGCATAGTAGACTATATGATTGTCTGATTCAAAATGGCCAGTACCAGTCTGTTTCAGCTCACTAATGCCTAGAATATCAATGTTTCTGTGTTCCATTTCATTTTTGATGATTTCCAATTTTCCTAGAATCATACTTCATACATTCCAGGTTCCAATTATTAATGGATGTTTGCAGCTGTTTCTTCTCATCTTGAGTTGTGCCACATCAGCAAATGAAGGTTCCGAAAGCCTTACTCCAACCACATCATTAAGGTTGACTCAACTTCGAGGAGTAGGCTCTTCCCCAGTCATCTTTTGAGTGCCTTCCAACCTGGGGGGCTCATCTTCCGGCACTGTATCAGACAATGTTCTGCTACTATTCATAAGCTTTTCAATGGCTAATTCTCTTCAGAAGTAGACTGCCTGGTCTGTCTTCCTAGTCTGGAAGCTCAGCTGAAACCTGTCCTCCATGGATGACCCTGCTGGTATCTGAATACTGGTGGCATGGCTGCCGGCATCACAGCAACATGCAAGCCCCCACAGTACCACAAACTGACAGACACGTGGGGGAAGACATTGAGAACTGAGCTAAAGCTATACCTCTGACCAGGTCCCAGACTGACTCCTGAGTGGTGCACACATGGGACAAAACTTAGTAGCACTGCAAAGCCTGTGAAAACTGAGCTGACATTGGAATCATATGACAGAAGATGGGAAGAAACTTGTGGCCCAAACCTAAACCATATAGATTCCTTGCTAAAACAAATATATCAACATTCTTCATAGGCTTTAAACAAGACCTTTAAACAAGAGTCTTAAATGTAACACTCGAAATGTCCAGGACAGAATCCAAAATTACTCTGCATACAAAGAATGACGAAATGCTCAATTTGAATGGGGAAAGACGATCAACAGATATCAAGAATGAGATGACACAGATGTTGCAATAATCTGACATGCATTGATGCAGTGGTTAAAAGCTCAGTTGCCAACCAAAAGGTCAGCAGTTGAACCTACCAACCACTCCTTGGAAATCTTGTGGGGCAGTTCTACTCTGTCCTATAGGGTCACTATGAGCCAGAACTGACTCCAGCCAGTGAGTTTTTTGGTGGTTTTTTATTATTAAAATACTTGAATGAGCAATCGTGAGAATTCTAGAAAAGAGAAGACATCAAGACTAACCAAACGGAAATTATAGAACTAAAAAATAAAATAATCAAAACTTAAAAATCACTAGATGGATTCAGTAGCAGAATAGACATGACAGAGGAGTCAGTGAACTTGGAAACAGGGCAATAAAACTTATTCAACCAGGGAGGCGGGGCCAAGATGACGGAGTAGTCAGACACTTCCAGTGATCCCTCTTACAACAAAGACCCAATAAAACAAGTGAAACAAGTATATTTATGACAAGCTAGGGCCCTGAACATCAAAGGCAAAGTTAGAAAATGGACTGAGTGGCAGGGGAAGGGAGAGACGGTTCAGAAGTGGAGAAGAGTTGCCAGACCTGAATTTCCGGGAGCCCCCAGGCACCATTCCTGGGAGTGGCTGTGGCAGGCTGATGGTAGCATTTGGCCACAGTTTCCTCAGGGAGAAACAGCCAGCCGCACAGCCTACTCACACCTCCAGAACCAGAGAACAACAGCGCTCTCGGCAAAAGCTAAGTACGTGACTATATTTTACCACACCCCCAGGCCCCAAACGGGCTTCAGTGGTTGTCGATTTCTCTGGGCCTGAGATAGGCCATACTGAGAGCTCTGAGCCATTCTCTCCACCTTGGAGAAGGAATAAATTCACAACTGGGGAGAAAAGATAATCTGCTAGCTCCAATAAGCTGGGAGCTCAGGACAGAAGTAGCTCCTGTCCAGGAATAAACAGTGCATGGACTTTGAATACCTTTCCCCCCTGCATGTACATGTGTGGGCCTATTTCAGGAGAATAGGCCCTTGTTGGCAGACTACAGCTGTTTCAGCTGTGCAGTGGAGAGGTGAGTGTTTGATGTTTGGCACTGCTTTGCCTATTAAACAGGGTCTTTTTTTTCACCTAGCCACATCAGGGGCCTAAGGATTGGTGGCTCCGCCCACGTCACATAGCCACCCATGACAGAGGTCCAAGGATAACCTCCCAGTCCTTACATCCAAAAGCATTGGGTGCCCATAGTCCATCTGCAGAACCCACCCACCTGTGCGCTCTAGGTAAGAGGGATGCACTTTCCTCACAGACACCCAGGGGATAGTTGTCAGTCCCCTGCCTTGTTCAGAGTGTGACCCCCTGCTGCAACCAGATACCTGAACCTACACAAATCACCCCTGCCCTTCTAAGACTGTAGGACAGAGCTTGTACCACACACTTGATGACCAACTACCTGGGCACCTGAGCTGAATCAATACAAAAAAAGTGAATGGACTTCTAGGCTCATATACCTGATAACAGCTCTAGCCAACTGGTGACTGGACGTTAGAGCTTCAAAGGCGAAAATAATCAAGCTAGCTCACTCAAGCAACCTATTTGGACATATCAAAACAAAGGAAGCCAGGATACAGTAAAACTAAAAAAAAAACCAAACCTGTTGCCATCAAGTTGGTTCTGACTCATAGCGACCCTACAGCATGGAGTAGAACTGCCCCATAGAGTTTCCAAGGAGCGCCTGGTGAATTTGAACTGCTGACCTTTTGGTTAGCAGCCATAGCTCTTAATCACTAGGCCACAGGGTATCCAGGATATGGTAAGCAAACATAAAATAAACTAATACAATAACTTATACATGGTTCAGAGACAACAATCAATATCAAATCACATAAAGCAGGCCACAATTGATTCAAGAAGCTCTCAAAACAAAGAATCAATGGATATCTGGATGAAGGTGCATTTCTGGAATTACCAGATGCAGAATACCAAAGATTAATATACAGAACTCTTCAAGACATCGGGAACTAGATCAGGAAGGCAGTCAATCAAAACCCAGAACAAGCCAAGGAACACACACATAAAGCAGTTGAAAAAATTAAAAGGGTTATTCAAGAACATAATGAAAAATTTAATAAGCTACAAGAATCCATAGAGAGACAGCAATCAGAAATTCAGAAGATTAACAATAAAGTTACAGAATTAGACAACTCAATACAAAGTCAGAGAAGCAGAATTGAGGAAGTGGAAGCCAGAATTCATGAGATGGAAGATAAAACACTTGGCACCAATATATTTGAAGAAAAATCAGATAAAAGAATTTTAAAAAATGAAGAAACCTTAAGAATCATGTGGGACTCTATCAAGAAAAATAACCTACAAGTGACTGGAGTGCCAGAACAGGGAGGGATAACAAAATACAGAGAGAATTGTTGAATATCTGTTGGCAGAAGACTTCCCTGACATCGTGAAAAATGAGAAGATATCTATCCAAGATGCTCATCGAACTCCACATAAGGTAGATCTCAAAAGAAAGTCTCCAAGACATATTATAATCAAACTTGCTAAAACCAAAGACAAGGAGAGAATTTTAAAAGTGACTAGACGAAAAGTCACCTACAAAGGAGAGTCAATAAGAATAAGCTCAGACCGCTCGGCGGAAACCACACAGGAAAGAAGGCAATGGGATGACTTATGTAAAGCATTGAAGGAAAAAAATTGCCAGCCAAGAGTCCATATCCAGCAAAACTGTCTCTCAAATATGAAGGCGAAATTAGGACATTTCCAGATAAACAGAAGTTTAGGGAATTCATAAAAACCAAACCAAAGCTCCCAGAAATACTAAAGGGATTTCTCTGGTTAGAAAATCAATAATATCAGATATCAACCCAAGACTAGAACACAGGAGAGAGCAACGAGATATCAACCCAGAGAGGAAAATCACAAAAATAAATCAACATAAAAAAAATGCTCAAAACAGGGAAACAAAGATGTCATTATGAAAAAGAAGACAACATTTAAACACTAAAGAGGGACTAAGAAATGTAGTCACAGATATTTCACATGCAGCAGAAGACAAGGAGCTATAAAAAAATAAAGGGTAGGTTTAAATTTAGAAAAACAGGGGTAAATATTAAAAAAAAATATTAAGGTAACCACAAAAGAGACTAACAAGCCTACTCATTAAAACAAATTCAAGAAAAAAATAGAGACTCAGCACAAACAAAATCAACGACAACGAATAAGAGGAAAAGACAATACATAAACATAAACTACTCAGCACAAGAAATTAAGTGGGAAAAGTAAACTGTCAACAACACACAAAGAAAGACATCAAAATGACAGAACTAAACTCATCAATTATGCTGAATGTAAATGGACTAAATGCACCAATAAAGAGACAGAGAGTGCCAGAATGGATTAAAAAAATCACGATCCATCTACATGCCGCCTACAAGAGACACCCCTTAGACTTAGAGACACAAACTAAACTCAAGAGATGGAAAAAAAAAATCAAGGAAACAGCAATCAAAACAGAGCAGGAGTGGCAATATTAATTTCTGACAAAATATACTTTAAAGTTAAATCCACCACAAAGGATAAGAAAGGACACTATATAAAGATTACAGGGACAATTACTGGGAAGATATAACCATATTAAATATTTATGCACCCAATGACAGGGCTGCAAGATACATAAACTCTAAAAGCATTGAGAAGTGAGATAGACAGCTCCACAATAATAGTAGGAGACTTCAACACACCACTTTTGGTGAAAGACAGGACAGCCAGAAAGAAGCTCAATAAAGACACGGAAGATCTAATTACTACAATCAACCAACTTGACCTCATAGACATATACAGAACCCTCCACCCAACAGCAGCCATGTATACTTTGTTTTCTAGTGCACACGGAACATTCTCTAAAATAGACCACGTTATGCAATAAAGCAAGCCTTAGCAGAATCTAAATCATCAAAATATTACAAAGCATCCTCTCTGACCATAAGGCCATAAAAGTGGAAATCAATAACAGAAAAATCAGGGAAAAGAAATCAAACACTTGGAAACTGAACAATACCCTGCTCAAAAACGACAGAGTTATAGAAGACATTAAGGATGGAATAAGGAAATTCAGAGAATCCAACAAGAATGAAAACACTTCCTATCAGAACTTTTGGGACACAGCAGAAGCAGTGCTAAGAGGTCAATTAATATCAGTAAATGCACACATACAAAAAAAAAGAAAGGGCCAAAATCAAAGTATTATCCCTACAACTTGAACAAATACCAAGAGAGCAACAAAAGAAAGAAAGCAAATAACAAAAATTAGAGCAGAATTAAATGAATAGAGAACAGAAAACCAATGGAAAGAGTTAACACGACCAAAAGCTGGTTCTATGAAAAAATGAACAATATTGATAAACTATCGGCCAAACTGACAAAAAAAAAAATGAGAGAAAGCAAATAACCCAAATAAGAAATGAGATGGACGATATCAGAGCAGACCCAACTGATTACTACGAAAAATTGTACTCTTAACAAAAATGAAAACCTAGAAGAAATGGATGAATTTCCAGAAACACACTACCTACCTAAGGTAACACAGAGGTAGAACAACTAAATAAATTCATAACAAAAGAAGAGATTGAAAAGGTAATTAAAAAAAAAACCCAACTGAACCACAAAAAGACAAACAACCCAATTAAAAACTGGGCAAAGCATATGAACAGGCACTTCACTAAAGAAGACATTCAGGCGGCTAACAGATACATGAGGAAATGCTCTCGATCATTAGCCATTAGAGAAATGAAAATCAAAACTACAATGAGATTCCGTCTCACTCCAACAAGGCTGTCATTAATCCAAAAAACAGAAAATAATAAATGTTGGAGAAGCTATGGAAAGATTGGAACACTTATACACTGCTGGTGGGAATGTAAAATGGTACAACCACTTTGGAAATCGATTTGGTGCTTCCTTAAAAAGCTAGAAATAGAACTAACATATGACCCAGCAATCCCACTCCTCGTAATATATCCTAGAGAAATAAGAGCCTTTACACAAACAGATATATGCACACCCATGTTTACTGCAGCACTGTTTACAATAGCAAAAAGATAGAAGCAACCAAGGCGCCCATCAATGGATGAATGGATAAATAAATTATGGTATATTCACACGATGGAATACTACGCATTGATAAAGAACAGTGAGGAATCTGTGAAACATTTCATAACATGGAGGAACCTGGAAGGCATTATGCTGAGTGAAATTCATCAGTTACAAAAGGATAAATATTGTGTAAGACCACTAGTATAAGAACTTGAGAAATAGTTTAAACTGAAAAGAACACATTCTTTTGTGGTTACAAGAAGGGGGAGGGAAGGAGGGAGGGTGGGAGAGGGGTATTTACTAATTAGATAGTAGGTAAGAACTACTTTAGGTGAAGGGAAGGACAACACTCAATACAGGGGAGGTCAGCTCAACTGGACTAAACGAAAAGCAAAGAAGTTTCCTGAATGAACTGAATCCTTCGAAGGTCAGCATAGCAGGGGCAGGGGTTTGGGGACCATGGTTTCAGGGGATATCTAAGTAAATTGGCATAATAAAATCTATTAAGAAAACATTCTGCATCCCACTTTGAAGAGTGGCGTCTGGGGTCTTAAACGCTAGCATGCGGCCATCTAGGTTGCATCAGTGAGTCTCAACCCACCTAGATCAAAGGAGACTGAAGAACACCAAGGACACAAGGTAATTACGAGCCCAAGAGACAGAAAGGGCCACATGAACCAGAGACTACATCATCCTGAGACCAGAAGAACTAGATGGTGCTTGGCCACAACTGATGACTGCCCTGACAGGGAGCACAACACAGAACCCCTGAGGGAGCAGGAGAACAGTGGGATGCAGACCCCAAATTCTCATAAAAAGACCAGACTTAATGGTTTGACTGAGACTAGAAGGACCCCTGTGGTCATGGCCCCCAGACCTTCTGTTGGCCCAAGACAGGAACCATTCCCGAAGGCAACTCTTCAGACATGGATTGGACTGGACAATGGGTTGAAGAGGGATGCTGGTGAGGAGTGAGCTACTTGGGTCAGGTGGACACTTGAGACTATGTTGGCATCTCCTGCCTGGAGGGGAGATGGGAGGGTAGTGGGGGTCAGAAGATGGCAAAATGGACACGAAAAGAGAGTGGAAGGAGGGAGTGGGCTGTCTCATTGGGGGGAGAGTAACTGGGAGTATGTAGCAAGGTGTACATAAGTTTTTATGCGGGAGGCTGGCTTGATTTGTAAACTTTCACTTAAAGCACAATAAAAATTAAAAAAACAGAAAAACATATGGAGTACAGTTCTACTATAATACACATGTAGGGTCACCATGAGTCGAAGTCTTTTCTATGGCAACTGGTTTGAAGCTGAAATACAGAAAAGATTATTCAACGTGAACAACAGAGAGAAAAGAAGATTGAAAAGAAAATTAACACAACCTCAGGAACTTGAGGGAGAACAACAAAAGGTGCAATATTCATGTTGCCAGAGTCCCAGAAAGAGAAGAGAATGAATGTGAGGCAGAAAAAAATATTTGAAAAAATAATGACCGAAATGTTCCAAGTTAGGTAAAAGACATAAACCTACAGATTATAGAAACTGAGCAAACTCAACAAAATTGCTAAAAACTAATGACTAATAAAAATCTTGAAAGCAGTCAGAGAAAAATGACTCATTATCTGTAGGGGAACAATGATTTTAATGGCTGCAGATTTCTCATGAGAAAGCATGAAGCCCAGAAGGAAACAGCACATTTTTTAAGTGCTAAAAGAAAAGAACTCCCAACCCTGAATTCCACATCTAGTGAAAATAACCAAAAAAAAAAAGACCCAGTGCCGTCGATTCCGACTCATAGCAACCCTATAGTGAAAATAGCTTTCAGAAATGAAGGCGAAGTGAACACATTCTCATATGAAGGAAACCTAAGAGAATTAATAGTCAGCATACCTGTTCTAAAAGAACTGCAAAAAGAAATTCTTATACAATTAAAAAAGGATACAAGAAAGAAACTTAAAACATTAGGAATGAAGGAAGAACAAGAGAAATGGTAAATGTCTTGGTAAAAATAAGAGACCATTCTCTTTAGTTCTTTAAAACATGCTTGACAGTTGAAAGCAAAAAACTTTACACTAACAATTTCAATGAATATAGACAGTATATAATACAATTATCTTATACATCTTTTCATAGATATATGTGTATTTCATTTTTTGGAGCTATTATAAATGTTATTAATTTAATTTTTAGTTTTCAACTCAACATTGCTTGTATATAGAAGTATGATTGATGTTTGTATGTTGGCTTTGTATCTGATAACTTTACTACACTCACTCATTAGTTCTAAGAGTATTTCTGTAGATTCACTGAGGTTTTTTAATAAATACATTCATGTCCTCTGTGAATAGGAACGGTTTTATTTCTTCCTTTCCTATCTGTGTGCTTGTATTTCTTTGTCTTGCCTCATTGCACTGGCTAAGACTGCCAGCACTATGTTGAATAGGAATAGCGGGAGTGGATATCTTTGTCTTGTTCCCCATCTTGGGAGAAAAGCATACAGGCTTTCACCATTAAACATAATGTTAGCTGTAGTTATTATTATTATTTTCGTAGATGTCTTTCCTCCTTGGGTTGAGGGAAGTTACCTTCTAGTGCTAGCTTGCTGAGAGTTTTCATCATAAATGTATTTTGTCAAATGCCTTTTCTGCATTTATCGATGTAATCATGTGATTTTTCTTCTTATGACTGTTAATGTGATAGATTTTTGCATTCCTAGGGTAAACTCCCCTTGGTTGTTCTGTATTAATTTTTTTATATATTGCTGGATTCAATTTTCTAATAGTTTGTTGAGGATTTTTGCATCTATGTTCATTAGGGATATTGTTCTGTAATTTTCTTTATTTCTATTGCCTTTGTCTGGTGTGGAAAGCCTGGTGGCTTAGTGGTTAAGTGCTGTGGTTGCTAACCAAAAGGTCAGCAGTTCAAATCCACCAGGTGCTCCTTGGAAACTCGATGGGGCAGTTCTACTCTGTCCTGTAGGGTTGCTATGAGTCGGAATCAACTCAAGGGCAATTGGTTTGGTTTGGTTTTTCTGGTTTGTCTGGTGTTGATATCAGAGTAATGCCGGCCTTATAAAATTAGTTGGGAAGTATTCACTCCTATTATCTGGAAAAGATTGTGCATAGTTATTGTTATTTATTCTTTAAGTATTTTGCAAATTTGCCAGTTAAACCATTTGGACTGTAGATTTCTTTTTCAGAAGGTTTTTTTTTTTTTAACTTTCCTTAATAATTATAGGTGTCATGGATTGAATTGTGTCCACCAAAAATATGTGTCAACTTGGCTAGGCCATGATTCCCAGTATTTTGTGATTTTCCTCCATTTTGTGATCTGATTATTTTCCATTTTGTGGTATGTTGTAAATCCTAGCCTTTATGTCTGTGGTTATGATCCCATTTGGGAGCGAGCAGTCCGTTACGTTAATGAGGAAGGATTAGGTCATGATAATGAGGATTAGGGTGGGATGCAACACCCTTACTCAGGTCACAGCCCTGATCTGATGTAAAGGGAATTTCCCTAGGGTGTGGCCTGCATCACCTTTTATCTTACAAGCGATAAAAGGAGAGAGAAGCAAGCAGAGTGAGGAGGAACCTACTACCACCAAAAAAGAAGAACTGGGAGCAGAGCATGTCCTTTATACGCAGGGTCCCTGTGCTGAGAACCTCCTAGACCCAGGGGAAGATTGATGTCAAGACACACGGAGATTTCCAAGGAAAGCCAGGTCACAGATGATGAAAGGAGGCAAGGACCTTCCCCCAGAGCGGACAGAGAGACAAAGGCTTCCCCTAGAGCTGGCACCCTGAATTTGAACTTCTAGCATCCTAAACCATGAGAAAATAAATTTCTGTTTGTTAAAGCCATCCACTTGTGTTATTTCTGTTATAGCAGCACTAGATAACTAAGACAATAGGTGACGCTCAGGTTATCTACTTAATCGTATGTGAAGTGTGGTAGTTTGTGGCTTTTGAGGAATTGGTTCTTTTCATCTGAGTAGTCAAATTTATGTGCATAGAGTTGTTCATAGCATTTCCTTATTTTCTTTTTAATGTTTGTGAGGTTCATAGTGACATCTGCTTTTCCCCCTGCTATTGGTTATTTGTGTTTTCTCTTTTTTGTTTGTCAGTTTTGTTAGAGATTTATCAGTTGTATTGATCTTTTCAAAGAATCAGCTTTTGATTTACTTGATTTTTCCTATTTTTGGTTGCCAATTTCATTTATTTATTTATTTGTGTTGTTGTTAGGTGCCAACAAGTTGATTTTCCACTCATAGCAACCCCATGTGATAGAGTAGAACTGCCCCATACGGTTTTCTAGGCTGTAATCTTTATGCAAGCAGATCACCAGGTCTTTCTGCTTTGGAGCCACTGGGAGGGTTTGAATTGCCAACCTTTCAGTTAGCAGCCGAGCTCTTAATCATTGCATCACCAGGGATCCTATTTTCTGTTGTTAGTGGATTCCGATTCATGGCGAACACATTTATGCAGAGTAGACCTGCTCCATTGGATTTTCAAGGCTGTGACCTTTTGGAAGCAGATTGCCAGGCCTGTCTTCCAAGGTGCCTCTGGGTGGGTTCAAACCCACAAGTTTTTGATTAGCTTAGCCCTTTGCACCACTCAGGGATACCTGTTAGTAAATAGGTTAATACAAATTAAAACCACAATGAGACACTACTACACACCAATTAAATCAGTTGTGGGACTTCTGGCCAACATGGCACCATAGACAGAAGCACCATGCTGTCCCTCCACAGCAAAGACCCAAAAAACTAAGTAAAACAGAGACAAATGTCCTTCCTGGAACCTGAAAAGCCAAATGAAGAGATAACGAACTCAGCCAAGCACCAAATTGAATAAGAAACTGACAGAGGACTGAGAGCAAGGAGAGATACTTGCTGAGGTTCCTTATCAGCTGACACAGCACGGATTCGCCATCTTGGACTCCTGTCCGATATCAGCTGACAGGAAGCATGGGAAAACAGCTTCACAGAGCTCCCAGCAGGAGACAGAGCACCCGGTAACCAGTGATACACACTTCCCCACCCCCCATCCTCTTCCTGCTGCTCTACCTCGGAGCTTCCTGGCTGACTGCAGTGGCTCGGCCAGCCAGGAACTGCAGTGCCCGTGCCACTTGGATTTGTCCCACCACAAGCAGCTTCACGAAGTTCCCAGCAGGAGACAAAGCACCCGGTAATGAGCAATATATGCTTTCCTAACTCCCACCCTTCTTCCCCTCCCACTTCAGCCTCCTCTGCTTCCCGCCAGCCACAGACTCTTCGCCAGGAGGCAATCGCTTCCACCCCAGGCTGCTTGAATTTGCCCTGTCCACGCTTGCCGGGTCCCTGAGCTGGTGAAGCTTCTTTCTGTCTCTTTTGGTTTCTTCTGTGTCTCCCACCACCTCCCCTTCCTTTCTCTCTTACACATGGCTCCGTGTGCCATCTTTGCTTCTTATTGAAAGGCTGTGAAGTCCTGCTCGACTGGGGATCCACTTCCTCGGCCCATGACACCATGTTGGTAGGATCCCTGGGGCTTTTTTTTTTTTTTTTGGCTTGATTTTTTTTTTTTTTTTTTTTGCTTTGTTCTGTTCCGTTTTGTTTGTTTTCTTTCTCTTTTTGCGCTTGGGAGCCCCTTCTAGCCAGGTTGCACTGCGCAGCCTACAGGCCACTGCCCCAATCTGGCAACCTGGTAGATAGGATCCCTGGGGGCATTTCTTTTCTTTCTTCCTTCTATTTCCTTCTCTGTCTTTCTTCATTTCTCAGTTCTCGTCTGTCTATACTTACTTTCTTTTGCAGTCTCCTGAATACCTGATGCTGTGTGACATCTATACTCCCTCTAACCAGGCTGTACTGCACAACCTGGGAGACTTCCCCAGTCTTCGTGGCTGCACTGGTGGGACAACTGGGGGCTTTTCTCTTCTGCTTTTTATTTCTTTTCCAAATTTTTATCTAGTTTTTTTTTCCTTCCCTTTTTCTCTTTTTTTCATTTTTGCTTCTCCCCATTTCTCAGGTTCTCATCTCTCCACTCAAGTGGTAAGCTCCCTTTGCACTTTTTTGGGGGGGGTGTTTTTCCCTTTGTTTGTTTTTGGCTCCTGTTTATCTCTCTTCTTTCCCATACCCATACTAACTCCATACATCAAAACCTCCCCCTTCTTGCCTGCCTAACTGCATGGTGCACTGAACATAACACCTTCAAGTGCATAAGCACGACTTACAGAGCCTGCTTGGTGCTGACTCCTGGCCCGCCCCATCGGCCCTAGTACTTGCCATAAACACCCCATCCCAGCCCCTCCCCTTCAGCTGGACCTGCCGTGCTGCACCATAGGTGAGTGACTGGCCCCGCCCATTGGACAAGGACGTGAAAAGTATCGTGACTAGCAAATAACAAAGAACACACAGTCCGCCTGCTCAGACATAACCAAATAAAACAAAAAATCAGGACGAAACAAACAAATCTACCATCAAGAAACGAAGAAAATAACTACCGACTGTCCCAAAGACAGCAGACAATATCAAAATATATTTAAAAAAAGGACCGATGGTTCCAGTTGGTATCCAAAATAAAACACCAGAAGGCTTTCCAGTACAAGAAAAGGCACTAGAAATACCAGGCTGGGAATTCAAATCTCTAATATTCAGAGCAGTTCAAGAATTGAAGCAAAAACCAGACAAAAATGAGGAAAAACTAGACAAATTTATGGAAAAGGCAGACAAATTCATGGAAATCACAGACCAAAAAAATGGAAGAATTTAGGAAAATAATACAAGAACAAAATGCCAAATTAGATTCACAACTAGAAATCATACAAAAACAACAATTAGAAATCCAAAAGGTAAAAAACAAGATTTCAGGAATGGGCAGTGTCATAGAAGGACTGAAGAGCAGGTTTGAAATGATGGAAGACAGGATCAGTGAAATTGAAGACAAACACTTGGATACAACCTGTTTGAGGAAAAATCAGAAAAAAGAATGCAGAAAAATGAGGAAACCCTGAGAATTATGTGGGATACAATCAAAAGCAAAAAATTACAAGTGATTGGAGTTTCAGAACAGGGAGAGAAAATTGAAAACACAGAGAGGATCGTTCAAGAATTGCTGACAGAAGACTTCCCTAATACCATGAATGATGAAAAGCTGACCATCCAAGAAGCTCAGCGAACCCCATATAGGATAGACCCCAAAAGAAAAACACCAAGGCATATCACAATCACACTTGCTTAAACCAGACAAAGAAAAAAATTCTGCAAGCAGCTTGAGAAAAACAAAAAGTCACATACAAAGGAGAAGCAATAAGACTAAGCTCTGATTATTTGGCAAGAAACATGCAGGCAAGAAGGCAATGGGATGATATATATAAAACAATAAAAGAAAACATTGCCAACCATGAATAAAATATCCTGTAAAACTTTCGTTCAAATATGATGGAGATATTAGGACATTCCCAGATGAACAGAAATTAAGGGAATATGTAAAAACCAAGCCAAACTTACAAGAATTATCAAAAGGAGTCCTTTGGTCTGAGAACAAACAACATCTGACCACAGCCTGAATCTAGCATGCAAGATTGTACCAGCTGGATACCAACCTAGGAAATAAACTCTCAAGGACTATCAAAAACCAAAACAATTGCAACAGGAACCAGAGAGGTTAATCTGTAAATGACAACAACGTCAGAACAATAAAAGAAAGAATAAACAGTATAGGTACAGAACTTTCTAATGGAGAGGAAGGCAAGATGATACCAAGTAATAATAGACTGGTTCAAACCTAAGAAGATAAAGGTAAATGTCAAGGTTACCACAAAGAAAGTTAACAAACCTACTCATCAAAATAAAGAAGAAAAACATAAAGTCTCAATAAAAAAAAAATCTGCAAAAAAAAAAAGAAAAAGAAAGAAAAATCCACGAACAAAAGGAACTCAGCACAGGAGAGTAAGAGGAACAAAGAAAATGCTAGCACCACGAAAATGAAAGCACTACAAAATGACGGCAATAAATTCAAACCTATCAATAATTACACTGAATGTAAATGGCCTAAATGCACCCATAAAGGGACATAGAGTGACCGAATGGATTAAAAAAAATAGGATCCATCAATATGCTATCTAAAAGAGACACACCTTGGAAACAAAGATGCAAATTTATTAAAAATCAAAGGATGGGAAAAAAAAGGTATCAAGCAAATAACTACCAAAAAAGAGCAGGAGTGGCAATACTAATCTCAGATAAGACACACTTTAAAACAAAATCCACCATAAAAGACAAAGAAAGGCACTATGTAATGATTAAAGGGATGATCCATCATGAAGACTTAACCATAATAAACATCTACGCACCCAATGACAGGGCTCCAAAATACATAAAACAAACTCTAACAGCACTGAAAACAGAAATTGACAGTTCCACAATAATAGTAGGAGACTTCAACACACCACTCTCAGTAAAGGACAGAACACCTAGAAAGAAACTCAGCAAAGATACAGAAGAGCTAAAGAGCACAATCAGCCAACTTGACCTCATAGACACCCAACAGCTGCAAAGTACACATTCTTTTCCAACACACATGGAACATTCCCCAGAATAGACCACATCTTAGGCCACAGAGCAACCCTCAAGAAAATCCAAAACATTGAGATAATACAAAGTAACTTCTCTGACCACACTGACATCAAAGTAGAAATTAACAACAGAAAGGGTAAGGGAAAAAAAAATCAATTACATGGAAACTGAATAACACCCTGCTTAAAAACTGCTGGATGATAGAAGAAATCAAAGATGGAATCAACTTCCTAGAATCAAACAAGAATGAAAACACATCATAACAAAACCTTTGGGACACAGCAAAGGTCAATTTATAGCACTAGATGCACACATCAAAAAAGAAGAAAGGGACAAAATCAAAACATTTGTTACACAACTTGAACAAATAAAAAGAGAACAGCAAAAGATGCCCACAGCCACCAGAAGAAAGGAAATAATAAAGATCAGAGCAGAAATAAATGAAATATAGAAAAACAATAGACAGAATAAACAAAATCAAAAGTTGGTTCATTGAAAAGATCAACAAAATAGACAAACCACTGGCCAAATTGACAAAAGAAAAACAGGAGAGAATGCAAATAACCCAAATAAGAAGTGAAATGGGGGGACATTACAACAGACTCAACTGAAATAAAAAGAATCATAACAGAGTATTAGGAAAAACTGTACTCCAACAAATTTGAAAACCTAGAGGAAATGGACAAATTTCTAGAGACACACTACCTACCCAAACTAACATAAAATGATGTTGAAAATCTGAACAGACCCATAAGAAGAGAAGAGATTGAAAAGGTAATAAAAAAAAAAAAAACTCCTGACCAAAAAAAGCCCTGGCCCAGATGGCTTCACTGGAGAATTCTACCAAACATTCGGAGAAGAGCTTACACCAGTACTACTCAAACTATTTCAGAACATAGAAAAGGAAGCAATAACTTCCGAATTAATTCTATTAGCATAACCCTTATACCAAAACCAGGCAAAGACACCACAAAAAAGAAAATTACAGACCACTATCTCTCATGAATATAGATGCAAAAGTTCTCAACAAAATTCTAGCCAATAGAATTCAGCATCATATTAAAAAAATAATACATCATGACCAAATAGGATCCATACCAGGTATGCGAGGATCGTTTAACATTGGAAAATCAATCAACGTAATCCACCACATAAATAAAAGGAAAGAAAAGAATCACATGATCATCTCAATCAATGCAGAAAAGGCATTTGACAAAGTCCAACGCCCATTCCTGATAAAAAAAAAAAAAAACTCTCAATAAAATGCATATAGAAGGGAAATTTGTCAACATAATAAAGGACATCTATGCAAAACCAACAGCCAACGTCATTCTTAATAGAGAGAGGCTGAAAACATTCCCCTTAAAAACAAGATCAAGACAAGGATGCCCTTTATGACCACTCCTATTTAACATTGTGTTGGAAGTCTTAGCTAGAGCAATAAGGCAAGAAACAGAAATAAAGGACATCCAAATTGGTAATGAAGAAGTTAAACTCTCCCTATTTGCAGATGATGTGATACTAAGAAAATCCAAAAGACTCCACATGAAAACTACTGGAACTAATAGAAAGATTCAGCACAGTGGCAGGATACAAAATAAACATACAAAAATCACTTGGATTCCTATACTCCAATAAAGAGAATGATGAAAAGGAAATCAGGAAAACAATACCATTTATAATAGCCCCTAAAAAAAATAAAATACTTGGGAATAAATCTAACCAGGGATGTAAAAGACCTATACAAAGAAAACTACAAAACACTACTGCAAGAAACCGAAAAAGATCTACATAAATGGAAAAACATACCATGCTCATGGATAGGTGGACTCAACATTGTGAAAATGACAGTTTTACCCAATGCGATTTACAAATACAATGCAATACCAATCCAAATACCAACATTCTTTAACGAGATGGAAAAACTTATCATTAACTTTATATGGAAAGGGAAGAGGCCCTGGATAAGTAAAGCACTATTAAAAAAAAAAAGAATAAAGTAGGAGGGCTCTCACTACCTGTCCTCGGAACCTACTATACAGCTACAGTATTCATAACAGCCTGGTACTGGTACAACGACAGATACATTGACCAATGGAACAGAATTGAGAACCCAGATGTAAATCCATCCACCTATGGTCCCCTGATCTTCAACAAAGGCCCAAAGTCCATCAAATGGGGAAAACACAGTCTTTTTAACAAATGGTACTGGCAAAACTGCATGTCCATCTGCAAAAAAAAAAAAAATGAAACAGGACCCATACCTCACGCCATATACAAAAACTGACTCAAAATGGATCAAAGACCTAAATATAAAGCCAAAAACCATGAAGTTCATAGAAGAAAAAATAGGATCAATGCTAAGGGCCCTAATACACAGCATTAACAGGATACAAATCACAACCAACAGCGCAGAAGCTCCGGAGGATAAGCTAGATAACTGGGATCTTCAAAAAATTAAACACATGCTCATCAAAAGACTTCACCAAAAGAGTAAAAAGAGAACCTACAGAGTGGGAAAAATTTTGGGGGCTATTACAAATCAGGTCTAATCTCTAACATCTATAAGAAAATCCAACACCTCTACAACAAAAAGACTAATTAATAATCCAATTAAGACATGGGCAAAGGAAATGAACAGATGCTTCACCAAAGAAGATATTCAAGCGACCAACAGGTACATGAGGAAATGCTAACGATCTCTAGCCATCAGAGAAATGCAAATCAAAACCACAACGAGATACCATCTCAACCCAGCATTACCGGCACAAATCAATAAAATGGAAAATAGCAAATGTCAGAGAGGCTGTGGAGAGATCAGAACTCTTATGCACTGCTGGTGGGAATGCAAAATGATACAACCATTTTGGAAAACGATATGGCACTTCCTTAGAAAGCTAGAAATAGAAATACCATATGATCCAGCAGTCCCACTCCTAGACATATAAACCTAGAGAAATAACAGTCATCACATGGAAAGCCATATGCACACCCATGTTCACTGCAGCACTGTTCACAACAGCAAAAATATAGAAACAACCTAGATGCCCATCAACAGATGAATGGATAAACAAAATGTGGTACATACACACAATGGAGTATTATGCACCGATAAAGAACAACGATGAATCTGTGAAGCATCTCATAACATGAATGCATCTGGAGGACATTATGCTGAGTGAAATAAGTCAATCAAAAAGGACAAATATTGTATGAGACCACTAATGTAAGAACTCATGAAAAGGTTTACATACAAAAAGAAACAATATTTGATGGTTACAAGGGACGGGAGGGGTAGGGATGGAAAAACAATAGACAATATAGATATGTGGTAACTTTGATGAAGGGTAAGACAGTACACAATACTGGGAAAGCCAGCACAACCTGTATAAGGCAAGGCCATGGTAGCTCCATAGACACCTCCAAACTCCCTGAGGGACTGAATTGCTGGGTTGAGGGCTGTAGGGACCATGGTCTCAGGGAACACCTAGCTCAACTGGCGTAATATAGCTTATAAAGAAAATCTTCTACATTTCTACTTTGGCGAGTAGCGTCTGGGGTCTTAAAAGCATGTGAGTGGCCATCTAGGATACTCCACTGGTCTCACCCCTTCGCGAGCAAGGAAGAATGAAGAAAACTAAAGACTTAAGCGAAAGATTAGTCCAAAGGACTAATGGACCACTTCTACCACGGCCTCCACCAGACTGAGTCCAGTACAACTAGATGGTGCCCAGCTACCACCACTGGCTGCTCTGACAGGGATCACAAAGGGTCCCCGACAGAACTGGAGAAGAATGTAGAACAAAATTCTAACTCAGAAAGAAACACCAGACTTGCTGGCCTGACACAGACTGGAGAAACAACAGTATGGCCCGGGACACCCTTTCAGCTCAGTAATGCGGCCACTGCTGAGGTTCACCCTTCAGCCAAAGATTGAACAGGCCCATGTAACAAAACAAGACTAAAGAGGTGCACCAGCCCTGGGACAGGGACTGGAAGGCAAGAGGGAACAGGAAAGCTGGTAAAAGGAAACCCAGAGTTGAGAAGGGAGAGTGTTGACATGTCATGGGGTTGTTAACCAATGTCATACAATAATGTGTGTACTGTTTCATGAGAAACTAGTTTGTTCTGTAAACCTTCATCTAAAGTTCAATTAAAAAAAAAATCAAGTAGAGGTCTCTCTCTCCAAAGGCTAAGTCCTGACCTAGCGAACAGTGCTGCAATAACCACTTCTCTCTTCTGAGACCATGTCCTCATTCCTTCTCCAGATGCTAAGTACCATATTGGCTCCAGAGTCTAAGTCTTCGCATCTTGCTACTGAAGCTGAGTCCCCACTTTTTTACAGCAGAAGATAATTCCCAACGTTTACAAGTGGTTACCAGGGTAAGCCTGACAACCAATGAGAATAGAGTGGACCCACAAGTGACATAACACCAATGCAGTCTCTTCCTGGCCAACTTTCTGAGCCAAGGGAGGTCAGAAAGTTGTTGGACCTGCCCAGGGAACACCCAGAGGCCTCTGTGGAGGGTGCAGAGGAGTTCTGGCAGAGCCTTCCAGGAATAACAGAGATCCCAAGCCCTAGGCAGGGCTCCCCTTATCAGCCAACTAGCCCATCACCTCTACTTGGTTGCTTCCTAGCTCAGAATCTCAGATTGAAGGAGGAAGGGACCAGCTTGCTGGGCTCATATGGGCCCACTCAGAGGCTGAAGAGACCTTTTCACTGGGGCCTTCCAGGGATGGTGTATCTGAAGCCCCAGACCTCCCTCCTCCCAACTCCCACCACAGTTGCTAGTTGTCCGATCTCTACTGGGTCACTTCCTGTCCCAATTTCTCAATTGAAGGAATGTAGAGGGCAACAGGGCTGGCATGGGAAAACCCCCAGGACTCCAAGGAGGGTGTAGAGACCTTTATTGCATATCCTCAAGAGACCAGGGATGATATGAAGCTCCAGACCTGGGTCCTTCAGCCACAGCTGGCTGGACTAAAACCATGCTCTGGTATATTCCCAGCCCAGGTCCTTGGAAATGGAAGGTCAGAGAGTGGTGGGACTGACTTGCTGGTTCTCCAGGGACCTCTGCAAAGGATTTAAAGGCATTTCAGGGGGCCCTCCATGGAAGTGGTCTATCTGACTCCCCAGTTCTGACTCCCCCACCCCCCTTCATGGCTTACTAGCCACTTGTCATCCTGATATACTCTCCAAAATGGCTTCTCAAACTGGGGAGTGTGGGGAGGTGAGACCAGCACCATGAGCTTCTAAAGTCTGGGAATGATCTGAAGCTCTAGATGTGGCACCCAGCCCATCCTACTACAGCTGGTTAGTCTCCTAACTCAGTTGCTTCTGGCCCATTTCTCAATCAAAGTCAATCGGAGAGTGGTGGGACAACCGAAGAGCTCCAGAAGCCAAGGTGGAGTGTTCTGAGAGCTTTGAGGAGAGAATCTTTAGGAATTGTGGGTAATCCAAACACCCACTGTGGCTCTCTCACCCTCTCCAGGACCCCTGGGCCCAGGAACTCAACCCAGTGGAACCCAGGCTCTAGCCCTTTCCCTGGCTGCAGAAGCCTTGCCCACAACAAACATTAATCCCTTGCACTATCTGAGACTTTCCTGGCCAATTGCCCAGTAGCCCATCTGGTCAATCACACTTCTAAAAAGGATATCTGGTTAACAATGAATCCAGTCCACAAACCCAGATATAAGGTTAACCTCCAAATCAGAACATCTTTCAAGTCATGAAGCAGGCCATCTGGTTGGCCTGACTTATCAAAAGGTCATCTGATAGATCTCCAAGACTGGTCAACTGGTTGACTGTTGGAAAACACAATCTTCCATTGGCTCTGAGTGTCCCTCCGCATTATTGCTAGGCATGCCAAGAATGCAAGGCCATGACCATTCTTTACACAGGTCATTTCTCAGTGTTGTGTTTGCAGCAAGTTCCCTTTTGAAATGAGGTAACATCTCCTTCCAGACAAAAAGTAGGCTTTTTAACTGCTCATTATAAAAGTGATAAATTCCCCCCCCACACAGTGTTCCTCTCCTGTAATACAACCCACTACGTGTACAGGCATCCATCTGGGCCCACCTGAATTACCCCTGTGGGACCTGGAGGGCATAGAGAACCAGCCCAAACATCATGCCGACATTCTTACTATTGCTTTTGCTGTGAATAATGAAGTCCTTTATCTTTGACTCAGGAATCTTATGCCTTCTGATATTATCCATGAAACAGGCTAGCTTGTCAGCTTACAAGTAGGGTAAAATTTCAGACCCTTTACAGTTCTGGACATTGACCCATACCCACCAGGCACTGAGTCCAAGGTCCTCAGGCCAGGCACTAACACCAGACTCCTCATACCAGGCACAAAATGCTGTCCTCCCCCTGCCAGATACCAACTCCCAAACTATGCTGCCAACTACTACTTTTCCAACCCTCGCCCCCAGAGGCTAACTCCACACTAATAGTTCCAGAATTTAAGTCCTCATTTTTGCTTCAAAGGCTAAGTTCCAACCTTCCTCTCCAGAGACTGAGTCCTGACCTCTTCTGCCAGAAATCAAGTTAGGAACTATTCCTACAGAGGATAAGTCCCAATACATGCTGCCAGCAGCTAGGTTCCCACTCCCCACTCCAGAAGCAAAGTCCTGATTTTGGCTCCATAGTCTAAGTCTCCACTTCTTAGTCCTGATATTAAATTCCAATTTTCACTGCAGAGGCTAAGTCCCAACTTTCACAAGCAACCACTAAAGCTGTCTAACTGCCTGACTTCAACCCAGACATTTCATGGTCCCACTTCTTATGCAGGAGAGAATGGAGAGAGTAGGCGCTGGCACTGGGGGTTCCTGGGATTTTCCACAGAGGGTGTAGAGTCCTTTTAGGACAGACCCTAGGGAAACCAGGAACAATAAAAGGTCCTGAGCAGACCCCCCCAGCCTTCTGTGGCTGGCTGACTTTTAGATAATGACTCAGATAACTGGTGACCCCATTTCTTAGGTAGGGGAAGTTGAAGAGCAGGGAGACTGACATGGGATGACCCCAGGGGCCAACGCTGAGGGTGCAGAGGCCTTTTAGGAGGAGCCCACTGAGAACAGGGGGAATCCCAAATACCAGCACATGCTCCCTCAAACTTCTCCAGAGTCAGCTAGGCATGTGACCTGAACCTGGACATGTGACCTGCCCATCTCTTGGGAAGGAAAGTAAAGAGTTAGGGGAAATGGCATGGGTCACCCTGGGCTTCTCTGTGGTAAGTGCAGTGGACTTTTAGGAGGGGCACTAAAAGAACTGGGAGGATCCAAACTCCCCAGCAGATCCCCTGCCTCCTCACTCCCTGCAGCTGCTATAACTACCAGGAATTTATCATGTGGGAGAGGTTGGAGAGCAGTAGAACCCCAAGGGACCACCCCAGGGGCCAATGCAGAGGGTGGCCTCTGTGGAACAGGAGCTGTCTGAGACTACAGCTGGGCTCCACCCTCTTTGGTTAGCTAACCACGTAACATTGTCCTGGTTACTCTCTGACCCTATGGTCAGAAAGGTTGGAGAATGGCTAGATTGACTTGCTCAGCCTCCAGGAACCTCCATTCAGGTTGCAAAGACTTTAAAAGGGCTCCTCCAGGCACCTAGCTCTAGCAAAAACCCTAGATCAAGCTCCTTATTCCACAAGAGGCTAACTGTTCAACCTCAACCTCATTGCCTCCCAGCCCCTGTTCTCAGCTGGGAAGACTGGAGAGAAGTAGGACAGGCTCAATGGTTTCTTGGAGGATTCCATGGAAGATAGGCTTGGTGGGCCCCTGGATTCCTTGTTCTGCAGCCAGGAGTGTAGGGGTTTCTGCAGAGTAAGGAGGCCTTTATTGAGGGATGCCCCAATATCCAGGACTGATAGATAGCTCCAGACCACATTCCCCCAACTGCATCATTGAAGTCATTGACTTCAACCCAATGAATTCCTGGCCTTGGTTCTCAGCTGGGAAAAATTAGATAGCAGCTGGACTGGCTTGAAGAGTCCCCAGTGGTCTCCACAGTGAAGGCAGAAGCCTTTTAGGGGACTTCAGGAGATCAGGGGCAATCTGAAGCCCCACTTTGCTCCCCCTTCTGCAGATAGCAAGCTGTCTGACAGTTCTGGTTGTCCTCTAACCTCTGTTCTCAGTCTGGAGAGAGCACCAGGAACCCCCATGGATCTCTGTAGAGGGTGGAGGCTCTTTGTGAGTGACATCTCTGAAAAGCCCATAGGGGTCAACACAGAGGGTTCAGAAGCCTTTTAGAAGAGGTCTTCCATGGAACTTGGGGTAATCTCAATCCCCAGAGTGTGCTTCCCCCATCCCAACTGCAGCTAGCTAGTTAATCAATCTCAAGCAGCAAACTTATTGGCCTGTTTCTAACATACCTAACCCTGAACCTAACCCTGAAATCGAACAATCAAATATTGACCTCAACTTAAACTGAACCCTAACACTAACCATAACCATGATCCTGACCCTCACTCTAATCATAACCCTAAACCTGATTCTAAAACCTGACTATAAAGCCTAACCCTAAATGTCACCATTAACTAGATCCTAAACATGACTGCTATGAGTCAGAATCAACTCCACAGCAACAGGTTTTTTTTTTCTCTTTAAGTATGGCCTGATCATGACCCTGACTCTGACCCTAACCCCTAACCTAACCCTAAACTTGAACTTTACTTTAAACCTATCTCTAACCATAAAGTTGACCCTGACCTAAACCTAACCAGAATACTATCACTAAGAACCTGACTCAACTCTAAACCCTAATCCTGACCCTGATACTAAACAACCCTAACCCTAATCCTGAGACTGCTCCTACCAGCCAGACTAGAAAAAAACACATAATTCATGTGGTACTGGGTAGAGTACTCAGGAAGGTCTTGCCTCAGTTTTGGGGAATAATTAGCCATAGACTGAGTTATGCTCAAGACCCCATATAACAATCATAAAAGCAAGACCTAAAAGAACCAAAAGGTTTCCAAGAAACTTAACTTCACCCCAGAACAAATTTCAAGAAAATTATAAGAATACAAAAATATCCATAACCCAACAATGTCTGGCATCCAATCAAAGATTACCAATTATTCAATGAGACAGGAATGTTGACCCCTAACAAGGATAATAATCAATCAATCAAAACCAACCCAGAAAATTCTGGGAAGATGGCAGCAAATCTAGGTTCTCAATCCTCCTAACACATACACCAAGAAATACAACAAAAGATCTGTGCTTGGCTCTAGGGACCCCGAGCCAGTGGGCAGAGGACAGCAGCAATGATCTGCAGACAGACCCAAGTCAGTGACAAGTCTCATAGGTAAGAAAAGCACTTTGTCAACTGTCTCTGCACCTCCCCATTCCAGCACCATGGATTGTCAACTAAACCAGACAACAGCAGTGGTACCTGCAATGGAGCCTGTTCCCCTAGCCAACACAGGGCTTGCCTGTGCACAGAGAAAGGCCTGGAGTTCCAGCTCTGAAATTAATAGGACAGATCTCCTCAGTGGTCTATTGGGTATGCCCACCTCCCCACCCCCACAGCACAGTGCAAAGATGGCTGGGGCAATCACAGTCAACCTACAGCTTGCCTGAGAGCAGGAAAGGGAGCCAATCTCTGCCTATAAGTGGGCCCCCACAGACCAGGAGAGGGAGCTTCAAACAAGAAAGAAAGGGCTGTTCATTCAGCATGGGCTTCCTTCCTGATCAGTCTGGAAGCCACAGAGACACGGAATGCATCCACACAGAGCAGGGGAGAGAGTGATAACCAAGTAAAGGAGGTTGCGCCCCCTGGTGGACGGATTGATTAGCACGTACTCTTGGTTCTATTTGGGAGAAGCTAAAAGTTGGCAACTTTCCTCTGGACTTTCACAGAGCAGGGAGAGGCAGTGATAAATAAAGTCTGAAGGCTTTATTTAAAGTAAAACTGCCTCACAGGGTTTCCAAGGCTGTAATCTTTACAGAAGCAGACTGCCACATCTTTCTCCCACAGAGCAACTGGTAGATTCAAGCTGCCAAACTTTCAGTTAGCAGCTGAGTGCTTAACCACTTCACTACAAGGGTTCCCCAAACTAGAAGGTAAGGTAATCAAAATGATAGAAACTGAACAGTAACAAAGGAGAAGGCTTAAGACTGCTAAGCACAGTTTAATGGAATTATGGAACAACATCAAGTGCATCACAGGAATTCCAGGAGATAAGAGAAAGGGACAGAAAGAATATTTGAAGAGATAATGGCAAAAAAACTTTCCAAATCTGATGAAGAACATAAACCTACAAATCAAAGAAGCTCAGTGAACTTCAAGTAGGATAAACCCAAAGAGATCCACACAGAGTCACATAATCAGACTCATAAAAACTAAAAATAAACAGACTCCTAAAAGGAGCAAGATAGAAGCAAATAGTCACATACATAGGATTCCCAAAACAATTAAGTGCCAATTTCTCCTCAGAAACCTTGGAGGCCAGAAGTCAATGGAATGACATATTTTAAATGCTGAATGAAAAGAACTCTGAACCAAGAATATTGTACCCAGGGAAACTGCCCTTCAAGAATGGAGGCAAAATTAAGATATTCTCAGACAAACAAAATCTGAAAGAGTTCATATACACTAGACTGGCCCTACAAGAAATGCTAAAGGGAGTCCTTCAGATGGGAAAGGACACTAGAAAGTAACTCAAAGTTCTTAGAAAGAAAGATCTTCAATAAAAGCAACTGCATGGGCAAGCATAAGGGCAAGTTTTAAGATATCCTTCCTTGGTAATTCTAATTACGTCCTTCATGCTTTATAGTGATAAATACATAAAAATAAGTATAAATTTATGTTAAAGTGCACATGATGTATAAAGAGGTAACTGGTGATAACAATGTAAATGAGGGGAGGGAGAGGAATGGTATAGATATAGAGTTTTTTATGTCACTGAAGTTCAGCTGGTATCAGTATAATGCAGATTGTCATAAATGCAAGATGTTAAATGCAATATTCATGATTACCACAAAGAAAATATCTTCAAAATACATACAAAAGGAAAGGAGAAGAAAATCAAAGTGGCTCACAACAAAAAAGCAACAAAATACAAAAGTTGATAGTATTTGAAGAAATAAGGGGCAAAGAAGGTAAAATACAAAATACACATAGACACACACACACAAAAATAACATTTCAGAAGATGGCGGACTAGGCAGACGCTACTTCGGATCCCTCTTACAACAAAGACACGGAAAAACAAGTGAATCGATCACATACATAACAATCTACGAACCCTGAACAACAAACACAGATTTAAAGACGGAGAACGAACTAATACAGGGAAGCAGCGATTGTTTTCAGAGCCTGGAGCCAGCGTACGAGTCAGGTACGGCACAAGCACAGAGAGCTGCTCCACCCCCCTGAACTAACCCCAGGAGGGGGACCAGCCGGTTCCACGGGCGGCGTGGGACGCAGCCGGTAGGAGAAGTCCCCGGGAGGCAGTGACTGGTCTTGGAACGGGGAGAGCAGCGTCCCAGCCAGGGAACCCTCCCGCCGGGATTTGGACTGGACGCAGGTACGGCATAAACACGGAGAGCTGCTCCACCCACCTGAACTAACCCCGGGAGGCGGCCCAACTGGTTTTCCGGGGCGGCAGGGCAACACGGCTAGAGGGACGAGAAGTCCCCGGGAGGCAGCAATTGATTTTAGAGTCGAGAGTGCACCGTCCCAGTAGGGGAGCCTTGACGCTGGGCGTGGGACTGGAAGCGGAGGATCTGACCTTGACTCCAGCAGGCCAGACCCCCGGGGGCAATCTCCACACAGCCAGCACACATAGGCGACGCGCCCCGCAGGAATCTCAGATATAATAGTCATTCCAAGCAAGACAAGCAACTCTGGCTATATTCTGAGGTGCTACTCTCCTATCTCTCTGTTCCCTCCCCCACCCTCCCCAGGCGGCTTCATTAACATCCGAATAGCCTGAGCCAGAGGGAGAACTCTGATAGGGATCTGACTGCATTTTTTTTTTTAGTGGATTTTCTGGAAAAACTAGTTTCCCAGTGATGGCTCGGAGACAACAATCCATATCAAACCACTTAAAGAAGCAGACCATGACAGCTTCTCCAACCCCCCAAACAAAAGAATCAAAATCTTTCCCAAATGAAGATACAATCCTGGAATTATCAGATACAGAATATAAAAAACTAATTTACAGAATGCTTCAAGACATCACAAATGAAATAAGGCAAACTGCAGAAAAAGCCAAGGAACACACTGATAAAACTCTTGAAGAACTCAAAAAGATTATTCAAGAACATAGTGGAAAAATTAATAAGTTGCAAGAATCCATAGAGAGACAGCATGTAGAAATCCAAAAGATTAACAATAAAATTACAGAATTAGACAACGCAATAGGAAGTCAGAGGAGCAGACTCGAGCAATTAGAATGCAGACTGGGACATCTGGAGGACCAGGGAATCAACACCAACATAGCTGAAAAAAAATCAGATAAAAGAATTTAAAAAAATGAAGAAACCCTAAGAATCATGTGGGACTCTATCAAGAACGATAACTTGCGGGTGATTGGAGTCCCAGAATAGGGAGAGGGGACAGAAAACACAGAGAAAATAGTTGAAGAACTCCTGACACAAAACTTCCCTGACATCATGAAACACGAAAGGATATCTATCCAAGATGCTCATCGAACCCCATTTAAGATTGATCCAAAAAGAAAAACACCAAGACATATTATCATCAAACTCGCCCAAACCAAAGATAAACAGAAAATTTTAAAAGCAGCCAGGGAGAAAAGAAAGGTTTCCTTCAAGGGAGAATCAATAAGAATAAGTTCAGACTACTCAGCAGAAACCATGCAGGCAAGAAGGGAATGGGACGACATGTACAGAACACTGAAGGAGAAAAACTGCCAGCCAAGGATCATATATCCAGCAAAACTCTCTCTGAAATATGAAGGGGAAATTAAGATATTTACAGATAAACACAAGTTTAGAGAATTTGCACAAACCAAAGCTACAAGAAATACTAAAGGATATTGTTTGGTCAGAGAACCAATAATATCAGATATCAGCACAACACAAGGTCACAAAACAGAACGTCCTGATATCAACTCAAATAGGGAAATCACAAAAACAAACAAATTAAGATTAATTTAAAAAAATACACATAACAGGGAATCATGGAAGTCAATAGGCAAAAGATCACATAATCAAAAAGAGGGACTAAATACAGGAGGCATTGAACTGCCATATGGAGAGTGATACAAGGCGATATAGAACAATACAAGTTAGGTTTTTACTGAGAAAAATAGGGGTAAATAATAATAAGGTAACCACAAAAAGGTATAACAACTCTATAACTCAAGATAAAAGCCAAGAAAAACGTAACGACTCAACTAACATAAAGTCAAACACTATGAAAATGAGGATCTCACAATTTACTAAGAAAAACGCCTCAGCACAAAAAAGTATGTGGAAAAATGAAATTGTCAACAACACACATAAAAAGGCATCAAAATGACAGCACTAAAAACTTATCTATAATTACCCTGAATGTAAATGGACTAAATGCACCAGTAAAGAGACAGAGAGTCACAGACTGGATAAAGAAACACGATCCATCAATATGCTGCCTACAAGAGACACACCTTAGACTTAGAGACACAAACAAACTAAAACTCAAAGGATGGAAAAAAATATATCAAGCAAACAATAAGCAAAAAAGAAGAGGAGTAGCAATATTAATTTCTGACGAAATAGACTTTAGACTTAAATCCACCACAAAGGATAAAGAAGGACACTATATAACGCTAAAAGGGACAATTGATCAGGAAGACATAACCATATTAAATATTTATGCACCCAATGACAGGGCTGCAAGATACATAAATCAAATTTTAACAGAATCGAAAAGCGAGATAGATACCTCCACAATTATAGTAGGAGACTTCAACACACCACTTTCGGAGAAGGACAGGACATCCAGTAAGAAGCTCAATAGAGACACGGAAGACCTACTTACAACAATCAACCAACTTGACCTCATTGACTTATACAGAACTCTCCACCCAACTGCTACAAAATATACTTTTTTTTCTAGTGCACATGGAACATTCTCTAGAATAGACCACATATTAGGTCATGAAACAAACCTTTGCAGAGTCCAAAACATGGAAATATTACAAAGCATCTTCTCAGACCACACGACAATAAAACTAGAGATCAATAACAGAAAAACTAGAGAAAAGAAATCAAACACTTGGAAAATGAACAATACCCTCCTGAAGAAAGACTGGGTTATAGAAGACATCAAGGAGGGAATAAGGAAATTCTTAGAAAGCAACGAGAATGAAAATACTTCCTATCAAAACCTCTGGGACACAGCAAAAGCAGTGCTCAGAGGCCAATTTGTATCGATAAATGCACACATACAAAAAGAAGAAAGAGCCAAAAGCAGAGAACTGTCCCTACAACTTGAACAAATAGAAACTGAGCAACAAAAGAATCCATCAGGCAACAGAAGAAAACAAATAATAAAAATTAGAGCTGAACTAAATGAATTAGAGAACAGAAAAACAATTGAAAGGATTAACAAAGCCAAAAGCTGGTTCTTTGAAAAAATTAACAAAATTGATAAACCATTGGCTAGACTGACTAAAGAAATACAGGAAAGGAAACAAATAACCCGAATAAGAAACAAGAAGGACCACATCACAACAGAACCAAATGAAATTAAAAGAATCATTTCAGATTATTATGAAAAATTGTACTCTAACAAATTTGAAAACCTAGAAGAAATGGATGAATTCTTGGAAAAACACTACCTACCTAAACTAACACATTCAGAAGTAGAACAACTAAATAGACCCATAACAAAAAAGAGACTGAAACAGTAATAAAAAAACTCCCAATAAAAAAAAGCCCTGGCCCGGACGGCTTCACTGCAGAGTTCTACCAAACTTTCAGAGAAGAGTTAACACCACTACTTCTGAAGGTATTCCAAAGCATAGAAAATGACGGAATACTACCCAACTCATTCTATGAAACCACCATCTCCCTGATACCAAAACCAGGTAAAGACATTACAAAAAAAGAAAATTATAGACCTATATCCCTCATGAACATAGATGCAAAAATCCTCAACAAAATTCTAGCCAATAGAATCCAACAACACATCAAAAAAATAATTCACCCTGATCAAGTGGGATTTATACCAGGTATGCAAGGCTGGTGGTTTAATATCAGAAAAACCATTAATGTAATCCATCACATAAATAAAACAAAAGACAAAAACCACATGATCTTATCAATTGATGCAGAAAAGGCATTTGACAAAGTCCAACACCCATTTATGATAAAAACTCTTACCAAAATAGGAATTGAAGGAAAATTCCTCAACATAATAAAGGGCATCTATGCAAAGCCAACAGCCAATATCACTCTAAATGGAGAGAACCTGAAAGCATTTCCCTTGAGAACGGGAACCAGACAAGGATGCCCTTTATCACCACTCTTATTCAACATCGTGCTGGAAGTCCTAGCCAGGGCAATTAGGCTAGACAAAGAAATAAAAGGTATCCGGATTGGCAAGGAAGAAGTAAAGTTATCACTATTTGCAGATGACATGATTATATACACAGAAAACCCTAAGGAATCCTCCAGAAAACTACTGAAACTAATAGAAGAGTTTGGAAGAGTCTCAGGATATAAAATAAACATACAAAAATCACTTGGATTCCTCTACATCAACAAAAAAAACACCGAAGAGGAAATAACCAAATCAATAACATTCACAGTAGCCCCCAAGAAGATAAGATACTTAGGAATAAATCTTACCAAGGATGTAAAAGACCTATACAAAGAAAACTACGAAGCTCTACTACAAGAAATTCAAAAGGACATACTTAAGTGGAAAAACATACCTTGCTCATGGATAGGAAGACTTAACATAGTAAAAATGTCTATTCTACCAAAAGCCATCTATACATTTAATGCACTTCCGATCCAAATTCCAATGTCATATTTTAAGGGGATAGAGAAACAAATCACCAATTTCATATGGAAGGGAAAGAAGCCCCGGATAAGCAAAGCATTACTGAAAAAGAAGAAGAAAGTGGGAGGCCTCACTTTACCTGATTTCAGAACCTATTACACAGCCACAGTAGTCAAAACAGCCTGGTACTGGTACAACAACAGGCACATAGACCAATGGAACAGAATTGAGAACCCAGACATAGATCCATCCACGTATGAGCAGCTGATATTTGACAAAGGACCAGCGTCAATTAATCGGGGAAAAGAAAGCCTTTTTAACAAATGGTGCTGGCATAACTGGATATCCATTTGCAAAAAAATGAAACAGGACCCATACCTTACACCATGCACAAAAACTAACTCCAAGTGGATCAAAGACCTAAACATAAGGACTAAAACGATAAAGATCATGGAAGAAAAAATTGGGACAACCCTAGGAGCCCTAATACAAGGCATAAACAGAATACAAAACATTACCAAAAATGATGAAGAGAAACCAGATAACTGGGAGCTCCTAAAAATCAAACACCTATGCTCATCTAAAGACTTCACCAAAAGAGTAAAAAGACCACCTACAAACTGGGAAAGAATTTTCAGCTATGACATCTCAGACCAGCGCCTGATCTCTAAAATCTACATGATTCTGTCAAAACTCAACCACAAAAAGACAAACAACCCAATCAAGAAGTGGGCAAAGGATATGAACACACATTTCACTAAAGAAGATATTCAGCCAGCCAACAGATACATGAGAAAATGCTCACGATCATTAGCCATTAGAGAAATGCAAATTAAATGTACGATGAGATTCCATCTCACACCAGCAAGGCTGGCATGAATCCAAAAAACACAAAATAATAAATGTTGGAGAGGCTGCGGAGAGATTGGAACTCTTATACACTGCTGGTGGGAATGTCAAATGGTACAACCACTTTGGAAATCTATCTGGTGTTATCTTAAACAGTTAGAAATAGAACTACCATACAACCCAGAAATCCTACTCCTGGGAATATACCCTAGAGATACAAGAGCCTTCATACAAACAGATATATGCACACCCATGTTTATTGCAGCTCTGTTTACAATAGCAGAAAGTTGGAAGCAACCGAGGTGTCCATCAACGGATGAATGGGTAAATAAATTGTGGTATATTCACACAATGGAATACTGCGCATCGATAAAGAACAGTGACGAACCTGTGAAACATTTCATAACATGGAGGAACCGGGAAGGCATTATGCTGAGCGAAATTAGTCAGAGGCAAAAGGACAAATATTGTATAAGACCACTATTGTAAGATCTTGAGTAATAGTAAACCTGAGAAGAACACATACTTTTGTGGTTACAAGGGGGGGAGGGAGGGAGGGTGGGAGAGGGTTTTTTATTGATTAATCAGTAGATAAGAAATGCTTTAGGTGAAGGGAAAGACAACACTCAATACATGGAAGGTCAGCTCAATTGGACTGGACCAAAAGCAAAGAAGTTTCCAGGATAAAATGAATGCTTCAAAGGTCAGTGGACCAAGGGTGGGAGTCTGGGGAACATGGTTTGCGGGGACTTCTAAGTCAATTGGCAAAATAATTCTGTTACGAAATCATTCTGCATCCCACTTTGAAGTGTGGCGTCTGGGGTCTTAAATGCTAACAAGCGGCCATCTAAGATGCATCAATTGGTCTCAACCCACCTGGAGCAAAGGAAAATGAAGAACACCAAGGCCACATGACAACTAAGAGCCCAAGAGACAGAAAGGGCCACACGAACCAGAGACCTACATCATCCTGAGACCAGAAGAACTAGTTGGTGCCCGGCCACAATCGATGACTGCCCTGTCAGGGAGCACAACAGAGGACCCCTGAGGGAGCAGGAGATCAGTGGGATACAGACCCCAAATTCTCATAAAAAGACCAGACTTAATGGTCTGACTGAGACTAGAGGAATCCCGGCGGCCATGGCCCCAGACCTTCTGTTGGCACAGGACAGGAACCATCCCCGAAGACAACTCATCAGACATGAAAGGGACTGGTCAGTGGGTGGGAGAGAGACGCTGATGAAGAGTGAGCTAATTATATCAGGTGGACACTTGAGATTGTGTTGGCAACTCTTGTCTGAAGGGGGGATGGGAGGATAGAGAGAGAGAGAAGCCAGCAAAATTGTCACGAAAGGAGAGACTGAAAGGGCTGACTCAAGAGGAGGAGAGCAAGTGGGAGTGGGGAGTGAGATGTATGTAAACTTATATGTGACAGACTGATTGGATTTGTAAACGTTCACTTGAAGCTTAATAAAAGTTAATAAAAATAAATAAATAAATAACATTTCAAAAGTAAGTCCTTCTTTAGCAGTAATTACAGTAAACATAAATGAACTAAATGCTCTAATCAAAAGGCAGAGAGTAGCAGAATGAACAAAAAAACATGATCCAACTATATGCTGTCTGCAAGAGTTACATCTTAGGCCCAAGGACACAAACAGGATGAAAGTGAAAGGATGGAAAAAATATTCCATGCAAATAACAAACAAAAGAGAGCGGGGGTAGAAATTTCAATATCAGACAAAATGGACTTGATGTCAATGTCTTAGTTATCTAGTGCTTCTATAACAGAAATACCACAAGTGGATGGCTTCAACAAACAGAACTTTGTTCTCTCACAGTCTACTAGGCTAGAAGTCCAAATTCAGGGTGCCAGCTCCAAGGGAAGGCTTTCTCTCTCTCTGTTTGCTCTGGAGGAAGGTCCTTGTCATCAATCTCCCCCTGGATTAGGAGCTTCTCACCACAGGGACCCCAGGTCCAAAGGACCTACTCTTCTCCAGGCACTACTTTCTTGATGGCATGAGATCTCCATGCTTCTCTGCTCATTTCTCTCTTTTATACCTCAAAAGAGATTGACTTAAAACACAATCCAATTTTGTAGATTGAGTCCTGCCTCATTAACATAACTGCCGATAATCCCACCTCATTAACATCATAGAGGTAGGGTTTACAACACACAGGAAAATCACGTTAAATGACAAAATGGTGGACAATCACACAATACTAGGAATCATGGCCTCGCCAAGTTGACAGATATTTTTGGGGGACACAATCCAACCCACAATATTCAAAATCTCTTATAAGAGACAAAGAAGGGCATTATATAATTATAAATGTCCAGTCCATCAAGAAGATATAACTATTATAAATATATTTGCATCTAATATTGGAGCACCTAAAAACATAAAGCAAACACTGATAGAATTAAAGGGAGAAATAGACCACTCTACAATAATAGTTGTAGACTTCAATGCAATACTTTCAATAATGGAAAGAACATCTAGAAGAAGATCAATAAGGAAATAGAGTTCCTGAATGACATTATAAACCAACTAGATCTAACAGACATTGTCTTAGGCTGGGCTCTCTAGAGGAGCAAAACCACTGAAGGGAAAGAGAGAGGAATTTAATTCAGGGAAATGGTTCACGCTGTTGTGGAGGCTGGCAAGTCCCAAATCTGTGGGTCAGGCGTCAGGCTGGAGGCTTCTCCTGACTCACAGGGCTGTAGGGACTGACGAACCCAAAATTGGCAGGTCGTATGGCAGGCTGCTGGCTCACAGGGCCAGCTTCCTCAGGGAGAAGCAGCCAGCCACACAGCCCACTCACACCTCTGGGACCTGAGGAGAAAGACACTCTCGGAAAAAGCTAAGTACTTGCATATATTTTAACACGCCCCCCCTCCACCTGCAAACCGGCTTCAGAGGCTGAATTCCCTGGGCATGAGATAGGCCCTGTTGAGTGCCTAGAGCCATCCTTCCAGCCTTGGGGAAGGAAAAAATTTGCATTTGGGTGAAAAGATAATTTGCTAGCTCCAACAACTGAGGGAGCTCAGGACAGAAAGAAGCAGCTTCTGTCCAGGCATAAATCGTCTGTGGACTTTGAGCACATTTCCCTTCTGCATGGACCTGTGTGGGGCTATTTTGGGAGAATAGGCCCTTGTGGGCAGACTCCAACCATTTCAGCTGTGTGGTGGAGAGGTGGGTGTTTGATGTTTGACATTGCTTTGCCTATTAAACAAGGTCCCCACCTACCCACATCAGGGACCTAAGGACTGGTAGCTCCACTCAGGTCACCCAGCCACCCACGACAGGGGTCCAAAGATAACTGGTACCAGTCCTTACAACCAAAAACTTTGCATACCCATGGTCCATCTGCAGAACCAACCCACCCGCATGTTCTAGGGAACAAGGATGTGCTTTCCTCAGAGACACTCGGGGGTCGGTTCTCAGCCCCCTGTCTTGTTCAGAGCGTGACCCCCTGCTGCGATCAGATACCAGTATATATGCCCCTGCCTCTTTAAGACTGTAGGACAGAGCCTTTACCACACACTTGATGATCAGATACCTGGAAACCTGAGCTGAATTCATGCAAGAAAACTGAATGGACTCCTAGACTGATATACCTGATCACAGCTCTAGCCATCTGGGGACTGGACGTTAGAGCTCCAAACGCGAAAAGAATCAAGCTAGCTCACTCAAGCAACCCATAGGGGTATACCAAAACAAAACAAAGCAAGAAGGTACAACACAGTGAGCAAGCATAAACTAATACAATAACTTATAGATGGCTCGGAGACAACAGTCAATAAAAAGTCACATAAACAAACAGACCATGATCACCTCAACAGACTCTCAAAACAGAGAATTCAGGGATCTTCTAGATGAAAGTGCATTCCTGGAATTACCAGAGCCAGAATACAAAAGTTTAATATACCCTTCAAGACATCAGGAAGGAAATGAGGCAATACGTAGAACGAGCCAAGGAACACAAACATAAAGCAATTGAAGAACCTAGAAAGATTATTCAGGAACATAATGAAAAGTTTAATAAGCTGGAAAAATCCATAAACAGGCAGCAATCAGAAATTCAGAAGATTAACAATAAAATTACAGAAGTAGACAACTCAATAGAAAGTCAGAGGAGCAGAATTGAGCAAGTAGAAGCTAGAATTTCAAAACTCAAAGATAAATCACTTGACACTAATATATCTGAAGAGAAATCAGAAAAAAAGAATTTAAAAAAATGAAGAAAACTTAAAAATCATGTGGGACACTATCAAGAGAAATAACCTACAAGTGATTGGAGTACCAGAACAGGGAGGGATAACAGAAAATAGAGAGAATTGTTGAACATTTGTTGGCAGAAAACTTCCCTGATATCGTGAAAGATGAGAAGATATCTATCCAAGATGCTCATCGAGCTCCACATAAGGTAGATGTTAAAAGGAAGTCACCAAGACATATAATAATCAAACTTGCCAAAACCAAAGATAAAGATAAGAGCAGCAAGGGATAAACGAAAAGTCACCTACAAAGGAGAGCCAATAAGAATAAGCTTGGACTACTCAGCAGAAACCATGCAGGCAAGAAGACAATGGGATGACATATTTAAAAAATTGAAGGAAAAAATTGCCTGCCAAGAATCATATATCCATCAAAACTGTCTCTTAAATATGAAGGTGAAATTAAGACCTTTCCAGATAAACACAAGTTTAGGGAATTCGTAAAAACCAAACCAAAACTGCAAGAAATACTAAAGGGAGTTCTTTGGTTAGAAAATCAATAATATCAGGTATCAACCCAAGACTAGAACACAGGGCAGAGCAACCAGAAGTCAACTCAGACAGAGAAATCCAAAAAAAAGCAAGATTATTAAAAAAAAAAAACCTCAAAACAGGGTAACAGTGATATTATCATAAAAAGAAGACAACATAAGAATAATAAAGAGGGACTAAGAAATGTAATCCTACACCTTCCACACAGAGAGGAAGATACAGTGATACAAAGAAATAAAAGTTAGGTTTAAATTAAGAAAAATACAGGTAAATAATAAGGTAGCCACAAAGGAGACAAACTATCCTACTCATCAAAATAAAATACAAGAAAAAAGTAGAGACTCAGCAGAAACAAAATCAACAACAACAAATATGAGGAAACGACAACATATAAAGATAATCTACTCAGCACATAAAATTAAGAGGGAAAAAGAAACTGTCAACAACACACAAAAAAAGACATCAAAATGACAGCACTAAATTCACACCTATCCATAATTACCCTGAATGTAAATGGACAAATGCACCAATAAAAAGACAGAGAGTGGCAGAATGCATTAAAAAACACGATCCGTCCACATGCTGCCTACAAGAGACACACCTTAGACTTAGAGGCACAAAGAAACTAAAACTCAAAGGATGGGAAAAAAATATATCAAGCAAACAACAATCAAAAAAGAGCAGGAGTGGCAATATTAATTTCTGACAAAATAGACTTTAAAGTTAAATCCATCAGAAAGGATAAGGAAGGACACTATATAATGATTAAAGGGACAATACACCAAGAAGATATAACCATACTAAATATTTATGCACCCAATGACAGGGCTGCAAGATACATAAAACAAACTCTATCAGCATTGAAAAGTGAGATAGGCAGCTCCACAATAATAGTAGGAGACTTCAACACACCACTTTCGGTGAAGGACAGGACATCCAGAAAGAAGCTCAATAAAGACACGGAAGATCTAAATGCCACAATCAACCAACTTGACCTCATAGACATATACAGAACCCTCCACCCAACAGCAGCCATGTACACTTTGTTTTCTAGTGCACATGGAACATTCTCTAGAATAGGCCACGTTATGTAATAAAGCAAGCCTTACCAGAATCTAAATCATCAAAATATTACAAAGCATCTTCTCTGACCATAAGGCCATAAAAGTGGAAATCAATAACAGAAAAATCAGGAAAAAGAAATCAAACACTTGGAAACTGAACAATACCCTGCTCAAAAACGACGAAGTTATAGAAGACATTAAGGATGGAATAAGGAAATTCAGAGAATCCAACGAGAATGAAAACACTTCCTATCAGAACTTTTGGGACACAGCAAAGGCGGTGCTAAGAGGCCAATTTATATCAATAAATGCACACATACGAAAAGAAGGGCCAAAATCAAAGAATTATCCCTACAACTTGAACAGATACAAAGAGAACAACAAAAGAAACCCACAGGCACCAGAAGAAAACAAATAATAAAAATTCAGCAGAACTAAATGAAATAGAAAACAGAAAAACAATTAAAAGAATGAACACAACCGAAAGCTGGTTTTTTGAAAAAAATCAACAAAATTCCAGGAGAGGAAGGAAACAACCTGAATAAGAAATGAGATGGGCGATATTAAAACAGACCCAACTGAGATTAAAAGAATCATATCAGATTACTATGAAAAATTATACTCTAACAAATTTGAAAACCTACAAGAAATGAATTCCTGGAAACACACTACCTACCTAAACTAACACAAACAGAGATAGAACAACTAAATCGACCCATAACGAAAGAAGAGATTGAAAAGGTAATCAAAAAACTCCCAACAAAAAAAAAGCCCTGGTCCGGATGGCGTCACTGCAGAGTTCTACCAAACTTTCAAAGAAGAGTTAACACCACTACTACTAAAGGTATTTCAGAGCATAGAAAAGGATGGAATACTACCTAACTGATTCTATGAAGCCACCATATCCCTGATACCAAAACCAAGTAAAGACACCACAAGAAAAGAAAATTATAGACCTATATCCCTCATGAACGTAGATGCAAAAATCCTGAACAAAATTCTAGCCAATAGATACAACAACATATCAAAAAAATAATTCACCATGACCAAGTGAGATTCATATCAGGTAGCAGGCATGGTTCGACATAAGAAAAACAATTAATGTAATCCACCACATAAATAAAACAAAAGGTAAGAATCACATGATTTTATCAATTGATGCAGAAAAGGCATTTGACAAAGTTCAACACCCATTCATGATAAAAACTCTCAGCAAAATAGGAATAGAAGGAAAATTCCTCAACATAATAAGGGGCATTTATACAAAGCGAACAGCCAGCATCACCCTAAATGGACAGAGCCTGAAAGCATTCCCATTGAGATCGGGAACCAGACAAGGATGCCCTTTGTCACCACTCTTATTCAACATTGTGCTAGAAGTCCTAGCCAGAGCAATTCAGCTAGGTAAAGAAATAAAGGGCATCCAGATTTGCAAGGAAGACGTAAAAGTATCTCTATTTGCAGATGACATGATCTTATACTCAGAAAACCCTAAGGAATCCTCCAGAAAACTACTGAAACTAATAGAAGAGTTCAGCAGAGTATCGGGATACAAGATAAACATACAAAAATCAGTTGGATTCCTCTAAACCAACAAAAAGAACATCAAAGAGGAAATCACCAAATCAGTGCCATTTACGGTAGCCTCCAAGAAGATAAAATACTTAGGAATAAATCTTACCAGAGATGTAAAAGATTTATACAAAGAAAACTACAGTACACCTCTGCAAGAAACCAAAAGAGAGTTACATAAGTGGAAAAACGTACCTTCCTCATGGATAGGAAGACTTAACATTATAAAAGCGATCTATACATTTAATGCAATTCCGATCCAAATCCCAAGGACATTCTTTAATGAGATGGAGAAACAAATCACCAACTTCATATGGAAGGGAAAGAGGCCCCGGATAAACAAGGCATTACTGAAAAAGAGGGGGGAGGGTAGCAGGGTGGGAGAGGGGTATTCACTAATTCGATGGTAGATAAGAACTACTTTAGGTGAAGGGAAAGACAACACACAGTACAGGGGAGGTCAGCACAACTGGACTAAATCAAAAGCAAAGAAGTTTCCTGAATAAACTGAATGCTTCGAAGGCCAGTGTAGCAGGGGCAGGGGTTTGGGGACCATCGTTTCAGGGGACATCTAAGTCAGCTGGCATAATAAAATCTATTAAGAAAACATTCTGTACCACACTTTGGAGAGTGGCGTCTGGGGTCTTGAACGCTAGCATGCAGCCATCTAAGATGCATCAATTGGTCTCAACCCACCTGGATCAATGGAGAATGAAGAACACCAAGGACACAAGGCAATTAGGAGCCCAAAAGACAGAAAGGGCCACATGAACCAGAGACTACATCATTCTGAGACCAGAAGAACTAGATGGTGCCCAGCTACAACCGATGACTGCCCTGACAGGGAACACAACAGAGAACCCCTGAGGGAGCAGGAGAGCAGTGGGATACAGTCCCCAAATTCTCATAAAAAGACCAGACTTAATGGTCTGACTGAAAGTAGAAGGATCCCGGTGGTCATGACCCCCAGACCTTCTGTTGGCCCAGGACAGGAACCATTCCTGAAGCCAACTCTTCAGATGGGGATTGGACTGGACAATGTGTTGGAGAGGGCTGCTGGTGAGGAGTGAGCTTCTTGGATCAGGTGGACACTTCAGACTATGTTGGCATCTCCTGCCTGGAGGGGAGATGAGAGGGTAGAGGGGGTTAGAAGCTGGCGAAATGGACACGAAAAGAGAGAGTGGAGGGAGAGAGTAGGCTGTCTCATTAGGGGGAGAGTAATTGGGAGTATGTATTTTTTTTTTATCAAGGTGTATATAAGTTTTTGTGTGAGAGACTGACTTGATTTGTAAACTTTCACTTAAACCACAATAAAAATTATTTTAAAAATTGACAAACCTTTAGCTAGACTGACAAAGAAAAAAGAAGATGCAAATATCTAAAATCAGAAATGAAAGTGGGGCATTACAATCAACCCTTCAGAAATTAAAAGGATCATAAGAGAATATTATGAATAATTGTTTGCTAACAAATTAAATAGTCTAGATGGAATGGACAAATTCCTAGAAACACATAAGGTACAGGTAGTCCAGATTTACAATGTATTTGAGTTATGAGGAAACCCCAGTGGTGTAGTGGTTAAGTGCTACAGCTGCTAACCAAAGTGTCAGCAGTTTGAATCCACCAGGCACACCTTGGAAACTCTATGGGGCAGTTCTACTCTGTCCTGTAGGGTCGCTATGAGTCGGAATCGACTCGACAGCACTGTGTTTGGTTTGATTTTGGTTTAAGTTATGATGAACCAAACTTACAAGCATCTGTTTTTTGTTTTGTTTTGGGTTTTTGGTACCTCTTATTGTTAGTAATATGTGCTACATACAATGTTGCAGTGCATAATTTGCTGGTGTTATCATTCTCAGATGTTCACTTGCAGACGTTTAATGTTATGATTTACAGAGGTACTGATAACAAAACCACAAAACCAAACCCAATGCTCTCAAGTCAATTCTGACTCATACCAACCCTACAGATAATAAAAGGCAATAATAATGAAAACTAAAAAAAAATGAGATAATTGACTTACGTCAGAATTGACTCATGATGAAGTCTTTGGAACAGAACCCTGTTGTAAGTTGGGGACTACCTGTACCTACGGTGACTCAAGAAGAAACAGAAGATCTCCACAGACCCATAACAAGTGAAGAAATTGAATCAGTAATCAAAAACTTCCCAATAAAGAACTAGATGGCTTCACTGGGGAATTCTATCAAACGTTTATAGAAGAAGTGACCCCAATCTTTCTTAAACTTTTCAAAAAATTGAAGAGGAGGTGTTATGGATTGAATTGTGCCTCCCCAAAATATGTGTTGTAAATCCTAACCTCTATGCCTATGGCTATAATTCCATCTGGGAATGGGTTGTCTTTGTTGTGTTAAAGAGGCAGAATTATCACAGGGTGTGTCTTCAGCCAATCTCTTTTGAGCTATAAAAGAGATTTAAAAAGCAGTGGGGCAGTAATGGGGGACAAGAGATGCCAAGCCACATTAAGATCGCCCAGGAGCAGAAGCTCAAAGAGACAAGGACCTTCCTCCAGAGGTGGCAGAGAGAGAAAGCCTTCCCTTAGACCCAGCACCCTGAATTGGGACTCCTAGCCTCCTAACTGTAAGAAAATTAATTTCTGTTTGTTAAAGCCACCCACTTGTGGTAATTCTGTTATAGCAGCATTAGATAACAAAGACAGGAGGAAAGACTTCCAAACTCACTTTATGAGACTAGCATTATTCTCAACTAAAGCCAAAGACACCAGAAGAAAACTATAGACCAACATGCTTTATGAATACAGATTCAAAAATCCTAAACAAAAGACTAGCAAACCAAATCCAAAAGCATATTAAAAGAATTATACACCATTACCAAGTGAGATTTACCTCAGGAATGCAAGGGTAGTTCAACATTAGAAAATTAATATAATACACCACATTACTAGAACAAAGGAAAAGAACCACATGATCATTTCAATAAATGCAGAAAAAGCAAAATCCAACACGCTTTCATGATAAAAAACACTCAACAAGTTAGGAACAGATGGGAAATTGCTCAATCTGATAAAGGACATTTAAGAAACACCCACAAAAAACATCATACTCAGTGGAGAAAGACTGGGCGCTTTCCCCTTAAGATTAGGAAAAAGAAAAGGATATCTGTTCTCACCCCTGCTATTCAAATCATACTAGAAGTTCTAGCCAGAGTAATTATGCAAGAAAAAGAAATAAAAATATCCAAATTGAGAAGGAAGAAGTAAAACTATCCCACTTGGCAGATAACATGATCCAATATTCAGACCAACCCAAAGAATTTACGAGAAATTAGTAGACCTAATAAATGAATTCAGCAAAGTGTGCGATACAAAGTCAACACACCAAAATCAGTTGAGTTTTTACACATCAGTAATGAACAATCATGAAAAGAAGTTAAGGAAACAATTCCATTTACCATAGAATCTAAAAGAATAAAATACCTAGGAACAAATTTAACCAAGGAAGTGACTTATACACTGAAAACTATAAAACATTACTGAAAGAAATTAAAGAACACCTAAATAAATGGAAGGATATTCTGTGCTCATGGATCAGAAGACATAATACTGTTACGATGTTAATACTACCTAAAGCAATCTGTAGATTCAACATAATACCCACCAAAATTTCAACACTCTTCTTTGCAAAAATGGAAAAGCCAATCCTAAAATTTTTACAGAACTGCAAAGGGCTCTGTCTCAGTTATCTACTGCAGCTATAACAGAACTATCACAAGTGGGTGGCCTTAACAAACAGAAATTTATTTCCTCACAATTTAGAAGGCTAGAAGTCCAAATTCAGGGTGCCGGCCCTGGGGGAAGTCTCTCTCTCTCTGTTCACTCTGGGGTAAAGTCCTTGTCTTTTTTCAGCTTTTATTCCTAGGTTCCTTAGCAATCATGTGGCGTGTACCTTCTCCATTTGTGCCTGCTTGCTTGCTTAATCTGCTCTTTTATATCGCAAAAGATATTGACTTAATACAGATATGTATATGCAGACACATATATTAATAGAAGACACAATTACAGATGCTTCTCAGCCATAACCAAACACCAAGTGAGATCGGTTTTCTAGGTTTGAAGGCTTAGGACCTTAGTCTCATGGGACAACTCAGTCAATTGGCATAATAAAGTTCATGCAGTTCATGTTCTGCACCCTAGCAAGGTGAGTAGCATATGGAGCCTTAAAAGCTTGCAAGCAGCCATTTAAGATTCAACTATTAGTCTCTATTCATCAGGAGCGAAAGAGAAAGAAGAAAACCAAAGTTTCAGGCTATCTACAGGGCAGATAGCCTACATGAGCCACGGCCTCATCCACCCTGAGACCAGAAGAACTAGATGATGCCCAGCTACCACTACTGACCATTCTGACAGGGCCACAATAAATGGACCCTGATAGAAGAGGAGAAAAATGTGAAACAGAACTCAAATTCTTAAAACGTCCAAACTTACTGGACCAGTTGAGACCAGAGGACTCCTTCAGACTATCGCTCTGAGATGCTCTTTAAACCTTGAACAGAAACTATCCCCTGAGGTCATATTTTAGCAAAATAACAGAATGCCACAAAAATAAAAAAGAAGAGGTGGGGCCAAGATGGCGGACTAGGTGGACGCTACCGCGGATCCCTCTTGCAACAAAGACTCGGAAAAACAAGGGAATCGATCACATACATAACAATCTACGAACTCTGAACAACAAGCACAGACTTAGAGACGGAAAACGAACAAATACGGGCAGACAGCGACCGTTTTCAGAACCAGGAGCCAGCGTACCAGGCAGGTGACCTTCGGAGCCCGATCTGGGGCAGAGCCCAGGGGGGCAGACGGCACAGAAAGGGGGCCCACCCCTTCCCCCCCCAAACCCATCCTGGGAGGAAGTCTAGCTCGTTGGCGCGGGCGGCGTAGAGGCGCAGCCGGAGGGAGAAGCACCCGGGAGGCAGTGACTGATCTGGGAGTGGGGAGAACAGCGTCCCAGCTGGGGTGCCGTCCCGCCGGGAGTTAGGCGAGAGGCGGACGGGGCGCGAGCGGGGGGGGTCAACTATATTTCCCTAAAGTGACCCCGGGGCGGGGCCCACACATTCCTGCGGGAGGACGCACACCCAGTCCGCGCGTGTGGCGCGGCACACCGGAGGGAGAAATCCCCGGAGGTGACTGGTCTCGAGGCGGGGAAGGCAGCATCCCAGACGGGGAGCCATTCTGCTGGGATCTGGGCACGCGCACGGGCGGGGCGTGAGCACGGGGTCCATTTTTATTACCCTGAATTGACCCAGGCGGCGGGCCCACCTGGTCGTGCGAGTGACGCCCACCCAGTTCGTGCAAGAGGTGTGGCGCACAAGAAGGAGAAGTCCCCGGGAAGAAGTGATTGCTCCCGGAGCGGGGAAAGCAGCGTCCCAAACGGGGTGCCGTCCTGCTGGGATTTGGGCGCGCACGCGGGCGGGGCGTGAGCGTGGGGTCCATTTTTATTCCCCGGAATTGACCCAGGGGGCGGGCCCACCCAGTTCGCGCGAGAGGTGTGGTGCACCGGAAGGAGAAGTCCCCGGGAGGAAGTGACTGGTTCCGGAACGGGGAAAGCAGCGTCCCAACCCGGAAGTCGTCCTGCTGGGATTTGGGCGTGCGCATGGGCGGGGCGTGACCGCGGGGCCCAATTATAATCGCCTGAATAGACCCTGGGGGCAGGCCCACCCGTTCGTGCGGGAAACGCCCACCCATTGCGCAGCGCGAGCGGTGCCGCGCACCGGAGGGAGAAGTCCCCGGGAGGAAGTGACTGGTCTCCGAGCAAGGAAAGCAGCGTCCTAGCCGGGGACCCGTCCCGCCCGGATTTTGGCGAACGGGGGCGGAGCATGAACGCGGTGTTCAGCTCTATATTCTGTGGTGCTACACTCCTAGCTCTCTGATCCCTCCCCTACCCTCCCCAGGCGGCCCCATTAACATACGAATACCCGGAGCCAGAGGGAGAATTCAGATAGGGATCTGACTGCATTTTCTTTTAGCCGACTACCTGGAAAATCTAGTTTCCCAATGATGGCTCGGAGACAGCAGTCCATATCAAACCACATAAAGAAACAGACCATGACAGCTTCTCCAACCCCCCAAACAAAAGAATCAAAATCTTTCCCAAATGAAGATACAATCCTGGAATTATCAGATACAGAATATAAAAAACTAATTTACAGAATGCTTAAAGATATCACAAATGAAATTAGGATAACTGCAGAAAAAGCCAAGGAACACACTGATAAAACTGTTGAAGAACTCAAAAAGATTATTCAAGAACATAGTGGAAAAATTAACAAGTTGCAAGAATCCATAGAGAGACAGCATGTAGAAATCCAAAAGATTAACAATAAAATTACAGAATTTGACAACGCAATAGAAAGTCAGAGGAGCAGACTCGAGCAATTAGAATGTAGACTGGGACTTCTGGAGCACCAGGGAAACAACATCAACATAGCTGAAAAAAAATCAGATAAAAGAATTTAAAAAAATGAAGAAACCCTAAGAATCATGTGGGACTCTATCAAGAACGATAACTTGCGTGTGATTGGAGTCCCAGAACAGGGAGGGGGGACAGAAAACACAGAGAAAATAGTTGAAGAACTCCTGACACAAAACTTCCCTGACATCATGAAACACGAAAGGATATCTATCCAAGATGCTCATCGAACCCCATTTAAGATTGATCCAAAAAGAAAAACACCAAGACATATCATCCTCAAACTTGCCAAAACCAAAGACAAACAGAAAATTTTAAAAGCAGCCAGGGAGAAAAGAAAGGTTTCCTTCAAGGGAGAATCAATAAGAATAAGTTCAGACTACTCAGCAGAAACCATGCAGGCAAGAAGGGAATGGGACGACGTATACAGAGCACTGAACGAGAAAAACTGCCAGCCAAGGATCATATATCCAGCAAAACTCTCTCTGAAATATGAAGGCGGAATTAAGATATTTACAGATAAACACAAGTTTAGAGAATTTGCAAAAACTAAACCAAGACTGCAAGAAATGCTAAAGGAGATTGTTTGGCCTGATGACCAATAATATCAGGTACCGGCACAATACAAGGTCACAAAACAGAACGTCCTGATATCAATGCAACTCAAATAGGGAAAGCACAAAAACAAACAAATTAAGATTAATTCTAAAAAATAAATAAATAAACAAAATAATACACATAACAGGGAATCATGGAAATCAATAGATAAACGATCACAATAATCAAAAAGAGGGAATAAATATAGGAGGCATTGAACTGCCAGATGGAGAGTGATACAAGGCGATATACAACGATACAAGTTAGGTGTTTACTTAGAAAAATAGGGGTAAATAAAAAGGTAACCACAAAAAGGAATATCAATTCCATAACTCAAGAAAAAAGCCAAGAAAAATGTAACGACTCAATAAACACAAAGTTAAACATTATGAAAATGAGGATCTCACAAGCTACTAAGAAAAACGTCTCAGCACAAAAAAGCATGTGGAAAAATGAAATGGCCAACAACACACATGAAAAGGCATCAAAATGACAGCATTAAAAACTTACTTATCTATACTTACGCTGAATGTAAATGGACTAAATGCACCAATAAAGAGACAGAGAGTCACGGACTGGATAAAAAAACACGATCCATCTATATGCTGCCTACAAGAGACACACCTTAGACTTAGAGACACAAACAAACTAAAACTCAAAGGATGGAAAAAAATATATCAAGCAAACAATAAGCAAAAAAGAAGAGGAGTAGCAATATTAATTTCTGACAAAATAGACTTTAGACTTAAATCCACCACAAAGGATAAAGAAGGACACTATATAATGATAAAAGGGACAATTGATCAGGAAGACATAACCATATTAAATATTTACGCACCTAATGACAGGGCTGCAAGATACATAAATCAAATTTTAACAGAATTGAAAAGTGAGATAGACACCTCCACATATATACTAGGAGACTTCAACACACCACTTTCAGAGAAGGACAGGACATCCAGTAAGAAGCTCAATAGAGACACGGAAGACCTACTTACAACAATCAACCAACTTGATCTCATTGACTTATACAGAACTCTCCACCCAACTGCTGCAAAATATACTTTTTTTTCTAGTGCACATGGAACATTCTCTAGAATAGACCACATATTAGGTCATAAAACAAATCTTTGCAGAATCCAAAACATCGAAATATTACAAAGCATCTTCTCAGACCACAAGGCAATGAAGCTAGAAATCAATAACAGAAAAACTAGGGAAAAGAAATCAAATACTTGGAAAATGAACAATACCCTCCTGAAAAAAGACTGGGTTATAGAAGACATCAAGGAGGGAATAAGGAAATTCTTAGAAAGCAACGAGAATGAAAATACTTCCTATCAAAACCTCTGGGACACAGCAAAAGCAGTGCTCAGAGGCCAATTTATATCGATAAATGCACACATACAAAAAGAAGAAAGAGCCAAAAGCAGAGAACTGTCCCGACAACTTGAACAAATAGAAAGTGAGCAACAAAAGAACCCATCAGCCACCAGAAGAAAACAAATAATAAAAATCAGAGCTGAACTAAATGAATTAGAGAACAGAAAAACAATTGAAAGAATTAACAAAGCCAAAAGCTGGTTCTTTGAAAAAATTAACAAAATTGATAAACCATTGGCTAGACTGACTAAAGAAAAACAGGAAAGGAAACAAATAACCCGAATAAGAAACGAGAAGGACCACATCACAACAGAACCAAATGAAATCGAAAGAATCATATCAGATTACTACATAAAATTGTACTCTAACAAATTTGAAAACCTAGAAGAAATGGATAAATTCTTGGAACAATACTACCTACCTTTTAAACTAACACATTCAGAAGTAGAACAACTAAATAGACCCATAACAAAAAAGAGACTGAAACGGTAATCAAAAAACTTCCAACAAAAAAAGTCCTGGCCCAGATGGCTTCACTGCAGAGTTCTACCAAACCTTCAGAGAAGACTTAACACCATTACTATTGAAGGTATTTCAAAGTATAGAAAAAGACGGAATACTACCCAACTCATTCTATGAAGCTACCATCTCCCTGATACCAAAACCAGGTAAAGACATTACAAAAAAAGAAAATTTTAGACGTATATCCCTCATGAACATAGATGCAAAAATCTTCAACAAAATTCTAGCCAATAGAATCCAACAACACATCAAAAAAATAATACACCCTGATCAAGTGGGATTTATACCAGGTATGCAAGGCTGGTTTAATATCAGAAAAACCATTAATGTAATCCATCACATAAATAAAACAAAAGATAAAAACCACATGATCTTATCAACAGATGCAGAAAAGGCATTTGACAAAGTTCAACACCCATTTATGATAAAAACTCTAACCAAAATAGGAATTGAAGGAAAATTCCTCAACATAATAAAGGGCATATATGCAAACCCAACGGCCAATATCACTCTAAATGGAGAGAACCTGAAAGCATTTCCCTTGAGAACGGGAACCAGACAAGGATGCCCTTTATCACCGCTCTTATTCAACATCGTACTTGAAGTCCTAGCCAGGGCAATTAGGCTAGACAAAGAAATAAAGGGTATCCAGATTGGTAAGGAGGAAGTAAAGCTATCACTATTTGCAGATGACATGATCGTATACATGGAAAACCCTAAGGAATCCTCCAGAAAACTACTGAAACTAATAGAAGAGTTTGGAAGAGTCTCAGGATATAAAATAAACATACAAAAATCACTTGGATTCCTCTACATCAACAAAAAGAACACCGAAGAGGAAATAACCAAATCAATACCATTCACAGTAGCCCCCAAGAAGATAAAATACTTAGGAATAAATCTTACCAAGGATGTAAAAGACCTATACAAAGAAAACTATAAAACTCTGCTACAAGAAATTCAAAAGGACATACTTAAGTGGAAAAACATACCCTGCTCATGGATAGGAAGACTTAACATAGTAAAAATGTCTATTCTACCAAAAGCCATTTATACATATAACGCACTTCCAATCCAAATACCAATGTCATACTTTAAGGGGATAGAGAAACAAATCACTAATTTCATATGGAAAGGAAAGAACCCCCGGATAAGCAAAACATACTGAAAAAGAAGAAGAAAGTGGGAGGCCTCACCCTACCTGATTTCAGAACCTATTATATAGCTACAGTAGTCAGAACAGCCTGGTACTGGTACAACAACAGGCACATAGACCAATGGAACAGAATTGAGAATCCAGATATAAATCCATCCACGTATGAGCAGCTGATATTTGACAAAGGACCAGTGTCAGTCAATTGGGGAAATAATAGTCTTTTTAACAAATGGTGCTGGCATACCTGGATATCCCTTTGCAAAAGAATGAAACAGGACCCATACCTCCCACCATGCACAAAAACTAACTCCAAGTGGATCAAAGACCTAAACATAAAGACTAAAATGATAAAAATCATGGAAGAAAAAATAGGATCTACCCTAGGAGCCCTAATACAGGGCATAAACAGAATACAAAACATTACCAAAAATGATGAAGAGAAACCAGATAACTGGGAGCTCCTAAAAATCAAACACCTATGCTCATCTAAAGACTTCACCAAAAGAGTAAAAAGACCACCTACAGACTGGGAAAGAATATTCAGCTATGACATCTCAGACCAGCGCCTGATCTCTAAAATCTACATGATTCTGTCAAAACTCAACCACAAAAAGACAAACAACCCAATCAAGAAGTGGGCAAAGGATATGAACACACATTTCACTAAGGAAGATATTCAGGCAGCCAACAGATACATGAGAAAATGCTCACGATCATTAGCCATTAGAGAAATGCAAATTAAAACTACGATGAGATTCCATCTCACACCAACTAGACTGGCATTAATTCAAAAAACACAAAATAATAAATGTTGGAGAGGCTGCGGAGAGATTGGAACTCTCATACACTGCTGGTGGGATTGTAAAATGGTACAACCACTTTGGAAATCCATCTGGCGTTATCTTAAACAGTTAGAAATAGAACTACCATACAACCCAGAAATCCCACTCCTCGGAATATACCCTAAAGATACAAGAGCCTTCACACAAACAGATATATGCACACCCATGTTTATTGCAGCTCTGTTTACAATAGCAAAAAGCTGGAAGCAACCAAGATGTCCATCAACGGACGAATGGGTAAATAAGTTGTGGTATATTCACACAATGGAATACTACGCATCGATAAAGAACAGTGACGAATCTCTGAAACATTTCATAACATGGAGGAATCTGGAAGGCATTATGCTGAGCGAAATGAGTCAGTTGCAAAAGGACAAATATTGTATAAGACCACTATTATAAGATCTTGAGAAATAGAAAAAATGGAGAAGAACACAGACTTATGTGGTTACAAAGGGGGGAGGGAGGGAGGGAGGGAGAGGGCTTTTTATTGATCAATCTGTAGATAAGAACTGCTTTGGGTGAAGGGAAAGACAACACTCAATACAAGGAAGGTCAGCCTAATTGGACTGGATTAAAAGTAAAGAGGTTTCCGGGATAAAATGAAAGCTTCAAAGGTCAGCGAAGCAGGGGCTGGGGTCTGGGGAACTTGGTTTGAGGGGACTTCTAAGTCAATGGGCAAAACAATTCTATTATGAAAACACTCTGCATCCCACTTTGAATTGTGGCACGTGGGGTCCTAAATGCCAACAAGCGGCCATCTAAAATACATTAATTGGTCTCAACCCACCTGGAGCAAAGGCAAAGGAAGAACACCAAGGTCACACGACAACTAAGAACCCAAGAGACAGAAAGGGCCACACGAACCAGAGACCTACATTATCCTGAGACCAGAAGAACTAGTTGGTGCCCGGCCACAATCGATGTCTGTCCTGTCAGGGAGCACAACAGACAACTCCTGAGGGAGCAGGGAGACCAATGGGATACAGACCCCAAATTCTCATTAAAAGACCACACCTAATGGTATGATTGCGTCTAGAGGAATCCCAGAGACAATGCTCCCCAGAACTTCTGATGGCACAGGACAGGAACCATCCCCGAAGACAAATCATCAGGCATGAAAAGGACTGGTCAGTGGGGGGGAGAGAGATGCTGATGAAGAGTGAGCTAATTAAATCAGGTGGACACTGGAGAGTGTGTTGGCAACTCTTGACTGGAGGGGGGATGGGAAGATAGAGAGAGAGGGAAGATGGCAAAATTGGCACGAAACGAGAGACTGGAAGGGCTGACTCAATAGGGGGAGAGCAAGTGGGAGAAGGGAGTAAGATGTATGTAAACCTACATGTGACAGACTGATTGGAATGGTAAATGTTCACTTGAAGCTTAATAAAAATTAAAAATAAATAAATAAATAAGAAGAGAGGATGAGGGGGCAGGGAAACTAGAGTACTGGAAAAGGAACAACCAGAACGTAATTAATGACAGTGCTGACACATTGTGAAAAATGTAACTAATCTCACTGAACAATTTGTATAGAAATTGTCAAATGGAAACTTAATTTACTGTGTAAACATTCACCAAAAACAAATAAAATATTATTTAAAAAAAAAGAGATTCACTTAAGACACATCCTACAAGAATACTGCCTCAACATAACAAACAAACCCATTCCCGAATGAGATTAAAACCACAGGTATAGAGGTTAGGATTTACAACACATTTTTTATTTTAATTATGCTTTAGATAAAGGTTTACAGAGGAAATTAGTTTCTCATTAAACAATTAATACCATGTTGTTTTGTGACATTGGTTGCCAACCCCACAACATGTCAGCACTCTCCCCTTCTAGACCTTGGGTTTCCCCATTACCAGCTTTCCTGTCCCCTTCAGCCTTCTCGTCCTTGCCCCTGGGCTGGTGTGCCCCTTTAGTCTCGTTTTGTTTTAAGGGGCTGTCTAATCTTTGGCTGAAGGGTGAACCTCAGGAGTGACTTCAGTACTGAGTTAAAAGGGTGCCCAGGGGCCATACTCTTGGGGTCTCTCCCGTCTCTGTCAGACTAGTAAGTCTGATCTTGTTTTGTGAGTTAGAATTTTGCTCTACATTTTTCTCCAGCTCTATCTGGGACCCTTTATTGTGATCCCTGTCAGAGCAGTCGATGGTGGTAGCTGGGTACCACCCAGTGTGCTGGACTCAGTCTGCTGGAGGCTGTGGTAATTGTGGTCCATTAGTCCTTTGGACTAACCTTTCCCTTGTGTCTTTGGTTTTCTTCATCCTCCCTTGCTCCAGATGGGGTGGGACCAGTGGAGTATCTTAGATGCCCGCTCTCAAGCTTTTAAGACCCCAGACACTACTCGCCAAAGTAGGATGTAAACCATTTTCTTTATAAACTATGTTATGCCAACTGAGCTAGATGTCCCCTGAGACCATGGTCCCCACAGCCCTCAGTCCAGTAATTTGGTCCCTCAGGGAGTTTAGATATGTCTATGAAGTTTCTATGACCTCGCCTTGGTCAAGTTGTGCTGACTTCCCCAGTATTGTGTTCTGTTTTACCTTTCCCCAAAGTTACCACTCATCTATTATCTAGTTAGCATTTTTCCCTTCCCACCCACCCCCCATTACAACCAAAGATTGTTTCTTTCTGATAACACTTATTTTTATGGGACACACTTCAATCCATAACATTCCATCCTTTAGTCCTTTCCACATGCAAAACACATTCACCCCATCACATCATCCCAAAAGTCTTAAATCAGCTCCAACTCCAAAATCTCATATTCTGAATCTTCTAAATCAAGTATGGGTGTATGAGACTTCGGATATATTCCATCCTGGAGCAAAATTTCTCTTCATCTGTGAACCTGTGAAAGGTTATCTGCTTCCAAAATACAATGGTACAATAGGCATTAGGTAGACATTTTCTTTACAGATGGGAGAGATTGGAGGAAAAGAAGGAATAATGGGCACCAAGCAAGTCCAAAATCCAGCAGAAAAAAATTACATTAGCTCTCAAGGCTTGAAAATAATCCTATGTTCCATGGGACCATCTGTGCAATGCACCCACCCTCCAGACTCTGGGTGTTGGCCATGCTGTCTGGATTCTGTGTATAGGCCCCTCAGCCCTGGGCAGAGGCCCCATCTTCCAGGCTCACTGGTACGGAAACCTCGTGCCCTCGGCTTTGAGTGGCACCACATTCTCCTAGTCCATCTGAGTGTGGACCCCATCCCCTCAGCTTTGGTAGGCTTCGTTCTCCTGCCCCTTGGGCATGGCAGCCCCATCCCCACTTTGGGCACCAGCCCCATCCTCTTGGCCCACCTGAATGGCAGCCCCACACTGCAGAACTGAGTTGGTAGAGATCTGACTCTAAAACCTAGGAGGCTGTAGCTCCACCATTTGAAATCAAGGCAGTCCTGCTTCCCATGGTCCTTCGAACTGTTCTGCTGGTCTCTGATCTGCTCCAGCAATGATCCTTTTCTTTTCTTAGAGTTCAACAGACGTTTGGAACCAAGTATTTCCACTGGCCTATTCTTTGCCTGTAGAATTCCAAGAGGCAGAGAGCTTCCCTTCATTTCTTCTCGTCTCTGTCCTCTTCAGTCAAAGATGATGGTTTTTCTGCTGTGGTAGTATATATCCATCAGTCACAAGCCTAATCTCTTTAACAAAAGATTGTGTAGTCAAGTCCTTGATAAGAGTCCTAGGACACATGTTCTTAGTTTGTACAATAGAATTTTCCAAATCTTTAAGCTTTGTTTTCATTTTGCACAGTTTATTTTTAAGACCACCTCTTTCCTCCCACATTCTCCTATACGTGACAAGGAGAAACCATGCTGCCCCTTTAAGATCTTGCCTAGAAATCACCTCAGCCAAATGTCCAAGTTCATCACAAGTTCTACATTCCACAAAACATTTGAACATAATTCAGACAACTTCTTTGCCATTTCATAAAAACATCATCTTCCCTCCAATGTCCAATCACATGTTCATCATTTCCTTTTTATATTTTTAATTTTTAATAAATTATCTTATTTCTTTAGTTGTTGAGAATATACACAACAAAACACACACCAATTCAACAGTTTCTACACGTGATCTCATTCTTCAAGTTCTGCAACCATTCTCACCCTCCTTTTCTGAGCTATTTCTCCCCTCTTAAGATAAACTCAAGGCCACCTAAGAGTCTTACCTAATCTTCCAAGTTGCTATTGTCAGTTTTATGCCATATAGATGGATCTTAAAGGAGCATAACGCTCAAAGTAGACATTTTTTACTAGTTAAGCTAAACTACTGTTGGTTTTAAGAAGACTTCAGGGGATATTTTTGGTTTAAGGTTTAAAGATTATCTTACAGCAATAATTTCAAGGGTTCATCTAGCCTCCATGGCTCCAGAAAGTCCGGAGTCCATAAGAAGGTGAAATTCTGTTCTGCATTTTCCCTCTTTTGATCAGGATTCTTCTATAGGATCTTTGATACACCATCCAGTTCTTTTGATCTCATGGCAAAGGAGGCAGTTGTTCACGGAGGCAATTAGCCATACATTCTATTTGCTTCCCCTGTTCCTGACTCTCTTTCTTCGTATGTTTTTCCAGACCAATAGAGACCAACTGTTGTGCCTTGGATGGCCACTTGCAAGCTTTTAAGACCGCAAGAACTGCGCAACAAACTAGAAGGTAGAACAGAAGCACTAAACACATTATTAGGCCAAATAACTGGGATGTCCCATGAAACCATGACCCTAAAACTCCAAACCAAGAAACCAAATGGTATTTGGTTGTATATCAGCAGCTACTTTTTTTGTCATTGTTTTAAATATGTCTATCACACAACTTTTTACAGGCATACAACTTATTGACAGCACTTGCAATAATTGGCTGTTCAACCCTACCCTTAATCAATGCAATTTTTCCATGACCGTAAAACAAAAGTCTGCACTCCATAAACAATAACCTCTCCTTTCCCCCTGTCTCCTGACCCTGGTAACCACTAAGAAACTTTGGTCTCTATACATTTGTCTGGTCTTGTCTTTTTATGTAAGTGAGGTCATACACTATCCTTTTGTGATTGACTTATTTCACTCAGCATAATGTCTTCAAGCTCCATCCAGACTGTGGCATGTATGAAGTCTTCATTTATCTTACTGGATGAGTGGTATTTATCATTTCCTTTTAATGTCTCACCAGAAGCACATTTAATGTCCGTATTTCTAGCAACATTCTGCTCATGATAGAAGCTCTCATCACAGCTCTCATTTCTTTCTTAGCCCTCATCAGAATTGTCCTTAGTGTTCATAATTCTATGAACAGTGTCTTCAAGGCAAACTAGGGTCTTACTATGACACACATCAAAATTCCTCTATCCTCTACCCATTACCCAATTCCAAAACCACTTCCGCATTTTAGGTATTTGTCAGAGCGGCACCCCATTCCTTGGTACCAAATTCTGACACGGTTATCTAGTGCTACTATAACAGAAATACCATAAGTGGGTGGCTTTAATGAACTGAAATTCATTATCTCACAGTTTAGGAGGCTAGAAGTCCAAATTCAGGGTGGGAGCTCTGGGAACTGCTCTCTCTCTCTCTGTTTGCTCTGTGGGTTTCTTGGCAATTATGTGGTGTGTATCTTTCCTTCCATTTGTGCTTGCTTGCTTGCTTAATCCGATGTTTATACCTCAAAAGAGATTGATTTAAGGTACAATCTACACTAATACTGTCTCGTTAGCATAACAAAGAAAACTCATTCCTAAATGGGATTATAACCACAGGTACAAAACCAAAGAAACTCACTGATGTTGAGTCGATTACTACTCGCAACGACCCTATACAACAGAGTAGAACTACCCCATGGGGTTTCCAAGGCTGTAAATCTTATGGAAGCCGACTGCCACATCTTTCTCCAGGGAAGCACCTGGTGGGTTCAAACCATGTTTGGTTAGCAGCTGAGTGCTTTAACCATTGTGCCACCAGGGCTCTTCAACCACAGGTATAAGGGTTAGGATTTACAACACATATTTTGGGGGGGCACGATTCAATCTATAACAGGCTCCAAATAGTCAAAGCAATCTTGAAAAAGAAGAACAAAATAGGAGGACTTACACTTCCTAATCTCAAAACATATAAAGCTGCAGTCATGAAAACGTTCTGATACTGGTATAATAATAGATATATAGACCAATGGAACAGAATTGAGAGTCCAGAAATAAACACATATATCTATGGCCAATTGATTTTTGACAAAGGTGCTATGTCCACCCAATGGGGAAAGAACAGTCTCTTTAATAAATAGTGCTGGGACAACTGCAACTCCACACACAAAAGAATAAAATTGGACCCATAAAAACTCACACCATATATGAAAACTAACTCAAAATGGATCAAAGACCTAAATGAAAGATCTAAAACCATAAAACTCTTGGAAGAAAGCATGGGAGTAAAGCTTTGGAGTCTAGTTTTTAACAATGGATTCTTAGAAATGATACCAAAAACAAAGCAACAAAATAGATAAATGGGATTTCATAAAAATTTAAAACTTTTGTTCATCAAAGGACTTTATCAAGAAAGTGAAGACGCAATCTAGAGATTGGGAGAAAATTTTTGGAAACCATATGCCGGATAAAGGTTAAATATCCAGAATACATAAAAACTCCTACAACTTAAAAACAAAAACAAAACAAACAACCCAATAAAAAATTGACAAATGACTTGAACAGACATTTCACCAAAGAGAATATTCAAATGGTCACGAAACACATGAAAAGATGCTCAACATCAGCAGCCATCAGAGAAATGCAAATCAAAACCACAGTGAGATACAATTACACTCCCAATAGAAGGTTTTTACTATACTGGCCAATTTTTTTCAAATTTTTATTCTGCTTTAAGTGAAAGTTTACAAATCAAGTCAGTCTCTCATACAAATTATATACACCTTGCTTTGTACTCCTAGATGCTCTCCCGCTAATGAAACACCACACTCCTTCTCTCCACCCTCTATTTTTCTGTCCATTCAGCCAGCTTCGTCCCCCTCTGCCTTCTCATCTCCCCTCCAGACAGGAGCTGCCCACATAGTCTCATGTGTCTACTCGATCCAAGAAGTTCACTCCTTACCACAATCATTTTCGATCCTATAGTCCAGTCCAAACCCGGTCTGAAGAGGTGAATTTGGAAATGGTTCCTATCTTGGGCTAACAGAAGGTCTGGGGACCATGACATCCACGGTCCCTCTAGTCTCAGTCAGACCATTAAGTCTGGTCTTTTTATGAGAACTTGAGGTCTGCGTCCCACTGCTCTCCTGCTCCCTCAGGGGTTATCTATTGTGTTCCCTGTCAGTGCAGTCATAGGTGGTAGCTGGGCACCATCTAGTTCTTCTGGTCTCAGGATGATGTAGTCTCTGATTTATGAGGCCCTTTCTGTCTTTCGTGTTTTTCGTTCTCCTTTGCTTCAGGTGGGTTGAGACCAATTGATGCATCTTAGATGGCCGCTTGGTACCATTTAGGACCCCAGACGCCACTCTCCAATGTGCAATGCAGAATGTTTTCTTAATAGATTTTTATTATGCCAATTGACCTAGATGTTCCCTGAAACCATCGTCTCCAAACCCCCGCCACTGCTATGCTGGCCTTTGAAGTGTTCAGTTTATTCAGGAAACGTCTTTGCTTTTGGTTTACTCCAGTTGTGCTGACCTCTCCTGTATTGTGTGCTGTCTTTCCTTTCACCTAAAATAGTTCTCATCTACTAATTAGTGAGTACCCCTCTACCTTCCCCCCCCCATGCTCATAACCATCAAAGAATATTTTCTTCCCTGTTTAAGCTATTTCTTGAGTTCTTATAATAGTGGTATCACAATATTTATCCTATTGTAACTGGCTAATTTCACGTGTCTGTCAGTTTGTTGTACTGTAGGGGCTTGTGTGTTGCTGTGATGCTGGAAGCTATGCCACCAATATTCAGATACCAGCAGGGTCACCCGTGGAGGACAGGTTTCAGCTGAGCTTCCAGGCTAAGGCAGACTAGGAAGAAGAACCCGGCAGTCTACTTTTGAAAAGCATTAGCCAGTGAAAACCTTATGAATGGCAGCAGAACATTCTCTGATATAGTGCTGGAAGATGAGCCTCCCAGGTTGGAAGGCACTCAAAAGATGACTGGGGAAGAGCTGCCTCCTCAAAGTAGAGTCGACTTACTGGATGATGTGGATGGAGTAAAGCTTTTGGTACCTTCATTTCCTGATGTGGCACGACTCAAAATGAGAAGAAACAGCTACAAACATCCATTAGTAATTGGAACCAGGAATGTACGAAGTATGAATCCAGGAAAATTGGAAACTGTCAAAACTGAAATGGAATGCATAAACATCGATATCCTAGGCATTAGTGAGCTGAAATGAACTAGCATTGGCCATTTTGAATCAGACAATCATATAGTCTACTATGCTGGGAATGACAACTCGAAGAGGAATAGTGTTGCATTCATCGTCAAAAAGAACGTTTCAAGATCTATCCTGAAGCACAACGCAGTCAGTGATAGAATAATATCCACACGCCTACAAGGAAGACCAGGTAATACAACTATTATTCAAATTTAGGCACCAACCACCAGGGCCAAAGATGAAGAAACAGAAGATGTTTATCATCTGCTACAGTCTGAAATTGATCAAACATGCAATCAAGATGCATTGATAATTACTGGCGATTGGAATGCAAAAGTTGGAAACAGCCCATTATCACCGCTCTTATTCAACATTGTGCTAGAAGTCCTCCTAGCCAGAGGAATTAGGCTAGACAAAGAAATAAAGGGCATCCGGATTGGCAAGGAGGAAGTAAAATTATCTCTATTTGCAGATGACATGATCTTATACACAGAAAACCCTAAGGAATCCTCCAGAAAACTACTGAAACTAATAGAAGAGTTTGGAAGAGTCTCAGGATATAAGATAAACATACAAAAATCACTTGGATTCCTCTACATCAACAAAAAGAACATGGAAGAGGAAATCACCAAATCAGTACCATTCACAGTAGCCCCCAAGAAGATAAAATACTTAGGAATAAATCTTACCAAAGATGTAAAAGACCTATACAAAGAAAACTACAAAGCACTACTACAAGAAATTCAAAAGGACATACTTAAGTGGAAAAACATACCCTGCTCATGGATAGGAAGACTTAACATAGTACAAATGTCTATTCTACCAAAAGCCTTCTATACATACAATGCACTTCCGATCCAAATTCCAATGTCATTTTTTAATGTGATAGAGAAACAAATCACCAACTTCATATGGAAGGGAAAGAAGCCTCGGAGAAGCAAAGCATTACTGAAAAAGAAGAAGAAAGTGGGAGGCCTCACTCTACCTGATTTCAGAACCTATTATACAGCCACAGTAGTCAAAACAGCCTGGTACTGGTACAACAGAAACATAGACCAATGGAACAGAATTGAGAACCCAGATATAAATCCATCCACATATGAGCAGCTGATATTTGACAAAGGCCCAGTGTCACTTAATTGGGGAAAAGATAGTCTTTTTAACAAATGGTGCTGGCATAACTGGATATCCATTTGCAAAAAAATGAAACAGAACCCATACCTCACACCATGCACAAAAACTAACCCCAAGTGGATCAAAGACCTAAACATAAAGACTAAAATGATAAAGATCATGGAAGAAAAAAATAGGGACAACCTTAGCAGCCCTAATACAAGGCATAAACAGAATACAAAACATTACCAAAAATGATGAAGAGAAACCCGATAACTGGGAGCTCCTAAAAATCAAACACCTATGCTCATCTAAAGACTTCACCAAAAGAGTAAAAAGACCACCTACAGATTGGGAAAGAATTTTCAGCTATGACATCTCCGACCAGCGCCTGATCTCTAAAATCTATACGATTCTGTCAAAACTCAACCACAAAAAGACAAACAACACAATCAAGAAGTGGGCAAAGGATATGAACACACACTTCACTAAAGAAGATATTCAGGCAGCTAACAGATACATGAGAAAATGCTCTCGATCATTAGCTATTAGAGAAATGCAAATAAAAACTACAATGAGATTCCATCTCACTCCAACAAGGCTGGCATTAATCCCCCAAAAAACACAAAATAATAAATGTTGGAGAGGCTGCGGAGAGATTGGAACTCTTATACACTGCTGGTGGGAATGTCAAATGGTACAACCACTTTGGAGATCTATCTGGCGTTATCTTAAACAGTTAGAAATAGGACTACCATACAACCCAGAAATCCCACACCTCGGAATATACCCTAGAGAAATAAGAGCCTTCACACGAACAGATATTTGCACACCCATGTTTATTGCAGCACTGTTTACAATAGCAAAAAGCTGGAAGCAACGAAGGTGTCCATCAACGGATGAATGGTTAAATAAATTGTGGTATATTCACACAATGGAATACTACGCATCGATAAAGAACAGTGACGAACCTGTGAAACATTTCATAACATGGAGGAACCTGGAAGGCATTATGCTGAGTAAAATTAGTCAGAGGCAAAAGGACAAACATTGTATAAGACCACTATTATAAGATCTTGAGAAATAGTATAAACTGAGAAGAATGCATACTTTTATGGTTATGGGGGGGAGGGAGGAAGGGTGGGAGGGGTTTTTTACTGATTAATTAGTAGATAAGAACTGCTTTAGGTGAAGGGAAGGACAATACTCAATACATGGAAGGTCAGCTCAACTGGACTGGACCAAAAGCAAAGAAGTTTCCTGGATAGAATGAATGCTTCAAAGGTCAGTGGACCAAGGGCGGGGGTTTGGGGACCATGGTTTAAGGGGACTTCTAAGTCAAATGGCAAAATAATTCTATTATGAAAACATTCTGCATTCCACTTTGAAATATGCCATCTGGGGTCTTAAATGCTAACAAGCGGCCATCTGAGATGCATCAGTTGGTCTCAACCCACCTGGAGCAAAGGAGAATGAAGAACACCAAGGTCACACAATAACTAAGAGCCCAAGAGACAGAAAGGGCCACATGAACCAGAGACCTACATCATCCTGCGACCAGAAGAACTAGTTGGTGCCCGGCCACAATCGATGACTGCCCTGACAGGGAGCACAACAGAGAACTCCTGAGGGAGCAGGAGATCAGTGGGATGCAGACCCCAAATTCTCACAAAAAGACCATACTTAATGGTCTGACTGAGACTAGAGGAATCCCGGCAGTCATGGTCCCCAAACCTTCTGTTGGCCCAGGACAGGAACCATTCCTGAAGACAACTCATCAGACATGAAAGGGACTGGACAGTGGGTAGGAGAGAGATGTTGATGAAGAGTGAGCTATTTATATCAGGTGGACTCTTGACACTGTGTTGGCAACTCCTGTCTGAAGGGGGGATGGGAGGATAGAGAGAGTTGGAAGCTGACAAAATTGTCACGAAAGGAGAGACTGGAAGGGCTGACTCATTAAGGGGAGAGCAAGTGGGAGTACGGAGAAAGATGTAAATAAACTTATATGTGACAGTCTGACTTGATTTGTAAACGTTCACTTGAAGCTCAATAAAAGTTAATAAAAAAAATTCGAAACAAAGCATAAGGATCAGTAGTTGGAAAATATGGCCTTGGTAATAGAAACAATGCTGGATATCGAATAATAGAATTTTGCAAGACAAGTGACTTCTTCATTGCAGAGACCTTCTTTCACCAACATAAACGGCGACTATACACATGGACCTCGCCAGATGGAACACACAGAAATCAAATTGACTACATCTGTAGAAAGAGATGATGGAAAAGCTCAATATCATCAGTCAGAACAAGACCAGGGGCCAACTGTGGAACAGACCATCAATTGCTCATATGCAAGTTCAAGCTGAAACTGAAGAAAATCAGAGCAAGTCCATGAGAGCCAAAATATGACCTTGAGTATATCCCACCTGAATTTAGAGATCATCTCAAGAATAGATTTGACTCATTGAACACTAGTGACCGAAGACCAGACGAGTTGTGGAATGATATCAAGGACATCATCCATGAAGAAAGAGGTCAATGAAAAGACAGAAAAGAAAGAAAAGACCAAGATGGATGTCAGAGGAGACTCTGAAACTTGTTCTTGAGCGTCGAGCAGCTAAAGCAAAAGGAAGAATTGATGAAGTGAAAGAACTGAACAGAAGATTTCAAGGGGCGTCTCGAGAAGACAAAGTATTATAATGACATGTGCAAAGAGCTGGAGATGGAAAACCAAAAGGGAAGAACACGTTCGGCGTTTCTCAAGCTGAAAGAACTGAAGAAAAAATTCAAGCCTCGAGTTGCAATAGTGAAGGATTCCATGGGGAAAATATTAAACGATGCAGGAAGCATCAAAAGAAGATGGAAGGAATACACAGAGTCATTATACCAAAAAGAATTAGTTGATATTCAACCATTTCAAGAGGTGGCATATGATCAGGAACCGAAGGTACTGAAGGAAGAAGTCCAAGCTGCTCTGAAGGCATTGGCGAAAAACAAGGCTCCAGGAATTGATGGAATATCAATTGAGATGTTTCAAGAAACAGATGCAGTGCTGGACGTGCTCACTCGTCTGTGCCAAGAAATATGGAAGACAGCTTCCTGGCCAACTGACTGGAAGAGATCCATATTTATGCCTATTCCCAAGAAAGGTGATCCAACCGAAAGTGGAAATTATAGAACAATATCATTAATATCACACGCAAGCAAAATTTTGCTGAAGATCATTCAAAAATGGCTACAGCAGTATATCGACAGGGAACTGCCAGAAATTCAGGCCGGTTTCAGGAGAGGATGTGGAACCAGGGATATCATTGCTGATGTCAGATGGATCCTGGCTGAAAGCAGAGAATACCAGAAAGATATTTACCAGTGTTTTATATACTATGCAAAGGCATTCGACTGTGTGGATCATAACGAACTATGAATAACACTGTGAAGAATGGGAATTCCAGAACACTTAATTGTGCTCATGAGGAACCTTTACATAGATCAAGAGGCAATTGTTTCGGACGGAACAAGGGGATACTAATTGGTTTAAAGTCAAGAAAGGTGTGCGTCAGGGTTGTAATCTTTCACCATACCTATTCAATCAGTATGCTGAGCAAATAATACGAGAAGCTGGACTATATGAAGAAGAATGGGGCATCAGGATTGGAGGAAGACTCATTAACAACCTGCGTTATGCAGATGATGCAACCTTGCTTGCTGAAAGTGAAAAGGACTTGAAGCACTTACTAATGAAATCAAAGACCACAGCCTTCAATATGGATTACACCTCAACATAAAGAAAACAAAAATCCTCACAACTGGACCAATGAGCAACATCATGATAAATGGAGAAAAGATTGAAGTTCTCAAGGATTTCATTTTACTTGGATCCACAATCTACAGCCATGGAAGCAGCAGTCAAGAAATCAAAACACACATTGCATTGGGCAAATCTGCTGCAAAGGACCTCTTCAAAGTGTTGAAGAGCAAAGATGTCACCCTGAAGACTAAGGTGCGCCTGACCCAAGCCATGGTATTTTCAATCGCATCATAAATGTGTGAAAGCTGGACAATGAATAAGGAAGACAGAAGAAGAATTGATGCCTTTGAATTGTGGTGTTGGCAAAGAATATTGAATATACCATGGACTGCCAAAAGAACGAACAAATCTGTCTTGGAAACGGTGTGGCCAGAATGCTCCTTAGAGGCAAAAATGGCAAGACTGCGCCTTGCGTACTTTGGACATGTTGTCAGGAGGGGTCAGTCCCTGGAGAAGGACATCATGCTTGGCAGAATACAGGGGCCGCGGGAAAGAGGAAGACCCTCAACGAGGTGGATTGACACAGTGGCCGCAACAATGAGCTCAAGCATAACGACGATTGTAAGGATGGTGCAGGACCGGGCAGTGTTTCATTCTGTTGTGCATAGGGTTGCTATGAGTCGGAATTGACTCGACGGCACCTAACAACAACAATTTCACTCAGCATAATGCCTTCCAGATTCTTCCACGTTATGAAATGATTCACAGATTCATCATTACTCTTTATCAATGTATAGTATTCCATTGTGTGAATATACCATAATTTATCCATTCATCTGCTGATGGGCACCTTGGTTGCTTCCATCTTTTTGCTATTGTAAACACTGCTGCAATGAACATGGGTGTGCATATTATCTGTTCATGTAAAAGCTTTTATTTCTCTAGGATATATTCCAAGGAGTGGGATTGCTGGATGGTATGGTAGTTCTATTTGTAGCTTTTTAAGGGGGTGCCAAATCGATTTCCAAAGCGGTTGTACCATTTTACAATCCCACCAGCAGTGTATAAGTGATCCAATCTCTCCACAACCTCCCCAACATTTATTATTTTGTGTGTTTTGGATTAATGACAGCCTTGTTGGAGTGAGACGGGATCTCATTGTAGTTTTGATTTGCATTTCTCTACTGGCTAATGATCGTGAGCATTTCCTCAAGTATCTGTTAGCTACCTGAATGTCTTCTTCAGTGAAGGGCCCATTTTTCAATGGGGTTATTTTTCTTTTTGTTTTTGAGTTTTTGCAGTATCATGTAGATTTTAGAAATCAGGTGCTGATCAGAAATGTCATAGCTAAAAACTTTTTCCCAGTCTGTAGGTAATCTTTTTACTCTTTTGGTGAAGTCTTCGGTGAGCATAGGTGTTTGATTTTTAGGAGCTCCCAGTTATCTAGTTTCTCTTCTGGTGTTCGTGCATTGTTAAGAATGTTTTGTATACTGTTTATGTCACGTATTAGGGCTCCTAGCATTGTCCCTATTTTTTCTTCCATGATCTTTATCCTTTTAGATTTTATTCTTAGGTCTTTGATCCATTTTGAGTTAGTTTTTGTGCATGGTGTGAGGTATGGGTCTTGTTTCATATTTTTCGGATGGATATCCAGTTATGCTAGTACCATTTGTTGAAGAGACTGTCCTTACCCCATTTAACTGACTTTAGGCCTTTGTCAAATATCAGCTGCTCATACGTAGATGGATTTATGTCTGTATTCTCAATTCTGTTCCATTGATCTATGTATCTGTTGTTGGCAACCAACATCACAAAATAACAGGTGTATTAATTGTTTAATGAGAAGCAAATTAGCTCTGTAAATCTTCATCTAAAACACAATATAAAAAAAAAGAAAATCACTTTGCCCTAAGATTCGCCTGCAATATACCCACAATTTTCAACTTCGTTATTTTTTCCTTGCTACTTATTTTCCCATGATTTACTTTCTCATTTTTTCCTTGTAATAGATATTTATTAATCCTATGCTTGTGACTTATTTGCTCTCCAGATAGAATTTTCCAAGACTGGGTATTTGCAGAAGTTCATGTGAGGGAAGGGCCCAAGGCCCTGTTGACCCACTTCAGGTCATCAGAAATTTTACTTATAACCAAGGATTTTAAGAGTATGATGGCCAACTCACCCATTTTAGAATGGCAATGATAAAAAAAAGACAACATCAACAATGGAAAACTATAAGTGTTTGCAAGGTTGTGGAGAAACTGGAACTCTCATCCATTGCTGATAAGAATGTAAAATGGTACAGCACTGTGGAAAACAGTTTGTCAGTTCCTCAAAATGTTGAATATAAAACCACCAGCTATTGCAATCCTAGGTATATGCCCAGAAGAAGTAAAAGCAGGAACACAAATAGAAATCTGTATACTAATGTTCATTGCAGGGTTTTTCACAATTGCCAAAAGATGGAAACAACTGAAGTGTCCATCAACAGATGAATGGATAAACAAAATGTGGTAGATACACAAATGGGATGCCACTCAGCCATGAAGAGAAATGAATTCCTGATGTGTGCCGCAACACGGATGAACCTTGAAAATATCATGCTGTGCAAAATAAGTCAGTTGCAAAAGGACAAATATTGTATGATCTCATTTATATGAAATAAGCAAATACATAGAAATCGAAGATTATTGGGGTGGGAGGGAAGGGGAAAGGGAGAATCTTTGCTTAGGGGAAAGTGAGCTTGTTAGTGGTGGTGGAAGGATTTGGAAAAGGATAGGGAAAATGGATGCACAACTTGAAGAATGTAATCAAGGTCACTGAATTGTACATGTAGAAAGTGAGAAGGCACATGTTTTGTTAAGTATATTTTCACCACAGTAACATAAAACAGTTAGTTGGATCAGCCTTTACTTCTCCGCAATCAATGGGAATAGGCCTCAGTAGAGTTTAACAAAAGAAAGCCTCGCTATTCTCCCACACTGCTTCAGGTGCATTTATCAAAAACATTTAAAGGCAAATGTATTTATTGCCGCTGCCTGGGGCAATGGATAAGGGCCAGGGCAAACAGTAGTCTAACCAAAAGCATGGGAGAGAAGGCTGGGGAATGAGATGCTTTGGGGAATAGGGCTTTGAAAATCTCCAACTATGAACATAAATGCAAAAATCCTAAATCAAATGTTAGCAATATATAAAAAGGGTCATTGCTGATAGCTACCCTTTGAGTGGGCCCCTGACTTATGGCAACCCCATGTGAAATAGAACAAAACATTTCCTGGAACTGTGCCTCAGTTGTGGAGCAGACCATTGTGATCCACAGGGTTTTAATTGGCTGATTTTTGCAAGTAGATTGCCAGGCCTTTCTTCCTAATCCACCTTGGTCTGGAAGCTCTGGAAGCTCTCCCGAAACACAAGTGTCCACTTACAGTTGGGTGCTGGCATTGACCAGAAATTGAATCTGGGCCTCCTGCATAAAAAAATGGCAATATTTCTACCGATAAAGATGAATGACTAAACAAACTATGGTACATAAACACAACGGAATACTCCACAACGATAAAGAAAAATGATGAATCTGTGAAACATCTTACAACAGGGACGAACCCAAAGGGCATTATACTGAGTGAAATAAGTCAATAAATATTACACGAGACCACTGTTACAAAAACTCATAAAAAGTTTTCCACCGAGAAAGAGACAATCTTTATACACACAATGGAGTATTACGCAACACTAAAGAATAATGATGAATCTGTGAAGCATTTCATGACATGGATGCATCTGGAGGACATCATCCTGAGTGAAATAAGTCAGTCACAAAAGGACAAATATTGTATGAGATCCCTACTGTAAAAACTCGTGAAAAGGTTGACATACAAAAAGAAACAATATTTGATGGTTACGCGGGGGGTGGGGATGGAAAAACACTTAATAGACAATAGATAAGTGGTAACTTTGGTGAAGGGTAAGACAGTACACAATACTGGGGAAGCCAGCAAAAAACGTTCAAGGCAAACCTATGGTACTTCCATAGACACATCCAAACTCCCTGAGTGACCAAATCGCTGGGCTGAGGGCTGCGGGGACCATGGTCTCGGGGAACATTTAACTCAGCTGTCATACAGAGTTTATAAAGAATACGTTCTAGGAGGTGGGGTCAAGATGGCGGAGTAGTCAGATGCTTCTGGCAATCCCTCTTACAACAAAGATCTGAAAAAAACAAGTGGAATGACTATATTTATGACAAGCTAGGAGCCCTGAACATCAAAGCCAAAGTCAGAAAATGGACTGAGTGGCAGGGGGAGGGAGAGACAGTTCAGAAGCAGAGAAGAGTTGCCAGACCTGAATTGCTGGGAACCCTCAGGCACCATTCTCTAGAGCTACCATGATAGGGCTGGTGGTAGTATTCTGGACACAGTTTCCTCAGGGAGAAATGGCCAGCCGAACAGCCTACTCACACCTCCATAACCAGAGAACAATGGCACTCTTGGCGAAAGTTAAGTACTTGCACATATTTTACCACACTCCCAGCCTCCAAGCCAGCTTCAGTGGCTGTCAATTTCCCTGGGCCTGAGATAGGCCCTGCTGAGCACTCTGAGCCATTCTCCCAGCCTTGGAGAAGGAATAAATTCACAACTAGGGGAAAAGATAATCTGCCAGCTCCACTAAGCTAGGGAGCTCAGGACAGAAGCAGCTCCTGTCCAGGCATAAACGCTCCATGGATTTGAATACCTTTCCCCCCTACATGGACATGTGTGGGCCTATTTCAAGAGAATAGGCCCTTGATGGCAGACTGCAACTGTTTTAGCTGTGTGGTGGAGAGGTGGGTGTTTGATGCTTGACACCGCTTTGCCTACAAAACAGGTTCCTCACCTACCCACATCAGAAGCCTAGGGACTGCTGGCTCCACCCACATCACCTAGCTACCCACAACAGGGGTCCAAGGATAACTGGCACCTCCCAGTTCTTAGGACCAAAAGAATTGGGTGCCCATGGTCCGTCTTCAGAACCCACCCACCTGTGCACTCTAGGGAACAGGGATGCACTTTACTCACAGACACTCGGGGACAGTTGTCAGCCACCTGCCTTGTTCAGAGTGTGACCCCCTGCTGCAACCAGATACCTATACCTACACCAATCACCCCTGCCCCTCTAAGACTATAAGACAGAGCCTGTACCACACACATGATGACCAACTACCTGGACACCTGAGCTGACTCAATACAAGAAAAGTGAATGGACTGCTAGGCTCATATACCAGGCTAGAGTAAGCAAACATAAAATAAACTAATACAATAACTTATAGATGCCTCAGAGACAACAGTCAATATCAGATCACATAAAGAAGCAGACCACGATTGCCTCAACAAGCTCTCAAAACAAAGAATCAAAGGATATTCTGGATGAAGATGCCTTCCTGGAATTACCAGACGCAGAATACAAAAGATTAATACACAAAACTCTTCAACACATCAGGAACGAGATCAGGAAGGAGATCAAGCAAAACCCAGAACAAGCCAAGGAACACACAGATAAAGCAGTTGAAGAAATTAAAAACGTTATTCAAGAACATAATGAAAAATTTGCTAAATTCAATAAGTTTCAAGAAACCATAGAGAGACAGCAATCTGAAATTCAGAAGATTAACAATAAAATTACAGAATTAGACAACTCAATAGAAAGTCAGAGGAGCTGAATTGAGGAACTGAGAGGAAGAACTAGTGAGGCTGAAGATAAATGCTTGGCACCAATATATTCGAAGAAAAATCAGATAAAAGAAAAAAAAATGAAGAAACCCTAACAAACATGTGGGCCTCTATCAAGAGAAATAACCTACAAGTGATTGGAGTACCAGAAAAGGGAGGGATGACAGAAAACACAGAGAGAATTGTTGAAGATTTATTGGCAGAAAACTTGCATGATATCGTGAAAGATGAGAAGATATCTATCCAAGACGCTCATCGAACTCCACATAAGGTAGATCTCCACAGAAGTCACCAAGACATATTATAATCAAACTTGCCAAAAGCAAAGATAAAGAGAGAATTTTAAGAATGGCCAGGGATAAATGAAAAGTCACCTACAAAGGAGAGTCAGTAAGAATAAGCTTGGACTACTTGGCAGAAACCATGCAGGCAAGAAGGCAATGGGATGACTTATATACAGCACTGAAGGGAAAAAAAACTGCCAGCTAAGAATCATACATCCAGCAAAACTGTCTCTCAACTATGCAGGCAAAATTATGACATTTCCAGATAAACAGAAGTTTAGGGAATTCGTAAAAAACAAACCAAAACTAAAAGAAATACTAAAGGCAGTTCCCTGGTTAGAAAATCAATACTACCAGGTATCAACCCAAGCCTAGAACACAGGGCAGAGCAACCAGATGTCAACCCAGATAGGGAAATCACAAAAATAAATAAAGATTTTAAAAAACACTCAAAACAGGGAAACAGCGATGTCGTTATGAACAAGAAGACAACATTAAAAAAATAAAGGAGGACTAAGAAATGTAGTCATAGATCTTTCATATGGAGAGGAAGACAAGGTGATACAAAGAAATAAAAGTTAGGTTTAAACTTAGAAAAATAGGGGTAAATACTAAGGTAACCACAAAGGAGACTAACAACCCTATTCATCAAAATAAAAAACAAGAAAAAAAAAATAGAGACTCGGCAGAAAGAAAATCAACAACGAATAAGAGGAAAAGAGAATAAAAAAATATACCTATAAACTATCCAGGACAAAAAAAAATGAAGTGGGAAAAAGAAACTCAACAACACACACACACACACACACACAAAATGACAGCACTAAACACATATCTATCCATAATTACACTGAATGTAAATGGACCAAATGCACCAATAAAGAGACACAGAGTGGCAGAACGGATAAAAAAACATGATCCGTCTATATGCTCCCTACGAGAGACACACCTTAGACTTAGAGATAAAAACAAACTAAAATTCAAAGGATGGAAAAAAATATATCAAGCAAACAACAATCAAAAAGAGCAGGAGAGGCAATACTAATTCCTGACAAAATAGATTTTAAAGTTAAATCCACCACAAAGGATAAGGAAAGGACACTATATAACGATTAAAGGGATAATATACCAGGAGGATATAACCATATTAAATATTTATGCACCCAATGACAGGGCTGCAAGATAAATAAAGCAAACTCTAACAGCATTCAAAAGTGAGATAGACAGCAGCACAGTAATAGTAGGACACTTCAACACACCACTTTTGCTGAAGAACAGAACATACAGAAAGAAGCTTGGTAAAAACACTGAAGATCTAAATGCCAGATTCAACCAACGTGACCTCATAGACATACACAGAACACTCCACCCAGTAGCAGCCAAGTATACTTTCTTTTCTAGCACACATGGAACATTCCCTAGAATAGACCACCTATTAGGCCACAAAGCAAGCCTTACCGGAATCCAAAACATCGAAATACTACAAACCATCTTCTCTGACCATAGGCCATAAAAGTAGAAATCAATAACAGAAAAAGCTGGGAAAAGAAATCAAATGCTTGGAAACTGAACAATACCCTGCTCAAAAACGAAGGGGTTATAGAAGACATTAAGGATGGAATAAAGAAATTCATAGAATCCAAAGAGAATAAAATATTTCATTTTGAGACACAGCGAAAGCAGTGCCCAGAGGTCAATTTATATCAATAAATGCACACATACAGAAAGAACAAAGGGCGGAAATTAAAGAACTATCCCTACAAATTAAACAAATAGAAAGAGAGCAACAAAAGAAACCCTCAGGCACCAGAAGAAAGGAAATAACGAAAATTAGAGCAGGATTAAATGAAATAGAGAACAGAAAAACAATTGAAAGAGTTACCAAGACCCAAAGTTTGTTCTTAGAAAAAATTAACAAAATTGATAAACCTTTGGCCAAATGGATAAAAGAAAAACAGGAGAGGAAACAAATAACCTGAATAAGTAACAAGATGGGCGATATCACAACAGACCCAACTGAAATTAAAAGAATCATATCAGGCTAATACGAAAAACTGTACTTTAACAAATTTGATAACCTAGAAGAAATGGATGAATTTTTAAACACACACTACCTACCTAAACTAACACAAACAGAGGTTGTTGTTGTTGTTGTTAGGTGCCATCGAGTCAGTTTCGATTCACAGCGACCCTATGCACAACAGAACGAAACTCTGCCCGGTCCTGCGCCATCCTTACAATCGTTGTTATGCTTGAGCTCATTGTTGCAGCCACTGTGTCAGTCCACCTCGTTGAAGGTCTTCCTCTTTCCCAAGGACCCTGTACTCTGCCAAGCATGATGTCCTTCTCCAGGGACTGATCCCTCCTGACAACATGTCCAAAGTATGTAAGGCGCAGTCTCGCCATTCTTGCCTCTAAGGAGCATTCTGGCTGTTCTTCTTCTCAGAGAGATTTGTTCACTCTTCTGGCAGTCCATGCTATATTCAATATTCTTCGCCGACACCACAATTCAAAGGCATCAATTCTTCTTCGGTCTTCCTTATTCATTGTCCAGCTTTCACATGCATATGATGCAATTGAAAATACCGTGGCTTGGGTCAGGCGCACCTTAGTCTTCAAGATGACATCTTTGCTCTTCAGCACTTTAAAGAGGTTCTTTGCAGCAGATTTGCCCAATGCAATGCATCTTTTGATTTCTTGACTGCTGCTTCCATGGCTGTAGATTGTGGATCCAAGTAAAATGAAATCCTTGACAACTTCAATCTTTTCTCCGTTTATCATGATGTTGCTCATTGGTCCAGTTGTGAGAATTTTTGTTTTCTTTATACTGAGGTGCAATCCATACGGAAGGCTGTGGTCTTTGATCTTCATTAGTAAGTGCTTCAAGTCCTCTTCCCTTTCAGCAAGCAAGGTTGTGTCATCTGCATAACGCAGGTTGTTAATGAGTCTTCCTCCAATCCTGATGCCCCGTTCTTCTTCATATAGTCCAGCTTCTCGTATTATTTGCTCAGCATACAGATTGAACAGGTATGGTGAAAGAATACAACCCTGACGCACACCTTACCTGACTTTAAACCAATCAGTATCCCTTTGTTCTGTCCAAACAACTGCCTCTTGATCTATGTAAAGGTTCCTCAGGAGCACAACTAAGTGTTCTGGAATTCCCATTCTTCGCAGTGTTATCCATAATTTGTTATGATCCACACAGTCGAATGCCTTTGCACAGTCAATAAAACACAGGTAAACATCCTTCTGGTATTCTCTGCTTTCAGCCAGGATGCATCTGACATCAGCAGTGATATCCCAGGTTCCACGTCCTCTTCTGAAACCAGCCTGAATTGCCGGCAGTTCCCTGTCTATATACTACGGCAGTATGTAATTTTATAACTCCCAACCAAAAAAAGCCCTGGCCCAGACAATGGCTTCACTGGAGAGTTCTACTAAACCTTCAAAGAAGAGCTAACACCACTACTACTAAAGTATTTCAGAGCATAGAAAAGGACAGAACACTCCCAAATTCATTCTATGAAGCCAGCATATCTGAGATACCATAACCAGGTAAAGACACCACAAAAAAAGAATATTACAGACCTATATACCTCATCAACTTAGATGCAAAAATCTTCAACAAAATTCTAGACAATAGATTCAACAACATATCAAAAAATAATTCACCATGACCAAGTGGGATTCAGACCAGGTATGCAGGCATGGTTCAACATTAGAAAAACAATTAATGTAATCCACCACATAAATAAAACAAGAGGCAAGAATCACATGATTTTATCAATTGATGCAGAAAAGGCATTTGACAAAGTTCAACACCTATTCATGATAAAAAAAAAAAACTCTCAGCAAAATAGGAATAGAAGGAAAATCCCTCAACATAATAAGGGGCATTTATACAAAGCAAACAGCCAGCATCACCCTAAATGGACAGAGCCTGAAAGCATTCCCATTGAGATCGGGAACCAGACAAGGATGCCCTTTATCACCACTCTTATTCAACATTGTGCTAGAAGTCCTAGCCAGAGCAATTCGGCTAGGTAAAGAAATAAAGGGCATCCAGATTTGCAAGGAAGAAGTAAAAGTATCTCTATTTGCAGATGACATGATCTTATACTCAGAAAACCCTAAGGAATCCTCCAGAAAACTACTGAAACTAATAGAAGAGTTCAGCAGAGTATCAGGACACAAGATAAACATACAAAAATCAGTTGGATTCCTCTACACCAACAAAAAGAACATCGACGAGGAAATCACCAAATCAATACCATTTACAGTAGCCCCCAAAAACATAAAATACTTAGGAATAAATCTTACCAGAGATGTAAAAGTCCTATTCAAAGAAAACTATATGACACTACTGCAAGAAACCAAAAGAGACCTACATAAGTGGAAAAACATACCTTGCTCATGGATAGGAAGACTTAACATTGTAAAAATGTCTCTTATACCAAAAGCAATCTACAGATACGACGCAATTCCGATCCAAATTCCAAGGACATTTTTTAATGAGATGGAGAAACAAATTACCAACTTCATATGGAAGGGAAAGAGGCCCCGGATAAGTAAAGCATTACTGAAAAAGAAGAACAAAGTGGAAGGTCTCACACTACCTGATTTTAGAACCTATTATACCGCCAGAGTAGTCAAAACAGCCTGGTACTGGTACGACAACAGATACATAGACCAATGGAACAGAACTGAGAATCTAGACATAAATCTATCCACATATGAGCAGCTGATATTTGACAAAGGCCTAAAGTCAGTTAAATGGGGAAAAGACACTCTCTTTAACAAATGGTGCTGGCATAACTGGATATCCATCTGCAAAATATGAAAAAAGACCCATACCTCACACCGTGCACAAAAACTAACTCAAAATGGATCAAAGACCTAAATATAAAATCTAAAACAATAAAAATCATGGAAGAAAAAAAAGGGACAATGCCAGGAGCCCTAATACATGGCAAAAACAGTATACAAAACTACTAACAATGCAGAAGATAAACTAGATAACTGGGAGCTCCTAAAAATCAAACACCTATGCTCATCCAAGGACTTCACCAAAAGAGTAAAAAGATTACCTACAGGTTGGGAAAAAGTTTTTAGCTATGAAATTTTTAGTCAGCATCTCATCTCCAAAATCTACATGATACTGAAGAAACTCAACTACAAAAAGACAAATAACCCAATTAAAAAATGGGCAAAGGATATGAACATGCATTTCACTAAAGAAGACATTCAAGTAGCTAACAGATACATGAAGAAATGCCCACCATCATTAGCCAGTAGAGAAATGCAAATTAAAACTACAATGAGATTCCATCTCACTCCAACAAGGCTGGCATTAATCCAAAAAACACAAAAGAATAAATGCTGGAGAGGCTGTGGAGAGACTGGAACACTTGTACACTGCTGGTGGGAATGTAAAATGGTACAGCCACTTTGGAAATCGATTTGGCACCCCCTTTAAAAGCTTTTTTTTTTTTAAAGCTAGAAATAGAACTACCATACCATCCAGCAATCCCATTCACTGGAATATATCCTAGAGAAATAAGAGCCTTTACATGAACAGACACATGCACACCCATGTTCACTGCAGCAGTGTTTACAGTAGAAAAAGATGGAAGCAACCAAGGTGCCCATCAATGGATGAATGGATAAATAATTTATGGTATATTCACACAATGGAATACTACACATCAATAAAGAACAATGATGGAAGAATCTGGAAGGCATTGTGCTGAGTGAAATTAGTCAGTTGCAAAAGGACAAATATTGTATGAGACCACTGTTATAAGAACTCGAGAATTAGTTTAAACAGAGAAGAAAATATTCTTTGATGGTTACGAGAGTGGGCAGGGAGGGAGGTCGAGGGGTACTCACTAATTAGATAGTAGACGAGAACTATTTTAAGTGAAAGGAAAGACAACACACAATACAGGAGAGGTCAGCGCAACTCGAGTAAACCAAAAGCAAAGATGTTTCCTGAATAAGCTGAACACTTCGAAGGCCAGCGTAGCAGGCGCGGGGGTCTGGGGACTATGGTTTCCGGGAACATCTAGGTCAATTGGCATAATATAATCTATCAAGTAAACATTCTGCATTGCAAATTGGAGAGTGGCATCTGGGGTCTTAAATGGTACCAGGTGGCCATCTAAGATGTATCAATTGGTCTCAACCCACCTGAAGCAAAGGAAAATGAAGAACACCAAAGATACAAGGTAATTATGAGCCCAGGAGACAGAAAGGGCCACATAAATCAGAGACTACATCAGCCTGAGATCAGAAGAACTAGGTGGTGCCCGGCTACAACAGATGACTGCCCTGACAGGGAACACAACAGAGAACCCCTGAGGGAGCAGGAGAGCAGTGGGATACAGACCTCAAATTCTCATAAAAAGACCAGACTTAACGGTCTGACTGAAACTAGAGGGACCCCGGACATCATGGTCCCCAGACCTTCTGTTAGCCCAAGATAGGAACCATTCCCAAAGCCAACTCTTCAGACAGGGATTGGACTGGACTACAGGATCGAAGATGATAGTGGTAAGTAGTGAGCTTCTTGGATCAAGAAGACACATGAGACTATGTGGGCAGCTCCTGTCTGGTGGGGAGATGAGAAGGCAGAGTGGGTCAGAAGCTGGCTGAATGGACAGAAAAATAGAGGATGGAGAGAAGGAGTGTGTTGTCTCATTAGGGTGAGAGCAACTAGGAGTATACAAAGCAAGGTGTATATAAATTTTTGTATGAGAGACTGACTTGATTTGTAAACTTTCACTTACTGCACAACAATAATTTTAAAAAAAATACATAGAGAGGTTTTTGAAATAAATTCTTCAAAACTTTCAAAAAAAATAAAAGGATATGTTCTACATTCTACTTTGGTGAGCAGTGTCTGGGGTCTTAAAAGCCTGTGAGTGGCCATCTAGGATACTCCACTGGTCTTACCCCTTCGCAAGCAAGGAAGAATGAAGAAAACTAAAGACTTAAGGGAAAGATTAGTCCAAAGGACTAATGGGCCACATATACCACGGCCTCCACCAGAGTGAGTCCAGTACAACTAGATGGTGCCCGGCTACCACCATTGACTGCTCTGACAGGAATCAGAATAGAGGGTCCTGGACAAAGTTGCAGAAAAATGTAGAACGAAATTCTAACTTGAGGGCGGGGCCAATATGCCTGACTAGGTAGAAGCTACCTCAGATCCCTCTTGCAACAAAGACTCGGAAAAACAAGTGAATCGATCACATACATGACAATCTACAAACCCTGACCATCAAACACAGATCTAAAGAGTTGAACTGAGTGACAGGTGCGCGAAAAGCTGCGTCCTCAAGCAGCAACTGCCTCTGGAGCTGGCATCTGGCACCACAGCCTTGAGCCCTCGCAGTTCCCTGGTGCTGAGTGGCGGGGCTGACTGCGGCTTGCTGAGTCGGGGCAGGCACGGGACACAGCCCTAACCCCTAGCTCCCGGGGGTAACCTCCATAGAGACTCAGCCAGTGCAAGCAGGCTACACACTGACGCGGCTAACAAGAGAACGAGCAACCACGGGGAAGCACCGACTGTTTTCGGAGCCTGGAGCCAGTGTCCCAGTCAGAAAACTGTGGCAGCAGGCTTTGGACTGGGTGCAGGGGAGCTGAGCACGGCATCTTGAGACGGTGCAAACAGAGGACTCAGCCCTAGCCCCCTGAAGTAAATTGGGGGAATCCCAGCCAGTGCACACAGGCAGTGCAGCGACACTGCTGACAGAAGAGAAGTCACCGGGAGGCAGCGAATGGTTTTGGAGCCTGGAGTGCAGCATCCCAGCCAGGGAACCTTGGCACTGGGCTTTGGACTGGGAATGGACAAACTGACTACGGCTTCTGAGGCAGCACAAGCACAGGACGCGGGCCTGACCCTCACGGGGGGCAATCTCGACCCAGCCAGGCTACAAGCCCCTCGGGAATCTCAGATAAAACAGTCCTCACCAAGCAAGATAAGTAACTTTGTCTATATTCCGGGGTGTTACTCTCTCCTATTTATCTGATCCCTCCCCTCCCTTCCCAGGCAGCTTAATTAACATTGGAATTTCCCGGGCCAGAGAGCGAAGTGCTCTGAGGTTTTCGTTTTTTTTTTTTTTTTGTCTTTTCCTAACCCATTCTCCTAGCCTGAGAGAAAAAGCAGCTACAAAAAACCCAGGGACCAAAATTCCTTCCCTGACTTCCCGAAATTGGAATAAAAATACAGAACCAGCTCCAGCCAAGCATATAAGATCCACAGTCTTGGGCTTTCATCCCTACAGGGAACAAGGCGGCTATTATAATGCAAAGGCAATTCTGATAGTGATCTGACTGTAATTGTTTTAGCGGATTACTGCAAAGACAAGTTTTCCAGGTCTGATATCTCTACCTATTAAACAGAGCCCTCACTGACCCACAATGGGGAACTGAGGGCTGAGGCTCCACTCAAACCACCTAACCTCCTGCCACAGGGGTCTGAGGATAGTGACACCTACCAAAATGTAGAAGTACATGCATTGGGTGCCTAAGGTACACCTGGAGAGCCCACCCACCAAAGTGCTTTAGGAATAGAGACACACCTACCTCACTGGCACTTGGGGGAAGCCTGTCAGCATCCTGCCCCCCGGCGTGTGACCCCCTGCTGCTACTGGAATCTGGTACACACAACTATCACCACTACTCCTCTAAGTGAATAGGTGACAGTCTACACCACACACTTGGGGACCCAAAATCAGATTCTACTCAAGAATAGTGAATGGACTCTTAGGGTTATATATCTGGTAACAGCCCAAACCAGCTGGTAATAGGACATAAGTGATTAAAAGCTACAACAATCAAGACAGCGCAATCTAGGAGCCCATCTACGTATATTGAAAGAAAACAAAACAAGATAAGACTCACTGAGCAAACATAAAATAAATCATTACAATAGTTTATAGATGGCTCGGAGACACCAGTCGATATCAAACCACATAAAGAAGCAGACCATGATTGCTTCTACAACTCCCCAAATTAAAGAATCAAAATCTTTCCCAAATGAAGATACAATCCTGGAATTGCCAGATGCAGAATATAAAAAAACTAATTTACAGAATGCTTCAAGACATCAGGGATGACCTCAGAAATGAAATAAGGCAATCTACAGAAAAAGCCAAGGAACACATTGATAAAGCAGTTGAAGAAATCAAAAAGATTATTCAAGAACATAGTGGAAAAATTAATAAGCTGTAAGAATCCATAGAGAGACAGCATTCAGAAATCCAAAAGATTAACAGTAAAATTACAGAATTAGACAACCCAATAGGAAGTCAGAGGAGCAGAATCAAGCAAGTAGAATGCAGAGTGGGGGAGATGGAGGATAAGGCAATTGACACCAATATAGTTGAAGAAAAATCAGATAAAAGAATTAAAAAAAAATGAAGAAACCCTAAGAATCATGTGGGACTCTATCAAGAAGAATAACTTGCATGTGATTGGAGTCCCAGAACAGGGAGGGATAACAGAAAATACAGAGAGAATAGTTGAAGATCTGTTGGCAGAAAACTTCCCTGACATCATGAAAGACGAGAGGATATCTATCCAAGATGCTCATCAAACCCCATATAAGATTGATCCAAAAAGAAAACCACCAAGACATATTATCATCAAACTTGCCAAAACCAAAGATAAAGAGAAAATTTTACAAGCAGCCAGGGATAAAAGAAAGGTCTCCTACAAAGGAGAATCAATAAGAATAAGTTCAGACTACTCAGCAGAAACCATGCAGTCAAGAAGGCAATGGGATGACATATATAGAGCACTGAAGGGGAGAAACTGCCAGCCAAGGATCATATATCCAGCAAAACTCTCTCTCAAATATGAAGGTGAAATTAAAACATTTATAGATAAACACAAGCTTAGAGAATTTGCAAAAACCAAACCAAAGCTACAAGAAATACAAAAGGAAATTTTTTGGTCAGAAAATCAAATAATATCAGATGCAAACACAACACAAGGTCACAGAACAGAATATCCTGATATCAACTCAAATAGGGAAATCACAAAAACAAATTAAGATCAATTTTAAAAAGAAAAAAATGCTCAAAACAGGAAATCATTGAAGTCATTATGTAAAAGATCACAATAATCAAAAAGAGGGACTAAATACAGGAGGCATAGAACTACCATATGGAGAGGAAAACAAGGCGATATAGGACAATACAAGATAGATTTTTACTTAGAAAAATAGGGGTAAATATTAAGGTAACCACAAAGAGGTCTAACAATTCCATAACTCAAAATAAAAACCAAGAAAAACATAACAACTCAGCTAACATAAATTCAACTACTATGAAAATGAGGAACACACAATTTACAAAGAAAAATGTCTCAGCACAAAAAGTAAGTGGAAAAATGAAACTGTCAACAACACACATAAAAAGGCATCAAAATGACAGCACTAAACACATACTTATCTATAATTACACTGAATGTAAATGGCCTAAATGCACCAATAAAGAGACAGAGATTCTCAGACTGGATAAAGAAACATGATCCGTCTATATGCTGCCTACAAGAGACACATCTTAGACATAGAGACACAAACAAACAAAAACTCAAAGGATGGAAAAACATATATCAAGCAAACAACAGTCAAAAAAGAGCAGGAGTAGCAATATTAATTTCTGACAAAATAGACTTTAAATTTAAATCCACCACAAAGGATAAACAAGGACACTACATAATGATTAAAGGGACAATTGAACAGGAAGATACAACCATATTAAATATTTATGCACGCAATGACAGGGCTGCAAGATACATAAAACAAACTTTAACAGAACTGAAAAGTGAGATAGACACCTCCACAATTATAATAGGAGGCTTCAACACACCACTTTCAGAGAAGGATAGGACTTCCACTAAGAAGCTCAATAAAGACACGGAAGACCTAATTGCTACAATCAACCAACTTGACCTCATAGACTTATACAGAACACTCCACCCAATAGCTGCAAAGTATACTTTTTTTTCTAGTACACATGGAACATTCTCTAGAATAGATCACATACTAGGTCATAAAACAAACCTTTGCAGAATCTAAAACATAGAAATATTACAAAGCATCATCTCAGACCACAAGGCCATAAAAGTGGAAATCAATATCAGAAAAAATCAGGGAAAAGAAATCAAATACTCGGAAACTGAACAATACCCTGCTCAAAAAAGACTGGGTTGGGTTATAGAAGACATTACGGAGGGAATAAAGAAATTCATAGAATGCAATGAGAATGAAAACACTTCCTATCAAAACCTCTGGGACACAGCAAAAGCAGTGCTCAGAGGTCAATTTATATCGATAAATGCACACATACATAAAGAAGAAAGAGCCAAAATCAGAGAACTGTCCCTACAACTTGAACAAATAGAAAGCGAGCAACAAAAGAATCCATCAGGCACCAGAAGAAAACAAATCATAAAAATTAGAGCTGAACTCAATGAATTAGAGAACAGAAAAACAATTGAAAGAATTAATAAACCATTGGCCACACTGACTAAAGAAATACAGGAAAGGAAACAAATAACCTGAATAAGAAACGAGATGGGCCATATCACAACAGACCCCACTAAAATTAAAAGCATCATATCAGATTATTACAAAAAATTGTACACTAACAAATTTGCAAACCTAGAAGAAATGGATGAATTCCTACAAAAACACTACCTACCTAACGCAATCAGAAGAAAAACAACTAAATAGACTCAAAACAAAAAGAGAGATTGAAAAGGTAATCAAAAAAACTCCCAAGAAAAAAAAGCCCTGGCCCGGACGGCTTCACTGCAGAGTTCTACCAAACCTTCAGAGAAGAGTTAACACCACTACTACTACAGGTATTTCAAAGCATAGAAAATGATGGAATACTACGTAACTCATTCTATGAAGCCACCATATCCCTGGTACCAAAACCAGGTAAAGACACTACAAAAAAAGAAAATTACAGACCTATATCCCTCATGAACATAGATGCAAAAATCCTCAACAAAATTCTAGCCAATAGAATTCCACAAAATCTCAAAAAAATAATCAACCACAACCAAGTGGGATTTATACCAGGTATGCAAGGCTGGTTTAATATTAGAAAAAACATTAATGTAATCCACCATATAAATAAAACAAAAGACAAAAACCACGTGATCTTATCAATTGATGCAGAAAAGGCATTTGACAAAGTCCAACACCCATTCATGATAAAAACTCTCAGCAAAATAGGAATTGAGAGGCGGGGCCAAGATGGCGGACTAGGTGGACGCTACCGCGGATCCCTCTTGCAACAAAGACTCGGAAAAACAAGTGAATTGATCACATACATAACAATCTACGAACTCTGAACAACAAACACAGACTTAGAGACGGAGAATGAACAAATACAGGCAGACAGCGATCGTTTTCAGAACCAGGAGCCAGCGTACCAGGCAGGTGACCTTCGGAGCCCGATCTGGGGCAGAGCCCAGGGGGGCAGACGGAACAGACAAGGGGCCCAGCCCTATCCCCCGAACTCATCCCGGGAGGGAGCCTATCCGGTTGGTGCAGACGGCGTAGCGGTGCAGCCGGTGGGAGAAGCACGGGGGAGGCAGTGACAGGTCTTGGAGCGGGGAGAGCAGCATCCCAGCCAGGGAGCCGTCCCGCTGGGATTTTGGCGGGTGCAGACGGGGCGTGAGCACGGGGATCAGTTATATTCCCCTGAATTGACCTCGGGGGCGGGCCCAGCCGTTCGTACGGGCGACGCCCACCCAGTTCGCACGAACGGTGTGCCGCACCGGAGGGAGAAGTCCCTGGGAGGAAGTGACTGGTCTCGGAGCGGGAAGAGCAGCGTCCCAGCCGGAGAGCCGCCCCGCTCGGATGTTGGCGGGCGCAGGCGGAGCGTGAACGCGGGGATCAGCTCTATATTCTGAGGTGCTACACTCCTAGCTCTCTGATCCCTCCCCCACCCTCCCCAGGTGGCTCGATTAACATCCGAATACCCTGAGCCAGAGGGAGAATTCAGATAGGGATCTGACTGCATTTTTTTTTAGCTGATTACCTGGAAAATCTAGTTTCCCAGTGATGGCTCGGAGACAGCAGTCCATATCAAACCACATAAAGAAACAGACCAAGACAGCTTCTCCAACCCCCCAAGCAAAAGAATAAAAATCTTTCCCAAATGAAGATACAATCCTGGAATTATCAGATACAGAATATAAAAAACTAATTTACAGAATGCTTAAAGACATCACAAATGAAATTAGGCTAACTGCAGAAAAAGCCAAGGAACACACTGATAAAACTGTTGAATAACTCAAAAAGATTATTCAAGAACATAGTGGAAAAATTAATAAGTTGCAAGAATCTATAGAGAGACAGCATGTAGAAATCCAAAAGATTAACAATAAAATTACAGAATTTGACAACACAATAGAAAGTCAGAGGAGCAGACTCGAGCAATTAGAATGTAGACTGGGACTTCTGGAGCACCAGGGAATCAACACCAACATAGCTGAAAAAAAATCAGATAAAAGAATTTAAAACAATGAAGAAACCCTAAGAATCATGTGGGACTCTATCAAGAACGATAACTTGGGAGTGATTGGAGTCCCAGAACAGGGAGGGGGGACAGAAAACACAGAGAAAATAGTTGAAGAACTCCTGACACAAAACTTCCCTGACATCATGAAACACGAAAGGATATCTATCCAAGATGCTCATCGAACCCCATTTAAGATTGATCCAAAAAGAAAAACACCAAGACATATTATCCTCAAACTTGCCAAAACCAAAGACAAACAGAAAATTTTAAAAGCAGCCAGGGAGAAAAGAAAGGTTTCCTTCAAGGGAGAATCAATAAGATGAAGTTCAGACTACTCAGCAGAAACCATGCAGGCAAGAAGGGAATGGGACGACGTATACAGAGCACTGAACGAGAAAAACTGCCAGCCAAGGATCATATATCCAGCAAAACTCTCTCTGAAATATGAAGGCGGAATTAAGATATTTACAGATAAACACAAGTTTAGAGAATTTGCAAAAACTAAACCAAGACTGCAAGAAATGCTAAAGGAGATTGTTTGGCCTGATGACCAATAATATCAGGTACCGGCACAATACAAGGTCACAAAACAGAACGTCCTGATATCAACGCAACTCAAATAGGGAAAGCACAAAAACAAACAAATTAAGATTAATTCTAAAAAATAAATAAATAAACAAAATAATACACATAACAGGGAATCATGGAAATCAATAGATAAACGATCACAATAATCAAAAAGAGGGAATAAATATAGGAGGCATTGAACTGCCAGATGGAGAGTGATACAAGGCGATATACAACGATACAAGTTAGGTGTTTACTTAGAAAAATAGGGGTAAATAATAAGGTAACCACAAAAAGGAATATCAATTCCATAACTCAAGAAAAAAGTCAAGAAAAACGTAACGACTCAACTAACATAAAGTTAAACATTATGAAAATGAGGATTTCACAATCTACTAAGAAAAACGTCTCAGCACAAAAAAGTAAGTGGAAAAATGAAATGGCCAACAACACACATGAAAAGGCATCAAAATGACAGCACTAAAAACTTATTTATCTATAATTACGCTGAATGTAAATGGACTAAATGCACCAATAAAGAGACAGAGAGTCACGGACTGGATAAAGAAACACGATCCATCTATATGCTGCCTACAAGAGACACACCTTAGACTTAGAGACACAAACAAACTAAAACTCAAAGGATGGAAAAAAATATATCAAGCAAACAATAAGCAAAAAAGAAGAGGAGTAGCAATATTAATTTCTGACAAAATAGACTTTAGACTTAAATCCACCACAAAGGATAAAGAAGGACACTATATAATGCTAAAAGGGACAATTGATCAGGAAGACATAACCATATTAAATATTTATGCACCCAATGACAGGGCTGCAAGATACATAAATCAAATTTTAACAGAAATGAAAAGTGAGATAGACACCTCCACATTTATAGTAGGAGACTTCAACACACCACTTTCGGAGAAGGACAGGACATCCAGTAAGAAGCTCAATAGAGACACGGAAGACCTACTTACAACAATCAACCAACTTGACCTCATTGACTTATACAGAACTCTCCACCCAACTGCTACAAAATATACTTTTTTTTCTAGTGCACATGGAACATTCTCTAGAATAGACCACATATTAGGTCATAAAACAAACCTTTGCAGAATCCAAAACATCGAAATACTACAAAGCATCTTCTCAGACCACAAGGCAATGAAGCTAGAAATCAATAACAGAAAAACTAGGGAAAAGAAATCAAATACTTGGAAAATGAACAATACCCTCCTGAAAAAAGACTGGGTTATAGAAGACATCAAGGAGGGAATAAGGAAATTCTTAGAAAGCAACGAGAATGAAAATACTTCCTATCAAAACCTCTGGGACACAGCAAAAGCAGTGCTCAGAGGCCAATTTATATCGATAAATGCACACATACAAAAAGAAGAAAGAGCCAAAATCAGAGAACTGTCCCGACAACTTGAACAAATAGAAAGTGAGCAACAAAAGAACCCATCAGGGACCAGAAGAAAACAAATAATAAAAATTAGAGCTGAACTAAATGAATTAGAGAATAGAAAAACAATTGAAAGAATTAACAAAGCCAAAAGCTGGTTCTTTGAAAAAATTAACAAAATTGATAAACCATTGGCTAGACTGACTAAAGAAATACAGGAAAGGAAACAAATAACCCGAATAAGAAACGAGAAGGACCACATCACAACAGAGCCAAATGAAATTAAAAGAATCATTTCAGATTACTACGAAAAATTGTACTCTAACAAATTTGAAAACCTAGAAGAAATGGATAAATTGTTGGAAAAATACTACCTACCTAAACTAACACATTCAGAAGTAGAACAACTAAATAGACCCATAACAAAAAAGAGACTGAAACGGTAATCAAAAAACTTCCAACAAAAAAAAAGTCCTGACCCAGACGGCTTCACTGCAGAGTTCTACCAAATCTTCAGAGAAGACTTAACACCACTACTACTGAAGGTATTTCAAAGCATAGAAAATGACGGAATACTATCCAACTCATTCTATGAAGCCACCATCTCCCTGATACCAAAACCAGGTAAAGACATTACAAAAAAAGAAAATTATAGACCTATATCCCTCATGAACATAGATGCAAAAATCCTCAACAAAATTCTAGCCAATAGAATCCAACAACACATCAAAAAAATAATTCACCCTGATCAAGTGGGATTTACACCAGGTATGCAAGGCTGGTTTAATATCAGAAAAACCATTAATGTAATCCATCACATAAATAAAACAAAAGATAAAAACCACATGATCTTATCAATTGATGCAGAAAAGGCATTTGACAAAGTTCAACACCCATTTATGATAAAAACTCTTACCAAAATAGGAATTGAAGGAAAATTCCTCAACATAATAAAGGGCATCTATGCAAAGCCAACAGCCAATATCACTCTAAATGGAGAGAACCTGAAAGCATTTCCCTTGAGAACGGGAACCAGACAAGGATGCCCTTTATCACCGCTCTTATTCAACATCGTACTTGAAGTCCTAGCCAGGGCAATTAGGCTAGACAAAGAAATAAAGAGTATCCAGAGAGGCAAGGAGGAAGTAAAGCTATCACTATTTGCAGATGACATGATCGTATACATGGAAAACCCTAAGGAATCCTCCAGAAAACTACTGAAACTAATAGAAGAGTTTGGAAGAGTCTCAGGATATAAAATAAACATACAAAAATCACTTGGATTCCTCTACATCAACAAAAAGAACACCGAAGAGGAAATAACCAAATCAATACCATTCACAGTAGCCCCCAAGAAGATAAAATACTTAGGAATAAATCTTACCAAGGATGTAAAAGACCTATACAAAGAAAACTATAAAACTCTGCTACAAGAAATTCAAAAGGACATACTTAAGTGGAAAAACATACCCTGCTCATGGATAGGAAGACTTAACATAGTAAAAATGTCTATTCTACCAAAAGCCATTTATACATATAACGCACTTCCAATCCAAATACCAATGTCATACTTTAAGGGGATAGAGAAACAAATCACTAATTTCATATGGAAAGGAAAGAACCCCCGGATAAGCAAAACAATACTGAAAAAGAAGAAGAAAGTGGGAGGCCTCACCCTACCTGATTTCAGAACCTATTATATAGCTACAGTAGTCAGAACAGCCTGGTACTGGTACAACAACAGGCACATAGACCAATGGAACAGAATTGAGAATCCAGATATAAATCCATCCACGTATGAGCAGCTGATATTTGACAAAGGACCAGTGTCAGTCAATTGGGGAAATAATAGTCTTTTTAACAAATGGTGCTGGCATACCTGGATATCCCTTTGCAAAAGAATGAAACAGGACCCATACCTCACACCATGCACAAAAACTAACTCCAAGTGCATCAAAGACCTAAACATAAAGACTAAAACGATAAAGATCATGGAAGAAAAAATAGGGACAACCCTAGGAGCCCTAATACAGGGCATAAACAGAATACAAAACATCACCAAAAATGATGAAGAGAAACCAGATAACTGGGAGCTCCTAAAAATCAAACACCTCTGCTCATCTAAAGACTTCACCAAAAGAGTAAAAAGACCACCTACAGACTGGGAAAGAATATTCAGCTATGACATCTCAGACCAGCGCCTGATCTCTAAAATCTACATGATTCTGTCAAAACTCAACCACAAAAAGACAAACAACCCAATCAAGAAGTGGGCAAAGGATATGAACACACATTTCACTAAAGAAGATATTCAGGTAGCCAACAGATACATGAGAAAATGCTCCCGATCATTAGCCGTTAGAGAAATGCAAATTAAAACTACGATGAGATTCCATCTCACACCAACTAGACTGGCATTAATCCAAAAAACACAAAATAATAAATGTTGGAGAGGCTACGGAGTGATTGGAACTCTCATACACTGCTGGTGGGATTGTAAAATGGTACAACCACTTTGGAAATCCATCTGGCGTTATCTCAAACAGTTAGAAATAGAACTACCATACAACCCAAAAATCCCATTCCTCGGAATATACCCTAGAGATACAAGAGCCTTCACACAAACAGATATATGCACACCCATGTTTATTGCAGCTGTTTACAATAGCAAAAAGCTGGAAGCAACCAAGATGTCCGTCAACGGATGAATGGGTAAATAAATTGTGGTATATTCACACAATGGAATACTACGCATCGATAAAGAACAGTGATGAATCTGTGAAACATGTCATAACATGGAGGAATCTGGAAGGCATTATGCTGAGCGAAATGAGTCAGAGGCAAAAGGACAAATATTGTATAAGACCACTATTATAAGATCTTGAGAAATAGAAAAAACGGAGAAGAACAAATACTTTTGTGGTTACAAAGGGGGGAGGAAGGGAGAGGGTTTTTTATTGGTCAATCAGTAGATAAGAACTGCTTTGGGTGAAGGGAAAGACAACACTCAATACAAGGAAGGTCAGCCTAATTGGACTGGACTAAAAGCAAAGAGGTTTCCGGGATAAAATGAAAGCTTCAAAGGTCAGCGGACCAGGGGCTGGGGTCTGGGGAACATGGTTTGAGGGGACTTCTAAGTCAATGGGCAAAATAATTCTATTATGAAAACATTCTGCATCCCACTTTGAAATGTGGCGTCTGGGGTCCTAAATGCCAACAAGCGGCCGTCTAAGATACATCAATTGGTCTCAGCCCACCTGGAGCAAAGGCAAAGGAAGAACACCAAGGTCACACAACAACTAAGAATCCAAGAGACAGAAAGGGCCACATGAACCAGAGACCTACATTATCCTGAGACCAGAAGAACTAGTTGGTGCCCGGCCACAATCGATGTCTGCCCTGTCAGGGAGCACAACAGACAACTCCTGAGGGAGCAGGGAGACCAATGGGATACAGACCCCAAATTCTCATAAAAAGACCATACTTAATGGTATGACTGCGACCAGAGGAATCCCGGAGGCAATGCTCCCCAGACCTTCTGATGGCACAGGACAGGAACCATCCCTGAAGACAACTCATCAGGCATGAAAAGGACTGGTCAGCGGGGGGGAGAGAGGTGCTGATGAAGAGTGAGCTAATTAAATCAGGTGGACACTGGAGAGTGTGTTGGCAACTCTTGACTGGAGGGGGGATGGAAAGATAGAGAGAGAGGGAAGACGGCAAAATTGGCACGAAACGAGAGTGAAAGGGCTGACTCAATAGCGGGAGAGCAAGTGGGAGAAGGGAGTAAGATATATGTAAACTTACATGTGACAGACTGATTGGAATGGTAAATGTTCACTTGAAGCTTAATAAAAATTAATTAAAAAAAATAGGAATTGAAGGAAAATTTCTCAACATAGTAAAAGGCATCTATACAACAGCCAACATCATTCTAAATGGAGAGAGCCTGAAAGCATTTCCCTTGAGAACGGGAACCAGACAAGGATGTCCTTTCTCACCGCTCTCATTCAACATTGTGCTAGAGGTCTTAGCCAGAGCAATTAGGCTAGACAAAGAAATAAAGGGCATCCGGATTGGCAAAGAAGAAGTAAAATTATCTCTATTTGCAGATGACATGATCTTATATACAGAAAACCCTAAGGGATCCTCCAGAAAACTACTGAAACTAATGGAAGAGTTTGGCAGAGTCTCAGGTTACGAGATAAACATACAAAAATCACAGGATTCCTCTACATCAACAAAAAGAACATCAAAGAGGAAATCACCAAATCAATACCATTTTCAGTAGCCCCCAAGAAGATAAAATACTTAGGAATAAATCTTACCAAATATGTAAAAGACCTATACAAAGAAAACTACAAAGTACTACTGCAAGAAACTGAAAAGGACCTACGTAAATGGAAAAACATACCTTGCTCATGGATAGGAAGACTTAACGTTGTAAAAATGTCTATTCTACCAAAAGCCATCTATACATACAATGCACTTCCGATCCAAATTCCAATGACATTTTTTAATGTGATGGAGAAACAAATCACCAACTTCATATGGAAGGGAAAGAAGCCCTGGATAAGTAAAGCGTTACTGAAAAAGAAGAAGAAAGTGGGAGGCCTCACTCTACCTGATTTTAGAACCTATTATACAGCCACAGTAGTCAAAACAGCCTGGTATTGGTACAACAGGCACATAGACCAATGGAGCAGAATTGAGAATCCAGATATAAAATCCATCCACATATGAGCAGCTGATATTTGACAAAGGCCCAGTGTCAGTTAATTGGGGAAAAGATAGTCTTTTTAAAAAATGGTGCTAGCATAACTGGATATCCATTTGCAAAAAAATGAAACAGGACCCATACCTCACACCATGCACAAAAACTAACCCCAAGTGGATCAAAGACCTAAACATAAAGACTAAAACGATAAAGATCATGGAAGAAAAAATAGGGACAACATTAGGAGCCCTAATACAAGGCATAAACAGAATACAAAACATTACCAAAAATGACGAAGAGAAACCAGATCACTGGGAGCTCCTAAAAATCAAACACCTGTGCTCATCTAAAGACTTCACCAAAAGAGTAAAAAGACCACCTACAGATCGGGAAAAAATTTTCAGCTATGACATCTCCAACCAGCACCTGATCTCTAAAATCTATATGATTCTGTTAAAACTCAACCACAAAAAGACAAACAACCCAATCAAAAAGTGGGCAAAGGATATGAACACGCACTTCACTAAAGAAGATATTCAGGCAGCTAACAGATACATGAGAAAATGCTCTCGATCATTAGCCATTAGAGAAATGCAAATTAAAAGTACGATGAGATTCCATCTCACTCCAACAAGGCTGGCATTAATCCAAAAAATACAAAATAATAAATGTTGGGGAGGCTGTGAAGAGATTGGAACTCTTATGCACTGCTGGTGGGAATGCAAAATGGCACAACCGCTTTGGAAATCTATCTGGCATTTTGTTAAAAAGTTAGAAATAGAACTACCATACAACCCAGAAATCCCACTCCTCGGAATATACCCTAGAGAAATAACAGCCTTTACACGAACAGATATATGCACACCCATGTTTATTGCAGCACTGTTTACAATAGCAAAAAGCTGGAAGCAACCAAGGTGTCCATCAACAGATGAATGGATAAATAAATTATGGTATATTCACACAATGGAATACTACGCATCGATAAAGAACAGTGAGGAATCTGTGAAACATTTCACAACATGGAGGAACCTGGAAGGCATTATGCTGAGTGAAATTAGTCAGTTGCAAAAGGACAAATATTGTGAGAACACTATTATAAGAACTCAAGAAATAGTTTCGAGAAGAAAATATTCTTTGATGATTACGAGAGTGGGGAGGGAGGGAGGTAGAAAGGTACTCACTAATTAGATAGTAGACGAGAACTATTTTAGGTGAAAGAAAAGACAGCACACAATACAGGGGAGGTCAGCACAACTGGACTAAACCAAAAGCAAAGACGTTTCCTGAATAAACTGAATGCTTCGAAGGCCAGCATAGCAGGGGCGGGGGTTTGGGAACCATGGTTTCAGGGAACGTCTAGGTCAATTGGCGTAATAAAATCTATTAAGAAAACATTCTGCATCACACATTGGAGAGTGGCGTCTGCGGTCTTAAACGCTAGCAAGCAGCCATCTAAGATGATGCATCAATTGGTCTCAACACACCTGGATCAAAGGAGAATGAAGAACACCAAGGACACAAGGTGATTACGAGCCCAAGAGATAGAAAGGGCCACATGAACCAGCAACTATATCATCCTGAGACCAGAAGAACTAGATGGTGCACAGCTACAACTGATGACTGCCCTGACAGGGAACACAACAGAGAACCCTTGAGGGAGCAGGAGAGCAGTGGGATGCAGACCCCAAATTCTCATAAGACCAGACTTAATGGTCTGACTGAGACTGGAAGGACCATGGTGGTCATGGCCCCCAGACCTTCTGTTGCCCCAGGACAGGAACCATTCCCGAAGCCAACTCTTCAGACATGGATTAGACTGGACAATGGGTTGGAGAGGGATGCTGGTGAGGAGTGAGCTTCTTGGATCATGTGGACACTTCAGACTATGTTGGCATCTCCTGCCTGGAGGGGAGATGAGAAGGTGGAGGGGGTTAGAAGCTGGCAAAATGAACACAAAAAGAGAGAGTAGAGGGAGAGAGTGGGCTGTCTCATTAGGGGGAGAGTAATTGGGAGTGCGTAGCAAGGTGTATATGGATTTTTGCGTGAGAGACTGACTTGATTTGTAAACTTTCACTTACAGCACAATAAAAATTATTAAAAAAAAAAACGAACCATGCAAAATGAAAACAAAACTTAAAAGATTTGCAAAATTCTGTTGTACAAACTAAGGACTTGCATTCCAGCATGATCACCAAGGATGTGGCTACACAATCTTTTGTTAAAGAGATTAAGCCTGTGACTGATGGATGTAACCAACTACCACAGCAGAAAACCCATCCTCTTATAGAGAAGGGGGCAGAGAAAGAACGCTGTCTGCCTCTTGCAGTTCTACAGGTAAGACACAGACCAAAGTAGCTACATTTTTTTTCCTCCAAGAAAAGAAAAGAACCATCCCTGGAGCAGCTCAGAGATCAGCAAACTTTTGGAAGGAGCATGGAAAGCAGGGCCTTCTTGGTTTCAAGGGGTGGGGCCATGGCCTCTTGGGTCTCAAAGGATAGAGCCCCCATCTTCTAGGTTTCGAAAAGTCAGATCATCATCAACTCAGTTCTGGAGTGTGGGGCTGCCACTCAGTTTGGCCAAGAGAATGGGACCAATGCCCAAAGCTGAAAGGGCAGGGCTGCCATGCCCAAGGGGCAGAAGAACAGGGCCTGCTGGGGCCAAGAGGTTCCCACTCAGATGGACTAGGAGAATCGGGTGTCCCAAACCCCAGGGAGCAAATTTGCCATCCCAGTAGGCCTCCACCCAGAATCTAGAGGGGATGGCCAAAACCCAGAGGGTCCGAAAGAACAGAAAATTATTTTCAAGCTTTGAGAGTGCATGTCAATTGTTCTGCTGGGTTTTGGACTTGCTTGGTATCCAGTATCCCTTCTTTTCCTTCAATTTCTCACATTCGTAATGGAAATGTTTACCTTATGCCTGTTCCACCATTGTATTTTGGAAGCCAATGACCTACATTTTAGATTTCACAGGTTCTCAGATGAAGAGAAATTTTGCCCCAGGATGGAATATGCCTAACATCTCACCCATACTTGATTTAGATGATTCAAAAGATGAGATTTTGGACTCGGAGTAGATTTAAGACTTTTGGGATGATGTGATAGGGTGAATGTGTTTTGCATGTGGGAAGGACATGAATTTTGAGGGCCAAAGGGTAGAATGTCATGGATTGAATTATGTTCCCAAAAAATATGTGTTGTAAATCCTAACATCTATACCTGGGGTTACAATCCCATATGGGAATGGGTTGTCTTTGTTATGTTAATGAGGTAGGAATTGTGTAGAGTGAATCTTGAGTCTCTTTTGAGATATAAAAGAGATTAAACAAGCGAGCAGAGAGAGAGGGTAAGATAGATGCCAAGACACATGGAGGTCTCCAAGGAACCAGGAAGCAGAAGCTAAAGAGAGAAGACCTTTCTCCAGAGCTGACAGAGAGAGAAAGCCTTCTTCTCTGAATTAGGATTTCTAGCCTCCTAATTGTGAGAAAATAAGTTTCTGTTTGCTAAAGTCATCCACTTGTGGTTTTTCTGTTATAGCAGCACTAGATAAGACACAAATGCAGTGGATTTACAGCACAACCAAGTAATACTGAGCTTGGGAATCCAGTCTGCTCTTGAGCCCAGAGAGAGACATTACCTCATCCCTCCAGGTTGCTGTCAACCCAATCCAGAAAAATGGCTCAGGTGAAGAGAGGCCAATCATCAATAATTACAGGGGACAATAAAAACCAAAAAACCAAACCCAGTGCCGTCGAGTTGATTGGGACTCATAGCGACCCTAGATGGGCCCAAAAGCAACTTCCAATGACTGATATCAGTTCCTTTCAGCTTAGTAATGCCTAGAATATTGTTCTATTTCATTTTTGACTTCTAATTTTCATTGATTCATGCATTCCATGTTCTGATTCTTAACAGATGTTTACAGCTGTTTCTTCTCATCTTGAGTCGTGCCACATCAGCAAATTAAGGTCCTGAAAGCTTTACTTCATCCGTGTCATTAAGGTTGACTCTACTTTGAAGAGGCAGCTCTTCCCCAGTCATATTTTAGGTGCCTACCAACCTGAGGGGCTCGTCTTCTGGCACTATATCAATGTTTGGCTGCTATCCATAAGGTTTTCACTGGTCAGTTTTTTCAGAAGTAGGCTGCCAGGTCCTACCAACCTGAGGGGCTCGTCTTCTGGCACTATATCAATGTTTGGCTGCTATCCATAAGGTTTTCACTGGTCAGTTTTTTCAGAAGTAGGCTGCCAGGTCCTTCTTCCTAGTCTGTCTTAGTCTGGAAGCTCTGCTGAAACCTGTTCACCATACATGACCCTGCTGGTATTTTAAATACCAGTGGCATAGCTTCCAGAATCACAGCAACACGCAAGCCACCACAGTACAACAAACTGACAGAGGAGTGGTAGTTTCTCACATAGCAGTTAGGTATTGGCTTTTATTCAGACTGCTTGGTTTGAATGGTGGTATAGCGGTTAAGTGCTGCAGCTGCTAACCAAAAGGTTGGCAGTTCAAATCCACCAGGCACTCCTTGGAAACTCTATGGGACAGTTCTACTCTGTCCTATAGGGTCGCTATGAGTCAGAATTGACTCGACAGCAATGGGTTTTTTATGGGAAGTTTTAGTTGGAGCCCTGGTGGCACAGTGGTTAAGAGATCAGCTGCTAACCAAAAGGTTGGCAGTTCAAATCTACCAGCTGCTCCTTGGAAACCCTATGGGGCAGTTCTACTCTGTCCTGTAAAGTCACTATGAGTTTGAATCGACCTGACAGCAATAGGTATGTGGGAAATTTGACCTGTGTGTGTGTTTAAAATACGTATTTAAATTTTTTATGAAGCAAAAGCCTTTTTCAGGACCAGATCCCAAACTGACCACTTTAAGCTCATTTTTCAAAATGAAAGCTTCTCCTAAGAGGCCGCATTGTAGGGCAGGTGGGATTTTCTGTAAAAGGGAGAAAACAGATTTCAGGCAAGGAAAATGGTGGCCCAGAAGTTGATATGACTAGCATCTTGGTAGAAGCAGAGGTTGCAAAATGTATACAGAGAGGGTTTTTCCACTTAGGTGGAATCGGTTCGAGTCTTGGTTTAGAAAGGTACAAAGTCTTTTTAATATTTTGACTCTTCAATTTTTATTTATTTTATTTATACTAAATTTTATCTTTTAAATGTAATTTTATTATTTTACTTTTATTATGTATTTGTTTTATGATTTTTAAGAATTTTATTGTTTCTGTTTTTTTTAAAGAAAAGTACAAGAAGATATAGTAATTCTTCTAATCTTAACAGGTCTGGGGACAGACATTCATACTTTGGACCTATTTGTAGGTCCAAATAATCTATAATTTATTTTATTCCTTAATTAACTCTAAAAACCCAGAAAAAATATATGTTTCCCAGAACATTATGGTCTGGTAGGGGATATAGACATTTTATAAATATTTAATGAAAATAGGAAAAAAGATAGAAACTTGATAAGAGATCTAAGTAAGTGCTGTATTATTTTGCATTATGTCTGCTAGCAATATTCATTGTACATTGCCTAGAAATGTAATAGTCTTTTTCTTTTTCTCCTAGATGATTTGTGAGAAAACTGTGAGCAATTTTGCACAGAGACAGAGTGAGACTTCTATGTCTGGCTAACATTTATTGACTACTTGTAGGTACTAAGAACAGTTCTAAATGCTTTTCATATATTATCTCATTTAATCTTCACAAACAGGCACTTTTATTGCCACCATTTTATAAATGGGGAAGCATCTATAAGTGGCAAAGCTGAAATTTGAACCTGAGCAGTCTTAAGGGACACATCGTAACAGTGCTTTATTGTTCTCCTCTGTAAAATGGCGGGTAATGATACATGGTAATTGATTAAGACATGGTAAGTGATTAGGACATGGTAAGTGATTAGGACATGGTAAGTGATTAGGACATACAGTTAGCTCTTGATAAATGTCAGTATTTGTTACTATTGTAGCCTTGGTTAAGGCTCTTAGCCACTCTGTCGGTTAGATACTAACATGATCTCCCTTTTCTAGAAGAAAAAAACTGAGGTTCTGAGAGAGTATGTGACTTGTCCAAGGTCACTCAGTTGGTATATTGTATAGCTGGGCTCAAGCTGTGGTCACTTTTCCTGCTTTAAACTCTTCCCTGTTTCCACATCCTCCTCTAGATAAAGTCTTGGCATGAAGGCTTTTGATTCATAAAATTTAAATATATTTTAAAACACATATACACATAAACCATGGTGTGGCATTCAGAGCCCTCCCTGATCTAGCCCCAATCCTACCTTATCTTGATGGGTTTAGGATTTCTGATGGTCTCTTTCTTCCCTCCTTCCCCCCCGCTTCCTTCCTTCCACTAAAAAAAAAGCAACCTAATTTATTTTTTAAATTCCTTGTAGCATGACCACAATTAAAAGGACAACACACCAAATGCAGTTTATATGTGCTATGGAAAGAAAAAAACTCAACAATAAGTGTAGAGAATGAGTAGTAAGGGGGATTGGGAGTGAGGAGTTGGAATTTTAAATAAAGAGAGTCTTCTTTGAGAAGTTGATATTTAACAGAGACTTGAAGGAGGTGAGGGAGTTGGAAGGAGAACAAAAAGATAAGGCTACAGCATTTCGGGGCCGCCAGAAGCGTACCTCTTAAGTGACAACTTGTGGGACTCATCAATGGCTGCTCTTTTCCTAAACTGCAGCTGGGACCCTAGATCCTGCTTCTGACCCTGGCAGTTTCCCAGATCCTCTATACCTTTGAGACGACTGACTCCAAGAATCCCTCAGCTTTTCTGACAACACTGCTAAAGGCCCTGACTGCTAGGTTTGTCTAACCTTCTCTTCATGAACCACTGCTTTCAATACCTAAAACCTCTCAGTAATAACTGCCAGGTTTGCAAAACTACCTTCCATCCTGGATTCACAATCTGAACATTCCCAAAACCATGTTTACCCCAATTTCATTTTTTAGAGCACTTATTCGAAAACTTCCATGATCACTACTACATTAATATTAATGAAGATTCATTCATTCAGGGAACATTTACAAGCACTTAAACCTTAGAAAAAAAGGAGCCCTAGTGGTGCAGTGGTTAAGCGCTTGACTGCTAACCAAAAGGTCAGCGGTTCAAACCCACCAGCTTCTCCATAGGAGAAAGATGTGGGAGTCTGCTTTCGTAAAGATTATAGCCTTGGAAACCCTATGGGGAACTTCTACTCTGTCTTACAGGGTTGCTATGAATTGGAATCAACTCAATGGCAACAGGTTTCTAGTTTTAATCCCTAGAAAGGAGACTCTGGGTGGTGCAGATTGTTAAACTCCCAACTACTAGCTGAAAGGTCGGCAGTTGCAACCCACCCAGCGGCATCTCGGAAGAAAGGTCACAGCCTTGAAAACCCTATGAAACAATTCTACTTTTCACATGTGGAGTCGCCATGAATGGAATTGATTTGATGGCAACTAACAACAACAATCCTTAAACTCAAGGATGGTGAGACTTCATCTTGCTTACTTTGGACATGTCATTAGGAAAGACCAATTCCTAGAAAAGGACACCTTGTTCGGCAAAGTGGACAGTAATTGAAAATGTGGGAAACCCTCCACGAGATAGATTGACAAGGTGGCTACAACAATAGGCTCAAACATATGAAGGATGTTTGAAAGTGACCACAGCTTGAGCCCAGCTATACCATGTACCAACTGAGGATGGTATGGAACTGAGCAATGTTTTGTTCTGTTATACATAAGGTTGCCATGAGTTGGAGCAGATTTAACGGCAACTAACAACAACAGTAATCTTTGTCAGGCAATGTTGTAAATATTCTTAGATTAATCCTCACAATATCCTGTATGAGGTAGTTAACATGGTTATCCCCAGTTTTTCAGAGGAGGAAAATGGGAACACAAGGTCACACATTTAGTATGCAGGGGGCTGTGATTTGAACTAGGCAGTCTGGCTCCAGAATCTATCCTCGTAACCACTGTGTTAGGCTGTCTCACAGTCTTGATTCTTGTTTCAAAGTTATCTCTTCAATTACACATTTACCTCAGATCTTTCTCAAATGTCATCTTCTCAATGAGGCCTTTTACCTGACCACTCTACCTAAAATTTCATCACACACACAAATATGTACTATGCCCTTTCCTCCTTCATTATTCTCCTTAACACTTATTACTGTCATATATTCTACTTATCAACCTACCAATTATTACTCAAAAATTTTTTTTCTTACATTTATTATCTGTGTCCTACACTAGAAGGCCCTGGGTGGTGCAAACAGTTTGCACTGGGCTACTACTGAAAGGTTGGTGGTTCAAACCCACCCAGTGGCACTGTGGAAGAAAGACCTGGCGACCTATTTTTGTAAGATTATAACCATTGAAAACTCTATGGAGTGTAGCTCTAATCTGGCACACATGGGGTTGCCATGAGCTGGGGGCTGACCTGATGGCAGCTACCAACAACAGTGTTAGTTGGTGTTTCCAATCGCCTCATATGCATGGGAAAGCTGGACAATGAATAAGGAAGACCAAAGAATTGATGCCTTTGAATTACGGTGTTGGCAAAGAATATTGAATATACCACAGACTGTGAGAAGAATGAACAAATATGTCTCGGAAGAAGTACAGCCGGAATGCTCCTTAGAAGCAAGGATGGCAAGACTTTGTCTCATGCACTTTGTACATGTTATCAGGAGGGACCAGTCCCTGGAGAAGGACATCATGTTTGGTAAAGTAGAGGGTCAGTGTAAAAGAGGAAGACCCTCAATGAGGCAGACTGACACACTGGCTGCAACAATGGGCTCAAATATAACGACGATTGTGAGGATGGGGCAGGACTGGGCAGTGTTTCATTCTGTTGTACAGAGTCACTGCGAGTCGGAATCGACTTGACAGCACCTAACAACAACAAAAAACAGTAGAAGTCAGCTCCAAAAGGGCAGGGATTTTTGCCTATTTCTGAATCCCCTGTTACACAGTAGATATTTGGTAAATGTTTATGTGATGAATGAATGAATGACTGAATGAGGGAATGAACTCTGCTTACAAATATTAACATTTAACATTGTAATTATGCCAACTTAGGTGAATTTCTACGGAGAAAGTTGGCCTTGGAATGAATTCCCCTGAGTCAATTTGTTACCATACAGTAGTGCCGTTAGCCCAAAGTCAATATTTGCCATTTTCATTTTCCTGAAATTATTTTCAGTGCAATTAATCATTTTCCGATTAATTCTTACAGAGACAAATCAATTCCTACATCAATAACTTTCTTATCTGTGTCAAGTTTAACCTAGTTTCTCCCAGATATCTTCTTGGCCTCAGGCTGCTTCATTAACATCTCAGGCACATTCTTACTTCAGGAACTCTGTACTGGTTGTTCCTCCAGAAATATTCTTGCACCAGGTATCTATGCAGTTAATCTTTTGTTTCCTTCCCATTTTTGCTCAGCCCAAGCTATGAGCCCTCATGGCGCAGTGGTTAAATGCTTGGCTACTAACGGAACTACCAGTTGCCCTGTAGGGGAAAGATGTGGCAGTCCGCTTCCGTAAAGATTTAAAAAAAAAAGTTGCTGTCCAGTCCATTCAATTCCTACTCATAGCGGCCCTACAGGACAGAGTAGAACTGCCCCATAGAGTTTCCAAGGGGCACCTGGTGGATTCAAACTGCTGACCTTTTAGTTAGCAGCTGTAGCTCTTAACCACTAAGCCACCAGGGTTTCCCCGTAAAGATTACAGCCTTGGAAACCCTATAGGGCAATTCTACTCTGTCCTATAGGGTCACTATGAGCTGGAATCAACTCAACAGCAGTGGGTTTGGTTTTGCTGGCTTTAAGCTGACAAAGGGTTGGCAGTTCAAATCCACCAGGTGCTCCTTGGAAACTCTATGGCGCAGTTCTACTCTGTCCTATAGGGTCGCTATGAGTCGGAATCGACTTGACAGCACTGGGGTGGGATCCTATTTAGGGAAACCCTGGTGGCATAGTGGTTAAGTGTTACGGCTGCTAACCAAAGGGTCGGTGGTTCAAATCCGCCAGGCGCTCCTTAGAAACTCTACGGGGCAGTTCTACTCTGTCCTATAGGGTTGCTATGAGTCAGAATTGACTTGAGGGCACTGGGTTTGGCTCCTATTCATAATTCAAGCTTCTCCCACGCCCACTCCCTGAACTCCTGATTGCCCTTACTGGCTTTATTTTCAATTTAATGGATACTCATCACGTCCTAGGAGTCCCTGAGTGGTGCAAAAAGTTAAAACACTCAGAGGATGACTGAAAGGGCTGGTGGTTCCAGTCCACCCAGAGATGCCTCAGAAGAAAGGCCTGATGATCTACTTGTGGAAAATCAGCCATGGAAAACCCTATGGATATATTTATACCACCACCAAAAAAAAAAAAAAGAGTAGTTTCTGAGGCTGCTCATGTACAACCAAACACTTCATGAGATTTGGCTCCTTCATTTGGAGGTTTAGGGCCATGATTTCATGGAACATCCCAGCTAATTGGCCTAATAATGTGTTTAGTATTTCTGTTCTGCCTCCTAGTTCCCTGCGTAGTGACGAGGTCTTAAAAGCTTGCAAGTGGCTATACAACTTACAACAATATGGTCTCTATTTGCCTGGAGCAACAGAGAAAGGAGAATCAGGAATAGGAGGAGGAAATGGAATGTGTGGTTAATTGCCTCCGCGAACAACTCACAACTCTCTCCTTTGCCGTGAGATCGAAAGAACTGGACGGTGTCTGGCTACCATTACTGAACATTTTGATCAAAGATTCTACAGAAGAATCCTGATCAAGAAGGGGAAAATGCAGAATAGAATTTTAAATTCTTACAGAATACAGATTTTCTGGAGCCATGGAAGCTGGATGAACCCCTGAAACTATTGCCCTGAGATAATCTTTAAACCTTAAACCAAAAATATCCCCTGAAGTCTTCTTAAAACCAATCAATAGTTTAGCTTAACTAGTAAAAAAAAAAAAGTCTGCCTTGAGCATTATGCTTTTTTAAGAACTATCTATATGCGATCAAACTGACAACAGCAACTCGAAAGATTATGTAGGAATCTTAGGGGACAGTGAGTTTATGTTAATGGGGGAGGAAGAACTCAGAAAAGGAGGGTAAGAATGTTTGCACAACTCAAAGAATGTAATCAACATTACTGAATTGTATATGTAGAAATTGTTGAATTGGTGTGTGTTCCGTGTATATTCTCAACAACAAAAATTAATTATATATAAAAAAAAAGAAAACCCTATGGAACATAGTTCTACTCTGACACACATGGGATCGCCATGAGTCAGAATTGATTCAATGGCAATAGGTTTGGTTTTTTTGGTTTACCACGCATATAACATACAAACTTATTGCATTGTCTATTGTCTGTCTCTCCCTGATAAACTATAAGCTTCAAGAGTCCAGGAATTTTTTAATCTTTTGTTCCCTGCTTTATTCCCATCACCTACAATGGTGCCTGGCACCCAGTAAGCACTCAAGAAATATTTGCTGAATGAATAGCTTCTATCATTCTGAATGTAATTTGTGGCCAGTTTTCATCAAGTCTAATACTTCAGAGTCAAATTTTGGAGGTCCACATTTTGCTGAGAAGATTGGATATGTTAATCAATTTTCACCCAATACACTTTAAAAGTTCACAGTTTTAACTGCTGTCAGTTTATTGTGTGGTGCCTGTATTCACTGTGAATCTGGTAAAATATTTTGTCTTTACTTTCTGGGTAATCCATGAGCAAAGCAGTAAGCAATCCCCCTCAGTCCATAATTGTCTGGGATGGATTTTGCTAATTTGTGTTTTCAGTAAGCTTCCAGTCAACTTTGTGTAGTGCGTAAAGTCTAAAGTCCTTGTAATCATGGCCAGTGGGGCTCCACTGATCTGGCCCCTGCCCACCTCAGTAACCTCATCTCAAGCCACTCTCTTCCTCGCAATATCCCAGCCACACTAGCCTTCTGGTATAACTTGTCTCTTTTGTTGATTTGTGTGCTTGTTTACCCTTGGTCTCCTTGAGGACAGGGGCTGTCTTAGTGTGGGTCCCCCCAGAAGCAGACCCTAAGACAAAAATTGAAGTAGTTTATTTAGAAAGTAATCCCAGGAAGCACCTGTACAGCAGTGAGGAAGTGAAACAAAGAAGAGAAGGTAGCCAATAAAGAGTGTTATTAAACAATTTACCACTGTGGGAAACTGGCGCATATTCTCACTAGGGAGATCCGGGGGCCAGTGGAGAACACACACCTTAGTTGTCCCATTTGAAAGGTGACGGGGTAGAGATAGTTATCCACCAGCTCTCTTCAGTCACTGGTTGAGAGCTGCTTCTAGGGGTGTTAATTTCCTGGCACTTAATTTTTTTTTTCTAGCCTGTCAGCCCCTCAAGCGGAATGACCTTTGGAAGCTTGAGAGAAAGAATCCAATAAAGAAATGCAGACCCTGGCAGTCGAAGTTCACCAGTGCACAATAGAGCAGTAAGGTCACAGGGATATGGACAGGGAACCAACAGTGTCCACTGCAGGGCCAGAGTGTCTTGTTCATGGGGTATGGTTTGCACGTAAGGCTTGTAGTTGAAGACTGAAGGATGAAGGTTGGTGGCTTTTACATTGGCAGAGCAAAGCTGGGTCCAAAACACCAAGGTTCAAATGTCCTTGAGGCCCAAACGGTAGGGTGAAAACATTGTTTCAGTTCTCTGACCACTCATACTGCACCCCCACCCCCAAGAAATTCTTGACGGTAGGGATCCCAGTTTCTATCACTGTCTGACACAGGTCTTGGGACACTGTAGGCACCCAACCCCCACTCCTCCATCTCAATGTGGTCCTTAAAAGGTCAGTCACCCAGCAGAACGGTTAAAATGGAAAACGTTGGTGAGGGTGTGGCACCCACTACTAGAGGAAGTGTAGGTTGGGAAACTGGCATTATTTACTAAAGCTGATCATGTCTACCCATGGCTTAGCAATTCCTAGGTATACGCCTGAGAAATGAGTGCATACGTCCATCAAAAGATAGGTACAAGAATTTCATAGAATTATTCTTAATAGTCCAAAATACAAAACTACACAGATACCAATCAATAGTACAATAGGTGAAGTACGGTCTATTCATACAATAGATTAGAATATAGCAATCAGAATGAGCAAACAAGAACGGGAAGCACCTGAGATGAGCTACTGAGGTTTGGTCACGTTCTTTCTTGACCTGCGTGCTGGTTATATGGGTGTCCCATTTGTAAAAAGTAAATGAGCTGCACATTTACAATATGTACACTTTTCTGTATGTACACTTAAATTCAATGGTTAAAAGAAAAGAGAGAGGTGGCCAGCGTGGCTGAGCTGGGACAGGAAGGTGGTATTGTTGTGGTCAGAATGGGGGGGACAATGGCGTGGATTTTAGGATTTACTCTAATTACGGCCACTTGTTTGACCAGAATGGAGGTTTCTTGAAAGCCTGAGAGTGTGATGAGGAGGCAGGATTGAAAGTGTTCATCCTCAGCAACTGTAGGCCTGAAGGGCATGGATGGGTAGAGGATGTCCCCTATACAAGAGGTAACAATATGGATTTTTTTTTTAATTTTTATTGGGCTTTAAGTGAAAGGTTACAAATCAAGTCAGTCTCTCACAGAAAAACTTTTACACCTTACTACATACTCCCAATTGCTCTCCTCCTGAGACAGCATGCTCCCTCCCTCCACTCTCTCTTTTCGTGTCCATTTTGCCAGCTTCTAACCCCCTCCACCTTCTCATCTCCCCTCCAGGCAGGAGATGCCAACATAGTCTCAAGTGTCCACCTCATCCAAGCAGCTCACCCCTCACCAGCGTCCCTGTCCAACCCATTGTCCAGTCTAATCCATGTCTGAAGAGTTGGCTTCGGGAATGGTTCCTGTCCTGGGCCAACAGAAGGTCTGGGGACCATGACCACTGGCGTCCTTCTACTCTCAGTCAAACCATTAAGTCTGGTCTTATGAGAATCTGGGGTCTGCATCCCACTGCTTTCCGGCTCCCTCAGGGGTTCTTTGTTGTGTTCCCTGTCAGGGCAGTCATCAGTTGTAGCTGGGCACCATCTAGTTCTTCTGGTTGCAGGATGATGTAGTCTGTGGTTTATGTGGCCCTTTCTGTCTCTTGGGCTCATAATTACCTTGTGTCCTTGGTGTTCTTCATTCTCCTTTGATCCCGGTGAATACCGAATATTTAACAAGTGCATTAAAAAAAACCCATTGCCATCAAGTTGATTCTGACTCACAGGGACTCTATAGGATAGAGTAGAGCTGCCCCATAGGGTTTCCAAGGAGTGGCTGGTGGATTTGAACTGCCAATCTTGGTTAGCAGCCTAGCTTTTGACCACCGTACCACCAGAGCTCCATTATCAAGTGCATACTACATGCTAATCGCTAAGTGAACACAACGTACCTGCTCTTATAGAACTTACATCCTAGTTGGGGGTGAGTGCGGGTAATGTGTTCTCTGGGCCAGTGGTGGGGTATGGCTCCAGCATGCTGAGGTTTATTATAGGGTGTATTACCCCAGTATACTCAGGTATTTGATGGCTGGGATAACATGTCTCTTTCACTTCCATAGTCCCAGTAAATGCAGGTTGGAGGGTGGAGAATGCTCCTTTTACACATTAGTATTCTGTGCTTTGGGGCTTAGCCTCAACTTGGGAGACTTCTACCCACAAGGAAGCACTCAGCGGTGATAGTCCTCACTTACAGGAAGGTTTGTATGTATACTGCTCCCACCTTAGCCACATACAAGTGGACTAGGGCTCCTCCTGAGACTCAGTATCTAGGGGTGGGGCATTACCTCTGGTGGGACTATCAGGCCAGATTTTCTTCTGGCAGCCAGTGACTGGGGGCTCCTACAACCTCTGAAGCCCCAAGAAAGGACAAGCATAGCAATGGTAGCAATGAGTATATGCATGAATATGAATATGTGAGCTGTGGAAGGGGAGAAAGGGCAGAAATGCCAGAAGCATGAAAGGGAGCCCAGATGTACAGACTTAGGGAGCTAGGAGAAAGTCCCTGGAAAGAAACAAAGACAGCCAGAGCCAGAGAAAAGTCTCCTACTCCATCTGCCAGGTCCAGAGAGAAAAGAGTCTGAGACAGTAAGCCCGTGATGCAAGGAGACGGCCTATTCCCAGAAAGAAAGTGAAGTGGGAGGAAAGAAAGACTTCCTGTTTGAGAGAGAGACACAGAAAAACAGGGAAGGAGAGAAGGCAGGGTAGAGAAACAGAGTTAGAGACCACTCAGATTTTGGGTAGAACGGAAGAAACAAAAACAAACTAAACTGAGCCAGTTGTCATCAAGTCAATTCCTACTTGTAGTCATCTCAAGTATGTCAGAGTAGAATTGTGCTCCACAGTGTCTTCAACGGCTGGGTTTTTTTTTTTTTTTTGGAAGTAGATTGCAAGGCCTTTCTTCTGAGGCACCTCTGGGTGGACATGAACCACCGAACCTTTCAGTTAGCAGCCAAGCAGAAAGGTGCATAAATCATAAATCTAGACTCATCAAAAGAAAGGCTGAAAGAGGGAAGACAGAGAAGGCAGGGAGAAAAACAAATACTCATCCTCAGCAATAAAAAAGCCCTGCTCTGCTCCACCATCCTCAATCCAAGGTCTCCCTGGCCCTTCTTCAAACACAGGCAATCCCAGTGTGGTAGCTTGTGTCTAAAGATGACTGCCATCAATTTCTTCCTAAGTGCTACTTCCCCATTCAGAGGAGCCCTGAGCCACCTTGTAAAAAGCCCAGGCTATTTTCTGCTAGAGAGCGGCCACATGGAAGAAGACTCATGTGCCAGACAGGTGAGTGAAGAAGTCATCTTGGATGCCCAGCGCAGTTGAGCTGTCAGATGACTCCAGGCCCAGCCACCATCTGACTGTAACTACCCAAGGACAGTCTTTGGAGGAACTACCTAACTGAGCCCAGTCAATCCACAGGACCATGACAGATAATAATAAATTGTTGTTTTAAGCCACAAATTTTTAAGGTGGTTTGTTACACACCAAAAGATAACCAAAACACCCAGAAACGGCTGCAGTGGCCTTTTAAGGCTTGTGAAACCCCCACCCCAACCCCCCACACAACAAAAGCAACACTAGCCAGTCCGATTTTCAGTCTCTTTAATTAGGTGCTCTGAGGAGAGGGCAGGAAGGCAGGTGGAGTGGGTGGGAGGGTGGTGCTTCGTAAGCCCCACTTGGCAATCAGTCAGTCCTCTTCCTCTGGCAGCTGGATCTTGCTGGGGTCAAAGCAATTGGATTCCATGATGGGAAAGCCATTGGCCTCTCGGTACTTTACAAGCCTCTCAGCTTCCCTGCGGGCCCACTCGTGCATCCTGGAGGCAGCAGCAGCAGGGGGTAGATGTGAGGGAGCCTCACTGGACACCTATCCCTCATTTTAGCTCCCCATTCCCCAACAGTGCAAGGACGGGATTCCGGGCAGAATCCCCTTCAACCTCCACCCCTGCCTCTGCCCCTCACCCATCCCACTCTCTTGGACACCCCATGCACCTGTAGTCAGGCAGGTAAGCCACAAAGGTGCTGCCAAGGACTAGGACGATGGAGAAGCCAAAGAAGAAGACAACACGCATGTTCCAGAGGTCCACAACAGGATCCTTGTCATAACCATGGGAGTCTGGGTTCTGTGGCAAGGAGAAGGAGGTATCAATGAGGGCTTCCTGCCATTCCACAAAGTCTCATGCTGGCCCTGCATAACCTTGTTTCTGGTCTCACGTCAGATCCATCACTCCTCCCTCACCACATCCCTCTCTTTCTATTCTTAGGACATGGCAAGTTCCTTCCCACCACAGGGCCTTTGCACTTGCTGTTACCTCCCATGGAAACTTTTCCCTGAGATCTGGTCATGGCTGGTTCCTCCTCATTCAAGGTTTCGGCTCAACCATCACGTCCTTTAGGAGGCACTCCCTAGTCATCTTGTCTATTAAGTTAGGAAGCATAGGAAATTGCCATTTTATAGGTCAAAAAACAGTTGAATATTGGCAATTTCCTATGGTTCAACCTAATAAAATAACCTATCTATAAGTCACTCCCCATCCCTTTATCCTGCTTAACTTTCTTTCTAGCATTCATCATTATTTGAAATTATATTCATTGTTTACCAAAGCAGTGTGCCCTCAGATCCTCTGTATCATATTATCTTATATTATTATTACTTTATACTATCATCTTCTGATATTTTACATGTTTATTTTCTGTCTTTCCCACTATCATGTAAGGTCTATGAGAGCAAGGGCTTTGTCTGATTCCCATACTGCTGTATCCCTAGAGCCTTGAACTGTGCCTGACATAAAGCAGGGCTTTGATACATATTTACATAATGAATGAATAAATGAATAAGCATCCTACATATCCACGCCCCTTAACCAGAGGTTAGTATTGATGAGGTACCTATTATGTGCCAGGCCTTTTCACATATATAATCCTCACAATATCGCAGTAAGGTGGAAAGTGATGAAAATAAACCCTGGTGGCGTAGTGGTTAAGTGCTACGGCTGCTAACCAAAGGGCCAGCAGTTCGAATCTGCCAGGCGCTCCTTGGAAAAAAGTTCTACTCCATCCTATAGGGTCGCTATGAGTTGGAATCAACTCAACGGCACTGGGTTTGGTTTTTTTACCTTGTTTTGGTTAATGTTAACTGAAGGAGCCCTGGTAGCACTGTGGTTAAGAGCTGGACTGCTAACTGAAAGGTCAAAAGGTCAGCAGTTTGAACTTACCAGTCACCTAGCGGTAGAAAGATGTAGCAGTCTGCATCCATAAAGATTACAGCCTTGGAGACCCCATGGGGCAGTTCTACTCTGTCCTATTGGGTTGCTATGTGTGGAATCGACTTCATGGCAGTGTTTTTTTTTTAAATGGGTAATGTTATCTGGGTTTTTAATGTTAACTAAGTACTTACTAAGTGCCAGCTGACTCATTTAGTTTCAAGAGGCAGGTGTCCTATTACTTTTTCTATTTTACAGGCAAAGAAACTGAAGCACATGGGGTTAAAGTATTTGCCCAAGGTCACACAGGTGAGTAACTGTCAATGCTTGGATTCTAACACAAGCCACCGGATTTCAGAGTCTCTGCTATTAATACATCACAGTAGACCTGGCAGATTTAAGTTCAAATACCGGTTCCACCACTTACTCAGTTATGTGAGCAGAGGCAAGCTACTTAACATCTCTATGCTTCAGTTTTCACATCTGTAGAATAGGTGTATAATAGTGCCTACCTCAAAACAGGAAACCCTGGTGTCATAGGGGTTAAGTGCTACGGCTGCTAGCCAAAAGGTCGGCAGTTCGAATCCGCCAGGCGCTCCTTGGAAACTCTATGGGGCAGTTCTACTCTGCCGTATAGGGTCTCTATGAGTCGGAATCAACTTGACGGCAGTGGGTTTGGCTTTTTTGGGGGGGGGGATTACCTCAAAATAAGGTTGTTTCGAGGATTAAACAAACTAATGTATACAAAGTGTTTAGCGCCACATAGATTCTTAACATTAATGTTGTTAATCCTATATTGCTTATACTGTGTTTTGATCGCTACCCATTTCAGGTTTGATTTTTGTCTGCAAAATAAGGTCAATCTCACCTCTGGGTCTGGACCGAGGATACCGGGGGACAAAGGCAGAAAACAAACTAAGCAAAATTCCCAAATCTTAGACGATTTCGTTGACTGCGCAATATCCAGCCACCTAATAATGTCCTCTAACTGCGCCCCGTCCTTCCGCCCCCGATTGACCCTCCCGATGTCCCGTTCCCCCTCCCTCTCACCTTCTCGTAGAGGTTTTCGTCCTCGGGATCCGGATCCTCCTGCGAGCGTATGGTCGGTTCCCGCGGCCGCTTCCCCGCGATGGCGGGTGGAGCAACCACAGCCCTGGAGGCGCTGGATTCCCAGCGGACACGGACAGTCGGGAGCCCTCGTAGCGCCGTTGCCGCCAAAAGGCGGCGAGCACACAAACCTAACAACCCCACCACCATGATTGTTCTGCAGCGTCTCGGAGGCGGGGACGGAAATGAGAGTTTGCGCAGCTGCAGCTGCCCCTAGCGCGATAATTTTCGCTCCGCCTCCGGCGCACCAAATAGGTCCCAGGTCAAATGAGGCTGGGCACTGAGTAACCCTCTTTCCCTCCCTTTGTCGTGGCTTTACGGGACCACCCAGTCTCTTATCCTCTCGATCAGGCTGAGAAATTTCTTATTGCTAGTTCTGCTCATTTCCTTGATGGAAGAAAGCGGTGACATTTGGGTGGATACAGTTCCCAGCCAATCTCACAGAGATTTCCCTTGCCCTTTGGGGAAGGGGACGGAGCTTCCGTTTGCCTTTCATCTTCAAAGGAAACCAACCTTCTAAAAAGCAGACCTTGCTGGATTGGCCAATAGCTACTCAACTTCTCGACTTGCGGGCGTTCGCATGGAGAGTGGGGAGGTGGCATACACTTGCCAATCAGAGGAGGCCAGGGCTGGCCGACAGCGGGCAGTGGCCAATAGCCGAGACCCGCCAGAGCGCGCTCCCTTAGTAGGTGGATGGTGGTCTAAGGGCCGGCTCCCTTCTCGTCGTCGCCATTTTGTGTTGGTGATTGCGGCTGGCTGGGAGTAGGCGGCGGTGAGTTTCTTTGGGGAGGGTAGCGCGCCTGGCGCTTCTCCCTTCCCCCTTCCTCGTCCCTTCTGCCTCCAGCCTCAGACTTGGTTGTTGCGTGGACCGGCTCAGGCTGAGCTGGGAGAGTTGGAGGAGGTGGCGACGGGCCGAGGTGATGTCTGGGAGCCCTCCCTTGACAGCCCGGACCGAGAAGGTGAGCGTCGACGCTGGTCGTGGGGGCGGAGGTAAGGGGCCGGGGGTGGGGTGGGGGCGTAGGGGTGGTGCTAGGGCGGACTATGGGCTAGGGGGCCTGGAGTACGCACAGAACCCAGGAATTGCGTGCACTGTCTGAGCCAGGGAGGGGGGTGTTTCTCTTTTTTTTTTTTTTCCTTTTGAGAACAGAGGCGCGTGCGCGATTGGGAGACGGGATGGGTGCACGCGGGTTGGGGGAAGGGAGGGACAAATGGGAGTGGGTTACTGTGTCTGCGACGCTGGACTTAATGGGAGACGGGTGTCTGCGACTTTGGTTTTTATCCATACGGGAAGTGGTGTGCTGTTTGCTCTGTGAATCTGATGCTTCATCTGTCCATGGAGAAGTGTTCTGTGGCTCTGGTCCTTATTCCTTGCCGGAGGCGGGGGGGGGGGGGTAATGTCTGTAGACTCTGGTCCTTATCCTTAGGGCGTGTGTTTGTAACTCAAGTCCTTATCCATGGGGGCTGTCTCTCTGACTGGCTCGAACTCACTTTGTGGGGAGGAGGAGCGGGGAATGTGTGCGTGATTATTGCCCCTTTTGGGAGGTTTGCATCTGTAGCTCTGACGCTCAGTCGTTGAAAGTGGTCGCAGTGTGTGATTATGGCCATATTTATTGCGGCTTCCTATCAGTGATTTTGACCCGTAATTATTTGGGGCCCCTATCTGTAACTTTGGTCTCTATCCGTTGTGGATTCTAGTGTGTGACTCTGGCTTCTTTGCCAGAGTCTTTTGAGATTTTTGTATCTAGCTCTGATCCAGTGGGGCCCCTGGTTGTAGTTCTAATCCTTATCCATCTAAAAAAAACGGTGTCCTCTAGAGAGAGGTAACTGGTTCCCTGAGGCTTGTGGCGGAAGAGAAAATTTGTGTGTATGTGTACACACATGGGAGAGAGGTGTCGTGGCAACCTAGTGTTGGGCAGGGGCTGTTAACACCCGGCTTAGCATAATTCCTGTTTAGAGGGTGGGGCCTGAAGAATTTGGGTACGTCCTGACCCCTGGCTGGGTCACATGGCTCTCAGGACTCCCTTAGTCTTCAGGGCAACTGTGAGGGTTGGGTGAAGTGATTTCTCTGTCCTGGCAGAATAGCACAGTGGTTTGGAACAGCCTCTGAAAGGCCCCCTTTTGCCTCTGAGAAAACTTGGGCTTAGAGCCCTTGGGGAGAGAGAGCTGTCTTGGGACCTGGCTGTGTGTAAGGCTCAGGGCTGAGCCAGTTGCTGTGTGGGCTGAGCTGGCTGGGAGCCCAGGGAGTCAGCAGCTGTCTTCTTGCCAAGTTAGCACCTTCGCTACCCCCAGCAGCCTTTCATGGGGTCTACCACCATGGAGGGGTCTGCCAGCATCTTGTTGGGGGGATGAAATGGTACCTGATGGGTACCTAAGACTCCCATTGTTGTGACTTGAAGTCTTGCCTCAGTGCCTTATGAACCTAATCTCTGGTCATTCAGCATTGATAGCACCCTGAGCTTGTCTACCAGTCTCAGATCGCAAAGCCGTGGTACCACAACCCCTCTACAACCCTTGAATCTACAGCCCCTGGGAATGTTCCAGGTCTCTCTGCAAGATGTCCCCTGTCTGATGAAGGCCTTGCTGTTTCTAGGGCAGTGGGCTCTAGCCTTATGTTTGTGGGGAAAGGAAGGAGCAAGGCAAGAAGGGGCTGTGTTCTCGCTTTGGTCCACAAGAGCAGTAGGAGTTGGGAAACAACTTATCTGGGCTAAGGGACAGCAGAGAGCCTTGAAAACTAGGGTTTCTCAAGGAGGTCCCCTCTGCCTCAACTGCCTTGACCCCTTTCTTCCTTCCGCTCTCCCCAGAGTCCCTGCAGGAGGCAGCATCACCCAGGCTGGCAGATCATGGTGGCAGCAGCGGGGGTGGCTGGGAAGTGAAACGGAGCCAGCGGCTGAGGAGGGGCCCCAGCAGCCCCCGCAGACCCTATCAGGACATGGAGTATGAAAGACGGTGAGTTATCCGCTCCCACCCCTACTAGGCAGCCTAGGCTCGTCCCCAGGTGGGAATTGATCCATGAAGGTGCTAGAAAGGGCCTTCTAGGCAGAGGAAACAGTAATAGATGATTGTTTTTTTGTTTTGTTTTGTTTTTGGCACCTGTTTTGAGCCAGGAACTGTGCTAGGCTCTGGGAATGCAGTGGTGAGTAAGACAGATATGGTTTCAGCCCTCTCTTTATTTGGGGGTCTCACAAGGAAGAGTGCTCAGTTTATGGGTGATTACAGAACAGCATGATGGATGTCCTGATTAGATGTGAGGTTGGGAAGGGATCAAGAGAAAGGGAGGACTTGGGGCTGATGCCAGAGTTTCCAGCTTGGGTGACCTGGATTGGTATGTGGTGCCATTCACTACTGTGAGGACAGCCACTGCAGGAGGAGAGGCAGAGATTGGTATCAGATGGCTGTTGGGTTGTAAGTGCCTGTGGATGCACAGGAGAGAGGTCTGGACTGCGACTTGGGGTTTGGGAGGTGGGTGGGAGTGGGGCCTTCAGGGTCAGGAATTTGCCCAGGACAAATGAGGCAGATAGTGGGAGACATCAGGGACAGGTTGGGCTAGGGTTGGTGCTACTTGTCTTGGAACAGACTCACTCAAGGTTGGTGATACTTGTCTTAGAACGAACTCTCTCAAACAGTTATTTTTAAATTCTGGTATGAGCAAGAAACACTTGGGATATTGGGTAAAATACAGAGATCCTGGGCCATAACCTTACTGACCTGGTGGGCTACCCCAGGTGATTCTGATACAGGTTATCTATCCATGACATTTTAAGATTGTATAGAAAGTGGGAGACCTGACTCTCCCAGAAAGCCTCCATTAAGAGACCAGGATGGCTATAATCAGAAAAACGGAAAACAACAAGTGTTGGTTACAAAGATGTAGAAAGATTGGAACCCTCATCAGTTGCTGGTGGGATTGTAAAACGGTGCAACCACTGTGGGAAACAGATTTGACACTTCATCAAAAAGTTAAACACAGTTACCGTATGACCCAGCAATTCCACGCCTAAGTATGTACCCAATAGAGTTGAAAGCAGGGACACAAATAGATACTTACTTGTATACAATGTTCATTGCTGCATTATTCACTCTAGCCAAAAGGTGGATACAACCTAAATGTCCATCAATAGATGAGTGGGTAAACAAAATGTGGTATATACACACAGTGGACTGTTATTAATCCATAAAGAGAAATGAAGTTCTGATATGTGATGTGACATGAATGAATCTTGGAAACATTATGCTAGGCAAAATAAGTCACAAAAGGACAAATATGTATAGAGACCAACGTTTATTAGTGGTTGCTGGAGGTGAGAAGGAGAGCAGAAAGGGGAGTTGTTTCTTAGGGGGCACTGAGTTTCTGTTAAGGTCGATGGAAATGGGTAATGGTGATGGTTGCACAACACAATGAAAGTAATTAATGTTACCAAATTGTGCATGTAAAAATGTTAAAACAGCAAACGTTAATTTAAAAAAGGAAATTTGTAAAAATTTGAAATAATTTTTTAAATGCCTTACAAAGGATTTTTTCTACTTTTACCCGTTTTTAAAAGTGCAGAATGTTTTTTTTCTGGAAAATGAACCCAAATTTGAGTGTTATTCAGTCTTGAACTTCTTTAAAGGTGTCTTTTGAAAGGCATTTGATTTTGGATAGTATTAACCAGAAGTGCTTTGTGGCACTTTCCGAGTTTGAGCAGATGATATATTTGATTCCGACTTTACCAAATAAAGCCACTGGCTTTCTTTTGGCTTTTAAAGGACCTCAAGTGCAGAGGTTTGAGTTAATCATACTTTCCAGTTCAAGGTAGGTTTATTTCATAGGTCAGCACAAGGCCCTCTTTTGCCATATTTTTTTTTCCCTTTTATCCTCTCCATTTCCTATCTCCGTAGGCAGCTGCTCTGTCATGTTTGATATGTATTCTTCTAAAATGTGTAGTGTTGTTTTGAGTGTTTGTGTTTTTAACTTACACAAATGGCAAAGTGCTACAGTCTTCATTTCTATTCTGTTTCCTGAACTTTTTTAGTTTCAGGCTTTTATGTTTTTAATTCTGTCCATACTGTTGTATGTATATTAGTGCTTTGCTTCTAATTGCTGCTGAGGGCACAATAAAGTATGTCTATTGCATTTTCCTTATCTATTCCTGCAAGAATGGATACCTGTTCTTAATTTTGATGTGCTTTAATATTGACCTTTTTTTTTTTTTTTTTGGCTTATCATTTGTGCTTTCAGATTCTTCTCTTTTCCTACCCCTGGATCACAGAGATTCCTTTCACTCTATAGTTTTACCTTTAGCTCTCAGGTCTTTAGTCTGTCTAGAGTCCACTTCTGAATATGGTATGAGGTAGGTTCTGGTTTTATGTTCCTGCATATAGTGAGCAGTTTTCCCAGTACCATCTCCTAAACAGTTTGTTCTTTCTTCGTTTGTGGTACTTCATCTGATCTCAAGTTCCTTTGTATACATGGATCTGTCTTGAGTGCTGTAATTTGTTCCGTTGATCTGTGTGCCTATTCTTGTGCCAGAGCCTTACTACTTTTATTATTATGACTTTATAAAATGCCTTAATAGCTCCCTCTTTGCTCTTATTTTTCAAAGTTGATTTAGCCATTATTTTTCTATATAAAAAGTTTGTTAAGTTCCTCAAAAACATTCAACAAGAATTTTACAGAGATTGCATTTGGGGAGAATTCTCATCTTTATAAGTAGTCATCTTATCCAAGACCTGTAGAGAGAATATTTCATTTAATTTTTATTCTGAGAAGTCAAAATATACTTTTATTATGCTATAACTCTAGATTGAGGATATGACTTTAATGTGTGTCTACCACGGGCATCTTTTTTTTTTTTTAATAATATTGTGTTTTTGGTAAAGACTTACACAGCAGTTTAGGTTCCCACTCAGCAATTTCTATACAAGTTGTTCAGTGATATTGGTTGCATTCTTTATAATATATGAACATTCTCATTATTTCAATTAGAATACTTTAAAATTCATTTAAAGGACATAAAAATCTGAATAAATGAGAAAGCAGGTTTTGCATATTCTTTGTTAAAGTAATTCCTAGGTACTTCAGTAGTTTTTGTTGGTGTCTTATTTCTTTTATATTTTCCAAGCTGATAATTGCTGAGGTAGAGGAAAGTTCTGGATTTTTCTAAGTTATCTTATCCCTGCCATATGCTCTTGTTATTTCTAATGGTTTGTTGTTGATTCTAATGGTCTTTCTAAGTAGTTGATCATATTGTATGCAAATACTGAGTTTTATCCCTTTCCTATCAACCCTGTCACTTTTATTTTTATTTTTTATTGTGGTACATTTATAGGTAACAGAACATTTGCCATTTCAACAATCTTCTCATGTAATTCTGTCATGTCTTATTTCTTTTTCTTCACTTATAGCTTTGGCCAGGACTTTTACTACCACTTAAATAATACCAGTGATGCTGGCTGTACAAATTAAGATTTGTTTTGGCTGGTTGTGACAGAAATCCCAAAGAATAATGGTTTAAACAAGATATTTTTCATTCACTTAGAGGAAATCTAGAGATAGGCAGTCAGTCTAGGGCTGCTTAGCACATGGTATTCTAGGCAACCAGAAGGAAGAAGGGGAATAAAAGGATATGCCTTCTCCCTCTAAGAACACTTCTTGGAAGTTTTATGTGGTATTTTTATTTACTTCCCATTGGCCAGAACTTATCCACATGGTCTTTATTCTGGGCAGCCAAGTGCCTAGCTAAACACTGGGGATTTACTAAGAATATCAGAAGCCAGATATGGTAGGCATCTTTATTTTGTCCTTGATCTTAAAGTTTCTCCTTTAAGTAAAATGTGTGCTATAAGCTTTAATATAAAAAAAAATGATATAAAAAAAATGATATAGTCTTTATTAATCCAAGAAAGTTCTCTATTCTTAGTTTACTAAGATTGATCATAAAATGAGTGTTGAACTTCATATTCTTGTGCTTTTTTTTTTTCTCCTCTTGTCCAGTAATTTCATAATTACATTAAATTACATCCTTGGCATTCCTAAGATATACCCTACTTGATCATAGTAGTATGTATAACTTAATATTTTGAAAAAATTTCAAATTAACAGAAAAGCTGCAAAAAAGTACACTGAACTCCCATATATCCTTTATACAGAATCAGTGATTATAAACATTTTGCCATGTTTGCTTTATCATTCTCTTTATATACATACACGTGCATGTGTGTATATATATATACGCACACACAAACATACACACGTTACATTTTTTTGTTTGAACTGGTGGCAGGCATCATGACCCTTTAAGTACTTCAGCATGTATGTTCTGAGAACAAGGACTTTCTCTTACGTAACCACAGTACAGTTACTGATATCAGGAACTTTAACATTGATACAGTACTTTTGTATAAAGTTCCTATTCACATACTTTATAGCTATTTTTCCGCAATCAGGATCCAGTCCAAAATCATGCATTGCATCGAGTTATTTTGTATTTTTAGTCTCCTTTAATCTCTGGGATGGAAACCCTGGTGGCGTAGTGGTTAAGAGCTACAGCTGCTAATCAAAAATCAGCAGTCCAAATCCACCAGGTGCTCCTTGGAAACTCAGTGGGGGCAGTTCTGCTCCGTCCTAGAGGGTTGCTATGAGTTGGAATCGACTCGATGGCAATGGGTTTTTTAATCTGAAACAATTCTGTAGTCTTTCATGACCTTGACATTTTTTAAGAGTACAGGCCAGTTTTTTGGTAGAATGTTTCTGAATTTGGGTTTTTCTAATGTTTACTCGTGAATTTTTGGGAGAATTATTAAGTATCTTAGTTAATCTGTTGCTATAACAGAAATACCACAAGTAAGTGCCTTTAACACACGCACATTTATTTTCTCACAGTTTAGGAGGCTACAAGTCCAAATTCAGGGTGCTGACTGTAGAGAAAGGCTTTCTATCTGTTGGCTCTGGAAGAAGGCCCTTGTCTCTTTTGAGCTTCTGCTCCCTAGGTGATCTTCATGTGGCTTGGCATCTCTCTTCCCCGGTCTCTGCTTCTTTTGCTTGCTTGTTTAATCTCTTATATCTCAAAAGAGATTGACTTAAAACACACTGTATGCTAATCCTTAATCTCATTAACATAATGAAGACAACCCATTCCCAAATGGGATTATAACCACAGATACAGGGGTTAAGATTTACAACACATATTTTTGGGCAGTATGTTCTTCCCTTTTGGTTTTCTAACTCCAGGTCTTCGCACATTTCATTATAATAGTTTGTCCCCTTGAGCCACCCTTCGAAATCTTCTGTTCAGCTCTTTTACTTCATCATTTCTTCCGTTCACTTTAGATACTCTATGCTCAAGAGCAAGTTTCAGAGTTTCTTCTGAAATCCATTTTTAGTCTTTTCTGTCTTTTTAATGACATTTTGCTTTCTTCATATAGGATGTCCTTGATGTCATTCTACAACTCGTCTGGCCTTTGGTCATTAGTGTTCAATGTATCAAATCTGTTCTTGAGATGGTCTCCAAATACAGGTGGGATGTACTCATGGTCGTATTTTGGCTCTTGTGGAGTTACTTTAATTTTCTTCACCTTCAACTTGAACTTGCATATGAATACTTCATGGTCTGTTCTGCGGTCGGAACCTGGCCTTGTTTTGACGGATGATATTGAGCTTCTCCATGGTCTTTTTCAACAGGTATAGTCAGTTTGATTCCTGTGTATTCCATATGGTGAGGTCCACGTGTATAGTTGCCATTTATGTTGTTGAAGAAAGGTGTTTCCAGTGAATAAGTAGTTGTTACTGCAAAATCCTGTCATGCAATCTCCCACGTCGTTTGAATCACCAATGCCGTATTTTCCAATTACCAGTCCTTTTTCTTTTCTTTCAGACTTTCACATTGCAATCACCAGTAATTATTAATGCATCTCAATTGCTTCTTTGATCAATTTCAGATGCAGAATTTGGTAAAAAAAAAAAAAAACTTCATTTTCTTCATCTTTAGCGTTAGTGGTTGGTACATAAATTTGAGTAATAGTAATATTAACTAGTCTTCCTTGTAGGCATATGGATATTATCCTATCACTGACAACATTGTACTTCAGGATAGATCTTGAAATTTTCTTTTCGACAATGAATGTGACGCCATTCCTTTTCAATTTGTCATTCCCAACATAGCAGACCATACGATTGTCTAATTCAAAATGGCCAATACCAGTCCATTTCAGTTCGTGTCTTAGTCATTCTTAGTCATCTGGTGCTGTTATAACAGAAATACCACAACTGAATGGCTTTAACAAAGAGAAATTTATTCTGGCACAGCCTAGTAGGCTACAAATCCAGATTCAGGGCATCAGGGGAAGGCTTTCTCTCTCTGTCAGCTCTGGAGGAAGGTCCTTGTCATCAATCTTCCCCTGCTCGAGGAGCGTCTCTGCACAGGGACCCCAGGTCCAAAGCATGCACTCTGCTCCAGGTGCTGCTTTCTTGGTGGCATGAGGTCCCCAACTCTCAGTTTGCTTCCCTTTTATCTCTTGTAAGATAAAAGGTGGTGCATGCCACACCACAGAGAAACTCCCTTTACGTTGGATTAGGAATGTGACCTTAGTAAGGGTGCCACAATCCGACTCTAATCCTCTTTAACATCAAATTACATTCACAAAGTGGAAGACAACCACACAATACCGGGAATCATGGCACAACCAAATTGATACACACTATTTTGGGGGACATAATTCAGTCCCTGACATTCCACCCTTTGGCCACCAGAAAATCACATCCTTGCAACATGTAAAACATTTTCATCCCATCAGCAAAAGTCTTAACTCCAAGTCCAAAATCCAAAAATTCCTCTTCATCTGCGAAGTCTAGAATACAAGTTATCTGCTTCCAAAGTACAATGGCAGAACAGGCACAAGCTAGACCTTTATCCATTACAAATGAGAGAAATTGGAGGGAAAGCAGGCGTAACAGTCGCCAAACAAATCAGCAGAACCCATTACATTAGCCCTCAAGGCTTTGAAAATAATCATTTGTTCTCTGAGACCATTTACACAATGGCCCTGCCCTCCAGCCTCTTGGTATTGGCCACACTCTCCGGATTCTGAGTGGAGACCCCTCGGCCCTGGGCTTGAGCTCTGCCTTCCGGGCCCACTGGGACGGCAACTCTGCTCCCTTGGGTTTAGGTGTACCATTTTCCTAGTCCATCTGAGTAGTGACTCCAGCCCTAGAAACACCAGAGGCCATGGCTTCACCCTTTGAAACCCCATGGATTATGACCATACCTTTTGACACTGGGGCAGCTCAGCTTCTTGTGTTCCTTGTCTCTTCAGCTTCTGCTTCCGGGTTTCTTGGCCTCTTGGCTCTTTGGGCCTCACGCCCTGGAGGCGCCCCATTCTGCCTAGAAGCGTCCTGCACACAGGCACTCGGCTATCTTGCTCCATGGGTCAGGTCCAGCACCTCGTCGCGCTTGTCTCCTAGTTCTCCTGCTGCTGGTTCTCTGCCGCTGCTGGTCCTCAGCCACTGCCACTCCTCTATCCATTCACAGTTTCAAAACTGCTTCCACATTTTAGGTATCTGTTAGAGCAGCACCCGACTCTCGATACCAAATCCTGTCTTAATTATCCAGTGCTGCTATAACAGAAATACCACAAGTGGATGGCTTTAAAAAGAGAAATTTATTTCCTCACAGTAAAGTAGGCTGAAAGTCCAAACTCAGGGCGTCAGCTCCAGGGGAAGGCTTTCTCTCTCTGTCGGCCTTCTCATCAATCTTCCCGCAGACTAGGAGCTTCTCCACGCAGGGACCCTAGGTCCAAAGGATGCGATCTGTTCCCAGTGCTGCTTTCTTGGTGCTATGAGGTCCCCGACTCCTTGCTTGCTTCCCTTTCCTTTTATCTCTTGTAAGATAAAAGGTGGTGTAGGCCACACCCCAGGGAAACTCCTTTTACATTGGATCAGGGATGTGACCTTAGTAGGGGTGCTACAATCCCACCCTGATCCTTTTTAACATAAAATTACAATCACAAAATGGAAGACAACCACACAATACTGGGAATCATGGCCCAGCCAAATTGATACACACATTTTTGGGGGGACGTAATTCAATCCATGACAGTTTACTAATGCCTAGGGTGTTTATGCATTCCATTTCATTTTTTATGACTTCCAATTTTTGTAGATTCATATTTCATACATTCCACATACCAATTATTAATGGATGTTTGCAGCTGTTTCTTCTCATTTTAAGTCATGCAGCATCGCAAACGAAGGTCCTGAAAGCTTTACTCCATCCACGTCATTAAGGTCGACTCTACTTTGAGAAGGCAGCTCTTCCCCAGTCATACTTTGAGTGCCTTCCAACCTGGGGGGCTCATCTTCTGGCACTATATCAGACAATGTTCTGCTGCTGTTCATAAGGTTTTCACTGGCCAGTTTTTTTCAGAAGTAGACAATCAGGTCCTTCTTCCTAGTCTCCCTTAATCTGGAAGCTCTGCTGAAACCTGTCTACCATGCGTGACCCTGCTGGTATTTGAATTACCGGAAGCATAGCTTCCAGCATCACAGCAACACTCAAGCCACCACAGTACAACAAACTGACAGATTGGCCTGAGTGTTGCTGTGATGCTGGCAAACTGATGGAAGACAAAGTATTACAGTGAAATGTGCAAAGACCTGGAGTTAGAAACCCAAAAGTGAAGAACACGCTCTGCATTTCTCAAGCTGAAAGAACTGAAAAAAAATTCAAGCCTCAAGTTGCAATTTTGAAGGGTACTCTGGGCAAAATATTGAACGATGCAGGAAATATCAAAAGAAGATGGAGGGAATACATAGAGTCACCATACCAAAAAAAATTGATCAACATTCAGCCATTTCAGGAGGTAACATATGATCAAGTACCAATGATATTGAAGGAAGAAGTTCAAGCTGCACTGAAGGCATTGGCGAAAAACAAGTCTCTAGGAATTGACGGAATACCAGTTGAGATGTTTTAACAAGCAGATGTAGTGCTGGAGGTGTTCACTCGTCTATGCCAAGAAATTTGGAAGATAGTACATGGCCAACCGACTGGAAGAGATCCATATTTGTGCCCATTCCAAAGGTGAGCCAACAGAATGCGGAAATTATCGAGCAATATTGTTAATGTCACATGCAAGTAAAATTTTGCTGAAAATAATTCAAAAATGGTTGCAGCTGTACATAAACAGGAAACTGCCAGAAATTCAAGTAAGATTCAGGAGAGGAGGTGCACCGAGGGATATCATTGCTGATGTCAGATGAATCTTGGCTGAAAGCAGAGAATACCAGAAAGGTGTTTACCTGTGTTTTATTGACTCTGCAAAGGCACTCGACTGTGTGAATCATAACAAATTATGGATAACATTACAAAGAATGGGAATTCTAGAACATTATACATAGAAAAAAAAATTTTTTTTAAGCATAGACCAAGAGACAGTCATTCGAACAGAGCAAGGGGATACTGCATGGTTTAAAATCAGGAAGGGTGTGCATCAGGGTTGTATCCTTTCACCATACTTACTCAACCTGTATGCTGAGCAGATAATCCGAGAAACTGGGCTGTATAAAGAATGCGGCATCAGGATCGTAGGAAGACTCATTAAAAACCTTTGATAGGCAAATGACACAACCTCACTTGCTGAAAATGAAGATGACTTGAAAGCACTTATTAATGAAGGCCAAAGACTATACAGCCTTCACTTCAATATAAAGAAAACAGAAATCCTCACAACTGGACCAATAAGCAACATCATGGTAAAAAGAAAAGATTGAAGTTGTTAAGGATTTCATTTTACTTATATCCTCAATCAACGCCCATGGAAGCAGCAGTCAGGAAATCGAACAACATATTGCATTGGGCAGACTTGCTGCAAAAGACCACTTTAGAATGTCCAAAAGCAAAAGATGTCTCTTTGAGGACTAAGGTGTGCCCGACCCAAGCCATACTTTCAGTCACCTCATGTGCGTGCAAATGCTGGACAATGAATAAGGAAAGCTGAAGAAGAATTGAAGGAGCTGCTTCGGGGATGGTCCTTTTCTTTTCTCGGAGGACAACAGATGTAGCTCCTTTGGCCTGTTTCCTGCCCATAGAATTCCAAGAGTCAGCGTTCTTTCCCTTCACTCTTTCTCTGTCCTGTTCCATATAAGCTGATGAGTTTTCTGCTGTGGTGGTTGGTTAGATCCATTAGCCACAGGCTTAATCTCTTTAACAAAAGATTATGTAGCCACATCCTTGGTGGTCATGCTGGGACACATGTCCTTAGTTTGTACAACAGAATTTTCCAAATATTTACATTTGTTTTCATTTTGCATGGTTCATTTTTAAGTCGATCTCTTTCTCTCGCATTTTACCATAAGCAGCAAGGAGAAACCACATGGCCTCTTTTAAGATCTTCATAAAAATCTGATCAGCCGGATATCCAAGTTCATCACTTAAAAGTTCCACCTTCCACCATGTGTTTGAACATAATTCAGACAAGTTCTTTGCCAGTGCATAAAAAGCATCACCCTCCCTCCGTTGTCCAATCACATGTTCATTTTCTTTTAAAGTCTCACCAGAAGCACATTTGATATCCAGATTCTAGCACCGTTCTGTTGCTGATGCCATATGTATTCTCTAAGATGATAGAGATTTTCCCTGTAGCTCTCTTCACTTCCTTCTGAACCCTCACCAGAATTGCCTTTGATGTCCGTAATTATATCACAGTCTCTTCAAGACAATCTAGGCCTTTACTATTGGGCATCTTAAAATTCCTTCATCCTCTACCTATTACCTAATTCCAAAACCACTTCCACATTGTAGATATTTGTTAGAGGAGCGCTCCCACTTCTCAATACTAAAGTTTTAGTTATCTAGTGCTGCTATAACAGAAATACCACAAGTGGATGGCTTTAACAAACAAATTTATTTTCTCATAGTTTAGGAGGCTATAAGTCTCAATTCAAGGTGTCAACTCTAGGGGAATGCTTTCTTTCTCTGTTGGCTTTAGAAGAAGGTATTTGTCTATTTTGAGCTTTTGCTCCTGGGTGATCTTTTTTTTTTTCCAAAACTTTATTGAGGTATAACAATATGCAATAAACAGTACATATTTAACATATTTACAGTATACAGTTTGATAAGCTTTCATCTATCTATATATGATAAAACCATCACCCAAATGAAGATAACGAACATATATATATGCATCTCTCCAAAAAGTTTCCTCATACCTTTTGTAATACTACCATCCCCTGAGCAACCATGGGTCTGCTTTCTGTCATTGTAAATCAGTTTGCTTTTCCTAGAATTTTATATAAATGGAATCATAGAGTATATATTCTTTAGCTGTCAGGCTTCATTCACTCAGCATAGTTACCCAGAGATTCATCCATGTTGTTGAATGTATCCATAGTAATTTTTTTTTGTATCTGCCATTTATTTATTTTTTATTATGCTTTAGGTGAAAGTTTACAGAGCAAATTAGTTTCTCGTTGAACAATTTATACACAAACTGTTTTTGTGACATTGGTTGCAATTCCCGTGACATGTCAGCACTCTCCTCTTCCCTACCCTCGGTTCCCCATTTCCATCCGCCCGTTTTTCCTGTCCCTTCCTGCCTTCTCAGTCATTTCTTCCAGGCAGGTGTTGCTCATTTAGTCTACTATACTTGATTGAACTAAGAAGCATGTTCCTCAAGTGTGTTATTTTTTTTAATAGATCTGTCTCATCTTTGGCTGAACAGCGAACTTTGGGAGTGGCTTCAGTTCTGAGTCGAAAGGGTGTCCAGGGGCTATAGTCTTGGGGGTTCCTCCAGTCTTTGTCAGACCAGTAAGTCTGGTCTTTTTTTTATGTGCATTTGAATTTTGTTTTACAATTTTCACCAGCTCTGTCCGGCACCCTCTATTGTGATCCCTGTCAGAGCAGCCAGCGGTGGCCGGGCGCCATCTAGATGTTCTGGGCTCAGGCTGCTGGAGGCTGTGGCTCATGTTGTCTGTTAGTCCTTTGGACTAGTATTTCCCTTGTGTTTTTGGTTTTCTTCATTTTCCTTTGCTCAGGAAGGGATGGGACCAGTAGATGTATCTTAGGTGCCTGCTTTCAAGTTTTTAAGACCCCAGATGCTACTCACAGAAGTTGGATGTAGAACATTTTCCTTATCAATTTTATTATGCCAGTTGACCTAGATGACCCCCAAGACAATGGTTCCCAGCCTTCAGCCCCAGTGACTCAGTCCCTCAAGGTGTTGGAATGTGTCTATGAAGCTTCAATGACTTTCTTTGCCCTTGGTCAAGTTGTGCTGACTTCCCGTATATTGTATACTCTCTTTCCTTTCACCAAGGTTATCACTTATCTATCTAGGTAGTGGTTTTCCTTCTCCATCCTTCCTCTCCAAAAATATTGTTTCTTTCTGTGTGTAAACCTTTTCTCGAGTTTTTATAATAGTCGCATACAATATTTGTCCTTTTGTGATTAACTTATCTCACTCAGCATAATGCCCTCCAGATTCATCCATGTTGTGAAATATTTTGCAGATTCATCATTCTTTATCATTGCGTAGTATTCCATTGTGTACCATAATTTGTTTATCCATCCATCTGTTGATGGGCACTTAGGTTGTTTGCATTTTTTTGCTATTGTGAATAATGGTGCAGTGAACATGGGTTTGCATATGTCTATTCATGTGATAGCTCTTATTTCTCTAGGATATATTCCTAGGAGTGGGATTGCTAGATCATATGGTATTTCTATTTCTAGCTTTTTAAGGAGGCACCATATCATTTTCTATAATGGTTGTACTGTTTTACATTCCCACCAGCAGTGCATAAGAGTTCCAGTATTGCTGCAACTTCTCCAACGCTTGTTATTTTCTGTTTTTTTGATACATGCCAGTAATGTCAGGGTGAGTGAGTATCTCGGTGTAGTTTTGATTTGCATTTTTTCCATGGCTAATGATCTCAAGCATTTCCTCATTTGTCTGTTAGCCACCTGAATGTCTTCTTTAGTGAAACTTCTGTTCATATCCTTTGCCCATTTTTTAATTGGATTATTTGTCTTTTTGTTGTTGAGGTGTTGCAGTATCTTAGAGATTTTAGAAATTAGACCCTCGTCTAATATGTCATAGCCAAAAATTATTTCCCAGTCTGTATGTTCTCTTTTTACTTTATTGGTGAAGTCTTTTGATGAGCATAAGTGCTTAATTTTTAGGAGCTCCCAGTTACCTAGTTTATGTTTTGGTGTTTGTGCATCGTTAGTTATGATTTGTATTGAATTTATGTCTTGTATTAGGACCCCCTAGCATTGTTCCTGTTTTTTCTTCCATGATCTTTACAGTTTTAGGTTTTATATTTAGGTCTTTGATGCATTTTGAATTAGTTTTTGCATATGGTGTGTGGTATGAGTCCTGTTTCATTTTTTACAGATGGACATCTAGTTTTGCCAGCACAATTTGTTGAAGACTGTCTTTTCCCCCATTTAATGGACTTTGGGCCTTTGACAAAGATCCCCTGAACATAGGTGGATGGATTTACGCCTGGGTTCTCAATTCTGTTCCATTGGTCTGAGTGTCTGTCATTGTACCAGTACCAGGCTGTTTTGCCTACCGTGGCTGTATATTCTGAGATCAGGTAGTGTGAGGCTGCCTACTTTGTTCTTCTGCAGTAATGCTTTACTTATCCAGGGCTTTTTTCTTTTCCATATAAAGTTAGTGATTATTTTTTCCATCTCTGTTGGTATTTGGATCAGGATTCCATTCTTTCAGTAGATAGCTTTGGGTGGAGTTGACATTTTCACAATGTTGAGGCTTCCTGTCCGTGAGCATGGTTTTTCCGTTTATGTAGGTCTCTTTTGGTTTTTTGCAGTAGTGTTTTATACTTTTTTATATATAGGTCCTTTACGTTCCTGGTTATATTTATTCTTAGTATTTTATTTTTTGGAAACCCTGGTGGCGTAGTGGTTAAGTGCTATGGCTGCTAACCAAAGGGTTGGCAGTTCGAATCCGCCAGGCACTCGGAAACTCTATGGGGCAGTTCTACTCTGTCCTGTAGGGTCGCTATGGGTTGGAATCGACTCGATGGCACTGGGTTTGGTTTTTTGGTTTTTATGTCCCTGGTTAGATTTATCCTTAGTGTTTTATTTTTTGGAGCTCTGGTGGCACAGTGGTTAAGAGCTCGGCTGCTAACCAAAAGGTCAGCGGTTTGAATCCATCAGCTGCTCCTTGGATACCCTATGGAGCAGTTCTGTTCTGTCCTGTAGGGTCTCTATGAGTCGGAATTGACTCGATGGCAATGAGTTTGGCTTATTTACTTTTTTAGGGACTGTTATAAATGGTATTGTTTTCTTGTTTTCCTTTTGGAAAGTTCTTTGTTGGTATATAGGAATCCAGCTGATTTTTGTATGTTAATCTTGTTTCCTGCCACTCTGCTGAATCTTTCTATTAGTTCCAATTGTTTTCTTGTGGAATCTTTGGGGTTCTCTATGCTTAGGATCATATCTGCGAATAGGGATAGCTTACTTCTTCCTTTCCAATTTGGATGCCTTTTATTTCTTTTTCTTGCTTTATTGTTCTAGCTAGAACTTTCAGCACAGTATTAAATAGAATTGGTGATAAAGGGCATCCTTGTCTTCTTCCTGTTCTCAGGGGGAAATGCTTTCAGTCTCTCTCCATTGAGAATGATGTTGGCTATTGGTCTTGTATAGATGCTCTTTATTATGTTGAGGAATTTCCCTTCTATTCCTATTTTATCAAGAGTTTTAATCAGGAAGCGGTGTTAGACTTTATCAGATGTCTTTGTGGATTAAGATGATCATGTGATTTTTTTTGTTTGATTTATGTGGTGGATTACATTGATTAATTTTCTAATGTTGAACCATCTTTGCATAACTGATACGAATACCACTTGGTCGTGGCATATTATTTTTTTGATATGATGCTGAATTCTGTTGGGTAGAATTGTGTTGAAAATTTTGCATCTATATTCATGAGAGATACTGGTGTGTAATTTTCTTTTTTTGTGATGTCTTTGCCTGGCTTTGGTATCAGGGTTATACTGGCTTTATGGAATGAATTTAGAAGTATTCCTTCCTTTTCTATGCTCTGAAATAGTTTGACTAGTACTGGTGTGAGCTTTTCTCTGAATGGTAGAATTCCCCAGCAAAGCTGTCTGGGCCAGGGCTTTTTTGTTGTTTTGGGGAGTTTTGTTTTTTTTTTTTAAGCCTCTTTAATCTCTTCTCTTATTATGGGTCTGTTCAGATTTTTTTATTAGTTTCGTATTAGTCTGTTCATTTTGTGTTTGGGTAGGTAGTGTGTTTTTAGAAATTTGTCCATTTCTTCTAGGTTCTCAAATTTGTTGGAGTACAGTTTTTCATAGTATTCTGTTATAATCCTTTTTATTTCAGTTGGGTCTGTCGTAATGTGCCCCATCTTATTTCTTATTTGGATTATTTGCTTCCTCATCTTTTTTCCTTTTGTCAGCTTGGCCAAATGCTTTGTCGATTTTGTTGATCATTTCAAAGGACAAACTTTAGGTCTTGTTGATTCTTTCTATTTTTTTCTTTTTCATTTATTTTTGCTCTAAACTATTATTTCCTTTCTTCTGGTGGCTGTGGGCTTCTTTTGTGTTCTCTATTTGTTCAAGTTACAGGGCTAGTGTTTTGATTTTGATCTGTTGTTCATTTTTTGTGTGTGCATTTATTTCTATAAATTAATCTCTGAGCACTTCCTTTGCTTTTTCCCTAAAATTTTGGTATGATGTGTTTTCATTCTCATTTGATTCCAGGAATATGTTTATTCCCTCTTTAATTTCTTCTATTATCCAGTTATTTTTAAGCAAGGTGTTATTCATTTTCCATGTATTTGATTTTTTATCATTCCTATCCTGTTATTGATTTCTACTCTCATGATGTCGTGATCAGAGAATGCTCTGTATTATTTTGATGTTTTGAATTTCATTGGAGGTTGCTTTGTGGCCTAAAACGTGATTTGTTCTGGAGAATGTTCCTTGTGCACTGGAAGAGAATGTGTACTTTGTAGCTGCTGAGTGGAGTGTTCTGTATATGTCTTTGAGGTTCAGCTGGTTGATTTTAGCCTTTAGATCTTCTGTATCTTAGATGAGTTTCTTTCTAGATGTTCTGACCTTTACCCAGAATGGTGTGTTAAAGTCTTCCACTATTATTGTGGAACTGTCTCTTTCTCTTTTCAGTGCTGTTAGAGTTTGTTTTATGTATTTTGGAGCCCTCTTGTTGTGTGCATAGATCTTTGTTAAAATTACGTGTTCTTGGTGGATTGCCCCTTTAATCGTTATTTAATGTCTTTCCTTTTATTGTTGATTTTACCTTGAAATCTGTTTTATCTGAGATTAGTATTGCCACTTCTGCCCTTTTTTTGGTTAGTTTGCTTGATATGTTTTTTTCCCCCATCCTTTGATTTTTAATAAATTTGTCTTTGTGTCTAAGGTGTGTCTCTTGTAGACAGCATATTGATGGGTGTTTTTTTTTTAATCCTTTCTGCCATTCTCTGTCTCCTTATGGCTGCATTTAAACCATTTACGTTCAGTGTGCTTCAGTAGGTATGAGCTTATTGCTGTCATATTGGTTTTTTTGTGTGTGTGTGTTGCTGACGTTTTCTTTTTTCCTCTTAGTCTCCTGTGCTGAGGTCCTTTTGTTTGTGGATTTTCTTTTTTTTTTGTTATTGTAGATTTTGTGTTTACTGATTCTTTGTTTTTCTTTGTTATTCTAATGAATAGGTTTGTTAACATTCTTTGTGGTTACTTTGAAATTTACTCTTATCTTCCTAAGTTTGGACCAGTCTTTTATTACTTGGTATTGCTTTGACTTGCTGTCCACTGTGAGTCAGAATCGACTCAATGGCACTTAACAACAACAACAACAACAACATACCTACGCTGTTTATTGCACCTTCTATTGTTTTGTCCTTGTTATTTCTGATTGATGTCTGTGTTTCCCCGTTGTAAGTCTTTTAGTTTTGTTTTATTATTGAGAGTTCTTTACCTTGGTTGGTTTCTGGCTGATGCTGTCCTGTGTCCTAGACTCTGATTGTTATCTGATGTTGTTGGTTCTTTAACTGAAGGACTCCTTTTAATGTTTCTTGTAAGTTTGGCTTCGTTTTTGTGAACTCCCTTAATTTCTCTTTACCTTGAAACACCCTAATTTTGCCATCATATTTGAGAGAGAGTTTTGCAGGACATATTATTCTTGATTGGCAGTTTTTTTTGTTTCAAGGTTTTTATTTATGTTATTCCATTGCCTTCTTGCCTGCATAGTTTCTGCCGAGTAATCAGAGCTTAGTGTTATGGTTTCCCCTTTGTAAATGACTTTTCATTTTTCTTGAGCTCCTCTCAGGATTCTTTCTTTGTCTTTTGTTTTGACAAGTGTTATGGATTGAATTGTGTCCCCCCAAAATGTGTGTCAACTTGGCTAATCCATGTTTCCCACCAATTGTATGGTTGTCCTTCTTTTTGTGATCTGATGTATTTATTCTTTGTGTTGTAAATCCTAACCTCTATGATGTTAATGAGGCAGGATTAGAGGCAGTTATGTTAATGAAGCAGGACACAATCTACAGGATTAGGTTGTATTTTGAGTCAGTCTCTTCTGAGACATAAAAGAGAGAATCGAGCAGAGGAGAGGGAGACCTCATTATCACCAAGCAAAAACAGCCAGGAGCAGAGTCCTTTAGACCTCCCCTGTGTTGAGAAGCTCCTAGACCAGGGGAAGATCAATGACAAGGACCTTCCCCCAGAGCCAATGGAGAGAAAGCCTTCTCCTGGAGCTGGTGCCCTGAAATCAGACTTCTAGCCTCCTTGACTGTGAGAGAATAAATTTCAGTTTGCTAAAGTCATCCACTTGTGGTATTTCTGTTATAGCAGCACTAGATAACTAAGACAGCAAGTGTAATTATGATCTGTCTTGGTGACTTTCTTTTCGGGTCTGTCCTATGTGGGGTTCATTGAGCTTCTTGGGTGGTCAGCTTTTCATCTTTAGTAATATTTGGGAAGTTTTCTGCTAGCAAATCTTCAATAATCTTTTCTGTGTTTTCAATTTTCTCCCCCGTTCTGGAACACCAATATTTTTGCTCTTGATTATGTCCCACGTAATTCACTGGTTTTCTTCATTTTTTTCTTCTTTCTTCTCTCTGATTTTTCCTCAAAGTGTCGTCTATGGATTTGTCTTCAGTCTCACTGATTCTGTTTTCTTTTGTTTCAAAACTGGTACTAAAACCTTCTGTTGAGCTGTCCATTTCTGAAATCTCTTGAAGAGCTCTAAATATTAGTCTTTTGAATTTCGTATCAGGTAGTTTCACTGTCTTTTATTCTACCGGAAGGTCGTCTGATTCTTTGGATTTCATGCTGGAGCTCTGTTATTCTGTTTACTTATATGTTTTGATATCGTCCGCTGTTTCCATGACATTAAGGCATTATTTTATTTATCAATTATATGTTCGTTTGTTTCATCCTGCTTTTTTGCTTTGTTTCGATGTATCTGGGCAGGCGAGCCAGGGTTGTTTGGCTGCTTGCTTGTCTGTGGGCACGATAGTTCCCACCACCTTGTCTAGGTGGGCAGGGCAATAGCAGACAGAGTGAGTCTGCTTTGCTGTACACTAGTTTGGCAAGGTGGCTGAGGGCGACAAGGTGGGCGCTGTCTGCCTCCTGATGTTGGTCCAGTTCTGTGGGAGCATTCATAGCCCCTGGCCAGATAGGCGGGGGTGTCGTATGGGCAGTGGCGTGGGCTCACTTCCCACTGTTCGGCAGCTGGTCAAGTGGCAGGAGAACAGGGCAATACATGCCTGGTGTGGTAGTGGGCCTGAGCACTGAGGATGCTCTAGCTACAGTGGCATGTCAGAGGCCCGTGGGAAGTGGGGCTGTTGTGTGAGGCTAGGTGGAGGGGGAGGAAAAAAGAGAGAGAATTTTTTAAAAGAGTAGTCCATGGGTGGGGGCTGGGTGGACCTGGGAGCCAGCGGGAAGGGGGAAAGGTGGCATATGAGGCTAGGTGGAAGGTAGAAAGAAAAGAAAGTAAAAGAAAAAAGTAAGTGTTGGCACAGTGAGGGTGGGCAGACCCAGGGCAGCAGTGGGCCAGTGGCTTTCCAGCCAAAGCAGCATGGTGGGGTCCAGCAGTGGGGGGTGGGGGGTGTACTGGGCTATATCTGAGGGAAAAGGAAAAAATTTAAAATAGAAAAAACTGGCAGCATGGTGGGGGCCAGCAAATGGGGGCGGGTTGGACCTGAGGGCCAGTTGGAAGGGAGGTGTTTTAGTCATCTAGTGCTGCTATAACAGAAATGCCACAAGCAGATGGCTTTAACAAAGAGGAATTTATTCTCCCACAGTCCAGTAGGTTACAAGTCCAAATTCAGGGTGTCACCTCCAAGGGAAGTCTTTCTTTCTTTGTCAGCCCGGGATAAAGGTTCTTGTCCTCAATCTTCCCCTGGTCGAGGAGCTTCTTGGGCACAGGGACGCCGGGTCCAAAGGATGTGCTCTGCTCCTGGTGCTGCCTCCTTGGTGGTATAAGTCCCCAGCTCTCTGCTTACTTCTCTTTCCTTTTTCTCTCTTGAGAGATAAAAGGTGGTGCAGGCCACACCCCAAGAAAACTCCCTTTACATTGGATCAGGGGTGTGACCTGGGTAAGGGTGGTGTTACAATCCCACCCTAATCCTTTTTAACATAAAATTACAATCACAAAATGGAGGACAACCACACAGTACTAGGAATCATGGCCTAACCAAGTTGATACACATTTTGGGGGGATATAATTCAATCCATGAGAGGAGGGAATGTGATGTTCGGAGCTAGGTGGGATGGAGAAAGAAACAAAAGCAAAAAAAAATGGTGGCGCTGTGGGAACTGACAGGTAGGGTGAGGCAGACCCAGGGTAGCTGTGGACTGGTGGCTCTCTAGCCGATGCCGCAAGGCATGGCCGTGCAGGACAGGGTGGAGGTGGCGTGAAGGACTAGGTGGGAGGAAGAAGGGGGAAAAGGAGAAATGGAAAAAAATGGTGACACAGCAGGTGTAGGCGGGGCAGACGCAGAGCAGCTGTGTGCTAGTGGCTATCAGTGTGGCTGTCAGGAAGGGATGGAGGTGGCACATGGGGCTAGGTGGGAGGGAGGAAGAAAAGGAAAGAGAAAAAAATGACACAGCGGGAACCAGCCAGTGGGGGCGGGGTGGACCTGGGGTGGGGGCGAGCCAGTGCTTCTCCAGCTGAGCAGTGTGGCACAGCCCGTCAGGAAGGGCCTGAGGCAGCACACAGGGCTAGGTGGAGGAAAGAAAAAAAGGAAGGAAGGGAAAGAGAGAAAAAATGTCACATCAAGACCTGGCCAGTGAAGGCGGGGCAGACCCAGGGTGGTAATGAGCTGGTGTCTTTCCAACCAAGCTGAGCGGGAAGGGGCTGAGGCAGTTGGTGCACAGGGCTGGGTGGGAGGGAGGAAAAAAGGGGAAGAGAAAAAAAATGGTGTTGAGGGAGCAGGCTGGTGGGGGCAGGGTGGACCTGGGGCAACAGTGAACCAGTGTCTCTCCGGCCAAGCGTTGTGGTGTGGCCCATTGGGAAGCAGCATGCAGGGCAGAAGGGTGAGGAGGTGGGAAAGCATATTTCTGTGGTTACCGGTTGCTCTATCTCATATTGGGAGAATTACGAAGTTGCCATCTTGTACTCCCTGTCCAGGGTTGTTGCTGGCTGTACTCCAAGATGGCGAAGCTGTGCCACATTAGCTGATAGTTCTCCGTCAGTTTCTTCTTCTATTCTGTGCATGCTGTAGCTCTTTATACCTTAATTTAATGCTCAGGGTTCCGGGATTGACATTTGTATCTGTTTTACTTAGTTTTTCATTTTCAGATCTTTGCTGAAGAGGGACAGCCTGGTGCCTCTGCCTGTGGTGCCATGTTGGCTCCGCCCCCTCCTGGGTGATCTGGATGTGGCTTGATATCTCTCTTCCCCATCTCTGCTTCTTTTGCTTGCTTGTTTAATCTCTTTTATATATCTCAAAAGAGATTGACTTAAGAAACATCCTGCACTGATCGTGTCTCAATATGAAAAAGACAACCCATCCCCAATTGGTATTATAACCACAGATATAGGGTTTAGGATTTATAACACATATTTGGGGAGGACACAATTCAATCCATAACAATGATGTTATATATATTTTAAAAAGAGATTTGATTCGCTGTTGCATTGTAGGATATTTACATCCGTGTTCATAAGTGAAGTGGTCCTCTAATTTTCTGGTGTTTTTCTAGCATTGGAATCAAAGGCAGCTTTTGCTATTTTTCTGTTTATTGGAACAATTTGTATAAGAATTATCTGTTCCTTGAAAGCTTGGTAGAACTCACCCTTAAAAGCTCCTGGGCATGAGTTTTTGATTATCATTTGGTCTATTCTGCCAATTTTGGCATTTTATTTTTTTCAGAAATGAGCCCATTTTATGTAGGTCTTTATATATTGTTATTCAGTCTAGCTTTCTAGAAGTGTTTTATAAAAGGTTATCTGCCTTTGAAAGGTGTTTAGCTGAACTTCTCTGTGGCCAGTTTAAAGTATCCTTCCTTATCCAAATCTTTTTCTCTTCTAGAGTTTACGTAGCAAGAGTTCAATACCTACATGTATTTGCTTTCTGAGTATCACAGAGTTCAGGATTTCATCTGAAAATTCATTCACATCTGTTCATTTCTTGAATTCTCATGACTAGAGTTCAAATAGCAAGGGATACTTGTAGCAAACAAAAATGAAAAAAAGAATTTATTGTATCAAACACTGACAGCAATTTCTTCTCTGGGCATCTATCTTTAACTTTAAGGAAATAGTTTGGGTTACATGAAACTCATAAAGCCAGGGACTTTGTTTTGTTTACAGCAGTATCTCCAACACCTGGAACACTGACTGACACACAGTAAATGTCACAGTAACATTTGTTGGGTGAAGAAATAATGAACAAGCAATTACCAAAATTAGAGACAAACCAAAATGTTTGGAAATATTTTTAGAAACTAAAAGTACTTGATTAAAAAAAAGATAATTGGTTAAAATAGTAGTAAAATGATATGTTCATATAATAGAATGTTGCACAGCCGCTTAAAATGGTTTTGTAGAAGAGCATGGAAAGATGTTTATGATACATCGTTCAGAAAAGGAAGAGGTTATAAGATAGCATGATCACATTTTAATATAACGAAAAGGGGCCTAGAGGTTCACATAGGCATTATCAGTATTTTGCTACTGCAGGCAGCACTGTAGTGAGTATCTTTGTTCATATGTTGGAGTGTGTTTATAGGATTAATCTCCAGAAGAGAACTTGCTATGTCAAAGGATGTGTACGTTTACATTTTTTATCGATATAGCTGAATTTTCCTCCACAAGGGTTTATGAGAGGGCCTCCTCTCCCACACACCTTTGCCAATAAAATGTGTAATCAAATTAATTTGATCTTTGCCAGTCTTCTAGGTGAAAAATTATTTTTATTAGTATTTCTTTAATAATGAATGGTTTGTTTTATTGAGACATATTTCATTTGTACTGTTTATTCATGTCCTTTTTCCCATTTTTGATCTTTATTAACTTGTAAGAACTCTTTACAGATTAAGGAAGTTATTACCCTTTTATCTTTAAAATGAGTTGCAGATATTTTCCACATTTATGATTTATATTTTAAGTTACGGTATTTTTCCAATGTTTTATTATGAAAAAATTTCAAACATGCAGCAAAATTGGAAGAATTTTACAGTGAACACCTGTATACCTACCATTACCTTTAACATGTTACCGTACTTGCTTTTATCTCATGTTTATTTGTTATTGGTATTTTTTTTTAAAAAAATGGCTGTAACAAAACATATACCCATTCAGCATTTTCTACATGTACAGTTCAGTTACATTTATTACATTCTTCACATTGTGTCTCACTCTTGAATTTCTGCCCATACTATTTCACCACCAAGACTCTCTGCCTTCTAAACTTCTCCTCTGTGTTTTAGAGTTACTGCTGTCAGTTTGATCTCACATGGAAAAGTCTTTGAAAGAGCGCAGTGCTCAAGGCAAACATTCTTTATTATTTGAGCCAAACTTTTGCTTTGTTATTCTTTATTATTTGAGCTAAACGTTTGTTTCATTTGAAGGTGACTTCATGGCATAATTTTGGTTCAAGGCTTGAAGATCATCTCGGGGCAGTTAGATTCAGGGGTTCTTCTAGTCTCATAATGAGTCCATTAAGTCTGGTTTCTATAAGAATTTGAAATTCTGTTCCACGTTTTTTTCTCTTTTTGATCAAGATCAATCTATTGGGTCCTTGATCAAGACATTCAGTAATGGTAGCCGGGCACCAGTTAATGGTATTTTTTTTATACTGCAGATATTTTTAATTTTTACAAGACCAGATTTATGATTCTTTTCTTTCATAGCTTCTGGGTTTTGTCTTGTTTAGAAAGACCTTCCCCGTTCTTGAGGTGGTAATTTTTTTCATATGTTTTCTTTCTAATATTTTCATGATTTCTATTTTTGAACTTAAGGTTTTGATCCATCTAGAATTTATTTGCTGTAAGAAGTGAGGTAGATAAGCAGCTTTATTTTTTAGGGGTCAACAGCTTTTATCTGTAAAGGGCCAGGTAGTAAATATCTTTGGCATTGCGGACCATACAGTCTTTGTTGCAACTGCTCAACTGAAAGCAGCCATTTACAGTGGATATGGTTGTGTTCTAATAAAACTTTATTTAAGGCGATTGGATTTGGCCCACTGGCTGTAGTTGGCTGACCCCTGGGATGATGGTTATCACAGCTACATAATTACTGACAAATCCATTTTCCCTGTTAATTTGAAATGCAACCTTTGGTTTATACCAAATTTCCATGTGTATTTTTGTGTATATGGACTCTATTCCATTTCACTGAGTTCTACCTTTATGTTTTAATATTTGGTAGCACTCCTCTCCCCTCATTAGTATTTTTTTAACAGAATTTTCCTGACTCTACTAAGTTGTTTACTATCGTTTGCTGTTATAAACAATGCTGCAGTGAGTAATGTTTTTACATGCGTACAAATATATCTGTATATTAGATTCCCAGAAGTGGAATTGTGGGTCAGTGAGTATATAGATTTTTAGTTTTGTCAGCTAGTACCAAATTCCCTCTGTAGGGGTGTACCATTTTCACTCCCACCAGCAATGTGAGGGTACCTATTTTCTATACAGCCTTGCCAACAGTTTGTTGTCAAACATTTGAACTTAAGCACATCTGCTGGGTTAAAAATGGTCTATCACAAATATTCCTTACAGAATTCCAAATAATACATATGAATATTCTTCTCCAGTGGGTAGAGCTTAATTCCCCTCCCCTTGAGTGTTTTTTTGAGTGTGGGCTGGACTCAGTGACTCACTTTCAAAGAATAAAGTATGGAAAGGGAAAAATTGAAACTTATCAGTGGGAAAACCTGGCAAACACCATTTTAACCAGGTAGTCAGGGTTAACCTCAGTGATGAGTCATATTGTTATCATGTACTCCCGGATATGATGTGATGTGATATGATATGTGATGAGCGTACCTCACTTCCCTGGTATTCTTTTTAAAAATCCATAACCCAAGTATAATCATGAGAACAAATCAGACAAACCCAAATAGAGGGAATTCTACAAAATATCTGACCACTACACTTCCAAATTGTCTAGGTCATAAAAAAACGAGGAAAGACTGAGAAACTTTCACAGACCAGAGGAGACTAAGGAGACATGATAACTAAATGCAGTATGATATCTTCGATTAGATCTTAGAACAGAAAAACCACATTAGTGAAAATACTGATGAAATCCAAATAAAGTCCGTGGTTTAGTTAATAGTTTTGATGAAATGTACCATGATTTTGTTAGCATTAGGGGAACTGGGTGAAGGGTATATGGAAACTCTGTATTATCTTTGAACTTTTCTGTAAATCTAGAATTATTTCAAAATAAAAAATTTGTTTAGAAAATGGTCTATCAGCGTAGTATTAATTTTCATCTTTCATTGTGGGTGAGATGGAAACCCTGGTGGCGTAGTGGTTAAGTGCTACGGCTGCTAGCCAAGAGGTCGGCAGTTTGAATCCACCAGACGCTCCTTGGAAATTCTATGGGGCAGTTCTACTCTGTCCTACAGGGTCGTTATGAGTCGGAATCGACTCAACAGCAGTGAGTTTGGTTTGGTTTATTATGAGTGATAGAGCAACTTTTCAAGTACAAATCATTTGTATTTCTTTTCTGTGAATTCTGCTCATGCTTTTCCCTGTATTTTTTCCCAGTTGATTGTTTATCTTTTGACTTAATTTTTTTTTGTTTTTTACAAGCAGAAGTACTTTACTTTTATATAGTTGAACTTAATAATCTTTTTTTTATGGCTTCTGCTTTTGGAGTCATAGCTAGGATTTCCCTATTTCAAGGTACAAAGAAATTATCCTGTGTTTTCTTTATTGACTTTTATGGTTTCATTTTTTCCATTTAAATCTTTTAATCTATCTCAAATGTATCCTGGTATATATGTGTAAGTATTGTCATAACATCTTGCACATATCTAGATATTTAACCTTTTTGATGTGCTTATACTTTGGGTCTTTATTTCTGCAGGTTAATTTTGTACCCAGCATCCTTATTGACTTATTATCTGTAATCATTTTTCAGTTGATTCTCTTAGGTTTTCCAGGCATACCCTCATATCACCTACAAATAATGGTAATTTTGCCTTCTCCTCTCCAGCTTTTAATTCTTATTCTTCATTCCTTTGTTTAATTGCACTAGCCAGTATCTTTAGAATAATATTAAATAATGGTGTTGATAGTGGACATTCTAGTATTGTTCCTGACCAGAGTTGGAATCCTGCTAGTAGTATTCTACCAAGGTATCTGTTTTTTCTTGCCTGTTCATGTTTTCTTTTTAAAAATATAAACATGTTTTGACTATAGTAAATTTTTAATTATTATTTTATCTAAAAAATAATTACTGAGTACCAGGCACTGTGCTAAGCTTTAGGGAATATGATAGTGAACCAAATGGATATGGTGCCCTCATTTTATGGAACTCACAATCTAGTATTTTTTAAAATCATAAAAGAAATGCAAATTAAATCAACTTTGAGATAATTATTTTACAGTTATTGCATAGGAGAAATTTTAACAAAACAGCTTCCAGTGCTAGCAAGGTGGCCGTGAAACAGAGGGGCAGGGTGGCGCAGTGCACGATGAGGCGGAGAGGGAGAGAGGTCGGCAGGGACCTCACCCCGCAGGACCCTGCAGACCTTGTAGGACCTTGGTGAGCATTTTGGTGTTTTATCTTGAGAATAAGAGGGAGCCATTGAAGGGAGTGGTACGGTTGGGTTTGATTGGCTTTGCCTTATAGAACACTCACACTTGTTGGGATGTAAAGAATGAGCTGGGGGAGGCCTGGGTGGAGGTGAGGAGATTAGTCAGGAGGCCACAAGCGAAGTCTCAATAAAGGAAGGCAGACGTGTGGGCCAGAGAGGTGGGGGAGGGATGGAGAAAAGTGGATTGGATTTGAGAGAGAGGCGAGAGCTTGCCCCATGGGGTAAAGATTTAGGAATCCCTGTTTGGAGGGTGGGTGGGACTGAGAACCTAGAGGGAGTGGGCAGGGATCACCCTTATCTCTTATACCTTTTTCAGAAAGGACTGCCTCTAATGCCTCCCCATTCTTCTTCCCCCAGAGGTGGTCGTGGAGACAGGACTGGCCGCTATGGAGCCACTGACCGCTCACAGGATGACAGTGGGGAGAGCCGCAGCCGAGACCACGACTACCGGGACATGGACTACCGTTCGTATCCCCGCGAATATGGCAGCCAGGAGGGCAAGCATGATTATGACGACTCATCCGAGGAGCAGAGTGCAGAGGTGAGGCCTGGGGAGAGCTGGGCCAGGCCTGGGTGGGGAGGACTCCTGAAGGGCCTCTGCGTCAGGCTGCAGCACCATGTGCAGGTAGCTCTCAGCTCCCATGCCTTTGGACTGTGCTGGGTGGCTTTGCCTCACCTGAAGGGTCTGTGCCCATTCTTTTTTTAAGGGGTGCTCTACTGATTTGGCTTCCACATGCTTGGCTCTACCTCTGAAGGCCCCGGCTATCACCTCTTTCCCTTCTTCCCTGTTGTTCAGTGATTCATTGAACCCTGTGGTTCACTGCAAGCCCTGTACTGCCTTCTCCCAGCCCATTTAGGACACTTGAAGAGTTCTCACATGGGATCTGGCGCCTGAGGTTGGGAGGGCACCTGGGGGAATAGGATATTACCAAACAGAGCAGTTTCAGGAGGCCAACCATGGGCATTCCCAGTGATGACAGAGCTCCTAGACAGAAGGAAGGAGCCCTCAGTTCTTTCCTTTGGGCTCAGGGGGTAGCCAATTCCATGTTGGGTAGCTACCCTTAGCCTGAGGGGTGAGGATAATATTCACCATCAGGGAACCAACATATGAGGGGGAGAAGCACCCTTGGGAACCCCAGTTTGATGGGGCAGTCAGGGCCCTGGTCCAAGCAAGCACATAGTTCTCCTGTGGGGGTGGGGGTGGGGAGGGTATCCTCACAACTCCAGCCCTGGAAGCCAGAGTGCCACCCTTTGAAGGGTCCAGTGCAAAGACCCCAGTGGTAGACCACCAGCTTTGGTGGGTGTACCAGGGGATGACAGTAGCCATGCTTCCCCAGTGGCAGCTTTTGAGCTGTGCCTGGATATCTCCAGGGGCACTGAGTGGGTCCTGGGTCGACCCAGTGGGAAGAGTGGGAGTGGGGTGCTGAGTTAGCCAGCCCTCCTGAGGGCTGGAGGGGTATGGACCCAGGCCTGGCTGGGTTAGTCCTGGCATGGGTTGGGTAAAAACTAAGAACCCAGCAACCACACCCTGTTTTGAGGGATACTGGTGGTGGTGGAGGACTGGCCCAGGCTTAAGATTAGGCACTGAAGGGCAGCATCTGTGGCCCTCGTACCTTTGCCAGCTCTTGCTGGCTGGCTCTGGCTGAGATTTTATGCTGTTTCTATGCCCACAGCTTGATTGCATAGGAGACGGACGGCCTTCTGTGGCTTGTGGAACAATTGTGCACACACTAGCTAGATTGGTGAGGGTGGGGGCAGGGAGGAACAGAGGACAGAGTCTAGTGTGCGAACTCCAAAGGAGGCTTAAGCTGTGTCTGGTGACCTGCCTGCCCATAGGAGTTGTTTCCCCTACCGCCACTAAAACTGCCACCAATCTCCCCCTACCCCCCGCCCCAGAAGGGCTGCAGTCCAGGGCCTACCCACCCTGTCTGCCTTGAGCCTTTAACCGGAGCCCGCCCACCCCTGGCTTTCAGAGCCTGCTTGCCTCAGAGAGCCAGTGGCCAGCCCCTAGGCTCGCCCCAGACTGACTGCCAGTCTGGTGTCTCTCATCTCGTTCTGTTGGCCAGGATTCGTACGAGGCCTCCCCGGGCTCCGAGACTCAGCGTAGGCGGCGGCGGCGGCACAGGCACAGCCCCACCGGCCCACCAGGCTTCCCCCGAGACGGCGACTATCGGGACCAGGACTATCGGACCGAGCAAGGGGAGGAGGAGGAGGAGGAGGAGGATGAGGAGGAGGAGGAGAAGGCCAGTAACATCGTCATGCTGAGGATGCTGCCACAGGCAGCCACTGAGGATGACGTACGTGCCCCCCATGGCCCCGGGCAGGTGGCAGAGCAGGAGGCCAGATTGGGTCTTTGCCAGGGCCCTCATCTTCTCCCCCACTCCTTCCCTCACCCCCAACCTCAGCGCCTTTCAACCCCTCTCCCCAACTGGCTCCTGCCCCCAGCACTGATCCATCCTCTGTGGGCAGGCCCTGTAGTCTCCTGGTCTGGAAGGGAGGAGTGTTGAATAGGTCCGCTTGACCAAGGGGGTGGTGGTGGTGTTGGGTGTCTGGCAATCATGGGCATGGGAGGGAGATGTGCATTCCTCCTGCACATTCCACTAGTCATCCACCCCTTCTGCATATGTTGATCAAGGGCCAGGACTCGCCAGGCCCAGTGCTGCAGCGCTAGGTATTGCTGGTAGCAGAGATGATGCTGGTTCCCTCCCAACCTAGGGGATCCCCATGGGATTTCTTGAAATTTATTTCTCATTCTTTCCCAATGCCTTTCGTCAGTATCATCAAATCTCATCACTGACCTGGTACCAGAGCCTTGGGTTCTTCTCTTACTCTTCTTCTGGCTGCTGACAGCTTCCCCACCCTGTTTTCCTTTGTGACATTCTCTCTCATCTTCCTCCCTTTTCTCCTGTTCTTTCTCATACAGACTCCTTGTAACGATCCACGTATAAGCCCCATGAGGCCCCCTGGACTAGCCTCCTTACTTAGCTTCTCTGATTTCCCAGTGAACTCTCTATCAGCACTCTCTGAATCTTGTAGCAGAGAAAATCCCACCTGCATATTTGAGAGCTAGATGCTCTTGTCCAGAGTCAGTAGTAGTTGACTGCTTACATTTGCTGAGGCTTTACCACATGGTGGACCACATGCCAAGCCTGATTAATCTTCACAGTGGCCTGTCAGGGAAGATACTCTTTGTAATCCAGTCCTACAGATGAGGAAACCAAGCCCCTGAGCAGTCAAAGTGACTTGCCTCAGGTGCCACAACCAGTGAGTGGCAGAGCGGAGTCGGGGTCTGACCCCTAGAGCTGCACCCTAGAGCCCACATTCTTGCTGTTTCCGGAACCCTTCCTGAGTGTTTGGAGTCCCAATAGACTGTTTATCTTTCCTTTTCATCCTTGTGACAGCCCTGTGGTGTGTTAATCGCCTTTCTGTTGTTTAACCTGATGAGAAAACTGACGCCCAGAGGCATTAAGACTACTGCCTGAGAATGTTTGGCCTAGGCTCCCAGTCCTCCTCAAGAGGCCTCACTAGCCTAGAGACCCTACCTCACCTGGTCCAAATCCTAAATTGCCCCTACAGCTTTCCTCTGGCCTACTTATCCAGGGAACTTTCCCAAACCCTAAGCACCTCCCTAAATTACTGCTACACTCATGGTCTTAGACGCATGGCTAAGATGTGCTTAGACTCCAGTCCTTCCCAGTTTGGTATTTGTGTCATGGGTTTCTTTTGATGCAGTCTGGAGGGTAATCTCTTTGAGGTAGATACAAATTGTGTCCCAGCTTTCCTTGTTTTGTGACTGCCATCAAGCCCGTTGTTAGATCACCCCCTGCCCCACCATTCATGAATTGCTGGCTTGCTTTCTCTCGTTGTTCTGTGTGCCCCCCCAGGGGTCATCATGCTGCCATCCTTAACCTTGCACTGTGCCCTTTCTCCATTTGAGTCACTTTCTGCAAGTCTGGGGTTGAAAGCTGACTGGGTGGGTGCTGGTGTGGGGGTAGAGGTATTGTTGCTCGGAGAAGAGCCCTGAGTGAGGAAGAGGAGACAGTGGGTGCAAATCCTCGATGACCACTCAGGGTCCTGGAGGCCTCCAGCCAGCCTCAACTATCCAGCAGCCCCTCTTGTGCTGAGCCTGCCCCATTCTGTATCTCCCATACAGATCCGTGGCCAGCTGCAGTCCCACGGGGTCCAAGCACGGGAGGTCCGGCTGATGCGGAACAAATCCTCAGGTGAGCTTTTTTGTTCCAGTGCCCTCCCTTCTTCTGGCCAGCTTCAGCCTTCAAATCTCCCTCCTGCCTCTGCCATCTCCCTCACCCTCCCTGCCTTCCTGCCACAGCTGGGAATGGGCAGATTGGGGGGGGTACCCTCTCTTCCTTCTCTCACCCTCACCCTACTCTCCTCACCCAAAAGCCTCATTCATGGGGCTATCAGGGAGGGGGATGCAGCTCTGAGCTGAGTGCTCCCCGGGGGCAGGGCCAGGGCCAAGCTCCGGGGAACCTCCTCTTTGGGACTCTTGAGTATCTGAGATGGTAACCTCCCCCTCCCAAGCACACTCTTCCCTCTCCTTTCTTCTCCGTCCCCTGTGCCTCACCCCCCCTCCCCGACACACACACATTTTTCTGGTAACAGCCTCTGACCAGAAAGTAGGTTGGACATGGCCCCACCCATGTACCTCAGGAGGGGAGGCAAGGGATGGCTCTTGTCCAAGGGTGCATCCCGAGGAGCAGCCAGGAATTCCTGGCCTCACCTGTTCCCTCCCTCCTTCTTGCAGGCTGCTTGGAGTTGGCCTGAGGTTAGCAGGGCGGTAGGGGAGGGAGTTGTCTCTGCAGGACCTTTGGCCTAGGCCCCCCAAGGCAGGCACAGTGGGGCCTCACTCTGCCTAGGCTTCTCTCTCCATCTCTCAGTCTCTCTTCTGCCCCTACCTCTCTCTCTCCTCTCTCTCCTCTCTCTCTCTCTCTCTCTCTCTCTCTCTCTCTCTCTCTCTCTCACCATTCTATCCTCCTATGCATCCTATGGCCTATGGTTGTTCTTTCAGAGATGAAGCATGCCTCCTAAGCCCCGCTACACCTAAGCTCTCCCTGTGTATCCACCTCTAAAGGAAGAGATGCTTCCTGAGGACTCAAGCCCTGAATCCCTTTGCCAACCCTGACCAGGCCTGGAGTCTGTCATGGTAGCGTGTAGGTCACACTCTGCTTCACCCCAGCTAGGCCTCATGCTGACAGAGATTCTAGGTCTCCCTCCCCCACAAGGAGATATCCCAACTGCAGCCCCCTCTATGGCCCTGGGCTCTTTACCCAGGCACACACTGTTTCTTACTCTAAGATCCTCCTGGCCAATCCCAGCCCCCATTGTCCTTCTGTCCAGGAGGACCTGGACTGTTCATGGTTGTCATCTCCCCAACTTGGTCCTGAGGTTGCTCTCTGGTGAGGCCCACTTCCCATGCACTGTGGAGAGGCTGAGGTTAGCTTGTGCCTCTTAATTCCCCCCAGTTCCTCATAAGCCTGGAGCATTCCTAGCCTAACGTAGCCAAGCTCCTCTTTTACTTCTTTACTTAAACACCTGTTGAATTAAACATCTCCTGAATGCCCCTGGCCTTGTGTGGGCCCCACCCTTGAGTTACTTACTCTGGCATGTATGGAGCCAGCAGCCTTCCCACCTTCCTGTCTTTCCTTCTCTGGAGACAGACCTGTACTTGTAGCCTTCCCCTCCTAGCTTCTTCTCTCTGTCACTGTCACCCCAGGCTGGCCCGGTAGGTCTGCCTGAGCCCCTTCTCTTTGTCTCTCTTCCCAGTTGGTGTGTGTGTATCTCCCTTGACCCCACACTCTGGCATCTCTCCTACTCTGTTTTCCTCCCTCCTCTCGCCTTTCCTCTTCCTGTCTCCTCCAGCCATCTGCCTTGCCTCCCACTCCTCTAGTCTCTCTCTCTCTGATTGATTCTCTCTCTTCCTCTCTCTTTCCTCTTCCCCCTTCCCTCTCTGCCCCCCCGGTCCTCTCCCCTCGGGTCCCGCCCCCGGGAACGCCGCGTGTCCAAAGCTGTTGACTAACCCACTGCGTCTGTATCTGAATGCTGTCTCCAGGTCAGAGCCGGGGCTTCGCCTTCGTCGAGTTTAGTCACTTGCAGGACGCTACACGATGGATGGAAGCCAATCAGGTTGCTTTGCCGCACTTGAACCCCCCCCCAAACAAATACTACTATGTAATCAAACGCTCCCCATCGCCTGGTTCTTATGGACACAGTTCCCTGCCCTGTGGCCCCACGTCCCATCCCCCCCCCAGCCCTTCTCTCTGTCCCCTTCCTGACCCTCACTATCTCCTTTTCCCACCTCTCGCTACCCCACTGGGCTTCCCATCAAGAACCCATGCTCACCATTGGCCCCTTCCTACCACCAGGCACTAGCTCTGCCCCTCTACTTCTCCTGGCTGAGCCTTCAGAGAAAGAGCTACCAGGGTGGGTTCTTTCACCTAGGTTCCCACTCCCCAGGGAGTGAGGCCTGTCCATCCTGGGGCCTGGGTAGGGTGTGTCCTAGGGGGACCACCCTGCTCTGGGGTTAGCCAAAGCCAGGACTTTGTTCCACTCTCAGGCACTGCTGGAAATCCAGCTACTGGGAAACTTAGTTGTTCACATACTAACTAGTAAGCCCCATTTTGTTAGCTCTCTCCCTGCATGTGAATTTGGCCTTTTGAGTTCCATGCAAGAGGACAGCGCTGCTCTGTTGATCTAAAGCACCAGTCAAGTGTGATAGTTTCGTTCATGCCCCGGACACACTTTGGTTGCCCCTACCTCTCCCACCACACATACCTACCACAGGAATTACCACCTCAGGCAAACCCATGTCTTCTCAGCAAGGAGCTGTGCACAGCCAGCAAGAAAGGGAGCCTGCTTCCCCAGTCCAGCATAAGATCTCTACCCAGCAGCTTTGGGACCTTCAGAGACCCAAGAATCTGCTCTGGTCACCCATCCCCAGCCAAGATCACTGGCATAGGGCATTGAAGAAAAGCTTCAGGGAAGGAAGGACTTGGGGCGGGCAAGGGTGGAAGGGGGCAGATGTAATGAAATGGGGGAATCCCAGCAGGAGCAGCAGGCTAGCGCGATGGGCCCAGGACCCAGCCATCCATGGGAAGACAGCCTCATGGCAGGAACTTGTGTTTTTCAAATATGGCTCTGTCTTTTTCCCCTCCTCCAGCACTAGCGTGCGTGTACTCTCTTTCTCTTTCTCTCTCCCTCCTTCCCTCTCCCCAAGTGTAGCTTGTGTAGTGCTGGCCCTGGGTGTGGCCTGGTAGTGTCAGGGCCAAGTGGGGATTTTCCCCACTGTCTGGCAAGCGTCGGTTAGCTGAGCACTGTGTGCCTGGTGGTGTGTGTTCACATGTGTGTGTCCGTGTGCCCGGAAAAGCAGCAAACAGCTGCGCCCGAGAGCTGTGGCGCTTTCCCTCCCTCCTTCCCTTCCTTCTTCCCTTCGTCCGTTCTCCGACCTCCCTCCTTCCCTGTCCCTCATCCATCCAGCTGAAGGGCTCGCTCACTCTCTTCTCCTGTGCTGAAACGGTGCGTGGGGCACTGCTGCCTGGGCCTCACGGTGGTCTGCTTTTTCCCGCAGCACTCCCTCAACATCCTGGGCCAGAAGGTGTCCATGCACTACAGTGACCCCAAGCCCAAGATCAACGAGGACTGGCTTTGTAATAAGGTACAGGGGCAACAAGCAGCATTTGCCATCGATAGAGACAACAGCAACGGTGGCGGCAGCATCTCTGTCTGGGGCCTCTGAGGGGTGTGGGCATTGAGGACTGACTCAGCTCAAGTACTACTGTCCCTGGCCATACACCCATCCATCCAGTCATCTATCAATTTGCCCAAAAATGTGTGCTGAGCTTTCACTCAATGCCAGGCTCTCTGCTCTCATGAAACACAATCTTGCCTGGATTCCCAGTAGACTTTAAACAAATATTTACATGAGTGACTAATTAGCGACAGTGTAGGCATAAACATGGTACGTAGAATGTGCACTACAGGAGCCGAACTGGCTGAGATTAGAGTATCCCAGATCTGCCTTGATTTTGGTCAGGATACTTAACCTCTCTTTCCGTGTCTCTAAGATGGGAATAATAATGATACCTCTCCCAAAAGGTAGTTGTAATGATTAAAATGCATTGATGTGTGGGTAACATTTAGAACAGCACCCGGCCCACAATTGACTCTGTTATTATGAAAGAAAAGCACAGGGTGTTCTGAGAGTCTGTATTAAGTGACCCAGCCTAGAAGACCACTCTGACAAAGCCGCATCAAAACTAAGACCAAAAGGGCATGGTTGTAGGTTTTGTGGTCATCTCCATATTACATAGGAGGAAGCTGAGGCTCGGAGGGGTGGCGGGGGGGTGGGCTGCGGGTGAGCCTTTAGCCGTGACTTGTTCCTGATCACAGGGGCCATGGATGTCACAATGGGTTCAGATTTACCCTTGGGGCCCCCTGGGGGCCTGCCTCACAACCAACCCAAAGCCAGCCTTGTGGTTCCACAGCCTATAGCCATCTGTCAGTCCTGAAACCTACGGGGAAGACTGAGAGGTTGTAGAGGCTCCGACGCACTCTCCAAGAAGTATTCTGCCTAGTAAGGGGGAGTGGCTTCTGTTTGTTTAAAAAAAAAGGGGGGGTGGGTGTTCAGTGTCTCTGGAGAGATAGGGACAAAGTGATAGCAGAACTCCATCCCTCCTATATTTTCAGATACTCCTCGAAACCAGGGACTTATCTTCGACTCCTTCCCCTCCTTTATCCCCTGCATCCTGTTGGTCACCAGGTCCTGTTGCTTCCATCACAGAAATGCCACCTTCCCTCCCTTGCCATTTCCGCTGCTCATGCCAATCCTCACGCCCTCTCACCCAGACAATCGCTGCGGACCCCTCTCTGGTATGCTGGCCTCCTGCCCTTTCACTGTAACATTCCTAAAAACCAGCTCTGAGCATGACCTTCTTTCTCTGCTTAAAATCCCTACAACTCTGAGCTTAGGCATGAAGACCCTCCATAATCTAGCATCATCTTCCCTCTCCAGCCTCAGCTTTTGCCTTTACCTTCATTTTCCTACACCAGCTATGGAAAATCTGTTGTCCCCTCTGCTGGGAATCCCTTCCCAGCAAAAAAAAAAAAAAAAAAAAAAACTTCTGGGCATCCCAAATCAAACGTCCCTCCTTCTGTGCAGCCCACCGTGAATCTCCCGTTGATGGACAATCCACACAGACTGACCTATCTCTCTGCTGTTAGGCCATGAGGGCAGAGGCCACATCCTTGGCACATGGGGCAGGGCCTGACACAGGATCAGTGCTCGGTGCCTGACTGGGGAACAGAGATAAAAGTGTAGTGGAAGCTCAGGGGTTTCCAGAGGCGGGAATATCCAAGGAAGATTTCTCAAGAGCAGTAGAATCCAACCCAGTCCTGGAGAGAAAGGAGGGGTGGGCATTTGGAAAGAGAGGCTACCAGGTTCTAGGGATAGAAACATTGAAGGTTTCTGAACGGGAGCATATTTTGGAAAGAGGAAACCTGCTAAAGGGATTGGGGGAGGGGTATCCCTGGGAGTTGGTATTCCCTGAGGAGGAAAGTGAGGGGAGAAGGCAGCAGTTATAATGGGGATGGGGGAGCTGTTGATTCCTGAATTGAGGGTGTGGCACTAGGGATTGATTTAACCTGTGTAAAGGGGACATTCACGAAACCAAGAATGGCAGCAAAAGTTCCAGAGCACCCTACCCACCCCTGGCCCTGGAACCCCCTTCCTGGGGCATTGTGGGGCTCTCCAAGGGATGCCATGGTTCCAAGTTTGGAGGGTACCCTAAGAAGCCCTACCTCCCCTCATGACCTGGCCTGTGCCTCACAGTGTGGAGTCCAGAACTTCAAACGACGTGAGAAGTGCTTCAAATGTGGTGTGCCCAAGTCAGGTGAGACCCTCCTACTTCCACCCCACTCCCTGGGATGTTGGTGGGTGGCAGAAGGGTGAGGGGCCAGTGCTCAAGGGTTGATACGGATAGGAGGGTGACTAACCATGGAGTCTCCCCCTTTGTCACCTGCCTATTCTTTACTACCCTTGACAGAGGCAGAGCAGAAGCTGCCCCTCGGCTCAAGGCTGGATCAGCAGACGCTGTCACTGGGTGGACGGGAGCTAAGCCAGGGTCTGCTCCCCCTGCCACAGCCCTATCAGGCCCAGGGAGTGCTGGCCTCCCAAGCCCTGTCACAGGGCTCAGAGTCAAGCTCAGAGAATGCCAACGACAGTGAGTCAGTTCCTTTCTCCTTTCTCTGCCCTCGGGTGTCTGGGTTGGTCTCTCCTAGGTAGAAAATGGTGGTGACCAGGACTCAGTCCTCACAGAGGTCTCCACCTGGTAGGAGGACAGACATGTGGTATAGGAAGTGCGGAAGGAGGAGGGTTGCTTGATCTGGGTTTGGGGGTGTGTTGGGAAGGTTCTCAGCAGATGAGCACTTGAGTTAGGATTTAGGCTCACAAGCAGAGTTTATCTAGGAGGGAAAGGTGAGAGGAAGCAAAGGCATGGAGGCCAGAGAAGAGGGAGCAGTGGGGAGCCACCAAAGGGTGAGACTGGAGCAGAATATCAGGGATAGCCCCTAATGCTTTGCCCCTTCCTGCAGCTATCATTTTGCGCAACCTGAACCCACATAGCACCATGGACTCCATCCTGGGGGCCTTGGCACCCTATGCGGTGCTGTCCTCCTCCAATGTACGCGTCATCAAGGACAAGCAGACCCAATTGAACCGTGGCTTTGCCTTCATCCAGCTCTCCACCATCGTGGTGAGGGCGGCACAGGGGGGGGCCGGGCAGCCAGGGACCCGGCCCCCGGGATGGCTGGGAGGGCCCTCTGGGGTGGGGAGGAGAGACCCTTGCCCCAGCCCCCCACCGCGGCCCCAAGCCTGGATATAGGGCAATGGAGCCGGGGGCCTCCCCGGGCCTGACCTTTCTGCCCCTGCCTACCCTCCACACAGGAGGCAGCCCAGCTGCTGCAGATACTGCAGGCCCTACACCCACCACTCACCATTGACGGCAAGACCATCAACGTTGAGTTCGCCAAGGGTTCTAAAAGGTCAGGGCCCCACCTATGTCCCTTCCTAGCTTGACCCTCAGCTTGGGCCCTCCCATCTCATTCCTGCTCTCTAACATCCTCCCCAGGGACATGGCCTCCAACGAAGGCAGTCGCATCAATGCTGCTTCTGTGGCCAGCACTGCCATTGCTGCGGCCCAGTGGGCCATCTCACAGGTACTCAGACTCCCCTCTGCCCCCCAGCATCCTGATACCTGGGCACCCTCCTGTACTCTCTCTGCAAGCAGAAGGGCTGGCTTGCTATCTGTGGACCCAAAACCTTCTTAGCGTGGCTGACATGGGCTTTGGGGGCCCTGCTACATTCCTCTCAGCTCCCTAGGCCTCCTAACACATTACCACTGCAGTCCTAACTACAGCTCCCTTCCTAGCCACTGTCTCCCAGGTTTTCGTGTTCAACACCATCATGGCTGTTTTTCCATTTCATTTGGTGGGTTTTTTTCTTAATTGTCCTGAGTTGTTACAACATCTTTAATAAAAAGGAATGTATGGGTGGTTGAAAGAAAATTGGGGGAAGAGGAAACAAGTAGGAGACTGGTATCTTGTTTGGCCTGATACTCAATACATGTAACACATGTGCCAGTATCAGCTCTGGGAGCATTTTGGCGTGCATCTTTTTATCAATCTTGCTTTTTGCCACCTCCCTGTTCTGCTGTCGCTGGGCAGTCTGAGGGCTGTGTGTTTTTCTGTCAGGTAGACAGACCCTGACATTATCTATGGGACCAATGTGCCTTATCAGGTTCTCTAGCTCCCCTACTCCCCTTCTTGTTCTAATGAACCCCTCCCACCTGCCTCTCAGGCCTCCCAGGGTGGGGAGGGTGCCTGGGCCACCCCCGAGGAGCCAACGGTCGACTACAGCTACTACCAACAGGATGAGGGGTATGGCGGCAGCCAGGGCACAGAGTCTTCCCTCTATGCCCATGGATACCTCAAGGGCACCAAGGGCCCCAGCATCACTGGAACCAAAGGGGACCCAGCTGGAGCAGGTGAGCCCCCTAGCATCTCCCCATCAGCCCATGGTGGGGGCCAGCAGGCATAGGGTTCTGGGCCCTGCCATTCAGGCATTCTTCTCCTTCTGCCCCTCTTACAGGTCCTGAGGCCTCCCTAGAACCTGGGGCAGACTCTGTGTCACTGCAGGCTTTCTCCCGCACCCAGGCTGGTGCTGCCCCTAGCATCTACCAGCAGTCAGCAGCTGAGGTTAGCAGCAGCCAGGGCAGTGCTGCCAACAGCCAAGTGAGTGAGCTCTAGGGGTATCCTGGGTAGGCAGGCGGGCAGACGGGGTATCCTGGGTGGGCAGGCGTGGCATTGGCAGACATTGAGTCCTGTTCCCCTGTCTGGCCCCATGACCAGTCATACACCATCATGTCACCTGCTGTGCTCAAATCTGAGCTCCAGAGCCCCACCCATCCCAGCTCTGCCCTACCACCAGCCACCAGCCCCACTGCCCAGGAGTCCTACAGCCAGTACCGTGAGTAGCCACAGCCTGTGGGTAGAGGGTAGGGAGTTCTTAACAAAGCAGGGAGAAGTGTGACACCCCCCTCCCCACTTTTCTTTACCTTCCAGCTGTCCCTGATGTCTCCACCTACCAATATGATGAGACATCTGGTTACTACTATGACCCTCAGACTGGCCTCTACTATGACCCAAACTCCCAGGTGATAGAACAGCCCGAGGAGTGGTTGGGGTGGGATTGGGTTGGATGGCAGCTCTCCCTGCAGCTCACCCTTCTCATCTTCCCTCATGCTTCCCTTTTCCTACCCCCAGTATTACTACAATGCTCAGAGCCAGCAGTATTTGTACTGGGATGGGGAAAGGCGGACCTATGTACCTGCCTTGGAGCAGTCAGCTGATGGGCATAAGGAGACAGGGGCACCCTCAAAAGAGGGCAAAGAAAAGAAGGAGAAGCACAAGACCAAGACAGCCCAGCAGGTGAATACTGTGGCAGTTCAGCAGTCACTGGATGGCTGTTGGGTATCTTCCAGTGACTACATTTTGTCATCTATTGCCTTCAACTGCTGAGGGAGGTGGGGTGGTGGATGGATGCATAAGTGGACATTTACTGTGGTCAAGAGGGACAGTTCTTCTGGCCTATTTTTGCTCTTCAGCTGTGTGACCTGTCTTCGCAGTTCCTGTCAGGGCTACCACCTCCCTGAGGTGGCCTGTGCCATCCAAGTGAGCCCTGTGAGCTTTCCTCTGTCCCCCACTGGGAATCCTCACACATTGCTAGTGGGAGTATGAACTGATACGAGTATGTGCCTGAAGTCAGGCTGGCCTAGCCTGTAAAAATTAATCAGCAGGCATACTCCTTTGGACTCAGAAACCCCACTCGGGTGTATATGTATATATATGTGTGTGTCTGTGTATGTATGTGTGTGTATATGTATGCGTATATACCCATTGTTGTTGAGTCAATTCCAACTCATAGCGCGACCCTATAGGACAGAGTAGAACTGCCCCGTAGGGTTTCCAAGGAGCGGTTGGTGGATTAAACTGCCGACCTTTTGGTTAGCAGCCGAGCTCTTAACTACTGTGCCACCAGGGCTCACTCGCTCTCTATATATATCCCAGAGAAATTCTCACGGGCCCATAGGGGTTGGGAAGGAGAGTAGCTATTGCAGTATTTTGGGGTAGTGGGCAGCTAGAGGGAGCCTCAGTTAGAAGCAAACACTAAGTGTTCCCTTAGCAACCTGGTAAATTCTAAAAATGGTGTCCTGGTGGCGGGGCGGGGGAGGGGGTAATAAACAATGTGGAAATGGTGTGGTATCACACATGTAAATTAAAATTATACACAGATAAAAACAAGCCTATTTATCTTAGAATGATGAAACATACAGCAAACATACTAGTGTGAGTACCTGTCGGGAATGGAAGCACAACAGGAGAAGGGCCTTGACAAGCAATGATGACAGTGTGACAAATACGAACTTTCATCACCACATCTCTCACTTCTGCTTATTCTGCCTCAGACTCCCTGTGTCTGCGTCCCAGATGAACCCACCTCTCTACCCCACACTGTTTCTGCCTCCTTGTCATTGCAAACCAAGGAGGCTGCGGGGGGGTGGGGGGTGTTAGGAACTGAGGTCGGTAGAGACCAGGCTATGCAGAGGTCGGAAGCCATAGTTGTAAGTTTGGGTTTATTCTTAGTGTAATAGGAAGCCAAAGAAGGGTTTTAAGAAAGTAGTGTTTGGGTCGAGGCTGGTTTATATTTTTTAAAAGAGCGCTCTACTGTGTGAAGGGGGCAAGAGTGGTAGCTCAGAAGCCAAGTGAAGTCTCTCGGAGTAGTTCAGACTGGGGACTGAGTTTGAGGCTGTAGAGCAGTAAAAGTAGACTGCTCAAGGGCAGTTGGTCGGTGGATAGGGTTGACTCCCCCAGGAATATGAGGGTTCCGAAGGCTGGGGAGCTCCAGGTGCCCAGCACTCACCTCCACCCTCACCCCCAGATTGCCAAGGACATGGAACGCTGGGCCCGCAGCCTCAACAAACAAAAGGAAAACTTTAAAAACAGCTTCCAGCCGATCAGCTCCCTAAGAGATGATGAAAGGCGGGAGTCAGCCACTGCAGATGCTGGCTATGCCATCCTTGAGAAGAAGGTGTGTTATGGCCATCCATCTGCACCCCCTCCCCCAGTTTTGTCATTCTTCCAGTCCTTCTATAGAGTCCCTGAATTTCTGTGCCTCTCCACCCCAGGGAGCACTAGCCGAGAGGCAGCACGCCAGCATGGACCTCCCAAAATTGGCCAGCGATGACCGCCCAGTGAGTGCCCAAGGCAGAAAGAGGGGCAGGGAACTCTGATCCAGCCAGGCCTGACCTCCCCCTACCCTCATCCTCACAGAGCCCGCCACGGGGCCTGGTGGCAGCCTACAGTGGGGAGAGTGACAGTGAGGAGGAGCAGGAGCGAGGGGGCACTGAGCGGGAGGAAAAACTGACTGACTGGCAGAAGCTGGCCTGCCTACTTTGTCGACGTCAGTTCCCCAGCAAAGAGGCCCTCATCCGACATCAGCAGCTCTCAGGGCTCCACAAGGTGACTGAGGGGAGGGCAGGCAGGGAACCCTAGAGCCTGACCTACCCCAGCCCAGCAGCTTAACAATGCCTCTTGTTCTACTTGAAGCAAAACCTCGAGATTCACCGGCGAGCCCACCTGTCAGAAAATGAGCTGGAAGCACTAGAAAAGAATGACATGGAGGTGAGGCATGACCCATTCCTGGACTCCATCCCCTCTACCCCCTGCAAGATCCCCATCCGTGCAGGCAGCTGAGTTCAAGTCCCTTACCTGCGTACAGCCTGACTTCCATTAGTCATCTCATATCCTATCCCTTTGAGGCTTTTTCCAAATTCCCCTACCCTGGCTGCTTGCTCCCACTATGTCCTGTCCCTTGGGATCTGGGACTTCTCATCCAGATTGAGCTCCCCATGGGCCCAGGTCTTGCCCCACACCACCCATTCCCATGTTTCTTGCATGATGTGACCAACCCCCCACCATTCATACACATACACAAACTCAGCAAATGAAGTACCGGGACCGTGCAGCTGAACGCAGGGAGAAGTATGGCATCCCTGAGCCGCCAGAGCCCAAGAGGAGAAAGTACGGTGGCATGTCTGCAGCCTCTGTGTGAGTGTCCAGGGCCAGGTGAGGGGGTCTGGGGCCTGGCAGGTCAGTCACTCACACTGTACTGCTGTCCCCTCCAGGGACTTTGAGCAACCTACGCGAGATGGGTTGGGCAGTGACAACATTGGCAGTCGTATGCTCCAGGCCATGGGCTGGAAAGAGGGCAGTGGCCTGGGCCGCAAGAAGCAGGGCATTATAACACCCATTGAGGTGAGTATTCCATGGTCCTATCCCCATCCCCCAAGTACTCCCCATTCACACTGCATCCCCATCTTGCCCCCATCCTTCCCTACTCTCCAGCCAACCTGACAGTCTGTGTCTCTCACACAGGCCCAGACACGGGTACGGGGCTCTGGCTTGGGTGCCCGGGGCAGCTCCTATGGGGTCACCTCAACCGAATCCTACAAGGAAACACTGCACAAGACAATGGTGACCCGCTTCAATGAGGCCCAGTGAGCATCCGGGAGAGCAACTTATACATATGTTGGGTGTCCAGCTGAGGAGGATGAAATGTTGGGTTGTGTGAGGGAGCCCTGCTCCTATCTACTAGCCCACTCCCCAGGTGGAGAGGCCCTGACCAAATCAAACTTTGCGTTGGTGACTTTTATTGGAAAACTGGGCTGGGATCATGTTCTTCTTTTGTAATAAAAGCTGAAAAGTCTGCAACTTGCATGTCTCTCTTCCTCATGCTCCATCGTGTTTTGTGGGCCACGTAGACACAGGGACACAAATGCAGATGGACAAGGGGCCTCCTCAGGCTGAGGTGGGTGGCAGTGATGATGTTCACAGTGTCTAGTGCATGGTTTCTACTCGGTGGGGAGAGGGAGCAGAACATGGGGTTTTGGTCTATGCCCTAATCCCCAAAATCCTGGTCACAACCCTCACCTCACCATTGTCAGGGTCCAGCAGCCCATGCTGTACCAGGAAATCCAGCACTGCCAGGGCATCATTGGATTTGAAATCCCCCCTGGATCAAAGCCAGGACTGGGAGTCGCCCCCACCCTCCCATCCACCACCACCACCCCCCCAGTTGCATTGTGGGCTCCCAGCTGTATTTCATCTGCAATTCTGAGGCTAAGCTACTGTACCTTGCCATCCCAGGCCAGGGGACTGTGCCTTTGGGCACCTTTCCAAGTCAAGACAACAGGCACACATTGGCCCAGCACCCTTGAGGTGCTAATGACTCCACAGCGGGGTGCAAGTAGAGGAGGCTTGGCCTAAGTGTCTGCCAATCCCAGGTCACAGGAATGCCCCCATCAGGACTATTTGGGCCCACTTTCCTCTCATCTCCTCCAGTCCAAATCCTGAATGGCCATTACTTTGGTATCCCACCCCTCTGGTCACCCCTCAGTTCCCAAGCATGTGCTCTGACAGAGATTCTGGGTGCAGCCAAACCAAGCCGGGGCTGCCTTCGATCTGGGAGGGCTGTACTGTGAAATGGGGTCAGGAACTGCCCCCTTCTACCCCTCACACATACACGCTTGTGAGGCAAGAGGAGGAAAGGGGCTGTGTAGGAAAATCAACTGGAACAAAACCCCTCCCTCCATTTATTATGTGTTGTGCCATCACCCCATGGGTGGGGGTTAGAAAGAAGGGATCCCCTAAAGGTAGAATGGTGCTGATTTGGGCAGAGGGGTTGGTGGGGGGCGTTGGTCAGTGAGAGGGAAGGGAAAATTAAGCAAAAAGGAGAGGTGGAGGAGAGGGATGGGAATAGAAAGACCACCTAGCCTTAATCTCAGGGTGGATGTTCTTTTAGTCTGGAGATGCCCCACATTCCCTTCCCTCCTCCCCACCCCAGGACTGTGGCTGGAATTCCGTAGTTGGAAACCGTCATGCATTACTAGTGGCAGGGTACAGCTACTCTGGAAAACTGGCAGTTTTGCATAAAGTTAAATGTACATTTACCCTATTACCCAGCAATTCCACTCTTAGATATTTATCCAAAATAATTGAAAACATGTCTACAAAAAGACTTGTATATGTATGTTCATAGCAGCTATATTCATAATAGTTAAAACCTGGGAACAACCCAAATGTTCAACAGCAGGTGGATGGATGAATTACAGTATACTCATGCAATGGAATACAACTCAGTCATATAAAGGGACAAAATACTGATACAAATATCAACATGGATTAATCTCAAAAACTATATTGAGTGAAAGAAGCCAGACACAAGAGTACATACCATACAATTCCTTTTATATGGAGTTCTAAATCAGGCAGAACAAAATTATAGTGCTAGAGCAGTGGTTGGGGTGGGGAGGGTGTTATCCACTGGAAAGGGTTGTAAGATGGTTTTCTGGAATGATGGAAATGCTCTATATCTTGATTGGGGTGCTGAGTTAACCCAGGCACCTGTAAAAATTCAACGAGCTGTATAATTAAAATGTGAGCAACCTCAGTAAGAAGAGAGGAAAAAAGGAAAGAGCAGAAATTGATGAAATAGAGAACAAAAAAATAAAAGATTAATAAAATCAAAAGCAGAATCGTTGAAACAAAAATTAAGAGGAAAGACAGGCCTCTGGCAAGACTGATGAAGAAGACAGAAGATGCAGATAAAGTACAAAACTAAAAGGAAATTTACTACAGTTGCAAAAGAGCTTTTAAAAATAATGAAAGGATATATTTGAAAACCTAGATGAAATGCATACATTCCTAGAAAAATATAAAATTCCCAAACTGTTCCATGAAGAAATAGATTACTTGAAATAAGTAATAAAATGGTAGTCAAAGGCTTCCCTCCCTGTCTGCCCCAAAAAGGGCCCAGATGGTTTTTAATAGGTACATTCTACCAAACTCCCAAAGAACAGTTCCTATCTTATAAAAATTGTTCTAAACATTAGAAAAAGACCAAAAGATGGTTTGTTTTAGGAGGCTAGTATAATCTTGGTCCCCAAAACAGATGAGACAATACAAGAAAATTTTCAAGCCCATTTCATGTATAGTTGTAGATACAAAAATCCTTAATAAAATATTAGCTAAATGAATCCAATAGTATATTTATCAAATACGTTTTGATCAAATAAAGTTTATCCCAGGAATGCAAAATTGAGTCAACGTCAGAAAAGCTTTATATATAGTCCTCTATTATCAACAGGAGCCCTGGTGGCACGGGTAAAGCACTCAGCTGCTAACTGAAAGGTCAGCAGTTCGAACCCACCCAGCAGCTCCACGGGAAAAAAGATCTGGCAATCTGCTCCATAAAGATTTCAGCCAAAGAAAACTGAATGGGGGTGGTTTTACTCTGTCCTATAGGGTTGCTATGAGTCAGAATTGACTTGGCAGCAGTCAACAACACAACAGTATTATTGTGGGAAATTCTCAGCATTTCTATGTGGAAGACTATAAAAAATTTTAGGCACAAAATGGCAACAAAATATTAAAAAAGGAACCCTGGTGGCACGATGGTTAAATGCTTACATACTAGTCAAAACCCACTCAGAGGCTCCTTGGCGAACAGGCCTGACTATCTGCTTCCTGAAAGGTCACAGCCTTGAAAACCCTTTGAAGAAGTTCTACTCTGCACACGTGGGGTCACCCTGAGGTGGAATCTACACAATGGCAACTAACAACAACATATTAACTGACTAAAAGGAAACAATAATCTCAACCACAGAAAAAACTTTGATAAAGCGCAAGAATCCATTAATCCATACTTATATAATTTTTTTATATAAATAAAGGAATAAATGAGGAAACAAATGGAGGAGGGAAAGCTTTTCTTTACGATAGAATGTCGTCTAATAATTATAAAACAAATGATAAAACCCTCTGAATTTCAGTGGGTTAAACTTCTATGAGGAACAATATTTACATAGTATTAAAGTACTTCACCACCAAATACTTGCTAACTACAAAGGGAAAAGATAATAACTTTACAGTAGAGAACCTCGCAGATAGCATTTTAATCAAGGGATCAAAGTGAGCATCATCAGTATTAAAACCGTACACCACCTGATAAGATGAAATGAGAAGACAGCATCACTTCTGTGATACAGTGTATTCCTATCCAAGATGCAGAGCCCGAATCAAATCTGAGGAAACATCAGACAAACCCAAACTGAGGAACATTCTACAAAATAACTGTAATCTTCAAAAGTGTCAAGGTCATGAAAATCAAGGAAAGACTGAAGGAGACTAGAGAGGTGAGACATCTGAATGCTCAAATGTCACTTCTGATTGCCCTAACTACCCTATTTAAAATTCCAACCCCTCCTCCACCATACTCTCTATGCCCCTTCCTTGCGTTGCTTTTCTCCATAGCACTTCTCAACTTCTAATGTACTGTATATTTTATTTATTTTTCTATATGGTTTGTCTCCATCACTGAAGTGCAAGCTCCATGAGGGTAGGGATTTTTATCTGTCCTGTCCACCGCTGTATCCCTAGTGCCTAGAGTAGGGTTTGGCGTACCAGATATTGGAAACGTGAATAAATGCACACACCACAACTGTTCAAATCATTCTCATCCTCAAGACTCTATTTTTAAAAAGTTCCTGAAAATCCGTAAGTACACCAACCCAATAGAAAGGAGGCAAAGGACATGCACAGAAAGTTCCCAGAAAAAAAAAATGCAGTTATCTTCAAATCTGTGAAAAGATACTTAAACTCACTCATAATAAGAGAAATGAAAATTCTAATTACAGTGATTGACAAACATCCAAAAGCTTGACAATACACTCTGTGAGATTGTGAATAAACCGGCACTCTTCTATGTTGCTGAAGGCAATGCAAAATGCTTTTCCCCTCACCTCTCCCTCTACTTTTCCCCTCTTTCTTACCTCCACAAGCTTTTTTTTTTTTTGCTCAAGTAGTTTCCTCCAACTCTCCCCTCTCGCTTGTCCAAGTCAAATTCAGCCTCAGTTACTGCCTCTGAGACATTTGAAGGCAATCAGTTCTTCAGAGAAGAACTCTGACACATCCATGGCATCAATTTCCACCTCTCATGAGCTCAAATCCGTATCTCCAGCCCAGACCTATTCCCAACCCCTGAATTTCAGACCCGGTCCCCAGCTATTCACTCAACTGACACCTCTACTTGGATGTCTAACAGCAACAACAAAAAATCAAAGCTGTTGCTGTTGAGTTGTTTCCTACTCATAGCAACCCTATAGGACAGATTGGAACTGCCCCATAGCGTTTCCAAGGAGCGGAGCTGCTGATGGATTCAGATTGCTGACTTGTAGTTAGCAGCCGAGCTTTTAACCACTAGGCCACCAGGGCCCCATAATCATGTCCAAACTTATCATGTCCAAAAACACACTCCTGATCTTCCCCCATATCTGCTCGTAATGGAGTTATGTGCCATGTCAGTTGATGGCAACTCTATCCTTCCAGCTGCTCAAGCTAAAAGCCTGGGGGGTCAGCCAGGACTCTATCTTTCATGCCCTACATCTGATCTCTCAGCAAACCTTGGCATCCTTACCTTCAAAATCAATCCAGAATCATCACTCCTCACCACTTCCACTTTCACCATCTTGGTCTGATCCTCTCATCACTTCCTAGACTCTTACAGTAGCCGTTTCACAGATCTCGATTCTTCCACCTTTGCCCCTATAACCCTCTTTGTCCCTCCATACAGAGCAACCAGATTGTTCTAAAACATAATTTATATTATGTCACTTCTCCGCTTAAACCCCTTTTAAGGCTCCCTACGGATCTTAGAGTAAAAGCCAAACAAACATCTCAGCCTGGCTTACAATACCCTACTTGATTTGGTGTCTGATCTCATCTCCTAACACTTTCCCTTCCTCATTCCTCAAGGAGCCCTGGTGGCACAGTGGTTAAGAGCTCGGCTGCTAACTGAAAGGTTGGCTTGTCGAACCCACCACCTGCTCTGCTGAAGAAAGGTGTGACAGTCTGCCTCCCTTACTCTGTCCTATAGAGGGACTATGAGTCAGAATCAGCTCAGTGGTAATACGTTTAGTTTTTTTGGTTTTCCTCATTCCTCTCCATCTACACAGAATCATGCCACGATCCTTCCAACCTCAAGGCTTTGCACCTGATGTTTCTTTTGCCTAGAATGCTTTCCTCCACATTTACACATGGCTCACTTCCTCACTCCCTCACTGCTCAAATGTCACCTCCTCAGAGAGGCATTCCCTGACTATTTTAGACTGTGGGTATCAGGCAAGGCTTCTCTGAGGTGATGCAAGATCTTGACAACTGCAAGGGACCCTTGCTATGTTCCTTGCTATATCCCCAGGGCCCTGCACTTAGTGGGCGCTCAATAAATCATTTTCAAAGGAACGAATTTGGAGGTTGCTAACAGGGTATGAGATACAGAATTTGGGATAAGGTGATAAAGATATTCTGTGTTAAATAAACTCCTTGGCACAAATGTCATCTTTTCAGTGAAACCTTCACTGGCCACACTGTCTGAAATTGCAACCTATCCCCACAGATTCCCCTTACCTTGTCCTGTTTTCCCCCATAGCATTTAGAAGTTAGCATATGTATACAATGTTATTGTTAAGTGGGCCTCAGGTATACAGAATGATGCCCTGTCCTGTGCCATCTTCATGATCATTGGTCTGTTTGAGTTCATTGTTGTGGCTTCTATGTCAGTCCATCTCATTAAAGGGTTTCCCTCGTTTTCACTGAGCCTCTCTACTTTACCAATAAATATTTATTTATATAATTCACACATTAATATATGTATTTAACATAAAAAAATTTATTATACCAAAACCCGTTGCCATTGAGTCGGTTCCGACGCATAGCGACCCTATAGGACAGAATAGAACTGCCCCATAGAGTTTCTAAGGAGCGGCTGGTGGATTTGAACTGCCGGCCTTTTGGTTAGCAGCCTGAACTCTTAACCACTATGCCTCCAGGGCTCCAAATTTATTATATACAGATGTAAATCATTTTAATAAATACTAGCTAGGTTAAAAAAATTTTTTTTATCATGTTAAAAAAAATTTTATCATGTTAAAAAAATTGTACATTACACATAATTTATGTCACATGTTTATTATAATACATATTTATATGTGAAATTATGATTTTTTACTTATTTGTTATGTTTATGGTCTGTCTGTCTGTCTAGCTAGAATGTCAGTTCCATGAGCACCTGGCCCACAGTTTAAGCTCCATAGATGTCAAGTGAATGAACTCCTCTGGCCACCTGAGCCTCAGTCTCCCCTTCTGTAGGGTGGGTGTGCCTTTCCGTTTGGAAGCACCTCCACGTTCTGCTCCCTTCTCCCACTCCCCCAAGAGCACTGCGCCCGCGGCCCAGGTTTACATTTTCCCTTACCCTGGGAGCCGATGCCCACCACGTGCATCAGGCGCTGGCCAGACAGGACTACCACCCCCAGCATGCCCCGCGCCGTCCGGGACTACCACGGTCTGTAGGGGTGTCTGGGTCTGAAACGGGCGCTGGCTGCGCGGAAGCAGGGACAGGTGCCCCTCTAGCCAAGCGTCTGTGGTAGGGCCCAGCCCAGGGGACCTCTAAGGCCCCGCGCTTCTGAACTCCGAGCAAACTCTGGCTCCTATTGCACGACGGAGGTGATTTGCTCTTCCGTTGATCCGTGGCATCGGCTCATCTCTAGCAGGAAGGCGAGGCTTCCGCCCGGCCCAGGGGGTAAGATGGAGCACAGTGCCCCCAACCCTTGGACAGCATTTGGAACAGGGCGCTCAACTTCAGAATCCCCTAGTGGGCGCATTTGGAGGCTCCAGGCCCAGGGTAGCATTTAGGGGTGTCTGTTTTGGAAGGATCCTTAGGAGGTGGCATTTGAGGACTCCGGGTGGGATTTGGAAGCCTGTTTTGGGGCATACCCCCTCGGAGGCAGTGTTTAGGGGGATGTTTGGGGAGACCAAGAAGCCCCGGTAGTACAGTGGTTAAGTGCTCTGCTGTTAACCGAAAGGTCGGCCGTTCGAACCCTATCTGGGGGAGAAAGATGTGGCAGTGTGCTTCCGTAAAGATTGCAGCCTTGGAAACCCTATGGGGCAGTTCGGCTTTGTCCCACAGGGTCGCTATGAGTTGGAATCGACGGGAAGGCAACGGGTTTGGTTTTTTTTTTCTTTTTGGGGGGCGGGGGGAGAGACCCTTAGGGTCCACGTTTGAGTACTCTGTCCATGAGGGAGGAATTGAGGTGTCCCCCAAGCAGGGAGGCGGAGTTTGAGGTTCCTGAAGTCAAGGCGCAATTTTGGGAGAGTTTATATTAGGAAGTGTCCCGCTGACAATGTTTAAGAACGTTCAGGACCGATGTGGCATTTGGAAGGTATTCATGGCCATTGTGACCTCTGATGGTTCCATGATGGGGTACTCTCTGCACTTGGGGAGCCAGGGTGGTGAGACTGAGCACGTCGGGGTCCACACGTTTTTGGGGAGAGGAACCCCGACCCCATGCTGTGCCCAGGGACTCCAGAGCCCGGTCTGCTGGGCTTTTCCTGAGAGGAGCAGATTTTTGCCTCTTTCACACCTGGTCCACTGTAAGTATTGAGTTGTGAATTATTCACGAGGGGGCGGGTCAGTGTGCTGAAGCTGGGTTTGGGGTCTGCCACACCAAACTAGAGCTTATTGACTATTCATGCGGGTGAGTAGAGCCTCATGTTTTCTGCGGCCTTTCTAAGGGCCCATTCCCACCCCATTGCCTTCCAGTCAATCCTCATTCATAGTGACCCTATAGGACAGACAGAACTGGCCCATAGGGTTTCCAAGACTGTAATCTTTACAGAGGGGCCCTGGTAGTGCAGTGGTTAAGAGCTCAGCTGCTAACCAAAAGGTCGGCAGTTTGAATCCAACAGCCGCTCCTTAGAAACCCTAGGGGGATGTTCTACTCTGTCCTATAGGGTCGCTATGAGTCCAAATCGACAGGATGGCGATAGATTTTTTTAATCTTTAGGGAAACAGACTGCCACATCTTTCTCCCACAGTGCGGCTGGTGGGTTCGAACAGCCAACCTTTCGGTTAGCACAGGAGCGCTTAACCACTGTGTCACCAGGGCTTCTTTTCCTAGGGGCATTGTGTATAATTCATGAGGGGCATGGCTTTTGCGGCCTCTTCTACATGATCCGTGGTTAGCTTTCCCTCGTAGGTTCCAGTGTATAAGCCTTGCATCTAGCGAAGGAGTGGAGCCTCATGCATTGTTCATAATTCCTTATGGCCCAGTATCCCATGTTATCAACAAAAACTCTGGATGCAAATCTCATCAATCCTTGCCAGCTGTGTGATCTTTGGCAAAGCTTTTGTGAGCCTGAAAAATGGGTATGAGGATAATGATAATAAAATTAGCAAACACTCATTTAGCACTTTATTAGCTCATTTAATCTTCACAACAACTCTGGGAGGTAGGTTATTATCACCTTTTATAGATGAGGAAACTGGGACACAGTTAGGCTAAGTAATTTGCCTAAGGTTACACAGCCAGTGAGTGGCTGAGCCAGGATTCAAACCCAGTCTAGTTCCAGAGTCTGCAGTCTTAACCAAGTGCCATAATGCCTCCCCACTCCTCCCCAATATAATAGTACTACCACTAATGTTAGTCATATAGCAGTGCCAGGCACTGTTCTAAGTGCTTTGTACATATTTACTCATTTAAACTCCTTCACAAGGTAGGTTACTATTATTATTACCATTTTATGGATGGGGAAACCAAGGCCCAGAGAGGTGAAGTGTCTGGTCCCCGGCCACACAGCCAGCAACTGGTGGCCAGAAATGTAAGGGTTTAAGTTTTTTTTTTTTGTTTTTTTTAAGGAGGTTACATTTGAGTTGAGACCTGAAGAACCGGAAGGAACCTGTTTCCTCCTCTGCAAAACAGGGCTAATAAAAGCACCACCTTCACGGTGTTTTCCTGAAGAGGATATCAGTGGCACAATGCATAGAAAGGACACACCACAGGAGCTACCACTTAGTAGGGGATTAGTTACTGTGGTCTGTTATTATTTAACAGAAATGTGTTGAGTTCTTACTGTGTGCCTGGGGCTTTGGCATATGGTTGTATCTGGTGACCTGGTAGACTGTCCTACTTATTTCACAGACATTGGTTGCCTTATCATGCTGTTTTCCAGTATTCTTCTGGGAGGGTGTTTCACAGCATTATTTTTTAAATAATGCTCCAAGTGGGGGTTTCTCAAGTGACTGGGTATACCCTCACCCAGAACTAATTTCATATTAATATAAATACATATTTATAAATTACCTTTATATTACTATGTAATATTTTAAAAATTTAAGTGTTTTTGTGCCAGCAGTGGTCTAATCTCGTCCCATAATTCATATCCTCTAATTTTCATAATAACTTATTTCAACCCCATGAGGTGGGTGGGTTCTGTTACTATACCCATTTTCAGTTGTGGAAACTGAGGCATCTGCCAAAGGCATGTAGTGAGTCTGGGTTTGGTGGGATCAAGGCAGTCCTGGCTCATGAGCAGTTCAGGGGTGGCGAGGAGGGGACATCATTCCCTCTGTGACTCTGCAGCATTGTCTTTCATTATTTATGAACCGGGAAGCGTGACCACATTGTCTCGGCAACTAGGCAGTAGTACCATAATCCCTCCCTGCTGGCAGGGGGCTGTTTCATAGTGCATAATTCATGAAACTGGGTGGGATTTTTCTGACCTCTCTGAGTTTCCAGGTTGAGCTGCTGCAGCAGTGTCATTCATTATTCATGATCCGGGGAAGTGTAGTTTCTCTGCAGTAAGTAGCCCCATTTCCCTGCTTACTGGATATTTAGTGCAGCAATAGGCGGGCCTGTGCCTTTTGTTCCAGCCCAATAGGCGTTATGCATTATTCATGAATAAGATGTGGCTTTGGTCTCCTTGGCTTCCGGGCTGCTGCAGGATTATTCATTATTCATAAACGGTGGGGCGTGGCTTCCATGTTTAACATTTGCTTTGTGGTTGTAGGTTGTTAGTCAGCCAACCACCCGGTGTCATGCAAATTCATGATCAGGAAGCGTGGCCTTAATATCCTTTCTTTGTTTCCAAGGTAGCCTGGCTGTGGCAACTGTTTCATTATTAAATGTTTCAAGGGGTATAGCCTCTACGGTACATGTTTTCTTAGTTACTGCCACAGGAACCACCAGGTGGAGCTGTTCCCCTTCCAACAGCATGAGTCGCTAAAGAAAAAAGAAACCCAGCAGGGAACATTTTACAAGATTCATGAGTGGGTGCGGCCCGCTTGCATCCGGGCTCCTGGGGGTGGGGTCCATGGTTTTGTTCCGGACTTGGGCTCAGCGGCCGCCATCTTGTGTCGGCGGCTCAAGGGAAGGAGGTGGTGGGGACTGCCACAACCACAACGGCCCGGGGAGGAGAAGGCGGCGGCGGCGGCAATTCTAGGCGGCCTAGGCGGCCCAGGCAGCAGGGAGGAGAAGGAGGAGGGCGGCGGCCGGGCTTGGTTTCGGCTCCTTGAGGCGTTGGCGGCGGCGCGACCCGGGGAACCGGCATTGGTAATAAATGGTCTTTCTCGGCGCCTTGCCCGGGACAGGTTTCGGGAGGCATTGGAGAAGGCTGGGAGGTGGTGGGCCAGGCTGATGTCCGGACGGACTTCGGTTGCTTGGACGCTAGGGATGGGTAGGGATCTGCCGACTGGTGGTGGGGGAAACATCCTGGGGCGGGGCCGACATCCCCATCCGGGACCACCCAATCCTCGAGCTCAGAAATCTGACCTTGAGTTCAGACCCCTAGAATCTACTTTTAGAGACTCAGCTTAGTATTCTTATTCAGGAACCTGACTCCTTCCAGGACCTTGCATCTCAGATCAGAATTCCCTCCAATCACCAATAGAGACTCGCCGGGCTCAACATTCTTGGTCATAGGCTAGTCCACCTCCAATGTATGCCATTAAAGGCTTTCCCCAAGGATCTCCTTTCAGGCAGCGTTAGCTTTTCAGTATTTGCTCTCACAGCTTCCAAGAAGGGCCTGCCCAGGGAGGGTCCATATGGCCTTCACTTCTGAAAGAGAGCATCTTGCTTCAGGCATCGACCTCCCGCCTCCCCCCCTCCCCGCCCCACACACTGTCTACCCTCAGAGCTTCCAAGGCTATTTGAACTTGGTCTCCCTATCAGAGACCTCTTCCCCACATTTCAGGGATCTCCCAACCCCACCCTGGGCCTAGAATCTTCCATCAGAGGCCCCTCTGAGGCCAGCATTTTTATTCAGAGACACCCCCCCAAACACCTGCCTTTAGGGACTCCTAGAATTTCTAGAAATCTGCTCTTCTTCCTGTCTATGTAACCTTCTCAGACACCCCCAGCCCCAGCATCTGTACTCAATGGCTTAACTCCACTCTAGCCCGTATGTTCTTTTAGGAGATAGGACCGTTTTTTATGGTCCCAGTATTCATTTCAGAGACTAGCCCTCCAAGACCTTAGGATCTCCCTTTCAGACGCTCCTAATCCCCAGTATTTTCCCTCAGAGCCTCCTAGGAGACTAGACACCAGGGAGGAACTGTTTGATCACATAATCCTCTGTCAGATATCCTACCACTAGCATCTTCCATTACAGATGGTATTTAGTCCTAGTCACCTCCATCAGAGACTCACTTCCCCAGTTCCACCCTGGACCCAACCTCTCTGCCTTCAAAAGCTCACCAGAGTTTCAGTGTCTCCTATTACATACAGATCCCTTAACCTTACATCAGGTCTCAGAATCTTCCCTTAGAGCTTTTCAGGGCCTCCAACATTTTTAGCTGGAGGCCGTCAGCTTTTACTTGCAGCCTCAGAACTCCAACATCATTGTCATCCCTTCCCCCAACAGATCCAGTTTTCCCATCAGAATAGAAAGCCCCTTCTCAGCATCTGTTCTCAGAGCTTCCATAAGGTCCAACATAATTGGTTAGGGGAAACCCAACCTCACTTGAGGACCTAACCAGTGCCTCCTAGTTCACCTTTTTGGGGCCTGAACATTCTGAGCTCAGCCTCCCTTTTCCACCCCCTCAGAGCAGTTGTAGTATCTAATGTCCTATCAGAGACCGCCACAGGGACTTTGTGCCTCATTAGAAATTCTTCCCCAAGGGTCTGTTCCCAGAGTCCTCCTAACCCCACCCTCAGTCTCTGGGAACTCTAGCGTCAATGTTAAAAACAGGCTTCTTTCTGCAAGCCCTACTGTTTTTGGTTATGGATTTCTCTCTGCCCGCAGCATCTGCCCATAGAGACCCTCAGTGCCCCAGTATCCCCCCACCCATTGCCTGTGCAACTTCCCTGGGTCCCAGCATCTGCCCTCCTACCTACCCCCTTGTAGCCTCTGGGGACCTCTGCTAGCCCTCTTGCAATTTTCTGACCTGTTCCCTAACTCCAAATCCTTCATGTGTTGCTCCTGCCCATTTTTATATCCCCATTTTACATATCCCCTTAGCCACCTCCCTTGGAGCTCCCGGTGATTTCTCATTTAACCCCTCCCAGGAGTCCCTTCTCTGTGCCTTAACTTCTCCATCCTGGTAACTCTGCCTGCCCCCTCTCAAACCTACTCCAGAATTCTTCTCAGGCCTTCTTCTCTGATTTGGGGGTGGAGAACCCTCAGGCTTCAAAATCATCTGGAGACCCCAGGCAAGTTTTGAAATTCTCTAAACCCCAGTTCAGCTTTGCTGGACAATTTACACTACATATATTCCCCGACTAATGACAGGGTCTTCTTCTGACAATTCTTTCATAAGTTAGTCCTGACATAAGTCAAATATATTACTTTTTACCTTTACCGTTAATGTTTGAGAATGGTAACATTAGCAGAATACATGCTGCAACATTGTGTGTAGTACATGTTACTAATGATAAGATGTACAAAAAAAAGACAATTTTAAGCGCAGTTATTTGTACTCATGTGCCTCATACGGGGACTACCTGTGTATGCCTCCTAATAGGGACTTGAACAAATGTTGAGGGAGAAAGGGTATAGGTATTTTTTGGCTGGGGACAGGGAGATCTTTAGCCCTTCTCTGGGGTTTTTGCACTAGATCCTTTCTGCTTGCTTTGGGACAAGGTGATTACAAAGCACTGCAGTTGAAGTCCAACTTTGAACAGTCAACCAAAACCTGCTCAGACCCTTGCCCCCAGCACTAGGGGCCGAGAGGTTAAAGGTCTTTCTGGCCTTGGATCATCTCTGATTTAGGGAGTGGGGAGATGGTGTGTCCCAAATAAGTGAACCAATGATAAGGCAAAGAGGTAACTGAGTAATGGAGGCCACTACAGGTACCCAGGGAAAAGGTTATGTTCTCAGGTCGCTGAGTTCTGACCACAGACCTTGACTTCTTTAACCTTTCCAGGAGTCCCTCAGGGATGGTTCTGTTTGTCCCTGCTTTTGAAGAAAATGGGGGCACAGAGGAAGTGAGATCAAAGTGAGGTCAAAGAATCAGTAAATGGAAAATAAGATTTGCCTTTGTCTCCCTGTTAGCTCACCAAGGCTCTTCCTACCCAGATTGGTTCTTAGTATTCCAAGCAATTCTGCTGGCTGACTCCGGCCCTAGCCAGTCTCCTCTCTCTCCCTTACCCCCCATTCCTTAGCCCTGTGGGCTAGGTGGGCCCTGAGCTAGGTCCTGACTTTAATTCACCCAGGAGGTATTTGGCAAACAGTCCCCACCAGCTGTGTGACTTTGGGCAAGTGATTGGAACTCTCTGAGCCTGTGTTTTATTATCTGTGATGTGGACATAAGGTTATCTGGTTCCCGGTGATTGTTAGGATTAAACAAAGCCCTTTACCCTCTGATTGGTAGACAGTAAGCTCTTGATAGATGGTAAGTAGCTCTTGTCATTGAGGTTAGTGCTAGAGTGTGACGACAGGTGCCAGGATGGAATCTTAGGCGCAGCGGGGGTACTTGGTGTGATTGGGTGTAGAAAAGGCTCGGTGTAGGAGGACTTTTGTGAACAAAAGCTTAGAGAGGAGCGTTGGGGGCCAGGGGAAATGATTCTGGGCCCTGTTGTCCCATTGTATGGATCCAGTCACCACTGCCACCACCACCACCACCAACTCCCCCCCGCCACATACACAGCAGATTATACTTCCACAGGTGGCCATATTGCTTTTTCTCTAGGACCTAGCATGTGACCCTTGGCAAGTTACTTGACCTCTGTGAGCTCAGGTTTTCTCATTTGTCCGGCAAGGACACTAAAGTCCTGTTTTGCAGGGTCAGGTCTGTTGAGAGGATGAAACGTGGTAATGCTTTACTGGGAGGCAGCTTGGGCTTCAAGAGGCAGCAGATCCTGGTCTGTCCCAGCTCAGCCACTCTCTTTGTGGGAACCTTGGTCCAGTCATGAAATGTCCCTGAAAGAATTTTTTTCTTACACTGTGAGATGGGGGGAGGGGTATTATTGATAGTAGTCCAAACCTCATGGGCGTGCCCTGAGGACAGAGTGTGACAAGGCTCATAAAGTGCTTAGTGTGACATCTGGCAGAGAGAGGACTCCTAATAAATACTCATTTATCATTATTGTTAACCCGTTTAAGGGATTCCATATGCAAAGACGAGGCTTGAGAAGTGTTTCCTCTTTCCCTGCAATCTCATTTATTGGCCTGGACCAGTTTTCCCCTCCAAAAGCTGGGGGTGAGGGCAAGAAGGGGTTTTGTAAAACTCTAGCTGTCCTCCCTGAGCCCCTCTGGGGACTGGGTTCTCTGCATGGTGTATTCTGCCATCATCCTGCTCTCATTGATGTCTAAGCTCGGGTATCTCTTCTGTACCCCTCTCCCTGGGGTTAAGGACGAGGAGAATGGCTGTTACGCCTACCTATTCTGTGTCAAGCTTTATACCCTGTGTTATTTCTCATCATCTCTACAACCCTATGGAGTAGGTAAGCAGTATTTTCACCATTGTTTTATAGGCAAGGAAAGTGAGGCCATAGGGGTTAAATGACAAGGAATGGCAAGGTCAAGATTTGAAAATGGGTCTGTCCTGAATCTATATCCCTTCTCCAACTTTCCAGCAAGTACGTTTTTCTTGTCAAAACTTTCACCCCATAGGATTGTAGTCTCTCCCTTGTTATGCTATGCTGAGGAGAGGCAAATGGCTTAATGGTCAGTAGGACAGATTTGCAAGCCATACCACCTGGGTTCAGATCTTATCTCTTGAGAGCTGTGTGACCCTGCACAAGTCACATCACTTCTTGGTGCCTGTCTCCTGTGCTATAAAATGGCTGTAGTAGCTCTTCCCTTGGAATCACCACTAATAGGAAAACTTAACCCACATGTACCAGGCTCACCTCTGACCCTACTTTTCCCTCCAGATGTCCAGCTCGCCGCTGTCCAAGAAACGTCGCGTGTCCGGGCCTGATCCAAAGCCAGGTTCTAACTGCTCCCCTGCTCACTCCGTGCTGTCTGAAGTACCCTCGGTGCCAACCAACGTGAGTGTCTTCTCCCTGGAGGCTGACAGGTGGGGTGGTGGGTGGGAAAGTCTTTTGTACTAGTGCTCATATCTCCAAACCCTACTCTTGGTTGTCTCCCCTGAACCTGTTCTCCTCCATCCCTAGGGAATGGCGAAGAACGGTAGTGAAGCAGACATAGATGAGGGCCTTTACTCCCGGCAGCTGTAAGTGGGACCAAGGCCTGATTGAGAGGTGGGAGGAGCCACTGAGAAGATAAGGTTGGGTGGGTCAGGCCCTGACCCCACGTGCCCCCTGACCTGGCAGGTATGTGCTGGGCCATGAGGCAATGAAGCGGCTCCAGACATCAAGTGTACTGGTATCAGGCCTGCGGGGCCTGGGAGTGGAGATTGCCAAGAACATCATCCTTGGTGGGGTCAAGGCTGTCACCCTACATGACCAGGGTACTGCCCAGTGGGCTGACCTCTCCTCCCAGGTACCTCCTCCCAGTTCCCTTCCCCCCAACTGAGGAATTCCCTCCCTCCACCTCCTGGCCTCCGCAGCTACTTCATTTCTTTCCCTACCGCACCCCCATGTAGTTCTACCTACGGGAGGAGGACATCGGTAAAAACCGAGCTGAGGTATCACAGCCCCGCCTTGCTGAACTCAACAGCTACGTGCCTGTCCGTGCCTACACCGGGCCCCTCATTGAGGACTTCCTTAGTGACTTCCAGGTACCTTGGGGCATGACACAGCCTCCTCCCTAATTTTCTCAGAGCCCATTTCTGGTTTATTCATTTGTTCAATATTTAATGGTCATGTCTGCCAGGTTTCATGCTGAGGGAGGCTAGGGGATACAGGCAGGATTTAGGCCCTGGACCTGTCCTTGGGGACCACACCTTTTCAGGCAGGAAGATGTGTTCAGACAGTACAGCATAGTGGTTATGAGCCAAACCGCCTTGGTGTGAGTCTCTACCTCTACTAGTTGTATGACTTTAGGCAAGTCATTTATCTCTTGTGCCTTAGTTTTTCCTGTCTATAGAACGAGAATGGTAACAATAGTGATCTCATAGAGTTTTTGTGAGGGTTAAGCACTTAGAATAGCAGTGGCATATGGTACCAAAACCAAACCCACTGCCATCGAGTCGGTTCCGACTCGTAGCGACCCTATAGGACAGAGTAGAACTGCCCCATAGAGGTTCCAAGGAGCGCCTGGTGGATTTGAACTGCCAGCCTCCTGGTTAGCAGCTGTAGCGTTTAACCACTATACCACCAGGGTTTCCGGCGTATGATAAGGTCTATACAAATATATGTTACATGAAGAATAAATCTGGGCCAGAAAGAGGGGCTGTGGGAGCTAAAATGCTACCCTGGGTGTCCCAGAGACCCAGGGTACTGCAGCTGAGTCCTGACGTAGGATTAGGAGCTCATCCTTGTAGGTAACAGTGGACATTCAGGCAGAGAGCAAAGTCCCAAAGATCATGGCTGAGCAGGTGTTGTCTTGAGAATTGGGGCAGGTAGGTGTGGCAGTAGTGAGCTCAAACTTTGGCTGGGGACAGAGTTTTAGTCATTCTGTTTCCTCTTAGGGCATGGCAGGGTCTAGGCAGGCAGCAGTGGGTGTTTGTCAAATAAGTGAATCAGCTGGTCTCCAAACTCTACCTTCCTAGGTACCTCTTTGCTTTTCCTCATGGTCTAGGGGTTTGTATGTCTCTCCACTGAGTTTCACCCTCACTGAGTTTGACACATAGTAGGTACTTTTTTTGTTTGTGAAAGGGCTGAACCAGCAAAGCCTGCACTTCTCTGTCTTAAGGACTTCCTGAGCTCTCTTCATCAGCCTTTTTTTGTTATTTTTTCTCCTTTGCCCCAATGTTGGGCCCTTGGCCTGAGCCTGCATCTTTCTGCAGGTGGTGGTCCTTACCAACACCCCCCTGGAGGACCAGTTGCGAGTGGGTGAGTTCTGTCACAGCCATGGCATCAAGTTGGTGGTGGCAGACACTCGTGGCCTATTTGGGTGAGTGTCTGCCCCCACTCTTCCCCAGCCCCTGCCAGGCCCAGGCCAAGACTCATCAGCCACCCTGATTTTGGATTCTGTGTGTTTGTTCATCTTTCCCTGTGTGGCATGAGCAGTGTCTGATTCCCAGCAGTGATGGGTTGAGTTTGCTCAGTAAGGATTCACTGCATCTTGTAGACCCATGGGGTCTCCACGTGCATGGAATTTGGGCATCAGCCCTGTTGCCTCCCTCTACAGGCAGCTGTTCTGTGACTTTGGAGAGGAAATGATCCTCACAGATCCCAATGGGGAGCAGCCGCTTAGTGCTATGGTTTCTATGATAACCAAGGTGAGAAGACCAGCCCCAGGGGTCCCAGCAGGCAGATGGGCATCAGCAGTTATCCCTGTCTGCTCTTGGTACCCTGAGCCTTCCTCTGAGGCTCACTCCTCCTTTAACCAGGACAGCCCCGGTGTGGTTACCTGCTTGGATGAGGCACGACATGGGTTTGAGAGTGGCGACTTTGTCTCCTTTTCAGAAGTACAGGGCATGATCGAACTCAACGGAAATCAGCCCATAGAGATCAAAGTTCTGGGTGAGCTAGGGCCATGGGAGACTGCGAGGGGAGACAGGAGATGTCTTGGGGCTCTGGCCAGGGGATGGAAGGGAGGAGACATGTCCATGGGCTTTCAGCAAGAGGTCCAACCAGAGTTGGTGGATACTGGGGAGAGATGCTGTTCCTAGGAGAGTGGATTTCTGGTATCTGAGCTGAGGGAGAAAAGGTTTCTGGTGTTTGAAAAGAGTAGATTAGAGGATCCACTCATGTCTGAGCTCATTTGGGCAGGGAACAGAGAGGGTCCTCCACTGTAGATGTGGACCCAAGGACACACTGGGTCTGGGGCAGAGAAGAGATGGTTTCTGATGTCCAAGTGGATCCCAGGGCAGAAAGGAAGTGACTTCTGATGTCTGAGCTGGGTTAGGGATAGTTTTTTCTTCTTATCCTGAGGGTGTTGTGGATCTTGGGTTGAGTGGACTGACAGCTTCCTCATCCATCCTAGGCCCTTACACCTTTAGCATCTGCGACACCTCCAACTTCTCCGACTACGTCCGTGGAGGCATCGTCAGTCAGGTCAAAGTACCTAAGAAGATTAGCTTTGTGAGTATCTTGGAGGGAGTTACCTGGGGAGGGGGTGGTTCTAGGCATTTCCAGGTTCTCCATTCCTCTTCTCTGGTCCTGATGCCCTGTCTTCCACAGAAATCTTTGTTGGCCTCACTCGCAGAGCCTGACTTTGTGTTAACGGACTTTGCCAAGTATTCACGCCCTGCCCAGCTGCACATTGGCTTCCAGGCCCTACACCAGTTCTGTGCTCAGCACAGCCGGCCACCTCGGCCCCGCAATGAGGTAGGTAGGTGGGCGAGCCAACCAGGGCAAATGTTTTTGCTACTGAAGCCTACCATCCCTCTCTACCTGTCTACCCTCCTTCCCTCTCCCTACCACCGCGGTGGCCTGACAGGCCCTGTCTTGGTTGCCTCTGCCCCACTAGGAGGATGCATCAGAACTGGTAGCCCTAGCCCAGTCTGTGAATGCGCAAGCCCTGCCAGGAGTGCAGCAAGACAACCTGGACGAGGACCTTATTCGGAAGCTGGCGTATGTGGCTGCTGGTGATCTGGCACCCATAAATGCCTTCATTGGGGGCCTGGCTGCTCAGGAGGTCATGAAGGTCAGCATGGGTGGGGAAGGGCAGGGTTGGGTGGACTTGAGAATAGAGCTTGGGGCTGGGCACATTTATGTCTCCATCATTTGCTATTCATCTTTATCAGATCCTGATTAACCACTGACCGTCTTTCGTCTCCTATCTCCCTCACCTCAGGCCTGTTCTGGGAAGTTTATGCCTGTCATGCAGTGGCTGTACTTTGATGCCCTTGAATGTCTCCCTGAAAACAAAGAGGCCCTCACAGAGGATAAATGCCTTCCGGTATGTGAGTGGAGCCCATGGGAAAGGCCTTACTGGAGGGGGGCATTTCTAGGGAGGCCTCTCTGACCCTCCTTCCTTTGCATTTCTCAGCGCCAGAACCGTTATGACGGGCAGGTGGCCGTGTTCGGCTCAGATGTGCAAGAGAAGTTGGGCAAGCAGAAGTACTTCCTGGTGAGTGATCCTATTGGGCTCCAACTGCCTTAACCTCTCCTGGCGTCTGGCTACCTCTTCTCCAGTTTTTTGCCTTCCAAGAGAGGGTCTTTTAGTTCTCGAACCCTTGTCTCATCCCCTTTGCCATTTTCTTTATCTTGAGGGAAAGCCCGATGCATCCCTCTGTTTCCACCCTCTGGTGCCTCACAGTTTCTCAGATGCCTGTGAGTTATTTCTTACAGTCATGGCACTTGAAGATGTGGCGCTAGCCCCTCTTCCCCTCTTCTGCTGTCTCCAGTTGGAGTGAGGGATAATGAGTGGCTTTGTGCTAGCCTGAGTCACCATGACCAGACTCTGTCTCTTCTTGGCCACCTGCTAGGTGGGTGCAGGGGCCATTGGCTGTGAGCTGCTCAAGAACTTTGCCATGATTGGACTTGGCTGTGGAGAGGGTGGAGAAATCGTCGTTACAGACATGGACACCATTGAGAAGTCCAATCTGAACCGACAGTTTTTGTTCCGGCCCTGGGACGTCACGGTGAGTGGGGTGGGAGTGGCATTTTGTTTTCTCGCTTTTCTCCTGTCTTTCTTATTCTTTCTGGCAGATGCCTTTGCACCTCTGTCCTTCCTGAAACTCTTCTTTTCTTCAGTTTCTCTCTGTTATTAATTCAACGAACATTTATTGAGTACCCTTCTATCAAATCTACCATTTTTCATCTCCCTTGCCCCCACTTTTTTCTTTGATCTTTAATCAGTTCTGCTCGGGTGGTATGTTGGGGTCCCCAAGACCACCCTCAAGTTCAATGACTTGCTAGAAGGACTTACAGGATTCAGCATATAGTCCTACTCAGCAGCTATAGTTTATTACAGTGGACGGCTATAGAGCAAAATCAGCAAAAGAAAAAGGTGCATGGGGCGAAGTCCAGGGGAGATCAGGTATAAGTTTCCAAGAGTCCTTTCATAGTGGAGTCACACAAGATGAGTTTAATTCCCCCAGCAATGACTTGTGCCAACACGCATGAAATGTTGCCAACCAGGAAAGCTCATTAGAGACCCAGTGCTCAGGGTTTTTATTGGGGGCTAGTCACATAGATAACCTTTGCCCGGTCCGTACCCAAATTCCAGGCTCCCAGAAGGAAAGCAAGTGCTCAGCATAAATCATATCATCTGTACAAACAGTTTTGGCACAGTGAGCCATTCTTACCCGTTTGAGAATGGTGGGAACCCTCCTGAAATCTAAGTTCCCAGATGCCAGCCAAGAGTCAGCCTTGCAAGCAAGCCTTGTAAGGGATAGCAGTTTAGGCCTGCTATGGTAACTCTTTCCTGCACAGGTGGAAACTGGGTTATACAGGGATTTATCTGGGAAGCCTTCTATAGGTGACAATGTCATTTACCTGCCCAGAGTATTCTCCTTGTTATTCATTCATTTGTTCACCAGGTAGTTATTGAGTAGGTACTGTTCTAGGCACTTGGGATACACCAAGGAACAAGGGAGGACAGACAGCAAACAGTAAATACAAAATCATAGTAAATAGTTAATATTAGGTGATAAATTCTGTGCAAAGGAAACAACAAAAAAAAAAGGGAAATTGGTAGTGGCAGGGGAGGTTGGTTTGCCATTTTGATTATAGTGGTTAATGAAAGCCTTGTTGAAAAGGCCTCATTTCTGCAAAAACTTGGAGGATGTAAGGGAATGAGAAGACATATAGGGGAAAAGTGCTCCAGGTATCTGCCCGAACCCTGGGTGCTGTTACCCGAAAGAATAATAGATGTTAGGTAGTCAAAAGAACAGATGTCTAACCCATTGTCTCCTGTCTGTGTCTGTCCACTGCTTCCCTTTCCACTGAGCCCCTGCCACAACTGTCACAGGCCTCACCATGTGGCATTACCACAGACTATCTCTCCTGCTAAACTAGGGAGCCTCCTGAACTCCGGGCCTGGTTCTTACCCGCATTAAATAAGTCAATCCTCAGGAGAACAGTTCTGTAAAGGTTTATTGGGTGCATCTATGAATGACTGAGCTCTGTTCCTCCATCTTCACCCTGGAACTGCACCCCCTCGCTCCACTAGAAGTTGAAGTCTGACACAGCTGCTGCAGCTGTGCACCAGATGAATCCGCACATCCAGGTGATGAGCCACCAGAACCGTGTGGGCCCCGACACAGAGCGCATCTATGATGATGACTTCTTCCAAAATCTGGATGGTGTGGCCAATGCCCTGGACAACGTGGATGCCCGTGAGTTTGGAGGCAGATGAAGAGGACAAGGGCAGAGTTGTGTGTGTGTGTGCACGCATGCGTGTGTGTATATCAAGGAGTGCCTGTGTTCCTGTCCTATCCTGACATTCCTTTCTTGAGTCTCACGCTGTCCCCCTACTTACCTGCAGGCATGTACATGGATCGCCGCTGTGTGTACTACCGTAAGCCCCTACTGGAGTCAGGCACACTGGGCACCAAGGGCAACGTGCAGGTGGTGATCCCATTCCTGACAGAATCATACAGCTCTAGCCAGGACCCACCTGAGAAGTCCATCCCTATCTGCACATTGAAGAACTTCCCCAATGCCATCGAGCACACCCTGCAGGTGATTAGCTTTGGGAGGAGGCTGAAGGGGGCAGGCACCCAGATCACCACCAGGCCCCTGGCATTCAGATGCTCCAAGCCTTCTTGTAATATAGACTTTTCTCCAAACCAACCTGCTTCACTTCCCACCTAGCAGCATAGGTTTCTGGAATGATTCATTGTTTTTTCAGCTTTTAATTTGAAAATGGCTCAACATGTAAGCAAGTGTAAAGAATAGTGAACATTCAAATACCACTCCACCAAGATTTAATAATTGTTAATTTTTTGCTACGTTTTCTTCTTAGATTCATGTTTTTTTTCCTTCTTTGTGCTGAAGTATGTCATGGACATCACAGTCCTTTACTCCCTAATACATCAGTATGCATCTACAAAGTGAGAATATGTTCCTACGTAACAGGGTTTCTTAACCTCGGCACTATTGACATTTAGGACCAAATATTTCTTTATCATAGGGGTGCTGTCCTGTGCATTGTAGGATGTTAAGCAGCATCCCTGTCTTCTACACTAGATGCCAGTAGCACCTCCACCTTCCAGTTGTGACAACCAAAAATGTCTCTGGACATTCCCAAATGTCTCCTGGCGGGACAAAATTACCCTCAGTTGAGAACTACTGCCGTATAAACAAAACAGTAGTTATCTATCTTTAATATGCAGCTTATATTCAACTTTCCCCAACTATTGCCCCGAATGGGTTTAACAGCTGGTTTGTCGGGATGATTTTGTTTATGTAATGCATGTACACACAGAACAGAGTACATACCTAGCTGAATTTTTACAGAATGAACACACCTGAGTAACTGACCCTAAGTCCATTCCCCTTCCAGTCACTACCCCACACCCAAGGATAACCACACCCAAGGATAACCATTGTGCTATCAGGATGATTCTTAGTGCAGCCTTTGAGGCCAAACCATTCAGAGTGTTTAGGAGTATGAAGGTGGGGAAAAATGGGGAGGGGGGAAGAAAATTCTGTCACTTTCCCTTCCAGCCCTGCAGTTAGAGATTGGGTGTGTTTATATTTGTGCACTCACCACAGTCTCTCATTAGGTCATGTGTGACCTTGGACTTAATCTCTCTGTGCTTCAGATTCCTCATTTGTAAAATGGAATGACAATATATCTGTCTCACAGGGATGTTTTAAATAAGCTTTAAACGTATATATATTTGTTCCTTCATAGAAACCGCGTGAGCTAGGCATTACTACTACAACATGTTTTAGGAATGAGGACGTAGAGGTAAAAGTACTACCTTGTGTACCTGAAGTCACAAAACTAGGTAGTATGTGGCAGAACCATGATTTGAACCTGAATCTGTAACATCTGTGTGCTTCAAACCATCTCACTAATGACTATATTTACTGTCCTTGGAATTCTCAGAGGGCAGAGCCTCTGTCTTGCTTTTTGCTGAGTCCTCAGAGCCTGGATAGGGATTTTTGCTTTGATTCTGAATGTTTTCCTTTTTTATTGAGACATAACATACCTAGAGTAAGGTACACAGATCTTAGGAATACATTTTTTCACACATATACACTTCTTTAACCACTGCCCAGGTTAAGGTCATTGGCTTTTAAATCGAGGTGTCGGGGGATGGTGTGGAGGGGTGGAGGACGTTGGGAAGCAGTGGTTAAGACTTTCCTTCTACCTTCTCCCAGAGCAACAACTGCTCTTTTGACTTGCTTTATTCACTAATGGTCTTTCTAATGCCCGCGGGAACCCATTTTGTCAACCATCACTACATGTAATCTGTTTGCTCTGTCTGCAGTGGGCTCGGGATGAATTTGAAGGCCTCTTCAAGCAGCCAGCAGAAAACGTCAACCAGTACCTCACGTGAGTACCCAAATGCCCCCTTGCCCTATTCCCTGCCCATAAGCCAAGGCATCCTGTCTGTTTTCCTCACCACTGTAACACCCAGCACCAGGTACACTTTTTGAATGAATTAATGAATGCTTGAAGGAAGTAGGGAGGGGGTTGTCCTGGAGCCCACTCTTGGGGCCGTCGAGTAATCCTACCTGTTCCTCCCCCCACCCCACCCGATTCCTGATAGAGACCCCAAGTTTGTGGAGCGGACACTGCGACTGGCAGGCACCCAACCACTGGAGGTGCTGGAGGCTGTGCAGCGCAGCCTGGTGCTGCAGCGGCCACAAACCTGGGCTGACTGTGTGACCTGGGCCTGCCACCACTGGCACACCCAGTACTGTAACAACATCCGACAGCTGCTGCACAACTTCCCTCCCGACCAGGTAGTGCATGTTTGCTGGGTCCATTTGGCAAGATGCACTGCTCCCAAACAGGAGCCTGCTGTGGGCTCTTGATGTGGCTCATCCTAGTTATTAATCCAGCTATGGCACGTACCTTGGGGCATGGAGACCTCAGAAGAATGATTAAGCCTAAATTTTAATTTTTTTTTTCTGCACAGACCTGGTTTTTCCCCCATCCTCTGTCTTTCAGACAAGGAATTTGGTTTCTGTTTCTCTTACCTGTGGTTGTGGGTTGAGTCATACCTGACTCCCAGTCAGGGCTGTAGGGATTTAAGGGGAGAAATTTTGGCGTTAAGACCACAGGAATCAGTATTGGGTCAAACATCAGTGCCATCTGAACTTGGGACAAGTCACGTAACTTTTCTCTGCGCCTCACTTTCCTCATCTGAAGTAGGAATAGTCATCTATGGGGGGCGTGGCTTATGAGGGTTAATGAATATTTATTAATATTAAGTTAGTACAGTGCTTGATAAGCCATAAGAGTTTATTACGTAGCTGTGTTTCTGGCACAAAGTGAATGCTCAGGAATTGGTAGTTGTTTTTCTTGGCAAGGTTTCTGGTTCAGCCTGGCATTGAAACCTCCATCTACAGTCTGGGTCTTTAATGATTGACTCCAGCCTGGTGCATGCCCAACCAGAGATAGTCAGGGGGTACCTGGGACCAAGGTGATGAGTTGGGATTTTCAGAGAGGCTTCCACTCTCAGGTCCTACTCCCCAAAAATCTCTTCACCCTCTTAGCTCACAAGCTCGGGAGCCCCGTTCTGGTCGGGGCCCAAGCGATGTCCGCACCCACTCACCTTCGATGTCAACAATGTAAGTCTCTTCTCTAGGAACTCCTAGGATCAAGCGGAGGGTGGGTGGGCGGGTGGGTTGGAGGCTTCTCAAATGAAGGCTGGTGTGCTCACCCTTCCATGTCCTGTCTTATCCCAGCCCCTGCATCTAGACTACGTGGTGGCTGCCGCCAACCTGTTTGCCCAGACCTATGGGCTGACAGGCTCTCAGGACCGAACTGCTGTGGCCACACTCCTACAGGCTGTGCAGGTGCCTGAGTTCACCCCCAAGTCTGGTGTCAAGATCCATGTCTCTGACCAGGAGCTCCAGAGTGCCAATGCCTCTGTTGGTAAGCGTGCTTGGCCATTTGGGTAGGAGCTACTACCCCCAGTTGTTCCCTGCCTAGGCTGTGCTCTGTGACCCCAGGCCTGGGACCTTCCCCACACCTTACTTTGAGCCTCACTTCCTTCTCTGTGAAATGTAGAGGGATGGTTGGGGCAGATTCACTCACTCACTCTCATCGCTCTCTTCTAGCTCTCTCTCGGGAGAACTAGCTGTTCATCTCTGTTACTCTGTGTGTGTGTGTGTGTGTTTGCCTTGGTTTTGTTCTCCCTTTCTGTGTTTCTTCTTGATCTGTTTATCTGGGCTATGTTCTCCACCAATGGCCTTGATATTTTCCCTGCTTTGTCTCCTATATCTCTCCTCATCTCTTCATCCGTATGTATCTACACCGTGTTCTTCTGTTCATTTTTACACTAGTATTGCCTTCCATGTATCTCCCTCTGTACATCTTCCTTCCCATCTCCCTCTCCATATCTACCCTCCAACTCCTCTTGTCTCCCTCTATCTGTTCCCCTAAGTCATGCTGTATATCAGAGGTAAAGGGCCAAAAATTAAATATTTTGGTCTTATCATGAGGTTTATATAGCAGCTAATCAACTTTGCAGTTGAAGTGCAAAAGCAGCTGTAGGCAATATGTAAACAAAAGAACGTGGCCGTTTTCCAATAAAACTTTATTTACAAAAACAAGTGGCAGACTGAAGTTGACCCGTGGGACCATAGTTGGCTGACCCTGATCTATATATTTTACTCTGTGTAGCTCCTTGTCCATATATCTCTCCTTCCATAGATAATGCATCTGTAACAACTCTTCCTGCACCTTCCATATATCCCCCCACAACCCCTCCTTATATATCTCCTCCCCCCATTTTCCTCTCCATTTATCTACTCCCATCTTCCTTCCTAAATATCTACTCCCTCACTTTCCTCTGTGTATATTTCTTCCCATCTTTCCTTCCATATCTACCTTAGTCTGCCTCATGTTTCTTCCATGTCTCCACATATAGATGTATATATATCTCCCATCTCTCTCACCTTCTGTATGTGCCCCTATTTCTCCCTTTTCATATCTTTTCCCATCTCCCCCTCCATATTTCTCCTTTATATCCACGTCTGTATATTTCCCCCCAACTTCTCCTTCATGTGTCTTTTCTATCCTCCCCTTCGTCTTTCCCCGCACCCTCCTGCACGTCTCCCTACCTTCTCTATTATTCTCTCCAAGATCTGTACCTCTCCCATCCTGATCTTTCCATCTCCATTTTCTTGTAATGGCTTCATTTCTGTTCCTTATGTCTCTAGAGATACTTCTCTTGATAGCCTCTACTGCTTTCTCTGTCTTTTTCAGGTTTGTACTCTGTTCTTCGGCTCTCCCTCTCTCCTTTGCCCTGCCTCTCTCCTTTCCAAATCCTTTACCTGCCTGAACACCTTTTGCCCCACCCTGGACTCCCACTTATGCTTCAGACCCTGGGGTCTAAGGGGCTGACATGTCCCTCCCTCCCTGCAGATGACAGCCGTCTAGAGGAGCTCAAGGCCACACTGCCCAGCCCAGACAAGCTTCCTGGCTTCAAGATGTACCCCATTGACTTTGAGAAGGTGCTGGGTGGGGCCCTGGGCAGGGCAGGGGGATGGGCTGAGCATCGAGGGGCTAGACAGAAAAGGTATCTGGGGATCTGGAACCAGCCTCAGGCCTTTGTGGGCATCAGATCACAGGCCCGCCACACAGCCCTGAATGAATAGGTTTTCCCAGCCATCCCTTTGTGATATGGGAGAGTCCAGCAGGTAATTGTAGTAGACAGTACTTATGTCCCCAGAAACCAGAAAGCCTCTTCCTCCTCTGATCTTCTTCCCATTCTCCTCCCACTCTCCCCACGCATAACAGGATGATGATAGCAACTTCCATATGGATTTCATTGTGGCTGCATCCAACCTCCGAGCAGAGAACTATGACATTCCTCCTGCAGACCGGCACAAGGTGAGTGGAATCTAGACTTTACATTCCACCCCCTTCCAGCTTTGAGTTCCCCTCATTCAGCCCTTTCTGAAGACCCTGAACTTTTCTAACTACCACCTTTCCTGGTCTTCTGCATCACAGAGCAAGCTTATTGCAGGGAAGATCATCCCAGCCATTGCCACAACCACAGCAGCTGTGGTTGGCCTTGTGTGTTTGGAGTTGTACAAAGTGGTGCAGGGGCATCAACAGCTTGATTCCTACAAAAATGGCTTCCTCAACTTGGCCCTGCCTTTCTTTGGCTTTTCTGAGCCCCTTGCTGCACCTCGACACCAGGTAGGGGCCTGTGTCAGGAGGGATGGGTTTGTGTGTGGAGTGTGTTCTTGTGTGTCTCTGTAGAGCTAATTGTAGTCTTTATTATACGTTTTCACTAGGCAAGGGTTTCTTTCAATGGGTACCTGTTCTTTTTTGTGTACCCCTTGTTCACTAATTGATTCATCACATATTTTTGAATATCTAGTATGTGCTAGGACCAAAAAAAAGACCAGGGCAAGGAGGACTTGGGAGTAATGGGGCAAGGAGCAGGTGTGGGATTTTAAATGGGGTGGTCAGGGAAGGCCTTGCTATAAAGATGACATTGAGACCAGACTTGAAAGAAGAGGTGAGGGGACAAGCTATTCAGGTTTCTGGGGGAAGGGCATTTTAGGCAGAGGAGCCAGTCTTTGCAAGGGTCCTGAGGTAGGAGTATTCCTGGCATGTTTGAGGAGCACTAAGTAGAAGGCCAGTGCAGTTAGAGCAGAGAGGATGAGTGGCAGTAGAGGATGAGAAAAAGAATATGATTCCAATGTTGTGTAGGGCCTTCTTGGTCATCATAAAGGTTTCAGAGCTTACTCAGGATGAGATGGGAGCTATGAGAGAGTTTTGAACAAAAGAGGGCTGTGATCTGACTTAACATGTCTTCATGAGTGTGTGGGGTGGGAACTGACATGGATTGGACCCTCCAGGGTAGTCCTTGTCCTACTCTCCTGCTCCTTGTCCCGCAGTACTATAACCACGAGTGGACATTGTGGGACCGCTTTGAGGTACAGGGGCTGCAGCCTAATGGTGAGGAGATGACCCTCAAACAATTCCTCGACTATTTTAAGGTAAAGCCCCTTCCTTACCCTCTCACCTCACCTGGGGGGCACGGTGTGCCGGTGATGGATTATCCACTCCCGTGACACTGCTGTCTCCCTCTCCCCCCTCCAGACAGAGCACAAATTGGAAATCACCATGCTGTCCCAGGGTGTGTCCATGCTCTATTCCTTCTTCATGCCAGCTGCCAAGCTCAAGGAACGGTTGGATCAGCCGTGAGTTGGCTACTGGGCAGGCTGGGGAAGGCTGGGGGCAAAAAAAAGGGGGGTGTGGAGGATAGGGAGCCTCATCTTCCATGTACCCCACTCATGTACTCTGCCTTTTTACCACCTGCCTGCCCTTCGTCTCTTTCTGCCTCCCTGACCCTTTGCTTTCCCACCCCCAGGATGACAGAGATTGTGAGCCGTGTCTCTAAGCGAAAGCTGGGCCGTCATGTGCGGGCACTGGTGCTTGAGCTGTGCTGCAACGACGAGAGCGGAGAGGATGTCGAGGTCCCCTATGTACGATACACCATCCGCTGACATCATCCACTCCTCTAGATTGGCCCTAATCTACCCTTCTCAGACCCCTTCTAGCCCAGGGCTCCCATTTGACCTCTGGCAGTGGCATAGCTAGCCAAGCCTGGTATTCCCTCACCATCTCCCACCCTGAACCCCTCTTGCCACTGCTTCCTACCTTGTTTGGAACCCGAATCCTAATAAAGAGCTATTAACCCAGATGTGGCATGCCCTGCTGATCCCCAGGGAAGGAAAGGGCTTCATGGAGCTGTCTGGGTTCAGGTGATATCCCAAAGGCCTCAGCCTCACCCCAGCATCATGGAACTTGCTCAAAATCCAGGTTTCCTGGGCAGAGAAGATAGGGCAATTACTGGCAATTCTTCGTGCCCTCCCTGCTTGGAAAGAAATCTAAGCTCAAGTACCTGGATGCATGTGACTTGATTCACTTGAGCAGGGTTCAAATTCTACCTTCTTCATCTCCTGGCTGTCTTTCCTGTTGATTTTCAGATGTAGCAAAGAGTAGTGCTTAAGCAAATCTTTCAGCTTCCATAATATTTCTCCCTTCTGTGAAGAGGAAAATTCTGGCGACCAGGCTGCCACGGGCTTGATCAACATGGCTTTTGTCCTTGGGGCAAATCTCCTCCCACCTGGCTTGAAGCACTGAAACCCAGGACAAGCCTTTACAATCATGGTTCCTAGCTCCAGGAATGCCTGTGCTGACCTCAGTCCAACTTCCTGGCTGCAGGGAGGCCTGAAAACCTCTGCAGGACTGAGAAATGCCAGTGCTTTTAAGATACACTCTACATTTACTAAGGAAATTATTTGGCTGAGAACATCCCTTTCCTGCCCCACCCTGCCCTTCTCAGTTCTAGGTTTGCTTTTCCTCCCCTTGAGGGTCCTCAACCTTCCTACCAGTGAGAAGAGTGCAGACTTGGGGGGCTATTAGGAATTATTGGTTAGAGCAGGCAGGAAGAGGCTTGCCTGGCCTCACCAAGACTGTAAAACTGCCCACACTCTGTCCTTGGTCTTAGATGAGTACTTCAGATAGCTGAAGACACCAGTCTGGTTGGCCACTTCCATTTCTGTGCCTTCTTCCTCCTGTACTGGCTCCTGGTGCCCTAGGATACCACTCACCTCTCTCTCACCCAGCCAGATGCCCATTCCTCTACCCCATTTAGACACCTCATTCTTCCACTTTAACCTGGGTATTGGGAGTAGCTCAGCAAACCAACCCTGTTCTGTCCTAACTGCCATCACAGCCTGTCCCCACCTCTCTTGCCTTCTGGGTCAGTTCTTGACCCCAGGCACAGTGTATATCCTTGTCCACCTCTCATGACTTTTCTTCCTGTCCTGTTCTGCATGGGTGACCTTATTCTTCCATTGGTCCTCTTAATTTCCCACCTGGACAGTGGGAACATTGGGAGCAAAAGTGTTCTTTGTCTAGGTCAAGTGGAGAGGTTTAGATGTAGGTTTTACACCACAGGCACTTCTTCCATGGTTGCTGCTTTAGTGTACCCCCAAACACCCATGCCTTTGACCACTGTCTCCACCATTATAGGGGGAGGCTTACACACACCTTATTCCTCTGCCCCCTTTCTTCACAATCCCAGCTACTAGCTACTCAAGACACTGTTCGTTGTATTTCTTCCCCCATTACAGCTCCTGACTCTCCAGACAATTCTTTTTTCTTCATCACACTTCCTGAATTCCTTAGACACCTTATTCATACCTGGATACCCATGAATCCTGGTTGCATCTTAGTTCCCCACACATACCATTTTACTTCTCTGGTATTTTTGTCTGTTATAACACCAGCAAGGAAGGAGACCAAGGCTCAGCAGGCAGGGTTTGGGTCGCTGCTGCACCCAACAGGCACAAGGGATAGGGTATATGGGACCAGTGTATCCTGGTTTCTGCATGGAACTATTTGTCACACATTCAACATTTATGGAGTGCTTGCTGTGTGTCAGTCACTGTTAACAGGTGTTGTGGCAGAGCAATGGATAAAATAGATCCTTGTGTCTTAGCGGGGCTTATGCTAGAATGAGGCCCAGTAACACATTGTGTGAGAGGTTGATTGGTGCTATTCAGAAGGTGAAGAGTAGAGCCTGGTCTGGAACCTGGAGTGATGGTGCAGGTAGGCAATTTTAAATTGGGTTGTCAGGAAAGGATTCACGGAAAATGGGACACTGAAGTACAGGGTAGAAAGTGAGGGAATGAGCCATGTGGGTATCTGGAGGAAGAGCATTTCAGGCAGAGGAGAAAAAAACAAGTGCAAAGTTCCTGAGGCTGGATTGTGCCTGCCTTACAACAGAGAGGAGGGTAGTACGGCTGGAACTGAGTGAGAGGAAAGGTAGGAAATGAGGTCAGGGAAGTGATAAGACCTGATCATCTAGCACGGTCCTCGCCTTTTAAAGTCTTTGTCAAATATTCCATTGCCATCATGGCCTATTAAGGATGTTCCAAAGGCTGTCGCCATTTGAACTGGATTTAGTGTAGGAGTTTTCCAGGCAGAGACGGGTGAGGTATTAGGTCTGCCTGGCAGTGCTTGGCACAAACAGGCAACCAACCAACAAAGAATACGCAGAAAATCACGGACGGGGGTGGGGTTGGGGGTGGGGCAGTGGGCGGGGCTCCGGCGGGCAAGAAGAGAGTTCCAGAGGTGCATACGTAGATGTCCTTAAGAGGCGGAAAAGGGCCCCTCCCAAACCAAAGCCCCCAAGCATGCGCAGTAACGGCACCCGTCCTACTTAAGGTCCGCCTTTATTCTCAGGCTAGGCTCCACCCTACGGGCCCCACTAGGGGAGATGGAAGGATTAGCGGCAGGACGAAACCGAGTTAACGTTCTGTTTACCAATCACCTTGCAGGATACTCAGCCAATAGTGAGACGAGCTCAGAACAAAAAAAGGAGCCCTTCCCCCGCCATCCTGATGGTGAAAGCCAATGAAAACCGGGCAGAAGCGGGGCGGGGGGTGGGGGGGAGCCAGGCGGGGAAGTTACACCTCTTCAGCCCAGCCACGCCCTTTATTCTTGCTCTGCCTTACCCGAGGGAGCAAACCCGATTGGCTGGGCGGCAACCTGGAAGGGCGGGGCCCGCACGCTTTCACGGTGGGAATGAGCTGGGGGGCCAGCTGGGCGGAGCTAGACTCTGTCCTATCTAAGGTGGTAAAAGCCTAAGATTCTCCAGGCCGCCTCTCCTAGAAAAGTCATCTTCTCGCGAACCTTTAAAATTCCTGCCTTTTAAGGCACCGCAAGGGGCTAAAACTACCTCATTCATCTTCTTCCTCATTGCAAAAGTAGCAAGTCCCGTTTGCTACCATGGGGATGTACCAAGTGAAATCGAGTAGGGGGAGCTAGTGGTGACTGGCACGCCTGGTTACTGGCTGCTGCTTACCTCGGCGCTAGCAAAATTCTGGCAGTATCAGGATTGAGTGCTAAACAACCCATACACTTCCCCCTGGCGCCGTTCCAGGGCCAGCGCCACGTTCCCCGGTGGGCGCGCAATGGCCGCGCCCCCTCCCACTGCGGACACGTCTTTTGGTACATGCAGTCCGAGGTGAGTCTCCTCCTTTCCACTTCACCCTTTTCACCGCGTGCGTGCGCATGCGCGAAGCGCGGCACGCGCGGCGGTTGGGCCGTTGCCTGTTCGGCCCTGGGATCCGCCGCGTCTCCGCGAGTAGTCGGGTCTGAGCCGCAAGCCCCGAGCACTCGGATTCGAACCGGCGCCAACGAGCCTAGGGGCATCGCTGGTAGCGGCCGAGATCATGGCGGGCTGAGCGGGACGCCGCCGCCGCCTCAGCCACCGCCGCCGCCGCCGCCTCCTCCTCCTCAGCCGGCGGCGGCCCGGGCCCAGCAACCATGGCCGAAGACTACTGGGACGGGCGCCTGCGGCGAAGAGGAGAAGGAGGTCGCGCGGCCTCAGCCCGGGCCGCCGCCCCAGGCGCCCCCGCGCCGGCCCCGCGGCGCTGAGGTTGCACGCGCGCCCCCGCCGGTGAGCGCGTCTTCTAGACTTGGGTTAGGGGGCTATCCCTCCTCCTACGGAACCAACCCCGAACCCGGGCGGTGCCTGAGTGTCTGGCTTATGCGTCTGCATGTGCCTCCTCCCCTAGCGAATTTCCCAGAGTGCACCGGGGGCGGGGGGCCATTTGGGGCCTTCCTGACCTTGGCCCCGCCCTGAGCCCGGTCTGGGAGTTGGGGATGGGATGTGCAGTGGGTGCTAATGGGGAGCAGGGTGATTGAAGGACCAGATGTGTAGAAATGGGTGGCAGAGCGGTGGAAACTCGAGGTTCGCTAATAACCGGGGTGGGGTGGGGAGGCCTAAGCTGTAAGCTGTGTAGGGGTCAGAGCATGTGGTAATAAGTCTTAAGGTTGTGTAAGGTGGGAACCCCAGTGTGTGCAAATGGGAGGGTAGAGTAGTTGAAGAACTCCAGGATGTATAATAGGGAGTAGGGTGTTGCAGGGGGAGGTTTCCGAGATATGCTAAGGGAGGCTATAGCTGTGGAGAGGCCCAATGTGTGTTAATGGGGGACAGGATGGCAGAGGTACCAGAAGGTGTGTTAGTAGGATCAGTGCTCTGAGGCCCCGTGTGGTAATGAATGTCAGAATGATTTTAATACTGTAGGGAAACTGAGGTGTGAGCATCCAGAGTGTGCTGATGGGGGTCGTAGCTGTAGAGGGTGTGTGCATGTGGTCATAAAGGGCTGAGTATGAGGTCCAGTATGTGTTAATGGGGGCAGAGTGGTGGAGGGACCTGAGGATGTGTATGGGGGCAGGGAGGTGAAGATTTGACCCTGTGCTAATAGGTATCAGAGTTGGGGGGAGGGGAGGGTGAAGGAATTGCATCTTAGAACTGGATGAGGTTCAGTGTAATGAAGGTCAAGATGGTATGAGATCTCTCTGTCCGTGAGGACAGTAAATGTAAGACACCAAGGCGTACTAATAAGGGGCAGGATAGTATATGAAGTTCTAGTGACTGCTAAGGTTGGTTTAGAGCCATGGAGGTGCTTAAAAATGTGTGCCACTTGTGGAAGGGTGAGAAGTATGATGTCTGGAGTATGCTAATAAGCATTAGAACATTGTTGAGGACAGTGTATGTTTGTGTCCATGGGGGACTGGGGTGTATTGAAGTTCCAGGGAGTGCTATCAGGGCTGTGAAGGGACCCAAGTGTGAACCAATTGAGGTTATAGTTGTGGGAGATTAATAAGAAGAAATAAAGGACAAGAATACGTGAAGGTCCAGATGTGCTAATGTGGCTTAGAACCGTGGAAGTACCTGCTAATGGGGGTCAATACTGAATGAAGACCTGTGTGCACTAACAAGGGTCTATTAACAGTATGCTGTGTGTCCCTGGGAAAAAGGGCTGAGTAAGGATTCAAGGTGTGTTAATAGGGAGGCAGCACTGTGAGGGGACCCAGTGTATGCTGGTAGGGGTCCAGCTTGTGCTGATGGAGGGGACAGGGTAATGGGAGAATGGGAATGTGTGTTAATGGTGGTCATAGCTGTGGAGGGATCTGAGTGTGTGCAAAAACAGGGTCAGGGTTCTGAAAGGTTCACTTTACATTAATGGGTTTTGAAGGTCCAGTGAGTGCTAATATGGGTCAGCTGTAGAGGGCCCCAAGTGCATGTTAATTAGGGTTAGAGTTATGTGGGGAGAACTGTGTTAACGGAGGTCAATGCTGTGGAGAGTCTGGTGTGTCTTAACCAGGGGCAGGGAGGTTTGTAGATCCAGGGCATGCTAATGGGGCGGGGGGCAGAGCTGTGTGAGAGTTCAGTGAGTGTTAGTGTGAATCAGCTGTAGAGGGGGCTCAGCATGTGACAGTGGCAGTCAGTGCATGGAAAAGCTAAGAGGCAACTGGCTGTGAGGGCCCAAGTATGTGGTGGTCAGTTACTTGGGGTCCCTACCTCAATGCTAAGAGAGTTTGTTGTTATATGTTGGGGCTTTGTGTGCTGATGGAGAAATCATGGGTAGGAATTAAGACATGGGTAAGAGTTAAGTCCTTGTGAGGCCTCCTGAGGGTCCAGTGTGTACTGAAGGAAGCAGGACACTGAGGATATTCAGTGTGTACTAGTGGGCATCAGGACAGGGTGAGGATAATATGTGTCTGTGGGAGTGAGTAGAGTGTGATGATTGTGTCCTCATTGGTCTGTATGGTATGAGGTGGCGGTTGTCCTTGAGTATGAGTAGTCTGGGGGTGGGGTATGTGTCCTGGGGTGGGTGGGGGGTGGGGGCGGGTAGAGGGTTAGGAAGGTCATGTGCGTTTTTGTGTGTGTGTGTGTGTGTGGAGTTGGGTGTCCAGTTTCCTGTTCCCTCTCATGCTATTCTAAAATCCAAAAAGCTCAAACGATAACATTTGAGAGTTTTGTTACGTATAAATGTGTAAGTGTTCACAAGGGTTTGCCTGGGACCCCCTGCTGGGTGTGTCACATGATATACACAGATTTTGTACCCCATCTTCCTAAAATCCCAAACAACTGGATTCTAGAACATGTGTAGCCTCTGGGGTTTTCAGTAGACCCTGGTTTCTCTGGCTCCCTCTCCATCCTCCATTCAGCCCTTTTTACAGTTCTGCTCCCACCATAACATGCAAAGCGACTGGGTATCCATGCCATATGGGGACACAGGGCAGTCTTTTGGGGCTGGTCTTTCTTTACCTTCCTCAGCCTCAGGCCCAGTGTGTACCCTCTCGGTCAGGATTTTTTGTTATCTTGGGTTCTCTGTGGATGGACCTCATCCTCTTTATCTAAGATCTTGCTGCTAGGCTAACTCCTCTACCCCTCCTGGGGGAGACGAGGTCAGCCAGGCAGGAAGGGGGGTAGAACTGCTGGGGTAAGCACCTGATTTCAAGGTAACAGATGACCCACTTCTCTCTTTGAGTCCCGCCTCAGCCTCGTCTTCAACCTCGTGTCTGTCTATACTTCCCTTGGGCCCAGGGCCATCTTAGTTCCTGCTGTGAGTCCAGATGGTTTGTAGGCCAGGTCTTACCTCCTCCCTGCTGGCTCAGAGCCCAGGAGGAAGCAGAGGAAGGCTGGTCTAAGCCTTCTGGTAGCCCGTTCCTCCAGGAGCCCATCTAGGTCATCTTCCTCCTGATACCAGCATCTCAGGGCTACCTTGTCTGGGGTTGTTCATAAATGGCAGGAACTCACCACCTTGGTGGAAGCTTGTCCTAGGCCCTCCGTCGCCTGATTTCATTCATTTCTGTCGTAAGTGCTTCTAGAGCATCTACTTTGTCAGACACTATTCTAAGTTCTCAAGATATAGCTGTGACCTAAACAGATGGAAATCTTTACCCTAGTGGAACTGATCTTCTAGTGGTGGTGGTGAGGAGACAGACAGTAAAGAATAAAGAAGCAAATAGGTAGATTATGTCATTTCTAAGGAACCCTGGTGGCACAACAGTTAAGTGTTCAGCTGCTAACCAAAAAGCACAGCTCAAACCCACCAGCCATTCTGCAGGAGAAAAGACCTGGTGATCTGCTCCTATAAAGATTACTAAAACTAATTTATTGCTGTTGAGTCGGTTCTGACTCATAGTGACCCTATAGAACTGCCCTGTAGGTTTTCCAAGGCCGTAAATCTTTATGAAAGCAAACTGCTACATCTTTCTCCTGTGGAGCAGCTGGTGGGTTCAAACTGCTGACCTATCAGCGGCCGAGCGCTTAACCATTACACTGCTAGGGCTCCTGCCCATAAAGATTACAACCTGGGAAACACTATGGGGCAGTTCTTTGTCCTGTACAGCTGTTGTGAGGCATACAACAGCAACACCAACAACATTTGTACTGAGGTGTTGAGTGCAGTGGGGAAAATAGGCAAGGTGAAGGGAGGTTAGGGTGGCTGAGATTTTAAATATGGTTGTTTTTGGATGCCTCACTACTCAGTGGAAGAGGTGACATTGGAGCAGTGGCCTTAAAGAGGTAAGGGAATGAGCCATTTGGAAATCTGGGGGAAGAGTATTTCAGGCACAGGGAACATCCAGTGCAAAAGCCCTGAGGTGGGACTGTGCTGAACAGCAATTAGGAATGATAAGGCGGGAAGGTGAGGTTAGAGAGGTAAAAGAGGCCAGTGAGATAAGATCGTGTGGGCCACATTGGGGTATTTATTTGGGGTGATAAGGGAGATGTGGTGCATTCTCAAATAAAGGAGAAATGTAGCCCAGCTTGGCTTGTAAAACTCTGGGTGGGATCTGCTGGGTCCCAGTCTAATTGAACCTTTCCAGTAAGCCCTGAGGAGAGCTGGTATGCATTGAGATGCCCCTCCCCATGGCTCCACCCAGTGGTTGGATCTGGGTAGGGCCCCTCTCTCCTTGCACTCCCCCGCAGGCCAGCTAGACTAGTGGAATGGTCCACTAGTCACCGTGACGATGGTTGCTGGGTAGCTAGGAGAGGCGAGAGCGTCCCTGTGGCTGCGGGGAACATTCTGCCTTGGCAGCTGGGGGTGATGTGGGGCTGGTGCCAGTGGAACATGCCATTCTATGGGCGTGCCCAGGGCCATGTCAGCGGTCCCGCGGCCCTGGGCGAGCTTGTAGCCCCATCCATGGCTGAATCCACCACTGCCACTGCACCTGAGAACACCTGCTGTGGAGCCCTCTGCTCCTACAGTGAGGCTGTCCCTGTAGAGACCAACACCCCACCGGGTGGGCCCTTGCCCTCAGCCAGCCACCCAAGCCTGAGTACCCAGGTGGGCTACTTAGGAACAGAGTCCCATGGGTGGTCAGGCACTGACAAGGGTCCCTGTCCGTGCTAGGTTTCCAAGAATCCTGAGAGGTTCCAGGGGTCTACAGAGGTTGGGTGGGCACTGACACAGGCTTGTTTTAGTGCTCCCCAGTAGGTTACCATGGATTTCAGGGGACCCGTGATGGTTAGACAGGTGGTAACGTGGGACCTGTTCCCATCCATGCCATCTGCTCAGGTCGCCATGGATCGGATGAAGAAGATCAAACGGCAGCTGTCAATGACACTCCGAGGGGGCCGAGGTATAGACAAGACCAATGGTACCCCTGAGCAGATAGGCCTGGACGAGAGTGGTGGTGGTGGTGGCAGTGACCCTGGAGAGGCCCCCACACATGCTGTCTCTGGGGAACCTCGCTCTGGACGGGGCCTACTCAGTGCTGCACAAGGTGGGGCCACTAACTAATCCTTCTCCCCCCAACCCCAGGATGGTTCCTAGGTGTTGCCTACCCTCCAAATTTCTCTTAGATTTGTGTTATTTTTATTTTTTTCTGTTTTCTTCTCCTTCCCTGTCCCGCATGTACTCTATTCTCTCCCTCCCTCCCTCCATCATCCTCTGTTAATACCCTACCTCACTCTGTTTACTTGTGCCCCTTCACTTGGCTTTGTACCCAGGCGTGCCCTGCCTGCAGCAGCTGCCCCAAGCCTCCCTCTGCCCTTCTGTACTCTGCGATGGCCCCCCTTGGGCCTGCTTGCCCTGGGCCTGCCTCCTTAGGTCCCTTGGCTGCCTCTGCTGCCACCTGCCCACTGGCCCTGGGCCAGCTGCAATCTCAGCTTGCCCTTGGAACAGGTGCTTCACTAGATGACTACTGGTCCACCCCCTACACCTGATTTATTCTGTCCTGAATCTGTCTGAGCCTCCCTTGGGCCCTGCCACCTCTTAAGGAACCCCAGGCTAGCCTGGGGGTCATGTGCACACACGTGTGTGGTGGGGGAATGTGTTGGGTGGGGTGGGGTGTCCTGGGGTTCCTGACCCCACCTTGCCTGCCTTCCCCTCTTTCTTTCCCCCGTCCACCAGAGATCGTACATGAGGACTTGAAGATGGGGTCTGATGGGGAGAGTGACCAGGCTTCGGCCACGTCCTCAGATGAAGTACAGTCGCCAGTGAGGGTGCGCATGCGCAACCATCCCCCACGCAAGATCTCCACTGAGGTACTGATCCCCTGCACATGTGGTAGGGGGGTTAGAAGTGGGGTTGACTTGGGGGCGATGGGGCTTAGTGGTCCTGTCTCCCCCATTTTGCCTGCTAGGACATCAACAAGCGCCTGTCACTACCAGCCGACATCCGGCTTCCTGAGGGCTACCTTGAGAAGCTGACCCTCAATAGCCCTATCTTTGACAAGCCCCTCAGTCGCCGCCTCCGTCGTGTCAGCCTGGTGAGCATCTCTCTTCCTATCCTGCTTCCTATCCCAGTTCCCTCCCCTGAACATGTTTCAACCTGCCTCCTTTACCTCACAGTCTGAGATTGGCTTTGGGAAATTGGAGACCTACATCAAGCTGGACAAGCTGGGCGAGGTGAGGGACCGCCAGGAGGCCCATGGTGAGGATGAGGGTCAGTGTGAACTCCCTGCAGCCTCATAGCTCCTCTTTCTGTCCCTCTTCCTCATATTCCAGGGCACCTATGCCACCGTCTACAAAGGCAAAAGCAAGCTAACAGACAACCTTGTGGCACTCAAGGAGATCAGACTGGAGCATGAAGAGGGGGCACCCTGCACCGCCATCCGGGAAGGTACAGACCCTCAACCCATCTGCCTCAGGCTTTTTGGATTCCCTCCATGGCACACATACATGTCCTATGGGGAGAACAAAGGCTGCGGATTCTGGGACTTCTGATGCCCTGGGCTTCATGCCTTTGCTCACCAGCCCACTAGAGAAAGTGCCCATCATCTACGTATGCAGGTAATAACCAAGGTAACCAGGAATCCTCTCCTGTTTGGCGAAAAGGCAGATGATTTGGACGCCAGGGTGTTTGCTTTGGTTCTGAGAGCACCCCTGAAAGTGCTCACCAATTTATTTGATCCAAGTTTTTAGTCAGAAAATAATGGAATAAGTCTGAATTGCATAGAAATTGTGTGTGCAGACTCAATTTTACACGATGCCGCAGGCCCATATACTGAGGGTTAGAGCAAGACCCCTTTGCAGAAACCAAAAAAGAAAAAGGTTGTGGAAGTTTTGTGTCACCTGTTATCCCAGTTTCTTCTGAGCCTTAGTTTCCACGTCTAGAATGTAGGGACACACCTTCCTGGTACAGGGTGGATTGGAGCCAGTGGCTGCAAGGCATTATTACCCCAAACTGCATGGGGAAAGAAGGAAACCCTGGGCTTGTATTTGTCTGGTCCCTGTCCTTACCTCTATCCTAACTCTTCCCTGGTATGACCCCTATGTTTTCCTGCAGTGTCCTTGCTCAAGGACCTCAAACATGCCAACATCGTCACGCTACATGACATTATCCACACAGAGAAGTCCCTCACCCTTGTCTTTGAGTACCTGGTAAGGTTGGGTGGTAGTGGGTACTGGGGGGAGATGGAGAAATGGCTAGGAGCCATAGGGTATGACCCTTGTTCCTGTACCACCTCCTCTTCTTTCCCCAGGACAAGGACCTAAAGCAGTACCTGGATGACTGTGGGAATGTCATCAACATGCACAACGTGAAAGTGGGTGTGGGGCAAGAATCAGGGGCACAAGGGGGCTCCCACTCAACACTCCACCCCAAAGATCTCCCAGAAATGGACTTTTCCCATTTAGCTATTTTACTGGGAGCTCTTGGAGGGTGTCGGGACCCTGTCTTCATTTGTATGGCAAGATTCTGGGCTCGTTGCCTGTTTGGGAGGGAGAGCAGTGCTGGCTGGGGGGTCAGGCTGGTGGATACTCCCTGACTGCCTGCCATTCCTCGGTCCCCAGTTGTTCCTGTTCCAGCTGCTCCGTGGCCTGGCCTACTGCCACCGGCAGAAGGTGCTACACCGAGACCTCAAGCCCCAGAACCTGCTCATCAATGAGAGGGGAGAGCTCAAGCTGGCCGACTTCGGTACACCCAGCCTCCCCCTTCCCCATGACCATCTAGTCTCAATCCCCTTCCCCAGGACCCCTGCCCCAGCTCTTCTTCCTTGTGACAGCCTTAACTTTCGCCTCACTCTAACCCCCACCCCTAGCCTCATTCTCTGCCTGCCCACCTGCCCTCAGATTTTTTGAGGCTCATCTATATCCTACCTCCCTCACTTCAGCTTTCCCAGACTTTGATTTAGGACACCCTCAGTCCCAACTGCGCTCTCCCCCAGAGATTGCTCAGGACCTCCTCAATTCCATCTGCCCCTTCTCTCCACCTCCCAGGCCTGGCCCGGGCCAAGTCAATCCCAACGAAGACGTACTCCAACGAGGTGGTGACATTGTGGTACCGGCCCCCTGACATCCTGCTGGGATCCACAGATTATTCCACCCAGATTGACATGTGGTGAGGACAGGTGGAAGTGTGGCAGGGACTAGGTAGTAAAGGGGGTAGCTTGGTCACAATGGCCAACCAGTCAACTGCCTTCCTACTCACTGTGCCCTCCCTGCCCAGGGGTGTGGGCTGCATCTTCTATGAGATGGCCACAGGCCGGCCCCTCTTCCCAGGCTCCACGGTGGAGGAACAGCTGCACTTCATCTTCCGCATCCTGGGTGAGGGGGCATTAGCCCTAGGAGCCATGGGGGGCATGTCAGGGAGGACCTGTGAGTTGCTTAGGGTGACTCTTTTTCCCTGCTAGGAACCCCAACTGAAGAGACATGGCCAGGCATCCTATCCAATGAAGAGTTCAAGACATACAACTATCCCAAGTACCGAGCTGAGGCCCTTTTGAGCCATGCACCCCGGTGAGGCTGGTGTGTGTCTGTGTGTGCGTGCGTGTGTGTGTTGGGGCCAGAATGCCAGAACTCAAAGCATGTTTCCTTGTCCTTTTGATAGACTTGACAGTGATGGGGCCGATCTCCTCACCAAGCTGCTGCAGGTGAGACCACCTTTCTAGGCCAGCCTTGGGGGTAGGGGAGCTTCAGATATGGGTAAACAAGGACCCCAGGGGCAGGGTCCAGGGTGGGAAGGAAGAGAGGCCGTGTTGCTGAAGGTACCAATATTCCCCTAACCCCCACCTCAGTTTGAGGGTCGCAATCGGATCTCCGCAGAGGACGCCATGAAACATCAGTTCTTCCTCAGTCTAGGGGAGCGGATCCATAAACTTCCTGACAGTGAGTGAGGCTGGGGTATGGACTGGCTGGTGTGGGGCTGTGGGGGTACAGGACTGCTGCAGACACCTGGGAAGGTTGTACAGTGCTCTGGCTATGCCACTGCTAAGGGAGTATCCCTTAGTTATGTGTTGAAGTTGTAGGAAGTTGTGTTTATTACAAAGAGGTTAGTTTTTTTAATATTCTGCTTTTTATGAAATTTTCAGACATAACAGAAAAATGGAATATTACTTTACCTTTTTTTAAGTTAATGTTTCCTTAAAAAACGCACAAATCACAAGAATACAGAATGATGAATTTTCGTAAGTTATACACATCCAGGTAACCAGCATACAGGTCAAGAAATAGAATATTATAGATAAGGCCCCCAGGAGCCCCTTGCATCCCCTTCAGGTATTCCTGGCCCCTCCCCAAGGATTATCACTGTTTTGACTTCTGACAGCATAGATAAGTTTTCCCTGTTCTTGTGCTTTATATGAATGAAATCACACTGGAGGTTCTCTTTGTATATCTGGTTATTAAAACTCTTAAAAATTTTATATATTAGGTAAAAATAATATGGTGAGTCCTCAAGTATCCATTATCTACTTCAACAGTCATCAACTGGTGGCTAATCTGGGTTTATCTATATTTCCTCTGATTACTTTTAATCAAACTACAGATATATCTATCATTCATCTATAAATTTAACATGTGTCTCTAAAAGATTTTTAAAAAACATAGCAATACCATTATCACACCTGAAAAAAAAGTTCCACTTCCCTTATCGCTGCAGTGGATTAATTTAAATTAAATCCCATACACCATTCATCACCCAGCTTAAACCAAAAAAAAAAAAAAAACCAAACCCAGTGCCGTCGAGTCGATTCTGACTCATTGCGATCCTCACCCAGCTTAACAGGTGGTAATTGAAGTATCATTATCACACTTGACAAATGAACAATTTCTTAGCGTCATGTGATAGTCCATATTCCATTTCCCCTAGTTGCATCTGATTTGTGTGTGGAATTATGTGACAGATGAAAGTCAAGTCTCTCAAAGAAGGGGCAGCTTTTTCTAATTCCCCCAATGAGTTTATATGGAGAGTGGTCCTGGATTGCCTCAGGGGTCATTCCCCATCTCTGTCTCACATCTACCCACAGCTACTTCCATATTTGCACTAAAGGAGATCCAGCTACAAAAGGAGGCCAACCTTCGGTCTTTGTCAATGCCTGACTCAGGTAGATATAGCCCCTAGCTCCCCTCCCTGCCCCACCCACCTACCTGCTTACCCACCAACAGCCATCCACTCTGCTTTCCCCCGCAGGCAGGCCAGCTTTCCGGGTGGTGGACACCGAGTTCTAAGCTGAGTACTAAGCCACAGACCCAGGCCCCAACAGGCAGCAGCTGGAGGGATGCCACACCCCTCACAGGGCAGCCCCCGACTGCATCCCACCTGCTTGCTGCCTGCCTACCTGCCTGATCCATGCTTACCTGCCCACTTGTTCCTGGCTGCCTGTCCCAACACCTGACCATTGGCCTGTCAATCCACCCATTGGCCTGTCTACTGGGTGCTAACAAAGCTCTCATCACTCCTTCACCTGGTCTGTCTTGTGTCTCTCTCTGTCTCGGCAGTTGCCGGTGGACAGCATGGCTGTGCCAGCGTCCCACACTGAGGCCAGGCTTACTCCCCTCCCCATCATACCCTCCCTCAGGACTACTACCCCATGGCCAGCCAGGGATCCAGAGCTAGCCCAGGTTGGGGATCTGGACTCAGACGAGATGGTGGTGATGCCCCAGGTCTGAGGCTTCCCGTGCCTGACTTCCTGCCTGCCCCACCTGCCTCATGTTGTGTGGGCCTCTTTTTGTTTGTTTCATTCATTTTTTTTGTTTTAATTACTTTGAATGAGGTTTTCATTTTTTTAAATGCAATACTCCATACAGACTGGCTGGGCCCCACCCTCTGTGTGGGCCCTCCTGCAGTATTTTGTGCAATGAAGCCTCACTCCCAGCCCCTCTGAGGCAGGGACACAGCCCCTATCCAGGACCCTGACCATCACCAGATCCTGGGGTCAGCTAAGGGAAAGCATGCCTTGGCCACTCACCTTCCTACCCCCGCCTGCCATTCTCAGCCGCTAAGGGACCTGGGAACTACCAGAAACTCTGAGAGATGGATGAGGTGGGGGTCCCCACTCTTACCCTCCTGCAGTCCTGTAGCCAGGCCCTCCTTCCTTCTCAGGGTCTCCCCAGCCCGGCCCTCCTGTGCCCCCATCCCACTCGGTGCTGTTGAGTAGGGGTCCTGCCGGGAACTAACCAACTCAGCAAGGAGCCATAGTGTGTATATGTGCACAAGCAGGGACAGGGGTGCATGGGGGGTTTGTGCCCAGGCATTACCTCCTAATCCCCGGGAAGGATGCGGCAGGGCAGGGACAGTTTCCGGGATCAGTCCCCAGATGGGTGGTTACCTCCCTTTCCTCCACCCTAAACCCTGGGGCCCTCAAATGGGGTGGGAGGGCAGCGGTGAGGGCCCTCCTAGTGGGGTTTGGGAGGTTGGGTTCCTGAATGCACCGTAATCGCTGTATGAAATATTAAAAGTCTAAAGTGAAAAGCCTGATTGCGAATCCCTGCAGGGTGGAGGAGGGCTCTTGAGCAGGAGTGATCACTGGGACTTTGGAGAATTCATACCTGGTCCGCATCACTGGAAGTGGGCCAACGACACTTAATGACTATGGAAAAGGCATCTGAGTAGTGGTGATGGTCAGGCAGAGAAAGGAGTTAGACTTACCTAGAAATAAGAGGGTGAAGGAAGGTGAGTGTAGAGAGGCTGTGTGTTCAGAAGACACTTGGAGGGCCTGATAGAACCAGGGGGTGTGGAGCGGAAGGTGGGGAATGAGGCAGAAGAGGCCCAGTCTGACCGCCATATATCTGACCAGGACACCATGAGGAAGGCTAGCTGGAAAGGGAATATGAGAGGTGGGTAGATTTGGGACCACTAAGAGGAATCTAATACATGGATCAAATTTAGGAGTAGAGCCAGAGATGGAGCTGTATCATTGGTGTCCAGAAAGTAACAGAAACCACGAGCATGGAAGAGATGACCCTGGGAAGAATGCAATGATTTGCAAGAGGCCAGTGGTCAAATGGTACAACCTGGGACTTGGTCTTAAGTATGGGGATACTTTGGAGGTATTCGTTTCTTTGTCTTGTGAGTTCTAACCCCATCCCACCATCTTGAGCAGAGCCAAGGATAAGACATCCAGGCAGAAGAGATGGGGTGGGCAGGGGTGGGCAAATGCTGAAAATAATAGCAAACTTCACTAAGAATGGCTGTTTACTGAAGTCCAGAGATGGAGGCCGAGAACTTCTCATCACTCCACTACGCCCCTGTAAGTACTTTGATCTCTCAGCTTACAGCTTTATGGTGCCAAGGTGTCTGTCATGTCCTCAGAGATGGGAAAGCAAGCAGAGCCAAGAAGGCATCCTCCCTACCTGTCTGTTTTCTTGTAACAGGGCTGAGACTTCTACAAACTCCTAGATTTCCCGTGCCATCCATTGGGTAGAATCAGGTGACATGGCCACCTCTGGCAGCACAGGCTGGACTTTCAGAAGGACTAAAATTCACCCAACTGCTCTGGGAAGTGGTGAGGTCATAGGTATGGCAGAGGTTGGCTTCTGGAAGGTGGGAAAACTGAGTCTAGGGCTGCAGAAGGCAGCCTCTTGTTACACTGTAGAAAGGATAGGCTACCCAGGTAAATAGAGTGGGGGGAGTGAAGTCAGAGGATTTGACAAGATTTCAGCAGGGCTTGAAGAGCAGATGTGCTAGACCCAACTCAAATGCCACTTTCTTTGGGGACCCCAGCTGAAAGAGTAGTTCCCTTTCCCCCTTGAGGGCTCACAACTGAGTTGTGACCCCATCTGTGCTAGGTCTGGGCTGGGAGCTGGAATCACAGTAATAAAAATAGAATCTCTGCCTCGCAGAGGTTAATAGAAAATAGAGCCGAATTATGAGATCAGGTGGGGAGAGTAATGACTGGAAAGAGTGTTGAAATTGTGCCGGGAGAAGGTATTCTGGGCACTCCAAGTCCAAGGAAAGGCAAGGCTTGTTTTTGTCTGGGAATTGGGTGGTGATAGTGAAGGAAGTAACAAACAGACCCAGAATCCTGAGCTTGTCTTGAGGTTATGGGATGGCTAGGTGGAGACAGCCAATAGGCAGGTGGATGTAGGAAGCCAGAAAGGGAAAATAAAAGTTATCACCAAATACCTGTTGGTAGGCCTGGGAGCCCAAGCAGAGAAGAGGATGGCATAGCCTAGTTCAGTGGTTCTCAACAGGGGACACCCCGCCCCCAATATTTATCAATGTTTGGAGACCTTTTTGATTGATTCAGCTGCGAGTGCTACTGGCATCTACTGGGTAGAGGCCAGGGATGCTAGTAGACATTCTACAATGCTCCTCACAACAAAGAAAACGTGTCAAGGTTGAAAAACCCTAGCCTAGTGCAGTGGTTCTCAAACTTGGTTTCAGAAGCCCTTAATATTCTTGAAAATTGAGTACCTCCAAAGAGCTTTTGCTTATGTCTGAAAAATTCCACCGTACATACATGAGAGCGTGAGAGTGAAAACATTGTGAAAAGTTTAGGCTTCGTGAACCCTGAGAGGGTCTCCTGGACCGATAAAGGTCTGGGACCATAGTTTAAGAATTCTTGGCCTGGTGTTTAAGATTATGGCTCTGGAGCCAGAATTCATTGAGTTCGAACCACAGCTCAGCCACTTACTAGCTGGGGTAGTTAACGTTTTCTGGTCCTCGGTTTCCCCCACGATTGCCCATGGGTGACAACGATAGTGCCTGCTGCCTAAGGCTGCTATTTAAGTGCAATAAAGTACTTAAAGGAGCCCTGGTAGTGCAGTGGTTAAGAGCTCAACTGCTAACCGAAAGGTCGGCAGCTGGAATCCACCAGGTGCTCTTTGAAAACCTTTTGGGGGCAGTTCTACTCTGTCCTATAGGGTCACTATGAGTCAGAATTTAAAGTACTTAAGCAAGGCCAAGTACTTGCTTGACTCCAGCAAATACGGAGGGCCGGGGACTGACTTCCTCAATACACATCTGTCAAATGAATAACTAGTTCAGGACGGGAAACAGCGGCCTGCAGGCCTGAGTGGCTCCCTGGAGGTGGTGACCTGTTTTATATTGGGTTTTGATGTATGAGGAGGATAGTGTAATGAAGGAATAGCATTCTGGCCAGAGAACAAAGGCGTCATTCTCAGGTTTGGGGGCCGTGGTCCTCAGCAAAGCATAGGACCAAGAAAACCCTGAGCCTTTAGATGCCTCTGAGCACTACACAAACAGGTCGCTGCCCACTTCGCCAACCTCTGCTTCCGACTTCCTCGCAACTTTTTGCCCTGACTCAACACAGGGTCTGCCCCAGAAGACATTTTTGTCTTTCTTGGTCTTCGAGGTTTTTACCACGCCTATTGGTCGCAGAGATCACCGCCTCCAACTCGATCCCCGCCCAGCCCCTCCACGTGTACAAGTATGGGGCCTATTTCTAAAATGGCCGTAACCCCGGGTCGGTTTGGGGGGCTCTGCTTCCGTTTCCGGGACGAGAATCCGGAAGTGGCTTCTGAGGGGCCTCTTCTTCAGCGGCGGTGGCTGTGTGAGGAGGGGAACAGCGATGGCGGCGTCTGCAGCGGATGCGGTGGCCTCAGCAGCTGAGGACAGAGAGCCACAGCGCAAGGCGATGCCGGGCCTGGAGAGCCAGTGGCGCCAAATCGAGAATAGCGAGAGTGGGCGAGAGCGCCCACTGCAGGCCGGCGAGAGCTGGTGAGGCGGGACTGTGAGGGAGCCTCAGCTGAGGGGATGGTGGGGGCGTTGGCGACGGCGGAGGACGTGGCGGCCGACGTCCGCGGGAGAACTGCTGTGGGGGCGGGGGACAGCAGGCAAGAGGAGCGGGAAGGTGCCTGTGGGTGGATCCCATCGTCTGAGAAAGGGGCGGGACTTGTCTGCTGGAACTTGGCACCTGAAAACAAGATGGAGTTTGTTGTGGCCAGGCGAGGGGGCGGGGCCCGAGGGGTAACGCCAGTGGAGGGGGGCTGGGCCTGCGTGGTGGAACTTGGAACCTGGGAATGAGGCGATGTGACGCTGAGGGGCGTAGTCTGCGTGGCCACGTAAAGTAGCATCTGGGAGCAAGGAGGGGCCTGCGATTGCACCGCGGTGCCTGAGAATGAGGCGAGGCTTTTGACATAAGGTACCAAAACCCACTGCCGTCCAGTCGATTCCGACTCATAGCGACCCTATAGAGGAGCGGAATCCAAGGGGAACGGTTATGGGCTGAGGAAAGGGGGTCGCGCTTGCGTGGTAGAGGAACAGGGCGCCTGGGAAGGAGGCAAGGCTTGTGACGTAAGGCCAAGGGGCGTGCTCTGAGAGAACGACTGTGGAAGGGGAGGTGGTGCCTATGAGATAGAAAATGGCGCTTGCGAGGGAGGGAAGTTTGTGACGCGGAGAGGTTTGTGACTGTCGCCGAGGCTCTCTTTCCAGGACGGGCGAAGATGCAGGTGATTGTCGAGGGAAAGGGCCTTTAATGTTAGTTATTTTTTGTTTCAGTACTATTTTGTTTTTGTAATTAGGAAAAATTAGTTATTTTAAAAACTCAGTATGTGTGGATAAAGAGGTATGTTTTAACATATTTATTTGCTAACCGGTGCTTCTTGAAATTTACTGCTTCAGGGTTTATTTTATTTCTCGCTGAGTTGCATCTTTTTTTTTAATGGTAAAATATGTAAGACGTGAGATTATATAAAAGCTTTACGTGGCCCAAATTGACAGACCTTTCTTAAAAAAAAAAAAAAACCCTCAAAACGGCCTCTAATCTTCAAAAATGTCAAGGTCGTGAAAGACAAAGGCTGAAGGACTGCTCCAGATTAAAGGCGATTTAATGAGTCATGAAAGCTAAATGCAACGTGTGATCCTGGATTGGATCCTGGAGCAGGAAAAAAAAATTATGTAAAAATTAGATTTTTCTCTTTTACTGTAGGAGAGATCAATAGGAAAAGTGATGAAATTTGACTAAAGTCTGTAGATTACTAGTATTGTATCAGTGTTAAAATTCCTTGATTTTCGTAATTGTATTGTGGTTATGAAAGAGAATATTCTTGTTTTTAGGAAATACACCCCGAAATGTATTTAGGGGTAAAGAGCCATGTCATGTAAGCAGCTTACTCTCAAATGGTTGAAAAAATGACGCGTGTATAAATGCATATAGAGACAATGATAAAGCACATAGGTAAAATATTAATTTGGGGAGTCTGAATAAAAAGCATATGGGAATTATTTGTACTATTTTTGCAACCTGTCTGAATCTTATTTTAAGATAAAAATTTTTAGTTAAAACTATTTAAAGGCTAAAAAATTACGTACACTTTAAAGAATAATAAGACTTGTGTTTTCGCCACCAAGCACCTCCCGTGCCCACCTCATAGGAAACTATTACGCTGAATTTTGAATTAATACCCACCCAGTGCCGTCGAGTCGATTACCTCATAGCGACCCTGTAGGATTAATAGCCCCTTGTTTTTTTTTAACGTTCATCACCACTCTGTGCATCCCTAGAGTCGCGATGGCGCTGGGTTTTTACTGGGTTGTGCATCCCTGAAGAGTATTTAAGCTTTCACTTTATATATGTAAAATATATGTATGAAGTCATAGTATGTATGGAATCATATTGTATGTATACTGTGTGTCCTTTTCATCACATCGTGTCAGGTGGTACATTATATCCGTATGACGTCAGTGGTGATGTTAAGCTTAATCACGTCGTTAAAGTCATGTCTGCGAGCTTTCTCCACTGTAAATATTTTCCCCTTTCCATGTAATTTTTTTTTAAAACATAAGTTATATCATGTCTGTCCATTCCTCAAAACGTTTTAACAGCTTCCCATCTCATGCAGTGTAAACGCTAAAATTCTTAAAGCGACTTGTAAGGCTTTATGAGGTTGGTTCCCTGCTTCCACTCTGATTTCTTCTCAGATCTCTCCCTCACTCTCTCTATTCCGGCCATATTGGACTCAGCTTTTCTTCAAACACCTCAAGCATGCTCTCACCGTAGGGACTTTGTGACTGAGACTTTCTCACTTTACAGGGTTTTTTAGTAATTAAAAAAAAATTAAACAGTGAAATGTATATCCCTGTTACTGGAGAGATAAGTTAAGGTTCACCAAGTTGAGAATATGAAACCAAGCAGTTTTTTTTTTTTCCTACCATTACATTGAAAACCCTGGTGGCGTAGTGATTAAGAGCTGCGGCTGCTAACCGAAAGATTGGCAGTTCAAATCCACCAGGTGCTCCTTGGAAACTCTGTGGGGCAGTTCTGCTCCGTCCTGTAGGGTCTCTATGAGTTAGAATCAACTCAATTACACTATAGCTTTCCAGCAAGAAAAAGCCTCAATCCACCCTGAGAATAAATAATAACAAAAATGTTTTTATAGTCCATTTGGAGGTGTTCAAAGGGACCTTGAAGCTTTGCCCCCATCCTACCTTTACAGCCTTGTCATGTTTGTGTCATTGGTAGATAGGACATACAACAGAACCATCCTGAGCAATACTTTTTAAAATGATCCCACCAGTATGAGGGTTCATTTTGGGGGAAAATGTTTTGAAACTAGATAGAGGCGGTAGTTGCACAGCATTGTGAATGTATTAATTGCCACTGAATTGTTTAATTTAAAATGGTTGGTTTTATGTGAATTTCACTTTAATAAAAAAAAATTACCCCACTAATGTTTAGTTCAGTAGTGAGGGCAATTATATCTGCTATCGTGGGTAATGTAAAGCTTTTTTACTAAACTCCACTTTTTAAATTTTTCTCTCTTTATGTAACAGCAGAGCCTCTCAAGGTTCTTTTAATTTGCCGTCCATTTTGTAGGGATTGCCGCAGTGGTCAGGAGATCTGTGCTTACAAAGCTTTTTGAAGCCATGGACTAATTTCAGATATACTATTAAATGTATATAATTTAGCAGATAATATTAGATATTAATGCCGCAGTTAGTCCATGACTTCAAAAAGCTTTCTCAGTCTTTTGTTGGAAACCGTGGTGACGTAGTGGTTAAGAGCTACAGCTGCTAGCCAAAAGGTCAGCAGTTCAAATCTACCAGGCACTCCTTGGAAACCTATGGGTCAGTTCTACCCTGTCCTATAGGGGTCACTATGAGTCAGAATTGACTCAGTGGCAATGGGTTTGTGTTTTTTTTTTTTAATCTTTTGTCAGCTGGCAGATTTAGGGCAATTAATTTGGCCATATGAACTGATCTAATTCCTGGGGAGAGCTTAAATTTTATGAATAAATTCAAAACTGTGATAGTACAGCTTCTTTGGCAGTTTTTAGCCTTTCTTTTTGTGTATGAACCATCTACAAACAGTTATATCAGACATAGCCAGAGGTTAGGTCTAGAAGGTCTGTGTGCAGAGTGTGGATAGTTTCCTAACAAAGGAAGGAGGGTGGCTGAGTTTAGAGTGTTACAGCAATGGATAGTGACATGTGAAGGGAAAGCAACAATATTTCATGATAGATTAACCATTAGCCGAAAAATGCTGAGGGTTAGACACAGTGGGTATGCCTTGGCTACTGCGTCTAATGAAAGACTGAAATAAGCAATAGGCCTCTGACAGTACCCGTGTAATTGAGTCAATACTCATAGTGCTTGTTCAGACCTTTCATGAAAAAAAAGGGGGGGAGTTTGTGAATCTAGAGTCCTGGGATGATCATCTTTTGGTAGACAGTTACAGCATCAGTCTTTGTTGCTTAAACATGAGTATACTTTTTAACTTGAAAAGGCTGCAGTTATTGAAAGATATTTATGTTAGTGTATTTCGTTATATGCAATTGCTGTAGGAATTAATATTAAATTTGGTAAATGAAAACGCTTTTGTAAAATTTTTAAAAAAATTTGAAGAACTTTAGCTAAACCTAATTATTTCTATTGTTCTTCCTTTTATAGGGTAAATGAGCAAATACCCAGTTATCTCTCAAAGATAGTTTAGACATAAAAGAGCATTTAACAGTGTTTCTCTTCTGAATTTGGGGCCTGAATTTGGAAAAGACAAAGTGTGAGAATAGTTGTTAGAGGAGACATAAGCTAAAAGTAAAAATAAGAAATATTTATAGTCAATATTAATAAAAACAGCAATAAACAACAAACGTTATTAGAAGCTTAACCTTTTTTTTTTTTTTGAGCAAAGAATCTCTTGAAAAATGAGTTAAGATATCTTTAAAAATGCGTCAATAGTATGTCAGAAACACTAAGAGTTAATAATTTGATGGCACAAAAGGAACTTCTACTAGTCTGGGCATAAATGAACGCAGTCATTTTACAGAAAAAGACCCAAATTCTAGTTTTCCTTCTTTGGTACATTATTTGTGTCTAACAATTTACAGTAAAGGGATTATTAGTATGCTTTTATATTTATTTAGGTTTTTATAGGGACATAATTAATAAATTTAGTACAACGGTGTATGTTAAATAACATTCACCAGAGAAGAAAATCTAATCTCTTAACTTACATATTTTTGTTTTTCAAGTATAATTAACTATTTATGTAACTAAAACAACCAATTTTCTTTTCCCCAGATGCAAGAGAAAACTAGGGGACAGAAGATAAAGTATTATTTAGTAATTTTTTTAATGAGCACTTGTGTCATTTTAACAAATTTGAGGAAGCACAAATAAATGACTTTAATAAGATCAGTTGTGTTTTTATATACTAGCAAAAAAAAGAGATTTAAATTTAAAACATACCATTTATAATACAAAAAAAACCAAACTTGTTGAGTCTGTTCCGACTCATAGCAGCCCTATAGGACAGGTAGAACTGCCCCACATAGTTTCCAAGGCTGTAAATCATGGAAGCAGACTGCCACATCTTTCTGCCGTGGAGTGGCTGGTGGGTGTCATATACCTAGGAGTAGAGATAACAACGTGGGTGCTTTTATTTCAGATAGTGACAACTTTGTCGTGACTGTCATTTGGACTGGCAGAGAGTGTGAGACATTCCAGTTTCAGAGATACCAAAAAAGATTTTTTTTATGTGTCTTTTAATTGATGAAACACGGTAGTAATACTTTGTGGATATTTGTGTAAAATTTCAGACATCCATGAAGCCTTTAGAAATTCAGGTTCTAGCCAAATCTGGAAGTTTTAATTATCTCTATAGACAGTGACTTTAATGTTAATTTTCTTTAAAATCTGCTTTAAAAAAAAATTGAGCAGTGGCTCCCTTTGTGTCGAAGTACCATTAACCATAAATTAATTTTAATGAATAGATTAGCTTCATAACTTAACTATGGAGGAAATTAAAACAATGACGGGGGAATAAAGGTATGTGTGTGGCAGAGAGTAGGGCCAGGGATAGGGTCTTTGGGATGAGTGATGGGAGGGGTATGTGGAATGAGCTATCAGGAGTGAGGAGTGTGTGTTATCCTGACATGAGTGATGGTGACTTGTGTTTCCTTGGCTTGAGTAATGTGGCAGGGTCTGTGGGAGTCAGTGTTGAGGGGAAAAAATCCCCAAAACACAGAAAAATGTTGCCTATTCAGGTGATTTGTGTCTATTTGAAAATTTTTATGTCCTTTCATTCCCCCACCTCTCTGATCCTTTTATGAACAAGGGAAAGTTGATATTCTAAAGAATCACATTCATTAGGTCAAAAATGCTAGAAAACCAATATTTTTTCATTAGTTTTGTTATTTTTTAGAAAGTGTTTATCTTAGAATGTTAAATATTTGGGACAGCCTTATAATAACTTTTTTTTTTTTTTTTTGGTATTTTAGTATTTCTAATGGATTTTTTTAATGATATTTTATAAAGGTGGATTTCAAGATATTCCTAAATGTTTAGCCTTGTATTACATATAAAAGTTCGTTTTTTAAAAGAGAACAAGTCACAGTAAACTCAGAAGATTTATTATAAATGAAAATAAATCCTAAATACAAAAATCATGAAAAATGGTAGCATGCAGTTTTTCTTCTGAAGGAAAATCTTAAGATTCTGTAGCATTTTAAATTCTTTTGAATTTCGGAGCAGATTTTACAGAGTTTATCAGATCCATTTCTTACCTGAAGAATTTTATCTCCGTTTATGTTCTTTAAAGACATTGTATACTTAACGAATGATTAAAACCTTATAATATTAGCTGGAGATGACAGGTATTTTGAACCTAATTTAACTGTGTTACCTGACAGACATATAAGTGAATTATCTTCATTCTATGATAAATCTCTTGTTTTTATAGCACTGTAGACGGGGGTTTTTTTTTGTTTGTTTGTTTTTGCCATTACTGAGCACATTTTCCATTTTTAATCAAATCTCTTTTAGTATCTTAAGAAGCTGGGTAATCTAATATCAAATCTGAGCTTCTTGACTGAATAATTTTGCTTCTAATTTATTTTCATCTTGAATTATAACGTGTTGATACTTTTAGTGTACTCTAACAGTTGTACAACGACTCATAGCAGCCCTATAGGACAGGTAGAACTGCCCCACATAGTTTCCAAGGCTGTAAATCATTATGGAAGCAGACTGCCACATCTTTCTGCCGTGGAGTGGCTGGTGGGTGTCCTATACCTAGGAGTAGAGATAACAACGTGGGTGCTTTTATTTCAGATAGTGACAACTTTGTCATGACTGTCATTTGCACTGGCAGAGAGTGTGAGACATTCCAGTTTCAGAGATACCAAAAAAGATTTTTTTATGTGTCTTTTAATTGATGAAACACGGTAGTAATACTTTGTGGATATTTGTGTAAAATTTCAGACATCCATGAAGCCTTTAGAAATTCAGGTTCTAGCCAAATCTGGAAGTTTTAATTATCTCTATAGACAGTGACTTTAATGTTAATTTTCTTTAGTTGTACAATTAAGCCCCACATAACCATGTAACACTCTTGTTACATGTTTGGGCCCCAGGTTCCTTGTGGAGCAGCACTGGTATAAACAGTGGGAAGTGTACGTGCAGGGAGGGGACCAGGACTCCAGCACCTTCCCCGGCTGTATCAACAATGCCAAGCTCTTCGAAGGTACCAGGCCTTTGCCTCCCCACATCAATGTAGTCCTGGAGTTCTTATCCCCTCTGTCCCTACAAATGATCACAAGCCCATCCTCTGGGGAGTCACTGGTAGGGTGCCCAGACTTACTTGCCAGTTTCCTTCTCTGATTCTTCCTACCCCAAGACCAGGTAAACTGGAACCTCAAGAAGGGACTGGTGGAAGGTGAGGACTATGTGCTGCTCCCAGCAGCTGCTTGGCATTACCTGGTCAGCTGGTATGGTCTGAAGCATGGCCAGCCACCTATTGAACGCAAGGTATGGGGAGAGTGCTGGAGACAGTAGATTCTGTAGAAGGTAGGAGAGGATGAGAAAGGTCTTGTTAGACCCAGGATAGGTCCAGATCCATGTGTACATGTATCTCTGTAAATGCTGCACAGATGCACCCATGCCTGCACCCCTCTCTCCTCACAGATCATTATACATGTGTATGTGTGTCCACTGTATGTGTTCACCTGTGCTCTTAAAAAAAATCCTTATATAGTGTGTATGTCTACACATAAGCTCTCGTACCCCGAAAGGTAATTTGTTGTGCCTGTGTCTGTGTGTGTATGCTGTGAAGGTATACCTATGTATGCACCCCTCACCTTTATAGGTTGTGGAGCTGCCCAGCATCCAAAAGGTTGAGGTTTATCCAGTAGAGCTGCAGCTTTTCCAGCACAGTGATATGAGCATACCTCATACTGCCCAATTCAGCCACACAGATTCTATTGGTGAGTCTAAGAGTCACAGAATAAATTGGCGTTCCCAATCACAGGTCACAGCTTGGTGCGCTGAGACTGTGTGGGTTAGGCTGTGGCAGACTGAGAAGGCATTGGACAGACTTTGGAGAACCAAGAAAGGCCTTTGGAGGTTCACAATTGGGCAGAAGCACTGAGGATGTCCCCTCGAGTTCCGAAAGTATTTGACCTGCATTTCAGTGGCTTAGATGGTGTCCTGGGGAACACAGGTCCTGCAGGTATATTAGTCATCTGGAGATTGATAGAAGACACAAACTTCTGATTTAGGTATTGACAAGTATGCAAGGTGAATGACAGTAAGTCAGGGGTCTGATGCTGAGATGAGTCACTCATCCTGGGTCTCAGGAAGATCTTGAATGTGTTCCATCACTCTCCACAGACCTGGTATTGGGCACAGCTCGGGAGCGGTTTCTGGTGAACCCCCAGGAAGAGACTCGGCTGTGGATTCAGCTCTCAGACGGCTCTTTTGAGCGATTGTGCAACACACACGTTACAGTACTTGACGCCCGCCTCAAGACTGGGCAGGTAAGGATGGGGCGGGCTTTTCTGGACTGGCAGATAGACTCACCTGGCACTGCTTGAGTTGTGAGAGGTGAGGTCTAGGTGCCCATAAGGCCCTCTGTTAATGTCTTTCCTTCTCTTTTTTTTCCTCCAACCCAGGTGATCGTCATGGAGACCCGAAAGAAAGATGGCACTTGGCCCAGCGCAAAGCAGTATGTCGTGTGAGTCTTGGGGTGTCTGGTCCAGAATGGGGCCCCACAACAGGCAGAAGACTGAGCCCATGAACACGTTTCACCTGCATGTAGTTGGCCCTCAGCTGATAGAATTTCTCATCCAACCCTAGGAAGAGTGTGTCCAAGGAAGATGAGGACTTCCAGGGCCAGCCAGGCGTCTGTGGTCTCACCAATCTGGGCAACACATGTTTCATGAACTCGGCCCTGCAGGTTGGCCCATTTGGGCTGTGTCTGGCAGCCAGAATGGGCTTCAAGAGCTGGGGATTGGGGACAAAATTAGGGGGCCAGGGGGGCCTTCAGGGTAGGGGGTTGGATTGGGAGCTAGGGCCCCACAATTCTGAATCTATATGCCCCTATTCATCCTGAAGCATCGATTTTTCTTCCTGAAATATCAATACTATCTCGCTGTGTTCACCCCCTGCTTTCCCTTTTTTTTTCCCTTTGCCACCACACTCTTCCTTCTCCTGAATATTGATATCTTTGCTCCCCAATCCCTTTGTCCCTTCTTTCTTCCTCCTTTTCTGCTACCTCCTTGCTTCCTTTTCTCTGTCCCCACTTGGGCCACCTTCTCTCTCCTCTTATCTGCCTCATTCACCTGATACCTGCCTTCTGCAGTGCCTCAGCAATGTGCCACAGCTCACTGAGTACTTCCTCAACAATCGCTACCTGGAGGAGCTCAACTTCTGCAACCCACTGGGCATGAAGGGTGAGATTGCAGAGGCCTATGCAGACCTGGTGAAGCAGGCATGGTCTGGCCACCACTGCTCCATTGTGCCCCATGTGTTCAAGGTACAAGGCCAGCTGTGCACCGCTCCCCCCGTACACACACACACACATTTCTCTTGGCTCTCCTAACTCCCTCTCTCTCTGATGGCCTTGCCCCTTCTCCCAGACCAAGGTCGGCCACTTTGCATCCCAGTTTCTGGGCTACCAGCAGCATGACTCACAGGAGTTGCTGTCGTTCCTCCTGGATGGGCTCCATGAGGACCTCAATCGGGTCAAGAAGAAGGAGTACGTGGAGCTTTGTGATGCCGCTGGGCGGCCTGATCAGGTAGGCAGCTCCCGAAAGCCCCTTGAGTTCTCTCCAGAGCACCCATCCTTAAAGCCCCCATTAAAGCCACTAGGACCTCTGTGTCAGGGATTCTCTGACTTCCCGGGAATATCCAACACCCCCGCCATTTTATGTTAAGTTTCTCCACCCTGAACTTATCTTCAGCTCTAGTCCCAACCTTAGCTCCAGCACCACTTCTGCTCCCTTACCCAACCCAGAGTTAAACTTAACCCAGTCTCTTGCCTCAGATAAATCCCATCCCTCACAGTGAGCATTGTCCCGGCATCCCAAGCTGTAACTCTACTTCTTGACTTTTAGCCCCCTATTCCATGTGCATGTGCCTCAAACCCCAGGCAAGCCCCCTCCTGACCATGACACTGTTGACAGGAGGTGGCTCAGGAGGCCTGGCAGAACCACAAACGGCGGAACAATTCTGTGATCGTGGACACTTTCCATGGCCTCTTCAAGTCCACACTGGTGTGCCCTGATTGTGGCAATGTATCTGTGACCTTCGACCCCTTCTGCTATCTCAGCATACCGCTGCCTGTCAGCCCCAAGAGGGTCATGGAGGTCTTCTATGTCTCCATGGATCCCCGACGCAAGCCAGAGCAGGTATGGGAGGAATAGGGACATAATGAAGGACATATAGAGTTTGTTTCACTACTCTGCCATCCCTCAAAGTTTCCTGCGTTAACTCAACACACACCCCTTCTGATCTTTTGTGGGTACTGTTTCTCCAACAGCACCGGCTCATTGTTCCTAAGAAAGGCAAAATCTCGGATCTGTGTGTGGCTCTGTCCAGACACACAGGTGTCCAGCCAGACAGGGTGAGGATTTGCAGATGGAGGGATGGGGGACTCGGGCAGGGAGGCAGACAGAAGGGCATAGGGGGACCTTGCAGACTGATCAGTCCCCTCTCCACGTCCCATTCCCAGATGATGGTGGCTGATGTCTTCAGTCACCGCTTCTATAAGATCTACCAGCTAGAGGACTCTCTGAACAGCATCTTGGACCGAGATGATATCTTCATGTGAGTGAGGGGACTGAGGATATGGTGGTTCCTCAGGGACTTTTTCCTTTTCCTTTTGTATAGCCTTAATCACTTTATCTTTCCACTACTCGGCTTTATTTGCCAGGCACCTGTCTTACAGAAGTACCTCAGCCGTGTGCCTTAGCAGGGCAGGAGGCTTGGGGCTGTCATTGAGGTGGGGGTGGTGACAGATTCTTATACAGTGTCCTCAGATGTTTTCTTCCTCGTTATGTGAGGGAAACTACTGTTTTCTTCTTTATTTCGTTAATTACATGTTGATCTGAGCTGCTTACTCATATTGCAGCTCTTAAAAGCAAAAAAAGTGTGTATAAGTGAAATGGCAAACACTAAGATGCTTTCTTGAACATAAGAGCGTTCAGAAAAAATATAAATCTTTGGGTATGCGCTTTGTAAGTAGAACAGTTCTTTGTAAACCAAGCAGTTTTTTCAAAAATGAAAATTATTAGGAAAAAACTTCAAATTCCTTTGTCACTGAAAATCTTTGTTAATCCCCTTAGTGTGTTGATAATGCAAAGGTGTTTTTAAGTAACATCACGTAAAATACTGTGTAAACCATTTAACGCTTTTTAAAGCATAAAACATTCAGTGACATTTCAGACTCTTTAAAAATACTTTCAGGCTGTGAGGAATGAGTGGATGGAGCAACAGGGCAAGGGCAGGGGTTCCTTCTTGAAATGGCCTGATAAGGCTTGACCTGATGTCTCCTCCCTACAGATATGAGGTGTCAGCTAGGGCTGGGACCGGTGAGGGCGTAAGAGAGGACGTTGTGCTTCCTATCTACCTGCGGGAGCGCTCCCCGGCCCGGGACTTCAACAACTCCTACTATGGCCTGATGCTTTTTGGGCACCCCCTCCTGCTGTCAGTGCCCCGTGACCGACTCACCTGGGATGCCTTGTATCACATCCTGCTGTACCGGCTCTCGTGAGTATGCCCTTCCCAAGGGAGAGCGGGATGTGGAATCTGAACTCAGACCTGGGTGTCTGGCTGCTTACTTCATACCTTCCCTTCAGCATCCAAAAGACAGCTCAAACTTAACATGGCCGTAGAGGAACTTGTAGGTTCTTTTCTTCTAAACCGCTGACTTCACCACTGCCTCTCTTAGGTGCTAGAGTTTACTTCACAGAGGTGAACAATGGACAAAATACAGACAACTTTATCTTGTGCTTCTCTTCTCTTTGGAGAGGCTTGGTTATTTGTGTTTTTACTGATAGATTTTCATTGTAGTTAAAATCCAGATTCCTTACTGTGGCAAATCAATACATTTTCTGGCTTAATATGTCTCTTCTTTCTTTCTCTACTTAGAAGTCCACTTAGAGGCCTTCCCTGATCAAAATTTTCAGCTGTTGTATCTGTTTACCGGTGGCTCATCATACTTAAAATCCAAACTTGTTATTGTAGCACACAAAACCCTATATTATCAGGCCACTGCTGACGTCCTCAGTTCTTCATGTGCTTATATGTCGTCTTCTCAGTCCTTCTAGGTTCATAGTTAACAACTGTTTATGTGTGGGTTTGTCAGTAGCGTCCCACCATAATTAAAATCCCAGGCCCTGTGCATCCTGGCTCTTGTGCCCCCTAAACTGAGAATCTTCTATTTTTTGTTGGCAGACGCTACGTGGCCAGGCCAAGCTCAGATGATGAGGATGACGGGGATGAGAAAGGTGAGGAAGAGGAGGGAGGATCCACAAGGATGAGGGGCCTGTAGAAGCAACCCCGTGACTTAAGTGAGGGTGAGGGGCTGAGGGTCAGGAGTCGGGGGATCTGGGGTAGGTCTGACAGGCACAGAGTCCATCTGGATGTTCATTGATTGCAGCTTTGCCCCATGGGATTCAGACAGTCCCATCTCTGACATCTTCTCTTGTCCTAGGAGACACGGAGAATAAGGGAAACGTTGCCAAGTCTGGGCAAACAGCTGAGGGGGGCAGCCTTCAAGACCCTGGGCCGGAGCAGGCTGGGCCCAGCTCTGGAGTCGTGGGCAGGAACCGGGCCCCTGCAGACAACTCCCCTGGCCCTTCTAACTGGCCCCAGAGGTCCCGGCGCAAGCAGCTGTTCACCCTGCAGACAGTGAATTCCAACGGGACCAGTGACCGCATGACCTTCAATGAAGATGGCCATGGTGTCTCCTTCAGCTGTGAGCCAGGGTTGGGGAGGTGGGTGGAGGGTTTTCTTGGCAACAGGTCTTACTGACCACCTACCCCTTGCCCCCAGCCCAGCCGTACATTGCCATCGACTGGGAGCCAGAGATGAAGAAGCGTTACTATGATGAAGCGGAGGCTGAGGTAAAAGAGATCCCAGGGATGGGGGAGCACTTTCAACTTGTACCTCCTCAGCTCTTCACACATCCCCTACCCCAACTCCTCCAACCATGAACAGAGCCAGGAGACCTAAGAACTCCCAGGGCTTCAGGTTCCTAGCTTCAAAGTCCATGTTCTTAACCACTCAGCATGTGTCTTCCACCTTCACTCCCTATTTATCTACCCATCCTCATACCTAGCTGTCCATTCACCCAACCCTAGGGCTACGTGAAGCACGAATGTGTTAACTATGTGCTGAAGAAAGCTCCAGTGCGGCTGCAGGAGTGTATTGAGCTCTTCACCACTGTTGAAACTCTGGAGAAGGAAAACCCCTGGTAAGGGGCCAGAATGGGGCCGTGGGGGTTTAGGTGGGTGCACTTATGTGGCCAGGTCCCTGTTACCTCTCTCAGTACGTTTCCTTTGACTCTCGCTCAAACCTCTGCTGCCACACTAGCCACCAACACCTTGAGTACATTCTCACCACAGGGCTTTTGCTTGGGCTGTTCCTTCTGTCAAGAATGCTCTTTCCCCAGTTGTCCACAGGACTCTACTCCTTTACTTTTCTTGGGTTTCTGATCAAATGTCACCTTATCAGAGAGACCTTCTCGTAACTGCACTATCAAAAGACATACCCTCCATCCACCCATCACCTCTTTGCACTTCTTCATGCTCTTGTTCTTAGCCAAGCATTTCTTTTTAGCTCAGTAATACCACTTGATGTCATGTCATATATCCCCTTTTGCAGCATGTCTTCATTGGAGAGTAAACCCCTTGAGGGTGAAGACTCCTAAGTTGACTGTGTGTCTAGTCTCATTGTTTATAATAGTGTTCAGTGTGCAGTAGACACTCAATAGGTATTTGCAGGGTAAACAAAACAGAGAGAACCGAAAAGATAAAAGCCAGTCTCAAAAATAAGACTAGCATCTCCATGGACCAGAAATGGAACAGAAATATAAAATAGTACCAAAAAATTAAGCAGTAGGCAATCAATAAATAAATGGTGAGTGAATGAATGAATAAAATATGAAGAGAAAACTAGGGGGATAGAGGCAGGCTCTTAAATAAAACTAGCATTTCCATGGACCAGAAATCATGCTAAAATACAAAATAGTACAAAAGCACAATTAAAAGACAATAAATGATGAATGAATGAAACAGTTTTAACATGTGAAGAGCAAACCAGAGTGCAGGCAGGCTCAAAGTATGACCAGCATCTCTGTGAACCAGAAATGTAGCACAAAGGCCAAAAGTGAGTGTTCAGAAAATGTCTACTGACTGACTCAGGCTCTGTCTGTAGGTACTGCCCCAACTGTAAGCAGCACCAGCTGGCCACCAAGAAGCTGGACCTATGGATGCTTCCTGAGATCCTGATTATCCACCTGAAGCGCTTTTCTTACACCAAGTTCTCGCGCGAGAAGATTGACATCCTTGTGGAGTTCCCTATCCGGTCTGGGGTTTGGGGGTGGGGAGGATGGTTGAGGGGAAGGTAGGATGTGGCCAAGGGGGCATCGGTATTAACACTCTCTCCACCCTCAGAGACTTGGACCTCTCCGAGTATGTCATCAAACCGCAGAGTGAGTCGGATCCGGAGGTGTACAAATACGATCTCATTGCAGTTTCAAACCATTATGGAGGGCTGCGCGACGGACACTGTATGTGGGCAGGGAGTTCCCTGGGGGGTGTAAGGATGTCCCCAGTGGGTGACTTAGGTATGTTTGTTAGAGGTGAGGTTATCAGGGCGGGAGGAGTATGAGTGAATTAGGATGCCTCTTAGGGGCATCAAGGTAAGTGTGGATCCACAGCTGTCCCCTCCCACAGACACGACATTTGCCTGCAACAAGGACAGTGGCCAGTGGCACTACTTTGATGACAGCAGCGTCTCTCCAGTGACTGAGGATGAGGTTGAGGTGAGATTTCCACGTTCTCTTTTTCCATTCTTGTCTTCTCCTGACTCTTCCCAATCCACACTGACTCCTGTCTTCTCTCTGCAGTCCAAGGCAGCCTATGTCCTCTTCTACCAACGCCAGGATGTGGCACGACGCCTGCGATCCCAGCCTGACTTATCTGGCCCCTCAGAACCCCCTGCCTGTGGTTCCCCACCCAGCTCTGAGTCCATGGATGTAAACTGAGGGGGCCCTGCATCCTGTCACACAGAGGGAAACCATCTTTACCACCCTCCTCCCTGTGTCTACCACCCATTCTCTTCTCCGTGTTAGGTGCCCCTGCCAGGTATTCCAGGCTCAGTTGTGGCCGCTGTTGTCATGTGCCGCTATATTGCTCTCCCTGAAGGGAAGGTGAGGTCCTATCTCTTCCCCCAAGCAGTGCTCCCTGCTTGTGTTTCCCCCTTAGAGCAACAACCCTCCCCCCCTCCTTTTTTTTTAATTTATGGTTGTCCTTTTTCCTCTTTCCACAACCTGGGGTCTTCTAGTGGGGTGGGGGTGCATCTGAACAGTGTATTTTCTTATTGATAGGCTATACCCTCTGCTGTATATATATAAAGCTCCAGTCTGTTCCTCACTTGGCAGTGTGGTTTTTTTTTTTCATGCATTTACTAAGAACCAACTGTATGCCTAACTATATTCTATGTACTTAATTAATGCCACCTGTGTGATGGGTGCTGCTCTGAGTGCTTATTGAGTACCAACTATGTGCCAGGGGCTTCTCTAAGTCCTTTTAAAGCACCATTTGTGTGCTAGATGCTATTCTAAGCATCAGTTATGTGCCAGATTTTTCCAGAGCATTTTACAAATATTGACTCATAATTCTCACAACAATTTCATGAGGGAGTTATCACCTATTTCAAATGGGGAAAACTGAGGTACAAAGGTCAGGTCATTGCTCAAGTTCTTTGAGGAAGTCAGTATATCTCATTAGTTACAGTGGAGCTGGTCCCTGGAGAGAGCGTCTAACCTACCTGGAGTAGGACTACAAATTTTTCTCTGGACATGACCTGCCCTACAACTGATGTGGAGTGGGTGCACCTGGCACAGACTGGCTAACCTGATAGGGCAAGTGTACTGTGTCTTTGTTGCCCCTGTACCTGACCCCCCTCCCACCATGACCCGAGCTCCCTCACCAGACGAGGTCCCTCCAGGCTCACCCCAGAGGTAAATGAGGTGGAGCACCTACCATAGAATGGGATGGGAAACTAGATTAACAGAAATACTGAGAATCTTCACGCATTGTGAAGAGTGTAACCAATGTCACCAAGCAACTTGTGTAGAAGTTGTTGAACAGGAACCTAAACTGTTGCATAAACCTCGAAAAGCAACAAATACTAAAAAAAAAATTATTTAAATTAAGATGAGTACATCACATCTTCAAACAAGACAGCATGCGTAAGAATCAGGAGAAGTAAGAGACAACACAGTTACACAGAGATTCCTCATACTAGAACTTACCTGACAATATAAAAGTTACTATGGTCATGAAGATAAAAATTGTTAAAAGTGTGACAAAGAAATTTAAAACTTTAAAAAATGATTATGAGCTGAAAAAGAGCCATGGGTGAGTTTAACAGATTAGAGGCTGAAGAGGAGATTAATGAACTGGGATATGGGTTAAATTGTACTAAGGTGTGCATTTTCTAGAGGAAATTTAAAGTTAAGATTAATATCTTGGTAAATTAATGGTACCCACCTAAACAATAGAAAAAGTATAAATTTCGAACAAATGGAGGAAAACAGAATGATGAATAATCCAGAAGAAGGCAAGAAAGAACAGCAGTGTGGACAAATAGCATATGAGATTTAAATCCAAACATACCAGTAATTAAATATAAGTGGACCAAATGTCCCAGCCAAAAGACAAATATTGTTAGACTGCATAAAACCAAAACCCACCTATATGCTGTTTATAAGAGATCTGTAAAAAAAAGATACAGAAAGATTGAAAGTAAAAGGAAAAAAGAAATAAACACTAACCAAAAGACATCTTCTGGTGTGCCTATATTAATGAGAGTAGACTTTAAGGCAAAAGCATTTCTAAAGATAGAATTATTATACTGATAAGCAATTCATCAGGAAAATGTAAGTAGGCATGGCTTCAAAATAAAGTAAAAACGGACAGAAATATAAGGAGAAATAGACATCCATAATTGTGGGAAATTTTAGCACACCTCTGTAATTAATAGAAATATGTATACAAAAATTCCTTAAGGCACAGGTGCTGGTGATGTTCTATTTCATAACTTGGGTGGTGGCCGTACAGCTATTCGATGTGATTGCCTGAACCCAACCCACATAGTTGCTGATGCAGTTGTTCTCAGGTGGGATCCAGGGATGGGCCTTTTTTGTCAGTTTGCTAAGTTCTTAAATGTTTAGCCAGGCTGAGAATCACTGATTTATATGGAAGGGCAACTGTCTTAGATTAGCCTAGACCCCTGAAGAACACGTTGGAGATTGACTTCCCCAGCTATCAGGAGTTATTTCAAAGTGTCTTAGGGTTCTCTAAAGAAACAACTAGTAAATGTGGGTGTGTGTGTGTGTATACACAGAGAAAGAAGAAGAGGGGGAGGGGAGGAGAGATTTAAGGAATTGGCTCAAGCAATTGATGGGAGCTGGTAAGTCCAAAATACGTAGGTCAGGTGACAGACTGGAGATTCCTACAGTCTTTGTGCCCCAAAATCCATAGGTCAAGGCTATGGGAAGAGTGAATGAGGGAGTTCTGGCAAAATGTCTATTTATACTCTGGAGGCAGAATAAACTCCCTTTTTGTTGTCAAGGTCTTCAACTGATTGGATGAGGTCCACCCACATTATGGAAGGTAATCTGTTCTACTTAAGGTCAGTTGATTTAATCACATGTAACTACTTCATAACAGCATCTAGACTAGTGTTTGTCCAAACAAGTGGATACCATTGCCTAGCCAAGTTTACACATGAAGTTAACCATCACACAATTATAATGATTAAGATATCTCTGGCCAAAATACAGAAATATTGACTAATGAGACAGAGTAGAGAGTCAATCCCAAATCTGATCCTCATACAATGTAGGTGTTTGATTTGTACTGAAAAAATGGATTTTTAATAAGCGTTGCTGGAATAATTGAGTTTATATATGTGGAAAGTTGAAACTGGCCAATACTTCATGCCATAAACAAATTTCCTTCATGATGGAAAGGGCATGCTTGGCACATACTCATAAACCTATGTGGGAAAATATATGGTCTGTATGTAAAAATCCTGCCTGATACCTCCACACTTCCTGCCTGCCTGTAGGTCCCTTTGGGTGCAAACTGGTAAACGGGAAGGGCATGCGTGGCAGGAATACAGGAACCTGTGTGAGCAAACATTTGGTGTCTGTACATTAAGTCCCTTTCTGACTCCTTGCCTGCCCACCTCCTTGCAGAAATCATCTGTCTCCCTGAGAAGCAGGGGGCTTACTGAGTGAGAAACCCTGTGAGGGTGAGGGAACACTTGGCAGGGATATAACCCCACACACTTAACCCACAGGTGCCATTTCTGACCCCATATACCAGTCATCTCTGAACTCATATCGGTCCCTTGACAGCCTAAAGAACCTATCTTTCATTGACCCCACAGATCACTGGTACTGCAGAACCCTCATACCTTTTATTTCTTTTTATTTTCTGACTAGACTCTCCAGTACAGTACTGAAAAGAAATGGTGATATTAAAACCTTGCTTTATTTCTGATTTTAAGGGGAAAACATGCAACCTTTCACCATTAAGAATTATATTTCAAAAAATACTTGGTTTGGGTTTTTTTTTTTTGGTGGAGACCCTCTGTCAGATTAAAGAAATTCTCCTCCTAGTTTGCTAAGTTTTTTTTTTAATCATATATGGATACCAACATTTATCCAATTCTTTTTATGCATCTTTTGAGACAAACATTATTTTTCTCCTTTAATTTGTAAGTGTGACAAATTACATTACTCATGCTTCTAATATTAGACCAAAGTTGTACTGTAGAGATAAACCTAACTTCTAAGCAGGGTGAGGAAGGTGTGAGGAGACAGTTGGACATGGAGTTATTAAGATACCAATCAGGATGAGAAGAGTATTTTCACAGGGGGCTGACCCAGCATTCAGTGTTGAAGTTCAAGTGGGTTGATGAGAGCATCCATGAAGAGCAGTTGCAGGGGGCAGACTAGGATGGGGAGTGATCGAATAAGTAAATGTATTAAGGATAATGGGAGCCAGGTTTCCCAACATCAGAAAAAGGGAGGAAACTAAAATGAACCCTGCAGTGTTAGATTGTAATTGGAGGTATGGATGTGAACTCATGAAATACATATATAAACAAAACAAAAAAAACCCATTGCCATCGAGTCGATTCCGACTCATAGAGACCCTATAGGACAGGGTAGAACTGCCCCATAGAGTTTCCAAGGAGCGCCTGGCGTATTTGAACTGCCGACCTTTTGGTTAGCAGCCATAGCACTTAACCACTACGCCACCAGGGTTTCCAATATATATATACATATTTGTATACACACACATAAAATATATTTCTGTATTCATGTATATAGATAGACGCACATATAACCATGTATATATGTGTGCATGTACATACACACACACACTAGTTCTTTGAGGGAGCCTGTAAGTAGTGACCCCCAATAGCAATGAGCATACCTACCATCCAGATCTTTATTGAAAATACCATTTTTCATCTAAAGGAGTCAGGGCTTCATAGAGAAATGACTGATTCCAGGGCTGAGGCAGGGAATGTACAATATGAACCTGGAGCACCTTGTTGTATCAAAAGTAAGGAAATGTGTGCCCAGCTACCACTATTGAACCTTCTGCTCAGGAACATAATAGAGAAATCCTGATAAAAAGGAAGGAAAATGTGCAACAGAATTTCACATTTTTAAAGAATCCAGACTTACTGAACCTATTGAATCTGGAGAAGTCCCAGGCACTATGGCTTCAAACCTTTAATTGAAGCTATCCCTTGAACTCACCTTTAAAATAAGTAACAGTTTAACCCAGAGTGAAGATTGCCACCCTTGAGTATTGCATTTCTTTAAAAAAAATTATATAAGACCAGCCACTACTTGTCTGTCAGTTTGTCATATTGTTATGACTTGAGTGTTGTGTTTTATGATGCTGGAAACTATGCCAGCAGGGTCATCCATGGTGGACAGGTTTCAGCCAAGTTCCCAGGCTAAGACAGACTAGGAAGAAGGACTTGGCAGTCTACTTTTGAAAAGCATTAGCCAGTGAAAACCTTACGAATAGCAGCGGAACATGGTCTGATATAATGTGGGAACATGAGCCCCTCAGGTTGGAAGTCACTCAAAATATGAATGAGGAAGAGCTGCCTCCTCAAAGTAGAGTTGACTTTAATGATGTGGATGGAGTAAAGCTTTCAGGACCTTCATTTGCTGATGTGGCACTACTCAAAGTGAGAAGAAACAGCTGCAAACATCCATTAGTAATCAGAATGTGGAATGTACGAAGTATGAATCTAGGAATATTGGAAGCAGTCAAAAATAAAATAGATCACTTGAAAATCAATATCCTAGGCATTAGTGAGCTGAAGTTGACCGGTATTGGCCATTTTGAATCAGACAATCACATGGTCTACTATGCCGGAAATGACAAATTGAAGAGGAACCACATCTCATTCATCGTCAAAAAGGTTATTTCAAGATCTATCCTGAAGTACAACACTGTCAGTAATAGAATAATATCCATAAGCCTACAAGGAAGACCAGTTAATACAACTATTATTCAGATTTACCCATCAACCTCTAATGCCAAAGATGAAGAAATTGAAGATTTTTTACTGAATTCTGCAGTCTGAAATTGATCAAACATACAATCAAAATGCATTGATAATTATTAATTAATTTAGGCAATATGCATTTGAAAGCTGGACAATGAATAAGGAAGACCGAAGAAGAATTGATGTCTTTGAGTTGTGGTTTTGGTGAAGAATATTGAATATACCATGAACTACCTGAAGAACAAACAAATCTGTCTTGGAAGTACAGCCAGAATCCTTCTTAGAAGCAAGGGTGGTGAGACTTCGTCTCACATACTTTGGACATCTTATCAGGAGGGACAGTAGAGGGTCAGCAAAAAAGAGGAAGACCCTCAATGAGATGGATTGACACAGTGGCTGCAACAATGCACTCAAGCATAACAGCAATTGTGAGGATGGCACAGGACCAGGCACCGTTTCATTCTGTTGTACATAGTGTCGCTGTGAGTCGGAGCCAACTCGATGGCATGTAATAACAAAAACAACACATAAGACCAAAGGGTCAACAGCGATTTTAAAGCATAGATGAGAAGGTTGGGGGCAGGGAGATTAAGTAAATGTAAGTGAAACAACTAGAACAGAAATAAAGAGAATGTTGACACAATGTGAAGAATTTAACCAATGTCATTGATCATTATGCCTAGAAAATGTGGAATGGGAGTGGGTTTTGCTATGTATATTTTCACCAAAAACAAACAAAAAGTAAGGAAATGCTAAAAAAAGAAAATGATAGCGACATATCCGGAAGAACACTGGAGTTTGATGAGGAATGAAATATTTACATGGCCTCAAAATGCCTCCTCACCAAGTATTTATTAATTTCACAGTATTACTTCTGTGATGCTCTTGCCAAAGACGAGTAACCTGAATCTAATCACAGAGAAACATCACATAAACCTAAGCTGAGGGACATTCTATAGAATGGTTGACCTATAATCTTCAAAAGGGTCAAACTCATGAAAGTCAAGGAAAGAACTGTTCCCAGTTGAAGGAGACTAAAGAGACGTGATAAATAAATGCAATACCTGATTCTGAACCAAATCCTTGTGCTATAAAGGAGATCATTGGTATAGTTGGCAAAACTTAAAGTAGTCTGGATTAGATAGTAATTTTCTTATTTTGATTATTGTATTATGGTTATTAAGGAGAGCATCTTTGTAGGAAATATATACTAAAGTACTTGGGGATGATAAGGTATAAGGTTTGGTAGCTCGCTTTCAAATCAATAGGAAAAATATTATTCCTATTATACTTACAAATATTTGTAAGTTTGAGATTGTTTCAAAATAAAACATTAAAAAGTAATTTCCAGTCTTACGCCATTTTTTTTCAATTGGGATATAAAGTGAAATGCACACATCTTAGTGTTCAGATTTATAAGTAAACGTGTAACCACCACCCAAAGACAGAGAACACTTCCAACATCCCCAAATATTCCCTTGCACCTCTTCCAATAATTTTCCTATCCCCAACCTTTCAGAGGCAAGCACCGATCTGCCTTCTGCCAATAAAGGTTAGTTTTGCTTGTTATAGAGTCTCACATAAACGGAACCATGTAGTATGTACTCTTGTGTCTGACAGAGTCAATGCATTCCCAGTCAAAATCCTTGCAGGCCTTTTTGTAGACAAGTGGAACCTAAAATTTATATGGAAATGCAAAGGACCTAGAATAGTGGAAACAATTTTGGAAAAAAAAAAAAAACAAAGTTGAAAGACTTAAACTACCTGATTTTAAAATTTACTGTAAATCTACAGTAATAAAGACAGTGCGATGTTGGTATAAAGATATATAGATCAATATAACAGAAATGAGCCAGAAATAAATCCTCACGTTTATGGTAAACTTATTTTTGACAAAGGTGTCAAGAAAATTCAATGGTAAAAGGATAGTCTTTTCAACAACTGGTGTAACAATTGGATATCTATATTAAAAAAAAAAAAAGAGGAAGGAAAGGGACAGAAAGAAGGAAAGCAAGAAACTACAACTTTACCTCACACCAAACACAAAAATTAGCTGAAAATTGACCATAGATATAAATGTAAGAGCTAAAACTATAAATATCTAGGAGAATCTTTACCATTTCTCTTGCTTTTCCTTCAATCCTGAAGTTCCTGAGAGCAGGGTGCTGAAGTTCCCAACCATAATTGGAGATTGCATATTTCTCTTTTAATTATCAGGTTTTTAAAAAATCTTATTGTGGTAAAATACATATAACACAAATTTTCTGTTTTAACCCTTTTAAGTGTACAATTCAGCAACATTAATTACATTCACCATGTTGTGCGACCATCACCACTATCCATTTCCAAAAGATTTTCATCACCTCGAACAGAAAGTCAATACCCCTTAAGCAATAATTCCTCCTTCCCCTCTCCCCCAAGTCCCTGGTAACCACTAATAAATTTTGGTCTCTATATATTTGCTTGGTGGCGTAGTGGTTAAATGCCACAGCTGCTAACCAAAAAAAGTCAGCAGTTCGAATCCACCAGGTGCTCCTTGGAAACCCTATGGGGCAGTTCTACTCTGTCCTATAGGGTCGCTATGGGTCGAAATTGACTTGATGGCAGTGGGGTTTTCATGTTATGTATCTGCCTATTCTAGATATTTCATATAAGTGGGATTATACAGGATTTGTCCTTTGTGTCTGACTTCTTTCACTCAGCGTAATGTTTTCAACATCCATTCATGTTGTAGTTTGTATCAGAACTTACTCGTTCATCTGTTGATGGACACTTGGGTTGTTTCCACCTTTGACTACTGTGAATAATTCTGCAATAAGCATTGGTATACAACTATCTGTTTGAATCCCTGCTTTCAAGTCTTTGGGGGTATATACCTAGGAATGGACTTCTTGAGTCATATGGTAATTCTATGTTTAACTTTGAGGAGCTGCCAAACTGTTTTCCACAGTGGCTGAACCATGATACATTCCCACCAGCAATGCATGAGGGTTCCAATTTCTCCACATCCTCGCCCAAACTTGTGTTCCATTTTTCTGATAATTGCCATCTTACTGGAGTGAAGGTGAAGTGGCATCTCACTGTGGTTTGATTTCCATTTCCCTAATGATTAATGATGCCGAACATTTTTTCATGTGCTTATTGGCTTACCGGCCATTAGTAAAGACAGAGAGAAATGTCTATTTCAAGCCCTTTGCCCATTTTTTAAATTGAGTTGTCTTTCTGTTGTTGTTGTGTTGCAAGGGTTCTTTGTATACTCTGGATATTAAACCCTTATCAAATACATGATTACCAAATATTTTCTCATTATGACTCTTCGCTTCATGTATTTTGAAGCTTTGTTATTAGTGCATATGCATTTAGGAATCCTGGTAGATTGAGCATTTTATCATTATTTAATGTTCTTGTTTGTCTCCAGTAATTTTCTTTGCTCTCAAGGCCACTTTATTTGATATTAATATAGCCACCCCTGTGTTTTTTGGATTACATTTACTTATCTTTTTCTATCTTTTTACTTTCAACTTATCTATGTCATATTTGAAATGAGTTTCTTATAAACAGCATATAGATGGGTTGTGTTTTTTTATCCCCTCTGCTAACCTTTGCTTCTTAAATTGATGTATTTAGAACTTTAAGGCAATTATTGACATGGTCGGGCTTATGTCTGTCATTTTATTATTCGCTTTCTATTTGTTCCCTCTGTTTCTCATCCCTCTCTTTCTTCTTCTTGCCTTCGAGTGGGTTACTTGAACATTTTTAGGATTCTTTCCTCATCTATGTGTAGTGATTTTGTGTATATCTCTTTGTATTGTTTTCTGAATGTTTGCTCTTTATATTACAATGTATATACATACCTTATCACAGTCTACTACCACTTTGAGTGAAGTGTGGAGACATTACTTTCATTTAGGTTCCTTTACTCCCCTCCACTTTTAAATACCATTGTCCTGCATGTTTCTTCTATATACATTGAGCATTGTATTTCATGTTTTTATAATTTTTGTTTCAAGAATTGAATATGATTTTTAAAATATGTGAAAAGGATAGGATAGTCTATTATATTTATCAGTATATTTCGTTCTTTTGGTTCTTCTTTCTTCATTCCTTATGTTCAAGACTCCTTTTATTATTTCCTTTCTGTTTCAAAAACTTCTTTCAGCCATTGTTTAAGAATTGATGTGACAGAGACAAATTTTGTAAAGTTTTCTTTGTCTGAGAATATTTTCATTTTCTCTTCATTACTGAGTGATAATTTTATTTAAAATAGAATTTCCAGTTGACTGCTCTTTTCTTTTTGCATTTGAAAAATGTTGTGCCAGTTAACTTCTGGCTTCCATGGTTTCAGATGTAAAATCCACTGTGATTCAAATTAGTATTCCACTATAAAAACCAATAACCAAACCTATTGCCATACAGTCAATTCTGACTTATGGCAACCCTATGTGTTACAGAATAGAACTGCTCCATAGGTTTTCTTGGCTGTAATATTTACAGACGCAGATCACCAGGCCTTCCTTCTGCGAGGCCACTGGGTGGATTGGAACCAGCAACCTTTATGTTAGTAGTCCAGCACAAACTGTTTGCTTCCCCCCCACCAAGGGAATTTCTCTCTGGTTCCTTTAAATATATATATTTTTAGTTTTTAGAAGTTTAATTATGGCGGATATACGTGTCAGTTTCTTTGAGTTTATCCTATTTGAGATGTGCTCAGCTTCTTGAATCTGGAGGGAAATTTTCAACCATTATCTCTTCGAATACTTTCAGCTTCACTCTTTTTTTCTCCTCACTTCTTGAGACTCCAATTGTAGTAGGCTGAATGATGGCCCTCAGAGAGATCAGGTCCTAATCCCCGGAACCTTTAAATGTAAAGTCCTTATTTGGAGAAGGGGTTTTTGCGGATGTAATTAAGTTAAGGATATTTAAATGAGATTATCCTGGATTATCTGGATGGGACCTAAATGCAATCACACGTATTTTGCAATAGGGAGGCAGAGGAGATTTAACACAGAGAAGAAGGCAATGTGATAACAGAGACATAGATTAAAGTGATGTGGCCACAAGTCAAGGAATGCCGTGAGCTACTAGAAGCTGGAAGAAGCGAGGAACAAATTCTCTCCTAAAGCCTCTGGAGGAACTATGGCTCTGTCAACATCTTGATTTCAACCCAGTGGTATTGATTTCATACTTCTGGCCTCCAGAACTGTGAGGGGATAAATCTGTTTTTTTTTTTAAGTCATCCAGTTTGTGGTAATTTGTTACAGCAGCCACAGAAAACTAATAACACCAATGATGTGAATGTTGTAACATTTTTATTGTCCCACAGGTCCCTGAAGCTCTGTTCATTTTGTTTTCCAGTCTGTATTCTCTCCGTTGATGAGATTGGGTTAATTATATTGATCGGTCCACAAGTTCACTGATTTTATCCTCTGTCATCTTCACTCTACTATTAAGTCCATACATTGGGTATTTTTTATATCAGTTATTGTATTTTCCAAGGAGCCCTGGTGGTGCAATGGTTAAGTGCTTGGCCACTAACTGAAAGGTTGTCAGTTCAAATGCACCAGCTGCTCTGTGGGAGAAAAGACCTGGAAATCTGTTCCCCTAAAGACTACAGTTTAGGAAACCCTATGGGGCAGTTCTACTCTGTCCTATAGAGTTTCTGTGAATCAGAATCAACTCGATGGCACACAACAACAACATTGTATTTTTCCATTCTGTGCTTTCCATATGGTTATTTTTTATATCTTTTATATCTTTGGTGAGAGTTTACATTTTCTTGTTTGTTTCAAGAGAATTCAAAATTGCTTGTCGAAACATTTTATGATGACTTCTGTAAAATTCTTTTTGGGTGGTTCCAAGATATGATACACCTCAGTATCAGCATCAACTGATTATCTTTTTCATTCAAGTTGTGATTTTGTTGGCTTTTGGTATGACAGAAGATATTTGATTGAATCCAGTGTATTTTGGCCGCTTATTAGGAAATTCTAGGTCCTATTTAAATATTCAATTTTAACAGATAGTTACTGTTTAGAATTAGTCGATGTTCAACCATTTCGAGAGGTGACATATGATCAGGAACTGATGGTACTGAAGGAAGAAGTCCAAGCTGCTCTGAAGGCATTGGCGAAAAACAAGGCTCCAGGAATTGATGGAATATCAATCGAGATGTTTCAACAAACAGATGCAGTGTTTGAAGTGCTCACTTGTCTATGCCAAGAAATATGGAAGACAGCTTCCTGGCCAACTGACTGGAAGAGATCCATATTTATGCCTATTCCCAAGAAAGGTGATCCAACCCAATGTGGAAATTATAGAACAATATCACTAATATCATACGCAAGCAAAATTTTGCTGAAGATCATTCAAAAGTGGCTACAGCAGTATATCGACAGGGAACTGCCAGAAATTCACACTGGTTTCAGAAGAGGATGTGGAACCAGGGATATCATTGCTGATGTCAGATGGATCCTGGCTGAAAGCAGAGAATACCAGAAAGATGTTTATCAGTGTTTTATTGACTCTGCAAAGGCATTCGACTGTGTGGATCATAACAAATTATGGATAACATTGGGAAGACTGGGAATTCCTGAGCACTCAATTGTGGTCATGAGGAACCTTTACATAGATCAAGAGGCAGTTGTTCGGACAGAACAAGGGGCTACTGATTGATTTAAAGACAGGAAAGGTATGCGTCAGGGTTGTGTTCTTTCACCATACCTATTCAATCTGTATGCTGAGCAAATAATCTGAGAAGCTGGACTATATGAAGAAGAATGGGGCATCAGGATTGGAGGAAGACTCATTTACAACCTGCATTATGCAGATGACACAACCTTGCTTGCTGCAAGTGAAGAGGACTTGAAGCACTTACTAATCAAGATCAAAGACCACAGCCTTCAGTATGGATTGCACCTCAACATAAAGAAAACAAAAATCCTCACAACTGGACCAATGAGCAACATCATGATAAACGGAGAAAAGATTGAAGTTGTCAAGGATTTCATTTTACTTGGATCCACAATCAATAGCCATGGAAACAGCAGTCAAGAAATCAAAAGACCCATTGCATTGGGTAAATCTGTTGCAAAGGGCCTCTTCAAAGTGTTGAAGAGCAAAGATGTCACCTTGAAGACTAAGGTGCGCCTGACCCATGCGCTGGTATTTTCAATTGCATCATATGCATGTGAAAGCTGGACAATGAATAAGGAAGACGGAAGAAGAATGGACGCCTTTGAATTGTGGTGTTGGCGAAGAATATTGAATATACCATGGACTGCCAAAAGCATGAACAAATCTGTCTCAGAAGAAGTGCAGCCAGAATGCTCCTTAGAGGCAAGGATGGCGAAACTGCGTCTTACATACATTGGACATGTTGTCAGGAGGGATCAGTCCCTCGAGAAGGACATCACGCTTGGCAGAGTATAGGGTCAGTGGAAAAGAGGAAGACCCTCAAAGAGGTGGACTGACACAGTGGCTGCAACAATGAGCTCAAGCATAACGATTTCAAGGATGGCTCAGGACCGGGCAGTGTTTCGTTCTGTTGTGCATAGGGTCGCTATGAGTCGGAACCGACTCAACAGCACCTAACAACAACAACAACAACTGTTTAGGTTTAACATGCAGGTCCTGGTCTACTTTTGTGGGCTGTGGTTCCAATGTCAATTTAATTTCAGAGCCTTTGCTGTGCTATTTTTGTCTGCTTGGTTCATCTGCTGCCACTAGGGCCTTCACTGATACTTGCTAGTGTTATCCGTGGTGAAGGTTGGTGCTTCCCCAGACCAGGTCACCTGGTACCTCTAAGTGGTGAAGAAAACCTCTGGCCCAGGGTGGATCACTTACTGTGGCAGAATTCCCCTCTGCCAGTATCATCAACCACCTGGTGTCTCTAGCTGGAGGAGTCTCCAGCACTCCCGCTTCACATATAGAATAAGAACCTTACAATAGGTTACTTCATTTCTCCATGCTCAGCCTTTATGCTATTGTTTTCATGCATTTTACTTGTACATATGTTATAAACCTCAAAATACATTGTTATTTTTGTTTAATCAATTACTATTTACTTAGGTGTAAATAATAAGTAAAGAATCACATATATTTATTAATGTAATTACCATTTCCGGTGCCCTTCATTTCTTTGCATAGATCCAGATTTCTGTCTGATACCATTTTCCTTCTGCCTGAAGATCATCCTTTAACATTTTTTAGTGTGAGCCTGCTTGTGATGAATTCTTTTAGTTTTTGTATTTCTGAAAAAGTCTTTATTTCACCTTATCTTTTGAAAGGTACATATATATATATTTTTATAGAATTCTAGGTTGACAATTTTTTATTTCTTGCAGTATTTTAAAGATGTTTTCCCACTGTCTCCTTGCTTGCATTTTTTCTGGGGAGAAATCTGATGTCATCCATACCTTTGTTACCTTTTTTCCCTCTGGCTGCTTTTTTTTTTTTTTTTTAACTTTTATTGAGCTTCAAGTGAACGTTTACAAATCAAGTCAGACTGTCACATATAAGTTTATATACACCTTACTCCGTACTCCCACTTCCTCTCCCCCTAATGAGTCAACCCTTCCAGTCTCTCCTTTCGTGACAATTTTGTCTGGCTGCTTTTAAGACTTTCACTTCAGCTCTGATTTTGAACTATTTCATTATATATCCCTTGGTACAATTTTCTTCATGTTTCTGGTGCTTGGGTTCTTTGATCTTCTTGGATATGTGGGTTTCTAGAGTTCATCAAATTCCAAAAAATTTTGGCCATTATTTCTTCAAAATAACTTTTTTTCTGAATCCTCCTTTCTTTTCTCCTTCATGGACTCCAATTGTTCCTACATTAGACTACTTAAAGTTGTCCCACAGATCACTGGTGCTACTTTCATTAAAAATCTTTTTTTCCTCTCTGTTTCACTTTTAATAGTTTTTATTGCTATGCCTTCAAGTTCACTAATATTTTCTTCTGTAATGTCTAATCTGCTGCTAATCTCATCCAGTGTATTTTTCATCACAGACATTGTAGTTGTTCAATTTCGGTCTTTTTTTTATATCCTCAGTGTTAAACTTTTTGAATCCATAGCATATAGTTATAATAACTATTTAAGTATCTTTGTCTGCTAATTCTAACATCTGTTTAAGTTCTGGGGCAATTTTAATTGATTGATTATTCTCTTTATTATGGGTCATGTTTCCATGAAGAGTCATTCCTGGTAACCTTTGATGGATACCACACATCATGAATTTTACCTTATTGGTTGTGGATATTTTTGTATTCCTATTTTTTTTTTTTATTGATCTACTGGAGCTTTGTTCTGGGATACATTAAATTTTTTCAGAAGCAGTTTGATCCTTTCATTTCTTGCTTTTGTGATTTGTTAGATTTCAGAGTAGTGTTCAGCCTAGGGCTAATTATTCCTCACTTCTGAGACAAGACCTTCCTAAATTATCTATCCAATGCCCAGTAAATAATGAGTTTTTCCTGTCTGGCTGGTCAGATCAGCAGTGTTCCCAATCCTGTGTTAGCATAGATTGGGCACACTTCCCTCTAATCCTTTTGGATGTATTTCCCCAGCCTTGGGTAGCTTCTTCACACATATCCAATAATTGATATACTCTGCTGAATACTTAAGTGGGACCATCTGCAGATCTTCAGGGTTCTCTCTTTGCAGGTCTCTCCTCTTTGGTACTCTGTCCTATGAACTCTAGCTATCCTGGTCTCCATGAACTCTCAGCTCTGTTTCCTCAACTCAGGGAGTCTGCTGGTCATGGTAAAAAAAATTTTTTAATCTGTTGTAGAATTCTATTGGCTAGAATTTTGGTGAAGATTTTTTGCATCTAAGTTCATGAGGGATATAGGTCTGTAATTTTCTTTTTTTGTGGTGTCTTTTTTACCTAGTTTTGGTATCAGGGATATGTTGGCTTCACAGAATGAGTTTGGGAGTATTCCATCCTTTTCTGTGCTCTGAAATACCTGGTGTTAACTCTTCTCTGAAAGTTTGGTAGAACTCTGCAGTGAAGCCATCGGGCCAGAGCTTTTTTTGTTGGGAGTTTTTTTTTTTTTATTACTTTTTCAATCTCTTCTTTTGTTATGGGTTGATTTGTTGTTCTACCTCTGTTTGTGTTAGTTTAGGTAGGTAGTGTGTTTCTAGAAATTCATCCATTTCTTCTAGGTTCTCAAATTTGTTAGAGTACAGTTTTTCCTAGTAATCTGATATGACTCTTTTAGTTTCAGTTGGGTCTGTTGTAATATCGCCCATCTCATTTCTAATTCAGTTTATTTGCTTCCTCTCCTGATTTTCTTTTGTCAGGTTGGCCAATGATTTATCAATTTTGTTAATTTTTTCAAAGAACCGGCTTTTGATCCTGTTAACTCTTTCAATTGTTTTTCTGCTCTCTATTTCATTTAATTCTGCTCTAATTTTTATTATTTGCTTTCTTCTGGTGCCTGTTCAAGTGGTAGGGATAATTCTTTGATTTTGGCCCTTTCTTCTTTTTCGTATGTGTGCATTTATTGATATAAATTGGCCTCTTAGCACTGCTTTAGTTGTGTCCCAAAGATTGTAATAGGAAGTGTTTTCATTTTCATTGGATTCTATGAATTTCTTTATTCCATCCTTGATGTCTTCTATAACCCAGTTGCATTTGAGCAGGGTATTATTCTGTTTCCAAGTGTTTGATTTCTTTTGCCTGCTTTTTCTATTATTGATTTCCACATTTATGGCCTTATGATCAAAGAAGGTGCTTTAGTAATATTTCAATGTTTTGGATTCTGCTAAGGCTTGCTTTATGACCTAATATGTGGTCTATTCTAGAGAATGTTCCATGTGCACTAGAAAAGAAAGTACGCTTGGCTGCTGTTGGGTGGAGTGTTCTGTGTATGTCTATGAGGTCAAGTTGGTTGATCCTGGCATTTAGATCTTCCACGTCTTTATTGAGCTTCTTTCTGGATGTCCTGTCCTTCACCGAAAGTGGTGTGTTGAAGTCTCCTAGTATTATTGTGGAGCTGTCTATCTCACTTTTCAATGCTGATAGAGTTTGTTTTATGTGTCTTGCAGCCCTGTCATTGGGTGTATGAACACTTAATATGGTTATATCCTCTTGGTATATTGTTCCTTTAATCATTATATAGCGTCCTTCCTTATCCTTTATGGTGGCTTTAACTTTAAAGTCTATTTTGTCAGAAATTAATATTGCTGCTCCTGCTCTTTTTTGATTGTTGTTTGTTTGATATATTTTTTTCCATCCTTTCAGTTTTAGTTTGTTTGTGTCTCTAAGGTGTGTGTCTTGTTAGTAGCATATAGACGGATCATGTGTTTTAATCCATTCTGCCACTCTCTGTCTCTTTATTGGTGCATTTAGTCCATTTACATTCAGGGTAATTATGTCCAGGTATGAGTTTAGTGCTATCATTTTGATGTGTTTTTTTGTGTGTTGTTGACAGGTTCTTTTTCCCACTTATGTGCTGAGTAGATTTTCTTTATGTATTGTCCTTTCCTCATATTCGTTGTTGTTGATTTTGTTTCTGCTGAGTCTCTATTTTTTTCTTGTATTTTATTTTGATGTGTAGGATAGTCTGTCTCCTTTGTGGTTACCTTATTATTTACCCCTATTTTTCTAAATTTAAACCTAACTTTTGTTTCTTTGTATCACCTTATCTTCCTCTCCATATGGAAGATCTATGACAACTTTTCTTAGTCCCTCTTTATTGCTTTAATGTTGTCTTCTTTTACATAATAACATCTCTGTTACACTGTTTTGAGCATTTTTTTAAATCTTGATTTATTTTTTTGATTTCCATGTCTGGGTTGACTTCTGCTTGCTCTGCCCAGTGTTCTAGTCTTGGGTTGATATCTAATATTACTGATTTTCTCACCAAAGAACTCCCTTTAGTATTTCTGTAGTTTTGGTTTCATTTTTAAGAATTCCCTAAACTTCTGTTTATCTGGAAATGTCCTAATTTCAACTTCATACTTAAGAGATAGTTTTGCTGGACATGTGATTCTTCACTGGCAATTTTTTTCCTTCAATTTTTTAAATAAATCATCCCATTGCCTTCTTGCCTGCATGGTTTCTGCTGAGTAGTCTGAGCTTATTCTTATTGGCTCTTCTTTGTGCCTTTTCATTTATCCCCAAACTCTCCTAAAATTTTCTCTTTATCTTTGGTTTTGGCAAGTTTGATTATAATATGTCTTGGTGACTTTCTTTTCACATCTACCTTATGTGGAGTTTAATGAGCATCTTGGATAGATATCTTCTCATTATTCACGATATCAGGGAAGTTTTCTGACAGCTAATCTTCAACAATTCTCTCTGTATTTTCTGTTATCTCTCCCTGTTCTGGTACATCAGTCAGTCATAGGTTATTTCTCTTGATAGAGTCCCACATGATTTTTAAGGTTTCTTCATTTTTTTTAGTTCTTTTATCTGATTTTTCTTCAAATACATTAGTGCCAAGTTCTTTATCTTCAGTTCAGAAAGTCTGCCTTCCACTTGCTCAATTCTGCTCCTCTGACTTTCTAATGGGTTGTCTACTTCTGTAATTTTATTGTTAATCTTCTGAATTTCTAGTTGCCGTCTATGGATTTTTCCAGCTTATTAAATTTTTCATTATGTTCCTGAATAATCTTTTTAATTTCTCCCATTGCTTTACTTGCGTGTTTTTTTTTTTTTGGCTTGTTCTGTGTATTGCCTTATTTCCTTCTTGATGTCTTGAAGTGTTCTGTATATTAATCTTTTGTATTCTGGCTCTGGTAATTCCAGGAATGCACTTTCATCTAGAAGATCCCTTGATTCTTTGTTTTGAGAGCTTGTTGAGGAGATCATGGTCTGTTTCTTTATGTGACTTGATATTGATTCTTGTCTCCGAGCTGTCTATAAGTTATTGTATTAGTTTATTTTCTGTTTCCTTACTGTGTTGTAGCTTCTTGCTTTGTTTTGTTTTGGTATACCCCTATGGGTTGCTTGAGTGAGCTAGCTTGATTGTTTTCACCTTTGGAGCTCTGACGTTCTATCCCCAGATGGCTAGAGCTATTATCAGGTATATCAGTCTAGGAGTCCATTCACTTTTCTTGTATGAATTCAGCTCAGGTGTCCAGGTAGCTGATCATCAAGTGTGTGGTACAGGCTCTGTCCTACAGTCTTAGATGGGCAGGGGTGATTTCTGTAGGTACTGGTATCTAGTTGCAGCAGGGGATCACAGTCTGAACAAGGCAGGGGGGCTGAGAATCGTCCCCCATGTGTCTCTGAGGAAAGCGTGTCCCTGATCCCTAGAGTGTACAGGTGGGTGGGTTCTGAAGACGGATCATGGGCACCCAATGTTTTTGGTTGAAAGGACTGGGAGGTGCCAGTTTTCCTTGGTCCCCTGTCACAGGTGGCTGGGTGACCTGAGTGGAGCTACCAGCCCTTAGGCCCCTTATGTGGGCACGTGAGGACCCTGTTTAATGGGCAAAGCGATGTCAAACATCAAACACCCAACTCTCCACCGCACAGCTGAAATGGTTGGAGTCTGCCAACAGGAGCCTATTCTCCTGAAATAGGCCCACATAGATCCATGCAGAGGGGAAAGATACTCAAAGTCCATGGACCATCTATGCCTGGACAGGAGTCGCTTCTGTCCTGAGCTTCCCTGGTTAGTGGAGCTGGCAAATTATCTTTTCCCCCAGATGCAAATTTTTTCCTTCTCCAAGGCTGGAGGATGGCTCTAGGTGCTCAACAGGGCCTATCTCAGGCCATGGAAATTCAGCCACTGAAGCCGGCTTGGGGGCAGGGTGCGTGGTAAAATATACGCAAGTACTTAGCTTTTGCCAAGAGCACCGTTCTTCTCTGGTTCCAGAGGTGTGAGTAGGCTGCGTGGCTGGCTGCTTCTCCCTGAGGAAACTGCAGCCGAATGCTAGTACCAGCCTGCCACCGCTGCTCCAGGAATGGTGCCTGAGGGCTCCCTGCAATTCAGGTCCGATAACTCCTCTCCGCTTCTGAACCGTCTCTTCTTCCCCCTGCCCCTCGGTTTGTTTTCTAAGCTCGCTTTTGAAGCTCAGGGCTCCTAGCTTGTCATAAATGTACTCGTTTCACTTGTTTTTTGGGGTCTTTGTTGTAAAGAGGGCTCGACAGAAGTGTGTGTCTATTCTGCCATCTTGGGTTCGCCTCCATCCCTCTATGGATTCTTGCAGCCTATTAAATTTGTCAGTATTCCCTTCTCTAATCTTCTTAAGTTCCTTCAGTGCTATGTCTGTGCATTTCTTCACTTGTTCTGCATTTTTCCTGATCGCCTTCCTGGTCTCTTGAAGCGTTCCATATATTAATCTTTTGTATTCTACCTCTGGTGGTTCCAGGAAATTCTCTTTATCCAGAAGATTTCTTGATTCTTTGTTTTGGGAGGTTGCTGAAGCCATCATGGCCTGCCCCTTTATGTGATTTGATATTGACTGTTTTCTCCGAGCCATCAATAAGTTGTATTTATTTGTTTTATGTTTGCTTGCTGTGTCCTAGCTTCTTGTTTTGTTTTGATATGCCAAAATAGGCTGCTCAAGGAATCTAGTTTGATTATTGGCACCTTTGAAGCTCTAACACCCTGTCTCTAGGTGGTTAGAGCTGTTACTAGGTATATGAGCCCAGGAGTCCATTCACTTTTCTTGTGTGGATTCAGCTCAGATGTCCAAGTAGTCGGTCACGAGGTGTGTGGTGCAAACTCTCACCTACAGTCTTAGACGATCTGGGGTGATTGGTGTAGGCACATGTATCTGGCTGCAGTATGGGGTCATGTGCTAAGCAAGGCAGCGGACTGACAACTGCCCTGAGTGTCTGTGAGGAAAGTGTGTCCCTGTTCTCTAGAGTGCCCAGGTTGGTGGGTTTTGCAGCCTGACTGTGGTCACCCAGTGCTGTTGACTGTAAGGACTGGGAGGCACCACTTATCCTTGAAACCCTGTCAAGGGTGACTAGGTGGCATGGGTGGAGCCACCAGTCCCTAGGCCCCTGATGTGGGTAGGTGCAGACCCTGCTTAATAGGCAGAGCAGTGTCAAACATCATGAACCTGCTTCTCCATCATATAGCTGAAACAGTCGAAGTTAGACTTCAGGAATATAACCTGTTGCACTGTGCTAATGAGGGTCTACACTGTTGAAATGGGCCCACACTGGTCTATGCAGGGGTAAAAGGCATCTGATGTCCATGGGCCACTTATGCCTGTGCCTAGGCAAAGGAGCTGTTTCTGTCCTGAGTTCCCAGCTTAGGGGAGCCAGTAGATTATTTTTTCCCCCTGTTTGTTAGTTTGTCTCTTCTCCAAGGCAGGGAGGGTGGCTCAGGGCACATGGCAGGTCCTACTTCTAGCCCAGGAAAACCAGCTATCACTGAAGCTGGCTTGGGACCTGATGTAGAGAAGGGAGAGGTCAGTTAAATGGAGAGAGTTTTTTCCAAAGAGGTGTTTTCTGGTCTGCACAGTGGATTAGGTGGAAGTACTTATCTTTTGCTGAGAGTGCTGCTTTTCACTGATTCTGGAGGCCATTCAGTCTCTCTCAATGGGGAAAATGCAGCCTGAACTCCACTGCTTGCCTCACTGCACTAGTGCCAGTGGATACAGCCTGTGGGGTGCTGGTTCTCGCTGGGTCAGGTCTGGCAACTTGTTGCTGCTTCTGAACCATCTCTCCCTCCCCTTGCCACTCAGTCTGATTCCTCAACTTTGCCTTTGATGTTCAGGACTCCTAGATTGTCATATATATTCAATTCCCTTGTTTTTTCAGGTCTTTGTTGTAAGACGGACCACTGGAAATGTCCGACTACTCCACCATCTTAGCCCCGCTTCCTCAAATGACATATTGCAAACTGGTGTAATAGACCTCTTTAAAGTGTTAAAAAGCAAAGATGTCACTTTGAGGACTAACGTGCGTGTAATCCAAGCCATGTGCCTTAGTTATCTAGTGCTGCTATAACAGAAATACCGAAACTAGATGGCTTTAACAAAGAGAAATTTTTTCTCTCACAGTCTAGTAGGCTGGAAATTCAAATTCAGGGTGCAAATTCCAGGGGGATGCTTTCTGTCTCTGTTGGCTCTCGGGGGAGGTCCTTGTCACCAATCTTCCCTTGGTCTAGGAGCTTCTCTGCACAGGAACCCTGGGTCCAAAGGGCGCGCTTTGCTCCTAGTGCTGTTTTCTTGGTGGTACGAGGTCCCCCTGTCTCTCTGCTCACTTCTCTCTTTTATATCTCAAAACAGATTGACTTAAGTCACAACCTAATCTTGAAGATTGGGTTCTGCCTCATTAGTATAACTGCTGCTAATCTCACCTCATTAACATCATAGAGGTAGGATTTACGACACATAGGAAAGTCATAGCAGATGACAAACTGGTGGACAATCACACAATACTGGGAATCATGGATTAGCCAAATTGACACACACTTTAGGGGACACAATTCAATCCACAACATCCTGGTATTTTCAATTGTCTCATATGTATGTGAAAGCTGGAAATAAATAAGGAAGAAAGAAGAACTGACGCATTTGAATTATGATCTTGGCAAGGAATTCTGAATAGCCTGAAGAATGAACAAATCTGTTTTGGAAGAACTACAGCCAGAATGCTCCTTAGATGTGATAATGGCAAGGCTTAATTTCATGTACTTTGGACATGTTATCCAGAGGGACCAGTCCCTGGATGACATCATGCTTGGGTCAGTGAAAAAGAGAAAGACCCTCAATGAGATGGACTGACAAAGTGGCTGCAACAACAGGTTCGAACATAGCAACAATTGTGAGAATGGCACAGGACCGGGTAGAGTTTCATTTTGTTGTACATAGGGTCACTATGAGTCGGAACCAACTCAAGGGCACCTAACAACAACAAGAGAAACACCAGGTTAGAGTCTTCTACTTCCTGGGTCTTCTCGGCCATCACAAAGTCCAGTAACCCAGTTTCCTGGAGGTAGGTGTGGAAGAGAAAATGTAGAGTGAAAAGTATTCATTACTTGGTTTGGGTCTCTTACAGTCATGGGTGTCTTCCCCTCCCATCCCACCCCCAACTTCAGAATTAAACACCTTATCTAAATAGGATGTATCCATTTAGATGAATTTAAAGAAATGCCATATGTAGAGTCCAAACTGCCTGCTTTAAATGTGTACTTCACTGGGAGATAAGCCTCTGTGGTCCAGTTATCATTTCTTAGTTCTCTTTCAAGAGCTCTTTTTTTTTAATTTCTTTTTTATTATTGTACTTTAGATGAAAGGTTTACAGAACAAGCTCATTAAACAATTAGTATACATATTGTTTTGTGACATTGGTTACCAACCCCATGACATGCCAACACTCTCCTCTTCTTGAACTTGGGTTCCCTATTAACAGCTTTCTTGTCCCCTCCTACCTTCTAGTCCTTGCCCCTAGGCTGGTGTGCCCCTTTAGTCTCATTTTTTTTTTAATGGACCTGTTTAATCTTTGGCTGAAGGATGAACTTCAGGAGTGGCTTCATTACTGAGCTAAAAGGGTATCCAGGAGCCATACTCTCAGGGATTCTCTGTGAGGCCAGTAAGTCTGGTCTTTTTTGTGAGTTAGAATTTTGTTCTACATTTTTCTCCAGCTCTGTCTGGGACCTTCTATTGTGATCCCTGGCAGAGCAGTCAGTAGTGGTAGCCAGGCACCATCTAGTTGTGCTGGACTCAGTCTGGTGGAGGCTATAGTAGTGTGGTCCATTAGTCATTTGGACTAATCTTTCCCTTGTATCTTTGATTTTCTTCCATTCTCCCTTGCTTGAAATGGGGTGAGACCAGTGGAATATTTTAGATGGCCTCTCACAAGCTTTTAAAACCCCAGACACTACCCACCAGAGTGTAGAACATTTCTTTATAATCTATGTTGTGCCAGTTAAGCTAGATGTTCCTCGAGACCGTGGTCCCCACAGCCCGCAGCCCAGTAAGGAGTTTGGATGTGTTTATGGAACTCCCATTATCTTGCCTTGGTCAACTTGTGCTGGCTTCCCCAGTAATGTGTACTGTCTTACCCTTCACCAAAGTTACAACTTATCTATTGTCTATTTAGTGTTTTTCCATCCCCACCCCTCCCTTCCCTCGTAACCATCAAAGATTGTTTCTTTTTGTATGTAAACCTTTTCATGAGTTTTTACGGTAGTGGTCTCATACAACATTTGTCCTGTTGTGAATGACTTATTTCACTGAGCATAAGGCCCTCCAGATACATCCAAGTTGTGAGATGCTTCACAGCTTCATCATTGTTCTTTATCATTGCTTAGTACTTCATTGTTAGTATGTACCATAGTCTGTTTACCCATTCATCTGTTGATGGGCATCTAGGTTGTTTCTGTCTTCTTGCTATTATGAACAATGCTGCAATGAGCATGTGAAGGGTCCATTTTTTTTTCAATGTTGTTTGCTGCTGGTGGGTTTTACAGGCTCACTGCTGGGTAATTATTGCTATAAAGGTGACACCATTATCTGATTGGATGTGTTCGGGAAATTCAAAAATGTAATATAGTCCATCTAAGAGTCCTTGAATAGTATGCCTCCATCTGCTGTGCAGACAGGGATGATACAGCCTGTGATCGTTAAGATCAACTTGGCTGGGCCATGATTCTAAGTGGTTTGGTAGTCATGATGTAATTTGGCAGTCATATAATGATGTAATCACTTCCATGATGGGATCTGCTGTGAGCAGTCAATCAGTTGAAGGGAAGTTTCCTTGGGGGTGTGACCTGCATCCAGTATATGTGGACTTTCTGGCAAAGCTCAATGGTTTTGCTCTGCTCTGGGTCCTGCATTTGGCTTGCCAGGGCCTGACCTCCAGTTCTTGGGACTTGGGTCAGCAGCCCGCCTTCTTACCTGCTGATCTTGGATTCATCAGCCTTTGCAGCTGTGAGCCATCAGCCTTCCGTCTGACCTCTGGACCTTGGGTCCATCAGCCCCTGCAGCTACATGAGTCAGGAGAAGCCTCTAGCCTGATGCCTGATGCCTGACCCACGGACTTGGGACTTCACGGCCTCTACAGCTGTGTAAACCATCTCCTTGAGATAAGTGTCTCTGTATATATACTATACACACACACATATATACGTGCTTCACTGGTTTTGCTTCTCTAGAGAATCCAGGTAAGACAGTGCCATACCCTAAAAAAATATCTACTGCAGTCAATGTCCAGCAGATCTGAAAAAGAGGGTTAGAAAAACTGTTATCATCTAGTCCATTCTGACTCATGGAGACCCCATGTTTCACAGCAGGGATTTCAATGGCTATGATGTTTCAGAAGTAGATCACCAAGCCTTTCTTCTGAGGCACTTCTGGGTGAATTTGAACTACCAACCTTTTGGTTAGTAGGTGAGCGCGTATCCATTTGTGCCACCCAGGGACTCCTCAAAAGGAGGATAGAGGGGCCTGTATAGTCTATTTGTCAGCACCAGCCAGGTTCTGTGCATTGGTCATACCATTTAATATTCCCACTAGCGATGTACAAGTGGAGTGATAGTTTCTCTGCATCCCCTCCAGCATTTTGTGTTGTCACTATTTTTTTTCAATTTAAATTTTAACCAATATATCCAAGATATTATCATTTCAGTGTAATGAATACAAAACAATTATTGATATAATTCATGAAAAATATTATTTACATTATTTTTCTAACCTGTTGCCATCAAGCCGGTCCTGACTCATGGTGACTCCATGTGGTACAGAGTAGAACTGCTCCATAGGATTTCCTTGGCTGTAATCCTTATAGAAGCAGATCACTAGACTTTTCTTCCATGGTGCTGCTGGGTGAGTTCAAACCTCCAATCTTTAGCAGTCAAGCACAAATCGTTTGTGCCACCCAAAGACCTTACATTATTGTTATTTTTTAAAATATTTTATAGTGTTTTTGGAGAAAATTTACATAGCAAATTAGGTTCTCATTTAACAATTTCTACACATATTATTCAGTGACATTGGTTATACTTTTCGCAATGTGTTAGCATTCTCATTATTTCCATTTTGGTTGTTCTGTTTCCATTAATCTAGCTTTCTTGTCCGCATTGTCATCTTTGGTCTAGGGTAAATGTTGACAGGTCTTATTTAGATGATTGTTTAGAGGAGCACAGTACTCACGGGTGATATTATTTATTTTATGAGCCACTCTGCCTTTTGGTTGTTGGGTGACCACCAGGATTGGTTTGAGTCCTAAGTTTAAAGGGTATCCCAGGGTATCCCAGGGTGATAGTCTTGGGGGTTCCTCTAGTCTGTACCAGTCCAGTTAGTCTGGCCTTTTTTTAGGAATTTGAGTTTTGTTCTACATTTTCTCCCATTCTATCTGGGACCATCTATTGTGTCCCTGGTTGGACGGTTGGTGGTGGTAACTGGGCACCATCTAATTCTTTTGATCTCAAGGTAGATGAGGCCGTGGTTCGTATAGACTATTAGTCCTGTAGACTAGCCTCTTCTTTGAGTCCTTGGTTTCCTTCTTTCTCTTTTACTCCATTTGCATAGAGACCAACAGTTGTATCTTAAATGGCCGCTTGCAAGCTTTTAAGAACCCAGACGCTACTCACCAACCTAGGATGTAGAACATCTTTATGAGCTATGTTATGCCACTTGACCGAGTTGCCCCACAAGACTGTGGTCCTAAGCCCTCAAATTCAGTAAACCAATCCCACGAGATGTTTGATTATGTCTAGGAAGTATCCATAACTGTGCCCCCAAGTGCTTTATTTTATATATGAATATATATGCAACACACACAAACATGTATAGACATGCGTATCTGTATATTTATATGTGCTTAACCAAACCTTTTGCCGTCAAGTCTATTTCGACTCATAGTGACCCGATAGGACAGAGTAGACCTGCCCTATAGGGTTTCCAAGGAGCAGCTGGTGGATTCAAATTGCTGACCTTTTGGTGAACGGCAGAGCACTTAACCACTGTACCGCCAGGACTCTCATATATGTTTTCCTATACATATGTTAGGATACATATCTACCTATGTCACCACACACATATTTTTGGTTGTTATTACTGTTGCTGCAAAATTGTATATGTTGTGGCTTTTACCAAAAACGTCCCTTATTCTTGTGTACTTCTTAATGTCATCTTTTACCTTGGTCAAGTTGTGCTAACTTTACCTTTATTTGGTATTGCCTTACTACCAAAACTTACATGTGTCTACTATCTAGAAAGTGATTCCCCCTCCCTCTACCTTCCACTCCTGGTAACCACCAAAGAATGTTGCTTTCTATAGGTATACCTGTTCTCGTCTTTTTATAATGGTGAGATCATACAGTATTTGTCCTTATGTGATTGACTTATTTCACTGAACATAATGTCCTCCAGATTTATCTACATTATAATATCTTTTGAGAACTCATCATTATCCTTCATGGCAGTATAGTATTCCATTATATATACCACAGTTTGTTTATCCATTCGTCTATTGATGGGCAGATAAGTTGTTTCTTTTTGCTATTGTGAATAATGCTGCAAAGAACATAGGTGTGCATGTTTGTTCGTGCCACTAATTTTAGCTTTCTAGGGCATCACTATTTAAAAAAAATTTTTTTTTTTTTTTAGGGCATCACCATTTTTCATTTTGATAAGTATATAGGGAAATCTCATTTTGGTTTTAATTTAAATTTCTCTAATGGCTAATAATGTTAAACATCTTTTTATGTGCTTATTTGCCATCTGTATATACTCTTAGGTGAAATGTCTGTGTTTTTTCCTCATTTTCTAATTGGATCGTTTTGGTTTTTTAATGTTGAATTCTGGGAGTTCTTTACATATTCTAGATACAAGTCCTTTGTTGGATGTGAGTTTTGCAAATATTTTCTCCAATTCTGTAGCTTTTCTTTTCATCCTCTTAACAGAGTCTTTCTCAGGGCAAAAAAAAAAAAAATTCGTTTTTAGTTTAAAAAAAGCCAAATTAACCAAATTTTCCATTTATGGATTATGCTTTTGGTGTCATATATAAGGACTCTTCACCTAGCCTTATGTCCTAAAGATTTTCTCTTGTGCTTTCTTTTTAAAGTTTTACATTTAAAGCTGTGATCCATTTGAGTTGACTTTGTATAAGGTGTAAAGTTTCAGTCCAAATTCATGCTTTTTCCCATTGATGTCCAATTGTTGCAGCACAATTTGTAAATAGGCTATCTTTCTCCCTATCCCTCTTGGTTGAATTGCTTTTGCTCCCTTGTCAAAAATCAGTTGGGGATAGTTAAAACCAACCAAAACCCACTGCCGTCGAGTCGATTCCAACTCATAGCGACCCTGTAGGACAGAGTAGAACTGCCCCATAGAGTTTCCAAGGAGCGCCAGGCAGATTTGAACTGCCAATCTCTTGTTTAACAGCTGTAGCACTTAACCACTATGCCACCAGGTTTCCTGGGCATAGTTGTGTGGGTCTATTTCTGGGTTTTCTATTCTGTGCTATTGATTTATGCATCTATCCCTCTGCCAATGCCACACTCTCTTGATTACTGTAACTATATACTAAGCCTCAACGTCAAGTAGCATGATTACTCCAGAAAACCCCAATCAACACCCTTCCCCCCCCTTCTTTGTCTTCCTAACCACGAGCTTCTTTTGAGCAACATTTTTCAGCAAGTCGCAGCAGGCAGTGGCTCCTCCATTGAACTGGTCCAAGCTACACCTTGAAGCATGCTCGGATTGAAGAGATCACGTCCTTCAGCCGACCCCGGACCCGATTGTCACCGGAAAGAACAATATCTCTCGGCTCATGATTTCACCCGGTTCCATTTTAGAAGCAAGGGGTTCCACTACAGCACATCTGACGGAAGATGATTTAATATCCGGACTTCCAAGTATGGGCATGGGAGGGCTAAGGGCAGAGAGTTCTGGGTACCAAACCCACCCCCCCAATGCCACTGGAAACAAAAAGCTCCCCAGCCTTCTTGGTGAGCACGTGGCCTTATGATTGCTAGATCCAGTGTCACTCCTTGTATGTGTAGACAATAAACTTGCCACTTTCTGTTTCCCTTGCGATTTAGGTCCGTTTTTTTTTTATTTCAATCGGCTAATAAGACAGGACAAGAACCCGAATGGCGTTCAGTTACACTCCCACTTTTTTCTTCTTCCTCAAAACTGTTTTAGCTATTTTAGGTCTTTTCCTTACCACATAAATTTTAGAAAAAGTTTGTCTATATTTACAAAAACCTCTGCTGTGTTTTTATGGTAAATGCATTAACCCTATAGATCAATTTGAGGAACATTGACATTTTTTGCTATGTTGAGACTTCCAATCCATGAACACAGTGTGTCTCTCCATTTAGTTAGATCTTCTCAGATTCTTTTTATTAGTATTTTGTAATGTTAAAATAATTCAAAAGAATAATTTAAATTTCTTTATGATTTAATAAACATTTTGCAAATTGGGGCAACGTTCTCTCCTGCAGTAAGAAAATGCTCCCAGGGGCTGGAAGTTTTTAAGAGACTTAAATATTTTGTTCCTTAAAGAATGCAAGTTTCCATAGTGACAAAGTTTTAATGGTTTCCAAGTTAGCCTTAGAAAGTCACTCCTGAAAATTTGGTGCTTTACATATTTGTAGTTATGGGACTTTTGACATTTCAATTACAGAAGCACATAGTCTTTTGCATTAAACCATGAGATAATGGATTTGTTATTGACTGCTCTCTTTGAGCTGGAAAAAAACAAGTTTAACAATGCTTCAAAGTTGATTAGCAGTTTTGGGTGAAAAACAAGCCAACAAAGCCGCAGGCAAGATCAGTTTTGGGTCAGGTATTTTTTTTTTTTTAGGCTTGTGGGTAAGCGAAACCTCTTGAAATTTAGACAAAATGTCTATTTTAACTAAATTTTTCACAGAAAATTTCAGCATACAGACCCTATACATCTTTTGCTAACTGTATACCTAAGTATTTCATTTTCTTTAGAATGATTGTAAATTATATTGTGTTTTTAACTTTGTTAGTATATAGAAATGCAATTGATTTTTGTGTGTTGATCTTGTATCCTAAGAGCTTGCTGAAATCACTTACATGCGGGATAAAGAACTTGATTTGGCCTTTTGTCTCTGGTTTCTGAAAATAGCCCTTGGAATTCCCCAGCAATCAAGGTATCTTTGTTTTTCTAACACTTAATCCTGTGAAAATGAGTTGGGAGCCCCCAACTCATCGCCTGGCAACTAACCTCAGGAAGGCGGGGCATGATGCAGTTAATCATGCATATTCATTGAGTCATGCATGTGCGTGACTAAGGGACCCTGGACCTTCCTCTTTCAGGCCTTCCTGGATTGGTGAGAACACCCACGCATGGGAGAAGGTGGCATGTCCCTGGCGAAAGTGAAAGCCTCTCGTCAGGACCTCTCCCAGATCTTGCCTGATGTGTCTTTTCATTTGTATCCTTTCTGGTTATGCTAAATGGGTAACTGCAAGTATAGGTAATAAAAAAAAAATAGTCTACGTAAATTTTGTGAGCTGTATAAGAGAATTAATGAACCCACAAAGGAGCCAAGAGACTGACATAACTGTGTTTGTAATACAGAAGGAGCAAGATTTTAGTTTGGGCTAGGAATCGCTTGCTAAAAGATGTTTGGCAAGAATGTTTATGCAACTCATACACACATGCACACACACACAAAGACCAGACTTACTGGTCTGATAGAGACAGGAGAAACCCCAAGAGTATGGCTCCCCAACCTCCCTTTTAGAAGTCACTCCTGAGGTTCATTCTTCAGCCAAAGATTAGACAGACCCATGAAACAAATGGGCACACCAGCCCAGGGGCAAGAACTAGAAGGCAGGAAGGGACAGGAAAGCTGGTGATTGGGAATCCAAGGTTGAGAAGGGAGAGTGTTGACATGTTGTGGGTAACCAATGTCACAGAACAATATGTGTATTGTTTAATGAGAAACTAGTTTGTTCTGTAAAACTTCATCTAAAATCCAAAAAAAAAAAAGAACGTTTACACAGCTTGTCCTAGGGAGAATAATTTTAGTCAACATTGTCCCAGCAGGTTAGGAAATAGAATTGATAATGTTAAGTAAAGGTGAAGCCCTGCAATTGTCTCATAGCTCTGTAACCAAGATAAGGTAAACGTCAATTAACCAGGCCTTAGTCAAACTTCATTTTTATTCATTCACTGAGACCTTTGCTGCATTTCTGCTGACTCCTTGCTAATCTGTAATGAAGGCAGAAGCATAAACTTATGACTTTAAGAGGAAGAAATTGACCTGCAGCTCTGACTGAAAATTAATTCAATTACTCCTGACAGAATGCTTTGTTATGTTAATAAATAAATTTACTGTTGTTAAGGAAAATGTTTAAGATTATAGTTTAACAACCCCCTTGTAACTTTTGCCATGTATCCCCCATGCCTCTGAGCACAGCCCTTTGTTTGCTTCACTTGATAAAAAACCTCCCTCTCTTCTTGATTCTTCGGAATTGACTCGACGGCACTGGGACTGGGGACTCTTCTTGTAATTTGGAACACTGCAGCGTCCTGCCTGGGGGCTTGTGTGTCTCCCATTTCTCGAACCATTTTTATCCTTCAATAAAACTCTTTGTTTTCATTTCTATTCAAAGTATAAGTTTGGTGTTTCACTATACTAGTTTGCTAATAATTTTTTTTTAATCATGAATGGGTGTTAGATTTTAATTAGTGTATTTATACCATTTTCATTTAATGTATTATTGGTATGTTAGAGCCTAAGTCTGTCATTTTATTTTATTTTTTTCTGTTTGTTTCCTCTGTTCTTTGTTTCTCATTTCTTTTTCATGACTTCTTGTGGATTCGCTGGACCTTTTTTTTAGAATTCTATTTTTATTTATCCACAGTGTTTTTTCATTAATAGATTTTAATTTTTAGACTTACAGATAACACGTGGCTGGGCTGGGGAAGCCAGGTGGGCTCCTGGATGTATACTTGGATACCTGAATACCCCCAGCATGTTTTTCTTATTTCAAAATGGGCAACTGAGAGCTTGACATGATGAACCTGTAAGTTTTCTCCTTCCTCTGCTTGCCCCCTCCTTCACATACCTCTGTTAATGATTTTGTTTTGACCAAATGTTAATGACTTTGTTCTTTGTTTTAAACTGATGCAAATAAGCTTTTGTTCTGGCGGGACTACCTGTGGCATACAACCCCCCATGGGAAAGTTGGAGCCCAGGTATCAGATATGTATGTCTTTAGCCTAATAAAGAAATGTCTGGCAGGGGACATTACAAAGACACTTGTAACCCTTGTAAGATTCTATACAAGCTCTAACGTAAAACTGCTCTTTGGGACTACATAGAGACAGCCTGTATTGCTGCTGGGTCCCCGGTGATGTATGCATCTCCTTAATAAACTTTCTCACTCTTTCCGACTTGGAGTATGTTTCATTGGCTCGACTGCTCCAGGGCACGGACCCTAATCAGGTAACATACTCATCCCACTGCACTGTTTTAATTGTGGCACTTCTCTACCGGGAACATCTTTCACAATTGGGGAGAAGTATTATATATCCTTAAAACATCTATTTCTACAATACTTTTAGCAGCATCAGTTATAACCACTTGGGTGTATGTGTTAAAACTAAAATTTCTACCAGATTAAATTTGTATGCAAACTCATATGTTTTATTTGCAATTCACGAATTGGGGAATGTCTGGTCTGTAAGTCAGACCAGAGCTCTGAAAAGTGCTGCAAAGCTGAAGGGCTTTTATGGGCATAGACACAGAAACAAGGAAGCTATATTGGGCAAATTTCAGATTGGCCGGAGAGAATTTTCTTTATTTGGGATCAAGGGGAAAGTCCTAATTGATTAGCTTAGGTTTCCATTTCTGGAAAAGTCAATTGATTGACTTAGGTTTCAGCTCTTAGGAAGGTAAGGCATTTACAGGAAATAGAAACTAGTTAGGTTTTGGTTTGCTGATGTGGGGCTTAGTGTAAGTAACTCCATCTCGTGCCCAGTTTAGTCAGGTTAACATGTGGAATGTCCATCAAGTAAAACATGACACATTTTGAACGTATCAACAATAATAAGGCACCACTGATAACCACAAGACGAATGGGCCAACTTTTGGCCGAGGTTACAAGCCTAGCATACAGTGGTTGTATCAGAAACAGAGAGTCCTCTACTTTTTTTTTTTTTAAATAATAGATTTTATTTTTCAGAAAAGTTTTAGATTTATAGAAAAATTGAGCAGATAGTACAGAGTTCCCACGTACACAGTTTCTGCCCCTGTACCTGTAAAACCAAACCCGTTGCCGTGATGTCGATTCCGACTCATAGTGACCCTATAGGACAGAGTAGAACTGCCCGTAGGTTTCCAAGGAGTACCTGGTGGATTTGAACTGCCGAACTTTTGGTTAGCAGCCGTAGCACTTAACACCACTAGGGTTTCCTGTACAGTTTCCCCAATTATTAATATCTAATATTAGCATGGTACATTTGTTACAATCAATGAATCAATATTGATACATTATTATTAACCTAAAGTCCGTAGTTTGTGCCCGTTCCTTAGTTTTTACTAATGTCCTTTTTCTGTCCAGGATCCCATCCAGGATGCCATATTTCATTTAGTTGTCATGCCTCCTTAGGCTTCTCTGGGTTGTGACAGTTTCTCAGATTTTCCTTGCTTTTTTTTTTATTAACTTTTATTGAGCTTCAAGTGAACGTTTACAAATCAAGTCAGACTGTCACATGTAAGTTTATATACACCTTACTCCGTACTCCCACTTACTCTCCCCCTAATGAGTCAGCCCTTCCAGTCTCTCCTTTCGTGACAATTTTGCCAGCTTCCAACTCTCTCTAACCTCCCATCCCCCCTCCAGACAGGAGATGCCAACACAGTCTCAAGTGTCCACCTGATATAATTAGCTCACTCTGCATCAGCATCTCTCTCCTACCCACTGTCCAGTCCCTTTCATGTCTGATGAGTTGTCTTCGGGAATGGTTCCTGTCCTGGGCCAACAGAAGGTTTGGGGACCATGACCACCGGGATTCCTCTAGTCTCAGTCAGACCATTAAGTATGGTCTTTTTGTGAGAATTTGGGGTCTGCATCCCACTGATCTCCTGCTCCCTGAGGGGTTCTCTGTTGTGCTCCCTGTCAGGGCAGTCATCGATTGTGGCTGGGCACCAACTAGTTCTTCTGGTCTCAGGATGATGTAGGTCTCTGGTTCGTGTGGCCCTTTCTGTCTCTTGGGCTCTTAGTTGTCGTGCGACCTTGGTGTTCTTCATTCTCCTTTGCTCCAGATGGGTTGAGACCAACTGATGCATCTTAGATGGCTGCTTGTTAGCATTTAAGACCCCAGACGCCACATTTCAAAGTGGGATGCAGAACGTTTTCATAATAGAATTATTTTGCCAATTGACTTAGAAGTCCCCTTCAAACCATGGTCCCCAAACCCCCGCCCTTACTCCAATGACCTTTGAAGCATTCATTTTATCCCGGAAACTTCTTTGCTTTTGGTCCAGTCCAGTTGAGCTGACCTTCCATGTATTGAGTATTGTCCTCCCCTTCACCTAAAGCAGTTCTTATCTACTAGTTAATCAGTAAAAAACCCTCTCCCACCCTCCCTCCCTCCCCGCCTCGTAACCACAAAAGTATGTGTTCTTCTCAGTTTATACTATTTCTCAAGATCTTATAATAGTGGTCTTATACAATATTTGTCCTTTTGCAACTGACTAATTTCGCTCAGCATAATGCCTTCCAGGTTCCTCCATGTTATGAAATGTTTTACACTGTTCTTTATTGATGCGTAGTATTCCATTGGGTGAATATACCACAATTTTTTTAACCATTCATCCGTTGATGGACACCTTGGTTGCTCCCAGCTTTTTCCTATTGTAAACAGAGCTGCAATAAACATGGGTGTGCATATATCTGTTTGTGTGAAGGCTCTTATTTCTCTAGGGTATATTCCGAGGAGTGGGATTTCTGGGTTGTATGGTAGTTCTATTTCTAACCGTTTAAGATAACGCCAGATAGATTTCCAAAGTGGTTGTACCATTTTACATTCCCACCAGCAGTGTATAAGAGTTCCAATCTCTCCACAGCCTCTCCAACATTTATTATTTTGTGTTTTTTGGATTAATGCCAGCCTTGTTGGAGTGAGATGGAATCTCATCATAGTTTTAATTTGCATTTCTCTAACGGCTAATGATCGAGAGCATTTTTCATGTATCTGTTAGCTGCCTGAATATCTTCTTTGGTGAAGTGCGTGTTCATATCCTTTGCCCACTTCTTGATTGGGTTGTTTGTCTTTTTGTGGTTGAGTTTTGACAGAATCATATAGATTTTAGAGATTGGGCGCTGGTCGGAGATGTCATAGCTGAAAATTCTTTCCCAGTCTGTAGGTGGTCTTTTTGCTCTTTTGGTGAAGTCTTTAGATGAGCATAGGTGTTTGTACTTTTTAAGAAACAGCAGTTCCCACCCTCTCCCCCGTTGGCTTGCAGAGGGACTGAGCATTGTGAATACACCCACATAGTCCCAAGAAACTTTACTTGGCAAGGGAGACTCTGAATAATGTTGGGGTTTACCAGCTATCTCTGCTGGTGGAGGTGAAATAAATACCGTAGGCAGGGCTGTTGAGACAGGCTTTGGACTTACCAACCAACAGACCACCATCTATATACTGAAAACTCTGGGCATCAGAGGATAGAGGCACTTGCACTAAATCTTGACTCATCCACTCATGACAAATGGTAGGGGAGTTTTTTCCATTAGTGCATTTTACATGTGGCAGTGCCCTGAAAAAAGCAAGAGCATGGGCTACCAGATCCCAGGGAATCTCCCCTGACCTGAAATCCCCTGATCTGGCCTAGACAATCCCTTCTGTCTTTTCTCCAAAATGGCATTCTGACCTTACTAGCCCCAGCTGGGTGCCAATTTGTCAAGGGGCCAAGCAGTCCCAAAGCAGTAGTACAGTGGCTTGCCACGTTTCCATAGATTGAACTAGTGTGGATGAGACAAGCAAGAGGCCCGGCTGGCTATAATTAACTAGCCTTTGACTCAATATTCTTAGAATCTAAACCTAAGTGCAGACCACCATATAACTTTTACTGCCAGCACCCAAGAACTACTTGTGATTAACAAACTAGGTGCTCAGACAAAATAAGGGGCTACATTCCAAGGCCCTGTGTGCTTGACCAGCTATAAATTAAATAGCCTCTGACTCAGTATTCTTTGAGTTTAAACCTAAGTGCAGACCACCATATAACTTTTACTCCTGGTACTCAAGGAGTACTTGTGATTAACAAACTAGGTGCTTAGACAAGATAGGGGGCTGTATTTCCTATCCCTACATGCTTGACTAGCTATAAATTACTGATAACCCTCCTGAGTTGTTTTTCAAGTCCCCCACCAGGTGCAGAGCATTCGCAGTAAAAATCAAGGTAATCGATGAATGACCTTCCACGTGAAATAATCATGAGCAGGCATCCATTGCCAGAACTCGAACCAGGATCCAGAGACATCACGTATGCACAGCATCCCAGAATAAGTCCTGTTTGACACTCCAGCAGCCCTCGTGACAGACTCTATCTTAGTTCCAACAACCTCTGTGAGGAAATCCATCCTGAATTCCAACAGCATGAGCATTTGATTTTCATAATCCCTCCCCTTCTCCTGGAAATCTCCACCCATCTAATGAATGAAGAAAACCTTTTATAAACCCTAGGAAATCTGTTCAGGAGAGACTGGAGGCTAGTGTAGGTGGAAACCCCTTTCCATCTCTCCCTCATGAGACTTTTCCTAATAAACCTTTGTTCTTGCGGAACCCCTGAGCCTCTCCTGGTCATTCTTGGTCAGAAGAAGTTAGGCAGGGCTTAGTCCCAAGCTGGGGCTAAATAAGGATTTATTATTTATACAGAAAGCAAAAGCAAGATTAGCGTTGTGTCAGTTCCCCACATACCTTAGTCCCACAGGAGGACACTGAACCAAAGCATCAGCTAACAAAACATGCATGGTGGGTAATAAAAGTTGAATATTACCCAAACCCTTTGTTAAAGAAATTCCCCCACTCTTTTATGTTCTGGAAAACAAAGCTTATTGCAAGGAACTGATCAAGGCTTAATGATTTACTCTCAATAACTTTACTTTTCCCTTCCTAATCTTTCCCTCTACTTACTCCGGCATATCCCAGGATTCAGGTGGCCTTATCATAAAAAAAAAAAAAGAACATTCTGAGCAAATTGGCCCTAACTGCGGCCTTGGTTATTCACTCACCCAGCTCCGACCCAGCGTTTTTTTTTTTTTTTTTTAAAGTTAGCAGTCCTGTGTCTCAGTGGAGTGGAATTCAGACCACATATAAATTTAAAGGTTCTTTGCATTGTGACATTTATCCTTTGCACAGCTGTTGCGGATTCATAGTCATGTTTTTTAACCCTCAAATGGTGTAAGTAAAATCAGCTTTACTGTTGTCAGGGACTTATATTTATTTACTTTATTTTTTAAAAACCTTTGTTAGGCTTTATTATATAGTCTAAAATTTTGGTTTTGTAACTCCCCAACCCCACCCTACTGCCATCGAGTCGATACCGACTCTTAGTGACCCTATAGGATAGAGTAGAACCACCCCATAGAGTTTCCAAGGTGCGCCTGGCAGATTTGAACTGCCGACCTCTTGGTTGTTAGCCGTAGCACTTAACCACTACGCCAGCAGGGTTTCCACTTTGTACACTCGGTAACACTAAATTGCCTATTGGGCTTAGTGGCTTCTTACATCAGCTCCTGCAACTGTTCAGTTTGTTCATCACTAAAGTCTTTAAGTTTTTCTTCTGGGAGGGCAGTTCCAAAACATGCTTTTTTTTTAAATTAATTTTTATTGTGCTTTAAGTGAAAGTTTACAAATCAAGTCAGTCTCTCACATATAAACTATACACCTTACTACATACTCCCACTTACCCTTGCTCCCTCCTTGCAGTCTCTCCTTTCATGACCTTTTTGCCAGTTTCTAACCCCTTCTACCCTCCTATCTCCCTTCCAGGCAGGAGATGCCAACATAGTCTCAAGTGTCCACCTGATGCAAGTAGCTCGCTCCTCATCAGCATCTCTCTCCAACCCATTGTCCAGTCCAATCCGTATCTGAAGAGTTGGCTTCGGGAATGGTTCCTGTCCTGGGCCAACAGAAGGTTTGGGGACCATGACCGCTGGGATTCTTCTAGTCTTAGACCATTAAGTCTGGTCTTTTTATGAGAATTTGGGGTCTGCATCCCACTGCTCTCCTGCTCCCTCAGGGGTTCTCTGTTGTGCTCCCTGTCAGGGCAGTCATCGGTTGTGGCCAGGCACCATCTAGTTCTTCTGGTCTCAGGGTGATGTAGTCTCCAGTTCATGTAGCCCTTTCTGTCTCTTAGGCTCATAATTACCTTGTGACCTTGGTGTTCTTCATTCTCCTTTGATCCAGGTGGGTTGAGACTCATTGATGCATCTTAGATGGCCACTTATTAGCGTTTAAGACCCCACATGCCACACTTCAAGGTGGGATGCAGAATGTTTTCTTAATAAAACTTATTTTGCCAATTGACTTAGATGTCCCCTGAAGCCATAGGCCCCAAACCCCTGTCCTTGCTCCACTGACCTTCGAAGCATTCAGTTTATTCAGGAAACTTATTTGCTTTTGGTCCAGTCCAGTTGTGCTGACCTCCCTTGTATTGAGTGTTGTCCTTCCCTTCACCTAAAGTAGTTCTTATCTAATCTGTCTAATCAGTAAATAACCCTCTCCCACCGTCCCTCCCTCCCCCCTCTCGTAACCACAGAAGAATGTGTTCTTCTCGGTTTAAATTATTTCTCAAGTTCTTATAATAATGGTCTTATACAATATTTGTCCTTTTGCTTCTGACTAATTTCACTCAGCATAATTCCTTCCAGGTTCCTCCATGTTATGAAATGTTTCACAGATTCATCACTGTTCTTTATTGATGCCTAGTATTCCACTGTGTGAATATACCATAATTTATTTACCCATTCGCCCGTTGATGGGGACCTTGGTTGCTTCCAAGTTTTTGCTATTGTAAACAGAGCTGCAATAAACATGGGTGTGCATATATCTGTTCGTGTGAAGGCTCTTATTTCTCTAGGATATATTCCAAGGAGTGGGATTTCTGGGTCGTATGGTGGTTCTATTTCTAGCTTTTTAAGGAAACGCCAGATTGATTTCCAAAGTGGTTGTACCATTTTACATTCCCACCAGCAGTGTATAAGAGTTCCAATCTCTCCGCAGCCCCTCCAACATTTATTATTTTGTCAAAACATGCTTTTCCAGGTGAATTTTGTCTGCTTTCGTTAACTTGTTGCCATAGCACTGCCGCATATACCTTTTGAGACTGAGGCAGCTCAGCTTCTTGTGTTCCTTGTCTCTTCAGCTTCTGCTTCCTGGTTTCTTGGCCTCTCGACTCTTTGGGCCTCACGCCTGCAACTGCCCTGCTGGGGCAAGTGTTCCTAAACTCTGTAGCTCCACTGATAAGTACCTGGAGGCACCCTACTCCACCAGGGAGCCTCCTGCACACAGGCACTCAGCTCTTTCACTCCGTGGGTCAGCTCCAGTACTGTCTGGCACCGGTCTCCTGGTTCTGCTGCTGGTCCTCTATCCATTCACAGTTTCAAAACCACTTCCACATTTTAGGTGTCTGTTACAGCAGCACCCCACTTTCTTGGTACCAAATTCTGTATGAGTTATCAAGTGCTGCTATAACAGAAATACCACAAGTGGATGGCTTGAACAAAGAGAAGTTTATTTCCTTACAGTAAAGTAGGCTAAAAGTCCAAATTCAGGGCGTTGGCTCCAGGGGAAGGCTTTCTCTCTCTGTCAGCTTTAGAGGAAGATCCTTGTCCTCGATCTTCCCCTGGTCAATGACCTTCTCAGGTGCAGGGACCCTGGGTCCAAAGGAGGAGCTCTGTTCCCGGTGCGGCTTTCTTCGTGGTATGAGGCACCCCCAGAGACTTATATTTAAATCGATATTACTGTCTGTGATGGTTAAGATTGTGTGTCAACTTGGCTGGGCTGTGATTCACAGTGTTTTGGAAGTTGTGTAATATTTTGATCACTTCCCTGTTTAAATTTGATATGTGATCACCCCCATGGTGGAATCTGCTAAGTGGTACTGGTGGGGGTGGGGCATATGGCAGCTCACCCCCCTCAGCCTTCATCTCTCCACCCTCTGCCACCTTCTTCCTTCCTGCTTGCTTTGCCAAGGCTTTTGGCTTGTTCTGGATCCTGCAACTGCCTCTTATTCATCTGACCTCTGGTTCTTGGGACTTGAGATGGCAGCTTACCTGCCGATCTTGGGATTCATCGATCTTCATAGCCTGTGAGCAAGAACACTGCTCTCCAACCTGCCGATCTTGGGTTCGCCAGCCCCTATGGCTAAGTGAATCAGGAGAAGCCTCTATCTTGATACACAGACTTGGGACCTTCCAGCCTCTACAACTGTGTGAGCTGTTTGCTTGATCTAAATCTCTCTCTCTCTATATAATATTTGTATGCTTTACTGGTTTTATTTCTCTAGAGAACGCAGCCTAAGACACTATCCAAAAATCTAAATTTCTTTTAACACGTGATGTAATGTTTATTCCTCCTCTATTTTTTCAATGCAGGGAAGATTAAGACTCTCGTCCTCAGATTTTAAATTGAACTAGAATTTTTTTTTATTGTGGTGAGTAATAATATATTTAAATTTTTTAAAAAGTACTTTTTTTGTATTGCTGGTAATATTTTCACACAGTGAAATTTTCTTCTAAGGATACATTAGAGATCAAAGGGAATGTAAAAGGCATAGGGGTAAATGGGAAAAACGAGAGAAGAAAAGAAAGGTAGAAGAAGAAAAGGAAGCAGAAAGATACTTAATTTGTTTATATTTTGGGACAAGAATGTGCCAGTCTTTTTAGACTTCGGTATTTCTGAAAAATATTAGGATAACTAATCTCTAAGAATCTTAAAATTTGTGATTTTCAATAACTCAAATCATCACTGAAAAAAATTATAAGATTCAAGAAGGAAAATCATGCTTCTTTATTGGAATTTTCATTTCTGGCTAAGAGTTTCCTGTAAAAATTCTTGTCAAATGCTGGAGACCTTTCTAGAGACAATATGATGATGGGTGTGCATTCATTATAGAATTTTTTCTTTTGGCTAAAAGAGGCTATTAACGTATCCTTCCAAAATATTTTTAAAAATTTATGTTAAAAAAAGCAGCCTTCAGGATGGATTGCACCTCAACATAAAGAAAACAAAAATCCTCACAATTGGACCAATGAGCAACATCATGATAAACGGAGAAAAGATTGAAGTTGTCAAGGATTTCACTTTACTTGGATCCACAGTCAACAGCCATGGAAGCAGCAGTCAAGAAATCAAAAGACACAAAGCATTGGGTAAATCTGCTGCAAAGGACCTCTTTAAAATGTTGAAGAGCAAAGATGTCACCTTGAAGACTAAGGTGCACCTGACCCAAGCCATGGTATTTTCAATTGCCTCATATGCATGTGAAAGCTGGACAATGAATAAGGAAGACTGAAGAAGAATTGGTGCCTTTGAATTGCGGTGCTGGCAAAGAATATTGAATATACCACAGACTGCCAGAAGAATGAACAAATCTGTCTTGGAAGAAGTACAACCAGAATGCTCCTTAGAAGCAAGGATGGAGAGACTGTGTCTTACATACTTTGGACATGCTGTCAGGAGGGATCAGTCTCTGGAGAAGAATATCATGCTTGGCAAAGTACAGGGTCAGTGGAAAAGAGGAAGACCCTCAACAAGGTGGATTGACACCGTGGCTGCAACAATGAGCTCAAGCATAACAACAATTGTAAGGATGGCGCAGTGTTTCGTTCTGTTGTGCATAGGATCGCTATGAGTCGGAACCGACTCGATGGCACCTAACAACAACAACAACAACACCTTGCACATGGAATGCAGGGATAAGAATTACATAAAGAAGCAGTAACAATGCTTTGTTTTATTTAATGAGTTTAAACTTGAAGTATAAAACTATAGAGGAAATGGCGAGAGGTGGGTGGGAGGGGGCGCACTTGTTTGAGGTGGGCTGGACCTCTGAGGCAACAAGGAAGAGTGCTGGATCCCACCAGTTGTAGGCCTGGACACTCCATGGCCATGCTCCCCCTGGCACTCCTGGTAAAGCTGGAATCCTCTTCTTAGCATTGAGACCATGAGCTCTTCCTCCAGGTTGTTCAAAGCTTCTCCTTCCTATCCATTTCACCAGGACACTATTTGTATGTGGAAGACCATCAGATATATAAACTACAATGTTTGGGATTGAAGTAGGTGAATATTTAAAGGTGAGATATGATTTCAGCCAAATAGTGTGGCAGAGAAACATGTATACTGAAGTTACATATAATGGGAGTTGTGCAAAAATAGTACCACTTATATCCAGGTTAATGCATGTGAATCTCTCATACTGTGATATAAAGCCCAAAATAGAAATGGGGTCCCCACTTTTTTTTTATTAACTTTTATTGAGCTTCAAGTGAACGTTTACAAATCAAGTCAGACTGTCACATGTAAGTTTATATACACCTTACTCCGTACTCCCACTTGCTTTCCCCCTAATGAGTCAGCCCTTCCAGTCTCTCCTTTCGTGATAATTTTGCCAGCTTCCAACTCTCTCTATCCTCCCATTCCCCCTCCAGACAGGAGATGCCAACACAGTCTCAAGTGTCCACCTGATATAATTAGCTCACTCTTCATCAGCATCTCTCTCCTACCCACTGTCCAGTCCCTTTCATGTCTGATGAGTTGTCTTCGGGAATGGTTCCTGTCCTGGGCCAACAGAAGGTTTGGGGACCATGATCGCCGGGATTCCTCTAGTTTCAGTCAGACCATTAAGTATGGTTTTTTGTGAGAATTTGGGGTCTGCATCCCACTGATCTCCTGCTCCCTGAGGGGTTCTCTGTTGTGCTCCCTGTCAGGGCAGTCATCGATTGTGGCCGGGCACCAACTAGTTCTTCTGGTCTCAGGATGATGTAGGTCTCTGGTTCATGTGGCCCTTTCTGTCTCTTGGGCTCTTAGTTATCTTGTGACCTTGGTGTTCTTCATTCTCCTTTGCTCCAGGTGGGTTGAGACCAATTGATGCATCTTAGATGGCCGCTTGTTAGCATTTAAGACCCCAGACGCCACATTTCAAAGTGGTCCCCACTTTTAAGACTTGTCTTATGTCTATGATAGTTATAAAGATAATGAACACTGTTGTGTGTGCCTTCAAGTCAATTCTGACTCATAGCAACCCTATATGACAGGGTAGAACTGCCTCATAGGGTTGTCTTGGCTATAACATTTATGGAAACAGATTGCCAGGTTTTTTCTCCCATGGAGCAAATGGGTAGGTTCAAATCACTGATCTTTTGGTTAGCAGCCAAGTGCTTAACCACGGTTCCACCAGGGCTCCTTCTACTAACGAAAGCCTGTAATGAAAAAACTAAAGAACTAAGCACATCCAAACCTGCAAAATCAGAGTGATTTGGGTAGGATCACTTTTTTTTATGTCCAGATTTTATTTTAACTTGACATTTTATAGTAACACAATGTGGATTAAGTTTCATCTCTAGCCATGACTTCCTCTGATATTTCAGAAAGGGTTGCTTATTGCCAATAATTAGGGAAATGTAATAAATGCCTTTGCAAATAGATTTAACAATGCCAAGTGTTGACAAAAATATGGAATAATGGAAACTGTCAAACACTGAGAATACAAATCAGTACAGCTACTTTGAAAAATTGGCACTATCTACTAACTTTTAACTTATACACACTGCTAACAAAAAAGGTTGAAGGTTTGAGTCCTCCCAGAGGCCCCTTAGAAGAAAGGCCTGGCTATCTACTTCCAAAATATCAGCCACTAAAAACCCTGTGGAGTACAGTTCTACTATGACATACATGGGGTCATCGTGAATCAGAATCAACTTGATAGCAATTGAAGGTGGTGGTGGATGACCCATCTATTCCACTCCTAGGCACATACCCAACAGAAATGCATTCATATGTGCATCAAAAGATATGAATATTTACATCAATGTTATTTGTAAATTAAAAGCCTGGCGACAGCCTAAATGTCTATCAACAATAAACCAAAAAAACCAAGCCAGTTGCCATCAAGTGGATTCTAATAGTGACACCAAAGGGCAGAGTAGAACTGTCCCATAGGGTTTCCAAGGCTGTGATCTTTTGGAAGCAGGTTGCTACATCTTCCACCTACAGAGTGGCTGGTGGGTTTGAACTGCCGAACTTTCAGTTAGCAGCTGAGATCTTTAACCACTGCTCCATCAATAACAATCTTGTTGTTAGGTGCCCTCGAGTCAGTTCCAACTCATAGCAACTCTATGTACAACAGAACGAAACACCACCCAGTCCTGTGCCATCCTCACAATCATTGCTATGTTTGAGCCCGTTGTTGCTGCCACTGTGTCAATCCATCTCATTAAGGGTCTTTCTTTTTTTTTGCCGACCCTCAACTTTACCAAGCATGATGTTGTTCTCAGGGGACTGGTCCCTCCTGATTACATGTCCAAAGTACGTGAGGCAAAGTCTCACCATCCTTCTAAGACACATCCTGGCTGTACTTCTTCCAAGACAGATTTGTTCATTCTTCTGGCAGTCCGTGGTATATTCAATATTCTTTGCCAACATCATAATTCAAAGGCATCAGTTCTTCTTCAGTCTTCCGTATTCATTGTCCAGCTTTCACATGCATATGAGACGATTGAAAATACCATGGCTTGGGTCAGGTGCACCTTAGTCCTCAAAGTGATACCTTTGCTTTTTAGCACTTTAAAGATATCTTTTGCAGCAGATTATCACAATGCAATACATTGTTTGATTTCTTTTCTCTTTTTAAACCGAAGACTTCACATTTTCAATTTATTTTTTAGTTTTTCTTTTTTATAAACAAATAATTGGTGAAATAATGCAACAACTTTAATTTCAGAAAATGGCATGGTTTTCCAACCTTCTGTGGATGTGGCGCATGATCATTCTATTATATAGGATTAATAGAAGTTCATGCTTTTTGTGTTATGGTGAAACATTAGTTATAGAATCCAATTTAGATTGGTTGAAGCACAAGTATAATAATCCTTGAATGTGATCAGACCTGTGTAAGACACTAGTATGAATTCATCATCTTGAGACTTAACGTCGTACTGTGGTCCATCCATCTTCATCAGTCTTGTTTTTAGTACATGAAGAAATTCCTTATCTTTCTCAGCTTTCCACTTGGCCTTCTCTTTTTCACCTTCTCTTTCTCAATCTTGTTCATTGATTGATTTCTTGACTGCTGCTTCAAAGGACGTTGATTGTGGATCCAAGTAACATGAAATCCTTTACAACTTTAAGGGCAGATTGTAGCAGAAGATCACTGCCCACGTCTCATAGACCAACTGCAGTGCAATGGATCACCTTTGCATGGCTTTTCTCACCATGGTCTTGTAACTGCCATTAAAGTGATTGGGTGGGACTGTGCAAATAAGGTAATTGTTGCCCACCAAAGGGATTGATCAGTTTTGCCATCCTGCTAGGCTTAAAATGAACCATCCCAGAGGTGGGAAAGACAGGATCTCACCACCACCAAGGAAGAAGGGCTAAGAGGGGAGCACACCTTTGGACCCGGGATCCTCGTGCTAAGAAGTGCCTGGAGCCAGGAGGCAGAGGGAGAGAGAGAGAGAGCTGTAACTCTAAAGATGGTGAGAAGCGGTGGCAGAGAAACAGCAACAGGAGAGACCAGCAGGAGAGACTGGCAGGAGACAGCGTGGTGGACTTCTTGGCCCACAGAGTGAGAAAGCTGAGTGCCTCTGGGCAGGTGGCTTGCTGGTGGAGTAGGTTACCTCTGGCCACTTAGTGAGGCTAGGTTTGCTGACTCTTGGAGCTAGAGCTGAGTGCCTTCAGGTCGAGGCCTGAGTAGGGTGCCTCTGGGCACTTACAAGCAGAACAAAAAGAGCTTTGTAATACTTGCCCAGGCAGGGGAGAGGCCACAGAGCCAGAGAGAGGCATGTCTGCGAGCACAGCTGAGAAGAGGCTGTCTTAATGGAAGAAAGCTATCCTGAGCATTCTTGAATCTGAATTGAAACCTGTTACTTCCCTAATAAAAAAAACCCATAGTCATGAGTCTTGTCTGTGAGTTCTCTGTGGCCTTTGCAATGAATTATTGAACCCAGCAGAGAAGTAGAAAGTGCCATGGGAGGGATGGTTGGTATCAGAATTGGTAAAGATGGTAGAGAGAGGAAGCATGTCTGACCTCTGCCTCATAGGAATCAGCCTTGGGCTTTTGATCTTGATTCTCCTTCCCCCTTGTGAAATTAGAGGAGGTCAGACACCAACCCCACGCTGTTTTTACAGTTGGCATTAGAAGTGGGATTTGTTACAATAGCTCCAAATTCACAGAAGCATGGGTCTTTGTGAGAGAAAGAAGGAAGGGGCTTGGGAAGTGAAACTTTTGATTCTCAACTGGTTACTTTGGTTGTCACCCGTAATGGCTGAAAGGAAAGTAATACTGCAGCTGAGGGGAGAAAACCGCAGGTGGATTGGCTCAGGGCAAAAGCCAGTCCAGATAAGGAAGATGATTGATAGGGGGCCAGGGTGTACTGGTTCCACCCAGCCAGAGGCCCAAGGCCATATGCATATGAATGGGAAGATAGTCAAGGAGTGGAGAAAAGAAGATGAAACTGGAATGTTTTAAAAAGGGTTATGTGTTTAGGATTATATGTTTATCTGAATGTACTATGGATATTGAATGTTCCTCACTCATACCTAGTGTTGAAAAGCAGACCTAAATGTACGATAGAAATGAAAATTGGGTTTTATAGATTACAGAGCGCGTGTAACTCTGCCTTCAGCCAATACTTAATTGTATCTGCTAAAAGAGGAACTAAAACTTGCCCAAAAGAAACACAGGCTGTTGGTTTGAATGTAGTAGTCCTATGTATAGAATGGGGGCGTAGGTAGAAAACCTGAGCCCCGCCCAGTAAATTTGCATTTGAAAAGACATGCAAAACCACCCAGAACTGCTGAGAGAACAGGATGTTTTCATTTGAAAGGAAGACCTGCAGAAAAAAAGTGACTGTTTTGCTTTTTTAATTTTGACCAAGTGGTTGGCTGTTGGATGCATTGAGGCAGGAAAAGTCAGTCCCCCTCAGAAGAAACCCCCTTCAAGGACTGGAAGTTAAAGGCAGCTGGCAAGTAAACATCCTGGTATACTCGCCTGTGGTGACCACCTGGGTCCACTCATGAGTGGAAGTGGGGGAAGTGAAGCAACGAAGAGATAGCCTGAGTTTGGACATGTTCCATTGGCACCCATTGACCTAGCCTACGGGGGCAAGGGATGAGAGAGAAAGAGGGGTTACCCATTGAAACCTAGCGTGGGTGGATAGGAATGAGCTGACCACTACCAGACTGAAGAGAAAGATGTTTGACACCATGAGCTGGTGTAGATTCCTGCAATCTGATGGCTTGCTCTGGACTGGACTTTGCTTATGGATGCAGATGCTCCAAGTTCCAGGTGGAACAGAAGATTAGTCAGATTAAGGAACAAGTCTCCTCAGTACTGGTTTGATAAAGACAGGCAATTTAAACATTGGTTCTCTAAAATGGAGGGAGATAAAAGCATGAAGTGGTTGGCTTACACGCTTTTGTGGATGTGCTTACGCCCAAAACAAGGGGGACAAGGGAGGATCGCCACTGAAATAGATTCCTCTTTTCCTGATGGGTCTGGGGAAGAGAGGGTGGGGGAAGACGCTGATAGGATTATATGATTCATTTGTGAGTTTGATTGTTAACAGGGTCAATTGTGATTGTAAAAACTGTAATCATAGAAGCTGTGTGAACTGAGGGGGAGACACTGCTTGACTTGTCTACAGTGGCCAAACCTAAAGTTCTTTAAAGGTTTTGCTATGCTGATACCTTGTGAGGCTCGAAGCAAGGGAGTAATCTTCTCTCAGTTAAATTTTATCAGACACTAGAAAGGGTGAAGTGGAAACGACTTTTGGAGGATCTGACCAGATCAGATGGGCACCTGCAGCAAACCTGAATGGCTGGTACCTGAGTAACCTCACCCGAAGACTCTTTTGCCCTACTGAAGGACTAATTGTTAATGACTGTTTCAGACTGGTAAAATGATTGGGAGGGGGAAGTTATCCTCCAAATACGAAAGAACTATGGCTAGAAAAGCCAGGGGGTGGCCTGTGGTGCGATGGATCACTGTTTTTGTGGCCTTTCTTGCCATGGTCTTATACTCCCACCCAAGTGATTGGGCGGGACCATGCAAATAGGGTAATTGTGGTCCACCAAGGGGATTGGTCAGTTTTGCCATCCCATTAGGCTTAAAATGAGCCGTCTCAGAGGTGGGAAAGAGAGGATTTCACCACCCCCAAGGAAGAAGGGCCGAGAGGGGAGCAGACCTTTCGAACAGGGATCCCTGTGCTGAGAACTTCCTGGAGCCAGGAGACCAAATGAGAGAGAGTCGTAACACTAAAGACTGCGAGAAACAGTGGCAGAGAAATGGCAGGAGGAGAGACTAGCAGGAGAGACATGCAGGAGACAGCACAGTGAGCTTCCCAGCCCACAGAGTGAGAAAGCTGAGTGCCTTCTGTCAGGAGGCTTGCTGGAGGAGTAGGGATCCCTGGGGACTTGGTGGAACTAGGTTTGCCCACCCATGAAACTAGAGCAGAGCGCTTTCGGGCCGAGGCTAACTGGCACAGTGGGGTGCCTCTGGGCTCTTATAACCGAAAACCAAACCTGTTGCTGTGGAGTTGATTCTGACTCAAAGCGACCCTAGAGGACAGAGTAGAACTGCCCCATATAGTTTCCAAGGGGTGTCTGGTGTACTCGAACTGCCGACCTTTTGGTTAGCAGCCATAGCACTTAACCACTACGCCACCAAGAGCTTTATAACAGTTGCCCAAGAAGGGCAGAGGCTGAGGGGTCAAAAGAACTTTCTAACACTTGCCTGAGCAGGACGGAGGCTGAGGGGCCAAAAGAGGCATGCCTGCGAGCCTAGCTGAGAAGAGGCTATCCTGATGGAAGAATTTTATCTTGAGCATTCCTGAACCTGCACTGTAACCTCTTACCTCCCTTATAAACCCCATCATTGTGAGTGAGTGTGGTCTGTGAGTTCTCTGTGGCCATTGCAGTGAATTATCAAACCCAGCAGAGAAGTAGAGAGTGCTGTGGGAGCAATGGTTGGCGTCAGTATTGGTAGAGATGGGAAAGAGAGGAGGCATGTCTGACCTCAGCCTCATAGGAATCAGCCCTGGGTTGTTGATCTTGATTCTCCTTCCCCCTTGTGAAGTTAGAGGAGGTCAGATGCCATCCCCATGCCATTTTTACACCAACAGTGCACACCACAAGGGCTTCATGAACCTGACTTGCAGCCTCAAGGATAGGGGATGTGGGCTTGGAGCCTCAAGACAAAGCTATAGAGCAGTGGGCAAAGGATCCAGAATGAACTCTTCTGTGCCATGCTGCCCAAGTTTCTACCTCAGAGTGGGGTCGGGTACTCCCATGGAGGCTCGGATAGGATCCCAAGGCACCACGCTAAGACTACTTTTTATCACTCAGGCTCGTGGTAACAGTGGGTCCGAGAGTGGAGTCAGTTGGGGTATTCCCTTTGTTGTGGGTGCCTAGTTGGTTGAGGGTTATGCGCTTGGTCTTGGGGATCAGTTTGGGGACTGACATTCCACTTAGGCCTAGGATTTAGGTTCTTACCTGGGATAAAACAATTTAAGTCCCTAGGCTGGAATTTACCTCTAGCGAAACTTAAAGCAACAAGCCAGCCCCTTAGGTACAGCAAGGGCCCTAGCAACACATGCCTGGGGCCTCCTCTTGGAATGTATGGCAGGCCACACTGAGGCCTGGAGATCATGCTGAGATGGAATGGAATGTTTGGTGGATGTCGGGGAGGCTGAGGATCAAACCCAGGCCTGGCAGGGAGAAGTGGGGGGTTGGGATCAAATTAAGGTGCAATATATTTGGGTGGAGGAGGGTCCACATAAGTTTGGGGTGGGCATGGCTAACAAGGAATTGCCTCGCTGGAGGGCTGATGTCATCCAAAAAAGCTACACCCGAGGACAGGCCGCTGTGCAGGTGCTGCCACCTTGCTTGACATTTAGGGCCCAAAGAATGCTGAACCATGAATAGCAGAGCTATGGGAAGTGCTTAAAGAACTTGGTGGCACAGTGGTTAAGCACTTGGCTGCTAACCAAAGGTTGGATGTTTGAACCCACCAGCTGCTCCGCAGGAGAAAGATGTGATACTCTGCTCTGGAAAGATTTACAGCCCTGGAAACCCTATGGGGCATTTCTAGTCTGTTCTATATGGTTGCTATGAGTTGTATTTGACTTGATGGCAATGATTTTGGTTAGGTTTTGGTGGGGAGTGCTTATTTTGGTTAAAGGCACTCCTCTACAACCTCAAAATCACCTGCGAGCATGCCAGAAGAGTGTCAGCTTCCTATGTGGTAGCCTACTGGGGATTAGGACTGTTGTGCCAGGTTTAAGAACATGGTTAATTTAATAAAATCTCAATGTCAGACAATACTTTTAGAGGGAAGAGCTTTTATGCCAATATGGGAAAACAAGAAGCTATAAATGTGGAGATACACATTTGACTATATTAAAATGTCCACATTTGGTTAGGCCAAAAATACAATGAAAAAAATCAGCAGGGAAAGGTTAGATTGAAAACATAAAGTGTCTTAAACACAAATGCCAGATAAAAGGTTAATGCCTATAATAAGCCTACAAATGGAGGGCAGAAAGATGTAGATTCCACTAGGGAAGTGTGAAAAGCATATGATAGTTCATATCAGAGTATATCTAAATAAGAATACCATCCCTTCACGGAAACACAGGGTGGAGAGAAGGAATGTACTGTCTCATTAGGGGGAGAGCAACTAAGAGTACACACACACACACAAAAACCAAACCAAACCCGTTGCTATCGGGTCGATTCTGACTCATAGCGACCCTATAGGACAGAGTAGAACTGCCCCACAGAGTTTCCAAGGAGCACCTGGCAGATTTGAACTGCTGACCTTCTGGTTAGCAGCCATAGCACTTAACCACTACACCACCAGGGTTTCCAAGAGTATATTAGAAATCTATATGAAGAGTTCCATTTCTAGGATGATAGGATGAGGAGCAGGAGAGTAGTGGGATACAGACCTCAAATTCTTGTAAAAAGACCAGACTTAATGTTCTGACTGAGGCTAAAAGGGCCCCGGAGATCATGGTCCCCAGACCTTCTGTTAGCCCAAGACAGGAACTGTTCCCAAAGCCAACTGTTTAGACAGGGATTGGACTGGACTATGGGATAGAAAATGATACTGGTGAAGAGTGAGCTTCTTGAATCAAGTAGACTCATTAGACTATGTGGACAGCTCCTGTCTGGAGGGGAGATGATAAGGCAGAGGGGGACAGAAGTTGGCTGAATGGACACGGGAATACAGGGTGGAAGAAGGAGTGTGCTGTCTCATTAGGGGGAGAGCAACTAGGAGTATATAAACCCGTTGCCGTCGAGTCATTTTTGACTCATAGTGACCCTGTAGGACAAAGGAGAACTGCCCTGTAGAGTTTCCAAGGAGTACCTGGTGGATTCGAACTGCCAACCTTTTTGTTAGCAGCTCTTAACCACTACGCCATCAGCGTTTCCAGGAGTATATAGCAAGGTGTATATAAATTTTTGTATGAGAGACTGACTTGATCTGTAAACTTTCACTTAAAGCACAATAAAAATTAAAAAAAAGAATGCAAGAAATATTTGGAAAAAAAAAGGAATACTGTCCCTTCTCAGAACTTGACATGTACCAATTTATTTAGTCCTCGCAAGAACTCTATCGGATAATTGCTATTATTATCCCAACTTTACAGGTGAGGAAACTGAGGCCCACTTGTTATTGTCACACACTTTCTCGATGGGGAGTGGGTTTGGGGAGCTCCTCACCCTACCATCCTGGAAATGGAACTCTTCATATAGATTTGTAATCGACCCAGCTCCACAAATTGAAAAGACTATCCTTTTCCCATTGCACTATTGTCACCTTTATCATAAATAAAAAAAAAAAAATAAGGTAACTATATATATGTTTGGACTCTCCATTCTGTTCCACTGGTCTACCTGTTTATCCTTCCATTTATGCCAGACTGATACTGAGGCTTTAAAAACAAGCTTTGAAATCAGGTAGTGTTTAGTCCTTCAATCTTGTTTTTCTTCTTTTTCTACTCCTCTAATTCCTTCTTCCCCTCCTTCAAGACTGTGACTTTGCACATGGTGTTTTTACCATATACAATTTAAAAAGTTTTTTATGTATTTGAATATATCAGCATTTCCTCTTACAGCTTCTAGATTTTGAGTCACTGTTAGGAAAGTTTCCCCACTTCCAGGTTATAAAGGAATTCACCACCTTCTCTTTGTGTGTGTGTGTGCGCACGCACGTGTGGTTTTATTCTACACATTTAGATCTTTGATCCACATGGGATTTATCCTAATGCACGGTGTGAGAATTGAGTGTGATTTAATTTTCTTTTCATTTGGCCATCTTGTTATTCTAATACCATTTATTAACTATGCCCACTGATTTGAGATGACAGCTCTACCATACTAAATTTCCCTTATGTACTTGGTTGGATCTGTTTCTGGATTTTCTATTCAATTTCACTGGTCTGTAGATTCTGAAAAATCACCTGTTGAAAACCCTAGGGAGCACAGTTGTACTCTGATACACATGGGGTCGCCATGAGTCAGAATTGACTTGACAGCAACTGGTTAAAGAAAAAAAAAACGGTCTGTCAATACCACTTTTTAATTATAGAAGCTTTATAGTATATTTTAATACCTGGAAGGGCTAGTCTCTCCTCATGGTTCTTCTTTTTCAGGGTTTCCTGACTACTCTTGCTTGTATATTCTTTCACATTAACTTTATAATCGAATTGTCTAGCTCCAGAAAAAAAAAATGATAGCATTATTATTGAGGTTATCTTAAATTTAAAATTAACCCAAAGAGAATGAAATCTTTATGTTAGTCATTCTTTCCATTTGTACTTCCATTCGTTGAAGTCTAGTTGTATACTTTTCAGCAGTTTTTTCTAGTTTTCCTGTTAAAAGTATGTCTAGGATTTTATTTTGTCTTGTTCTATTGTTGCTGTATATGGAGCTTTCTTTTCCATTATATCTTCTAACTGGTGGTATCTCTCTGTATGAAAATTACTGTTTTTGTATGTTAATTTTTTATTCTGCTGCTTTATTAAGTTCTCTTTTTATAGTAGTAGTGTTTTTTCCATTGATTCTGTTTTTTTCCCCCAGATGTGATGATATAAGGAGCCCTGGTGGCACAGTGGTTAAAGCGCTCCACTGCTAACCGAAAGGTCAGTGGTTTGAATCCACCAGTCGCTCCGGGGGAATAAGATGTGGCAATCTGGTTCCATAAAGATTTACAGCCTTGGAAACTCTATGGGGCAGTTCTACTCTGTCCTATAGGATTGCTGAGTCGGAATCGACTCGATGGCAGTGGATTTTTTTGGTTTGTGATGATATAATCATATCATTTGCAAATAGATTAACTTTTACCTCTTCCTTTCCAATTCTTATGCCTCTGATTTCTTTTTCTTGTCTAATTTCATTGGCTAATTTCCTTAACAAAATGTTAAATAGAAGAGATAGTAGTCCTTACTTGCTGTTGGGTTGTATAAACACGCATGCGTGCACGCACACACACACACACACACACACACAATCATGTTGAGGAAGAATATATCAATTCCTATTTTATTAATTGATTTTATCATGAACAAGAGTTGGATTTTATCAAATGCTTCCACGTAGATGATTGTCTTCGTTTCCTAGGGCTGCCATAACAAAATACCACAAAACGAGGGCTTAAAAGAACAGAAATTTATTTTCTCACATTTCTGGAGGCTGGGAGTCCAAATTCAGGGCATCAGCCGAGCTATATTCTCTCTCTGTTGGATCTAGGGGAATATCCTTCCTTGCCTCCTCCAGCTTCTAGTAGCTGTCGGCAATCCTTGGTGTTCCTTTGCTGCAGGTAGATACATCTTTACATGGTGTTTCTCTTCCCCCTGTGCCTGTGACTCTGTTTCTGTTCTCCTCTTTTATAAGACACCATTCAGAAGGGATTAGGATTAGGACCCACTCTACTCTGGTATGACCTTGTTTAACTTAACTGAAAACAAAAGAAAAACCCTATTTCCAAACAAGGTCGCATTCACAGGTACAGGTGTTAAGACTTCAACTTATATTTTTGGAGGCCAAAATTCAATCTATAATAGTGATCATATAATTTTTTCTCCTCAAATCTATTAAAATTACGTCATTGAATTTCCTAACTAAAAAAAATTTGCATTTCTGAAATAAACTTCATTTTGGTTCATGGAGATTGATCAGTTTTGCTGCTTTGACATCTTTGAAACTTACAGGGTCTTAAAGGCCTACCTGTGAGTTACCCTGCTCTTACCTGATATGCAACCCCACCCCTCTGGTTCCCCTATCATGTGGACCAGCTGCACTCCTCTGGTCCTCAACCTAATGGGTTTCACTTTCCTGCCAGCCTGCAAAACTATTCAAACAAGCCAAACCCATCCTCTTGCAGAAACCAGGGGGCAATTCATCCTCTTGTTACTATAAAGCCTGCCTCCTACAGCCCCTTCTAGTTCATTCTGCCCTCGAGTGCAACCTCTGTTAGGGGGCTCTGGAGGCTGAAGACACCAAAGACACCTAATTGATTAGTACTCCACCAGGTATCAGGCCACTCCTGGTCACCTCCCCACCATGTCACTCACTTCTCTAAGTTGTTTTTCAGACCCTCGGGAGATCCCTGGAAGAGTCCAGATCTAACGGGCTCAGAGTAGCCTGTTGCAGGGCAAGGCTTCCCAGCTCAAGACTAAGCCCGGCCTAGGTTCTTACCTTCTTCTGACCAAGAATGACCAGGAGAGGCTCAGAGGTTCCACACGAACAAAGGTTTATTAGAGACAGAAAGAAAGTAAAAGGTTCACAAGGGAGAGAGGGAGAGGGGTTTCCACCTAGGCTAGCCTCCAGTCTCTCACTGAACAAAGGATTTCCTAGGGCTTATAAAAGTTTTTAGGTGGGAAAAAGGCTTTATCTTTATTCATTAGATGGGTGGAAATTTCCAGGAGAAGGGGAGGGATTACGAAAATCAAATGCACGCGCAGTTAGAATTCAAGATGGATTACCTCGCAGAGGTTGCTGGAACTAAGATGGAGTCTGTCACAAAGGCTGCGGGGATGTTGAACAGGAGTCATTCGGGGATGTTGTGCATGTGTCATGCCTCTGGATCTTGGTTCAAGCCCTGGCAAGGGGTCCCTGCTTATGTTTGTCTCATGTGGAAGGTCATTCATAGGCCACGTCGATCTTTACTGCACATGTTCTGCACCTGGTGAGGCCTTGAAAAACAGCTCAGGAAGATTATCAGTAATTTATAGCTGGTCAAGAACACGGCCTTGAAATGTAGCCCCTTATTTAATTCAGCCACTCCTGTCTCAGCCTGATATGCACAGAACAGACCATGATGACTGACAAATGACCCTGGGCTACCATGCAGGCTCAATAATGCAAGAGGCCTTATGCCAAGGAACCAAAATCACCAGAAATGCATCATCGACAATAGTCGAGCCCACTTCAAAAGCATTCCTCCTGTCCCCAGGCCATTTCCGTGCCAAGTCTTAGCCCCACCTCATAATAAATAATCAGTAGAAACTATGAATAAATAAAACCTCTGATCCTGCCTACCCTTTCCCTCCACCCCTAAATGAATATGTGTAAGTATAAATTGTATATTGCTTGCGCAGATCGGGGAGCTCAATCTGAGGTCGATACCTCTGACTTCCTGCTTGCTAGTCTGCGAAATAATCTCTCTTCCTCTTAAAACCAGCGTCTGAGAGTTTGGCTTCTTGCATGCTGGGCATGAACCCACTGGTCCGGTTTCAACCTCATGTGGCCCTGCATGGTGCGCGGTGTCCTCCAACCCTAGGCTGTGAGTATATGTGCCTAATAAACTGCTGCCAATCTCATCTATCCAGGGTCAGATGTTCTGTGTTTGGCCATTCCCAGAACACTAGCGTGGGACCAGTGGGGTGAAGAGGGGGCAGATAAAACAGAATCCTCCGAAGAAATAGTAATCATCATTACCCAACCTCTCATCCATTGAAATGCAAATGTAGAGCTTCCGTTGTGATCAGTCATCTTTGTGTATGTATCAAATTGAAAAACATGAGGTCATAATATTTTTATGGGGCTATGATCTTATATAGAACTTTTTGTTGTTGTTGTCACATAACAGTGCCTGGAGAAAGACAACCCATATCTGCATTCTTTTGCTCACTTTAACCTTGTTAATAGAAGTTTCTTACTTTTGCATATTTTAGGTAAGCAATGCTTCTATAAAATCTGCCACTGGCACAAAGGCAGCGGGAGACCTCAGAAGACTGTTGGATTCTGTTATTGAACCAGGTCCTCAGGATCAATTTCTACACCCATTTACATTTGTCAGCTAATGGCAGGTTAAGCTAAGATGATGTAGTATTTATTTATTATTATTATTTGTGGTACTCATTTTAATGTTTATCAAAGTAAAAGATGAACAAGGTTAAAAGTAAAATGCTGTCCACTTTTTAAAATAAACTCTGTTGGTAGTTACTCTAAATTACTAATTAACGTTTATACTGCTATTTCTCCTCATCCTTCTTTTACTTTTTAAATTGAGGTAAAACATACTATAGTAAAGCTCACAAAACTCAAGTATATAGCCCAGTAAATTTTTTTCATGCATATACACTCGTGTAGCTACCATCTAGATCAAGATACAAAACATTTGCAGAACCTCAGAAGCCTCCCCATGCCCCTTACCAGTCAATACCCACCCCATTAATATAACCCCTATTCTGACCTCTAGCACCCTAGATTAGTTTTTCCTCTCTTGGCATTTCATATATATCGAATTATATAGTATGTAATCTTTTGGGTCTGGCTCAATACAATGTCTGTGAGATTCATCTATGTTGTCATGAGTAGCACTAGTTCATTTTTTTTCTCACTGCACAAGTATTGAATTGGGTTAATATACTGTGATTTATTTATCCATTATCCTGTTGATGGGCATTTGTGTTGTTTCCAGTTTTGGGCTGTTATGAATAGTATTGCTAGGAGCAATGTAGTACATGTCTTTTGGTGAACACTTGTACCCATTTCTGTTGTGTATATAACTAGGAATGAAATTCCTGGGTCAAAGAGTAGGCATATACTCACCAGCAGTGTATGAGAGACCCAGTTGTTTCACATTCTTGCTAATATCTGGTATTGTCAATCCTAATTTTAATCATTCTGGCTGGTGGAAAGTTCTTGATCCATCATTTAAAATATTATATATATATTATACGTATTCTGTATTTTGCTATATTAGCTATTAACTTCCTGCCATGACATAATTATGCCTATTTTTTTTAATGCTACTCTTCTACCATGTGTCTGTCAGTTTGTTGTACTGTGAAGGCTTGTGTGTTGCTGTGATACTGGAAGCTTTGCCAGTGGTATTTCAAATATCAGCAGGGTCACCCATGGTGGACAGGTTTCAACTGAGCTTCCAGACTAAGACAGACTAGGAAGAAGGGCCTGGTAGTCTACATCTGAAAAAACTGGCCAGTGAAAACCTTATGAATAGCAGTGGAACACTGTCTGATATAGTGCAGGGTTGGAAGGCACTCAAAACACAAATGGTGAAGCAGCAGTCAAGGAATCAAAAGATGCATTGCATCAGGCAAATCTGCTGCAAAAGACCTCTTTAAAGTGTTGAAAAGCAAAGACGTCACCTTGAGGACTAAGGTGGCCTGACCCAAGCCATGGCGTTTTCAATTGCCTCATGTGCATGTGAAAGCTGGACAGTCATAAGGAAGACCGAAGAAGAATTGACACCTTTGAATTGTGTTGGCAAAGAATATCGACTATACCATGGACTGCCAAAAGAACAAACAAATCTGTCTTGGAAGAAGTACAACCAGAATGCTTCTTAGAAGCAAGCATGGCGATAATACATCTCACATACTTTGAACTTGTTATTAGGAGGGATCAGTCCCTGGAGAAGGACATCATGCTTGGTAAAGTAGAGGGTCAGCGGAAAAGAGGAAGACCCTCAACGAGGTGGATTGACACAGTGGCTGCAACAATGGGCACAAGTATAACAACGATTGTAAGGATGGCGCAGGACCAGGTAGTGTTTCGTTCTGTTGTGCACAGGGTCGCTATGATTTGGAATCGGCTCACAGCAGCTAACAACAACATGTGTGTTTAGACCTACTTAGTGTTTCTGTAACCACCACCAATAATAGGATACAGACTGTTTCAGCACCACAAAGGATCTCCTTCATGCTACCCCCTCATACCCACCCCCTCATGCCACCGTAGTCCTTAATCCCTAGCAACCACCAACCTGTTCTACATGTCATGAATTTTGTTATTTTGAGAGTGTTATTCTCAAAAGAAGCCCTGGTGGCGCAGTGCTTAAGTGCTTGGCTACTAATTGAAAGGTCGATGGCTTGAACCCACCAGCCAGCTCCACGGGAGAAAGATGTAGCAGTCTGCTTCCATAAAGATTTACAGCCTTGGAAAATTTGTGGGGCGGTTCTACTCTGTCCTATAGGGTCACTATGGGTTGAAATTTTTTTTTAAAATCATTCTCAAATATATTCCATCCAAGTTGTTGTTTGTATCAATAATTTGTTCCTTTTTTATTGCTGAATAGTATTCCATGGCATGGATGTACCAGTTTGCTTACCTGTTCACCTTTTGTAGGATATCTGGGCTGATTCCAGTTTTGCTATTACAAACAAAGCTGTTCTGAATATTCATGCACAGATTTCTGTATGAACCTAAGTTTTCATTTCTCTGGGATACATACACAAGAGTGCAATTGTTGGGGCATATGGTAGTTGCATGTCTAGTTTTATAAGAAACTATTAAATCATCCTCCAGAGAGGCTGTACCATTTTATGTTTCCACCAGCAATGTATGAATGAGCTAGTTTCTCCACATCCTTGCCAGCATTTTGTGTTGTCACTATATTTTATTTCAGCTATTCTGAATTTTTTTATTCTGATGTGTGTATATTGGTATCTCATTGTGGTCTAAATTTGCATTTCACTGATTGCTAGTGATGTTGAGCATCTTGTCATGTGCTTATTTGCCATCTTTATATCCTCTTTGGTGAAATGTCTCTTCATGTCTTTTACCTGTTTTCAAATTGGAGTAATTATTTTTTTACTGTTGATTTTTGAGAGTTCCTTATGTATTCTAGAAAATAGACCTTTGTCAGATATGTAGTTTGTCAGTATTTTCTCCAGTTTGTAACTTGTCTTTTCATCCTCTTCACATGGATTTTTGCAGAATAAGGGTTTATAATTTTGATGAGTTCCAATTGATCAGTTTTTCCTTTTGTAGATCATGCTTTGGGTGTCAAGTTTAAGAACTGTTTGCCTAGCTCTAGATCATGATTTTCTCCTATATTATTTTCTGAAAGTTTTTTTTTTATTAACTTTTATTGAGCTTCAAGTGAACGTTTACAAATCCAATCAGTCTGTCACATATAAGTTTATATACATCTTACTCTGTACTCCCACTTGCTCTCCCCCTAATGAGTCAGCCCTTTCAGTCTCTCCTTTCGTGACAATTTTGCCAGCTTCCGTCTCTCTCTATCCTCCCATCCGCCCTCCAGACAAGAGATGCCAACACAATCTCAAGTGTCCACCTGATATAATTAGCTCACTCTTCATCAGCATCTCTCTCCCACCCACTGACCAGTCCCTTTCATGTCTGATGAGTTGTCTTTGGGGATGGTTCCTGTCCTGTGCCAACAAAAGGTCTGGGGACCATGACCGCAGGGATTCCTCTAGTCTCAGACCATTAAGTCTGGTCTTTTTATGAGAATTTGGGGTCTGCATCCCACTGATCTCCTGTTCCCTCAGGAGTTCTCTGTTGTGCTCCCTGTCAGGGCAGTCATCGATTGTGGCTGGGCACCAACTAGTTCTTCTGGTCTCAGGATGATGTAGGTCTCTGGTTCATGTGGCCCTTTCTGTCTCTTGGGCTCTTAGTTGTCATGTGACCTTGGTGTTCTTCATTTTCCTTTGCTCCAGGTGGGTTGAGACCAACTGATGCATCTTAGATGGCCGCTTGTTAGCATTTAAGACCCCAGACGCCACATTTCAAAGTGGGATGCCGAATGTTTTCATAATAGAATTATTTTGCCAATTGACTTAGAAGTCCCCTCAAACCATGGTCCCCAGACCCCCGCCCTTGCTCCGCTGACCTTTGAAGCATTCATTTTATCTCGGAAACTTCTTTGCTTTTGGTCCAGTCCAATTGAGCTGACCTTCCTTGTATTGAGTGTTGTCCTTCCCTTCACCTAAAGCAGTTCTTATCTACTAATTAATCAATAAAAAACCCTCTCCCTCCCTCCCTCCCTCCATCCCCCCTCGTAACCACAAAAGTATGTGTTCTTCTCAGTTTTTACTATTTCTCAAGATCTTATAATAGTGGTCTTATACAATATTTGTCCTTTTGCAACTGACTAATTTCGCTCAGCATAATGCCTTCCAGGTTCCTCCATGTTATGAAATGTTTCAGAGATTCGTCACTGTTCTTTATCGATGCGTAGTATTCCATTGTGTGAATATACCACAATTTATTTACCCATTCATCCGTTGACGGACATCTTGGTTGCTTCCAGCATTTTGCTATTATAAACAGAGCTGCAATAAACATGGGTGTGCATATATCTGTTTGTGTGAAGGCTCTTATTTCTCTAGGGTATATTCCGAGGAGTGGGATTTCTGGGTTGTATGGTAGTTCTATTTCTAACTGTTTAAGATAACGCCAGATAGATTTCCAAAGTGGTTGTACCATTTTACATTCCCGCCAGCAGTGTATAAGAATTCCAATCTCTCCGCAGCCTTTCCAACATTTATTATTTTGTGTTCTTTGGGTTAATGCCAGCCTTGTTGGTGTGAGATGGAATCTCATCGTAGTTTTAATTTGCATTTCTCTAATGGCTAATGATCAAGATCATTTTCTCATGTATCTGTTAGCTGCCTGAATATCTTCTTTAGTGAAAGGTGTGTTCATATCCTTTGCCCACTTCTTGATTGGGTTGTTCGTCTTTTTGTGGTTGAGTTTTGACAGAATCGTGTAGATTTTAGAGATCAGGTGCTGGTCGGAGATGTCATAGCTGAAAATTCTTTCCCAATCTGTAGGTGGTCTTTTTAGTCTTTTGGTGAAGTCTTTAGATGAGCATAGGTGTTTGATTTTTAGGAGCTCCCAGTTATCGGGTTTCTCTTCATCATTTTTGGTAATGTTTTGTATTCTGTTTATGCCTTATATTAGGGCTCCTAGGGTTGTCCCTATTTTTTCTTCCATGATCTTTATCGTTTTAGTCTTTATGTTTAGGTCTTTGATCCACTTGGAGTTAGTTTTTGTGCGTGGTGTGAGGTATGGGTCCTGTTTCATTTTTTTGCAAATGGATATCCAGTTATGCCAGCACCATTTGTTAAAAAGACTATCTTTTCCCCAATTAACTGACACTGGTCCTTTGTCAAATATCAGCTGCTCATACGTGGATGGATTTATATCTGGGTTCTCAATTCTGTTCCATTGGTCTATGTGGCTGTTGTTGTACCAGTATTCTGAAAGATTTTTAGTTTTACATTTTGTGTTTTTTTTGTTTAAGATGTGACTTTTAGTTTGAAGCTCATTCCACCCACCCCTCACCTCCCCGCCCGCCGCCCATAGATGTTCATTTGTTCCAGCACCATTTGTTGAAAAGGCTATATCCTCCGCTGAATTGCTTTTGTATCTTTGTCAAAAATCATTTGAGCATGATTGTGTGGGTCTATTTCTGGTTTCTCTACTTTGTTCCATTGATCTGTGTCTATCCTCCCATCAATGTCACGTCTTGATTAATGTAGCTATATAGTAAGCCTAAGGAGCTCTGGTGATGCAGTGATTATAGTGCTCAGCTGCTACCCGAAAGGTTGCAGTTCGAACCCACCAGCCTCTCTGAGGGAGCAAAATGTGGCAGCTTACTTCCGTAAAGATTACAGCCTTGGAACCCTATGGGGCAGTTCTACTCTGTCCTATAAGGCCACTATGAGTCAGAATCAATTCAACAGCAACGGGTTTGGTTTTTTATAGTAAGCTTTAATATTGAGTAGAGTGATTCTTTTCACTGTATTATTCTTTTTCAAAATTGGTTTTGTTCTCCTTGTTTCTTTGCCTTTCTATATAAATTTCAGAAAAATCTTGTCTATGTCTACAAAATATTTTGCTGGAATTTTGAATAGGAATTGCATTAAACAAAGAATTGGCATCTTTGTTGAGCCTTCCAATCCATGAACGCAATATGCCTCCTCATTTATTTAGGTCTTTTATTTCTTTTATCAGCATTTTACAATTATCATCATACAGATCCTTGACATGTTTTGTCAAGTGTATACCTAAGTATTTCATTTCTTTGGAGCAATTGTAAATTGTATTGTTTATTATTTTAGTTTCTGTATGTTCAATGTTAATTATAAAAGTGTGATTTTTTTTTATGTGCGTGGAACAAAGGGAAACCCTGGTGGTGCAGTGGTTAAGTGCTATGGCTTCTAACCAAAAGGTCAGCAGTTCGAATCTGCCAGGTGCTCCATGGAAACTGTATGGGGCAGGTCTACTCTGCCATATAGGGTTTCTATGAGTCGGAATCGTCTCGACAGCAGCGAGTTTGGTTTTTTGGTTTGGTGGAACAAAGAACTCAATTTGGCCTTTGTCTCCAGTTCCTAAAAATAACCTTTGGAATTGGTGAGCAATCAAGGTGCCTTTTTTTTCCCTAAATAGCCAGGCAACACTTAAATGTGTGCAAGTGAGTTGGGAGCCCCCAAGATCACACCTGGCAACTAACCTCAGGAAAGGAGGGGGGCATGATACAATTGATCATACATGTGCAACGAGGCACCAATCATGACTATGCATTGTTATAAAAGACTATGAATACAGAAGCAGTCGAGTTACTTGGGTTGGCGAGAACATTCATGCATGGGGGAGGGTGGCACATCTCTGGGGACCATGAAAGTCTCATGTCAGGACCTCTCCCAGACCACATAAGATGCAGCTCTTCATCCGTATCTTTTTGGGTTGTAATAAATCAGTAACTGTAAGTATAGGTAGTCGGTGAATTTTTGAGCCGTTCTAGAGAATTAACAAACCCACAAGGGGCAATGAGATTTTGACTTAGCTTAAGGTGGCTATTTCAGGTAGGGGCTGCACAGGCAGTCAATTTGAAGGATGGAGTCCTACCAACTTGGCTGTTTTGACCTGACTTAGGGAGGGCAGGGATGTTTGATCTGGTCCAGGGTGGCCAGTGATGAGGTCTGACATAACTCTGGGTGGTTAGGGCCAGAGAGAAAGTGCTACGTGGGTGACTGGCGATGAGGAATGGAAATGTAGGAAGGTGAAGCACTGATCCATTTCCGTGAGGGAATTGGATTTATGCTGATCCTTACCACACAGTTAGCAATGAAGGTGGAATTTACCCACTTTACCCCTTTAGTAGCACAGTGTGTTGATTGTTTTTGTGTATGTTCAATCTTGCTGAACTTCCTAGTTTTAGAAGGGTTTGTGTATATGTATGTAGATTTATTGGGATTTTTTACATAGAAAGTCATGTCACTTGCAAATAGAGACAGTTTTATTTCTTCCTTTCTGGTCTATATGCTTCCATTTCTTTTTCTTGTGTTATGTGGTAGCTAGAACTTCCAGTACTATGTTCAATAAGATTGATAAGAGTGGACATTCTTGACTCATTCCCTATCTTAGGGGGGAATCATTCAGTCTTTCACCAATAATATGATGATAGCTGTAGGTCTTTTGTAGATGCACTTTATAAAGTTGAGATAATTCTCCTCTATTCCTAGCGTGCTGAGAGTTTTCTCATGATGGATGTTGGATTTGTCATATGCTTTTCCTGCATCAGTTAATATGATTACATGATTTTTCTTCTTTAGGTAATTAGTATGGTGGACAACATTTGCAAAAATGTGTGGGTGGTGGCATCTGACCTCCTCTAACTTCACAAGGGGGAAAGAGAATTAAGATCAACAGCCCAAGTCTGATTCGTATGAGGTGGAGGTCAACATGCTTCCTCTCTCCACCATCTTTGCCAATTCTGACACCAACCATCCTTCTCGCGGCACTCTCTACTTCACTGCTGGGTTTGAATTAATTGCAATGGCCACACAGAACTCTCAGACAATACTCACGATTATGAGGTTTATTAGGGAAGCAGCAGGTTACAATTCAGGATCAAAAATGACTCAGGGTATAGTTTTTCGACCAGGACAGCCTCTTCCCAGCTGTGCTCATAAGCATGCCTCTCTCCAGCCCTTGGCCTCTGCCCTGCTCAGGCAAGTGTTACAAAGCTCCTTTAGCTCTGCCGATAAATGCCCCGAGGCACCTCACTCCACCAGTAAGCCTCAGACCAAAGGTGCTCAGCTCCAGCTCCGTGGGTCAGCAATTCTAGCACCACCAAATGCCAGGAGGCCCCCTACTCCTCCAGCAAGCCTCCTGCCTGAAGGCACTCAGCTTTCTTGCCCTGTGGGCCAGGAAGTCTACTGTGCAGTCTCCTGCCGGTCTCTCCTGCTGCCGTTTCTCTGCCCATGGTTTCTCGCAGTCTTCAGTGTTATAGCTCTCTCTTTCTCTCTCTCTTCTCTCAGTATCTTTGGTTCCCAGAGCATCTCAGAGCAGGGACCTGGGTCCAAAGGATGAGCTCCACTCTTGGCCCTTCTTCCTTGGTGGTGGTGAGATCCTCTCTCTGTTCTGGAATTGGCTCTTTTTAAGTCTAGCAGGATGGCCAAACTGATCAATCCCTTTGGTGGGCCACAATTATCTTATTTGCAGAGTCCCGCCCAATCACTTTTTGCAGAATCTCGCCCAATCACTTGGGTGGGAGTTACAAGACCATGGCGAGAAAGGCCACATAAAAGCAATCCATCGCACTGCAGGCCACCTTCTAGCTTTTCTAGCCATGGTTCTTTCATACTTGGAGGATAACTTCCCCCTCCCAGTCATTTTACCAGTCCAAAACAGTCATTAACAATTAGTCCTTCAGTAGGGCAAAAGAGTCTTAAGGGTACATTACTCAGGTACCAGCCATTCAGGTCTGCTGCAGGTGTCCATCTGATCTGGCCAAATTCTCCAAGAGTCATCTCAGCTTCACTGTTTCTGGTATCTGATGAAATTTAACTGAGAGAAGATTATTCCCTTGCTCTGAGCCTCATGAGGTATCAGCATAGCAAACCTGTAAGTGACGTTAGGTTTGGCCACTGTACTCCAATCCAGCAGTGCCTCCCCCTTAGTCCACTCTTCCGCACTTACAGCTTCTACAATTACAGTTTTTACAACCACAATTAACCGTTAGCAATCAAACTCACAAATGACTCTTATAATCCTATCAGCATCTTCTCCCGAGAACCATCAGAAAAACAGGAAACTATTTCATTGGGGATCCTCCCTTGTCCACCTCATTTTGAGATTAAGTCCACCCATGAAAGTGTGTAAGCCAGCCACTTTTTCTCTCCCTATTTTAGATAACAAGTGTTTAAATTGCCCATCCCTGTCAAACCAGTACTCTGAGGAGACAAGCGAGTTCTTTGGTCTTGGAGACTTTTCAGTTCTATTTGGAACTTTGAGCATATGCATCCATAAGCAAAGTCTAGTCTAGAGCAAGCCATCAAATTGCAGGAATCTACACCAGCTCATGGTGTCAAACATCCTTCTCGTCATTCGGTGGGGTTCTGGTCAGCTCATCCCTAGCCACCCAGCCTAGGTCAAAATAGGTAGCAGCCTTAGGCTCGAGAATTCACACACACACTTCAAGAGAGCCCCTTCACACTCATCCCTAGCCCCTTTGTGCTAAGTCAACAGGCTCCACCCATAAACTTAGGAGTCCACACACAATTCCCTTTACTTCTGACCAACCAGCCCTTCCTCTTTCTCTCATATCTAGCCCCCGTGGGCTAGGTCATCAGGTGCCAATGGAACATGTCCAAACTCAGCCCGTCTTTCATGGCTGTACCTCCCTCACTTTTGCTCATTGAGTGGTCCCAGGTGGTCACCACAAGTGAGCATACCAAGCTGTCTACTCGCCACCTCCCTTTAACTTCAGTCCTGAACGGAGGTTCCTTCTGGTGGGCACTGGCTTTTCCTGTCTCCATGTACCTAAAGGTAAAATCGCTTCCTCAAAATTCAAAATGCAAAACAGTCATTTTTTTCCTGCAAATCCTTCCTTCAAATGCCAATCTCTTGTTCTATTGGCAGTTCTAGGTGGTTCTGCATGTATTTTCAAATGCAAAATCTGGGTGGGGCTCAGGTTTTCGACCTAAGCCCCCATTGTATACACAGGGCTACTGACTTGAAACAATAAGCCTGTGTTTCATCGGGCAAATTCTAGTTCCCCTTTTAGCATGTCCAATCAAGTATTGGCTGAAGGCAGAGTTACATGCTCTCTGTAATCTATAATAGCCAATATTCATTTCTATCATACTTTTAGGTCTGTTTTACAACACTAGGTAGGGGAAACATTCAATATCCTTAGTACATTCAAATAAACACATAATCCTAAACACATAACGCTTTTTAAAACATTCCAGTTTCATCTTCTTTTCTCCACTCCTTGACTATCTTCCCATTCATATGCATATGGCCTTGGGCCTCTGGCTGAGTGGAACTGGTAGGCACTGGCCACCTCTCAATCATCCTGCTTATTTGGTCTGGCTTTGGCCAGGCCAGTCCAGATGTGTGTTTTCTCCCCTCAACAACAGAAGTACCATCTAAGAATCAAAAGTTTCTCTTCCAAAGCCCCTTTGTTCTTTCTCTTACAAAGTCCCACGCTTGCATGAGTTTGGAGCCATTGCAACAAATCCTGCTTCTAATGCCAACTGTAAAAACAGTCTCTTCTGCCACCATTTCTCTGCCACTGCTTCTTGCTGTCTTCGGTTTTACAGCTCTCTCTCTCTCTCTCAGTCTCGTGGTTCCGGAAGCTTTTCAGCACAGGGATCCCAGATCCAAGGGCTGTGCTCTACTCTTGCCCATTCTTCCTTGGTGGTGGTGAGATCCTCTCTCTGTTCTGGAATTGGCTCTTTTAAGCCTAGCAGGATGGCAAAACTGACCAATCCGTTTGGTGGGCCACAATTACCTTATTTGCATAGTTCTGCCTAATCACTTGGGTGGGAGTTACAAGGCCATGGTGAGAAACGCCACATAAAAGCAATCCATCGTACTGCACCTCCTCTAACTTCACAAGGGGGAAGGAGAATCAATATCAACAGCCCAAGGCTGATTCCTATGAGGCAGAGATAGACATGCCTCTGCCCTCCAACCTTTTTACCAATTCTGACGCCCGGTCTCCCCCATGGCACTCTCTACTTCTCTGCTTGGTTCAATAATTTGTTGCAGTGGCCACACAGAACTCACAGACAATACTCACAATTATGGGGTTTATTAGGGAAGTAACAGGTTACAGTTCAGGATCAGAAATAACTCAGGATACAGTTTTTTCTCATCCATGCCTGTAAGCACTCCTCTCTGGGCCCTCAGCCTCTGCTCTGCTTGGATAAGTGCTACAAAGCTCTTTTAGCTCTGCGTATAAGTGCCCGGAGACACTCCACTCTGCCAGAAAGCCTCCTGCCCAAAGGTGCTCAGCCTTCTTGCTCCATGAGCCAGGAAGCCCAACGCGCTGTCTCTTGCCAGTCTCTTGGTTCTGCTGCCTCTGCTTCCACTATTTCTGTACCACTGCCTCTTGCTGTCTCCAGTGTTACAGCTCTCCTTCACTGCCCTGGTTCCGCTGCCTCTGCTGCCTCTATCTTCTCGTGTTACACCTCCTCTGTCTCTCTCTCTCTGTGTCTCCCTTTAAACCTAGTTGGATGGCCAATCCCCTCTTTAGGGTTCCACACCTTTTTTGTATGGTCCTACTCCCACAAGGGTGCCATGCACCTTATTTCCATTATTAACAAGCTATCAGGTCCCCTTGGTGGGCCACAAGAACCTCATGTGCATAGTCCGACCCAGTCATTTGATGGGAGTTACAAAGACTATGGCTAAAAAAAAAAATGATAGAAGGGCCATATTAAGTAATTCACTGTACTGCAGACCACCCCCCTGGCTTTTCTAGCCATTGGCCTTTTCACACTTGAAGGATTAACTTCCCCCTCCCCATCATTTTACTAGTCCAAACAGTCATTAACAATTAGTCTCTCAGCAAGCACAGAGTCCTAAGGGTGAGGTTACTCAGGTACCAGTCATTCAGATCTGCTGCAGGTGTCCGTCTGATCTGGTCACGTTCTCCAAAAGTCATCTCAGCTTCACCCTCTCTGGTGTCTGATAAAACTTAACTGAGAGAAGATAATTCCCTTGCTCTGAGCCTCTCTTGAGGTATCAGCATAGCAAAACCTTTAAGGGACTTTAGGTTTGGCCACTCCATTCCAGCAGTGCCTCCCTCTTAGTCCATGCTCACACTTAAGGCTTTTTAAAAAAAATATTTTCTTGAGTTTTTAAAATAATTTTTATTGTGCTTTAAGTGAAAGTTTACAAACCAAGTCAGTCTCTCACACAAAAACTTATATACACCTTGCTACATACTCCCAATTACTGTCCCCCAATAAGACAGCCTGCTCTCTCCCTCCACTCTCTCTTTTTGTGTCCATTCTGCCAGCTTCTAACCCCCTCCACCCTCTCATCTCCCTTCCAGGCAGGAGATGCCAACATAGTCTCAAGTGTCCACCTGATCCAAGAAGCTCACTCCTCACCAGCATCCCTCTCCATCCCATTGTCCAGTCCAATCCATGTCTGAAGAGTTGGCCTTGGGAATGGCTCCTGTCCCAGGCCAACAGAAGGTCTGGGGGCCATGACCATCAGGGTCCTTCTAGTCTCAGTTAGACCATTAAGTCTGGTCTTTTTATGAGAATTTGGGGTCTGCATCCTACCGCTCTCTTACTCCCTCAGGGGTTCTCTGTTGTGTTCCCTGTCAGGGCAGTCATCGGTTGTAGCCAGGCACCATCTAGTTCTTCTGGTATCAGGATGATGTAGTCTCTGGTTCATGTGGCCCTTTCTGTCTCTTGGGCTCTTAGTTGTCTTGTGACCTTGGTGTTCTTCATTCTCCTTTGCTCCAGGTGGGTTGAGACCAATTGATGCATCTTAGATGGCTGCTTGCTAGCGTTTAAGACCCCAGATGCCACTCTTCAAAGTGGGATGCAGAATTTTTTCTTAATAGCTTTTATTATGCCATATGACTTAGATGTCCCCTGAAACCATGGTTCCCAAACCCCTGCCCCTGCTTCACTGGCCTTCGAAGCATTCAGTTTATTCAGGAAGCTTCTTTGCTTTTGGTTTAGTCCAGTTGTCACACTTAAGACTTTTGCAGTTATAGTTTTTACAATCATAATTAACTCCTTTAACAATCAACACTCACAACTGAATCATATAATCCTATCAGCATCTTCCCTTATCCTCTCTTCCCCAGACCCACCAGGAAAAGAGGAATCTATTCACTGGAGATCCCCACATGTCCCCCTCATTTTGAGATTAAGCACACCCATGAAAGTGTGTAAGCCAGACACTTCATGCTGTTATCTCCCCCCGTTTTAGATTAAAAAAAAAAATTTAGATAGCCAGTGTTTAAATTGCCTGTCCCTATCAAACCAATGGAAACCCTGGTGGCATAGTAGTTAAGTGCTACAGCTGCTAACCAAAAGGTTGGAAATTCAAATCCACCAGGCTCTCCTTGGAAACTCAATGGGGCAGTTCTACTCTGTCCTGTAGGGTTGCTATGAGTAGGAATCGACTCGATAGCAATGAGTTTGGTCTTTTTTTTTTTTTTTGGTTTTTATCAAACCAGTACTCTGAGGAGACAAGTATGTGCCTTGATCTAAAGAACCTTCTGTTTTAGTTGGAATTTTGAGCAACTGCATCCATAAACAAAGTCCAGTCCAGAGCAAGCCATCAAATTGCAGCAATCTACACCAGTTCACCGTGTCAAACATCTTTCTCTTCATTTGTTTGGGTTCTCATCAGCTCATCCCTAGCCCCTGGGGGCTAGATCAGTGGGGACCAGCCATAGGCTTAGGAGTCCACATACCTCCCTGCACTTCAGACCAGCCAGCCCTCCTCTCTCATCCCTCGTCTCTGTGGGCTAGGTCAACAGTTGCCAATGGAACATGTCCAAACTCTGCCCGTCTCTTCATTGCTGTACCTCCCCGGCTTCCACTCATGAGTGGACCTAGGTGGTCACCACAAATGAGCATACCAGGCTGTCTACTCATTGGTTCCCTTTAACTTCTAGTCCTCGGAGAGGGTTCTTCTGAAGGACACTGAGATTTCTTGCCTTGATGTATCCAATGGCAAATTGTTTGCTCAAAATTCAAAAAGCAAAACAGTCATTTTTATTTTTCTGCAGGTCCTTCCTTCAAATGCAAACATTATCCTCTCTCAGCAGTTCTGGGTGGGTCTGCATATCTTTTCAAATGCAAATTTCCTGACTCTGAAGGTTTTGCATGGGACTCAGGTTTTTGACTTAAGCCCCCATACTCTATACACAAGGCTACTGCATTCAAACCAAACGCCTGTGTTTCTTTCGGGCAAATCCTAGTTCCCCATAGCATATCCAGTCAAGTACTGGCTGAAGACACAGTTACATGCTCTCTGTTTTCTATAGGAGAACATTCAATATCCATAGTGCATTCAGATAAACATTTAAACCTTTTCAAACATTCTCGTTTCATCTTCTTCACCCCTTGGCTATATTCCCATTCATGTGCATATTGACCTGGGCATCTCACTGTGTGGAACCAATAGGCCCTGGTCCCCTATCAATCCTCTTGTTTAATTAACCTGGCTTTTGCTCCAGGCCACTCCAGAGCCAGCTTTTCTCCCTTGATCTACAGCATAACACCTCTTACTTTCCTTTCAGCCATTTCAGATAACAACAACCAAAGTAATCATCTAAGAATCAGAAGTTTCTCTTCCCATGCCCCTTAGTTCTTTCTCACAAAGTCCCATGCTCCTGTGAATCTGGAGCCATTGCAACGAATCCTGCTCCTGAGGCCAATTGTAAAATGGCTCGGTGGAGGTATCTGACCTCCTCTAACTTCACAAAGGTGTAAGAGAATCAAGATCAAAAGCCCAAGGCTGATTCCTATGAGGCGGAGATCAGACATGCCTCTACCCTCCAACCTTTTTACCAATTCTGACGCCAACTGTCCCTCCCAAGGAACTCTACTGCTCTGCTGGCTTTGATAATTTATCGCAATAGCCACACAGAACTCACAGACAATACTCAGTTATGAGTTTTATTAGGCAAGTAACAGGTTACAATTCAGCATCAGAAACGACTGAAGATACAGTTTTCCGATCAGCTATGCCCGTAGGCACATCTCTTTCCGGCCCTTGTCCTCTGCTCTGCTCAGGCAAGTGTTACAAAGCTCTTTTAGCTCTGCCTATAAACCCCCTTAGGCACCCCACTCTGTTAGTAAGCCTCCTGCCCAAAGGTGCTCAGCTTTCTTGTTCTGTGGGTTGGGAAGCCCACCTCCCCATCTCCTGCCAGTCTCTTGGTTCTGTTGCCACTGCTTCTCGCTGTCTCCGATGTTACAGCCCTCCCTCTCTGCCCTGGTCTGCTGCCTTTCTGTCTTCCATGTCACAGCTCCTCTGTCTCTCCGTGTCTCTGTTTAAGCCTAGCAGGATGGCAAAACTGACCAATCCTCTCGTTAGGGTTCCATGTGCCTTATTTGCATGGTTCCACCCCTACAAGGGTACCATGCGCATTATTAACAAGCTATCCAATCCCCTAAGTGGGCCAAAGAACCTTATTTGATAGCCCCACCCAGTCATTTGGTGGGAGTTACAAAGATATATTAAGTAATTCACTGCACCATAGCAGCATTCAATGGTTTTCAAATATTGAATCACCCTTGCATACCCAGAATAAATCCCACTTGATCATGTTGTATAATTAGAATAAAAAAATTAGATTAGATTGTTAGATTTAGTTTCCTAATATTTTGTTCAATAGTTTTGTGTCTAAGTTCATGAGGACTATTGGTCTGTAGTTTTCTTTTGTGTGTAGGCTTTGTTTGGTTATTGTATCATGGTAATTCTAGCGTCATAAAATAATTTGAGGAATGTCCTCTTGTATATTCTGGAGAAGATTATGTAAAATTGGTGTTACTTCTTCTGTAAATGTTTGGTAGAAATTTGCAGTGAAACCATGTGGCTTTGGAGATTTTGTTTTCTTGAGCTATTAAAATACAAATTTAATTTCTTTAATGGTTTTAGAGCTATTCGGATTATCTACTTTATCTTAGTTGAGTTTTGTTAGTTTATGGTTTTTAAGAAATTGGTCCATTTCTTCTAAGAGCAATTTTTTTTTTTGCAGCATTGCCTTATTATCTTTTTAATGGCTTCAGGATCTGTACTGATATATAAAAAAATATACCCTATTTCATTTCTGATATTGGTAATTTTGTCTTCTCTCACATGGCAATAGAGACTACTACCTAGTAACAGCTTACAGTTACCTACCACTGGCTGAAAAGGCCAAAGCCTAACTTCATAGGGTCACCGGTTAAGTATTTGTCTGTAGCACCTCAGGGTAGATCCTGGCCCTCCCACCCTGCACATGGCACCAGGGGCTTCTCCCTAGTTACAGGTTGCTGCTTTATCCTATTGGCTATCTGAAAATCAGAACCTACCTCCCATACATAGCCATTGGCTAGATGCACCATCTATCTACAGCCCCTCAGACTTAGTCTAGACAAACCCAAAAAAATCAAACCCGGTTGCTGTTGAGTCAATTCTGACTCATAGTGACCCGACAGGACAGAGTAGAACTGCCCCATGGGGTTTCTAAGGAGCATCGGGTGGATTCTAACTGCCAACCTTTTTGGTTAGCAGACTGTGCTACCGGGGCTCCTAGTCTGGACAAGAGATCTCAAATTCCTGGCTTCTATTAACTCTTCCACTTGGGCAGTGGTGATTCAGTGGTAGAATTCTTGCCTTCCATGGTCCTATCCCCGTTGTGCATGAGGTGGGGGTGAGGGACTACCCGATGGCAGCTAATAACAACAACAACAAAAACAACTCCTCCACCATCACTGCTCATCTTGTTGGCCCTCAAACTTGATCTCTTGTTGTCTATTCTACCATCTATGACTCTCTTGTCAAAATTTACAATCCAGGCCCCTTTAACATTTCTACCGTCAATGTACCTCTGGACCAACCTCCAATCCCACCAGTATTCTTCTAGTCTGACCTCAAATCTAGAGCTCTGATAACTCTTCCATCATCAATGTCTCTGTGATATGGTTTAGCATTCAGCCTTCAATTAACTATTCCTCATCAATACCCCTCTAATCTGGAGCTTGAACCCAGGTCTGTTAATTTTTCCATCATCAATGCATACCCGGACTGATCTCGAACTTGACTGCTATGAACTCTTCCAACATTAATGCCTTGATAAAGCCCATCTGTTAAAACCGCCAGGGTCATGTTCACTGTTTGAGAGAAATGGGTTTATTAACTTGCTGTGGCAAAGGAGACCACACACTAGAGTAACTGTGGAGCTACCTAGGGTGATCAATTCAGCCTGGTTTACTTGTTTTAACCCTGAATGTCCCATGTCCCAGTAAACCCCTCAGTCTCAGGCAAACAGGGACAGTTGATTATACCCTAGTCTCACCAAAGAAAGGAAGAAACGGGATAAATATAGGATTTGGGGGAAGAACGGAGCTTAGATCAAATTTAAATGAAGCCCAAAGCAAGGTAGGGTGGTACGTAAGAGGGTCGACATCAGGTCTGGACTGTGAAGTGGATCCAGGGTCCTGTTTCTTTAGAAATACTGAAATAACGATAGATATGGAATGTTGGGTGCAAGATACCTGTTCTCTGAAGCTTTGCACCTGGGCTGGAAATCATGGCTGCAGATTTGTATCAAAATGACTTAGATCCTACAGGGAAGAGTGGGATGTTTTATTCTTACTGATATAATTTTATTTATTTATTTTCCAAATACACTTTATTGTTGTTTTGGTGAAGGTTTACATAGCAGTTTAGGTTCTCTCTCATTCAACAATTTCAACACAAATTGTTCGATAACATTGGTTACATTTTTCACAATGTGTGAACATTCTCATTATTTCCTTTCTGGTTGCTCTGTTTCCTTTAATCTAGTTTTCTTGCCCCCTTATTTTCTCACCTTTGTTTTAAAGTAATTGTTGACCATTTGGTCTCATATAGACAATATTTTAAAGGAGCGTAGTACTCACAGGTGATAGATATTCTTTATTTTGTGAGCCAATCTGTTATTTAGCTGAAAAGTGACCTCAGGTGGCAGTTCCGGTTCAAGGTTTGAAGAGTATTTCAGGGCTATAGTCTTGAGGAGTCTTCCAGTCTCAACTGGTCCAGTAGGTCTGGATTTTTTTCAAGAATTTGAGGTTCTGTTCCACTTTTTTCTCACATTCAATCAGGATCCATCTATTGTGGCCCTGAGGAGAATTGTTGGCAGTGACAACCAGGCACCATCTAGTTCTTCTGGTCTCAGGATGGATGAAGCCATGGTTCATGTAGACTATTAGTCCTGTAGACTAGTTTCTTTTTTGAGTCTTTCGTCTCCTTGTTCCTCTTTTTCTCCAGATGAATAGAGACGAATAGTTGTATTTTAGATGGCTGCTTGCAAACTTTTAAGACCCCAGACACTACTTACCAAACTAGAATGTAGAACATAAACTTTATGAGCTATATTATTGACCAAGTTGTCCCACAAGGCTGTAGTCCTAAGCCTTCAAACCCAGAAAACCAATCCTGCAAGGTGTTTGCTTATGTCTAAGAAGTATCCATAACTGTGCCCTCTGTGTGCTTTATTATATATATGAATATATATGTACATACATACATATGCATATACACATGCACACACCTATGTATATACACACACATATATACTCACATATACATACCTATACACATATATGACTATGTACATATATATAAACCCCAAAATGTATTTTTTCGTTGTTGTTGCTGTTGTTTCAAAATTATATATGTCATAGCAATTACCAAAAGATCCTTTTTCTTCTGTACATATTAGTGATATTGCTTACCTTGGTCAAGCTACACACACTTCACCCTCATCCGGTGCTACCTTTCCCATCACCAAAAATAACAAGTGTCTACTGTGTAGGGAGTGAATCCTCTTCCCCCCCCACCCCCACTCATCGCTGATAACCACTAATGAGCATTAGTTTCTGTGTATTTATCTTTTCATGTCATTTCATAAAAGTGAAGACATACAATATTTGTTTTTTTGTGATTGACTTATTTCACTCAACATAATACACTCCAGACTCATCCATGTTGTAATATGTTTCAGGAACTCATTTTTCTTTATCACTGAGTAGTATTCCATTGTATGTATGTACCACATTTTACTTATCCATTCATCCATCGAATGGCACTTAGGTTGTTTCCATCTTTTTGTTATTGTGAATAGTGCTGCAATGAACATAGGTGTGCATATGTCTGTTTGTGTCGCTTCTATTAGATCCCCAGGGTATATACCTAGCAGGGGAGTTGCTGGGTCATATGGAAGCTTACTGATACAATTTTAAACTTCAAAATTTCTGATAGTCTATGATTTTAGAGAACAAAGTTTCTCAGTGGGACTGGCGTTAGGTTGAGGCAGGTGAGGCACTCACCTCAAGTGCAAAATTTAAAGGGGTACCAAAAACCTCAATAATCAAAATAAAAAGCATTTTAATGCAATATTTTAAAAAGTCAAAATTAATGCAAAAATTTATGATGAATATAAAAATTTTAAACGACTTTTTAGTTTTTTTTTTCTTGCTACATAATAAACTACTCCAAAACTTAAAGCTTACATCAACAAACCTTTATTATCTCAGTTTCTGTGGGGTCAGGAATTCGGAAGCAGCTTGGCTGGGTGGTTCTAAGGGTCTCTCTCACGATGTTACAGTGAAGTTGTTGGCTGGGGCTGTAGTCTTCTGGGGTTGGAGGTTTCACATGGCTATAGGCTATTGATAGGAAGGCCTCAGTTCCTTGGCACATCCATTGCTGTTGAGTCGAATCTGACTCATAGCGACCCTATACCTGTTGCCGTTGAGTCAGTTTTGACTCATAGCAACCCTATAGGTCAGAGTAAAACTGCCTCATAGGATTTCCAAGGCTGTAATCTTTATGGAAGCTGACTGACATATCTTTCTCCCGCGGAGTGGCTGGTGGGTTCGAAACACTGACCTTTTGGTAAGCAGTAGAGTGATTAACCACTGTGCCACCAGAGCCCTTTCCTTGGCAACTGGGCCTCTCCAAAGGCCGCCTATGTGTAGGGACGGACTATCCAATAAGCAAGGTGTACAGGCTTACTTGTGCTTACCTACTAATCTGTAGTGCACAATGTCGTCTGCTTTTCCCATGTGAAAGTGTTCACTACAGATTAGTAAGTAAATACATTTAAGCCTGTGCATACCTTGCTTACTGTAAGCCTGTGTGTACTTTGCTTACTGGTTAATCTGCCCCTGCCAGTGTGTCTTTATGACGTAGCAGCTGGTTTCCCCCAGAGTGAGTGATCTAAGAGAGAGAACAAGATCGAAGCCATTGTCTTTTATAACCTAATCTCTGAAGTGACATACTATCACTTCTGACCTTGAACCTGGGCCTCCGTTAACTATTCCATGTCTATATCCTAGGAAAACATTAACTTTTCCACCATCAGTCACCTTGGTTTGATCTCAGAACCTCTATGACGGCTAAGGTTGTGTGTCAACTTGGCTGGGCCATGATTCTCAGTGGTTTGGCAGTTATGATGTAGTTTGACAGTTATGGAATGATGTAATCATCTTCATGATGAGATCTGATATAATATAATCTCCTCCATGATGAGACCCGTTATAAGCAGCCAATCAGTTGAAAGGGCATTTCTTTGGGGGTGTGACCTGCATCCAATACACATGGACTTTCTCGCAAAGGTCGCTGGCTTTTGCTCTGCTCTGGATCCTCCATTCAACTTGTCCTCATCTGAACTTCAGTTCTTGGAACTTGAGCCAGCAGCCTGCCATCTTATCTGCCAGTCTTGGCTTCCTCAGCCCCTGCTGCTGTGTGAATCAGGAGAAGCCTCCAGCCTGATGCCTGACCCATGGACTTGGGACTTTCCAATCTCTACAACCATGTGAGCCATTTACTTGATATAAATCACTCTATGTATGTATGTGTGTATATATGTGTGTGTGTGTGTCACTGGTTTTGCTTCTCTAGAGAACTCAGCCTAAGACAGCCTCTGTTAACAATTTTGTCAGAAATCACCATCTTGTTTTACAGGCCACAAGCTCAAGCTTGTAAGCAGTCTTCTACCGTGGATGAACATTCACCTTTAATAGCTCCCTCGTTCAGTTCTTGAACCTGAGCCTCTGTTACTTTACAAACATCATTGCCTCTCCGGTCTGAACTTGAACCCAGGCATCTGTTAACAGAGGTCTGTTTTAGAGGTCTAATCAAAGGGACATTGACAGTAGAAAATACTGTATGATCTCACTTGTATGAAATAGGCAAATATATAGAAACTAAAGCTTATTAGTGGTTAGCAGGGGTGGGAGTGGGGGGCAAGAGGGAGTTACTGTTTAAGGGCACTGAGTTTATATTAATGGTGATGAAATGATTAGGAAATGGATAGTATAATAGTTATATAGCAAAAAGAATGTAATCAATGTTACTGAATTATACATGTAAAAATTGTTAAATTGGCAAATGTTTTGTTATGTATATATGTACCACAATTAAAAAAAAAAGGATGTTGATGGTAGAAGAGTTAACCATGACCCAACAGTTTAGATCTAGACCACAGCGACATCCATAGTGGAAAATTAACAGATGTCTGTTTCTCAATCTATAAAAGAAAGGCACATATAGTGAAAGAGTAGAGGCTTGGATTCGGGATCAAAACGCAGGGACACTGCTGGTGAAATCTTTAACAAATGGCGTGAATCCATATCAGAAGATTGCAACATTGGTGCTGGTAGAATTAAGAAAGGCCTGGTTTGAGATTGGAGCCCTGGTGGCACAGTGGTTAAGAGCTGGGCTGCTAACCAAAAGGTTGACAGTTCAAATCTATCAGCCACTCCTTGGAAACCCTATGGGGCAGTTCCAGTCTATTCTATAGGGTTACTATGAGTCAGAATCGACTCAACGGGCAGTGGGTTTGTGTTTGAGATCAGCCAAGAGGAGCACTGATAGTGGAAGAGTTAGCAGAGTCCAGGTTTTAAGATGTTGATTGGAAGTCAGAACAATAAGTTTTGGAAATTATGTAGAAGTGTGTGTGTTATAGCAATGTTGTTACAGATGCCATTCTGTCTTCCATTCAATTCACAAATACTGCAAGGGGGACAGAGAAAATAGGGTAATCTGAGAGTCTAACATTCTAACTCTCCAGATTGTTAAGCTGAAGCCCAGAGAGAAGGTTTTCATGTTCTTAGAGCACCCAGCAATCTATGCCAATGGTAAGTCTGGGTCTACCTGTTGGGTCCAAAACACCTTCACAGGGATAAAAGCCCTCCACTTCTTGTCACGGATAGCTTTCTGGGGGAGAATATATGTGAAGTAAATTTTGAAGACCAAAACCAAACCCACTGCCGTTGAGTAGATTCCGACTCATAGCGACCCTATCTGTCTTGGAAGAAGTACAGCCAGAATGCTCCTTAAAAGCCAGTATGGCGAGACTTCATCTCACGTCCTTTGGACATGTTATCAGGAGGGACCAGTCCCTGGAGAAGGACATCATGCTTGGCAGAGGGTCAGCAAAAAAGAGGAAGACCCTCAACGAGGTGGATTGTCACAGTGGCTGCAACAGAGGGCTCAAACATAGCAATGATAGTGAGGATGGCACAGGACTGGGCAGTGTTTCATTCTGCTGTATATAGGGTCACTACTGGTGGCATAGCGGTTAAGAGCTATGGCTGCTAACCAAAAGGTCAGCAGTTCGAATCCGCCAGGTGCTCCTTGGAAACCCTATGAGGCAGTTCTACTCTGTCCTATAGGGTCATTATCTACTGGAGGGCAGCGTTTTTTTTTTTTTTTAATGAGTCACAACTGACTTGATGGCACCTAACAACAAGTTTTGAACAATGTGTAGGAGTTCAGAGGTAAAGAGCATCCAGAATTCTGTCTTCTCTCCCAAAAGTCAGTAACAGATTCTGAATTTCTGTACGAGAGGCTGAGTGTCTGCAACCTGGTTAGCAGCAGAAATTGGGAGTTTCTTGGTGATGAATTTTCATCCAAAAATGTTTGTAAAGTTTTCTAGATTTATTTCTACTGACAATTTGCTGAAAAATATTAGCTGTCCATATCAAAGGCTAATATTTTTATTACTCCTATCCACTATCATTTTACAGGGTCCTGGTGGCGCAGTGGTTAAAATGCTTGGCTGCTAATCGAAAAGTTGGCAGTTCAACCCACCTTTCACTCTGGGAGAAAAATGTGGCACTCTGCTTCAGTAAAGATTACAGCCTTGGGAACCCTTTGGGGCAGTGCTACTCTGACCTATAGGATCGCTATGAGTCAGAATCCACTCGTTGGCAGTGGTTTTTTTTTTTTAAACTATCATTTTAGAGGAGCCCTGGTGGCACGGTGGTTAAGAGCTTGGCTGCTAAGTGAAAAGGTCGGCAGTTTGAGTCCACCAGCCGCTCCTTGGAAATCCTATGGGGCAGTTCTACTCTGTCCTTCCTATAGGGTCGCTATGAGTCAGAATCGACTCAACAGGCAAGGGGTTTTTATCATTTTCGTAAGGAGCCCTAGTGGGGCAATGGTTAATCGCTGGGCTGCGGCTAACCGAAAATTGGCGGTTTCAATCCACCAGGCGCTCTGCAGGAGAAAGATGTGGCCGGTCAGCTTTCGTGAAGATTACAGCCTTGGAAACCCTATGGGGCAGTTCAACTGTCCTACAGGGTCGCTATGAGTCAGAATTGACTCCATGGCAACCAGTAAATAATTTAAATGTATTACTCTGACTTCTCCCCTTCTTCTTAGTGGTTCTCTCCAAGAACGGGGCTGTACCACTCTGATTCATTCCCCCTTTGCCCAGTGTTTTTTTTTATCGGCTAGGAGAGGGATTGTACCATCTTAACTTCTCCGTCTCCCCAGTGACAACTGTAACTGACTTTTTCTCCTTTAACCAGTGGTATCTCCCTTGAGGATCAGGACCCCCCCTCCCCGCGATGAGAGGGCACTTTTCCTTCTCTGAACTTTGCAGAAACCTATAGAACCTAGTTCCAAGACCAGTTCCTCCCGGATACCCTCAGGTTTCTACACCTTAACGACCAAGCCCTGGCCAACGCCCCCCCCCCCGTCCCGCCTTCTGTGAAACAGTCCTACTGTACGGAGTGGACGCTAAGATGGCGGCCCTCATATAGAAGCGCCTTTAGCGCAGCCATGTTCCTCGCCTGACAACGCCGCTCATGGACACTGAATGGGGAAAGCCGCCGAAGGTTCTTAATTGCGCCTTGCTGAGTGTGGGTAGACTACAACCTCTCCATCCCTTATAATCTTGTGTAAAACTAACAGCCAAAGAAGGGACAGTGTCACGGGTGACGGAAGCGTTAGGAAACGGAAGTGGCCCTCAGAGGCCATTTAAGTGCTGTTGGCGCGCGGGGCTGAGCACGAGGTTTAATGTCCTGAGAGTCACTGAGGTGATTTTGAGGGGTAAGTGATGGCTTCCTTGGCTTTTAGGGATGATGATTTGTCAATTTGTAAAGAATATACTGAATGGCAATCTGAGCGGGGCGTCAGGGATGGGGGCCCCTAGGGTAGGCAGGTTTTAGATTAACTGGTGCTTCTTGTCGTGTCTTAATAGTGTGTGTTTAGGTTTTTCCTCCCCCAGAGACCTCCTAATTTTATTTTCAGTGATCTTTCCAGTGAACCAGCTTTGGCCTAGTTGATCCTTTCTGATGTATATTTGTTTTATGTTTTCTTAATGTCTTCTCTGCACTATTTCTTCTCTGAGGTAAATTCCATCGTTCTAACATAAGTTGGAAACCCTGGTGGTGTAGTGGTTAAGTGCTACGTATGTTAACCAAAGGGTTGGCAGTTCGAATCTGCCAGGCGCTCCTTGGAAACTCTATGGGGCAGTTCTACTCTGTTCTATAGGGTCGCTATGAGTCGGAATCGACTGGACGGCACTGGGTTTGGTTTTTTGGTTTTGAACATTAGTTGGATATTAATTCATTAATGTATAGACTTCTTAAAATATATTTAAGAACATAAGTTACCCTTTGAGAATCTCTTTAGCTTCACTTCACAAAATTTTATACATAGTCTTATTGAGATACATTTAATTTTTATTTTTGATTAATTCTTTAATACCTTCAGGAGGGTTGACATTTTTATTAAATCTTATCCTGGGATATGTTAAGTCTGATTATTTATATTTGTCAAAAATGTTTTAAACATTTTTAATCGTGTAAGTCCAACTCCTTAAAGAAGTTTATCTCAAATAGTTTATATTGTGTGGGACAAAGAACTTGGCTTGGTTTTTGTCTCAGGTTTCTGAAAACAGTTCGAACAATTAAGGTGCTCTTTGTTTTCCAAAATAGCCAGGCAGCACTTAACCAAACACAAACCAAACCCATTGCTGTCGGGTTGATTCTGACTCATAGTGACCTTATAGGATAGAGTAGAAATGCCCCATAGGGTTTCCAAGGCAGAATCACTATGAGTTGGAATTGACTAGATGGCAATGGGTTTGGTTTTTGGATTTATTTCAGGGTTGTGTTTCGTAAATGATTTCTGTGATATTTAAGCATTTTATTTATGTCCCAATTTTAGTTTACATTCTTATTAGTAAGTAATGACTGCTGAATTGTGACAAGGGTGTTTTTTGTGGTAAGTTAATAGCAGCATGTTTTCCCCCTAATTTGCTGACTTAATGAATAATAATATTATTAATGTTGAACTATCTTCTTCTGGAGAGAAGAGGCTAAAAGCTTCCCTTTAGAAGAATTTAAGAGAGATTTTTCAGCCTGAAATGGCAAAGGTAACTAAAGAAGGCAGAAAAACCAAACCCACTGCCGTCGAGTCAATTCTGACTCATAGCGACCCTATAGGACAGAGTAGAACTGCCCCATAGAGTTTCCAAGGAGCACCTGGCAGATTCGAACTGCCGACCTGTTGGTTAGCAGCCGTAGCACTTAACCACTATGCTACCAGGGTTTCCAAAGAAGGCAGAAAGGACTACCCATTTCTTTTTATTCAGGTTAACATGCTGCCAGTTTTCCTGCCTGCACAGTCACCCTCCAGATCCCCATGGACAGGTCCCCTGTCCCTCACCCCAAGGGGCTGCAGCTCGATTCAGTGCACCAATCTCCTCCATCTCCTATCCAGAGCGCAGATCTACCTTGAACCTGGAATTTAGGGGGAGACTGGCTGGGTAAGGTGTGAGGACTCCTGTGGAGCCACTATAGAATAAGTGGGTTCAAACTTATTAATTTGACTCCAGATGTCATGATCGTCTTTATAATCCACTAATACTAATATTCCAATACTCAGAGTAGGGTTACTGAGCTTTGTGGGTGAATGTGGAAAGGCACCGATGACATGATTACTATCCTTCTAGGATTTCTGGGTTTCTCTGTGGAGCTCTTGAGCCTTATCCCTTGCTGGAGGCTGCAGGATCTTCGATTCATTCCAGCCCCATCCTGCATACAGACATCTCTCCCTCCAGCTTTGGAAGGTGGGCTGAGGCCCAGGGTGAACATGCCAGCTAATGGGAAATCGCCCCAAAGGTTCCCTTCCCTGGTTCCAGAAAAACCTGGCAGATCATTTGAGGTAAGGAAGAGGAGCCTTTTTCCTTTTTTTTTTTTTAATAGATAAGCTTGTTATTTTGAGATAATTGTAGATTCAAATGCAGTGTAGATTCAAATCCAGTTTCCAGTTTCCCCCAGTGGTAACAACTTGGAAAACCTTGGTACAATAACACAACCAGCATATTAGCACACAGAACATTTCCATAACCAAAAGGATCCCCTGTGTTTCCCTTTTATACCCACACTTACTTTCCTCCCTTTCCTCCTCCCTTCTTACCCCTGGTAACCACTAATCTGTTGCCCAATTCTGTAATTCTGGCTTTTCAAGAATATTATATATGGAATCATATAGTACAATAATTGGGACTAACTTTTTTCACTCAGCGTAATTCTCTGGAGATTCATCTAGGTTGTCGTGTCTATCAGTGTTCTGTTCCTTTATATTGCTGAGTAGTATTCCATGGTATGTGTGTGCCACTGTTTGTTTAACCATGCAGTGGTTGAAGGACATCTTCATTGTTTCCAGTTTTTGGCTATTACGAATAAAGATGCTGTAAATACGAGCATTTGTATACAAGTTTTTGTGTGAACATACTTTCCATTTCTCTGGGGTAAGTACACAAGTGCAGTTGCTGGATTGTATGCTAAGTACATTTTAAATTGTAAAAGAAACTGCTAAACTCTTTTCCAGAGTAGCTGTATGATTTTACACTCTTACCAGCAATGTGTGAATGATCCAGTTTCTCTGCATCCTCGTCAACATTTGATATTGTCATTAGTTTTTATCTTAGACATTTTGAGAGGTATGTAGTGATATTTCATTGTGATTTTCATTTCCCTGATGGCTGATGATGTTGAATGTCTTTTCATGTGCATATTTCCCACCTTTAAAACTGGTTTGGGGAGGATGTTTGACCACCTCTAACTTCCCAAGGGGGTAGGAGGACCAAGATCAGCAGCCCAAGGCTGATTCCTATGAGGTGGATTTCAGACATGCTTCTTCTCTCCACCATCTTTGCCAATTCTGACACCAGCTGTCCCTCCCACAGCCCTCTCTACTTCTCTGCTGGCTTCAATAATTCATTTCAGTGGTCACATAGAACTCACAGACAATACTCACAATTATGGGGTTTATTAGGAAAGTAACAGATTACAATTCAGGTTCAGGAACACTCAGGATACAGTTCTTCCATCAGGGTAGCCTGTTTCCAGCCATGCTGCGGGCACACATCTCTCTGGCCCTCTACCTCTGCCCTGCTCAGGCAAGTGTTACAAAACTCTTTTAGCTCTGCCAATAAGTGCACAGAGGTACTCCACTCCGCCAGCAAGCCTTGGTCCAAAGACACTCAGCTTTCTCGCTCCGTGGGCCGGGAAGCCCACTGCGTCATCTGCTACCGTTTCTCTACCACTGCTTCTGGCCATCTTCAGTGTTATAGCTCTCTCTCTCTCTGTGTCTCGGTCTCCTGGTTCCGGGAACCTGTCAGTGCAGGGATCCTGGGTCCAAAGAATGCACCCCACTCTTGGCTCTTCGTCCATGGTGGTGGTGAGATCCTCTCTTCCCACCTCTGGGATGGCTCATTTTAAGCCTCGTGGGATGACAAAGCCCCTTGGTGGGCCACAATTACCTTATTTGCACAGTCCCACCCAGTCACTTGGGTGGGAGTTACAAGAGCATGGTGAGAAAGGCCACACACAAGCTATCCATCGCATCACACCATCTTTGTATCCTGTTCAGTGAAATGTCTCTTCATGTCTTCAACCCGTTTTTTAATTGGATTTCTTGTTTTTTTCACTATTGAGTTTTTCACTATTGGATATATGGTTTGCACATATTTTCTCCCAGTTAGTAGGTTGTCTTTTTATCCTCTAAATGGAGCCATTTGCAGAGCAAAAGTTTTAAATTTTGATGAAGTCCAGTTCATCAGTTTTTCATTCGATGGATTGTGCCTTTGGTGTCAAGTCTGAGAGCTCTTTTCCTTGCCCTAGATCCCAAAGATTTTCTCCTGTGTCTTTTTTTTTTTTCTGAAAGGCTTTGTTACTTATATTGAATTTCTTTTGCATCTTTGTAAAAAATCAATTGGGCATGTTTGTCATATGGGTCTATTTCTTGATTCTCTTGTCTGTTCCATTGATCTGTGTGTCTATAATTCCAGGCACAGTCTTGATTCCTACAGCTATATATAATGAGTCTTGAAATCTAGTAGATTGATTTCTCCTACAATATTCTTTTTCAATATTGTTTTAGCTCTTTTTTGGTTAGGTCCTTTTTTTTTTTTTAATAAATTTTAGAATACCCATTGCTGTCGAGTCAGTTCTGACCCATAGCAACCCTAGAGGACATATAGTATTGTCTAATATCCACAAAAAATCTTGCTGTGAATTTGATAGGAATTACATTAACCCTGTTTATCAATTTGGGGAAAATTGACACCTTTACTGTGTTGAGCCTTCTACTGTATGAACATGGTATGTCTCTGCATTTATTTAGAAGTTTAATTTCTTTTATCAGCATTTTGTAGTTTTCAGCATACAAGCTGTACACATGTTTTCTTATATTTATACCTAATTTTTTTTTCAGTGATTAAATGGTATTATAATATTTATTTTGGTGTCTGTTGTCATTGCTAATCTGTAGAAATACAATTGATTTTGGTATGTTTATCTTGTATCCTTTGACTTTGCTGAATGCACTAATGAGTTTTAAGGATTTTGTGTTTGATTCCTTGAGATTTTCTGCATAGACAACCATTTTATCCTTAAATAGGGACAGTTTTAATTATGCCATTCTATTTTGTGTTCCTTTTATTTCCTTTTCTTGCCTTATTGCACTGGCTACAACTTCCAGCACTATATTGAATTAAGAGCTGTGAGAGTGGACATCCTTGCCTGGTTCTTGATCTTCAGTTTTTCACATTAAGTACATATACATAGGGTCACTATGAGTCGGAACTGACTCGATATCAGTGGATGGGTACATGTAATGTTATTGGTGGGATTTTTTTAGATGCTGTTTATTAAGTTGAAGAAGGTCCATTCTATTCCTATTTTTTTAGAGTTATTTGCAGGAATTTAATTTTGTCAAATGCTTTTCTGCATTGATATGATCATGTGATTTTTCTTTACCTTGGTAATATGGTAGATTTTAAGGATTCATTTTTGAATATTGAACCAGCCTTATATTCCTGGAGTAAATCTCACTTGGTCATGGTGTATACTTCTTTTAATATATTGCTGAATTTGTTAATATTTTGCTAATAATTTTTGTATCTGTATTCATGAGGGATATTGGCTTGTATTGCACTGGGCAAATCTGCTGCAAAAGCCCTCTTTAAAGTGTTGGTAAGCAAAGATGTCACTTTGAGGACTACAGTGCACCTGACCCAAGCTGTGATATTTTCAATTTCCTCATGCATGTAAAAGCTGGACAATGAATAAGGAAGACTGAAGAAGAATTGATGCCTTTGAATTATGGTGTTGGTGAAGAATATTGAATATACCATGGACTGCCAGAAGAACTAACAAATCTGTCTTGGAAGAAGTATGGCCAAAATGCTCATTAGAAGCAAGGATGGTGAGACTTCGTCGCACATACTTTGGACATGTTATCAGGAGGGACCAGTCCCTCGAGAGGGACATCATGCTTGGTAAAGTAGAGGGTCAGTGAAAAAGGAGAAGACCCTCAACAAGATGGGCTGACACAGTGGCAGCAACAGTGGGCTAAAGTATACAATTGTGAGGATGGTACAGGACTGGGCATGGTTTCATTTTGTTGTGCGTAAGGTCACTATGAGTCAGAATCAACTCGACGGCACCTAACAATGACAACAATGACATTAGCTTGTAGTTTTCTTTTTTGTCTGGTTTTGGTATCAGGGGATGTATTAGTTTCCTGTGGCTACTATATTACCACACACTTGGTAGATTAAAACAACAGAAATATATTCTGTAACAGTTCTGGAGGCCAGAAGCTTCAAATCAGTGTCACTGGGCCAAAATCAGTGGGTCAGTAGGGCCGTGCTTACTCTGGAGGCTCTAGGAGAGAACCTGTTCCTTGCCTATTCCAACTTCTGGTGGCTGCTGGTCTTCCTTGGCTTGTGGCAGAATCACTCCAATCTTCAAGGCTAGCATTTTCAAATCTCTCTTTGTCCCATCTTCATATTGCCTTTGTGTGTGTCAAAACTCCCTCTGCTTCCCTCTTACTAGGATACATGTGATTGCATTTAGGGCCTGGATAATCCAGGATCATCTCTCCATCTCAAGATCCTTAACTTAATCACATCTGCATAGTCCCCCCTCCCCTTTTTGACATATAAGGTTAAGTTCATAGGTCCCAGGGATTAGGACATGGATGTCTTTTGTGGGGCCATTTTTTATTCTGCCATAGGAAAATACTGGCATCATAAAATGAGTTGGGAAGAGTTCCCTTCTTTTGTATTTTCTGGAAGATTCTTCATTAAAAGTTTGATAAAATTGTCCAGTGAAACCATCTGGACCTAGAGAGTCCTTTTTTGGGGAAGTTTTAAAATCTGGATTCGGTTTTCTTCATAGTTATAAAACTGTTGCTGTCAAGTTGATTCCAGCTCATAGCAACCCTATGGGACAGAGTAGAACTGCCCCATACGGTTTCCAAGGAGTGCCTGGTAGATTCGAACTGTCGACTTTTGGGTTAGCAGCCATAGCGCTTAACCACTATGCCACCAGGGTTTCCTTAATAGTTATAGGGCTATTCAAATGATATTTTTCATATTGGGTGAGTTCTGGTAGTTTGTGTTTTTTGAGGAATTGATCCATTTCATCTAAGTTGTCAAATTTATATGTACAGAGTTGTTTGTAGTATCCTCTTTATTATGCTTTTGATGTCTTCAGGGTTCCTTTTGATGTCTGCAGGGTCTGTAGCGATATCCCCTGTTTCATTCCTGTTATTGGTAATTTATGTCTTCTCTTTTTTGCCTTGTGATTCTTACTAGAGACCTGTCAATTTTATTGATATTTTCAAAGAACCAGCTCTTTGTTCCACTGATTTTTTATTTGTTTTATTTTCAGTTTGATCTCTTATCTTTATTATTTCCTTCCTTTTGTTTGCTTTGGGTTTATTTATTTATTTTTAAGAGTTTTGAGTTAGGAGCTTACGTTTTTTATTTGAGAGCTTCCTGTTTTCAAATGCATGCATCTAGTGCTATAAATTTCCCTCTTATGTCTGCTTTAGCTGTGTTCCACAATTTTTTTTGAACCTTTTAAAAAAATATTTCATTGTATTTTTGGTGAAAGTTTACATAGCAAATTAGGTTCTCATTTAGCAATTTCTGTACATATTGTTTAGTAACATTGATTACATTTTTCATAATATATCAGCTTTCTTATTATTTCCTCTCTGATTGTTCCATTTCCATTAATCTAGTTTCCCTGTTCCCCTTACCTTCTCATCCTTGATCTAGGGCAAATGTTTACTGTTTGGTTTCATTTAGATGATTATTTTTTTTACTTTTTTAAAAATTGTGCCTTAGGTAAAAGTTTACAGAGCAAATTAGTTTCTCGCTCAACAATTCATACACAAATTGTTTTGCGACATTGGTTGCAATCCCTGTGATGTGTCAGCCCCTTCTCCACCCTGGGTTCCCTATTTCCATTCATCCCGTTTTCCTGTCCCTTCCTGCCTTCTTGTCATTGCTTTTGGGCAGGTGTTGCCCATTTGGTCTCATTTACATGAATGAGCTAAGAAGCATGTTCCTCATATGTTATTGTTTATTGTATAGACCTGTCTAATCTTTGTGGAGCCCTGGCGGCACAGTGGTTAAGAGCTCGGCTACTAACCAAAAGATCAGCAGTTTGAATCTACCAGCCAGTCCTTGGAAACCCTATGGGGCAGTTCTGCCCTTTCCTGTAGGGTTGCTATGAGTTGGAATTGACTCAACTGCAATGGGTTTGGGTTGGTAATCTTTGGCTAAAGGGTGGACTTCAGGAGTGACTTCAGTTCTGAGTTCAAAGGGTATCCAGGATATGGTCCAGAAATTTTGATATGTTGTATTTTCATTTTCATTAAAGTAAATCTAGTGCTGCTATAACAGAAATACCACAAGTGGGTGGCTTTAAGAACAGAAATTTATTTTTTCACAGTTTAGGAGACTAGAAATCTGAATTCAGGGCAATAGCTCTAGGAGAAGGCTCTCTCTGTCCGCTCAGGGGGAAAATCCTTGTCTCAAGTTTTGTAACATTCTTCTCAACATTCCTTGGAGATCTCTACATAACTTCTATCTTTACCCCATTTGTGCTTGCTTCTCTGTGTGCTAATCTGGCTCTTTTTATATATCCAAAGTGGTTGGTTTAAAACACACCCTACGCTGATACGGCCTCATTAACATAACAGAAAACTCTATTCCCAAATGGGATTACATCCTCAGGTATAGGGGCTAGGATTTACAACACCTATTTTGGGGGGACACAGTTCAATCCATAACAGTAAATATTTTTTGTTTTTGTTTTGTAATTTCTCTTAAGACTTCCTCCTTGAACCTTGGATTAATGATAAGTATGGTATTTAGTTTCCAAGTGTTTAGAGGTTTTCCTGTTATCTTTCTGTTAGTGATTTCTAGGTTGATTCTTATGTGGCCGAAGAGCACACTGTGTGATTTCAATTCTAAATTTGTTGAGCTTTGTTTCATGGTCTAAGATATGGTCTATCTTGGTATATTGTCCATGGGCACTTGAAAAGAATGTACTCTGCCGTTGGATGGAGTCTTTTATAAATACTGGTTAGACCCTTTTGGGTCATAGTGTTGTTGAATTCTTCAGTATTCTTGCAGGTTTTCTGTTTAATTGTTCTGTGAGTTGTTGAGAGAGTAGTGGTGAAATTTTCAACTATAATTTGTCTATTTCACCTTTCAGTTTTATCAGATTTTGCTTCTGTTATTTGGTTCATACACATTTAGGGTTGCTGTGTCTTCTTGGTTGGTCGTAATGTAGTGTCAGAAGCTGTCTACATTTAGGAGGAGGGGATGAGAATCAGCATAAGCACAAAGCTTATTCCTATGAGGTGGAGATCAGACTTACCTCTGCTCTCCAGCTTCTTTATCATTTTTGACACCGCTCGTCTCTTCCCCACAGCTCTACACTCTCTGGCCACAGAACTCACAGACCGTAATCACAGTTACATTGTTTATTAGGGAAGTAACAGGCTACAACTCAGGATCAGGATCAACTTGGAAGTAATAGGATGCAACCCAGAAGACAGGATGTAGTTCATCAATCAAGACAGCCTCCAACCAGGATGTCTTTCAGCTCCTTCTTGGCCGTGCCTGCAGGTAGGCCCTTCTCTTGGCCATGTCCTCAGGCAGGCCCTTCTTTTGGCCCTTGGGCCTCACGGGGCCTTGCCTTTGCCCCTGGGACTCACTGGGCCTTGTCTCTGCCCCTGGGCCTTGCCTCTGCCCCTAGGCCTTGCTGGGCCTTTGCCCTGCTTGGCTAAGTATTATAGCTCTTTTGGCTCTGCTGACAAGTGCCCAGAGGCACCCTGCTCTGCCAGTAAGCCTCCTGCCCAAATGTGGTCAGTTCTCTCTCTCTGGGCTGACAAGCACCCTCACAGCCATCTGCCGATCCTGTGATTCCTGTTGCTCACACTGCTGCCGCCGTGCCATGCCATCTTCAGTGTTTCAGCTCTTGACTGGTATTACAGTTCTTTTAGGAGGTTCCCTATCTCTCCCATTGCCACTCTCTGAAAACCTCTGTTGAGTTGGCTGCTTATATAAAGAAACTCCTTATCAATTTAAAGGCATGGCCCTCGCAGCTAGACTACAACTGACCATTCCCCACAAGGTCACTTAATCCTACTAGGTAGTTTATGTACCCTATTTGGACAGTAAACTGACCAATCCTTACAAGGTGTGTAAAATAGACAAATCACCATTTTTGGCAGAATTGTAAATCCAAGATCCAAACCTATTGCCATCAAGTTGATTCCAACTCATAATGACCCTTTAGGACAGAGTAGAACTGCCCGATAGGGTTTCCAGGTCTATAAATCTTTGTGGAAGCAGACTGCCACATCTTTCTCCAACACCCAGGCCAGAAAGGCCATATATAAGAGAAACCCATTGCACTGCAGTAGTTGACCTTTTTATCTTTATATAATGCCCCTTTGTCTCTGGTAATTTGTTTTCGTCTGATGTCTGCTTTATCTGATATTAATACTTCTGCTGTCTTTTGATTGTTTGCATGATATATTTTTTTCATACTTTTACATTCAAACTGCCTATATTTTTGTATTTGAAGTGTTTATTTTATATAGTATACAGTTGGGTCATATTTTTAATCAATTCTACCAATTTCTGTCTTTTAATTGGTGTGTTTAGACCATTTACATTTTTTGTAATTATTGATATGTTAGGGCTTAAGTCTGCCATTTTATTTTCTGTTTACCATTTGTTCTTTCTGTTTTGTTTTTCCTTGCCTTTATGTGGGTTACTTGAACATTTTTTAAAAACTGCATTTTTATTTATCTACAGTATTTTCAAGTGTATGTTTTTGCATAGCCTTTTAAATGGTTCTAGGTATTAAATTATTAGATTATATGCATAGTTTATATGCATAGTTCACTGCTGTCATTTTTTGCTAGTTTGAATGAAGTACAGAAACCTTGCCTCCTTTTAATTCTCTTTACTGTCCCCTGTTTATAATACAATAGCGTTAGATATTTCATCTACATACGTTTAAAACACATTTAGACAGTGCTATAATTTTTGCGTTAGTGGTTGGTGCACAAATTTGAATAATGGTCGTATTAACTGGTCTTCCTTGTAGGCATAATGGATATTATCCTATCGCTGACACTGTTGTACTTCAGGATAGATCTTGAAATGTTCTTTTTGTCGATGAATGCAACACCATTCTTCTTCAAGTTGTCATTCCCGGCATAGTAGACTATATGATTGTCTGATTCCAAATGGCCAATATCAGTCCATTTCAGCTCACTAATGCCCAGGATATTGATGTTTATGCATTCCATTTCATTTTTGATGATTTCCAATTTTCCTAGATTCATACTTTGCACATTCCACGTTCTGATTATTAATGGATGTTTGCAGCTGTTTCTTCTCATTTTGAGTTGTGCCACATCAGCAAATGAAGGTCCTGAAAGCCTTACTTCATCCACGTCATTAAGGTTGACTCTACATTGAGGAGGTAGCTTTTCCCCAGTCGTCTTTTGAGTGCCTTCCAACCTGAAGGGCTCATCTTCCAGCACTATGTCAGACAATGTTCTGCTGCTATTCATAAGGTTTTCACTGGCTAATGCTTTTCAGAAGTAGACTGCCGGGTCCTTCTTCCTAGTCTGTCTTAGTCTGGAAGCTCAGCTGAAACCTGTCCTCCAAGGGTGACTATGCTGGTATCTGATGCTTCCAGCATCACAGCAACACACAAACCCCCACAGTATGACAAACTGACAGACATGTGGGGGCCAGAGGCCAACTGTGGAATAGGCTATCAATTCCTCATATGCAAGTTCAGCTGAAACTGAAGAAAATACGAGCAAGTCCATGAGAGCCAAAATACGATCTTGAGTATATCCCACCTGAATTTAGAGACCATCTCAAGAATAGATTTGATGAGTTCAACACTAGTGATCGAACCAGATGAGTTGTGGAATGACATCAAGGACATTATGCATGAAGAAGGCAAGAGGTCATTGAAAAGACAGGAAAGAAAGAAAGGACCAAGATGGATGTCAGAGGAGACTCTGAAACTCGCTCACGAACATCGAGCAGCTAAAGCAAAAGGAAGAAATGATTAAGTAAAAGAACTGAACAGATGATTTCAAAGGGTGGCTCAAGAAGGCAAAGTAAGTGTTATAATGACGTGTGCAAAGAGCTGGAGATAGAAAACCGAAAGGGAAGAACATGCTCGGCGTTTCTCAAGCTGAAGGAACTGAAGAAAAAATTCAAGCCTTGAGTTGCAATAGTGAAGGATTCTGTGGGGATAATACTAAACAATGCAGGAAGCATCAAAAGAAGATGGAAGGACTACACAGAGTCATTATACCAAAAAGAATTAGCTGACAATCAACCATTTCAAGACGTAGCATATGATCAGGAACTGATGGTACTGAAGGAAGAGGTCCAAGCTACGCTGAAGGCATTGGCGAAAAACAAGGCTCCAGGAATTTATGGAATATCAATTGAGATGTTTCAATAAAGGGATGCAGTGCTGGAGGTGCTCACTCTTCTGTACCAAGAAATGTGGAAGACAGCTTCCTGGCCAACTGACTGGAAGAGATCCATATTTATGCCTATTCCCAAGAAAGGTGATCCAACCAAATGCAGAAATTATAGAACAATATCATTAATATCACACGCAAGCAAAATTTTGCTGAAGGTCATTGAGAAGTGGCTGCAGCAGTATATTGACAGAAAACTGCCAGAAATTCAGGCCGGTTTCCGAAGAGGACGTGGTACCAGGGATATCATTGCTGATGTCAGATGGATCCTGGCTGAAAGCAGAGAATACCAGAAAGATGTTTACCTGTATTTTATTGACTGTGCAAAGGCATTTGACTGTGTGCATCATAACAAATTATGGATAACATTGTGAAGAATGGGAATTCCAGAACACTTAATTGTGGTCATGAGGAACCTTTACATAGATCAAGAGGCAGTTGTTCAGACACAACAAGGGGATACTGATTGGTTTAAAGTCAGGAAAGGTGTGCGTCAGGGTTGTATCCTTCCACCATATCAATTCAATCTGTATGCTGAGCAATTAATCCGAGAAGCTGGACTATCTGAAGAAGAACGGGGCATCAGGATTGGAGGAAGACTCATTAACAACCTGCGTTATTCAGATGACACAACCTTGCTTGCTGAAAGTGAAGAGGACTTGCAGCACTTACTAATGAAGATCAAAGACCACAGCCTTCAGTATGGATTGCACCTCAACATAAAGAAAACAAAAATCCTCACAACTGAACCAATGAGCAATATCATGATAAACAGAGAAAGATTGAAGTTATCAAGGATTTCATTGTGTTTGGATCCACAGTCAATACCCATGGAAGCAGCAGTCAAGAAATCAAACAACATGTTGCACTGGGCAAATCTGCTGCAAACGACCTTGAATACTAAGGTGTGCCTGACCCAGGCCATGGTATTAACAATCGCATCATATGCATGTCCACGCTGGACAATGAATAAGGAAGACCGAAGAAGAATTGACACCTTTGAGTTGTGGTGTTGGTGAAGAATATTGAGTATACCATGGAGTGCCAAAAGAAGGAACAAATCTATCTTGAAGGAAGTACAACCAGAATGCTCCTTAGAAGCAAGGATGGCGAGACTGCATCTTACATACTTTGGACATGTTGTCAGGAGGGATCAGTCCCTGGAGAGGGACATCATGCTTGGCAAAGTACAGGGTCAGCAGAAAAGAGGAAGACCCTCAATGAGGTGGATCGACATAGAGGCTGCAACAATGAGCTCAAGCATAACAGCGATTGTGAGGATGACGCAGGACTGGGCAGTGTTTCGTACTGTTGCGCATAGGGTTGCTATGAGTCGGAACCGACTTGACGACACCTAACAGCAACAACAGCAACACAATTTTTGCTTCAACTGTCAGACTCAATTTAGAAAACTCAAGAGGGGAAGGAAAGTCTACTGTACTTACCCTTATTTATGTTTACTGTGTTCTTCAAGATATTCCAAGATTCCGTCTTTTATCGTATCTTTTTTGTTTAGAGAATTTCTTATAGCCATTCTTTTATGGTAGGTTTGTTGGCAATCAGTTCTGTTAGTTTTCCTTCATCTGAGCATGTCTTGATTTTTCCTTTCTTCTTGAAGGATATTTTCACTAGATATAGAATTCTGTGTTGACAAGTTCTTTTCTTTGAGCATTTGGAAAATGCTGTGCTATTTTCTCTGACCACTATGGTTTCTGATGCGAAATCTGCTGTCATTTGAACTTTTTCCCACATAGGAAAGGTGTTTTTCTTGCTGCTTTCAGTAGTCTGTCTTTAGTCTTCAGAAGTTTAACACTGATGTGTCTTGTGGATTTCTTTTGTTTGGTATTTGCTGTGTTTCTTGAATCTGTAGATTTATGTCTTTTGCCAAATTTGGGGATTTTTCAACCACTTTTTTAAAGCCCCACCCTCTTTCTACTCTATTCCTCTTCTCCTTGATAACATAGAATGTTAGGTCTCTTGTAGTCTCACAAGTCCCTGAGGCTTTTTCTCAGTCTGTTCCTCTGTGTTGTTCAGATTCGGAAATTTCTTTTCTATCTTCTAGTTCATTAATTCTTTCCTCTTTCTCCTCCATTCTGTTTGTTGAAGGTATCCATTGAGTTTTTAATTTTAGCTATCGTATTTTTCAGGTCTAAAATTTCCTTTTGAGTCTTTTTTTATATCTTCTACTTACTTATTTGCTAAGCCATTCTATTTCTTTTTATTTGTTTAAAGCATGCTTATAATTGGTCAGTGTTTTAAATCTGTGTCAGATAGTTGTAACATCTCTGTCATTTTGTTCTTGGCATTTGTTGCTTGTCTTCTCTCGTTTACTTTGAGATCTTTGTTGTTTTTGGTGTGCTGAGTGATTCTTCATTGAAACATGAACATTTTGTGTATTGTTTTTAGATTGTGGTTCTTATTTAAATCTTCTGTTTTTGCTGGCTTCTTCTGACTTCACTTTGGCTGGGGAAGGGATGGTGCCACTTTGTTACTGCCAGGTTCCCCACTTGATACCTGAGGTAGGGAGCTGCTTGTTAATTCTGGGTAGGGGTAGAATTTCAGCTTTCCACTATGCCTCTACTGATACCTCCCTGACTGAGAGCATTAGTAATGCCTGGTTACTACCCTCCAAGTGTGACACTGTGGGGGAGGGATTGGCCTTGTTATTTTGGGGCAGTGATGAAAGTCTTGACTCTCTACTAAGCATCCTCTGAAGCCACCGTAGCAGAGAGGGGGAGGGATGCCTTGTTACTGCCAAATTGACGTGGATATTCATCCTCCACTGACACACTGCGTAAGGTGGCTTGTTATTTTCTGGTTTGGGTGAGGATCAGCTCTTCACTTGTTCTTTTCTGAAACCATTCTGGTGTGGTGGGAGTTGGATTGCCTCTTTACTACCAGAAAAGGATGGAAGTGTAGACTTTCCACTGCACCTTTGCTGAGAAGGGTGGGAATGGGGCTTGTAGTTTTTTACGTGATGCTTGGCTGGAGTAAGGCAGTTATTAGATGTAAAAGTGGTATGGGGGTGGCGTCTGACCTCCTCTAACTTCACAAGGGGGAAGGAGAATCAAGATCAACAGCCCAAGGCTGATTCCTATGTGGCAGAGGTCAGACATGGCTCCCCTCTCTCCACCATTTTTCCCAATTCTGGTACCAACCATTCCTCCCATATCACTCTCTACTTCTCTGCTGAGTTCAGTAATTCACTGCAGTGGCCACACAGAACTCACAGACAGAACTCACAATTATGGGGTTTATTAGGGAAGTAACATGTTATAATTCAGGATGAAGAACCCTCAGGATACAGTTCTTCCAACAGGACAGCCTTTCCTAGCCATGCTTGCAGGCAGGCCTCTCCCTGGCCCTAGGCCTCTGCCCTGCTCAGGAAAGTGTTACAAAGCTCTTTTAGCTCTACTGGTAAGTGCCCAGAAGCACCCCACTCCACCGGTAAGTCTTGGCCTGAAGGTCCTTAGCTCAAGCTCCGTGAGTCAGCAAACCTAGTTCCACGAAGTGCCTGAAGGCACCCTACTCCGCCAGCAAGCCTCCTGCTCAAAGGCCCTCAACTTTCTTGCTCCCTGGGCCGAAAAGCCCACCATGTTGTCTCTTGCCGGTCTTTCCTGTTGCCATTTTTCTGCCACCACTTCATGCCATCTTCACTGTTATAGCTCTCTCTTGGTCTCCTGGTTCCAAGAGCTTCTCAGCACAGGGATCCTGGCTCCAAAAGACATGCTCCACTCTTCAGTTCTCTTCCTTGGTGTTGGTGGGATCCTCTCCCTGCTCTGGAATTGGCTTTCTTTTTTAAGCCCAGCAGATGGCAAAACTGACCAATCGCCTTAAACCAAACCGAACCCCTTGCTGTTGAGTCGATTCCAACTCATAGTGACCCTAGAGAGCAGAGTAAAACTGCCCCATAGGGTTTCCAAGGAGCAGCTGGTGGATTCGAACTGCTGACTTTTTGGTTATCAGCCTTTCTCTTAATCACCATGCCACCAGATCTTCTTAGTCCCCTTGGTGGGCCACAGTTACCCCATTTGCACAGTCCTATCCTGGGTAGGAGTTACAAGACCATGGTAAGAAAGGCTACACAAAAGCAAAAGTTTTATGTTTTGTTAGGTTGCCCCTTTTCTGGTTCTTTGGCTAGGGAGATCAGGCTTTTCTTGGGGCTGTTTTTTCTATGTTCATTAGCATTTATGAGCTGCCAGTTTCTCTAGCAACTAGTCTGGGACGTATGAGACAAAAAGAAAACTCAAGAGAAGCACTGCTGAGTTGTTCTCAGGTTCCAAGGCCCCTAGTTGATGTGCCTTCTTCTCTCCAACTTTCAGAGTCTCCCTATCTTTGTCTTATATGTAATATCCAGGGTTTTTATTTATTTTTATTTTATTTTTTATTGTACTTTGGATGAAGATTTACAGAGCAGACTAGCTTCTCATTAAACAGTATACATATTGTTTTGTGACATTGGTTGCCAACCCCATGACATGTCAACACTCTCCCCTTCTCAACCTTCGGTTCCCCGTTACCAGCTTTCCTGTGCCCTCCTGCCTTCTTGTCCTTGCCCCTGGGATGGTGTGTCCTTTTAGTCTCGTTTTGTTTTATGAGCCTGTCTAGTCTTTGGCTGAAGGGTGAACCTCAGGAATGACTTCATTACTGAGCTAAAAGGGTTTCTGGGGGCCATACTCTTGGGGTTTCTCCAGTCTCTGTCAATATTCAAGGTTTTTAGTTGTATTTAGCAGGAAGAATAGGAAAAAGCAAAAGTCAGAAGCAAAAGTCAGCCTATTTTTTTTATGAGGAAAGAAATGCAGGGCTTATGCTGATATTTCCAAGTCACACTAAAATTGCAAGATTTTTACTTCTTTGATATTATACTTCTGTATTTTTTTTGGATGGACTGTTGCTGATGAGATTAACAATTATTTACTTGGTTTATCATATAAAATAATGGGAAGATAAAGCAAAGCTAATAAAATTATATAGAGAGAATACGTAAACACACACATACACATATCCATAGAGAGAGAGATTGCTTTATTATAAGGAATTTACTTATTGTGGAGTCTGGCTAGGCAAGCCCAAAAATTCATAGGCAGGCCATCTGGAAGGGCAGGTTGGAAACTCCTGGGCATGAGCTGATGTTGAAGTCCACAGGTGAAATCCCTTCCTCAGGGAAACCTCAGTTTGCTCTTAATCACATTTGCAAATACCTTTACTGCAATGTCTAATTAGTGTTTAATTGAACAACTGGTTACTATAGCCTAGCCCAGGGAGCCCTGGTGGCACAATGGATACACACGCAGTTGCTAACTGACAGATTGGCAGTTTGAATCCACCAGTGGCTCCATGGGAGAAAAGACCTGGCGATCTGCTCCTGTAAAGATTATAGCCTAGGAAACTCTGTGGGGCAGTTCTTCTCTGTCCTGTAGGGGCACTATGAGTCAGAATTGACTCAATGGCGATGGATTTGGGCTTTTTTGTTTTATAGCGTAGCCCAAGGACCCCTGGTAGTGCAATGGTAAAGTGCTCAGCTGCTAACTGAAAGGTCGGCAGTTTGAACTCACCAGTGGCTCCGTGGGAGAAAAGATCTGGCAATCTGCTCCTGTAAAGATTATAGCCTTGGCAACCCTATGGAGCAGTTCTACTCTGTCCTATAGGGTTGCTATGACTTGGAATTCACTTGATAGCACACAACAAAAACGACAATAGCCTAGCCCAGTTGGCACGTAAAACTGATCATTACAGTCCACCCCTTGTCAGTTTGACCCCTGTATTTGTTGTTTTTAGTTGCTGTCCAATTGGCTCCAACTCATGGCAACCTTATGTATAACAGAACAAAATGTTGCCCAGCCCCGTGCCATCTTTGTGATTGGTATGTTTGAGCCTATTGTGTCAATTCATTTCACTGAGGGTTTCCCTTGTTTTGTTGGACCTCTACTTTATAAAACATGATGTCCTTTTCTAGTGATTGTTTTTTCCTGATGATGTGTTTAAAGTAAGTGAATTGAAGTCTTGCCATCCTATCTCCAAAGAAACATTCTGGTTGTATTTCTTTTAAGACTGATTGTTTTGTTGTTTTGGCAGTCCATTGTATGTTCAAGTATTCTTCACTAATACCACAGTTCCAATGCATCAATTCTGTCTTTTTCAGTATCCAACTTTTGCGTGCATATGAAATTGAAAAGATCGTGGCTTGGGTCAGATCCACCTATGTACATCTGTATGGATTGAATTGCATCCCCCCCAAAATGTATGTCAGCTTGGCTAGTCCATGATTCCCAGTCACATTCCCAGATGTGATTGTCCACCATTTTGTTATCTGATGTGATTTTCCTATGTGTTGTAAATCCTGCCTTTATGATGTTAACGAGGTGGGATTAGCGGCAGTTTTGTTAATGAGACAGGACTCAATCTACAAGGTTAGGTTGTGTCTTAAGTCAACCTCTCTTGAGATATAAAAGAGAGAAGCAAGCAGAGAGACATGAGGACCTTATACCACCAAGAAACAAGAGCCAGGAAAATAGCATGTCCTTTGGACCTGGGGTCCTTGCGCTGAGAAGCCTCTCGACTGGGGAAGATTAATGACAAGGACCTTCCCCCAGATCCAACAGAGAGGGAGTCAAAATTGCCTCCCCTGGAGCTGGCCTCCCGAGTTCAGACTTCTAGCCTCCTAGACTGTGAGAGAATAAATTTCTCTTTGTTAAAGCCATCCACTTGTGGTATTTCTGTTATAGCAACACTAGATAACTAAGACAGCATCTCTCTAAACCATAATTAATCTCTAAATAAAGCCAGTGACAAAGTCATACTTCCACCTAGCATGATATAACTATTTTGGGTACAACCAAAAATAGTGCTAACCATTTCCCCATAAGAGGTAACAAAGTCATTGGGTAATATTCTATTTATGATATCCTGCAACTTAAATACTGTGATGTAAAATAGTTATTATTAATACATCTTATGTTAGATGATAGGGGATAAGGGAGAAAAGAAAATGAAAATATTGTTTGTTTACACACACGTGCACATTCATAATAAAATAAAGAAGAAATATTCATGAAAATTATGGTCCTCATTTCTGCAACAGGTCACGTGGTCATGGTTCTTTGCGGGGTCTGGTGGTGATCCAGACCCTCATTCCTGAAGGGTTTGGGCCATTAGCAGTCCTGCCTGAATTGGGTTGTTGCACTTTTCCACTGACTTTAACCACAGGCCGTAGTAGTACTAAGAGACCCTAAGGGATCTCTTGTATTCCAGGCATACTCTTTCTTCATTGTGTAGTAGCAGCCTAGTTTCCCTTTGGTAATCAGGATCAATCACCCCAACCATTACCTAGCCAGTACAGTGATTCCTTTTTTTGTCTGTTTATTCAGAGGCATGAAGAGTCCAAAATGGCTGGGCGGCAGTCTTAACTTCCAGTTCAGTGAAATCATTGTTTTGTCTCCTGGTGGAAGCATTCTTTTCTTTGGAACTAAGATCTCTAGACCACCGGAGAATAAGGTTGTGGAGACGGGAAGGAAAATTTTTGCTGGCTGATCATTAGAGGTAATAGTTGCTGATCATCCAGCCAAACCATTGGTCACAGCCTATGAATCAATATAGACTTGTATCATTTCTCATTCTAATCAAGTGAACAACCAGGTGCCCTGCTCACAGTTCTGCCTAATGAGAGGATTCCCTTACCACAGTCCTTCAGGAATGTCCCAGAAAAGTGGTATTGCTATCCACTTTTGGGTGGTACCGTCATATTTTCTGGAACCATCTTTCACCAGGCCTGAGTTTTCTCTTCTTCAGTTATGGGAACTCTCCATGAGGCTATAGGTATAGACTGGGAGAGAGTAATGTATCAGGAGTGAGGGCCATGGGCATTTGGGTCACTTCTTCATATAATTTACTTGTGTCTTCAGGGCCTACTTGAGCCCAGTCTTGTATATGCCATTTCCATTTGAAAATAGAGTGCTGCTGTGCATGCTCAACTTTATGGCTTGTTGGGGCAGACCAGTTCATGATGGGCATCTCCGGCTGCAGTAGCTTGGTGGCCCATAGTTATGCATTCAGCCTCTACTAAGGTTCAGTAGCAAGCCAAAAACTGTTTCTCAAAAGGAGAGTAGTTATCTGCAGAGGATGGCAGGGCTTTACTCCCAAAATCCTAAGGGTTTGTGCTGTGATTCACCTATAGGGGCCTGGCAAGGTTCCAAACAATTTCTGTCTCCCAGTGAAACTTTGAGCACCATAGAATCTTCTGGATCACGTGGCCCAAGTAGCAGAGTAGCTTGCACAGCAGCCTGGACCTGTTACAGAACCTTCTGTTGTTCTGAGCCCCACTCAAAACTAGCTACTTTTCAGGTCACTAGGTACATTGGTTGGCGTAGCACACCCAAGTGAAGAATATGTTGCCTCAAAAATCCAAAGTGGCCCACTAGGCTTTGTGCCTTATATTTGATTGTAGAAGGGGCCAGATGGAACAATTTATCCTTCACCTTAGAAGAGATATCTTGACATACCCCAATTCACTGGGCCTCTAGAAATTTCACTTAGGTACAAGGCATCTAGATTTTTTTCAGATTTATTTCCCATCATCTGACATGCAAATGTCTTACCAATTTACTCTACCAGTCTAGAGTAGTTGCTACTTTTTTGCTTACTGTGTCCAGTCAGCATAACATCAATGTAATGGACTGTGTGATGTCTTGTGGAAGGGAAAAGTGATCATGGTCCCTGTGGATTAAAGACATAGGGCTGGAGAATTGATAAACCTCTGAGGTTGAACACTGAAGGTGTATTGCTGGCCTTGCCAGCTGAAGGGAAACTCTGTCTGCTGGTCTTTACAAACAGGTATCGAGACAAAAAGCATTTTCCAGATCAATAGCTGCATTCCAGATACAAGGGGTTATGTTGATTTGCTCAAACAATGAAACCACATTTGGAACAGCAGCTGCAGTTGTAGATACCACCTAGTTAATTTTCTGACAAGCTACTGTCATTCTCCAAGGTCCATCTGTTTTCTGCACAGGCCAAATAGGTGAGTTGAATACAGATGTCGTGGGAATCACCAGCCCTGCATCCTTCAAGTCCTTGATGGTGGCACTAATCTCTGCAGTCCCTCTAGAAATGTGGAATTGATTTTGGTTTACTATTTTTGTAGTAGATGCAGTTCTGGTGGCTTCCAGTTGACCTTTCTTACCGTAATACTCCTCACTGCACAGGTCAGGGAACCAATGTGGGATTCTGCCAGTTATATTCCGGAGCTGGGTAAGTCACCGCAGGATGAGTTCAGGGAACCACTGGAAATACTGTGAGATGAACTTGAGCTAAAATTCTATTGAGCATCTGATTTCCATAAGCCCTTACTCTGGTTGGTGGACCATAGTGATGTTTTGGGTCTCCTGGAACTAGTGTCAGTTCAGAGCCAGTGTCCAGTGATCTTCCAAATATCTGGTTATTTACCTATGTCCAGTGCAGAGTCACCCTGTGTAAAAATGATGTGGGGGAGGTGTCTGACTTCCTCTAACTTCATGGGGGGAAGGAATGCTCAGGATACAGTTCTTCCATCAGGACAGCCTCTTCCCAGCCATGCCCGCAGGCAGGTCTTTCCCTGACTCTTGGACCCTTGGCCCTCTGCCTCTTCGCCCCTTGGCCTAGCCTCTGCCCTGCTTGGGCAAGTGTTACAAAGCTCTTTTAGCTCTGCTGTTAAGTGCCCAGACGTACTCCACCTATAAGCCTTGGCCCACAGGTGCTCAGCTCTACCTCCATGGGTCGGCAAACTAGCTTCACCAAGTTCCTGGAGGCACCCTACTCCGCCAGGCAGCGTCTTGCCCAAAGGCACTCAGCTTTCTTGCTCTGTGGGCCAGGCTGTCTCCTGCCAGTCTCCTGGTTCTGCTGCTGCCATTTCTCACTGTCTTTGGTGTTACAGCTCCCTCTCTTGCATTTCTTTGTCTCTCGGTTTCCTGGTTCCAGGGGCTTCTCAGCACAGGGATCCCAGGTCCAAAGGACACATTCCGTTCCTGTCTCTTCTTCCTTGGTAGTGGTGAGATCCTCTCCTCCCCCTCTTAGATGGCTCATTTTAACCCTAGTGGGATGGCAAAACCGAGCAGTCCCCTTATTTGGGTTCCATATACCTTATTAGCATGGTCCTACCCAATCATTTGGTAGAAGCTACAAAGACTATGGCTAGAAGGGCCATATTAATTAAATAATTTCGCTGCACCTTGGTAAAAGGCTGTAGGTTTCTTTGGGGAAGGGTGGGAGAAGGATTAACAGTATAAATTTTTGGCAGTATAGCAGGGTCCTTCCTAAAGGGAACCTGGTCTCCCCTTCATTCAAGGGGTTCTGGGTCTGTAAACTGGCTCATGTCTAGAACTGATGAGGGGCCGTGACTCTGTTTTGGTGATTCAAGATAAACTTCTGTTTACTCAACCTAGAAATCTTCCACTTATGCAGATCAAGCAAGAATTTAGTAGACTGCCCATCTGTTTCTTTTCTAGGGACACCATCATCAACTAACTCACACCACAGGTCTCTGCAAGTCAGACTCTTCTAATTACTGCTTTAACTGTGCTGTCCAGTATGGCAACCATCTCCACCTTATCTTGGTTATTAAGTGCTGCCTCTTGGCTCCCACTGCCCCAAGATCCAATGATTCCTATTGAATTTAAAGATTCCAATGCAGTGGCAGCAGTTCCCTTTGTAATTTCTGACCTATAGAGAAGAGGCTCCACAGAGTTCTTCAAGGATTCTGGGGCTCACAATTATTTCTCATAATTGTGGTATTAGTGTGGTAAAAAAAAGTCTCTCCTGGGGTGAGTGAAAAGGCCTTACATGATAAATCCACTCTTAACATTCCGGTATCACTAAGCCTTTGGATGTCTTCTACAGTATACCAAGGCAGTTATGGTATTTCAACTTCATTTAGTGTAAGCCACCTTTTGGTCCATGTTTTGTCCTATCAGCCAAAATGTTAGAGCTTTTTATAACCCCTTGAGCTGCAACATTGAATCAGGAATCTCTGCTTAGTGGGCACATATAAATAAATTCAGCCTGATTCATCTTTTTGTTCTTTCTACCATTATCCCACATCCTTAATATCCATTCCCACACATATTCTCCAGATTTCTTTCTCTATAAATTGGGGAAATCATATAGTTTTTTTGAGCATAGCACACCTCCATGTGAGTCAGACTTTGTACCTCTCACCCTTTGGGACCTGCTGGGACTTGAGTCTAATTATAGGTCTAGAGGCAAAGAGGTGTGGCAGGGGTAGGTCCTGAGGAGAATCAGCAGTGCCTTGCAAGGCAGCTACCCAGGGGAAGCCCTTAAAAATACTCAGGCAAAGCAAGGTTAACCTTGTTAGATTGGCGGAAGGGCTGCATCTCCTGGCAAAGAAGACTCACAAAATTTAGTACTTCTGTTTTTTATGTCCTCAGCTTCATTGGTAACATCCTGTATCTCCCCATACAATTTTCAGGATCTCATTCCTTCCTAATAAATGTCCTCACTTTAACAGAAGACACTCTGTGAGGATGAGAATTAATTTTTATTGTATTTCAACCACTTGGAGGATGAGACTCTGGGTTCAGTTTTCAGAAATCTCAACCCTATGATTGCAGGAGCAGACATAATAGCTTTCAGGTCCTTTATGTGGCACTTGATCTGAGAATTTGAAGTCCTGAACTCGTCCTTTTCTTTCCCTACTTTCTCCAGTGCAGTTAGGAACACGCAGCCAATCTCATTATACTCGTTGTTTTGACTAAAATGTTCTAAAGTATCAAATACATGGTCACCCAGAGCCTTGCCTTTTGTAGATATTTGATTAGGAGTGTCCACTGGTGCAGTTCTACTCTGTAACATATGGATTGCCCTGAGTTAGAATCAACTCAGTGGCAATGTTTTTTTTTTTTTTATCCATTGGTGATATTTTGTATTATCTCTCTACTGTCACATCACGCCATGGACTATCAGTGCCTTCTTACTGCTGGAAATAGAATCATTAGTGCTTTAAATCTAATCAGATTAGAGAACCAACTCCATGAAACCCAGGAACAATTCAGAAAACTCATCCTTAAGATTCACTTCCTCTGGAACCACTCTCAGTACCAAAGTCTGTATCAGAGTGCTACCAGAGAAACAGAAGCAGTAGAGGAGGTATATATATCCACTGCCCATTTACCAAGGAACCCTGGTGGTGCAGTGTTTAAGTGCTTGGCTGTTAACCAAAAGGTCAGCAGTTCAAACCAACCAGCTGCTCTGTGGGAGAAAGATGTGGCAGTCTGCTTCTGTATACCACAGCCTTGGAAACCCTATAGGACAATTCTCCTCTGTCCTGTAGGGTCGCTACGAGTCAGAATGGACTTGATGGCAATCGGTTTGGTTTTTGTCCCCCCACCCATTTACCAGGTATTATGGACAGTGGTTAAGTGCTACGGCTGCTAACCAAAAGGTCAGCAGTTCAAGTCCACCAGGTGCTCCTTGGAAACTCTATGGGGCAGTTCTACTCTGTCCTGTAGGGTCGCTATGAGTCAGAATTGACTCGATGGCAGTGGGTTTGGTTTTTGTTTTTTTATGGACAGACATATTGATTGGTTGAGTGCAAGAAATTAACTTATGTGGTGGTGGGATCCAGCTGGGTAAGTCCAAAATCCATAGAGCAAACTGACATAGTGCACAGATGGAGTTTCTTTCCCTGGGAAACCCCAGTTTTGCTCTTAAGGCCTTTCAACTGATTAGATGAGGCCCAGTCGACTTGACGGTAATGAGTTAGTCTCTTTACTTAAAGTGAACCAATTGTAGATGTTAATCGCATCTCTAAAATATCTTCACAGCAACACCTAGTGTTTGAATACCTGGGTACTGGAACCGAGCTGACACATGAAACTAACCATCACACCTTCCTATAAAACCGTTACATACATTTTCATATTTTTATACTAATTTGCTTATTCATTCTCCTCTTGATGTACTGCTATTTGTACTTTATTCAGAGGTTATGCAAAACTATTTAGCATAGAAATTTGCTAATGTGTAGCTAAATCCGGTTCTTCCTTCATTTCTTTTGGTATTATATCCTAAGGAAGCTTTAACTCAATATCCCAATGCATTTGATCACCAGTATCAATATTATTTACATAAGGTAGTTGAATCCTACCATCAGTGCCAGTGTTACACCATATCACAGTATGGTCGTGGTACAGTTCCGTTTCATTGTAAGAATTACAGAGGTATGTGCTATGCCTTTCCAACAGAATTGGCCCTTGCCCATTTACCAGATATTATTATGGATAGGTGTCATTACAATTGGCCATGATTTGGTTATTTCTGGGTTTCAAGTCAGTTGGAGGCAAAGCTAGTCAACTTTCTCAGTTTACAGACTTGTACTGAGACTGGTTTCCGTTGTGTGCTGTTATGTAGGAGAACCCACCTCCCTCCAAAGGGAGGACACGGGTAGTATTCAGAATAGTGCCTGTCCCTGCTACCTGTACTACAGGATATGTCTTACTTGGCTTTGTTCTTGGGGTAAGGGCAGGCATGTTGCATCATTGTAAATTACAAGTGCCCCCAAGAAACTTCCATAGGTTTGGAGGTCCATAAAATTCCCACAGGTGTGCCCTTTGAGTCTTAGCAGCTAGGATGTGGGGCCGTTTCCCCACCGCTACTTCAACCTCCATCTGTTTTAAAATAAGGTATAAGCCTTTTGGGCCAAGGTACAAGCCTTCGTGGATAACTTTGCAGATAAGAATCAGCATTAATCATACCCCCAAAATGTGGAGGTTGATCCAGTCGCACTTTCCCACTTCTCAGTCATTTCTGAAATCAGCCACCCATTCTGCACACTGTGCATTAAGGCCCTAGTCACGCATATTCATTGAGGCCCCAATGACTAAAAGGGACCCTGGACCTTGGAGCTCTTTTTTTGGGCTTTCTGGAGTGGCGAGAACATACACAGAACAGAGTGTTGCATGTCCCTGGAGACAATGAAAGCTGCATGCTGCCAGGACCTCTCCCAGACCTTGTCCAATGTGTCTGTTTACTTGTATCCTTTCTGTTATAATAAATGGGTAACTAACTAAGTGTAGGTAGTCTCCATGAGTTCTATGAGTCATTCTAGTGTATTACCAAACCCACTGGGGGCAGTGAGAGCCAGCAGGGAGACTGGCATTTGCCTATTTGGCAGGAGCTGAAACGACGGAGTCTTAACTTGTAGAGACCCAACTCTGGGTGGTTAGGGTCAGAGAGAAAAGGTGCCATGTAGGTGGCTGGTGTCAAGATGATGAAGAAGGAAAGTGGAGATATGAGTTATCTTCACATATTGGAGATTAGCCTTATGTTGGCTATTATTAATGCAGATGCTATATAGGTGGTTTTACCTGTGTTTTATTGACTATGCAGAGGCATTCGACTGTGTGGATCATAACAAATTATGGATGACACTGCGAAGAATGGAAATTCCAGAACACTTAATTGTGCTCACGAGGAACCTTTACATAGATCAAGAGGCAGTTGTTCGGACAGAACAAGGGAATACTGATTGGTTTAAAGTCAGGAAAGGTGTGCGTCAGGGTTGTATTTTTTCACCATACCTATTCAATCTGTATGCTGAGCAAATAATCCAAGAAGCTGGACTATCTGAAGAAGAACGGGGCATCAGGATTGGAGGAAGACTCATTAACAACCTGCGTTATTCAGATGACACAACCTTGCTTGCTGCAAGTGAAGAGGACTTGAAGCACTTACTAGTGAAGATCACAGACCACAGCCTTCAGTATGGATTGCACCTCAACATAAAGAAAACAAAAATCCTCGCAACTGGAAGAGTGAGCAACATCATGATAAATGGAGAAAAGATTGAAGTTGTTAAGGATTTCATTTTATTTGGATCCACAATCAACACCCATGGAAGCAGCAGTCAAGAAATCAAAAGATGCGTTGCGTTGGGTAAATCCGCTGCAAAGGACCCCTTTAAGGTGTTGAAGAGCAAAGACTAAGGTGCGCCTGACCCAAGCCATGGTATTTTCAATTGCATCATATGCAAGTGAAAGCTGGACAATGGATAAGGAAGACCGAAGAAGAATTGATGCCTTTGAATTGTGGTGTTGGCGAAGAATATTGAATAAACCATGGACTGCCAAAAGAACGAACAAATCTGTCTTAGAGGAAGTACAGCCAGAATGCTCCTTAGAAGCAAGGATGGTGAGACTGCGTCTTACAGACTTTGGACATGTTGTCAGGAGGGATCAGTCCCTGGAGAAGGACATCATGCTTGGCAGAGTACAGGGTCAGTGGAAAAGAGGAAGACCCTCAACGAGGTGGATTGACACAGTGGCTGCAACAATGAGCTCAAGCATAGCAACAATTGTGAGGATGGCTCAGGACCGGGCAGTGTTTCGTTCTGTTGTGCATAGGGCTGCTATGAGTTGGAACCGACTCGACGGCACCTAACAACAACAACGTATAGGCGGTACTACTTTTTTTCAGCCTCAGTAGCCTACTGTTAGTTTCCATGAATCATCTGCCTTCGTCACAGCGTACACCGAGCTATTGTAAAATCTGTTAGTACCAGCACCTCAGATTCTAACGTCATTAATTAAAGTGGTAATCTCTCTTGTCCATCACTAATCTGTATTGTACCTGGAGTTAGAAGACCAGAAGGGAAGAACACGCTCGGTGTTTCTCAAGCTGAAAGAAATGAAGAAAAAATTCAAACCTCGAGTTGTAGTATCAAATGATTCTACCAGGAAAATATTAAACAATGCAGGAAGCATCCAAAAGAAGATGGAAGGAATACACAGAGTCACAATACCAAAAAGAATTGGTCAGTGTTCAGCCGTCTCAGGAGGTACCATATGATCAGAACTGATGGTACTGAAGGAGGAGATCCAAGCTGCACTGAAGGTACAATATTAGGTAGGGTAAGTGTTCCCCATCCAGACATAATACCTATCCCAATAATACATTCAGGTAAAGGAGATCAGCTACTTCACATAAAGTCCATTCGGACATCCATTTTCATCTAAACTTTTACCTTAATTGCATCAACTATTGCATCCCCTGTATCCTCTCAATCTAACTGTAGCCCTATTAGGAATTCGCCAATAGGTTTTTAATTCACAGTCCATTGTGCTCCCATGTCAAGGAGTCCTAGAAAAGTTTCTTCTCCACCCGTGGTCATTTTACCCACACATGTGCCTATTGCTTGTGTTCCCAGCTGGGGCTCGATCCAGGACAACCTGGCCTCTCTGTCAATCCACATCTTGATTAATTTGCTGGACCATTGTCCCTGGTAATTCAGGGTCAGGTTTTTCATAGTCATCTTTGTCTTATAGCTTTTTAAATTCCTCCAAACTACGGTAAATACTGTGGATTCTTAAAAAAAAAAAAACAACAAAAAAAACGAAACCCATTGCCATCAAGCCATTTCCAACTCATAGCAACCCTACAGGACAGAGTAGAACTGCCCCATAGGGTTTTGAAGGAGCACCTAGTGAATTCGAACTGCTGACTTTTTGATTAGCAGCTGTAGCTCTTAACCACTACACCACCAGGGTTTCCGTGGACTTGTTTAGGGCCCTTCAATGTTGGGGACTAGCAAGGGACCCCATTGGTCTGCCCAACTTCCAGTAGTGCTGAATTAACACCCTATCAATGTCTGCCTTATTCATCCCATTTCTTAATAACCATTTAAACATTTCTACTCTGCTGGAGCAAGTCATTTGACTGTCCCTTTTGTCTTTCCCCATTCTCTTGTGAATCACTCTAATTTTATTAGCACTTGTAAGACTCATAAGGGGAAGCTGTGGTAACAAATCTGATAAGGGTTCTCCAACCATTGCTTGATTTTGGCAGCAGTAAGGTTACATGGGAAACCCTGGTGGCGTAGTGCTTAAGAGCTATCGCTGTCAACCAAAAGGTCAGCAGTTCAAATCCACCAGGTGCTCCTTGGAAACCCTATGGGGCAGTTCTCCTCTGTCCTTTAGGGTCACTATGAGTCAGAATTGACTTGACGACAATGGGTTACATGGTGTGCCCATCCGAAAGTAGCCCCCTTAATCACATTATTTACCATGACCTGGGTAAGGGGCATATGAAGTACATGAACATCCTGATCATCATAAAGCCAATCCAGCATGGCTTGCTAAATGAATAATTTCTTTCATAAGGATCAGCACAGAGCTGGTTCCTGTGAGGCAGAGGTTAAAGATGTCCCAAATGTCTAACTTTTCTAAACTGCTGTACCATTCCACCGTCTCTAACATCGACTACCCCCCCACCCCATACCCTCGCTCCCGTCTTTGGGCTCGGTAATTTACTGCAACGTCTCACAGAACTCACGAACTGTACTTACAGTTAAGTGGTTTATTAGGGAAGTAACAGGGTACAGTTCAGGATCAGGATCAGAAACAACTCAGGATACAACTCTTTTATCAGGACAGCTTCTTCTCACCCTCTGCTGCCAGGCCTTGCTGTCACTGGGTCCTGCTGGGGACCTTCTTGGGCAAGTGCTACAACTCTTAGCTCTGTGAGTCATTAAGCCCCACCGCAACTATCTTGTGCCAGTATCCTGGTTCCGGCTGTCTTGTGTTGTCATCTCTCACTGTTTTCCATGTTACAGCTCCTCTCTCCCTGTCTCCCTTTAAGCCTATCAGGATAACAAAACTGACCAATCCCCTTGTTAGGGTTTCATATACCTTATTTGCATGGTCCCACCCCCACAAGGGTGCCACACACCTTATTTCCATTATTAGCAAGTATCATGGATTGAATTATGTCCCCCAAAAATATGTGTATCAATCTGGCTAGGTCATGATTCCCAGCATTGTGTGATCATCTACCATTTTGTCAACTGATATGGTGTTCCTATGTGTTGTAAATCGTATCTCTCTCATGTTAGATGGGATTAGTGGCAGTTATGTTAATGAAAAAAAAAATGAAGCAGGACTCAATTTACAAGATTAGATTGTATTTTAAGCCAATTTCTTTTGAGATATTAAAGAGAGAAGTGAGCAGAGAGACTTGGGAACCTCATACCACCAAGAAAGCAGTGCCAAGAGCAAGCGCATCCTTTGGACTCGGGGTTCCTGTGAGGAGAAGCTCCTAGACCAGGGGAATATCGATGACAAGGACCTTCCTCCAGAGCCAACAGAGAGAAAGCCTTCCCCTGGAGCTGACGCCCTGAATTTGGACTTGTAGCCTACTAGACTGTGAGAGAGTAAATTTCTCTTTATTAAGAAATCTGCTTGTGGTATTTCTGTTGTAGCAGCACTAGATAGCTAAGACACCAAGCACCTCATTTGCATAGTCCCACTCAGTCATTTGATGAGAGTTACGAAGACTATGGGTAGGAGGGTTACACCATACTTGCATATGTAGCATATCAGCCACTTTATCTGGGGTGTTCCACTTGGTATTTAAAGGAGGGGAAAGATAATCTTCCATCTCAGGGTAAACGTACTTTGCAGCAACTTTTTACCAGTCCTCTTTTTTTTTTCCAGGCTAGCTGTACCCTCAGGAACAACTTGCTCACTTCTTGATTGGGTTGTTCGTCTTTTTGTTGTTGAGTTTTGACGGAATTATGTAGATTTTAGAGATCAGGCGCTGGTCGGAGATGTCATAGCTGAAAATTCTTTCCCAGTCTGTAGGTGGTCTTTTTACTCTTTTGGTGAAGTCTTTAGATGAGCATAGGTGTTTGATTTTTAGGAGCTCCCAGTTATCGGGTTTCTCTTCATCATTTTTGGTAATGTTTTGTAAATTCTGTTTATGCCTTGTATTAGGGCTCCTGGGGTTGATCCTATTTTTTCTTCCATGATCTTTATCGTTTTAGTCTTTATGTTTAGGTCTTTGATCCACTTGGAGTTAGTTTTTGTTCATGGTTTAAGGTATGGGTCCTGTTTCATTTTTTTGCAAATGAATATCCAGTTATGCCAGCACCATTTGTTAAAAAGGCTTTCTTTTCCCCAATTAATTAACACTGGTCCTTTGTCAAATATCAGCTGCTCATACGTGGATGGATCTATGTCTGGGTTCTCAATTCTGTTCCATTGGTCTATGTGCCTGTTGTTGTACCAGTACCAGGCTGTTTTGACTACTGTGACTGTATAATAGGTTCTGAAATCAGGTAAAGTGAGGCCTCCCACTTTCTTCTTCTTTTTCAGTAGTGCTTTGCTTATCCGGGGCTTCTTTCCCTTCCATATGAAATTGGTAATTTGTTTCTCTATCCCCTTAAAATATGACATTGGAATTTGGATCGGCAGTGCGTTAAATGTATAGATGGCTTTTGGTAGAATAGACATTTTTACTATGTTAAGTCTTTCTATCCATGCAGCTCTAATTTTTATGATTTGTTTTCTTCTGGTGCCTGATGGATTCTTTTGTTGCTCGCTTTCTCTTTGTTCAAGTTGTAGGGACAGTTCTCTGATTTTGGCTCTTTCTTCTTTATGTATGTGTGCATTTGTCGATATAAATTGGCCTCTGAGCACTGCTTTTGCTGTGTCCCAGAGGTTTTGATAGGAAGTGTTTTCATTCTCGTTGTATTCTATTAATTTCTTTATTCCCTCCTTAATGTCTTCTATAACCCAGTCTTTTTTCAGGAGGGTATTGTTCAGTTTCCAGGCATTTGATTTCTTTTCCCTAATTTTTCTGTTATTGATTTCCACTTTTATGGCCTTGTGGTCTGAGAAGATGCTTTGTAATATTTCGATGTTTTGGCTTCTGGAAAGGTTTGTTTTATGACTTAATATGTGGTCTATTCTGGAGAATGTTCCATGTGCGCTGGAAAAAAAAGTATACTTTGCAGCAGTTGGGTGGAACGTTCTTTATAAGTCTATGAGGTCAAGTTGGTTGATTGTAGCAATTAGGTCTTCCGTGTCTGTATTGAGCTTCTTACTGGATGTCTTCTCCTTCTCCGAAAGTGGTGTGTTGTAGTCGCCTGCTATAATTGTGGAGGTGTCTATCTCACTTTTCAGTTCTGTTAAAGTTTGTTTCATATATCTTGCAGCCCTGTCATTGGGTGCATAAATATTTAATATGGTTATATCTTCCTGGTCAATTGTCCCTTTAATCATTATGTAGTGTCCTTCTTTATCCTTTGTGGTGGATTTAAATTTAAAGTCTATTTTGTCCGAAATTAATATTGCTACTCCTCTTCTTTTTTGCTTATTGTTTGCTTGATATATTTTTTCCATCCTTTGAGTTTTTGTTTGTGTCTCTAAGGTGTGTCTCTTGTAGGCAGGATATAGACAGATCGTGTTTCTTTATCCAGTCTGAGACTCTCTGTCTCTTTATTGGTGCGTTCAGCCCATTTACATTCAGCGTAATTATAGGTAAGTATGTGTTTAGTGCTGTCATTTTGATGCCTTTTTATGTGAGTTGTTGACAAGTTCATTTTTCCACTTAGTTTTTTGTGCTGAGATGTTTTTCTTTGTAAATTGTGTGTTCCTCATTTTCATAGTAGTTGACTATGTGTTTGCTGAGTCGTTATGTTTTTCTTGGTTTTTATTTTGAGTTATGGACTTGTTATACCTCTTTGTGGTTACCTTAATATTTACCCCTATTTTTCTAAGTAAAAACCTAACTTGTATTGTCCTATATCGCCTTGTATCCCTCTCCATATGGCAGTTCTATGCCACCTGTATTTAGTCCCTCTTTTTGATTATTGTGGTCTTTTACATATTGACTTCAATTATTCTGTCTTGAGCATTTTTTTTCTTTTTAAAATTAATCTTAATTTGTTTTTGTGATTTCCCTGTTTGACTTGATATCAGGATGTTCTGTTCTGTGACCTTGTGTTGTGCTGGTATCTGATATTATTGGCTTTCTGACCAATTTCCTTTAGTATTTCTTGTAGCTTTGGTTTGGTTTTTGCAAATTCTCTAAGCTTGTGTTTATCTGTAAATGTTTTAATTTCACCTTCATATTTGAGAGAGAGTTTTGCTGGATATATGATCCTTGGCTGGCAGTTTTTCTCCTTGAGTGCTCTATATATGTCATCCCATTGCCTTCTTGACTGCATGGTTTCTGCTGAGTAGTCTGAACTTATTCTTATTGATTCTCCCTTGAAGGAGACCTTTCTTTTCTCCCTGGCTGCTTTTAAAATTTTCTCTTCATCTTTGGTTTTGGCAAGTTTGATGATAATATGTCTTGGTGATTTTCTTTTTGGATCAAACTTAAATCCGGTTCAATGAGTATCTTGGATAGATATCCTTTCATGTTTCATGATGTCAGGGAAGTTTTCTGCCAACAGATCTTCAACTATTCTCTCTGTGTTTCCTGTCCTCCCTCCCTGCTCTGGGACTCCAGTCACACGCAAGTTATTCTTCTTGGCAGAGTCCCACATGACTCTTAGGGTTTCTTCATTTTTTAAAATTCTTTTATCTGATTTTTTTCAGCTATATTGGTGTCAATTCCCTGGTCCTCCAGATTACCCACTCTGCATTCCAATTGCTCGAGTCTGCTCCTCTGACTTCCCATTGCGTTGTCTAATTCTGTAATTTTATTGTTTATATTCTGGATTTCTGAATGTTGTCTCACTATGGATTCTTGCAACTTATTAATTTTTCCACTATGTTCTTAAATAATCTTTTTGATTCCTTCAACTGCATTATCAGTGTGTTCCTTGGCTTTTTCTGTAGATTGCCTTGTTTCATTTTTGAGGTCATCCCTGATGTCTTGAGGCATTCTGTAAATTGGTTTTTTATATTCTGCATCTGGCAATTCCAGGATTGTATCTTCATTTGGGATAGATTTTGATTCTTTAGTTTGGGGAGTTGTAGAAGTAATCATGGTCTGCTTCTTTATGTGGTTTGATATTGACTGCTGTCTCCGAGCCATCACTAAAATATTGTAGTGATTTGTTGTATATTTGCTCACTGAGTCTTATCTTGTTTTGTTTTCTTTCAATATATGTAGATGGGCTATTAGATTGCGCTGTCTTGATTGTTGTAGCCCTTGAGTCTCTTTTGGGTTGTTACCAGATATATAAGCCTAAGAGTCCATTCACTATTCTTGAGTAGAATCTGATTTTGGGTCATCAAGTGTGTGGTGCAGACTGTCATCTATCCACCTTGAGACGTAGTGGTGATAGTTGTGTGCACCAGATTCTAGTAGCAGCAGGGGTACACACTCTAGGGGGGCAGGATGCTGACAGGTTTCCCCCAAGTGCCAGTGAGGTAGGTGTGTCTGTATTCCTAAAGCGCTTTGGTAGGTGGGCTCTGCAGCTGTACCTTAGGCACCCAGTGCATGTACCTGTACAGATTGGTAGGTGTCACCCTTCTTAGACCCCTAAGGCCGGAGGCTAGGTGGTCTGGGGGGAGCTTCAGCCCTCAGTTCCCTGTTGTGGGTCAGTGAGGGCTCTGTTGAATATGCAGAGATATCAGACCTGGGAAACTTGTCTTTCCAGTAATCCGCTAAAACAATTACAGTCAGATCCCTATCAGAAATGTCTTTGCATTATAATAGCTACCTTGTTCTCTGTAGGGATGAATTCCCAAGACTGTGGATCACATATGCTGGGCTGGAGCTGGTTCTGTGTTTTTAGTCCAATTAGGGAAGGATTTTTGGTACCTGAGTTTTCTGTAGCTGCTTCTTTCAGGCCAGGAGAATGGGTTAGGAAAAGACAAAAAAAAAAAAGAAAGAAAAACCACAGAGCAGTTTACTCTCTGGCTCAGGAAATTCCAATGTTAATGAAACCGCCTGGGAAGGGGAGGGGAGGGTTCAGATAAATAGGAGAGAGTAGCACCCTGGAATATAGACAAAGTTACTTATCTTGCTTGGGATGACTGTTTTATCTGAGATTCCCGAGGGGGGCACCTTGACTGTTTGCGCTGGCTGGGTAGAGATTTCCCCCGAGGGTCAGGCCCGGGTCCCGTGCTTGCGTTGTCTCAGAGGCCGCAGTTAGTTCCTCCGCTCCCAGTCCAAAGCCCAGCGCCAAGGTTCCCCTGCTGGGATGCCGCATTCCTGGCTCCAAAACCAGTCTCTGCCTCCTGGTTACTTCTCCTCCTGTCAGCCGCGTCGCTGGGCTGCCTGCGTGCAGTGGCTGGGCTTCCCCCGAGGTCAGTTCAGGGGGCTAGGGCTGCGCCCTGTTTGCACCATCTCAGGATGCCATGCTCAGCTCCCCTGCGCCCAGTGCAAAGCCCGGCGCCAAGGTTTCCTGACTGGGACACTGGCTCCAGGCTCCGAAAACAGTCGATGCTTCCCCGTGGTTGTTCGTGCTCAGTCTCTGTCACTCAGGTCAACTCTTTAAATCTGTGTTTGTTGGTCAGCGTTCGTAGATTGTCATGTATGTGATCGATTCACTTGTTTTTCCGAGTCTTTGTTGCAAGAGGGATCCAAGGTAGCTTCTACCAGTCAGCCATCTTGGCCCCCCTGGCCATATGTATTCTTGCAGTGCAGTGAATTACTTAATATGGCTCTTCTAGCCTCAGTCTTTGTATCTCCTGCCAAATGAGTAGGTGGGACTATGCAAATGAGGTACTTGTGGCCCACCAAGTGGATTGAATGGCTTACTAATAATGGAAATAAGCTGTGTGGTACCCTTGTGGGGATGGGACCATGCACATATGGTATATGGGACCCTAACAAGGGGATTGGTCAGTTCTTTCATCCTGCTAGGCTTATAGGGAGACATGGAGAAGAAAGAGGAGCTGTAACACAGGAAGATACAGAGAGGCTGCAGAGGCAGCAGAACCAGGACAGAGACTGAGAGCTGTAACGCTGGAGGTGGCAAGAAGCACTGGCTAGAAAAAGCGGTAGCCAAGGCAGCAGAATTAGGAGACTAGCAGGACGCTGTGTGGTGGGCTTCCTGGCCTACGAAGTGAGAGAATCAAAGCTTACTGGTGGAGTGACATGCCTCTGGGCACTTATTGGCTGAGCTAAAAGAGCTTTGTAACACTTGCTTGAGTAAGGCATTGGCCAGGCCAAGAAGCCAAGGGCCAGAGAGAGGACTTCCTGTGGGCATGGCTCAGAAGAGGCTGTCCTGATCGAAGAATTCTATCTTGAGTTGTTTTTGATCCTGACTTGTAACCTGCTACTTCACTATAGTGGTTAAGTGCTACAGCTGCTAACCAAAAGGTCGGCAGTTCAAATTCACCAGGCGCTCCTTGGAAACTCTATGGGGCAGTTCTACTCTGTCCCACAGGGTCGTTATGAGTCAGAATTGACTCGTCGGCAATGGATTTTATACTTCAGTAATAAACCTCATAACTGTGAGTATTGTCTGTGAGTTCTGTGTGGCCATTGCAACGAATTCTCAAACCCATCAGAGAAGTAGAGAGTGCTGTGGGAGGGGCGGTCGATGTCAGAATTGGTAAAAAGGTTGGAGGGTGGAGGTATATCTGACCTCTGCCTCATAGGAATCAGCCTTGGGCTGTTGATCTTAATTCTCCTTTCTCCTTGTGAAGTTAGAGGAAGTGAGACTACCCCAATCCCACCGTTTTCTCAGTTCTCTAAAATGGTAGATACTTTCTCTATACCTCTCCTTGCTTCCTTCTGAGCCCTCACCAGAATTGCCTTTGAGGTCCATAATTCTACCAACCATCTTTTCAGGGCAATCTAGGCTTTTACTATTAGGCACCTTAGAATTCTTCCAGCCTCTACACATTTCCTGATTCCAAAACCACTTCCACATTTTAGGTGTCTGTTAGAGCAGCACCCCACTCTCCTGGTCCTAAATTCTGTCTTAGTTATCCAGTGCTGCTACAATAGAAATACTACAAGTGGGTGGCTTTAACAAACAGAAATTTATTTTCTCACAGTTGATGAGGCTAGAATTCCGAATTCAGGGTGCCAGCTCTAGGGGAAGGCTTCTCTGTCTGCTCTGGAGGAGGGTCCTTGTCTGTTCTGCTCCTTGACTATCTTCATGTGGCTTGGCATCTCTCTTTCGCCATCTCTGCTGGTTTCGATTTGCTTGTTTTGTATCTCAAAGGAGATCAACTCAAGAGGTTAGGATTTACAACCCATTTTTTGGGGGGGACACAATTCAGTCCATAACGTTAGGTGTGTATGTGTTTGTTTGTGTCACTTCTATTAGATCCCTAGGGTATATATACCTAGGAGTGGAATTGCTGGGTGATATGGCAGCTCTACCTCTAGTTTTTTGAGGAACTGCCAAACTGTTTTCTACAACTGTTGTACCATTTTACATTCTCACCAACAATGGATGAGGGTTCCAATTTGTCCACATCCCCTCCAACACTTGTTATTTTATTTGTTTGTTTTGGCCATGCTAGTGGGAGTGAAGTGGTATTTCATTGTGGTTTTTATTTACATTTCTCTGATAGCTAATGACAAGCACCTTTTCATGTGTCTGTTGTCCATTTGAATATCCTCTTTGATGGAGTGTCTGTTCATGTCCTTTGCCTAGTTTTGATTGGGTTGTCTTTTTGTTGTTACATTGTAGAAGTTTTCTATATATTTTAGATATCAGACCCTTATTGGTTATATTGTTTTCAAAGATTTTTTTTCCCAGTCTGTAGGTTGTCTCTTTACTTTTTTGATAAATACTTATATTCATCAGAAGACTAACTTTTATGAGGTTCTAGTTACCTATTTTGTTTTCTGTTGCTTGTGCATTAGTTGTTGTGTTTGATAATCTACCACTGAAACAAATTAGGTCCCAAAGCTTTGCCCCTCTATTTTACTGCACAGTCTCTTATTGAAATTTCCTCCCCGATCAAGGGTCCTATATAGGATCACACATTACATTTAGTTGTCATTTCTCTTTAGCGTCCTTTAATTTTTTACGTTCTTTTTTTACCATGACATTGATATTTTTGAAGAGTAGAGGCCAATTTTTATGTAGAATGTTCATATTTACATTTTGTGATGATTCCACATGATTATATTCAGGCTAGGAAGTTTTAGCAGGAATACTGAGTTTTTTTGTGTCCTTTTTGTGCATTATATCAGGAGACATGTGATATTGGTTTATTCCATTATTAGTATTGAATTGGAATTAATGCTGTAAGTATGAACTAATTATTTAAAATATATGTATTTGTGTTTATGTATGTACATATGTGTGTGTATTATAAAACTTTATTTCTAAGTTTTTCCTTTGGAAGGGCCTAGAAATAATGAAACCTAAATATCAATGTGCCCACCCAGTGCCCAGAACCTGGTTGTTAAATATCATTCCCCCTAAAATAGCCAGGGCTTCTTGGAGAAATAGCCAATTCTAGGATTGGGGCAGGGAAAGTACAAGATCAGTCTGGAACACCTTATACTAGAAAATGAGGTCATGTGTAAAAAAAACTATCGGGACATGTCATCAGGAATCAGATGGCAGGGCTCCCCAGAGGCCAAATTTGAGACAATTTTATCTTCAAAATGAATAATGATAGTAACAGATTATAACCTATTGAATAAAATAAAATAAATCATGAGTCCGTACTTATGATAAATGAATAAATAAGGGAAAAGGGAAAGCTCTTCCTTACAGTGGAATGCCAGTTAATAAATGTAGAAGGAATGTCAGAGTTAGAAAAATAACCATTTTGCAATCATTGTAGTAATATATGTATATGTATGCATAGCCTATGATACTTCTGAGAGCAGAAATTGTTTATAGCTCTCTAGACCTTGAGGACAGTAGTTTCAGATTTACCAGAACTAGCTATCTAAAATAAATTGGGATTAAATAAATGTGTTGCACTTTCCAGGGGCATGTGCAATTGAAAGTAGTAGTCCTGGAACCATAATCCCTAATCAAAAAATATAAAGCTTTTAAAGTGAAATTATTTTAGATATCTCAAAAATAATAATTTGGTGTGAGGATTTTCTCCCCTCCTCCCCCCCAGTAACTGAAAGGGGAACTGTGATGCAATGAATTCCTTTATTAGCCTTTTGCCTTGGTTCTTTGAACAAAACAGATTGGGAGATATTTCCCTTATGCCCTGAGGAGTTACCTTTGCCCTAGTTTTTTGGAGAAACAATTTAAGAGACCTCCCAGGTTGCTTTCTACCCCAGAGGGTTGTTACTTTTTTTTTTTCACTTAGAACAGAGGAGTAACATTCTTTATTCCATTCAAAAAAATACAGAAAATACAGATAACAGAAAGGAGGCAGAGCTATCCCTTTTAGTATCTGTATCCCTTGAGGGTTGTTACTTTTGCCTAGTCTGTGTCAGCATAAAATTTTACTCTTGTACAAGACCTGAGTTGATTGACACCTTATGGGTAGTTGAAGATTAGTTGAACTCTGGTCTGGTGAGAGAGGCCCTGCCTTGTAACTGATGAGGACTGGAATGTATAAATGGCCGATCTGCAGAGGTTCTAGAGGCCTCCTGGTTGACAGGAGCTGGGAGAGGAGCATGTCCTTTGGGACACAGAGGTCCTTCTCAGGACTGGTTAAAAAGGCTGCGACTGAAAAAGCAGCAGAGAGCTATGCTGGCTAAGAGAACTCAGCAAGCTGCCTGGGCCAGTTAGCAGCAGACAGGCCTGTAGGGAAGCTGTCCTGCACTGAAGAAGGAAGGGATGTACTCTCCACTTACAGGGAAGGCTTTCAGACCTTGTCTGTGTGCTTCCCGATCCTGATCCTGAGTTTTAGCCTGTTAGTTCCCTAATAAACCACATAACTGTGAGTATGGTCTGTGAGTTCCGTGTGGCCATTACAACAACTTATTGAACCCAGCAGAGAAGTAGTGAGTGCCATGGGGTCAGGGGGGATAGCTGGTGTAGGAAATGGTGGAGAAATTGGAGAGTTGGAGATATGTCTGATCTCCACCTCTTAGGAAACAGTTTTGTGCTGAGCCTGATTCTTATCCCTCAAGAATTTAGACAAGTCTTTACACTATGTTACATGAACAAGCTAGAAATATTTACCTCGCCAAATTGTATCATTTTAGTCCTTTCCTATTTTTTCATCACTAAATACTTCAGTGCATATGTTCTAAGAGTATGAATGTTCTCTTGCTTAGTCACTGTATAATTATTAAAATCAGGAAGTTTAACATTGATACAATTTAATTCATAGTCCATATTCAAATTTCATGAGTTGTCCCAATAATGGCTTTTATACCTATTCCACTCTCCCCCACCCTCCCAAGTTCCGGGATCTAATACAGGATCATGCTTCATATTTAGTTGTGTCCAGCCCCATTTCTATATCTGTTCCTGGTTGGGAGGCAACTATGTCCCTTACCTGCAACATCAGAGGGGTGCATACAGAACACCATGCCTGTATTGGCTACGGACCAGGTCCTATAGTTGAAGGTGACCTTGTTCTGTGTCTTCTCTATGTGAGTAAAGTATTGTTCCATCCACTGCCTGTGTGTAAGTTGTGCTTTTGTTGGTGACTCCAGACCTTGGCTTGACAGTTTGGTGCAGCGAGTAGGGTTGATAGTTTGGTACCATGAGTGGGATCAACAAACTACAAGTCCTTGTTGAATCTACATTTTGCAAATATTTTCTCCCAGTTGGTGGCTTGCCTCTTCAGTTTATTGACAGTGTCTTTTGAAAAGCAAATTTTTGAATTTTGATGAAGTCTAATTTATCAATATTTTTCTTTTATAGTTCATGCTTTTTTTGTTCTCCTAGAGGTCTATCTAATAGTTTTAGAACTTACACTTAGATTCATGTTCTATTTCAAGTACTTTTTGTATATAGGTCAAGGTTCATTTTTTTTCTTTTAGATATGGCTATACAGTCGTTCCAGCACTATTTGTTAAAAAGATGATCCTTTCCCCACTGAATATTCTTGATACCTTTCTCAAGGTATTTGTGGCCATATATGTGTGGGTCTATTTCTGGACTCTATTTTGTCCCATATACATCTTTACAAAAATGCCACAGTGTCTTGAAAACTATAGCTGTATAATAAAAAAAGTCTAGTGTAAATCCGCTAGCTTTTTTCTTCTTTTTAAAGATTGGTTTGGCTAGGCTAGGTCCTTTGCATTTCGTTATCAATTTTATAATTAGCTTGTTTCAAATTTAATTTGTAGTTTTATTGTATTGTGATCAATGTTGTTTGTAATACTTCTGTTTTAAGAAATCTATGGAACCTGTTGATATTTTCTATGCATAATATGTGACCATTTTTTGTGAATGTTCCATGTGTACTTGAGGCATATTTTGTATTTTCAGGGTGTAATGACCCAAGCCGTGTATTTCAATTGCCTCATATGCGTACGAATACTGGTCAGTGAATAAGGAAGATGGAAGAAGAATTGATGCATTTGAATTATGGTGTTGGCGAAGAATATTGAATATACCATGGACTGCTAGAGGAAAGAAGAAATACAGCCAGAATATTCCTTAGTAAGAAGTGAGGATGGTGAGGCTTCATCTCACGTACTTTGGACATGTTATCAGGAGGGACCAGTCCCTGGAGAAGGACATCATGCTTGGTAAAGTACAGGGTCAGCAAAAAAGAGGGCGACCCTCAATGAGATGGATTGACACAGTGGCTGCAACAATGGGCTCAAGCATAACAATGATTGTGAGGATGGTACAGGACCGGGCAGCGTTTTGTTCTGTTGTACACGGGGTCGCTATGAGTCAGAACCGACTCCACGGCACCTAACAACAACGACAACAATGCTCAATATATATATCCAAAAGATCCACTGGATTATGTTGTTTAGGTCTTTTATGTCATTACTTATTTTTTGTCCACTTAATGTGTCTTATATTGAGAATAGTATGTTAAAAGTCTCCCATTAGAGAATGTTTCTATTCCTTCTTGCATTCCTGTAATTTTTGATTTATGTAAGCTGTTGCTGTGTTATTTTGTGCATAGGTATTCACATATGTCATCATTGTATCTTCATTGTGGATGGGGCTTTTAACATTACAAAGTGTCCTTTGTCTCATTTAATGCTTTTTGGCCTGGATTCTACTTTATATGGTATCAGTGTTGAAACCCCTGCTTTTTTTTTTAAATTGTTTTCATTAGACTGGTAAATCTTTGTTCATGCCTTTATTTTTAGCGTTTTTGAGTCAATGTGTTTTAAGCATGTCTCTTGTATGTAGGATTGAGTTTTGCTTTATGAGGCAACGGGAAAATCCTGTTAATAGGTGAATTAAGCCCATTCACATGTATTAGTATTCGTCTACGTTTTTGCATTTTATCTTTTGTTTTAATTACTGTGTACGTTATATTATATTTAATGTGTTTCTTTTACTACGGAGTGTTTCCTCTAAATTTCTTTTGGTAATTAAGAAGGTTTGTATTTTTATTCTAATAGTTACCTTTGTATTAATACTTTTCATAATGCTCTTATGGTTGTTGTCAGTTGCCGTTAAGTTGGTTTTGACCTGTGGCAACCCCACATACAACAAAATGAAACCTTGCCCAGTCCTGCACTGATCTTGGTGATTGTTGGTATGCTTAAGTCCACTGTTATGGCCACTGTGTATTTTGAATGCCTTCCAACCTAGGGGGCTTGTCTTCCAGCACTGTATTGGACAATCCCCTGTTGTGATCCACAGGGTTTTCATTGGCCAGTTTTTAGAAGTAAACCACCAGGCCTTTCGTCCTGGTCTGTCTTAGTCTAGAAACTCCACTGAAATCTGTCCACCATGGGTGATCATTTGAAACACCAGTGTCATAGCTTCCAGCATCATAGCAACATATAAGCCACCACAGTATGACAAACTGACAGATGAGTGGTGGTTATAATGGCCTTAGTTGACCTTTTTTTCTTTCTTAATCTTTTACTATCTGATATGTCTTCCAGCTATTACCTGTATAGCAGCCAGTGAAATCATTTAGCTTTTCCCTTTCTTTCTCCCTTCTCTTCCTATTTCTTAGTTGCATTCTTTCTACTTTGCCATAACATATAATGTTTACACATTAGCCTTCAATCCATAACCCCAACCTTCTGTTTTAGTCTTAGCTTTACACTTAAGTAAATGCTCACTGTCAGTCCTTTTGCCAAAATTTTCCCACTTTGCTTGGATGAAGCTCATCTTTTAGTATAGCACTATTCAATAAAACTCCCTGGGATGATGGAAATGTTCTATATCTGTGCTATGCAATTCCATAAGTAGCCACACATGGCTTTTCTATGACTTAATTTTTTTACTTTGTACTTTAAGTGTCTTGAAAATGCATACTATTTCCTTGCTTTGTATGTTGTATAAACCCAGTACCCAGTGCCGTCGAGTCAATTCTGACTCATAGCGACCCTATAGGACGGAATAGAGCCGCCCCATAAGGTTTCCAAGGAGTTGCCTGGCAGATTCAAACTGCCAACCCTTTGGTTAGCAGTTGTAGTACTTAACCACTACACCACCTAACCTTCCAACCTAGCACTTAACCACGACACCACCAAGGTTTCCCATGTTGTATAAGGAACTACTAAACTTATTTCTAGAGCACCTATTTTGCATTTCTGCCAGCAAATCTTTTTTTTAAATAATTTTTATTGTGCCTTAAGTGAAAATTTACAAATCAAGTCAGTCTGTCATATATAAGCTTATATACATCTTACTTCATACTCCCACTTACTCTCACCCTAATGAGTCAGCCCGCTCCCTCCTTCCTGTCTCTCCTTTCGTGACGGTTTTGCCAGTTTCTAACCCTCTCTACCCTCCCATCTCCCCTCCAGACAGGAGATGCCAACACAGTCTCAAGTGTCCACCTGATATAAGTAGCTCACTCTTCATCAGCATCTCTCTCCAATCCATTGTCCAGTCCCTTCCATGTCTGATGAGTTGTCTTCGGGAATGGTTCCTGTCCTGGGCCAACAGAAGGTTTGGGGACCATGACCTCCGGGATTCTTCTAGTCTCAGTCAGACCATTAAGTCTGGTCTTTTTATGAGAATTTGGGGTCTGCATCCCACTGATCTCCTGCTCCCTCAGGGGTTCTCTATTGTGCTCCCTGTCAGAGCAGTCATCGGTTGTGGCCGGGCACCATCTAGTTCTTCTGGTCTCAGGATGATGGAATTCTTTAGTTCATGTGGTGCTTTCTGTCTCTTGGGCTCATAGTTATCGTGTGACCTTGGTGTACCTCATTCTCCTTTGCTCCAGGTGGGTTGAGACCAATTGATGCATCTTAGATGGCCGCTTGTTAGCATTTAAGACCCCAGACGCCACACTTCAGAGTGGGATGCAGAATGTTTTATATAGAATTTATTTTGCCAATTGACTTAGAAGTCCCCTTAAGCCATAGTCCCCAAACCCCTGCCCTTGCTCCGCTGACCTTTGAAGCATTCAGTTTATCCCAGAAACTTCCTTGCTTTTGGTCCAGTCCAGTTGAGCTGACCTTCCATGTATTGAGTATTGTCCTTCCCTTCACCTAAAGTAGTTCTTATCTACTGACTAATCAGTAAATAACCCTCTCCCACACTCCCTCCCTCCCTGCTCTGGTAACCACAAAATAATGTGTTCTCAGTTTATACTATTTCTCAAGATCTCATAATAGTGGTCTTATACAATATTTATCCTTTTGCATCTGACTAATCTCACTTAGCATAATGGCTTCCAGGTTCCTCCATGTTATGAAATGTTTCACAGATTCGTCACTGTTCTTCATCGATGCGTAGTATTCCATTGTGTGAATGTACCATAATTTATTTAACCATTCATCCGTTGATGGTTGATGGACACCTTGGTCACTTCCATGTTTTTGCTATTGTAAACAGTGCTGCAATAAACATGGGTGTGCATATATCTGTTCGTGTAAAGGCTCTTATTTCTCTAGGGTATATTCCGAGGAGTGGGATTTCTGGGTTGTATGGTAGTTCTATTTCTAACTTTTTAAGAAAACGCCAGATAGATTTCCAAAGTGGTTGTACCATTTTACATTCCCACCAGCAGTGTATAAGAGTTCCAATCTCTCCGCAGCCTCTCCAACATTTATTATTTTGTGTTTTTTGGATTAATGCCAGCCTTGTTGGAATGAGATGGAATCTCATCGTAGTTTTAATTTGCATTTCTCTAATGGCTAATGATCAAGAGCATTTTCTCATGTATCTGTTAGCTGCCTGAATATCTTCTTTAGTGAAGTGCGTGTTCATATCCTTTGCCCACTTCTTGATTGGGTTATTTGTCTTTTTGTGGTTGAGTTTTAACAGAATCATATAGATTTCAGAGATCAGGCGCTGGTCGGAGATGTCATAGCTGAAAATTTTTTCCCGATCTGTAGGTGGTCTTTTTACTCTTTTGGTGAAGTCTTTAGATGAGCATAGGTGTTTGATTTTTAGGAGCTCCCAGTTATCTGGTTCCTCTTCGTCATTTTTGGTAATGTTTTGTATTCTGTTTATGCCTTGTATTAGGGCTCCTAATGTTGTCCCTATTTTTTCTTCCATGATCTTTATCATTTTAGTCTTTATGTTTAGGTCTTTGATCCACTTGGAGTTAGTTTTTGTGCATGGTTTGAGGTACGGGTCCTGTTTCATTTTTTTGCAAATGGATATCCAGTTATGCCAGCACCATTTGTTAAAAAGACTATCTTTTCCCCATTTAACTGACACTGGTCCTTTGTCAAATATCAGCTGCTCATAAGTGGATGGATTTATATCTGGGTTCTCAATTCTGTTCCATTGGTCTATCTGCCTGTTGTTGTACCAGTACCAGGCTGTTTTGACTACTGTGGCTGTATAATAGCTTCTGAAATCAGATAGAGTGAGGCTTCCCACTTTCTTCTTTTCCAGTAATGCTTTGCTTATCCGAGGTTTCTTTCTCTTCCATATGAAATTGGTGATTTGTTTCTCTATCACCTTAAAAAATGACATTGGAATTTGGATCGGAAGTGCGTTATATGTATAGATGGCTTTTGGTAGAGCAGACATTTTTACTATGTTAAGTCTTCCTATCCATGAGCAAGGTATGTTTTTCCACTTAAGTATATCCTTTTTAATTTCTTGTAGTACGCTATGTAGTTTTCTTTGTATAGGTCTTTTACATCCTCGGTAAGATTTATTCCTAAGCATTTTATCTTCTTGGGGGTTACTGTGAATGGTATTGATTTGGTTATTTCCTCTTCTATGTTCTTTTTGTTGATGTAGAGGAATCCAAGTGATTTTTGTATGTTTATTTTATAACCTGAGACTCTGCCAAACTCTTCTATTAGTTTCAGTAGTTTTCTGGAGGATTCCTTAGGGTTTTCTGTGTATAAGATCATGTCATCTGCAAATAGAGATAATTTTACTTCCTCCTTGCCAATCCGGATACCTTTTATTTCTTTGTCTACCCTAATTGCCCTGGCTAGGACTTCTAGCACGATGTTGAATAAGAGCGGTGATAAAGGGCATCCTTGTCTGGTTCCCGTTCTCAAGGGAAATGCTTTCAGCTTCTCTCCATTTAGAGTGATATTGGCTGTTGGCTTTGCATAGATGCCCTTTATTATGTTGAGGAATTTTCCTTCAATTCCTATTTTGGTGAGAGTTTTTATCATAAATGGGTGTTGGACTTTGTCAAATGCCTTTTCTGCATCAATTGATAAGATCATGTTATTTTTGTCTTTTATTTATGTGGTGGATTACATTAACGGTTTTTCTGATATTAAACCAGCCTTGCATACCTGGTATAAATCCCACTTGATCGTGGTGAATTATTTTTTTGATATGTTGTTGAATTCTATTGTCTAGAATTTTGTTGAGGATTTTTGCATCTATGTTCATGAGGGGTATAGGTCTGTAATTTTCTTTTTTTGTGATGTCTTTACCTGGTTTTGGTATCAGGGAGATGGTTGCTTCACAGAATGAGTTGGGTAGTATTCTGTCATTTTCTATGCTTTGAAATACCTTCAGTAGTAGTGGTGTTAACTCCTCTCTGAAAGTTTGGTAGAACTCTGCAGTGAAGCCGTCCGGGCCAGGGCTTTTTTTTTGTTGGGAGTTTTTTGATTACCTTTTCAATCTCTTCTTTTGTTATGGGTCTATTTAGTTGTTCTACTTCTGAATGTGTTAGTTTACGTAGGTAGTGTTTTTCCAGGAATTCATCCATTTCTTCTAGGTTTGCAAATTTGTTAGAGTACAATTTTTCATAACAATCTGATATGATTCTTTTAATTTCAGTTGGGTCTGTTGTGATGTGGTCCTTCTCGTTTCTTATTCGGGTTATTTGTTTCCTTTCCTGTATTTCTTTAGTCAGTCTAGCCAATGGTTTATCAATTTTGTTAATTTTTTCGAAGAACCAGCTTTTGGCTTTGTTAATTCTTTCAATTGTTTTTTTGTTCTCTAATTCATTGAGTTCAGCTCTAATTTTTATTATTTGTTTTCTTCTGGTGCCTGATGGATTCTTTTGTTGCTCACTTTCTATTTGTTCAAGTTGTAGGGACAGTTCTCTGCTTTTGGCTCTTTCTTCTTTTTGTATGTGTGCATTTATCGATATGAATTGGCCTCTGAGCACTGCTTTTGTTGTGTCCCAGAGGTTTTGATAAGAAGTATTTTCATTCTCGTTGCATTCTATGAATTTCCTTATTCCCTGCTTGATGTCTTCTATAACCCAGTCTTTTTTCAGGAGGGTATTGTTCAGTTTCCAAGTATTTGATTTCTTTTCACTAATTTTTCTGTTATTGATTTCTAGTTTTATTGCCTTGTGGTCTGAGAAGATGCTTTGTAATATTTCGATGTTTTGGACTCTGCAAAGGTTTGTTTTATGACCTAATATGTGGTCTATTCTAGAGAATGTTCCATGTGCGCTAGAAAAAAAAGTATACTTTGCAGCAGTTGGGTGGAGAGTTCTGTATAAGTCAATGAGGTCAAGTTGGTTGATTGTTGTAATTAGGTCTTCCGTGTCTCTATTGAGCTTCTTACTGGATGTCCTGTCCTTCTCTGAAAGTGGTGTGTTGAAGTCTCCTACTATAATTGTGGAGGTGTTTATCTCACTTTTCAGTTCTGTTAAAATTTGATTTATGTATCTTGCAGCCCTGTCATTGGGTGGATAAATATTTAATATGGTTATGTCTTCCTGATCAATTGTCCCTTTTATCATTATGTAGTGTCTTTCTTTATCCTTTGTGGTGGATTTAAGTCTAAAGTCTATTTTGTCCGAAATTAATATTGCTACTCCTCTTCTTTTTTGCTCATTGTTTGCTTGATATATTTTTTTCCATCCTTTGAGTTTTAGTTCGTTTGTGTCTCTAAGTCTAAGGTGTGTCTCTTGTAGGCAGCATATTGACGGATCGTGTTTCCTTATCCAGTCCGAAACTCTGTCTCTTTATTGGTGCATTTAGTTCATTTACATTCAGCGTAATTATAGATAGATAAGTGTTTAGTGTTGTCATTTTGATGCCTTTTTATGTGTGTTGTTGACAATTTCATTTTTCCACATACTTTTTTGTGCTGAGACGTTTTTCTTAGTAAATTGTGAGATCCTCATTTTCGTAGTGTTCGACTTTATGTTTGTTGAGTCGTTACGTTTTTCTTGGCTTTTATCTTGAGTTATGGAGTTGTTGTACCTCTTTGTGGTTACCTTATTATTTACCCCTATTTTTCTAAGTAAATACCTAACTTGTATTGTCCTATATCGCCTTGTATCCCTCTCCATATGGCAGTTCTATGCCTCCTGTATTTAGTCCCTCTTTTTGATTATTGTGATCTTTTACATATTGACTTCCATGATTCCCTGTTATGAGTATATATATATATATATATATTTTAATTAATCTTAATTTGTTTTTGTGATTTCCCTATTTGAGTTGATATCAGGATGTTCTGTTTTGTGACCTTGTATTGTGCTGGTATCTGATATCATTGGTTTTCTGACCAAAGAATATCCTTTAGTATTTCTTGTAGCTTTGGTTTGGTTTTTGCAAATTCTCTAAACTTGTGTTTATCAGTAAATATCTTAATTTTGCCTTCATATTTCAGAGAGAGTTTTGCTGGATATATGATCCTTGGCTGGCAGTTTTTCTCCTTCAGTGCTCTGTATATGTCATCCCATTCCCTTCTTGCCTGCATGGTTTCTGCTGAGTAGTCTGAACTTATTCTTATTGATTCTCCCTTGAAGGAAACCTTTCTTTTCTCCGTGGCTGCTTTTAAAATTTTCACTTTATCTTTGGTTTTGGCGAGTTTGATGATAATATGTCTTGGTGTTTTTCTTTTTGGATCAATCTTAAATGGGGTTCGATGAGCATCTTGGATAGATATCCTTTCGTCTTTCATGATGTCAGGGAAGTTTTGTGTCAGGAGTTCTTCCACTATTTTCTCTGTGTTTTCTGTGCTCCCTCCCTGTTCTGGGACTCCAATCACACGCAAGTTATCCTTCTTGATAGAGTCCCACATGATTCTTAGGGTTTCTTCATTTTTTAAAATTCTTTTATCTGATTTTTTTTTCAGCTATGTTGGTGTTGATTCCCTTGTCCTCCAGATGTCCCAGTCTGCATTCTAATTGCTCGAGTCTGCTCCTCTGACTTCCTATTGCGTTGTCTAATTCTGTAATTTTATTGTTAATCTTTTGGATTTCTACATGCTGTCTCTCTATGGATTCTTGCAACTTATTAATTTTTCCACTATGTTCTTGAATAATCTTTTTGAGTTCTTCAAGAGTTTTATCAGTGTGTTCCTTGGCTTTTTCTGCAGTTTGCCTTATTTCGTTTGTGATGTCTTGAAGCATTCTGTAAATTAGTTTTTTTATATTCTGAATCTGATAATTCCAGGATTGCATCTTCATTTGGGAAAGATTTTGATTCTTTTGTTTGGGGGGTTGGAGAAGCTGTCATGGTCTGCTTCTTTATGTGGTTTGATATCGACTGCTGCCTCCGAGCCATCACTGGGAAACTAGTTTTTCCAGAAAATCCGCTGACTGGGACGCTGGCTCCAGGCTCCGAAAACAATCGCTGCTTCCACGTATTTGTTCGTTTTCTGTCTCTAAATCTGTTTTTGTTGTTCCGGGTTCGTAGATTGTTATGTACTTGATCGATTCACTTGTTTTTTCAAGTCTTTGTTGCAAGAGGGATCCGTGGTAGCGTCTACCTAGTCCACCATCTTGGCCCCGCCTCCACCCAGTCTTTTTTGAGCATGGTATTTTTCAGTTTCCAAGTATTTGATTTCTTTTCCCTGATTTTTCTGTTATTGATTTCCACTTTGATGGCCTTGTGGTCTGAGAAGATGCTTTGTAATATTTCGATGTTTTGGATTGTGCAAAGGTTTGTTTTATGACCTTAATATGTGATCTGTTCTAGAGAATGTTCCGTGTGCACTAGAAAAAAAAGTATACTTTGCAGCTGTTGGGTGGAGTGTTCTTTGTAAGTCTATGAGGTCAAGTTGGTTGATTGTAGCAATTAGGTCTTCCGTGTCTCTATTGAGCTTCTTATTGGAAGCCCTGTGCTTCTCCGAAAGTGGTGTGTTCATGTGTCCTACTATAATTGTGGAGGTGTCTATCTCACTTTTCAGTTCTGTTAAAGTTTGTTTTATGTATCTTGCAGCCCTGTCATTGGGTGCATAAACATTTAATATGGTTATATCTTCCTGGTCAATTGTCCCTTTAATCATTATGTAGTGTCCTTCTTTATCCTTTGTGGTGGATTTAACTTTAAAGTTTATTTTATCAGAAATTAATATTGCTACTCCTGCTCTTTTTTGATTGTTGTTTGCTTGATATATTTTTTTCCATCCTTTGAGTTTTAGTTTGTTTGTGTCTCTGAGTCTAAGGTGTGTCTTTTGTAGGCAGCGTATAGACAGATCATGTTTCTTTATCCAGTCTGAGACTCTCTGTCTCTTTATTGGTGCATTTAGTCCGTTTACATTCAGCGTAATTATAGATAAGTATGTGTTTAGTGCTGTCATTTTGATGCCTTTATGTGTGTGTTGACAATTTCATTTTTCCACTTACTTTTTTGTGCTGAGACGTTTTTCTCTGTAAATTGTGTGTTCCTCATTTTCACAGTAGTCGAATTTATGTTTGCTGAGTTGTTATGTTTTTCTTGGTTTTTATTTTGAGTTATGGAATTGGTAGACCTCTGCCAACAAATCTTTTGAGTATTTTTAAATTGGATTGTACGTCTTATTGAGTATAATGGTTTCTTTGTATATTCTAGATACAAGCTCTTTGTCAGATACATGATTTGCAATTTTTTTCTTCCAGTCTGCCACGTCTTATCATTTTATTAATAATGTCTTTTGAAACGCAAGTTTTTAATTTTGGCGCAGTCCAGTTTTTCAGTTTTTTCTTTTGTGGATTGTGCTTTTGGTATCATATCTAAGAACTCTGTCTAATCCCAAGGTCATGAAGATTTTCTTCTAAAAGTTTTATAGTTTTACATTTAGATCTCTGATCCATTTAATTTTTGCATAATGTGTGAGGTATAGGTTAATTTTTTTGCAGATTATAAATTATAACTCCAAGGATAACTTTATAAATAACTCTGTAAGAATTAGCATTGAAGCTGATTCCTATGAGATGGAGGTCAAGTATACCTCTACTTTCCAACTCCCTCATTTACTTCTGATACCAGCCACTTCCCCCTTGGTGCTCTCTGGGTTCAATAATTCATTGCAAAGCCCACAAAACTCATAGAATCACCATACATGTGACAATAACTTTAATATAACAGAGCATCCTGAGATGAGTTCCTTTATGTGGCCTTTTGCCTTGGTTCTTTGGAAAAACAGCTTGAGGGATTTTTTCCTAAGACCTGAGGAGTTACCTTTGCCAGAGTGTTTGTTACTTTTGTCTAGGTTGATTGACATTTCCTGGGTAAACAGTAAGCAACTTGATAGTTTGATACTTTTTGTCTGGCCCTGGGCTGCAGCCTGCCCTGTGATTGGTCTATTTTATACACCTTTCAGGGATTGGTCAATATACTATAGAGTATGCAAATGAAGGAGCCCTGGTGGTACAGTAGTTAAGGGCCTGGCTGCTAACCAAAAGGTCAGTGGTTTAAACCCACCACTTGCTCTGTGGGAGAAAGATGTGGCTGCCTGCTTCTGTAAAGATTTATAGCCTTGGAAACCCTATAGGGTCACTCTGAGTTGGAAATGACTCAAAGGCAGTGGCTTTTTAATGGAAATGAACTGACTGTGGTCCTATAAGGGCATGAGCCTGTTCATGGCACTATGGGGAGGGCCATGGCTTGAAATTGACAAGGAGTTTGCTTATATATACAGCCAATCCCACAGAGGTTTCAGAAGGAAGAAAGAAGAAAAGGAAAAAGGGAAAAAGAGGCAAGAAGAGAGAAGAAAGAAGCAGAGAGAGAGGAGCTAAGGAACCTCTTAAAAGCTATAACACAGGTCAAGAACTGTGACACTGAAGACAGCGAAAGGCCTGGAAGGGGCCCTGAGGCAGAGTTGGTGGTGATCTATTGGTGGCACTAGGAATGCAACTAAGAGAGTTGAACAAAGCTGCTACACTGGCTATGAGCTGAGTCATTTAGCAGTGGAGAGGCTGTTATCTGGTAGGCCTAAGGCAGAGAGGCCTGCACAGCTGAGAGGGGGCCTGCATGGCCAAGAGGGGATGTGCAGGGCCAAGAGGTCTGTCCTGAGGGGGCCAAGAGAAGACCTGCACAGCTGAGAGGGAACATACGTGGCAGAGAGAAAGGTCTGCTTGCTTGCACAGTGAAGAGGTGCTCAGAGAGCTTTCCTACACTGAAGAAGGGAGGGATGTGCTCTCCTCTTAAGGGAAGCCTTCCAGCCTTTGCCTACATGCTTCCTGATCCTGATCCCAAGTTGTAGCCTGTTGATCCTGATCCCGAGTTGTACCCTGTTACTTCCTTAACAAACCACTTCACTGTAAATATGGTCTGTGAGTTCTGTGTGGCCATTGCAATGAATTACCGAACCCAGCAGAGAAGCAGAGAATGCTGTGGGAGGGATGGCTGGTGTCAGAATTGGTAAAAAGGTTGGAGAGTAGAAGTATGTCTGACCTCTACCTCATAGGAATCAGCTTTGAGCTAATCCTGGTTCTTATCCCTAAGGAATTTAGACAAGTTCTGATGCTACTACTATCACACACACAGGATGTGAATGAAGAAAGGTGTAAACAGGGAAAGATATGAATGAAGAAATGTAAAGGGCAAAGTTTGGGAGGGTTCCCGGCACAGACTTTCTTACATCTCAAAGAGGGCCCACTTACATCTCAAAGGGGACTTGCTTACTCTTCCTGAAAGCAGTGTTTTGTTTTTATGTCACTGGGTGGGCACATTGAGGCTCAGTTGTCAGTGGGTGCACTGTGGTTCAGGTGCCGGGTTCACATCACTCCTTCAGGCATTGGCGAGCACATTGTACCTGCTGCTGTCGCACTCTGTCTCTGCAGCTCCTCATGTCTGGCTCTTCTTCCGTTGCTGGCTGGTTCGACTCTCAACCAGCAGCCTCAGGACAGCTCTGCTCCTGATTCTATCACTGACTGGTCCAATTCATAACCAGCAGCGTTGGGACAGCTCTAGGCTGGCCCCAGGTCTAGGCCCGCATCACAACGGCTCTAAGTCAGCCCCAGCCCTAGGCTGGCATCATGACAGCTCTTGGAGCAGAACTGCTCAGGGCCAGGCTTCCCCCTGCTCAGGTGCCATTCTTGGGTCAGCCCATAAACTGTTCAAGGAATCCTGCATTCCAGACGAGCCCTACACTGCTGTTGCTTTGCTCTGCAGGCTCTTGGCCCTGCACTGCTGCCGCTCTACTCTACAGGCCACTTCGGCCCCATGCCACTATCTCTGGGCCTCTTACCATTGCCTCTGGGCCAAGGCCCCTTGCCGTTGTTTCTGGGCCTCTTGTTGCTGAGTGTTACAGCTTTTTACCCATGTACAGCTCTGCTATTCAGCCTGTCAAGCCTCTCGCAGTAGCTCCTCTCAGTTGGCTCATCTCCTAACCAGCTCAGGTCTTCATCAGTATTACAGCTCTTGCCTGGGGTTTGGCCTTTTACAATCTGCTGCTATCTGAGCCTGCTTGTTGCCTCCACTAAACATGTTACAGCTCTTTTGCCCAAGTCTGGGAGGTTCTCAAGGAACCTGGGTGACACGAGTGGTTTGCGATTGGCTGCTAACCTAAAGATTGATAATTCGAACCCACCCAGTGGCTTTGGGGAAGAAAGGCCTGGCAGACTACTTCCATAAAGATTATAGCCAAGAAAACCCAAAGCGGTTCATATCTATGACACATGGGATTACCATGAGTTGGAATTGACTCAACGACAACAGGTTTGGTTTGGGAGGCTCTCAGCACAGGGCAGTGTCCAAAGGATGCATTCCCCTCTAGGCTATCGTCAGCCTGGAGGCCCCTAAAACCTCTGTGTTTTGCCCTTTAAATAGGACATTCCACGTGCTCTCTTGTCAGTTACGACCCCTAGCAGGATCAGAGCTCAGCCATTCCTTTTAGCCAGATGAGAGCTCAACCAACCCTCAGTTATCCAGGAGATGTCAGCCGTATCACTTAACCACTGTGCTACCAGGGCTCCATCAGTCAACTCAGACCTTGTCAGTTACTGGGTAGCGCCTCCTCAGCCAGACTGGTACTCAGGCTGCTTTTTCAAAGAACCCAGGGCCAAAGGCCACATAAGGGCCAAAAACCAAGAGCAAATGGTCACGTAAGGGAGCTCATTACATCATACATATGAATGTCCTATTGGTCCGACACCACCTATTGAAAAGACTGCCTTTCTCCATTCAATTGCCTTTGCACCTTTAAAAAAAAATATTGTGGATCCATTTTTTGACTTTATTCTGTTTTATTGATCTATTATTTATTCTTTCATCAATACCGTACTGTCTTGATAATTGTAGCTTCATAGTGAGTCTTTAAATTAGATGATGTGATTCCTTTATCTTTGTTCTTTTTCTAAAATTATTCAGCTATTTTATTTTTTTTACCTTTCCATTTAAATTTGAGAGTCAGCTTTTCTGTATCTATAAAAATCCTGCTGAAATTTTTATTAGAATTGTGTTAAATCTATAGATCCATTTGGAGAGAATTGATAACTATGTTGAGTCTTCCAATCCATGAACATGGCATGCCTCTCCATTTGTCTAGGTTGACTATGATTTCTTTCATAGGCATTTTTAGTTTCCAGTAAATACATACAGTACATTTATACCAAAGTATTTCATTTTTTGTAAATGGTATTTTAAAAATAATTTCAGTATTTGATCATAGATTGATTGTACGTAGAAATATGATTGACTTTTATATGCTGACTTTGTATCCTGCAGCCTTGCACTTATTAATTCTAGGAGCATCCCTGTAGATTCCTTGGGATTTTCTACGTAGACAATCATGTCATGGGAGAACAAGGACAGTTTTATTTCTTCTTTTCCAATCTGTTGTATACCTTTTCTTTTTCTTGCTAGATTTCAGTGACCAGGCCTTCCAGTATGATTTTGAATAGGAGTGGTAAAGTTAACACCCCTGCCTTGTTCCTCACATTACAGGGAAAACAGTCAGTTTTTTTTTTCCATTAAATATGCTGTCAATTGTTCTTGAGTTGACTCTGATTCATGGTGACCCTATGTGTGTCAGAGTAGAACTGTGCTCTGTAGAGTTTTCAGTGACTGATTTTTCTGAAGTAGATTGTCAGGTCTTTCTTCCGAGGTACCTCTGGGTGAACTCTAACCTCCAACCTTTCAGTTAGCAGCCAAGCACGTTAACCATTTACACTAGCCAGGGACTCAAATGTTAGCGTCCATTCCTGACAAAAACTCTCAGCAAACTAGGAATAGAAGGGAACTTCTTAACCTGATAAAACCTCTTTCTATAGATCCCTTTATTAGGTTAAGGAAGTTCCCTTCTGTTCTTAGTTTGCTGAGAGTTTTTGTCAGGGATGGATGCTGAATTTTGTCAATTGGATTTTCTTTATCAATTGATAAGATCATGTGGTTTTTCTTTAGTTTCTTAATATAGTATGGTGCATTATACTGATTGATTTTCAAATGTCGAGCCAGTTTATATTCCCAGGATAAACCTCAACCGATCATGCTGTATTTCTTTTCTTTTATTAATATGTTGCTGGATTTGATTTGCTAATGTTTTTTGAGGATGTTTGCTTCTATGTTAATGGGGGATATTAGACTACAAGTTTTCATTTCATGTCGTACTTTTGTCTGGTTTTGTAATCGAGATAATGGTGGCCTCATAAAATGAGTTTAGAAGTGTTCTCATCTAGAAAATAGAAGAGGAAGGATTGTGTAGAATTGGTGTAGTCCTTAAATATTTGCTAAATTCACCAGTGAAGCCATCTGGGCCTGGGAATTTCTTTTTTGGAAGGTTTTTTAGCTATGAATTAAATTTCTTTAATAGATATACCAGAAACCCTGGTGGTGTAGTGGTTAAGTGCTATGGCTGCTAACCAAAGGGTCGGCAGTTCGAATCCGCCAGGCGCTCTTTGGAAACTCTATGGGGCAGTTCTACTCTGTCCTATAGGGTCACTATGAGTTGGAATTGACTTGACGGCACTGGGTTTGGTTTGGTTTTTTTTGGTAATAGATATAACTTCAAGTTACCTATTTCTTCTTCGGTGAGTTTTGATATTTTGTGAATTTCATGGAATTTGTCCATTTCGTCTGGATTGTTGAATTTACGTGAATAAAGTTGTTCGTGATATTCTCTTATTTTCATTTTCATGTATATGGGGTATGTAGTGATGTCTTCTTTTTCATTTGTGATGTTGATAGTTTGTGTCTTTTTCCCCTGCTTTGTCAGTCTTGCTAAAAGTTTATCAATTTTATTAATCTTTTAGAAAATGAGCTTTTGGTTTTATTGATTTACATAATTGTTTTTCTGTTTTCAGTTTCATTGGTGTCTACTCTTTATTATTTCCTTCCTTCTGCTTGCTTTGAGTTTCTTTTGCTCTTTTTTCTGGTTTTGTAAGGCATAAACTTAGATTGTTGATTTAAGACTTTTTTCTTATAACCATTTAGTGCTATAATTTCTCACCACTGCTTTATCTGCATCCCACAAATATTGATATGTTGTATTTTCATTTTCTTTCCGGTAAAAAATTCTCTAATTTACCTTAAAACCTTTTTTTTTTGAACCATGTATTATTATAAGCATGTACTTTATTTTCCAGATATTTAGGTATATTTCAGGTATCTTTCTGTTATTGATTCCTAGTTTAATTCTATTATGGTTAAAGAATATACTGTAAATGGTTTCAGTTCTTTTAAATTTGTTGAGGTTTGTTTTATGATCCAGGACATGGTCTACCTTGGTGACTGTTCTGTGTCTACTTTAAGAAACTTTTCTCTGTGTTTTTGAGTAGAGTGTTCTGCAAATGTCAGTTGGTTGATTGTTGATTTTTAGCTTTTCTGTATCCTTGCTGAATGGGCTTGAAAATAGCAACGATTGTGAGGATGGCTCAGGACTGGGCAGTGTTTTGTTCTGTTGTACATAGGATCGCTATGAGTCAGAACTGACTCTACAGCACCTAACAACAACAGTTCTTTTTATTACTCAGAAGTGTTGAAGTCTCCAACCATAATTATGAACTTGTCCATTTCTCCTTTCTGTTCTTTCAGTTTTTCCTTCATGTATTTTGATGCTATGTTGTTAGGTGCAATATTCCCCAGACTCCAGTTCCCAGGAACTCCCGCTTCCTGGTGCTCTGACTAGACAGTCGGGCCATTAGTCTCCCTATGCTGCTACTCACTTTCTGCAGCTAGGTTTGTCCCAGGGCCAAGTGGTAAGAGGATAGAAAGAAAGAAAAAAAAAAAGACAACAATGGGGACTCTTCCTGTCTCTTCAGACCTTATTCCTTTGGTCAAAGAGAAGGATATCGTCCCTTAGAATTGTAGGTGCCTGCCTCTGGAAGGTTGCAACTTTGGGACTATGACTTGACTGGGGGCAGGACTGTATAAGAAAAAAAAATGGCAGAGTATTTCCCCCATTCTCTCTGTCCAATAAGGGACACACTTCTTGCTCCTAAGGCCAGAAAGAGAGGTCTTAGAGTTCTTTCTTTCATTGCCAGTGTACATTTCTGAGATGCAGGCTGTTTTGGGGTTCAAGCTGGGAGATATGAAAGGCACGAAACATCCCAGAAGAGTCACTGCTGGATCATTCGTACTGTACCCTGATTTCCTTACCTAATTTGCCTGCTACCGTTTACTCTTTTGAGTCTTCAGATAGATGTTCCCTGCATTCTGTCCAGGATTTTCAGTTGTATTTAGTGGAAAGACAGGATGGAGTATGCTTACCCCATCTTAGTCAGACTCTGATGGTTAAGGTTGTGTTTCAATTTGGCTGGGCCGTGATTCTCAGTGATTTGATAGTCGTATGATGGTGTGATCACGTCCATAATGAGATTTGATGTTATGTGATCACTTTCATGATGGGATCTGCTGTGAGTAGCCAGTCAATTGAAAGGGAGTTTCCTTGGGCTTGTGGCCTGCATTGAATTTAAGTGGATATTTTGGCAAGCTTGTGGGCTTTTGCTCATTCCGAGTCCTGCAACTGGCTCCTGTTCATCTGACCTCTGGTTCTTGGGACCTGAGCTAGCAGCTTACCTGGGGTCTTGCCTGCCAATCTTTGGGATTCATCGATCTTTGCAGCCTGTGAGCAAGAGCCCTGCTCTCCAACTTGCCAATCTTGGGTTTGCCAGCCCCTGTGGCTATGTGCATCAGGAGAAGCCTCTATCCTACCCATGACCTAGGGACATTCCAGCCTCTACAACTGCATGAGCCGTTTCCTTGATATAAGTTTCTTGTTCTTTATATATTTATATGCTTTACTGGTTTTGCTTCTCTGGAGAACCCTGTTCTAGACAGACCTAGAACCCCCTCTCTTGACTTTTTAACTAAGTCATCTCACATTCTTTTTCATAGTGGTTGCTCTAGGGATTATGCTTAATTTATTGTAGTCTGTTTAGAGTTAATACTGTACCACTTCATGTAAAATAAAACAACCCTGTGTAATGTATTTCTATTTATCCGTACTCCATCCTTCTATTATTGTCATATATACTACATTTACATACATTAGAAACCTCACAATAAACTAAAAATCAAATTAATTGATGTCCAGTTGATTGCAACTCATGACAACTCCATGTGTGTCAGAGTAGAACTGTGCACCATAGGGTTTTTTTTAAATTGTATTTTGTTGTTGTTGTCGAGAATATACACAGCAAAAACAAATACCAGTTCAACTTTCTACATGTACAATTTGGTGAAATTGATTACATCCTTTGACGTGTGCAATGATTCTCACCCACCTTTTCTAAGTTGTTCCTCCTCCATTAACATAAACTCACCACCCCCAAGTTTCCTGTCTAATCTTTTGAGTTGCTGTTGTCAATTTGATCCCATATAGATCGATCTTAAAAGAGCATAGTACTCAAGGCAGACTTTTTTTTTTCTATTGTGCTTTAGGTGAAAGTTTACAGCTCAAGTTAATTTCTCATACAAAAATTTATACATATTTTGTTATGTGACACTGGTTGCAATCCCTGTAATGTGACAGTACATTCCCCCCTTCTAACCTGGGTTTTCCTTGCCCATCCAACTAGCTCCTGTTCCTTCAAGGCAGATGTTCTTTACTAGATAAGCTAAACTATTGTTTGGTTTTAAGAAGACTTCAAGGGATATTTTGGTTTAAGGTTTAAAGATTAGGGCAATAGTTTTAGGGGCTCATCCATCCTCTTTGGCTCCTGAAAGTTTGGATTCCATGAGAATATGAAATTCTCTTTTGTGTTTTATCCCTTTGAATCAGGATTCTTCTGTAGAATCTTTGACCAGAATGTTCAGTAATGGTAGCTGGACACCATTTAGTTCTTTTGGTTTCATGGCAAAGGATGCATTTGGCTCCATAGGGTTTTCAGTGGCCGATTTTTGGGAAGTAGATCACCAGGCCTTTCTTCTAAGGTGCCTCTGGGTGGACTTGAGCACCATCCTTTTGTTTAACAGCTGAATGAGTTTGCACCACCCAGGACTCACAACTTGACATGGGTTGGAAAATTTTTTCTATAAAGTTAGTAAATATTTTAAGCTTCATGTGCCATATGTTCTCTGTCGCAACTACTCAACTGCCATTGTAGCACAAAAGCGATCATACACAGTACCTAACTGAATGTGCATGGGTGCGTTCCAATAAAATGTTCTTTACAAAAACAGGCAGTGGTCCAGATTTGGCTCAAGGGCTATAGTTTGCTGGCCCTTGCTGTTGACTATGGGTCCCATATTTTGTTTCTTTGCAGGTATAGTAATTTTTTATTGTATATTGCACCTCATGGAGCCTCGCCCACATATTGGCAGTTTGGAAGTCAGCCAATGACTTATTTTTTCAGAATTTATATACACTTTTTCTGTTTCCCTCTCAGTGGATCCCTCCAGTTCCCTTCTGGGTGATACATCAGAGAGAGTCTAGATTACGCTGTGTAAAAATGGTGGGGCAGAGATGTCTGATATCCTGTAACTTCATGAGGCCAAGGAACACAGGAAGCCAAGCTGCTTCGGTCTCAAAAGGTATGCCCATGATCTCTGGGGTTTCATAGGGTGGAGCCATGGCCTCTGGTGTTTCTAAGGATGGAGTCACCACTCAGGTGGACTAGGAGAATGGTACGCCTAAAGCCGAGTGGGCCTGGAAGGCAGAGCTGAAGCCTAGAGCCAGGGGCCTCTGCTCAGAGTCCAGAGAATGTGGCCAATACCTAGAGTCTAGAGGGCAGAGCCATTGTATAAATGGTCTCAAAGAACGGAGGATTATTTTCAAGCCTTGAGGGCTAATGTAATGTGTTCTGCTGACTTGTTTGGCGCCTGTTATGCCTTCTTTCCCTGCAATTTCTTCTATTTGTAATGGAAATGTCTAGCTTGTGCCTGTTCTGCCATTGTACTTTGGAAGCAGATAACTTGTATTCTAGATTTCACAGATGAAGAGGAATTTTTAGATTTTGGACTTGGAGTTGATTTAAGACTTTTGGTACGATGTGATGGGGTGAATATGTCTTACATGTAGCAAGGACATGAATTTTTGGGGGCCAAAGGGTAGAATGTCATGGATTGAATTGTGTGCCTCAAAAATATGTGTCCACTTGGCTAGGCCATGATTCCTAGTATTGTGTGATTGTCCTCCATTTTGTGATGTAATTTTATGCTATAGAGGATTAGGGTGGGATTGTAACACCCTTACCAAGATCACATCCCTGATCCAATGTAAAGGGAGTTTCCCTGGGACCTGTACCACCTTTTATCTTACAAGAGATAAAAGGAAAGGGAAGCAAGCAGAGAGTGGGGACCTCCAACCACCAAGAAAGCAGTGCTGGGAGCAAGCACATCCTTTGGATCCGGGGTTCCTGCGAGGAGAAGCACCTAATCCAGGGGAAGATTGATGACAAGGACTTTCCTCCAGAGGGGACAGAGAGAGAGAAAGCCTTGCCCTGGAGCTGATGCCCTGAATTTGTACTTCTAGCCTACTAGACTGTAAGAAAATTAATTTCTCTTTGTTAAAGCCATCCACTTGTGGTATTTCTGTTATAGCAGCAGTAGGTACTTAAGACAACAGGTTTTAAACCCTAAACTCTGTCTTCACTGTGGTGAGCAGCAGCTGAAACTTATACTCAGTTTTTTCAGCCTTCCATCTGTTGCTTTTTTGCTGGGTTTCTCGGAGTCTCCCCCACATATTGGCAGTTCAGAAGTCAGCCAATGATTTATTTTTTCAGAGTTTATATGCATTTTTTCGGTTCCCCTCTGAGTGGCTCCCTCCTTTTTGGATTTTCCTCCTCAATTTTTAGCCACTGTGGAAACTCTAAACTCTGTCTTCTGACTTCTCAAACCAGTAAGTCTGTGGTGTTCTAGCTGCCTTGTGCCATGCAGACTGGGGAGTACTCTCAAGTTAAAAACTATATGAAGGGAAATCTTACCTAGTGCAGTTCCCTTTTTCAAGTGTTGATTTGACTCCAATTGATTCTTTTTCTGGTTGCTTTCTAGTGCCTTTAGAAAATTGCCATATATATATATAATTGTAAACATATAGAGAACACAGCATTGGCCAATTCAGCCTTTTCACGTGTACGGTTCAATAAAGCCAATTACATCAATCATGTTGTGGAAGGCTTTTGTATTTTGAAACCTGCTTTTTTCTTTTAATAACTTGTACTTTACTAGTTTTTGTAATATTAAAATAATTCTACATACATTGTCTCAATGGCATATCATTATATGGATGTACAGGCATACCTCGGAGATATTGCAGGGTCCATTCCAGAGCACCACAATAAAGCAAGCCACGTGAATTTTTTTGTTTCCCAGTGCATGTAAAAGTTATGCTTATCCTATACTGTAGTCTGTGAAGTGTCAGTAGCATTATGTCTAAAAAAATGCATATCTTAATTTTAAATACTTTATTGCTAAAAAATTCTAACCATACTCAGCAAGTTGTAATCTTTTTGCTGGTGGAGGGTCTTGCCTTGAAGTTGATAGCTGCTGACTGATCAGGGTGGTGGTTGCTGAAGGCTGGGGTGGCTGTGGCAATTTCTTAAAATAAGACAACAATGAAGTTTGCCACACCGATTGACTTTTCCTTTCACGAAAGATTTCTCTGTAGCCCGCGATGCTGTGTGCTAACATTTTACCTACGGTAGAACTTGTTTCAGAATTGGAGTCAATCCTCTCAAACCCTGCTGCTGCTTTATCAACTGAGTTTATGTAATATTCTAAATCCTTTGTTGTCATTTTAACAATGTTCATAGTAGATTCCATCTCAAGAAACCACCTTCTTTGCTCATCCATAAGAAACAACTCTTCATCCATTAAAGTTTTATCATGAGATTGCAGCAATTCAGTCACATCTTCAGGCTTCACTTCTATTTCTAGTTCTCTTGCTATTTCCACCATACCTGCAGTTACTTCCTCCACTGAAGCCTTGAACCCTTCAAAGTCATCCATAAGGATTGGAATCAACTTCTTCCAAACTCCTGTTAATGTTGATACTTTGACCTCCTCGCATGAATCGTGAATATTCTTAATGGCATCTAGAATGGTGAGCCCCTTCGAGAAGGTTTTCAATTTACTTTGCCCAGATCCATCAGAGAAATCTCTATCTATGGCAGCTATAGCCTTACAAAATGTATTTCTTAAATAATAAGACTTGAAAGCCGAAATTATTCCTTAATCCATGGGCTGCAGAATGGATGTTGTGTTAGCAGGCGTGAAAACAACATTAATCTCCTTGTACGTCTCTGTCAGAGCTCTTGTGTGACTAGGTGCATTATCAATGAGCAGTAATATTTTGAAAGGAATTTTTTTTTCTGAGCAGTAGGTCTCAACAGAGGGCTTAAAATGTTCAGATAAACCATGTTATAAACAGATATGCTGTCATCCAGGCTTTGTTGTTCCATTTATGGAGCTCAGGCAGAGTAGATTTAGTATGGTCTTAAAAGACCCTAGGATTTTTGGAATGATAAATGAGCATTGGCTTCAACTTAAAGCCACCAGCTGCATTAGCCCCTAACGAGAGAGTCAGCCTGTCCTTTGAAGCTTTGAAGCAGACGTTGACTTCTCCTCTCTGGCCATGAAGGTCCTAGAGGGCATCTTCTTCCAGTAGAAGGCTGTTTCCTCTGCACTGAAAACCTGTTGTCTAGCGCAGCCCCCTCCATCAGTCAGCTGGATCTCCTGGGTAACTCGCTGCAGCTTCTACATCAGCACTTGCTGCTTCACCTGGCACTTTTGTGTTATGGACATGGCTTCTCTCCTTAAACCTCACGAACCAACCTCAGCCAGCTTCAGACTTTTCTTCTGCGGCTTCCTCACCTCTCTCAGCCTTCATAGAATTTAAGAGAGTTAGGGTCTTGCTCTGGATTATAGAACTTTTCCTTTGCATTCATAACTTGGCTTTTTGGCACAAGTGGCCCAGCTTTCAGCCTGTCTTGGCTTTCGACATGCCTTCCTCACTAAGCTTAATCATTTGTAGTTTTTGATTTAAAGTGAGAGACGTGTGACTCTTCCTTTCACTTGAACGCTTAGAGGCCATTGTAGGGTTATTAATTGGCCTAATTTCAATATCGTTGTGTCTCAGGGAGTAGGGAGGCCCAAGGAGAGGGAGGGAGATAGGGGAATGGCCAGTCAGTCGAGCAGTCAGAATACAAAGAACATTTATTGATTAAGTTTGCCCTCTTGTATGGGCGCAGCTTGTGGTGCCCCAAAACAATTACAATAGTAACATCAAAGGTCACTGATCACAGATCACCATAACAGATATTATAATAATGAAGAAGTTCGAAATATTGAGAAAATTACCAAAATGTGACGCAGACACATGAAGTAAGTACATGCTATTGGAAAAATGGCGCTGATAGACTCGCTTGACTCAGGGTTGCTGTAGATTTCAATTTGTAAAAAGTGCAGTCTTTGAAGTGCAATAAAGCAAAATGCAAAAAAACAAGGTGTGCCTGTACTATAATTTATTTAACCAGTGTCTACTGTTGGCATTTATTTTTTGCCCTAATTATAAACAGCACTGTGTTGAATATCTTTGTGTGTAACTCTTTGTGCCCATCCTTGCTTATTTCATCAGGATATATTTCTAGAAGCAGAATTGTAGGATCAATGCCTTACCTACTTTTATTGCCAAATTGTGCCTCAGAAAACTTGTACTCATTTTATATTCTCAGTGCTTTTAACTATATTTAAGGCTTTTGATATTAGTTGCCAATTTGCCCTTCATAAAATTTATAAGTATTAGAAAAATTATAAGAATGACACCTCTATCAGTATTCTTGCCAACATTGTTTTCTTGTTCTTTTACTTTTTTAAAAAATTCAATAACGGAAAAACGTATCTTATTGTCATTTTATTTTCCATTTTGTTGCTTACTAGTACGGTGAATTTTTTTTTCATATTTTTATTGGCCATTTATATTTCTTTTGTGTAAGCAGTTTTCTCTAGTCATGGGAATTCTATTTGCTGGATGATTTTGCCTTTTTTATTCCAAAGAGCATTTTAAATATTAAGGATGTCTGACACGTTTTTCCAAAATATTTTTGCTGCGTTACCTTGCATTTCAGTATTTTATGGTTGCTTTTAAAATGAATGAGTTATTTTTGTCAAAGCTCTACTGGAATATAGTTTAAAGTGTCAGTTCTACAAGGCCAGTTAATAAAAAGCAGGCTCTCATCTCTAGTATCATCTCTTACTGAGCTGTTTTTTAAAAATCAAGTTTTATCTTTTTGCATTTGTTTACTGTGTTATCTGAGGCATGAAGTTTGTTTTTTTCCTTGAATTTACATATCATAGATATATGGAGCCCTTGTGGTTAAGTGGAAACCCTGGTGGCGTAGTGGTTAAGTGCTACAGCTGCGAACCAAAGGGTTGGCAGTTCGAATCTGCCAGGCCCTCCTTGGAAACTCTATGGGGCAGTTCTACTCTGTCCTGTGGGGTCGCTATGAGTCGGAATCGACTCGACGGCACTGGGGTGGGTGTGGTTAAGTGCTTGGCTGATAAGAGAAAGGTCAGTGGTTCAAACCCACCAGCTGCTCTTTGGGCAAAAGATAGGGCAGCCTGTTCCCATAAAGATTACAGCTTTGGAAACCATATGGGGTAGTTCTACTCTATCATATGTGGTTGCTGTGAGTCGGAATCGACTTGACAGCAATGGGTTTGGTTTTTGGTTTGGCATTATAGATATGGATACTGCAGTTTTTTTTTTTTTTGTAGAAAGAACTGAAGAAAAAATTCAAGCCTTGAGTATCAATAGTGAAGGACTCTATGGGGAAAATATTAAACAATGTGGGAACCATCAAAAAGAAGATGGAAGGAATACACAGTCATTATACCAAAAAGAATTAGTCGATGTTCAACCATTTCAAGAGGTGGCATATGATGAGGAACCAATGGTACTGAAGGAGGAAGTCCAAGCTGCTCTGAAGGCATTGGCGAGAAACAGGGCTCCAGGAATTGATGGCATATCAATTGAGATGTTTCAACAAACAGATGCAGCGCTGGAGGTGCTCAGTCATCTATGAAGTATGGAAGACAGCTTCCTGGCCAACTGACTGGAAGAGATCCATATTTATGCCTATTCCCAAGAAAGGTGATCCAACCGAATGTGGAAATTAGAGAACAATATCACACGCAAGCAAAATTTTGCTGAAGATCATTCAAAAATGGCTGTAGCAGTGTATCGACAGGAAACTGCCAGAAATTCAGGCCAGTTTCAGAAGAGGATGTGGAACCAGGAATATCATTGCTGATGGCAGATGGATCCTGGCTGAAAGCAGAGAATACCAGAATGATGTTTACCTGTGTTTTATTGACTATGCAAAGGCATTCGACTGTGTGGATCATAACAAATTATGGATAACATTGCGAAGAATGGGAATTCCAGAACACTTAATTGTGCTCATGAGGAACTTTTACATAGATCAAGAGGCAGTTGTTCAGACAGAACAAGGGGATACTGATTGGTTTAAAGTCAGGAAAGGTGTGCGTCAGGGTTGTATTCTTTCATCGTACCTATTGAATCTGTATGCTGAGCAAATAAGACGAGAAGCTGGACTATATGAAGAAGAACGGGGCATCAGGATTGGAGGAAGACTCATTTACAACCTGCGTTATGCAGATGACACAACCTTGCTTGCTGAAAGGGAAGAGGACTTGAAGCACTTACTAATCAAGATCAAAGACCACAGCCTTCAGTATGGATTACACCTCAACATAAAGAAAACAAAAATCCTCACAACTGGACCAATGAGCGACATCATGATAAATGGAGAAATGATTGAAGTTGTCAAGGATTTCGTTTTACTTGGATCCACAATCAACACCCATGGAAGCAGCAGTTAAGAAGTCAAAAGACGCATTGCATTGGGTACATTTGCTGCAAAGGACCTCTTTAAAGTGTTGAAGAGCAGAGATGTCACCTTGAAGACTAAGGTGCGCCTGACCCAAGCCATGGCATTTTCAATTGCATCATATGCAGATGAAAGCTGGACAATGAATAAGGACGATGGAAGAAGAGTTGACACCTTTGAATTGTGGTGTTGGTGAAGAATATTGAATATACCATGGCCTGCCAAAAGAACGAACAAATCTGTCTTGGAAGAAGTGCAGCCAGAATGCTCCTTGGAAGCAAGGATGGTGAGACTGCGTCTTACATACTTTGGACATGTTGTCAGGAGGGATCAGTCCCTGGAGAAGGGCATCATGCTTGGCAGAGTACAGGGTCAGTAGAAAAGAGGAAGACCCTCAACAAGGTGGATTGACTCAGTGGCTGCAACAATGAGCTCAAGCATAGCAACGATTGTGAGGATGGCTCAGGACCGGGCACTATTTCGTTCTGTTGTGCATAGGGTCGCTATGAGTTGGAATCAACTCAACGGCACCGAACAACAACAACTGCAGTTTTCATTTTTATAATTTTTCTATAAGTTTGCCAATCCCTTTACTTTAAACTTTTCCTTGACAATTTGTTTTAGATTTGTTTCTTACAAAGTGCATTTGGCTGGGAGGGCAATACAATTTCACAGTCTCTTGACCATCTCAAAAAATCAACCGCATTCTCTTGTATTGTGGTACTTTTTATACTTTGTTTAATTTTTTTCATCTTGGTTTATTATATGTTTTAATTATCTTCCTGTATTTTATACTTACGTTATTTGCTGTTTATACTTCATTTCTCTTTCTTTTCTTGGGATTGATGAGATTTCACGTTATTAACTTTTTTCTTCAATATTAATATTTTTGTTTTGTCTTAATTCTTATTTTTATTTTTAAGTCAGACTTCCTATGGGTTGCCTCTCAGTCAGCATACTTTAGTGGTCAGCCAGTGAGTCTTTATAACCTGTCTTTGTTTGTTGATGATGCCATAACAAAAATGCCATAAGTGAATGGGTTTTAAGAACAGGAATTTATTGTCTCACCGTTTAGGAAGCTAAGAGTCTGAATTCAGGGTGTCAGCAGAGCGATGCTGTGTCCGCTGTACAAGAAGATCATTCCTTATCTCTTTCATGTTCTGGCAGCCCCAGGCATTTCTTGGGTGTTCCTTGGCTTGAGCAGGATCTTCACGTGCATCTTCTCCCTGTGTGTCTCTCCATATCTGTTTTCCATTTTTATAAGATATCGCTCAGAGGGGATTAGGTTTAGGACCCACCCTACTAGGAATGACAACTACTGGTCCTGTATGATGACATTAACATAACCGAAGAAAAACCATTATTTCCAAACAGGTTTACATTCACAAGTACAGGGGTTAGGACTTCAACATAACTTTTTAGGGGGCACAATTCATTTCGTAACAAATGCCTTGATCCAAGTCAGGCATTGCCCTTTGTTGAGGAGATCTGTGGGTCAAGTCCCATCTTCAAAGTTCAGGCAGTCTACAAATCTGCATTGGGTATTCCTTCCTGCTTGTGTAGTGCCTCACCATGTGGGGACATGTACTTAACTAGGGCCTTCTCTGGTCTTGATTGTGCACAGATTTCTAGTTCCCCAGAAATATGTTGGGACTTTTCCAGTGGAATTTCACTCAGTCATTACCAGAAGCAAAACTTAGGCTCCTTGTACCTCCTTGGATTCTCGTGATTGTGAAATTGATGGAGTATGTCCTAGAGTCTTTAGCAGAATGAGTGCATGCGTATATACTTTCAGAGACTTGGCAGAGTTTAATTTAGCCTTTGCACAGGAATGCTTGGCTGGGTAAGGAAATCTAGGTTTACAATCCTCCTGTCTCGTTACATTGTTGACATTGCTTGTTTGTCTTCTAGTGTTTGGTTTTCTTTATTGTTGAGGTTAGACATTTCATCAGACTGTGTCTAATTATCTGTTGTTTTTTTAATAAAATTTCCTGCCTCAGCGCCCACACATTTTGAATCTTTCTGATCTGAAGAGTCACGCATCTCTTTGCTTAGTGATATTTTCTGTTATTTCTGTGATTATTCTTCCCTTCTATCCCCTGTGTTCTGTCTGGGAATTCCTTTCATAATGATATCGCCTCTCCTGGATATGTCTTATATGTATACTATATCTACATTATAGTAGTAGATTTGTACAGTTTTTATTTTCTGTGTCCATTTGGTTTTCAAGCTCTATAATGAGGTTTTTCCCCCCAAAGCCCAACAGTCACATTTTCAATTTCTTGGTCTCTGGTGGTTCCTTCTCATAGCAGAATATTCTCTTTTTATGCAGGCAATATATTTTTTTAATGTAATTGAGAGTATTATTTAGTATTTTAAAGGTTTTCTTCTATTTCTTGTGCAGTAGAGGAAGATGTAGGCAGCCTGTGGGGACCCACTTCAATTCCTGCAGCGAGGGTGACTTATACTGGGGTGAGAGCTCTGTAGTTTGTTATATTAAAAAGTCGTTGTAAAAGAAAACCCACATCTGGTATGGAGGCCCATCTTTATTTTTCACTGCATCCTACTTCTCTCTTTGGCTGCATGGTCCATACTCTTGAGTTCTTGAAGCAGTTGCCCCTTTATGGAGAGAGTGCTTACCTTCAGTTTTCATCCCAGCTGGCTGCTGTGTCCATCCACTGTGGGGATCCCCGAGAGGTGCTCTGACTCTTTCCATCTATTATCCAGTTTTTTCTCTTCCATTTATGGCTTGTATATTCCCTCACTGTCCCCTTCATCTCTTTGTTGCTGATGACTCCAAAGCTAGAGATCTTACTTAGAGGAAACCTGTTACCTTTGCCCAGTTATATGTTTGTATTTGCTGTGACTTCTGCTTTATCTGATGTGCTTTATATCATCTGAAATCACTGAGAATTTGTAGTCTACTCTTCCTGCACCCCACTGTTATGCATTTTTTGTTCATTTTCCATTTTTCCCAACTATCTTTTCAAGATAGGAGGAGGTAAATGTATTTGCTCTATCAGCCAACTTAAACCAGAAACTGTCCCCCCTCTTATTTTCCAAGACTCCACGCTTTCCTGGTTCTATTCCTACCATTCAGAACATTGCTTTTTAATCTTCATGGCATATTGGTGTCCCTTCAGACCCTGTATGTGGTGCTTCCCTCAAACTCTGCTCTCTCTCAGTCATTCAATTTCTTTGGATGACTTTAGCTAGTACTGAAATACTCTTGTCTTCCAAACCTTGATTTCTATCCTAGCCCTCTGTCCTGAGCTCTCTCCTGAGCTCCAGATGTCTTGCCAGTGGGACATCTCTATCAGTATGCTCCATAAACACTCCAGTGCAGGTCCAAGATCTATCTCAATTTCCTCTTCTGCCAAACTCACTGCCTTTTCTGTTTTGCTAATCTCAGTATATGGCATCAGCCTCAACTCAGCTGCTGATGCAGTTACCCTGGGATTAATACTCTCTTCCTTTTTCCCCACTCAAAAGGACTTCTGTATAAATTATAAATATAAACATATTATGGGGATAGTCAGAAAATGTTCTGATGGTATAAGGAATCAAGTATTTTGGAGACCAATGATCTATAGAAAAAAAAATTAAATCCCTCCACTGCCTGCCCCCTGAATGTTACTGAATGTCTTTTATCTCATATCCTGAAGCGCTAGTCTCCTGTCATACTGTGCTGTATGTACTTAGCATGTCTGTTTCATGTCTTTCTGCCTTTTCTTATGCTGTTGCCCCATATTCATGAGGGAAATGATATTCTTGTATAAATAGTCAAAGCTCTACTTCCAATCTAATAACACATAAAGCGGAATTCACTTCCATCCCTTGTGAAACTCCAGAGCCCACTGGTCACATGTCAAGCATAGCTCCTGTAACACCTTATCACAGGTATGTGTTCATATTCAAGTATCCTTACCAGGGTATAAGCTCCTTTAGAACAAGCACTGTGTCTTACCCATTTTCACTTCCCTAGCACTTGGGTAGGTCCAAGCACATAGTGTCAACTCAGTAGTCTAGTTAGTCTTTTCTTCATGAATTAAGAAATTGACATACTAGCAGGGCTTTTCTGTCTCCTTCCCCCAAAGTATATCAAGCAAGACACAGTTGGGTGTCCAGTGTAACTTCTTCAGGTGAACTCTCAACAGTGCTCTATGAGAGAGAATTAGTTCCCACACATCTTTTCCATGTCTCCCATTCTGATCATTGCAGATTGTTGTTACAGGGATCAGTGTCATTCGAGGACGTGGCTGTGGATTTTACCCGGCAGGAGTGGCATGGACTAGATCCTGCTCAGAGGATTATGCACAAGGATGTGATGCTGGAGAACTACAGCAACCTGGCATCTGTGGGTGAGGATTATTGTCCATGTAACTCCTGGTAGCATGTGTTTCTTTCTTGGTTCCAGTAATGTGTGGAGTTTCTGTAGAGTTTGATGATATTTTAATTTCAGATTCAAGGGTCATAGATGATTGATCAGTTTGAGGCACCAGGAAGAATGTTTGTGTTCTCACTTCCCCAGTGAAAGGTTTAAATGGGCCCCTTTCCCTGTACAGCTCTTGAAGATGTAGTTCCTCTTCCATTATAAGTCCTAAAGCTAGGCAACTTGGCCCATGTCCTGTTCCATTTCTCATTAACAGGCCTCTGCGTGGCCAAACCAGAGATGATCTTCAAGTTGGAGCAAGGGGAAGAGCTGTGGATATTAGAGGAGGAATCTTCAGGGCATAATTACTCAGGTGAGTGAGCAAGAACCAGGCACATAGAAAATAGGGGAAATAAGACCCGGGAAATTCAAGTCAAAGGTTATCCTTGTAAAATGTCAGGAATCTCTTTTGAGAGACCCTAGCTCTTTGAAAATCGCTGAAGGACAGAAGCTATGTTCAGATACCGAAATTACACATTCTATTATCACTCTCACACTTAAATGCTCTCTGATTTTATCTTGAGTTTTGTAGGGAATTTACCACTCTCACCTGTCCCTACCTGTCTCATCTTAGACATTTATTCTTAATTAGTCTCTCTTTTTAGTGTTCTCATCTGCCTTCCTTCCCTCCATTGCCTTGGATGCTTTCTGTTGTCAGGCATTCATTTGTGTGTTTAGTTATCTAACAAATCTTAAAGGAGTGTCAACTATATGTTGGTTACATTCTAGGTGTGGGGATCCAGCAGTGAATAAAATAATATTTCTGTTTTCCTGGAGTTTGCAAGTTTAGGGAGGGAAAGAAAAAATAAATAATATATTTGGTGCTGAAAAGAAAACTAATGCAAGGTAAGAAGGATAGACAATGATGGTGTATGTGCTTTTAGGTAATGTGGGTCAGGAAGATGCTTTGGTGAGGTTAACGTTAGGGCACAAACATCAATGAAGTGAGAGAGACAAAGCCACGTAGATTCTGAGTATTCTGGATAGAGCACAAGTGCCAAACCTAGTCATAGTGGTATATCGTGGGAATAGCAAGGAGGCCAGTGTGGCTTGAGGGGCGTGAGAGAGGGTGAGAGTGTTGAGGTGGTACCAGAGAGTCAGCAGGGGACCAAATTATGTAAAGTTTTATAGACTGTATTAAGAACTTTAAATTTATACTGTGACAAGGCAAGCCATTGCTGGGTTTTGCGTGAAAGTGACATGATCTAATTTGTTTTTAAAGGCTCTCTCTCACTGCTATGTGGCAACAATTCTGTTGGGGGAAATGCCCTTTTGCTTGATAAGGACCTTCAGCATCAGAAGATAAAAACTTTGGATCAGACTGTTGAATATAATGGATGTGGGAAAGTCTTTCGTAAGAAAACAGACTTTGTTAGACATAAGAGAACGCACATAGGAGAAAAAAACTTTGAATGTCATGAATGTGGGAAAACTTACTGCAGGAAATCAAACCTTGTTGAACACCTGAGACTACACACTGGGGAGAGACCCTATGAATGTGGTGAATGTGGAAAAACCTTCAGTGCAAGATCATACCTCATCGCTCATCGCAAAACTCACACAGGGGAAAAGGCTTTTAAATGTAATGAATGTGGGAAATCTTTTGCCAGGAAGTCACGACTTATCCTACATCAGAGAACACACACAGGAGAGAGACCCTATGAATGCAATGAATGTAAAAAAACCTTTTCCGAAAAGGCAACCCTCACAGTTCATCAGAGAGTGCACACGGGGGAGAAACCCTATGAATGTAGTGAATGTGGAAAAAACTTCCGTACAAAGAATTCCCTAACTCAACATCAAAGGATTCACACAGGCGAGAAACCCTATGAATGTGATGAATGTGGGAAAAACTTCCGTGCGAAGAATTCCCTAACTCATCATGAAAGGATTCACACAGGCGAGAAACCCTATAAATGTAGTGAATGTGGGAAATTCTTTAGACTGAAGATGACTCTCAGTAATCATCAGAGAACTCATACGGGTGAAAAACCCTATCAGTGTCATGAATGTGGGAAGTCTTTCAGGGTGCATTCGTCTCTTGGTATACATCAGAGAATTCACACAGGAGAGAAGCCTTATGAATGTAATGAGTGTGGTAATGCTTTCTATGTTAAATCACGCCTCATTGAACATCAAAGAATGCATTCAGGAGAAAAACCCTACAAGTGTAGTGAATGTGGGAAAATCTTCAGTGTGAAGAAATCCCTTTGTCAACACCAGAGAACTCATACAGGAGAGAAACCTTATGAATGTAATGCATGAGGAAATGCCTTCTATGTGAAAGTACGCCTCATTGAACATCAGTGAATTCACACAGGAGAGAGACCCTTTGAATGTCAAGATGTGGGAAAGGCTTTTGCTGGAGAGCACACCTCACAGAACATCAGAGAACTCACATCAACCAGTCCTTACCTTGTAAAATTGAGAAAGCCTCTACTTGAAGACTCCTTTTACCATTTGATCAAGCCCGTTGGGGCATCTGGTCACGAGGGCACACAGAGTACACCTGTAACAATTTGGCACCTACTTTGGTAGAAAAAGTCTGAGCCCCGCAGGGGATAGATCACTGTTTTCATTTGGATTTCCCTAAATAGTGGTGAAATTGCCCATCTTCTTATCTGTTGATTGGCTATTTCGGTTTTTTGCTCTTGCTCATTGACCAATGATATCCTTTGCTCATTGTTTTTTAACAGGTTGTTTATCCTATAGTTCTTGGTTTAAATGCTGTTGTTGGTTTGTATGCTTTTAACATATGAGGATATAAAAATCCTTAGTGATGTGTGTTGCCGATACTCTCTCCCAGACTGTGGCTTGTTCTTTGTTAACTCTTTTCTTCTACTGAAGTTTTGTATTATCAATTTCAAGGTGATAGTATTCTCCTATACTTTTCTCTGAAGTATAATGTGAAGTCTGCAATATATAATCCTTTGCTGTCTTTCTAAAAGTTTACATAAATGGCATCACACTATGTTTAAAGTTCTGCAAGTTGCTGCTTTCTGGTAATTTTATCTTTCTAAGATCTATCCATGTTGACAAATATAGGTCTGGTTTTTTCATTTATCTCTCCATTCCCCTGGTTAAGGACATTTGTAGTGTTTCTATGTTTAGTGTCTAAACCTATAAGTGGAACTGAAGGGTGTAGGCAATGTGCCAGTTCTTAAGCTACTGTTTCCTAGTTCCAAACCCACCCTTCTATACTGTGCTTTGTGATGTTGGGGCTGTGACTCTACAATTTACATTTCTGTCCTGCCAGCTGTTCTCTGTTCTGCCTTTCCAAAAAGACATACCAGAGATAATCTTTGAGGCTGGAGAAGGAAGAAGACACTTGCTTTGTTTTCCTTCCTGTTTATTTGAGTGTCAGCCCAGCACTGCTTCTTCACTTGGGCAGTGCATTTCCTTGCTATAGCAGCAGTTTAATCCAGTTTGTAGTTTTCCAGCACTCACAGAACCAGCCTTATGGTACCCTATGCCCCTCAGAGTCAATAGCGTCAGCAGGCTAGTACCACTTCCTTAGAGTCCTGAGTCCTGGCCACATGGGACCCCTCCTTGACCCTTCTCGGCTGCTATCTGAAAGGTCAGTGGTTCGAACCTACCAGCTGCTCTGTGGGAAAAAGATGTGACAGTCAGCTTCCATAAAGATTACAGCCTTGGAAGCTGTATGGAACAGTTCTACTCTGTTCTGTAGGGTCGCTATGAGTTGGAATTGACTTGATGGCAGTGGGTTTGGGTTTTGGTTTTCCAGTTTTTTCCCTTTATTATCCTAGCCTGGCTACTTCTTGCGGTTCCTGCCTCCATTTTAGTGTCCTCTTTCTGTCTTTTCAGTTACATGCTTAACAACTTCATGTTGTAGTTAGTTGCCATTGAGTCAATTCCAACTCATGGAGACCCCATATGTTACAGAGTGGAACTTCTCCATAGGGTTTTCTTGGCTGTAATAGCAGAAGCAGATCCTCAGGCCTATCTTGCCCAGTATCACTGGGTGGGTTTGAACCACTTGCCTTTAGGTTAGCAGTTGAGCGTAAACCATTTGTACCACTTACTTCTCTTTTTTTTTTTTTAATAATTTTTCTTGTGCTTTAAGTGAAAGCTTACAAACCAAGTCAGTCTCTCACACAAAAACCCATATACACCTTGCTACACACTCCCAATTACTCTCCCCCCTAATGAGACAGCCTGCTCTCTCCCTCCACTCTTTCCCTTCGTGTTCTTTTCGCCAGCTTCTAACCCCCTCCACTCTCTCTTCTCCCCTCCAGGCAGGAGATGCCAACATAGTCTCAAGTGTCCACCTGATCCAAGAAGCTCACTCCTCACCAGCAGCCCTCTCCAACCCATTGTCCAGTCTAATCCATGTCTGAAGAGTTGGCTTCAGGAATGGTTCCTGTCTTGGGCCAACAGAAGGTCTGGGGGCCATGAGCACCGGGGTCCTTCCAGTCTCAGTCAGACCATTAAGCCTGGTCTTATGAGAATTTGGGGTCTGCATCCCACTGCTCTCCTGCTCCCTCAGGGGTTCTCTGTTGTGTTCCCTGTCAGGGCAGTCATTGGTTGTAGCCAGGCACCATCTAGTTCTTCTGGTCTCAGGATGATGTAGTCTCTGGTTCATGTGGGCCTTTCTGTCTCTTGGGCTCGTAATCACCTTGTGTCCTTGGTGTTCTTCATTCTCCTTTGATTCAGGTAGGTTGAGACCAATTGATGCGTCTTAGATGGCTGCTTGCTAGCGTTTAAGACCCCAGACGCCACTCTTCAAAGTGGGATGCAGAATTTTTTCTTAATAGATTTTATTATGTCAATTGACTTAGATGTCCCCTGAAACTATGGTTCCCAAACCCCTGCCCCTGCTACACTGGCCTTCGAAGCATCCAGTTTATCCAGGAAACTTCTTTGCTTTTGGTTTAGTCCAATTGTGCTGACCTCCTCTGTACTGTGTGCTGTCTTTCCCTTCACCTAAAGTAGTTCTTATCTACCATCTAATTAGTGAATACCCCTCTCCCACCTTCCCTCCCTCCCCCAACTCGTAACCACAAAAGAATGTTTTCTTAGTTTAAACTATTTCTCGAGTTCTTATAATAGTGGTCTTATACAATATTTGTCCTTTTGCAACTGACTGATTTCACTCAGCATAATGCCTTCCAGGTTCCTCCACGTTATAAAATGTTTCACAGATTCCTCACTGTTCTTTATCGATGCATAGTATTCCATTGTGTGTGAATATATCATAATTTATCCATTCATCTTTTGATGGGCACCTTGGTTACTTCCAGGTTTTTGCTATTGTAAACAGTGCTGCAGTAAACAGGATGTGCATATATCTGTTCGTGTAAAGGTTCTTATTTCTCTAGGATATATTCCAAGGAGTGGGATTTCTGGGTTGTATGGTAGTTCTATTTCTAGCTTTTTAAGGAAGCGCCAAATCGATTTCCAAAGTGGTTGTACCATTTGACATTCCCACTAGCAGTGCAGAAGTGTTCCAGTCTCTCCATAGCCTCTCCAACATTTATTATTTTGTGTTTTTTGGATTAATGCCAGCTTTGTTGGAGTGAGATGAAATCTCATTGTAGTTTTGATCTACATTTCTCTAATGGCTAATGATTGTGAACATTTCCTCATATATCTGTTAGCTACCTGAATGTCTTCTTCAGTGAAGTGTCTATTCATATCTTTTGCCCATTTTTTAATTGGGTTATTTGTCTTTTTGCAGTATTATGTAGATTTTAGAGATCAGGTGCTGATCAGAAATGTCATAGCTAAAAACTTTTTCCCAGTCTGTAGGTAGTCTTTTTACTCTTTTGGTGAAGTCTTTGGATGAGCATAAGTGTTTGATTTTTAGGAGCTCCCAGTTATCTAGTTTTTCTTCTACATTCTTTATTATGTTTTCTATACTGTTTATGCCATGTATTAGGGCTCCTAACATTGTCCCTAATTTTTCTTCCATGATCTTTATCGTTTTAGATTTTATATTTAGGTCTTTGATCCATTTTGAGTTAGTTTTTGTGCGTGGAGTGAGGTATGGGTCTTGTTTCACTTTTTTGCAGATGGATATCCAGTTATGCCAGAACCATTTGTTAAAAAGACTGTCTTTTCCCCATTGAACTATTTTGAGGCCTTTGTCAAATATCAGCTGCTCATATGTGGATGGATTTATGTCTGGATTCTCAATTCTGTTCCATTGGTCCATGTATCTGTTGTTGTACCAGTACCAGGCTGTTTTGACTACTGTGGCGGTATAATAGGTTCTAAAATCAGGTAAAGTAAGGCCTCCCACTTTGTTCTTCTTTTTCAGTAATGCCTTATTTATCTGGGGCCTCTTTCCCTTCCGTATGAAATTGGTCATTTGTTTCTCCATCTCATTAAAGAATATCCTTGGGATTTGGATCGGAATTGCATTAAATCTATAGATGGCTTTTGGTAGAATGGACATTTTTATAACGTTAAGCCTTGCTATCCATGAGCAAGGCATGTTTTTCCACTTATGTAGGTCTCTTGCAGAAGTGTTTTGTAGTTTTCCTTGTATAAGTCTTTTACACCTCTGGTAAGATTTGTTCCTAAGTATTTTATCTTCTCAGGGGCTACTGTAAATGGTATTGATTTGGTGATTTCCTCTTCGATGTTCTTTTTGTTGGTATAGAGAAATCCAACTGATTTTTGTATGTTTATCTTGTATCCCCATCCTCTGCTGAACTCTTCTATTAGTTTCAGTAGTTTTCTGGAGGATTCCTCAGGGTTTTCTGTGTATAAGATCATGTCATCTGCAAATAGAGATACTTTTACTTCTTCCTTGCCAATCTGGATGCCCTTTATTTCTTTATCTACCCCAATTGCTCTGGTTAGGACCTCCAACACAATGTCAAATAAGAGTGGTGATAAAGGGCATCCTTGTCTGGTTCCCGATCTCAGTGGGAATCCTTTCAGGCTCTCTCCATTTAGGGTGATGTTGGCTGTTGGCTTTGTATAAATGCCCTTTATTATGTTGAGGAATTTTCCTTCTATTCCTACTTTGCTGACAGTTTTTATCATGGATGGGTGTTGTACTTTGTCAAATGCCTTTTCCGCATGAATTGGTAAAGTCATGCGATTCTTGTCTTTTATTTATTTATGTGGTGGATTACATTAATTATTTTTTTTAATGTTGAACCATCCCTGTATACCTGGTATGAATCCCACTTTTTCGTGGTGAATTATTTTTTTGATACGTTGTTGCATTCTATTGGCTAGAATTTTGTTGAGGATTTTTGCATCTACATTCATGATGGATATAGGTCTGTAATTTTCTTGTGGTGTCTTTACCTAGTTTTGTTATCAGGGATATGGTGGCTTCATAGAATGAGTTTGGTAGTATTCCGTCCTTTTCTATGGTCTGAAATACCTTTAGTACTATTGGTGTTAACTCTTCTGTGAAAGTTTAGTTGAAATCTGTAGGGAAGCCATCCGGACCAGGGCTTTTTTTTGTTGGGAGTTTTTTGATTACCTTTTCAATCTCTTCTTTTGTTATGGGTCTATTTAGTTGTTCTACCTCTGTTTGTGTTAGTTTAGGTAGGTAGTGTGTTTCTAGGAATTCATCCTTTTGTGCTAGGTTTTCAAATTTGTTAGAGTACAATGTTTCATAGCAATCCAATATGATTCTTTTAATTTCAGTTGGGTCTGTTGTAATGTCGCCCATCTCATTTCTTATTCGGGTTGTTTGCTTCCTCTCCTGTTTTTCTTTTGTCAGTTTGGCTGGTGGTTTATCAATTTTGTTGATTTTTTTCAAAGAACCAGCTTTTGGTCTTGTTCATTCTTTCAATTGTTTTTCTGTTGTCTATTTCATTTAGTTCAGCTCTAATTCTTATTATTTGTTTTCTTCTGGTTCCTGTGTGTTTCTTTTGTTTTTGTTTTTCTATTTGTTCAAGTTTTAGGGATAATTCTTTTATTTTGGGCCCTTCTTCTTTTTGTATGTGTGCATTTATTGATATAAATTGGCCTTTGAGCACTGCTTTTGCTGTGTCCCAAAGGTTCTGATAGGAAGTGTTTTCATTCTCATTGGACTTTATGAATTTCTTTCTTCCACCCTTAATGTCTTCTATAATCTGCCTTTTTTGAGCAGGGTATTGTTCCGTGTCCAAGCATTTGATTTCTTTTCCCTGCTTTTCCTGTTATTGATTTCCGCTTTTTTGGCCTTATGGTCAGAGAAGATGCTTTGTAATATTTCAATGTTTTGGATTCTTCTAAGGCTTTTTTTTTTAAGGCTTGCTTTATGACCTAATATGTGGTATATTCTAGAGAATGTTCCCTGTGCAGTAGAAAAGAAAGTATATTTGGCTGCTGTTGGGTGGAGTGTTCTGTATATGTCTACGAGGTCATGTTGGTTTTTTGTGGCATTTAGATCTTCCGGGTCTTTACTGAGCTTCTCTCTGGGTGTCTTGTCCTTTGCCGAAAGTGGTGTGTTTAAGTCTCCTACTATGATTGTGGAGCTGTCTGTTTCACTTTTCAAGGGTGATAGAGTTTGTGTATCTTGCAGCCCTGTTATTGGGTGCATAAATATTTAATATGGTTATATCTTCTTGGTGTATTGTCCCTTTAATCATTATATAGTGTCTTTCCTTATCCTTTCTGATGGATTTAACTTTAAAGTCTGTTTTGTCAGAAATTAATATTGCCACTCCTGCCTTTTTTGATTGTTGTTTGCTTGATATATTTTTTTCCAGCCTTTGAGTTTTTGTTTGTTTGTGTCTCTAAGTCTAAGGTGTGTCTCTTGTAGGCATCATATAGACAGATCTTGTTTTTTAATCCTTTCTGGCATTGTTTGTCTCTTTTTTGGTGCATTTAGTCCATGTACATTCAGCGTAATTATGGATAGGTATGAATTTAGTGCTGCCATCTTGATGCCTTTTTTTGTATGTTGTTAAGTTTCTTTTTCCCCACTTAATTTTATGTGCTGAGCAGATTATCTTTATATATTGTCCTTTCTTTATATTTGTTGTTGTTGATTTTGTTTCTGCTGAGTCTCTATTTTTTTCTTGTAGTTTATTTTGATGAGTAGGATAGTTTGTCTCCTTTGTGGTTACCTTATTATTATACCCCAATTTTTCTAAATTTAAACCGGACTTTTACTTTTTTGTATCGCCGTATCTTCCTCTCCATATGGAAGGTCTATGATTACATTTCTTATTACCTCTTTATTGTTTTAATATTTTCTTCTTTTATATAATAACATCGTTGTTACCCGGTTTTGAGCTATTTTTTTTTTTTATAATCTTTGTTTTTTTGGATTTCCCTGTCTGGGTTGACTTCTGGTTGCCCTGCCCAGTGTTCTAGTCTTTGGTTGATACCTGATGTTATTGATTTTCTAACCAAAGAAATCCCTCTAGTATTTCTTGTAGTTTCGTTTTTGTTTTTTTTCCACAAATTCCTTAAACTTGTGTTTATCTGGAAATGTCCTAATTTCTCCTTCATATTTGAGAGACAGTTTTGCTGGATATATGATTCCTGGTAAGGAATTTTTTTCTTTCAATTTTTTAAATATGTCATCCCGTTGCCTCCTTGCCTGCATGGTCTTTGCCGAGTAGTCTGAGGTTATTCTTATTGGCTCTCCTTTGTAGGTGACTTCATGTATCCCCCACTGCTCTTATAGTTCTCTGTTTATCTTTGGTTTTGGCAAGTTTGATTATAATATGTCTGAGTGACTTTCTTTTTTTTTTTTTTTTCACCAACAGCACAGTCCAGTTTTATTAACCATTCAAGTACAGTAGCATCTGGTAAAATTGGGACAGAACTGGGATTTAAAAGTGAACAGATATTCAGTATCTAACGGTTTTGAAAGAACCCACTACATACTCTTTTCACAAACATGTTTCCATGGAGCCAGTACGGTACTAGCCATTAACCCAGCACACCAAGTGTACTGAAGTAGAAAAGATGCAACAAGAAAAATAGCTACATTAGAAAGACTTCAACACTTTAGAAAAAGAGTAAAACACTTTTCAAGTCTCCCCTTGAGCCCCTAAAAGAACATCATACAGCCTGGATCTACCTATACAGTCCTACATCAGCTTCTAGAATATTTGTCAGGAGGGAAAAAAAAATGACACTGGCCAGTACAGTCTTTGGATATTTAGGAAGGGGAAGGGGAGAAAGCCAGTTCTCAGAACAAATTAGTCAGCTTCAGCCTCATTAGCAGGATCTTTGGATTCTTTGTTCTTCCGCACTTCTTCAATGTGCTTGTCCTTTTCTCGCAAACGCTCCAGTTTGGCAGCCATCTGTGCCTCTCGGTTCTCTTTGTTGGCTTCCATTTTGTGGGTCAGTTTCTCTTCCGCCATTTTACTGAAGTTGTTGTTCTCTTCTATTGCTTTCTGAAGCACTTCTTTCTCGTGCTCTCGTTTCTCAGCAAGCTGCTTCAAGACCTCAGCTTCATGAGACTTGCGTCTTTCTTCAGCAGCTTCTAATTTCTTCTGAATTTCCTCCAGGGAAAGGTCCTTCTTCTTCGGAGGGGAAAGGGGGAATTCTGGGACAGACTCTTTTGAACGAGGGCTGAGTATCAGCTCAAAGGCCTGGCCTGAGGCCCGCTTCTCCAGTTCTTTCACCTGGATATCAGAAGAAGCCCTGGTGAACAGAAGAGACTGGCAGTGTATTCTATGCAATCCACTGATAAGGAAAACCCTGCTCAATCCGAGCCACCTGGCCACACTTTGTGACTTTCTTTTAAGATCTACCTTATGTGGAGTTCGATGAGTATCTTAGATAGATATCTTCTTATCTTTCACAGTATCAGGGAAGTTTTCTGCCAAAAAATCCTCAAAAATTCTCTGTGTATTTTCTGTTATCCCTCCCTTTTCTGGTACTCCAATCACTCGTAGGTTATTTCTCTTGATACAGTCCCGCATGATTCTTAAGGTTTATTCATGTTTAAAAATTTTTTATCTGATTTTTCTTCAGATATATTAGTGCCAAGTGATTTGTCTTCGAGTTCAGAAATTCTGGCTTCTACTTGCCCAATTCTGCTTCTCTGACTGTCTGTTGAGTTGTCTACTTCTGTAATTTTATTGTTAATCTTCTGAATTTCTGTTTGCTGTCTGTCTATGGATTTTTCCAGTTTATTAAACTTTTCATTATGTTCCTGAATAATTTTTCTAATTTCTTCAATTGCTTTATCTGTATGTTCCTTGGCTTGTTCTGGGTATTTCCTGATTTCCTTTGTGATTTCTTGAGTTGTTCTACATATTAAACTTTTGTATTCTGGCTCTGGTAATTCCAGGAATGCACTTTTATCTAGAAGATCCCTGGATTCTTTGTTTTGAGAGTTTGTTGAGGTGATCATAGTCTGTTTCTTTATGTGACTTGATATTGACTGTTGTCTCCAAGCCATCTATAAGTTATCGTATTAGTTTATGCTTGCTTACTGTGTCGTAGCTTCTTGCTTTTTTTTGTTTTGATATACCCAAATGGGTTGCTTGAGCGAGCTTGTTTGATTATTTTCACCTTTGGAGCTCTGACGTCCTATCCTCAGATGGCTAGAGCGGTTTTCAGGTATATTAGTCTAGGAGTCCATTCACTTTTCTTGTATGAATTCAGCTCATGTTTCCAGGTAGCTGATCATCAAGAGTGTGGTACAAGCTTAGTCCTACAGTCTAAGAGGGGCAAGGGTGATTGGCATATATACTGGTATCTGATTGCAGCAGGGGTCATGCTCTGAACAAGGCATGGGGCTGTGGACTGACTCCCAAGTGTCTCTGAGGGAAGCACGTCCCTGTTCCCTAGAGTGTGCGAGTAGGTGGGTTCTGCAGACTGACCACCAGCACCCAAAGTTTTTGGTTGTAAGGAGTAGGAGGTACCAGTTATCCTTGGACCCCTGTCGCAGTGGCTGGGTGACCTGAGTGTAGCTACCAGTTCTCAGGTCCCTGATGTAGGTAGGTGAGGACCTTGTTTAATAGACAAAGCAATTCAAGCATCAAACAGCCTCCTCTCCAGCACACAGGTGAAACTGTTGGAGTCTGCCAACAAAAGCCTATTCTCCCAAAATAGGCCCACAGAGGTCCATGCAGAGGGGAAATGTGCTCGATGTCAACGGACCGTTTATGCTTGGACAGGAGTCACTTCTGTCATGATCTCCCCCAGTTAGTGGAGCTAGCAAATTATCTTCTCCCCCAATTGCAAATTTTTTACTTCCGCAAGGCCGGGAAAATGGCTCTAGGTGCTCAATAGTGTTTATCTCACGCCCAGGGAATTCAGCCGCTGAAGCCGGCTTGGTGGTTGGGGGGGAGTGTGTTAAAATATACGCAAGTACTTAGCTTTTGCTGAGAGCGCCGTTCTTCTGTGGTTCCTGAGGTGTGAGTAGGGTATGTGGCTGGCTGCTTTTCCCTGAGGAAACTGCCGCTGAACACTAGTACCAGCCCGCCGCTGCTGCCGCTCCGGGAATGGTGCCTGAGGGCTCCCCACGATCCAGGTCTGGTTACTCCTTTCCGTTTCCAAACAGTGTCTTTCTCCCCCTGCCCCTCAGTTCATTTTCTAAGCTTGCCTTTGACGCTCCGGGCTGCTAGCTTGTCACAAATATACTTGTTTGACTTGTTTTTTTGGGTCTTTGTTGTAGAGAGGGCTCGCCAGAAGCATCTGTCTATTGCGCCATCTTGGCTCCACCTCTCAAAAACCAGGAATCTTGACTGCCAGATCAGTTAGAAGACACTGGCAGTGAAGGAGTTAGTCTTTTTAAGGCTTTAGAAGTTGTTTTGCCCCATGAAGGTAACCTTTACTGAGGCCCACTGTATGTGGTGATTCCCCCATTGGCCAACACTGCAGTGCGTATGACCCCCAACAGTCTAAGCACATTGTCTGCTGATACTCCATTAGCCACCCCCACAGTGTTTTTGACTTCCATGACATGTCAGTGCGGTGTCTACTAACATTCCATTAGCTTTTAGCAGTCTTTGTCACCCCTTCTAGCGAAGCGCACACTGTCTGCTGACCTAGTATTAGCTCACAACATCTTGTTTTATCACAACCTTTGTTTGCCTCAGCAGAATCTGCTGAACTCAAATCAGCCTAGACACTGTTCCCTCATCTCTTTAGCTATCTCTTAGACATTTTTAGGTGCTGAATGACATTTGAGGATTGATTCTTTTTCTTTTCACCTTGTTTAGGGTCTCTCTGGCTGTCCACCAACTACGAGGACTGTTCCCTGGCCCTTCTGTTTGATAATCTGACTGTTCACATCACTGCAGTGACTGTTCCCTGGTCCCTCTGGCTGTTTTCTAGTGTCCTGGGATGTACCCTCAGCCCTGGGGCTATTCTCTGGAACCTCAGATTTTTCCTGATATTTCTTGCTGTTCCCCAATACTTGGGATAGTTTACTTTACACTCCCAGTTACCTCAGTCCTGAATATGTTCAGACTTCCCACTGCCTGATCTCCCCAACTGCTTCCAAACCCCAAGGACTGTTGTATACTCTCAGCTTGGCATTAAGCAGAAGTAGGAGTTATAAGTTGCAGGAAGAGCACCCTCATGGAGAAGCAGACCTTACAGAAAAGCTGCCTGCTTCAGAGCCCTGATGTGGGCTCCTGGCAGGATCTGTAGTTTTGGGGTCACTATGTTCCCCAATCACCTTTCTAGAAAATCCATTAAAGAGAGCACCCCCCAGCACTTGGTGTGTTTTATGAGTCTCTGCTTGGGAGAGACTCTGATGACTTGAGAGCAAGTATGTGGGGGTTATAGCCATGTGAGATGTGGAGCATGGGATCCAACTCAGTGGGTAGCCTTGGGAACAACCTTTATCTCATCTGAGCCTCGGTAGTTCTCGCTAAAGAATGGGCATCCCCTACTGGGTTCAGGGATGATTACTTGGTGTATTTGCCTCATAGGTATTTTTAAATGAGAACTCACAGCACTCTCATAACAGTAACAATGTGTAAAATTACTAAGATTGATTTAATTTCTAAGCAGACAGTGTAATGTAATGGTTAAGAACATGAACACTGGAGCCAGATCTGTATTCAAATCCTGCCTCTTAATAACTTCTTAGACATGACACTAAAAGCAGAAGATGGAAAAGAATAAATTGATAAATTGAACTTCATCAAAATTAAATACTTTTGTCCTGTAAACGTTACTGTCCAGAAAGTGAAAAGTCAACATACAAAATGGGAGAAAGTATTTCCAAATCATATATCTGATAAGGGATTTGTATCCTAAATATAGAAAGAACTCTTACAACTCAATAATCAAAATATAAATAACGCAATTAAAAATGGGCAAAGGATCTGAATAGACATTTCCCCAAAGAAACTATACAATTGGCCAATAAGCGTATGAAAAAATGTTTGACATCATTAGCTATCCGGGAAATGCAAATGAATACCACTTCCCACCCACTAGGATAAAAAAATAGCTATAATTAAAAACAAAAAACAAAATGAAACCAAAAAATAGAAAATAACAAGTGTTGAAGAATGTGGAGAAATTGGAACCCTCTTACAATGCTGTGGAAATGCAAAATGGTGCAGCCACTGTGGAAATCAACTTGGCATTTCCTCAAAAAAATTATAGATAGAGTTACCATATGATCTAGCATTTCTACTCCTAAGTATCTACCCAAGAGAAATTAAAACATATGTCCATACAAAAACTTTTACACAAATACTTATAGCAGCATTTTCATAACAGCTAAAAATTGAAATAAGTCAAATATGTATGTCAACTGAGAAATGGATAAACAAAATGTGATATATATTATCTCTGGATGGTACAGATGGTTAAAGTGCTTGGCTGCTAACCAAAAGGTTGGCAGTTCTAATGTACCCAGAAGTGCCACAGAAGAAAAGCCTGGTGACCTACCAAAAAATCAGCTGTTGGAAACCCCATGGAGCACATTTCTACCCTGACACACATGGGTCACCATGAGTCAGAATCAACTTCACGACAACTGGTTTTATATATATATGTCTGAATATTATCTGGCAATAAAAAGGGATAAAGCATTTATTCAGATATTCTACAACATGGGTGAACTTTGAAAACATTTTAAATGAAACAAACCAGTCACAAAAAACCACATATTGTATGGTTCTATTTATGTGAAATGTCCAAAATGGGCAAAACTGTAGAGACTGAATGTAGATTAAGGTTGTCTAGAGTTGAGGGTGAGGGGAAGTGAGAGGAATGGGGAATGACTGCTAGTAAGTATGGGGGGATGAAAATATTCTAAAATTTTGATTGTGGGGATGGTTGCACAACTCTGAATATATTAAACTTATACACTTTAATGGGTGAATTTTATTATGTATGAATTACATCTCAATAAAGGTACCTAAAAAGAAGAAATTGTGAAAATAAAAAGATTTGAACTAGGTCAGTATTTTTAAAATTTGAGACTTTGTAATTTTTTTAAAGAAAAAAAATTCAATTAGTGCCTGCATAAAATTTTGGGGAAAAACACCCTGTTCCTTCCATGTGCTAGCAGTGTGTCCTTGGGGAAATCAAATTAGTTTTTGCATTGGTAAGACGGGGATAAAAATAATTATTAGCTCATTGGGACAATGTGAATATTAAATTAAGTCATGTATGTAAAGTGCTTAGTACAGTGCTAGGCACATAATCAGGTCTCTGTAAATATCAGTATTAATAGTAGTAGTAGTAATGGTAAATATAATTTAATTACATTTTATTAAGTAATATTAATGATAAATATCATTAATATTAAGTAATATTAATGATAAATATTATCAATAATGATTATTTACAATATTGCATATCAGGCATGATAATTTACAATATTGGAAATAATGTATAATGTTTGTAGTATTTATTGCACTCCAGCAACCTTAATTTAACTCATAATCATGATAATCTTTCCCAAAGATGACACAAATACTTATGTTTATTTGTACTGTTTTTGTTCTTATTATGATGCTTATACAATACTTTCTAGTGTGAAAATCCACCCACTGAAAAGTACCAATATTTTCAAAGACTTCTGAGGATAACCCATCATCCAGTGATAACGGTCTCCATTATGAAGTACTCACTGTGGACAAATTGTGTGTTTATAAATCTGTACTATTGCCAGGACTACAAATGAAAACCCACCAAGTCCTTGATAAAGGATTCCTTACTATAGCAAATTTCCTCTTTCACAAATACCTCACTGACAAATACTACTTTATTAATTTTGTATTACTGTGTGACAAATTACCACAAACTTAGCACCCATCTATTAATTTCACAGTTATGTAGGTCAGAAGTCCAGACAGGGTTGGCTGGATTATCTGTTTAAGGGTCTCACACAGGACTGAAATCAAAACTTTGGCAACATTGAACTCTTATCTGGAGGCTCTGCGGAAGAACCTGCTTCCAAACTTATTTGGGTTGTTGGCAGAATTCAGTTCCTCTTGATTCTAGGACTGAGGTCCTGATTTCCTTACTGGATGTCAGCCAATGACTGCTTCCTGTTCCTAGAAGTGAGCCGTATTCCTCACCACATGGCCCTCTTCATTTTCAGAGCCAGGTAGGACACGTCATATTTTCATGGTATGACTGTCTCTGACCTCCTTTTCTGTCACCAGCAAGAGAAAGCTCTTAAAGGGCTCTCATAATTACAATAGGTGCACATGGATAATCTCCCTATCTTAGGTCAACTGATTAGTAACCTTAATTACATCTGCAAGAGTCCTTTTGCTGTATAATGTAGTATAATCATGGAGTGATATCATATTCATGAGTCATGGGGAGGATTTTATACAAGAGTGAAGGTTTGGGGGGGAGTCATTCTTAGAATTCTGCCTACCACAACCACTTTTGAGCTTTCTTCTTATTCAGAAATACCTTGTTGATATATCCCCATTGATGATGCCTGTTGACAGATTTCCCCTTTCATAATCACCCACCCACTGGCAAATCTCTCATTCCTGAACCTGTTGAAAAAAACAAATTGCCCCATTCAAAAAGGCATGTTGTGTTTGTTAAAGTTGTGTGTCAGCTTTCCTGGGCCATGATTCGCGATGCTTTGGCAGTTGTATGAGGTTGTGATCACTTCCATGATAAGATCTGATATGATGTGATCACCTCCATGATGGGATCTGCTGTGAGTAGCCAATCAATTGAAAGGGGGTTTCCTGGGACATGTGGCTTACATCAAATATAAGTGGACATTCTGGGAAGGCTCCTGGGCTTTTGCTCACCCTGGATTCTGTAGCTGGCTCTTGTTTGAACTCCGGTTCTTGGGACTTGAGCTGGCAGCTTACCTGTGGTCTTGCCTGCCAATCTCGGGATTCATCAATTTTCACAGCCTTTGAGCAAGAGCCCTGCTGTCTGATGTGCAAATCTTGGGTTCACCAACCCCTGTGGCTACGTGAATCAGGAGAAGCCTGTATCCTGACCCACAGACTTGGGACATTCCAGCCTCTACTATCGCGTGAGCCATTTCCTTGATATAAATCTGTGTGTGTCTGTGTGTGTGTGTATATATATATACACACAGAGTCATTATGCCAAAAAGAAATAGTCAATGTTCAACCATATCAAGAGGTGGCATATGATCAGGAACCGATGGTGCTGAAGGAAGAAGTCCAAGCTGCTCTGAAGGCATTGGCGAGAAACAAGGCTCCAGGAATTGATGGCATATCAATTGAGATGTTTCAACAAACAGATGCAGCACTGGAGGTGCTCAGTCATCTATGAAATATGGAAGACAGCTTCCTGGCCAACTGACTGGAAGAGATCCATATTTATGCCTATTCCCAAGAAAGGTGATCCAACCGAATGTGGAAATTAGAGAACAATATCATTAATATCACACGCAAGCAAAATTTTGCTGAAGATCATTCAAAAATGACTGCAGCAGTGTATCGACAGGAAACTGCCAGAAATTCAGGCCAGTTTCAGAAGAGGATGTGGAACCAGGAATATCATTGCTGATGGCAGATGGATCCTGGCTGAAAGCAGAGAATACCAGAATGATGTTTACCTGTGTTTTATTGACTATGCAAAGGCATTCGACTGTGTGGATCATAACAAATTATGGATAACACTGCGAAGAATGGGAATTCCAGAACACTTAATTGTGCTCATGAGGAACTTTTACACAGATCAAGAGGCAGTTGTTCAGACAGAACAAGGGGATACTGATTGGTTTAAAGTCAGGAAAGGTGTGCATCAGGGTTGTATTCTTTCATCGTACCTATTGAATCTGTATGCTGAGCAAATAAGACGAGAAGCTGGACTATATGAAGAAGAACGGGGCATCAGGATTGGAGGAAGACTCATTTACAACCTGCGTTATGCAGATGACACAACCTTGCTTGCTGAAAGGGAAGAGGACTTGAAGCACTTACTAATGAAGGACAAAGACCACAGCCTTCAGTATGGATTACACCTCAACATAAAAAAGAAAACAAAAATCCTCACAACTGGACCAATGAGCGACATCATGATAAATGGAGAAAAGATTGAAGTTGTCAAGGATTTCATTTTACTTGGATCCACAATCAATAGCCACGGAAGCAGCAGTCAAGAAATCAAAAGACGCATTGCATTGGGTAAATCTCCTGCAAGGGGCCTCTTTAAAGTGTCGAAGAGCAAAGATGTCACCTTGAAGACTAAGGTGCGCCTGACCCAAGCCATGGTATTTTCAATGGCATCATAAGCAGGTGAAAGCTGGACAATGAATAAGGATGACGGAAGAAGAGCTGACGCCTTTGAATTGTGGCATTGGCGAAGAATATTGAATATACTATGGACTGCCAAAAGAACGAACAAATCTGTCTCAGAAGAAGTACAACCAGAATGCTCTTTAGAAGCAAGGATGGGGAGACTGCGTCTTACATGCTTTGGACATGTTGTCAGGAGGGATCAGTCCCTGGAGAAGGCCATCATGCTTGGCAGAATACAGGGTCAGCAGAAAAGAGGAAGACCCTCAACAAGGTGGACTGACACAGTGGCTGTAACAATGAGCTCAAGCATAACAATGATTGTGAGGATGGTTCAGGACTGGGCAGTGTTTCATTCTGTTGTGAATAGGGGTCGCTATGAGTCGGAACCAACTCGACGGCACCTAACAGCAATATAAATTTATATGTGTTACTGGTTTTGCTTCTCTAGAGAACCCAGCCTAAGTTATTTGGTACTGAGAGTGGTTCTAGAGAAACGAAATTGTAAGGGTTAGTTTTCTAAATTGGCTCTCAAGTCTGGTTAGTCTTAAAGATGCTGACGACTCTGCTTCCAGTTGTAAAGAAGGTGCTGCAATAAAAACTGGGAAAATATCACCAGCAATAGATCAGGTACTGGTGAAAGGTGAGGCTCTGGGTGATTGCAGGTGTGATACCATTCTACAAATTTGTCATAATGAGAAGCATAATGAAGCTGGTTGGTTGGCCCTACTTTTGATAGAAAATCTGGTAAAAGAAAGAGATGAGCTCAGCACTTCAGACTCAAAGTAAGAGCCACATAAACAACCTCGAAGTTTCCATGTGTGCCTTGAAAGAAAGCCTTATTTCTTGTAGTAACAAAGCTGATATTGCCAAATGCCAAGCACAGAGTGTTCTTGTAAGAACGGCTGAATTACAAGGATGACTCAATTGCCAGCCTTGAGAGGTGTCAGAAGTTAAAGTGACGGCATTGATTGAGAAGAAATGGGAACCTGATGCTTGGGTTGGGGACATATGGACAGATAATCCGGAAGCTGGAGACACTGAGCCCCTAAATTCCATTGAATCACTCCTACCAGCAGAACCAGAGCTCTCACTCCTATCTGAAGAGATTACTGTCTGCTAAAACCATTAATCCTTCCACACCCTTCTGCTGAGATTAACCCAGCTGCCTCTAAAGAGCCTTTGTCCCAGTCATTGCCTGGGGCATCGCCTGAGGCAGATGCTTTATAAGACAATGCTGAATGTTCTCAAAACACTTTGCCACCACAGATTTTGTCTTTGAGACCTATAACTAGACTTAAGTCCCAGCAAGCCCCAAAAGGTGAGGTACAAAGTGGGACCCAGGAGGAGGTATGCTACATTCCAAAAGAACTGCTTGACTTTCCTAATATGTGCAAACAGAAACCTGGGGAATATGTATGGGCATGACTGTTAAGGGTGTGGGATAATGGGGCAGGGAACACAGAGATGGATCAGTCTGAGTTTATTGATATTGTTCCACTAAGCGCAGATTCTTCATGCAGTTTTTTAGCTCAGGAGGTTAGAAGAGGGTCTAATAGTTTATTTGATTGGGTCATTGAAGCATGGATTACACAGTAGCCTACACTAAATCAAGCTGACGTACCAGGCCTGCCGTGGTATACTATAGAAGAGGGTGTTAGATGGCATGTTAGGGTGGATTTATCAGGTTAGACCCACAGACCCACATGTGTAGTGCCCAGAGGACACACCTTTACCACAACTGTGAGGAACAAATTTGTGAAGGAATACCCTACATCTTTGAAGACTGCTGTGATTGCTGGTTTATGTAAGTCAGATTTGACAGTGGAAACTGCCCTAACTGAATTAAGATACCTTACAATGGGCTGATTGGACCCTGTGGTTAAAAAAAAAACCTGCTGCTGTCGAGTAGTAGGGGCTAAGTGGCAGCACTCAATCAACAAAGACAAAGTGGGCATGGTTACTGTAATGGACAGTGGCATCAAAGCAGTAACCAGAATAGTCTAACTCCTACAGACTTATGGCATTGGTTATTCATTCATGGTGTTCCAGGAGTGAAATAGAAAATCTACTAAATATTTACCTGTACAAGTGGAATTTTAAGTCAAGTGAACAGCAGTCTAACTTGAATTGCCAGAATAGAGAGTCACAGAGCCTCAATCAATTCCCAGACTTGAGTAAGTTTAAAGACCCAATTGCTTGAATAAACGGGAGGCTGGGTCCCCTTAAGGAAGGACTCCGGTACACTGCCAAAAACTTATTCTGTTAATCTTTCTCCCGGCCTGCCCCAAGGAGATCTACAAAAGTGACTGTTCATCAGGGAAAAGGAAATAATCAAACTTTTTGAGGATTACTGGATACCAGCTGTGAACTGACACTAATTCCAGGAGACCCAAAACGTCACTGTGGCCAACCAGGCAGTGGGGACATATGGAGGTGAGGTTATTAATGGAGTCTTAACTCATGTCCGTCTCACAATAGGCCCAGTGAGTTCCTGAACCCATCCTGTTGTGATTTCCCCAGTTCAGGAATGCAGAATTGGAATAGATATACTCAGCAATTGGCAGAACCAAACCCCCACATTGGATCCCTGACAAATGGAGTAAGGGCTATTATGGTAGGAAAAGCCAAGTAGAAGCCATTAAAACTGCCCCTACCTAGGAATATAATAAACCAAAAGCAATACCGCGTTTGTGGAGGGATTGCAGAGGTTACTGCCACCATCAAGGAATTGAAGGATGGAGGGGTGGTGATTCCCGCCACATTCCCATTCAACTCACCTGTTTGGGCTGTCACAAAACAAATGGATTTTGGAGAATGACAGTGGATTATCAAAAACTTAACCAGGTGATGATTGCAATTGCAGCTGCCATTCCAGATGAAGTTCCATTGCTTGAGCAAATTAATACCTCTCCTGATACCTGATATGCAGCTGTTGATCTGGCTAATGCCTTTTTCTCCATACCTGTTGTTTTGAAGGACCACCAGAAGCAGTTTGCCTTCAGCTAGCAAGGCCAGCAATACGCCTTCAGTTGCCTACCTCAGAGCTACATCAACTCTCCGGCCCTGTATCATAATTTAGTCTGCAGGGACCTTGATCACCTTTCCCTCCCACAAGACGTCACATTGGTCCATTACATTGATGACATTATGCTGATTGGATACAGTAAGGAAGAAGTGTCAATGACTCTGGACTTATTGGTAAAACATTTGTGTGCTAAAGGTTGGGAAACAATCCTACAAAAATTCAGGCACCTTCCACCTCAGTGAAATTTCTAGGGGTCTAGCAGTGTAGGGCATGTCGAGATATGCATTCTATTATTGCATCTGGCCCCTTCCACAACTAAAAAGGAGGCACAGTGCCTACTGGGCCTCTTTGGATTATGGAGGCAACATATCCCTCATTTGGGTGTGCTACTCTGACCTATTTATGAAGTGACTTGAAAAGCTGCTAGTTTTGAGTGGGGCCCAGAACAAGAGATGGCTCTGCAACAGGTTAAGGCTGCTGTATAAGCCACTCTGCCACTTGGGCCGTAGGATTGGGCTGATCGAATGGTGCTTTAAGTGTCAGTGGCTGATAGAGATGCTGCTGGAGTCTTTGGCAGGCCCCTATTGGTGAATCACAGAGCAAACCCTTAGGATTTGGGAGCAAAGCCCTGTCATCCTCTGCAGATAACTACTCTCCTTTTGAGAAACAGGTTTTGGCTTGTTACTTGGCCTTAGCAGGGACTGAATGCTTAACCATGGGATACCAAGTCACCATGCAGTCTAAGCTGCCCATCATGAACTGGGTGTTGTCTAATCCCCAGAGTCATAAAGTTGGACGTGCACAGTAGCACTCCATCATTAAATGGAAGTGGTATATTCGAGATTCTGCCCGAGCAGGACCTGAAGGCACAGTTAAGTTGCATGAGGAAGTGGCCCAAATATCCATGGTCTCCAGACCTGTCACATTACCTTCCATCTCCCAGTCTGCTCCTATGGCCTCATTGGGACTTGCTTATGATCAGTTGACTGAGGAAAAGAAAACTCATGCCTCGTTTACAGATGGTTCTGTGTGATATGCATGCACCATTTGAAAGCAGACAGTGGCAGCCCTGCAGCTCCTTTCTGGGACCTTTCTGAAGGACAGCGGTGAAGGGAAATCCTCTCAATGGGCAGAACTTCCAGCAGTGCACCTGGTTGTTGACTTTGGTTGGAAGGAGAAATGGCCAGATGTGTGATTGTATACTGATTCATGGCTCTGGCCAATGGTTTGGCTGGATGGTCAGGGACTTGGAAGGAACGTGGTCGGAAAATTGGAGACAAGGATTTATGGGAAATAGGTATGTGGATAGACCTCTCTGAATGGGCCAAAGCAGTGAACTATGTGTCTCGTGAATGCTCACCAAAGGGTGACCTCAGCAGAGGAGGATTTTAACAATCAAGTGGATAGGATGACATGTTCTGTGGAAAAGTCATCCTCTTGCCCCAGCTACTCCTGTCATTGCACAACTGGCTTATGAAGAAAGTGGCCATGGTGACAGGGATGGAGGATATGCACGGGCTCAGCAACATGGACTTCCCCTCAACAATGCCAACGTGGCTACCACCATTGCTGAGTGCCCAATCTGCCAGCAACAGAGACCGACACTGAGTCCCTGATATGGCACTATCCCTCGAGGTAATCAGCCAGCAACCTGGTGGCATTGATTACGTTGGATCACTTCCATCATGGAAAGGGCAGCGTTTTGTTCTTACTGGAATAGACTTACTCTGGGTATGGAATTACTTTCCCTGCGTGCAATGCTTCTGCCAAAACTACCATCTGTCGACTTACAGAATGCCTTATCCACCATCATGGTATCCCACACAGCATCGCCTCAGATCAAGGGACTCACTTCACAGAAAAGGAAGTGTGGCTGTGGGCCATGCTCATAGAACTTACTGTTCTTACCATGTTCCCCATTATCCTGAAGCAGATGGCTTGATAGAATGATGAAATGGGTTTCTAAAGACACAATTACAGTGTCAGCTAGGTGGCAATACCTTGCAGTGCTGAGGCAGTGTTTTCCAGGAGGCTCTACAATCACATATGCTCTAAACCAGTGTCCAATGTATGGTGCTGTTTCTCCTATAGCCAGGATTAATGGATCCAGGTATCAAGGGGTGGAAATAGAAGTGACACCACTCTCTATTACCCCTAGTGGCCTACTCGCAATGCTTCTGCCATTTTTTTGTTTTTTGTCCCTGCGACCTTATGCTCTGCAGGTCTAGAGGTCTTAGTTCCAAAGGGAGGAATGCTCCTACCTCGAGACACATCACTGATTCCATTGAACTGGAAGCTAAGAAAGCCTCCAGGGCACCTTGGGCTCCTTACGCCTCTGGGTTAACAGGCAAAGAATGGAGTTACCATACTGGCTGGTGTGCTCGATCCTGATTACCAAGAGGAAATTTGATTGATACTACATAATGGAGATAAAGAAAAGTATGTCTAAAATGTAGGCGATCCCTTAGGGTGTCTCTTAGTACTACCATGCCCTGTGATTAAAGTCAATGGAAAACTACAGGAACCCAATTCCAACATGACTCCTAATGGCCCAGACCCTTCAGGAATGAAGGCTTGGGTCACCCCACCAGGCAAAGAACCACAACCGAGGTGCTTGCTGAGGGCAAAGGGCATACGGAATGGGTGGTGGAAGAAGGTAGTTCTAAATACCAGTATGACCACGTGACAAGGACTATAATTGTTATGAGTATTTCTGCTTTGTTTTTGTATGTCATGGATTGAATTATGTCCCCCCCCCAAAATGTGTGTATCAACTTGGTTAGGCCATGATTCCCAGTATTGTGTGGTTGTCCTCCATTTTGTGATTGTAATTTTATGTTAAAAGGATTAGGGTGGGATTGTAACACCACCCTTACCTAGGTCACCTCCCTGATCCAAGGTAAAGGGAGTTTCCCTGGGGTGTCACTTGCACCGTTTTTTCTCAAGATATAAAAAGGAAAGGGAAGCAAGCAGAGAGTGGGGGATCATATACCACCAAGAAAACAGAACCAGGAGCAGAGTGCGTCCTTTGGACCTGGTGCCCCTGTGCCTGAGAAGCTCCTCGACCAGGGGAAGATTGAGGATGAGGACCTTCCTCCAGAGCTGACAGAGAAAGCTTTCCCCTGGAGCTGACACCCTGAATTTGGACTTTTAGCCTACTTTACTGTGAGGAAATAAATTTCCTTTTGTTAAAGCCATCAACTTGTGGCATTTCTACTATAGCAGCACTAGATGACTAAGACAGTGTACATCAAATATTTTCGTTTTCTTCACTTATATAAACAGGGTTGGTGCATTTTTGGTTGTATGTGTATTCGGTGTATCATGTTAGGCGCAAGTATGACTTTATAATTGTCTTTATTCAGAGATTATGGATGGTTTAAGGAGATGTGTACAGGTGCCAAGTTGACAAGGGGTGGATTGTGATTGTTAAGGTTGTGTATCAACTTTCCTGGGCCGCGATTCTCAGTGTTTTGGCTGTCATATGATGTTGTGATCACTTCCATGGGGAGGTTCGGTATAAGGTGATCACCTCCATGATGGGATCTGCTGTGAGTAGCCAGTCAGTAGAAAGGGAGTTTCCTTGGGAGTGTAGCCTGCATCAAATATAAGTGGACATGCTCGTGAGACTCATGGGCTTTTGCTCGCTCTGGATCCTGCAGGTGGCTCCTTTTCGTCTCACCTCTGGTTCTTGGGAGTTGAGCTAGCAACTTACCTGTGGTCTTATCTGCTGATCCTGGGATTTGTCAGTCTTTGCATCCTATGAGCAAAAGCCCTTCTCTCTGACCTGCTGATCTTGGCTTCACCAGCTCCTGTGCTACATGAATCAGGAGAAGCCTCTACCATGACTCATGGTCTTGGTACATTGCAGCCTCTGTGCTGTTTCCACATGAGCCATTTTCTTCATAGAAATCTTTCTCTATATATATTTATTTGCTTTACTGGTTTTGCTTCTCTGGAGAACCCAGCTTAAGACACACATCAATGGTGGTTCCTCAAAAAGTTCAGCATAGAACTACCATATGACCCAACAATCCCAATCCCTGGTATATTCCCAGAAGTAAAGGCAGATACACAAATAGAAACCTGTACACCAGTGTCCATTGCAGCACTTTTCACAATAGCCAAAAGGTGGCAATAACCCAAATGTCCATCAACAGATGAATGGATAAACAAAATGTGGTCTATACACACAATGAAATACTACTGAGCCATAAAGAGAAATGAAGTCCTGATGCATGTCCTACCTAACATAGATGAACCTTGAAAACATCATGCTGACTAAAATAAATCCATCACAGAAGGGCAAATTCTGTGATCTCACTTATGTGAAATAAGCATATGTATTGAAACAAATTATTAGTGGTTACTAGGGGTGAGAGAGAGCGGGAAAGGGAGAGTTTTTGCTTAGGCATTATTGAGTTTTTGTTAATGGTGGTGGAATGATTTGGAAAGGGATAACGAGACTGGTTGCACAACTTGAAAAATGTAATCAGTGTCACCCAATTTTACATATAGAAATTGTTGAGAGAGCATATGTTTTGTTATGTATATTTTCACCACAAATTAAAAAAAACATGAAAGTATCCCCATTCATTGCCCAACTCGATAAATCTCCTTACTTAAAAATAAACACCATTGACGTATCACCCATAGATGCCTCCCATTGAAAATTTTGTTCATAAACACCCATTAGCATATTTTTTATTGACAGCCCTGTTGACAAATCTCCTTTTATAAATAACCCCCATAATGTATACTCCATTGTTGCTTGCCTATTTAAAAATCTACATATTCTTATTCCTACCTGGTGGTATAACCTGTTTGTGACCCTTGGATACAAATTGCCTTATTCTTAAACACTTCCCTATTGGTATATCTCCTATTTCCCAGCTTAACTTACAAATATACCCATCATAAGTAACCCCTGTTTGCATATACCCCATTGACAATACCTGTTGTACATCTCCCCATTCATATATCCACCTATCAATATATAATTGGTGAGCCCCTTATTGAGCAGGATCTATAATTACCCTCCCCCTCAAGGCATAACTCCATTGATGATCACAGGTGACAAATCTCTGTTTTTAAATACTCCCAATCCCATTACCCATTGCCGTCGAGTTGATTTCCACTCATAGCGACCCTACAGAACAGAGTAGAACTGCCCCATAGGGTTTCCAAGGCTTCAGTCTTTAAGGAAGCAGATTGCCACATCTTTCTTCTGTGGAGCAGCTGGGTGAGTTCAAACTGCTGTCCTTTTGGTTAGCAGCCAAGTGCTTGACAACTGTGCCACTTGAGCTCCTTTTAAAATACTCAGCAGTGGGCATATCTTTCATTGACAACCTAATTTACAAATCTGACAGACAAATACCTGTCCATTGAAATATTTTACATTGACAATCCCCAGTTAACATAGTCATAAATTTCTACTACTGAAATAGTTGACATTGATAGCTCACATTGACAAATTTCCCATTCCTTAAACACTTCAATATATCCCACACTGATGAGCACTTAAAAGGTGCAAGTTGCCATTCATAGATGTTCATTGGCATACTTGTCTCTAACAAAGCCCAGTGACAGTATTTCTCATTCATAAGAATTGCAGCCACTTGAGTATATCTTTTATTGACTACCTCCATTGAAAAATGTCCACATTTATAAATTCCTGCTTGATACTTGTGCTTATAGTTAATATGGAGTCATAGGGACTGAGTTTACCCTCCTGTCTCAAACAAACAAAACAAAGGACAGACAAAATATATGGGGAAAAAAGGTTGTTTTTTTTTTTTTTTTTTAGCTATCAGGCAATGAAGAACAGCGATTCCCAAGAAAAGGGAAACAAGTGAAGTGAGCGCTGTGATTGCTCAACCTTACTTCCCTGAGAGACTTTTCAGGCCACTGCACAGAGAAAGGGAATTGAGGCAGAGTCTGGAAAACTCCCTGTGTTGAGGAGATGAAGTTAAAAGTCTAGGGAGAACAAGACAGCTAGAGTTCATGGGATACACCACCAGAGAGGAAAAAATTATAAAGAGAAAGGACCCACATATATCAGCCAAGTGTACTCCTTGTATTCAACAGAGTACCGATCAGTGCATATGAGTGACAAGACTAAACGAGGCCAGAGAATGAAACATCTGAAAGAATAAGAGTAAATGGTTCCTGATGATCACACAGGTCTGGGACTATTGCCTGTTATCACCAGTCATACTGGAAAAGAGGGCATTGGTTAGAAAACTCAGGAAGGTATTTCCTTAGTATTGGGGAATAAATAGCCCTGAGATCAAACTGTTTCCAAGTAACTGCATCCCAGAACATATCCAGCACCCATCAAGGTAAAATACACAATATCTGGCATTTAATCAAAGATAATGAGGCATGCGAAGAGGTAGGAAAACAGTATATGTGATGAGAATAATCAATCAAACCTAACACTGATGTTAGAATTAGCAGACAAGGACATTAAAAGAATTATGTTTTCCATATGTTCAAAAACTAGTAGAGACGTAGACAAAAAAAAAAAGACTCAAGTCAACTTTACAGAACTTCCACTTCTGGGAACATGGAGTAGATGTATTTTCCCTGTTCCTCCCACTGAGTACAACTGAGAACCCTGGACATTATATATAAGACAAATATATATTTCTGGGAAGATGGACTAAATGTGTTTTCTCCCATTCTTCTCACCAAAAGTACAACTAAAAATCCCGGACATTATATATAAAACAAATATAAGAAGACACAAAGTTGGAGAGAAAAAGGCAGTCTGACTATGGACCTCAGGACTCTGAAAATAACATGATGGTAAGTTTGCTGGGTTTTCTCGATGACTCATATATACCTAACTGGGTGCTGAAGAGGCCAGAAAGCTGGAAATGCAAATGGGCGCAGACCAAAAAAAGAAGAAAAAAACACCTGTTTTCACTAACCAAATGATCAGGAAAGGGGCAGCATAAAAAGACAGTAAACTTTTAGAAAATAACTGCTTTACTACAGTCAAACACTATAGACAGTAATGTGGCCCAGACCTTACCCACACCAACAAATGCCACGTGGGGAGCCTGTATTTTCACCCTCAACAGGCTGAAAGAGGTGTACCAAATCCCCCATCATGGTGCTGTCAGAAAAGACTGACTACGGAGCTGGGACTTCTGTTCCCATTGGGTGGTCGCAAGCCCTCCCCCATGTCATATCAGTGTAGACCAGGTTGGGAGCCTGGACTTCCTCTCACACAGGAGTATCAAGGTACCCCTTTTTCCCTTCCCAGGGTGGTGTCAGTGGAGGCCATGTGGTGAACAATAAGGAAGAACTTCTACCATTCACAGCCAGGGAGATATACATGGACGCCTACTGGCTAGGGGAACCCCCAGTCCAAGCCAGGGGTAGTAAGAAGCCTTCTCCTGTGGAACAACAGAGGCAGAGTGGGTAACCTGGACTTCTCTTCATACCTGGCATTAATCAGGCTGCACCTCCTCCCCTTTTCCCTTCTGGAGCAGTATCAGAAAAAGCCAGCTAAAAGAGAGGACTTAAAAAAAATCAGTCTCATAATTTCTAAGATACTCAGGTTTCAATAAAAAATTACTCATGATACCAAGAGCCAGGAAGATCTTGAATTATGCAAACACCAAGATGACAGAGCTGTTAGAATCATCTGACAAATATTTTAAAGCAACTATTATACAAATGGAGTCTTGGTGGCAGAGTGGTTAAGAGCTTGGCTGCTAACCAAAAAGGTTGGCAATTCAAATGCACCAACTGCTCCTTGGGAACCCCGTGGGGGCAGTTTTACTCTGTCCTATAGGGTCGCTATGAGTCAGAATCAACTCGAAGGCAACTGGTTTGGGTTTTTTTAATTATAAAAATGCTTCAATGAGCAATTATGTACATGCTTGGAACAAATGACTAAATGGAGTCTCTGCAAAGACTAGAAAGTCTCACAAAGATATAGAAAGTATAATCAAATAGAAATTTAGAACTGAAAAATTCAATAACCAAAATTAAGAATTCAATGAATGAGCTCAACTGAGGTGACAGAGGAAAGAATCAGTGAACTGTAAGATAGACTAGCAGAAATTACCCAAGATGAACACCAGAGATGGCCCATGTTCCTGGAGAGGCTGGCTGGTGCCAGGATGAGTAGTGGGGGACTCTGTCCTCCAGGGAAGTTTGATTACACAGTTTGCAGAGTTGGGTTGGTCTGATATTTTCAGACATTTTGCAGGGCAGCTTTTCCATGACAGTAAATTTAAAGGGCCAGTGTGCCCTTTGGTGAAATCTGTCAGACCACTGACTGACTGCAAAGATAACAGAATTTGAAGGCATGCTTTGCAAAAATTAGCTTGGGAGAGTCACTAAACAGTCTACTTCAGCTTTCATTAAGTAAAAACAACAATCCCTAAGGAGTGATAGGATCAGATATTTTTTGGGTTTTTTTGCATGGAGAACAAGGAAATCTCCTTCAAGACTCTGCTTGGACATGGGCTCTGGAAAGAAGTGCTCAGTGTCCATGCACATTTTGGAGGGCAGTCTGCAAAAATAGTCAGAGGAAGTTGGTGAGCAGCTGGACTATTGCAGCCTTCAATGATTTGAAAGATAGAAATTCCTGGAGAAAGACTTGAGTTTTAGGGTCCCTGAGTGGTTCAAATGGTTAAGCACTCAATTCTGCGTGCATGAGGTTGCCATGAATCGAAATCAACAACAATTAAAAACAACAACAATCTTTTGAGTCCCTGGGTGGTGCAAAAAATTAAGTGCTGGACTACCAGCTAAAACATTGGAAGCTTGAACCCACCCAGAGGTGCCTTGAAAGAAAGGCGTGCCAATTTGCTTCTGAAAGGTCACAGTCTTGAAAACCCTATAGAGCAGTTCTGCTCTGCACACATGGGGTTGCCATGAGTCATAACTGACTTGATGGCAACTAACAATAACAATATTCAAATGTCCCAGTTTCAAGAAAAAAATCACAAGACATACAAAAAAGAATAGCTAAAGATTGTCCAATCGAAAGAACAATATGAAGATACAGAAATAGTCCCCATGGAAGCCCAGATACTGTACATATAAAAGACTTTAAAACAATAATATAAAATGTACTAAAAAGTTAAAAGAAAACTTCAGCAATGAACTAAAGGATATCAGGAAAATAATAAACAAAATGAGAATTTTAATAAAGAGATAGAAACTATAAAAAAGAACCAAACAAAAATATTGGAGATGAAAATACAGTAAGTCAAATTTTAAAAATTAAAAAAATTCATCAGAGGAACTGAGCAGCAGATTTGAGCTTGCAGAAGAAAGAGCAAACTAAAAGGTAAGACAATAGAAATTATTGAGCCTGAAGAACAAGAGAAAAGGATAAAGAAAATGGAGTAAGGCCTAATGAAATTGTAGGAGACCTGGTGGCACAGTGGTTAAACACTTGGCTGCTAACCAAAATGTCAGGGGTTTGAACCCACCAGCCACTCCGTGGGAAAAAGATACGTCAGTTTACTTCTGTAAAAATTTACAGCTTTAGGCCCCAAAAAAGTTAAATGGGGAAAAGACAGTCTTTTTAACAAATGGTGCTGGCATAACTGGATATCCATCTGCAAAAAAATGAAACAAGACCCATACCTCACTCCATGCACAAAAACGAGCCCAAAATGGATCAAAGACCTAAATATAAAATCTAAATAAACATCATGGAAGAAAAAATAGGCACGTTAGGAGCCCTAATACATGGCATAAACAGTACACAAAACACTATTAAGAATGCAGAAGAAAAACTAGGTAACTGGGGAAAAAAATCAAACACCTATGCTCATCCAAAGACTTCACCAAAAGAGTAGAAAGATTACCTACAGACTGGGAAAAAGTTTTTAGCTATGACATTTCCGATCAGCGCCTGATCTCTAAAATCTGCATGATACTGCAAAAACTCAACAGCAAAAAGACAAATAGCCCAATGAAACAATGGGCAAAATATGAACAGACACTTCACTAAAGAAGACATTCAGGTAGCTAACAGATACATGAGGAAATGCTCACGATCACTAGCCATTAGAGAAATGCAAATCAAAACTACAATGAGATTTCATTGCACTCCAACAAGGCTGCCGTTAACCCAAAAAACACAAAACAATAAATGTTGGAGAGGCTGTGGAGAGACTGGAACACTTATGCACTGCTGGTCGGAATGTAAAATGGTACAACCACTTTGGAGACAGATTTGGTGGTGCTTCATTAAAAAGCCAGAAATAGAACTACCATACGATCCAGCAATCCTACTCCTTGGAATATATCCTAGAGAGATAAGAGCCTTCGCACGAACAGATACAGGCACACCCATGTTCATTGCAGCATTTTTTACAATAGCAAAAAATGATGGAAGGAACCAAGGTGCCCATCAACGGATGAATGGATAAATAAATTATGTTATATTTACACAATGGAATACTACACATTGATAAAGAACAGTGATGAAACTGTGAAACATTTCATAACGTGGAGGAACCTGGAAGGCATTATGCTGAGTGAAATTAGCCAGTTGCAAAAGGACAAATATTGTATAAGACCACTATTATAAGAACTCGAGAAATAGTTTAAACACAGAAGAAAATATTCTTTGATGGTTACGAGAGGGGGGAGGGAGGAGGAGTGGGGTATTCACTGATTAGGTAGTAGGTAAGAACTACTTTAGGTGAAGGTAAAGACAACACACAATACAGGGGAGGTCAGCACAACTGGACTAAACCAAAAGCAAAGAAGTTTCCTGAATAAACAATGCTCCGAAGGCCAGCATAGCAGGGGCAGGAGTTCGGAGACCGTGGTTTCAGGGGACATCTAAGTCAATTGGCATAATAAAATCTATTAAGGAAACATTCTGCATCCCACTTTAGTGAGTGGTGTTTGGGGTCTTAAACGCTAGCAAGTGGCCATCTAAGATGCATCAATTGGTCTCAACCCACCTGGATCAAAGGAGAATGAAGAATACCAAGGACACAAGCTAATTACGAGCCCAAGAGACAGAAAGGGCCACATAAACCAGAGACTACATCCACCTGAGACCAGAGGAGCTAGATGGTACCCAGCTACAACCAATGACTGCCCTGATAGGGAAGACAACAGAGAACCCCTGAGGGAGCCAGAGAGCAGTGGGATGCAGACCCCAAATTCTCGTAAAAATACCAGACTTAATGGTCTGACTGAGACTAGAAGAACCCCAGGGGTCATGGCCCCCAGACCTTCTGTTGGCCCAGGACAGGAACCATTCCCAAATCCAACTCTTCAGACACGAATTGGACTGGACAATGGGTTGGAGAGGGATGCTTGTGAGGAGTTAGCTTCTTGGATCAGGTGGACACTTGAGACTATGTTGGTATCTCTTCCCTGGAGGGGAGGTGAGAGGGTAAAGGGGATTGGAAGCTGGCAAAATGGGCATGAAAAGAGAGAGTGGAGGGAGGGAGCAGGCTGTCTCATTAGGGGGAGAGGAATTGGGAGTATGTAGCAAGACGTATATAAGTTTTTGTCTGAGAGACTGACTTGATTTGTAAACTGTTACTTAAAGCACCATAAAAATTAAAAAAAAAATTACAGCCTTGGAAACCCTGTGAGGCAGTTCTACTCTGTCCTATAGGGTCACTATGATTTGGAATCAACTCGACACCAACAGGTACCCAGTGAACCGACACACACATGATGGTAATCCCAGAAGGAGAAAAGAGAAAGAGATAGAAAGAATATTTGTACAAATATTAGCAGAAAACCTCCCATATTTAATGAAGAACATGCATCTATAAATCCAAGAAGCTAAACAAATTCTAAGCAGTATAAACCCAAAGAGATCCACACCAATATAATTTATAATCAAACTCCTGAAAACTATCTTAGGCTAGGTCTCTAGAGGAGCAAAACCAGTGAAGCTGGTTTGAGAGAGAGAGAGAGAGAAATTTCAAGAAAATAGCTCACACAGTTGTGGAGGCCAGCAAGTCTCAAATCCATGGGTCAGATGTCAAGCTAGAGGCTTCTCCTGACTCATGTGGTTGCAGGGGCTGATGATTCCAAAATTGGCAGTTAAGACAGCAGACTGTTGGCTCACAGGGCTGCAGGAACTGGCGAATCCCAACATCTGCAGATCCTGGCAGGCTGCTGGCTCATGTCCCAAGAACCGGAGGTCAGAGGATGATGAACCAAACGCAAGATCCAGAGAGGGCAAACTTTACCAGAACATCTATATATATTGAATGCAGGCCTTATACTCAAGGAAACTCTGTTTTCAACTGATTGGTTGCTCACATCAGATCTCAAAATGGACGATGATTACATAATATCTGTCAAACCACTGAGAATCATAGCCTAGCGAAGTTGACGCATAACCTTAACCATCACAAAAACCAAAGATAAATGTTATTGCAGTGGGAAATACTAACAAATGTTAAGTATTAGCACTGGTCCCACACATTCTCTTCCAGAAAATAAAAGAGGAAATAAGCACTTTTCAAATATATCTCATTGATATGACAGTATAAAAAGAGAAAACTACTGACCAATATCTGTCATGAATACAGATAAAAAAAACATTATCAAGATATTTGTAAATAAAATTCAGGTATATATAAAAGGACTTATACACCGTGTCAGAGGAGGTTTATTTGGATGCAAGGCTGGTCAGATATTCAATAATCAATACATGTAATACAGTATATTGACAGGATGGAGAAAAAAATTGCATCATCATATCACTTAGTGCAGAAAAAGCATTTGGCAAAATCCGTCCCTCATTCCTGAAAAAAATTCTCAGAAATAAAGGAACAGAGAGGGGCTTCTTCAACTTGTTAAAGAGTACATACAAAAAATATGTACAACTAAAATCATACTTAATGGTGAAAGACTGAATGCTTTTCCCCTAAGATCAGGATCAAGGAAATAATGTCCACTCACCCTGATTTTATTTAACATAGTGCTGGCAGTTTTAGCTAGGGCAATAAGACATGAAAAGGAAATAAAAGGGATACAGAATAGAAAGGAAGAAAAAACTGTCGCCGTTTAAGGAGAGCATGATTGTCTACTAAAAATTTTTTAGAGCTAATAAGTGAATTCGGCAGGGTCTCAGGATACAAGGTAAACATACAAAAATCAATTGTATTTCTACATAATACCAACGACCACATGGACATAAAAATTTTAAATACAATATCAATTATTCCAGAGAAATGAAATACTTAGGTGTAAATAGAACAAACATATTCAGGACTTGTATGTTGAAAACTACAAAATAATGTTGTAAGAACTCCGAATTCAGGGGGCCAAGATGGCGGAGTAGTCAGATGCTTCCAGTGATCCCTCTTACAAAAAAGACCTGAAAAATCAAGTGAAACAATTATATTTATGATAAGCTAGGAGCCCTGAACATCGCAGGAAAATATATAAAATGGACTGAGCAGCAGGGGGTGAGAGAGACGGTTCAGAAGTGGAGAGGAGTTTCCAGACTTGAATCACCAGGAACCCTCAGATGCCATTCCCAGGAGCGACTGTGGCAGGCTGGCAGTAGCGTTCTAGCTACAGTTTCCTCAGGGAGAGACAACCAGCCACACATCCTACTCACACCTCCGGAACCAGAGAGGAGTGGTGCCCTCAGCCAAAGCTAAGTACTTCTGTATATTTTACTGCAGCCCCAGCCCCCAAGCTGGCTTATGTGGCCGTTGATTTCCATGGGCCTGAGATAGGTCCTGCTGACCATCCTGAGGCATTCTCCTGGCCTTGGAGAAGGAATAAATTCACAATTGGGGGAAAAGATAATCTATCAACTCCACTAACCTGGGGAGCTCAGGACAGAAGCAGCTCCTGTCTAGGCATAAACAGTCCGTGGACTTTGAATACCTTTGCCCCCTGCATGGACCTGTGTGGGCCTATTTCAGGAGAATAGGCCCTTGTTGGCAGACTGCAACTGTTTCAGCTGTGCGGTGGAGAGGTGGTTGTTCAATGTTTGAGAGTACTTTGCCTATTAAACAGGGTCCTCACCTACCCACATCAGGGGCCTAAGGACTAGTGGCTCCACTCACGTCACACAGCCATCTGCAACTGGGGTCCAAGGACAACTGGTACCTCTCAGTCCTTACAACCAAAAGCATTGGGTGCCCAAGGTCCGTCTGCAGAACCCACCCACCTGTGTGCTCTAGGAAACAGGGACACACTTTCCTCACAGACTCGGGGGAAGTTTGTCAGCCCCCTGCCTTGTTCAGAGCATGACCTCCTGCTGCAACCAGATATTTGTACCTACACCAATCACCCCTGCCCCTCTAAGACTGTAGGACAGAGCTTGTACCACACACTTGATGACCAACTATCTGGACACCTGAGCCGAATCCATACAGGAAAAGTGGATGGACTCCTAGGCTCATATACCTGATAACAGCTCTAGCCAGCTGGTGACAGGACATTAGCTTCAAAGGCAAAAATAATCAAGCTAGCTCACTCAGGAACCTATTTGGGCATATCAAAACAAAAGAAAGCAAAAAGCTAGGAAACAGTAAGCAAACATAAAATAAACTAATAACTTATAGATGGCTCAGACACAACAGTCAATATCAAATCATATAAAGAAGCAGACCGTGATCGCGTCAACAAGCTCTCAAAACAAGGAATCAAGGGATCTTCTGGATAAAGGTGCCTTCCTGGAATTACCAGATGCAGAATACAAAAGATTAATATGCAGAACTCTTCAAGACATCAGGAACGAGATCAGGAAGGTGATCAGGCAATACACAGAACAAGCCAAGGAACAGACAGTTGAAGTTAGAAAAGTTATTCAAGAACATAACGAAAAATTTAATAAGCTGGAAGAATCTGCAGAGAGACAGAAATCAAACTCAGAAGATTAACAATAAAATTACAGAATTAGACAACTCAATAGAAAGTCAGAGGAGCAGAATTGAGGACATGGAAGGCAGAATTAGTGAGTGAAGATAGAACACTTGGCACCAATATATTTGAAGAAAAATTAGATAAAAGAATTAAAAAAAATAAACCCTAAGAATCATGTGGGACTCTATCAAAAGAAATAACCTATGAGTGATTAGAGTACCAGAACAGGGAGGGATAACAGAACATACAGACAGAATTGTTGAAGATTTAGTGGCAGAAAACTTCCCAGATATCGTGCAAGATGAGAAGATATCTATCCAAGATGCTCATCAAACTCCACATAAAAAGGTAGAGTAGATCTCAAAAGAAAATCACCGAGACATATTATAATGAAACTTCCAAAACTGAAGATAAAGAATTTTAAGAGTGGCTAGGGATAAATGAAAAGTCACCAACAAAGGAGAGTAAATAAGAATAAGCTCAGACTACTCTGCAGAAACCGTGCAGGCAAGAAGGCAATGGGATGACATATAAAGCATTGAAGGAAAAAAATTGCCAGCCAAGAATCATATATCCAGCAAAACTTTCTCTCACATATGAAGGTGAAATTACTACATTTCCAGATAACCAGAAGTTTAGGGAATTCGTAAAAAACCAAACCAAAACTACAAGAAATACTAAAGGGATTTCTCTGGTTAGAAAATCAATAATATCAGATATCGACCCAAGACTAGAACACAGGACAGAGCAACCAGATGGCAACCCACATAGGGAAATCACAAAAATAAATCAAGATAAAAAAAAGGTCAAAGCAGGGAAACATATCAACGAAGACAACATTAAAACAATAAACAGGGACTAAGAAATGTAGTCTTAGGTCCTTCATATGGAGAGGAAGACAAGGTGATATAAAGAAATAAAAGTTAGGTTAAAACTTAGGAAAATAGGAGTAAATATCATCAAAATAAAATACAAGAAAAAATAAAATATCATCAAAATAAAATACAAGAAAAAAACAGAGACTCGGCAGAAACAAAATCAACAACGAATAACATGAAAAGACAATATATAAAGATGAACTACTCAGCACAAAAATTTAAGTGGGAAAAAATTGTCCACGACACACAAAAAAGACATCAAAATGACAACACTAAATTCATACCAATTCATAATTACGTTGAATGCCAACAGACTAAATGCACTAATAAAGAGAGAGTGACAGAATGGATAAAAAAAACAAAATCCGTATATATGCTGCCTACAAGAGTCACACCTTAGACTTAGAGACAAAAACAAACTAAAACTCAAAAGATGGAAAAAAATACATCAGGAAATCAACAATCAAAAAAGAGGAGGAGTGGCAAAATTAATTTCTGACAAAATAGACTTTAAAGTTAAATGCACCATAAAGGATAAGAAAGCACACTACACAATGATTAAAGAGACAATATACCAGGAGCATATAGCCATGTTAAATGTTTATGCACCCAATGACAGGGCTGCAAGATATATAAACTCTAACAGCATTGAAAAGTGAAAGAGACAATTATAGTAGGAGACTTCAACACACTGCGTTCAGTGAAGGACAGAACATCCAGAAAGCAGCTCAATAAAGACATGGAAGATCTAAATGCCTCAGTCAACCAACTTGACCTCATAGACATATACAGAACACTCCACCCAACAGCAGCCAAGTATACTTTCTTTTCTAGCGCGGATGGAACTTCTCTAGAATAGACCACATATTAGGCCATAAAGCAAGCCTTAGCAAAATTCAAAACACTGAAATATTACGAAGCATCTTCTCTGACCATAAGGCCATAAAAGTAGAAATCTATGACAGAAAAAGCAGAGAAAAGAAATCAAATACTTGGAAACTGAACAATACCCTGCTCAAAAACTACTGGGTTATAGAAGACATTAAGGATGCAATAAAGAAATTCATAGAATCTAATGAGAATGAAAACACTTCCTATCAGAAACTTTGGGACACAGCTAAAGCAGTGCTCAGAGGTCAAGTTATATCAATAAATGCACATATCCAAAAAGAAAGGGCCAGAATCAGAGAATTATCCCTACAACTTGAACAAATAGAAAGAGAGCAACAAAGGAAACCCTCAGGCACTAGAAGGAAGCAAATAATAAAAATTAGGGAAGAATTGAATGAAATAGAGAACAGAAAAACAATTAAAAGAGTTAACAAGACCAAAATCTGGTTCTTTGAAAAAATCAACAAAATTTATAAACCATTGGCCAAACTGATAAGAGAAAAACAGGAGAGGAAGCAAATAACCAGAATAAAAAATGAGATGGGCGATATCACAACATACTCAACTGAAATTAAAAGAATCATGTCAGATTACTACAAAAAATTGTACTCTCGCAAATTTGAAAACCTAGAAGAAATGGATGAATTTCTAGAAAAACTCTACCTACCCAAACTAATACAAACAGAGGTAGAACGAGTAAATAAACCCGTAACAAAAGAAGAGATTGAAAAGGTAATTTAAAAACTCCCGACAACAAAAAAAAAGCCCTGGCCCGGATGGCTTCACAGGAGGGTTCTACCAATGTTTCAGCAAAGAGATAACACCACTACTGCTAAAGGTATTTCAGAACATAGAGAAGTACAGAATACTCCAAACTCATTCTACAAAGCCAGCATATGCCTGATACCAAATCGAGGTAAAGACACCACAAAAAAAGAAAATTACAGACCTATATCCTTCATGAACTTAGATGCAAAAATCCTCAACAATACTCTAGCCGAAAGAATTCAACAGCATATCAAAAAAAAAATTGACCATGACCAAGTGGGATTCATATCAGGTATGCAGGGATGGTTCAACATTAGAAAAACAATCAGTGTAATCCTTCGTATAAATTAAACAAAAGACAAGAACCACATGATCTTATGAATTGATGAAGAAAAGTCATTTGACAAAGTTCAACACCCATTCATGATAAAAACTCCCAGCAAAATAGGGATAGAAGGAAAATTTCTCAACATAATAAAGGCATTTATACAAAGCCAACAGCCAACATCATCCTAAATGGAGAGAGTCTGAAAGCATTCCCCTTGAGATCAGGAACCAGAGCAGCATGTCGTTTATCACCACTCTTTTTTAACATTGTGTTGGAGGTCCTAGCCAGAGCAATTAGGCTAGATAAAGAAATAAAGGCATCCAAATTGGTTAGGAAGGAGTAAAAATATATTTGTAGATGACATGATCTTGTATACAGAAAACCCGAAGGAATCCTAAAGATGCTACTGAAACTAATAGAGTCCAGCAGAATGTCAGGATACGAGATAAACATAAAAAAATCAATTGGATCCCTCTACACCAACAAAAAGAACATCAAAGAGGTAATCACCAAATCAATACGATTTACAGTAGCCCACAAGAAGATAGAATACTTAGGAATAAATCTTCCCAGAGATGTAAAAGACATATAGGAAAAAACTACGAGACCCCACTGCAAGAAACCAAAAGAGACCTACATAAGTGGAAAAACATACCTTGCTCATGGATAGGAAGACTGAACTTTGTAAAAATGCCTATTCTAGCAAAAGCGATCTATAGATACAATGAAATTCTGATCCAAATTCCAACGACATTTTTCAATGAGATGGAGAAACAAATCACCAACTTCATATGGAAGGGAAAGAGGCCCCAGATAAGTAACACATTACTTAAAAAGAAGAGAAAAGTGGGAGGTCTCACACTACCTGATTTTAGAAGCTATTATACTGCCACAGTAGTCAAAACAACCTGGTGCTGGTACAACAACAGATACATAGACCAGTGGAACAGAATTGAGAATCCAGACATAAATCCATGCACATATAAGCAGGTGATATTTGACAAAGTCCCAAAATCAGTGAAATGGGGGAAAGGACAGTCTCTTTAACAAATGGTGCTGCCGTAACTGGATATCGACCTGCAAATAAATGAAAGAAGACCCATAGCTCACACCATGGAGCAAAACTAACTCAAAATGGATCAAAGACCTAAATATAAAATCTAAAACGATAAAGGTCATGCAAGAAAAAATGGGGACAACACTAGGAGCCCTAATACATGGCATAAAGAGTATAGAAAAGATTCTTAACAGTGTACAAATACCAGAAGACAAAGTAGATAACTGGGAAGTCCTAGTAATCAAACACCTCTGCTCATCCAAAGACTTCACCAAAAGAGTAAAAAGGTTACCTACAGACTGGGAAAAAGTTTTTAGCTATGGCATATCTGATCAGCGTCTGATCTCTAAAGTCTACATAACACTGCAAAAACTCAAAAACAAAAAAGACAAATAACCCAATTAAAAAATGGGCAAAGGAACTTCAGTAAAGAAGACATTCAGGTAGCTAACAGACAGAGGAAATGCTCTTGATCGTTAGCCATTAAAAAAAAAAAGAAGAAATGCTCATGATCGTTAGCCACTAGAGAAATGCAAATCAAAACTACAATGAGATTCCATCTCACTCCAACAAGGCTGGCATTAATCCAAAAAACACAAAATAATAAATTTGGAGAGGTTGTGGAGAGACTGGAACACTTATACACTGCTGGTGGGAATGTAAAATGGTACAACCACTTTGGAAATCGATTTGGTGCTTCCTTAAAAAGCTAGAAATAGAAGTACTGTACAATCCAGCAATCCCACTCCTTGGAATATATCGTAGAGAAATAAGAGCCATCACACAAATAGATATATGCACACCCATGTTCATTGCAGCACTGTTTACGATAGTAAAAAGATGGAAGGAACCAAGGTGCCTATCAAAGGATCAATGGATAAATAAATTATGGTACATTCACACAATGGAATACTATACATCGATAAAGAACAATGATGAATCCGTGAAACATTTTATAACATGGAATCCGGAAGGCATTATGCTGAGTGAACTCAACCCAAACTCACTGCTGTCAATTCGATTCCGACTCATAGCGACACTGGTGGCATAGTGGTTAAGTGCAACCAAGAGGTCAGCAGTTCAAATCCGCCAGGCAGGCGCTCCTTGGAAACTCTATGGGGCAGTTCTACTCTGTCCTATAGGGTCACTATGAGTGAACTTAGTTGCTTGCAAAAGCACAAATATTGTATGAAACCACTATTATAAGAACTTGAGAAATAGTTTAAATGGAGATGAAAATATTCTTTGATGGTTGTTACTCGAGTGGGGATGGAGGGAGGGAGAGGGTTTTTCACTAATTAGGTAGTAGACAAGATCTATTTTTGTTGAAGGGAAAGACAACACACAATACAGGAGAGGTCAGCACGACTGGACTAAACCAAAGTCTGTTTCCTGAATAAACTGAATGCTTTGAAGGCCAGCATAGCAGGGGCAGAGATTTGGTAACCATGGTTTCAGGGGACATCTAGGTCAGTTGGCATAATAAAATCTATTAAGAAAATATTCTTCATCCCACTTTAGAGAGTAGTGTCTGGGGTCTTAAACACTAGCAAGCGCTCATCCAAGATGCATCAATTGGTCTTAAGCCACCTGGAGCAAAGGAGAATGAAGAACACCAAAGATACAAGGTAATTATGAGCCCAAGAGACAGGAAGGGCTACATAAACCAAACTACATCAGCCTGAGACCAGAAGAACTAGATGGTGCCCGGCTACAACCCATGACTGCCCTGATGAGGAACAGAACAGAGAACTCCTGAGGGAGCAGGAGAGTGGTGGGATGGAGACCTCAAATTCTCGTACAAAGACCAGACTTAATGGTCTGACTGAGACTAGAAGGACCACGGATGTCATGTTAGCCCAAGACAGGAACCATTCCCAAAGCCAACTCTTCAGACAGGGATTGGACTGGAATATGGGGTAGAAAATGATACTGGTGAGGCGTGAGCTTCTTGGATCAAGTAGACATATGAGACTATGTGGGCAGTTCCTGTTTGGAGGGGAGATGAGAGGGCAGAGGGGGTCAGAAGCTGGCCAAATGGACACGGAAATAGAGGGTGGAGAGAAGGAGTGTGCTGTCTCATTAGGGGGAGAGCAACTAGGCATAAATAGCAAGGTGTATATAAATTTTTGTATGAGAGGCTGACTTGATTTGTAAGCTTTCACTTACAATAAAAATAAAAAGAAGTTTGAATTCAGGGCGCCAACGCCAGGGGAAGGCTTTCTCTTTCTGTTGGCTCTGGGGGAAGATCGTTGTCATCAATCTTCTTCTGGGTCTAGGAGCTTCTCAGCACAGGGATCCCTGGTCCAAAGGACATGTTCCACCTCTGGCTCTTCTTTCCTGGTGGTAAGAGGTCCCTCTCTCTTTGCTGGCTTCTCTTTTATTTCTCAAAAGAGATTGACTCAAGATACAACCTGATGCTATAGATTATGTCCTGACTCATTAACGTAACTGCCTCCAATCCTGCCTCATTAACATTATTGTTGTTGTTGTTAGGTGCCCCAGAGTCAGTTCTGACTTGTAGTGACCCCATGTACAACAGAACAGAACACTGCCTGGTCTTGCACCATCCTCACAAACACTGTTAATGCTTGAGCTCTTTGTTGCAGCCATTGTGTCAGTCCACCTCGTTGAAGGTCTTCATCTTTTCACTGACCCTCTACTTTATCAAGCATGATGTCGTTCCCCAGGGACCGGTCCCTCCTGATAAAATGTATGTGAGATGAAGTCTCGTCATCCTTGCTTCTAAGGAGCATTCTGGCTGTACTTCTTCCAAGATAGATTTGTTTGTTCTTCTGGCAGTCAATGGTACATTCAATACTCTTTGCCAACACCATAATCCAAAGGTATCAGTTTTTCTGCAGACTTCCTTATTCACTGTCAGGCTTTTGCATAAATATGAAGGAATGGAAAATATCATGGCTTCAGCCAGGCGCACCTTAGTCCTCAAAGTGACATCTTTGCCTTTTCACACTGTGAAGAGGTCTTTTGTAGCAGATTTGTCCAGTGCAATGTGTCTTGATTTCTTGACTGCTGATTAAAAAAAAAAATGCCATAGATTAGTATTTTCAACACATAGGATAATTAAATCAGATTACAAAATGGAGGACAACCACACAATACTGGGAATCATGGCATAGCCAAGGTGACACACATTTTTGGGATACACAATTCAATCCATAACAAAAGTCATCATGGACTTAAATGTAAATTGTAAAAGTATAAAACTTTTAGGAACAAAAGAAAAGGAGAACATCTTTAGTATCTTGAGTTAGGCAAAGAATTCTTAATCCTGACACAAAAAGCACAATTCATAAAAGGAAAAATTAATAAATTGGACTTCATCAAAACTCAAAACTTTTGCTATGGAAAATCCTGTTAAGAGTATGAAAAGACAAGCTGCAGAATTGGAGAAAATATTTGGAAAATACATATCTGACAAAGGACTATTATCTAGAATATATAAACAACTGTCAAAACTCAACTGTAGAAAAACACAATTCAGTTAGAAAGATGATGTCCATCAACTAAGAAACCATTACCTCACCCAAGGTCATAAATACTTACACCTAGGTATTCTTGTGGAAGCCCTGGTGGCGTAGTGGTTAAGTGCTATGGCTGATAACCAAAGGGTTGGCAGTTCGAATCTGCCAGGCGCTTGTTGGAAACTCTATGGGGCAGTTCTACTCCGTCCTATAGGGTCGCTAGGAGTCAGAATCGACTCGACGGCACTGGGTTTGGTTTTTTGTTTGGCTTATGTATTCCTGTAAAAATTTAATAATTTTAGCTCTTACAATTATGCCTTTGATCCATTTTGAGTTAATTATTGTGGTGTGAGGTTGATGTCCAAAGTCATTATTTTGCATGTGGATATCCAGTTGTCCCAGTACTATTTGTAGAAAACAAAATTCATTCCCCGTTTAATTGTCTTGGCACCATTGTAAAATATCAATTAACCATAAATGAGGAGATTTCTCTCTGGACTCCTGATTCTGTTCCATTGAACTCTACATCTGTCCTTGTGCTAGCTTCACACTGTCTTGGTTACTGTAGCTGTGAATTAACTTTTGATATAGGGAAGTGTGAGCCTTCCAACTTTGTTCTTCTTTTTCAAGATTGTTTTGGCTGTTCCTAACCCTTTGAATTTCCAAATGAGTTTTAAGATTGTCTTGTCAATTTATGCACAGAAATAAGATGGATTTTTTTTATAGGGATTGCATTAAATCTGCAGTTCAGTTTGGAGAGTACTGTCACCTTAATATTAAGTTTTCTGATCCATAACATGTAATATATTTACATTTATTTAGGTCTTTAATTTTTTCAAAAATCGTTTTTAATTTTCCGAGTATAAGTTTTGCACTTATTTTCTATTTATTCCAACTAAGTATTTTTTTAAGTAAAAAATCATTTTTGTTGTTGTTTTTGATGATGAGAGTGTACACAAATAGAGGACCAGTGGCAGGGAAGCAGCAGCAGCAGCAGCAGCAGAACCAGGAGAGGAGTGCATGACAGCCCTGGAGCCAACCCACGGAGCAAGGGAGCTGAGTGCCTGTGCACAGAAGGCTTCCTGGTGGAGTGGGGTACCTCCAGGCACTTATCCGTGGAGCTAAGCTTCCCGACCCACAGAGAGAGAGAGCTGAGTGCCTGTGTGCAGGAGGCTTCCTCGTGGAGTGGGGTGATCTCTGGGCACTTATCGGTGGAGCTACAGAGCTTTGGAACACTTGCCACAGCAGGGCAGATGCGGGCGTGAGGCCCTAGGAGCCGAGAGGCCAAGAAACCAGGAAACAGAAGTTGAAGTGACAAGGAACACAAGAAGCAGAGCTGCCTCAGTCTCAAAAGGTATGGCCATGACCTCAGGGGTTTCAAAAGTGGAGCCATGGCCTCTGGTGTTTCTAAGGGTGGAGTCGCCATTCAGATGGACCAGGAGAATGGTGTGCCTAAAGCTGAGGGAGCAGAGTTGCTGTCCCAGTGGGCCTGGAAGGTGGAGCTGAAGCCCAGGGCTGAGGGGCCTCCACTCAGAATCTGGAGAGTGTGGCCAATACCTAGAGTCTGGAGGGCAGGGCTATTACGTAAATGGTCTCAGAGAACAGAGGATTATTTTCAAAGCCTTGAGGACTAATATAATGTGTTCTGCTGAGTTGCTTGGTGCCTGTTATGACTTCTTTTCCTCCAATTTGTCCTATTTGTAATGCAAATGTCTAGTTTGTGCCTCTTCTGCCTTGTGCCTGTGGAAGCAGATAACTTGTATTCTAGATTTCACAGATGAAGAAGAATTTTTGGATTTTGGACTTGGAGTTAAGACTTTTGCTATGATATGGGATGAGAATGTTTTGCATGCTGCAAAGATGTGATTTTGGGGGGGCCAGAGGGTGGAATGTCATAGATTGAATTATGTCCTCCCCAAAATATGTGTATTAACTTGGTTAGGCCGTGATTCTCAGTATTCTGTGGTTGTCCTCCATTTTGTGATTGTAATTTTATGTTAAAGAGGATTAGGGTGGGATTTTAATGCCCTTACCAAGTCACATCCCTGATTCAATGTAAAGGGAGTTTCCCTGGGGTGTGGCCCATATCACCTTTTACCTCTTAAGAGATAAAAGGAAAGGGAAGCAAGCAGAGAGTTGGGGACCTCATGCCACCAAGAAAGCAGCACTGGGAGCAGAGCGTGTCCTTTGGACCTGGGGTCTCTGTGCCTGAGAAGCTCCTCAACAGTGGAAAGACTGAGGGCAAAGACCTTCCCCCAGAGCCAGTGGGAAGACTGAGAGCAAAGACCTTCCCCCACAGCCGACAGAGAGAGAAAGCCTTCCCCTGGAGCTGACACTTTGCATTTGGACTTTTAGCCTACTTTACTATGAGGGAATAAATTTCTCTTTGTTAAAGGCATCCACTTGTGGTATTTCTGTTATAGCAGCACTAGATGACTAAGACAAATTTTACCCCACATGGATAGATCTTGAAAGAGTATGATGCTCAAGGCAGAAATTCTCTACTAGGTAAGCTAAACTATTGTTTGGTTTTAAGAAGACTTTAGCGGATATTTTTGGTTTAAGGTTTAAAGCTTATCTCAGGGCAATAGTTTCAGGTTTATCCAGCCTCCATGGCACCAGAAAGCCTGGCGTTCATGGAAATTTACAATTCTGTTCTGCATTTTCCCGCTTTTGATCAGGATTGTTCTATAGAATGTTTCATCAAAATTTTCAGTAATGATAGCCAGGCACCATCCAGTTTATCTGGTCTCCTGGCAAAGGAGGCAGTTGTTAATGGAGGCAATTAGCCACACATTCCATTTCCTTTTATTCCTGTCTCTCCTTCCTCTGTTGCTCCAGGCAAATAGACACCAGTTGTTGTGCCTTGGATGGCCATTTGCAAGCTTCTAAAGCCCCAGGCAATATGCAACAGACTAGGAGGTAGAACAGAGTAGGCCAATTAACTGGAATGTCCCAAGAAACCATGACACTAAACCTCCAAACCAAGCAATCAAATCCGTTGAGGTGTTTGGTTGTGCATAAGCAGCCCCAGCAGCTACTCTTTTGTTGTTGTTGTAAATATATCTATCACACAAATTTCGCCAATTAACTTTTTAGAGGTGTACAACTTATTGACATCAATTTGCAATAATTGGCTGTGCAACCCTACCTTTAATCAATATGATTTTTCCATTACCATTAAGCTCTCCCCCCTCTCCCTCCTGGTAACCAACCACTAATGAACTTTGGTCTCTATACATTTGCCTTTTCATCTTTTTATGTAAGTCATACAGTATTTGTCCTTTTGTGATTGACTTATTTTACTCAGCATAATGTCTTCAAGCTCCATTCATATTGTAGAATTTATTATTTTTGATGCTATTGTGAATGGAATTTTTTTCTTAATTTCATTTTCTGTTTGGTAATGTATACAAATACAATTGATTTCCTTTTATGCAACCTTGCTGAACTTGTTCACTGGTTCTAATAGATTTTTAAGTGTAATACTTAGGATTTTCTATATACGAGAGCATGTATGTCAAGATCATCTGCAGATAGAGAGATTTACTTCTTCCTTTTAAATATGGATAAATTAATTTTATTCTGTCACCTAATGGCCCTAGCTAGTTCCTCCAGTAAAATGTTGGATAGAATTGTGAGGCGTGGACATTCTTATCTCATTTCTGATCTTTGGGGGAAAAGAGTCAATCGTTTACCATTAACTGTGATGTTAGCTGTAGGTTTTTCATAGATGTTCTTTATCACGTTCAGAAAGTTCCTTTACTATTCCTACTTTGTTGAGCGTTCTTCTATTATGAACGAGTGTAGAATTTTGTCATATGCTTTTTTCTGCATCTATTGAAATGATCCTGTGATTTTTGTCCCCCCCCCCCTTTTTTTTGTACATGTGGTGCATTAAATACATTGATATTTGGGCTTTAAACCAACCTCATATTCCTGGGATGAATCTCACTTGGTCATGGTCATAATTGTTATAATATCTCGATGGACTTTTTTTTTTTAATTTATTGCGCTTTAAGTGAAAGTTTACAAATTAAGTCAGTCTCTCATACAAAAACTCATACACATCTTGCTATGTTGTCCCAGCTGCTCTCCCCCCGATAAGACAGCACAGTCCTCCTTTCCACCCTATATTCCCTGTGTCCATTCAGCCAGCTCCTGTCCCCCTCTGGCTTCTCATCTCGCCTCCAGATAGGAGCTGCCCACAGAGTATCATGTGTCCACTTGAGTCAAGAAGCTCACTCCTCACCAGTATCCTTTTCTATCTTATACTCCAGTCTGGTACCTCTCTGAAGAGTTGGCTTCAGGAATGGTTCCAGTCTTGGGCTAACAGAGGGTCCAGGGACCATGACCTCCAGGGCCCCTCCAGTCTCATTCAGACCATTAAGTCTTGTCTTTTTACAAGAATTTGAGATCTGCATCCCACTGTTCTCCTGCTCCATCAGGGATTCACTGTTGTGTTCCCGGTCAGGGCAGTCATCTAGTTCTTCCATCTAGTTCTTCCAGTCTCAGGCTGATGGAGTCTCTGGTTTATGTAGCCCTTTCTGTCTCTTGGGGTCATCTTTACCTTTTGTCTTTGGTGTTCTTCATTCTTCTTTGCTCCAGGTGGGTTGAGACTCATTGATGCATCTTAGATGGCCCTTGAACACCCCAGACGCCAATCACCAAAGTGGGATGCAGAACATTTTCTTAATACATTTTCTTATGCCAGTTGACTTAGATGTTCCCTGAAACCATGCTTCACAGACTGCAGTCCCTGCTACTCTGGCCTTGGAAGTGTTTGGTTGTATTCAGGCAACTTCTTTGCTTTTGGTTAAGTCCAGTTTTGCTGACCTCTCCTGTATTGTGTGCTGTCTTTCCCTTCACCTAAAATAGTTCTAGTCTACTATCTAATTAGTGAACACCCCCTCCCTCCCTCCCTCACCACCCTCATAACCATCAAAGAATATTTTCTTCTGTGTTTAAACTTTTTCTTGAGTTCTTATAATAGTGCTCTCATAAGATATTTGTCCTTTTGCAACTAATTTCACTCAGTATAATGCCTTCCAGATTCCTTCATGTTATGAGATGTTTCACGTATTCATCATTGTTCTTAATCATTGCATAGTATTCCACTGTGCAAATATACCATAAGTTATTTATCCACTCATCTGTTGATGGGCACCTTGGTTGCTTCCATCTTTTTCCTATTGTAAACAGTGCTGTGATGAACGTGGGTGTGCATGTATCTGTTCGTGTGAAGGCTCTTATTTCTCTAGGACATATTCCAAGGGGTGGGATTGCTGAATGGTTTGGTAGTTCTATTTCTAACTTTTTAAGGAATCACCAAATCGATTTCCAGAGTAGTTGTACCATTTGACATTCCCACCAACAGTGTATAAGTGTTCCAGTCTCTCCAAAACCTCTCCAAAAAAATAAAAAGCACTTATTATTTTCTGTTTGTTGGATTAATGCCAGCCTTGTTGGGGTTAGATGGTATCTCATTATAGTTTTGATTTGCATTTCTGTAATGGCTAATGATCGTGGGCCTTTCCTTATGTATCCGTGAGATGCCTGAATGTCTTCTTTGATTGAAGTGCCTTTTCATATCCTTTGTCCATTTTTTTAATTAACTTTTATTAAGCTTCAAGTGAACGTTTACAAATCCAATCAGTCTGTCACATATAAGTTTACATACATCTTACTCCGTACTCCCACCTGCTCTTCCCCTATTGAGTCAGCCCTTTCAGTCTCTCCTTTCGTGACAATTTTGCCAGCTTCCCTCTCTCTCTATCCTCCCATCCCCCCTCCAGACAACAGCTGCCAACACACTCTCAAGTGTCCACCTGATATAATTAGCTCACTCTTCATCAGCATCTCTCTCCCACCCCGCTGACCAGTCCCCTTCATGTCTGATGAGTTGTCTTAGGGGATGGTTCCTGTCCTGTGCCGACAGAACGTCTGGGGAGCATGGCCGCCGGGATTCCTCTAGTCTCAGTCAGACCATTAAGTATGGTCTTTTTATGAGAATTTGGGGTCTGCATCCCACTGATCTCCTGTTCCCTCAGGACTTCTCTGTTGTACTCCCTGACAGGGCAGTCATCGATTGTGGCCGGGCACCAACTAGTTCTTCTGGTCTCAGGATGATGTAGGTCTCTGGTTCATGTGGCCCTTTCTGTCTCTTGGGCTCCTAGTTGTCGTGTGACCTTGGTGTTCTTCATTTTCCTTTGCTCCAGGTGGGTTGAGACCAATTGATGCATCTTAGATGGCCGCTTGTTAGCCTTTAAGACCCCAGACGCCACATTTCAAAGTGGGATGCCGAATGTTTTCATAATAGAGTTATTTTGCCAATTGACATAGAAGTCCCCTCAAACCATTTTCCCCAGACCCCCACCCCTGCTCTGCTGACCTTTGAAGCATTCATTTTATCCCGGAAACTTCTTTGCTTTTGGTCCAGTCTAATTGAGCTGACCTTCCATGTATTGAGTGTTGTCTTTCCCTTCACCCAAAGCAGTTCTTATCTACTGATTAATCAATAAAAAACCCTCTCCCTCCCTCCCCCCTTCGTAACCACAAAAGTATGTGTTCTTCTCAGTTTTTACTGTTTCTCAAGATCTTATAATAGTGGTCTTATACAATATTTGTCCTTTTGCCTCTGACTAATTTCGCTCAGCATAATGCCTTCCAGGTTCCTCCATGTTATGAAATGTTTCACAGATTCGTCACTGTTCTTTATCGATGCGTAGTATTCCATTGTGTGAATATACCACAATTTATTTACCCATTCATCCGTTGACGGACACCTTGGTTGCTTCCAGCTTTTTGCTATTGTAAACAGAGCTGCAATAAACATGGGTGTGCATATATCTGTTTGTGTGAAGGCTCTTGTATCTCTAGGGTATATTCCGAGGAGTGGGATTTCTGGGTTGTATGGTAGTTCTATTTCTAACTGTTTAAGATAACGCCAGATAGATTTCCAAAGTGGTTGTACCATTTGACATTCCCAGCAGCAGTGTATAAGAGTTCCAATCTCTCCGCAGCCTCTCCAACATGTATTATTTTGTGTTTTTTGGATTCATGCCAGCCTTGTTGGTGTGAGACTGAATCTCATCGTAGTTTTAATTTGCATTTCTCTAATGGCTAATGATCGAGAGCATTTTCTCATGTATCTGTTGGCTGCTTGAATATCTTCTTTAGTGAAGTGTGTGTTCATATCCTTTGCCCACTTCTTGATTGGGTTGTTTGTCTTTTTGTGGTTGAGTTTTGACAGAATCATGTAGATTTTAGAGATCAGGCGCTGGTCTGAGATGTCATAGCTGAAAATTCTTTCCCAGTCTGTAGGTGGTCTTTTTACTCTTTTGGTGAAGTCTTTAGATGAGCAGAGGTGTTTGATTTTTAGGAGCTGCCAGTTATCTGGTTTCTCTTCATCATTTTTGGTAATGTTTTGTATTCTGTTTATGCCTTATATTAGGGCTCCTAGGGTTGTCCCTATTTTTTCTTCCATGATCTTTATCGTTTTAGTCTTTATGTTTAGGTCTTTGATCCACTTGGAGTTAGTTCTTCTGCATGGTGTGAGGTATGGGTCCTGTTTCATTCTTTTGCAAATGGATATCCAGTTACGCTAGCACCATTTGTTAAAAAGACTATCTTTTCCCCAATTAACTGACACTGGTCCTTTGTCAAATATCAGCTGCTCATACGTGGATGGATTTATATCTGGGTTCTCAATTCTGTTCCCTTGGTCTATGTGCCTGTTGTTGTACCAGTACTAGGCTGTTTTGACTACTGTGGCTGTATAATAGGTTCTGAAATCAGGTAGAGTGAGGCCTACCACTTTCTTCTTCTTTTTCAGTAATGCTTTGCTTATCCGGGGCTTCTTTCCCTTCCATATGAAATTGGTGATTTGTTTCTTTTATCCCCTTAAAATATGACATTGGAATTTGGATCGGAAGTGCGTTATATGTATAGATGGCTTTTGGTAGAATAGACATTTTTACTATGTTAAGTCTTCCTATCCATGAGCAAGGTATGTTTTTCCACTTAAGTATGTCCTTTTGAATTTCTTGTAGTAGAGCTTTGTAGTTTTCTTTGTATAGGTCTTTTACATCCTTGGTAAGATTTATTCCTAGGTATTTTATCTTCTTGGGGGCTACTGTGAATGGTATTGATTTGGTTATTTCCTCTTCGGTGTTCTTTTTGTTGATGTAGAGGAATCCAAGTGATTTTTGTATGTTTATTTTATAACCTGAGACTCTGCCAAACTCTTCTATTAGTTTCAGTAGTTTTCTGGAGGATTCCTTAGGGTTTTCTGTGTATAAGATCATGTCATCTGCAAATAGTGATAACTTTACTTCCTCCTTGCCAATCCAGATGCCCTTTATTTCTTTGTCTAGCCTAATTGCCCTGGCTAGGACTTCAAGTACGATGTTGAATAAGAGCGGTGATAAGGGGCATCCTTGTCTGGTTCCCGTTCTCAAGGGAAATGCTTTCAGGTTCTCTCCATTTAGAGTGATATTGGCTGTTGGCTTTGCATAGATGCCCTTTATTATGTTGAGGAATTTTCCTTCAATTCCTATTTTGGTAAGAGTTTTTTATCATAAATGGGTGTTGGACTTTGTCAAATGCCTTTTCAGCATCAATTGATAAGATCATGTGGTTTTTATCTTTTGTTTTATTTATGTGATGGATTACATTAATGGTTTTTCTGATATTAAACCAGCCTTGCATACCTGGTATAAATCCCACTTGATCAGGGTGAATTATTTTTTTGATGTGTTGTTGGATTCTATTGGCTAGAATTTTGTTGAGGATTTTTGCATCTGTGTTCATGAGGGATATAGGTCTGTAATTTTCTTTTTTTGTAATGTCTTTACCTGGTTTCGGTATCAGGGAGATGGTGGCTTCATAGAATGAGTTGGGTAGTATTCCGTCCTTTTCTATGCTTTGAAATACCTTCAGTAGTAGTGGTGTTAACTCTTCTCTGAAAGTTTGGTAGAACTCTGCAGTGAAGCCGTCCGGGCCAGGGCTTTTTTTTGTTGGAAGTTTTTTGATTACTGTTTCAATCTCTTTTTTTGTTATGGGTCTATTTAGTTGTTCTACTTCTGATTGTGTTAGTTTAGGTAGGTAGTGTTTTTCCAAGAATTCATCCATTTCTTCTAGGTTTTCAAATTTGTTAGAGTTCAATTTTTCGTAGTAATCTGAAATGATTCTTTGAATTTCATTTGGTTCTGTTGTGATGTGGTCCTTCTCGTTTCTTATTCGGGTTATTTGTTTCCTTTCCTGTATTTCTTTAGTCAGTCTAGCCAATGGTTTATCAATTTTGTTAATTTTTTTGAAGAACCAGCTTTTGGCTTTGTTAATTCTTTCAATTGTTTTTTAATTCATTGAGTTCAGCTCTAATTTTTATTATTTGTTTTCTTCTGGTGCCTGATGGATTCTTTTGTTGCTCACTTTTTATTTGTTCAAGTTGTAGGGACAGTTCTCTGATTTTGACTCTTTCTTCTTTTTGTATGTGTGCATTTATCGATATGAATTGGCCTCTGAGCACTGCTTTTGCTGTGTCCCAGACGTTTTGATAAGAAGTATTTTCATTCTCGTTGCATTCTATGAATTTCCTTATTCCCTCCTTAATGTCTTCTATAACCCAGTCTTTTTCCAGGAGGGTACTGTTCATTTTCCAAGTATTTGATTTCTTTTCCCTAGTTTTTCTGTTATTGATTTCTAGTTTTATTGCCTTGTGGTCTGAGAAGATGCTTTGTAATATTTCGATGTTTCGGACTCTGCAAAGGTTTGTTTTATGACCTAATATGTGGTCTATTCTAGAGAATGTTCCATGTGCGCTAGAAAAAAAAGTATACTTTGCAGCAGTTGGGTGGAGAGTTCTGTATAAGTCAATGAGGTCAAGTTGGTTGATTGTTGTAAGTAGGTCTTCCGTGTCTCTATTGAGCTTCTTACTGGATGTCCTGTCCTTCTCCGAAAGTGGTGTGTTGAAGTCTCCTACTATAATTGTGGAGGTGTCTATCTCACTTTTCAATTCTGTTAAAATTTGATTTATGAAGAAGATATTCAGGCAGCCATCAGATACATGAGAAAATGCTCCCGATCATTAGCCATTAGAGAAATGCAAATTAAAACTACGATGAGATTCCATCTCACACCAACTAGGCTGGCATTAATCCAAAAAACACAAAATAATACATGTTGGAGAGGCTGCGGAGAGATTGGAACTCTTATACACTGCTGCTGGGAATGTCAAATGGTACAACCACTTTGGAAATCTATCTGGCGTTATCTTAAACAGTTAGAAATAGAACTACCATACAACCCAGAAATCCCACTCCTCGGAATATACCCTAGAGATACAAGAGCCTTCACACAAACAGATATATGCACACCCATGTTTATTGCAGCTCTGTTTACAATAGCAAAAAGCTGGAAGCAACCAAGGTGTCCGTCAACGGATGAATGGGTAAATAAATTGTGGTATATTCACACAATGGAATACTACGCATCGATAAAGAACAGTGAGGAATCTGTGAAACATTTCATAACATGGAGGAACCTGGAAGGCATTATGCTGAGCGAAATTAGTCAGAGGCAAAAGGACAAATATTGTATAAGACCACTATTATAAGATCTTGAGAAACAGTAAAAACTGAGAAGAACACATACTTTTGTGGTTACGAAGGGGGGAGGGAGGGAGGGAGGGAGAGGGTTTTTTATTGATTAATCAGTAGATAAGAACTGCTTTGGGTGAAGGGAAAGACAACACTCAATACATGGAAGGTCAGCTCAATTAGACTGGACCAAAAGCAAAGAAGTTTCCGGGATAAAATGAATGCTTCAAAGGTCAGCAGAGCAGGGGCGGGGGTCTGGGGAACATGGTTTGAGGGGACTTCTAAGTCAATGGGCAAAATAATTCTATTATGAAATCATTCTGCATCCCACTTTGAAATGTGGCGTCTGGGGTCTTAAAGGCTAACAAGCGGCCATCTAAGATGCATCAATTGGTCTCAACCCACCTGGAGCAAAGGAAAATGAAGAACACCAAGGTCACACGACAACTAGGAGCCCAAGAGACAGAAAGGGCCACATAAACCAGAGACCTACATCATCCTGAGACCAGAAGAACTAGTTGGTGCCCGGCCACAATCGATGACTGCCCTGTCAGGGAGCACAACAGAGAACTCCTGAAGGAGCAGGAGATCAGTGGGATGCAGACCCCAAATTCTCATAAAAAGACCAGACTGAAGGGTCTGACTGTGACTGGAGGAATCCCGGCGGCAATGCTCCCCAGACCTTTTGTTGGCACAGGACAGGAACCATTCCTGAAGACAACTCATCAGACATGAAAGGGACTGGTCAGCGGGTGGGAGAGAGATGCTGATGAAGAGTGAGCTAATTAAATCAGGTGGACACTTAAAAAAAAATTTTGATTTATATATCTTGCAGCCCTGTGATTGGGTGCATAAATATTTAATATGGTTATGTCTTCCTGATCAATTTTCCGTTTTATCATTATATAGTGTCCTTCTTTATCCTTTGTGGTGGATTTAAGTCTAAAGTCTATTTTGTCAGAAATTAATATTGCTACTCCTCTTCTTTTTTGCTTATTGTTTGCTTGATATATTTTTTCCATCCTTTGAGTTTTAGTTTGTTTGTGTCTCTAAGTCTAAGGTGTGTCTCTTGTAGGCAGCATATAGATGGATCGTGTTTCTTTATCCAGTCCATGACTCTCTGTCTCTTTATTGGTCCATTTAGTCCATTTACATTCAGCGTAATTATAGATAAATAAGTTTTTAGTGTTGTCATTTTGATGCCTTTTCATGTGTGTTGTTGGCAATTTCATTTTTCCACATACTTTTTTGTGCTGAGACATTTTTCTTAGTAAATTGTGAGGTCCTCATTTTCATAGTGTTTGACTTTATGTTAGTTGAGTCGTTACGTTTTTCTTGAGTTATGGAGTTGTTATACATTGTGTGGTTACCTTATTATTTACCTCTATTTTTCTAAGTAAAAACCTAACTTGTATTGTTCTATATCGCCTTGTATCACTCTCCATCTGGCAGTTCAATGCCTCCTGTATTTAGTCCATCTTTTTGATTATTGTGATCTTTTACCTATTGACTTCCATGATTCCCTGTTATGTGTATTGTTATTTTTTTTAATTAATCTTAATTTGTTTGTTTTTGTGATTTCCCTATTTGAGTTGATATCAGGACATTCTGTTTTGTGACCTTGTATTGTGCTGGTATCTGATATTATTGGTTTTCTGACCAAACAATATCCTTTAGTATTTCTTGTAGCTTTGGTTTGGTTTTTGCAAATTCTCTAAACTTGTGTTTATCTGTAAATATCTTAATTCCGCCTTCATATTTCAGAGAGAGTTTTGCTGGATATATGATCCTTGGCTGGCAGTTTTTCTCCTTCAGTGCTCTGTATATGTTGTCCCATTGCCTTCTTGCCTGCATGGTTTCTGCTGAGTAGTCTGAACTTATTCTTATTGATTCTCCCTTGAAGGAAACCTTTCTTTTCTCCCTGGCTGCTTTTAAAATTTTCTGTTTATCTTTGGTTTGGGCGAGTTTGATGATAATATGTCTTGGTGTTTTTCTTTTTGGATCAATCTTAAATGGGGTTCGATGAGCATCTTGGATAGATATCCTTTCATCTTTCATGATGTCAGGGAAGTTTTGTGTCAGGAGTTCTTCAGCTATTCTCTCTGTGTTTTCTGTCCCCCCTCCCTGTTCTGGGACTCCAATCACCCGCAAGTTATCGTTTTTGATAGAGTCCCACATGATTCTTAGGGTTTCTTCATTTTTTTTAATTCTTTTATCTGATTTTTTTTCAGCTATGTTGGTGTTGATTCCCTGGTCCTCCAGATGTCCCAGTCTGCATTCTAATTGCTCGAGTCTGCTCCTCTGACTTCCTATTGCGTTGTCTAATTCTGTAATTTTATCGTTAATCTTTTGGATTTCTACATGCTGTCTCTCTATGGATTCTTGCAACTTATTTTTCCACTATGTTCTTGAATAATCTTTTTGAGTTCTTCAACATTTTCATCGGTGTGTTCCTTGGCTTTTTCTGCAGTTTGCCTTATTTCGTTTGTGATGTCTTGAAGCATTCTGTAAATTAGTTTTTTATATTCTGTATCTGATAATTCCAGGAGTGTATCTTCCTTTGGGAAAGATTTTGATTCTTTTGTTTGGGGGGTTGGAGAAGCTGTCATGGTGTGCTTCTTTATGTGGTTTGATATGGACTGCTGTCTCCGAGCCATCACTGGGAAACTAGTTTTTCCAGAAAATCCGCTGACTGGTACGCTGGCTCCAGGCTCTGAAAACTATCGCTGCCTCTCCGTATTTGTTCGTTCTCCATCTCTAAATCTGTGTTTGTTGTTCAGGGTTTGTAGATTGTTATGTATGTGATCGATTCACTTGTTTTTCCGAGTCTTTGTTGCAAGAGGGATCCGCGGTATCGTCCACCTAGTCCGTCATCTTGGCCCCGCCTCCCTTTGTCCACTTTTTAATTGGGTTATTTGTTTTTTGTTCTTGAGTTTTTGCAGTATCACATAGATTTTAGAGATCAGACGCTGATCGGAAATGTCGTGGCTAAAAACTTTTTCCCAGTCTGTTGGTGAAGTCTTTGGATGAGCATAGGTGTATGATTTTTAGAGGCTCCTGGACAGAGCTGGAGAAAAATGTAGAACAAAATTCTAATTCAAGAAAAAACACCAGACTTGTTGGCCTGAGAGAGACTGCAGAAACCCTGAGAGTATGGCCCCTAGACACCCTTTCAGCTCAGGAAGAAGGTCACTCCTGAGGTTCACCCCTCAGCCAAAGATTGAACAGGCCCATGGAACAAAACAAGACTAAAGGGGCGCACCAGCCCTGGGGCAGGGACTGGAAGGCAGGAGGGAACAGGAAAGCTGGTAATAGGGAAGCCAGGGTTGAGAAGGGAGAGTGTTGACATGTCATGGGGTTGTTAACCAATGTCATAGAACAATGTGTGTACTAACAGTTTGATGAGAAACTAGTTTGTTCTATGAACCTTCATCTAAAGTATAATTAAAAAAAAAAACTGACAGAACAGAGAACAAGGAGCGATATGAAGTGGAGGTCCCTTACCAGCTAATGCAGCATGGATTCACCAACGTGGACTGTATAGTCACCAAGGAACACAGACAAGGAGTATGGGAAGGCAACTTCACGGAGCTCCCAACAGGAGACAGAGCACCCAGTAACCAGGGATATACGCTTTCCCACCTCCCACCCTTCTTCCCTCTATGCACCCTCTGCCACTTTCCAACAGGCCATGGTCGCTCAGCGGGAGAGACACCAGCTCAGTGCCCCTTGGGTCCGCCCAGCCCCCACCAGCAGGCCTCTTCAGTGTCATTTTTTTGGTTTTTATTTTTTATTGTTTTTTTTTTTTTGGTAGCTTTTCTTTCTCTCCCTTCCTTCCTTTCCTTTCTCCTGCCCAGCTAGCCCCTGTGCCATCCCCTCCCCTTCCTGGCGGGCTGTGATTTTTTGATCTGTTTCTTTTTTCCTATTTCTTCTCTCTCTTTCCTTTTTGTTCTCCCTCCCACCCAGCCCTATGCACTGCCCCTACCATTTCTCGAGAGGCTGTGCTGCTGGAGAGTCACTGCACATGGCCTTCCTGGGTCTGTACTGCTGTTACCAACTGGCTCACTCAGCACCACTTTATTTTTGTGTTTGATTTTGTTTTCTTTTTTTGTTGCTGTTGTTTCTTCTCTCTTCCTTCCTTTCCTTTCTCCCACCCACCTAGCCCCATATGTCACCCCTGCCCCTTAGCAGACTGTGCTGTACCACTTGGCTAGAGACCATCTGGCATATGGCCTCTCTCGTTCTGTGCTGCCCCCACAGGCTGGCTCCCCCAGAGCCATATTTTTAATATTTTTTTAGCTTTCCATCTCTCCCTTTTCCCTCCCACCTAGGCCCTGAGCTGCCTCCACCCCTTCCTAATGGGCTGTGGCATGCCACCTGATAAAAGGGACATCAGCTTGCTGCCACCCCACTTCTGCACCACCCCCAAAGGCCAGCTGCCCCATTATATGTATATATTTTTCTTCTTTTATTATTATTTTTTATGTATTTATTTTCTTTGATTGTTGGTTGGTTGGTTTCTTTGCTCTTCCCATCTTTCCTATCCTTTCTCTTGCCCACCTAGCCCCATGCACCACCCATGACACTGCTCAGTTAGACAGCCACCGGTATGCAGCCTCACTGGGTCTGCTCTGCCCCCACAGTGCTGCCATTTTATTTACTTTTTTGTTTTTTTCCTTAATTTTTTTCTTTTTGCTTTGCTTCTCTCTCTTCTTTCACCCACCCACCTAGGTCCACACATAACATCCTCTCCTTTCTTTCCTGCCTATCTACACCATGTGCCAAGCAAAGGGCCCCTGATCAGCATGGATGCAATTCCCCAGACCCCACCCTGCATTGCCCCCCCCGCCCCTGCCCTGTTGGCCCCAGTTTGTGGCGTAAGCTACTTATCCTGGCCCCTCCACCCTTGCTGGATCCAACGTGCTGCATGATAGCTGAGTGGCTGACCCTGCCCACCTGGACAAGGTGGTGAGAAGTACAGTGCCCACAGGTGAGCAAGCAGCAAAGCACGCCCAGCCCACCTGCCCAGACATAACCAAATAAAACAAGAAGCAGGACAAAACAATCAAATCTACAATCAGTAAACAAGGTAAATAATTCCTGAATGTCCTGGAAGCAGCAAACAATACCAAAACATATTAAAAAAAAAAACAAAACAGGAGAGGATGGCTCCAGAAAGCAACAAAAATAAAACACCAGATGACCTTCTGGTAGAAGAAAAGGCACTGGAACTACCTGACAGGGAATTCAAAACTAATATTCAGGGTTCTCCAAGAAATGAAGGAAAATGCAGACAAAAATAAGGAAAAAATAGACAAAATCATGGAAAATACAGACAAAATCAGGGAAAGAACAAACAATGGAAGAATTCAGAAAGATGATACAGGAACAAAATACCATAATAAATAAACAACTAGAAATCATATAAAAACAGCAATTAGAATTCCAAAAGATAACAAGATTTCAGAAATTGACAGGGCAATAGAAGGTTTTAGGAGCAAAATTGAAACAATGGAAGACACAATAAACAAAATCAAAGACAAATCCTTATATACCATTTTGTTTGAGGAAAAATCAGAGAAAAAAATGAAGAAAAATGAAACCCAGAGAACAACATGGGGTACAATCAAAAGCAAAAGTTTGCATATGATCGGAGTTGCAGAACATGGTGAGAAAACAGAAAACACAGACAAGATCATTGAAAATTTGCTGACAGAAAATCTCCCTAATATCATGAAAAACAAAAACCAAACCATCCAACCCAACCCCATATAGGATACATTCCAAAAGGAAATCACCAAGACATATCATAATCACACTCTCTAAAACCAAAGAAAAAGAAAGAATTCTGAGAGCGGCATGAGAAAAACAAAGTCACATACAAAGGGGAAACATATAGACAAAGCTCTGATTATGTGGCAGAAACCATGCAGGCAAGAAGGCAATGGAATGACATATACGAAATCTTGAAAGAAAAAAAAAACTGCCAACAAAGAATAATATATCCTGCAAAACTCTCGCTCAAATATGATGGCCAAATTAGGACATTTCCATATAAACAGAAATTAAAGGGTGTCTTAGTCATCTGGTGTTGCTATAACAGAAATACCACAAGTGGATGGCTTTAACAAAGAGAAATTTATTTCCTCACAGTAAAGTAGGCTAAAAGTCCAAATTCAGGGTGTCAGCTCCAGGGGAAAGCTTTCTCTGTCTGTCAGCTCTGGAGGAAGGTCCTCATCCTCAATCTTCCCCTGGTCGAGGAGCTTCTCAGGCACAGGGACCCCAGGTCCAAAGGATGCACTCTGCTCCTGGTGCTGCTTTCTTGGTGGTATGAGGTCTCCCCCTCCCCCTTCCTCCACCCAGCTTGCTTCCCTTTCCTTTTATCTCTTCTAAGATAAAAGGTGGTGCAGGCCATACCCCAGGGAAACTCCCTTCGCATTGGATCAGTGATGTTACCTTAGTAAGGGTGTAACAATCCTACCTTAATTCTCTTTAACATAAAATTACAATCACAAAAGAGAGGAAAACCACACAATACTGGGAATCCTGGCCCAGCCAAATTGATACACACATTTTTTGGGTGACATTAGCCCATGACAAAGGGAACACATAAAAACCAAATTAAACTTAGAAGAATTATTAAAGGAGTCCTTTTTTTTTTTCAGTTAGAGAACCAACAACATCAGACAACAACCTGAATGCAGGACGCAAGACAGCATCAGCCAGATACCAACACAAGTAATGAACTCTTAAGGATGAAACAAAACTAAAATATTTACAACAGGGAATGAGAGAGGTCAATCTGTAAATGACAAAGTCAGAACAATAAATCAGGGAATGAATGGTGTAGGTATATAACTTTCAAATGGAGAGAAAGTCAAGGTGATATCAAGTAATAAAAGTCTGGTTTAAACTTAGGAAGATGGGGTAAATTTCAAACAAATTTACAGAAAGTTAATAAACTTACTCATCAAAATAAAGAAGGAAAAGGTAAAGTCCCAGTAAACACAAAATCTCCAAAAACAAAACAAACAAACAAACAAAAATCCACAAACAAAAGGAATTCAGCACAGAAGAGTAAGAGGAGCAAAGAAAACATCAGCACCACAAAAAAAGCACTACAAAATGACAGCAATAAACTCACACCTCTGAATAATCACATTGAATGTAAATGACTTAAATGCACCCGTAAAGAGATAGAGAGCAACAGAATGGATTAAAAAAAAATACAGGACCCATCAATATGCTGTCTACAAGAGACACGTTAGAAATAAAGACATAAATTTATTAAAAATCAAAGGATGGAAAAAATATATCAAGCAAACAGCAACCAAAAAAGAGCAGGAGTGGCAATACTAACCCCAGATAAAATAGACTTTGAAATAAATCCACCATAAAAGACAAGGAAGGACATTATACAATGCTTAAAGGGACAATCGACCATGAGGACATAACCATAAAAATATCTATGCACCCAATGACACAGCTCCAAAACACATAAAAGAAACTCTAACAGCACTGAAAAGAGAAACTGACAGTTCCACAATTACAGTAGAAGACTTTAACACATCACTCTCAGTAAAAGACAGAACATCTAGAAACTCAACAAAGAGAAGATCTAAAGGCCACGATCAACCAACTTGACCTCATAGACCCCACAGATATATATAGAACACTCCACCCAAACAGAAGCAAAGTATACATTCTTTTCCAACACACATGGAACATTCTCCAGAATAGACCACATCTTAGGCCACAAAGGAACATTCAACAAAATCCAAAACACTGAGATAATGGAAAGCATCTTCTCTGATCACAATGACATAAAAGTAGAAATTAGTAACAGGAGAGCAAGGAAAAAAAAATCAATTACATGGTAACTGAATAACACCCTGCTTGAAAACCACTGGGTAATAAAAAAAATCAAAGGTGGAATCAAAAAATTCCTAGAATCAAATGACAATGAAAACTCATTATACCAAAACCTTTGGGGCACAACAAAGGCAGTGCTCAGAGGTCAATTTATAGCAAGAGATACATACATCAAAAAAGAAGAAAGGGACAGAATCAAAACATTAGGTATACAACTTGAACAAAAAGAAAGGGAACAGCAAAAGAAACCCACAGCCACCAAAAGAAAGCAAATAACAAAGATCAGAGCAGGAATAAATGAAAGAGAGAATAGAAAAGCAATAGAAAGAATCAACAAAACCAAAAGCTGGTTCCTTGAAAGGATCGACAAACCACTGGGCAAACTGACAAAAGAAAAACAGGAGAGGACACAAATAACTCAAATAAGAAACGAAATGGGGGACATTACAACAGTCCCAACTGAAATAAAAAGGATCATAACAGATACTATGAAAAACTATACTCCAACAAATTTGAAAACCTAGAGGAAATGGACAAATTTCTAGAAACTCACTACTTACCTGATGTAACAAACTGAAGTCAAAAATCTGAACAGACCCATAACAAGAGAAGAGATTAAAAAGTTAATTAAAAAAAAAAAAACTTCCAACAAAAAAAATGCCCTGGCCCAGATGATTTTGCTGGAGAATTCTACCAAACATTCAGAGAAGGGCTTGCACCAGTACTACTCAAACTATTTCAGAACATAGAAATGGAAGGGATTCTTCCAAATTCATTCTATGAAGCCAGCATAACCCTGATACAAAAACCAGGCAAAGACACCACAAAAAAAGAAAATTACAGACCAATATCTCTCATGAATTAAGAAAAATAATTGCTATTGAGTCAATTTCTACTCATAGCGACCCTATAGGACAGAGTAGAACTGCCCCATATGGTCTCCAGGGAGTGCCTGGTGGAATCGAACTGCTGGCCTTTTGGTTAGCAGCCATAGCTCTTAACCGCTGCACCACCCGGGTTTCCAATATAGATGCAAAAAAACTCAACAAAATTCTAGCCAATAGGACTCAGCATCACATCAAAAAAATAATACACCATGACCAAGTGGATTCATACCACATATGCAAGGGTGGTTCAATATTAGAAAATCGATCAACGTAATCCACCACATAAACAAAAGAATCACATGATCATCTCAATCAACACTGAAAAGGCATTTGGCAAAGTCCAACACCCATTCCTGATTAAAAAAAAACTCTCAATAAAATAGGTATAGGAGGGAAATTCCTCAACATAATAAAGGGCATTTATCCAAAACACCAAGAGCCAACATCACTCTTAATGGAGGGAGGCTGAAAACATTCCCCTTGAAAATGGGAACAAGATAAGGATGCCCTTTATCATCAGTCTATTTAACATTGCGCTGGAAGTCCTAGTGACAGCAATAAGGCAAGAAAAAGAAATAAAGGGGATCTGAATTGGAAAGGAAGAAGTAAAACTATCCCTATCTGTGGCTGATATGATACTATACATAAAGAACCCAAAGGACTCCAACAAGAAAGCTACTGGAACTAGTAGAGAGATTCAGCAGAGTAGCAGGATACATGATAAACATATAAAAATCAGTTGGATTCCTATACACCAATAAAAAGAACTAGGTAAGGGAAATCAGGAAACCAATACCAATAATAGACCCCCCCCCCAAAAAAAAGCACTTAGGAATAAACCTAACCAGGGATATAAAAGACCTATACAAAGAAGACTACAAAATACTACTGCAAGAAACCAAAAGAGACATATATAAATGGAAAAACATACCATGCTCATCGATATGTAGACTCAACATTGTGAAAATGTCAATTCTATCAAAAACAATCTACAAATACAATGCAACCCCAATCCAAATACCAACAGCATTCTTTAATGAGATGGAAAAACTAATCACTAACTTTATATGGAAAGGAAAGGGGCCCCAGATAAGTAAAGCACTATTGAAGAAAAAGAATAAAGTAGGAGGATTTGCACTACCTAACTTTAGAACCTACAATACAGCTACAGTAGTCAAAACAGCCTGGTACTGGTACAATGACAGAAACGTTGACCAATGGAACAGAAGTGAGAACCTAGATGTAAATCCGTCCACCTATGGTTACCTGATCTTCAACAGAGGCCCAAAGTCCATTAAATGGGGAAAAGACAGTCTTTTTAACAAACGGTGCTGCAAAACTGGATGTCCATCTGTAAAAAAATGAAACAGGACTCATACCTCACACCATACACAAAAACTAATTCAAAATGCATCAAAGACCTAAATATAAAACCAAAAACTATAAAGATCATAGAAGAAAAAATAGTGTCAACACTAGAGGCCTTAATACACAGAAAATAGCTTACAAAACCATAACTAACAATACACAAACACCAGAAGATAAGCTAGATAACTGGGATCTTCTAAAAATTAAACACTTATGCTCATCAAAAGACTTCACCATAAGAGTAAAAAGAGAACCCACAGACTGGGAGAAAAATTTTGGCTATGACAAATCCGACAAAGTTCTAATCTCTAAAATCTATAGGACAATCCAACACCTCTACAACAAAAAGATGAATAATCCAATTAAAAAATGGACAAAGGATATGAACAGACACTTCACCAAAGAAGACATGCAAGCAGCTAAGAGATACCTGCGGAAATGCTCGAGACCACTAGTCATTAGAAAGATGCAAATCAAAACCACTATGACATACCATCTCACCCTGGCATTACTGGAACAAATCAAGAAAACAGAAAATAATAAATGTTGGAGAGGCTGTGGGGTGCTTGGAACTCTTATGCACTGCTGGTGGGAATGTACAACCATTTTGGAAAACGATATGATGCCTCCTCAAAAAGCAAGAAATAGATATACCATATGATGCACCAATCCCATTCCTAGGAACATATCCTAGGGAAATAAGAGCTGTCACACAAATAGACATATGCACACCCATGTTCATTGCAGGATTATTCACAATAGCAAGAAGATGGAAACAATCTAAGTGCCCATCAACAGACGAATGGATAAACAAACTATGGTACATACATAAAATGGAATATTATGCAACAATAAAGAACAGCGATGAATCTGCGAAACATCTAACAACATGGATGAATCTGGAGGGCATTACGCTGAGTGAAATAAGTCAATCATAAAAGGACAAAGACTATATGAGACCACTATTATAAAAACTCATGAAAAGGCTTACACACATAAAGAAACAATCTTTGATGGTTACTAGGGTGGGGAGGGAAACACACTAACTAGACAATAGATAAGTAATAACTTTAGCTAAGGGTAAGACAATACTCAGTAGTGGGGGAGTCAGCACAACTTGTCCAAGGCAAGGTCATGGAAGCTTCATAGACACATCCAAACTCCCTGAGGGACCGAATTGCTGGGCTGAGGGCTGTGCGGACCATGGTCTCAGGGAACCTTTAGCTCAATTGGCATAACATACTTTATAAAGAAAATGTTCTACATTCTACTTTAGTGAGTAGTGTCTGGGGTCTTAAACGATTGTGAATGGCCATCTATGATATTCCACTAGTCCCACTCCATTTGGAGCAAGGGAGAATGAAGAAAACCAAAGACACAAGGGAAAGATTAGTCAAAAGGACTAATGGACCACATCTACCACGGCCTCCACCAGACTGAGTCTAGTACAACTAGACGGTACCTGGCTACCACCACTGACTGCTCTGACAGGGATCACAATAGAGGCTCCTGGACAGAGCTGGAGAAAAATGTAGAGCAAAATTGTAACTCACAAAAAAAGACCAGACCTACTAGTCTGACAGAGACTGGAGAAACACTGAGAGTATGGCCCCTGGACACCCTTTAAACTCAGTACCGAAGTCACTCGTGAGGTTCACCCTTCAGCCAAAGATTAGACAGGCCCATAAAACAAAACGAGACTAAATGTTCATATCAGCTCAGAGGCAAGGACGAGAAGCCAGGAGGGGACAGGAATGCTGGTAATGAGGAACCCAAGGTCGAGAAGGGGTGAGTGTTGACATGTCATGGGGTTGGCAACCAATGTCACAAAAGAATATGTGTATTAATTGTTTAATGAGAAACTCATTTGCTCTGTAAACCTTCATCTAAAGCACTATAAAGAAAAAGAAAAAAACACAAAAAAGTAAAATGTAAAAAAATAAAAATAAATTAACATAAAAAAGAAAAAGACTGATAAATCTACTTTCAAAAAAATCAAAAACCTCTATCGGAATCGATTCAATGGCACAGGTTTATTCATTTAAAAAACAGCACTAAAAGAGAAAAAAGGAAAGCCACAGTGTAGGAAATGATATCTGCAGCACATATTACCAACACAGGGCTTATATCTAGAGTATATAAAGAACTCTTACAAATCCATAAGAAAGAAAAAGAGATCATGTAGTAGAAAATTGGGCTAAAATGGGCATTTTACAAAAGAGGAAATCTAAGGCTTTAATAAACACACAAAAAGAGGTTTAACTTCCTTAATAGCCAGGAAATGCAAATTAAAACCACAATGAGATGCCACTACACAACATCCAGAATGTCTTAAATGAAAAGATTGTTGAAGAGGATATGGTACAATAAGAACACTCATATTGCTGATGGGAGTATAAATTGGTACGACCAGGTTGGAAAATGTTTTGGCTTTATCTGGTAATGTTGAAGATATGTAACCATTATGATACAGCAGTTCCATGCCTAGAAATATGCCCAATAAAAATATGTGCATATGTACAAGAGACATGTTCAAGAATATTTATAGCAGCACTCTCTTAGTTATCTAGCACTGCTATAACAGAAATACCCCAAGTGGGTGGCTTTAACAAACAAATTTATTTTTTCACAGGAGGCTAGAAGTCCAAATTCAGGGTGATGGCTGTAGGGGAAGGCTTTCTCTCTCTGTTGGCTCTGGAAGAAGGTCTTTATGTCTATTCAGCTTTTGTTCCTCAGCAATGTTAGATCTTTGATCTTCACGTGGCTTGACATCTATCTTCCCCCATTTCTGCTTGCTTGCTTGATCTTTTATATCTCAAAAGAAACTGACTTAAGACACACCCTACACAAACACTGCCTCATTAATATAACAAAGAAAACACATTCTCAAATGGGATTATAACCACAGATATAAAAAACCTGACCATTGCCTTTGAATCAATTCTGACTCATGGCAACCCTATAGGACGAGGTAGAATTGCCCCATAGGGTTTCAATCTTTACAGAAGCAGACTACTACATCTTTCCCCTGTGGAGCAGCTGGTGGGTTCAAACTGCTGACCATTCAGTTAGCAGCCAAGCACTTAACCACTGAACCACCAGGGCTCCTTAACTGCAGGTATAGGGGTTAGATTTACAAGAAACATTTTTTGGGGAAAGAGTTCAATCCATAATAAGTACTGTTGAAAATGTATAAATATATCATGATGAAACAGTTAAGAATTAACAGTAATTTTAAAAACACCAATGTTCACTGTATGTACAGTATCCTACCATATTTGTGAAAAAATAATAAGGATGTTTTTCTTAGTTGTTTTTATTTATATAAACTCTAAGCATACACCCCAACTATCCCCCTCTCCACACACACAAACTATAAAGACTGGTTTTCTGTGTTAGGGAGACTGGGGAGTTTGGGGAAGAGAACCATGTAAATGTATTATAAATTCAAAAATTAAGTTAAAAACTACCAACAGGACCCAAATGGAGTAGACACACTTCCTATTCCTTCTGCTAAATATAGCTAAAACATTATATATAAGACATTATATATAAAACAAAGATAAGAAGACTCTAAAAGTTTGAGAGAAGAAGGCAGACCAGCTAGAGACCTCAGAACCTGAGGAATGACATAAAGATCATTTCCTTGAGTTTTCTTTTTGGCTTATATATCCTGGACTAGGTGCTGGAGAAGTTGGCAACCCAGAAATGCCAACAAGCATAGACAAAAACTGTTTCAAGAAAAGTCTACTCTCTGTAGCTAAAAGACCAAGAAAGGGGCAACCTAGCCAGGCAGAAAAATTTAGATAATAACTGCCCTACTCCAGTCAAGCAGCAGAAATAATTGTGGCCCCACCACCATTCCTGTCAGCAAAGGCCAAGTGGGGAGCTTAGACTTTTATACTTGTCCAGATGTAACAAGGTACTACTCACCCATCCTACTGGGGTGCTATCAGAGAAGACTAAACGGGGAGCCAAGGCTTCCATCTCCACCTGTGGGTGATGAGGCCCCGCCCCACGGTGTCAACTGAGGCCACATAGAAGTCCTGGACATCTACCTTCCACCCAGAGGTAATGAAGTTCCCTTCCTCCTCCTACCAGTGTCAGAGGCGTTGAGAGGGAAACCTGATATCTCACCCACCTAGAAGTAATGAGGCACTCCTTCCTCTCTGGGGCATCAACAAAGGCTGAATGCAGAACCTGAACTTCCACCTCCATCTGGCAGAAAGAAAGAGATGCCCCTCTTCTCCTAGCAGAGCAGTATCAGAGGAGGCCTGCTAAAACACAAGATTTAAATAAGATCCAGAAACTCATAACATAAAACTCAGAATATCCAGAACATAGTAGAAAACCAGGCATCATATGAAGAACCAGGAAAATCTCAACTTAAATGACAAAAGACAATAAAAGCCAACAGCATGATGACACAGATGTTGGAATTATCTGACAAGGATTTCAGAGCAGCCATCATAAAAATGCTTGAAAGAAATGAGAAAATAGAGAGTTTCAGCAAAGAAACAGAACATATAAAGAAGAACCAAATAGAACTGAAAAAACAATAACTGAAATTAAAAAAACTCAATGATGTCCTCAACAGCAGAATGGAGAGGACATAAGAAAGAATCAGTGAACTTGAAGACAAAACAATGGAAATTACCGAATCTGAACAACAAAGATAAAATTGAAAAAAAAAAAATGAACAGAGCCTCAGGGACCTGTGGGACTACAAGAAAAGATCTAACATTTGTGTCATTACAGTCCCAGAAGGAGAGGAGAAAGAGTGTGGGGCTGAAAAAATACTTGACGAAATAATGGCTAAAAATCTCCCAGATTTGGCAAACAATATCAACTTAGCAATTCAAGAAACTGAGTGAACTCCAAAAGGACAAACCAAAGAAATCTACACTAACACATCATAATCAAACGTCAGAAAACTAAAGACAAAGAAAAAAACCCTTGAAATCAGCAAGAGAGAAATGATACTTTACCTATAGGGGAGAAACAATTGCAATGACAGTGGAGAAACCATGGAGGTGAGAAGTGGATCACTAGGCCTTTTCTCCACGGTGCCTCTGGGTGAACCCAAAGCTTCAACTTTTCTTCAATTAACAACCAAGTGTGTTAACCATCTGTACCACCCAGGGACTCCTTACACCCACTTGGACAAGTATAATAAAAAAGAGAGATAACAACAAATGTTGGTGAGGGTATGGAGAAATCAGAACCCTCATATTGCTGGTGGGAATATAAAATGCTGCAGCCACTCTGGAAAACAGTCCAGCAGTTTCTCAAAGGATTAAACATAGAATTACCATGTGATTGAGCAATTTCACTTTTAGGTATCTACCCAAAAGAAATGAAAACATATGTCCACACAAAACTTCTGCATGAATGTTTATAGCAGCATTTTCATAATGCTGTTGTCGTGCTGTTAGGTGCTGTCGAGCTGGTTTCAACTCATAGCAACCCTATGTACAACAGAGTGAAACATTGTCCAGTCCTGCACCATCCTTACAATCCTTGCTATTTTTGAGCCCATTGTTGCAGCCACCTTGTCAGTCCATCTCATTGAGGGTCTTTTTCTTTTTTGTTCACCCTCTATTTTACCAAACATGATGTCCTTCTCCAGGGACTTGTCCCCTCTGATAACATGTCCAAAGTATATGAGACAAATTCTTGCTATCCTCACTTTTATGGAACATTCTGGCTGTACTTCTGCCACAACAGATTTGTTCATTCTTCTGGAGTTAGAAAGCCAAAAGGGAAGAACACACTCAGCATTTCTCAAGTTGAAAGAACTGAAGAAAAAATTCAAGCCTCCAGTTGCAATACTGAAGGAGTCTATGGGCAAAATATTGAACGACACGAGAAACATCAGAAGCAGATGGAAGGAATACACAGAGTCACTGTGCCAAAAAGAATTGGTTGAGGTTCAACCATTTTGTCACTCTTCCCTTCTGGCTTTCTAGCTCCAGGACTTTGCACATTTCATTATAATACTTTACTTTGTCTTCTCGAGCTGTCCTTTGAAATCTTCTGTTCAGCTCTTTTACATGATCATTTCTTCCATTTGCTTTAGCTACTCTATGTTCAAGAGCAAGTTTCAGAGTCTCTTCTGATATCCATTTATTTTTTATTTTTGTTTATTTATTATTATTGTACTTTAGATGAAGGTTTACAGAACAAACTAGCTTCTCATTAAACAATTAGTACACATAGTGTTTTGTGACATTGCACTCAGCCCCTGGCCTTGTTCTGATGATATTGAGCTTCTCCATTGTCTCTTTCCACAGATGTGGTTGATTTGATTCCTGTATATTCATAATACAGTAGTCAAAAGGTAGAAACAACCCAAATGTCCACCAACTGATGAATGGATAAACAAAATGAGGTATACCCATACAATGGAACATTGGCCGTAAAAAGGAGTGAAGTACTGATACATGCTGCAACATGGATAAACCTTGAAAACATTATGCTAAGTGAAAGAAGCCAATCACAAAAGAACACATATGATATGATTCCATTTATATGAAATGTCCAGAATAGGCAATTCTATAGAGAAAGTACATTAGTGGTTATTTATAGTTGCAGGGGGGAGGGGGAATGAGAGGATAGGGGTTAATAGTTCATGGGTATGAAGTTTTCTTTTTGAGGTGATGAAAATGTTCTAAAATTGACTGTGGTGATGGCTGCACACATCTGTGAATATACTAAAAACCGCTGAATTGTATATTTTAGATGGGTGAATTATATGGCATGTGAATTATTATCTCAATAAAGCTGTTATTTAAAAAAAAAAAAGAAATGATTGGGAAATCAAGACATCCTCAAATAAAGGGAAAGTAAGGGAATTTGTTGACAGCAGACCAACCCTAAAAGAAGGGCTCGAGGAAGTTCTCCAAACAGAAAGATGATAAAAGAAAAAGTATCTTGGAACATCAGGGAAATATAACAGAAACAGCAAAAATCTGGGTAAATAAAACAGATTTTCCTTCTTTTGAGTTTTGAAAATTATGTTTGAAGGTTGAGGCACAAAGTATAATATTGTCTTATGTGGATCTCAATGTATGCAGAGGAAATATTTAAGACAATTATATTATAAATGGGTGAGAATAAAAGGACTTAAAAGGAGGTAAGGTTTCCACAGTTCACTCTAAACTGGCAAAATGTTAACACCAGTAGACCTTTGTGGTGATGGAATAGTTCTGTATCTAGATTATGATTGTAGCTACAGGAATCTACACATGTGATAAAATGGCCTAGAACTGTACATACAAGTTATACCAATGTCATTTTCCTTTTTGTGACATTATACTATGTAATCATTGCAGAAAACTGGGTTACATGGAGCTTCTATGTACTGTCTTTGGAACTTCCTGTAAGTCTATCATTATTTCAAAAAATTTTTTTAAACTACCAATATTATCCTCAGAAAGATTACAGAAGTTAATGGACACATCAAAGAAGAACAGGATACTATTAAAAAGCATCTATCTGCCTACCTACCTACATACCCACCTATCATATGGATTTATGGTTTCTTATTTTATTCAGTAGATTATAATCTATTACTGTCATTATTTATTTTGCTACTCATATTATCCTAGAATTGGCCAAAGGGAGCTCCTTCAAGCTGGCTGTTTCCTTTTGACATGAACCCATCTTTTGAGCTCTTTCTTACTTTCTGGCACAATTCTTCCAGGATCATCTTGTACTTTCCTTGTCCTAGCTCTTGCGTCAGCCACTTACCAAGAAGCTCTAGTTCCTATTAGTCAGAAATGGTCTTTATAAATCAAAGTGTACTGATGATTATGCCTGGCATCTCATTGTCCTTTTAGCAGTCAGAACTAGGAATAATTTTCCTTACAGTAGAATGCTAACTAATAAATGTAGAAGGAATGATGGAATTAGAAAAACACCGTTAGGGGAACACCACCGTAATTGACTGTTACAGGCAAGAATCGTCAATGAATCCCAAAAGCAGCGGCAAAGTATGAGAAATAGGGTAGTTACATAGTCTCAAAGTATCTCCCCACAAAATACATATTAATTACAAAGGGACAAATAGTAACTTTAAAGTGGAGGTATCTGACAGACATCCCCTTAATCAAGTAATCAAAGTTAATTACCATCAATAACAGGACAAATTGATATTGAATGTCTCCTGACATGGGACACAGCATCACTTCTGTGACATTCCTGACAAAAATGAATAACCTGAATCTAATTATATGGAAATGACAAATCCAAATTGAGGGACATTCTTTAAAAATGTGTGATGAAAGTCAAGGAAAGACAGGCCCCATTCCAGATTAAAGACTAAAGAGACATGACAATAAAATGCAATACATGAACTTGGATTGAATCCTGGATCAAAGGGAAAATGCTATAAAGAATATTACTGTGACAACTGGTAGAACTGTATATTATACATAATAATAGTACTATATCAAAGTTGAATTTCTTGGTTTTGATAACTGTATTGTGGTTATGTAAGAGATTGCCCTTGAGAGACACCCATTGAAGTATTTAATGGTAAAGGGGCATTATATCTGCAAATTACTCCCAAATCGTTCAGAAAATAAAAATTTAAATATCTGTGTATGTGTGTAGACACATACATACATAAATTGAGAAGAAAATGAAAGCAAATGTGGCAAAATGTTAATAATCAGTGATTCTGGATGAAGGGCATAGATTGTTCCTTGTATTATTCTTGCAACTTATCTTTAAGTTCAAAATTATTTCAAAACAATAAGCTACAAAAGAATCAAACTTTTAAAACTCTTAGTAGAAAATACAGGTGAAAATTCATTTAGGTCTTGGGGTAGTAAGGATTTCTTAAAGACATAAAATGCATTACGTATCAAAGAAAAAAATCTAATGATTTGACTATAATGAAACAAGGAATCTATATTCATCAAAAGACCTTCTGATGTTTTAGAACCCTGGTTGACCTCCCCTTGTTGATTATTCAGGAGGTTAGAGCAGGCAGGGGACTAACAGAACCTGCTCCACCACCAGCAGCTCCCAGAGGCAGGTCTGCAAGCACTGGGCCATGTCCCAGCACTTCTCCACCCACCAGCTCTCCTGAGCACAAGTCCTGAGGGGTGTTGAGAACTGGATCTCTGCCTGACCACCTAGCATGCTCCTGCTTTCATCACACAAGGGCAGTCAGTCATCCAGGGAGAGCCTTGCGGGGTCAGGGTTGAGGGAACTTCTCATTCTGTGTGTCCCACAGATGCCTGCATGGGCTGTATCACACTACGGATCCCTGCCCTGGCTTTCTTGCTGGCCACCTCAGAACAGACCAGCAGATGTGTGGGTGACATAGGAGAGGAGCCTCAGGGGGTGGGGGAGCAGTATCTATTTGCCCACCAGTATAAGAAGTATGCAAATATTTTACCAGCTGACATAGTTAAACATTTCAACAACTGCTACTGCCTACCTGCTGACCTAAGCCTAAACTTGTGGACAAAAAACCACCCTCACCTGTCTCTCCCTCCGTGGGAATCATTAAGGCCAGATGCACAGGGAAACCATACAAAGACCATGCCAGACATTATGTGTTAACAAGTGCAAGATGAATATATATAAGGTACGCTGATCACTCTCCCCATCAAAATAAAAGTCTCGGACCTACTCTGACTGGGTAGGCATTATGTGGGATAGTGGACGACTTTGGTGCTACAGACTTGGGTACAAAGTACCCAAATGATAACACAGACCCACCAGATTCCAGCCTCACCCAGCCACATAAGAAAAGGTTTGATTTAAGCACTACCGTGGAAGATGGCATGTACCCCTACCACAACAAGGACCCCTACAAGGACTTCCCAACCTAGGTAAAGCCCCCCACATGGCTCCTCACTGCTCTCCAGCCAATCACACAGCAATGTCTCCTTTCAGGGTCATCTCAGTGCATTATGTATCCCTCCCCCACTCCCAGGCATGCTGGGCTACCAGCCTTGGCTACTCACTGCCTACACTGTCCCTGATCCCCTAGCTACCCGCTCTATCCTACCCTGAAGCTGGCAGAAGGCCCAAACCTTCACCTCAGGGCTGTTCCCATCCAGCCCCAGGACATTTCTACATCATTTCCTGTGATACCACTCTGCCTTTCTAAATCCTGCCCTGGGCCTAGTGAGTGCACACTCACCTGGGGCCAGGTACCTGCCTCCCTGGATGTTCCTCCTTGCCATAGGGTTCCCTGGTCTCCCCTGCTCCACCCAGCTGTTCCCTATCCATTTGACTATTACTTGTTTCCTCTGATTGTTCTCTGTGCCCCTACAAATGTTCTTCCTCCCTTTGGTTTTTCTGTTTCCTCTGACCATTCCCTGTCCATCTATTTGTTTTCCCTGACTTTTCCCTGCTCTGCCTGCAGGTCCTTGTTCCCTCTGACTGTTCCCTGTCTACTTGACTATATCTTATTCCCTCTGACTGTCCCTTGATCCCTCTGTTTACTGTTCCTGCTAAATGCTTCTTATTCCTTCAGACTGATTCTCTTTCCGGATGACCCTACTTCTTGCTTCCTGATTGTACCCTCCGTGGGAATCATTCCATGCTTCCTGTTTTCTGTTCCCTCTGCCTGATCCTGGTGCTTCCTACTTTCCTGTGTCCTCTTAGGCAGTTGTCCCTCTAGCTGATCTGTGTTCTGTGATACCATTCTTCTGATTGTTCCCTAGTCTATCTGACCGTCCCCTGGCCCCTAAAATCCTTCCTTCTTCCCTCTAGCTGTTCCTTGTTCACATAGACTATTCTTTGATTCCTCTAACTGTTCCCTAGTCCCCCTGATTCTCCCATTCCCTTGGAAAGTTCCTTGAATGCATTTCTAATATACTCTCACATGATGCTGATGTATCTGGTCCATGAAACCACACTGAGCAGTACTCGTCTAGCTGGCTTCTTAGCCTATGTTCTTAACCATTAAAGTGTTCTATACTTCTGTCTTCTCCATTACTCATATTACATCTGACTGTTTGGTTGCTTCCCCTGGTTTTTTCCTGGGTAGGGTGAACAACTGTCCCAGTTTGCCTGGGACTTTCCTGATTTTAGCACTGAAAGTCTATGTCCTGGGAAGCCTCTCAGTTGCAGCCAGAGCTTTGAATGGCAGAGCTTCAAAACAGTTTGAACCCCTGCTGAGAATTTCCATTTCTAACAAGTTTCCTGATAAGAATTTTTATTTCCATCTCCAGATATACTGAATCAGAATCCACATTTCAACAAGACCCCCCCCCCCATGATTCTTTTGTATAGCTCCCTGGGAGGTTGTTAGAAATGGAAATTCTCAGGAGGGAACTTGTTAGAAATGGAAATTCTCAGCAGCAGTTTGAACTGGAATGAACCGGTTCAAAGCCCTGGTTGCAGGCAAACTAGGATGGTTGGTGTTATGGATCGAAATGTGTCCCTCCAATATATGTGCTGGAATCCTAACCCCTAAACCTGTGGTTGTAATCTTGTCTGGAAATAATGTTTTCTTTGTTATGTTAATGGCTGTATCAGTGTAGGCTGTGTCCTAAACCTAATAATTTCTGAGTCATAAGGAGCAGCATAGACAGAGAGACAAGCAAGCACAAGCTCCTGGGGAAGATAGAAGCACATGTGAAGATCACCAAGGAACTGAGGAATGCGGGGGCTATAAGAAGCTGAGACAAAGAACTCTTAACAGAGAAAGAGCCTTCCCCTACAGCCAGTGCCCTGTATTTGGATGTCTAGCCTCCTGAACAGTGAGAAAATAAATTTTTCTTCTTTAAAGGCACCCACTTGTGGTATTTCTGTTATAGCAGCACTAGGAAAATAAGACAGTTGATAACTCTATTCCTGGGAACTCTCACTGTTCCCCAGCCTCTCCCTGGTTTCAAATGTTTCTTAACCCCAGTGACTACTGCATGGGACCTTTGGCTGTTAATTAGCTTGAGTAATTTATACTCCCCCACGTGTCTGTCAGTTTGTTGTACTGTGGGGGCTTGTGTGTTGCTGTGATGCTAGAAGCTATGCCACCGGTGTTCGGACACCAGCAGGGTCGCCCATGGAGGACAGGTTTCAGCTAAGCTTCCAGACTAAGACAGACTAGGAGGAAGGACCCGGCAGTCTACTTTTGAAAAGCATTAGCCAGTGAAAACCTTATGAATACCAGCAGAACATTGTCTGATATAGTAGTGGAAGATGAGCCCCCCAGGATGGAAGGCACTCAAAAGATGACTGGGGAAGAGCTGCCTCCTCAAAGTAGAGTCGACCTTAGTGACGTGGATGGAGTAAAGCTTCCGGGACCTTCAATTGCTGATGTGGCATGACTCAAAATGGGAAGAAACTGCTACAAACATCCATTAATAATCGGAACCTGGAATGTACGAAGTATGAATCTAGGAAAATTGGAAATTGTCAAAAATGAAATGGAACACATAAACGTGGATATCCTAGGCATTAGTGAGCTGAAATGGACTGGTATTGGCCATTTTGAATTGGACAGTCATATAGTCTACTATGCTGGGAATGACAACTTGAAGAGGAATGGTGTTGCATTCATTGTCAAAAAGAATGTTTCAAAATCTATCCGGAAGTACAATGCTGTCAGAGATAGGATAATATCCATATGCCCACAAGGAAGACCAGTTAATACGACTATTATTCAAATTTACACACAAACCACTAGGGCCAAAGATGAGGAAATAGAAGATTTTTTTCAGCTTCTATAGTCTGAAATTGATTGAACAATCACTCAAGATACATTGATAATTGCTGGCAATTGGAATGCAAAAGTTGGAAACAAAGAAGAAGGATCAGTAGTTGGAAAATATGGCCTTGGTGATAGAAACAATGCCGGAGATCGAATGATAGAATCTTGCAAGACCAATGACTTCTTCATTGCAAATACCTTCTTTCACCAACATACACGGTGACTATACATATGGGCCTCGCTAGATGGAACATACAGAAACACAATTGACTACAGTGTGGAAAGAGATGATGGAAAAGCTCAATATCATCAGTCAGAACAAGGCCAGGGGCCGACTGTGGAACAGACCATCACTTGCTCATATGCAAGTTCAAGCTGAAACTGAAGAAAATCAAAGCAAGTCCACGAGAGCCAAAATATGACCTTGAGTATATCCCACCTGAATTTAGAGACCAAGTAAAGAATAGATTTGATGCATTGAACACTACTGACCAAAGGCCAGACGAGTTGTGGAATGACATCAAGGACATCATCCATGAAGAAAGCAAGAGGTCACTGAAAAGACAGGAAAGAAAGAAAAGACCAAGATGGATGTCAGAGGAGACACTGAAGCTTGCTCTTGAGTGTTGAGCAGCTAAAGCAAAAGGAAGAATTGATGAAGTAAAAGAACTGAATAGAAGATTTCAAAGGGCGTCTCGAGAAGACAAAGTATTATAATGACATGTGCAAAGAACTGGAGATGGAAAACCAAAAGGAAAGAACACGCTCGGCGTTTCTCAAGCTGAAAGAACTGAAGAAAAAATTTAAGCCTCGAGTTGCAATAGTGAAGGATTCCGTGGGAAAAATATTAAACGATGCAGGAAGCATCAAAAGAAGATGGAAGGAATACACAGTCATTATACCAAAAAGAATTAGTCGATGTTACCATTTCAAGAGGTGGCATGTGATCACCGATGGTACTGAAGGAAGAAGTCCAAGCTGCTCTGAAGGCACTGGTGAAAAGCAAGGCTCCAGGAATTGATGGAATATCAGATGAGATGTTTCAACAAACAGATGCAGTGCTGGAGGTGCTCACTCATCTATGCCAAGAAATATGGAAGACAGCTTCCTGGCCAACTGACTGGAAGAGATCCATATTTATGCCTATTCCCAAGAAAGGTGATCCAACTGAATGTGGAAATTATAGAACAATATCATTAATATCACACACAAGCAAAATTTTACTGAAGATCATTCAAAAACGGCTGCAGTAGTATATTGACAGGGAACTGCCAGAAATTCAGGCCGGTTTCAGAAGAGGACGTGGAACCAGGGATATCATTGCTGATGTCAGATGGATCCTGGCTGAAAGCAGAGAATACCAGAAGGATGTTTATCTGTGTTTTATTGACTATACAAAGGCATTCGACTGTGTGGATCATAACAAACTATGGATAACACTGCGAAGAATGGGAATTCCAGAACACTGAATTGTGCTCATGAGGAACCTTTACATGGTTCAAGAGGCAGTTGTTCAGACAGAACAAGGGGATACTGATTGGTTTAAAGTCAGGAAAGGTGTGCGTCAGGGCCGTATTCTTTCACCATACCTATTCAATCTGTATGCTGAACAAATAATACGAGAAGCTGGACTATGTGAAGAAAAATGGGGCATCAGGATTGGAGGAAGACTCATTAACAGCCTGCATTACGCAGATGACACGACCTTGCTTGCTGCAAGTGAAGAGGACTTGAAGCACTTACTAATCAAGATCAAAGACCACAGCCTTCAGTATGGATTGCACCTCAACATAAAGAAAACAAAAATCCTCACAACTGGACCAATGAGCAACATCATGATAAACGGAGAAAAGATTGAAGTTGTCAAGGATTTCATTTTACTTGGATCCACAATCCACAGCCATGGAAGCAGCAGTCAAGAAATCAAAAGACGCATTGCATTGGGCAAATCTGCTGCAAAGGACCTCTTCAAAGTGTTGAAGAGCATAGATGTCACCCTGAAGACTAAAGTGCGCCTGACCCAAGCCATGGTATTTTCAATCACATCATATGCAGGTGAAAGCTGGACAATGAATAAGGAAGACGGAAGAAGAGTTGACACCTTTGAATTGTGGTGTTGGCGAAGAATATTGAGTATACCATGGACTCCCAAAAGAACGAACAAATCTGTCTTGGAAGAAGCGCAGCCAGAATGCTCCTTAGAGGCAAGGATGGCGAGACTGTGTCTTACAAACCTTGGACATGTTGTCAGGAGGGATGAGTCCCTGGAGAAGGACATCATGCTTGGCAGAGTACAGGGTCAGCGGAAAAGAGGAAGACCCTTAACAAGGTGGATTGACACAGTGGCTGCAACAATGAGCTCAAGCATAACAAGGATTGTACGGATGGCTGAGGACCAGGCAGTGTTTCGTTCTGTTGTGCATAGGGTTGCTATGAGTCGGAACCGACTCGACAGCACCTAACAACAAGAACAATTTATACTAGTCATTCTGACTTTTCTCTAGCCCCTCTAGCTGTTCTCTAGTCAATCAGGCTGCTATCAACATGAGATACACTTTTTATTTGTTCCCTAGTTCCTCTGGTTCTTTCCTGAGACCTCTGGTTGTTCCCCAACCTCAGTGACTATTTCTTGCTCCATGTGTTCCCTGCTACTGTAGGCTACTCCTCACCCATAGAGGCTCTTCTCTCATCTTTCTGTTTCATGGTTCCTGCCTCTTTCCTGATCCCTCCGCCTGTTCTTTAGCCTCAGCAACTGTTTTCTGGACCCTCTGGCTGCTACCCATTCCCAGGGTCATGTTTTCCTTTTCTTTCCATTTCTTGTTTCCTGGTACTTCTACTTTTCCCCCATACCTTGAATTGTCCTCTAAACCAAGGAGTTGCTCCCTGACTCCTCAGAAAGTTTCCCATCCCTCTGGCTGCTATCTAGTTGACTATTCTCTGGTCCCTTCTCCTGTTTCAAGATTCCTCTGAATGTCTCCTAAACCTCTGGTTCTTCCCTGCTCCTGAACTCTTACTTGGCCCTTTTGTTTCTTGCCTGGTCTCTCAACCACTTCTCCAGCCTCAATGACTATTTCTTGATCTCTCTGGCTGCTACGAGGCCTCTGGCTCATGTTTCCTGTTTGTTCCACTATACCCCAAACCTGTTCCCTGGACCTCCTGGCTATTCTCCATCTGCAGTAAGTACACCATGGTCCCTCCAGCTGTTCCCTGGTCCTTATCCTTCTGCCTATTCCTTGTGGCTGTTCCCTAGTCCCTCTTTGTCTAACTGATCTGCCTGCCTGTTCTCCAGCTGCAGCCACTGTTTTCTGGTCTGTCTGGCTGCTCCCCAACCCCTGGGGACATTTTTATTGGTTCCTTCCTCTTCCCTGAACTCTAAAGTCTAATGAAAACAAAAAGTATAACAAATAAGTGAACAAATAATATTCAGCAGTGTCTTAACCATTTCCATCTCTTCTTGAGAAGGGGTAGAGATTTGTGAAGTTAGTTGGGGAGAAATGGATGAGTGGAGAAACGTGCCTTGCAGAGCCCAGAATCATTAGTCTAGAAATTCCTACACATCAACTGGGCAAAAGGCTAACTATGGAAGGACTGGGGAGGACCACATTGTTGTAGCCCCAACCTGAAGGTCCATGACTGATATAACTGAGTAAACAAGGAAGCTTTTCCACTGGGTGGAAATACACTATAGTTAGGCACTGATTCATTTACCATTCGATGCCCCATACTTTTGAGTCAAAAAATATAATTTCAATAACTTGGGCAAAAAGATTTAAATGTTAGAATTTTACCACAGTAGTTTTAATCTCAATAATAAACCTGAAATACCCAAAATGCACACCAATAGTGGAGTAGTTAAATTAGTTATAATATACCCAAAGGACAGAATGCTATGCATCATGTGTATAAGAAGAAAAATATTTGCTGCCTAGAAAATTATTTGTTAAGCTGCCAAGTTAAAAAGGAGATAACCCAATAGCATGATTCCATTTTTTAACTTTAGCTGTGCATCTGTATGTTTATGTGCATGGGTATATATGCATACTCACAGATGCACACACATGCACACATGCACATACAAAGGAAAAAACAACTGAAAGGGAACAGGGCAAAATATTAACGATGGTTATCTTTGGGTAATGCTAGAATTACAAGTAATTTTTTTACTGTCTTCTATTTGCTAACCTGTATTTTCTAACATTTTGCTACAAAATAATGAGATTATGAATAAAAATCAAAATAATTTTGAATTTAATATTATCATGACGACCACAGGCCCTGAGCCCCTGCGATGAGCCCTTCCTGAGTGGTGAGAGCAGCCACAGGAAGGTATTCAAGGAGAAAGCTGTTGGACAGGGCCTGGCTCTCTCATTGTCTTTGCCTGTTTACAGCAGCTCAAAGGGAACTTTAAGTGGGAAACTTGGTTTTGGCTGAAGTGTGATGAGGCTGGATGACACATTCAGGAGATCTGGTTCCAGTCTACTGATGCCACTCACAACCTGAGAGATCTGGGCAACTCACACATCTTCTCAGGCCGTTTTATTCATCTTTGAAAGGAGGCAAAAGAACTAGAAAGGTTTAGAAACTGTTGTCAGTCTCTGTGGTTCAGTTAATTGCTATTATATGGCCCTTTCTAGCCATGGTCTTGTAACTCCCACAAAATGATTGGGTATGACTATGCAAATAAGGTGCTTGTGGTCCACCAAGGGCACTAGACAGTTTTGCTAATGCAAATAAGGTACATGGAACCCTTGTGGGACCATGAAAATAAAGTACATGGAACTCTTGTAGGGGATTGGTCAGTTTTACCATCCCGCTAAGCTTAAAGGGAGCCAATCCCAGAGGTTAGGAGGTGGACCTCACTACCATCAAGAAGACGAGCTGGGAGTGGAGCATCCTTTGGACCCAGAGTCCCTGCGCGCTGAGAAACTCCTAGACTCAGGAGACAGAAAGAGAGCTGAAACACTGAAGACGGCACAAGACAGCAGAAACATGGGACAGGCTAGGCTTGCCAACCTACAGAGTGAGAGAGAGCTAAGCACCTTTGGGCAGGAGGCTTCCTGGTAGAGTGGGGTGCCTCCGGAGACTTATTAGCGGAGTTAAAGAGGTTTGTAACACTTACCTGAGCAAGGCAGAGGCCAGGCCAAGAGCTAGGGCCAAGAGCCAAGGGCCGAGGACTATCTGTGGGCACAGCTGAGAAGCAGCTGTCCTGATCAAAGAACTGTATCCTGAGTTGTTCCTATTACCTCCAAGTTGATCCTGAATTGTAACCAGTTACCTTCCTAATAAACCCTATAATCGTGAGTATGGTCTGTGAGTTCTATGGTCATTGCAATGAATTACCGAACCCAGCAGAGAAGTAGAGAGTGCCGTGGGAAAGACAGCTAGTGTGAGAACTGGCAAAAAGGTTGGAGAGTGGAGGTATGTATGACCTCTACCTCATGGGAGTCAGTTTTATCCTCATGCTGATGGCGATTATCCTCCCTGCTCCTGAAGTTAGGTGAGGTCTCACACCATGCCATTTTTACACTCTCTGGCCTGCCATTCTTTAAGTTCCAAAGAAAAGGGTTATTTCTGCACCTTTAGGATAATTGAGAAATGAGCAAATCCCCAAAGCCTGGGGGAAAGGAGGCTCTGGCGGGGATCAGCTAGGGTCTGTAAAGAGCCAATGGAGAGTGAAGGGCCTGTGCTGGGTGGGGGGTGTCAGTGTTTCCTTGTCTATGACTGGCAATCACAATCCTGAGAGCCCACACTCAATTCCCTGCAGGGAGCTGCCTCCTCCTTTCTCCTTACTATGGGGCTGGACCCTCCATTTCCCACTTTTTCTCCATCAGCCACATCACATTTTCCACTGAAACACACAGGGCTCCAATGTGGTGACATCAGCCCTGTGTTGCTCACTCTCAGCAGGAGGATTGTGATCTGTCTTGGGGACAACAAGATTAGAATCCGCTTTCTGTGACCCACCTGCCCCTGCCCTGAGAGTCTGGTGACAGGCCAGGGGTATCTCCCTGATGAATAAATTCCTGTTCCTGGAGTCCTCTCCACCTCACCTCACACAAGCTGCTGTGTCCCTCCTCAGCCAGGGTCAGGAACCACTGGGGAGAGTTCCTGTTAGCTGGCATGTTCACGCTGGGCCTCAGCCCTCGAGCTTTCTTGCTGACAGCTTCACTCTTCTCAGGAGCCTGAAGCCAGGTGGGCGTCTGTAGACTCAATCAGAATTGCCGGGGTGAGGTGGGCTGGGGTTGGAAGGAAGATCCTACAGTTTCCACTAAGGAGTCTGCCTGGCCCAGGGATTCTGCAGAGATACCAAGAAACCCTGGAAAGACAGTGTCCACATGGTTAGTCATTCCACATTCACCCCACAAACACTTCCTGGGGGCACCGGACTAGGCATGGAAAAGTTCAATGAAACCAACATTAAGTATTACCATAAAGTATGGGAAAATTAATGAGATTTAGTGTAAAATAAATGCTGGATTTGAATTCCAGCTTTTCTGTGTTCTACCTGTGAAAATCTGGAAAAGTCAGAATTTCTTGATTTTAAAACTGAGAATGAGAACACTCATTTCACAGAGTTTTTAGTATTAAATGAAATAATGCTTCTAAAGCACTCACATCTACCTGGCAACTGGAACACATTCAATTAATTTTTTTTTATTACAAGGTGCAATACATGTTTTATTAGGTGATTTAATTTTCACGTTCATCCTGTGAACTAGGTATTACTATCATTATTATTCCCATTTTCCATCAGACAGAGCTGTTCGGAAATGCTAAGAAATTTTCCCCAAGATCACTCCAGCTAGAGGGAAGGACAGAGATTCAAATCCAGGTATGCCTGGCTCTAAAATGCATTTCCTTAACTACTGTGCCATACAGTACTCTTACATGGTAAAGTTATAGAAAATATTATTTCTGTTTCCTGTTGTCTTCAAAGCACTCAGGCTGAAGTGACTATGTCACATGTGCAAAAATTGAGCTTCTGTATAATTCAGTGTACATCCTGGGCGACTTATGGAGCTCGCTGTCTTATGCCAAAATGAAAACTTAAACTCACTCACCCTGCCAATTCCCATCTGGGCCATGAAAACCAGCAGGTCTACATAGGATCCTAAATCATTAACCAATGCTGCTTGACAAAAACTGTGCCCCAAATAGTGCCATCAATTGGCTTCCACCGACTCCTCAAATAATCGCCACATGCATCAAAATAATGTATCCTCAATAGGAAACCTACCATTAATCTGCTCAAGGGGTCAACGTGGCCAAGCCTGACTTCTTATTGGACCCCATAACTCACAGCCCACATATAGAATCAGCGACCCCCAGTAAGAGAACTGGGGGTCACTGATAAAACCCTCAGTAATAGAACTTCCAGTCCATCACATGCCAACTCATAGTTCTACAATTACTGATGTCCACAGGTCCCAATAGGCCCCCCAAAACTGACTCCCAAAACTTGCAATCCCTTGATGACCCTATGCTTGCAATAACTCATTCACCACTTCAAAGCCCCAATCAATAACTCTGATGACTGAATCAATGACTTCAGATACTCACATCTCCAATTCCTATAAAACCTCAAGAATTTCTATAGAGGTCCCAATCACTTACCCACATGTCTCCAATTATTTTCATTCAAGGACCCCCCCACCAAAACTGTTACTCACTGCCCCCATATGAATTATACTTATTGGCTCTGCATTCTTAATCCTATAGCACCTTGACTCCCAGAGGAACCAAATCAATGCCCAAATTTGATTTGGTGTTGAATTTAAAAGATAAAATAGAAAATCTAAAATACTTACACACAGAAACAACATGTTATTAACAAAGGAAAGAGGTCACAATGGTACCAGACTTCCTGCTTGCAATAATAGAGGCCAAGTTAGAAAAAATATCTACAGATTATTAAGAGAAAAGGACTGATATCCAAGAATGTTATACCCACCCTAGCTAGTCACCATTCTTCTGTCAGAACAAAAGAAAAATGATTTTAGATATAAAAGCATTTATATTACAATATGCCAATATTCCCTATCTCAGGAGAATACTCAAGGGAATAGTCTAAACAATCATAAACTGAATAGTAACAGAAATATCAAAATAGGAAGAAAACAGTTTTGAGGTATGATTCTTGCAACTGACACATGATTATATCTGAATTAAGAATAATAATGTGATTGGGCATTTGGAAAAAATAAGACTATTATTAAATGTAAATTTAGAAACACCTTGGGAAAATTTACTGAGTGAATCGAGGAGGCAAATTACACATCTCCATGAGTAGATACTGATACAATATTATTTGAATCTAGTAACAGAAAATACAGACTTAATCATATTTGTGAGGAAGATAAAGGTAACTGCTAGCAGCAATTGATAAAAAATAATCAAAATTACAAATTAATAAGAAATAGAGGGAAATTAAGAGAAATGGGACCAAGTCAGAAGAAATAAGGGAAAGAGAGGAAGCATCAACTAAGGAAAATAAATAAATAGCAAACATAAAATAATGTTGTTGTTGTTAGGTGCCGTCGAGTCGGTTCCGACTCATAGCGACCCTATATACAACAGAACAGAACACTGCCCGGTCCTGCGCCATCCTTACAATCGTTGTTATGCTTGAGCTCATTGTTGCAGCCACTGTGTCAATCCACCTCATTGAGGGTCTTCCTATTTTGCGCTGACCCTGTACTCTGCCAAGCATGATGTCCTTCTCCAGGGACTCATCCCTCCTGACAACACGTCCAAGGTATGTAAAACACAGTCTCGCCATCCTTGCCTCTAAGGAGCATTCTGGCTGTACTTCTTCCAAGACAGATTTGTTCGTTCTTTTGGGAGTCCATGGTATATTCAATATTCTTTGCCAACACCACAGTTCAAAGGTGTCAACTCTTCTTCCGTCGTCCTTATTCATTGTCCAGCTTTCTGATGAATATGACACAATTGAAAATACCATGGCTTGGGTCAGGCGCACCTTAGTCTTCAGGGTGACATCTATGCTCTTCAACACTTTGAAAAGGTCCTTTGCAGCAGATTTACCCAATGCAATGCGTCTTTTGATTTCTTGACTGCTGCTTCCATGGGTGTTGATTGTGGATCCAAGTAAAATGAAATCCTTGACAACTTCAATCTTTTCTCCGTTTATCATGATGTTGCTCATTGGTCCAGTTGTGAGGATTTTTGTTTTCTTTATGTTGAGGTGCAATCCATACTGAAGGCTGTGGTCTTTGATCTTGATTAGTAAGTGCTTCAAGTCCTCTTCACTTGCAGCAAGCAAGGTCGTGTCATCTGCATAATGCAGGTTGTTATTGAGTCTTTCTCCAATCCTGATGCCCCGTTCTTCACATAGTCCAGCTTCTCGTATTATTTGTTCAGCATACAGATTGAATAGGTATGGTGAAAGAATATGGCCCTGACGCACACCTTTCCTGACTTTAAACCAATCAGTATCCCCTTGTTCTGTCCTCTTGATCTATGTAAAGGTTCCTCATGAGCACAATTAAGTGTTCTGGAATTCTTCAAAATGTTATCCATAGTTTGTTATGATCCACACAGTCGAATGCCTTTGTATAGTCAATAAAACACTGATAAACATCCTTCTGGTATTCTCTGCTTTCAGCCAGGATCCATCTGACATCAGCAATGATATCCCTGGTTCCACGTCCTCCTCCGAAACCGGCCTGAATTTCTGGCAGTTCCCTGTCAATATACTGCTGCAGCCGTTTTTGAATGATCTTCAGTAAAATTTTGCTTGTGTGCGATATTAATGATATTGTTCTATAATTTCCACATTCAGTTGGATCACCTTTCTTGGGAATAGGCATAAATATGGATCTCTTCCAGTCAGTTGGCCAGGAAGCTGTCTTCCATATTTCTTGGCATAGATGAGTGAGCACCTCCAGCGCTGCATCTGTTTGTTGAAATATCTCAATTGATATTCCATCAATTCCTGGAGCCTTGTTTTTCGCCAGTGCCTTCAGAGCAGCTTGGAATTCTTCCTTCAGTACCATCGGTTCCTGATCATATGCTACCTCTTGAAATGATTGAATATCAACTAATTCTTTTTGGTATAATGACTCTGTGTATTCTTTCCATCTTCTTTTGATGCTTCCTGCATCGTTAAATATTCTCCCCATGGAATCCTTCACTATTGCAACTCGAGGCTTGAATTTTTTCTTCAGTTCTTTCAGCTTAAAATCCACTATATTATAATCTAACTAAATTGATTAAGCTGAATTCTCCTATAAAAGATAAAGACTATGGGACTGGGCTAATAAACAAAATACAATTGCCACACATCTAGAACAAAAAAACAAAGATGCAAAATGACATTGGAGACAAATATATCATGTTATTTATCATTCTTTCCTTTATGGTTGGCACTCATATCTTAGGAAATCTTGGCTTACCTCAGGGTCATAAAGATGTTTACTATTTTCTTCTAAAAATTTTATTGTTTTACCTTTCACATTTAGATCTATAGTCCACCTGGAATGGATTTTTTTGTATGGTATGTGTTAAGGTCAAGATTATTTCTTCGATATGGATATCAAGATGACCCAACATCACTTATTGAAAAGACCACCCTTTCTCTACTGCTCTGCAGTTGTCACCTTCCGACCATATATGTGGGGGTCCATTCCGAAACTCTGGATTCCCATTGGTCTATCTTATAGACAACACCATACTTTCTTAATTAATGTACTTCATATTAAGCCTTTGTATCTGGTAGAGCAAAAGATTGTTAAATTGGAGCCCATTAAAATTAAGGACTTCTGTTCATCAGAAAACAAAATTAGAAGAGTGTAAAGGCAAATTCCACAGTGGGAGAACATATTTGCAATGCACGAATCTGAAAAATGTTTCATTTCCCAAATATATCAAGAATTTTCTAGAAATCAGAAAGAAAGAAAACCCAATAAAAAAGAGTAAAAGGAAGAGGCACTGCACAAAGAGGATATCCAAATGGCAAATAAACATAAGAAAAGATGCTCAATTTTATTAGTTATCAAAGAAATATAAATTAGAACTATACTGAGATACTCCTACACATCTACCAGAAATCGCTAAAATGAAAAAGATGGAAAATAACCAATAGTTGGTGAGGATGTGGAGCAACTGAAACTCATAAATTGTTGGTAGGAGTGTAAAATAGTACAAACACTTTGGAAAACTGTTTAGTAGTACCTATTAAAGTTGAATATCTGCAATATGCCATTACCCAGCTATTCCACTCTTAGGTATATACTCAAGAGAAATGCAAATATACATTCACCAAAAGACACATACAATAATGTTCATAGAAACTTTATTCAAAACTAGAAACTACCCAAATGCCCATCGACATTAGAATGGATAAACAAGTTGTGCTGAATTTATACAAAGAAATACTATACAGCAATCAGAATGAACAAATGATTGCTACACATTAACATGTAAGAATCTCCTCTCAAACATTATGTTGAGCCAAAGAATCCAAAGAAGCCAGACTCAAACGAGCAATGGAGCAATACTGTATGACTACATTTATATAAATTTCAACAACATGCAAAACTAATCTATGTTGTTAGAAGTCAGGTACCCCAGGGTGGGGGGAGCAGAGAGTTAGTGATTGGAAAGGAACACAAGGTGGGCTTCCTGGGTGCTAGTAATGTTATACTTCTTGATCAAAGTGGTGATTATGTATGATTGTTCAGTCTATTAAAAAATCATCAAGCTAATCTTTAAAGATTAAACTCAAAACCTGTTGAGGCAGTCAATTCCAACTCATAGCAACCCTATGAGATGGAGTGGAACGGCCCCATAGGATTTCCAAGGCTGTAATCTTTGTGGAAGCAGATTGCAGCATCGTTCTCCTGCGGAGCAGCTGGTAGGTTCAAATTGCTGACCTTTCAGTTAGCAGCTGAGCACTTGGCCACTGTGCCACAGGGCTCCTTCCAATAAAGACTGCAGCCAAGAAGGCCGTATGTGGTTGCTGTGAATAGAAATCAACTTGAAAGGCACCTAACAACAACACTTTTTAAGCTCGATTGGATGTTTTTAAGACCCTAATCCGTGGACTAGAATGAATATTGACAGCTGCATTGAACATCCAACACATAGAAATACATTACAAAACTGAAAAAAAAAAAAGATCAAGGCAGCCTACTCTTCTCTTTCACTGATATCTAAATGTGTAAGACAGCACTGAAGATGCCAGAGCAAGATCTGAACAAGAGAGCATAAGCTCATCAAAAAGCAACCCTGCAACCAAGGCTGAACCATGGAAGAGATACAATACAAAGTGCAGTACAACTGCCATAAACTTCTCTCTTGACTGTTACGTGTGATGGAGAATATAGTAGAATATCAAAGTTAGTCAAATACTATTTTAAAAATAAGTAATTAGAACAGAGGGAAAACAAGCTTCCATAAAAAAACAGATCCCAGAGGAGGCGGGGCCAAGATGGCGGACTAGGTAGACGCTACCTCGGATCCCTCTTGCAACAAAGACTCGGAAAAACAAGTGAATCGATCACATACATAACAATCTATGAACCTTGAACAACAAACACAGATTTAGAGACGGAAAACGAACAAATATGGGGAAGCAGCGACTGTTTTCAGAGCCTGGAGCCAGCATCCCAGTCAGGTAACATTGGCGCCAGGCTTCTGGGCCCAGGGGAGCTGAACTCATAAATCTTGTGACGGCGCAAAAAAGGGGAGCAGCCCTACCCCCCTGAACTGAACCCGAGAGGGGACCCAGCCAGTGCGTGTGGGCGGCGTGGCAACGCAGCTGGTGGGAAAAGTCCCCGGGAGGCAGTGACGGGTTTTGGAGCCGGGAGTGCAGCGTCCCAGCCGGGGAACCTTGGTGTCGGGCTTTTGACTGGGCGCTGTCACAGCTGAAGCACGGGGCGCAGCTCTACTCCCCTGAACTAAACCCAGGAGGGGGCCCAACCGGTCCGCGGAGGTGGTGCTGCGACGTGGCTGGCAGGACGAGAAGTCCCCAGGAAACAGCGACTGATTTTGGAGCCGGGAGTGCAGCGTCCCAGCCGGGGAACCTTGACGCAGGGCTTTGGACTGGCAGCGGAGGATCTGACCGAGACTTCAGCAGGCCAGACCCCCGGGGGCAATCTCCACACAGCCAGCACACATAGCCGACACGCCCCTCGGGAATCTCAGATAAAATAGTCATTCCAAGCAAGACAAGCAACTACGGCTATATTCCGAGGTGCTACTCTCTTATCTCTCTGATCCCTCCCCCACCCTTCCCAGGCGGCTTCATTAACATTGGAATTTCCTGAGCCAGAGGGAGAATGGCTCTGGCTCTGCGGCGGCTTTGCTTCCCCCCCGCCCTTTTTATTTTGGTCTTTTCCTAACCCATTCTTCTGGCCTGAGAGAAGCAACCACAAAAAACGCAGGGACCAAAAATCCATCCCTAATTGGATTAAAAACACACAACCAGCTACAGCCAAGCATATATGATCCAAATCTCAGACTTTCATCCTTACAGGGAACAAGGTGGCGGTTATAATCCAAAGGCAGTTCTGCTAGGGATCTGACTGCATTTTTTTTTTAGCGGATTTTCTGGAAAAACAGGTTTCCCGGTGATGGCTCGGAGACAGCAGTCGATATCAAACCACATAAAGAAGCAGACCATGACTGCTTCTACAACCCCCCAAACAAAAGAATCAAAATCTCTCCCAAATGAAGATACAATCCTGGAATTATCAGATACAGAATATAAAAAACTAATTTACAGAATGCTTCAAGACATCAGAAACAAAATAAGGCAAACTGCAGAAAAAGACAAGGAACACACTGATAAAACAGTTGAAGAACTCAAAAAGATTATTCAAGAACATAGTGGAAAAATTAATAAGGTGCAAGAATCCATAGAGAGACAGCATGCAGAAATCCAAAAGATTAACAATAAAATTACAGAATTAGACAACGCAATAGGAAGTCAGAGGAGCAGACTCGAGCAATTAGAATGCAGAGTGGGAAATCTGGAGGACCAGGGAATTAACACCAACATAGCTGAAAAAAAATCAGACAAAAGAATTTAAAAAAATGAAGAAACCCTAAGAATCCTGTGGGACTCTATCGAGAAGGATAACTTGCGTGTGATTGGAGTCCCAGAACAGGGAGGGAGGACAGAAAACACAGAGAGAATAGTTGAAGATCTGCTGACAGAAAACTTCCCTGACATCATGAAAGACGAAAGGATATCTATCCAAGATGCTCATCAAACCCCATTTAAGATTGATCCAAAAAGAAAAACACCAAGACATATTATCATCAAACTTGCCAAAACCAAAGGTAAAGAGAAAATTTTAAAAGCAGGCAGGGAGAAAAGAAAGGTCTCCTTCAAGGGAGAATCAATAAGAATAAGTTCAGACTACTCAGCAGAAACCATGCAGGCAAGAAGGGAATGGGACGGCATATACAGAGCACTGAAGGAGAAAAACTGCCAGCCAAGGATCATATATCCACCAAAACTCTCTCTGAAATATGAAGGCGAAATTAAGATATTTACAGATAAACACAAGCTTAGAGAATTTGCAAAAACCAAACCAAAGCTACAAGAAATACTAAAGGATATTGTTTGGTCAGAAAACCAATAATATCAGATACCAGCACAACACAAGGTCACAGAACACAACATCCTGATATCAACTCAAATAGGGAAATCACAAAAACAAATTAAGATTAATTAAAAAAAATGCTAAAAACAGGGAATCATTGAAGTCAATATGTAAAAGATCACAATAATCAAAAAGAGGGACTAAATACAGGTGGCATAGAACTGCCATATGGAGAGGGATACAAGGCGATATAGGACAATACAAGTTAGGTTTTTACTTAGAAAAATAGGGGTAAATATTAAGGTAACTACAAAGAGGTATAATTTCTCCATAACTCAAGACAAAAGCCAAGAAAAACGTAACGACTCAACAGACATAAAGTCAAACACTACGAAAATGAGGATCTCACAATTTACTAAGAAAAACATCTCAGCACAAAAAAGTATGTGGAAAAATGAAATTGTCAACAACACACATAAAAAGGCATCAAAATGACAACACTAAACACTTATTTATCTATAATTACGCTGAATGTAAATGGACTAAATGCACCAATAAAGAGACAGAGAGTCTCGGACTGGATAAAGAAACACGATCTGTCTATATGCTGCCTACAAGAGACACACCTTAGACTTAGAGACACAAACAAACTAAAACTCAAAGGATGGAAAAAAATATATCAAGCAAACAATAAGCAAAAAAGAAGAGGAGTAGCAATATTAATTTCGGACAAAATAGACTTTAGACTTAAATCCACCACAAAGGATAAAGAAGGACACTACATAATGATAAAAGGGACAATTGATCAGGAAGACATAACCATATTAAATATTTATGCACCCAGTGACAGGGCTGCAAGATACATAAATCAAATTTTAACAGAACTGAAAAGTGAGATAGACACCTCCACAATTATAGTAGGAGACTTCAACACACCACTTTCGGAGAAGGACAGGACATCCAGTAAGAAGCTCAATAGAGACACGGAAGACCTAATTACAACAATCAACCAACTTGACCTCATTGACTTATACAGAACTCTCCACCCAACTGCTGCAAAGTATACTTTTTTTTCTAGCTCACATGGAACATTCTCTAAAATAAACCATATATTAGGTCATAAAACAAACCTTTGCAGAATCCAAAACATCGAAATATTACAAAGCATCTTCTCAGACCACAAGGCAATAAAACTAGAAATGAATAACAGAAAAATTAGTGAAAAGAAATCAAATACTTGGAAACTGAACAATACCCTCCTGAAAAAAGACTGGGTTATAGAAGACATTAAGGAGGGAATAAGGAAATTCATAGAATGCAACGAGAATGAAAATACTTCCTATCAAAACCTCTGGGACACAGCAAAAGCAGTGCTCAGAGGCCAATTTATATCCATAAATGCACACATACAAAAAGAAGAAAGAGCCAAAATCAGAGAACTGTCCCTACAACTTGAACAAATAGAAAGTGAGCAATAAAAGAATCCATCAGGCACCAGAAGAAAAGAAATACTAAAAATTAGAGCTCAACTCAATGAATTAGAGAACAGAAAAACAATTGAAAGAATTAACAAAGCCAAAAGCTGCTTCTTCGAAAGAATTAACAAAATTGATAAACCATTCGCTAGACTGACTAAAGAAATACAGGAAAGGAAACAAATAACCCAAATAAGAAACGAGAAGGGCCACATCACAACACACCCAACTGAAATTAAAAGAATCATATCAGATTATTACAAAAAATTGTACTCTAACAAATTTGCAAACCTAGAAGAAATGGATGAATTCCTGGAAAAACACTACCTACGTAAACTAACACATTCAGAAGTAGAACAACTAAATGGACCCATAACAAAAAAAGAGATTGAAACAGTAATCAAAAAACTCCCAACAAAAAAAGCCCTGGCCCGGACGGCTTCACTGCAGAGTTCTACCAAACTTTCAGAGAAGAGTTAACACCACTACTACTAAAGGTATTTCAAAGCATAGAAAATGACGGAATACTACCTAACTCATTCTATGAAGCCACCATCTCCCTGATACCAAAACCAGGTAAAGACATTACAAAAAAAGAAAATTACAGACCTATATCCCTCATGAACATAGATGCAAAAATCCTGAACAAATTTCTAGCCAATAGAATTCAACAACATATCAAAAAAATAATTCACCATGATCAAGTGGGATTTATACCAGGTATGCAAGGCTGGTTTAATATCAGAAAAACCATTAATGTAATCCACCACATACATAAAACAAAAGACAAAAACCACATGATCTTATCAATTGATGCAGAAAAGGCATTTGACTAAGTCCAACACCCTTTTATGATAAAAACTTTCACCAAAATAGGATTTGAAGGAAAATTCCTCAACATAATACAGGGCATCTATGCAAAGCCAACAGCCAACATTACTCTAAATGGAGAGAACCTGAAAGCATTTCCCTTGAGAACGGGAACCAGACAAGGATGCCCTTATCACCGCTCTTATTCAACATCGTGCTAGAAGTCCTAGCCAGGGCAATTGGGCTAGACAAATAAATAAAGGGCATCCGGACTGGCAAGGAGGAAGTAAAATTATCTCTATTTGCAGATGACATGATCTTATACACAGAAAACCCTAAGGAATCCTCCAGAAAACTACTGAAACTAATAGAAGAGTTTGGCAGAGTCTCAGGTTATAAGAGAAACATACAAAAATCACTTGGATTCCTCTACATCAACAAAAAGAACATCGAAGAGAAAATAACCAAATCAATACCATTCACAGTAGCCCCCAAAAAGATAAAATACTTAGGAATAAATCTTACCAAGGATGTAAAAGACCTATACAAAGAAAACTACAAAGCTCTACTATAAGAAATTCAAAAGGACATACTTAAGTGGAAAAACATACCTTGCTCATGGATAGGAAGACTTAACATAGTACAAATGTCTATTCTACCAAAAGCCATCTATACATACAATGCACTTCCGATCCAAATTCCAATGACATTTTTTAAGGTGATGGAGAAACAAATCACCAACTTCATATGGAAGGGAAAGAAGCCTCGGATAAGCAAAGCACTACTGCAAAAGAAGAAGAAAGTGGGAGACCTCACTCTACCGGATTTCAGAACCTATTATACAGCCACAGTAGTCAAAATAGCTTGGTACTGGTACAACAACAGGCACATAGACCAGTGGAACAGAATGGAAAACCCAGATATAAATCCATCCACATATGAGCAGCTGATATTTGACAAAGGCCCAGTTTCAGTTAATTGGGGAAAAGATAGTCTTTTTACCAAATGGTGCTGGCATAACTGGATATCCATTTGCAAAAAAAAATGAAACAGGACCCATACCTCACACCAAGCACAAAAACTAACTCCAAGTGGATCAAAGACCTAAACATAAAGACTAAAACGATAAAGATCATGGAAGAAAAAATAGGGACAACCCTAGGAGCCCTAATACAAGGCATAAACAGAACACAAAACATTACCAAAAATGATGAAGAGAAACCAGATAACTGGCAGCTCCTAAAAATCAAACACCTCTGCTCATCTAAAGACTTCACCAAAAGAGTAAAAAGACCACCTACAGACTGGGAAAGAATTTTCAGCTATGACATCTCCGACCAGCACCTGATCTCTAAAATCTACATGATTCTGTCAAAACTCAACCACAAAAAGACAAACAACCCAATCAGGAAGCGGGCAAAGGATATGAACACACACTTCACTAAAGAAGATATTCAGGCAGCTAACAGATACATGAGAAAATGCTCTCGATCATTAGCCGTTAGAGAAATGCAAATTAAAACTACGATGAGATTTCATCTCACTCCAACAAGGCTGGCATTAATCCAAAAAACACAAAATAATAAATGTTGGAGAGGCTGCGGAGAGATTGGAACTCTTATACACTGCTGGCGGGAATGTCAAACGGTACAACCACTTTGGAAATCTATCTGGCGTTATCTTAAACAGTTAGAAATAGAACTACCATACAACCCAGAAATCCCATTCCTCGGGATATACCCTAGAGAAATAAGAGCCTTCACACAAACAGATATATGCACACCCATGTTTATTGCAGCTCTGTTTACAATAGCAAAAAGCTGGAAGCAACCAAGGTGTCCATCAACGGATGAATGGGTAAATAAATTGTGGTATATTCACGCAATGGAATACTACGCATCGATAAAGAACAGTTAGGAATCTGTGAAACATTTCATAACATGGAGGAACCTGGAAGGCATTACGCTGAGTGAAATTAGTCAGAGGCAAAAGGACAAATATTGTATAAGACCACTATTATAAGATCTTGAGAAATAGTAAAAACTGAGAAGAACACATACTTTTGTGGTTACGGGGGGGGGAGGGAGGGAGGGAGGGAGGGAGAGGGTTTTTTACTGATTAATTGGTAGGTAAGAACTGCTTTAGGTGAAGGGAAGGACGACACTCAATACAAGGAAGGTCATCTCAATTGGACTGGACCAAAAGTAACGTTTCCGGGATAAAATGAATGCTTCAAAGGTCAGCGGAGCAAGGGCGGGGGTTTGGGAACCATGGTTTAAGGGGACTTCTAAGTCAATTGGCAAAATAATTCTATTATGAAAACATTCGGCATCCCACTTTGAAATGTGGCGTCTGGGGTCTTAAATGCTAACAAGCGGCCATCTAAGATGCATCAATTGGTCTCAACCCACCTGGAGCAAAGGAGAATGAACAACACCAAGGTCACATGATAACTAGGAGCCCAAGGGACAGAAAGGGCCACATGAACCAGAGACCTACATCATCCTGAGACCAGAAGAACTAGTTGGTGCCCGGCCACAATCGATGACTGCCCTGACAGGGAGCACAATAGAGAACCCCTGAGGGAGCAGGAGATCAGTGGGATGCAGACCCCAAATTCTCATAAAAAGACCATATTTAATGTTTTGACTGTGACTAGAGGAATCCCGGCGGTCATGGTGCCCAAACCTTCTTTTGGCACAGGACAGGAACCATTCCCGAAGACAACTCATCAGACATGAAAGGGACTGGACAGTGGGTAGGAGAGAGATGCTGATGAAGAGTGAGCTAATTATATCAGGTGGACACTTGAGACTGTGTTGGCATCTCCTGTCTGGAGGGGGGATGGGAGGATAGAGAGAGTTGGAAGCTGGCAAAATTGTCACGAAAGGAGAGACTGGAAGGGCTGACTCATTAGGGGGAGAGCAAGTGGGAGTATGGACTGGCTTGATTTGTAAAAGTTCGCTTGAAGCTCAATAAAAGTTAAAAAAAAAAAAACAGATCCCAGAACAGTGAGGTGAACAGATAGGCCTGTTTAAAAATAACAGATGTCGACAAAAGTTGACAGAGTAAACTTGTTTTTGTCACATAATTTTGTTCACGGAAGTAAAATATAGTTTGCATATAACTGTAAAAAAATCCAGTAGTACTGCAGTTATCACCAGGAAAGGGCTTGTTATGAATTGAATAGTGTCCCCCCAAAATAATTCCATTTGGAAATAGGGTTTTCTTTGTTAAAGAAACCTTATCAGTACAGGATGTGTCCTAAACCTAATCAGTTCTCAGTTTTATAAAGAGCAGTACAGACAGAGACAAGCAAGCACAAATAGGGAAGAGAAATGCCACGGGAAAATCGCCCAAGAACACCAGGGCTACAGAAGTTGAAAGCGGCAAGGATCTTCCCCAGGGGCCGGGAGAGAAAGAGAGCCTTCCCTGAGAGCCAGTGCCCTGAATTTGGACTTCTAACCTCCTGAACTGTGAGAAAATAAAGTTCTGTTCTTTAAGGCCACAAAAAAAAAAAATCAAGCTAAACATATATAGTATGTGCACTATTCTATATCATGTTATATTTCAATAAAGAATATTTTTAAATATACAATAACTAAAAACTCACTGTCGTCGAGTCAATTCCGACTCATAGCAACCCTATAGGATAGAGTAGAACTGCCCCATAGTTTCCAAGGAGCGCCTGGCAGATTCAAACTGCTGACCTTTTGGTTAGCAGCCGTAGCACTTAACCAATATACAATACACCAGACAAATGCAAGAAAATGAATGCAGGTCTAGAAATATAGTTATCAAAATGGAAATTCAAGTTCAAAGCACTCAACAGATATAAAAGGGGCCTCTTTTTTTTTTTATTAACTTTTATTGACCTTCAAGTGAACGTTTACAAATCAAGTCAAACTGTCACATATAAGTTTATATACACCTTACTCCGTACTCCCACTTGCTCTCCCCCTATTAAGTCAGCCCTTCCAGTCTCTCCTTTCGTGGCAATTTTGCCAGCTTCCAACTCTCTCTATCCTCCCATCCCCTCTCCAGACAGGAGATGCCAACACAGTCTCAAGTGTCCACCTGATACAAATAGCTCACTCTTCATCAGCATCTCTCTCCTACCTACTGTCCAGTCCAAAAGGGACCTCTTTTAATAATAATAATACGTTGTTGTTAGGTGCCGTCGAGTTGGTTCCGACTCATAGAGACCCTATGCACAACAGAATGAAACACTGCCTGGTCCTGCGCCATCCTCACAATTGTTGTTATGCTTGAGCCCATTGTTTCAGCCACTGTGTCAACCCATCTGGTTGAGGGTCTTCCTCTTTTTTGCTGGCCCTCTACTTTACCAAGCATGATGTCCTTCTCCAGGGGTTGATCCCTCCTGATAACATGTTCAAAGTATTTGAGACGTAGTCTCGCCATCCTTGCTTCTAAGAAGCATTCTGGTTGTAATTCTTCCAAGACAGATTTGTTCGTTCTTTTGGCAGTCCACGGTTTATTCAATATTCTTCACCAACACCACAATTCAAAGGCATCAACTCTTCTTCGGTCTTCCTTATTCATTGTCCAGCTTTCACATGCATATGAGGCGACTGAAAACACCATGGCTTAGGTCAGGCACACCTTAGTCCTCAAAGTGACATCTTTGCTTTTTAACACTTTAAAGAGGTCTTTTGCAGCCGATTTGCCCAATGCAATGTCTTTTTATTTCTTGACTGCTGCTTCCATGGGTGTTGATTGTGGATCCAAGTAAAACGAAATCCTTGACAACCTCAATCTTTTCTCTCTTTATCATGATGTTGCTTATTGGTTCAGCAGTGAGGACTTTTGTTTTCTTTATGTTGAGGTGCAATCCATACTGAAGGCTGTGGTCTTTGATCTTCATCAGTAAGTGCTTCAAGTCCTCTTCACTTTCAGCAAGCTAAGTTGTGTCATCTGCATATTGCAGGTTGCCAATGAGGCTTCTTCCAATCCTGATGCCCCATTCTTCTTCATATAGTCTAGCTTCTTGGATTATGAGATTTAATAATATAATACATAATAAATAAGTACTAACTTGTTGGAATCGACTCGACAGCAGTGGGTTTAGTTTTTCTTTTTAACTGGCATAAACCTTTAAGATCATTCAACATACATAAATAAAATCAGCACAGATGTATGGAACAACATGAACTCTTAAACATCATAATTATGAGTATTTCCTCTTCTGAAAGATAAAGTAGATATATTTTTTCCTATTTCTCCTCCCAAATACAAATTGCAAAGAGTGGTAATCTCAAATCAATTAAATTAAAATTCTCAAAATGTAATACAGATCAAAACCCTACTTTTTACTTCTCTGTTCAATTCTGACACCAGCTGCGCATGCAGTACTTCTCTGACTCTCACCATGAAGGTAGGTCAAATCTCACAAGTTAAAAGGACAACATCCTTCAGACTGCCAAATAGGCAGATGCCATCCACAAGTTTGGGAGTCCACATGACACCCTCACTTCTGACCTCCTGGCTATAAATGTGGGGTTTCTCTCTACCTCTTCAGGATGCCAGCCACAAGCTCAGGGTCCTCCTGAACTCCCTCACTTCTGACCTGCTGGCTACCAATTCAGGGTTTCCATCTATCCCTGGGTTTCCCAACCCCCCTCACTTCTGACCTGATGGCTCGCACTACTCCTTTGGTTCGATAATTCCCTGGAATGACTCACAAAACTCATAGAAAGTGCTATACTTATGATTACAGGTTTATTTTAGCAAACAAGGATATAAATGAAGCAATGCATAGGTTGAAGTCTGAGAGGGTTCCCAGCGTGGTGCCTCCATGTCCCAAAGGACACACTACCCTCCCATGTGCATTGATGTCTTTTACCAACAAAGAAGCCCATGGAGTTTCAGTGTCCAGAGCCTTTAATTGACTTTATTATGTAGTCATGATTGATTGGATCAGCCTTCCCCTGCCTCCCCTGAGGTCAGCTGATATCAGGCCAAGGGGTGGCCTTTATGGTCAGGCCAGTCCCCAACCATTAGCACAAACCCTCAGATATGGTTTAGATAACAAAGGTGCTCGATTACTCAGGAACTTTAAAGGATTTAGAGGAATCTCTCAGGAGCCAAGAGCAAAGGCCAAATTACTTAGGTAAAGTAATTTTTTACCCCATACAGCTAAAAATCCTGGGCGTTATGTATAAAACAGAAGACTCTGAAAGGTAGACAGAAGAAAATAAACTGGCTAGGGTCCTCAGGACCCCAAAAATGACACAGCAGCGAATTCCCTGGGTTTTATTTTAGCCTCATATACCCTAGACTTGGTGCTGGAAAAGCCCACAACCCAGAAGTGCCAACAGGTGCACACAAAAACAGCCCTAAGAAATGCCTGCTCTCTCTAGTCAAAGGACAAGGAAAGGGGCAATCTAGCAAGACAGAAAACTTTTAGACAATAACTCTACTGCAGCCAAATACCACAAAAAAAACTGGCTTCACCTCCATGACTAAGAGCAAGGGCCATGTGGACGGCCTAGACTTCCACTCTTACAGACTGTAATGAAATGTCCCATGTCCCTTGCCCCATGCTAGGATGATGTCAGAGAATGTTGAGTGGGGAGCTGGAATCTTTCATCCCTGCTGGGTGGTGATGAGCCGTCTCCCCACACCCCACAGTGACAGTGGAAACCACATAGGAAGCCTGGGCTTCCATCCTGACCTAGCTATAAAAAAGTGCCCTTCCCCCTCCCCAATGGGGTGATGTCAGAGGAGGCCTACTGGAGCTTTCACCACAGCCCAGCACTAAGAAGGACACCCCACCGCCACCAACAGTGTCAGTGGACACCACATGGGAAGCATAACAAGATGCCCATCCCCCTCTTAGCCAGGGTGCCTAGTGAGGAGCCTGAACTCCCACACCCCACTGAGCAATAACAAGGAGCCAAGTCCCTTATAGCAGAGGCTGGGCGGAGAACCTGGATTTCCATTCCCACAAGGCAAAGTCCCCCATACCAAGTGAAGCAGTGTCAGAGAAGCTTACAAAAACAAGAGATTTAAAGATAATACCCACAATGTCCAGGACATAATAAAAAATCAGGTGTCATACCAAAAACCAGGAAAATCTCAATTTGAATGAGAAAACACAATCAACAGACACCAACAGCGAGATGACGCAGACTGTAGATTTGACAAGGATTTTAGAGCATAAAAATGCTTCATTGAGCAATTATAAAAATGCTTAACACAAATGAAATAATAATGGTACAATCACTATGGAAAACAGTATGGTGCTTCCTCAAAAAACTAGAAATAGAACTACCTTATGATGCAGCAATTTCACTTCTAGGTATATACCTAGAGATCTACTACAAAAGACACAATCTGACATACGCACACCTGTGTTCACTGCAGCACTATTTTCACAACACAAAAAAGATGGAAACAACCCAAGTATATATCAACAGATGAATGGATAAACATAATGTGGCACGTACATACAATGGAATGCTATGCAGCCATGAAGAATAATGATGAATTCTCAAAATACAATATGGATGAATCTGGAGGGCATTATGCTGCATGAAATAAGTCAATCACAAAGGACAAATACAGTGATCTCACTATCATAAAAAGACAAGAATAGGTATACATATTGAAACCAATGATCATTGGTGGTGGTTTTGACGGAAGGATAGACATATAGATCAATGTAACAGAATAGAAGATACAGAAATAGTCCCACACAAGTATGGCTAACTGACTTTTTTTTTTAATTAAAAAAAATATTTTTACTGCAGTGAAAATATACACAGCAAAACATTAATAAATTCAAAAATTTCTACATGTATAATTCAGTGACATTGATTACATTCTTCATGTTGTACAACCATTCTCACTGTCCTTTTCCAGATTATTCCACCACCATTAACATAACCTCAATGTCCCCTAAGCAAAACCTCCCCCTTTCCTCTCCCCAACCTCTGGTAGCCACTAACAATCTTTGGTTTCTATATATGTGCTTATTTCACATTAATGAGATCATAAACAGTATTTGTCCTTTTGCAATAACTTATTTTGCTCAGCATAATGTTTTCAAGGTTCATCCATGTTGTGGCATGCATCAGGGCTTCATTTCACTTTGTAGCTAAGTAATATTCCATTGTATGTATATACAACGTTTTGTTTATCCATTCATCTGTTGATGGACACTTTGGCTGTTGCAACATTTTGGTTACTGTGAAAAGTGCTGCAGTGAACATTGGTGTAGGCCAATTGATTTTTGACAAAGGTGTAAAACAATTTGTGGTGCAGTGAAATTATTTAATATGGCCCTTTTAGCCACAGTCTTTTTGAAGCACTTACTGGTGAAGATCAAAGACCACAGCCTTCAGTATGGATTACACCTCAACATAAAGAAAACAAAAATCCTCACAACTGGACCAAAAAGCAACAACATGACAAATGGAGAAAAGCTTGAAGTGGTCAAGGATTTCATTTTACTTGGATCCACAATCAACGCCCATGGAAGCAGCAGTCAAGAAATCAACAATGCACTGCACTGGGTAAATCTGCTGCAAAAGACCTCTTTAAAGTGTTAAAAAGCAAAGATGTCACTTTAAGAACTTAGGTGCGCCTGACCCAAGCCATGGTGTTTTCAATCGCCTCATATGCATGTGAAAACTGGACGATTAATAAGGAAGACCAAAGAATTGATGCCTTTGAATTATGGTGTTGGCGAAGAATATTGAATGTACCATGGACTGTCAAGAGAATGAACACATCTGTCTTGGAAGAAGTACAACCAGAATGGTCCTTAGAAGCAAGGATGACAAGACTATGTCTCACATACTTTGGACATGTTATCAGGAGGGATCAGTCCCTAGAGAAGGACATCATGCTTGGTAAAGCAGAGGGTCAGCAAAAAAGAGGAAGACCCTTAATGAGATGGATTGACACAGGGGCTGCAACAACGGGCTCAAGCATAACAACGATTGTGAGGATGGCGCAGGACCAGGTGTTGTTTCATTCTGTTGTACACAGGGTCACTATGAGTCAGAGCTGATTCGATGGCACCTAACAACAACAAATCATAGTCTTTGTGACTCCCACACAATGATTGGATGGGACAATGCAAATAAGATGTATGGAACCCTAAGGAGGTGTGGTGGCTGGTGTTGTGTGTCAACTTGGCTAGGCCATGATTCCCAGAATTGCGTGGCTGTCCTCCATTTTGTTATCTGATGTCATTATCCTAATTATTCTCCATTTTCTGTGTTGTAAATCCCAACCTCTATTATGTTAATGGGGCAGGATTAATGTGGGGTGTATCCTGAGTCACAGCCTTACAGGGTGTGACTCAAGTCTCACCCTTACCCTAGTTGTGTCCTTCCCTTGGGTGTGGCCTACATCCAATGTATATATGTGGGTGCTCATGCAGGGCTCTCTCTCTCTGCATCTTGATCCTGCGCCTGGCTCATCATTGTCTGACCTCCAGTTCTTGGGACTAGAGCCAATGGCCTGCCATCTGACCTGCCAATTCTGGGATTTGTCAGTTTCTGCAACCCTGTGAGCCAGCAGCCTATCATCTGACCTGATTTGCCAGCCTTCGCAGCCTTGTGAGACAGCAGCCTGTCATCTGGCCTGCCAATTTGGGTTCGTCGGCCCCTGTGGCCACGTAAGTCAGGAGAAGCCTATGCCTGACTCATGGATTTGGGACTTGTCAGCCACCACAACCATGTGAGCCATTTCCTTAATACGGTTCATGAGTTTTGTGAGACATTGCAGCAAATTATAGAACCCAAAGACAGGAGGGAGAGTACTGGGGGGAGGAGGAGTAGTTGATGTTAGAGATGATAGAGTGGTATGGCAATTTGGAAAAGTTGGACATTTAGGACATCTTTAACCTCCACCTCATAGGAACCAGCTTTGTGCTGATCCTTATAAAAGTTATTCATTTACAATTCAATGAAGTCTTTTCAAAAAATGGTGCTGGAGCAATTATACATCTATAGGCAAAAAAAAAAAAAAACTCAACCTAAACTTTACTCCTTAAGCAAAAATTAACTCAAAATAGGTCATAGACTTAAGTGTATAATATAAAACTATGAAACTTAAAAATAGGAGAAAATTTGGGGGATCAAGGGCTAGGCAAACAATTTTTATATTGGACACCAAAAACATGATCCATAAAAGAAAAAAAAAATCTGATAAATTAGATCTTGCCAAAATTAAAACTTCTGATCTGAGAAAGATCTCCTGAAGAAGATGAAAAGACAAGCTACAGACCAGGAAAAATATTTGTAAATAATGTATCTGATGTAAGACTGGTGTCTAGAATATATAAAGAACTCTCAAACCCCAGCAGTAAACAAACAATTCAATTAGAAAATAGGCAAAACACACAGACATTTTACAAAGAGGATATACAGATGACGAATAAATATAGAAAAAGATGTTCAACACCATTAGCCATCAGGGAAATGCAAATGAAAACCACAATGAGATATCACTACACATCTATTAAAAATGGCTAAAATAAAAAATAAAGACAACACAAAGTACTGGTGAGTAAAAACTGGATGGATCTCTTACACACTGCTGATGAGAAATGGTACAGCCAATCTAATCTAGAAAATAGTTTGGTAGTTTCTTATAAAACTAAACATGCAATTACCATGTGACTCAGCAATTGCAATCTTAAGTATTTATCCCAAAGAAATGAAAACTTACGTATACACAAAAACCAGTACACTAATGTTCATAGCAGCTTTACATGTAATAGCCAAACACTAAAACCAGTCTAGATGTCCTTCGACAGGCGAATGGTCAAACAAACTGTGATGCATCCACACCACGGAAAACAGCTTAGAAATAAAAAGGAATAAACTACTGATGCTTGCAACAACTTGAATAGTTCTCAAGAACGTTATGCTGAGTGAAAAACATCAACTCCAAAAATTTATATCCAGGTTGTCCCCAACTTACAATGTATTTGAGTTACAATGAACCATGCTGCGGCACAGTGAATTGCTTAATATGGCCCTTTTAGCCAGAGTCTTTGTAACTCTCACCAAATGGGTGTGACTATGCAAATGAGGTGCTTGTGGCACACCAAGGAGATTCGATAGCTTGCTAATAATGTAAATAAGGTACATGGCACCCTTGTGGGGGTGGGAACATGCAAATAAGGTATATAGAATCAAAACGGAGGGATTGGTCAGTTTTGTCATCCTGGTAGGCTTAAAATGAGCCATCCCCGAGGCAGGAAGGGAGGATCTCATCATCACCAAGAAAGAAGAGCCAGGAGTGGAGTGCATTATTTGGACCTGGATCCCTGAGCTGAGAACCTCCTAAATCCATGAGACAGAGAGAGGGAGCTGTAACACAGAATACAGCGAGAGAAGGCTGTGCGAGATGTCAGGAACCAGGAGACTGGTGCAAGACAGCTGCAGTGGCCTTCCTGGCCCATGGAGCAAGAAAGCTGAGCACTTTTGGGCACCCTACTGGTGGAGTGCGGCGCCTGTCAGCAGAGCTAAAAGAGCTTTGTAACACTTGTCCAAACAGGGCAGAGGCCAGGCCAAGGGGCCGAGAGGCTGAGGGGCCAGAGAGAGGTATACCTGCAGGCATTGCTGAGAAGAGGCTGTCCTGATGCAAGAATTGTATCCTGAGTGTTCCTGAAACTAAATTGTAACCTGCTACTTCCCTAATAAGTTCCATAATTGTGAGTATTGTCTGTGAGTTCTGTGTGGCCATTGTAATAAATTATCGAACCCAGCGGAGAAACAGGAAGTGCCATGCCCGTGTCAGAATTAGTAAAGATGGTGGAGAGAGGAGGCATGTGTGACCTCTACCTCATAGGAATCAGTCTTGGGCTTTTTATCTTGATTCTCCTTCTCCCTTGTGAAGTTAGGGGAGGTCAGATGCCTCCGCCACACAATTCTGACACGCACTTATCACTGTCAGTGTATCTGGAACATAGCATCTTCCTGGGAAGAAGTTACAGGAAAATGCATGCAGGGGATATGGAAAAAATTGCTGAGTTACGTGAACACAGTCCAAGTATTTGATCAGGGTAACATAATGGAAGAGATCAGTGATAAAACTGTCTATACGGCAAGAATGCTGAGTTTAGAACTTGAAATCGCCGGTGTAGAACAGCTCACAGATCACAAAGAAGGGGAATTGCCAGATCAAGGTTTAATGGATTTTGAAGAGGAAAGAAATGCTGAGGAAGAAAGAAATAATGAGGAAGAGAGAGAAGTCGTCAAAAAAATTTACAGTGAAAGAAATTAGCTGGAGTGTTTTCTAATCTAAATCAGGGGCTTCAGTTGCTCGAAAACATGACCCAAGAGCTGATCGCTTTGATAAAGTTGATTAGCAGATTCAGGAAGCAGTGAGATATTACCACGAAATATATGGAAAAAAAGAAAAGAACCATACAGACAACTCTCACTAATTTTCTGACCAGAAACGCCATCCCCATTCCCAGGGATAATCCAGATGACCCAGAGCCATCCATAAGCAGAGTTACTACCGCAGCTGACAAAATGACAACACTGTCCAACTCTTCATTGTCAGAGTAAATTTTTATAATTTGTGTATTTTTTACATATGTATGAAAATATATCTGTAAGTTTATATGTAATGTTTCCAACCCCCAAAGACAAAGATTGGATTTGCAAACATACTGATAATAAAAGGCAATAATGATGAAAAACAAAAAAAAATGAGGTATTCGCCTTACATCAGAACCGACTTACAATGGAGTCCTCAGAACAGAATCCTGTCTGAGGTGTAAAAAAAAAAAAATTTTTTTTGAGGTGTATGAATTACTTAATATGGCCCTTCTAGGCATGGTCTTGCAACTCCCACCCAGGTGATTGGCCGGGACTGTGTGATAGGGTAACTGTGGCCCCCCAAGAGGACTGGTTAGCTTTGCCATCCCGCTGGGCTTGAAATGAGCCAACCCAGAGGCAGAGAGGAGAATCTTACCATCCCCAGTAAGAATGGCCAGGAGCCGAGGGCGCATCCTTTGGACCTGGGATTCCTGCGTTGGGAGGCTTCTGGGACCAGGAGACACAGAGAAAGCTGTAACCCTGAAAACAGTGAGAAGAGGTAGCAGGAGAGACCTGGCAGCAGAGACCCAGCAGCAGGAGACAGCATGGTGGGATTCTCAGCCCACATAGAGAGAAAGCTGAATGTCTTTGGGCAGAGGCCTAGGGCTAGGGAAAGGCGTGCCTGCGAGCAAGCTGGGAAGAGGCTGTCTTGATGAAAGAACTATCACTGAGTGTTGCTGAGCCTGAATTGAAACCTGTTACTTCCCTAATAAACCCCATAATCGTGAGTATGGTCTGTGAGTTCTATGTGGCCATTGCAATGAATTATCGAACCCAGCAGAGAAGTAGAGAGTGTCGTGGGAAGGAGAGTTGGTGTCAGAGTTGGTAAAAATGGTGGAGAGAGAAGGTATGTCTGAAACCACCTCATTGGCCTATTGATCTTGATTTTCCTTACCTTTGTGAAGTTAGAGGTCAGACATTACCTCCGTGCCATTTTTACACTGTCGTAAGTTGGGGACCACCTGTACGGTATGATTCTATTTATATAATATTTTTTAAATGGCAAAATTTAAGAAATGGAGGACAGATTAGCTGTTTCTAGGGGTTAGGGACGGGGTGCAGGGACAGAAGGAAAACAGTTCTGGTTATAAAAGGGCGACATAAGGTATCTTTCCGGAGGTAGACCCGGTCACTATTTTTTTTTAATTGTGCTTTAAATGAAAGGTTACAAATCAAGTCAGTCTCTCATACAAAAATTTATATACACCTTCCTATATACTCCTGGAAACACTGATGGCGTAGTGTTTAAGAGCTGCTAACAAAAAGGTTGGCAGTTCGAATCCACCAGGTGCTCCTTGGAAACTCTACAGGGCAGTTCTCCTCTGTCCTACACGATCAGTATGAGTCGACATCAACAGGTTTATATACTCATAGTTGCTCTCCCCCTAATGACAGCACACTCCTTCTCTCCACCCTGTATTCCCGTGTCCATTCAGCCAACTTCTACCCCCCTCTGCCTTCTCATCTCCCCTCCAGACAGGAGCTGTCCACATAGTCTAATGTGTCTACTTGATTCAAGAAGCTCACTCTTCACCAGTATGATTTTCTATCCCATAGTCCAGTCCAATCCCTGTCTAAACAGTTGGCTTTGGGAAAAGTTCCTGTCTTAGGCTAAGAGAAGGTCTGGGGACCATGACCGCCGGGGTCCTTCTAGTCTCAGTCAGAACATTAAGTCTGGTCTTTTTACCAGAATTTGAGGTCTGCATCCCACTGCTCTCTTGCTCCCTCAGGGATTCTCTGTTGTGTTCCCTGTCAGGGCAGTCACTGGTTGTAGTCAGGCACCATCTAGTTCCTCTGGTCTCAGGCTGATGTAGTCTCTGGTTTATGTGGCCCTTTCTGTCTCTTGGGCTCATAATTACCTTGTGTCTTTGGTGTTCTTCATTCTCCTTTGCTCCAGGTGGGTTAAGACCAATTGACGCATCTTAGATGGCTGCTTGCTAGCGTTTAAGACACCAGACACCACTCTCCAAAGTGGGATGCAGAATGTTTTCTTAATAGATTTTATCATGCCAATTGACCCAGATGTCCCTGAAACCATGAGCCCCAAAAGCCCACCCCTGCTACACTGGCCTTCAAAGCGTTCAGTTTATTCAGGAAACTACTTTTGGTTTAGTCCAGTTGAGCTGACCTCTCCTGTATTGTGTGTTGTCTTTCCCTTCACCTAAAATAGTTCTTGTTTACTATCTATTTAGTGACGACCCCTCTCCCTCCCTACCTCCCCACTCGCGTAACCATCAAAGACTACTCTCTTTTTAAACTATTTCTTGGGTCCTTATAATAGTGGTATCATACAATACTTTCCTTTTGCAACTGACTAATTTCACTCAACATAATGCCTTCCAGATTCCTCCATGTTATGAAATGTTTCACAGATTCATCATTGTTCTTTATCGATGTGTACTATTCCATCGTGTGATCATAATTTATTTATCCATTCATCCAATGATGGGCACCTTGGTTGCTTTCATCTTTTTGCTATTGTAAAAAGTGCTGCAATGAACATGGCTGTGCATATATCTGTTCATATAAAGGCCCTTATTTCTCTAGGATATATTCCAAGGAGTGGGATTGCTGGATCGTATGGTAGTTCTACTTCTAGCTTTTTAATGAAGCACCAAATCAATTTCCAAAGTGGTTGTAACATTCTACATTCCCACCAGCAGTGTGTAAGTGTTCCAGTCTCTCCACAACCTCTCCAACATTTATTCTTTTATGTTTTCTGAATTAATGCCAGCCTTGTTGGAGACAGAATCTCATCGTAGTTTTGACTTGCATTTCTCTTATGGCTAATGATCATGGGCCTTTCCTTATGTATCTGTGAGACGCCTGAATGTCTTCTTTGGTGAAGTGCCTTTTCATAACCTTTGTCCATTTTTTAATTGGGTTATTTGTTTTTTGTTCTTGAGTTTTTGCAATATCACGTAGATTTCAGAGATCAAACGCTGATCAGAAATGTCATAGCTAAAAACTTTTTCCCAGTCTGTAGGTAATCTTTTTACTCTTTTGGTGAAGTCTTTGGATGAGCACAGATGTTTGATTTTTAGGAGCTCCCAGTTATCTAGTTTCTCTTCTGGTGTTTATGCATTGTTAGGAATGTTGTGTACACAATTTATGCCATGTATTAGGGCTCCTAGTGTTGTCCCTATTTTTTCTTCCACGATCTTTATCATTTCAGATTTTGTATTTAGGTCTGTGATCCATTTTGAGTTAGTTTTTGTGCATGATGTGAGCCATGGGACTTGTTTCATTTTTTTGCAGATGGATATCCAGTTATGCTAGCCGCATTTGTTAAACAGACTGTCTTTTCCCCATTAAACTGACCTTGGGCCTTTGTCAAGTATCAGCTGCCCATATGTGGATGGATTCATGTCTGTATTCTCAATTCTGTTCCATTCGTCTATGCATTTGTTGTTGTACCAGTACCAGGCTATTTTGACTACTGTGACAGTATAATGGCTTCTAAAATCAGGTAGAGTGAGGCCTCCCACTTTGTTCTTCTTTTTCAGTAATGCTTTACTTATCTGGGGCCTTTCCCTTCCATATGAAGCTGGTGATTTGTTTCTTCATCTCATTAAAAAATGTTGTTGGAATTTGAATTGGAATTGCATTGTATCTATAGATCACTTTTCATAGAATAGACATTTTTACAACGTTAAGTCTTCCTATCCATGAGCAAGGTATGTTTTTCCACTTACCTAGGTCTCTTTTGGTTTCTTGCAGTAGTGTCTTGCCGTTTTCTATGTATAGGCCTTATACATCTCTGTTAACATTTATTCTTAAGTATTTTATCTTCTTGGGGTCTACTCTAAATGGAATTGTTTTAGTAATTTCCTCTTTGGTGTTCTTTTTGTTGGTGTAGAGGAATCCAACTCATTTTTGTATGTTTATCTTGTATCCTGATGCTCTGCTGAACTCTCCTATTAGTTTCACTAGTTTTCTTGAGGAATCTTTAGGGTTTTCTGTGTATAAGATCATGTCATCTACAAAGAGAGATGCTTTTACTTCTTCCTTACTAATCTGGATGCGCTTTATTTCTTTATCTAGCCGAATTGCTCTGACCAGGACCTCCAGCACGATGTTGAATAAGAGTGGTGATAAAGGGCATCCTTGTCTGGTTCTGGATCTCAAGGGGAAAGCTTTCAGACTCCCTCCATTTACGATGACGTTGGCTGTTGGCTTTGTATAAATGCCCTGTATTATGTTGAGGAATTTCCCTTCTATTCCTATTTTGCTGAGGGTTTTTATCATGAATGGGTGTTGAACTTTGTCATATGCCTTTTCTGCATCAATTTGTAAGATCATGTGGTTCTTGTCTTTTGTTTTATTTACATGATGAATTATATCGATTGTTTTTCTAATGTTGAACCATCCCTGCATAGCTGGTATGAATCCCACTTGGCCATGGTGAATTATTTTTTTGTTATGTTGTTGAATTCTATTGGCTAGAATCTTGTTGAGGATTTTTGCATCTAAGTTCATGAGGGATATAGGTATCTAATTTTCTTTTTTTTTTTTTTTGGTGTCTTTACCTGGTTTTGGTATTAGCGATATGGTGGCTTCATAGAATGAGTTTGAGAGCATTTCATCCTTTTCTATGCTCTGAAATACCCTTAGTAGTAGTGGTGTTAACTCTTCTCTGAAAGTTTGGCAGAACTCTGCAGTGAAGCCATATGGAATAGGGCTCTTTTTGTTGGCAGTTTTTTAATCACCTTTTAAATCCCTTCTTTTGTTATGGGATATTTACTTGTTCTACCTCTGTTTGTATTAATTTAGGTAGGTAGTGTGTTTCTAGGAATTCATCCATTTGTTCTAGGTTTTCAAATTTGTTAGAGTACAATTTTTCATAGTAATCTGATATGATTCTTTTAATTTCAGTTGGGTCTGTTGTAATATCACCCATCTCATTTCTTATTTGGGTTATTTACTTCCTGTCCTGTTTTTCTTTTGTCAGTTTGGCCAGTGGTTTATCAATTTTTTTAAGTTTTTCAAAGAACCAGCTTTTGGTCTTGTTAACTCAACTATTTTTCTTCTCTTTCATTTAATTCTGCCCTAATTTTTATTATTTGCTTTCTTCTGGTGCCTGAGTGTTTCTTTTGTCGCTCTCTATTTGTTCAAATTGTAGGAATAATTCTTTGATTTTGGCCCTTTTTACTCTTCAGATGTGTGCATTTATTGCTATAAATTGACCTCTCAGGAGTGCTTTAGCTGTGTCCCAAAGGTTCTGATAGGAAGTGTTTTCATTCTCACTGGATTCTATGAATTTCTTTATTCCATCCTTAATGTCTTCTATAACCCAGTTATTTTTGAGCGGGGTATTGTTCAGTTTCCAAGTGTTTGATTTCTTTTCCCTGCTTTTTCTGTTATTGATTTCTACTTTTATGGCCTTATGGTTAAAGAAGATGCTTTCTAATATTTTGATGTTTTAGATTCTGCTAACGCTTGCTCTATGACCTAATACGTGTTCTATTCTAGAGAATGTTCCATGTGCGTTGGAAAAGAAAGTACACCTGGCTGCTGTTGGGTGAAGTGTTCTGTATATGTCTATGAGGTCAAGTTGGTTGTCACATTTAGATCTTCTGTGTCTTTACTGAGCTTGTTTTTGGATCTTCTGTCCTTCACTGAAAGTGGTGTGTTGAAGTCTAGTACTATAATTGTGGAACTGTCCATCTCACTTTTCAATGCTCTTAGAGTTTGTTTTGTGTATCTTGCAGCCCTGTCACTGGGTTCATAAATATTTAATATGGTTATATCCTCCTGGTACATGGTCCCTTTAATCATTATATAGTGTCCTTCCTTATCCTTTTTCGTGGATTTCACTTTAAAGTCTATTTTGTCAGAAATTAATATTGCCTCTCCTGCTCTTTTTGATTGTTATTTGCTTGATGTATTTTTTCCATCCTTTTAGTTTTATTTTGTTTGTGTCTCTAAGTCTAAGGTGTGCCTCTTGTAGGCAGCATACAGGCGGTTCATGTTTTTTTATCCATTCTGCCACTCTCTGTCTCTTTATTGGTACATTTAGTCCATTAACATTCAGCGTAATTATGGATAGGTTTAGTGCTGTCATTTGCATATCTTTTTTTGTGTGTTATTGACATCTTTTTCCCGCTTAATTTTTTGTGCTAAGTAGTTTATCTTTATATATTGTCTTTTCCTCTTATTTGTTGTTGTTGATTTTGTTTTTGTTTAAAAGCCATGAAGAGCTCTACAGATACTGGCTGCAATGATTATCACTCTGTCAGTGGAATCCAGAGGGCAACCATCAGGCAGGCCTTGGCCAAGGCATTGTAGGGAACACCAGGAAACTCTGGCCAGGATAACACACTGATAACACCAAAGATTTATGTGCCAGGGAGAATCATATTTCAATTGCTAGCTGCCAGCTGCCTCTTTTTCCTCTTCACTAGTGGAAAAGGGGGAAGCACAAGGCCCCAGAAAACTGACCCAATTTGCAAATTTGACAAATACATTTTTTAAATTCTGCCAAAAAAAGCACCAGTTCTAAGTGTGTTCATACCTGAATTGACTACAGATGATAATTTCTATGCCATTTAAGCAGTTCCAGATCATATAAAGAAACAGAAATCTCCTGAATCCCTTTTAAGACTTAGCATAACCTTAATACCAATACTTGTTAAATAGAGTACAAAAACAAGAAAACTATAAGAAATTTTCTTATAGTGGTATAAATTCTAAATAAAATAGTAACTTAAATCCAACTGTGTCTCATAAGAAAAATGTCCCTTGACCAAACAGAATTATTCCAGGAAGGCAAAGATGGATCTACATTACATACGAACATAATTCATTACAACAATCAGTTAAGGAAAATAACATCATAAGGCTATTCACATCAAAAAGGCATCTGACAACATTGGAGCCCAGAGGCAATGTAAGGATATATTTAAAGCACTCAAGGAAATAAACTATCATCCAAGAACACTATACCCAGCAAATCTGTCCTTCAAGAATGAGGATGGAATTAAAACATTCCCAGACAAACAGAAGCTGAGAGAGTTCATATCCATCAGACCAGTCTTACAAAAAAGACTAATGGTAGTTCTGCAGATGGAAGGGAAAAGACACTAGAAAGTAATTCAAAGCCATACATAAAAACAAAGATCCCTAATAAAGGGAATTGTATGGACAAGCATAATGGCTAGTAATAAGATATTCAAGCTTGATAATTCTAATTGTTTTGTCCTTCATGCTTTTTCATAACAACTGTATAAAAAGCAAGGATAAAAATATGTTACAGGGCACATGAAATGTAAGGACATACTTAGTGGTAACAAAACAAAATGGGGGGTGAGAATGGTATAAAATTTCTTCTATATTACCAAAGTTAAGTTGGTATCAATTTAACCTAAAAAAAATTGCCATTCAGTCCATTCTGACTCATAGTGACTGTCTTAGGTTGGGTTCTCCAGAGAAGCAAAACCAGAAAAGCATATAAATATATACAGAGATTACATCAAGGAAATGGCTCATGTGGTTATAGAGGCTATAAAGTCCCAAGTCCATGGGTCACGCTGGGGTCTTCTCCTGACTCACATAGCTGGAGGGGCTGGTGATCTCCAGATTGGCAGGTCTGAAAGCAGGCCTCTGGCTCACAGGCTCCCATGATTGGCAGGTAAGCTTCTAGCTCAAGTCCCAAGAACTGGAGGTCGGATGAACAGGAGCCAGCTGCAGGATCCAGAGTAAGCAAAAGCCAAAAAGCTTTGCCAGAAAGTCCACCTATATTGGATGCAGGCCACACCCTCAAGGAAACCCCCTTTCAACTGATTGGCTTTTCATAACAGATCTCATCATGGAGGTGATTGCATTATATCAGATTTCATTATGGAAGTGAGTTCATCATTACATAGCTACCAAACCACTGAGAATCATGGCCCAGCCAAGTTGACACACAACCTTAACTATCACAGAGACCCTATATGACAGAGTAGAACTGCCCCATAGGGTTTCCAAGGCTATAAACCTTTACAGAAACAGACAGCCACACCTTTCTCCTGCAGAGCTGCTGGTGGGTTTGAACTTCTGACTTTCAGCTAGAGGCCGAGATCTTAACCACTGCACCACCAGGGCTCCTTCAGAACTGCCACATGACCCAGCAATTTCACTCCCAGATATATACTCAAAAGACTTGAAAGCAGAGACTCAGAAACTTGTACACAAATGTTCATTGCAGCACTATTCACAATAGCCAAAAGGTGGAAACAACCTAAATGCCCATCAGCAGATGAATGGATAAACAAAATATGGTACATACATACAATGGAATACTATGCAGCAAGGAAGAGAAATGAACTCAATACATGCTATAATATGGATGGAGTTTGATGACATTATGCTCAGTGAAATAAGTCAATCATAAAAGGACAAATATTGTATAATCTTATATAAAGACAAGAACAAGCAAATGTATAGAGATTAGTTTCTCACTGGACACCAGGGGTGGAAGGGGAAAGGGGGGGTTAGGTTTACAATGATGAAAAAATCGTATTAATTAAGGGTAGGGTTGCACAGCTGATTAATGCAATTGCTGTCAATAAGTTGAACACCTGTAAAAAGTTGAACTGGCAAAAGTCCTGTGACATATACATCTACAAAAACAACATAAGCGTAGCTGCTGAGGCTCCTTATGTACAACCAAACACCTACTGGGATTTGGTTACTTGGTTTGGAGATTTAGTGTCATGGTTTCATGGGACATCAAGTTATTAACATCAAGTTATTAAGGCTAATAATATGTTCAGTGCTTCTGCTCAATCTCCTAGTGCACTGCATAGTGCCTGGGTCTTGCAAGCAGCCATCCAAGGCACAACAATTGGTGTCTATTTGCCTGGAGCAACAGAAGTAGAAGGGGAGTCAGAAATAGGAGGAGAACGTGGAATGTGTGGCTAATTGCCTCCATGAACAACTGCCTCCTTTGCCATAAGACCAGAAGAACTGGATGGTGCCTGGCTATCATTACTGAACATCTTGACTAAAGGTTCAATTGAGGAGGTGGGGCCAAGATGCTGGAATAGCCAGATGCTTCCAGTGATCCCTCTAACAACAAAGATCCGAAAAATCAAGTGAAACGATTATATTTACAACAAGCTAGCAGCCGTGAACATCAAAGGCAAAGTTAGAAAATGGACTGAGCAGCAGGGGGAGAGAAAGATGGTTCAGAAACATTCAGAAGCAGAGAGGAGTTGCCGGACCTGAATCGCTGGATTCCCTGAGGCACCATTCCCAGGAGCAGCTGCGGGCAGGCTGGTGGTAGCGTTTGGCTGCAGTTTCCTCAGGAAGAAGCAGCCAGCTGCACAGCCTATTCACACCTCCGGAACCAGAAAAGAACGACGCTCTTAGCAAAAGCTAAGTACTTGCATATATTTTACCACACCCCCAGGCCCCAAGCTGGTTTCAGTGGCTGTTGATTTCCCTGGGCCTGAGATAGGACCATTTGAGCACCTGAGCCATGCTCCCAGCCTTGGAGAAGGAATAAATTCACAATAGGGGGAAAAGATAATTTGCCAGCTCCACTAACCAGGGGAGCTCAGGACAGAAGTGGCTCCTGTCCAGGTGGAAACACTCTGTGGACTTTGAATACCTTTCCCCCCTGCATGGAACTGTGTGCGCCTATTTCAGGAGAATAGGCCCTTGCTGGCAGACTGCAACTGTTTAACCTGTGCGGTGGAGAGGGGGTGTTTGATATTTGACACTGCTTTGCCTATTAAACAGGGTCCTCGCCTACCCACATCAGGGGCCTAAGGAATAGTGGCTCCACTCAGGTCACCCAGCCACCCACGACAGGGGTCCAAGGACAACTGGTACCCCCCAGTCCTTAAAACCAAAAGCAGTGGGTGCCCATGGTCTGTCCGCAGAATGCACTGATCTGTATGCTATAGGGAACAGGGATGTGCTTTCCTCAGAGACACTTGGGGGATGGTTGTGAGCTCCTTACCTTGTTCAGAGCGTGACCCCCTGCTGCAGCCAGATATGAGTACCTACACCAAACACCCCTGCCTCTCTAAGACTAAAGGACAGAGCCTGTACTACACACTTGATGACCAGCTACCTGGACACCTGAGCTGAATCCACACAAGAAAAGTGAATGGACTCATAAGTTCATATACCTGATTACAGCTCTAGCCATCTGGTGACAGGATGTCAGAGCTCCAAAGGTGAAAATAATCAAGCCAGCTCACTCAAGCAACCCATCTGGGCATATCAAAACAAAACAAAGCAAAAAACTAGGAAGTGGTAAGAAACATAAAATAAACTAATACAATAACTTATAGATAGCTCGGAAAAACAGTCAATATCAAACCACATAAAGAAACAGACCATGATCACTTCAACAAGCTCTCAAAACAGAGAATCAAAGGATCTTCTGGATGAAGGTGCCTTCCTGGAATTACCGGATGCAGAACTCAAAAGATTAGTACACAGAACTCTTCAAGAAGACATCAAGAAGGAGATCGGGCAATACGCAGAACAAGCCAAGGAACACATAGATAAAAGAGTTGAAAAAATTAAAAAGGTTATTCAAGAACATAATGAAAAATTTAATAAGATACAAGAATCCATGGAGAGTCAGCAATCAGAAATTCAGAAGATTAACAATAAAATACAGAATCAGACAACTCAATGGAAACTCATAGGAGCAGAACTGAGCAAGCAGAAGGCAGAATGGGTGGCTTTGAAGATAAAGCACTTGGCACCAATATATTTGAAGAAAAATCAGATCAAAGAATTAAAAAAAATGAAGAAACATTAAGAATCATGTAGGACTCCTATCAAAAGAAATAACCTACGAGTGATTGAAGTACCAGAACAGGGAAGGATAACAGAAAATACAGAGAGAATTGTTGAAGATCTGTTGGCAGAAAACTTCCCTGATATCATGAAAGATGAGAAGGTATCGATCCATGATGCCCATCAAACTCCATGTAAGGTAGTATTAAAAAGAAAGTCACCGAGACATATTATAATCAAACTTGCCCAAACCAAAGATAAAGAGAGAATTTTAATAGCAGCTAGGGATAAATGAAAAGTTACCTACAAATCACAGCCAACAAGAATAAGCTCGGACTATTCAGCAGGAACATGCAGGCAAGAAGGCAATGGGATGACTTCTATACAGCATTGAAGGAAAAGAATTGCCAGCCAAGAATCATATATCCAGCAAAACTGTCTCTCAAATACGAAGGTGAAATTAGGACATTTAGAGATAAAAAGAAGTTTATGGAATTCATAAAAACCAAACCAAAACTACAAGAAATACTAAAGGAAGTTCTTTGGTTACAAAATCAATAATATCAGGTATCCACCCAAGACTAGAACACAGGACAGAGCAATCAGATGTCAACTCAGTTAGGGAAATCACAATAATAAATCAAGATAAAAAATGCTCAAAACAGGGAAACAGCGATGTCATTATGCAAAAGGAGACAACATTAAAATGACAAAGGGGGACTAAGAAATGTAGTCATAGATCTTTCCTATGGAGAGGAAGACAAGGCGATATGAAGAAATAAAATTTAGGTTTAACTTAGAAAAATAGGGGTAAATATTAATGTAACCACCAAGGAGACAAACTATCCTACTCATCAAAATAAAATACAAGAAAAAAAATAGAGACTCAGCAGAAACAAAATCAACAACAACGAATAAGAGGAAAAGACAATGCATAAAGATAAACTACTCAGCACAAAAAATTAAGTGGGAAAAAGAAACTGTCAACAACACAAAAAACAAGACATCAAAATGACAGCACTAAACTCATACCTATCCATAATTACACTGAATGTAAATAGACTAAATGCACCAATAAACAGACAGAGAGTGGCAGAATGGATAAAAAAACATGATCTGTCTATATGCTGCCTACAAGAGGCACACCTTAGACTTAGACACACAAAGAAACAAAAATTCAAAGGATGGAGAAAAATATATCAAGCAAACAACAATCAAAAAAGAGGAATGGCAATATTAATTTCCGAAAAGGATAAGGAAGGACACTATATAATGATTAAAGGGACAATATTTTTTTTATACCAGGAAGATATAACCATATTAAATATTTATGCACCCAATAACAGGGCTGAAAGATACATAGAAAAAACCCTGACAGCACTGAAAAGTGAAAGAGACACTTTCGCGATTATAATAGGAGACTTCAACACACCACTTTCGGTTAAGGACAGGACATAGAGAAAGAAGCTCAATGAAGACATGGAAGATCTAAATGCCACAATCAACGAACTCGACCTTATTAACAGATACAGAACACTCCACTCAAGAGTATCCAGGTATACTTTCTTTTCTAGTTCACATGAAACATCCTCCAGCATAGACCACATACTAGGTCATAAAGCAAGCCTTAGCAGAATCCAAAACATTGAAATATTACAAAGCATCTTCTCTGACCATAAGGCCATAAAAGTAGAAATCAACAACAGAAAAAGCAGGGAAAAGAAATCAAACACTTGGAAACTGAACAATAAAAAATACCCTGCTTAAAAAAGACTGGGTTATAGAAGACATTAAAGACGGAATAAAGAAATTCATAGAACCCAATGAAAATGAGAATATTTCCTATCAGAACCTTTGGGACACAGCTAAAGCAGTGCTCGGAGGGCAATTTATATCAATAAACGCACACATACAAAAAGATGAAAGGGCCAAAACCAAAGAATTATCCCCACAACTTGAACAAATAGAAAAAGAGCAACAAAAGAAATCCTCAGGCACTAGAAGAAAGAAAATAATCAAAATTAAAGCAGAACTAAATGAAATAGAAAAACAATTGAAAGAATAAGAGCAAAAGCTGGTTCTTTGAAAAAATTAACAAAATTGATAAACCATTGGCCAAACTGACAAAAGAAAAACAGGACAGGAAGCGAATAACCCAAACAAGAAATGGGGTGGGCGATATTACAACAGACCCAACTGAAATTAAAAGAATCATATCAGATTACTATGAAAAATTGTACTCTAACAAATTTGAAAACCTAGAAGGAATGGATGAATTCCTAGAAACACACTACCTACCTAAATTAACACAAAGGGAGAGAGAACAAGTAAATAGATCCATAACAAAAGCAGAGATTGAAAAGATAATCAAAAAACTCCCAACAAAAAAAAAGCCCTGCCCCTTATGGCTTCACTGCAGAGTTCTACCAAACTTTCAGAGAAGAGTTAACACCACTGCTACTAAAGGTATTTCAGAGAACAGAAAAGGACAGAATACTCCCAAACTCATTCTATGAAGCCAGCATATCCCTGATACCCAAACCAGGTAAAAAACCCAGTGCTGTCGAGTTGATTCCGACTCACAGCGACCCTATAGGACAGAGTTTCCAAGGAGCACCTGGCGGATTCGAACTGCTGACCCTTTGGTTAGCAGCCATAGCACTTAACCACTATGCCACCAGGGTTTCCTAAACCAGATTAAAAAAAAAAAAGACACCACAAAAAAAGAAAATTACAGACCTATATCCTTCATGAAATTAGATGCAAAAATTCTCAACAAAATTCTAGCCAAAAGAATGCAACAACATTTTATCAAAAAAAAAAAATTGTTCATCATGACCAAGTGGGATTCATACCAGGTATGCAGGGAATTTTATGCAGGGATGGTTCAATATTAGAAAAACAATGTATTACATCATATAAATAAAACAAAAGACAAGAACCAGATGATTTTATCAATTGATGCAGAAAAGGCATTTGAGGAAGTTCAACACGCATTCGTGATAAAAACTCTCAGCAAAATAGGAATAGAAGGAAAATTCCTCAACATAATAAAGGGCATTTATACAAGGCCAACAGCCAACATCATCCTAAATGGAGAGAGTCTGAAAGCATTCTTGAGATCAGGAACCAGACAAGGATGCCCTTTATCACCACTCTTATTCAACATCGTGCTGGAGGTCCTAGCCAGAGCAATTAGGCTAGATAAAGAAATAAAGCGCATCCAGATTAGTAAGGAAGAAGTAAAAGCATCTCTATTTGCAGATGACATGATCTTATACCCAGAAAACCCCAAGGAATCCTCAAGAAAACTTCTGAAACTAATAGAAGAGTTCAGCAGAGCATCAGGATACAAGATAAACATACAAAAATGAGTTGGATTCCTCTACACCAACAAAAAGAACACCGAAGCGGAAACTGTGAAATCGATACCATTTACAGTAGCCCCCAGGAAGACAACATACTGAGGAACAAATCTTACCAGAGATGTAAAAGACTTACATATAGGAAACTACAAAACACTACTGCAAGAAACCAAAAGAGACCTACATAAGTGGAAAAACATACCTTGCTCATGGATAGGAAGACTTAACATTGTAAAAATGTCTATTCTACCAAAAGTGATCTATAAATACAATGCAATTACGATCCAAATTCCAATGACACTTTTAATGAGATGGAGAAACAAATCACCAACTTTATATGGAAGGGAAAGAGGCCCCAGAGAAGTAAAACATTACTGAAAAAGAAGAACAAAGTGGGAGGCCTCACACTACCTGATTTTAGAACCCTATTGTACTGCCACAGAGTCAAAACAGTTTGGTATTGGTACAACAGGTACATAGACCAATGGAACGGAATTGAGAATCCAGACATAAATCCATCCATGTATGAGCAGCTGATATTTGACAAAGGCCCAAAGTCAGTTAAATGGGTAAAAGACAGTCTGTTTAACAAATGGTGCTGGCATAACTGGATATCCACCTGCAAAAAAATGAAACAAGACCTATAGCTCACACCATGCACAAAACGAACTCAAAATGGATCAAAGTCCTAAATATAAAATCTAAAACAATAAAGATCATGGAAGAAAAAATGGGGACAATGCTAGGAGACCTAATACGTGGCATAAACAGTATACAAAACATTACTAACAATGCAGAAGAGAAACTAGATAACTGGGAGCTCCTAAAAATCAAACACCTATGCTCATCCAAGGACTTCACCAAAAGAGTAAACAAACTACCTACAGACTGGGGAAAAGTTTTTAGCTATGACATTTCTGATCAGCACCTGATCTCTAAAATCTAGATGATACTGCAAAAACTCAGCTACAAAAAGACAAATAATCCAATTAAAAAATGGACAAAGGACATGAACAGGCACTTGACTAAAGAAGATTTTAGGTAGCTAGCATGAAGAAATGCTCACAATCATTAGCCATTACCCACCCAGTGCCATGGAGTCGCATTAGCCATTAGAGAAATTCAAATCAAGACCACAATGAGATTCCATCTCACTCCAACAAGGCTGGCATTAATAAAAAAAACACAAAATAATAAATGTTGGAGAGGCTGTGGAGAGTCCAGAACACTTATACACTGCTGGTGGGAATGTAAAATGGTAAAACCACTTTGGAAATCGATTTGGAGCTTCCTTAAAAAGCTAGAAGTAGAACTACCATATGATCCAGCAATCTCCCACTCCTTGGGATATATCCTAGAGAAATAAGAGCGTTTACACGAACAGATACATGCACACCCATGTTCATTGCAGCACTGTTCGCAATAGCACAAAGATGGAAGCAACCAAGGTGCCCATCAACGGATGAATGGATACATTACGGTATATTCACACAATGGAATACTACACATCGATAAAGAACAATGATGAATCCGTGAAACATTTCATAACATGAAGGAATCTGGAAGGCATTATGCTGAGTGAAATCAGTCAGTTGCAAAAGGACAAATATTGTATAAGACCACTATTATAAGAACTGGAGAAATAGTTTAAACAAAGAATATTCTTTCACAGTTATGAGAGGGGGGAGGGAGGGAGGGAGAGAGGTTTTCACCAATTACCTAGTAGATAAGAACTGTTTTCGGTGAAGCAAAAGACAACACACAATACAGGAGAGGTCAGCACAAGTAGACTAAACCAAAAGCAAAGAAGTTTCCTGGATAAACTGAATGCTTTCAAGGCCAGCATAGCAGGGGCGGGGGTTTGGGGACCATGGTTTCAGGGGACATCTAAGTCAATTGGTGTAATAAAATCTATTAAGAAAACATTCTGCATCCCACTTTGGAGAGTGCCATCTGGGGTCTTAAACACTAGCAAGCGGCCTTCTAAGATGCATCAACTGGTCTCAACCCAGCTGGAGCAAAGGAGAATGAAGAACACTGAAGACACAAGGTAATTATGAGCCCAGGAGACAGAAAGGGCCACATAAACCAGAGACTACAGACTACATCAGCCTGAGACCAGAAGAACTAGATGGTGCCTGGCTACAACCAATGACTGCCCTGACAGGGGACACAACAGAGAACCCCTGAGGGAGCAGGAGAGCAGTGGGATACACACTCCAAATTCTCGGAAAAAGACTAGACTTAATGGTCTGACTGAGAGTAGAATGACCCTGGAGGTCATGGTCTCCAGACCTTCTGTTAGCCCAAGACAGGAACCATTCCGAAAGCCAACTCTTCAGACAGGGATTGGACTGGACTATGGGATAGACAATGATACTGGTGAAGAATGACCTTCTTGGATCAAGTAAACACATGAGTATGTTGGCATCTCCTGTCTGAAGGGCAGATGAGAGGGTAGAGGGGGTCAGAACCTGGCCAAATGGACATGAAAAGAGAGAGTGGAGGGATGGAGTATGCTGTCTCATTAGGGGGAGAGAAATTAGGAGTATATAGAAAGGAGCTTATAAATTTTTGTATGAGAGTCCGCCTTGATTTGTAAACTTTCACTTAAAGCACAATAAAAATAATAAAAAAAAAAGATTCAGTTGAACATCTTGATCAAAGATTCAGTAGAAGAATCTTGATCAAAATTTCAGTAAAGGGGAAACCTTGAAGACGGCTGATTAGGTAGACGCTACCTCGGATCCCTCTTGCAACAAAGACTTGGAAAAACAAGTGAATCAATCTCATACGTGACAATCTACAAACCCTGACCAACAAACACAGATTTAAAGAGTTGACCTGAGCGACAGAGACGGAGAATGAACAACTACGGGGAAGCAGAGACTGTTTTCGGAGCCTGGAGCCAGCGTCCCAGTCAGGTAACCTTGGCGCCGGGATTACGACTGGGCGCAGGGGAGTTGTACACAACATCGTGTGACGGCGCAAACACGGGGCGCAGCCCTACCCCCCTGAACTGACCTCAGGAGGGGGCCCAGCCGGTCAGCGCGGGCAGCGCGGCGACACGGCTGGCGGGAGGAGAAGTCCCCGGGAGGCAGTGATGGTTTTGGAGCCGGGAGTGCAGCGTCCCAGCCGGGGAACCTTGGTGCAGGGCTTTGGACTGGGCGCAGGAGAGCTGAGCACCACATCCTGTGATGGTGCAAACATGGGGCGCAGCCCCAACCCCCTGAACTGACCTTGGGAGGGGGCCCAGCCGGTCAGCGCAGGCGGTGCGGCGACGTGGCTGGTGGGAGGAGAAGTCGCCAGGAGGCAGTGACTGGTTTTGGAGCCGGGAGTGCAGCGTCCCAGCCGGGGAACCTTGAAGCTGGGTTTTTGGACTGGCAGTGGAGGAACTGACAGCAGCTTCTGCGGGCCTGACCCTCGGGGGCAATCTCTACACAGCCAGCACACATAGGCGACACGCCCCTTGGGAAAATCAGATAAAATAGTCATTCCAAGCAAGATAAGCAACTTTGGCAATATTCTAGGGTGCTACTCTCTCCTGTTTTTCTGAACCCTCCCCTCTCCTTCCCAGGCAGCTTCATTAACGTTGGAATTTCCTTAGCCAGAGGGAGAACTGCTCCTTGGTTTTTCTTTTCCCTTTTTTTTTGGTCTTTTCCTAACCCATTCTTCCGGCCTGAGAGAAGCAACCACAAAAAACCCAGGGACCAAAAATCCTTCCCTAATTGGACTAAAAACACAGAACCAGCTCCAGCTAAGCATATGTGATCCAGAGTCTCGGGCTTTCATCCCTACAGGGAACAAGGTGGCTATTATAATGCAAAGGCATTTCTGATAGGGATCTGACTGCATTTTTTTTTAGCGGATTTACTAGAAAGACAAGTTTCCCAGGTCTGATATCTCTGCATATTCAACAGAGCCCTCACTGACCCACAACAGGGAACTGAGGGTTGAAGCTCCCCCCAGACCACCCAGCCTCCTGCCTTAGGGGTCTAAGGAGGGTGACATCTACCAACCTGTAGAGGTACTTCCATTCGGGGCCTAAGGTACAGCTGCAGAGCCCACCCACCAAGGTGCTTTAGGAATAGAGACACACCTACCTCACTGACACTTGGGGGAAGCCTGTCAGCATCCTGCCCCCCCCGGAGGGTGAACCCCAGCTGCTAATAGAATCTGGTGCACACAACTATCACCACTACTTCTCGAGGTGGATAGGTGATAGGGTGCATCACACACTTGATGACCCAAAATCAGATTCTACTCTAGAATAGTGAATGGACTCAGGCATATATATCTGGTAACAGCCCAAATCAGCTGGTAATAGGTCATAAGTAAGTCAAGGGCTACAACAATCAAGACAGCACAATCTAGTAGCCCATCCACTTATATTGAAAGAAAACAAAACAAGATAAGACTCAGTGAGCAAATATAGAATAAATCACTACAATATCTTAGTGATGGCTCGGACACAGCAGTCGATATCAAACCACATAAAGAAGCAGACCATGACAGCTTCTACAACCCCCCAAACAAAAGAATCAAAATCTCTCCCAAATGAAGATACAATCCTGGAATTATCAGATACAGAATATAAAAAACTAATTTACAGAATGCTTCAAGACATCAGGAATGACCTCAGAAATGAAATAAGGCAATCGGCAGAAAAAGCCAAGGAACACACTGATAAAACAGTTGAAGAACTCAAAAAGATTATTCAAGAACATAGTGGAAAAATTAATAAGTTGCAAGAATCCATAGAGAGACAGCATGCAGAAATCCAAAAGATTAACAATAAAATTACAGAATTAGACGACGCAATAGGAAGTCAGAGGAGCAGCCTCGAGCAATTAGAATGCAGAGTGGGAAATCTGGAGGACCAGGGAATTAACACCAACATAGCTGAAAAAAAAATCAGATAAAAGAATTAAAAAAAAATGAAGAAACCCTAAGAATCATGTGGGACTCTATCGAGAAGGATAACTTGCGTGTGATTGGAGTCCCAGAAAAGGGAGGGAGGACAGAAAACACAGAGAGAATAGTTGAAGATCTGCTGACAGAAAACTTCCCTGACATCATGAAAGATGAAAGGATATTTATCCAAGATGCTCATCGAACCTCATTTAAAACTGATCCAAAAAGGAAAACACCAAGACATATTATCATCAAACTTGCCAAAACCAAAGATAAAGAGAAAATTTTAAAAGCAGCCAGGGAGAAAAGAAAGGTCTCCTTCAAGGGAGAATCAATAAGTTCAGACTACTCAGCAGAAACCATGCAGGCAAGAAGGTAATGGGATGACATATACAGAGCACTGAAGGAGAAAAACTGCCAGCCAAGGATCATATATCCACCAAAACTCTCTCTGAAATATGAAGGCGAAATTAAGATATTTACAGATAAACGCAAGCTTAGAGAATTTGCAAAAACCAAACCAAAGCTACAAGAAATACTAAAGGAAATTGTTTGGTGAGAAAGCCAATAATATCAGATACCAGCACAACACAAGGTCACAGAACAGAACATCCTGTTATCAACTCAAATAGGAAAATCACAAAAACAAATTAAGATTAATTAAAAAAAATGCTAAAAACAGGGAATCATTGAAGTCAATATGTAAAAGATCACAATAATGAAAAAGAGGGACTAAATACAGGTGGCATAGAACTGCTATATGGAGAGGGATACAAGGCGATATAGGACAATACAAGTTAGGTTGCTTATTACTTAGAAAAATAGGGGTAAATATTAGGGTAACCACAAAGAGGTATAAGAAGTCCATAACTCAAAATAAAAACCAAGAAAAACATAACGACTCAGCAAACATAAAGTCAACTACTATGAAAATGAGGAACACACAATTTACAAAGAAAAACATCTCAGCACAAAAAAGTAACTGGAAAAATCAGATTGTCAACAACACACATAAAAAGGCATCAAAATAACAACACTAAACACATACTTATCTATAATTACGCTGAATGTAAATGGACTAAATGCACCAATAAAGAGACGGAGAGTCTCAGACTGGATAAAGAAACACGATCCGTCTATATGCTGCCTACAAGAGACACACCTTAGACTTAGAGACACAAACAAACTAAAACTCAAAGGATGGAAAACAATATATCCAGCAAACAATAAGCAAAAAAGAAGAGGAGTAGCAATATTAATTTCTGACAAAATAGACTTTAAATTTAAATCCACCACAAAGGATAAAGAAGGACACCACATAAGGATAAAAGGGACAATTGAACAGGAAGATATAACCATATTAAATATTTATGCACCCAACGACAGGGCTGCAAGATACATAAATCAAATTTTAACAGAACTGAAAAGTGAGATAGACACCTCCACAATTATAGTAGGAGACTTCAACGCACCACTTTCTGAGAAGGACAGGACATCCAGTAAGAAGCTCAATAGAGACACGGAAGACCTAATTACAACAATCAACCAACTTGACCTCATAGACTTATACAGAACTCTCCACCCAACTGCTGCAAAGTATACTTTTTTTTCTAGCGCACATGGAACATTCCCTAGAATAGACCACATATTAGGTCATAAAACAAACCTTTGCAGAATCCAAAACATCGAAATATTACAAAGCATCTGCTCAGATCACAAGGCCATAAAAGTGGAAATCAATAACAGAAAAATTAGGGAAAAGAAATCAAATACTTGGAAAATGAACAATACCCTCCTGAAAAAAGACTGGGTTATAGAAGACATCAAGGAGGGAATAAGGAAATTCATAGAATGCAACGAGAATGAAAATACTTCCTATCAAAACCTCTGGGACACAGCAAAAGCAGTGCTCAGAGGCCAATTTATATCGATAAATGCACACATACAAAAAAGAAGAAAGAGCCAAAATCAGAGAACTGTCCCGACAACTTGAACAAATAGAAAGTGAGCAACAAAAGAATCCCTCAGGCACCAGAAGAAAACAAATAATAAAAATTAGAGCTGAACTCAATGAATTAGAGAACAGAAAAACAACTGAAAGAATTAACAAAGCCAAAAGCTGGTTCTTCAAAAAAATTAACAAAATTGATAAACCACTGGCTAGATTGAATAAAGAAATACAGGAAAGGAAACAAATAACCCGCATAAGAAACGAGATGGGCCACATCACAACAGACCCAACTAAAATTAAAAGAATCGTATCAGATTATTACAAAAAATTGTACTCTAACAAATTTGCAAACCTAGAAGAAATGGATGAATTCCTGGAAAAATACCACCTACCTAAACTAACACAATCAGAAGTAGAAAAACTAAATAGACCCATAACAAAAAAAGAGATTGAAATGGTAATCAAAAAACTCCCAACAAAAAAAAGCCCTGGCCCGGATGGCTTTACTGCAGAGTTCTACCAAACTTTCAGAGAAGAGTTAACACCACTTCTACTAAAGGTATTTCAAAGCATAGAAAATGACGGAATACTACCTAACTCACTCTATGAAGCCACCATTTCCCTGATACCAAAACCAGGTAAAGACATCACAAAAAAGGAAAATTACAGACCTATATCCCTTATGAACATAGATGCAAAAATCCTCAACAAAATTCTAGCCAACAGAATTCAACAACATATCAAAAAATTAATCCACCACGACCAAGTGGGATTTATACCAGGTATGCAAGGCTGGTTTAATATTAGAAAAACCATTAATGTAATCCACCATATAAATGAAACAAAAGACAAAAACCACATGATCTTATCAATTGATGCAGAAAAGGCATTTGACAAAGTCCAACACCCATTTATGATAAAAACTCTTACCAAAATAGGAATTGAAGGAAAATTCCTCAACATAATAAAGGGCATCTATACAAAGCCAACAGCCAATATCACTCCAAATGGAGAGAGCCTGAAAGCATTTCCCTTGAGAACGGGAACCAGACAAGGATGCCCTTTATCACCGCTCTTATTCAACATCGTGCTAGAGGTCCTAGCCAGAGCAATTAGGCTAGACAAAGGAATAAAGGGCATCCAGATTGGCAAGAAGGAAGTAAAATTATCTCTATTTGCAGATGACATGATCTTATACACAGAAAACCCTAAGGAATCCTCCAGAAAACTACTGAAACTAATAGAAGAGTTTGGCAGAGTCTCAGGTTATAAGATAAACACACAAAAATCACTTGGATTCCTCTACATCAACAAAAAGAACATCGAAGAGGAAATAACCAAATCAATACCATTCACAGTAACCACCAAGAAGATAAAATACTTAGGAATAAATCTTACCAAAGATGTAAAACACGTATACAAAGAAAACTACAAAGTACTACTGCAAGAAACTGAAAAGGACCTACTTAAGTGGAAAAACATACCTTGCTCATCGATAGGAAGACTTAACATAGTAAAAATGTCTATTCTACCAAAAGCCATCCATACATACAATGCACTTCCGATCCAAATTCCAATGTCATTTTTTTATGTGATGGAGAAACAAATCACCAACTTCATATGGAAGGGAAGAAGCCTCGGATAAGCAAAGCATTACTGAAAAAGAAGAAGAAAGTAGGAGGCCTCACTCTACCTGATTTCAGAACCTATTATACAGACACAGTAGTCAAAACAGCCTGGTATTGGTACAACAACAGACACATAGACCAATGGAACAGAATTGAGAACCCAGATATAAATCCATCCACATATGAGCACTTGATATTTGACAACGGCCCAGTGTCAGTTAATTGGGGAAAAGATAGTCTTTTTAACAAATGGTGCTGGCGTAACTGCATATCCATTTGCAAAAAAATGAAAGAAGACCCATACCTCACACCAAGCACAAAAACTAACTCCAAGTGGATCAAAGACCTAAACATAAAGACTAAAATGATAAAGATCATGGAAGAAAAAATAGGGACAACCCTAGGAGCCCTAATACAAGGCATAAACAGAACACAAAACATTACCAAAAATGATGAAGAGAAACCAGATAACTGGCAGCTCCTAAAAATCAAACACCTCTGCTCATCTAAAGACTTCACCAAAAGAGTAAAAAGACCACCTACAGACTGGGAAAGAATTTTCAGCTATGACATCTCCGACCAGCGCCTGATCTCTAAAATCTACATGATTCTGTCAAAACTTAACCACAAAAAGACAAACAACCCAATCAAGAAGGGGGCAAAGGATATGAACACACACTTCACTAAAGAACATATTCAGGCAGCTAACAGACACATGAGAAAATGCTCTCGATCATTAGCCATTAGCCATTAGAGAAATGCAAATTAAAACTACGATGAGATTCCATCTCACTCCAACAAGGCTGGCATGAATCCAAAAAACACAAAATAATAAATGTTGGAGAGGCTGCGGAGAGATTGGAACTCTTATACACTGCCGGTGGGAATGTCAAACGGTACAACCACTTTGGAAATCTATCTGGCGTTATCTTAAACAGTTAGAAATAGAACTACCATACAACCCAGAAATCCCACTCCTCGGAATATACCCTAGAGAAATAAGAGCCTTCACATAAACAGATATATGCACACCCATGTTTATCGCAGCTCTGTTTACAATAGCAAAAAGCTGGAAGCAACCAAGGTGTCCATCAACGGATGAATGGGTAAATAAATTGTGGTATACTCACACAATGGAATACTACGCATACATAAACAACAGTGAAGAATCTGTGAGACATTTCACAACATGGAGGAACCTGGAAGGCATTATGCTGAGTGAAATCAGTCAGAGGCAAAAGGACAAATATTGTATAAGACCACTATTATAAGATCTTGAGAAATAGTATAAACTGAGAAGAACACATACTTTCGTGGTTACGAGGCGGGGAGGGAGGGAGGGCGGGAGAGGGTTATTTACTGATTGGTTAGTAGACAAGAACTACTTTAGGTGAAGGGAAGGACAATACTCAATACACGGAAGGTCAGCTCAACTGGACTGGACCAAAAGCAAAGAAGTTTCCGGGCTAAACTGAATGCTTCAAAGGTCAGCGGAGCAAGGCGGAGGTTTGGGGCCTATGGGTTAAGGGGACTTCTAAGTCAATTGGCAAAATAATACTATTATGAAAACATTCTGCATCCCACTTAGAAATGTGGCGTCTGGGTCTGGGGTCTTAAATGTTAACAAGCGGCCATCTAAGATGCATGAATTGGTCTCAACCCACCTGGATCAAAGGAGAATGAAGAACACCAAGGTCACAAGATAACTAAGAGCCCAAGAGACAGAAAGGGCCACATGAACCAGAGACTTACATCGTCCTGGGACCAGAAGAACTAGATGGTGCCCGGCCACAACCGATGACTGTCCTGACAGGGAGCACAATAGAGAACCCCTGAGGGAGCACGAGATCAGTGGGATGCAGACACCACATTCTCATAAAAAGACCAGACTTAACGGTCTGACTGAGACTAGAGGAATCTCGGCAGTCATGGTCCCCAAACCTTCTTTTGGCCCAGGACAGGAACCATTCCCGAAGACAACTCATTAGACATGGAAGGGACTGGACAATGGGTTGGGGAGAGATGCTGACAAAGAGTGAGCTACTTGTATCAGGTGGACACTTGAGACTGAGTTGGCATCTCCTGTCTGGAGGGGAGATAGGAGGTTAGAGAGAGTTGGAAACTGGCAAAATTGTCATGAAAGGAGAGAATGGAAGGGCTGACTCATTAGGGGGAGAGTAAGTGGGAGTATGGAGTAAGGTGTATATAAGCTTATATGTGACAGACTGACTTGATTTGTAAACGTTCACTTAAAGCTCAATAAAAATTATTCAAAAAAAAAGTTTCAGTAGAAGAATCCTGATCAAAAAGGGGAAAATGCAGAACAGAAATTCAAATTCTCATGGACTCCAGTCTTCCAGGAGCCATGGAGGCTGATGAAGCCCTGAAACTATTGCCTTGAGATAATCTTTAAACCTTTAACCAAATATATCCCCTAACATCTTCCTAAAAGCAAACAATAGTTTAGCTTAACTAGTAAAAAATGTCTGTCTTGAGCATCATGCTTTTTTAAGACCTATGTATATGGGATCAAATTGACAACAGTAACTTAAAAGATTAGATAAGAACCTGTTATGGATCAAATTCTGCCCTTCCCCCAAATATGTGCTGTAAATCCTAACCTCTACGCCTGTGGTTATAATCTCATTTGGGAATGGGTTGTTTTTGTTATATTAACGAGACAGGATTAGTGTAGGGTGTGTCTTGAGTCAATCTGTTTTGAGATATAAAAGAGATTAAATAAGCAAGTGAAAGAAGTAGAGATGGGGGAATAGAGATACCAAGCCACAGGAAGACTACCCAGGAGGAGAAGCTGAGAAGAGACAAAGACCTTCCTCCAGAGCTGACAGAGAGAGAGAAAGCCTTCCCTAGAGGTGGTGCCCTGAATTTGGATTTCTAGTCTAAACTGTGAGAAAATAAATTTTTGTTTGTTAAAGCCATCCACTTGTGGTATTTCTGTTACAGCAGCACTAGATAACTAACAGAGAACCTTAGGGGACAGTGAGTTTATGTTAATGGAGGAAGAACAACTCGGAAAAAGAAGGTGAGAATGGTTGCACAACTCAAAGAATGTAATCAATGTCGTGACTTGTACATGGAGAAATTGTTGAATTAGTATATGTTCTGCTGTGTATATACTCAATAACAGCAACAAAACTAAATTAGTTTTTTTAAAAAAGGGCATCTGACACAATTCAGTACCCATTCCTAATAAAAACACAAACTAAAATAGGAACATAAGACTATTTAAATATTACAATGACAAAAGTAATCAGCAAACATTATGCTAAAAAAACTCCAGATTGAAAGACTTAATATTGTTAAGATGGCAATACTCCCCAAAATGATCTACAGATTCAATGAAATCCCTATCAAAATTCCAGTTGGAGTTTTTGCAGAGGTTGATAAATTGATTCTAAAATTCATATGGAAAAGCCAAGGACCCAGAATAGCCGAGACATTCTTGGAAGATACAGTTGGAGGACACACATTTCCCAATTGCAAATCTTAGTACAAAGTTACAATAATCAAGACAGTGTGGTACTGGCATGAAGATAGATATATAGATCAACAGGATAAAACTGAGAGGCCAGAAGTAAACCCTTACATTTCAGTCAATTGATTTTAGAGAAGGGTTCAATGTGTTTTCAACAAATGGTGCCTGGGACTTCTGGGCAACATGGTACCATAGCCAGAAGCACCACACTGTCCTTCCACAGTAAAGACCCCCAAAACTAAGTAAAACAGAGACAAACGTCATTCCTGGAACTCGAAGTGTCAAATGAAGATATAAAAGACTAAGCCAAACACTGAATGGAATAAGAAACTAAGAGAGGACAGAGAGCGAGGAGAGATGTGTGAAGGTCCCTCAACAGCTAACACAGCACACATTTGCCATCTTGACTCCTGTCAGGGATCGGCAGACAGGGAACACAGGAAAGCAGCTTCACAGAGATAGCAGCAGAAGATAGAGCACCTGGTAACCAGCGATACACACTTTCCTACTACCATCCTCTTCCCGCTGTTCTACCTCCGAGCTTACCATCTGGCTGCCGTGGATCAGCCTGCCAGGGAGTGCAGCGTCCTTGCCGCTTGGGTTTGCCACACCCACATCGCAAATCGGCAGACAGGAAGTATGGGAAAGCAACTTCACGAAGTTCCCAGCAGAAGACAGAGCAACCAGTCATGAGTGATCTACGCTTTCTGAAACCCCACCCTTCTTCCCCCCACTTCACCCTCCTCAGCTTCCCACCAGCTGTAGTCTCTTTGCTGGGAGGCAACTGCTTCCGCCCTGGCCCGCTTGGGTTCACCCCGCTCACGCTGGCCAGGTCCCTGAGCTTATGTGTTGCTTCGTTCCATTTCATTTGGTTTCTTCCGTGCCTCCCGCCACCTCCCTCTCCTTTTTCTCAACCCCCTGGCTCCGTGTGCCATCTTTCCCTCTTCTTGAAAGGTTGTGAAGATCCGCTCAACTGGGGAACCACTCCCCTTGCCTGTGACACCATGCTGGTGGGATCCCTGCGGCTCTTTTTTTTTTTTTTTTGCTTGTTTTGTTTTGTTCTGTTTTCTTTTCTTTCCCTTTTTGCACTTGGGAGCCCCTTCTAGCAGGGCTGCAGTTCACAGCTTAGGAGCCACTCCCCTAATCTGTGCAGCCATGAAGGTGGGATCCCTGGGGTCATTCCAGTCTGCTGAATACCTGGTGCTATGTGACATCTATACCCCCTCTAGTCAGGCTATACCGTGCAGCCTGGGAGCCACCTCCCCAGTCTTCACAGCCACAGCGCTGGAACTCCTCGGATATTTTTTTTTCCTACTCTAAATTTTTATCTAGTTAGCTTTTTCCTTTTCCCTTTTTCTTTTTTGTTTTTCCTTTTCTCCATTTGTCGGCTTCTCATCTCTCCACTCCAAAGGCAAGCGCCCTTAGCACTCTTTTCTTTTCCTTTGTTTTTCACTCCTGTTTCTCTCTCCTCTTCCCACACCCATATTGGCTCAACACATCACAACCTCCCACCTCTTTCCCCCCTACCTGCACCATGCACTGATCATTACACCCCTGAGCAGCACAGGCATGGTCTTCTGGAACCTGCCCAGCACTGACTCCTGGCCCACCCTGTAGACCCTAGTACACGCCACAAACACCCATCCAGGCCCCTCCCCTTCAGCTGGACCTACCCTCTGCACCATAGTTGAGTGACTGACCCTGCCCATTGGACAAGGTGAAAAGGATCATGACTACAGACGAGCAAACAACGAAGAACGCACAGCCCGCCTGCTCAGACATAACCAAATAAAACAAAAAAGCAAGACAAAAAAACAAATCTACAATCAAGAAACAAAGAAAATAACTACTGAATGTCCCAAGAACAGCAGACAGTATCAAAATATCTAAAAAAAACAGGAGAGGATGGTTCCAGTAGGCGTCCAAAATAAAACGCCAGATGACTTTCCAGTAGAAGAAAAGGCACTAAAACTACCCGACAGGGAATTCAAATCTCTAGTATTCAGAACTATCCAAGAGTTGAAGCAAAAAGCAGACAAAAATGAGGAAAAAATAGACAAATATGGAAAATGCAGACAAATTCGTGGGAAATACAGGAAAAAATGGAAAAATTCAGGAAAATAATACATCATGAATAATGAAAAGCTGACCATCCAAGAAGCTCAACGAAGCCCATATAGGATAGACCACAAAAGAAAAGGCATATCATAATAACACTTGCTAAAACCAAAGAAAAAGAAAAAATCCTGTGAGCAGCTCGAGAAAAAAAAAAGTCACATTCAGAGGAAGAAACAATAAGACTAAGCTCTGATTATTTGGCAGAAACCATGCAGGCAAGAAGGCAATGGGATGACATATCTAAAACCTTGAAACAAAACAAATTGTCAACCATGAATAATATATCCTGCAAAGCTTTCATTCAAATATGATGGTGAAATTGGGACATTTCCAGATAAACAGAAATTAAGGGAATACATAAAAACGAAACCAAACTTACAGGAATTATTGAAGGGAGTCCTTTAGTCTGAGAATAAACAACATCAAACCACAGCCTGAATCTAGGATGCAGGATTGTACCAGCCAGATACCAACCTAGGAAATGAACTCCCAAGGACTATCCCAAACCAAAAGAATTGTAACAGGGAACCAGAGGTTAATCCATAAATGACAACAACATCAGAAAAATAATAGAGGGAATAAACAGTGTAGGTATAGAATTTTCTAAAGGAGAGGAAGGCAAGGTGATACCAAGTAATAATAGACTGGTTCAAACCTTTTTTTTTTTTTTTCAAACCTAGGACGATAAGGGTAAATTTCAAGGTAACCACAAAGAAAGCTAGTAAACCTACTCATCAAAATAAAGAAGAAAAACAAAGTATCAATGAAAATAAAATATACAAAAACAAAAGAAATGAAAAAGAAATCCACAAAGAAAAGGAAGTAAGAGGAACAAAGAAAATGTTAGCACCCCCCCCAAAAAAAGCACTACAAAATGATGGCAATAAACTCACACCTAATTACACTGAATGTAAATGGCGTAAATGCACCCATAAAGAGACACAGAGTGACAGAATGGATAAAAAACAGTATCCAGCAATATGCTGTCTACAAGAGACACATCTTAGAAACAAAGATGTAAATTTATTAAAAATAAAAAAAAACCAAACCAAACCCACTGCCACTGAGTCGATTCCAACTCATAGCGACCCTATAGGACAGAGCAGAACTGCCCCATAGAGTTTCCAAGGAACGCCTGGCGAATTTGAACTGCTGACCTCTTGGTTAGCAGCCATAGCACTTAACCACTACGCCTCCAGGGTTTCCATTAAAAATCAAAGGATAGAAAAAAATACATCAAGCAAATAACTATCAAAAAAAAGCAGGAGTGGCAATACTAATCTCAGATACAATAGACTTTAAAGCAAAATCCACCATAAAAGACAAAGAAGGACACTATATAATGAATAAAAGGATGATCCATCATGAAGACTTAACCATAATAAACATCTACGCACCCAATGACAGGGCTCCAAAATACATAAAACAAACTCTAACAGCACCGAAAAGAGAAATCGACAGTTCTACAATAATAGTAGGAGACTTCAACATACCACTCTCGGTAAAGGGCAGAACATCTAGAAAGAAAACTCAACAAAGATACAGAAGAGCTAAAGAGCACAATCAGACAACTTGACCTCACAGACGTATACAGAACACTCCACTGTACAGCTGCAAAGTACACATTCTTTTCCAACGCACATATGCTGAGTGAAAAAAGTCAATCACAAAAAGACAAATATTGTATGAGACCACTACTGTAAATACTCATGAAAAGGTTTACATACCAAAAAAAAAATCTTTGATGGTTATGAGGGAGGGGAGGGGTGCAGATGGAAAAACATTTAACAGACAATAGGTAAGTGGAAACTTTGGTGAAGGGTAAGACAGTACACAACAGTGGGGAAGCCAGCACAATGTGTACAAGACAAGGTCATGGTAGCTCCACAGACACATCCAAATGCCATGAGGGACCGAACTGCTGGGCTGAGGGCCATGGGGACCATGGTCTTGGGGAACATCTAGCTCAATTGGCATAACATAGTTTATAAAGAATATGTTCTATATTCTACTTTGGTGAGTAGCATCTGGGGTCTTAAAAGCCTGTGAGGGGCCATCTAATATACTCCACTGGTCTCACCACTTCGGGAGCAAGGAAGAATGAAGAAAACTAAAGATACAAGGGAAAGATTAGTCCAAAGGACTAATGGACCATATCTACCACGGCCTTCACCAGACTGAGCCCAGTACAACTAGATGGTGCCTGGCTACCTCCACTGACTGCTCTGACAGAGATCACAATAGAAGGTCCCAGACAGAGCTGGAGAAAAATGTAGAACAAAATTCTAACTCCAAAAGAAAACCAGATTTGCTGGCCTGACAGAGAAATGGAGAAACCCTGTGAGTATGGCTCAGTAATGAGGTCACTCCTTAGGTTCACTCTTCAGCCAAAGACTGAAAAGGCCCATGGAACAGAACAAGAATGGAGGGGTGCATCATCCCTGGGAGAGGGACTGGAGGGCAGGAGGGAACAGGAAAGCTGGTGTAGGGAACCCAGGGTTGAGAAGGGAGAGTGTTGACGTGTTGTGGGGTTGTTGACCAACATCACAGAACAATGTGTATACTGGCTGTTTGATGAGAAACTAGTTTGTTCTGTAAACCTTCATCTAAAGTACAATTAAAAAAATGGTGCCTGGACAACTGGATGTTCACATGCAAAAGAATGAATTTGGACCCCTACCTCACATTATACCCAAAAATTAACTCAAAATGTATGACAGGCCTAAATATAAGAACAAAACCATAAAACTCCTAGAAGGAAAAATAGGAGTAAATCTTCAAGACCTAGAGCTAGGCAATGGTTTCTTAGATATGACACTAAAAGCAACAAAAGAAAAAAAAAATAGATAAATTGGACTTGATAAAAATTAAAAACGTTCATGCTACAAACGACACCATTAAGAAAGTGGAGACACGAGGAAAATATTAGCCCAAGAGACAGAAAGGACCACATAAACCAGAGACTCCATCAGCCTGAGACTAGAAGAACTGGATGATGCCTGGCTACCACCAATGACCAGGAACACAACAGAGAGTCTCTGATGGGGCAGGAGAAAAGTGGCATGCAGAATTCAAATTCTAATAAAAAGACCAGACTTAATGATCTGACTGAGACTGGAGGAACCCCGGAAGACATGGCCTCTGGACTCTCTGTTAACCAAGAACTAAAAGCATTTCCAAAGCCAACTCTTCAAACAGAGATTAGACCATAAGACGTAAACCGATACTCGTGAAGAGTGTGCTTCTTAGTTCAAGTAGACACATGAAACTAAGTGGGTAGCTCCTGTCCGGAGGCAAGATGAGATGGCAGAAAGGGACAGGAGCTGGTTGAACGGAGTGGAAAGAAGGAGTGTGCTGTCACATTCTAGAGAGAGCAACTAGGGTCACATAACAATGTGTGTATAAATTTTTGTATAAGAAACTAACTTGAGCTGTAAACTTTCACTTAAAATACAACTAAAAAAAAAGAAAGTGAAGACAGTATAGGCTGGGAGAAAATATATGCAAATCATATATTTGATAAGAGACTTGTATTTAGAATATATAAAGCAACAACAAAAAAAGTTGCCTTCAATTCCAATTCACAGCAACCCTACAGGACAGAGCAGAACCGTACTCATAGGGCTTTCAAGGCTGTAATCTTTACCCAAGCAGACTGCCACCTCTTTCTTGTGCAGAGTGACTAGTGGGTTCGAACCACCAACCTTTCAGTTAGCAGCCAAGTGCTTAACCACTGCGCACCAGGACTCCTTAGAATATACAAAAAACTCTTAAAACTCAATAATAAAAAAGAGGAATAACCCAATTAAAAAGTGGGCCAAGAATTTAAATAGATATTCCTCCAAAAAAGATACATAAATGGCTAATAAGCATATGAAAAAATGCTCAACATCAGTAGTCATTAGGGAAATGCAAATGAAACCACAATGACATACCACTTCACACCCACTAAACCAGGAAAACCCGTTGCTGTCTACGCGATTCCGACTCATAGCGACCCTACAGGACAGAGTAGAACTGCCCCATAGACTTTCCAAGGAGCGCCTGATGGATTCAAACTGCCGATCTTTTGGTCAGCAGCCGTCGCTCTTAACCACTACACCACCAGGGTTTCCTCACACCCACTAGGATGGCTATAATAAAACAAACAGACAATAACAAATGTTGGCAAAGATGTCAAGAAACTGGAACCCTCATACACTGGGATGTAAAATGAAGCAGCCATTTTGGAAAACAATTTAGCCAATTTCTCAAAATGTTAAACATAGCGTTACTATAAAACCAAAAATCAAACCAGTTGCCACTAAGTTGATTCCAACTCATGGTGACTGAGCAGAACTGTGCTCCATAGTTTTTCAAGGCTGTGACCTTTCAGAAGCAGATCGCCAGGCCTTTCTTCCAAGACACCTCTGGGTGGGTTTGAACAGCCAACCATTCAGTTAGCAGTCAAATGCTTAACCGCTTGTGCCACCCAGGGACTCTACAGTTACCACAAAATTCAGCAATTCTACTCGAGAGAAATAAAAATACATATCTATACAAAAACTTGTACATGTATGCTAATAAGCAGCATTATTTATAATAGCCCCAAAGTGGAAAAACAATCCACATGTCCATCAGCTGATGAATGGATAAACAAAATGTGGTATATCCATGATTGAATATTATTGAAATAAAAAGAAATAGAATTATTGATATATGCTATAACATAGATGAATCTCGAAAACATGGTAAGTGAAAGAAAACAGTCACAAAAGAATACATATTGTATGATTCTATTTATATGAAATGTATAGAGTAGGAAAATCTATAGAGAAAGAAAGATTAGTGGCTGTTTGTGGTTGGAACAGGGTGGAGCAGGAATGGGGATTGAGTGCTAATGGGTACTGTTGCTGTCGAATCGATTCCAACTCATAGTGACCCTATAAGACAGAGTAGAACTGCCCCATAGGGTTTCCAAGGAGCAGCTGGTGAATTCAAACTGCCAACCTTTTGGTTAGTAGCCAAGCTGTTAACCACTGTGCCACCAGGGCTCCAACGGTATAGGATTTCTTTTTGGAGTGATGAAATGCTCTAAAATAGATTGTGGTGATGGTTCCACAACTCTGAATATACCACTGAACTGTACACTTTAAATGGGTGAATTTTATAGTAGGTGAATTATATCAATAAGGTTGTTGTGGGGGGAAGGATCATATACCTTGTAAGTGGCCAGGCAGAGTTTCAAAACCAGTATCCGGCAAGGGGTAGGCACTCAATAATTGTTTGCGGAATGAACGAATGAATGAACGCCTTGCAGGTTCAAGTAAAAAAAATGCCCGAACTGTTCTTACTAAAATTAGCAAGATAAGAACACCTTCTATCAAGTGTCACTCAACACTGTTCTGGATGCTTCAGCTAATGCAACAGAAGACAAAGTAATCAGAATAAATATCTGAAAGGAATAGTCCGTCACACTGTTCTCAAAATTGATGCTTCGAAAAAATTTAGAGGGATGTGATATGGTATTATGTCTAGGAAAACTAAGAGACTATTAAAAAAACCCACTGCCGTCGAGTCGATTCCGACTCATAGCGACCCTACAGGACAGAGTAGAACTGCCCCGTCAAGTTTCCAAGGAGCGCCTGGTGGATCTGAACTGCTGACCTTTTGGTTAGCAGCCATAGCTCTTAACCACTCCGCCACCAGGGTTTCCAGAGACTATAAAAAGCAACTAGAATTCATATGCAAATTTGATAATTGGCTTGGATAAGAAACAAAATTACAAAATTGATAGATTTTTCTCTACAGAGATGGAAAAAATATGGTATTCACAATGATGACAAAGACAAATGTAAAATACCTAAGAAAGAAAATTTTTTTTAAAAAGGTGCTGGACCTGTAAGAAGAAAACTATGAACTAGCATAGTTTTAATGGTTATTTTTGAGACTTGATAAAATAGTTTTAACATTCATATGGAAGAAAAAATGCTCACAAATATTAAAGAAAACAGCAATAAAGAAGAGTGAGGGGGACTAGCAATACTGGATATTAAGACTATTTCTAATACATTTTTAAAAAGGAAGTAGACACATAAATAAGAGAACAAAATAGAACAATATACACTTGGGAATTCATTTGACAAAAGTGGCATTGAATTGTGTTAGAAAAGGGTAGTTCATTTAATGATTGATGCTGGTAAATTGGCTAACCAAATGGAAAAAGACAAACTTTGATCCCATCTTACATCACACATCAGAATAAATTCTAGCTGGATTAAAATTTAACTTTAGAAATTAAAACACTAAAAATGTTAAAATAAATTTAAGGTACATATTTGTTTATGTGTGAAGTAGAAAGAACTCAATTATGTAAGACAATGAACTCAAAATCCACAAAGAAAAAAGATATAGTATACATAATCACAGGCGACTATTTTTCTAATTATATGTGAAGACATCCTTCAAAATTCAAGAGATAAAGAGCTAAAAGGGAAATATAATTACAATAAATGACAGAGTTAATATTCACAATTTAGTAAGAAACACAAACCACCTAAAAAGCCAAAAAACCATACACATTGCCTTCGAGTCAATTCCAACTCACAGCGACCCTACAGGACAGAGTAGAACTGCCCCATAGTTTCCAAGGAGCGCCTGGTAGATTCCAATTGCCAAACTTTTGGTTGGCAGTTGTAGCACTTAACCACCACGCCACCAGGGTTTCCAACCTAAAGAGCAAATTCAAAAAACATGAAAATTCAAAAAATAACATTTCAATGGCCAATAAATACGAAAAGAAGTTCAAGCACTAGTTATCAGGAAATGCACCTCAAAGCAACCTAGATACTGTTGATTTTGGCCCTCAGAATAGGGGAAATTTAAAAAGTAACAGCATTTAGTGTGGGGGGGATCGTGAAATGAGCTAATTGCTGGTGGGAGTTCCAATTTTACAAAATTTTTGAAAATAATTTGGCGGTATGTATTGACCTTAATACCCATTCCTCAGATGACAGTTTCTGACCACAATTTAGAAGTCAACAACAAAAATTTCAACCTGAGGGGGTGGGCTCATATCTAAGTAACTAAGGGGTCAGAGAGAAAAGCACAACAGAAATTAGAAAACATTAAAAGTAAACTATAGTGAAAAACCTACATGTCAAAACTTGTGGCATGAAATTAGTGTTCTTATAGAAAAATTCGCTAACTTAACGTTTATATTACAAAAGAAAAAATGAATATTAATGAGGTAAACATCTAATTTAGGAATTTAAAGATAAGAACAAAAGAGAAAAAACTCATAGAAAAGAAATAATGAAGTCAAAGGCAGAAATTTACAATACAGAAAACAAAAGGTACAGAAGGACAAAGTCAACAGTATGTTAAAAAAATCCCATTTCAGACCTAAAGACCACTGATCACTGACCTCACAAAGCCACATATCTGATTCCATAGACCCCTCATCACTAATCCCAACACTCGCCACAATAACATCCCATCACATCCCACAGAACGCCATCACTCACACCACAAAGACCTCCTCCACCCACCCAATAAACGCTATCAACACAGCTCACAGACCATTACATTACCTACCATCTCCCACCGTTCACCCCACAGATCCACCATCACTCACTCCACGGAACCCTCATCAATTTTCCTGAAGTCCCTCCATCATTTACCCTACAGACCATTACTCTCCACACAGACGCCCCCCCCCATCACGCATCCCACTAATCCCCTATGACTCACCCTACAGGCCTCATCACATCCCAGAAAACCTATCACCCACCTACAGTCCCCATTCCTCAACCCCACTAACCCTCTATCACTCACCCCAAAAGAGCTCCATCATTTACTCCACAGACTGCATCATTCACCCCATCGGTGATCCCAGAGGATCTCCATCACTCACCCCAGTCCCACCAACACTCACCCCAGAGACTACTCATCACTCTCCCCCACTGACCCCACCACTCACACCACAGTCGCAATCACTGACCTCACACAATTCCATCATTTATCCCACACACTCATTCCTCACCAGTCTGGCCCATCACTCACCCCACAGACCATATCATTCACCACACAGTCCCATCATTCATCCCACCCAAACAAAAAAAAACCAAACCTGTTGCGGATTCCGACTCATAGCGACAGTATGGGACAGAGCAGAACCGCCCCGTGGAAACAGACTGCCACATCTTTCTCCAGCAAAGCGGCTCATGGGTTCCAACAGACAACCTTTCGGTTAGCAGCTGAGTGTTTAACCACTGAACCACCAGGACTCCTTCCCACAGATCACCCATTATCTCTCCTCACAGATACCCATCGCTCACCAGTCTCTCTCCCATCCCTCACCTCAGAAACCCTCCACCACTCACTCCGTTAACCCCCATTACTTACCACACAGACCCCACATCACACCCCAGAGACCCTATCACCCCAGCCCCCGTTCCTCACCTCACTAACCCCCATCACTCACCCCATATTTCCATCACTCACCCCAGACTTCCATCACTCACTCACAGACCTCCATCAGTGACCCCAGATTATCCCTGTCACTCACTCAACAGTCCCTATTCCTCACCCCAGTGACTCTCCATTACTTACTCCACAGACCCCCCCATCGCTAACCCGCAAACCCTTGTCACTCACTCTACACATTTCCCCATAAAGTGACACCAGAGAAGTTCCATCACTCACCCTACATAGTACCATCATTAACTACGAAATCCACGTCTTAATGTCCCCATAATTATCTTAAAGCTTAACTGGCCCTAAATCGCCACCTGTTAAACTCAGTCCCGGAGCCCTAAGTCTAGAAACTGCTTCCCAGGGTCTCTTCCTTTTCTGGACTTTATAGTGCATGTGCTCAATGTCAGTATGGAAACGGTAGCTCGCCAACAATTACACATGGTGCATTTACAATGTGCTGGGGGGCGGCGGTGGTGCGCTTTCAGTGATCTCCAGTGACCTTGCCAGGGGCTCTACGGGAGCCGCCATCTTGGAAGGGTGGATATTTTTACTGCGGAGCAAGCACTCCCCTACCTGATATTCCCAGGTGGAATTTCATAGTAGCAGATTGTACCAGACTGTGGACTGTACCACCCTGACTTCTCCCCTCTCTCCTGAGGTCTCCAGTAGTTATCTCAGAGGCACATGCCAGGCACTTTCCCTTCCTCATCTCAACACTAATGGTGCCCCTTCCTCATACCGTATCCCAAGGGCTTCTTTAAACATTACATAGACCCCCTGATCCTAAGTAGAATGAGCCTCTCTTCCAGCAAGTTGGCCCAGAAATAAACACACCCGCTACCGCGGAACCCAACTCCGCTTCTCTGTTGTACGGAATAAGCCCTCTTCCACCATGGCGGCTTACGTTTCCCACCTGACGCACCTCTGTCGGAAGCTACGACATGACTGCATCCTGGACGTGTCGACTGACGTAACCATCTAGCTTCCGCGCTGGAGCGTCCTTGCTGTCGCTGAGCATGCGTATTTGCTGCCCGGGGAATGTTGGGAGTCAGACTTAGGGCTGGAAGAGGAAGTCGCCGTCTGGGGCGTTTAACCAATCTTGGCCGGAGGAGTTGAAGTAATTTAGGGATCCACCAAAATCCACCTGGGACTCGTAGCGACCCTGTAGGTTACACTAGGACTGCCCCATAGGATTTCAAAGGCTGTAAATGTTTGCGGAAGCCGATTGGCACATCTTCTGCAGAGCAGCTGGTGGGTTCCATCCTCCAACCTTTCTGTTAGCAGTCCAGCATCCCAGAGCTTAACCACTGCAGCCACCAGGCCTCCTGATTTAGGGATAAAGATAGAATAACTGTGGCGTAAGTGGGGTGGTAGGTCTGTGAGATCAGTCGTGGGGTATTGTATTTAATTTTTTTTAATTGCGTAGTCAGCCTTCCTTGTTTGCTTATATAAGCATTCGTATTTTTTTTTATAAAGACCCAAGGTTTTATTTTCATTATTGTTCAGTTTTAAGTGCTTTGTAATTTGTAACTTTTTTTTTCTTTTGACTCATGAATTATTTAGAAATTCATTGTCGAACTTCTAAAACTGCTCCAAGACTCAAACAGCAAGGGAATGGGTACTTTATTCAGGCTGTGGCAACAGCCAAACGGATTGTCTCCCGGAACAAAAGCGGCAGGGCGCCAGCTGCACGTTTGGCGGGCTTCGGTCAGGCAGGCGTGGGAATATTGCCGAAAGGAGCTGTTTAGTTTGGTCCATTTGCCTGTAATGTCCTGTTCTCAGAATTGATGGCTCAAAGAAGGAATTTAGAGGGAGTGTCAAAAGTTTTACAAATTTTTTTGATATAAAATTCATGCATGGTTTATAATATAGAGCCCTGGTGGTGCAGTGGTTAAGAGCTAAGGTGAGCTACTGCTGCTCATCAAAAGGTCTGCAGTTCAATCTACGAGCCGCTCCTTGGAAACCCTATGGGGCAGTTCTACCCTGTCTTACAGGGTCGCTATACTTGTATAATAACACATGTCAAAAAGTGACATTCAAAATGATCTATAACATGAATACAGGTTTTTAAAATGAAAATACCCGTTGCCATCGAGTTGATTCCGACTCATAGCGACCCTATAGGACAGAGTAGAACTGTCCCCATAGAGTTTCCAAGGAGTGCCTGGCGGATTCGAACTACTAACCCTTTGGTTAGCGGGTGTAGCACTTAACCACTACGCCACCAGGGTTTCCAAAATGAAAATAGATATAAATATATGCATATTTAATTTATGTAAATACACAGAAAACAACAGAATGAAAATCAGCACCACTGTAAAGGGCAGCTGCAGGGAGCAGCATTCACACTGAAGTCTATGAAGACACAACATACAATAGTTAACAGTGATTTTTACAAATTTTTGTTTAGTAAAATATAACAAAAATTTTGCCATTTTAACCATTTTTAAGTGTATAGTTCAGTGACATTAATTGCATCCTCGTAATGAGCAAACATCAACATTTCCAAATTTTTCATAACCCCAACCAGAAACTCAGTACCCCTTAAGCAATAACTCACTATCCTCCACTTCCTTCAGCCCTTGGTAACCATTAATACACTATTGAGAGATTGAATATACAAACAGACAGTGGCCGGACCATATATAAAAACAGAACTCTGACCCACAATCTCCAGCATCCAGCCCAGGAAGTCAAACCACTATCTGCAGCAACCAGCCCAGGAAGCCAAACACCAACCCCTGTAGCAATGGGCCTCCAATGGCCTGGACTTGAATAATAACTGACATCTTTCTTAATTTTTGGCCCCATCTCTTTTCAACTCTGGACCAACCAGAGAAAGCCAAATATGCTCCCCCAACCAATCTCTTCCAGTCAGCCTGCCTCCCCCAGCTTCCCCATGCTAAGAGTTTCCAATCAGGGCATACCTGAAGTCTTCCCTTTTTTCCACTATAAAGTTTTCCCACTCCCTTTCCTGCCTTTGAGAGACCCTGTCAAACAAGTGATAGTGGTTATCCCTTGCTACAGCAAGCTCTGAATAGTCTTTGTTCTCATTTGGGTGGTCTTTGTCTCTTTCCACATCGTGCACCTATTCTAGATATTTCACATAATTGGAGTGATACAGTATTTTGTCCTTTTGTGTGTGACTTATTTCACTTAGCATAATGTTATCAAAGTATCAGAACTTCACTTCTCTGCATGGCAATAATATTCCATTGTATGTATGTAACACATTTTGCTTATCCATTCATCGGTTAATGGACATTTGGGTTGTGTCTTAGTTATCTAGTGCTGCTGTAACAGAAATACTGCAAGTAATGGCTTTAAGAGACAGAAATTTATTTTCTCACAGTTTAGGAGACTGGAAGTCCTAATTCAGGGTGCCAGCTCTAAGGGGAGGCTTTCTATCTCTTGTCAGCTCTGGGGGAAGATCCTTGTCTCTTCAGCTTCTGTTTCCTGGTTCCCTGGATATCTCCATGTGTTTTCACATCTATCTTACCCCATCTCTGCTCACCTAATCCTCTCCTTTTATCTCTTGTAGGAGACTGACTCAAGACACACCCTACACTAATCCTTCTCATTAACACAATTGGAGCCCTTATCCATTGCTGGTGGGAATAGAAAATAGTACAACTGCTGTGGAAAATAGTTGGGCAGCTCCTCAAAAAGTTCAAAATAGCACCATATGGTCCAACAATTCCAGTCCTAGGTATATACCCAAGAGACTTGAGAGCAACGATTCTTCAGTGTGGTGAATCATGGCCCTTTAGCCATAGTCTTTGTAACTCCCACCAAATGACTGAGTGGGACTATGAAAATGAGGTGCTTGTGGCTCACCAACGGAATTGTATAGCTTGCTAATAACGTAAATAAGGTACATGGCACACTTGTGGGGGTGAGATCATGCAAATAATGTGTATGGAACCCTAATGACGGAATTTGTCAGTTTTGCCACCCTGCCAGGCTTAAAATAAGCCATCCCAGATGCAGAGAAGAGAGGATCTCATCACCACCAACAAAGAATAGCCAGGAGTGGAGTGTGTCCTTTGGACTCAGGATCATTGTGCTGAGAAGCTCCTGGAACCAGGAGATTGAGAGCTGTAACACCAAAGATGATGAGAAGCAGCGACACAGAAACGGCAGCAATGGAGGCAGGAGACTACATGGTGGGTTTCCCGGCCCACAGAGTGAAAAAGCTGAGTGCGTTCAGCCAGGAGCCTTGCTGGCAGAATAGGGTGTCTCCAGGCAGTTGGTGGAGCTAGGTTTGCTGACTCACGGAGCTAGAGCTGAGCGCCTTCTGGCCGAGGCTTACTGGCAGAATGGGGTGCCTCTGGGCACATAACGACACAGCTAAGAGTGTTGTAACACTTGGCCAAGCTGGGAAGAGGCCAGGCTCAGAGACGGAGGGGCCAAAGACAGGTGTGCCTATGAGCATGGCTGGGGAGAGGCTGTCCTGATTGAAGAACTGTATCTTGAGTGTTCCTGAACCTGAATTGTAACGTGTTACTCCCCTAATAAAGCCCTTAACTGTGAGTATGGTCTGTGAGTTCTTTGTGGTTATTGCAACAAATTATCAAACCCAGCAGAGAGGCAGAGGGCCTTAAGAGGAACAGTTGCTGTCAGAATTGGTAAAAAGGTTGGAGAGGAAGTATGTCTGACCTCCACTTCATAGCAGTCACCCTTGGGCTGTTGATCTTGATTCTCATTTCTCCTTGTGAAGTTAGTTCAGGTCAGACTTCTCCACCATGCCATTTTTACAGATGCAAACAAACACGTACATCAACGTTCATTTCAGCACTATTCACAATAGCCAAAAGGTGGAAACCACTTGAAAGTCCACCAACAGATAAATGGATAAACAAAATGTGGTATATACGTACAGTGAAATATTACTCAGCCGTAAAGAGAAATGAAGTCCCTGTACATGCTACAACATGGATGAACCTTGAAACACTATGCTGAGTGATTAAGTCAATCACATAAGGACAAATATAGGAATTCACTCATATGAAATATATAAAATAGGCAAATGTATATAGACAAAAGTTTATTAGTGGTTACCAGGGACAGAAGGTAGGGGGAAGAGGGGAGTTGTTGCTTAGGAAACATTGAGTTTCTATTTATGGTGATGGAAAATTCGGCAATGGATATTGGTGATGATTGCACAACATAATTAACGTAATTGATGTCACTAAATTCTACACGTGAAAAATGTTAAATTGGCAAATGTTGTGGTACATATATACATATATAGTCACAACAATTAAAAAACAACATACAGGCATACCTCGAAGATATTGCGGGTTCGTTCAGTTCCAGACCACAGCAATAAAGCGAATATTGCAATAAAAAAGTGAGTCCCATGAATTTTTTTATTTCCCCGTGCATATAAAAGTTATTTTTACACTATATGTAGTCTATTAAGCGTGTGGAAACCCTGGTGGCGTAGTGGTTAAGAGCTATAGCTGCTAACCAAAAGGTCGGCAATTTGAATCCACCAGGTGCTCCCTGGAAATTATATGGGGCAGCTCTCTGTCCTCTAGGGTTGCTATGAGTTGGAATCGACTCGATGGCAACAGGTTTGGTTCTTTTTAAGTTTGCAGTAGCATTATGTCTAAAAAAACCAATGTACGCACGTTAATTAAAAAATACTTTATTGCTAAAAAATGCTAACCATCATCTGAGTCTTCAGCAAGTCATATTCTTTTTGCTAATGGAGAGTCTTGCTTCGATGTTGATGGCTGCTGACTGATCAGGGTGGTGGTTGCTGAAGGTTGGGGTGGCTGTGGCAGTTTCTTAAAATAAGAGAACAATGAAGTTTGCTGTATCAATTGACTCTTCCTTTCATGAAATATTGCTCTATAGCATATGATGCTGTTTGATAGCATTTTACCCACAGTAGAATTTCTTTCAAAATTGGAGTCAATCCTCTCAAACCTTGCGGCTGCTTTGTCAACTATGTAATATTCTAAATCTTTAGTTGTTATTTCAACAATGCTCACAGCTTCTTCACCAGGAGTAGATTCCATCTCAAGAAACCATTTTCTCTGCTCATCCATAAGAAGCACTTCCTCATTTGTTAAAGTTTTATCATGAGATTGCAGCAATTCAGTCACATCTTCACGTTCCACTTCTAATTTTAATTGTCTTGCTATTTCCACTATATCTGCAGTTATTTCCTCCTCTGAAGTCTTGAACCTTTCAAAGTCATCCATGAAGGTTGCAACCAACTTCTTCCAAACTCCTGTTAATAATGATATTTTGACCTCCTCCCATGAATCACAAATATTCTTAATGACATCTAGAATGGGGAATCCTTTCCAGAAGGTTTTCGATTTACTTTGCCCAGATCCATCAGAGGAATCACTATCTATGGCGGCTATAGCCTTATGAAATGTACTCCTTAAATAATAAGACTTACTTAAATAATTTAAGACTTCTTAAAATAACAAGACTTGAAAGTCAAAATTACTTCTTGATCTATGGGCTGCAGAAAAGATGTTGTGTTAGCAGCATGAAAACAACATTAATCTCCTTGTAGCATTGGAACCCTGGTGACACAGTGGTTAAGAGTTTGGCTACTAACCATAAAGGTCAGCAGTTCAAATCACATCTCCATCAGAGCTCTTAGGTGACCAGGTGCATTGTCAATGAGCAGTAATATTTTGAAAGGGATCTTTTTCCTGAGCAGTGGTTCTCAACAGTGGGCTTAAAATATTCAGTAAACCATGTTGTAAACAGATGTGCTGTCATCCAGGCTTTGTTGTTCCATTTACAGAGTAGATCTAGCATAATTCTTAAGGGTCCTAGGATTTTCAGAATGACAAATTACCATTGGCTTCATTTCACCAACTACATTAGGCCCTAACAAGAGAGTCAGCCTGTCTTTTGAAGTTTTGAAGCCAGTCATTGACTTCTCTCTAGCTATGAAAGTCCTAATGGCATCTTCTTCCAATATAAGGCTGTTTCATCTACACTGAAAATCTGTTGTTTAGTGTAGCCACCTTCATCAATTAGCTAGATCTTCTGCATAACTTGCTGCAACTTCTACATCGGCACTAGCTACTTCACCTCACACTTTCATGTTATGGAGATGGCTTCTGTGCTTAAATCTCATGAACCAACCTCGCTAACTTCAAACTTTTCTTCTACAGCTTCCTCACCTCTCTCAGCCAAGAATTAAGAGAGTTAGGGCCTTGCTCTGGTTTAGGCTTGGTTTAAGGGAATGTTGTGGCTGGTTTGATCTTCTACAGCTTCCTCACCTCTCTCAGCCAAGAATTAAGAGAGTTAGGGCCTTGCTCTGGTTTAGGCTTGGTTTAAGGGAATGTTGTGGCTGGTTTGATCTTCTATACAGACCACTTAAACTTTCTCCACATCAGCAATAAGGCTATTTTGCTCTCTTATAATTCATGTGTTCCTTCAAGAACTTTTCCTTTGCATTCACAACTTGGCTAACTCTTCAGTGCAAGTGGACCAGCTTTCAGCTTGTCTCAGCTTTCCACATGCCTTCCACACTAAGCTTAATCATTTCTAGCTTTTGATTTAAAGTGAGAGATGTGCGACTCTTCCTTTCCCTTGAAAAGTTAGAGGCCATTGTAGGGTTACTAATTGGCCTAATATCAATATTGTTGTGTTTTAGGGAATAGGGAGGCCTGAGAAGAGGGACAGAGATGGGGAATGGCCAGTTAGTGGAGCAGTCAGAACACACACATTTATTAAGTTTGCTGTCTTATATGGGCACAGTTCATGGCACCCCAAAACAATTACATTAGTAACATCAAAGATCACTGATCACAGATCAGCATAACAGATATAACAATAATGAAAAGTTTTGAAATATTACAATAATTACCAAAATGTGACACAGAGACACAAAGTGAGCACATGCTGTTGGAAAAACAGCACTGATAGACTTGCATGACTCAGGGTTGCCACAAAACTTCAATTTGTAAAAAATGCAATATCTGCAAAGCACAATAAAGTCAAGTGCAATAAAATGAGGTATGCCTGTAATAGTTTGGGGAAAGCTAATATTTTTATTGTATTAAGCCTTTGTATCCAGGTATTTGATTATGTTCTATTATATCCTGCAATGATTCTTTATAGTTTTCTTCTTGACGTCCATTTTTTTTTTTTTGGCTAAATCTATTCTTACATATTTATTATATTTTTGTCATCATTGTTAAGACATTTTTTCTTTCCATCTGCTGACTACTACTATAGGAAGAAAGTGTCTATTTTTAAAATTGTATCTTGTACCAGCTCATCAAAATTACCTACCAGTAAGCAATGAAACACACACCAACCCAACAACCAGAGAGGACACCCCATGCACCCACAGCCAGATGACCAACAGGACAGATTCATCACCTCACCAAAAACGCCACCTACATCTTCAGCAGCCCCACAAGAACAGTGAACTGACTCACGGGCTCACACACCTAGAAGCTGCTCTGACCACTTGAAGACAGGAGGTGAGAACTTCGACAAGGCCAGATAAACAACCAGAGTAGTACACACGCCCAGCCTACTTGTACAGATCAAAACAAAACAAAAATTCAGGATGCAGTAAACAAAAATACAATAAATAAATATAATAACTTGTTGATGTCTCTGAGACAACAGTCAATATCAAATCATATAAAGAAGCAGGACAAGATGGCTCCAGCAAGTGACCAAAATAAAGAACCAGAAAACCTTCTGGAGTAAGATAAGGCAATGGAACTACCTGATAAAGAGTTCAAAAGATTAACATACAGAGCTCTCCAAGAGATTCAAGAAGGACATGAGGCAAAAGAGAGACCAAACTAAGAAACACACAAACAAAGCAATAGAATAATTCAGTACAAGTACAAAACAACAGACTACAAAATGACAGGCTGCTAAAAACCATACAAAAACAGCAACTAGAAATCCAAAAGATTAACAATAAAATTTCAGAATCAGATAACCCAATAGGTCATAGGAGCAGAATTGAGACATTGGAAGTCAAAATTAGTGAAATTGAAGATAAATCCCTTGACACCAATTTGTTTGAGCAAAAATCAGAAAAAAGGGTGAAGAAAACCTGAGAAATATGTGGAATACTATCAAGAGGAAAAAACTATGAATGATTGGAGTACCAGAACAGGAGAGGATAACGGAAAACACAGAGAGAATTGTCAAAGATTTGCTGACAGAAAACTTCCCTAATATCATGAAAAATGATAAGATATTTAAGAAGCTCAACAAACCCCATACAGGGTAGACCCCAAAAGAAAGTCACCAAGACATATCATAATCAAACTTGCCAAAACCAAAGACAAAGAAAGAATCCTGAGAGCAGCTAGGGATAAATGAAAATTCACCTACAAAGGAGAACCAATAAGACTAATCTCTGATTACTCAGCACAAACCATGCAGGCAAGAAGGCAATGGAATGACATATAAAACCTTGAAGGAAAAAAAATTGCCAGCCAGGAATTATATTTTGTAAAAACAGTGTGGAGGCAGTGTCTGACCTCCTCTAGCTTCACAAAGGGAAAGGAGAATCAAAATCAACAGTGCAAGGCTGATTCCTATGAGGCAGGGGTCAGACATACCTCCACTCCCTGCAATCTTTACCAATTCTGACCCAACCGTCCCTCCCACTGTACTCTCTGCTTCTCTGCTGGGTTTGATAATTCATTGCAATGGCCACACAGAACTCATAGACTGTACTCATGATTATGGGGTGTTATGGATTAAACTATGTCCCCCAAAAATGTACGTCAACTTGGCTAGGCCATGATTTCCAGTATTGTATGATTGTCCATTTTGTCATCTGATGAGATTTTCCTATGTATTGTAAATTCTACCTCTATGATATTATATAGGCAGGATTACCAAACCAAAAACCAAACCCATTGCTGCTGAGTTGATTCCGACTCATAGCAATCCTATAGGACAGAGTAGAGCTGCCCCATAGAGTTTCCAAGAAGTGCCCAGTGAATTCCAACTGCTGACCTTTTGGTTAGCAACCGTAGCTCCTACCCACTATGCCACCAGGGTAAAGGCAGTTATATTAATGAGGCAGGACTCAATCTACAAGATTAGGTTGTGTCTTAAGTCAAAGTCTTTTTAGATATAAAAAAGAGAAGTGAGCACAGAGACATGGGGACCTCATACCACCATGAAACAAGAGCCAGGAGAATAGCACATCCTTTGGACCTGGCATCCCTGCACTGAGAAACTCTTTGATTGGGGAAGATTAATGACAAGGACTTTCCCCCAGAGCTAACACAGAGAGAAAGCCTTCCCCTGGAGCTAGTACCCTGAATTCAGACTTTAACAAAAAATTTCTCTTTGTTAAAGCCATCCACTTGTGGTATATTTCTGTTATAGCAGCACTAGATAACTAAGACATGGGGTTTATTAGGGAAGTAAAAGGTTACAATTCAGGCTCAGGAACACTCAAGAATACAATTCTTCCATCAGGATAGCCTCTTCCCAGCCGTACTCGCAGGCATGCATCTCCCTGGCCCTAGGCCTCTGGATAAAAGGCACTCAGCTTTCTCTCTCCATAGGCTAGGAAGCCTACCGTGCCATCTCCTGCTGCCAGGTCTCTTCTGCCTTTGCTTCTCAGGCTTAGAACTTGCTCTCTCTCTTGGTCTCCTGCTTCCAGAAGCTTCTCAGCACAGGCATCCAAGTCCAAAGGACGCACTCTCCACTTCTGGCTGTTATTCCTCGATGGTGGTGGGCTCTTCTCTTTCCTACCTCTGGGGTGCCTCATTTCAACACCAGCGAGATGGCAAAATGAACCTATCCCACTGGTGGGCCACAATTATCCTATCACACAGTCCCACCCAATCACTTGTGTGGGAGTTACAAACCATGGTTAGAAACACCACACAAGAAAGTGATCTATCACATCACAGACCACCCCCTGGCTTTTCTAGCCATGGTTCTTTCATACATGGAGGAAAACTTCCCCCTCCCAATCATTTTACCAGTCCAAAACAGTCATTAACAATTAGTCCTGCAGTAGGGCAAAGAGTCCTAAGGATGAGTTTACTCAGGTTCTAGCCATTCAGGTCTGTGGCAGGTTTCCATCTGAATCTGGATAGGTTCTCCAAAAGTCATCTCTGCTTCACCCTTTCTGGTCTCTGATAAAATTTCACTGAGAGATTATTCCCTGCTCTCAGCCTCACAAGGTATCAGCATAGCAAAACCTTTAAGGGACTTTACGTTCAGCCACTGTACTTGAGTCCAGCAATGCCACCCCCTTAGTCCACTCTTTCACACTTACAGCTTCTACAATTACAGTTTTTACAATCACTATTAACCCTGTTAATGATCAAAACTCACAGCTGAATCATATAATCCTATCAGCATCTTCCCCCGCCTTCTCTTCCCCAGAGCCATCAGGAAAAGAGGAATCTATTTCAGAGATCCTCCCTGCCCGCCCCCCCATTTTACGTAAGCACACTCATGAAAGCATGTAAGCCAGCTGCTTCATGCCTTACTCCCCCTGTTTTAGATAGCCAATGTTTAAATTGCCCATCCCTATCAAACCAGAGCTGAGGAGACAAGCATGTTCCTTGGTGTTGATGAACCTTCTGTTCCTGCTGGCACTTTGAGCATTTGCATTCATACGCAAAGTCCAGTCCAGAGCAAGCCATCGAATTGCAGCAATCTATACCAGTTCACTGTGTCAAACATCTTTCTCTTCATTGGGTCGGGTTCTGGTTAGCTCATCCCCAACCATCCAAACTAGGTCACAATGCATAGCAGCCTCAGGCTTGAGAGGTCCTGGCACTTCAGACAGCCCCTTCACACACTTTCATCCCTAGCCCCCTTGGGCTAGGTCAATGGGCTTCACCGGTAAACTTAGGAGTCCACACACAACTCTCTTTCCTTCTGACCTGCCAGCCCTTCCTCTCACTCTCATCCCTAGCCCCCATGGGCTGGGTCAATGGGTGTCAGTGGAACTTGTCCAAACTTGGTCTGTCTCTTTATTGCTGCACTTCCCCCACTTCCAGCCATTAGTGGACCCAGATGGTTACTACAAGGCAGCAGACCAAACTGTCTACTTGCTGGTTCCCTTTAACTTCCAGCCCTGGAGGGAGGCTCCTTCTGATGAACACTGACTTTTCTGGCCTCAGACTCAATGCATCCAACAGCAAATCACTTGCTTGACATTCAAAAAGCAAAACAGTCACTTTTTTTCTAAAGATCCTTGCTTCAAATGCAAATCTCCAGTTTTCTCAGCAGTTCTAGGTGGTTCCACATGTCTTTTCAAATGCAAAATCTGGGTAGGGCTCAGGTTTTTGACCTAAGCCCCTACTCTATACACCAAAACCCCACCAAACCAAACCCAGTGCCGTCGAGTCGATTCCGACTTGTAGCGACCCTATACACAGGTCTAAAAAATCAACATAACCAAACCCAGTGCCATTGAGTAGATTCTGACTTATAGTACATTCAGGCAGCCTGTGTTTCACTCGGTCAAATCCTAGTTCCCCTTTTAGCATATCCAATCAAGTATTGGTTAAAGGTGGAGTTATACCCTCTCTGTAATCTATAATACCCAATATTCATTTCTAGCATACATTTAGGTCTGCATTACAACAACTAGGGAGGAGAAACATTCAATTAGACACATAATTCTAAACACATAACCCTTTCTAAAATACTCCAGTTTTGTATTATCTTCTCCATCCCTTGACTATCTTCCCGTTCATATGTATATAGCCTTGTGCCTCTGGCTGGGTGGAACCAGTAAACCCTGGCCCCCTATCAATCACCCCACTCATCTGGCCGGGCTTTGGCCCCAGGCCACTCCAGCTGCAGCTTTTCAACCATTATAGGTAACAACAACCAAAGTAACCATCTAAGAATCCAAAGTTTCACTTCCCAAGCCCCTTTGTTCTTTCTCTTACAAAGTTCCATGTTTTCATGAGTCTGGAGCCATTGTAAAGAATCCTGCTTCTGATGTCAACTGTAAAAATGGTGTAGGGGCAGAGTCTGACCTCCTCTAGCTTCACAAGGGGAAAGGAGAATCAAGATCAACAGCCCAAGGTCAATTTCTATGAGGTGGGGGTCAGACATGCCTCCTCTCTCCACCATCTTTACCAATTCTAACACCAACCGTCCCTCCCACTGTACTCTCTACTTCTCTTCCAGGTTTGATAATTCATTGCAATGGCCACACAGAACTCACAGACCATACTCAGGGTTATGGGGTTTATCAGGGAAGTAACAGGTTACAATTCAGGCTCAAGAACACTTGAGGATACAGTGCTTCCATCAGGATAGCCTCTTCCCAGCTGTGCTTGCAGGCACGCCTCTCCCTGGCCCTAGGCCTTTGCCCAAAGGCACTCAGCCTTCTCCCTCTGTGGGCCGGGAAGCCCACCACACCATCTCCTGCCATTGGGTCTCTGCTGCCGGGTATCTGCTGCCACCACTTCTCACCATCTTTAGGGTTACAACTCACTCTCTTTCAGTCTTCTGCTTCCACAAGCATCTCAGTGCAGGGACCCCAGGTCCAAAGGATGCGTTCCCCGCTACTGGCTGTTTTTCCTTGGTGGTGGTGGGCTCTTCTTTTTCCTGCTTCTGGGGTGGTTCATTTCACACCCAGGTGGATGGCAAAATTGATCAATCCCATTGGTGGGCCACAATTACCCTATCACACAGTCCTGCCCAATTGCTTGGATGGAAGTTACAAGACCATGGCTAGAAAGGCCACACACGAAAATGATCTGTAACACCACATATATCCAGCAAAATAGTCTCTCAAATATGATGGTGAAATTAGATCATTTCCAGATAAAAAAAAAATTAAGGAACTATGTAACAACCAGAACAAAATTACAAGAAATATTAAAGAGAGTCCTCTGGTTAGAAAACCAAAAACATCAGACAACAATCCAAGACTAGGACACGGGACAGATCAACCAGATACCAACCCAGATAGGGAATTCACGAAAACAAAACAGCTAAAAGACTGAAAATAGGGAACCAGAGACATCAATATGCAAATAACGACAACAACAAAACAAAAAAGAGGGAATAAATGGTGTAGTTATATAACTTCTGTATGGAGAGGAAGTCAAGGCAATATCAAGAAATAAAAGACTGGTTTAAACTTAGAAAAATAAAGGTAAATTTCAGGATAACCACAAAGGAAGCTAACAAATCTACCCATTAAAATAAAAGAAGAAAAAAAAAAAATAAAGATTCAGCAAACACAGTATCAACAATAATGAAAGAGATGAAAAGAAAATAGATACATAAACAAAAGGAGCTCTGCACAGAAAATTAAGCTGAACAAAGAAACTGTCAACACCACAAAGAAAAAAAAAAAAAAGTGACTGATTGTAAATGGCCTAAATGTACCAGTAAAGAGACAGAGAGTGGCAGAATGGATTAAAAAAAAATGATCCATCTATATGCTGTCTACAAGAAAGACACCTTAGACAAAAGACATAAACAAAACTCAAAGAATGGAAAAAATATATATCAAGCAAACAATAACCAAAAAAGAGGAGTGGCAATAATAATCTCTGATAAAATAGATTTTTGGCAAAATCCACTGTAAAGGGTAAGGAAGGACACTATATAACAACTAAAGGGTCAATACACCAGAAGGACATAACCATAATAAATACATATGAACCTAATGAAGGCTCCAAAATACATAAAACAAACTCTAACAGCATTGAAAAGAGAAATAGTTCCACAATAATAGTATGAGACTTCAACACACCATTTTCAGCGAAGGACAGAACATCTAGAAAGAAACTCAATAAAGATACAGAAGATCAAAATGCCACAATCGACCAATTTGACCTCATAGACATATACAGAACATTTCACCCAACAGCGACAAAGTATACATTCTTTTCCAAAGCACGTGAAACATTCTCCACAACAGACCACAAACCAAACCATAACAAGATCCAAAACATGGAAATAATACAAAGCATCTTCTCTGATCGTAATGCCATAGAAAGTAGAAATCAATAACAGAAGCAGCATATACGTGGAGCCATATGCCTGGAAATCATATAAATGGGAAAAAATCATATACATGGAAACTGAACAACACCTTGCTTAAAAACTACTGGGTAATAGAAGAAATCAAGGATGGAATAAAAAAATTCATAGACTCAAATGAAATGAATGAAAACATCTTAGAAAAACCTTTGGGACACAGCAAAAGCAGTACTTGGAGGTCAATTTATACCAATAAATACACACATCAAAAAAGAAGAAAGGGCCACAATCAAAACATTAACCCTACAACTCCACCAAATAAAAAGAACAGCAAAAGAAGCTCTCAGGCAACAGAAGAAAGAAAATAATGAAATAGAGAACAGAAGAACAATAGAATCAACAAGACCAAAAGTTGATCCTTTGAAAAGATCGCTGAAACTGACAATCCATTGGTCAAACTGACAAAAGAAAAACAGGAGACAAAGCAAATAACCCAAATAAGAAATGAGATGGGCAATATCACAACAGACCCAACTGAAATTAAAAGAATCATAGCAGAATACTATGAAAAATTGTACTCCAACAAACTTGAAAACCTACAGGAAATGGACAAATTTCTAGAAACATGCTACCTACCTAAACTAACACATACTGAGGTAGAAAAACTAAACAGACCTATAACACAAGAAGAGATAATATAAAAAACTCCCAATAAAAAAAAGCCCTGGCCTGGACAGCTTCACTGGAGAATTCTATCAAACATTCAGAGAAGAGCTAACACCAATACTACTCAGCTATTTCAGAGCATGGAAAAAGAAGAATACTTCCAAACTCATTTTATGAAGCCAGCGTAACCTTTATACCAAAGCTAGGCAAAGACACCACACACACACACACACACACAAAACTATAGACCAAGATCCCTCATGAACATAGAAACAAATATTCTCAACAAAATTCTAGCCAATAGAATTCAACAGCATATCAAAAAAAACAATACATCATGACCAAGTGGGATTTATAATAGGTATTCAGGGATGGCTCAACATTAGAAAATCAATCAAAGAAATCAACCATACATTTAAAAAGAAAATAATCACATGATCATATCAATTGACAAAGAAAAGGCATTCAACAAAATCCAACACCCGTTCCTGATTAAAAAAAAAAACTCAGCAAAATAGGAATAGAAGAGAAATTCCTCATCATAATAAAGATCATTGATAGAAAACCAACAGCCAACATCATTCTAGATGGAGAGAGACTGAAAACATTCCCCTTGAGAGCAGGAAGAAGACAAGGTTGCCCTTTATCACCACTCTTATTCAACATCGTGCTGGAAGTCCTAGCTAGAGCATTAAGGCAAGAAAAAGAAATAAAGGGCATCTAAATTGGTAAGGAAGAGGTAAAACTATCCCTATTGGCAGATGATATGATCTTATACACAGAAAACCCCAAAGAATAGACAAGAAAGCTACTGGAACTAATAGAAGATTTCAGCAAAGTAACATGATACAAAATTAACATACAAAAATCAGCTGGATTCCTCTATGCCAACAAAGAGGAAATCATTAAATACCATTTACAATAGCCCCCAAGAAGTACTTAGAAGTACTTAGAAATAAATCTAACTAGGGATGTAAAAGACCTATACAAAGAAAACGACAAAACACTACTGCAAGAAACCCAAAGAGACCGACATAAGTGGAAAAACATACTATGGTCATGGACAGGAAGACTCAAAATTGTGAAAATGTCAATTCTACCCAAAGCGATTTACAGACACAGTGCAATCCTGATCCAAAGTCCAATTGCATTTTTTAATGAAATGGAGAAACAAATCACCGGGAAGAGGCCCCAGATAAGTAAAGCATTACTGAAAAAGAACAAAGTGGAAGGCCTCACACTACCTGATTTTAGAACCTATATCATACGGAAACCCTGGTGGCATAGTGATTAAGTGCTACGGCTGCTATTCAAAAGGTCGGCAGTTTAAATCCACCAGACACTCCTTGGAAACTCTATGGGGCAGTTCTACTGTGTCCTATAGGGTTGCTATGAGTTGGAATTGACTCGATGGCAGTGGGTTTAGTGTTGTTGTTGTTTTTTTTTTTTTTTTTTTGGTATTATACAGCCACAGTAGTCAGAACAGCCTGGTACTGGTATAAGAACAGACACATAAACCAACAGAGCAGAATTGAGAATCCAGACATAACTCCATCCATGAGCAGTTGTTATTTGACAAATGGCCAAAGTACATTAAATGGGAAAAAGACAGCCTCTTTAACAAATGGTGCTGGCATAACTGGATGCCTGTCTGTAAAAAAATGGAACATGATCCATACCTCACACCATACACAAAAACTAACTCAAAATGGATCAAAGACCTAAACATAAAATCTAAAACAGTAAAGATCATGGAAGAAAAAATACGGACAACGCTAAGGGCCCCAATACATGGCATAAAGAGTATACAAACCATAACTAACAATGCACAAACACCAGAAGAGAAACTAGATAACTGGGAGAATCTAGAAATTAAACACTGAATCTCATTAAACAACTTCACCAAAAGAGTAAAAAGAGATCCTACAGACTGGGAAAAACTCTTTGCTATGATATATCCAACAAAGTCTAATCTCTAAAATCTACAAAATGCTTCAACACCTCAATAACAAAAAGACAAATAATCCAATTAAAAAATGGGCAAAGGATATGAACAGACACTTCACCAAAAAAGACATTCAGGCAGCTAACAGACACATGAGGAAATGCTCTCAATCATTAGCCACTAGAGAAATGCAAATCAAAACTGCAATGAGATACCATCTCACCCTGACAATACTGGCACTAATCCAGAAAACACAAAATAACAAATGTTGGAGAGGTTGTGCGGAGATTGGAACTCTTATGCATTGCTGGTGGGAATGTAAAATGGTACAATCACTTTGGAAAATGATACGGTGTTTTCTTAAAAAGCTAGAAGTAGAAATACAGATATATGCACGCCCATGTTCATTGCAGCACTGTTTACAATAGCAAAAAGATGGAAACAACCTAAGTGTCCATCAACAGATGAATGGATAAACAAATTATGGTACATACACACAATGGAATACCATGCAATGATAAAGAACAATGATGAATCTGCAAAACATCTCACAATGTGGATGAATCTGCAGGGTATTGTGCTGAGTGAAATAAGTCAGTCAAAAAATGACAAATATTGTATGAGACCAATATTATAAGAACTCAAGAAAAGATTACACACAGAAAAAAACATTATTTGATGGTTACGAGGGTGGGGAGGGGAAATCACTAACTAGATAATAGGCAAGTGTCAACATCAGTGAGGAGAAAGACAACACAAAATATAGGCGAAGTCAGCACAATTGGACCAAAGCAAAAGCATAGAAGTTTCCTAGACACATCCAAACACTTTGAGGGACTGAGTCGCTGGGGCTGGGGCCTGGGGGCCATACTCTCAGGGGACATCTAGATCAACTGGGATAACATAGTTCATAAAGAAAATGTTCCACACCCCACTTTGATGAATAGTGGCTGGCATCTTAAAAGCTTGCAATCAGCCGTCTATGATACGTCCTGTCCTGAGCAAAGGAGAATGAAGAAAACCAAAGACACAAGGAAAATATTAGCCCTAAGGACTAAACAACCACATGAACCAGAGACTCCACCAGCCTGAGATCAGAAGAACTAGATGGTGCCCGGCTACCACTACTGACCACTCTGACAGGATCACGACAGAGAGTCCTGTACAGAATGGGAGAAAAATGTAGAACAGAATTCAAATTCACAAAAAAAGACCAGACTCATTGGTCTGACAGACAGTGGAAGAACCCCTGAGACTATGGCCCCTGGACACTCTGCTAACTCAGAACTGAAACCACTGCTGAAGCCCATTTTTCAGACAAGTATTAGACAGGCCTCTAAAACAAACAATAACACACTTGAGGAATGTGCTTCTTAGTTCAATCACATGTACAAGATCAAATGGACAACTCCTGTCCAAAAGCAAGATGAGAAGGCAGGAATGGACAGGAACTGACACAGGGAAGCTGGGATGGAAAACGGGAGCATGCTGTCATGTAATGGGGATTACAATCCATGTCACAAAACAATTATGTGTATAAATTTTTGAGTGAGAAATTAACTGGAGCTGTAAACTTTCACCTAAAAAAAAAAAAAGCACAATAAGATTAAAAAAATTTTTTTGAGTTACGTACTTTGGTTCATAATAACAAATGGGCACTACTCTGTGACATGCATCAAAACATTATTATTCTTTTTATTATTATTATCATTATGTTAAAGATGTTCCAGTGATCTGGAAATGCTTCTTTAACTTTTTTATGCATAGGGAGGTACAGTATATACTATATACTAACAAAAACATTTGACTAACGTTAGATACGAATTGTAGGTGTTTCAACTCACGTGTAAATTCAACTTAAAGACAGACTTAGGAACAGAACTGGTTCATAATCTGGGGAATGCCTGTAGTCTCTTAGGCTTTCTAACTGCACAATTATATCACATATAGATATTATTCTCTCTTTTATCCAATATTTGATAAGGTTATTTATTCTTTTTTTTTCGTTATATTACTTGTTCTATACACTGGCCACTAGACTCATGTGGCTATTTAGATTTAAATAAAATTAAATATTAAATTTAAAATTCAGTTTATTGGGGGGGCCAAGATGGCTGACTAGGTAGACGCTACCTCGGATCCCTCTTGCAACAAAGACTCTGAAAAACAAGTAAATCGATCACATACACGACAATCTACGAACCCTGAACAACAAACAGATTTAAAGAGTTGACCTGAGTGACAGAGACAGAGAACGAACAACTACGGGGAAGCAGCAACTGTTTTTGGAGCCTGGAGCCAGCGTCCCAGTCAGGTAACCTTGGTGCCGGGCTTAGGACTGGGCGCAAGGGAGCTGAACACAACATCTTGTGACGGCGCAAACATGGAGCGCAGCCTTACCCCCCTGAACTGACCCCGGGAGGGGGCCCAGCTGGTCTGCACAGGCGGCAGGAGGAGAAGTCCCCGGGAGGCAGCGACTGATTTTGGAGCCGGGAGTGCAGCGTCCCAGCCGGGGAAACTTGACGCTGGGCTTTGGATTGGCAGTGGAGGGACTGACCGCGGCTTCTGCGGGCCAGACCCTCGGGGGCAATCTCTACACAGCCAGCACACATAGGCGACACACCCCTCGGGAATCTCAGATAAAATAGTCATCCCAAGCAAGATAAGCAACTTTGGCTATATTCCCGGGTGCTACTCTCTCCTGTTTTTCTGAGCCCTCCCCTCCCCTTCCCAGGCGGCTTCATTAACATTGGAATTTCCTTAGCCAGAGGGAGAACTGCTCCTCGGTTTTTCTTTTCCCTTTTTTTTTTGGTCTTTTCCTAACCCATTTTTCCGGCCTGAGAGAAGCAACCACAAAAAACCCAGGGACCAAAAATCCTTCCCTAATTGGACTAAAAACACAGAACCAGCTCCAGCTAAGCATATGTGATCCAGAGTCTCGGGCTTTCATCCCTACAGGGAACAAGGTGGCTATTATAATGCAAAGGCATTTCTGATAGGGATCTGACTGGATTTTTTTTTAGCGGATTTACTGGAAAGACAAGTTTCCCAGGTCTGATATCTCTGCTTATTCAGCATAGCCCTCACTGACCCACAACAGGGAACTGAGGGTTGAAGCTCCCCCCAGACCACCCAGCCTCCTGCCTTAGGGGTCTAAGGAGGGTGACACCTACCAGCCTGTAGAGGTACTTGCATTCGGGGCCTAAGGTACAGCTGCAGAGCCCACCCACCAAGGTGCTTTAGGAATAGAGACACACCTACCTCACTGACACTTGGGGGAAGCCTGTCAGCATCCTGCCTGCCCGGAGGGTGAACCCCAGCTGCTAATAGAATCTGGTGCACACAACTATCACCACTACTTCTCGAGGTGGATAGGTGATAGGGTGCATCACACACTTGATGACCCAAAATCAGATTCTACTCTAGAATAGTGAATGGACTCAGGCATATATATCTGGTAACAGCCCAAATCAGCTGGTAATAGGTCATAAGTAAGTCAAGGGCTACAACAATCAAGACAGCACAATCTAGTAGCCCATCCACTTATATTGAAAGAAAACAAAACAAGATAAGACTCAGTGAGCAAATATAGAATAAATCACTACAATATCTTAGTGATGGCTCGGACACAGCAGTCGATATCAAACCACATAAAGAAGCAGACCATGACAGCTTCTACAACCCCCCAAACAAAAGAATCAAAATCTCTCCCAAATGAAGATACAATCCTGGAATTATCAGATACAGAATATAAAAAACTAATTTACAGAATGCTTCAAGACATGAGAGATAACCTCAGAAATGAAATAAGGCAATCGGCAGAAAAAGCCAAGGAACACACTGATAAAACAGTTGAAGAACTCAAAAAGATTATTCAAGAACATAGTGGAAAAATTAATAAGTTGCAAGAATCCATAGAGAGACAGCATGCAGAAATCCAAAAGATTAACAATAAAATTACAGAATTAGACGACGCAATAGGAAGTCAGAGGAGCAGCCTCGAGCAATTAGAATGCAGAGTGGGAAATCTGGAGGACCAGGGAATTAACACCAACATAGCTGAAAAAAAAATCAGATAAAAGAATTAAAAAAAATGAAGAAACCCTAAGAATCATGTGGGACTCTATCAAGAAGGATAACTTGCGTGTGATTGGAGTCCCAGAACAGGGAGGGAGGACAGAAATCACAGAGAGAATAGTTGAAGATCTGCTGACAGAAAACTTCCCTGACATCATGAAAGATGAAAGGATATTTATCCAAGATGCTCATCGAACCCCATTTAAGACTGATCCAAAAAGGAAAACACCAAGACATATTATCATCAAACTTGCCAAAACCAAAGATAAAGAGAAAATTTTAAAAGCAGCCAGGGAGAAAAGAAAGGTCTCCTTCAAGGGAGAATCAATAAGAATAAGTTCAGACTACTCAGCAGAAACCATGCAGGCAAGAAGGCAATGGGATGACATAGACAGAGCACTGAAGGAGAAAAACTGCCAGCCAAGGATCATATATCCACCAAAACTCTCTCTGAAATATGAAGGCGAAATTAAGATATTTACAGATAAACACAAGCTTAGAGAATTTGCAAAAACCAAACCAAAGCTTCAAGAAATACTAAAGGAAATTGGTCAGAAAGCCAATAATATCAGATACCAGCACAACACAAGGTCACAGAACAGAACATCCTGATATCAACTCAAATAGGGAAATCACAAAAACAAATTAAGATTAATTAAAAAAATCGCTCAAAACAGGGAAGCATCGAAGTCAATATGTAAAAGATCACAATAATCAAAAAGAGGGACTAAATACAGGTGGCATAGAACTGCCATATGGAGAGGGATACAAGGTGATATAGGACAATACAAGTTAGGTTTTTACTTAGAAATATAGGGGTAAATATTAAGGTAACCACGAAGAGGTATAACAACTTCATAACTCAAAATAAAAACCAAGAAAAACGTAACGACTCAACAAACATAAAGTCAAATACTATGAAAATGAGGATCTCACAATTTACAAAGAAAAATGTCTCAGCGCAAAAAAGTAAGTGGAAAAATGAAATTGTCAATAACACACATAAAAAGGCATCAAAATGACAACACTAAACACTTATTTATAATTATGCTGAATGTAAATGGACTAAATGCACCAATAAAGAGACAGAGAGTCTCAGACTGGATAAAGAAACACCATCTGTCTATATGCTGCCTACAAGAGACACACCTTAGACTTAGAGACACAAACAAACTAAAACTCAAAGGATGGAAAAAATATATCAAGCAAACAATAAGCAAAAAAGAGCAGGAGTAGCAATATTAATTTCTGACAAAATAGACCTTAAAGTTAAATCCACCACAAAGGATAAAGAAGGATACTACATAATGATAAAAGGGACAATTGATCAGGAAGACATAACCATATTAAATATTTATGCTCCCAATGACAGGGCTGCAAGATACATAAATCAAATTTTAACAGAACTGAAAAGTGAGATAGATACCTCCACAATTATAGTAGGAGACTTCAACACACCACTTTCGGAGAAGGACAGGACTTCCAGTAAGAAGCTCAATAGAGACACAGAAGACCTAATTACAACAATCAACCAACTTGACCTCATTGACTTATACAGAACTCTCCACCGAACTGCTGCAAAGTATACTTTTTTTTCTAGCGCACATGGTACATTCTCTAGAATAGACCACATATTAGGTCATAAAACAAACCTTTGCAGAGTCCAAAACATCGAAATATTACAAAGCATCTTCTCAGACCACAGGGCCATAAAAGTGGAAATCAGTAACAGAAAAATTAGGGAAAAGAAATCAAATACTTGGAAACTGAACAATGCCCTCCTGAAAAAAGACTGGGTTATAGAAGACATCAAGGAGGGAATAAGGAAATTCATAGAATGCAACGAGAATGAAAATATTTCCTATCAAAATCTCTGGGACACAGCAAAAGCAGTGCTCAGAGGCCAATTTATATCGATAAATGCACACATACATAAAGAAGAAAGAGCCAAAATCAGAGAACTGTCCCGACAACTTGAACAAATAGAAAGTGAGCAACAAAAGAATCCATCAGGCACCAGAAGAAAACAAATACTAAAAATTAGAGCTGAACTCAATGAATTAGAGAACAGAAAAACAATTGAAAGAATTAACAAAGCCAAAAGCTGGTTCTTTGAAAAAATTAACAAAATTGATAAACCATTGGCTAGACTGACTAAAGAAATACAGGAAAGGAAACAAATAGCCCGAATAAGAAACGAGATGGGCCACATCACAACAGACCCAACTAAAATTAAAAGAATCATATCAGATTATTACAAAAAATTGTACTCTAACAAATTTGCAAACCTAGAAGAAGTGGATGAATTCCTAGAAAAACACTACCTACCTAAAGTAACACAATCAGAAGTAGAACAACTAAATAGACCCATAACAAAAAAAGAGATTGAAATGGCAATCAAAAAACTCCCAACAAAAAAAAAGCCCTGGCCCGGATGGCTATACTGCAGAGTTCTACAAAACTTTCAGAGAAGAGTTAACACCACTGCTAGTAAAGGTATTTCAAAGCATAGAAAATGACGGAATACTACCTAACTCATTCTATGAAGCCACCATCTCCCTGATACCAAAACCAGGTAAAGACATCACAAAAAAAGAAAATTACAGACCTATATCCCTCATGAACATAGATGCAAAAATCCTCAACAAAATTCTAGCCAATAGAATTCAACAACATATCAAAAAAATAATTCACCACGACCAAGTGGGATTTATACCAGGTATGCAAGGCTGGTTTAATATCAGAAAAACCATTAATGTAATCCACCATATAAATGAAACAAAAGACAAAAACCACATGATCTTATCAATTGATGCAGAAAAGGCATTTGACTAAGTCCAACACCCATTTATGATAAAAACTCTCACCAAAATAGGAATTGAAGGAAAATTCCTCAACATAATAAAGGGCATCTATGCAAAGCCAACAGCCAGCATCACTCTAAATGGAGAGAGCCTGAAAGCATTTCCCTTGAGAACGGGAACCAGACAAGGATGTCCTTTATAACCGCTCTTATTCAACATTGTGCTAGAAGTCCTAGCCAGAGCAATTAGGCTAGACAAAGAAATAAAAGGCATCTGGATTGGCAAGGAGGAAGTAAAATTATCTCTATTTGCAGATGACATGATCTTATACACAGAAAACCCCAAGGAAGCCTCCAGAAAACTACTGAAACTAATAGAAGAGTTTGGCAGAGTCTCAGGTTATAAGAGAAACATACAAAAATCACTTGGATTCCTCTACATCAACAAAAAGAACATCGAAGAGAAAATAACCAAATCAATACCATTCACAGTAGCCCCCAAGAAGATAAAATACTTAGGAATAAATCTTACCAAGGATGTAAAAGACCTATACAAAGAAAACTACAAAGCTCTACTACAAGAAATTCAAAAGGACATACTTAAGTGGAAAAACATACCTTGCTCATGGATAGGAAGACTTAACATAGTAAAAATGTCTATTTTACCAAAAGCCATCTATACATACAATGCACTTCCGATCCAAATTCCAATGTCATTTTTTAAGGGGATAGAGAAACAAATCACCAACTTCATATGGAAGGGAAGAAGCCTCGGATAAGAAAAGCATTACTGAAAAAGAAGAAGAAAGTAGGAGGCCTCACTCTACCTGATTTCAGAACCTATTATACAGCCACAGTAGTCAAAACAGCCTGGTATTGGTACAACAACAGGCACATAGACCAGTGGAACAGAATTGAAAACCCAGATATAAATCCATCCACATATGAGCAGCTGATATTTGACAAAGGCCCAGTGTCAGTTAATTGGGGAAAAGATAGTCTTTTTAACAAATGGTGCTGGCATAACTGGATATCCATTTGCAAAAAAAATGAAACAGGACCCATACCTCACACCATGCAGAAGAACTAACTCCAAGTGGATCAAAGACCTAAACATAAAGACTAAAACGATAAAGATCATGGAAGAAAAAATAGGGACAACCTTAGGAGCCCTAATACAAGGCATAAACAGAATACAAAACATTACCAAAAATGATGAAGAGAAACCCGATAACTGGGAGCTCCTAAAAACCAAACACCTATGCCCATCTAAAGACTTCACCAAAAGAGTAAAAAGACCACCTACAGACTGGGAAAGAATTTTCAGCTATGACATCTCCGACCAGCGCCTGATCTCTAAAATCTATATGATTCTGTTAAAACTCAACCACAAAAAGACAAACAACCCAATCAAGAAGTGGGCAAAGGATATGAACACACACTTCACTAAAGAAGATATTCAGGCAGCTAACAGATACATGAGAAAATGATCTCGATCATTAGCCATTACAGAAATGCAAATTAAAACTACTGTGAGATTCCATCTCACTCCAACAAGGCTGGCATTAATCCAAAAAACACAAAATAATAAATGTTGGAGAGGCTGTGGAGAGACTGGAACTCTTATACACTGCTGGTGGGAATGTAAAATGGTACAACCACTTTGGAAATCTATCTGGCGTTATCTTAAAAAGTTAGAAATAGAACTACCATACAACCCAGAAATCCCACTCCTCGGAATATACCCTAGAGAAATAAGAGCCTTCACACAAACAGATATATGCACACCCATGTTTATTGCAGCTCTGTTTACAATAGGAAAAAGCTGGGAGCAACCAAGGTGTCCAACAACGGATGAATGGTTAAATAAATTGTGGTATATTCACCCAATGGAATACTACGCATCAATAAAGAACAGCGTAAAACATTTCATAACATGGAGGAACCTGGAAGGCATTATGCTGAGCGAAATTAGTCAGAGGCAAAAGGACAAATATTGTATAAGACCACTATTATAAGATCTTGAGAAATAGTAAAAACTGAGAAGAACACATACTTTTGTGGTTAGGAGGTGGGGAGGGAGGGAGGGTGGGAGAGGGTTTTTTTACTGATTAATTAGTAGATAAGAACTGCTTTAGGTGAAGGGAAGGACAATACTCAATACATGGAAGGTCAGCTCAACTGGACTGGACCAAAAGCAAAGAAGTCTCCGGAATAAACTGAATGCTTCAAAGGTCAGCGGAGCAAGGGTGGGGATTTGGGGACCATGGTTTAAGGGGACTTCTAAGTCAATTGGCAAAATAATTCTATTATGAAAACATTCTGCATCCCACTTTGAAATGTGGCGTCTGGGGTCTTAAATGCTAACAAGCGGCCATCTAAGATGCATCAGTTGGTCTCGACCCACCTGGAGCAAAGGAAAATGAAGAACACTAAGGTCACACGATAACTAAGAGCCCAAGAGACAGAAAGGGCCACATGAACTAGAGACCTACATCATCCTGAGACCAGAAGAACTAGTTGGTGCCCGGCCACAATCGATGACTGCCCTGACAGGGAGCACAATAGAGAACCCCTGAGGGAGCAGGAGATCAGTGGGATGCAGACCCCAAATTCTCATAAAAAGACCATACTTAATGGTCCGACTAAGACTAGGGGAATCCTGGCGGTCATCGACCCCAAACCTTCTGTTGGCCCAGGACGGGAACCATTCCCGAAGACAACTCATCAGACATGAAAGGGACTGAACAGTGGGTAGGAGAGAGATGCTGATGAAGAGTGAGCTAATTATATCAGGTGGACACTTGAGACTGTGTTGGCATCTCCTGTCTGGAGGGGGGATGGGAGGTTAGAGAGAGTTGGAAGCTGGCAAAACTGTCACGAAAGGAGAGACTGGAAAGGCTGTCCGATTTAGGGGGAGAGCAAATGGGAGTACGGAGTAAGGTGTATATGAACTTATATGTGACAGTCTGACTTGATTTGTAAACATTCACTTGAAGCTCAATAAAAGTTAATTAAAAAAAATAAAATAATTGAGCATTACCAAGCAAAAAAAAAAAAATTCAGTTCATCAGTTGCACTAGCCCCATTTCAAGTGCTCAATAGCTGCATGTGGCTAGTGGCTACAGTGTTAGACATTACTGAATATAGGACGTTTCCATCATTGCAGAAAGTTGCATTGGACAATTATGAGCTGGAGCCTTGAAAACAATGTTGAATAATAGATGTGACAATCTTGTTGCCATTTTTAATGGAAATGACTTAAACATTTTACCACCTAGTATAAAGATTTCTGGCAATTTTTAGAAAATTGTTTTGTCACTTTTAAGTAGTTTACTTCTATCACTAATTTATTCTGAGTTTTTATTATTAACATAAATGGCTACTGAATTTTATCATGTACTTTTTTAAATTTTAATTGATAGCAATATATGGTTTTTGTCCTTAATAATTGGTGTGATGAATTAGGTTGATTGATTTACAAATGTTAAACCATATTAACATTCCTGGAATTGTCTTAATAGTTATGGTATATTTTGAGATTGATACACATCTGGATTTAATTTGCTGATACTAAGTATTTTTCATCCATATTCATAAATGATTGTCTCTACTTCTTGTTGGAGCAATATATACGAGTTTTGGTATCAGGGTTATTCTCCTTTCATAAAATAAATTAGAAATTTTCCTTCTTTTTCTATGAACTGGAAGAGTTAATATAAATAAAAAAAAATAACATAGACCCATTAAAAAATTTTTTTTTTAGTCCTGGTTTATTTAGGACAGTGTTTCTTAATTTCCTACAGTTAACCAGATAATTCTATCACCTTTTAATTTACTTCTGATTTCATTAGATATGATCAAAGATATGACCTGTCAAAGCGCTGCTTTTAAAAATGTATCTATCATTTCCCTGAGAAAAAGTTAGACAATTGGTTTTTTTAATGTTGCAAAGATATAGGAGTAGAGATTATATAGTTTGCTTGTAAGGTACAAAGTTCTTTTTATGTCTAATAAATATAGCTTATTTATTAAAATTTACATATCTTTTTGTTAACCTTTATTTTTGTTAACTTGACCCATCATATTCTGAAAGAGGTATAATCTCCCACTGTAAATTATGTTTTGAAGGTTTTGTTACATTTCTATGCATTTTTGCTGATGTTATTTGTATGTTTTGTAAAGGTTTATTTATATCCTCTTCATTTAATGTATACATTATTATTACATAGTGTCTCTTATATCTGTTGAACATTGTAGGCCTTGGATTTTAAATTGATAATTATACCATCAGACCTGCTTTCATCTTTGCACAGTGTTTAGTTTTGCTTCTAGTAAGCAACATATAGCTTTTCTTTTTTAACTCACTTCAAAGTCTCTATCTTTTGATAAGAGAAGCCTTTCCATTTGATTTATTTTATTAATGATATGCCTGATTTTGTGTCTTCAGTCAGACTTTGTTTCCTGTTTTTTACCTTGTTGCTGTTTCCTCCTTTTCAATTTCCTTACATTTGATGGATCAGTCAAGTGTCTGTTCATTCCCTTTCTCCGTCCGTTGAAAGTTTGACTTGGCTTATAAATTCTAAAAATTAAATATTCTATATTAAATTAAAAATTCTATATGGTGATTATCTATATCTTATCATCATTTAAGTCTGTATTTCTCTAATGGTAGATTAAACACATACACACATAGATGTGTTCTTGTGGTGCATTAAATTACTTAATACAGCCCCTCTAGCCACAGTCTTTATTATTCCCACACAATGATTGGTTGGGACTATGCAAATGAGGTGATTGTGGCACACTAAGGGGATTGAATAGCTTGTTAATAATGCTGATACAGTACATGGCACGCTTGTGGGGGTGGGAGCATGCAAATAAGGTGTATGGAACCCTAACAAGGAGCTTGGTCAGTTTTGCCATCCTGCTAGGCTTAAAACAAGCCATCCCAGAGGCATAAAGGGGGACCTAACTACCACCAAGCAGAAGAGGCAGGAGTGGAGTACGTCCTTTGGACCCAGGATCCCTGTGCCAAGAACCTCCTAAACTCAGGAGACAAAGAAAGAGAGCTGTAACACTGGCGAGAGCAAGAAACAGTGGCAGAGGAAGGGGAGTGCAGAGGCAGCAGAACTGGGAGACTGGCAGGAAACCATGCGGTGAGCTTCCTGGCCCACAGAGCTAGAGAGCTAACCACCTTCAGGCAGGAGGCTTACTGGAAGAGTGGCGTGCCCCCAGGCACTTACTGGCAGAGCTGAAGAGCTTTGTAGCACTTCCTGAGTAGGGCAGAGGCCAGGCCGAGGAGCTGAGGGCCAGAGAGAGGCCTCTTGTGGGCACAGGTAAGAAGATGCTGTCCTGATCAAAGAACTGTATCCTGAGTTATTTTTGATCCAGAGTTGTAACCCGTTACTTCCCTAATAAATCCCATAACTATGAGTATGGTCTGTGAGTTCTGTGTAGCCATTGCGCTGAATTTTGAACCCAACAGAGGAGCAGAGAGTGCCGTGGAAGGGATGCTGGTGTCAGAATTGGTAAAAATGTTGGAAAGTGGAGGTTTGTCTGAGCTCCACTTCATAGGAATCAACCTTGGGATATTGACGCTGATAGTGATTCTCTCTCCCCCTCGTGAAGTTACAGGAGGTCACACAACTTTGCCATGTCATTTTTACAGTTATTTACCTTTATGCCTAATTTCTTAGCAGAATGAACCATTTAGAATGTTTTCACTTCTTCATTCTAGCCCCACCCCAAATTTGTTCTTTTCTGAGATAAATTTTAAAAATAATATTTGATTGTACTTTTGAGGAAGGTTTACACAGCAGTTTAGGCTCCCATTCAACAATTTCTACACAAATTGTTCAGTGACATTGGTTACATTCTTCACAATGTGTGAAAATTCTGATTATTTCCGTCCTGGTTGTTCCATTTCCATTAATCAATTTTCTGTGCCCCTTTATATTCTTATCTTTGTTTTAAAGTAATTGTTGAACATTTGGTCTCATATAGGTGATTTTTTAAAGGAGCCCAGTACTTACAGGTGATGTTCATTATTTTGTAAGCCAATCTGTTATTTAGCTACAAGGTGACCTCAGAGGTTAGTTTTGATTTAAAGTTTGAAAAGTATCTCAGGGCCATAGTCTCAACCAGTCCAGTAAGTCTGTTTTGTTTTGTTTTTAGGAATTTGAAGTTCTGTTTCACATTTTTCTTCCATTCTATCAGGGTCTATCTATTGTGGCTCTGATTAGAATGGTTGGTAGTGGTAGCTGGGCACCATATAGTTCTTCTGGTCTCAGGGTAGATGAAGCCATCGTTTGTGTAGACTATTTGTCACGTAGACTAGTTTCTTCTTTGCGTCTTTGGTTTTCTTCTTTCTTTTTGCCCTGGATGAGTAGAGACCAATCGTTCTATCTTAGATGGCTGCTCACAAGCTTTTAAGACCCAAGACACTACTCACCAAACTAGGATGTAGGACATAAACTTTATGAACTATATTATGCCAGTTGACTGAGTTGTCCCAGGAGACTATGGTCCTAAGCCTTCAAACCAGAAAACCAATCCCATGAGGTGTTTGATTATGTCTAAGAAGTATTTGTAATTGTGGCTCCTATGTGCTTTATTATATGTATGAATATATGTGCATAAGTCACATACTTGCATATACATATACAAAAACCAAACCCGTTGCCATCGAGTTGATTCCAACTCATAGCGATCCTATGCACACATATATATTCACATATAAATACCTATACCCGTATATGCCTACATGCATGCATACATACCCGCACATATATTTTTTGGTTGTTACTGTTGTTTCAAAATTATATATGCCATAGCAATTACCAGCAGGTCCTTTTTTCTTGTGTACATTTTAGTGACGTTGTTTACCTTCGTCGAGCTGTGTACTCTTCACCCTCATTCGATGTTATCTTTCCCATCACCCAAAATAGCAAATTTCTACTATCTAGAGAGTGAATCTCCCCTCCCCCCATCCCTGATAACCATTAATGAATATTAATTTCTGTATATTTACTTATTTTTGTCATTTCATAAAAGTGAGAATATACAATATTGTTTTTTTTTTTTGTGATTGACTGATTTCACTCAACATAATGTCCTCAAGGTTCATTCATGTTCCAAGATGTTTTGGGAACTCATTTTCTTTATTCCCAAGTAGCATTCCTTTGCATGCATATACCACATTTTACTTATCCATTCATTTGTTGATGGGCACTGTCTAGTGCTGCTATAACAGAAATACCACAAGTGGATGGTTTTAACAAACAGAAATTTATTCTCTCATAGTCTAGGAGGCTAGAAATACAAATTCAGGGCGCCAGCTCCAGGGGAAGACTTTTTCTAGTCCAGTCTGGGGGAAGGTCCTTGTCATCAATATTTCCCTGGGTCTAGGAGTTTCTCAGCACGGGGATCCTGGGTCCAAAGCATGTGCTTCACTCCTGGCTCTTCTTTCATGGTGGTATGAGGTCCCTCTTCTCTCTGCTCACTTCTCTCTTTTATATCTCAAAAGAGGTTGACTCAAGACACAACCTAGCCCTGTAGATTATGTCCTGCCTCCTTAACATAACTGCCTCTAATCCTGCCTCATTTACATCATACCCAGTGCTGTCAAGTCAATATCATAGAGGTTAGGATTTACAACACATAGGATAGTTATATCAGACCACAAAATGGAGGACAGCCACACAATACTGGGAATCATGGCTTAGCCAAGTTGACACACATTTTTAGGGGACACAATTCAATCCATAACAGGCACTTAGGTTGTTTCCATCTTTTTGTTATTGTGCATAGTGATGAACATAGGTGTGGGTATGTCTGCTTGTATCACTTCTATTAGATCTCTAGGATATACAGGTAGTCCCCAGTTTATGACATACCCATTCTAACAACTCTGTCATAAGTCAGTTCTGATGTGAGTCAAATACCTCAGTTTTTTGTTTTTTAGTTTTCATCATTATTGCCTTTTTTATCAGTATCTTTATAAACCCAATCTTTGTCTTTGGGGTTTGGAAACATTACATATAAACTTACAGATATATTTTAATACTTACATACATAAAAAAATACACAAATCATAAAAATTTACTCCAACGACGAAGAAGAGTTAGTTAGACGATGGTGGCATTTTGTCAGTTGTGGTAATAACTCCACGTGGGGAAGGCTCTGGATCATCTGGATTTTCCCTGGGAATGGGGATGGAGTTCCTAGTCATAAAATTATTGAGAGTTGCCTGTATGGTCCTTTTCTTTCTTCCTTCATATATTTCACCGTAATATCTCACTGCTTCCCGAATCTGCCTATCAACTTTAGCAAAGTGATCAGCATTTGAGTCCATGTTTTCAAGCAACTGAAGCCCCTGATTTAGTTTAGAAAAAACTCCAGCTAATCCTTTCACTGTATAATTTTTTTGAGAACGACTCTCCTTCCTCTTCCTCATTATTTCTTTCTTCTTCAGCATTTCTTTCATCTTCAAAATCCATTAAGTCCTAATCTGTCAATTCCCCTTCTTTGTGATCTATGAGCTGTCCCACACTGGCGATATCAAGTTCTAAATTCAACATTCTTGCCATATGGATGGTTTTTCCACTCCTTTTTCCACAATATTATCCTAATCAAATGCTTAGAGTGTGTTCACATAACTCAGCAAATTGTAATTGCTCTCAGGCACACGCACAGTTCAATTGTCATATGTCATAAGAGTTGAGCATTGCCCAACTTTCTATTTGTACTCCCGACTCCAACACTGACTTCATTGTAGACCAGGCCACAGTCTGCTATATGGCAGTGTTTTGAGCAGTAAATCATAAAATCGAACTTCTGCGAGTGAACATTTGAGAATGGTAACATCAATGAATTACATGGTACAACATTGTATGTAGTACATATTACTAACAATAAGATATACAGAAACAAAAAATGGACAGCCATAAGTGCAGTTCATCATAACTCAAATACATCATAAGTCGAGTGCTACTTGTATACTTATGAGTGGAGTTGCTGGGTCATATGGCAGCTCTCCCTCTAGTTTTTCAGGACCTGCCAGACTGTTTTCCACAACAGCTGTACCATTTTACATTCCTACCAGCTGAAGGCCTGAGATAATATTCTAAAAATTAGGTGATGCTGGGAACCTAGTGGCAGCAGCATAGTTTTTTAAACTCTCCCATGTTGACATACAAACAGACAAAGAAACCAGATAGCAAAATCAAAACCCCATGGACAACATTTACAATGAAATTAGGTGACAAAGTATCCCCAGTACAGTAGATTTTCTGCAGATATGGCTGCCAATAATATTCTCATCCTTGTACATGATTGCCATTCCTCCAATCAAGATACGGAAAATATTTTTTCACTCTTTGTGCCTGGACTGGCCTTCTGTTCTGGTTAACCATTAGAATATGGTAGAAATGACATTCTGGAACTTCTGAGCCCAGGTCTTAAGAGGTTTTCACTTCTGTTTTAGTGAAAGTGGAATGCAGACACCCTGTAAAGAAGTCCTTGCTATCCTTCTGAAGGCAGAGGCTGTGGAGGATGAGACATCATTTAAAAAAGAAGCCACGTTCATGAGAACTGAGGTCCTGGCTACAACTAGCACCAAGGCCTCAGTCATGTGATGAAACCATATTGGATCAGTCTAGTCCCATTCCAGCTGCTCAGACATCATATGGGGAAGAAATGAGCCATCCCCACTGAGCTCTGCCCAAATTCCTGACCCAAGAATTGTGAAAAAATAAAATAGTTATTTTAAGCCACTAAGTTTTGATGAAGGAACCCAGGTGACACAACAGTTAAGTGCTCAGCTGATAACTGAAATGTTGGTGGTTCAAACCCACCCAGCGGCTCCATGGGAGAAAGACCTAGTGATCTTCTCCCATAAAGATTACAATCTAGAAAACCCTACAGGGCAGATCTACTCTGTCCGGCAGGGCTGCTATGAATCAAAAATTGACTCGACGGCAAGTAACAACAACAACAATAAAGTTTTGGTGTGATTTATTTACATAGCAATAGATAACAGAAATAGCTATGGGTCTCAAAATACACATGGGCAAGGGCAAGTCACCAACAGCCAGAAGAACTGCATGAGTACAATTACCTGTGTAGAAAAAGCAGGTGGAAGAAAAGGGCATTTGATGGACTTGAGAACAGGAAAATGCCAAAACAATCAACAAGGATGCCAGACCAATTTGACTTCAGCAGCTAAAACTGAACTCAATTCAACAAGTGAGTGGAAGGTTTGAAGGGGTTGAAGCAGCCTAATTCCTATAAACTCTCAAGAATGTGTTTGAGGGTCTCCAAGACCACCCTCAGGTTCAATGATTTTCTAGAAGGCTCACAGAACTCAGCAAAACTATTACATTATGGCTATGACTTATTACAGTGAAAAAACACAGATTAAAATCAGTAACAGAAAAAAGGTGCATAGGGCAGAGTCCAGGAGAGACCAAGTGCAAGCTTCTGGTTGTTCTCTCCCAGTGGAGTCATACAGACAGCACTTATTTCTCCCAGCTATGATGTGTGGCAACACTCACAAAATATTGGCAGCCAGGAGACCTCGTCCAAGCCTTGCACTCCAGGGTTTTTATTGAGTCCCCTACCATAAATCACGTTGTTAGCCTAAACAATTACGGCCTAAGGCCTCAGGTTAAGAGCTACGGCTGCTAACCAAAAGGTCAGCAATTTGAATCCACCAGGTGCTCCTTGGAAACTCTATGCGGCAGTTCTACTCTATCCTATAGGGTCTCTACGAGTTGAAATTGACTTGATGGCAATGGATTTGGTTTGATTTTATTTTAAGGCCACAGGTAAACAAAGATACTCCTTTTTTTCCATTTTTCCTTTTGTTTTAGATTTAAGTTTTATATGATTGAGTCCATATGACATATTGGAGGAGGAATATTCTCTATGTTGTTGTAGTTAGGTATTGTCAAGTCGGTTCTGACTCACAGTGACCCTATGTACCACAGAACAAAACACTGCCTGTTCCTGTACCATCCTCACAGTCGTTGTTATGCTTGCGCCCATTGTTTCAGCCACTATGTCAATCCATCTCTTTGAGGGTCTTCCTCTATTTCACTGACCCCCCACTTTACCAAGCATGATGTCCTTCTCCAGGGACTGGTCCCTCCTGATAACATGTCCAAAGTACATGAGACAAAGTTTTGTTATCCTTGCTTCTAAAGAGCATTCTGGCTGTATTTCTTCCAAAACAGATTTGTTTGTTGTTTTGGCAGTTCAATATTCTTCACCAACACCACAATTCAAAGGTGTCAACTCTTTATGGTCTTCCTTACTCATTGACCAACTTTCACATGCATATGAGGCAATTGAAAATAGCATGGTTTGGTCAGGCACACCTTAGTCCTCAAAGTAACATCTTTGTTTTTTAACACTTTAAAGAGGTCTTTTGCAGCAGATTTGCCCAATGCACTATGTCATTTGACTTCTTAACTGCTGCTTCCGTGGCTGTTGATCGTGGATCCAAGTAAAATGAAATCCTTGACAACTTCAATCTTTTTTCCGTTTATCATGATGTTGCTTACTGGTCCAGTTGCGAGGATTTTTGTTTTCTTTATGTGGAGGTGCAATCCATACTGAAGGCTGTGGTCTTTGACCTTCATTAGTAAGTACTTCAAGTCCTCTTCACTTGAGGCAAGCAAGATTGTGTCATCTGCATATCCGCAGGCTATTAATGAGTTTTCCTCCCATCCTGATGCTGCATTCCTCTTCATATAGTCCAGCTTCTCGGATTATTTGCTCAACATACAGATTGAATAAGCAGGGTGAAAGATACAACCCTGACACACATCTTTCCTGACTTTAAACCACGCAGTATTTCCTTGTTCCGTTTGAATGACTGCTTATTGGTCTGTGTACAGTTTCCTCATGAGCACAATTAAGTGTTCTGGAATTCCTGTTCTTTGCAATGTTACCCATCGTTTGTTATGATCCACACATCGAATGCCTTTACATAGTCAATAAAACACAGGTAAACATCCTTCTGGTATTCTCTGCTTTCAGCCGGGATTCATCTGACATCAGCAATGCTATCCCTCGTTTCACGTCCTCTTCTGAATCTGGCATGAATTTCTGGCACTGCCCTGTTGATGTACTGCTGCAACCACTTTTAAATGATTTTCAGCAAAATTTTACTTCTGTGTAATATTAATGATATTGTTCAATAATTCCTGCATTTGTTGGATCACTTTTCTTTGGGATGGCTACAAATATGGATTTCTTCCAGTCAGTTGGCAGGTAGCTGTCTTCCAAATTTCTTGGCATAGACGAGTGAGCACTTCTAGTGTTGCATCCTTTTGTTGAAACATCTCAATTGGTATTCCGTCAATTCCTGGAGTCTTGTTTTCTGCCAACACCTTCGGTGCAGTTTGGATTTCTTCCTTCAGTACTGTTGGTTTTTGATCATATGCTACACCCTGAAATGGTTGAATGTCAACCAATTATTTTTCGTATTATGACTTCGTGTATTCCTTCCATTTTCTTTCGATGCTTCCTGTGTCATTCAGTATTTTCCCTGTAGAATCCTTCAATATTGCAAATTGAAGCTTGAATCTTTTCTTCAGTTCTTTCAGCTTGAGAAATGCCAAGTGTCTTCTTCCTTTTTGGTTTTCTAACTCCAGGCCTTTGCACATTTCATGATAATACTTTATCTTCTTGAGCTGCCCTTTGAAATCTTCTGTTCAGCTCTTTTACTTCCTCATCTGTTCTGTTCACTTTAGCTAGTCTATATTCAAGAGAAAGGTTCAGAGTCTCTTCTGACATCCACTTTGGTCTTTTCTTTCATTCCTGTCTTTTTAATGACCTTTTGCTTTCTTCATGTATGATGTCCTTGATGTCATTTCACAACTGGTCTAGGCTTCAGTCATTAGTGTTCAATGCATCAAATCTATTCTCGAGATGGTCTCTAAATTCCAGTGGGATATACTCAAGGTTGTATTTTGGCTCTCATGGACCTTGCTCTAATTTTCTTCATCTTCAGCTTGAATTTGCTTATGAGCAATTGACATCTGTTCCACAATCGGCCCCTGGCCTTGTTCTGACTGATGGTATAGAACTTCTCCATCGTCTCTTTCCACAGATGTAGTCAATTCGATTTCTGTGTATTCTAGCTGGCAAGGTCCATGTGTATAGTTGCTGTTTATGTTGTTTAAAAAAAAGGTATTTGTGAGATCCACAGTCTTCAGCTTTCCTCCCTACAGGGAACAAGGTGGCTATTATAATGCAAAGGCAATTCTGATAGGGATCTGACTGTAATTGTTTTAGCGGATTACTGGAAAGACAAGTTTTCCAGGTCTGATATCTCTACCTATTAAACAGAGCCCTCATTGACCCACAACAGGGAACTGAGGGCTGAAGCTCCACCCAAACCACCTAACCTCCTGCCATAGGGGTCTGAGGATAGTGACACCTACCAATCTGTAGAGGTACATGCATTGTGTGCCTAAGGTACAGCTGCAGAGCCCACCCACCAAAGTGCTTTAGGAATAGAGACACACCCACCTCACTGACACTTGGGGGAAGCCTGTCAGCACCCTGCCCCCCCGGAGTGTGACTCCCTGCTGCTACTAGAATATGGTGCACACAACTATCACCACTACTCCTCTAAGTGAATAGGTGACAGTCTACACCACACACTTGGGGACCCAAAATCAGATTCTACTCAAGAATAGTGAATGGACTCTTAGGCTTATGTATCTGGTAACAGCCCAAACCAGCTGGTAATGGGACATAAGTGATTCAAAGCCTACAACAATCAAGGCAGTGCAATCTAGGAGCCCATCTACGTATATTGAAAGAAAACAAAACAAGATAAGACTCAGTGAGCAAATATAAAATAAATCATTACAATATCTTATAGATGGCTCAGAGACAGCAGTCGATATCAAACCACATAAAGAAGCAGATCATGGTTGCTTCTACAAATCCGCAAATTAAAGAATCAAAATCTTTCCCAAATGCAGACACAATCCTGGAATTACCAGATGCAGGATATAAAAAACGAATTTACAGAATGCTTCAAGACATCAGGGATGACCTCAGAAATGAAATAAGGCAATCTACAGAAAAAGCCAAGGAACACACTGATAAAGCAGTTGAAGAAATCAAAAAGATTATTCAAGAACATAATGGAAAAATTAATAAGCTGCAAGAATCCATAGAGAGACAGCATTCAGAGATCCAAAAGATTAATAGTAAAATTACAGAATTAGACAACTCAATAGGAAGTCAGAGAGGCAAACTCGAGCAATTGCAATGCAGAGTGGGGGAGCTGGAGGATAAAGCAATTGACACCAATATAGTTGAAGAAAAATCAGATAAAAGAATTTAAAAAAATGAAGAAACCCTAAGAATCATGTGGGACTCTATCAAGAAGAATAACTTGCATGTGATTGGAGTCCCAGAACAGGGAGGAATAACAGAAAACACAGAGAGAATAGTTGAAGGTCTGCTGACAGAAAACTTCCCTGACATCATGAAAGACAAAAAGATAGCTATCCAAGATGCTCATCGAACCCCATATAAGATTGATCCAAAAAGAAAAACACCAAGACATATTATCATCAAACTTGCCAAAACCAAAGATAAAGAGAAAATTTTAAAAGCAGGCAGGGAGAAAAGAAAGGTCTCCTACAAGGGAGAATCAATAAGAATAAGTTCAGACTACTCAGCAGAAACCATGCAGTCAAGAAGGCAATGGGATGACATATATAAAGCACTGAAGGAGAAAAACTGTCAGCCAAGGATCATACATCCAGCAAAACTCTCTCTCAAATATGAAGATGAAATTAAAACATTTACAGATAAACACAAGCTTAGAGAATTTGCAAAAACCAAACCAAAGCTACAAGAAATGCTAAAGGAAATTGTTTGGTCAGAAAATCAATAATATCAGATACCAACACAACACAAGGTCACAAAACAGAACATCCTGATATCAACTCAAACAGGGAAATCACAAAAACAAATTAAGATTAATTTAAAAAAATGCTCAAAACAGGGAATCATTGAAGTCATTATGTAAAAGATTACAATAGTCAAAAAGAGGGACTAAATACAGGAGGCATAGAACTGCCATATGGAGAGGAAAACAAGGTGATATAGGACAATACAAGTTAGGTTTTTATTTAGAAAAATAGGGGTAAATATTAAGGTAAACACAAAGAGGTCTAACAATTCCATGACTCAAATTAAAAACCAAGAAAAACATAACGACTCAGCAAACATAAATTCAACTACAATGAAACTGAGGAACACACAATTTACGAAGAAAAATGTCCCAGCACAAAAAAGTATGTGGAAAAATGAAACTGACAACAACACACACAAAAAGGCATCAAAATGATAGCACTAAGCATATACTTATTTATAATTACCCTCAATGTAAATGGACTAAATGCACTAATAAAGAGACAGAGAGTCTCAGGCTGGATAAAGGAACATGATCTGTCTAAATGCTGCCTACGAGAGACACACCTTAGACTTAGAGACACAATCAAACTAAAACTCAAAGGATGGAAAAAAATATCAAACAAACAACAATCAAAAAAGAGCAGGAATAGCAATATTAATTTCTGACAAAATAGACTTTAAAGTTAAATCCACCACAAAGGATAAAGGAGGACACTACATAATGAATAAAGGGACAATTGACCAGGAAGATATAACTACATGAAATATTTATGCACCCAATGACAGGGCTGCAAGATACATAAAACAAACTTTAACAGAACTGAAAAGTGAGATACACACCTCCACAATTACAGTAGGAGACTTCAACACACCACTTTCGGAGAAGGACAGGACTTCCAGTAAGAAGCTCAATAGAGACACGGAAGACCTAATTGCTACAATCAACGAACTTGACCTCATCGACATATACAGAACTCTCCATCAAACTGCTGCAAAGTATACTTTTTTTTCTAGTGCACATGGACCATTCTCTAGAATAGATCACATATTAGGTCATAAAACAAACCTTTGCAGAATCCAAAACATCGAAATATTACAAAGCATCTTCTCAGACCACAGGGCCATAAAAGTGGAAATCAATAACAGAAGAATCAGGGAAAAGAAATCAAATACTTGGAAACTGAATAATACTCTGCTCAAAAAAGACTGGGTTATAGAAGACATCAAGGAGGGAATAAAGAAATTCATAGAATGCAATGAGAATGAAAACACTTCCTATCAAAATCTCTGGGACACAGCAAAAGCAGTGCTCAGAGGCCAATTTATATCGATAAATGCGCACATACATAAAGAAGAAAGAGCCAAAATCAGAGAACTGTCCCTAAACTTAAAGAAATAGAAAGCGAACAACAAAAGAATCCATTAGGCACCAGAAGAAAACAAATAATAAAAGTTAGAGCTGAACTCAATGAATTAGAGAACAGAAAAACAATTGAAAGAATTAACAAAGCCAAAAGCTGGTTCTTTGAAAAAATTAACAAAATTGATAAACCGTTGGGCAGACTGACTAAAGAAATACAGGAAAGGAAACAAATAACCTGAATAAGAAATGAGATGGGCCATATCACAACAGACCCAACAGATTATTACGAAAAATTGTACTCTAACAAATTTGCAAACCTAGAAGAAATGGATGAATTCCTAGAAAAACACTACCTACCTAAACTAACACAATCAGAAGTAGAACAACTAAATAGACCCATAACAAAAAAAGAGATTGAAAAGGTAATCAAAAAACTCCAAATAAAAAAAAAAGGCCTGGCCCGGACGGCTTCACTGCAGAGTTCTACCAAACTTTCAGAGAAAGAGTTAACACAAGTACTACTAAAGGTATTTCAAAGCATAGAAAATGACGGAATACTACCTAACTCATTCTATGAAGCCACCATATCCCTGATACCAAAACCAGGTAAAGACGCCACAAAAATAGAAAATTACAGACCTATATCCCTCATGAACATAGATGCAAAAATCCTCAACAAAATTCTAGCCAATAGAATTCAACAACATATCAAAAAAATAATCCACCACGACCAAGTGGGGTTTATACCAGGTATGCAAGCTTGGTTTAATATTAAGAAAACCATTAATGTAATCCACCATATAAATAAAACAAAAGACAAAAACAACATGATCTTATCAATTGATGCAGAAAAGGCATTTGACAAAGTCCAACACCCATTCATGATAAAAACTCTCAGCAAAACAGGAATTGAAGGAAAATTCCTCAACATAATAAAGGGCATCTATACAAAGCCAACAGCCAACATCACTCTAAATGGACAGAGCCTGAAAGCATTTCCCTTGAGAACGGGAACCAGACAAGGATGCCCTTTATCACCGTTCCCACTCAACATTGTGCTAAAGGTCCTAGCCAGAGCAATTAGGCTAGACAAAGAAATAAAGGACATCCGGATTGGCAAGGAGGAAGTAAAACTATCTCTATTTGCAGATGACATGATCTTATACACAGAAAACCCTAAGGAATCCTCCAGAAAACTACTGAAACTAATAGAAGAGTTTGGCAGAGTCTCAGGTTATAAGATAAACATACAAAAATCACTTGGATTCCTATACATCAACAAAAAGAACATCAAAGAGGAAATCACCAAATCAATACCATTTTCAGTAGCCCCCAAGAAGATAAAATACTTAGGAATAAATTTTACCAAGGATGTAAAAGACCTATACAAAGAAAACTACAAAGTACTAGTGCAAGAAACTAAAAAGGACCTACATAAATGGAAAAACATACCTTGCTCATGGATAGGAAGACTTAACATAGTAAAAATGTCTATTCTACCAAAAGCCATCTATACATACAATGCACTTCCGATCCAAATTCAGATGACATTTTTTAATGTGACGGAGAAACAAATCACTAAATTCATATGGAAGGGAAAGAAGCCCCGGATAAGTAAAGCATTACTGAAAAAGAAGAAGAAAGTGGGAGGCCTCACTCTACCTGATTTTAGAACATATTATGCAGCCGCAGTAGTCAAAACAGCCTGGTACTGGTACAACAACAGGCACATAGACCAATGGAACAGAATTGAGAATCCAGATATAAATCCATCCACATATGAGCAGTTGATATTTGACAAAGGCCCTAAGTTAGTTAAATGGTGAAAGGACAGTCTTTTTAACAAATGGTGCTGGCGTAACTGGATATCCATCTGCAAAAAAATGAATCAAGACTCATACCTCACACCATACACAAAAACGAACTCAAAATGGATCAAAGACCTAAATATAAAACCTAAAATGATGAAGACCATGGAAGATAAAATAGGGACAATGTTAGGAGCCCTAATACAAGGCATAAACAGAATACAAAACATTACCAAAAATGACGAAGAGAAACCAGATAACTGGGAGCTCCTAAAAATCAAACACCTATGCTCATCTAAAGACTTCACCAAAAGAGTAAAAAGACCACCTGCAGACTGGGAAAGAATTTTCAGCTATGACATCTCCGACCAGTGCCTAATCTCTAAAATCTATATGATTCTGTTAAAACTCAATCACAAAAAGACAAACAACCCAATCGAAAAGTGGGCAAAGGATATGAACATGCACTTCACTAAAGAAGATATTCAGGCAGCTAACAGATACATGAGAAAATGCTCTCGATCATTAGCCGTTAGATAAATGCAAATTAAAACTATGATGAGATTCCATTTCACTCCAAGAAGGCTGGCATTAATCCAAAAAACACAAAATAATAAATGTTGGAGAGGCTGCGGAGAGATTGGAACTCTTATACACTGCTGCTGGGAATGTAAAATGGTACAACCACTTTGGAAATCTATCTGGCGTTTTCTTAAAAAGTTGGAAATAGAACTACCATACAACCCAGAAATCCCACTCCTCGGAATATACCCTAGAGAAATAAGAGCCTTTACACGAACAGATATATGCACACCCATGTTTATTGCAGCACTGTTTACAATAGCAAAAAGCTGGAAGCAACCGAGGTGCCCATCAATGGGCGAATGGTTAAATAAATTATGGTATATTCACACAATGGAATACTACGCATTGGTAAAGAACAGTGATGAATCTGTGAAACATTTCATAACATGGAGGAACCTGGAAGGCATTATGCTGAGTGAAATTAGTCAGGTGTAAAAGGACAAATATTGTATAAGACCAGTATTATAAGATCTTAAAAAATAGTATAAACTGAGAAGAACACATTCTTTTGCCGTTACGAGAGGGGGGAGAGACGGAGGGTGGGATTACTGATTAGATAGTAGATAATAGATAAGATTAGATTAGATAGTAGATAAGAACTACTTTAGGTGAAGGGAAGGACAATACTCAATACACGGAAGGTCAGCTCATTTGGACTGGACCAGAAGCAAAAAGTTTCCAGGATAAACTGAATACTTTGAAGGTCAGCGGAGCAAGGGCGGGGGTTTGGGGACTATGGCTTAAGGGGACTTCTAAGTCAATTGGCAAAATAAATTCTATTAAGAAACATTCTGCATCCCACTTTGAAGTGTGGTGTCCGGGGTCTTAAATGCTAACAAGCAGCCATCTAAGATGCATCAATTGGTCTCAACCCACCTGGATCAAAGGAGAATGAAGAACACCAAGGTCACACGATAACTATAAGCCCAAGAGACAGAAAGGGCCACATGAACCAGAGACCTACATCATCCTGAGACCAGAAGAACTAGATGGTGCCCGGCCACAACCGATGACTGCCCTGACAGGGAACACAACAGAGAACCCCTGAGGGAGCAGGAGAACAGTGGGATGCAGACCCCAAATTCTCATAAAAAGACCAGACTTAATGGTCTGACTGAGACTAGAGGATTCCCGGCGGTCATGGTCCCCAAAGCTTCTGTTGGCCCAGGACAGGAACCATTCTCAAAGACAACTCATCAGACATGGAAGGGACTGGACAATGGATTGGAGAGAGATGCTGATGAAGAGTGAGCTACTTGTATCAGGTGGACACTTGAGACTGTGTTGGCATTTCCTGTCTGGAGGGGAGATAGGAGGGTAGAGAGGGTTAGAAACTCGCAAAACGGTCACAAAAGGAGAGACTGGAAGGAGGGAGCAGGCTGACTCATTAGTGGGAGATTAAATGGGCGTATGTAGTAAGGTGTATATAAGTTTATATGTGACATACTGACTTGATTTGTAAACTTTCACTTAAAGCACAATAAAAATTACTTAAAAAAGGTATTTGCAAGGAAGAAGCTGTTGGTCTTGCAAAATTCTGTCAATCTCTGGCATCATTCTATCACCAAGGCCACATTTTCCAACTACTAATCCTTCTTCTGTTTCCAACTTTCACATTTCAATAACCAGTAATTATCAATGCATCTTGATTGAATGTTTAATCAATTTCAGGCTGCAGAAATTGCTAAAAATCTTCAGTTTCCTCATCTTTGGCATTTGTGGTTGGTGCATAAATTTGAATAATAGTCGTATTAACTGGTCTTCATTGTAGGTGTATGGATATTATCCTATCACTGACAGCGCTGTACTTCAAGGTAGATCTTGAAATGTTCTTTTTTACGATGAATTTGATGCCATTCCTCTTCAATTTGGCATTCCTGGCATAGTAGACAATATGATTGTTCAATTCAAAATGGCCAATACCAGTCCATTTCAGCTCACTAATGCCTAAGATGTGGTCCATTTCATTTTCTGATGACTTCAATCTATCCTAGATGCATACTTAGTACATTCCATGTTCCAATTATTAATGGATGTTTGCAGCTGTGTCTTCTCATTTTGAGTCGTGATACATCAGCAAATGAAGGTCCCAAAAGCTTGACTCCATCCACGTCATTAAGGTCAACTCTACTTTGAGGAGGCAGCTCTTCCCCAGTCATATTTTGAGTGCCTTCCAACCTGAGGGGATCATTTTCTGGTACTACACCAGATAATGCTCTACAGTATTCATAAGGTTTTCACTGGCCAATTTTTTCAGAAGTAGGCTGCCAGTTCCTTCTTCCTAGTCTGTCTTGGCCTGGAAGCTCAGCAGAAACCTGTCTACCATGGCATAGCTTCCAGCATCACAACAATACGCACATGTGAAACTAGAAAGCAATTATCTGTTCCCAAAACAGAATGGTGGGACAGGTATAGGATAACGGTTATAGACATTCTCACTTCAAAAGGTAGAAAATGGAAGGAAAAAAAAGGAGACACAGCTGGATTTTGAAAGGCCCACTTGCAAAGGCTGCCCTTGGCTGGCGTCTGGGGGCATTTCCTAACTGGTATGAGTGGCTCACTGTGCCTAGACTGTTTGTGCTAGCAGTGTGGTTTTTCCTGAATACCTGCTTTCTTTCTGGGGTTCTGAAATATTTGTACATGCTAGGCAGAGAGTAGCTAGTGTCCAGCCCCCAATAAAAACGTTGCCTGCCGAATCTCTAGTGGGCATCCCTGAACAGAAACATCACACATAGGTTGCTACATTTTTTGCTGGGGGAAGAGTACACCCTCCGTGGCTCCTCACGGGCGAGAGAAAGCATAAGGAACCCTGCACATGGATTTTTCGACTGTGCCTGTGTCTTTTTCCTTTGCTTATTCTGTTGTATTTCCTTCCACCGTAATAAATCTTAGCTGTGAGAACAACCACAGGCTGAGTCCTGAGTCTCTCTAGTGAATTACTCACTGTGTCAGATCCACTGACAGTAGCAGTATTCACTAGAACAACCCTGACTGAATAAAATATGGCTACAGGGCTATGTGTAGAAAAGAAAGAAAGAGGGATGGGCCAAGAAACCAAACCTGTTGCTGTCGAGTCAATTCCAACTCATAGCGACCCTATAGGACAGAGTAGAACTGTCCCATAGAGTTTCCAAGGAGCGCCTGGTGAATTTGAATTTGGCTAGCAGCCATAGCTCTTAATCACTATGCCGCCAGGGTTTCCAAAGGATAAAATTCTAATGGCTATGGAGTAGCCCAGTGTTCCCAAGGCTATAATATTTATGGAGGAGCCCTAGTAGTTAAGAGTTCGGCTGCTAACCAAAAGGTCAGCAGTTCAAATTCACTGGCTGGTCCTTGGAAACCCTACAGGGAAGTTCTACTCTGTCCTGTAGGGTCGCTATGTGTCAGAATCAACTCAACAGCAATGTGCTTGTTTGTTTATGGTATGAAACAGCAACTGAGCTGCTATCTCTTCTAAGTGGTAAAAGTTACCGATGGAATTTGAGAATGATAAACGGAATGACAGGAGAGTTTGTTTGTTGGATCCCTGGGCTGCTTTTGGCCACTCTGGCTGTCATGGATTGAATTGTGCCCCCTCTCCCAATATCTGTCAACTTGGCTGGGTCAGGATTCCCTTGTATGATTGTATGACTGTCTACCATTTTATCTTCTGAAGTGATTTCCCTATGTGTTGTAAATCCCATCGCTATGATGTAATAAAGATGGGTTAGTGGCAGTTGCACTGATGAGGTCTAAAAGATTAGATAGCGTCTTAAGCCAACCTCTTCTGAGATGTAAAAGAGAGAAGAGAGCAGAGAGACGTGGGGATCTCATACCACCAAGATAGCAGCACCAGGAGCACAGCACGTACTTTGGACCTGAGTTTCCTGTGCTGAGATGCTCCCAGACCAAGGGAAGACCGATGCATCACAAGGACCTTCCTTCAGAGCCAACAGGGAGAGAAAGCCTTCCCCTGGACCTGGTGTCCTGAATTCAGACTTCTAGCCTACTGGACTGTGAGAGAACAAACTTCTCTTTGTTAAAGCTATCCACTTGTGGTATTTCTGTTACAGCAGCACTAGACGACTAAGACACTGGCTAAAGTGAAAAAGGTATAGTTAGGATAATGCCTCCAGCTTTTCTTCTCTTCTCCACGTAGGAAGAAAAAGGGTATGAATGTTCCCCCCCAAACTGAGATTTATATAAACCAATGTCAATAAAAATTAGCTTGCTGTTGCTTTCTCCTCCTCCGAGTGGTAGTGGATGGGGTCTGGTGAATCATAAATATTAAAGATTTGCGTTACTCTCTCCTCCAAGTGGAAGGAAAAAATGTTAAATCAGTTCCCAGACCTGGAGCCAGGCTTTAGATAAACTGGAGAGAAAAATGGATTAAAAAAAAAACCACCAGCCTTTCCTTCATTCTAACAGCTGCCGCTATTACACAATAGCCCCCTTTTACATTCTAGCTTGGATCACCAGGCAGCTGTAATGTTAACCCTGCAAATGCTGATTTTACTGCTTAGGGGTTTTCATAAACTTGTAATGAGAAAAAAAAGGAGGGCGGGAGAAATTTTAAAAACTGCTGTCTTATATGGCTACCACATTTGGATGTATGATAAAAGTTGATGTGAAATATTATATGCTTGTTTTATAAATGCTAAAGGGATGATCCTGGTAGGGAAAGCTGAAAAAAAACTGTTAGTGGGTCATAACTACCTTGCTTTTTCACTGACTGTGAATGGACTGCCATTTAAATTCTGAGTATTAGAAACAGAACAAGAACTGATGATTTTTGCCTGTTGGAGCCCCTGGAAAAAGGGATACCATAAGAGAGACAATATCCAGATGGAAATGCACTTCCGAAGTTAAAAAAAAGCCAGCTTTTAATTTGCTAATGTGCTTTTGTTGAAATAAAATGTCTGACCCTTAAAGGCAGACAATTTTCTGAGTGGGTCTATTCGGACTCGAAACTGACAAGATAAAAAGAAAGCCTTGCTTGTGTTGGGGAAATATAATTAAAAACGAAATTTGTTCCCAGCCCAGAAAACCTCTCCACAAAGGTAGAAAGAAGAGAAGGAAAACAGTTTTATTGTTGAATAAACATTAAACCAGAATGTGATGCATCACAGGGAATCCGCTGAAGAGATTAAAAAGATGGAAAGAAATTTCACACTTTGTTACCAGAATAAGGTTCTTGCCTCTCACTGGTCAAGAACGAGCAGGTAAGGCACGTAGTTTTCCACATGAGCAAATCGTTATGAAGAGGCTTGCAAGCGGAGACGAGGAGGGCCTAGAGCAATGCATACCCTCATCTCACAGAACATAAGACAGGCCCGAGTTTTTAAAAGTTCTTGGGTGAGGAAAAGATTCATGCTTATTCGTAGGCACAGGCAGGGATATGTTAACTAAGGTGCGCCTGCAGCAGCTTCCCAAGATGGCTCCTGTCCTGGAGGCCTCTGGGATTCGTAGCAGGACTTATTATGGGGTGTCCCGCCTGTGCAGTCTCCCACTCCCCAGGTTTGATTCCCCGGCTGGGGCTGTAGCCCCTCACTGCCCCTGGTGGAAGGTCACACAACGGTCACAGGTGGATGTTCTGCCCATGTCCCTGGGCCTGGTTTTCTCCAGCTGCTTCTGAAAGGTGACTTTAAAGTAGTTTGTGGACTATTTTTAGATACCCTGCCCCATTGTTCTGGGGAATGGCTTTGTTTCTGCACCCTGGCCTATTTCTTGTTACTTTGCAGATTTGGGGGCCCCTCTGTTCTCTGTCTTACTAAGTCTCTAGGTTCCACACTCAACCCACTATTACCTCCCTGATAGTATATCCTATTTCTCTTTTACTTGCTTCTCCTCTAACCACACCAGTCTCTGCTATTTCTCAAACAGGCACCCTCCGATCTCAGGGTCTTTGCTCCCTATTTTACCTTGTCATAAACCTAAACGTGCAGAGAAACACTGAAAATTAGTGTAACAATATATTTATTGTGAGTAGATGTGATTCTAATTGGGCAACGTCAACCCAAAAGTATTGGGAAAGCACTCTGAAGAAGGGCTAGTGAAAGCAAGGCAAGGTCCAGGCAGGGTAGTTTCCTGAAGGTCATTGTAGTTCTCCAAAAGAGCCCAATGCCTAAGACAAAACAGTTTTCACTCAGCTGCTTACCAGGCTATTGTTTGACTTGAAGTTGAACCCAGGAAAACCAGTTCCTTAAAGCCTCCAAGAGAATTAAAATAGTTTTCACTCTTTTTTCTACCTAGCCAAGTAGATGCAACCCATTTCATACATGTTCTCAAGGTAAAAGATAACTAGACTTCAAATAAGAGGACTTGCCGCACCATTTGTCTAATATTGTTTATCCTAAATTCACCTGGTTATTATGGTAGTAACCAGTGTTTGCTAGTTGCCTTTATCCAAAGGAAAAGCAAAGTCATAATCTCTATGACAGGAGGTAGTTTCACAGCTTGGAAACTGCTTAAGTTAGGCTCTTACCCTCCCACAGAATCCGAGAGCTGGTGGGGCGGGAGGGGAGCGGCTGGATTCCTTATGGATTACATTCTAAAGAGGTGGCTCCCAGGTCCTTGAGAAAACATTCTGGCAAGAAGCTTATTTAGCTTTTCAAGAGAATTTCTCAAAAGAGGCAAAGACAATTTTTACAATTACAAGGTTTTTAAAGTAAATGCTCTAAGAAAATGGAAGGTGTGGGGGATCTCTTTTCATTTTTGCATCAGGGGAAATTATATATATATTTTTCTCTTTTTGATTTTTATTTACCCCTGCATTTGTCCACTAGGACTTGGACAAAGCCGGCCCTGTCTCATCTTCGCTTTGTTGCTACTGAAGAAAAGCCACTGGCTTTTTTAAAATCTCAAATTAACAGATATTTTTTAACTGCTTGGGCCTGAATCTAAACTGAAAGTTGATACCGTCTTCTGCTAGCCGTTTCAGCCTCAACAGGAGCTGTGCTGAACAGAAAGCAAATATAGTTTTGCTGTACTCAAAGAACAAAATTCAGATTCTGGGACAGTTGCCAATTTCTGTCGGGTTACAACTATGGAAATATCATGAATGCTGACTGGACTGACAGGGAAGGGTTTGTTTTCTGATGGCTTGAAATAGAGCTGCTCATGGGCTTTGTACTTCTGATACTGAGACTAATTGCATTCCTAATTTGTGATTCCTGCCACAAACTACAAATTGGCGGAGGGCGCATCACAGGGAGTATGACCCCTCCGCCTACTCCTGATAGATCAGACTCTCAACCCCCTCTTGGAGATTTCTCAATACTGTTGACTTGTTGTGTTTGACTTTCTGGATTAGTTGCTGTGTGAAATAATGGACTGATAGCCTAACTCTATTTCTCTCCCCTTTCCCCTGATGCATACACCTTGGAAAGACAGTTTGATTATTTAGTGCAGCTTTCCTCAGAAAGGGGTTAATCTTTTCTAAGCTGTACACTAGATAAATGATTAGGATGGGAGGGAATATATAAACTCATTTTGAAAATCCAGGATTCATCCTGACCAATTCCCAACGTGATGTGTCTTTCTGGTTAAGTTGTTTAAAAATGTTTTCCCGGGAAAATGCTTCTGTACCTCTTGCAGCCAACCCTTCCAGACAAAAGGTCTAGATGAAAGTAAAAAATTATTGGGAAGAAATATAAAGTTATGATTACTAAATGAGACACCCTGATTTTGTAACAACAGAGAAGGAAAGAAAATCATGGCCTCTCGGGTGAGGGGTGGTGTGCAGGGGAGTAGAGATGGCATTAATAACCTTTGTTTTTCAGAACTGCTCCTGGAACCTTTCCCTTCTTCCTGAAGCAAAATGCAGGTGTTAGATAAACGTGAAAACTGAAATCCTAAAATTCTTAGAAGAAAATATAGGGGCGTGGCTGCGGGACCTAGTTTTTAATAATGGATGATCAGATATGATGACAAAAGCATGAGCAGCAAAAGACAAAGTAGATAAATGGGACCTGCGCCCAACCACACTACAAAAGGGGAAGGTGGGAAAACTCCACCTTTATCACTAACTATGTGGTAAGGATCACCATGAATCTAATTCCCACTTGGAAATGGATTCAGGCTTCGCCTTCCCACATCTCCATGATCCTCACTGCCAGCCACCTCCATGGCACTTCCTCTCTGATCCTAACCACCCAAGGTTAGGTCCGAATTCATCCCTGGCCACCTTGACCCAGGTCACACCATCCCTGGCTACCCAGGGCCAGGTCATCAGGTACCAGCAATAGGCTCAAGAGTCTGCACAACTCCTTGTACTTCAGATCAGCCACCCCTCCCACTCCCAGCCCCCCTGGGACTAGATCACAAGCTAGAAGGACTCTATCCTTCTTCATAGACTGCTTGTGCAGCCTTTCGTTGACCAGCAGCCACCCAGATCTGGGTCTTCACAAGTTAGGACTCTGTCCTGCCAGCCCCTGCTGGTTTATTGCCCCCTGTGGGTTCATTAACTCTCTATAACAGCTCACAAAATTCATGGGACTGTTACCTATACTTGGAGCCCTGGTGGCACAGTGATTAAGAGCTATGGCTGCTAACCAAAAGGTCAGCAGTTGGAATCCACAAGGAGCTCCTTAGAAACCCTATGCGGCAATTCTACTGTGTCCTATAGGGTCGCTATGAGTCAGAATCCACGCGACAGCAACGGTTTTTTTATTATTATTATTACTTATACTTACAGCTATGCATTTATTATAACCAGAAAGGACACAAGTGAAGAGACACATCAGGCAAGGTTTGGGCGAGGTCCCAGCATGAGTCTTCTGCTGTCCCCAGGGATATGCCACACTTTCCTGTGCATCGATATTCTCACCAATCCAGGAAGCCCCCCAAAAGGAAGCTCTAAAGTCCAGGGTCACTTATAATAGTCATTGAGGCCTCACTAATTCCATTGAAACCTGTTATCATCAAGTCAATTCTGACTCATAGTGACCCTATAGGACAGAGTAGAACTGCCCAACAGGGTTTCCAATGCTGTAAATCTTTATGGAAGGAGATGTTACATCTTTCTCCCATGGAGCTGCTGGTGGGTTGAACTCTCGACCTTTAGGTTAGCAGCTGAGCACTTAACCACTGCACCACCAGGGCTCCTGGGAACTCCATACTTACGCATAAACAATGAATATGCAGGACTGACTGCATCACCCCCCCCCCCTTTCTGAGGTTTGCTGTCAGGGTGGGGCCTGTGTAGCCTCTACTCATTTTCACATGTTTCAGTCTTGCCTGGCTGTTTTAGAAAAACAAAAACACTTTGATTGCTAAAAAAATTCCAAGGATGAATGGATAAATAAATTATGCTATATTCACATAATGGAATATTATGCAATGACTAAGAACAACGATGAATCCGTGAAACATCTCATAACATGGAGGAATCTGGAAGACATTATGCTGAGTGAAATTAGTTGCAAAAGGACAAATACTCTATGAGACCACTAAGATAAGAACTCAAGAAAAAGTTTAAACACAGAAGAAAATATTCTTTGATGGTTATGGGGGTGGGGAGGGAGAGGGGTATTCACTAATAAGATAGTAGACAAGAACTATTTTAGGTGAAGGGAAAGACAACACACAATACAGGAGAGGTCAGCACAACTGGACTAAACCAAAAGCAAATAAGTTTCCTGAACACAACCGAAACCTTCGAAGGCCAGAGTAGCAGGGGCAGGGGTCTTGGGGACCATGGTTTCAGGGGACATCTAGGTCAATTGCCATAAGCAAATGTATTAAGAAAACATTCTGCATCCCACTTTGGTGAGTGGCATCTGGGGTCTTCAAAGCTAGAAAGCAGCCATCTAAGATGCATCAATTGTTCTCAACTCACCTGGAGCAAAGGAGAATGAAGAACACCAAAGACATAAGGTAAAGATGACCCAAGGGACAGAAAGGGCCACATAAACCAGAGGCTACAACAGACTGAGACCAGAAGAACCAGTTGGTGCCTGGCTACCACCGATGTCATGAAAGGGAACACTACAGTGAATCCCTGATGGAGCAGGAGAACAGTGGGACGCAGATCTCAAATTCTAGTAAAAAGACCAGACTTAATGGTCTGAATGAGACTGTAGGGACCCCAGAGGTCATGGTCCCCAGACAATCTGTTAGCCCAAGACTGGAACCATTCCTAAAGCCAACTCTTCAAACAAGGATCGGACTGGACTATAAAACAGAAAATGATATTGGTGAAGAGTGAGTTTTTGGCTCAGGTAGACACATGAGACTATGTGGGCAGCTCCTGACTGGAGGCGAGATGATAAGGAAGAGGAGGACAGGAGCTGGTTGAATGGACACGGGGAATATAGGGTGGAGAGGAGGAGTGCACTGTCTTGTTAGAGGGAGAGCAGCTAGGAGAACATAGCAAGGTGTTTATAAGTTTTTGTATGAGAGACTGACTTGATTTGTAAACTTTCACTTAAAGCACAATAAAAAAAATTCCAAGGGCTATTTTCCAGAACCCCCACATGTCTGTCAGTTTGTTGTACTGTGGGAGCTTCTGTGTTGTTGTGATGCTAGAAGCTATGCCACCGGTGTTCAGATACCAGCAGGGTTCTCCCATGGAGGACAGGTTTCAGCTGAGCTTCCAGACTAAGACAGACTAGGAAGAAGGACCCAGCAGTCTACTTCTGAAAAGCATTAGCCAGTGAAAACCTTATGAATAGCAGCAGAACATTGTCTGATATAGTGCTGGAAGATGAGGCCCCCAGGTTGAAAGGTACTCAAAAAATGACTGGGGAAGAGCTACCTCGTCAAAGTAGAGTTGACCTTAATGATGTGGATGGAGTAAAGCCTTTGGTACCTTCATTCACTGATGTGGCAAGACTCAAAATGAGAAGAAATAGCTGCAAACATCCATTAATAATCAGAACCTGGAATGTATGAAGTATGACTCACTCAATGTATGAAGTATGAATCTAGGAAAATTGGAAATCATCAAAAATGAAATGGAACACATAAACGTGGATATCCTAGGCATTAGTGAGCTGAAATGGACTGGTATTGGCCATTTTGAATCAGACAATCATATGGTCTACTATGCTGGGAATGACAGCTTGAAGAATGTTTCAAGATGTATCCTGAAATACAACGCTGTCAGTGATAGGATAATATTCATATGCCTACAAGGAAGGCCAGTTAATATGACTATTATTCAAATTTATGCACCAACCACTAGGTCCAAAGATGAAGAAATAGAAGATTTTTATCAACTGCTGCAGTCTGAAATTGATTGATAAAATGCATTGATAATTACTGGTGGTTGAAATGCGAAAGTTGGAAACAAAGAAGAAGGATCAGTGGCTGGAAAATGCAGCCTTGGTGATAGAAACAATGCCAGAGATCGAATGATAGAATTCTGCAAGACCAACAACTTCTTCATTCAAATACCTTCTTTCATCAACATAAACAGCGACTATACACATGGACCTCGCCAGATGGAACACACAGAAATCAAATCGACTACATCTGTGGAAAGAGATGATGGAAAAGCATGATATCATCAGTCAGAACAAGGCCAGGGGCCAACTGTGGAACAGACCATCAATTGCTCATATGCAAGTTCAAGCTGAAACTGAAGAAAATCAGAGCAAGTCCACGAGAGCCAAAATATGACCTTGAGTATATCCCACCTGAATTTAGAGACCAAGTGAAGAATAGATTTGACGCATTGAACACTAGTGACTGAAGACAAGGACATCATCCATGAAGAAAGCAAGAGGTCATTGAAAAGGCAGGAAAGAAAGAAAAGACCAAGATGGATGTCAGAGGAGACTCTGAAACTTGCTCTTGAGTGTTGAGCAGCTAAAGCAAAAGGAAGAATTGATGAAGTAAAAGAACTGAACAGAAGATTTTAAAGGGCGTCTTGAGAAGACAAAGTAAAGTATTATAACGACATGTGCAAAGAGCTGGAGATGGAGAACCAAAAGGGAAGAACACGCTCGGCATTTCTCAAGCTGAAAGAACTGAAGAAAAAATTCAAGCCTTGAGTTGCAATAGTGAAGGATTCTATGGGGAAAATATTAAAAGACGCAGGAAGCATCAAAAGAAGATGGAAGGAATACACAGAGTCACTATACCAAAAAGAATTAGCTGACGATCAACCATTTCAAGACGTAGCATATGGTCAGGAACTGATGGTACTGAAGGAAGAGGTCCAAGCTACGCTGAAGGCATTGGCGAAAAACAAGGCTCCAGGAATTGATTGAATATCAATTGAGATGTTTCAATAAAGGGATGCAGTGCTGGAGGTGCTCACTCTTCTGTACCAAGAAATGTGGAAGACAGCTTCCTGGCCAACTGACTGGAAGAGATCCATATTTATGCCTATTCCCAAGAAAGGTGATCCAACCAAATGCAGAAATTATAGAACAATATCATTAATATCACACGCAAGCAAAATTTTGCTGAAGGTCATTGAGAAGTGGCTGCAGCAGCATATTGACAGAAAACTGCCAGAAATTCAGGCCGGTTTCCGAAGAGGACGTGGTACCAGGGATATCATTGCTGATGTCAGATGGATCCTGGCTGAAAGCAGAGAATACCAGAAGGATGTTAATGTGTGTTTTATTGACTATGCAAAGGCATTAAACTGTGTGGTTCATAATAAATTATGGATCATACAAATTATGGATAACATTTCGAAGAATGGGAATTCCAGAACACTTAATTGTGCTCATGAGGAAACTTTACATAGATCAAGAGGCAGTTGTTCGGACACAACAAGGGGATACTGATTGGTTTAAAGTCAGGAAAGGTGTGCAGCAGGGCTGTATTCTTTCACCATACCTATTCAATCTGTACGCTGAGCAAATAATACGAGAAGCTGGACTATATGAAGAAGAACGGGGCATCAGAATTGGAGGAAGACTCATTAACAACCTGCGTTATGCAGATGACACAACCTTGCTTGCTGCAAGTGAAGAGGACTTGAAGCACTTACTAATGAAGATCAAAGACCACAGCCTTCAGTATGGATTACACCTCAACATAAAGAAAACAAAAATCCTCACAACTGGACCAATGAGCAACATCATGATAAATGGAGAAAAGATGACGTTGTCAAGGATTTCATTTTACTTGGATCCACAATCCTCAGCCATGGAAGCAGCAGTCAAGAAATCAAAAGACCCATTGCATTGGGTAAATCTGCTGCAAAGGACCTCTTTAAAGTGTTGAAGAGCAAAGATGTCACCTTGAAGACTAAGGTGCGCCTGACCTGAGCCATGGTATTTTCAATCGCATCATATGCAAGTCAAAGCTGGACAATGAATAAGGAGGACTGAGGAAGAATTGACGCCTTTGAATTTTGGTGGTGGCAAAAAATATTGAATAAACCATGGACTGCCAAGAGAACGAACAAATCTGTCTTGGAAGAAGTACAACCAGAATGCTCCTTAGAAGCAAGGATGGCAAGACTGTGTCTTACATACTTTGTACGTGTTGTCAGGAGGGATCAGTCCCCGGAGAAGGACATCATGCTTGGCAGAGTACAGGGCCAGCGGAAAAGAGGAAGACCCTCAACGAGGTGGATTGACACAGTGGCTGCAACAATGAGCTCAAGCGTAGCAACAATTCTGAGGATGGCTCAGGACTGGGCAGTGTTTCGTTCTGTTGTGCATAGGGTCGCTATGAGTTGGAACCAACTCGACGGCACCTAACAACAACGACGACATTTTCCAGAAACCAGAGACAAAGGACAAACCACATTTTTTGTCCAGGACCTCATAAAAATTAAATACATTTGTTCATCAAAGTACTTTATAAACAAAGTGAGAAGACAACCTACAGAATGGGAGAAAATTTTTGGGAACCAGATATCCAATAAGGATCTAATATCCAAAATATAAAGAAAACTTTCTACAACTTAACAACAAAAAAAAGACAAATAACCCAATCAAAAAATGGACAAAGGGCTTAAACTCGCAGTTCACCAAAGTGGATATTCAAATGGCCAACAAGCACATGGAAAGATGCACAACATCATTAGCATTAAAAAAAAAACTTGTTGCCATCGAGTCCAATTCATAGAGACCCTATAGGACAGAACAGAACTGCTCCATAGAGTTTCCAAGGCTGTAATCTTTTCTTAAGCAGACTTCACATCTTTCTCCCGAAGAGTGGCTGATGGGTTCAAAATGCCAACCTTTCCGTTAGCAGCCAAGTGCTTCACCACTGCAACTTCAGGTCTTCTGTCATTAACCATGTGAAGGAGCCCCAAAAATCTAGGTGCTTGGCATAAAGAGAGGCTCCTGCCAAAGTTGTAAGCCGGACTCCATTTTGTCGTTTACTGCTCAGTCTGCACTGATTCTCAAAAGTCAGCTAGCTAAAATAACTTAGGAAGCCTATTGGCTCCCCTCCCCTCCCTTTCTGTCACAGCATGCTCCCAGGCTGGCCCCCAAAATATCCATAGATCAAGCTGTTAACTGCCTAAAACTTTATGATTAACAATAGAATGCTTAAGGGATCTTGCAATTGTCTGGTGCCTATTAAAGCATGATTTCGTAAATGTCAACCAACTGGAATTTTTTCTTGTAAGTTCCTGGATTTTCTGTAAAAAATTCTTTTTTGCTGGAGTACTTTTGTCAATCTGCCCAAACCAGATCGTTCTATCCCTTCAGTAAATCTCTTCGCTTTAATTTTAACAGAAGCTCCAGTTTGCTCTTTGACAGCCAACCCCATGACATGTCAACACTCTCGCCTCCTCAACCTTGGGTTCCCCATTACCAGCTTTCTTGTCCCCTCCTGCCTTCTCATCTTTGCTCCTGGGCTGGTGTGCCCATTTACTCTCATTTTGTTTTATGGGCCTATCTAATCTTTGTCTGAAGGGTGAACCTTAGGAGTGACTTCATAGCTGAGCTGAATGGGTGTCCAGGGGCCATTACTCTCAGGATTTCTTCAGTCTCTGTCAGACCAGTAAGTCCGGTCTTTTTTTCTTCTACATTTCACCAGCTCTGTCCAGGATCCTCTGTTGTGATCCCCATCAGAGCGGTAGGTAGGTGGTAGCCAGGCAGCACTTAGTTGTGTTGGACTCAGTCTGGTGGAGGCTGTGGTAGTTGTGGTCCATTAGTCCTTTGAGCTAATCTTTCCCTTGTGTCTTTGGTTTTCTTCATTCTCCCTTGTTCCAGATGAGGTGAGACCAGTGGAGTATCTTAGATGGCCGCTCACAAGCTTTTAAGACCCCAGAGGCTACTCACCAAAGTGCAATGTAGAACATTTTCTTTATAAACTATGTTATGGCAATTGAGCTAGATGTTTTCCAAGACAATAATCCCCACAGCACTCAGCCCGATAATCTGGTCCCTCAGGGAGTTTGGATGTGTCTATGGAGCTTCCACGACTTTGCCTTGGATAAGTTGTGCCGGCTTCCCCAGTATTGTGTAACGTCTTACCCTTCACCAAAGTTACCACTTATCTATTGTCAATTTAGTGTTTTTCACTCCCCACCCCTCCCCTCCCTAGTTACCATCAAAGATTGTTTCTTTTTGTGTGTAAATCTTTTCATGAATTTTTATAGTAGTGGTCTCATACAATATTTGTCCTTTTGTGATTGACTTATTTCACTCAGCATAATGCCCTCCAGATTCACCCATGTTGTGAGATGTTTTGCAGATTCATCATTGTTCTTCATTGTTGCGTAGTATTCCATTGTATGTACCATAGTTTGTTTATCCATAGGTTGTTTCCATCTTCTTGCTAATTTGAACAATGCTACAATGAACATGAGTGTGCATATGTCTATTCATGTGACGGCTCTTATTTCTCCAGGATATATTCCTAGGAGTGGGGTTGCTGGATCATATGGTATTTCTATTTCTAGCTTTTTCAGGAAGTACCATATCATTTTCCAAATGGCTGTACCATTTTACATGCTCACCAGCAGTGCCTAAGAGTTCAAATCTCCCAGCAACCTCTCCAACATTTGCTATTTTTTTTTTATTTATGACAGTAATGTTGGGGCTAGACGGTATCTCCTTGTGGTTTTGATTTGCATTTTTTTAATAGCTAATGATGGCGAGCAGCTCCTCCTGTATAGGTTAGCCACTTGAATGTATTCTTTGGTAAAGTGTCTGTTCAAATCCTTTGTCCACTTTTTAATTGGATTATTTGTCTTTTTGTTGTAAAGGTATTGGATTTTCCTATAGATTTTAGAGATTAGACCTTTGTCGGGTTTGTCATAGCCAAAATTTTTTCCCAGTCTGTAAGTTCTCTTTTTACTCTTTTGGTGAAGTCTTTTGATGAGCGTAAGTGTTTAATTTTTAGAAGATCCCAGTTATCTAGTTTATCTTCTGGTGTCTGTGTTAATTATGGTTTGTATCCTGTTAATGCCGTATATTAGGGCCTCTATGGGTTGGGTAAGTGTTGGCCCTATTTTTTCTTCTATGATCTTTATAGTTTTTTGTTTTATATTTAGGTATTTTGAATTAGTTTTTGTGAATGGAGTGAGGTATGGGTCCCGTTTCTTTTTTCTTTTTTGCAGCTAGACATCCAGTTTTGCCAGCACCATTTGTTAAAAGGAAACCTGGTGGCATAGTGGTTAAGAGCTATGGCTGCTAACCAAAAGATCAGCAGTTTGAATCCATCAGGCGCTCCTTGGAAGCCCTATGAGGCTGTTCTACTCTGTCTTATAGGGTTTCTATGAGTCAGAATCAACTCAACGGCAACGACTTGGCTCTTGGCTCGTTAAAAACATTGTTTTTTCCCCATTGGATGGACTTTGGACCTTTGTTGAAGATCAGGTGACCATAGATGGATGGATTTATATCTGCGTTCTCAATTCTGTTCCACTGGTCAATGTGTCTGTCGTTGTACCAATGCCAGGCTGTTTTGACTACTATAGCTGTACAGTAGGCTCTGAGGTCAGGTAGCACAAGGTCTCCTACTTTATTCTTCTTCAGTATTGCTTTACTTATCTGGTGCCTCTTCCCTTTCCATATAAAGTTAATGATTAGTTTTTCCATCTCTTTAAAGAATGCTGTTGGTAATTTGATGGGGATTGCATTGTATTTGTAGGTTGCTTCATTTTCACAATGCTAAGTCTACTTATCCATGAGCATGGTATGTTTTTTCACTTATAAGGGTCTCTTTTGGTTTCTTGCAGTAGTGTTTCGTAGTTTTCTTTGCATAGGTCTTTTACATCCCTCTTTGGGTTTATTCCTAAGTATTTTATTTTTTTAGGGGCTGTTATAAATATTGTTGTTTTCCTGATTTCCTTTTCATGGATCTCTTATTGGTGCATAGGAATCCAACTGATTTTTGTATGCTTGTCTTGTATCCTGCTACTCTGCTGAATCTTTTCATTAGTTCCAGTAGGTTTCTTATGGAGTTTTTTTGGATTTTTAAAAAAAAAAAATTTTTTTTTTTTTTTATGTATAGTAGCATGTCATCCACAAATAGGGACAACTTTACTTTTTCCCTACCAATTTGGATGCCCTTTATTTATTTTTCTTGCATTATTGCTCTAGATAGGATTTCCAGCACAATGTTAAATAGGAGTGGTGATAAAGGGCATCCTTGTCTTGGTCCTGTTCTCAAGGGGAATGTTTTCAGCCTTTCTCCATTAAGAATGATGTTGGCTGTTGGTTTTATACAGATGCCATTTGTTATGTTGAGGAATTTCCTTTCTACACCTATTTTATTTAGAGTTTTTATCAGGAATGGGTGTTGGATTTTGTTGAATGCTTTTTCTGCATCGATCGAGCTAATCATGTGATTTATTTATGTGGTGGATTACGCTGATTGATTTTCTAATGTTGAGCCATCTTTGCATAGAATCCCACTTGGTCATTTTTTATATGGTGCTGAATTCTATTGGTTAGAATTTTGTTGAAAGTTTTTGCATCTATATTCATGAGAGATATTGGTCTGTAATTTTATTTTTTGTGGTGTCTTTGCCTGGTTTTGTTACCAGGGTTGTGCTGGCTTCACAGAATGAATTCGGAAATATCCCTTCCTTTTCTATGTTCTGAAACTGACTGGTAGTAGTGTAAGCGCATTTCTGAATGTTTGGTAGAATTCTCCAGTGAAGCCATCTGGGCCAGGGCTTTTTTTTGTTGGGAGTGTTTTTTTTTTTTACTACCTTTTCAATATTTTCTGTTGTTATCAGTCTGTTCAGATTTTCAACTTCAGTTTGTGTTAGTTTGGGTAGGTAGTGTGTTTCTAGAAATTTGTCCATTTCCTCTAGGTTTTCAAATTTGTTGGAGTATAGTTTTTCATAATACTCTGTTATGACCCTTTTTATTTCAGTTGGGTCTGTTGTAATGTCCCCCATTTCATTTCTTATTTTGTTTATTGTATCCTCTCCTCTTTTCCTTTTGTCAGTTTGGCCAACGGTTTGTCAATTTTGTTGATCTTTTCAGAGAATCGACTTTTGGTTTTGTTGATTCTTTTTATTGTTTTTCTATTCTCTGTTTCATTTATTTGTGTTCTGATCTTTTTAACTTCCTTCCTTGTGGTGCCTTTGGGTTTCTTTTGCCATTCTCTTTCTATTTGTTCAAGTTGTGTAAGATGGATGGGGGTGGGAAAGCATGTATCCCTGGTTACCAGGTGCTCTGTCTCCTGCTGGGAGCTCTGTGGAGTTGCCTTCTCATACTCCTATCCACAGTCCTTGGTGGCTGAGGTTGAAGATGGCAAATCCAGCAACATTAGCTGGTAGAGGACCTCCTACTCCATAGCTCTCCTTGTTCTTTGTTCTCTGTCAGTTTCTTATTCCATTCAGTACTTGATTGTGTTCTTTTTTCCTTCATTTGGTACTTAGGGTTCCAGGATTGGCACCTGTATCTGTTTTACTTAGTTTTTTGGGTCTTTGCTGCAGAGTGACAGCATGATACTTCTGTCTATAGTGCCATGTTGATTCCCAGATTTATGTTTTAAATAGATTGCCTGAAGACCTCCAACAGCAGAGGTCCATTCTGTATTATCTCACTAATAATGTATTCTCTAATGGAATATTTGTTGTCACATGCAAATTTTTGTATACCTTCTGTTTCCTCTAGTCAAACTTTGTGTGCTCCTTTTGGGTATATGTGCTTCTGTAATGGATTCACCTATACTAGTTTAGATGATCCCTTTCCAACTGACAGTGAATTTAAGTGTGCAATCTCTTGCTTAGATTCCTAGCAAATTTGTGGGCCATGCACTTTGGGAATTTTAAGATTAGCTTTAGGTATTCATAGTAATGATGCTAGTAAATATTGGAAAGGTAATGTTAAATTGTTCCACATTGTAAAATGAGAGTCAGAAGAAAATCCATTGATCCAACACTTAGGGTGTGGTTGATAGCTTTAATTCTTGCTTATGGTACAGTCAAATTGGAAAAAATCTTTAAGAAATTTGTCAATCACTATAGGACAAATAGCAGATGAAGTTGCAAATGGGATAGAAACACAACAGTGATCTCTGACCTCATTAGCCAAGGTGACATGAGATAACAAAATAGCCTCAAATATTTTATTAGGTGAAGAAAGTGCAATCTGTACTGTAGCAAATACCTCTTGTTGTATTCAGACAAATAACACAGGAAAAGTAAAATAAGATATACATAGAATTAGATGGCAAGCTATTTGGTTACACACTGTAACACCTTTAAAACACCAGATTTATATGGTTAGTTACCATCAAGAATAAATACATGAGCCAAATCACTATTGCAAGGAATGGTAATATTCTTAGTCTGCATCCTGATAGTATTAGGCATAATAAAACTTATCTTCTATTGTCTTACAAACTTAAGAAGACCTTGAGCTAAAATGTTGATGTACATTAAGTCTGCTCACTTCGGCAATGTGATTGATGGGGATGTTGTTCTTACTTAAGATCCTGGTGAAGAACCAGATGGTATCCAGTGGGAAACCAGCACCATGAGTTTAAAGAGCCTGCCATGGCCGCCATTTAGGAGCTCAACTAAGTCCGGGTATTAATCATCAATGTGTTATCTCCAATCTCCAATCAAAAAAAAAAAAAAGAATGATTTAGGAGATAATATCGGAGCCATTATTCCCTGTCCTTGAGCATAAACGATGTGACCCAACTGGAGCTGGACTCACAAGAACTCACAAAGACACATCAATTGGGCCCTGAGGTATAAAGACAATAGCTAGAACAATCTTGGAAAACATCTTTTAGGGAAACATTCACATAAACAGAGCATAAAACTACTCTTTTTCCTTTAGCATTTGGTTGATAGTCAATTGTAAACCATACTACATAAACAATAATTATCCATAATCCCTGTACTTCTTCATCCAACTTACTGGCTAAAAGAAGAGGGGGCACAATTCTTAGGTCCAATATTTGCCCCCTCCTCGATAACATGCCAAACAATTCCAAGCTGGGCTATAGTTCAGAATTGACATTGATCCTGAATGACCAATGTCCAAAAAAAAGAAAAACGGAATAAGACAGAGATCCCCTGGCTGTGGAAAATTCTACTGCCTCAAGCAGCTTTCTCAGCCTGCCCACAACTTTGCATTAGAATCCTAGCTCCTTTGCTTGGCCTGCCTTGAAACTTTGCATTAGAATCCTAGTTCTTTTGCTTGGCCTGCACCGTAAAAACCCTGGCAATGCATGAAGTTATATGTAAACCCCATTGTGCCTACATAGTATGATTAAGAATGTTGCTGATGTAACTTGTATGAACTCCTTACTTGTAAGCCCCTTAAAAGTAACCTTTCCCATTGCCCTCACTGAGCAGTCTTGGTGGCAGTGACATTCGAACGACTCCTTTCCTTGCACAATGAAACAAAGACACCTTTCTGCTTTCCCACCTCAGTCTCTTGTTTATTGGCCAGAACAAGTCACGCTGAGCAGAACCTAGGGTTTCCACCCAGTAACACTTCTTTGGTCTTCTTTATTCATTGTCCAGCTTTTGCATGCATATGAGGTGATTGAAAACACCATGGCTTGGGTCAAGCGCACCTTAGTCCTTAAAGTGACATCTTTACTTTTAACATTTTAAAGAGGTCTTTTGCAGCAGATTTGCCCAATGCAATGCATCATTTGATTTGTTGACTGCTGCTTCCATGGGTGTTGATTGTGGATCCAAGTAAAATGAAATTCTTGACAACTTCAATCTTTTCTCCTTTTATTATGATGTTGCTTATTGGTCCAGTTGTGAGGATTTTTGTTTTCTTCATGTTGAGTGTAATCCATACTGAAGACTGTAGACTTTAATAGCCATTAGCCATTAGGGAGATACAAATCGAAACCACAATGAGATACCACCTCACCTCTGTTATAATGGAAATAATCAATAAAACAGAAAACAACAGGTGTTGGTGAGGTTGTGGAGAAACTGGAACCCTCATCCACTGCTGGTGGGAATGTAAAATGGTACAGTCACTGTAGAAAACAGTTTGGCAGTTCCTCAAAAAGTTGAATATAGAACCACCATATAACACAGAAATCCCAATCCTAGGTATATATCCATAAAAAGTGAAAGCAGTGAGAAACCATTTTAACTCTCCTGGAATCCAGATTTCTGGCTTTCATGGAAGTTGGGGTAACCCACTCAGGCCGTTGCCCTTAGTTCTCCTTTTGAATCTTAAGCCTTGAAAAAACTTGTTCCTAAAAACCACCTTTGAGTCAAACAATGGTCTACATCAACTAGTAAGACCATTTTGCTTAGGCAATATGCTCCTTTGAAGAATTTAGTCAGTTTTGGAAAACAGACTTCAAAGGTCAGACTGGGAACTATATTTAGGATTAATCAGTGATTATTTTAATTGTTCTTCAAGACAATGCTGTTTGAAATCCTTACCACAGATCTGTTTATCAGTTCTGTTTTGACCCTTTTCTCCACGGCAATGCCAATAAAATTTGGTATGAGTGTTTTGAGGTTCCCTCTTCTTCAGAACATTTTTGACTCTCTAGTTAAAATGTTACCCCAATTTGCAAATCATATATTAAATAAACTTCAATCAATTTCTATTACTGCCTTTATGATTTTTGTTTTAACAGCAGAAACACAAACAGAAACCTGCACACCAATGTTCATTGCAGCTCTTTTGACAATAGCCAAAACATGGAAACAAACAGAATGTTCATCAACAGATGAATGGATAAACAAAATGAGGTACACAATGGAATACTACTTAGCCATAAACAGAAATGAAGTCCTGGTGCGTGCCACAACATGGAGGAACCTTGAAAATATGCTGAGTGAAATAAGTCAGTTGCAAAAAGACAAATACTGTACCTCTCTTATATGAAATAAGCAAATATATAGAAACCAAAGATTATTAGTGGTTACCAGGAGTGGGAGGGAGAAGGGAGGGGGAATTTTTGCTAAGGGGGCATTGAGTTTATGTTAATGATAGTGGAATAATTTGGAAAAAGATAGCAAGAATAGTTGCACAATATGAAGAGTGTAATCATGGTCACTGAATTGTACATGTAGAAATTGTTAAATTGGTGAACGTTTTATTGTATATGTTTTTACCACACAGACAAAAAAAATGCCCATTGTTGTATTACCAAGCTGCTGTGAACACTTAGAATTTAAACTGACCCCCGAGCCTACAGCAGTGGCCCCCACAAAGAACACCTCCAGATGTTGTCCACATTTGTGAGAAAGATGAACTGATGTCACGTACAAGCAAAACTGATTGAAACTGACTACCTTTTGGCAGTCCCATTGAAAGCAAGGACTAAAGTGAACTATTTGGATGGGACTGGGAACACTAGAGTGGGAGGCTCCACTGTAGGAAACCACATTGGGGGCCCTTTACCCTGTATTGCCTGACCAACATATGTCCTGCTTGGGGTGTCCTAACAATTATAAACTCTTTCTTTCTGTGAGTACCACCTGTGCCCTCTGGGGTTGTGTTTATGTGTGTACCCTGACTATCATGGCACTGTCTCAGTCATGGAAAGCATTCACATTAGCTTCATCTTACTGGCCAGAGTTGTGATGTGCCTGAATTGATGCCAGGGGCCAGGTGAAAAAAAAAAGTTAATACAGAAATTTAAGGAGGATGCCACTTGACTTTCTAAATAGACCTACTTTTGTGGTTAAAGGAGTTTGTTAACTAGCTAAATCCAGGATTTCTGGAGGACATAATTGAGGTCAATACTGTAGGTTGGTCTCACCCTGTTGTGTGGGGTCCTACTGATAGTTTTGCTGTAAAGATGACTTGGTCAAGGGCTAAAGGGGTAAACTCTGCAGAAAGGGGTTAACATAGAAGGCCTGAGACTGCTGTCCTTTGAAAAGTCTGTTTGCAAGGTTGGCATTTGGAAACTTGGATTTTGAGAGTGTTCCCACAGTTCCCTAACTGATCAAAGTGATCACTGTGTCTAGACTGTGCAAACAACGTGGTTTATGCTTTCCTTCTAGGAGTTCGGAATATGGTACATGCTAGGCAAGGATGTCTAGTGACTAGCCCCCAAAATAAAAACCTTGGGCTCCAAGTGACTAGTGGGCTTTCCTGGGCAGAAACACCACACACAGATTGCCGCATTTTTGTTGCTGGGGGAGGACTGTACCCCATGTGAGTCCTCATGGGAGGGAAAGAGCAAAATGAAGTCTCACATGGATTTTTCCAGACTCGGCCTGTGTCCTTTTCCCTTGGTGATTCTGCTGTATGCCCTTCCACTGTTATAAACCTTAGCTGCGAGGACAACTACAGGCTGAATCCTGTGAGTCCTTCTAGCTAGTCATCAAATGTGTGGGTAATCTTGAGGATCCTCAACACAGTGAGATGAAGTAAATAATAATTATAAGATATACAAATTCTATCATCCCCTGCATCTTTGAGATTCTGCATTTTCAGTGTGAAAGAAAGGAAATACAGATACAATACAGAAAAGTTTAAGTAAAAAAAATCCCTGAGACACTGAGTTACTGGGCTGAGGGCTGGGGACCATGGTCTCAGGGGACATCTAGCTCAATTGGCATAACATAGTTTATGAAGAAAATGTTCTACATCCTACTTTGGTGAGTAGCATCTAGGGTCTTAAAAGCTTGTGAGCACCCATCTAAGATACACTGACTGGTCCCACCCCATCCGGAGCAAATGAGAATGAAGAAAACCAAAGACACAAGGGAAAGAGTAGTCCAAAGGACTAATGGACCACAACCACCACAGCCTTCACCAGACTGAGTCCAGAACAACTAGTTGGTGCCTGGCTACCACCACCTACTGCTTTGCAGGGATCACAATAGAGGGTCCCGGACACAGCTGGAGAAAAAAGTAGAACAAAATTCTAACACACACACACACACACAAAGACCAGACTTACTAGTCTGACAGAGACTGGAGAACCCTGAGGGTATCGCCCCTGGACACCCTCAAAGCTCACAAATGAAGTTACTCCTGAAGTTCAATCTTCAGACAAAGATTAGACAGGCCAATAAAACAAACAACAACACATAGTTCAACCATGTATACGAGACTAAATGGGCACACCAGCCCAAAAGCAAAGACAAGAAGGCAGCAAGGGGCAGGAAAACTGGATGAATGGAAATGGGGAACTCGAGGTCAAGAAGGGGAGAGTTGACATATTGTGGGGTTGGCGACCAATGTCGCAAAACAATTTGTGTATTAATTGTTTAATGAGAAACTAATTTGCTCTGTAAACTTTCACCTAAAGCACAATTGAAAAAAAACAGTTACTTGATACAAACAAACAAAAAACGTGTATTCCTGGACCTGAGTTAGAAATATCAGTATGATTTCAAAAGATAGTTTATCTTTTAAAAGCGTGTGTGTGTGTGTATGACACTTTCTGGCTCTCTCCACTAAAGAGGCCTATAAACAATGACCAACTCAGTAGTAATGAGCAACCCTGGTATCCAGAGTATGGTCCTGACATACGATTTCCCACGAAATGAAACCAGAATTTCTTGGAGAAATGGCTGATTCCAGGTCTAGGACTGGAAATGTATAAGATGATCCTGGAATCTTGTCACACCGGAAGTGAGGAAGCTGTCAAAGCTACTGAAGTCATGTTAAAAGAACTTGGGAACCAACCATAAGAGTCTCCCGCTGGTCACAGATGAGACAACCCAAGCTTCAGGAAGATAATAATTGCAATTTGATTGAAATCCATCAAATATGATTATATTCATGAGTACATAATTATCTTTAAAAAAGTGGTTACATTTAGAAGATGATACGGAACCAAATAATTTTCTTGAAAACTGGTAAATAAATGAAAAAAGATAAAGCATTTATCCTGCCTTTCCTATATGAACTGTACCATTGGATAACCAAATGGTACATGAGGGAAATAATCTCTTTATAAAAGTATTGCAATGAAAAATGGTACAGCCACTGAGGAAAACAGTTTGGCAGTTCCTCAAAAAATTGAACATAGTTAATTGGGGAAAAGATAGGCTTTTTAACAAGTGGTGCTGGCATAACTGGATATCCATCTACAAAAAAATGAAGGAGGATCCATACCTCACACCATGCACAAAAACTAACTCCAAGTGGATCAAAGACCTAAACATAAAGCCTAAAAGGATAAAGATCATGGAAGAAAAAATAGGGACAATGTTAGGAGCCCTAACACAAGACATAAACAGAATACAAAACATTACTAAAAATGCCAAACAGAAACCAGATAACTGGGAACTCCTAAAAATCAAACACCTATGCTCATCTAAAGACTTCACCAAAAGAGTAAAAAGACCACCTACAGACTGGGAAAAAATTTTCAGCTACAACATCTCCGACCAGCGTCTGATCTCTAAAATCTATGTGATTCTGCTAAAACTCAACCACAAAAAGACAAAAAACCCAATTAAGAAATGGGCAAAGGATATGAACAGGTACTTCACTAAAGAAGACATTCAGGCGGCTAACAGATACATAAGGAAATGCTCTTGATCATTAGCCATTAGAGAAATGCAAATCAAAACTACAATGAGATTCCATCTCACTCCAACAAGGCTGGCATGAATCCAAAAAACACAAAATAATAAATGTTGGAGACGCTGTAGAGAGATTGGAACTCTTATACACTGCTGGTGGGAATGTAAAATGGTACAACCACTTTGGAAATCGATTTGGCCCTTCCTTAAAAAGCTAGAAATATAATTACCATAAAAAAAAAACCCAGTGCCATATGATCCAGCAATTCCACTCCTTGGAATATATCCTAGAGAAATAAGAGTCTTTACACGAACACATATATGCACACCCATGTTTATTGTAGCACTGTATACAATAGCAAAAAGCTGGAAGCAACCAAGGTGTTCATCAACGGATGAATGGATAAATAAATTAAGGTATATTCACACAATGGAATATTATGTATTGATAAAGAACAGTGATGAATCTGTGAAACATTTCATAACATGGAGGAACCTGGAAGGCATTATGCTGAGTGAAATTAGTCAGTTGCAAAAGGACAAATATTGTATAAGATCTTGAGAAACAGTTTAAACTGAGAAGAATACATTCTTTTGTGGTTATGAGAGGGGGGAGGGAGGGAGGATGGAAGAGGGGTAGGGTGGGAAAGGGGTATTTACTAATTAGATAGTAGGTAAGAACTACTTTAGGTGAAGGGAAGGACAACACTCAATACAGGGGAGGTCAGCACAGCTGGACTAAATGAAAAGCAAAGAAATTTCCTGAATAAACTGAATGCTTTGAAGGTCAGTGAGGTGGAGGCAGGGGTTTGGGGACCATGGTTTCAGGGTACGTCTAAGTTAATTGACATAAAGAAAACATTCTGCATCCTACTTTGAAGAGTGGCATCTGGGTCTTAAACGCTAGCAAGTGGTCATCTAAGATGCATCAATTGTTCTCAACCCACCTGGATCAAAGGAGAATAAAGAACACCAAGGACACAAGGTATTTACAAGCCCAAGAGACAGAAAGGGCTACATGAACCAGAGACTACATCATCCTGAGACCAGAAGAACTGGATGGTGCCTGGCCACAACTGATGACTGCCCTGACAGGGAACACAACAGAGAACCCCTGAGGGAGCAGGAGAACAGTGGGATGCAGACCCCAAATTCTCATAAAAAGACCAGACTTAATGGTCTGACTGAGACTGGAAGGACCCCAGTGATCATGGCCCCCAGACCTTCTGTTGGCCCACTACAGGAACCATCCCCAAAGCTAGCTCATCAGACATGGATTGGACTGGATAGTGGGTTGGAGAGGGATGGTGGTGAGGAGTGAGCTACTTGGTTTGGGTGGACACTTGAGACAATGTTCGCATCTCCTGCCTGGAGGGAAGATGCGAGGGTAGAGGGGCTTAGAAGCTGGCAAAATGGACACGAAAAGAGAGAGTGGAAGGAGGAGTGGGCTGTCTCATTGGGGCAAAGTAATTGGGAGTATGTAGTAAGGTGTATATAAGTTTTCATGTGAGAGGCTGACTTGATTTGTAAACTTTCACTTAAAGCACAATAAAAATTATTTAAAAAAAATTCAATATAGAACTAGTATATGGCTCAGCAATCCCAGTTCTAGGTATATACCCAGAAGAAGCGAAAGCAGGAATGCAAACAGAAACCTGTACATCAATGTTCATTGCAGCACTTTTCACAATAACCAAAAGGTGGACACAACCAAAATGTCCATCAGCTGATGAATGGATAAACAAAATGTGTTATATACACACAATGGAATATTATTCAGCCATAAAAATGAAGTCCTGATGCATGCCACATGGATAAACCTCGAGAACATCATATTGAGGGAAATAAGTCAGTAGTAAAAGGACAATATTGTTCACTTATATGAAATAGACAAATACATAGAAACCAAAGATTATTGGTGGTTACCAGGGGTGGGAGGGAGGGAGAATGGGGGAATTTTAGCTTAGGGTGCAATGAGTTTATGTTAGTGGTGGTGGAATGCTTTGGCAAAGGATAGAGAGAATGGTTGTACAACATGAAGAATGTAATCAATGTTACTGAATTGTACATGTGGAAATCATTGAGATGGCATATTTTTATGTATATTTTCACCACAATAAAAAGAATTTTAAGTATTGCAGTTAATAAATGCAAAAGAAATATTAGAATTTTAATATAACCATTTCATGACTGCCAATGCATTTAATGGGTTTAGGCATTGAACCCCCCATGCATCTGTCAGTTTGTTGTACTGTGGGGGATTGTGTGTTGCTGTGATGCTGGAAGCTATGCCACCTGTATTCAAATACCAGCAGGGTCACCTATGGTGGACAGGTTATAGCTGAGCTTCCAGACCAAGAAAGACTAGGAAGAAGGAACTGGCAGTCTACTTCTGAAAAAAAAAAGCCAGTGAAAACCTGATGAACAGTAGTGGAACATTGTTTGACATAGTGCCATAAGATGAGCCCCTCAGGTTGGAAGGCACTCAAAAGACGACTGGGGAAGAGTTGCCTCCCCAAAGTAGAGTTGACCTTAATGACGTGGATGGAGTCAAACTTTTGGGACCTTCATTTGCTGATGTGTCATGACTCAAAATGAGAAGACACAGCTGCAAACATCCATTAATAATAGGAATGTGAAATGTACTAAGTATGAATCTAGGAAAATTGGAAATTGTCAAAATTAAATGGACCGCAAAAACATTGAAATCCTGGGCATTAGTGAGCTGAAAGAGACTGGTATTGGCCATTTAGAACTGAACAATCATATAGTCTACTATGGTGGGAATGAGAAATTGAAGAGGAATGGCACCATGTTCATTGTCAAAAAGAACATTTCAAGATCTGTCCTAAAGTGCAACACTGTCAGTGATAGGATAATATCCATATGCCTACAAGGAAGACCAGTTGATACAACTATCATTTAAATTTATGCACCAATGACTAAGGTCAAAGATGAAGATTTTTACCTATTTCTGCAGTCTGAAATTGATCAAACATGCAACCAAGATGCACTGATACCCACCCACTGCCGAAGAGTTGATTCCGACTTATAGTGACCCTGTAGGACAGAGTAGAACCGCCCTGTAGAGTTCCCAAGGAGCACCTGGCGGATTCGAACTGCCGACGTCTTGGTTAAGAGCCGAAGCACTTAACCACTATGCTACCAGGGTTTCCACTGATAATTACTGGCAATTAGGATGCAAAAGTTGAAAACGAAGAAGGATTGGTAGTTGGAAAATATGGCCTGATGATAGAAATACACCAGAGACTGAATGATAGAATTTTGCAAGACCAAAGACTTCTTTGTTGCAAATACCTTTTTTCAACAACATAAACGGCAACTATACACATGGACTTCACCAGACAGAATACACAGGAATCAAATCGACTACATCTGTGGGAAAAGATGATGGAGAAGCTCAATATCATCAGTCAGAAAAAGGCCAAGGGCTGCCTGTGGAGCAGACCACCAATTGCTCTATGCAAGTACAAGATGAAGTTGAAAAAAATTAGAACAAGTCCACAAGAGCTGAAGTACGACCTTGTGTATATCTCACTTGAATTTAAAGACCATCTCAAGAATAGATTTGATTCATTGAAAACCAAAGACCAGACAAGTTGTGGAATGATATCAAGGACTGCACACACGAAGAAAGCAAGAGGTTGTTAAAAAGACAGGAAAGGGAGAAAAGGCCAAAATGGATGTCAGATCTTGCTGAAGATCATTCAAAAGCGGTTGAAGTAGTACATCAACAGGGAACTGCCAGAAATTCAGGCCAGATTCAGAAGAGGACCTGGACCCAGGGATATCACCGCTGATATCAGATGGATCTTGGCTGAAAGCAGAGAATACCAGAAGGATGTTTACCTGTGTTCTATTGATTATGCAAAGGCATTCGACTGTGTGCATCATAACAAATTACGGATAACACTGCGAAGAAGGGACATTCCAGTCATTTGAACAGAACAACGGGTTTAAAGTCAGGAAAGGCGTGGTCAGGGTTGTATCCTTTCACCATACGTATTCAATCTGCATGCAGAGCAAATAATCTGAGAAGGTGGACTATATGAAGAAGAACGCAGCATCAGGTTGGAGGAAGACTTATTAACAACCTGTGATACGCAAATGACACAACGCTGTTTCCTGAAAGGGAAGAAGACTTTAAGCACTTACTGAAGATCCAAGACCACAGCCTTCAGTATGGATTGCACCTCAACATAAAGAAAACAAAAATCCTCACAACTGGACTAATGAGCAACATCATGATAAACGAAAAAAAGATTGAAGTTGTCATGGTTTTCATTTTACTTGGATCCACAATCAACGCCCATGGAAGCAGCAGTCAAGAAATCAAATGATGCACTGCACTGGGCAAATCTGCTGCAAAAGACCTCTTTAAAGTGTTAAAAAGCAAAGATGTCACTTTAAGGACTAAGGTGCGCCTGACCCAAGCCATGGTGTTTTTAATTGCCTCATATGCACGGGAAAGCTGGACTGCTACCCAGCTCGAACAAATATCAATTTGCCATTCTTGTTTCATATATTCCATGGAATTTGGTTTTTGTTGTTGTTTTACTGTGGTTTTCAAAAATCAGTGTTTCTGGACATTTTAAGATTTGCTAATGACAAATCTTGGAGTGGAAACCTTGCTTGGAAGTTAGTTCATTTTTTGTGTCTTTTTAAAAAGTGCGTCTCATAGCACCAGCTGCTTTTCTCTGAAAAGCAAAACCCATTTGCTGTCCAGTCGATTCCAGCTCATAGCGACCCTGTAGGACAGAGTAGAACTGCCCCATAGGGCTCCCAAGGAGCTGCCGGTGGATTCGAACTGCTCACCTTTTGGTTAGCAGCTGAACTCTTAACCACTGTACCACCAGGGCTCCAATTTTCTCTGAAGGAACACTTTTTTATGGGGTATTCTGGCTATGCCGTATCATCATTAAGTTCTTTTGGTTTTTTTTCTGTTTATTTGTGGGACTGGAAAATGGATTCATTCTGTTTTTCTTCCTCACAAATTCTTTTTGATCTGCCTTTCCAGCATTTGCAGCTGCTAGACTTATGTCCTTGTTAGACTTCGGCTTTTTATGAATGCTTTCAAGGTGCCAAAGTGAAAGTAACTCATCCCTGGGCTCCTTCTTGCTCTCTATTTCACCATATTTCCTTTTTTCTCTGCTTTCCCCAGGAGCAGCACTGAGTTCTTTTTTTAGTTGGCCCATGTGGATTTTTTGGAAGATTTCCTGGGTCAAAACTGGGCTAGTACTGATGGCTGCAGCTTTGGCTTTCTGCTCCTCCGCAGGCATGCTGTTCAGCTTCTTGGAGATTTCTTGCTGTTCTTTATCAGAATGGTGCAGGTCAACTCATTCACTATTGGCATCCTCCTCACTGAGACTGGTACTTTGCCACCCATTTTCATCATTCTCTTCCTCTTTTTCCACATCCAGAATTTCTGCTCCTGGAATGTAACCTTTACCATCTAATACTCCATATTCTTGCACTCTTGCTTCTATTGAGGCCTCTATAGGCTTACCTTGTAACATCTGAGGAGTCAGTGTTTGGAAGAGCTGAATCAGAACTCTAGTGAACATCATCACATTCTTATCTTTGCATGTTTTCTACTGGGCTAGGTCTTGGAGAAGTTATTCAGTCATGGCTAGAGGATATAGAGCTGTTATCTCTTTTATGGCATTGATTCCTACTGTCATGACTTTGTCAGGGTTCTTATTGGTAACAAAATTGTTGGCCACAGTCATGAGCAATGGCTGAATAAATTCCGGAGCTACCAGGTGATAAGATGCTTATCCAGAAAACAGGGATCTTTGTTACTTCTGTTTGGTGGGACTGCAGGAATCTTGGCACAAGAAGATAGAAGTCAAAGAGAAAAAGCTCATGAATTCCCACCAATCTGGAGACAAGGTTCATGAGCTACATCTTCCCTTCAAGCCTTTCCTTAGAGCTCTATAGCTGCCTTAGTAATTTTTCTGCAAAATCTTGGGGATCATGAATCAAGTGAATAGCTGAAAAATTAAACACTCTTGTTTTTTTGTTTTTCTTCTTTTGTTTCCTCAGGACATTCATAGCCTTTTCCAACTTTTTCTTGTGTTTGAAGCTTTTCTTTCCTGTGGCATACTGCACTAGCAAGTCCTTCGTCCTCAGATTTTGAGTTACTGTCCTGTTTCTCCTCATCTTTCCCTAGGAAGAATGTCATAGCAGCAACTAATATCATGATGACTGTGGTATAATGGATCACTTTTGTGTGGTCTTTCTAGCCATGGTCCTGTAACTTCCACTCAAGTGATTCGGCGGAACTGTGCAGATGTGGTAATTGTGGGCCACCAAAGGGACTGGACAGTTTAGCCATCCTGCTGGGCTTGAGGTGAGCCATCCCAGAGGCGGGAGAGAGAATCTCACTATCACCAAGCAAGAACAGCCAGGAGCCAGCACGTCCTTTGGACCCCGGATTCCTGTGCTGAGAAGCTCCTAAAACCAGGAGACAGAGAGAGACAGCGAGCTCAAGAAGCAGCAGCAGAGACCTGGCAGCAGAGAGACGGCATGGTGGGCTTCTTGGCCCACAGAGAGAGAAAGCTGAGTGCCTTTGGGCAGAGGCCTAGGGCCAGGCAGAGGTGTGCTTATGAGCATGGCTGGGAAGAGGCTGTCCTGATGGAAGAACTGTATCCTGAGCATTCCTGAGCCTAAATTGTAACCTGTTACTTCCCTAATAAACCCCATAATCCTAAGTATGGTCTGTGAGTTCTGTGTTGCCACTGCAATGAATTATCAAACCCAGCAGAGAAATAGAGAGTGCCATGGGAGGGACAGTTAGTGTCAGAATTGGTAAAGATGGAGGAGACAGAAGGCATGTTTGACCTCCGCCTCATGGGAGTCAGCCTTGCACTGTCGATCTTTGTTCTCCTTCACCCTTGTGAAGTTAAAGGAGGTAAGACACTGCCCCTACAGAGAAACATGCAGCTGTGATAACACTGACAGTTTTGAAATCATCTCAGATGTTTCTTCTGCAAAGTTCAGTCATCACATCCAAAGATATTTTTGCTGCAGTCGCATTACTGACTCTTAACATGGTGTATAAAGTTCTACGATACTATACTCCCTTTTTGTTCTTATGTTTTAAGTTTATATTCTTGATATCAGTCACAATATGAGTGTATAAAGTCTCCTGCAGAAGCTTATCGAGACAATACTGAAGTTCAAAGAAGAGCTCTAGCAATCTTGATGGACCGATGAGTTATTTCTTAGCAAGATCAAAGCTTTACAAAATCTTGTTCGAAGATCTGGATGCAAGACAGTGTGATTAGAGGAGAGAAATCTTTCAGCTCTTGAGAAAGTTACTTAGATGCTCTGGGTAACAGTGACCAATCTGTGCTTGTGAAACATCAGCTTCTTTGCTGGGTTTACTTGGTTGTAATTTGAAAATCTCCACATCAGATTTGTAGTGATTATACTGCTGTAGAAACTCCTCCATGTTGGCCAGTGGGTCCCGCTTGATCAGATCCTGTAATTGTGACAAGTTTCTGGGCAGTTTCTGCTGGACATGTTGGCTGCAGACTGGCTCTGCAACAAGCCGTTCTCAGAAAACTCACACCGTGGAAAGCCACCAACCTGTCTCGGCTGTGGCTTGGAATCTGAAATTTTGCTTTTGCTGGGGATTTCCCCCTTCCCTTAATATTTTGTTATGAAAATTTTCAAACATACAGAAAAGTTGAAAGACTTGTATAGTGAATACTCATATACCTATCACCTACATTCTATAATTAACATTTTGCTATATGTGCTTATATCTTCATCTATTCATCTGTCTATCCACCAATTAATCTTATCCTGATGCATTTCAAAGTAAGTTGCAGACATCAGTTCACTTTGCCCTTGCTAAAGTATTTTTAAGGTAAATCCCAGACATAGTATTTCACCTGCAAATATTTCAGTATGTATCTCTAATAAATGAATACTATTTGTTTTAACATCATTTTTTAAATTTGTTTTAACATCATTATCACATCTATTAAAATTAACAATAATTCCTTAATACCATTTCATACCAGTACATGTTTAATTTTTGTGTGTGAATACGGAATGATTGACCATGTAGTTACTGTCTTTTCTGAGTTTCTTGGACTCTGCAGAGTCCCTGGACCAGATCCCTTAGTTAAGACTGGGATTTTCCTTTGATTCCAGCAACTCTGGTCCAGTTCACATACCCCCAGGCTTGGGGCTCCCAGGAAGGGTGGCGTTGTCAGCAAGACAGACCAAGGACTAAAGTCTGGTGTGAACATGTCAGCTAACGGGAACTCTCCCCAGAGGTTCCTGGTTCCAGAGGAATATAGTGGCTCATGGGAGGTGAAGACAGCCTTAGGGACAGGAATTCATAGTGGCAGCAGATATCCTGGCCTGTCACCAGAGCCTCAGACTGGGAGCAAGTGGGTCACAGGAAGTGGCAGATTATAAACTTGCTGCCCCTGAGACAGATCGTGATCCTCCTGTTAAGAGGGAACAACACGTGGCTGATGTCACCCACATAGACAGAAATGAACAAGTTCCTGGTGATTTATCATTTGTTAATTCATTTATTGCTGCCTTCTTTGCTTTTCATTGAATTTCAGGATGCTTCTAAAGTTCCATATACCAAATGGCCAAAATAAATAGGTAAAGTTTAGGGTCAGGAAAAATAGAGGAACAGAATATTAACACCAGGACAAGTTTGAACTAAAAACTTGTCTCTAATCTACCTAGAAGACTTAGCAAAAAAAAAATCATTTACGTAATTTGCGTTGTCCTCAAGAAGAAATTAATTTTATATTTTATCAAAATTATACCTGCTTTTTTTTTTTAGTGAAAATTATCACATTTCTACAGGGCTTTTCCCTTATTGGGAAAAAAAAAAAGCATTTCTTTTACTCCTCCTCTCCTTTTCCAGCTCTTCAAAGGGGCAACTACTTTGAATTCTTTTAAGTATTCTTTTGTTATTACCTCCACATCTCTAAATTACATGTATATATTGCTATTTCTTACTTTTCCAGGCATTACCTTTTGACTTTCCACCATGAGAGTTACCAATTTAGCTCTTTCACACAGTTCTCCCCATTCCCAGCATTTACCCCCAACTTCCCAAGATTCTATCCTCTTAAAATATGTAATTTGTTTAGATCAATAGTCAGTATTTATTATTTTGACTATGTGAACTATTCACAGTTGAGCCATGTAGTAGTTTAAATAAATCAATGGCAAAAAGACAAATATTGCATGACCTCATTTACATAAAAAGACAATAACAGGCAAATGTATAGAGACCAAAGTTTCTTAGTGGTTACCAAGGGCCAGGGGGAGGAGAAAAGGGGAGTTATTGCTTATGAAGCACTGAGTTTCAGTTTCCGGTGGTGGAAAAATCACATTGATTAAAGGTAGGGTTGCACAGCGATTAATGTTATTGCTGTCAATAAGCTGCACACCCATAAAAAGTTGAAATGGCAAATGTTGTATGATAGATATAAAAAAAAATTTTTTTTATAGTTACCAAAAAAAAAAAAAAAAGAGCTGCTGAGGCTGCTTATGTAAAACCAAACGCCTCATGGGATTTGGTTCTTTGATTTAGAGACTTAGGGTCATGGTTTCATGGGACATCCCCGTTAACTGGCCTAATATCATCTTTTTTTTTTAAATAATTTTTAATGTGCTTTAAGTGAAAGTTTACAAATCAAGTCAGTCTCTCACACAAAAACCCATATACACCTTGCTACACACTCCCAGTTACTCTTCCCCGAATGAGACAGTCTGCGCTCTCCCTCCACTCTCTCTTTTCATGTCCTTTTTGCCAGCTTCTAACCCCCTCCACCCTCTCATCTCCCCTCCAGGCAGGAGATGCCAACATAGTCTCAAGTGTCCACCTGATCCAAGAAGCTCACTCCTCACCAGCAGCCCTCTCCAACCCATTGTCCAGTCCAATCCATGTCTGAAGAGTTGGCTTTGGGAATGGTTCCTGTTCTGGGCCAACAGAAGGTCTGGGGGCCGTGACCACCGGGGTCCTTCTAGTCTCAGTCAGACCATTAAGTCTGGTCTTATGAGAATTTGGGGTCTGCATCCCACTGCTCTCCTGCTCCCTCAAGGGTTCTCTGTTGTGTTCCCTGTCAGGGCAGTCATCAGTTGTAGCTGTGCACCATCTAGTTCTTCTGGTCTCAGGATGATATAGTTGCTGGTTCATGTGGCCCTTTCTATCTCTTGGGCTCGTAATCACCTTGTGTCCTTGGTGTTCTTCATTCTCCTTTGATCCAGGTGGGTTGAGATCAATTGATGCATCTTACATGGCTGCTTGCTAGCCTTTAACCCCAGACGCCACTCTTCAAAGTGGGATGCAGAATGTTTTCTTAATAGATTTTATTATGCCAGTTGACTTAGATGTCCCCTGAAACCGTGGTCCCCAGACCCCTGCCCCTGCTACGCTGGCCTTCGAAGCATTCAGTTTATCCAGGAAACTTCTTTGCTTTTGGTTTAGTCCAATTATGCTGACCACCCCTGCATTGTGTGCTGTCTTCACCTTCACCTAAAGTAGTTCTTATCTACTATCTAATTACTGAATACCCCTTTCCCACCCTCCCTCCCTCCCCCCTCTCGTAACCACAAAAGAATGTGTTCTTCTCAGTTTAAACTATTTCTCAAGTTCTTATAATAGTGGTCTTATACAATATTTGTTCTTTTGCAACTAATTTTACTCAGCATAATGCCTTCCAGGTTCCTCCATGTTATAAAATGTTTCACAAATTCCTCACTGTTCTTTATCGATGCGTAGTATTCCATCATGTGAATATACCATAACTTATTTATCCATTCATCCATTGATGGGCACCTTGGTTGTTTCCATGTTTTTGCTATTGTAAACAGTGCTGCAATAAACATTGGTGTGCATATACGTGTTCGTGTAAAGGCTCTTATTTCTCTAGGATATATTCCAAGGAGTGGGATTGCTGGATCATATGGTAGTTCTATTTCTAGCTTTTTTTAAAAATAATTTTTATTGAGCTTTAAGTGAAAGTTTACAGATCAAGTCAGTCTCTTACATATAAACTTATATACACCTTACTACGTACTCACATTTACTCTCCCCCTAATGAGTCAGCCCGCTTCCTCCTTCCAGTCTCTCCTTTCGTGACCATTTTGCCAGTTTCTAACCCTCTCTACCCTCCCATCTCCCCTCCAAACAGGAGATGCCAACACAGTCTCAAGTGTCCACCTGATACAAGTAGCTCACTTTTCATCAGCATCTCTCTCCAACCCATTGTCCAGACCATCCTAGGTCTGATGAGTTAGTTGTCTTTGGGAATGGTTCCTATCCTGGGCCAACAGAAGGTTTGGGGACCATGACCTCCGGGATTCTTCTAGTCTCAGTCAGACCATTAAGTCTGGTCTTTTTATGAGAATCTGGGGTCTGCATCCCACTGTTCTCCTGCTCCCTCAGGGGTTCTCTGCTGTGCTCCCTGTCAGAGCAGTCATCGGTTGTAGCCGGACACCATCTAGTTCTTCTGGTCTCAGGATGATGTAAGTCTCTAGTTCATGTGGCCCTTTCTGTTTCTTGGGCTCATAATTATCTTGTGACCTTGGTGTTCTTCATTCTCCTTTGCTCCAGGTGGGTTGAGATCAATTGATGCATCTTAGATGGCCGCTTGTTAGCATTTAAGACCCCGGACGCCACACTTCAAAGTGGGATGCAGAATGTTTTCTTAATAGAATTTATTTTACCAATTGACTTAGATGTCCCCTGAAGCCATAGCCCCCAAACCCCTGTCCTTGCTCCGCTGAACTTCGAAGCATTCAGTTTATCCAGGAAACTTCTTTGCTTTTGGTCCAGTCCAGTTGAGCTGACCTTCCCTGTATTGAGTATTGTCCTTCCTTTCACCTAAAGTAGTTCTTATCTACTATCTAATCAGTAAATAACCCTCTCCCACACTCCCTCCCTCCCCCCTCTCGTAACCACAAAAGAATGTGTTCTTCTCAGTTTAAACTATTTCTCAAGATCTTATAATAGTGGTCTTATACAATATTTGTCCTTTTGCAACTAATTTCATTCAGCATAATGCCTTCCAGTTTCCTCCATGTTATGAAATGTTTCACAGATTCATCACTGTTCTTTACCGATGCATAGTATTCCATTGTGTGAATATACCATAATTTATTTATCCATTCATCCATTGATGGACACCTTGGTTGCTTCCAGCTTTTTGCTATTGTAAGCAGTGCTGCAATAAACATGGGTGTGCATATATCTGTTCCTGTAAAGGCTCTTATTTCTCTAGGATATATTCCGAGGAGTGGGATTTCTGGGTTGTATGGTAGTTCTATTTCTAACTTTTTAAGGAAACGCCAGACAGATTTCCAAAGTGGTTGTACCATTTTACATTCCCACCAGCAGTGTAGAAATGTTCCAATCTCTCCACAGCCTCTCCAACATTTATTATTTTGCGTTTTTTAGATTAATGCCAGCCTTTGTTGGAGTGAGATGAGATCTCGTTGTAGTTTTGATCTGCATTTCTCTAATGGCTAATGATTGTGAACATTTCCTCATATATCTGTTAGCTACCCGAGTGTCTTCTTTAGTGAAGTGTCTATTCATATCTTTTGCCCATTTTTTAATTGGGTTATTTGTCTTTTTGCAGTTGAGTTTTTGCAGTATCGTGTAGATTTAGAGATCAGGCTCTGATCAGAAATGTCATAGGTAAAAACTTTTCCCAAGTCTGTAGGTAGTCTTTTTACTCCTTTGGTAAAATCTTTGGATGAGCATAAGTGTTTGATTTTTAGGAGCTCCCAGTTATCTAGTTTTTCTTCTACGTTCTTTATACTGTTTTGTATACTGTTTATACCATGTATTAGGGCTCCTAACGTTGTCCCTATTTTTTCTCCCATGATCTTTATCGTTTTAGATTTTATATTTAGGTCTTTGATCCATTTTGAGTTCGTTTTTGTGCATGGAGTGAGGTATGGGTCTTGTTTCATTTTTTTGCAGATGGATATCCAGGTATGCCAGCACCATTTGTTAAAAAGACTGTCTTTTCCCCCATTTAACTGTTTTGGGGCCTTTGTCAAATATCAACTGCTCATATGTGGACTGATTTATGTCTGGATTCTCTATTCTGTTCCATTGGTCCATGTACCTGTTGTTGTACCAGTACCAGGCTGTTTTGACTACTGTGGCAGTATAATAAAAAATATAGGTTCTAAAATCAGATAAAGTAAGGCCTCCCACTTTGTTCTTCTTTTTCAGTAATGCCTTATTTATCCGGGGCCTCTTTCCCTTCCATATGAAATTGGTCATTTGTTTCTCCATCTCATTAAAGAATGTCCTTGGGATTTGGATCAGAATTGCATTAAATGTATAGATCGCTTTGGGTAGATTAGACATTTTTATGTTAAGTCTTCCTATCCACGAGCAAGGTATGTTCTTCCACTTGTGTCTCTTTTGGTTTCTTGCAGAAATGTACAGTAGTTTTCTTTGTATAAGTCTTTTACATCTCTGGTAAGATTTATTCCTAAGTATTTTATCTTCTTAGGGGCTACTGTAAATGGCATTGATTTGGTGATTTCCTCTTCGATGTTCTTTTGTTGGCGTAGAGGAATCCAACTGATTTTTGTATGTTTATCATATATCCCAATATTCTGCTGAACTCTTCTATTAGGTTCAGTAGTTTTCTGGAGGATTCCTTAGGGATTTCTGTGTATAAGATCATGTCATCTGCAAATAAAGATACTCTGACTTCTTCCTTGCCAATCTGGATGCCCTTTATTTCTTTATCTAGTCTAATTGCTCTGGCTAGGACTTCCAGCACAATGTTGAATAAGAGTGGTGATAAAGGGCATTCTTTGGTTCCTGATCTCAGTGGGAATGTTTTCAGGCTCTCTCCATTTAGGGTGATGTTGGCTGTTGGCTTTGTATAAATGCCCTTTATTATGTTGAGAAATTTTCCTTCTATTCCTATTTCGCTGAGAGTTTTTATCATGAATGAGTGTTGAACTTTGTCAAATGCCTTTTCTGCATCAATTGATAAAATCATGTGATTCTTGCCTTTTGTTTTATTTATGTGGTGGATTACATTAATTGTTTTTCTAGTGTTGAACCATCCCTGCATACCTGGTATGAATCCCCCTTGGTCATGCTGAATTATTTTTTCGATGTAGTGTTGAATTCTATTGGCTAGAATTTTGTTGAGGATTTTTGCATCTACATTCATGAGGGATATAGGTCTATAGTTTTCTTTTCTTGTGGTGTCTTTACCTGGTTTTGGTATCAGGGATATGGTGGCTTCATAGAATGAGTTTGGTAGTATTCCATCCTTTTCTATGCTCTGAAATACCTTTAGTAGTAGTGGTGTTAACTCTTCTCTGAAAGTTTGGTAGAACTGTGCAGTGAAGCCGTCCGGACCAGGGCTTTTTTTGTTGTTGTTGTTGGGAGTTTTTTGATTACTTTTTCAATCTCTTCTTTTGTTATGGGTCTATTTAGTTGTTCTACCTCTGTTTGTGTTAGTTTAGGTAGGTAGTGTGTTTCTAGGAATTCATCCATTTCTGCTAGGTTTTCAAATTTGTTTGAGTATACTTTTTCATAGTAATCTGATATGATTCTTTTAATTTCAGTTGGGTCTGTTGTAATATCGCCCATCTCATTTCCTATTCGGGTTATTTGCTTCCTCTCCTGTTTTTCTTTTGTCAGTTTGGCCAATGGTTTATCAATTTTGTTGAGTTTTTCAAAGAACCAGCTTTTGGTCTTGTTCATTCTTTCAATTGTTTTTCTGTTTTCTATTTCATTTAGTTCAGCTCTAATTTTTATTATTTGTTTTCTTCTGGTGCCTGAGGGTTCCTTTTGTTGCTCTCTTTCTATTTGTTCAAGTTGTAGGGATAGTTCTTTGATTTTGGCCCTTTCTTCTTTTTGGATGTGTGAGTTTATTGATATAAACTGGCCTCTGAGCACTGCTTTTGCTGTGTCCCAAAGGTTCTGATAGGAAGTGTTTTCATTCTCATTGGATTCTCTGAATTTCTTTATTCCATCCTTAATGTCTTCTGTAATCCAGTCTTTTTTCAGGAGGGTATTGTTCAGTTTCCAAGTGTTTGATTTCTTTTCCCTGCTTTTCCTGTTATTGATTTCCACTTTTATGGCCTTATGGTCAGAGAAGATGCTTTGTAATATTTCAATGTTTTGGATTCTGCTAAGGCTTGCTTTATGACCCAATATGTGGTCTATTCTAGAGAATGTTCCATGTGCACTAGAAAAAAAAGTATAGTTGGTTGCTGTTGGGTGGAGTGTTCTGTATATGTCTACAAGGTCAAGTTGTTTGATTGTGGCATTTAGATCTTCCATGTCTTTATTGAGCTTCTTTCTGGATGTCCTGCCCTTCACCAAAAGCGGTGTGTTGAAGTCTCCTACTATTATTGTGGAGCTCTCTATCTCACTTTTCAATGCTGATAGTTTGTTTTATGTATGTTGCAGCCCTGTCATTGGGTGCATAAATATTTAATATGGTTATATCTTCTTGGTGTATTGTAGTCCGAGCTTATTCTTACTGGCTATCCTTTGTAGGTGACTTTTCCTTTATCCCTCGCTGCTCTTATAATTGTCTCTTTATCTTTGATTCTGGCAAGCTTGATTATAATATGTCTTGGTGACTTTCTTTCAACATCTACCTTATGTGGAATTCGATGAGCATCTTGGATAGATATCTTCTCATCTTTCACAATATCAGGGAAGTTTTCTGCCAACAAATCCTCAACAATTTTCTCTGTATTTTCTGTTACCCCTCCCTGTTCTGGTACTCCAATCACTTGTAGGTTATTTCTCTTGATAGAGTCCCACATGATTCTTAAGATTTCTTCATTTTTTTAAATTCTTTTATCTGATTTTTCTTCAAATATATTAGTGCCAAGTGATTTATCTTCGAGTTCAGAAATTCTAGCTTGTACTTGCTCAATTCTGCTCCTCTGACTTTCTATTGAGTTATCTAATTCTGTAATTTTATTGTTAATCTTCTGAATTTCTGATTGCTATCTGTCTATGGATTTTTCCGGGTCATTAAACTTTTCATCATGTTCCTGAATAATCTTTCTGATTTCTTCAGTTGCTTTATCTGTGTGTTCCTTGGCTTGTTCTGCGTATTGCCTCATTTCCTTCCTGATGTCTTGAAGGGTTCTGTATATTAAACTTTTGTATTCTGCATCTGGTAATTCCAGGAATGCACTTAGATCTAAAAGATCCCTGGATTCTTTGTTTTGAGAGCCTGTTGAGGTGATCATGGCCTGTTGCTTTATGTGACTTGATATTGACTGTTGTCTCCGAGCCATCTATAAGTTATTGTATTAGTTTATGCTTGCTTACTGGGTCGTAGCTGCTTGCTTTGTTTTGTTTTGCTATACCCCTATGGGTTGCTTGAGTGAGCTAGTTTGATTATTTTTGCCTTTGGAGCTGTGGTGTCCTGTCCCCAGCTGGCTAGAGCTGTCATCAGGTATATCAGTCTAGGAGTCCATTCAGTTTTCTTGTATGAATTCAGCTCAGGTTTCCAGGTAGCTAATATCAAGTATGTGGTACAGGCTCTGTGCTACAGGCTTAGAGGGGCAGGGGTGATTGGTGTATATACCTGTATCTGATTGCAGCAGGGGGTCATGCTCTGAACAAGGCAGGGAGCTGAGAACCGACCCCTACGTGTCTCTGAGGAAAACGCGTCTCTGTTCCCTAGAGCATTTTGGTGGGTGGGCCCTGCACAGGGACCATGGGCACCCAAAGTTTTTGTTGTAAGGACTGGGAGGTACCAGTTATCTTTGGATCCCTGTCGCGGGTGGCTGGGTGACCCGAGTGAAGCTACCAGTCCTTAGGTCCCTGTTGTGGGTAGGTGAGGACGTTGTTTAATAGGTAAAACAATGTCAGACGTCAAACACCCACCTCTCCACCGCATAGCTGAAATGGTTGGAGTTTGCCAACAAGGGTCTATTCTCTCGAAGTAGACCCACACAGGTTCATGCAGAAGGGAAAGGTGCTCAAGGTCCACGGACGGTTTATGCCTGGACAGGAGCCGCCTCTGTCCTGAGCTCCCCCAGTTAATGGAGCTAGCAAATTATCTTTTCCCTCCAGTTGCAATTTTTTTCCTTCCCCAAGGGTGGGAGGATGGCTCTAGGTGCTCACCAGGGTCTATCTCAGGCCTAGGGATTCAGCCGCTGAAGCTGGCATGGGGGTGGGGGGGCACGGTAAAGTATACGCAAATACTTAGCTTTTGCCGAGAGCACCCTTCTCCTCAGGTTCCGGAGATGTGAGTGGGCTGTGTGGCTGGCTGCTTCTCCCTGAGGAAACTGTGGCCCAATGCTAGGACCAGCCGGCTGCCTCCGCCACTCCAGGAATGGTGCCTGGGGGCTCCCCGCGATTCAGGTCCGGTAACTCCTCTCCACTTCTGAATGGTCTCTTCCTCCCCCTTCCCCTCAGTTCGTTGTCTAAGCTTGCCTTTGATGCTCAGGGCTCCCAGCTTGTCACAAATATACTCGTTTCACTTGTTTTTTTGCGTCTCTGTTGTAAAGAGGGCTTGATGGAAGCGTCTGTCTATTCCGCCATCTTGGCTCCACCTCCTAATATCATCTTTAGTGCTTCTGTTCTACCTCCTGTTGTTGTTGTTGTTCGGTGCTGTCGGTTGGTTCCGACTCATAGCGACCCTATGCACAACAGAACGAAACACTCCCCAGTCCTGAGCCATCCTCACAATCGTTGTTATGCTTGAGCTCATTGTTGCAGCCACTGTGTCAATCCACCTCGTTGAGGGTCTTCTTCTTTTCCGCTGACCCTGTACTCTGCCAAGCATGATGTCCTTCTCCAGGGACTGATCCCTCCTGACAACATGTCCAAAGTATGTAAGACGCAGTCTCAGCATCCTTGCTTCTAAGGAGCATTCTGGTTGTACTTCTTCCAAGACAGATTTGTTTGTTCTTTTGGCAGTCCACGTATATTCAATATTCTTCACCAACACCACAATCCAAAGGCATCAATTCTTCTTTGGTCTTTCTTATTCATTGTCCAGCTTTTGCCTCCTAGCTCATTGAATAGTGCCTGGGATCTTAAAAGCTTGCAAGCAGCCATCCAAGTTACAACAACTGGTCTCTATTTGCCTGGAGCAACAGAGGAAGAATGAAAGCAAGGAATAGGAGGGGGAAATGGTATGGATAGCTAATTGCCTCCATGAACCACCATCTCCTTTGCCATGAGACCAGAAGAACTGATTGGTGCCCAGCCTCCCTTACTGAACTTTTGATCAGAAATTCTAAAGAAGAATCCTGATCAGAAGGGGAAACTTGTAGAACAGAATTTCAAATTCTCATGGAATTCAGATTTTCTGGAGCCATTTAGGCTGGACAAAAACCTGAAACTATAGCCCTGAGATGATCTTTAAACTTTAAACCAAAAAAAATCCCCTGAAGTCTTCTTTAAAGCAAAAAATAAAAAATAGTTTAGCTTAATTAGTAAAGAATGGCTGCCTTGAGCATTGTTCTCTTTTAAAGAACTATCTTTATGGGATCAAATTGACAACAGCAATTTGAAAGGTTAGATGGAAAGCTTAGGGGGCAGTGAATTTATGTTAACGGAAGAGGAACAATTCAGAAAACGAGGGTGAGAATGGTTGCACAACTTGAAGAACATAATCAATGTCAATGAATCGTGCATGTAGATATTGTTGAATTGGTGTATGTTCTGCTGTGTATATTTTCAACAACAACAAAAATAAATTATTTTTTAAATGTGATCTATACGTACAATGCAATATTAAAAAAAAAAAACCCGCTGCCATCGAGAATGCAATATTACGCAGCTGTAAAGAGAAATGAAGCTCTGATGCGTGCCACAACATGGATGAACCTTGAAACATTATGCTGAGAGAAATAAGTCAGTCACAAAAGGACAAACACTGTATGATCTCACTTATTATGAAATAAGCAAATATATAGAAACCAAAGATTATTAATAGTTACCAGCGTGGGAGTGAGAGGGAAGTGGGGAGTTTTTGTTTGGGGGACATTAGAATCCCTGGGTCGTGCAAATGGTTAGGAGCTTGACCACTAACCAAAAGGCTGGCAGTTCAAACCCACTCAGAGTCACCTCAGAAGACAGGCCTGGCGATCTGCTTCCTAAAGGTCACAGCCTTGAAAACCCTATCGAGCAGTTCTACTCTGCACACATGGGGTCACCATGAGTCAGAATCTACTTGACAGTAACTAACAATAAGTTTATGTTAATGGTGGTGAAATATTTTGGAAAAGGATAGCGGTAGTGGTGGCACAACATGAAAAATGTAATCAATGTCACTGAATTGTAAATGTGGAAGTTATACTGGCAAATGTTTTGATATGTATATTTTAACCACAATAAATAATAAAAACAAAAAAAAGAATAAGTTGTCTGAAATTCACCTTGGAAAGATCTTATGCCTTTTAGGTATCTAAGAATAAATATTCAACTGCAATTTTTTTTTGTATTTAGTCTACTGTTTGTTTCCAGAGTAGTTTGACATTTACTCTGACACCCAGATTGTCAGTCAGCCTTCTTCTAGGAAAGAAGACTAAAGGAAACAAACGAGAAGATTGTACACTGATCATATGAGTGAAGATTAAAAAAAAAAATTTTTTTTAACTATGTTTTAGCCTAGTATTGCTATTTTTTTATCCCTATTCAGAAACAGTTGGCAATACACATGGTTTGCCATAAAAAATGCTCATAGCATTTAGTATGTTAACCCCACATCTCAGAATTTTTCTTAAAAAAATTACTCAATAACACTAAAAACTATAGGTATAAAACAAGGGAAATATTATTTGAAACATATCCTAAAATATGAAAAAAGCTAAATATAATTTGATTAAGTAAATTATGTTATAGCAACATGCTCTGACACTTTCAGCTGAAAGGAACAATATACTTATTTCTTCAAAATTCAACAAATGTTTTTTGAGCATCTATCTACCAATTAATTATGGTGTTGACTGTAGAGGAGTAAAAACAACCAACGTTGCTACCCTCCAGGGCTTACATCATCATAGCCAAATGAGGTTAAAGTTGAGTTTTAGGTATCTGCAAATGCAACAAAATACCTAAAAAATGTCAAAGAGACTGAAGCTGAGAAGAAAGGTCTGCCCTGATAATATAAATTTTGTGTTGGCTGGTATGGAGAGATTGATGACATCACTTCCTTTTCATGCTGAAGTTCCCAACTATCCAGCCAAAGTTGGTCTGAACACAAGAGGCCATGATCTTGTGGTTCTCCTATGAATTGTCCCAGCCAAAAGCCTCTACTCATGCCAGCTGCTCCCACATGCCAGGACTCACGAACTTCCTCAAAGGTCAAGGCCATGAGCTTGGCACTCTCCAGAGCATCCTGGGACAATGCATGCTGTTGACACATGGCACACTTGTTTTTTAATTTTTATTGTGCTTTAAGTGAAAGTTTACAAATCAAGTCAGTCTCTCATACAAAAATTTATATACACTCCTAGTTGCTCTCCTCCCAATGAGACAGCACACTTCCTCCCTCCACTCTCTATTTTCCTGTCCATTCGGCCAGCCTCTGACCCCCTCTGCCCTCCCATCTCTCCTCCAGACAGGACCTGCCCACATAGTCTCAGGTGTCCACTTGATCTAGGAAGCCCATCCCTCACCAGCATCATTTTCTATCCCATAGTCCAGTCCAATCCCTCTCTGAAGAGTTGGCTTTGGGAATGGTTCCTGTCTTGGGCTAACAGAAGGTCTGGGAACCATGACCTCTGGGGTCCTTCTAGTCTCAGTCAGAACATTAAGTCTGGTCTTTTTACCAGAATTTGAGGGCTGCATCCCACTGCTCTCCTGCTCCCCCAGGGGTTCTCTGTTGTGTTCCCTGTCAGGGCAGTCATCGACTGTAGCCGGGCACCATCTAGTTCTTCTGGTCTCAGGCTGATGTAGTCTCTGATTTATGTGGCCCTTTCTGCCTCTTGGGCTCATAATTACCTTGTATCTTTGGTGTTCAACACATGGCACACTTTTAAAACATGCACATAAATTACTAGAGTGAAAAATGTAGAACCTGAAAAAGCAGTTACATCATGACAACACAATAGACCAAAGTATGTAGTAGAATGAATATGAGAAGGAAATATGAACAGTAAAATTACATTCAGAATATTTCCATTAATCAGGGAGAAAACGGCACCCTCAAACTGGACAATTTGAGGAGACAATGAAAATGACAAATGTGTGGTGAGAGACTGAATATACAAATGGACAGCGGTCAGACCATATACAAAAATAGAACTCTGACCCACAGTCTGTAGCATCTAGCCCAGGAAGTCAAACCACTACCTGCAGCAACCAACGCAGGAATCCAAGCAACAACCCCTGTAGCAGTGGGCCCCAAATGGCCAGGACTTGATTATTAACTGACAGCTTTCTTTTCAATTCCTGACCAACCAGAGAAAGACAAATATGCTCCCTAACCAATCACATCAGATATCATTCCCCCACTTCTAGTTAGCCTGCCTCCCCAGTTTCCCGATGCCAGCAGCCTCCAATCAGGGTATACCTGAGTCTTCCTTTTTCCAGAAAGCTTTCTGGCTCCCATGCCTGCTTTTGAGTCCCTGCCAAACACAAATGATAGTATCTGACTCCCTTGCTCTAGCAAGCTCAGAATAAATAGCCCTTGCTTGTTCTCTTTGTTTCCACAGTGGGCAGGGGTAGGAATGCAGTACCCTGGGTCTGAACATCCCTGGGACACTTAAGGACCAGCCCATTGTTTGTAGGGTGCAGGGATGAGAGGAGGAGAACACATACCACCAAGGGCCGCCTGCCAGGAACTGGAAACGTGAGTGCGTGAAGCATAGGGCCTTGACCTCCTCATCAGCTAAACCCCACAGGCCGCCAGACACAGCAAGTGCTGGTGAGGATCTCAGGTGCTACCTCCTCCACAACCAGACCAAACCAGCCCCGCCCCTACCCCAGTGGTTCCTGCAGGCATTTCCCAGCTTTGCACCCTCTTCCCACCAGCATCTTCCCTCAGGCTAAACCCTCAGTTTGGAGCATCCCCTGTCTCTTGGTTTAACAGAACTCCAAAGCCTGATTAGGTCAGCCAAGCAGACCTTGACGTGTAGGAGGGACAGGCAAGAGGGCAGTTTCCAGAACCCTACTATAGTTTAGTTCTGGTTTTGTAAACACATGCGTACACACACACACACACACACACACAATATTTCTACAGCTCCAACTCTATATGTACTTCTTGGTCTATTTTCTCTGTTGTTGGTCTGGGTATATGTAGAAAGAAAAGTCAGGAGAGCCATACACAAAGGTTAATTAGGTAACATTGGGATAATGGGAATATAGGTGCCATGCTTTATGCTGTTCCGTTTACTCTGCATATTTGTAATTAACTGGCATTGGTTTATGATGAAAAAAGTTGTATGGCCATTCACATTTTGGGTAAAAAAAAGTATCCAAAAGGCTTGCAAATAAAAACTGCTTATACATAATTGCTCCATTTAATTTCTGGGAGTAGTTTGCTCGTCAAATGTTCTGCAATTACTTGTCTTCAGTTTTCACATTAATACATCTTTGTGTTGAATGGATTCCAAATCGTATGCAACCAATTTCTCTGCCCGTGTAGCTCCTGATGAGAACTGAAGCTGGGGCTATCATGGGAGTTAAAACCCTGGATTCTGGGTCAAGGTAACAGAGGTTTACATACCACCTCTATTGATGACCTTGGAAAAGCTACTTAGCCTCTATTTCTTCACCACCCAAACAGAAATAATAATACCTATCTTACAGAGTTGTCATAAGGTGTTATGGATTGAATTGTGCCCCCCCCCCCAATTATGTGTTTTAAACCTCTAAACTGTGGCTATAATTCCATTTGGGAATGAGTTTTATTTGTTATGTTAATCTGTCAGTATTAGTGTAGGGGGTGTCTTAAATCAATCTCTTTTGAGATATAAAAAAACAGAGTAAGCAAGCAAGCAAGCAAGCACAGATGCGGGAAGACAGATGCCACACCACATGAGATCTCCAAGGAACCAAGAAACAGATGCCTCCACCCAACAGAAAGAAAGACTTCCTCTAGAGCCAATGCCCTGAATTCGGACTTCTAGCTTCCTAAACTGTGAGAAAATAAATTTCTGTTTGTTAAAGCCACTCGCTTGTGGTATTTCTGTTATAGCCAGAACCCAGTGCCGTCTGTTATAGCAGCACTAGATAATCTAATTGGAAACCCTGGTGGCATAGTGGCTGCTAATCAAAAGGTCGGCAGTTCCAATCCACCAGGCATTCCTTGGAAACCTTATGGAGTGGTTCTACTCTGTCCTACAGAGTCACTATGAGTTGGAATTGACTCCACGGCAACAGATTTGGTTGTTTTTTTTTTTTTTTGGTTTAGATAACTAAAACATAACTTTTGCATATGATACTAATAGTAGCAGGTGAACTTTCCTTGAAGGCCTCCCATGAGTCAGGCAATGGTCTAAGGACTTGACAAGAATTACCTTCTTTAATCCTCACAATAACCTTGTGGTAGGCATTATTATTGTCCCCATATTACAAGTGAGAAAACAGGATTAGAGAGGTCAGTGCCCTCATCCAAAGTAACACAGCTAATAAATGATGAAGCCCAGTTTCATCTATAGGCAGTCTGCTTCCAGAGCCCTACACTCTCAACAATGTGCTCCCAGAAGGCCCACAAATCACACAGGAGCTGGCGCATAGTGAGTGATTAAAAAGTGGTATATTATTGTAGGGTAATGCTATTCAGCTGTATGCATGTCAGTGCTTCGGATTATCTGCCAGGATGCACAGCGTGGGGCTTTCCTTGCTGGGGCTGTCCCCTGACAATTATAAAGATGATTAATAAAACAATTAGATATAGTTGGCATAGTTCATAAACATCTGCTATTTTTCTTTTTGTTTCAACATACTATACCTAAGAAATAAAAATAAGTATTTTGATTCTGCGATTAAAAGTGCTTATCCTCTAATATGACATAAATAAAAACTATATGCCAATATTTCATCTTATAATTAAGTTAATGCAAGTTTCCTCCTCCTGCTTACAAAAGAATGGAGAATTCATAGATTTACACTGTCCAATACAGTAGTAACTAGCCACGTGAGTTGAGACATGTAAAATATACACTGGATTTCAAAAATTTAGTATAAAAAAAGAATGTAAACTATATCATAAATATTTTATATTAATTACATGTTCAAATGATAAAATTTAGGGTATAATGTGTTAAATAAAACATACTGTTAAAATTTACTTCACCTGGCCATCCAAGGCACAACAATTGGTCTCAATACGCCTGGAGAAACAGAGGAAGAAGGAGAGTCAGGAATAGGAGGAAGAAATGGGATGTGTAGCTGATTGCCTCCATGAACAACTGCCTCGTTTGCCATGAGACCAGAAGAACTGGGTGGTGCCTGGCTACCAATACTGAATATTTTGATCAAGGATTCTATAGAGGAATCCTGATCAAAAGGAGGAAAATGCAGAACATAATCTTAAATGCTCATGAACTCCAGACTTTCTGGAGCCATGGAGGCTGGATGAACCCCTGAAACTATTGTTCTGAGATAATCTTTACAACTTAAACCAAAATATTCCCTGAAGTCTTAAAACCAAACAATAGCTTAACTAGTAAAAAATGTATGTCTTGAGCATTGTGCTCTTTTAAGAACTATCTATATGAGATCAAAGTGACAACAGCAACTCAAAAGATTACATAGAAACCCTAGGGGGCAGTGAGTTTATGTTACTGGGGGAAGAACAACAAAGAAAAGGAGGGTGAGTATGGCTGCACAACTCAAAGAATGTAATCAATGTCACTGAATTGTACATGTAGAAACTGTTGAATGTTGTATATTTTGCTGTGTATATTCTCGACAACAAAAATAAATTAAAAATTTTTAATTTTACCTGTTTGTTTTTACTTCTTATAAAGAGGCTACTAGAAAATTTAAAATTACACATGTGGCTCACATTATTATCTCTTTTGGACAGCGCTGGGCCTGAGGGCCTGGCAGTGAGAACTGAAGCAGGTAAAACATAAACATGGTTTATAAAATTCTAAATCCAGTTAGAAAAGTAAATATGATCAAAAGATTACTATATAAAAATAATATATTGGTAGCTATACCAACCCTAAACCCTAGATTATATTAAAAATTATCAAGAATTGAGGATAAGAGAAGGGCATAACAGTTGATCAGATGTGTTAGATTCCTTCTCTTAAATAGATGGGACTCCAAATGCTATTTCAATCTTGACCTTGATAATTTGAGAAATACCATGTGTTCTTGATTCTAAAATACATATGTTTCACATCCTAATAATATACTGGATCAGAATTCTATATGCAATGAATGGGGTGAGGATAGATTTCCTGGAGGGAGACTGGGGCAGTGGGGCTGGGTGTCAGGTGGGCCTGGAACATAGGGCAGAAATAGTAGCCAAAGAAAGTTAGAGGGAGGGTGAAAAGGACAAATGTTGCCTTTTGGCCCCCTCACTCCCCTCCTCCCCAGCCACCTATCTAGCAGCTGAAGGCAGGGCTCTGACTTGCCTCACGTCCCCATGCTATAACAGGAAGTAGTAGAGGCAGAGGCCCAATGCTTCCTCCCAGCTCCTGGGTCACAGCCAGGTCCTGACTTATTCCTCCATTTATTCCAGTCACAGTGACAAGTTGGGATACAACAGGTGCAGAGAACACAGAAAGAGATGACCTGACTCAGGAGAAGGGGAGTGAGGGGAATTGGAGCAGCTTCTGTTTCTCGTCTCCACTCTCCCAATTTATTTTGCTGCCACTTCTGCTCCATCCCCCAGGGAGCACAGGTCCAGACTGACCCCAGGCTAAGCTGGCAGATGAACACTGGGAAAAAAGGGTCTCCTAGAAGCTCCTTCAGGACATATATAGTCTCAGCCCTAATGTAGCCAGAGCTGTAAATCAAATCCCTGCACAGCAAAACACCACTTCTCCTGTTCCCAGGTAGTTAGAAGGAAGAAAGCAGAGCATTCCTTTATATTTGGACAGAAAATGTCAAGTCTTCTCCATGTAGTGCTCTGCCAAGTTTGTGCTCCTGCCCCTATATGGGGAGCACTTAGTCAGAGTTGAATGAGAATTCCTCACTTGGCATCCTGGGCCCAACATAATCAAATAGAACTTATTTTTAGGGACTATAGCCTGGGCAGTGCCTGAAAATGTCTATAAAATGTATTATACACTTTCAGATTAAACGTGTATTTTAAAACCTCATGTGTCAGTTTGCCAATATTTTAATTTATGCTGGTGGGAATTTAATGCATATTTTATCCCACAAAGATGTATTGAGCACCAGATGTGCACCTAGCACATTATTTTTTAAATTTTCATTGTGCTCTAAGTGAAAGTTTACGAATCAAGCCATACAAAAATTTATATACACCTTGCTATATACTCCTAGTTGCTCTCCCCCAATAAGACAGCACACTTCTTCTATCCACTCTCTATTTTTGTGTCCATTCAGCCAGCTTCTGACCCCCTCTGTCCTCTCATATCGTCTCCAGACAGGAGCTGCCCACATAGTTTCATGTGTCTACTTGATCCAAGAAGCTCACCCCTCACCAGTATCATTTTCTATCCCATAGTCCAGTCCAATCCCTCTCTGAAGAGTTGGCTTTGGGAATGGTTCCTGTCTTGGTCTAACAGAAGGTCTGGGGACCATGACCCCCGGGGTACTTCTAGTCTCAGTCAGAACATTAAGTCTGGTCTTTTTTCCAGAATTTGGGGTCTGCATCCCACTGCTCTCCTGCTCCCCCAGGGGTTCTCTGTTGTATTCCCTGTCAGGGTAATCATCTGTTGTAGCCGGGCACCATCTAGTTCTTCTGGCCTCAGGATGATGTAGTCTCTGGTTTATGTGGCCATTTCTGTCTCTTGGGCTCATAATTACCTTGTGTCCTTGGTGTTCTTCATTCTCCTTTGCTCCAGGTGGGTTGAGACCAATTGATGCATCTTAGATGGCTGCTTGCTAGCGTTTAAGACCCGAGACACCACTCTTCAAAGTGGGATGCAGAATGTTTCCTTAATAGATTTTATTATGCCAATTGACTTAGATGTCCCCTGAAACCATGGTCCCCAAACTCCCACCCCTGTTGCACTGGCCTTCAAAGCATTCAGTTTATTCAGGAAACTTCTTTGCTTTTGGTTTAGTCCAGTTGTAGCACATGTTTTAAAAAAATAAAAATAAACAAACAGCTATTCACTTAGAACAACAGAGGAAGAAAGAAGATCAGGAATAGGAGGAGGATATGAAATGTGTGGCTAATTGCCTCCATGAACAACTGCCTCCTTTGCGGTAAGACCAGAATAATTGGATGGTGCCCAGCTACCATTACTATACATTTTAATCAAAGATTCCATAGATAATGGACCACAACTACCACAGCTTCACCAGACTTCCAGCACAACTAGATGGTGCCCAGCTACCACCACTGACTGGTCTGACAGGGATCACAATAGAGGGTCCCAGACAGAGCTGGAGAAAAATGTAGAACAAAATTCTAACTCACAAAAAAGACCAGACTTACTGGCCTCATAGAGACTGGAGATCCCCTGAGAGTATGGCTCCCGAACACCCTTTTAGCTCAGTAATGAAGTCACTCCTGAGGTTCACCCTTCAGCCAAAGATTAGACAGGCCTATAAAACAAAACGAGACTAAAGGGGCACATCAGCCAGGGGCAAGGACTAGAAGGCAGAAGCGGACAGGAAAGCTGGTAATAGGGAACCCAAGGTCAAGAAGGGAGAGTGTTGACATGTCCTGGGGTTGGTAACCAATGTCACAAAACAATGTCTATTAATTGTTTAATGAGAAGCTAGTTTGTTCAGTAAACCTTCATCTAAAGTACAATTTTTTTTAAGTCAAGTATTGGATATCCAACTTGAAGAGCTGTTGTGCAATAATTAGAAATGAAGTCTATGAAGAGTTTATACTAATGTAGAAAATTCTGAAGCTATGTGAAAAAAAAGGGAGGCAAAATAATGGAACTATGCAAAACAATGTGTACTGGGGACGACTTCCAAAATGGCAACATGAGGAGCTCTGCAGACCCTCTTCCAGTGAAACAACTATAACTGGTAAAAATTATTTAAAGACAACCATTTAAAGTCTCTGGAAATTGTCCTAAGGGCATACAACAAATGAAGAAACAATTACTCAAGAAAATCCACTAAATCTCAATAAGAACAGTGAAGAACATTTCAGCCACAACCTGCTCCCTCCCACCATCCCATCCTAGCTCAGTGTTATGGAAGCTTTACTCTAGGTGGGTGTAGACAAGAACACAGGGCTCTCTTTTCCTCAAATCCCAGTCGAGCGCCATGGTATCTCCTGGGGTGGGGGGGGATGGGGGCAGTCTGCTGGTGTCTCTCATCCCCACAGAGCTTATTGCAGAAGCTCTAATTCAGGCAAGATTGACTGAGAGACCTGAGGTTCTCTTTATTTACCCTTGTGGAGGGCAGAACATCTACCCCAGGTGTGACAGACTGAAAATACTGGGGCCGTGGTTGCCCTCACTCCAGGGGGTCCATCAATTGATGAATGAAGAAAAGGTAGTACATCCAAACAATGGATAAAGCAATAAAATGTTGATAAATGCTACACCATGGACGAGCTTTGAAAACATTATGCTAAGTGAAAGAAGCCAGTCACAAAAGACCACAATTACATGATTTAATTTGTATGAAATGTGCAGGTAGGCAAGTCTGTAGAGACAGACTGTAGATTAGTGGGCTGAGAGTGAAGATTGGTGAAAAATGCGGAGTGGCTGCTAATGGGTTTAAGGTTTCTTTTTGGAGTGATGAAAATGTTCTAAAACTGATTGTGGGATAGTTGCACAGCCCTGTGAATATACAAAAACCATTGAACAGTATACTTTAAATGGGTGAGTTGTACAGTATGGTATGTATATTATATCCCACTGGAAAACATCGCAAAGAAATGCACCCAAAAAAAATTCCGTAGAAGAATATCAAAAGGGGTAAATGCAGAACAGAATTTCAAATTCTCATGGACTCCAGACTTCTAGGAGCCATGAAGGCTGGATGAACCCCTGAAGCTATTGCCCTGAAATAATCTTTGAACCTTAAACCAAGAATATCCCCTGAAGTCATCTTAAAACCAAACAATAACCAAAAAACCCCGAACCCATTGCCGTCGAGTCAATTGCGACTCATAGCGACCCTATAGGACAGAGTAGTACTGCTCCATAGAGTTTCCAAGGAGCTTTTGGTTAGCAGCTGTAGCACTTAACCACTATGCCACCAGGGTTTCCAAAAACCAAACAATAGTTTAGCTTAACTAGTAAAAAATGTCTGCCTTCAGCATTACGCTGTTTTAAAAATTATCCTTATGGGATCAAACTTACAACAGCAACTCAAAAGATTAGATAGGAACCTTAGTGGGCAGGGAGTTCATGTTAATGGAAGAGGAACAACTCAGAAAGGGAGGGTGAGAATGGTTGCACGAGTCGAAGAATGTAATCAGTGGGTCAAAAAATGGTACATGTAGAAACTGTTGAATCCGTGTCTGTTTTGTTGTGTAATATTCTTGTAAAAATGGCATGTCAGCAGCGTCAGACCTCCTCATCTAACTTTCCGAGTGGGGTGAATCATTATTAGCATCAACAGCCCAAGGCTGACTCCTATGAGGCGGAGGGAGGTCAGACATGCCTCCTCTCTCCAACTTTTTACCAATTCTGAAAACCAACCGTCCTTCCCACAGCTCTTTCTACTTCTCTGCTGTGTTTGATAATTCATTGCAATGGCAACACAGAACTCAGACAGTACTCACAATTATGGGGTTTATTAGGGAAGTACTAGGTTACAATTCAGGATCAGGAAGCACTCAGGATACAGTGCTTTGATCAGGACAGCTTCTTCTCAGCCGTGCCCACAGGCAGGTCTCTCTCTGGCCCTTGGCCCCTCAGACTCTTGACCCAGCCTCTGCCCTGCTCGAGCAAGTGTTACAAAGCTCCTTAGCTCCACCAGTAAGTGCCTGGAAGCACCCCACTTTGCCAGGAAGCCTCCTGCCTGAAGGCACTAAGCTCTCTCGTTCCATGGGCCATGAAGCCGACCTGCTGGTCTCCTGGTTCTGCTCCTCTGCTGCCACTCTTTCTCTGCCACTGCTTCTTGCCATCTCCAGTGTTACAGCTCTCTCTCTCTGTCTCCTGGGTCTAGGAGGCTCTCAGCACAGGGAACCTGAGTCCAAAGGACATGCTCCACTCCTAGCTCTTCTTTCTTAGTGGTAGTGAGAGCACCTCTTTCCACCTCTGAGGTGGCTTATTTTAAGCCTAGCAGGATGGCAAAACTGGCCAGTCCCCTCATTAGGGTTCCAAACACCTTATTTGCATGGTCCCACCCCTACAAGGGTGCCATGCACCTTATTTACATTATTAGCAAGCTATCCAATCCCCTTGGTGGGCCACAAGGACCTCATTTGCATAGTCCCACTCAGCCATTTGGTGGGAGTTACAAAGACTATGTCTAAAAGAACCAAAAACCAAACCCACTGCCGTCAAGTCAATTCCAACTCATAGCGACCCTATAGGACAGAGTAGAACTCCCCCATAGAGTTTCCAAGGAGCGCCTGGCGGATTTGAAATGCTGACCTCTGGTTAGCAGCAGTAACACTTAACCACTACGCCACCAGGGTTTCCAGACTACGTCTCTAGAAGGACCATATTAAGTAATTCACTGCACTGCAATTCTCAACAACAACAAAATAAAATCACTGCAATGAGACGGATCACTTGTGTGTGGCCTTTCTCTCTATGGTTTTGTAATTCCCACCCAAGTGATTGGGTTGTTGTTGTTGTTGTTAGGTACCATCGAGTCAGTTCTGACTCATAGTGACCTCATGTACAACAGAATGAAACACAGTCTGGTCCTGCACCATCCTCACAATTGTTGTTTTGCTTGAGCCCAGTGTTGCAGCCACTGTGTCAATCCATCTCATTGAGGGTCTTCCTCTTTTTCACTGACCCTCTACTTTACCAAGCATGATGTAGCTCTCCAGGGACTGGTTCCTCCTGATAACGTGTCCAAAGTATGTGAGATGAAGTCTTATTATCCTCACTTCGAAGGAGAGTTTTGGCTGTACTTCTTCCGAGATAGATTTGATCATTCTTCTGGCAGCCCATGTTATATTCAATACTCTTCGCCAACGCCATAATTCAAAGGCATCAGTTCTTCGTCTTCTTTATTCATTGTCCAGTGATTGAGTGGGTCTGTGCAAATAAGGTAACTGTGGCCCACCAAGGGGATTGGCCAGTTTTGCCATTCCACTAGGCTTAAAAAAGAGCCAATTCCAGAGCAGGAGAAGGATCTCACCACCACCAAGGACGAAGACCAGGAGCAGAACATGTCCTTTGGGCCTGAGATCCCTGTGCTGAGACCCTCCTAGACCCTAGAGACAGTGAGAGAGCTGTTAACACCGAAGACAGAAAAATGGCAAGAACCAGCAGCAGAGAAATTGTGGTAGCAGAGATAGCAGAACCAGGAGACTGGCAGGAGATCGACAGAGTGAGAAAGCTGAATACCTTCAGGCTGTAGGATTGCTGGCAGAGTAGGGTACCCATGCACACTTGGTGGAGTTAGGTTTGCTGACCCACAGAACTAGAGCTAGAGCTGAGTGCCTTCAGGGTGAGGTGCCTGGAGGCACTTATCAACAGGGCTAAAACAGCTTTGTAACACTTGTCTGAGCAGGGCAGAGGCTGAGGGCTGGAGAGAGGCGTGTCTTCAGGTATAGCTGAGAAGAGGCTTCCCTGATGGAAGAACTGTACCCTGACTGTCCCTAACCTAAAGTGTAACCTGTTGCTTCCCTTATAAACCCCATAACTGTGAGTATGTTCTGTGAGTTCTGTGTGGCCATTGCAACAAATTATCAAACTCAACAGAGAAGTAGACAGTGCTGTGGGAGGGACAGTTGGTGTCAGAATTGGTAAAAAGCTGGAAGTCCTAGCTAGAGAAATAAGGCAATAAAAAGAAATAAACGGCATCCAAATTAGTAAGGAAAAAGTAAAACTATTCCTATTCATGGATAATATGATACTGTACATAGAAAACCCTAAAGACTCCACAAGAAAACTAATGGAACTAACAGAAAGATTCTGCAGAGCTGTAGGACACAAGATAAATGTACAAAAATCAGTTGGCTTCCTATACACCAATAAAGAAAACTATGGAAAGGCAATCAGGAAAGTGATACCATTTATAATCACATAATACCACCTTAAAAAAATAAAATACTTAAAAATAAATCTAACCAGGGACGTAAAAGACCTATACAAAGAAAACTATAAAACACTACTGCAAGAAACAAAAAGAGACATATACAAATGGAAAAACATACCATTCTCATGGATAGGCAGATTCAACATTATGGAAATGTCAATTCTACCAAAGCAGTCTACAAATACAATGCAATCCCAATCCAAATACCAACAGCATTCCTTAACAAGATGAAAAAACTAATCATTAACTTTATATGGAAAGGAAAGAGGTTCCAGATAAGTAAAGCATTATTAAAAGAAAAAGAACAAAGTAAGAGGCCTCGCACTACCTGACCTCAGAACCTACTATACAAGCTATGGTAGTCAAAACAGCCTGGCATTGGTACAACGATAGAAAAATTGGGACCCTTGGAACAGAATCAAGAACGCAGATGTAAATTCATCTACCTGTAGTCACCTGATTTTTGACAAAGGCCCAAAGTCCATTAAATGGGGGAAAAGACAGTCTTTTTTAACAAAGACTGGTGCTGGTTTTGGCAAAACTGGATGTCCATCTGTAAAAAATGAAACATGACCCATACCTCACGCCATACACAAAGGCTAATTCAAAATGAATCAAAGACCTAAATATACAACCAAAAACTATAAAGATCACAGAAGAAAAAAATAGGGTCAACACTAGGGGCCCTAATAAGTGGCATAAACAGCCTACAAACCCTAGTCAACAATATACAAACACCAGAAGATACGCTAGATAAATGGAGTCTCCTAAGAATTAAACACTTATGCTCATCAAAAGACTTCACCAAAGAGTAAAAAGAGAACCTATAGACTGGGAAAAAATGTTTGGCTATGACATATTGAACAAATGTCTTATCTCTAAAATTTATAGGAAAATTCAACACCTCTACAATAAAAACACAAATAATCTAATTAAAAAATGGGCAAAGAATGTGAATAGACACTGCACCAAAGAAGACATTCAGGAAATGAGGAAATGCTCATGATCACTAGCCATTAGAGAAATCCAAATCAAAACTACAACGAGATACCATCTCACCCCGACAATACTAACACTAATCAAAAAAAGAGAAAATAACAAATGTTGGAGAGGTTGAGGGAGATTGGAACTCTTACAAACTGCTGGTGGAATGCAAAATGGTACAACCGTTTTGGAAACAATATGGTGCTTCCTTAGAAAGCTAGAAATAGAAATACCATACAATCCAGCTATCCCACTCCTAGGAATATATCTTAGAGAAATAAGAGCCATCACACAAATAAACATACGCACATCCATGTTCATTGCAGCATTATTCACAATAGGAAAAAGATGGAAACAACCTAAGTGCCCGTCAACAGATGAATAGATAAACTATGGCACATACACACACATGGAATACTATGTAAGGATAAAGAACAGTGATGAATCTGCAAAACATCTCACAACATGGATTAATCTGGAGAGCATTATGCTGAGTGAAATAAGTCAATCACAAAAGGACAAATACTGTATGAGACCACTACTACAAAAACTCATGAAAAGATTTACACACAAAAAGAAACAATCTTTGATGGCTACAAGGGAGGGGAGAAGTGGGGAGGGAAAAACACTAAATAGACAATAGATAAGTGGTAACTTTGGTGAAGGGTAAGACAGGGCACAATACTGGGGAAACCAACACCACTTGTCCAAGATAAGGTCATGGAAGCTTCACAGACACATCCAAACTCCCTGAGGGACCAAATTAGTGGGCTGAGGGCTGTGGGGACCATGGTCTCAGGGAACATCTAGCTCAATTGGCATAACACGATTTATAAAGAAAATGTTCTGTATTAGAGTCTAGGGTCTTAAAAGCTTGTGAATGGCCATCTACGATACTCCACTGGTCTCACCCCATCTGGAGAAAAGGCAAATGAAGAAAACCAAAGACACAAGGGAAAGATTAGTCCTTTGGACTAATGGACCAGAGCTACCACAGCCTCCACCAGACTGAGTCCAGCACAGTTAGATGGTGCCCGGCTACCACCACCTACTGCTCTGACAAGGATCACAATAAAGGGTCCCAGACAGAGCTAGAGAAAAATGTGGAACAAAATTCTAACTCATATACACACACACACACACAAAACCAGACTTACTGGTCTTAGAGATTGGAGGAACCCCGAGAGTATGGCCCCTGGACACCCTTTTAGCTCAGTGATGAAGTCATTCTTGAGGGTCATCCTTAGGCCAAAGATTAGACAGGCCCATAAAACAAAACAAGGCTAAATGGATACACCAGCCCAGGGGCAAAGATGAGAAGGCAGAAAGGGACAGGAAAGCTGGTGTTGGGGAACCTAAGGTCGAGAAGGGGAGAGTGTTGACATATTGTGGGGTTGGCAACCAATGTCATGAAACAATGTGTATATTAATTGTTTAATGAGAAGCTAAAATACATTAAAAAAATAAAAACCAAAAAAAGAAAATGAGAGGGAGATAGGAGAAAGAGATAGAGATAGAGCCTAATCACTAAAAATTACTTATGTAATTTCTTTGACAGGCATCAGAGTTCACATCAAGGGCCCACATTTTACTTGAATGTGATTTTTTCTTGCACTTCAGAAGACTCTTAGAGGCCAAGAGTAGAATGTTAACCTAAACGAGTATCTTTCTTCAGCAATCATTACCATTGAGAAAGATGACCATGAACTCACTTTTGTCTATTCAGCCGAAGATCAGACAGGCCTATATGGCCAACAATAAATAACACACATGAGGGACGTGCTTCATAGTTCAATATGTATATGAGACTAATGGACACACCAGCCCAAAAGCAAAGACAAAAAGGCAGGAAGGGACAGGAAAATTGTACGAATGGAAACGGAAATCTGGGGTGGAGAAGGGGAGAGTGTTGACATGGCAACCAATGTCACAAAACAATTTGTGTATTAACTGTTTAATGAGAAACTAATTTGCTATGTAAACTTTCACCTAAATCACAATCAAATTAAAAAAAAAAAGAATTGGTAAAAAGGTTGGAGAGAGGAGGCATCTCTGACCTGAGCCTCATAGGAATCAGCCTTGGGCTATTGATCTTGATTCTTCTTCCCCCTTGTGAAGTTAGAGAAAGTTAGACACCGCCCCACGCCACTTTTACAATTTAAAAAAAAAAAAACAGAAAACCCTATGGAGTACAGTTCTACTCTGACACACGAGTTGGAATCGACTCGATGGCAACTCGTTGGTTTATAAGATGTGAACATTAGGGAAAGCTGATTGAAGGGTTATTTGGGAACTCTCTTTATAACTCTTCTGTAAATATGATTAAAAAAAAAACAGCTACCATTGAATAGAACTCATGGAGACCCTATGCAAGAGTAGAAGCTGTGCTCCATAGGGTTTTCAATGGCTGATTTTTGGAAGTAGATTGCCAGGACTTTCTTCCAAGGCACTTCTGGGTGGACCTGAACTGCCAACCTTTTGGTTAGCAGCTAAGTGCGTTAACTGTTTGCACCACCCAGGGACTTCATGTTACCCATGTGTATTTTTATTTCGATCCAGTCTGTTATACCAAAAGCCTTTGGGCCCAGCTCTACATACTCAGGTGCTCTGTGCTCCCCATTAGGACCCAGGACCCAGGTCTCAGGTGCAGGGATTCCCCTGAGCACAATCAGAAATGTGAGGATTTGGGGATGGAAAGTTGCCTTGTTTGTCTGAGGCAAGGGGTAGACAAATGGGAAAAATTGTAGTTACTGGGAAGCTGTAAATCCGGGCCAAAATGTGCATAGTTCTAATTGCAGGCATAAATTGATTTATTTAATTCATTAGATACATTAAGAGATTCTTAAATATTTTTAGCAGGAAAATGTTAACAGGAGATTACTTCAAGAGGCCTGTGGAATAAGGCTTCCGGTTTGGTGTGTGTGTTGAGGGTTGTTAAAGATAAAGGGGTACCTGGGCCTGAGAAGAAGGGGAGCAGAGAATGTAAGGGTTTCAGGGATGTGCAGGGGTAAAAGCTACAAGGCTGACAGCTGGACACGGTGGTGGTGAGGAGCCCTCTGGCCCTGTTCAAACCCTGCCCAGGCTCCTCTTCTTGCCCTGCCACACGACCTAGATGTTACCCGATTAGGGTCCATACCCTGGAGCAGTCAAGCCAATAAAACGTACTCTACGTCAGAAAGAGTGAGAAAGTTTATTAAGGAGATGTATACATCACCAGGGACCCAGCAGCAACACAGGCTGTCTCTATGAAGTCCCAAGGAGCAATTTTACATTAGAGCTTATATACAATCTTACAAGGGTCAGAAGTGTCTTTGTAGTCCCCATATGGCCAGGGCCGGAGGAGTTATTCATTACAAGATAGTGACAAAAGACTATCGGACTACAGAGATACATATCAGATACCTGGGCTCTGATTTTCTTGGTGTGGGGGCGGGGTTCTAAGTCACAGGTGCTCGGACAGAACAAAGCAAAGTTATTTGCATCAGATTAAAACAAAGAACAAAGTCATTAACATTAGGTCCAAACAAAGTCTTTAACAGAAGTATGCCAAGGAGGAAGCAGACAGAGGAAGGAGAAAAACTTACAGGTTAATCATGGCGTTAGTTATGTCAAGCTCTCAGTTGTCCATTTTGAAAAAGGAGAAAATATGCTGGGGAGTGTTAGGGTCACGTAGGTGCAGCTTGCTTCCCTTTGTTTTTAAAAAAGAAAGTTTTACTATATTTTATTATAAATTTACACATACTCTTTTTTTTTTTCTACCAACGGGAAGGAGCCCTGGTACTGAAACAGGCTGCTCAGCCATATTGAAAACCCCAATCAACACCCCTTTCCCCCTCTGTCTTGCTAACCACAAGCTTGTTTTGAGCAGGAAGTCGCAGCAGGTAGTGGCTCTGTCCACTGACTAGCCCTAGTTACACCTTGAAGCAGGCACAGATTGAAATCACATCCTTCAACTGACACCCACCCCGCCCCCAAATATAGGCATGGGAGGGCTAAAGGCAGAAAATTCCGGGTACCAAACCCACGCCCCTGACGCCACTGGAAACAAAAAGCTCCCCAGCCCCCTTAGTCAGCGAGCACGTGGCCTTACAGTTACTAGACCCCACGCGCTCCTTGTATGCCCAGACAATAAACTTGCCACTTTCTGTTTCCGCTGCAGTGTTCCTCTTATTTCAATTGGCTAATAAGACAGGACAAGAACCCGGGTGGCCTTCGGTTACAGAACTGTAACCGTTAAGTGCTTGGCTGCTAACCAAAAGGCTGGCAGTATGAACCCACCCAGCGGCTTGGATTTAGAAAGACCTGGCTATCTGCTCCCTAAAGATTAAAACCAAAAACCAAACCCAGTGCTGTCCAGTCGATTCTGACTCATAGCGATCCTATAGGACAGAGAAGAACCGCCCCATAGAGTTTCCAAGGAGCGCCTGGCGGATTCAAACTGTCGACCCTTTGGTTTGCAGCCCTAGCACTTACCCGCTATGCCATCAGCGTTTCCCTCTCAAGATTACAACCAAGAAAACCCTACAGGGAAGTTCTACTCTATCACATGGAGTCATTCACTATGCGTCAGAAATCGACTCCACAGCATCAAACAACTACCAATCTGAAAAATCTGTAAAAGTAGAAAACCACTTCATATTTGGGGACCTTTTTATTGTCATCCCTTTTCTGTGTGTAGTTGACATTTTTACAGGGAAACCTGTGTGTATCTTGCATTTTTCACTTTAGTATTATATGAAATAAATTTCCCAGGATGTTATATAGTCTTGATAAACAATATATTAAATGGTTTCTAATTTTTTTAGAGAGACTGTCTAAACTGGTTTCCTTAATTTATTACTCCCCAGCTGTGTTTCTCCTTTACAAATACTGCTTGAATAAATATTTCAAAAAATAAAGTTATAAATATCTTCATACATACATAGGTGTGTGCGCCTGTGTGTAGAGACAGAGAGTGACAGAACAAGAGAGCGAGCGCAAGCAACAACGGTAATGCTTTCAAAGATGGAGGCGGAAGAAGATGGAGGAGGGAAGGGGAGGAGAAAACGAAGGCGGAAGAGTGGAGGGCTATTAGTCCTGTCAAGCATCTTGGTTCCTGGGAGCTAAGCCCTGTAGGAGCGGGCCGTGCCGCCAGGACAGTGGCAGGCGCCACAGGGCGGAAGCAGCCCAGGATCGAGGCCAGAAGGCAGACGCCAGCCTGAAGGCTGCGCAGCGGCGGGTGGGCGCGGGAGCCGCAGTGGGCTCTGGCCCTCACGTGGTCTCTGGTGCCCCCTGCCGTTCACACCGTGAATCTGGAAAGAGCAGACTGCTCCTACTTCTTTTTCCCTTCGCCTTCTCCTCCATTTTGCATCTCCAGCAGCATTTAGACGCCGGTTAAGGGCGCAAGAGCGCGCTTCGGCCCGGGACCCTCCCCGGCGCTGTAGCCGGCGAGCGCTAAGCATTAAGCTTGAGCCGTCGTCCCGAGCCGCCCAGACCCTGAGCCCTCGTTGCGTTTCCTGGTCTGTTGCTGCGGGGATCAACACCCCCACATGGACACAGCCACTTTAGAATAACCTCAAATCCGAACCGGGCTCTTGGCCCAAGAGCCTGGCAGGCTGAGCTTATCCATGATCCATGTGAGGTCAGTTGGGACCCCATGACCCTCTCAAAACCTGATGCCGAATCCCTAAATTGGATCCAGTTAGCATTCCGCCTCACCCCAACCCCCACTTACCATGCCTCCGTTGGCCTGTTTTCTTGGAACAAGCTACCCCTCCTGCAGTCCCAAACCAGGGACCCGATGGCCTGTCCAAAGGTTCCCAGGAATGGTTCCCAGACAGGGGATGACCCCAGCAGCCAGGCATGAGGGTCGAATCCAGAACCCACCCAGCTGCTGCCCCCCGAGACCCCACAAACCTCCCAAGCTGAGCCAGTTCACCCAGAGGGCTTCATGGATAAGGAGGAGTGCTACAAACACTGATGCTCAGTGATTTCCAGACTGAACCTCACAAGGCCTCAAGATTCAGACACATTTTCTCCATTTCTTCATTTATCCACACATTCACCAAGTATATGTAGAGTTCTGGGGTAGTGGGGATGCAAAGGGGAATAAGGAGCTCAGAAGAAGGAAGGAAGTTGGCTTTACAGCCAAGTGGAGTCAAGGATTGAAATGGCCTTGTTGGAAGCATATGCATCAGAAGCTGCCTGCCACTGCCCTGGGTTACACGACCAAGGCATATGCCCAGGGGAAGCATATGCAGGGTAAGAATTGGTCTGCTCTTCCTGAGGGGCAGGAGGGGCCAGAAAACTCTGCCCTTAAGAAAAAGAAATCACCTTTGAATTAAGCTGTGGGAGGTGAAAAGGAATTTTCCAAATAGACTTTCTGGGAAAGAAAGCAGGTGTTCAGTGGCCCCAGGGCATGACACAGCTCAGACTGTTTTCAAGACTGACTCAGAGCAGGGGAGGGCAGGGAGGCAGGCAGTGGCCGCAGCATGGAAGGCAACAGGAGTAGAGGAATGGTTGGCCACTGGCAGTATGGAGGGAGGCATCTGAGGGGAGCAAGATAGGAAGCAGGGAGTTATGACTGGTGTTCAGCCCTGAACTCAGTAGTCTGAGAAACATGGATGATATTTCTGCCTTTGGAGGACTGGTTTTTACAAAGTTTCCACCCTTACTGTAACCCAATGACAATTTTGGAGTATTCCAATGCTCCAGGAATCTGAGGATGAGTCTTGTGTTAGAATTTTTTTTTCAAAAGTATTTTACCCAAGCTTGTAAATCAACTTGTAAATCACTGGTGTTCTTTAACAGTTTCTTCCCCCAGGAGAGGTTGATAACTCCCCAGAGTTCAGCCCATTCATTTGGGGGTCTCATACTGTCAATGACCCACAATCTCTCCAACTTTCCAGGACTGCCAAATAGAGGGTGTCTTCTGGCCTTGCCCTCTGCCCCAAGTCCCAGCCAGGACCTGGGTAGTTGTGGGGCCATGGATGAAGCAGGCTGGATGCAGGGAGCAGGCTGGCATCTCCAGAGTTTCCCCGTTTCCTCAGAACCTGATTTTTTTTCTTGGTGTGACCTTACTACTCCCCAGCATGTTTTCTCCTTTTTCAAAATGGGCAACTAAGAGCTTGACATAATTAATACCATGAAGAACCTGTAAGTTTTTCTCCCTCCTCTGCCAGCCTTCTCCTCCACATACCTTTGTTAAGGACTTTGTTTTGACCTAATGTTAATGACTTTGTTCTTTGTTTTAATCTGATGCAAAATAACTTTGTTTTGTTCTGTCTGACCACCTGTGACTTACAAACCCCCATATGGAAATCAGAGCCCAGGTGTCTGACTTGTACATCTTTAGCCTGATAAGGAGATGTCTGGCATGTGTCTTTTTAGTCTGATAGTCTCTTGTCACTATCTTGTAATGAATAACTCCTCTGGCCATGCTACAAAGAAATTGCTCTTTGGGACTCCATAGAGACAGTCTGTATTGCTACCGGTCCCCGGTTGATGTATACATCTCCTGAGTAAACCTCACTCTTTTTGACTTGTAGTACGTTTCATTGGCTCAACTGCTCCAGGGCACGGACCCTAATCGGGCAACACTTGGTAATGAGATGGGGCCCAACCTTCTCAAAAGTGACTTCATTCCTCCACATGTCTAACCAATTTCAGAGGTGACAGTGAGGTGCAGGGGAGAAAGAACAATACCGAAGGGGCAGGGACTGAGAGGCACTCAAACCTCTCTCATGGCCTTTGATCCAGGCATTATGTCTATGCCTGCCACTTGTTGAATAAAGTCTGAAATGCTGTAACTTTGTCTATAAAGACAAATAAACAAAAGTCTGGAAGCAGAGAGAACAATTAGGAAAAAAAATCATAATCCAGTGAGAGGGGATGAAGATTTGAATTAAGGCAAGAAATGTGGTGAAACAGATTCCATATGCTTCCTTTCATTTGTGGAGAATCAACCTGAAGTTGGCTTAATGTGGCAACATGGGCTGCTTAATCCTGGGCTTTTCTTCTTGGTTCTTCCCCATACCCCTCATCTTCACAATCAAAGACAGAAGTCTGCCCACTGTCCAGTGGAGAAGGATGAGTTAACTTTGGTGTGGCTTCCATGCCGGTGCTCTCCTCAGAGTCTGAATACAAGAAAGTCTCTCCTCACCCTAGCTGTCCCACACCGTTCTTCTCAAGCCCTGCCAGCCTATCAGCTCTGTAACAGTCACCCTGAGCCCCTGCTTCTTCACCCCCAGGTCCAGGGTCTCACTGTCCCAGGGCTCATCCCACACCTGTCTCCTCTCACAAACCTGGGACTCTGCCTTCCAGCTCTCAGAATCACAAAGAAGGAATAGCTCAGCTCCTCTGTGGCTGAGGGCCCCATGTTAGGGTGGCCCAGGGCCAGGCTAGGACATTAACACTGATGCTGAAGTAAAGAGTAGGAGCTGATCATTTTCATGTTTAAAGATTTTCCATTTTTCCCTTCAGCTATATCACCACAGAAGAGGGATTACTAGGCTCAAGGGTATAACCTGATTCAGCTGCCAAATTTCTTTCTCAGTGAGTTGTCTTGCACTCCCAGCCTACATTATACTCCTTCTTCAGCACTGAGTATCATTACTTCTGATATTTAAAAATAGTTTTCTCTGGTTGTGTTAATTTGAATTTCTTTTTTCACTAGTAAGATGCACATTTTTCCACAGTTTCAATCTCCAGTTGTATTTCTATCTTAATACTTGTTTGTTCAGGCCCTTTCTGCTTTATCTTTGGGGTTTCTACTGGTATTTTTTAATGCTGTTAAATGAACTTTTAATGAGTTCCTACTTTGTGTCATGCAAAAACTGTGCTGGGCCACAGAAATGAATCAAACACATGCCTTATCCTTCAGATGACATTCTTCATGGGAAAGCAAGGCAGCCAAGAAGACCGTTTCAATACAAGGTAGGGCTTATTATCAGGTACAGAGAAGAGGCACTATTTCCTGGTAAAGAAAATGCCAGAGGGGAGCACTGAAGGAGTAAGATGAACTGAGGAATTTTACAGGCAGAAAGGACAGCAGGATTAATGGACCCGAGACATGAACCAGCACAAGGTGGTAAAGAAACCACAAAAGGATCAATGTAAAGGCTAAAGTGGGAGAGTGGGAGGGCTGAAAGATGATGTAGTTGGGGTTCCAAAACCAAAAACTAAACCTGTTGCCGTTAAGTCGATCCCAAGTCATAGCAACCCTATTGGACAGAGTAGAACTGCCCCATAGAGTTTCCAGGGCATACCTGGTGGTTCTGAACTGCTGACCTTTTGGTTAGCAGCTGTAGTTGGGGTTAGGAAGTGCGCAATATGAGTAGCCTTGAGCACCACTTGAAGGAGTTCCCATTGTCATCGAGTTGATTCCGACTCAGCAAAGCTATATGACAGAGTAGAACTGCCCCATAGGGTTTCCACGGCTGTAATCTTTACAGGAGCAGATTACCAGGTCTTTTCTTCCATGCAGGAGGCTAGTGGTTTGGAACTGCCAACCTTTCGGTTAGCAGCTGAGCACTTAAACATTGCACCACCAGTGCTGCTGGAATCAAATAAGGTTCTTTCCTCTCACTTGTCAAGAATGAGCAGGTAAGGCTCACAGAGTTTTCCACACTGGCAAAGCTTTATTGAAGAGGCTTGCAATCGGAGACAAGGAGGGCCTAAGCAATGCTTACTCCCGTCTCACAGAACAAAATACTCACCTGGGGCCAGAAAAAATTCATCTTTATTCACAGGCACAGGCAGGGTTTTCCGGCAAGCAGCCTGTTTTGAGCGGGGATAGGTTAACGAAGGTGCGTGTGCAGCAGCTTTCTAAGATGGCTCCTGTCCCGGAGGCCTCTGGGATTCATAGCAGGATTTATTACCGGGCATCCCACCTGCTCAGTCTCTTGCTCCCTGAGTTCGATTCCCTGTCTGTAACTGCAGGCCCTCACTGCCCCTGGTGGAAGGTCACACGGCGGTCACAGGTGAATGTTCTGCGCATGTCCCTGGAGCTGGTTTTCTCCAGCTGCTTTTGAAAGAAAGACAACATTAAAGAAGTTTGTGAGCTATTTTCTGATACACAGCCCCATTGTTCTGGGGAAATGGCTTTGTTTCTGAGCCCTGGCCCATTTCCTGTACTTTGTTTGCAGATTTGCGGGGGCCCTCTGTTCCCTGTCTTACCAGAGCTCCTTTTGAAGGAGTTTAAAAAAAAAAAACCGACTGTCCTCTGATTCCAACTCATAGCGACCCCACGGGGTTCCAGGGTGTAAATCTTTATGGAAGTAGACCACCACATCTTTCTCCCGTGGAGCAGCTGGTGGTTTCAAACCCCTGACCTTTCGGTTAGCAGCTGAGCTTTAACTTTAACCACTGTGCCACCAGGGCTCCTTTTGAAGGAGTTGGGACTGCTTTATGTAGTCAAGGAAAAGCTAATGAATTTTAGCAGGAGAATGATAGGGGCAGGTTAGTCTTCAGAGTGATTCCCCCAGCTGCAGTGTCAAGTGAAAGGGAGAGGGATCCAGAACAGAAGGGGGAGAATAGATTAGGAGCTGAAGACTTAAACTAGAGCTGTGGAAGGACAGACAAAAAGGAGGAACTGGAACAGAATTTATTTGAGAATGTAAAATCCACAAGTCTTGCATTTTTATGAAATGTGGGTGCCTTAGTCATCTAGTGCTGCAATAACAGAAATACCATAAGTAAATGGCTTTAACAAAGAGAAATGTATTCTCTCACAGTCTAGTAGGCTAGAAGTCTGAATTCTGGGTGCCAGCTTCAGCGGAAGGCTTTGTCTCTCTGTCAGCTTTGGAGGAAGGTCCTTGTCATCAGTCTTCCCCTGGTCTAGGAGCTTCTCAGTGCAGGAACCTTGGGTCCAAAGGACACACTCCCCTCCTGGTTCTTCTTGCTTGGTGGCATGAGGTCCCTCTCCCTTCTGCTCCCTTCTCTCTTTTATATCTCAAAAGAGATTGACTCAAAATACAGCCTAATCCTATAGATTGAGTCCTGCCTCATTAACATAACTGCCTCTAATCCTGCCTCATTAACATCATAGAGGCAGTATTTACAACACATAGGAGAATCACAGCAGATCACAAAATGGTGGACAACTACACAGTACTGGAAAACTATGGCCTAGCCAAGTTGATACACATTTTTGGGGGGACACAATAACAGTGGGGGAAGGAGAATTCCACTTACAAATTTAGAATACTTTTGTTTCAGGGCTATTTTGGTGTTAATGCCAGAGGAGGAGGGCGGGGCAAAGGAATAAAGGTGATTGGACTGTAAAGTGTCAAGATCATTCTGGTTATGTTGAGCTTGAAATATCTGTGAGGCATTCCCATATGTCAAGCAGGACAGAGATCAGGGCTGAATCTGGTAGTGAGAAGCACGTGGGTAGAAGTTTAAAATAATGAGCAAGGAGGTGATTGCCCAAGGAAAGTGGGTAGAGAGAAGACAGAGGGTCAAGAACAGGAGGCTAGGGAATGCCCAAGAATAAGGATTGTGCTGAGTATGAGAAGTTCATAAAAATATTCCAAAGAGGAGCTATCTCCCACAGAAATGCTGGATCTATGAGAACAAGGGGAGTCTGGTTTGCTTGGTGCTATGTCTTCAACCACCTAGAACAGTACCCAGCACAGAGTAGCTGTTTAATAATAATTTGATGATTAAAGGTTGAATGAGCTACTCAGAGAGGTGTATGAAAAATCAGGAGCTCAGTGTCCCAGGAGCCAAGGTAGTGATTCTATCACCTCTACTAGGCCTGACTTTAAAAACATCATTTTTATATGTTATTGACTTCAGTGACTTTCAAAAATGAATGATTTGTAAAAGGTTTCTCTCTCTCTCTCTTTTTTTCTTTTATTGTGGTAAAAGTATACACACCAAAACATCCACGAACACAACTCCCACCTTTGCAACTCAATGACATTGATTACATTTTTCATACTGTGCCACAATTATCACTTTCCTCCAAAACATTCCACCACCATTAATATAAACTCAATGCCCACCAAACAAAAACTACCCCTTTCCTTCTCCTTCCCACCCCTGGTAACCATAAATAATCTTTAAAACCAAAAGACCAAATGTGTTACTCTTGAGTCAATTCCAACTCATAGTGACCCTATACAACAGAGCAGAGCTGCCCCATAGGGTTTCCAATGCTGTAAATCTTTACGGAAGCAGACTGCCACATCTTTCTCCTGCGGAGCAGCTGGTGGGTTTGAATCACCTACCTTTTGGTTAGCAGACAAGCCAGCAGGGCTCCTTTAACAATCTTTCGTTCCTATATATCTGCTTATGTCATATAAGTGAGATCATGCAGTATTCGTCCTTTTGTGACTTTCTTCCCTCAGCATGTCTTCCAGGTTCATCCATATTGCGGCATGAATCAGAACTTCATTTCTCTTTACAGCTGCATGTAAAACATTTTTTTTATTGTACTTTAGACGAAGGTTTACAGAATAAACTGGCTTCTCGTTAAACAGTTAGTACACACACTGTTTTATGACATTGGTTAACAACCCCACGACATGCCAACACTCCCTTCTCAACCTTGGGTTCCCCATTACCAGCTTTCCTATCCCTTCCTGCCTTCTTGTCCTTGCTCCTGGGCTGGTGTGCCCCTTTTAAAAGTTTTTAAACTTGATTTTTAACATCGTCATCAAAAATGTCAACAAAAAATATTTGTGCATGATGTTGGAACAGATGTTATAAACTAGATATTGTCCTTCAAATGCAAAGTCTGACATGTTCGCCTACAAGAATGATCAGAGAAATAGAACTACAATATACTGCTTTGTACACCAATGTTCATAGCAGCTTTATCTGTAATAGAAAAAACTGGAACAATCCAAATGTCCATCAACAGGTAAATAGATAAACAAAATGTGGAATATTCATACAATAGAAAACCACTCAGCAATAAAAAAGAAATAAATATTGATACACACAACACTGATGATTTTCAAAATAATAATGCTGCATGACAGATGCTAGACAAAAAAAAGTACATAGTATACGTTATGGATTGAATTGTGTCGCCCAAAGTGTGTGTCAATTTGGCTAGGCCAAGATTCCCGGTATTGTGTGGTTGTCCTCCATCTTGTGATCTGATGTAATTATCCTATGTGTTGTAAATTCTAACCCTTATGATGTAAGTGAGGCAGGATTAGAGGCAGTTATGTTAATGAGGCAGGACACAATCTAAAAGATTAGGTTGTATCTTGAATCAATCTCTTTTGAGATATAAAAGAGAGAAGCGAGCGGAGAAGAGAGGGTCCTCATTACCACCAAGCATGAAGAGCCAGGAGCATGTGCATTCTTTGGACCTGGGGTCCCTGCACTGAGAAGCTCTCAGACCAGGGGAAGATTGATGACAAGGACTTTTCCCCAGAGCCAACAGAGAAAGAAAGCCTTCCCCTGGAGCTGGCACCCTGAATTCAGACTTCGAGCCTCCTAAACTGTGAAGGAATAAACTTCTGTTTGTTAAAGCCATTCACTTGTGGTATTTCTGTTACAGCAGCATTATCATTCTGTTTACATAAAAATCTAGAAAATGCAAACTAATCTATGGAGGCAAAAAGCAGACCAGTGGCTGCCTAGGAGGGCAAGCAGGGGCAGGAGCGAGGGATTACAAATGAGCAAGAGGAAACTTCTGGGGGCAAAGAATATGTTCACTCTTTTGATTGTGGTGATGGTTTCACTGGTGTATACATATGTAAAACTTATCAAATAGTACACTTTGAATATGTGCAGTTTATTGTATGTCAAATATACCTCAATAAAGATGACTTTTTAAAAAGACATTGTAATCATTAAGGTTGTGTGTCCATTTGGCTGGGCCATAATTCTCAGTGGTTTTTTCAGTTATGATCTAGTTTGGTAGTCATATAATGATGTAATCACTTCCATGCTGAGATCTGACATAATGTGATCACCTCCATGATGGAATCTGCTGTGAGTAGCCAATTAGTTGAAAAGGAGTTCCCTTGGGGATGTGGCCTGCATCTAATACAGCGGAACTTTCTGGCTTTTGCTTGCTCTGGACCCTGCAGCTGGCTCCTTTTCATCTGACCTTCAGTTCTTGGGGCATGAGCTAGCAGCTTACCTGCCAATCTTGGGACTCGTCAGCTTTTGCAGTCGTTGAGCCAGTGGCCTGTCAGCCCACCTGCTGATCTTGGAATTTGTTGTCCTCCACAGCCTGTGGACCAGAGGCCTGTTGTCTGACTTGCCAATCTTCAGTTCGCCAGCCCCTGCTGAGTCAGGAGAAGCCTCCAACCTAACCCACGGACTTGAGACTTTCCAGCCTCTACAACTGCATGAGCCATTTCCTTGATATAACTCTCCCTCTCTCTCTCTCTTTCTACATATATATATTATATATATATATATATATAATATATATATATATATAATATATATATAGACGCTTCACTGGTCTTGCTTCTCTAGAGAACCCAACCTAAGACAGATGTGTTTACCCAACTAAAAATGCAGGCAAAATAAAAACATTTCAGAAAATAAAGTCAGGGCAAGTTTATTAAGAACCATCACTAAATTAACTTGACAGTAGTACCACAAGAAAGGTTGGAGATGAAAGAAGAGATGAGGAACAAGAAATTGGCAAACATGTTGGTAACTGTTATCACCTGCTTCTATCCAATATTTTACTAGTGGTCTTTTTTTTAACTAGGGCAAGAAGGGAAAAGGCAGATATAATAGGTGCAATGATAGCAAAAAAAAATGTTATTATCAGCAGATATGATTGTTTATACAGAAAATCCAAGGCTCCACAGATACAGTATTAGAAATAATAAGAGATTTCAGCAAGGTTGCTGTAATATAGGCTAAATATTCCAAAACCCATTGTATTTCTATACACAGGCAAAAAAAAAAACATTTAGAAAATACAACTGAAAAACATCTACAATAGCAACCAAAAACGTGAGGACCTAGAAATAAATCTGGGAGAGTTGTGAAAATAATTATAGTGATTACTGTGTGCCCTGCACTTACCCCAAGTACATACCTAATCCTCAAAGTAATCCTGTGAAACAAGTATTATTATTATCTACAATGTGCAGATGAGCATGCTGTATGTAGCACTGAGAGGTTCAGTAAATTTCCCAAGGTCAAATATCTTACTAGAGCCAGGAGCTCAACTCATGTAGTTGTCTCTAGGGTCAACTTTTATGGAAAAATTGTAACACTTATGGAAGACAGAAAAGGATGCCTAAAGAAATGAAGAGTTACATCACATTCATCTATAGGAAAAATCAATATCAGTAAGATGTTGATTCTCACCAAATTAATCTTGAATTCAATGCAATTTCAGGCAAAATTTTAAAAAGGTTTCCTAAGGAATTTCAAAAGCTGACTTTAAAATTTATACGGAAATGTAATGACCTAAGAGAGTCTTTTAAAAAAAGCAAGATGGGGAAATTGCCCACAAATCTCAAGACTTATCATAAAGATGTGGTCATCAAGGCAGTGTGATATTGTTGAAAGGAAATACAAACGTTCCAAATAAGGAAAAAAGATGGTCCCCAGAAACAGACATCTGTCTAGATCCACTACAAATCAGTCGGATATTTTAATATTTTAATAAGCAGCTGGGACAATCAGGTATTCACATGGGGGAAAAAATGAAATCAGATCCTTACTTTGCAATGTAGATGGAAAGCAGTCCTGAGGGATTGAAACATCAAATATGAAACCCAAAACTTTAAAAATTATAGAAGAAATTGTAAGGGAATAACTTTGTAACTTGGGATAGAAAAGAATTTCTTAAATTGGTCTTGGTGGGTTAACTTCATTCAATCACTTTAATTTAAAATGGCAGCTGTAAGAACTCTTGTCTGATATATTTGCAACTATGCTCACATTTATCAACATACCATCTAATGCTCAGTTTTGAGATTATAATGCAAGGATGGTGTGGACTACATTTGCGTGGGTAGGGGGTTGTGGGTAGTGGTAAGGAACTGAGATGGGAAAAATGTCTTCAAGTGTACTAATTTACTAATAAATATTAGGTGTTTGTTTAAAAAAATTCCCTAAATTAGATACAAACACACAAACTACATAGGAAAGGAGCACTTGATTCTCCTATATTCAACTTAAAAACGTTCGTTCATCAAAACATACCATTTATAAAAAGTGAAAAATACAGTCTACGGAGTGTTAAATGTTATCTGCAATGAAACCAAGAAAAGATTAACCTCCAGGAGATATGTTAAGAGGAGTACGGTGTACTGCATAAGAACACATATGCTGACAACATTTATATGAATTTTAAATACTGGTAAAGATACTGTAAGTTCAGAGATTCATACAATATTTAGTGAGAGTGTAGGAAAAAAAAGAATGCAGAAAAGGAGCAGCTACTTTGGGGAAGTATGTTCCTTGGAACGGACCCTCCCGGCAGGTATATAGGGGCGTCTTCTCATCTAGCCTGCCGCCGGCGAACCCCTAGCCCTGGCAGACCCAGGCAGACCCGGGGGACTTTTGTAACCCACTGTCCAGAAGGCACAGGGACAATGGGGAGCCATGTCTGCCTCGCCGGGGGCAGAGGGCCCTGGGTGACCCCGGATCGTGATTCTCTCCTGTTTTCTCTGATCCTCCCCCATCTACCGAAGAGAATCATGTGCTGCATCTGCAGGGCATCCTTCGCATACCCAGAGAGCCTAGTAGGCAGCTATCCTGATCTGAGCTTTGCCAAGAACTACATAACCTGGTCAAATCTTTGAGCCCGTTTCCTCCATTTAGAAAACACAGGTAACTGTGTGAGGCCTCATGAGATCTTAAAGGACAGGACATGTATCCAGAACAAATACGGTGGCTGGTACTTAGTAAGTCCCCAATACACTCTCCCATTTATTAATCACAATATAAGGACCTCTTCACACCGTCTCCTCGGCTTCCTGCAGTCCCCGGCAAGCCCCGCCCCTGTCACACCCAGCGCCTTGCCAAGAAGGCTCCGCCCTGGCTGCGCAACCAGACTCTCCCCGGGCCCCTCGCACCGGCGCAGGCTGCTCCAAAGAGACAAGCACACCAACTCAGTAGAGCGGGGAATCCGGGAGACAAGGGGGTGACCTGGAAAGAAAGGCTGGGGGTGGTACGTATATGGCCTGGAAGAAACCAGAGAGGTGGGGCGGAAGGATTGACAGAGGGGTGGGGAGAGACAGGGTGGTGGAGAGGGGTGAGCAAGTCTCCGTGGCTGGCCCTAGTCAGACCCCTGGGGCCCAATGCCCTGCAGTAAGACATGACAGGGCGAAACAGAAACGCACCAATCGCGGGAGTGGGTTCGTTGTTGCTCATTTAAATAACCTATCCCTGCCCCGCAACAAATTACGGGATTCATTGGTCCAGCTCTTAGATCTCTCACGAATTCTCCTGCTATGTCTGCAGCTGGCAAAGTTAAGCTCATCCTCAACACCAAGCCCATAACTTCTTACCCACCAACGTCAGGCTGATCGGAGAGCCTGGTGGGGTTCTCAGGTGCTGTAAGAGAAGCATTTACTGTGACCAGAGGTACATCTAACCTTACTGTCACACACTTTCTATCAGGAAAAGCTGAGTGGAGCCTGAGGGGGGAAAGGAGGGTATCTGCTAGCCACCCCTGTCCCCCGTCATGGTTTCTAAATACCACTGCCCTAAAGGATTCAAGGCTTTTTAGGGAAATGGCTTATTCTAAGACTGGAGCCGGGAAAGTGCAAGATGAGCTTGGAACATATTGTGCCAGAAAGTAAGGAAGTGCTCAAAGAATGATGTTGTTGTTATTGTTGTTGGGTGCTGTCAAGTTGATTCCGACTCATAGCGACACTATGTACCACAGAAGAAAATGCTGCCCGGTCCTGCGCCATCCTGACAATCGTCGTTATGCTTGAGCCCATTGTTGCAGCCATTGTGTCAATCCTTCTCATTGAGGGTCGTCCTCTTTTCCGCTGACCCTGTACTTTACCTAGCACGATGTCCTTCTCCAGGGACTGGTTCCTCCTGATAACATGTTCAAAGTATGTGAGATGAAGTCTCACTATCCTTGCTTCTAAGCAGAACTCTGGTTGCCCTTCTTCCAAGACAGATTTGTTCATTCTTTTGGCAGTCCATGGTATATTCAATATTCTTCTCCAGCACCACAATTCAAAGGCATCAATTCTTCTTTGGTCTTCCTTATTCATTGTCCAGCTTTCACATGCATATGATGCGATTGAAAATACCATGGCTTGGGTCAGGCGCACCTTAGTCTTCAAGGTGACATCTTTGCTTTTCAACACTTTAAACTGGTCCTTTGCAGCAGATTTGCCCAGTGCAATACATCATTTGATTTCTTGACTGCTGCTTCCATGGGTATTGATTGTGGATCCAAGTAAAATGAAATCAATATGAAATCCTAGAAAATGCTCCAGTAACTCACAGGAAGGTAAGAAAAGAGAAATAGAGACATGAGAAACAGAGGAAAAGAACAGAAAACAAATATTAAAAGAGCAGACTTAAACCCTAATGGATCAATAGTTACCTTAAATGTAAATGTTCTAAATTCACCAATTAAAAGACAAAGATTAGCAGAATAGACAAAAAAAGAAAAATCACCATCCAACAACATGCTGTCTACGAGAATTCACTTCAAATACAACAAAAGTAGATTGAAAGTAAAAGGATGGTGTCTTAGTTATCTAGTCCTGCTATGATAGAAATACCACAAGTGGATGGCTTTAACAAACAGAAATTTATCTTCTCACAGTTTAGGTGGCTAGAAGTCCAAGTTCAAGGTGCCACTTCTAGGGGTTGGCTTTCTTTCTGTTGGCTCTGGAAGAACGTCCTTGTCTCTACTGAGCTTCTGCTCCTGGACAATCTTCATGTGGCTTGACATCTCTCTTCCCTCATCTCTACTTCTCTCACTTGCTTGTTTAATCTCTGTTATATCTCAAAAGAGATTGACTTAAGATACACCCTACACTAATCCTGCCTCATTAACATAGCAAAGACAAGCCATTCCCAAATGAGATTGTAACCACAGGCATAGAGGTTAAAAAAAAAAAAAATAGGTTAGGACTTACAATATATAATTTTGGGGAACACAATTCAATCCATAACATTATGGGAAAAGTACGCCATAGAAACATTAATAATTTTTTTTTAAAAGGCAGGAGTGGCGAGAATTCTGAGGGCAGTAGTTGTTCAGTAGAAGAATTCTCACCTTCCATGCAGGAGATCATGCAGAGCCACTACCTGTTTGTCAGTGGAGGCTTTCGTGTTGCTATTATATTGAACGGGTTTCAGTGAAGCTTTCAACTCAGATGGACTAGGAAGAAAGGCCTGGCGATTTATTTCTGAAAATCAATCTATGAAAACCCTGTGGATTACAACAGTCCACTCCCTGTGCATGGGGTTTCCATGAGACTGAGGAGCCCACTCGACAGCAGCTACTAACAAAGACACAATCTTTAAAAGGTTGTGAAAGGCAAAGAAGGTTGAGGAACTATTCCTCATTGAAGAACACTAAAGAGACATGATAACTAAATGCTAAACACAATCCTAAGTTATGTCCTTTTGCTATCAAGGTCATTATTGGGACAATAGGTGAAACTTTAATGGGTTCTGAGGTTTAGAGGTTAGTAATATATCTGTTAATTACCTGGTTTTCCTGGTTTTTCTATGGTTATATAGAAGAAGGTCCTTGTTTGTAGAAAATACTGAAGTATTCAGAGATAATATGGCATCAGGTAAAAAAAGAACTGTTCAGGGGAAAATAGCTATTTTAAATGTCTTTGCAGCTTTTCTGTAAGCTTGAGATAGTTTTATATAAAAAAATATTTAAACAAAACAAAATCCATTAACCAAAACATACCATGAAGTGTAAGGAAAAACCACAGGCTGGGAGAAGATATTTTCCATGCTTATAACTGACAAAGGGTCAGTGTCTAGAATATAGAATATCAGTAAGAAAAATGATGGATGACTAAATAGAAAATGGGCAATAAATTGTAAACAGGCAATTGACAAAACAGGCAAATAATCAGCCTCACAAATAAAAACTCACGAAGAACCGGGGTAGTAGTTATGCTATTTGTCCAATAATGGGGATTTTCCAATGCTGTGGAAACTACCTTATGAAAAAGTATTGGCTCAAGGATAATGCTCCTTATCATACATATAAAGATGATTTGTAATTAGTATATTCAATGTCATAAATGCATAGGTGAAACTAAGGTATCTGAGAATGGTTTAATCCGCACAGTGATTCAAACCTGTTCAGCAATATCTTTTTACCCAACAGTTTTACAAAATAAATGAGTAACATAAATGTGTATATTAGTTAGCAACCCTTCATTCTGTTGGCACAAAGCCAGGGAGCAAAATTTACTTGTACTATTAATTATTTACATAGACCAAGAGGCAGTTGTTTGAACAGAGCAAGGTTTAAAATCAGGAAAGTTTTGTGTCAGGGTTGTATCCTTTCACCATACTTATTCAATCTGTATGCTGAGCAAATAATCCGAGAAGCTGGACTACATGAAGAAGGTGGCATCAAGATTGGAAGAAGACTCATTAACAACCTGTGTTATACAGATGACACAACTTTGCTTGCTGAAAGTGAAGGACTTGAAGCACTTGATGATGACGATCAAAGGCTCTAGCCTTCAGTGTGGATTACACCTCAACATAAAGGAAACGAAAATCCTCACAACTGGACCAACAAATAACATCATGATAAACGGAGAAAAGATTGAAGTTGTTAGGGATTTCATTTTACTTGGATACACAATCAACATCCATGGAAGCAGCAGTTAAGAAATACAAACAAGAATTTTAGGCAAATCTGCTGCAAAAAACCTCTTTAAAGTGTTAAAAAGCAAAGATATCACTTTGAGGACTAAGGTGCATCTGATCCAAGCCATGTATTTTCAATTGCCTCATATGCATGCAAAAGCTGGAAAATGAATAAAGAAGGCCGAAGAAGACGGTGTTGGCAAAAAATATTGAATATACCATGGACTGCCAGAAGAACAAACAAATATGTCTTGGAAGAAGTATAGCCAGAATGCTCATTAGAGCAAGGATGGTGAGACTTTGTCTTACGAACTTTGGGCCCATTGTCAGGAGGGACCAGTCTCTGGAGAAGGATATCACTCTTGGTAAAGTGGAGGGTGAGCGAAAAAGAAGAAGACCCTCAACGAGATGGATTGACACAGTGACTGCAATAATGGGCTCAAACATAGCAACGATTGTGAGGATGGTACAGGACCAGGCAATGTTTCATTCTGTTGTACATAGAGTCACTATGAGTGGGAATCGACTCAACGGTACCTAATGACGACATTAATTATTTAAAATGATTCTTCTGTAATAAACTGAAGATGAAAGCCTTTTTCTACTTTACCAACTTTGAGTGTTTGATACCAAAATAGCATTTATCAGAGTTTCAAGACATTGTGCCTTTTTCCTATTCAAGTAATGTTCTTTCATGGTTCTAATTTTGGTAGTTTAATTGCCTGTTCTCTGGCACCTTCTTCCTCTACATCTCACTACTTGTAAAATTACAGATATTTAAAGAGTTCTGAACGTTTTCTTCCAAGAAAAATTTTCACTGTTTTCTCTATATGCCATTTTCTGACAAATTCAAATAATTTAAAAATATTTGGAGTTTTGGTTGTTATTAGCTGCCATCAAGTTGGCATCTGACTCGTGGTGATCCCAGAGTAGAACTGTTCCATAGAGTGCCTTAGTAGTTATTTGGAAACAAAAATGAAAATTCAATAGAAACTTTAAATGGACAAAAACAAAAACCAACCTAGAAGTATTAAATTAAAACCAAAACCAAAACCAGCAAACAAAAAAAAAAACCCCATTGCCATCGAGTTGATTTCAACTCACAGTGACCCTATAGGACAGAGTAGAACTGCCCCCATAGGGTTTCCAAGGAATGGCTGGTGGGTTTGAACTGCCATCCTTTAGGTTAGCAGCCAAGCTCTTAACCACTGCACCACCAGAGCTCCAAATTAAAACTGTGGTGAATATCTTTATAAAAGACAATGTCATGGATTGAATTGTATTCCCCCAAAATGTGTGTCAACTTGGCTAGGCAGTGATTCCCAGTATTGTGTGATTGTCCACCATTTTGCCATCTGATGTGATTTTCCTGTGTGTTGTAAATCCTACCTCTATGATGTTAATGAGGCAGGATTAGAGGCAGTTATGTTAATAAGGCAGGACTTAGTTTACAAGATTAGGTTGTGTTTTAAATCAATCTCTTTTGAGATATAAAAGAGAGAAGAGAACAGAGAGACAGGAGGACCTCATACCACCGAGACAGTGGCAGGGGGTGCAGAGCACGTCCTTTGGATCTGGGGTTCCTGTGCTGAGAAGCTCTGAGACCAGGAGGAGATTGATGACAAGTACCTTCTCCCAGAACTGACAGAAAAAGCCTTCCCCTGGAGCTGGCACCCTGAATCTGGACTTCTAGCGTCCTAGGCTGAGAGAAAATAAATTTCTCTTTGTTAAAGCCATCCACTTGTGGTATTTCTGTTATAGCAGCACTAGATGACTGAAACAGACAAATTAGAAGACATAAAAGAGAGGTCTGGCCTTAGCTGCTGGGAGATGCTTGGAATGTCCTGCCTGATAGGAGTGTCTTTGTTTGCCTGGGAGCTTTTGCCACCAGTCTAACAGTATGATTTATAATGGGGCTTTGGACCATGCAGCATCAGTTTCACTCCAGAAGGGCTAGACACTAAAGATTATCCATGCAGGCAGTATGTGATCAAGCCCCATTAAAAATTCTGGACATGGAACTGCTGCTGCCACCACCGACGCCGTTGCAGCAGCTGTGGGGACCAGTGCGGGTGGGCAGGCAAAAGGCACTCTTTCCCTGCTAAAAGTTCCCTCGGAAAAGCTACCATCTCCCCTGCCCACCATGGAGGATGAAATTGATTTCACTACTGGAGATGCTGGAGCTTTCGGCACTTAACCAACCCCATGCAGTGCTCAGCCCTGCGCACAAACGGCTTCGTGGTGCTCAAAGGACCACCAAGCAAAATAGTGGAGATGTCAACTTCCAAAACTGGAAAGCATGGTCATGCCAAGGTTCACCTTGTTGGAATTGATATTTTCATGGTGAAAAAATATGAAGATATTTGTCCTTCTACTCACAAAATGGATGCTCCAAATATTAAGAGAATTGATTATCAAAAACTGGTGAAGTTTGTGAGGATCTTAAGTTGCCAGAAGGTGAACTAGGCAAAGACATAGAAGGAAAATACGATGTAGGTTAAGATGTACAGGTGTCTGTAATGTGTGCAATGAGTGAAGAATATGTTGTAGCCATAACCAAAACCCCGTTGACGTCAAGTGGATTCCAACTCCTAGCAACACTATAGGACAGATTAACTGCCTCATAGAGTTTTCAAGGAGCATAGGGTGGATTCAAACTGCCAGCGTTTTGGTTAGCAGCCCTAGCACTTAATCACTACGCCACCAGGGTTTCCTGTAGCCATAAAGCCCTGCAAATAAATGGAATCATGAGGCATGAGCAAACTGTTCAGGTCTGGATCAACTGCAGATCTAAAGTTTGGTTCTAAGTTGTCACCAAAGCTATGGACTTCATAAGCAACCTCATTTCTTTTTAATTGTCTTGAAATTGTGCTGGGTTAGTTTTGCAGCGAATTGGCAATTTAAAAAAAAATCAAGATGTATAATTCTGCTTTTTAATTTTGTAGGTGTCTTTCCTATAACATTCTTGTGGTTTTCAGTATGTGAGTCCAAGAAAAAGACAAGGTAGCTTTAGCAGATGTGCTTTATCTGAGCAAATCATTCCTGAATTTTACTTAAATGATAAATAAACCAGGGTTTTAAATCAAACAGTGTAGCATCCAGTGGTACTAAAGTATTACATATAAGTTGAATTGTTCTGCATTAATTTCAGACTTAATATCACAGAATAAACAGATTTATGGATTGGAATTGTCACAAATCTCTAAGATAAACAAAAATCTTGTTATCAAAAATTGTCAGTTACCTTGGTGGCCATGTGCAACCGCCTGTATTATCTTGGTTGTAACATTTGCCAAATTGTCGGCAGACTTAATATAACCTAATATGGTTTTTTAACTTGTTCTTGAGCATCAAGCAGCTAAAGCAAAAGCAGGAATTGATGAAATAAAAGAACTGAACAGAAGATTTCAAAGGGCGTCTCGAGAAGACAAAGTAAAGTATTATAATGACACGTGCAAAGAGCTGGAGATGGAAAACTAAAAGGGAAGAACACACTCGGTGTTTCTCAAGCTGAAAGAACGGAAGAAAAAATTCAAGCCTTGAGCTGCAATAATGAAGGATTCCATGGGGAAAATATTAAACGACACAGGAAGCATCAAAAGAAGATGGAAGGAATACACAGAGTCATTATACCAAAAAGAATTAGTCGATGTTCAGCCATTTCAAGAGGTGGCATGTGATCACCGATGGTACTGAAGGAAGAAGTCCAAGCTGCTCTGAAGGCATTGGCGAAAAACAAGGCTCCAGGAATTGATGGAATATCAATTGAGATGTTTCAACAAACAGATGCAGTGCTGGAGGTGCTCACTCATCTATGCCAAGAAACATGGAAGACAGCTTCCTGGCCAACTGGCTGGAAGAGATCCATATTTATGCCTATTCCCAAGAGAGGTGATCCAATCGAATGTGGAAATTATAAAACAATATCATACGCAAGCAAAATTCTGCTGAAGATCATTCAAAAACGGCTACAGCAGTATATCGACAGGGAACTGCCAGAAATTCAGGCCGGTTTCAGAAGAGGATGTGGAACCAGGGATATCATTGCTGATGTCAGGTGGATCCTGGCTGAAGGCAGAGAATACCAGAAGGATGTTTACCTGTGTTTTATTGACTATGCAAAGGCATTCAACTGTGTGGATCATAACAAACTATGGATAACACTGCGAAGAATGGGAATTCCAGAACACTTAATTGTGCTCATGAGGAACCTTTACATAGATCAAGAGGCAGTTGTTTGGACAGAACAAAGGGCTACTGATTGGTTTAAAGTCAGGAAAGATGTGCTTCAGGGCTGTATTCTTTCACCATACCTATTCAATCTGTATGCTGAGCAAATAATACGAGAAGCTGGACCATATGAAGAAGAATGGGGCATCAGGATTGGAGGAAGACTCATTAACAACCTGCATTATGCAGATGACACAACCTTGCTTGCTGCAAGTGAAGAGGACTTGAAGCACTTACTAATGAAGATCAAAGACCACAGCCTTCAGTATGGATTGCATCTCAACATAAAGAAAACAAAAATCCTCACAACTGGACCAATGAGCAACATCATGATAAACGGAGAAAAGATTGAAGTTGTCAAGGATTTCATTTTACTTGGATCCACAATCCACAGCCATGGAAGCAGCAGTCAAGAAATCAAAAGACGCATTGCATTGGGCAAATCTGCTGCAAAGGACCTCTTCAAAGTGTTGAAGAGCAAAGATGTCACTCTGAAGACTAAGGTGCGCCTGACCCAAGCCATGGTATTTTCAATCGCATCATATGTATGTGAAAGCTGGACAATGAATAAGGAAGACAGAAGAAGAGTTGACGCTTTTGAATGGTGGTGTTGGCGAAGAATATTGAATATACCATGGACTGCCAAAAGAACAAACCTGTCTTGGAAGAAGTGCAGCCAGAATGCTCCTTAGAGGCAAGGATGGTGAAACTGTGTCTTACATACTTTGGACATGTTGTCAGGAGGAATCACTCCCTGGAGAAGGACATCATGCCTGGCAGAGTACAGGGTCAGTGGAAAAGAGGAAGACCCTCAACGAGGTGGATTGACACAGTGGCTGCAACAATGAGCTCAAGCATAACAACGATTGTAAGGATGGCGCAGGACCGGGCAGTGTTTCCTTCTGTTGTGCATAGGGTCGCTATGAGTTGGAACTGACCGACAGCACCTAACAACAACAACAACAATATGATTTTAGTACATGCTTGTGGTTGAGAGAGGAGCATTGCACTATTGGGTGAATATTAGTAAGTTCAGTTGTAAAAAAAACACAAGGGACAGTGGCAAAGAGGATTGGTTAAAGCTATATGTTTTTGTTGGAGGCCTTTTTGTAATCACCATGAAAAACAGAAAGTTGCCTTTTGTGTGTGCTTTTAACTTTTGTTTTATATTTCTCTGTGTGTCATTTATGTATATAGAAGAGTAACCTGCTTTACAGGACACTATGCAGTGCTTTATTTCAACCCCATTGAACAAGTGTTGGTATTTATCAGTAATTACTCCTTTCTAAGCATTTTTAAGTACATATTTTGACATTAAAATATTTGTCAGACAAAAACTGGAATTTCTTATTTTAGATTAATTTGGAAGGTTTGCTAAATTTATGTGCATTTTTCCCAAAATGAAATGAAAGTAAATCATGGAAGAAATGTTACTCTATGTTATAATTATTATTTACGTTAAGAAGTATATACATTTTTTGATTGTCATGTGGTTTAATTCGGTTACTGGTATGAAACACAACTAGGAAAAAATTCTATAAACAGAGTTATTTTAAAAGGTGTTTTAGTTGATACCGCTGCATTTCTGTTTCATCTTTTGGATATGTATATCTTATTGCCAAATCTAGACATTGTTACAGTGTTTGTGAAGACCTTAGACTCAATAACAATCATTATATGGGAGTCAAATGTAGGACAAAATCACTATTTCTGTAATACCTTGATCATCTTAAGACTGGTTGTGAGACCTCTCCCAACATGTCTTGACCTCTAAATGGCCTTTGTTCCTGTCATCTAGAGGAAAATATATGTTGCTGTAACTGATCTGATCAGTGACTGGAAATAGCATTAGGAGCAGAAAATCCCATGGTTTTAGTTGCTTAATTTGTGCATGCTTTAAAATCTTGTACTCGCCTCAGCAAACCCATTTGGGGAAGAAGCAAGATACTTTTAATTTAAAAAGTATGAGGAGGAGAGAGGAGGAGAATTCTAGAGCACAAGAAATATTGTGGTTGTAGTACATCATTTTTAGTGTAACATTTTATTTAGCTTTTGCCTACCTAAAGCACAATTAGGAATTAGACTAAATTCTTTCCAGTATTCTGTTTAAATATCTACTACATACTGCTCAAGTTTTTGTTACTCTGTAATGCATATCTTACTTGCTACTGGTCGGCATTGTTACCCACAGAAATTCTAGAAAGTTATCAGTCTATGCTGCTTGCTGGCCATTCACGTGGCTCTAGTTAACCATACTAGTATTCTGGCTTAATATTTATTCTGGATTAGCATGCCCTTGTTCTTCCTAACTTGTCAAACTTCACATAAATATATGTTCAATTGCAACGTAAGGGTGTACAAATTATAACAATGCATGTGTGTCTTCATATCTTGAATGGCAAAAGCTATTTATGCATAAATATTTCATTTTGTATACTATATTAAATGTAAATACTCTTCTGACTTATAATAATATGTATAGATTTTAAAGATATAGGACTGTTTATTTTCATGTAAGTCAATGGATGTTTCTCTAGAACAAAGTATTTCATTTAGTAAAGTTTTATAAATTGTATTAAAAGGTAGCAGGAAACATTTTTTAACATAGAACAGAAGTGACTTCATTTTATTTGACATCAGGGAACTGTTAAAAGTTGATCTTCAGTATTTGTTGTACTTTTTTGTAGCAAATGCTAAATATCTCTAGTTACCATATATAGAATATAGACTGTCATGTTGATAGATTATACAGTAACGCACCATTTTTGTCTGCAGGCATTTTACCAGTTTATGTACAGTATTATATTACTAGGTCAAATGTATGTTTCTTCCTAGAACAACGCTTTATTGCTAATGTGACAGACTTTGTTGTATCTTCTTTGCTACAAAGTTGTATACCCTGTGAAATAGGCAATCGTTGCTACATTGACTTAGCATTTCATCATAAACATAATTACGATGCTTCTTTCACACTCCCCTCCAAGGGCTGCCAGTCACTTAAGAAACTGTTGCTAATGAAGCTCTAGAATCGGTTTCCAATTATGGTACATGCTTCTGTACTAACGCCTTATATTACTTACCAAAACTTCCTGCAGCTAGAACATACTATCTTTAATAGGAGATGCTGCAGTAAAATGCTTAGTCTATACAATTTGGGAAAACGGTTTTTCATTATAGCACAATATGAGTGTGTGGATGCGCACATACAGCTTTGTATGTTTGTTCTTTTTTCAAAGTCCTTCCAACTCTTAAAAGTACTGTAGTCTGACAGTGCCTCAAAATGTTGGTAACTTTTTTTTTTTTTTACAGCTTTTCCAGAATTTGTTTTTGTACTTTAAGGGTTCTCAACTAGATATTTCTAGTTGAGCTGTAATTTGAATGCATTGTTGTCAGGGTTGTTTGTGCTAAGAGCTGAAGTTTCATTATTTTAAAGCTAACTGCCTGAAAGTATATTGTAAAATTTTCCCAAATTGTAATACAGTGATACTTACAAATAAAAAATCCTTAATATCAGTGTACTTTTTTTACATGCTAAGTATTCTAGGGGAAAAAATGGAAACATTAGTAACATCTGTACTGGAATCTTGCCATATTTTTTCACTTTAGAATAGAATTTGGTAGTCTTATCTTGGAACCCTAACCTTAAAAGTATTCCTTTGACATGGACTCCAAAGATAGTTTTAGAGCCAGACATTAATGTAGTGGTTCTTAAACATATTTAGGGACAATAAATAGAAAATTCATAATGCCCTTTTGGGTATATTAAAATGTTTACATACTGAGTTCTATAATATGAACTAGGAAAACATTTACTATGAGATAATGTAGCTCTTGAGCAGTATAAGAGCAAAACTATGGGCATACTTCCGTTATAGAACAAGCTATTGAACTAAGTATGACCAGCAGTTTCAGATTCTCTAATATTATTTAGGCATACTATTTCATAGTTTTCAAGCCTTTTTTTTTTTCTGCTAGCAATCCAACAAGTAGTAGGCAAAAAAGGCTTAAGACAAATTTATAGTGGAATATCTTAAAATCGAAAGAATTCAATCTATTAACTTTAATCTATTACTTTTTTTCTCTGAATTGGTTATGTTGTTGTTGTCAGGTGCCGTTGGGTCGGTTCCAACTCACTGGGACCCTAAGCACAACAGAAAGAAACACTGCCCGGTCCTGCGCCATCCTTACAATCATTGTTATGCTTAAGCTCATTGTTGCAGCCACTGTGTCAATCCACCTTGTTGAGGGTCTTCCTCTTTTCCGCTGACCCGGTACTCTGCCAGGCATGATGTCCTTCTCCAGGGAGTGATCTCTCCTAACAACATGTCCAAAGTATGTAAGATGCAGTCTCCCCATCCTTGCCTCTAAGGAGCATTCTGGTTGTAATTCTTCCAAGACAGATTTATTCATTCTTTTGGCAGTCCATGGTATATTTAATATTCTTCGCCAACACCACAGTTCAAAAGCATCAACTCTTCTTCTGTCTTCCTTATTCATTGTCCAGCTTTCACATGCATATGATGCGATTGAAAATACCATGGCTTGGGTCAGGCGCACCTTAGTCTTCAGGGTGACATCTTTGCTCTTCAACACTTTGAAGAGGTCCTTTGCAGCAGATTTACCCAATGCAACGCTTTGTTTGATTTCTTGACTGCTGCTTCCATGGCTATTGATTGTGGACCCAAGTAAAATGAAATCCTTGACAACTTCAATCTTTTCTCTATTTATCATTTATTGCTCATTGGTCCAGTTGTGAGGATTTTTGTTTTCTTTATGTCGAGGTGCAATCCATACTGAAGGCTGTGGTCTTTGATCTTCATTAGTAAGTGCTTCAAGTGCTCTTCATTTGCAGCAAGCAAGGTTGTGTCATCTGCATAACGCAGGTTGTTAATGAGTCTTCCTCCGATCCTGATGCCCCATTCTTCTTCATATGGTCCAGCTTCTCGTATTATTTGCTCAGCATACAGATTGAATAGGTATGGTGAAAGAATACAACCCTGACGCACAACTTTCCTGACTTTAAACCAATCAGTATCCACTTCTTCTGTCCAAACAACTGCCTCTTGATCTATGTAAAGGTTCCTCATGAGCACAATTAAGTGTTCTGGAATTCCCATTCTTCGCAGTGTTATCCATAGTTTGTTATGATCCACACAGTCGAATGCCTTTGCATAATCAATAAAACACAGGTAAACATCCTTCTGGTATTCTCTGCTTTCAGCCAGGATCCATCTAACATCAGCGATGATATCCCTGGTTCCACATCCTCTTCTGAAACCAGCCTGAATTTCGGGCAGATCCCTGTTGATATACTGCTGTAGCCGTTTTTCAATGATCTTCAGCAAAATTTTGCTTGTGTGTGATATTAATGATATTGTTCTATAATTTCCGCATTTGGTTGGAATTGGTTATATAGCGTCATTATTTGATTTTAGCGGGGAACATTTGGATTAATTTATGGAACACAGATGTTCTGTGGGAACATGACTTGAAGTCACTATATTATTTAATGTTTTCCATTAAAAAAAATCTTAACATCAACTTTACCACCAAGGGAGGTCAAGTGCCTGAAAAGTGCTAGATACTTCTATCTAACAACCACATTTTCCTTATGCAAAATGCATCTTATAGCAAGACGTATCAGGCTTTCACCTGCTAGAAAAGTACTTGTTGCCAAACTTTTCTATCCACGATTGTCCCCCACCCCTTCCTTAGAACAGGTAGAAACCTACTCTAATAGAGAGTTTTTTGTTTGTTTGTTTCTTTTAAATATAAAGTCTCTACAACTATCTCTCAGTATTGGTAGCCTTAGGTTTGTCTGAGTTCAAGACTGTACTTTTTAAATACTCGGAACACTAAACTATATTTAGTGATGACTGTACAACTTGTCCTAAGTCACAGTTGTGATCTTTCTTGAGAGGAATTCTTTACTGTGGTTAACATCTACTATCAATAAGCACTCTTGTGCTTGTTACAAAGTATAATGTAAGTATTAGTTCTGTACTACTATAATGAAAATGACTTACCCACCCAACCCAGAAAATGACTAGTTCTATATTATTATGTACTTTTGAAATAAAAAAGTCCTCCTCCCTCAAAAAAGAAAATAGTTGAAATCGCATTGTCTAATACAGTGGCACTTTATTAGTAATAATTTTATTTGTTCTCAGTGTAGGAGAACTCTTGCATTTACCTACAGAGACTCATGTTTTAGCGAAAACTTTAAAATTGCAAGATAGGTAATATGGGTATTATAATTGTGTATTTTACATTTAAAAAGTTGCAAAATTCAAATGTTAAGACTTTGGCTATACTAAAATAATTGTTGAAATTCTTTAAAATGAAATGGTAAACTCATCAGTTACAATTTTTGTTACATTAAAATATATTTGTTAACTTCCTTAGTTACGTTAAATAAAAATAAAGTTAATTTAAAAAAATTCTGGACATCAAGGCTCAAATGAACTTCCCTGGTTGGCAATACTCTGTGTGTATTGTCACACATGTGTCTAGAAGGATTAATACTTGCCATGACTCCACAAGGAGCAAACAACTAGAAACTCTGCATTCGAATCCCTAACAGTCTCTGCCCTACGCATCTCTCAACTTGGCTGATTTTAATTTGTATTCTTTCCCTGTAATAAACCTTAAATGTAAGTAGAATAGCTTTCAGTGAGTTCTGTGAGTCCTTCTAGTGAATTATCGAATGTGAAGGTGGTTTTGGGAAGCCCCAAAACTTGAAATTGGTGTCAGAAATGAGAACCATTTCCCGGACTGTTCCCTACAGCTTCACAGTTAGCTAACTCTTGCAGGCCTCGTAAAAATTTAATTGTTTGTGTGTAGTTCTGATCATTTTAGTATTCTTATACCAACATTTTTTAACAAAAAAAGACATCAGTGAGTACTTACTGCTCTGCACTTACTTGTATTCACTGAGCAACAAAATAATGGCATCTTTCCAAGTTACTGCATTCTTTTTTTTTAAATAATTTTTATTGTGCTTTAAGTGAAAGTTTACAAGTCAAGTCAGTCTGTCACATATAAGCTTATATACACCTTACTCCATACTCCCACTTACTCTCCCCCTAATCAGTCAACCCACTCCCTCCTTCCAGTCTCACCTTTCCTGACGGTTTTGCCAATTTCTAACCCTCTCTACCCTCCCATCTCCCCTCCAGACAGGAGATGTCAACACAGTCTCAAGTGTCCACCTGATACAAGTAGCTCACTTCTCATCAGCATCTTTCTCCAACCCATTGTCCAGTCCCTTCCATGTCTGATGAGTTGTCTTCAGGAATGGTTCCTGTCCTGGGCCAACAGAAGGTTTGGGGACCATGACCGCCAGGATTCTTCTAGTCTCAGTCAGACCATTAAGTCTGGTCTTTTTATGAGAATTTGGGGTCTGCATCCCATTGTTCTCCTGGTCCCTCAGGGGTTCTCTGTTGTGCTCCCTGTCAGGGCAGTCATTGGTTGTGGCCGGGCACCATCTAGTTCTTCTGGTCTCAGGATGATGTAAGTCTCTGGTTCATGTGGCCCTTTCTGTCTCTTGGGCTCATAGTTATTGTGTGACCTTGTTCTTCATTCTCCTTTGATCCAGGTGGGTTGGGACTGATTGATACTGCATTCTTTTTAATGGACCTATTACTATCTCATTTTATGGAAGTCTATAATGTGTTGTTGGCAAAGAATATTGAATATACCATGGACTGCCAAAAGAATGAACAAAGCTGTCTTGGAAGGAGTACAACGAGAATGCTCTTTAGAAAGCAAGGATGGTGAGACTGTGTCTTACATACTTTGGACATGTTGTCAGGAGTGATCAGTCCCCGGAGAAGGACATCATGCTTGTTAGAGGGTCAGCAGAAAAGAAGAAGACCATCAATGAGGTGGATTGACACAGTGACTATAACAATGGGCTCAAGCATAACAACGATTGTGAGCATGGCGCAGGACTGGGTGGTATTTTGTTCTGTGGTATATAGGGTTACTGTGAGTCAGAACCGACTTGAAGGCACCTAATAACAACAACAAAATAATGTATTTAGATATTATCTTCTTTTGTTAATCTCTTAACTAACTAGGATATACAAGGAGCAGATAAGTAGCCTACACCAACATTTATAATGCCTAGAGATTCATATCTAAGGTTTTCAAAGCACCTAATCCAATGGCTCATGACATCTTCTGTGCCAACATATTGCTGGAAACAGGTGATTCTGAGAAGAGAACTGCTGAGTCACAGCATATTTTGCACCACCCTCATGGTGGATGTGAAGGTTAATATTAAATAAACAAAAGTTAATTAAGATTGAGAATTATATAGTTTTGCTTTCCAGAGGGATGATAAAACATGTATCATTTTAGTAACTAACTTTTAAAAATAAACTTAACACATCAATATATTTCATATGTGGCTAACAATGAGAGGGGGAAATGAGTGTTCTTATTTGATGACCTAAATATTGTATCTCTCAAGCACTTTCCAACTTGTGTGCAATATCGAGGAGCCCTGGTGGTGCAGTGTTAAGTGCTTGGCTGCTAACCAAATCCACCAGCTGCTCCATGGGAGAAAGATGTGGCAGTCTGCTTCCATAAAGATTTACAGCCTTGGAAACCTTATGAGGCAGTTTTCTTCTGTCCTATAAGGTTGTTATGAGTCAGAATGACTCAACAGCAATGAGTTTTTTTTTTAATACAATATCAAATGAATACTTAATAGTTTTCTTTGGTTTTCAGAATTTTTTCCCTATTTTCTCTATAGCTTGTCTCTTTTCAGAAAATTTCCTGGATGGAATTTTTCATATAGCCCAGCAGAGGGCCCTTTGTTATGAGCCTTGATCAGGCATCCACAAAAGACACTACAAACACCAATCCAGAAATCAGGAATGAGAACTCCTATTGTCCCCCCGCCCCCGCCCCCAGAGTATCAGGTTCCAGTTACAGCTGGTCTGGTAACAACAGATGATGTCTATACTTCCTTTTCAGTCAACCCAGAAACCCAAAAGGACTAAGTAAATGTGATTTCTAGGAATAACTAGTGGCTTGGGAAAATATTGTCATTAAGTGAATTAACATGAGAGTATTTTACATTTCAGTTTTTCTTCCCCTGAGATTACTATTCTTATTTTAAAATGTATTTGAAAGATATATAGACATACAGCATAAATGCTTAGGAAAAATACATTAAAAAGGTTATATCACAATGGTAAACAATGATTATTATTTTTTTAATTTTATTTATTTTGTTGTTGAGACTATACAGAGCAAAACATACACTAATTCAACAGTTTCTACATGTACAATTCAGTGACATTAATTGCATTCCTCAAGTTCTACAAACATTCTCACCCTCCTTTTCTTAGTTGTTCTTCCCCCATTAACATAAACTCACTGCCCCCTAAGGTTCCTATCTTTGAATTATTGTTGTCACTTTGATCCCATATAGATAGTTCTTGAAAGAGCATAGTGTTGAAGGCAGACATTTTTTACTAGTTAAGCTAAACTATATTGTTTGGTTTCAAGAAGACATCAAGGGATATTTTTGGTGTAAGGCTTAAAGATTATCTCAGGGCAATAGTTTCAGCGGTTCATCTAGCCTCCATGGCTCCAGAAAGTCTGGAGTCCATGAAGATTTGAAATTCTGTTCTGCATTTTCTCCCCTTTGATCAGGATTCTTCTATAGAATCTTTGATCAAAATGTCCAGTAACAGTAGCCAGGTACCATCCAGTTCTTCTAGTCTCATGGCAAAGGAGGCAGTTGTTCATGGAGGCAATTAGCCACACATTCCATTTCCTCCTCTTACTCCTGACTCTCCTTCTTCTTCTGTTGGTCCAAGTGAATAGAGACCAGTTGTTGTACCTTGGATGGCTGCTTGCAAGGTTTTAAGACCCCAGGAATTACACAACAAACTAGAAGGTAGAACGGAAGCACTAAAGACGATATCAGGCCAGTTAGCTGGGATATCCCATGAAACCATGACCCTAGACCTCCAAACCAAGTAACCAAATTCCATGCCGTGTTTGGTTGTACATAAGCAGCCACAGAAGCTACTCTTTTTTTTTTGTCGTTGTTTTAAATACGTCTATCACACAACTTTTACAGGTGTATAACTATTGACAGCAATAATCAGCTGTGCAATTTTTCCATCACTGTAAACCGAAACTCAGTACTCCATAAGCAATAACACCTCCCCCTTTTTCCCATGTTAGTTATCTAGGGCTGCTATAACAGAAAGACCACAAGTGGATGGCTTCAACAAAGAGAAATATATTCTCTCACAGTCTAGGAGGCTAGAAGTCTGAATTCAGGCATCAGTTCCAGGAGAAGGCTTTTTCTCTTTTGGCTCTGGGGGAAGGTCCTTGTCATCAATCTTCCCCCTGGTCGATGAGCTTCTCAGCACAGGGACCCCGGGTCCGAAGGAAACACAGCCTAATCTTGTAGATTGAGTCCTGCCTCATTAACATAACTACTGATAATCCCACCTCATTTACATCATAGAGGTAGGATTTACAACACATAGGGAAATAACATCAGATGGCAAAATGGTGGACAATCACACAATATTGGGAATCAGGGCCTAGCCAAGTTGACAGATATTTTGAGGGACACAATTCAGTCCATAACACCCCCTCTCTCCTGCCCTGGTAACCGCTAATAAACTTTGGTCCTTACACATTTGCCTGTTCTTGTCTTCTTATATAAGTGAGGTCATACAATATTTGTCCTCATGTGATTTACTTATTTCACTCAGCATAGTATCTTCTGGCTCCATCCATAATGTAGCATGCATCAAGACTTCATTTCTCCTACTGGCTGAGTAGTATTACATTGTATGTATGTACCACATTTTGTTTATCCATTCATCTGTTGTTGGGCATTTAGAGAAAATATTTTCATGTTTCCACATGATTAGGTTTTTCTGAGGAAAGAAACCTGGGTTAAAAGACAAGCCTTGGAAATTAGGGGGTGATTAGGTAATAGGAGACTATCTGGAGAGATTTCAAAGTGAGGAAGAGGTTAAGTGCTCGGCTGCTAACTGAAAGCTTGGCAGTTCGAACCCACCATCTGCTTCACAGGAGAAAGATGTGGCAGTCTGCTTCCCTAAAGATTTTCAGCCTTGGAAACCCAGCACCACCTATTGAAGAGACTCTTCTTTTCCCATTGAATAGACTTGGCACCCTTGTCAAAAATCAGTTGACAAAAATCAGTTGTGTGGGTTTATTTCTGATCGTATTCTTAGCCCATTTTTTAATTGGGTTATTTGTCTTTTTGTTGTTGAGCTTTTGCAGTATCACGTAGATTTTAGAGATCAGAAATGTCATAGGTAAAAACTTTTTCCCAGTCTGTAGGTAATCTTTCTACTCTTTTGGTGAAGTCTTTGGATGAGCATAGGCGTTTGATTTTTAGGAGCTCCCAGTTATCTAGTCTTTCTTCTGATGTTTGTGCATTGTTAGGAATGTTTTGTACACTGTTTATGCCATGTATTAGGGCTCCTAGCATTGTCCCTATTTTTTCTTCCATGATCTTTATCGTTTTAGATTTTATATTTAGACCTTTGATCCATTTTGAGTTAGTTTTTGTGCATGGTTTCGGGTATGGGTCTTTTTTCATTTTTTTGCAGATAGATATCCAGTTATGCCAGCACCATTTGTTAAAAAGACTGTCTTTTCATCAGTTGAAGGACCTTGGGCCTTTGTCAAATATCAGCTGCTCATATATGGATAGATCTATGTCTGGATTCTCAATTCTGTTCCATTGGTCTATGTGTCTGTTGTTGTACCAGTAGCAGGCTGTTTTGACTACCGTGGCGGCATAATAGGTTCTAAAATCAGGTAGAGTGAGGCCTCCCACTTTCTTCTTCTTTTTCAGTAATGCTTTACTTATCCGGGGCCTCTTTCCCTTCCATATGAAGTTGGTGAATTGTTTCTCCATCTCATTAAAAAATGTTGTTGGAATTTGGACCGGAATTGCATTGTATCTACAGATTGCTTTCAGTAGAACAGACATTTTTACAAAGTTGAGTCTTCCTATCCATGAGCAAGGTATGTTTTTCCACTTATGTAGATCTCTTTTGGTTTCTTGCAGTAGTGTCTTGTAGTTTTCTTTGTATAGGTCTTTTACAACTCTGGTTAGATTTATTCCTAAGTATTTTATCTTCTTGGGGGTTACTGTAAATGGTATTGATTTGGTGATTTCCTCTTCAACATTCTCTTTGTTGATATAGAGGAATCCAGCTGATTTATGTATGTTTATCTTGTATCCTGATACTCTGGTGAACTCTTCTATCAGTTTCAGTAGTTTTCTTGAGGATTCTTTAGGGTTTTCTGTGTAGAAGACCATGTCATCTGCAAATAAAGGAGCTTTTACTTCTTCCTTACCAATCTGTATGCCCTTTTTTTCTTTTTCTAGCCTAATTGCTCTGGCTAGAACCTCCTTATCAAGGAAACTCCTTCCCTGTTCTGGGTACACAGTAAACTTTCTGTTCTGCACATATGTGCACCACATGGCACCTAGCCAACCCTATTTTTATATCTATTCCCAGCAGAAATGGAATGATATCTCTCACCTGAGCACGAGAAGGGTGCGTCAGCTGAGGGGAGTGACCCACTGGCCGTGTAATTGTGCCCATATAGTTGAGGCTGACTTCGTATGTTCTCTATGTGAGTAAAGCATTGTTCTATACACTACCTATGTGTAATTGTGCTTCTTTTGGCAACCCTGGATCTTGGACCTTGGCTCGACAGTTTGGTGCTGTGACTTGGCGCAGTGAGCAGGGTCTATAGATTCACACAAAGCTTCAGTCTACAGCGAAATGGGCGCATTTTGAATGAAGATGTAAATACAAAAAATTCTTTAACTCAGCTATTGTGGATTGAATTGTGTACCCCCCCCAAAAAAAATCTGTTGTAAATCCTAACCCCTATATGCAGGAGCCCTGGAGGCGCAGTGGTTAAGAGCTTGACTGCTAACCAAAAGGTCGGCAGTTCGAATCCACCAGCCGCTCCATGGAAATCCTATGGGGCAGTTCTACTCTGTCCTATAGGGGCATAATGAGTCGGAATTGACTCGATGGCAATGGGTTTTTTTGTTTATATCCAGGAGTGGACTATCTAATAAGCAAGGTAAGCATGGGCTTATGTGTGCTTACTTACTAATCTGTACTGAACAATTTCACATGGGGTTCACCACATACCCATGTGAAATTGCTCACTACAGATTAGTAAGTAGACACAAGTAAATCCAGGTTTACCTTGCTTACTGGGTCACCCGCCCCTGTCAGGGATGGTAAATTTGAAAAGAGGCTTTGATTCTATAGGAAGGTACTACAGGGTTGGGAGAGAGACAAATGCCAGCCATACTTAGCAGCAAAACCTTTGATGTGGTGAAAACATGAAATTGTTCACTACCAATTAGTAAGTAAGCACAAGTAAACTGTGCTTGCCTTGCTTATTGGATAATCCATTCCTGCCTATACCTGAGGTTATAATCCCATTTGGAAATGGGTTTTCTTTGTTATGTTAAGAGGCCATATCAGTGTAGGATGCGTTTTAAGCCAATCACCTTTGAGATATAAAAAGAGATTAGACAGAGAAGCAAGCAGAGATGGGGGAAACAGATGCCAAGCCACGTGAATATCACCAAGGAGCCAAGCAACAGAAGCTGAAAGGAGACAAGGACCTTCCCCCAGAGCCGATAGAGAGAGAAAGCCTTCCCATAGAGCCAGCACCCTGAATTTGGATTTCTAGCCTCCTAAATTGTGAGAGAGTGAACATCTGTTTGTTAAAGCCACTCACCTGTATTTCTGTTATAACAGTACTAGATAACTAAGACACCAGCAGACATTTCTATTCGTTTGTGTAAATACTAAGGTTCTGAAATCTGAAAACATGCTCATTGATAAAAAAAAAAAATATGCTGCTCTGGAAATGTACAGATTTTGTCTGAATTAAAACTTCATATTGAGGCTAAAAAATGGTTTTCAATCATCTTAACCTTTTTTGTTTCTTATACTTTTGTATGACAAATTTTAAGATTAATCTCAACAGAAACATTTTGTATCAGATTAAGATACTTGCACCTTTTTGAAACAGAAAATGTTAGTGCAATATAAATTACTAGAGCTCTGTTGAAATCGCCCTTTCACTAGTGCTACCTTAGGAAACACTCGATACAGTAAAGCCCCCTAGGTTTAGCAGAGTCGATGGTTTTAAAAGTCTTAAAACTTTAATATATAAAATAACTTGCTTGAACAAAACAAGAGACTGGAAGAGAAAGAGAGATCAAAAGAGACAGAGAGGTAGACAATCACAATAAAGTATTAGGTTACGATGGATTACAGAAAGGACGTTTTTTTAAATTTTTATTGTGCTTTAAGTGAAAGTTTACAAATCAAGTCAGTCTCTCACACAAAAACTTATATACACCTTGCTACACACTCCCAATTACTCTCCCCCTAATGAGACAGCCTGCTCCCTCCCTCCACTCTCTCTTTTCCTGTCCATTTCACCACCTTCTAACCCCCTCTACCCTCTCATCTCCCCTCCAGGGAGGAGATGCCAACATAGTCTCAAGTGTTCACCTGATCCAAGAAAGCTCACTCCTCACCAGCATCCCTCTCCAACCCATTGTCCAGTCCAATCCCTTTCTGAAGAGTTGGCTTTGGGAATGGTTCCTGTCCTGGGCCAACAGAAGGTCTGGGGTCCATGACCACCAGGGTCCTTCTAGTCTCAGGCAGACCCTTAAGTCTGGTCTTTTTATGAGAATTTGGGGCCTGCATCCCACTGCTCTCCTGCTCCCTCAGGGGTTCTCTGTTGCGTTCCCTGCCAGGGCAGTCATTGGTTGTAGCCAGGCACCGTCTAGCTCTTCTGGTCTCAGGTTGATGTAGTCTCTGGTTTATGTGGCCCTTTCTGTCTCTTGGGCTCATAATTACCTTGTGTTCTTGGTCTTCTTCCTTCTCCTTTGATCCAGGTGGGTTGAGACCAATTGATGCATCTTAGATGGCCGCTCGCTAGTGTTTAAGACCCCAGACGCCTCTCTCCAAGGTGGGATGCAGAATGTTTTCTTAATAGACTTTATTATGCCAATTGACTTAGATGTCCCCTGAAACCATGGTCCTCAAACCCCTGCCCATGCTACGCTGGCCTTCGAAGCATTCAGTTTATTCTGGAAACTGCTTTTTGTTTAGTCCAGTTGTGCTGACCTTGCCTATATTGTGTCTTGTCTTTCTCGTCACCTAAAGTAGTTCTTATCTACTATCTAATTAGTGAATACCCCTCTCCCACCCTCCCTCCCTCCCCCTTCTCGTAACCATCAAAGAATACTTTCTTCTCTTTTTAAACTATTTCTTGAGTTCTTATAATAGTGGTCTTATACAATATTTGTCCTTTTGCAGCTGACTCATTTCACCCAGCATAAAGCCTTCCAGATTCCCCCATGTTATAAAATGCTTCACAGATTCGTCACTGTTCTTTATCGATGCGTATTATTGCATTGTGTTGTTGTTGTTGTTAGGTGCCGTCGAGTCGGTTCTGACTCATAGCGACCCTATGCACAACAGAATGAAACACTGCCCGGTCCTGAGCCATCCTTACACTCGTTGTTATGCTTGAGCTTATTGTTGCAGCCACTGTGTCAATCCACCTTGCTGAGGGTCTTCCTCTTTTCCGCTGACCCTGTACTCTGCCAAGCATGATGTTCTCCTCCAGGAACTACTTTAGGTGTCCTTCTCCAGGGACTGATCCCTCCTGAAAACATGTCCAAAGTATGTAAGACACAGTCTCACCATCTTTGCCTCTAAGGAGCATTCTCGCTGTACTTCTTCTAAGACAGATTTGTTCGTTCTTTTGGCAGTTCATGGTATATTCAATATTCTTTGCCAGCACCACAACTCAAAGGCATCAATTCTTCAGTCTTCCTTATTCATTGTCCAGCTTTCTCATGCATATGATGTGAATAAAAATACCATGGTTTGGGTCAAGCGCACCTTAGTCTTCAGGGTCATATCTTTGCTCTTCAACACTTTAAAGAGGTCCTTTGCAGCAGATTTACCCAATGCAACGCGTCTTTTGATTTCTTGACTGCTGCTTCCATGGCTGTGGATTGTGGATCCAAGTAAAATGAAATCCTTGACAATGTCATCTTTTCTCCATTTACCATGATGTTGCTCATTGGTCCATTTGTGAGGATTTTTGTTTTCTTTATTAACATAAAGGTGTAATCCATACTGAAGGCTGTGGTCTTTGATCTTCATTAGTAAGTGCTTCAAGTCCTCTTCACTTGCAGCAAGCAAGGTTGTGTCATCTGCATAACGCTGATTGTTAATGAGTCTTCCTCCAATGCTGATGCCCCGTTCTTCTTCATATAGTCCAGCTTCTCGTATTATTTGCTCAGCATATAGATTGAATAAGTATGGTGAAAGAATACAGCCCTGCCGCACACCTTTCCTGACTTTATACCAATCAGTATCTACTTCTGTCCAAACAACTGCCTCTTGATCTATGTAAAGTTTCCTCATGAGCATAATTAAGTGTTCTGGAATTCCCATTCTTCGTAATGATGCACACAGTTAAATGCCTTTCCATAGCCAATAAAACAGAGGTAAACATCCTTCTCTGGTATTCTCTGCTTTCAGCCAGGATCCATCTGACATCAGCAATGATATCCCTGGTTCCACGTCCTCTTCTGAATCTGGCTTGAATTTCGGGCAGTTCCCTGTCGATATACTGCTGTAGCCGTTTTTGAATGATCTTCAGCAAAATTTTGCTTGTGTGGGATATTAATGATATTGTTCTATATTTTCCACATTCGGTTGGATCACCTCTCTTGGGAATAGGCATAAATATGGATCTCTTCCAGTCAGTTGGCCAGGAAGCTGCCTTCCATATTTCTTGGCATAGATGAGTGAGCACCTCCAGCACTGCATCTGTTTGTTGAAACATCTCAATTGATATTCCATCAATTCCTGGAGCCTTGTTTTTCACCAATGCCTTCAGAGCAGCTTGGACTTCTTCCTTCAGTAACATCGGTGATCATATGCCACCTCTTGAAATGGTTGAACATCGACTAATTCTTTTTGGTATAATGACTCTGTGTATTCCTTCCATCTTCTTTTGATGCTTCCTGTGTCGTTTAATATTTTCCCCATGGAATCCTTCATTATTGCAACTCGAGGCTTGAATTTTTTCTTCTGTTCTTTCAGCTTGAGAAACGCCGAGTGTGTTCTTCCCTTTTGGTTTTCCATCTCCAGTTCTTTGCACGTGTCATTATAATACTTTACTTTGTCTTCTCGAGACGCCCTTTGAAATCTTCTGTTCAGTTCTTTTACTTCATCAGTTCTTTCTTTTGCTTTAGCTGCTCAATGTTCAAGAGCAAGTTGCAGAGTCTCCTCTGACATCCCTCTTGGTCTTTTCTTTCTTTCCTGTCTTTTCAATGACCTCTTGCTTTCTTCATGGATGATGTCCTTCATGTCATTCCACAACTTGTCTGGTCTTCGGTCACTAGTGTTCAATGCCTCAAATCTATTCTTCACTTGGTCTCTAAATTCAGGTGGGATATACTCAAGGTCATATTTTGGCTCTCGTGGACTTGCTCTGATTTTCTTCAGTTTCAGCTTGAACTTGCATATGAGCACAGTCGGCCCCTGGCCTTGTTCTGACTGATGATATTGAGCTTTTCCATCATCTCTTTCCACAGATGTAGTCAACTGGATTTCTGTGTGTTCCATCTGGCGAGGTCCACGTGTAGAGTTGCCGTTTATGTTGGTGAAAGAAAGTTATTTGCAATGAAGAAGTCGTTGGTCTTGCAAAATTCTATCATTCGATCTCTGGCATTGTTTCTATCACCAAGGTCATATTTTCCAACTACTGATCCTTCTTCTTTGTTTCCAGCTTTCGCATTCCAATCACCAGTAATTATCAATGCATCTTGATTACATGTTTGATGAATTTCAGACTGCAGCAGCTGATAAAAATCTTCTACTTCTTCATCTTTGGCCCTAGTAGTTGGTGCGTAAATTTGAATAATAGTTGTATTAACTGGTCTTCCTTGTAGGCGTATGGATATTATCCTATCACTGACAGCGTTGTACTGCAGGATACATCTTGAAACATTCTTTTTGATGATGAATGCAACACCATTCCTCTTCGAGTTGTCATTCCCAGCATAGTAGACTATATGATTGTCCAATTCAAAATGGCCAATACCAGTCCATTTCAGCTTACTGATGCCTAGGATGACGATGTTTACTCATTCCATTTCATTTTTGGTGATTTCCAATTTTCCTAGACTCATACTTCGTACATTCCAGGTCCTGATTTTTAATGGATGTTTGCAGCTGTTTCTTCTCATTTTGAGTTGTGCCACATCAGCAAATGAAGGTCCCGAAAGCTTTACTCCATCCACGTCACTAAGGTCGACTCTACTTTGAGGAGGCATCTCCTCCCCAGTCATCTTTTGAGTGCCTTCCAACCTGGGGGGCTCATCTAGCACTATGTCAGACAATGTTCCGCAGCTATTCTTAAGGTTTTCACTGGCTAATGGTTTTCAGAAGTAGACTTCCAGGTCCTTCTTCCTAGTCTGTCTCAGTCTGGAAGCTCGGCTGAAATCTGTCCTCCATGGGTGACCCTGCTGGTATCTGAATACCGGTGGCGTAGCTTCCAGTATCACAGCCACACACAAGCCCCCACAGTAGGACAAACTGTCAGACACGTGGATGTTCAATTGTGTGAATATACCATAATTTATTTATCCATTCATCCGTTGATGGGCACCTTGGTTGCTTCTCTCTTTTTGCTATTGTAAACAGTGCTGCAATGAACATGGGTGTGTATATATCTGACTGTGTAAAGGCTCTTATTTCTCTCTGATATGTTCCAGGGAGTGGGATTGCTGGATTGTATGGTAGTTCTATTTCTAGCTTTTTAAGGAAGCGCCAAATTGATTTCCAAAGTAGTTGTACCGTATTACATTCCCACCAGCAGTGTATAAGTGTTCCAATCTCTCCACAGCCTCCCCATTATTTATTGTTTTGCATTTTTTGGATTAATGCCAGCCTTTTTGGAGATGGAATCTCACAGTAGTTTTGATTTGCGTTTCTCTAGTGGCTAATGATCGTGAGCATTTCCTCATGTATCTGTTAGCTACCTGAATGTCTTCTTTAGTGAAGTGTCTGTTCATATATTTTGCCGATTTTTTCATTGGGTTATTTGTCTTTTTCCAGTTGAGTTTTTGCAGTATCATGTAGATTTTAGAGATCATGCTCTGATTGGAAATGTCATAGCTAAAACTTTTTCCCAGTCTGTAGGTAATCTTTTTACTCTTTTGGTGAAGTCTTTGAATGAGCATAGGTGTTTGATTTTTAGGAGCTCTCAGTATTTGGAAACCCTGGTGGCGTAGTGGTTAAGTGTTACAGCTGCTAACCAGCGGGTCGGCGGTTCAAATCTGCCAGGCGTTCCTTGGAAACTCTATGGGGCAGTTCTACTCTATCTTATAGGGTCGCTATGAGTCGGAATCGACTCGACGGTGCTGGTTTTCAGTTATTTAGTTTTTCTTCTGCATTGTTAGTAATGCTTTGTATACTGTTTATGCCATGTATTAGGACTCCTAACGTTGTCTCTATTTTTTCTTCCATGATCTTTATCGTTTTAGATTTTATATTTAGGTCTTTGATCCATTTTGAGCTCGTTTTTGTGCATGGTGTAAGGTATGGGTCTTGTTTCATTTTTTTACAGATGGATACATATCCACTTATGCCAGCACCATGTATTAAAAAGAACGTCTTTTCCCCATTTAACTGTTTTGGGGCCTTTGTCAAATATCAACTTCTCATATGTGGATGGATTTTTATCTGGATTCTCAATTCTGTTCCATTGGTCTATGTATCTGTTGTTGTACCAGTACCAGGCTGTTTTGACTACTGTGGCGGTATAATAGATTCCAAAATCAGGTAGAGTAAGGCCTCCCACATTGTTCTTCTTTTTCAGTACTGCTTTACTTATCTGGGGCCTCTTTCCCTTCCATATGAAGTTGGTGATTTGTTTCTCCATCTCATTAAAGAATGTCCTTGGAATTTCGATCGGAATTGCATTAAATGTATAGATCGCTTTTGATAGAATAGACATTGTTATAATATTAAGTCTTCCTATCCATGAGCAAGGTATGTTTTTCCATTTGTATAGGTCTCTTTTGGTTTCTTGCAGCAGTGTATTGTAGTTTTCTTTGTATAAGTCTTTTACATCTCTGGTAATATTTATTCCTAAGTATTTTATCTTCTTGGGGGTACTGTAAATGGTATTCTTTTAGTGATTTCCTCTTCGATGTTCTTTTTGTTGGTGTAGAGGAACCCAACTGATTTTTGTATGTTTATCTTGTATCCTGATGCTCTGCTGAACTATTCGTTTCAGTAGTTTTCTGGAGGATTCCTTACGGTTTTCTGTGTATGCGATCATGTTGTCTACAAATAGAGATAATTTTACTTCTTCCTTGCCAATCTGGATGCCCTTCATTTCTTTGTTCAACCTAATTGCTCTGGCTAGGACCTCCAGCACAATGTTGAATAAGACTGGTGATAAAGGGCATCCTTGTCTGCTTCCCGTTCTTAAGGGGAATGCTTTCAGGCTCTCTCCATGTAGGATGATGTTGGGTGTTGGCTTTGTATAAATGTCCTTTAGTATGTTGAGGAATTTTCCTTCTATTCCTACTTTGCTGACAGTTTTTATCATGAATGGGTATTGAACTTTGTCAAATGCCTTTTCTGCATCAATTGTTAAAATCATGTGATTCTTGCCTTTTGTTTTATTTATGTGATGGTTTACATTGTTTTTCTAATGTTTAACCATCTCTGCATACCTGGTATGAATCGCACTTGGTCATGCTGAATTATTTTTTTTGATATGTTGTTGAATTCTATTGGCTAGAATTTTGTTGAGGAGTTTTGCATCTACATTCATGAGGTTATATAGGTCTGTAATTTTCTTTTTTTTGTGGTGTTTTTACCTGGTTTTGGTATCAGGGATATGCTAGCTTCATAGAATGACTTTGGGAGTATGCCGTCCTTTTCTATGCTCTGAAATACCTTTAGTAGTAGTGGTGTTAACTCTTTGAAAGTTTGGTAGAACTCTGCAGTGAAGCCTTCTGGGCCAGGGCTTTTTTTTGTTGGGAGTTTTTTGATTACCTTTTCAGTCTCTTCTTTTGTTACGGGTCTATTTAGTTGTTCTACCTCTGTTTGTGTTAGTTTAGGTAGGTAGTGTGTTTCTAGGAATTCATCCATTTCTGCTAGGTTTTCATATTTGTTTGAGTATAGTTTTTCATAGTAATCTGATATGATTCTTTTAACTTCAGTTGGGTCTGTTGTAATATCACCCATCTCATTTCCTATTCGGGTTATTTGCTTCCTCTCCTGTTTTTCTTTTGTCAGTTTGGCCAATGGTTTATCAATTTTGTTGAGTTTTTCAAAGAACCAGCTTTTGGTCTTGTTCATTCTTTCAATTGTTTTTCTGTTTTCTATTTCATTTAGTTCAGCTCTAATTTTTATTATTTGTTTTCCTCTGGTGCCTGTGGGTTTCTTTTGTTGCTCTTTCTATTTGTTCAAGTTGTAGGGATAATTCTTTGATTTGGGCCCTTTCTTTTTTTTTATGTGTGCATTTATTGATATAAACTGGCCTCTGAGCACCACTTTTGCTGTGTCTGAAAGGTTCTGATAGGAACTGTTTTCATTCTCACTGGATTCTATGAATTTCTTTATTCCATCCTTAATGTCTTCTATAATCCAGTCTTTTTTGAACAGGGTATTGTTCAGTTTCCAAGTGTTTGATTTCTTTTCCCTGCTTTTCCTGTTATTGATTTCCACTTTTATGGCCTTATGGTCAGAGAAGATGCTTTGTAATATTTCAATGTTTTGGATTCTGCTAAGGCTTGCTTTATGACCTAATATGTGGTCTATTCTAGAGAATGTTCCATGTGCACTAGAAAAGAAAGTATACTTGGTTGCTGTTGGGTGGAGGGTTCTGTATATGTCTACGAGGTCATGTTAGTTTATTGTGACATTTAGATCTTCCGTGTCTTTATTCAGCTTCTTTCTGGATGTCCTGCCCTTCACTGAAAGTGGTGTGTTGAAGTCTCCTACTATTATTGTGGAGCTGTCTATCTCACTTTCCAATGCTGATAGAATTTGTTTTATGTATCTTGCAGCCCTGTCATTAGGTGTATATTTAATATGGTTATATCTTCTCGGTGTATTGTCCCTTTAATCATTATATAGTGTCCTTCCTTATCCTTTCTGATGGATTTCAGTTTAAAGTCTATTTTGTCAGAAATTAATATTGCCACTCCCGCTCTTTTTTGATTGTTGTTTGCTTGATATATTTTTTTCCATCCTTTGAGTTTTAGTTTGTTTGTGTCTCTAAGTCTAAGGTGTGTCTCTTATAGGCAGCATATAGATGGATCTTGTTTTTTAATCCATTGTGCCACCCTCTGTCTCTTTATCGGTGCATTTAATCCATTTACATTCAGGGTAATTATGGATAGGTATGAATTTAGTGCTATCATTTTGATGTCTTGTTTTGTGTGTTGACAGCTTCTTTTTCCCACTTGATTTTATGTGCTGAGTATATTTTCTTTATATATTGTCCTTTCCTCATATTTGTTGTTGTTGATTTTGTTTCTGCTGAGTCTGTATTTTTCCCTTATATTTTATTTTGATGAGTAGGATAGTTTGTCTCCTTTGTGGTTACCTTATTTTTTACCCCTATATTTCTAAATTTAAAACTAACTTTTATTTCTTTGTATCGCCGTATCTTCCTCTCCATATGGAAGCTGTATGATTACATTTCTTAGTCCCTCTTTATTATTTTAATGTTGCCTTCTTTCATATAATAACATCGCCGTTACCCTGTGTTGGGCTTTTTTTTTTTTTAAAATCTTGCTTTGTCTGGGTTGACTTCTGGTTGCTCTGCCCAGTGTTGTAGTCTTGGGTCGATACCTGATATTATTGATTTTCTAACCAAAGAACTCCCTTTAGTATTTCTTGTAGTTTTGGTTTGTTTTTTTATGAATTCCCTCAACTTGTGTTTATCTGGAAATGTCTTAAATTCACCTTCATATTTAAGAGACAGTTTCGATGGATATATGATTCTTGGCAGGCAATTTTTTCCCTTCAATTTTTTAAATATGTCATCCCATTGCCTTATTGCCTGCATGGTTTCTGCCGAGTAGTCCGAGCTTATTCTTACTGGCTATCCTTTGTAGGTGACTTTTCCTTTATCCCTTGCTGCTCTTATAATTCTCTCTTTATCTTTGGTTTTGGCAAGCTTGATTATAATATGTCTTGGTAACTTTCTTTTAACATCTACCTTATGTGGAGTTCGATGAGCATCTTGGATGGATATCTTCTCATCTTTCACGATATCAGGGAAGTTTTCTGCCAACAAATCCTCAACAATTTTCTCTGTATTTTCTGTTATCCCTTCCTGTTCTGGTACTCCAATCACTCGTAGGTTATTTCTCTTGATAGAGTCCCACATGATTCTTAAGGTTTCTTCATTTTTTTTTAATTCTTTTATCTGATTTTTCTTCAAATATATTAGTGCCAAGGGATTTATCTTTGAGTTCAGAAATTCTAGCTTGTACTTGCTCAATTCTGCTCCTCTGACTTTCTATTGAGTTATCTAATTCTGTAATTTTATTGTTAATCTTCTGAATTTCTGATTGCTATCTGTCTATGGATTTTTCCGGGTCATTAAACTTTTCATCATGTTCCTGAATAATCTTTCTGATTTCTTCAGTTGCTTTATCTGTGTGTTCCTTGGCTTGTTCTGCGTATTGCCTCATTTCCTTCCTGATGTCTTGAAGGGTTCTGTATATTAAACTTTTGTATTCTGCATCTGGTAATTCCAGGAATGCACTTAGATCTAAAAGATCCCTGGATTCTTTGTTTTGAGAGCCTGTTGAGGTGATCATGGCCTGTTGCTTTATGTGACTTGATATTGACTGTTGTCTCCGAGCCATCTATAAGTTATTGTATTAGTTTATGCTTGCTTACTGGGTCGTAGCTGCTTGCTTTGTTTTGTTTTGCTATACCCCTATGGGTTGCTTGAGTGAGCTAGTTTGATTATTTTTGCCTTTGGAGCTGTGGTGTCCTGTCCCCAGCTGGCTAGAGCTGTCATCAGGTATATCAGTCTAGGAGTCCATTCAGTTTTCTTGTATGAATTCAGCTCAGGTTTCCAGGTAGCTAATATCAAGTATGTGGTACAGGCTCTGTGCTACAGGCTTAGAGGGGCAGGGGTGATTGATGTATATACCCGTATCTGATTGCAGCAGGGGGTCACGCTCTGAACAAGGCAGGGGACTGAGAACCGACCCCCAAGTGTCTCTGAGGAAAATGTGTCTCTGTTCCCTAGAGCGTGCTGGTGGGTGGGTTCTGCAGAGGGACCCAAAGTTTTTGTTGTAAGGACTGGGAGGTATCAGTTATCTTTGGATCCCTGTTGTGGGTGGCTGGGCGACCTGAGTGGAGCTACCAGTCCTTAGGTCCCTGTTGTGGGTAGGTGAGGACGTTGTTTAATAGGTAAAACAATGTCAGACGTCCAACACCCACCTCTCCACCACACAGCTGAAATGGTTGGAGTTTGCCAACGAGGGCCTATTCACCCGAAATAGGCCCACACAGGTCCACACAGAAGGGAAAGGTGCTCAAGGTCCACGGACGGTTTATGCCTGGACAGGAGCCGCTTCTGTTCTGAGCTCCCCCGGTTAATGGAGCTAGCAAATTATCTTTTCCCTCCAGTTGCAAATTTTTTCCTTCCCCAAGGCTGGGAGGATGGCTCCAGGTGCTCACCAGGGTCTATCTCAGGCCAGGGATTCAGCCGCTGAAGCTGGCTTGGCAGTGGGGGGGGCGGGGTAAAATATAGGCAAGTACTTAGCTTTTGCCGAGAGCGCCCTTCTGCTCCAGTTCCGGAGGTGTGAGTGGGCTGTGTGGCTGGCTGCTTCTCCCTGAGGAAACTGTGGCCCAACAGTAGGACCAGCCCACTGCCGCCCCGCTCCGGGAATGGTGCCTGAGGGCTTCCCACGATTCAGGTCTGGCAACTCCTCTCCGCTTCTGAATGGTCTCTTCCTCCCCCTTCCCCTCAGTTCGTTGTCTAAGCTTGCCTTTGATGCTCAGGGCTCCCAGCTTGTCACAAATATACTTATTTCACTTTTTTGGGGGGGTCTTTGTTGTAAAGAGGGCTCGGCAGAAGGGTCTGTCTATTCCGCCATCTTGGCTCCGCCTCCCAGAAAGGATCTTAAATATCCTAGGTCTTAACAGTACCAATATTTCTCTTCAGAATTAGGAAGTGCCATTTCTCAGTGGAGTCCTAACTTTTAAACAGGAAACTTTAAGAGAAATCTGCCCTTCTGTGGCATTCTTAATAGCTTCAGCACCAAATGTTTATGTGTTAATTAAAATTCTTCTAACATTACAATACAAATTACATCATTTTAGGAACAAGATTGGAAATAAAGGAGCAGATAGAGGTTTATAGAGCTAGGGTAAGCCCTGCTAGAAAAGGCAGGTCTAGGACCCCTCACTCTGCCCCTGGGACCAGAGAGGGAGGAAGGAGGGTCTGATTCTCCTCAATTGCTTCAACTTCATCTTTGCCAGCCTCTGCCTATACTAATCACAGCTTTGGAACTTCACTCCACACTAATACCACAAGACATCTTTTTTCATTCTGTATTGAAGAAGAGTGTCCATGAGATAGAATAATATTCAGACTTGAAACTTAGGTGCTATCTACAAAATTGTAACAGTTTCTAGGTGAGTGTACTGTACATTTGTGAACATCAAAGAACTTGTTCTTATTAGTGATTTCCCAAAGGAACACTGAAAAAAAAAGACATTTTGAATATTTTCCTTCCATGCCCCTCATAAACATCATCAGATTAAACTCTACATAAGCAGAAGGAAGGAATTACTAAAGATCATAGCAAAACTCAATGAAACAGAAAACTGAAAAATAATAGAAAAAAATCACTGAAACCAAAACTGCATTTTAAGATTAAAAAAACTGCTAAACCTCTAACTAGACTGATTAGGAAAAAAAGGCACAAATCACCAAAATCAGGAATGAGAGTGGTGATATCACTACAGATTCTACAAATAAGGATAAAAAAGAATATTATGAACAACTTTATGCCAACAAATTTGACATCTTAGAAGAAATGGGCAAATTCCTGAAAGACACAAACTACCAAAGCTCACTCCAGATAAAATAGATAACCTGAATAACTCTGTATCTATTAAAGGAATTGAATTATAATTAAAACCCTTCCTACAAAGATAATTCCATAATTAATGTGAATAAGTTGCACACCTATAAAAAGTTGAATTGGCAAATGTGATAGATATATTTACAACAACAAAAATAGAGCAGCTGCTAGGGCTGCTTATGTACAATTGTAATCTACTAGTTTCAGACCTCATATCTATTCAGGAGGAGGGGTGAGAATCAAGATCAGCCCAAAGCTGATTCCTATGAGATGGAGGTCAGACATACCTCCACTCTTCAACTTTTTCACCATTTCTGACACCAGTTGTCCTCCCCATGGCACTCTCTACTTCTCTGCTAGGTTCAATAATTCATTACAATGGCCACACAGAGCTCACAGACCATACTCACGATTATGTGGTTTATTAGGGAAGTAACAGGCTACGACTTGGGTCAGGATCAACTTGGAAGTAAGATACAACCCAGGAGACAGTTCATCAATCAGGACAGCTTTCAGCCAAAACAACTCTCAGCTTCTTCTCTGCTGTGCCTGCAGGCAGGTGCCCTTCTCTTGGCTGTGCCCACTGCTGGACCTTCTCTCAGCCTCTGCCCTGCTCAGGCCAGTGTCACAGCCCTTTAGCTCCAATGACAGGTGCCCAGAGGCACCCAACTCTGCCAGGAAGCCTCCTGTCTGTAGGCATTCAGCTCTGTCTGGCTCTGTAGGTCAGCAAGCCCACTGCAGCCGCCTCTTGCGAGTCTCCTGGTTCCCACTGCTCATATTGCTGCACTGTCTTGCACTATCTCTCACCTTCTTCCATGTTACAGCTCTCCCTCTCCTGTGTCTAGGAGGTTGTAAGTGCAGGGACCCTGGGTCCAAAGGATGTGCTTTGCTCCAAGATATTCTTGATGGTAGTAAGACGCCCCTTAATCTCTGTGGGATAGGCCCTATGTAAGGAAACCCTTTGTCAGTTTCAAGGCATGATCCTCCTGTCAGGGCCACTAACTGATAGGCCACATTTAGTGGCCTTAGTCCCTTTGGTGGGCCACAGTCATTTAATTTGCATAGTAATCGACCAATTCCCGCAAGGTCACTTAATCCTATGGGGTAATTTTACACACCTTATTTGCATAATAGACTGACCAATCCCTGCAAGATGTGTAAAATAGACCAATCACAGGGCAGGCTGCAACCCAACCATTTTTGGCAGAATTATAAACCCAGGGCCAGAAAGGCCATATGTAAGAGAAATCCATTGCATTGCAACAACCAGACACTTCATGGGATTTGGTTTCTTAGTTTGGAGGTTTAGGGTTATGGGACAACCCAGTTAATTGGCCTAATATCATGTTTAGTGTTTTCTACCTCCTAGTTCGTTACATAGAACCTGGGGTCTTAAAAGCTTGCAAGTGGCCATCCAAGGTACAACCATTGGTTTCTATTTGCCTAGAGCAACAGAGGAAGAAGGAGAGTCAAGAAATGCAGGAGGAAATGGAATGTGTGGCTAATTGCCTCCATGAACAACTGCCCCCTTTGCCATGAGACCAGAACTGGATGGTGCCCGGCTACAATTACTGAATGCTTTAATCAAAGATTCTATAGAACAGTACTGATCAAAAGGGGGAAATGCAGGACAGAATTCAAAATTCTCATGGAACCAGACTTTCTGGAGTGATTGAGGCTGGATGAACCCCTGGAACTATTGCCCTGAGATAATCTTCAGACCTTAAACCAAAAATATCCCCCAAACTTGATCCAAATACCAACAGCATTCTTTAATGACATGGAAAAACTAGTCATTAACTTTATATGGAAAAGAAAGAGCCCCCAGATAGCTAAAGCATTATTGAAGAAGAAGAACAAAGTAGGAGACCTCACACTACCTGACCTTAGAACCTACTCTACAGCTATGGTAGTCAAAACAGCGTGGTACTAGTACAACAACAAACACACTGACCAATGGAGCAGAACCCAGAACCCAGATGTAAATTCATCCACCTACAGTCGTCTGATCTTCGACAAAAGCCCAAAGTCCATTAAATGAGGGAAAGACAGTCTTTTTAATAAATGGTACTGGCAAAATTGGATGTCCATCTGTAAAAAAAATGAAACAGGACTCACACCTCACACCATACACAAAAACTAATTCACAATGGATCAAAGACCTAAATATAAAACTAAAAACTATAAAGGTCATGGAAGAAAAGATAGGGTCAATGCTACTGGCCCCAATATACAGCATAAATAGGATATAAGCCATAATTAACAATACCCAAACACCAGAAGATAAGCTAGATAACTGGGATCTTCTAAAAACTAAACACTTATGTTCATCAAAAGACTTCACCAAAAGAGTAAAAAGAGAACCTACAGACTGGGAAAAAATGCTTGGCTATGACATATTCAACAAAGGTCTAATCTTTAAAATCTATAGGAAAACCAACACCTCTACGTTACAACAAAAAGACAAATAATCCAATTAAAAAATGGGCAAAGGATATGAACAGATACTTCACCAAAGAAGACATTCAGGAGGCTAACGGACACATAAGGAAATGCTTGAGATCAGTAGCCATTAGAGAAATGCAAATCAAAACTACAATGAGATACCATCTCACTCCGACATTACTGGCACAAATAAAAAAAAAACAGAAAATGACAATTGTTGGAGAGGTTTCGGGGAGATTGGAACTCTTATGTGCTGCCGGTGGGAATGCAAAATGTTACAACCATTTTGGAAAACAATATGGCCTTTCCTTAAAAAGCTAGAAATAGAAATACCATATGATCTAGCAATTCCACCCTGAGGAATATATCCTAGAAAAATAAGAGCTATCATACGAATAGACATATGCACACTCATGTTCATTGCAGTATTATTCACAATAATGGAAACAACCTAAGTGCCCATCAACAGATGAATGGATAAACAAACTATGGTACAAACACACAATGGAATACTATGCAACGATAAAGAACAACGAAGAATCTGTGAAAGTCCTCACAACATGGATGAATCTGGAGGGCATCATGCTGAATGAAATAAGTCAATCACAAAAAGACAAATTCTGTATGAGACCACTATTATAAAATCTCATGAAAAGGTTTATATGCAGAAAGAAACAATCTTTGATGGTTAAGAGAGAGGGGAGGGGTGGGCAGGGAAAACCATTAAGTAGACAATAGGTAAGTGGTAACTTTGGTAAAGGGTAAGACAGTACACTATACTGGGAAAGTCAGCACAACTTTGCCAAGGCAAAGTCATAGAAGCTTCATAGACACATACAAACTCCCTGAGGGACCGAGTTATCGGGCTGAGGGCTAGGGACCATGGTCTCAGGGGACATCTAGCTCAATTGGAATAACATAGTTTATAAAGAAAATGTTCTACATCCTACTTCGGTGAGTAGCATCTGGGGTCTCAAAAGCTTGTGAGCATCCAAGATATGTCTACTGGTCCCAACCTGTCTGGAGCAAGGCAGAATGAAGAAAACCAAAGGCACAAGGGAAAGATTAGTCCTAAAGGACTAATGGACCACAACTACTACCGCCTCCACCACACTGAGTCCAGCACAACTAGATGGTGCCCAGCTACCACCACAGACAGCTCTGACAGGGATTGCAATAGAGGGCCCCAGACAGAGCTGGAGAAAAATGTAGAACAAAATTCTAACTCTCAAAAAGACTAGACTTACTGGTCTGACAGAGACTGGAGAAGCCTAGAGAGTATGGTCCCCGGACACGATTTTATCTCAGTACTGAAGTCACTCCTGAGGTTTGCCCTTCAGCCAAAGATTAGACAGGCCCATAAAACAAACAATAATACACATAGCTCAAGCACGTATATGAAACTTAATGGGCACACCAGCCCAGGGGCAAGGACAAGAAGGCAGGAGGGGACAGGAAAGCTGGACAAGTGGAACTGGGCAACCCAAGGTCGAGAAGAGGAGAGTGTTGCCATGTCACAGGATTGGCAACCAATGTCACAAAACAATATGTGTATTAATTGTTTAATGAGAAACTAATTTGCTGTTAACTTCACCTAAAGCACCTTACTAAAATATATATATATATATATATATATATATATATATATATATATCCCCTGAAGTCTTCTTAAAACGAAACATCAGTTTAGCTTAACTAGTAAAGAATGTCTGCCTTGAGCATTGTACTCATTTAAGAACTACCTATGTGGGATCAAAGTGACAACAGCAACTGGAACAATTAGATAGTGAACTTAGAGGGCAGTGAGTTTATGTTAATGGGGGAAGAACAATTCAGAAAAGGAGGTTGAGAATGGCTGCACAACTTGAAGAATGTAATCAATGTCACTGAATTGTACATACAGAAATTGTTGAATTGGTGTATGTTCTGCTGTGTATATTTTCAACAACAATAAAAAATAAAATAAATTAAAATACATATAATTCCCAGCCCAGGTGACTTCACTGGTGAATTCTACCAAATAATTAAGAAATAATAACAACTCTGCAAAAACTCTTCCAAAAAATTGAAGAGGTGGGAATTCCTCCCAACTCCTTCTATCAGGATTACTCTCATACCAAAACCAGATAAAGACATTAGAGTAAAGTTATTGGAAAATAGCCTGGGTTCTTGTCTTCGGTGTAGTAAAGAATTCAAACACTGAGACAAATAGTGCCAAGCAAGCAGAGGTTTATTAGCTAGCAGAGGGTTAGTAGTGAAAGTACACTTGACTAGGGAGCGTCAAGGCGGCTCTTCAGATAAAGAAAGAGCCTGAGTGCCCCGATAGTCATTTTCTTAGGGTTTTATACCCTTTTTCTCTTATCTCCCCGTCAACGTTTAACTGCCAAGTCAGGGACCCCTGTAATTACCAAGTTAGGGACCATCTTATTGAGGAATGTCACCGCCTCTTGTCTCTTCCTTCTCCTGAGTGCAAGCTCTCCCCCTCCCCCTTACATCTTTCCCCCCTCAAGTGCCATTCTCCCAAATCTTTGGGGTTGTTGAAGGGGGGTGGTCTGTCTTCTGTAGCTACTTTTTGTTGTCAATGGGGTGTAGAGCTGGCCGTAGGAGAGGCACTTGTTCCCTAATGGGGGGTTTCCTTGACTTTGGGAGCCGAGGATGGAAGCGTTGGGCAGCTTGATCCAAAGGGCTTTCAGGGCTTGTATTATTTGACGATGTCTGAATTACAGCCATTTGTAATTGAAACTTTTGTAATCTGGAGGATACAAAACGAGTTAGTATTTTAAGGAGGCAGGGTATAAACAGTAAAAGAAGAATCAAAGACTTTAAAGGGCCAGGGAATGGTATCAGCCAAGATCCCCACGGCCGGATGGATGACCAAGAGTTCTATCCTTGTTCGGCTTGTGTTTGGAGTTGTCTGACCTTATCTAAAAAGTGGCGGATATGTTCTTGGACTTGGCCAATTTGGTTCACTCAAAACAGCACTGTTCATCTAGCATGGCGCATATACACCCCCATGGCTAGCTGCCAACATGTCCAATCCTCTTTGATTCTGAAGTACTACAGCTGCCAAAGAATTTATTTGGGTTTGTAGAGTAGCTATAGAGGTTGCTACCTGGGTATTGAGCTGGGCTAGTTCAAGTGAGAGGTTTGTATAAACTTGAGCAGTTCTTAGCGCCCCAGGTGGTTCTGGCTGCGAGGCAGGCCGTTCTGATAAGACTGTTAAGTCCTATTAATATGGGAATTAGGGCCCTGTTCTTTTTGTCACCTTATGAGTGGTGTTTAAAGGTAAAGAGATAGGAGCTCCTGCTTCAGCTAAAGACACAGGAGGGAGGACATATCCTACTGTGCATAATTCCATCCAATTTGTGGGTAGGCATATATAAGCTGTAGTTCCCCATACATAATATAGGCCTGAAGATAATGGAAGACAACCTGAGACATGGTATACACCTGATGAGGTGTAATTGTATGCAGTTGGTTTTTTGAAAGTGAAGGTATATTTCCAAAGGTATGTGGCAGCTAGGGCAGCCACTGTTAGTGGACTAAAGCAGGAGGTAATGTTATTTTATTATTATTTTTTTAATGTTATGGGTGGCATTGTTTTCTAGGTTTTCCCAGATGATCATTCTGTGGATGGATTCTATGAAAACATTTTTCCTTGGCAGTTTCATGTATCAAGGTGTAATTGTTTCTGTTGTTGTCAGATTTCCATGTGTAAGCAGCCAGAAGGGCCAAATGGTTGCAACCCAGTGGTCTCCCCTGGAAAACCCTTTAGTGTAGTCTGTGTGTCTGAAGAGGTATTGGGAGGGAAGGTTAACCAGCTGGATGAGGGCAGAGGATCAGGGAAACACGTCATTAGGTTTCCGAGGTTGTGTGTTATTGTGACAGTTACATTGCAATGGGAGCGGTTTAGAGATCCTACCTGATATGAGTATCTTTGGGGACCCGGTGAGTAAATGTACAACGGGCTTTGCCCCCCTCTTATTTGTACTCCTCGGTACACAGCCCCTGTGGTAGGGTGTACAGTTTGGTTATTGTAACTTTTGAACACACCCTGTGCTCAAAGGAGAGGGTATAGTGAAGAAACCCTGACGTTTGAGCCTAGACCTGTCAAGAGGCAGGCCAGCTTTCTGTGGACTGTCCCCAAGCCTGTAGACAAATCTAGCAGGACTGGTTGTATTTGGTATGTGTAAGCGCCTTTATGACTGTAATGGTTTAATAAATGGGGAGATAGGTTCGGGCTGTGTTAGTTGGGCAAGCGAAAGTGTTATGGTACAGAAAAGAACACAATGCATTTTGACTTATCTGTTGTTATTGTCTTGTTTTCTTTTGAACAGATACTTCAAGTCTTCTATGGGTTCACTTGTCTACTCCTGATGTTGGCTCAGGGTTTCTTCAAATGTATTTTTAATGTGGTAGGGTTTCACCCTGGAATGATGTACCAGTTAGAAATTCTGGGCACCTTCACAGGCTGTGGGGGTAGAAATCATAACAGTACACGGTCCCTTCTACGTTGGGGCAAGTTGGGATACTGGGGACCCATCTTTCCAAGTTTTGACTAGGACTAAAGTTCTCGGCTTGTATAAAGGGACTGAGCTGTATATTGGAGATTCTGGTACTCTTAGCTCTTGAATAGCTTGTTGGAAACTTGTCAGGGAAGTTATAAATTGTACTAGTTGGTTGGTTTCCTCATCTAGGACCAGATCTGTTCTAAGGAACAGTCTGTCATACAGGATTTCAAAGGGACTAAGCTTTAAATGAGAAGTAGGGCTTATCCTCATGTGGGGCAATGCTATAGGGAGGGACTGGATCCAGTTTTGGTGGGTTTCTTGGCCCAGCTTGGCTAAAATATTTTTTAGCATTTGATTTGTTCTTTCTATCTTCCCTGAGAATTGAGGCCTCCAGGCCGGGTGTAAGTTATCCTTTGACTTATGGCTGAAATGAATGTTGGGCCATTATCACTCTATAGAGACCTAGGAAGTCTTCACCTGGGGATGATTTCTTTTAGTAGTTTATTTATGACTTCCTAGGCTCCTTCTGTTTTTGTGGGAAATGTCTCTACCCATCCTGTGAAGGTGTCTATGAAGACTAATAAATATTTGTAGCCTAGGCATTTTGGCATCTGGGTGAAATCTAACCGCCAATCTTCTCCTGGGTATGACCCAGTTCTTTGGACAGATTTTACTAGCACAGGTGGTGGGCGGGCACCTTGAGGGGTGTTTATTGCACAAAGGAGACATCCTTGGATAATTTGTTTTCTGAAGCCCTTTACCTGAAAACAGGCAGGAGAAAAACTGAGTTGTTTTATCTCAGCCAAGGTGGCATGAATCATGTAGGCCCATTAGGACTTTCTATTGAATATTTTGGGGCAGATGAATAACTCCTTCTCTTTGATACCACCCATCTTTATCTTGGGAATACCCGTTTTTCTCGGCCCACTGGTTTTCTTTTTTGTTGTACTGTGGTGTAAGGCATTTTACGCTGGCTGAAGGAAGTAGGGCACCAATTAACGGGTCTTTAGATACTGTAGCTGTCTTTGTCGCCTGATCAGCTAGTTGGTTACCTAAAGCTGTTTTACTATCCCCTTTTTGGTGTCCTTTGCAATGCATTATGGCTACTTGTAGAGGCGGGTGGATAGCCTTCAGGAGCCATAAAATATGGGGCCCATATTTTATGGGACTATTCTTAGCGTTTAGATACCCTCTTTCTTTCTATAAAGCTGTATGGGCATGTAGTATAAGGAAGGCGTACTTAGAATCTGTGTAAATGTTCACCTTCTTTTTCTTTCCCAGCTCGAGGACCCAGGTCAATGTAATTAGTTCTGCCAACTGTGCTGAGGTTCCCACGGGTAAAGATTTAGCCTTTTTACCTGGTGTAGAGATACGATCACATACGCTGTGTGTCATTTCCCTTCTTTGACAAAACTGCTGCCATCAGTAAACCATTCTTCATCAGGGGTTATGAGAAGTTGCTCAGTAAGAGCTTGTCGACTGGCATAGATCTGGCTAATGACTTCACAGCAGTTGTGGAGGTTTGGGTCTTTAGGATTGGGGGGGCTGGTAACAAGGAAGTGGGGTTTTGAGTGGAGCATTCTTTTACTGTGACTTGTGGATTTTCTACTAAAACTACTCGATATCTTAGGATTCTGCTATTTGTTAGCCACTGAGGGCCCTTGTTGTTTAACAAGGGGCTGATTTGGTGTGAAGTATATAAATCAATTTTCTGTCCTAGCATTAATTTTAGAGTTTCCTCTACAAGAACAGCGGTGACTGCCATCACTCAGAGGCAGTGAGGCCACCCTTGAGCTACCGTATCAAGTTCTTTAGATAGGTATCCTACTGGACTCATATCCGGTAATATTTTTAAGGTTTGGGTGAGGGCTCGTAGGGCCACTCCTTTTCTCTCTGTTACATATAGTTGGAAGGGTTTTTCTAGGTTGAGTAATCCCAAGGCAGGAGCTTGTAGTAGGGCCTTTTTTAGGTTTTCAAAGGCATGTTTCTGTTCTTCGGTCCACATTAATTCATTAGTTCCCTGCTGGTTGTTTATTTTGAGGGTGTTATATAGTGGCCTGACCTTTTCACCGTATCCAAGAATCCATAGCCTGCAAAGGCTCGTTAAACCTAAGAAGGATCTGAGATGTTTCGTGGTGGTGGGCTCGCGGATGTTTGCCACGGCTAAAACTCACTGAGTAGAAAATCGTTTTTCTCCTGGGGCCAGCGTTAGTTCTAGATATTCTATTTCTTGTTGTAAAAGTTGGGCCTTTTCCCTTGAGACTTTGTGCCCTTTTTCTGCCAGGTGATTTAGAGTTTATAACATGTTGGCGTCCCAATTGTTCTGTGGGGGAGCAGATGAGCAGGTCATCTATAGATTGAACAACTTGTCTACCCCCCTCAAGTGTTAGGTACTCTAAGTCCTGTGCCAAAGCTTGGCCAAAAAGGTGGGGGCTGCCCTCAACACTTGGGGTAAGGCTGTCCATGTTAACTGTTATTTGTGACCAGCAGGGTCAGACCATTCGAAGGCAAAAAGAAACTGGCAAGCCGGGTCTAAAGGAATGCAAAAAAACACATCTTTCAAGTCTAAAACAAAAAACCATTGGGTGTTAGGCAGTATTTCTCCCAAGATTGTGTAAGGGTTGGGAACCACGGGGTGGAGAGGAATTACAGCCTCATTAATGATCTTAAGGTCTTGTATTTCCCACCTTTCTTTTTGACGGGGAGAATGGGGGTATTGCAAGGGGAGTTGCAGGGAGTTAATATTCTGTGTTTTAAAAAAGGTAGTAGTTGTGTTTTGTAGTCCCTGTCTACCTTCTAAGTTAATGGGGTATTGTTTTTTTCTTGGAAATTTGTTGGGGTCCTTTAACCTTACCATTACTGGGGTAGCATTATGTGCCCATCTTGGTATTTCAGTAGCCCATACCTGGAGGTTTAACGCTTGTTGCTCATCTATGTCTACGTAAGTTCCATTTCGGTTAATTTGTAAGGTCATTATTTTGTTAGGAGTTAGATCTTCTGTTGAGAAGATGACTCGAGTTTTTACCTTACTTAATATGACCCTCTCTAGAAGTGGGACAGGATGTTCTGGGAGGATTAAAAATTGGTGTGAGAATCTTGTTGCACCCCACAGACAGTGTAATGATGGAGTAAAATATTTTACCATGAGTTTCTCTTCTACTCCCTGAACTGTGCTTTTGTTAGAAGAAGGGGGTCCTCAATAGGAGGTTAGTGTAGAAAAGGCAGCTCCTGTGTCCAAAAGAATAGTTACTGACCTTCCCGCTACATCTAGGGTGACCTTTGGCTCTTCCGCACTGACATCGATGCTTTTGGTGTTCTCGCCGGGAGCCTCTTGGAGCCCAGGGTCCCATCAGCTTAAGGCCATTTCCATTGAGGGATCAGGTCTGGGAGTCCTTCAACTCTCAGAGCAGTCTCACCTCCAATGGCCATGTTGTTGGCAATTTGGACAGGGCTTCTGGGGCAGTTTGTTCCGGGGGCAATCTCTTTTCCAGTGGCCAACTTGACCACATTTGTGACATGCACTGGGTGGAGTATCTTTAGGTCTTCCTACCAGCAGGGGGTGGTGCCTGCCCTGTAGGGTGGCGAGGAGATGGGCCTGCCTTTTCTCTTCTTTTTTCTCCTTTTCTCGGAGCCTTTCTTCCTCTTCCTGGTCTCTATTATAGAAAACCGAGGAAGAGACCTTCAATAGTTCGTTTAAGGGAGTTTGGGGTCCTAGCCCTTGTTTTTGAAGTTTGTGCCTGATGTCTGGAGAAATGTGAGCTAGAAATCTATCTTTTAAGACTAGTTCACCTTCTGGTGACCCTGGGTCTAAATCAGTATACTTTAAGAGGGCTTCTTTTAGTCTTTCTAGGAAGGCAGGGGGGTTTTCTTGGGGCCCTTGGTTGACAGTGACCAGTTCATTGAAATTGGTAGGTTTTATCCTGCAAGCTTTCATTCCCTCAACCAGGCACACTAACATGTGGTCTCTCACCCATCTGCCTCCTTGGATATTATAATCCCATCCCAGGTCTATGCCTGGGACTACGGCGGTGCCCATGGGATAGGCCTGTTGGTTTTGTATATATAGCCCTTCTGCAAATCATCTGGCTGCCTCAGTGAGATTCAATCTTTCTCCCTAGGTGAGCGTGTGGTTACAGATTATCATTATGTCTTTCCAACCCAAATCAAAGGTGAGCGTTAAGTTCTTAAATTTTTCTATATAGTTGTTAGGGTCGTCAGAGAAACTTCCTAGCTCTGTTTTTAGCTTTCCTATGTACTGTACTGAAAAGGGAACCTGTACCCCGACTGGTCCATTAGGGCCAGCCAATTCTTGAAGGGAGCACAGGTAAGGTGGTGAGGTGCTGTGGGCAAGGAATTGGAGCAGGGAGGAGTAGGAGGTACAGACATTTCTTTGGTATCTAAGGGTGCGGTTGTAAGGTTGGCAAGGTTTGGGTCTAAGGTGTCCATTCTTGGTTTGTAATGATGGAGAGAACTGTGGGGTCTATCTTACACTTTTTACACAGTTCTGGATTTTCTCTTAAGACCATAAAAACCTGGACATAAGGGACCTCTGTCCATTTGCCTTGTTTCTGGCAAAACAGATCCAGCTGTAGGATGGTATGTATGATAATTTAGACTCCCCTGTTCTGGCCAGATTTCTCTATCTCCCAATTTATATTGAGGCCATGTGGTGTTACAAAAGAAGACTAATCTCTTTTTCTTCAGGGTTTGAGGGTCAAACCTGTCCCAATTTTTTAGGATACATCCCAGAGGCGAGGCTGGTGGTACCGAGTTTTAGTTTCCCATCTGGAAAGGAAGACAGTGAGTCATAGGGGGTAGGACATCTCTTGCACCCCCTATGTTAAATCACTGCCTGGAGAAGGCGTCCTTTCTCAGGCCTGGGCTTCCAGAATTAACTAGTCTTACTTTGTAGCCCGCACCTGAAGTTTCTTATCTAGAAACTTCCTGCTGCCTCTGTCTTAGGGGTCCTTGTTCACGTCTGCGGTTTTGACGGGACATGAACCTATATATTTGTTGATGTCTTTGTTTCCCAAGAAACTGATTATCGTATACCCTGCCAGCCATTTTAGGGTGGAGGTCCTTTGTGCCTCTGTCTGGGAAGTCTTCACTTCATTGGCAAACTTTGTTATCCATTGAAGCTGACCTCTTGATTGCCTTGCCCCCTGACACATCGCATAATCCTGAGGGTCTCTTGAAACTGGGTGTAGGAGATGATTTAGCATTTGTGGGAGCCCCTCTTCTGTCCATACCCAAGAGGGGATAATCTTATTACTCTTTGGGCCCCTCCCTTCTTTTTCTCTGCAGAACCAACAAATCTGTTCCTCATGTCTGCCCCTCTCTGTATACTTTAGGAATTGTTCCTGCACGCTGAAAGAGGGAATCAGGGCATGGAGGGCTGTCATAAAGTAGACTCCTGCAGCCCACTTCTTTGTATACTCTCGGACATTCAGGTTCTTTGTAAGGGGGGTAATAGATACAACTTTAGTTAGTCTAATGAATAACCTTAAGATTCTTGATTCAATGAGGCAGCCCAGTGTGTCCCTATTCATTCTTTTATAATATAAAAGCAGAAGGAGCTGATCAAGGAAAGGCCGCCTGTGTTTAGCTTCACAATGGCGGTATAAACAGGAAAGGGAGAAAGGGCTTTCGCCGGAACAATTATCCCTTAGCCTATTACCAATACAGCACTGATCCCTTTTGCAAAGCACACATGGAGGATATAGATGCAAGTATCTTTAGAAGTTGGATGGGGCTGAGAGGTGCAAAAGGCAGATGGGTGACTGGTTTCTTAAAGAGACTCACCGACTTGACATGACTATTGTTGGAGGTCAAGTGTTCTGGGCCGAAAATGTGCTCCTTTGTGAGCAGGACTCCTAGAGGGTGTGACCCCTCTAGTCGGCCGACACTTCTCTTACCTGTCTCGGTTTCTCTCCCGGTTGTCTAAGACAATCAGGGGGGCTCAGAGTGCTGGGTGGCCAACCCTTACGTGTGCATCCCCGGAGGAGCCTGGTTGTTAATTAAGTGAAGTTGGAAGTTCCTGTGAGGCCGCTGCACATCTTGGGTTTGACTCAGACACCTCCGCAAACTGGAGGAAGCGCCTCTTTTCTTCGGAGTCGGAAAGAGTCAGACACTCGTTATTACCATCTTCTTGTTAATAGTCATACCATCTTCTTGTTAATAGTCAGACTAAGAAGAAACAAAACACACACACAGGTAGGGGTAGGGGTACGTCAGCGCAGGGCTGGAAAGGAAAAAAAGAGAGCCCGAGCTTTTAGGTGGACTCACCACTTTCTGGACAAAGGAGGAGGAAGTTTTCAGTCCAAGTCATGGCACCAGAAGATGTTACCGGAGAATAGCCTCGGTTCTTGTCTTCAGTGTAGGAAAGAATTCAAACACTGAGACAAATAGTGCCAAGCGAGCAGAGGTTTATTAGCTAGCAGGGGGTTAGTAGCGAAAGTACACTTGGCTAGGGAGCGTCAAGCGGGCTACTCAGATAGAGGAAGTGTCCGAGTGACCTGACAGTCGTTTTCTTAGGGTTTTATACCCTTTTTCTCCTATCTCCCCCGTTACTGTTTAACTGCCAAGTCAGGGACCCCTGTAGAGACCATTTCCTTGGCTTATCATTTAATTACCAAGTTAGGGACCATCTTATTCAGGACTGTCACCACCTCCTGTCTCTTCCTCCTCCCGAGTGCAAGCTCTCCCCCTCCACCTTACAGTAATATAGATACAGTAATTCTAAATAAAATTTTGGCAAATCAAATTTTACAATATATTAAAAGGTATTACATAATGAGAAAGTGGGGTTCATACCAGGAATGCATGATTAACATTTGAAAATTAATCAGTGTAGTCCACGATAACTCAAGAAGAAAAACCATGCGATCATTCCAATAGATGCAGAAAACCATTTCACAAAATCTAACACCCATTTTTGATGAAAAGTCTTAGCAAACCAGGAATAGAAGGGAATTTAATCAACCTGCTAAAGGGCATCTTTGATTCTTTTACAAGAAAGGAAAAGGAAAGTAGCAGAGCTTTTCAAAGCCATAGCACTGGCTGAGCTAGGTACCTGTAGGCCACCGGAACTGCTAAAACATGTCAATGCTGGGACTGAGCCTTCTGGCCTGAATAATTCAATCTCATGTAATCCTGTATATGTCCTTTAACTTGAATTATGCAATAAGCTCTGCCAAACAACATAGATCTTTGCCCTGATACTTGAATAATATGAATGGTGCTGGTAGTGATAACAGGAATCGCTAACAACTACTGCACAATCACTATACTTCAGGCACTGTATCATGTTTGATATGGAATAGCTCACAGAATCTTACAACAACTCTGTATACAACATACAATAACAAGATTACTCAAGGAATGTTATTTGGTTTAATTGTTTTTCACCCACTCGTAAAAATATACAAACCTGCAAAAGAGCAGGTTTAATTTTATGAAAAAATGGAAGTGTTCAAATTACTGCCCTATGAATTTTGTTAGGAAAGGATTTTTAATAAGGAAAAGTAAAGAAACATAATCTTTAAGCACACTTACTTGTACCTTTCCCATACTTCTGACCCCAGGGTTGTATGTTAAAATTCTCTTCAGGGAATAAATAACCGGAAGTGGGAACTTCCATACTCTGCCTTTATTAAAGCTTTAATTACAATTACAGTTGCATTCCCACCAATTTAAAGACAACATTAACCTGCTTGTTTGTAGCAGTTCTCAGGGCTGCATCACCTCTCACTGTCTGAGGTCGCCCAAAGCCCACCTGTGCATACTGTAGGTCTGTCAAGACGCTTTTCTCAGCTGAGGCAGGTCCTATCAATGCCCGCGGCTTCCCAAAGCCCGCCTTCCACTGCACTGCCATTGGGTGATATCACTGCCTGTCGGGGGCCTGAGAGGAGTGTGCATCCTCGCAGGCCGCTGCGTCAGCCCGGGGGAGCTGGTTGTTGAGGAAGCTGTGTAGGCCTGTGGGGCAGTCATCTAAGTCACTGTTTCTGCCTCAGAGAAATGGTTTTGCGAGGTGGTTGTTCTTAGGTGCCGTCGAGTAGTGACCCTATGTACAACGGAACGAAAAACCGCCCGCTCTGGCGCCATCTGCAAGGTTATCTCCCCCGAAATGGGTGGTTGAGAGTGAGGCGGTGCGCTGGGGTTTCAGAGATGGCATTCTCCAAGCAGCAGCAGGGGTTGGCATTGGAAAAAGTGTGGCATTTTTTAGGGGAGATACTCAGGACTCTTGGAGTGGCTGTAAGATGCCTTAAGGAGGTCTCCCGGCCCTGCCTGCACCCTGTTAAGCACTTTTTCTCAAGCTTAAATTCCTAGAGCTTTCTTCCCTCTGTCCCTCCTGTAAGGGCAGCCTGAACCTCAGTTTTCTCAACTGTAAAATGGGTAGCATTACAACAGCAATCGGTGAACACTTAAGATTTTTTAGTCTTTTCAAAGACATGTTACTGAGAATTTAAAATTAATGACAATAATAAAAACCCTCAAGTTGAAAAGCCTTTAAATTTTCTAGGTGGATAATTCAAAGGGGGATGTCAGAAAACCATAATCAGCTAGTTCAGGCTTTAATTTTTGTTTTAATACATGGTGCTTCTGATAGTTTTAATGTGGTGCTGATGATGATGCTAAAAACCCAAATCACTTAAAAATCCTTCGTCTTGGCCGAAGTCAGGGCAGGTGGAATGAGTTCAAAGGCATCTATGAGTCCCTGGGAGAAAAAACAGTGGTGGCCTTGCACTGCTTGCCCAGGAGTGGGCTGCACCCGCCCCTTGCTTCCCCACCGCCAGCTCCTGTGCAGTAAACTTGCACCAAGGGGTTTTGCGCTTCCTTTTGTAAACGTCAGGCAATGGAGCCAGAAGTCTGTTTTCAAACACTGCCTATAAATTAGAGTTTTAAAACAAATTAAATACTTAAATGAATTGAAATTTAAAACTCACTCCTGAAATTATTCTTCCTCCCGGCGAGCACTTTGGAGCCCCTCAGTAAGGTCCAACAAGATGAGTTCCTGACCCCGCGTGGGTATCATATCTCAATAAAAATGCATGGAAAAATGGTTTCAAACAACCAATTTTTAACATTTTGATTTCTTACAAATTCTTATTGGCTAGAGAATAAAAACAATTCTCCTCTTTTCTGAAGTTGAATCCCCGGACCCCACATCATCTGCACCTCCCAACGCAGGAGCTCCAGTGGGCACCTTAGTAACACTCCTGAGCAAGCAGTGCAAGACCAGTACTCTTTTCTCTCCCAGGGACTTAAGAGATGCTTGCTGTCGGGCGACAGCCCCAGCAAGGAAAGACCCTCACTGTGCGACCTGGCAGATAATCTGAGGAACTGACACATAGCCACCCCCACCCCCCCACCCCAGATTCATGCATTCAAGGAAACTTACTGACATGGGCAAGCAGCTGCTCTCCAGTAGTGGCCGGCTGGAGTATTTTCCGCAACCACCTAGCAAGGGACCCAAGCTTATATACCATTCCAGCTGGGACCAAGGCTCATCGTTTTCTCCCATGTCCTTGGGCAGTCAGTGTTCCCAGGGACTTCACGTCCAGGCCCAGATGTTTTCCTTCCTGTTGCTAAGGCATTCCTCAGCCTTGGCTGCTGGCCCAGTCATGCCACTCCCGGCCTTGTACCTTAGCCGAAATCCATACCGAATTCATCCCCAGCATGCTTCGGGGAAGAGCAAAGCTGATTCCATTAGGGAGAGGATGCATATAGCTGAATAGCATTACCCTACACCTCTGAAGTCATTCCACTTGCCAGGGATACTGACAGAAAGGTCGGAGGTTCAAACCCACCAGCATCTCTGCTGGAGAGAAAGATGTGGCAGGCTGCCTCGGTAAAGATTACAGTCTCGAAAACCCTGTGGAGCCATTCTGTTCTGTCCTATAGGGTCACTATGGAGGCGGAATGGACTCAATGGCAATGGATTTTGAGTTATACTTTGCATACAATAAAATGCACCCATTTTTAATGTAGCGTTCAAAGAGTTCTGACAAACTCATTGACAGAACATTCCATTCACTTCCAAAACTTCCCTTCTGCCCTTCCCAGTCAATCCCGCTCCCCACAAGACAACCACTAATTGGCTTTCCTTCACTATAGATTAGTTTTACCTGGTTTATAATTTCATACAAATGGTATAATACAGCATTTCTCCTTTGAGTCTGTCTTCTTTTATTCAACCTTATGAGATTTCATCTATGCTGTTCCATATATTATTATCTTCCATTGCTGAGTAGTATCCCATTGCTGTGTTTCTTCTTCAATTCTTAAATTGTTGGACACCTGGACTGTTTCCAGTTTTTTGCTATTATGAATAAAGCTAATCAGAACATTTGAGTACAAGTCTTTGTATAAACATTGCAGTAGTTCATAAAGGACGCCTTCCAAAACAGCTGACCGCCCCTCTTAAATCCAATGCCCCAGCTTCCGCCACACCTGAGACTTGCTGTTATCCAAGGCTATGACTACAGGCTCCAAGAGCTGGAAAACACTGAGGATGCTTTGGTCAGATTTAATCCATTTCAAAGCCGGAAAACTGAGACACAGGTGTTAAAAATAATTAAAAACTTAACATTTATTCTGAGCAGTTATTCTATAAGGAGCCCTGGTAGTGTAGCGGTTAAAACGGTAGACTGCTAACCAAAAGGCCGGCAGTTCAAAACCACTAGTGGCTCCGCTGGAGAAAGATGTGGCAGTCGACTTTCCTAGAGGATTACAAGCCTTGGAAACCCTGTGGGGTCGCAATGAATCGGAATGAACTTCATGGCACTGGTTAGCTATTCTATATGCTTAGGGCTCTTGGTCACTGACCGACGAGGGCGCTTAAGGATTCCCCGCCCAGATTCCGAAACTGCTAAGGTCACCCTTGAAAGCGACCCAAAAAAAAAAAAAAGCCCTGCTTTATTCCGTCACGGCACAATTGGGGTTAAAGCTCATGGAGCGCAAGCCTCGCCCCGACTGCGCCTGCGCGAATGAGAACGTGCGAATTTGCCCCAGACCCTGACGTCTCAGACAGCCTCATTCGGCCCGTCCTACCTTAATGGGCGTGCCTGCAATCCAATAAGAATGGAAGGCTGAGTCCCGTGAAGCCAATGGTGAAGGCCCAAGGGGGGGGGCGCGGAGGCGGACCCTGTAAGGAGGAGAGAAGACAGGCCCAAGATGGAGGCGGTGGAGGCTGTAGCGGCGTGACAGGTGAGGGTGGACCCCGCAAGGCTACGTTTCTGGAGCGGCTCTCAGGCACAGGCAGGGAGTCCGGACCGAAAGCTCAGTTCCCGGATTGCTGCGCCTGGGCCCCAGCGCCCCCCGTCCGGAACCGGAGGAGTGGTTCGCCCCGGGGCGAAACCATCGTTGTCAGCGGGGTGAGGGGTGGGTAGACAGAATAGGCGGACTAGAAGGCTGGTGATGGTTTCGCCCGCCGCGAGTGGCAGGGTGTCTGCGCAGAACCGGGAAGCTTCCGGTAGGCGGGGCCCGGCCGATTCGGGCCTGGGCTGTGGTTTAGGGAGCTCGTGATTCTTTCTTAACCCAACTGAGGTGTCTGATAACCCGTCCTTACGTTCTCCACAGAGTGCGTGGAGATACGGCACATTACTCGCTTTCCATATTCAGGATCAATACCTGACCCATTAAGAGAATGGGAATTTCTCCATTACCCCTTCTTAGCCCTCCCCAGCTTCCTTCCATTATCCCTTTTCACTTCACTAATACGTCTGGGACCCCTCATTAGTTGTCAGGGGGACTGTTGGAGTCCCCCCTCCACCTTACTCCCTGTTTATCTCACCACGACAATGTCTGTTGATGCATGATTACCCTCTTTTGCCTTTTCCTCATGACAATGTCTGGTGATCCACCATTACCCCATACCCATTTGGCCCAATGTCAGGTGACTTCCATTTTCCACCCTTCTGCCCATGACAGTCCCTAGTGACCCCTATTATATCTCCAGCATAGTGTCTGGTGACTCCCCATCGCATAGCCTAGTGACTCCCATTATCCCCCTAACATTGTGTCTGTGATCCTACCATCAACATTACACTCCAGGCCCTTTAAGAACACTGTTTGGTGCAGCCCCCATTTCCCCCAACTAAGAGCAATATCTCACGATCCTCCATCCCCCATCACAGTGTTCGTGACTCTTCCTGCACCACAATATCTGGTAATTCCCTCTCATTAAAAGCTAGAACAGAGTCTGTTTGTGTCCATTATGTACCTAAAATCCCTAGTGCAGTGCATACTGACATTAGGCCCCAGCAGAGAGTCACAGAGTATTGTGTGCACTCCTGTACCCTCCGGGACAGTGTGTGCTGCCTTCCCACCCCCACCTCCACTCCTGCAGTGAATCTGAGACCTCGGTGCTCTGGAGGGAGACAAGTGATAGGAGGGTCTGAGCAGAGGAGCGACTGGATCCTGGCTCAGCTTCAGGTGATAACAGGATCTCATGGGCTGCTGTGTGGAAATTAGGCTACAAGGGGCAACATGGAGCCTGGAGACTGGATTTTATTTCGTACCCTGCCACTTTGCTTCCAGAGTACTACTACTGGATTTCTAAATTCCTCCTCTCTCTTCTCCTAGGAGCCCCATGGAACCTGCCCAGCCCCATCTCAGCCCTTCTTGACAAAGTCCTAGGCTCCATGGAGCTGCCACGGGCCCCCGCTGCCAACGGGGCTGAGCCATCCCGGGCAGTGGGTACCGTCAAAGTCTACCTGCCCAACAAGCAGCGCACGGTGGTGAGTCCCTGAGGGGCAAAACTGACAGGGATTAGGGATGGACCCAGTTGTAAGTCTGGGACGGGAGGGTGATAAAGGTGGGAGGAGGCCTTTGTGGAGAGGTGGGGGAGCCTACTGGGGCCCCTGTTGGGCACTGAGGGCCCCACATATGCACACACAGGTGACCGTCCGGGATGGTATGAGTGTCTACGACTCTCTAGACAAGGCCCTTAAGGTGCGGGGTCTCAATCAAGACTGCTGCGTGGTCTACCGACTCATCAAGGGGTAGGTGTGGCCCCCACCCACTGGGTGCCCAGCCTCCATGCCCTCCTCAGAGTCATCTGACTCCTTTTCTCTGCCATTGAGTCTTCCATATTCTTTCTTTCGTCTTCCATTGTTGTTGTTAGTTACCATCAAGTAGAGTCCTCATAGCAACCCCATGTCACAGAGTAGAACTGCCCCCTAGGGTTTTCTTGGCTATCACCTTTACAAAAGCAGATCACCAGGTCTTTCTCCCACGGAGCTACTGGGTGGGTTCAAACTGCCAACCTTTCAGTTAGCAGCCGAGTGCTTAACTGTTTGCACCACCAGGGATCCTGAGTCTTCCGTTAGTTCAGTTAATTTGTGAGTTCATCCGTCTTTTGTTACTTCATTAGCTTGCTGCCTTGTAAGGTCTGCAACTCATTCACTCCTTGACCCAAGTCCTCACCATGCCCCATCGCCTCCTCCCAGAGGAGTTCATCTGTTTTGTCCTTTCACTGTTTGAGTAATTTTTTAGCTCTCTTTCTACAGTTTCCCCACTCTCTGCCTGTTGAATTGAGCCTTGGACCATTAAGTCCTTTGTTCTGGGGCTCCCTAATTTCTTTCATCTACACATTGTTTTTTGTTGGTTCATGTCTCATTAGCCACTTTTCAGGCTTGCTCAATACTTCTAATATTGAGTTATTTATTCACCACTTCACTACCCTTGTGACCTTGGGCAAGTTACTTTACCCCTCCGGGCCTCGGTTTCTCCATTTCTAAAATGGGGGCAAGAATAGTAACTGGTTCCTAGGGTTGCTGTGTTGAGAATTAAACTTGGCAGATATTACTCTGTGGATAGCAGGCTTGGAAGGACTTTTAGGGGGTTCCATGATTCTTGTCTACCCTCCCACTCATTTCCTTCTGTGCCCTTTGCAGGCGAAAGACGGTCACTGCCTGGGACACTGCCATTGCCCCCCTGGATGGCGAGGAGCTCATTGTCGAAGTCCTTGAAGATGTCCCACTGACCATGCACAATTTTGTGAGTGCAGGGCGGATAGTAGAAACAGGCCATGGGAGGGGGGAGGGTCCTTCACCAGGACTCAACTTCTCCTGCTCTGTGGCAGCAGGTGCGGAAGACGTTCTTCAGCCTGGTATTCTGTGACTTCTGTCTTAAGTTTCTGTTCCATGGCTTCCGCTGCCAAACCTGCGGCTACAAATTCCATCAGCATTGTTCCTCCAAGGTCCCCACAGTCTGTGTCGACATGAGCACCAACCGCCGACAGTGAGCCTGGCCTGGGGTGGGTGGGGGGATGGGGAGAACAGAAGCCCAGCGACAAGGCCCTTGTAGACAGCTGACCTGTGTCCCCTCTCTCTATACCCCTTTCACCCTCAAGTTTCTACCACAGTGTCCAGGATTTGTCAGGAGTCTCCAGACAGCACGAGGCTCCCTCTAACCATCCCCTGAATGAGCTGCTAACCCCCCTGGGTCCCAGGTAGGGAACCTTAAGTGAAGGGCTGCTGTTGGGAGAAAAAGATCTGGGGGCCCCAATAGACCACAAGCCATACTTTATTCATTTCTTTATTTGATATTTTTTGAGCACCTACAAATGGAAGCAGAGTGATTAAGGGGCCTTGGGTAAGTCACCTTATCTCTCTGGGCCTCAGTTTTCTCATCTGTAAAGAGGAGATAATGATAACTTTCTACCACATAGGGTCATGATGAGGATTAGATAAGTTAAGACGTGTCCAGTGCTTAGAACAGGATCTGGCACCAAGTAAATAATCACTGTTTCTTATTGATTATAAATATATTTAATAATCTAACTGCTTTGTTAATTCTTCCAGTGTAACCGTGCTCAAGCCTTTCTATTTTGAGATACGTGCTATTTTATCATAAATTATTTTCATTTTACTTCTTTATATTAAGTATTATAGTACTGTAATATTTATGTATTAAAATGTTATTTCTCTAATATAAGTTTATATATGCTTTATGTGTCTGTTATATATATTATAATGTATGTATATAATATATGTTATATATTACATAATCATGTCTATATTTTTATATAATGTAGAACATCATACATTTTTATATAAAATATAATAAATTCAGGCCACTATATTGACTGTTTTTAATTATAGATGTATATGGATTTGTTACCTTTGAATTTAATTTCAGGATAGTGCAGTGAGCATTAAGGTACATTTTTGTAACATTATAATATATTATAATACATTTTTATATGTATTTTAAGAACGTTGTCTTAATATGGAATCCCTGGGTGGTACAAACAGTTAAAACATTTGGCTGCTCCATTGGCAGTTTGAGTCCACCTAGAGGCACTTTGGAAGAAAGACCTGGCAATCTACTTCCAAAAAATCAGCCATTGAAAACCCTCTGGAGCATGGTTGTACTCTGTCACAAATGGGGTTGCCATGAGTTGGAATCCACTGGACAGCAGTGAGTTTTTGGTTTTATCATCTTAATATGTATAATATACTATGTATTATATAATAATACATAATATAATTTGAATAGTATACCTAATTGTAAAATACTATGTATTACTCTTCCCTCCACTATCCACGTGGCTTGCTCTACCTCCTTTAGGTCTTTGCTCAAATGTCACCTTCTCAGAGAAGCTCTTCTTGACACTCCCAGTGACACGTTCTGTCTCCTTGTTTTGCTTAATCTTTTTTTTCCTTTACTGTGTTTATCACTATTGGGCATATTAAATATTTCTTTGCTTTTTATTTATTTCTTCCCCTGCTGGAATGTCAGCTCCACAAGGGCAAGAACTTTTGTTTACAATTTTATCCCCGATGCCTAAAACAGTGTCTGGCACACAGCAGACAGTGAATAAATGTTTATTGAACAAATGAATAATAGTAATAACAATGGACATGTACTGTGTGTGAGCTAAATATTTATGATAGGGGAGAAGGTTTTATTGGGTCTCCAACTCATTAAACAGTGATTTCATAGCCTTTCTACTGTCAGCTCGCGCACCCAGCACCGCGACCCTGAGCACTTCTTCCCTGCCCCGGCCAATGCCCCCCTCCAGCGCATCCGTTCCACGTCCACTCCCAATGTTCATATGGTCAGCACCACAGCCCCCACAGACTCCAGCCTCATCCAGGTTGGTTCTGATGGGTCACTAATGGGAGACTACTGGGCAGAGGGGAGAGCCATTGCTGTTGGCATCTATGTCCTCTCTTTGACTCCTGTCCTCTTCTTCTAGCTCACTGCCCAGAGTTTCAGCACTGATGGTGAGCCACCCTCTGCCTGCACCCTGAGCCCCACCCCTGTCCCGCTTGGCTCCACTCATGTCCTCTCCACAACCTCAGCTGCTGGTACTAGAAGTGGTGGTGATGGAGCCCCCCGGGGGAACCCCAGCCCAGCTAGCGTGTCCTTGGGGAAGAAGTCTCCACATTCCAAGTCACCTTCAGAGCAGCGGGAGCGGAAGTCCTTGGCTGATGACAAGAAGAAAGTGGTAAGTTCAAGGGGGACCATTTAGGGAAGCACCACAGACTGAGGGATGTGGGCAGACCCCTCAGATACTGCCCATCTGGCCCACAGAAGAACCTGGGGTACCGAGATTCAGGCTATTACTGGGAGGTGCCACCCAGTGAAGTGCAGCTGCTGAAGAGGATTGGAACGGGCTCATTTGGCACTGTGTTTCGTGGGCGGTGGCATGGTGATGTGGCTGTAAAGGTGCTCAAGGTGGCCCAACCCACAGCTGAGCAGGCCCAGGCCTTCAAGAATGAGATGCAGGTGCTCAGGTGAGAGTACATGGGTGTGTGGTTGGGGAGGTGTGGGGTGGCAGGAGTGGGCCTGGGCGTTGCCTTCTTGGGAAAAGGCCATCTTTGGGGTGCTTCATGGACCTCATTCAAGTCTGTTAATCATAAGTTGTTTCTCTGCCGAGGATGTCCCTTTCCATTCTGTGAAATGGGTGTGTTTAGAGGACATCTGATGGTATTATTGTTTGGGTTTAGGTTAATGTTAATAGTAATTGATGGTTATGTCCCACCACACACAAAATGTGAGTCTTCTCATTTCCCTGCTGTGAAATGGGTGTGATTATAGGACAGCATCCATGTTTTTGTGTTCACTTCCATGAATAGCGTAATGTTAGTAACTGCATCACCAGGAGGGCTTGTATTCTGCCTTCCCCTCTGTTTATAAAACAAAAACCAAACCTGTTGCCATTGAGTTGATTCCGACTCATAGAGACCCTATAGGACAGAGTAGAACTGCCCCATAGGGTTTCCAAGGAGCAACTGGTAGATTTGAACTGCTAACCATTTGGTTAGCAGCCAATCTCTTAACCAGTGCACCACCAGGGTTCCAATTTATGCTGTATTTTTGTTATATTAATTATGATAATGCCATCATTTAAAGAATAGTATTATATTCCTAACCATAATTTAATCCTTGTTTAATTAATTATAATAATTGCTATCATTAATGTATAATTAATATTATATTCATTCATGTTGAAGAACCCTGGTGTTCACCTTTTTGCCCCTATAGTTGCTACCACTCCTGGGGATGCTGGCATGGGTTTTTCCTCTCTGTTAACTGGGCCTAATTATGTATGTTACAGAGTTGATGTTATCATTATTACTTGTGCTATATTAATATTTATGATGGATGTCACAGTCAGAAAACTTACATTCCTTGTTCACCTCTGTGAAATGGGGATGATTTGAGCATGTCATTAATTTGCATTATATGATATTGCAACCATAATCTTACCATTATTAGGAGTCCTTGTGTGCTCTGTTATCATCTCTGACTTGAGCAAAACCCAGTGCATCATTGATGTTATCATTATAATTGCAGCATTCTATAAGAAATGGAGGTTTTCTTCTAAACTTGTTATTAGTTGCCGTCGAGTCAGTTCTGACTCATGGAGGGGGAAACAATTCATATGTGACAATTTCTGTGAGGTAGACTCAGGTACCCAGTAGCAATGAAAACAAGAACAGTAGAAATTTACAGAGTGCTTACCATGTATCTGGTGCTATTCTAAGCATCTCACTGATTATTTACTCACTTACTTCTCCCAACATCCCTTTAAGTAGCTAAAGTAATTATCACCATTTCACAGTTGAGGAAAATGAGACACAGAAAGGTTAAATGTCCTCCCAGAGGTTGCACAGTGAGTGAGTGGTGAAACCTGGGTTTGAACACAATATAACTTGAGTCTAAACTCCATGCTCTTTACTTCTAAGCCTCTCATGGTGATTAACAGAAATAATTATTGCACAGCATCAGTATTTTTACCCTGCAATTATCATTATTATATTGATGTATCTATGAAGTTGATTGGCATTCCACTTTCTCATCTGTAAATCATCACAGCCCCAGCTAATGGTCAGAGTCAGAGGCATGGAGGGTGTTAATGGGAGCCTTTCAGTCATGATTAGAGATGCTGCTGGTAGGCAGAATGGTGGGAGTGTTAGTCCTAACCCCTGTTTTTGTTGGGAGACTCAGTGAGGAAGCTCTTGGCATAGAATCACAGTCCAGCAAATATTTTTCAAAAATTTATTGAATCTGGCAATTATATGACTCTGAGCTTCCTAAGACAGGTAAAAATGAATGACAGAAGAAGACAGTGAACACAGAGCCATTCCGGATGCTCAGTGTCTTAGTCATCTAGTGCTGCTAGAAGTCCAAATTCAGAGCGTCAGCTCCAGGGGAAGACTTTCTCTCTGTTGGCTCTGGAGGAAGGTCCTTGTTATCAGTCTTCTGCTGGTCAAGGAACTTCTCAGGTTCAGGGACCCTGGGTCCAAAGGACCCTCTTTGCTTCCGGTGCTGCTTTCTGGTGGTATTAGGTCCCCTACTCTCTGCTATGTTGCTATGAGTCAGAATCGACTGGAGGGCACTGGGTTTACTCTCTGCTTGCTTCCCTTTCCTTTTACCTCTTGAGAGAGAAAGGTGGTGCAGGCCACACCCCAGGGAAACTCCATTTACATTGGATCAGGAATGTGACCTGGGTAAGGGTGTTATAGCCCCAACCTAATCCTCTTCAACATAAAATTACAATCACAAAATGGAGGACAACCATGCAATACTGGAAGTCATGGCCCAGCCAAATCAATACACACATTTTTGGGGAGACATAATTCAATCTATGACACTCAGTAAATGAGTAACAGTTGCTGTTTTCCTCCCTGACCCTGACACTGCACCCTCTGCCTGCAGGAAGACACGGCACGTCAACATCTTGCTGTTTATGGGCTTCATGACCCGGCCAGGATTCGCCATCATCACACAGTGGTGTGAGGGCTCCAGCCTCTACCACCATCTACATGTGGCTGACACACGCTTCGACATGGTTCAGCTCATCGATGTGGCCCGGCAGACTGCCCAGGGCATGGAGTGAGGCCCTGTCCTGGGGACTAGGGAGGAGAATGAGGGAAATGGGGGTCGGGGGAGATGAGGTGGTCCCCAGCCAATTTACCACTTGCCTCCACCCCCACAGCTACCTCCATGCCAAAAACATCATCCACCGAGATCTCAAGTCTAACAGTATCTACCTGTCCCTGTCTAAACACTGGGCTAGGGCTGGGCGATGTTAGGCAGAATGAGGCTTAGGATGGCTTTTGTGGGGGGCTTAATAGGGGTGAATAGGGAGGGGGATATGTTATATAGCTCCTTTCCAGGTGGCAGAGCTATGGCTGGTGTGGGAGCCTTAATGAGAGTCTCTTGGTCAGGAGTCAGAGATGTGGCTGGTTCAGGTACTGTCCTTGGGGACACTGGTCAGGGTCTGGGGAGTGACAGTTGTGGAGGGCATTACAGGGAGTTTCTGGACAGGGCCATTGGCATGGTGGGTTTGGGGGCCACTGGGGAGGCTTCCTGATCAAGAGTCACAAGGGGGCCAGATTGGGGGGTTATTAATTGGACCTCCGCACCCAAGTCAAAGTGTTGATAATTCATGTGACAGTGGGGGGCTTCTGGTCAGGGTCAGAGGCATGGCTGGTGTGGTGGTGTTGATGGGAGCCTCCCAGTCAGGGTGAGAAACATGGCTATTGGGAGTCCCTGTAGTGCCCCTTGACCCCGGTGGACATCTTCCTACACGAGGGGCTCACAGTAAAGATTGGTGACTTCGGCCTGGCCACAGTGAAGACGAGGTGGAGTGGAGCCCAGCCCTTGGAGCAGCCCTCGGGCTCCGTTCTATGGATGGTGAGTTGAGCCAGGCCAGAACAAGGTCATATAGGGGCATGGGCTTCTGGACTGGGACATGGGGGGCTGAATTGGGACGTGGTTGCCTGTGCCAGGTGTGGGTGGCTGGACTGTTCGCTCGCTTCATGTCTCAGCTAGTGTGGGTAGCTAAGAGTTATACCCAGTGTGGCTAGTAGGATGTAGGATTGTGGTCCAGCCATCTGCTGACTCCATGCTCCTTCTGCCTGGTCTGACCTACTGAAGGCAGCTGAGGTGATCCGGATGCAGGACCCGAACCCCTACAGCTTCCAGTCAGATGTCTACGCCTACGGGGTTGTGTTGTATGAGCTCATGACTGGCTCACTGCCTTACAGCCACATTGGCAGTCGTGACCAGGTGAGTGTACACCTTACCCACAGTCCCTTGGGCTAAGGGATTTCTCTCAGGCCTCCACACCCCAGATCCCTTCCTTTGCACAGACCAAGAATGTCACATTTCCCCCAGAAACTCAAAATTTTCTGAGCTGAGAACTCCCAGAATCCTCTAAGCTCCAGATGCCCTTAATCCTCTTATTCCCCCATACTCAGGGCTCCTTCTTTCCCCCATTTCCACAATCTTCTGAATCCCCAAAGTCCAGAATCCCCTAAATTCCCTATACCCAAAATTCTCATAGGCTTAAAGTACCCAGAAGTCCTCTGGACCCTTAAACAGCTACAGTCTTCTGGCCTGGGTACTCAAAATCTACCAAGCCCCCAAGTTCCAGAATCCCATTTCTCCCAGAAACAGAATCCCTTTGTGCTTCCAGATACTCTCAATCATCCAGGCCTTGGGTATCCAACAGGCCTCTGGGCCCTGGGACTTAACAATACTCTAGCCCCCAGACTGTCACCGTTCTCTAGGGTTAAGGCCCAGAATTCTCCCTGAGAAAACGAGGATTCTCTAGGCTCCAGATAATGACAGTCTTTGGGCACTGAACACACAATCTTACAGGCTCCACAGACTCACATAGTCTTCTAGGTCCCAGACACTCACAAACGCGTAAGCTCCTGAGGGCTAGGATCCCTGGGCTCTCCCTAGACCAAAAACCCATGTTTTCCCCAGACTCAGGACTTCCCAGGCCCCTGAGCCCCCCTGAAACCTGTGGACCCATAATCTTCTGGGCTTCAAGCAAAGACTCTTTCAGAGACCCAGAATTGCTGGGTCTACAAGATACAGTCCTCTGGGCCCCAGTTCCCAGAATACCCAATTTCCCCAAAAAGGAACCCTCCAAATCCCTAGAAACTCAGAATCCCTTGGGCCTCCCAGCCCAGACCCCTGGATCACCACTTCCTGCCTCCCACCACCACCAGATTATCTTTATGGTTGGCCGTGGCTATCTGTCCCCGGACCTCAGCAAAATCTCCAGCAACTGCCCCAAGGCCATGCGTCGCCTGCTGTCTGACTGCCTCAAGTTCCAGCGGGAGGAGCGACCCCTCTTCCCACAGGTGGGCTGGGTTGGAGGGCTGGACACCTTGGGGAGGGGGGCTCTGAGATGGAGGAAGACACAAAGGTGTGAATGTAAGGCTCAAAGATGTACAATGTGTGTGTGTGTTTCCATATGAGGCTGGGGTCTGGGAGTGTTAAGGTGCCCTGGGGGTCTGGATACCCCTCCTCATCCCCATCTGCCTCCAGATCCTGGCCACGATTGAGCTGCTGCAGCGGTCACTCCCCAAGATTGAGAGGAGTGCCTCCGAACCGTCCTTGCACCGAACCCAGGCTGATGAGTTGCCTGCCTGCCTACTCAGCGCAGCCCGCCTTGTGCCTTAGGCCCCACCCCCGGTCACCAGGGAGCTAATCTCAGCCTGCCACGCCAAGGAGACCTACCCACCAACCAATCAATGTTCTGTCTCTACCCTGATACTGCCTCATGATCCCCCACCCACCACCCTGGGGGATGAGGAGGTCCCCATGTGCTTTACCAGTTTCTCTGGAATTGGGGGCTACCCAGAGACTGAGACACTTGCCTCCTCCATAATTTGAGTTCCTCTTGGCTTTGGGGATACTTCTAAATTTTGGGAGCTCCTCTATCTCCAATGGCTGGGGTTTATGGCAGGGAATGCATTCAGAACCTCTCCGGAATTTGTGCCTGATGTGCCTTCCACTGGATTTTGGGGTCCCCAGCACCCCATCTGGATTTGGGGGTCCCCTCTGTGTCTCCCCCCTATTCAAGGACTCCCCTCTTTCTTCACCAAGAAGCACAGAATTCTGCTGGGCCTTTGCTTGTTTATTTTGCTTCCCAACTCTTGGGGTTCAGAGCCACTGAGCGGCAGGGGTAAGTCCAGGCAAGGAGTGGAGTTTGAAGGGAGGTGCAGACCACACAAACAGCATCACTGCACACGCATCACCACAGGCGGCACGATGAATGAGGACCACATATGCCAAGCACGGCACAAGAGGAGGCCACGTCAGTCACAGACACAGACATCACGGCAAAGGTGGGGAAGTGGGGGACCACTGGCCTTACATGTGCAAAGGATTCTGGGAGGGTGGGTGGAGTTTGCATATTTAAAGACAGCTGTCAGGAAATTGGGGAGAGGGCCCCTGGGGGAGTTAGGGGGACCTAGAAATGGGAGGAGTTCCCCATGTGTTGAATGAGGTTGAAGGAGGGTAAAGGGAAATCCTTGTGAGTGTGGGTGGTAGCATTTGAAGATGTGGATCTCCAGGGAGATAGGAAAGGTGTTACAAAAAAAAAAAGGGTTTCCTAAGGATTTGGAAAGTTTTGATGGGGAACAAGGTGTGCTTGAGAGATCTGGGACCAGGAGTAGGGTTTTCCAGGAATGTCAGGGGTCCAGGAGGGAATTCAGTGGTGTTAGGCCAGAAATAGGTTGCCTGGTATTTGGGAGCTTCCAGGAAGCAAAACTGCACTCTGGAGGGACCAGGAGTGGAGGTTTTCAGGAACTTGGAGGTTCTAAAACTGAGAAGTAGGTCTTGAGGTGACCAGGTGTGGGGGTTTAGAAGGACTTGGGGATTCCAAACTTGAGAACTGGATTTAGGACCAGGAGTGAGGTTCCTCAAGGGATTTAGGGATCTTGAGGAATGGGAAGTGGGATCTTGGAGGACCAGGAGAGGCGTTCTCAAGGGGTTTGGAGATTCCAAAAGTGAGAAATGGGTTCAGGGCCAGGAGAAGGGTTGCCAGGGATTTGGGGGTTCTCAGGGTAGGGTGTCAGTCGGAGAAGAGGCTGGCGAAAGACTTCCTCAGGCTGCGGATGGTCTCAGCTTTCACCTCGTCCTGGCTAAGGCTGGGCCTGGGCGGGGCTGGCTCTGGAAGGTTGAAGGCATTGGTCAGAGACTGGGATTTGCTAGAGAGAGACAAGGTGGAGGCATGGGAGGAAGGGGGGAAGAGGGAGAGGAAGGGGAGAGAAACACAACGTTACCCCAGGCCCAGCCCCAGCCCTGCCCCTCTGATCCTGGGGCTGTGCCTGTGACCTTCCCACCCACCCCCATGGGCCTGGACCCTGAAGGTATCTCAAGACTGGGAGGACTCAGAGTAGGAGGAGCCTTGGGCCAAGGAGGTGGGATTTGGGACCAGCTGGAGAACTTGGATCCAAGGTGAAGGAGTAAGAATCTTGGGCTGAATCTTCACTTCAAATTCTAGGCTGGGAGGAGTTTCATATAAGGAGAAGGATGAACAGGGTGGATTCCAACCTAAGGGTGAGGAGTCTAGGATAGCCTGGGAGGAGCCTTGAACCGAGGAGATGGAATTCTGGCCAGGTTGGTCGGCAGCAAATCTAAGGGGGAGAAGTTGGCTGAGGCAGGGAAGACTTTTGAACTAAGGGGAAGGAGTCTGGAATGGACCAGAAAAGGCAGAGAGAGGATGGTGTGATGGTTTGGGAAGAGACTGAGATGGAACAAGAGGATCTGGGGATGGACCAGATAGACTGCTGGAAAAGTATGAGGATCAACTGGGCAGAGATGAAGTGACTGTGACTTGGGCCAGGAGTTTTGGAGATTAGTTGGGGGGTGTCTGAGAATGGACAAGGAGGAGGATGAGTTTGGTAGGGAAGATTCTGAGATGAGCAGGGAGGTACTGAAGGGTCGGCAAGGTGCCTGGGATGTGCTGCAGGAGAGGAATTTCCCAGGACCTATTGGGAGGGATTGGAACTGAAAGTGGGGTTTCTTCGGGAGCCTGGGCCCAAATCGCTGGTATCCAAGGAAGAGGAGCTGGGATGGAGGGGAGGGGTTGCTGATGGAGTGGGAGGAGCTATAGCTTGGGGGAGGGGGTTGGCTCAAGCTCTAAAGGGAGTGCTCAGGATCCCTGGATAGGACCTCCGGCTGAGGGGCGTGGGAGCTGGAGCTGCCTATTGGTGCAGGAGCCCACTTTGTGAGCAGCAACATAAGGGCTGCTGTGGGGGTCCCCTTACTTGAGCTGTGGGTGCGGGGGACCCCCGGCAGCGGCAGTGGCAGGTGGTGGCACGTCCTGGCTGGGTTTCTGGGCCAGCTGTGGCTTGGTAGGACGTCCAGCAGGGCTCGGGCCACTGGGCCGAGGCTGCTGCGTGGTGGGTGGCCCAGTGCGGGGCATGGGGCCCACCTGGCTGGTCTGGCGTGTTGGGCCAGCAGGGCCTGGGGGCTTTTGGGGTGGGCCCTGGCGCTGCTGCACACCCTGTGGGGCCCCTGAGGCCTTTGGTGGAGCTGGACCAGAGACGGAGGTCTGACGGGTAGCCTGTGGGGGTCCTGCCTGGCGCTGGGGTGACGGGGATGCAGGTGGGCGGGCTGCTGGAGGTGCCCCAGGTCCTCCGGCCACTGGCCGGGACTGGCGGCCTTGACCCTGGGTCAGCGGTGGACCCTGAGACACAGGCTGCTGGGGTGCTGATGTGGGACTTGGTAGGCGCTGGGGCAGGGGGCTGCCAGCTGGGGGTCCAAGGCCCGAAAGGTGCTGCTGGCCCTGTGGGGGCTGGCGCTGCTGCAACGGGGGTCCCTGGCGCTGGGGGCCTGGGCCCGGCTGTGGAGGGCCACCTGAGGGACAGAAAGTGCACACGTGAGAGCGGACAAGTGAGAGGTGGTGGGGGCTTCTGTGATGGTGGGAGGCTGAGAAAGGTGACCCCTCACTTACCCTGTGGTGGGGGTCGTTGCTGAGCTGGAGGCCCTGTGGGCTGCTGGGAGGTCTGGCGGCCCAAGGGCAGGGCCCCTGGGGATGGAGTCTGTGGGCAGAGGAGTGGAGCAGGGGAGAAGTTAAAAATAGTTAACCAGCCAGTGGGGAATCAGCTGTCAGAATGACATGGGTTCCCTCTGTACTGGATGTTGCCTCATTTGTGGCTGAGCAGAGGGGATGGGGAGAGGAAGGCTCCTTCCCAGAGGAGGGATCAGGAGGCAGGCAGAGAAGTCAGGATAGCAGCTATTTATCAGTTTTTTTAAGTAATTGGTAATTGCCACCACACATGCATAATGGTGATGCTATAGGCACTCTGCTCAGCCATGAGTTAGCCTACTGATTACCAGCTCTATGGCACCGCATGACTAGAGGCTGGCCTTCCCTCTACTACCCCAGGAGGCCAACCTGGCCCTTGCTCAATGCCAGGGGCCTGACCTGGCTGTGGGAGGCCCTGCCCGGGGAGGCATCCCGCTGCCTGGGCAGGGCATGGGCCATCTTGTTGACAACAAGCTCTACGATGAGCTGCTTGTCTTCATCCTGGTGGTCTCCAATGAGCGGCATGGAGGAGCCTACCACCTGGGGGAGGAAAAGGGATCTAGTGAGGAGAGTGGCAGGAGGTACATGTGAGGGTGACAGTTACAAGGTGCTTTAAGTTAGCAAAAGGCACGGCAGCTGCCAAAGAAATGAGCTTTAGTTTAAGAGGCACTGATTTTGCACTGTGAGGAAGGCTTGTCTTCCTCACAAGGTACATTACAATTGAGGTACTTTATAGCAGGAGTCGGCAAATTACGACCCACAGGCCAAATCCAGCCCACCACCTATTTTTGTATAGCCGTGAGCTAAGAATGGGTTTTACATTTTTCCTTGGTTGAAAAAGAATTTTAAAAATTTCATGACAAGTGAAAATTATAGGAAATTCAAATGTCAGTGTCCATAAGGTTTTATTGGAACAGAACCATACTTGTTTACATATTGTCTGTGGCTGCTTTTGCAGGGTTGAGTAGTTGCAATACAGACCATATGGCCTGCAAAGCCTGAAATATATACTATCTGGCCCTTTACAACAGAAGTTTGCCAATTCCTGCTTTATAATTTACTAGGTGTTTTGTTCTTTATAAAAGAAGCCTGGGTGGCACAGTTGGTTAAGCATTTGCTGCTACCTTGAAGGTTGGCAGTTCAAACCCACCAGCTGCTTTGTGGAAGAAAGATGTGGCAGTTTGCTTCTATAAAGATTACAGCCTTGGAAGCCTTATGGGGCAGTTCTACCCTGTCCTGTAGAGTTGTTATGAGTGGTAATCCTTACAGAGGACACAGTTTACAAAGCACCTTGTTCTTTACAAAGGACTATGTGATATATGGTATGTTGAGAGTTAGGAAGTGCTTTATAAAGGGTACCACTGTTTACAAAATACCATGTATAAAGTGCTGCTCTTTACCAGGCACTTCCTGATTTTCAAGATATTTTACTGTTTACAGATTACTGTTTACCAAGGGCACCACTGTTTACAAAGAGCTTTAGAATTTTGAAAGCATTTTGCTTCCATAACAAGGACTTCCCAGTTTTAAAAGCTCCCCCCCCCTTTTTTTTATAGTTTTACAAAACACTCTGCTGTTCACCAAGCACTTCCTGGTTTGTAAGGTGCTTTACAGTGTACAGAGTACTTTATTATCTTTACTAACTTGCTTTATTAACTTTTATAGTTTACAAAATGCTGTTTGCCAAGGCCCTCCCAGTTAACAGCTCTTTACAGTTTACTAAGTGCTTTGCCATTCACCAAGGTGTCCCAGTTCACAGAGCAGTTTAGAGTTTACTGTTTTGCCATTTGCCAGGGATGTCTCAGTTCACAAGGTACTTTACCGTTTACTAAGCACTTTGCCACTTGCTAAGGGCCTTTTTTGCCACAGAGATCATCAGTTTAGAATATTGCTGCTGTGCACTTGCTCCTCCCTCTGTGCACCCACCTCAATGATGTGGTCCCTTCCATCCTTGCCATGCAGCGCTTCCACTGCACAGATGTCCAGTCCCCCAAAGATCTCTGAGCACGTGTCCACCCACAGCTTGTACCTGCCAAGACATGGGGTAGGGAAACCTGTCAGCGCCTTGCCTGGGTGTCTGTACTCTCCCACCCTCACTTACTATCCCGCCCCGAGTTTATGTTCCTTACCTGTCAGACATGGCAATCTGCTCGAGCATTGCAGAGCCAGTGTTGGTCTTCCAGTTCCCTGACACAGATGTCCTCCTGGAGGACGAGGCAAGAGATGTTCAAGGGGCTTAAAGTGGACGGGGTGGGACAGGCAGGGGACCCCCCAGACCCTGGTTTCTCCACTCACATGTAGGCCTTGTAGTTCTGCCCAATCTTCTGGACACGCACATCATATTTGGCGTCAATGAAGGGTTCGGCGGTGGCATACGTCTTGGTCAGTGCCACGACACTTGCAATGTCCTGGAAGTCATGCTGGTTGTCTACTTTGACCTGTGGGAGTGGGGTCAGGGATCAGGGCCAAGTTAGGATGGGGCAGTAGTGGGGGTGCCTCAAGGAGCAGGGCTGTGTACACATATAACAGGTAGGGTACATACATGAAAATTAGGTGAACACAGTATACCAACAGGCATACCAAGGCACTCAAATATGCATACAGGTCTCCAGTTTTTTACATGTGGACAGAGTTGCGTGTACACAACTCTGTGACCATAAAAACCATTAAATGGTATGCTTCAAATGGGTGAATTGTATGATATGTGAATTATATCTGAATAAAGCTGTTAAACAATTGGGTGTATATACAGTACACATAATTGGCATCCAGGCACAAAATCGGTGGTACACACAATATACAAGCATACGGAAGTACTGACACTCAAACATAACAAAAGTCTTTTCTGTGTACACAAAGAGACAAAATCAGACAGATGGAAAGCATACAAGGACCCCAAGACCCTTGAACATAAAAGATTATGGTTATGTGTGTCCAACACAAAAGCAGGCATGTGCACAGGGACAATACTAGAAACACTAACACAAAATTGGCTGAATGCATGATAGAAAAATGGGTCCACAAAAAATCAGTTGAATGGAAAAAACAAAAATGTGAATACGTAGACATCTCAAGACGTACAATCAAACAGGATTACTGGTGTGTGCTGAATACACAAATACACATCTACATACAGACAATGCTAGATGTATGTACCGTGTACAAACACACACACACACACCCCACCCAGTGACTCACCTTGCCCATCCCAGAGTGTGCATGCCCCATCTTCACAACCACAGGGTATGTTGTGCTGCTGAGCTGGATAGGATGGAAAGAGGTGGTATGGTCAGGGCAGGAGGGCTGAGCACCAGGCACGGGGGTCGGGGGTGCTGAGGGGAACCCATCTGGTGGGAGCCACATTATAGGCCATTTCCCAGAAGAGGCAGATCAGAGACAGATGGAGGGGGGGTTACACAGTACCTCCAAGCCCAAAATCTAACCCAGAGCCCTGCCTGCCTGTCTCCCTGTCCATCGCCCCATATCTCTAGACTTTCCACCCATGCTTTTCTGGGCAGAGGCATGGGATAAGGGTGGGGGACTTTTCCGGAAAAAGGAACCTTTGTTTTTACAGTGAGTGATAAGGAGTTGAGTGTGTATATAGGGGTGGTGGTGATGAGCATATACCAACTAGACCCCACACCAGCCCTTATAGCAAGCCTTGTCCACACAGATGCATAACCCAGAGACCCACACAAACATTTAGAACTCAGATCAACACAGCCAAGCCCAGAGATGCCAGTGCACATTGAGACACAAAAGACAGAGGGACCTGCAACCAGCACAGACTCCAAAGCGCGCCTAGCTCTCCAGGGCTCACAGAGACCCACAACACAGTCATCCACCGCCCCCCCACCCCATGTGCTCACAGCAGGGGACAGAAATCAGCATGCTTGACCAGCCTTGTTTCTCAGCAGTACACACTCAACATTCCTAGACACACACTCAACACTTTTGGACACAGACACAGCACACAGCCCTCCTCCCTTCGCCCAAACACACTTAACAGAGGGACACACGCAACACCCAACAGGTGACCCATACAACACAGAGACAACCATCAGAGATACAGCCACAGAATACAGAGACACATTTAACTCTGACAGGCACACACAACAGAACTAGACACAGAGTTAACACAGGCACACAGAACATCCCTAGGCACATGCACAACAAACAGAAGAACCCACACAACATACAGATGTACACACTTCTAGGCATTCACATAACCACTGAGACCCATAACAGAGACCCACACCACACTCCTGGGCACACAAAAAAGTATATCTAGACACACAAAACATGCCTTGTTATATACAGAACACAGGCATGCACACAACCAGAGACACTCAGTACCCTAAGTATACTCCCAGGCCACAACTCTGGGTGTGTGCCCACACAACATTCCTTAGGATGTGTGTGCGTGCGTGCGCGTGCGCACACACACACACATACACATTCAGGCGTGGGAAAGACCTCGAGTTCCACCCCCCACGCCCACTCTGGGTGGGGTAGAGGGGCCTGGGTTGGGTGACTCCAGCCCCACCAATAGCACGAATGCACGCAAAGGGCCCCCTCCCGCCCCTCCCTCCCGCTGTGGAGACAGATGCCTGACGGGGGTAGAGAGAAGGCATTCCGGGAGGGGATGCTGGGGCGGTGGCGGTTCCCGGAGGTTCCCAGTTCCCGACAGGCACAGGAAGCCCACAGGCTCAGGGTGACTGACTGACCTTCAGGCCTTGCCCTCCCTCTGCACCCCCACCTTCCTCATTTCCCAAATGACTGGTGTCATTATGGGGGGGGCGAAGACGGGGATAGGGGATTATGAGGGTCCTCTAGGTAGCATGCCAGGGAAACAATGCAGAGGCGTACACATGACAAACTCAGGCATACGGCATATGTATACACAGCATGCAGAGGTAAACGAAACATTTCACAATTACATAGACAACCTGGACCCGCTTTACAGAGGCAGACACAAAACTCCCATAAGCAACACGAAATACACAGGGATATATAAAACACTCACATACACACAGCTCTCAGAAACACACAGCAACACAGAGGTACACATACCACCTAGAGGCACACATACAGCTCTCAAAGGCACACACACACACACACTCAGAGGCAGAAACGCACCAGAGAGCTGAGTGCACACATGCCCGAGGTTTCTAGGCCCCTCTTTTCATAAACAGTCCTTGTGTCCTCTGACCCTGAACCTGCACACACTGTGTATGTGTGTGCCTCCACTTGTGTGCATGCATGAAGTTATGGACTCTGGGGTTCCCCTGGAAATCCCTAAGTTTGCATTTTGGCCTCCCCTCTTCCTTAACGCCATGTCACTTAATTCCTCCCTGGGCCTCAGTTTCCTGATCTGTACAAAGGGCACCTAAGCACTGGTGTGTGGTGGGGACTGTCGGAGTTAGCTCTACACACCCCAGCTGGGCTCCATGGGCTCCCACACCATCGAACTCCCCAGATGATCACACACCTGAACACTCCTTCCACAGAACTCCACCAGCTTCACAGCCTGTGCACTAACCCAGATCCCCAGAACCCTCATATGTAGATGGTAAAACCCTGTGCTGACTCAGGCTTCAGAATCACAGAGCTGGCGTCAGAACCGGGGTCAGTGAGGGGCTGCAACAGGACTTTCCCTTTCCTCGCTTCTTCCTCAGCCTGGCCAGCTACCACTCTTACTCAACCCGTTTCATTCACTCTCACTCCCCCGGTACTCACCCCCTTTCACAGTCAGTGTCTACAATCTTTTGAGTTTACTTCTCTCCTTCCTGTCCCCCCTAACAAGTCATTTCTTCACTCTCATTCCTGGGAAGGTCACTCAACCCCTTTGTGTCTCAGTTTCCTCATCTGTATAATGAGAATATAAGCAGTTCCTCATACAGGGATGTTGTGAGGAATAAACTAGTTATTTCAGGAAAAACACAGCACAATATCTAGCACACAGTAAGTCTCAATCCTCAATAAGTGTTGGGTACTATTATTATTGCTTTAACATCCTTTCATTAAACCAACATTAATTAACAAGGAGGTGATCAGAACTGACTGAATGAGATACTGTATATACAAAGACTTTAGAACAGTGCTTGCTACAGTAAACCCTCCGTACGAGTTGTTGTTGGTGGTGGTTATTGTTATTACTGATCTAACCTCTCTGAGTTAATCAAGCCTAATTCTCAAAGGGGCAATGGAGATTGAATGAGACAATTTACACACAGACCTTAGTAGACAATACACAGTAAGTATTATCATCACTTCATCATCATTATTGGTCTACCCTCCCTGAATTAACCAAGGATGTTAATCAGCCTTCAGAACTTGGAATTGTCCCCTTCCCCAGGACCCCCGGGACAGCCAACATCAGGAAGCTGGTGGGCAGGGATTGCCTCATCTCACCCTCCACCAGGGGCGTGGGAGGGTTAGTGGGGAAGGGGCAGGGCAGGATGGGGTGGGGATCAGTTTTCTACTGACTCACTGGCCTCTTTCACCACCATTCAACACCGCCCCCCCCCCCATATGCACATTCCCGGCTTGCCAGGACTGTGCCTTGCCTGGGTTAAGATCCTGGTGTTAGCCAAGGTTCGAATCCCAGCCATGTCTTGTGACCCTGAGAAAATTCTTCAATCCCTCTAAAAAACCAGTTGCCTTCAAGTCAATTCTGACTTATGGCAACCCATGTGTGTCAGGGTAAACTATACTTATCAGGGTTTTCAATGGCTGAGTTTTTGGAAGTAGGTCACCAGGCCTTCCTTCTGAGGTGCCTCTGGGTGGACTCGAATCTTCAACTTTTTAGATAGCAGCTGAGCATGTTAACTGTTTGCACCACCAAGGGACTCCTCAATCCCTCTAATGCATCATATTTCCTCGTCTGTAAAAACGGAATACCACCAGTCCTCATCTCAGAGACTTATGAGCTTTAAATGAGATAAATTATGCCAAGTGCCTGGCATACAGTATATTGTTGTTAGCTGCTGTGGAGTCCGCAGTTTCCGACGCATGGTGACCCCATGCACAGTGGAACAAAACGCAAGTCCCATGATCAGTTGTGGCTCTGACCATTGTGGTCCATAAGGTTTTCATTGGCTGATTTCAGAAGTAGATTGCCACGCCTTTGTTCCTAGTCCATCTTAGTCTGGAAGCTCTGCTGAAACCTGTTCAGTATCATAGCAACACACAAGCCTCCACTGATAGATGGGTTGTGGCTGCACAAGAGGTGCATTGGCCAGGAATCAAACCTGGGTCTCCTGCATGGAAGGCGAGAATTCTACCACTGAACCACCAATGCTTCATTGGTACACAGTAGGTGCCATATAAATGCTGGCTATTTGGCTGCATTTTTTGAAAGAAGTTAAGACCCAGGCCCTGGTTCCAGGCCACCTGAGCTCAAATCCCAGTTCTGCCACTTTTTAACTCTGTGATCTTGATGTCACTTAACTCTGTACTTCAGCTTCCCAGTTTGTATTCCACCTCCATTCACATGCCTTATCTTCCTTTATTGCTTCTGCATCATTCGTTTCTTCTCTGCCTCCCCTGCCCCTCACTAGAATGTCAGATCTACAAGGAAATGGATTTTCGTGTTTTTTGTGTGCTTGTGTGTTTGTTGAAAGAATGAACTAATTTGGGTTTCAGCTATGGGCAGCTTGGGGAATATGAGGAATTCGATAGGCTTTGGAGGAAGTTTGGAGACTTGAGGGGATGTGGGGGAATCCTGCCTATAAGGCCTCCAATGAGGCTGCTTGTAAGGATTGGTGCACAACGTGGGGATGGGGGAGGGGGTGGCCGGGAACCGAGGCCCAGGGGGAGGGAGAGGAGGAGGGTGCACCCCCCTTTCCGCAATGGCGACCCGCCCCTTGGCCTCTGCGCTGATGGTGGGCGGATGAGTAATGCATCCAGGAAGCCTGGAAGCCTGTGGTTTCCGCACTGCTTCCACCCCCGCCCCCTCGCATGGACATTTATCCCCTACCGCTCAGGCCCTGCCGCCATCGCCGCAGACCCAGCGCCTAGAGAGACACCAGAGGTAGGCAGGGGCCTGGGTGGCCCCACAGAGGCTGGAGCTCAGCTGGAGCTTTCCTGCCAGCCACCAGGCCGGCCGGTTCCTGTGCAGACGCCTGGCGGCCTACCCTGGCCTCCCAGCACCAGGACCCTGGGCTGGAAAAAGGAGAAGAGGGTGGGGCTGGAGCTGCTCCACCAAACCCGAGCCCCTAAATCCCCTGACCCCTAACATCCATACCAACTTCCTCAAACCTGTGACCCATTAATACTACAAACTCCTCCCAACCTGCCAACTCGCCTAAATTCCTCTTACTGCCCCCAAGTCCCCCACCCCATCTCCCCAGCTCCCTAAACTCCCCTGGCCCTCAAATCCCCCAAACTCCTCAATCTTCAACCCCTAAACCTCAGAACTCCCCAACCTCTAAATCTCTGAAGCACCCCCACCCCCTTAATCCCCGAAGTTCCCTCTTTTTTTTTTTTTTTTCCCTCTACCCCTTAAACCCCCAAACTCCCCCAACTTCCTAAACCCCAACTTCCTCAAAATTCCTCAACCTCCTTAAATCCAAAACTCCCCAAGCCCCCTATATCACTCACAGTTCACAACTCCTAAACTCCCAACCTCCCCTAAACTTCTCCAGCCCCCCAACCACCAAATTTTTCACCCCAAACTTCTCAACCTCCAAACCCCGCAACGCCCCTAAATCCTCAAACTCCCCACCCCTAATATTCCAAACTCCACAACCCTCTAATTCCCTAACTCACCCAGTCCCCTAAATCACCCAAACTCCACAACTCCTTAAACTCTCCCAACCCCTTAAACCCCTCTGGGCTCCCCAAATCACCAACTCCCTTAAAATCCACAAACTCCCCAAGCCCAAACCAGCCCCTTAATCCCCTTTCAGGCTGCCCTGGAAGAGGGTGGGGGGGGGATCAGCTGTGCTGGGGCCAAATGACACCCCCTGCCCTGACTCCTGACTCCAGCAGAACCCACCATGGCTCCCTTCACGCCCCTGGCCTCTGGCATCCTGTTTTTGCTTTGGCTGATCACCCCCAGCAGAGCATGCACCTGTGCTGCACCACACCCGCAGATGGCCTACTGCAGTTCTGATCTTGGTGAGTCTGTACCCCACCCTGCCCACACACTCCATGCTTTGGTTTCCCTCTCAGTCCATTGGGGTTCACAGTGGTGCCTACTTCTAGAATAATTTCACCCACCCCTGCACTTACTCTGCAGCAGCCACGCTGGCCTCCTCACACTTCCTTGACTACACTAGGCCTGATCCCACCTCAGGGCTTTGTACCGGCCCTCCATTTGTCTGGTACACCCTTCCCCCCAGGTATCCACATGGGTGTCTGCCTCAAACATCACCTTCTCAGGGTGGCCTCCCCTGGCAGCCTTATTTAAAACCTTAATCCCTGACCCCTAGTACTCCTGATCCCTCTTATCCAGCTCTGCAATTCTCCATCACACTTAATACTTTCTAATATTCCATATACTTATTTACTTTGCTTGTTTCTAGTCTGTCTTCCCCTGGCTAGAATGTGAGCTCCACAAGGGAAGGGATTTTTGTATTTTGTTCACTGTTGTGGCCCTAACACCCTGAACAGTGCCTAGCATACAGTAAGTGTTCGAGAAAAATGCTTGTTGAATGAATGAAGGAATCTACAGAGCACAGAACAATGTCTGGCACACAGTTGTTGTTTGTTGCGATCGTCCATTCCAACTCGTGGTGATCCTGTGTGTTACAAAGTAGAACTGCTGTATAGCGTTTCCTTGGCTGTAATCTTAATGGAAGCAAATTGCCAGGCCTTTTCTTCCACGGTACTGCTGGGTGGGTTCAAGCCACCAACCTTTAGGTTAGCAGTCGAGTGCAAACCATTTGCGCCACCTAGTTACCTTCTGGCACACAGTAAAAACAAAACAAAACCTGTTGCTGCCTAGTTGATTCCAACTTGACTTGACCCTAATAGGACAGAGTAAAACTGTCCCATAGGGCTTCCAAGGAGCCGCTGGTGGGTTCAAACTGCCGACCTTTTGGTTAGCAGCCAAGCTCTTAACCGCTGTGCCACCAGGGCTCACAGTAGGTGTTCCAAAATATTTGTTGAGCGAATGAACAAAAGAATTTATGAAAAAGGCTTAGAGCAGTGCCAGGCAATGAGTAGGCACTCAGTATACAGCTGGATCAATGAACGAATGTGTAAATCGCTTAGTGTGCTGTCTGGCATGCAGTAATGCCTATTTAAGTATGTGCTTGTCTAGTAGTATTATTGTGGGTATTTTATTTTTATTTGCTCAACAGCCCCTTTGACTCATTTCTTTCCCTCCTCTCTTGCAGTCATCAGGGCCAAGTTCATGGGGATGGCAGAAGTCAACCAGACTACCTTGTACCAGCGTTATGAAATCAAGATGACCAAGGTATCCCTTCTGCCCATTCCCCAGCAGTTCCTAACATTTTCCTCTCCATCAAAATAGAAGCTTCTGGCTACAGGCTAGCAAGGAAGTTGGCTGTGGTCTCAGGATGCTGTATGGCTTCAGGATAGAACATAGAGGGGGAGGATTAATATCAGTAAAACAAAGACTCTTCCTCTCATCCATCAACAGATGTTCAAAGGTTTCGACGCCTTGGGGGATGCCCCTGACATTCGCTTTGTCTACACCCCTGCCATGGAGAGCGTCTGTGGATACTTCCACAGGTCCCAGAACCGCAGCGAGGAGTTTCTCATCACTGGTGAGACCCTGCTCCTTCGCCCTGTACCATGCCAACCTGTTCCTCAAATGCTGCCTAGCCACCCTGTGGCAGGCGAGGCTCCCAAGGGAATGGTCCCAGTTGACATGGGGACCACCCCAATTTCAGCCTATCACAAAGCCAGGGATTCAGCAGGATCTGTACTCCAGGGCTGCCAGTCAGGCACCACCCTGCCCCCAGCCCAGCTAATCAGAAGCTGCTTGTCCTCCTCCCCTCTCCCCCCAGGACAACTGCGGAAGGGGCACCTGCACATCACCACCTGCAGCTTCATCGCTCCCTGGAGCAGTCTGAGCTCTGCTCAGCGCCGAGGCTTCACCAAGGCCTATGCTGCTGGCTGTGAGGAATGCACAGTGAGTGCCTGGGCCCTGCTCTCCTTGCAGAGGTCATTCCCTGGGCTTTTCCTGCACCCTCTGGCTAGTCCTTGTCCCTGTGGCTGCTCCCCCAGGACTGTCCCTGACCTCTCTTGCCATTCCTCCAAACCTGAGACTGTTCCCTTGGAAATTCTGGTTGCTTCCTTACCCTGTGTCTGATACCTTGGATTGACTATTCCCTGGACCTGGCTGTTCTCTGTCCCTCTGACTCTCCGTTGTGACCATTCTCTAGTCCCTCTGTCTGTTCTCAACCCCTTGGGATTGTTTCTTGGTTCTCCAAGAAACAGTGTTCTCCAATGACCCAAAGTGCTGTTCCCTAAACCCGCTGACCCTTATGCAGCACATCTGACTGTTCCTCTGCAGCACTGACTGTTCTCAACACAAGGGACTATTCCCTGACAGCCTTAAATGTTCTCTGACCCCCAGTGACTGTCCCTAGGCCTCCTGGCTATTCCTATGATTAAACTGCCCACCTGCCAAATGTTCCCTGTCTCCAGGAGACCCGCCAGCCTGATCCCCAGCAACTGTTCCCTAATCACCATTCCTAGGAAACTGATCCTTTCACGAGCTTACTGTCACCCTGCAGAGCCCAATGACTGTTCCTCCTAATAGGAGAGGCTGTTCTTGAGTGTACCTAGGTGGGGCGATACCAAGTCTCCCCAGCAGCTTGAGGTTGAAAGTTGAGGAGGGGAAAGTTCTTGCTGTATAGGGGAGGTAGGGGGAGGAGGAGAAGCCCTCAGAGTTGTGCCCCCTCCCCTCCTCCAGGTGTTTCCCTGTTCATCTATCCCCTGCAAGCTGGAGAGTGACATTCATTGCCTGTGGACAGACCAGCTCCTCTCAGGCTCCGAGAAGGGCTTCCAGAGCCGCCACCTTGCCTGCCTGCCACGGGAGCCAGGGCTGTGCACCTGGCAGTCCCTGAGGCCTCGGATAGCATGAATCCTGTCCTCCAGCAGAAGCCTAAGCCTGCCCAGTGCTCAGCCACTTTCTCAGTCCCACCTTTCTCCCAGACAATGAAATAAAGAACTACCACCCAGCAGGCGGTGTCCTTGTGTAGTGCCTGTGCACAAACCCATCTTACTGATGACCGGGTGGGAGCACCCTGGGATCAGTGCTGAGGGGTGAGGGATGCAAAATGTTTCAAATAATGCTTTCACATTTTACATAAAAATTTGGTGTATTGGTAATAATTCTCAACATTGGCATTAGCCCTGGTGATCTGAAACATAAGTAATGGTAATTTAACTTGCATTATCAACCATAGCTTAGTTTCCCTAGTCAGTACTTTAAAACATTTTACTATATACTAGTTTGTAAGTCTTATTTGCACAAAAAGAAAAATCCAAACCCATTGCCATCGAGTCAACTCTGACTCATTGCGAGCCCATGTGCTACAGAGTAGAACTTTGCTCCATAGGATTTTCTTCGCTGTAATCTTTATGGAAGCAGATTGCCAGGCCTTTCTTCCGTGGCACTGCTGGGTGGGCTCGAACCTTTTGGTTAGTCCCCGAGAGCCGTTTACTTCACCAAGGGACCTTCCTATTTGCACAGGGCTCTCTATTTTATAAATTCCTCCCACTGATGACAAATCACTACCTCATTGGAACATTCCTCCATTCACAAATCTCTCCAGTTGACAAACTCACTGACAAATGCCCTATCAGTTGGCAAACAGCTCTCCTTGCCTCAGGCATTGTCCTGATGTTGTCAGATGAGGACACCCCATCCAAACCTGTGCATGCTACTGTTTCTACCCTTAGGGTTTATACTGTGAGTCTGACATTTGGGTGGAAGGGGAAACTCCCAGGGAACAAAGAGCCCCCCTGCATAGCCCAGCCAGGAACTCTGGAAGAAGGGGTAGTCCTGGCTTCCCACCCATGGCCTGGGGGATGTTCCTTGGAAGTGGTTATATGGGGAATAGGAGAGATGAGACGGGGAGAGGGTGTGATTTCAAAACCCCCAAGCTCTGCCCTTTTCCCGGTCTCCCTTCCTCGGCCCCTGTTCTCTCATCTCTTCTCTGACCAACCTTGAAGGAAATACTTACGGCATTCAAATACACAAATACACTTAGGGTTCAGAATCAGTACCAACCAGGTATGTCAGCCCAGACCTTCCACCAGTAAGAACACCTCCCCCTACACAGTTGTCCCCTCACTAAAACTGGAACCTCACCTCTCTAGTTCATCTTCCCTCACAAAACCTGAGTGAGGGACCCTTTAAAGCCTCCCTTTCTTGGGTGCTTCCCTGGCTCCTGCCCCTTGAACTCCAAAAGTCTTCGGAGTCAGTGTGAGGCCCCTGGAGAACCAGAATTTCAGATTGGTGCAAACATTCAATAGAATACCCAGGTGTCCTATGTCTGCTTAAAAAAAAAAAAACTAAAAATCAAACACCTTTGCTCATCCGAAGACTTCACCAAAAGAGTAAAAACACTACCTACAGACTGGGAAAAAGTTTTTAGCTATGACATTTCCGATCAGCACCAGATCTCTAAAATCTACATGATACTGCAAAAACTCAACTGGAAAAAGACAAATAACCCAATGAAAAAATTGGCAAAGAATATGAACAGGCACTTCACTAAAGAAGACATCCAGGTTGCTAACAAATACATGAGGAAATGCTCACGATCATTAGCCATTAGAGAAATGCAAATCAAAACTACAATGAGATTCCATCTCACTCCAACAAGGCTGGCATTAATCCAAAAAACACAAAATAATAAATGTTGGAGAGGTTGTGGAGAGACTGGAACACTTATACAATGCTGGCGGGAATGTCAAATGGTACAACCACTTTGGAAGTTGATTTGGCACTTCCTTAAAAGGCTAAAAATAGAACTGCCATACAATCCAGCAATCACACTCCTTGGAATATATGCTAGAGAAGTAAGAGCCTTTACGTGAACAGATATATGCACACCCATGTTTACTGCAGCACTGTTTATAATAGCAAAAAGATGGAAGCAACCAAGGTGCCCATCGATGGATGAATAGATAAATAAATTATGGTATATTCACACAATGGAATACTATGCATCGATAAAGAACAATGATGAATCCATGAAACATTTCATAACATGGAGAAATCTGGAAGATGTTATGCTGAGTGAAATTAGTCAATTGCAACAGAATAAATATTGTATAAGACCACCATTATAATAACTTGAGAAATAGTTTAAACAGAGAAGAAAATATTCTTTGATGGTTACAAGAGTGGGGAGGGAGGGAAGGAGAGAAGTTTTCACTAATTAGTAGATAAGAACTATTTTAGGTGAAGGGAAAGACAACACGCAGTACAGGGGAGGTCAGCACAACTGGACTAAACCAAAAGCAGACTCCTGAATAAACCGAATGCTTCGAAGGCCAACATAGCAGGGGCAGGGGTTTGGGGACCATGGTTTCAGGGGACATCTAAGTCAATTGGCATAATAAAATCTATTAAGAAAACATTCTGCATCCCACTTTGGAGAGTGGCATCTGGGGTCTTAAACGCTAGCAAGTGGCCATCTAAGATGCATCAACTGTTCTCAACCCACCTGGAGAAAAGGAGAATGAAGAACACCAAGGACACAAGGTAATTACGAGCCCAAGAGACAGAAAGGGCCACATAAACCAGAAACTACATCAGCCTGAGACCAGAAGAACTAGATGGTGTCCGGCTACAACCGATGACTGCCCTGACAGGCAACACAACAGAGAACCCCTGAGAAAGCAGGAGAGCAGTGGGATGCAGACCCCGAATTCTCATAAAAAGACCAGACTTAAGGGTCAGACTGAGACTAGAAGGACCCCGGAGGTCCTGGTCCCCAGACCTGTTAGCCCAAGACAGGAACCATTCCCAGGGCCAACTCTTCAAACAGGGATTGGACTGGACTATGGGATAGAAAATGTTACTGTTGAAGAACAGGCTTCTTGGATCAAGTAGACTCATGAGACTGTGTTGGCATCTCCTGCCTGGAGGGGAGATGAGAGGGCAGAGGGGGCCAGAAGCTGCCCGAATGCATACGAGGAGAGAGAGTGGAGGGAAGGAGTGTGTTGTCTGATTAGGGGGAGAGCAATTAGGAGTGTATAGCAAAGTGTGTATAAATTTTTGTATGAGAGACTGACTTGATTTGTAAACTTTCACTCAAAGCACAATAGAAATTAACTTAAAAAAAAAGACTCCAATATATTTCCTTTGGTGAAGGAAAAAAAAAAAAAACCAAACCCATTGCCATGGAGTTGATTCTGATTCACAGGGACCCTACAGGACAGAGTAGAACCGCCCTGTAGGGTTTCCAAGGAGCAGCTGGTGGATTCCAACCTTTTGGTTAGCAGCCGAGCAGGACCCCAAACTCCCTCCAATTGGACTACCCATTGTTCCTACCAATAAAAACCCAGGGCTCCCCCAGGGCATTCTGGGCCATCAAGGGTGGCCCCTATATCCTCTGTGATCCCGTCCCAGAACCTTATGCACTCCTGGGAGGTTTCCCCAGGGTCCATGATATGTCCTGGATCTAGATGAGTGGATTATGATCGCCCACTGCTTGTTTCGTCTTAGCAGGGAAAGCCCACTGCAGGCAATAATTTCTGTCACATCTACACCTTGTATGCCCTGGGGGGATCTGAACCTTGTCCACCTTCGCTGATGGGTACAACTATAAGGGGAGGCCCAGCTCCTGGTTTGGCCCTGGTGGCCTTGGTACTATTCTCTCAGCTGCCTGCAAGAGTTCAGCAGTTCCTAACAATTCAGTAGACCCATGTACCAGCTCCCTGCACTCTTATGCTGTTTCCTGACCCCAGGGCCAGCTCCCTGAGTTCTCTGCTATCTGACCCCTGAGAGGAAGGTCAAGTAGAAGGTGGGAGGGGAAGGATGGAGCCTGGAGTGGAGGCCATTCCTCTGCCTACATGCCCAAGCTGCAGATGGTACCCTATAGCAAGACCCAAAGCAGCATGGACAGGGCTGATCAGTACCTCTGGGCCACCAGGCCCTACTACAGCTCTTTTTACAGAATCGAGGACAGCATAGAGGCACAGTGGTTAAAGCACTTGGCTGCTAACCAAAAAGTCAGCAGTTCAAACCCACCAGCTACTCCGCAGGAGAAAGATGTGCCCTGTCTGGAGCAAAGGAGAATGAAGAAAACCAGACACAAGGGAAAGGTTAGTCCCAAGGACTAATGAACCACAACTACTACAGCCTCCACCAGACTGAGTCCAGCACAACTAGGTGGTTTCCGGCTACCATCACCGACTGCTCTGACAGGGATCCCAATAGAGGGTCTCAGACAGAGCTGGAGAAAAATGTAGAACAAAATTCTAACTCACAAAAAAGACCTGACTTACTGGTCTGACAGAGACTGGAGAAACCCTAAGTGTATGGCCCCCAGACACACTTTTAACTCAGTACTGAAGTCACCCCCGAGGTTCATTCTTCAGCCAAAGATTAGACAGGCCCACAAAACAAAGACTAATACATGTAGCTCAACCATGTGTATAAGACTAAATGCACATTCCAGCCCAGGGGCAAGGACAAGAAGGCAGGAGGGGACAGGAAAGCTGGACGAATGGAAATGGGGAACCCAAAGTCAAGAGCAGGAGAGTGTTGACACATTGCAGGGTTGGCAACCAAGGTCACAAAACAATATGTGTATTGTTTAATGAGAAACTAATTTGCTCTGTAAACCTTCATCTAAAGCACAATTAAAAAAAATTTTACAGCCTTGGAAACCCTATGGGGCCGTTCTACTCTGTCCTATAGGGTCGCTATGAGTCGGAATCAACTTGACAGCAGTGGGTTTGGTTTTTGGTTTTTAGGCCGCTATGAGTCTGAACAGACTCGACGGCACCTAACAACAACACATGAGGCTACCTGCTCCAGTGCCCTGGCATGACCTCCTGGTAGGATTTGTAGTTCTGGGGTCACTATGTCCCCCCTCATGACCTTTCTAGAAAATTCATTAAAGTGAGCACCCCCTACCCCAGTATTTGGTATGTCTGTGTGTGTCTCTGTTTGGGAGAGACTCTCTGATGGCTTAAGAGGAAGCATGTGGGGGTTACAGTCTTGTGAGGTGTGAAGCATGGGGTCCAGCTCAACGGGTAGTATGGGGACCGGCCCTTCTCTCACCTGAGCCTCAGTAAGTCTCCCTTAAAAATTTGTATCACAGTCCTTACCCAGAATCCTTCACAGGTCTATGCTAGGGTTGGAGGATGATTACTGGGTGTGTTTGCCCCATGGACACCACACCATGGGTGCCACCCCCTAACCCCAAGTCCTTGGAAAGCAGTCATGTTAGATGGATGCTCCGTGGTGAGCTGGGCTAGGGAAAGGTTATGCTTCAACACCCCCCTGTGATACTCAACTCCTGCCACGAATCCCACCCTCTTGCTGGGCTGCTTTGTTCCTGACTCTTTCAGTGGCCACCCTTGGGCAGGCCCGTGGATGCTACCAATCACACCCCCATGTTGTTTATTGTAACTCAAACATGGGTAAGTCTGCGCTGACCTCAGGGAGGCCCACAGCACATGGACTCACAAGTTTCCTTGTTGTTAGTTATCCTCAAGTCGATTCTGACTTATAGAGACCCCATGTGTGTAGATTAAAACTGCTCCATGAGGTTTTCAGGGCTGTGGCCTTTCGGAAGCAGATCGCCAGGCCTGTCTTTTGAGCCACCTTTGGGTGTGTTCAAATCACCAACCTTTCCTGTGAGTAGCTGAGCATTTAACCATTTGTGCCACCCAGGGACTCCCTGGTTCCCGAAGGGTGGATAAAGCCCCCTGAGGTGGTAGAGCCCTGAGGCAAGGTGCTCTGCAAACTTTTTTCAGGAGACTTGGAGATGGAAAATCTTTAATGCCTGAATCCCGAGGGGCCCCTGACACATTTCTTCCACCCCTAGTCATCGTGGCTTAATTCCTGGGGTTCATCTTCCTCACCAAGACCATGCAGCACTGTAAGATCAAAATCACCAGGATACCATGCCCACACCTGTTCCTCTCCACACCTGTCTCCCACCAAAACACAAGCCCCTAACCCTGCTCTGGCTGAGGAAGTGGGGTGGGTCTCTGAGGCCCAAAATCTCCTGATGTAATACAAAGATCCCAGCTCCCCACCCCATAAGTGCTCCTCAGTCCCAGTGTCCCACTCTTTTTTTCCCCTCATAGACAATCAAGGCTCACAAGGGAGTCCTGAACCTCTGGTTCATGAAAACACCCCCCAAAAATGTGGTTACATCTATCTACACACCCACCAAGGCCAACTCTGGTTACGCCCACGAGGAGAGGTTCCCCTTGAAGAACCTTACCATGGGTTAGCCAGTCAGTCCTCAGCCTGTAGGAACCCCTCATCCTTAGACCTCCCTCTGTACCAGCCCTGGAACAAAAATGTACTCCCTATCCAGGGTATTGTGCTCCCAACTTCAGCCAACCACAGCAAATTGATCCCTAACCCAGCGTTCTGAATCTTTGGGACTGACCACTTGGGAACCACAGTATGTCCTAGCTGAGGGACACGTGGTCACACTTTACTAACCCTCCGGGCATGGTCTCTATCCTCTCCAGGCTCTTTGAGGGATGGGAACCTGAAGTTCACGAGATGCAGTGGTGCATCCTTGGAAGACACTCAGTGAGGAGCAGAGAAGGGGCTTCCTAAGTATCTACAGGGAAGAATGTGTCTGGGCCTTGAGTATGTCCCCTCAGCATTTCTGCAGCCACAGGTGTCCCCTGTGTGCTCCAGCTGTTCCCAAAGCTGTTCTTTCTGCCCCTCTGCTTCCATTTGCTGTTGTCTCCTTCCTCTCCCTAGTCCCTCCCTGCTCCCTTGTCCTGTTTCCCATTCCTCCTGGTTCTGCTCCATGTTTGCTATTCCCTTTCACTGTTCCCTGTACACTCTCATTGTTTCCTGGACCCTCTGCCTCTCCTCAGTCCTTGCTGCCCTTCTCTGCTAGGAGCGGAAACTGTGAGGAGAAGGGTATGGAATAGTGCTGTGCCCCAGCCACCTCCAGGTGCTTCACCATCTCCTCTGTAAGGCCACAGGCCTGAATCCCAACTTTGCACAGTGGACCTGGAGTGATGCCTGTTTCTCTGAGCACTGGCAAGAAGAGCATGAAGCCATGTACTTGGCTGCCTTCCCTGGTGACCTGGTGTCTCTTCATGTTTAATTGAATCTTCATGTACAACAGTCTCCTGCTTTGGATCCAGACCTCTACTCAGCTTCAGTGACTGGGGACTCCACCTTCCTCAAATTTATAAGCCTCCCTAAACCCATTGACCTCCTCCAACCACCCTGCTCAAGCCTCCCAAAGCCTATCAACTTCTAACTGGGCTGGGGTTTTGGTCATGTTCTGTTTCTTGAAATGGGTGGAGGTGACTTGAGTATGTTCACTGTGTGAAAATGCAATGAACTGTACACTTATGATATGCCCCCTTTTCTAAACTTTTTATAGCTTAATAAGATTGTCCCCCCAAATAAAGACCCCCCTATCCTATTGACATATCTCCCCTGCTCCTTCCTTTAGTTCCTTACTCATTCCTGCCCTCTCTCTCTCATACAGTTCCTACATCGCTGAATCTGTTGATTCTCATTCCAAAGCACCCTCTCTTTCCTCACTACACAAGGACCGTGGATCGCAGGCCCAGAGAAGGGATTGGATCCAGCAAGACCTTGAGGTCAGATTCCATCTGTCACGCATTTGCTGAACCAAAAATCACCTGGCATTGGAGTGGCCAGGGAGGGAAATTCCCTAGTGCCACAGCACCACCCACCACCCCAAGATGTGCATGACCAGGTTGATATAAGCACATTATCGGGCTAGAGAAGTTGGGGTGGAGAGAAGCCAAACTGTGTTTAACAGGGTCTTCCCATGGACAGCTCCCCCACAATGCTGGTGATAAAACTGAACTAAGCAGCCCTCAGAGAATTCCTGGCGACCTGCAATCTAAAAGGGAATAGATGGGGTACTGGAGCCAGAGTCCTGAGATGTGCCTCCCACTACATGATGGAGGCTGGGTCACCACCCCACCACAGCTTCAAAATGCAGGGTATGGGAAGACTGCTCCCACAAACCCAGGCTTAGCTTTTGCCTCTCTATGCTACACAATGGAGTGGGGAACAAAGGGAGAAATAGGGGTGGCAAGCTAGCCTACAGGGAGTCTACTGCTTCTGCCATCTCCCCCACCATTAATTGTCTTCTTCCTGGCCTCTGAAGTCCTGTTCTATCCGGCCCTGACAAAAATAGCCTGTACACATTTAAAGAACAACCAGGAGGTATGACTTGCCCAAGCAGATATCAGAAAATAGTGAGAATATATAGTAATTAAGATAGTGGCACAGGTATAGAGAAAGAGACCAGTGAAATAGAACAGAGTCCAGACCCTGACACACACATACATGAGATTTTAGTATATGACATAGGTGGCATACCATATCAGTGGGGGAAAAAGGGTTACCTTTAAGGAAAAAGATGAAATTGGATCCCTATCTACTCACTCAGTATATGAAAATAAATTTCAGATGGATGAAGAATTTAAATGTCACAAACAGAACCTTACTAAAAAGTCCCTCTTTGCCCTAGTGACTTGAGTTGCCACTTTTATCTATACTACATTTCCATATGTAAATGGGTCTGTAGGCTGGGCTTTTTATTTTTCTTCCTTTGGTCTGACTGTCAGTACCAGTGTGTCAGTATCATGCTGTTTAAATTATAAAAGCTTCAAAATATCTCTTAATGTCTGGTAGGGTTAGTCCTTTCTCATAGCTCTTCTTTTTCAAGGTTTTCCTCATTCTTCTTGCATGTTTACTTCTCCATATGATCTTTAGTATCAACGTGTCTAGCTCCAGATAAAAACGTAGAGGTGTATTTTTAGGGATCCCATTATACATTAATTGCAGGGGAACTGACATTTTTATGATGTTAATTCATCTTATTTAAGAACAAGAAATAGCTTTCCATTTGTTCAAGTCTACCTTTGTGTCTTTCAGGAGTGTTTTAAACTTTTTCTCATATAAGTTTGCATATCCTTCGTTATCTCTAAGTATTTTATCTTTTTTGTTGTTGTCATAAATGGGGATTTCTCTTCCATTATATCTTCTATCTGGTTATTTGTGTATATGAAAACTACTCATTTCTGTGTGTTGATTTTATATTCTGCTATGTTACTAAACTTATTGTTTAAATTAGCTTTACTACTGGTTCTCTAGGGATCTCCAGGTATACTATCACATCATCTATAAATATTGTTTTACCTCCTTTTTACCCATTCTTACATATATAATTGTTATCCCTAGTCTAATTGTATTGGCTCAATGCCTCCAGTACAATGTTGAAAAGGATTGGGAGATAGTGGGCATCTTTGCCTTGTTCCTGATCTCAGTGGAAGTGCCTTCAGTGTTTTCCCATTAAGGTAAGATGCTAACTTTAGGGCTGAAGTGTATATATATTTTATCATGTTAAAAAAAAAAACTAAACCCATTGCTGTCGAGTTGATTCCGACTCATAGTGACCCTACAGAATAGACTAGAACTGCCCCATAGGGTTTCCAAGGAGCGAATGGTGGATTCCAACTGTGGACCTTTTGGTTAGCAGCTGTAGCTCTTAATCACTATGCCACTAGGGTTTCCTTATCATGTTAAGGAGGTATCAATTGATTTCTATTTTTTGAATGTTTTCATCAGAATGGGTGTCAAATTTTGTCAAAGGATTTTTAAATATCCATGGAGATAATCATATTCTCCTTAGATTTATTAATAGTGGATATACTAATGCATTATCCATATTGAACCCTCCTTGCATTCCTGGAATGACACTCATATGGTCATGCTATATTATTTTCTTAAAGTGATTTTGAATTCTATTTGCTTATATTTTACTTAGGATTTTCGCGTTGATATTTGTGAGCGAAAATGTTCTATAATTTTTCTTTTCTTGCTATCAGTGTTATACTTGCTTTATAAAAATAATATGGGTGTTTTCCTTCATTTTCTATGCTCTGGTACAATTTATGCAGCATTGAAATTAACTGGTTTCTAATGGTGTGGTAGAATTCTCCTGTGAAACCATCTGGGTCTGATGCTTTTTTATGGGGTAGTTCCTTACTAACTTTCTCTATTTCTTTTATGGAAATTGGGGTCAATTTTGGTAAACTGTATTTCCCTAGAAAATTATTCATTTCATCTAGATTTTCAAATTCACCCAAGTATGGCTTTTATATTTTGACTTTTGATACCATACTAATGTCTTACATATAAAAATATAAAATTAAGTTAGCATAGCTAGGAAAAAAACTAAAATTGACTGCAAAGAGAAACTGTATTTGAAATCAAATAAGATAACCATGCTGAACAAGGAATAAAAATAACTAAACCAAGTTACTTTTGAATACAGCACTTTGTATACGCTCAGTCTAAAGACATAGAAAAGGCAAACAAGTCTTAAGCTCTACCTTAGTAGGTTTGTTTTTCATAGTGACATAGGTGTTGTGAGGGGGCAGGGATGGTTCAGCCGTAGAATTCTTGCCTTCCATGTGGGAGATCCAGGTTCAATTCCTGGCTAATGTGCAGCCACCACTCATCATGTGTAGCCGCCACCCTTCTGTCAGTGGAGGCTTCTGTATTGCTATGATGCCGAACAGGTGTCAGTGGAGCTTTCATACGAAGATGGACTAGAAAGAAAGGTCTGATGATCTACTTCTGAAAATCAGCCAACAAAAATGCTATGAATCACAATGGTCTGATCTGGAACCAAACATGAGGATGGCACAGGACTGGGCAGCATTTTGTTCTATTGCACTTGGGGTTGCCATGAGTCAGAGGCTAACTCAATGGCAGCTAACAACAACAACGGGTGCTACAATTCTGAAAATACTTCGTGTAGTGTAGAATTGAGAAAATGAGTAACTATATATTGATGATGTTAGAAACTAGGGTTCTCACTGTTGGAGAAGAGAAATATAAATATAGAATAAAAGAAGGCTAGAACACACCCTGTAATGTGTTAGATTAGAATGGAGGCATCAGTATGAATACACACACACACGTGAAATTTCCTAGATCTGTACAATGAGAGATCCTAGAAGCAAAGACATCTCAGAAGCAACAAGCACATCTAGTTCCCAGATCTTGGCTTTGAAATACCATTATTGTACGGCTGGGACTGGGAAAGAATAAGATATGCCTGAAGGTGATATAAGCAGGAATACCAGAGTAAGGATCACGGAAAATTCTCTCCTCTATAAAAGCAATGGAAAAAAAATGTCAAAATCAGATTTTTTAGAACTCTGGCAATTAACCAAATGCTTACAATAATCTGGGCAGTGTTTATTCAAGAAAAATGGATGAATCTCAGTAAGAATAGCAAACCTTGAGGCATTAGAATTTGTGGAATTCTTCCTACCTCCAGAATAACCTGGAAAACCAACAGCCCTACAATCATGGTGAAAAACTGTTACCTAGCAATCATCAGAGGGGACAGAATGGAGTTGGAACTCCTCCAAGGCCCCATTCCCAGATAACTGTCATTATTTGGCCTGTCTGACAGCTTCCTAGAAAACCTCACTCACAAGGCTCAGCTTTATTTGACATGACTTAGAACTTGCTTGGTGAGAACAGTTTTGCCTGGGGGCACTTTTTGAAAACAATCAGTGACAATTATTTAATACAGCAGCTGCCTGAGGCGGCAATAAAAGGGAGAGAAATCTGACCAAAAAACTTAAAAAGAAAAGCCAGGTGATGAGATGTCCATAAAGGGCTTTGAAAAGCTCTGAAGGAACCTTAAAAAAAAAAAAAAGGCCCACAAAAAAGTATAGGGCTGTGTGTATCACCAGGGCTGTGTGCACCCCAGGAAAGACTGAGAAGACCTTAATGTCTCAGCTCTGGCTGACCTTGAGCTTCTGAACAAGCAGGAAGTGAAGGCAAAAGCAGAGTTGCAGATAGTCTGCCTGAGCACTGAAGATGTTCCTAACATGAAAAGTCTGGGAGAATTATTGGTTCCAGGTATATTTAAAAAATCTCTAATAATTAACTGACCACTAAGCTAATAGAGCAGAGACTTTAGCGGCCAAACACAACAAAGAATACAGACTTTATACACTTAGTCCAGGAAAGTCACTAAACGAATAAACAGCAACAAGCACAAAACCCGGGGAGAGAAAGAATCCAATTTCCAGAGTTGCCACATTATATAATTAAAATGTCCAATTTTCAACAAAAATCTTGATACACCTGTTGCCATCGAGTCAATTCCAACTCATAGTGGCCCTATAGGGCAGAGTAGAACTGCCCCATAGGGTTTCCAAGGAGTAGCTGGTGCATTCGAACCTTTTGGTTAGCAGCAGGGCACTGTACCACCAGGACTCCTAAAAATTATGATGCATGCAAAGAGAAAAAGAAAGTATGTCCCATAAGCAGCCAATAGAAACCATCCCTGAGGAAGCCTAGATGTTGGGCTTACTAAACAAAGACTATAAATCACCTATTTTGGGTATGTTCAAACAACTAAAGGAAACCATGCCTAAAAAATTAAAGGAAAGTATGAGAATTATGTCTTAACAAATAAAGAATATCAATAAAGAGATAAAAATTACCTAAAAAATCAAATAGAAATTCTGGGGTTGAAAAATGCAATAGCTGAAAAGAAAAGATCATTAGAGGGGCCAATAGCAGATTTAAGCTGGCAGAGGAAATAATCAATGAAATTGGAGATTGGTCAATTGAGATTATGCAATACGAGGAAGAGAAAGAACAGATAATGAACAAAAATGAACAGAGCCTCATAAACCTGTACAACAATCAACATACACATAATGGGAACCCCAGAAGCAGAGGAGAAGAGAGGAGAGAAGAGAAGAGAGAAAAAGGGGCAAGAAAGAATATTTGAAGGAAAAATGACTGAAAAATTCCCAAATTTGATGAAAAACAATCTAAAATCCGATAAACCCACTGAACACCAATTGGGATAAATTCAAAGAGATCTACACCTAAACGCATCATGAACATACATTTGAAAGCCAAAAACCAAGTATCTTGAAACTAGTAAGAGAGAAATGACTCATCATGTACTGTTGTTAGCTGCCAACTTCGTCCCCAGCTCATGGCAACCCCATGCACAACAGGATCAGACCGTTGTGATCCATAGGGTTTTCACTGGCCAATTTTTGGAAGTAGATCACAAGGCCTTTCTTCCTAGTCCATCTTAGTCTGGAAGCTCTGCCGAAACCTGTTCAGCAACATAGCAACACACAAGCTTCCACTGGCTGTGCTTGAGAAGCATTGGCCCGGAATCAAACCCAGGTCTCCCACATTGAAGGCAAGAATTCTACCATTGAACCACCACTTCCCTCTCTTCATGTACTAGGAATTTAAATGAGATTAAAAGCTGATTTCTCATCAGCAATCATGGAGGCCAGAAGTCAGTGGGATGACATCTTCAAAGTGCTGAAAGAAAAGACCTGTCAACCAAGAATTCTATATCCAGCAAGACTACCCTTCAAAAATGAAGGAGAAACTAAGACATACCCAGATAAACAAAAACTGAGATAATTTTTCCCGGCACACCTGCCCTACCCTACAAGAAATACTAAAGGTAATCCTTCAGGCTGAAATGAAATGACACTAGACAATAATTCAAATTCACGTAAAGAAATAAAGAGTACCCATAAAGGTAACCGCAAAGGTGTAAAAGAGTAGTGGTAGTAGTAGTGGTAGTACCCCTAACTTCAAGGGGGATAATGTGAGTCAAGATCAGCCCAAGGATAATCCCTATGAGGTGGTGGTCATACATACCTCTACTTTACAACCTTTTTACCAATTCTGACACCAGCTGTCCCCCCCACAGCACTCTCTACTTCTCTTCTGGATTCGATAATCCATTGCAATGGCCACACAGAACTCACAGACCATACTTACAACTAAGTGGTTTATTAAGAAACAGGGTACAACTCGGGGTCAGGATCAACAGGCTACAACTCAAGATCTAGATCAGAAAGCATGTAGACAAAGTCTCCCTTCTTCAGGGCAGGACAGTTCTCTCAACTTCTCCTGGCCATGCAGGCCTGGCCTTCTCTTGACCCCTTGAGGACAAGCTCCTCTCGGCCTCCTCAGGACAGGTGCCTCTCGGCCCCCCCCAGGACAGGGTCCTCTTGGCCCTGCTGTCTGTCACACTGACTCTGCCACAGGGCCCCATCTGGGCCTGTTGCTGTTGGCTCTGACACTGGGCCTCTTCCAGGCCTGTCACTGCCAGCTCTGCTGCTGGGCCCCTTTGGGCCTCTCGCTGTCTTCAATGTTACAGCCCTTGACCTGTGTTACAGCTCTTTTAGGAGGCTTCTTGCCTCCAATCTCTCTCTGATTTTTCTTTCTTCCTTCTGCTTCATCCTGGTTCTGTCTCTTCTTTCTGCTGAAAAACCTATGTCGGGTTGGCTGCTTATATACACAACTCCTTGTCATTTTCAAGGCATGGCCCTCCCACCAGAGCCATGAACTGACCAATCCCTTCTCAGTGGGCCACAGAGAAGGGATTAATTTGCATATTCTATCAACCAATCCTTGCAAAGTGATTGGTGACCAATCCCTGCAAGGTGATACTAACCACAGGGAAGTCTGCAGCACAGGACCAGATAAAAAGTATCAAACCACAAGTTGTTTACAGCTTACCCAGGAAATGTCAATCAACCTGGAAAAAATAACAAACCTTTGGGGTAGAAAACTAGGGCAAAGATAACTCCTCAGGGATTAGGGGAAAAAATCTCTCAAGATGTTTTTCCAAAGAACCAAGGCAAAACATAAAGGAACTAATTTCACCACAATAGGTAAACATAAAAGACAGTATAAATACAGTTTTTGTTTGTAACACTTTTTCCTTCCATCTGATTAAAAAGACAACTGCGTAAAGCAATGATTATAAATATGTGTTGATGGGTATACAGTGTATGATGAAGTGATTTGTATGACAATAACACCGCAAAGAAGGTGCAAGGGAATGGAGCTATATAGAAGCAAAGTTTTTTTTCCCCTATTGAAATTAAGTTGATTTTAGTGCTATAATTTAAGATGTTAATTGTAATCCCCAGGGCAACCACAAAGAAAATAACTTAAAAAAAACACCATAGGAAAAGAACAAGAAAATTAAAATGGCACACTAGAAAATATTTATTTAGCACCAAAGAAGGAAGTAATAGAGGAATACAGGAATACAAGAGACATAAGACATACATAAAATAAACAGCAAAATTCAAACATAAATTCTATTGTATCAGTAATTACATTAAATGTAAATGAATTAAATACTCTAATTAAAAGGCAGAGATTGGTAGGATGTATGAAAAACATGATCCAACTATATGCTTTCTAGACTCAAAGACATAAATAGGTTTAAATAAATGGATGTAAAAAGACATGCCATGCAAATAGTAACAAAAGAGCTGGAGTAGCTATACTAATATTAGACAGAATAGACTTTAAAGCAAAAATTGTTACTAGAGAAAAAGAAGGGTATTTCATAATGATAAAAGTGTCAATCCATCAAGAAGATATAACACATATAAACATATATGCAACTAAAAACAGAGCCCTAAAATATGTGAGACAAAAACAGACAGAATTGAAGGGAGAAATAGACAATTTATTAGACAATAATAGTTGGAGACTTCAATACCACACTTTCAATAATAGATAGAACAACTCGATAGAAGATCAAAGAGGAAACAAAAGACTTTAAAAATACTATAAACCCACTAAACCTAACAGACATCTACAGAATGTTCCACTAAACAACAGCAGAATACACATTATTCTGAAGTACACATGTAACTTTCTCCATATGTTAGGCCATAAAACAAATCTCAGTATATTTAAAAGGTTTGAAATCATATAAAGTATGTTTTCTGACCACACTGGATGCTCTGACCACAATGGAATGAAATTAGAAATCCATAACAGAAGGAAATTTTAGGACATTCACAAATATGTGGAAATTAAACAACAGACTCCTAAATAACCAATGGGCAAAAGAAGAAATAACAAAGTAAATTAGAAACATTTTGAGAAGAGTGAAAATGGAAACACAACATACCAAAACTTATGGGATACAGCTAAAGCAGTGCTGAGAGGGAAATTTATAGTTGTAAATGACTGTGATAAAAGAGAAGAAAGATCTTAAATCAATAATATAGTCTTCTATCTTAAGAAATTAGAAAAAAGAGAAAATTAAATGCAAAGCAAGCAGAAGGAAGAAAATAATTAAGATTAGAGTGGAAATAAATGCAATAGAGAAGAGAGAAAATAAGCAAAACCAAAAGTTGGTTTTTTGAAAAGACCAACAAAAATGATAAACCTTTAGCTAGACTGACCAAGAAAAAGGAGAGAAAACTCAAATTACTAAAATACAAATCAATGAGGGGATATTCTACTGACATTACAGAAACAAAAAAAGGTTATAAGAAAATACTATGAAAAAATTGAATGCCAACAAATTAGAAAACTTAGATGAAAACCTAAGGAAAGATACAAACTACAAAAACTGACACGAGAAGAAATAAAAATCTGAATAAACCTATAACCAGTTAAGAGAGTTAATTAGTAACAATAATAACCCACTTGCCACAAAGAAATACACAGGACCAAATGACTTCACCAGTGAATTCTATCAAACATTTAAAAAAGAAGACAAATCCTTCACAAATGCTTCCAAAATCAGAACAGGAGAGAACACTTCCCCAGCTCATTCTATGAGGTAGTATCACCCTAATACTAAAAGCACACAAAGACATCATAAGAAAACTACAGACCAATATCCCTTATGAATATAGATACCACAATCCTCAACAAAACACTAATAAACTGAACCAAGTAACATATAAAAAGGATTATACACCATGACCAACTGGAACTTATCCCAGGAATGCAAGGTTGGATCAACATATGAAAATAAATCAATGTAATACACCATATTCATAGAATAAAGAACAAAAAAATCCCACATAATCATAACAATAAACACAGGAAAAGCATTTGACAAAGCCAATATACTTTCATAATAGAAAAGGGATAAACTAATCATCAACTTTATATGGAAAGGAAAGAGACCCAGAAGAGCCACGGCAATACTGAAGAAGAATAAACCGGGAGGCCTCAAACTCCCCAAACTCAAAACACGCTATACACTAACAGTAATCAAAATGGCCTGGTACTGGTTCAATGCTATAGACACATAGACCAGTGGAATAGAACTGAGAACCCAGAAATAATTTCACCCATCTATATTATTTCATCTATGGATGAAATTATTTTTTTTATGGATGGATTTTCAACAAAGTTCATTCAATGGTGAAGAAATGGTCTTGCTAACAAATGGTGCTGGCAAAATTGGATATCTACTTGCAGAAAAATGAAACAGGACCCATACCTCACACCATACACAAAAACCAACTCAAACTGGATCAAAGATCTAAATCTTAAACCTAAAACCATAAAATACTTGGAAGAAAACATAGGTACAAAAAAATGGGATTTAATGAAAAAAAAAAACTATCAAACATAACTATAAATGCATGAACAGCAGAAGACAATTTAGATAACTGGGATCTCATAAAGATAACTGAGATGCTCATCTAAAGTCTTTATCAGGAGGCGGAGCCAAGATGGCGGAATAGACAGATGCTTCCGTGGAGCCCTCTTTACAATGAAGACTCGAAAAAACAAGTGAAACGAGTATATTTGTGACAAGCTGGAAGCTCTGAAAATCAAAGGCAAGCTTAGACAAGGAATTGAGGAGAAGGGGAAGGAAGAGACCGTTCAGAAGCGGAGAGGAGTTACTGGACCTGAATCGCGGGGAGCCCTCAGGCACCAATCCCGGAGCGGAATCGGTGACGGGCTGGTTCTAGCGTTCAGCCGCAGTTTCCTCAGGGAGAAGCAGCCAGCCACACAGCCCACTCACACCTCCGGAACCTGAGCAGAAGGGCGCTCTCGGCAAAAGCTAAGTATTTGCCTATATTTTACCGCGCCCCCCCCACCCCCAAGCCAGCTTCAGCGGCTGAATCCCTGGCCTGAGATAGCACCTGGAGCCGGCCTCCCGGCCTTGGGGAAGGAAAAAATTTGCAACTGGAGGGAAAAGATAATTTGCTAGCTCCATTAACCGGGGAAGCCTGGGACAGAAGCGGCTCCTGTCCAGGCATAAACCGTCCGTGGACCTTGAGCACCTTTCCCTTCTGCATGGACCTGTGTGGGCCTATTTCGGGAGAATAGGCCCTTGTTGGCAAACTCCAACCATTTCAGCTGTGCGGTGGAGAGGTGGGTGTTTGACGTCTGACATTGTTTTACCTATTAAACAACGTCCTCACCTACCCACAACAGGGACCTAAGGACTGGTAGCTCCACTCGGGTCACCCAGCCACCCGCGACAGGGATCGAAAGATAACTGGTACCTCCCAGTCCTTACAACAAAAACTTTGGGTGCCCATGGTCCCTGTGCAGGGCCCACCCACCAAAATGCTCTAGGGAACAGAGACGCGTTTTCCTCAGAGACACGTAGGGGTCGGTTCTCAGCTCCCTGCCTTGTTCAGAGCATGACTCCCTGCTGCAATCAGATACAGGTATATACATCAATCACCCCTGCCCCTCTAAGCCTGTAGGACAGAGCCTGTATCACACACTTGATATCAGCTACCTGGAAACGTGAGCTGAATTCATACAAGAAAACTGAATGGACTCCTAGACTGATATACCTGATGACAGCTCTAGCCAGCTGGGGACAGGACACCACAGCTCCAAAGGCAAAAAATAATCAAGCTAGCTCACTCAAGCAACCCATAGGGGTATAGCAAAACAAAACAAAGCAAGCAGCTATGACACAGTAAGCAAGCATAAACTAATACAATAACTTATAAATGGCTCAGAGACAACAGTCAATATCAAGTCACACAAGGCAACAGGCCATGATCACCTCAACAGGCTCTCAAAACAAAGAATCCAGGATCTTTTAGATCTAAGTGCATTCCTGGAATTACCAGATGCAGAATACAAAAGTTTAATATACAGAACCCTTCAAGACATCAGGAAGGAAATGAGGCAATATGCAGAACAAGCCAAGGAACACACAGATAAAGCACCTGAAGAAATTAGAAAGATTATTCAGGAACATGATGAAAAGTTTAATGACTCGGAAAAATCCATAGACAGATAGCAATCAGAAATTCAGAAGATTAACAAAAAAATTACAGAATTAGATAACTCAATAGAAGGTCAGAGAAGCAGAATTGAGCAAGTAAATAGAATTTCTGAACTCAAAGATAAATCCCTTGGCACTAACATATTTGAAGAAAAATCAGATAAAAGAATTTAAAAAAATGAAGAAACCTTAAGAATCACGTGAGGCTCTATCAAGAGAAATAACCTACGAGTGACTGGAGTACCAAAACAGGGAGGGATAACAGAAAATACAGAGAAAATTGTTGAGGATTTGTTGGCAGAAAACTTCCCTGATATCGTGAAAGATGACGAGATATCCACCCAAGATGCTCATCGAACTCCACATAAGGTAGATGTTAAAAGAAATTCACCAAGACATATTATAATCAAGCTTGCCAAAACGAAAGATAGACAATTATAAGAGCAGTGAGGGATAAAAGAAAAGTCATCTACAAAGGATAGCCAGTAAGAATAAGCTCGGACTACTCGGCAGAAATCATGCAGACAATAAGGCAATGGGATGACATATTTAAAAAATTGAAGGGAAAAAATTGCCTGCCAAGAATCATATATCCATCGAAACTGTCTCTTAAATATGAAGGTGAATTTAAGACATTTCCAGATAAACACAAGTTGAGGGAATTCGTAAAAAAAAAAAAAACTACAAGAAATACTACAGGGATTTCTTTGGTTAGAAAATCAATAATATCAGGTATCCACCCAGGACTAGAACACTGGGCAGAGCAACCAGAAGTCAACCCAGACAGGGAAATCCAAAAAAAAAAAAAAAAAACAAAGCAAGATTAAAAAAAAAAAAAGCCCAACACAGGGTAACGGCAATGTTATTATATAAAAGAAGACAATACTAAAATAACAAAGAGGGACTAAGAAATGTAATCATACACCTTCCTTATGGAAAGGAAGATACGCCGATACAAAGAAATAAAAGCTATAAATTTTGAAAAATAGGGGTAAATAATAAGGTAACTACAAAGGAGAAAAACTATTCTACTCATCAAAATAAAATACAAGGGAAAAATACAGACTCAGCAGAAACAAAATCAACAACAACAAATATGAGGAAAGGACAATATATAAAGAAAATATACTCAGCACATAAAATCAAGAGGGAAAAAGAAGCTGTCAACACATAAAACAAGACATCAAAATGATAGCACTAAATTCATACCTATCCATAATTACCCTGAATGTAAATGGACAAAATGCACCAATAAAGAGACAGAGGATGGCAGAATGGATTAAAAAACAAGATCCATCTATATGCTGCCTACAAGAGACACACCTTAGACTTAGAGACACAAACAAACCAAAACTCAAAGGATGGAAAAAAAATATATCAAGCAAACAACAATCAAAAAAGAGCAGGAGTGGCAATATTAGTTTCTGACAAAATAGACTTTAAAGTTAAAGCCATCAGAAAGGATGAGGAAGGACATTATATAATGATTGAAGGGATGATACACCAAGAAGGTATAACCACATTGAATATTTATGCACCCAATGACAGGGCTGCAAGATACATAAAACAAATTCTATCAGCATTGAAAAGTGAGATAGACAGCTCCACAATAATAGTAGGAGACTTCAACACACCACTTTCGGTGAAGGACAGAACATCCAGAAAGAAGCTCAATGAAGACACGGAAGATCTAAATGCCACAATCAACCACCATGACCTACTAAACATATACAGAACACTCCACCCAACAGCAACCAACTTTCTTTTTCTTTTTTTACTTTCTTTTCTAGTGCACATGGAACATTCTCTAGAACAGACCACATATTAGGTCATAAAGCAAGCCTTAGCAGAATCCAAAACATTGAAATATTACAAAGCATCTTCTCAGACCATAAGGCCATAAAAGTGGAAATCAATAACAGGAAGAGCAGGGAAAAGAAATCAAACACTTGGAAACTGAACAATACCCTGCTCAAAAAAACAGGATTATAGAAGACATTAAGGATGGAATAAAGAAATTCATAGAATCCAATGAGAATGAAAACACCTCCTATAAGAACCTTTGGGACACAGCAAAAGCCGTGCTCAGAGGCCAATTTATATCAATAAATGTACACATCCAAAAAGAAGAAAGGGCCCAAATCAAAGAATTATCCCCACAACTTGAACAAATAGAAAGAGAGCAACAAAAGAAACCCACAGGCACCAGAGGAAAACAAATAAAAATTAGAGCTGAACTAAATGAAATAGAAAACAGAAAACCAATTGAAAGAATTAACAAGACCAAAAGCCGTTTTTTTGAAAAACTCAACAAAATTGATAAACCACTGGCCAAACTGACAAAAGAAAAACAGGAGAGGAAGCAAATAACCTGAATAAGAAATGAGATGGGCGATATTACAACAGACCCAAATGAAATTAAAAGAATCATATGAGATTACTATGAAAAACTACACTCAAACAAATTTGAAAACTTAGAGGAAATGGATGAATTCCTAGAAACACACTACCTACCTTAACTAACACAAACAGAGGTAGAACAACTAAATAGACCCATAACAAAAGAAGAGATTGAAAAGATAATCAAAAAACTCCCAACAAAAAAAGCCCTGGTCCGGACGGCTTTACTGCAGAGTTCTACCAAACTTTCAGAGAAGAGTTAACACCACTACTAATAAAGGTATTTCAGAGTATAGAAAAGGATAGAATACTACCAAACTCATTCTATGAAACCAGCATATCCCTGATACCAAAACCAGGTAAAGACACCACAAGAAATTATAGACCTATATCCCTCATGAATGCAGATGCAAAAATACTCAACAAAATTCTAGCCAATAGAATTCAACAACATATCAAAAAAATAATTCACCATGACCAAGTGGGATTCATACCAGGTATGCAGGGATGGTTCAATATTAGAAAAACAATTAATGTAATCCACCACATAAATACTACCACATAAATACCACATAAATATTACCACATAAATAAAACAAAAAACAAGAATCACATGATTTTATCAATTGATGCAGAAAAGGCATCTGACAAAGTTCAACACTCATTTATGATTAAAACTCTCAGCAAAATAGGAATAGAAGGAAAATTCCTGAACATAATAAAGGGCATTTATACAAAGCCAACAGCCAACATCACCCTAAGTGGAGAGAGCCTGAAAACATTCCCATTGAGATCGGGAACCAGACAAGGATGCCCTTTATCACCACTCTTATTCAACATTGTGGTGGAAGTCCTAGCCAGAGCAATTAGGGTAGATAAAGAAATAAAGCGCATCTGGATTGGCAAGGAAGAAGTCAAAGTATCTCTATTTGCAGATGACATGATCTTATACACAGAAAACCCTAAGGAATCCTCAAGAAAACTACTGAAACTAATAGAAGAGTTCAGCAGAGTATCAGGATACCAGATAAACATACAAAAATCAGTTGGATTCCTCTACACCAACAAAAAGAACATCAAAGAGAAAATCACCAAATCAATGCCATTTACAATAGCCCTAAGAAGATAAAATACTTAGGAATAAATCTTACCAGAGATGTAAAACACTTATAGAAAGAAAACTACAGTACGCTTCTGCAAGAAACCAAAAGAGACTGACATAAGTGGAAAAACATACCTTGCTCATGGAAAGGAAGACTTAACATTATAAAAATGTCTATTCTACCCAAAGCAATCTATACTTTTAATGCAATTCTGATCCAAATCCCAAGGACATTCTTTAATGAGATGGAGAAACAAATCACGAATTTCATATGGAAGGGAAAGAGGCCCCGGATAAATAAGGCATTACTGAAAAAGAACAAAGTGGGAGGCCTTACTTTACCTGATTTTAGAACCTATTATACTGCCACAGTAGTCAAAACAGCCTGGTACTGGTACAACAGATACACAGAACAATGGAACAGAATTGAGGATCCAGACATAAATCTATCCACATATGAGCAGTTGATATTTGACAAAGGCCCCAAAAGAGTCAAATGAGGGAAAAGACAGTCTTTTTAACAAATGGTGCTGACATACCTGGATATCCACCTGCAAAAAAATGAATTAAGACCCATACCTCACTCCATGCACAAAAACGAACTCAAAATGGATCAAAGACCTAAATATCAAATCTAAAATGATAAAGATCATGGCAGAAAAAATAGGGACAACGTTAGGAGCCATAATACATGGCATAAACAGTACAGAAAACATAAATAATGTAGAAGAAAAACAAGATAACCGGGAGCCCCTAAAAATCGAACACTTATGCTCATCCAAAGACTTCACCAAAAGGTAAAAAGACTACCTACAATCTGGGAAAAAGTTTTTAGCTATGACATTTCTGATCAGCACCTGATCTCTAAAATCTACATGATACTACAAAAACTCAACTGCAAAAAGACAAATAACCCAATTAAAAAATGGGCAAAAGTTATGAATAGACACTTCACTAAAGAAGACATTCAGGTAGCTAACAGATATATGAAGAAATGTTCATGATCATTAGCAATTAGGGAAATACAGATCAAAACTACAATGAGATTTCATCTCCAACAAGGGTGGCATTAATCCAAAAAACACAAAATAATAAATATTGGAGAGGCTGTGGAGAGATTGGAACACTTCTACACTGCTGGTGGGAATGTCAAATGGTACAACCACTTTGGAAATCGATTGGGCGCTTCCTTAAAAAGCTAGAAATAGAACTACCATATGATCCAGCAATCCCACTCCTTGGAATATATCCTAGAGAAATAAGACCCTTTACACGAACAGATATATGCACACCCATGTTTATTGCAGCACTGTTTACATAGCAAAAACATGGAAGCAACCAAGGTGCCCATCAACGGATGAATGGATAAATAAATTATAGTATATTCACACAATGGAATACTACGCATCAATAAAGAATAGTGAGGAATCTGTGAAACATTTCATAACACGGAGGAACCTGGAAGGCATTATGCTGAGTGAAAGTAGTCAGTTGCAAAAGGACAAATATTGTATAAGACCACTATTATGTGAACTTGAGAAATAGTTTAAACTGAGAAGAAAACATTCTTTTGTGGTTACGAGAGGGGGGAGGGAGGGAGAGTAGGAGAGGGGTATTCACCAATTAGATAGTAGATAAGAACTACTTTAGGTGAAGGGAGAGACAGCACACAATACAGGGGAGGTCAGCACAGTTGGAGTAAACCAAAAGCAAAGAAGTTTCCCGAATAAACTGAATGTGTCGAAGGGCAGCGTAGCAGGGGCAGGGGTCTGGGGACCATGGTTTCAGGGGACATCTAAGTCCATTGGCATAATAAAAACTATTAACAAAACATTCTGTATCCCACTTTGAAGAGTGGCGTCTGGGGTTAAAGGCTAGCAAGCAGCCATGTAAGATGCATCAATTGGTCTCAACCCACCTGGATCAAAGGAGAATGAAGAACACCAAGGACACAAGGTAATTAGGAGCCCAAAAGACAGAAAGGGCCACATGAACCAGAGACTACATCATCCTGAGACCAGAAGAACTAGATGGTGCCCGGCTACAACCGATGACTGCCCTGACAGGGAACACAACAGAGAACCCCTGAGGGAGCAGGAGAGCAGTGGGATACAGTCCCCAAATTCTCATAAAAAGACCAGACTTAATGGTCTGACTGAAAGTAGAAGGATCCCGGTGGTCATGACCCCCAGACCTTCTGTTGGCCCAGGACAGGAACCATTCCTGAAGCCAACTCTTCAGATGGGGATTGGACTGGACAATGTGTTGGAGAGGGCTGCTGGTGAGGAGTGAGCTTCTTGGATCAGGTGGACACTTGAGACTATGTTGGCATCTCCTGCCTGGAGGGGAGATGAGAGGGTAAAGGGGGTTAGAAGCCGGTGAAATGGACGTGAAAAGAGAGTGTGGAGGGACAGAGCGGGCTGTCTCATTAGGGGGGAGAGTAATTGGGAGTGTGTAGCAAGGTGCATATGGGTTTTTGTGTGAGAGACTGACTTGATTTGTAAACTTTGACATAAAGCACAATAAAAATTGTAAAAAAAATTCATAAAAACCAAACCAAAACTACAAGAAATACTAAAGGGAGTTCTTTGGTTAGAAAATCAATAATATCAGGTATCAAACCAAGACTAGAACACTGGGCAGAGCAGTCAGAATTCAACCCATACAGAGAAATTAAAAAAAAAAGAAGCAATATTAAAAAAAAAGCTCAAAACAGAGTAACAGCAATGTTATTACATAAAAGAAGACAACATTAAAACAATAAAGAGGGACTAAGAAACGTAATCATAGATCTTCTATATTGAGAGGAAGATACGGCGATACAAAGAAATAAAAGTTAGTTTTAAATTTAGAAAAATTGGGGTAAATAATAAGGTAGCCACAAAGGAGACAAACTATCCTACTCATCAAAATAAAATACGAGAAAAAAAAAAATAGAGACTTGGCAGAAACAAAATCAACAACAACTAATACGAGGAAAGGACAACATATAATCTACTCAGCACATAAAATTAAGTGGGAAAAAGGAACTGTCAACAACACACAAAAAAAGACATAAAAATGATAGCATTAAATTCAAACCTGTCCATAATTACACTAAATGTAAATGGACTAAATGCATCAATAAAGAGACAGAGAGTGGCAGAATGGATTAAAAAACACAATGCATCTATATGCTGCCTCCAAGAGACACATCTTAGACTTAGAGACAAAAACAAATTAAAATTCAAAGGATGGAAAAAAATGTATCGAGCAAACAACAATCAAAAAAGAGCAGGAGTGGCAACATTAATTTCTGACAAAATAGACTTTAAAGTCAAATCCATCATAAAGGATGAGGAAGGACACTATATAATGATTAAAGGGACAATATACCAAGAAGGTATAACCATACTAAATATTTATGCACTCAATGACAGGGCTGCAAGATACATAAAACAAACTGTATCAGCATTGAAAAGCGAGATAGACAGCTCCACAATAATACTAGGAGACTTCAACACACCACTTTCGGTGAAGGACAGAACATCCAGAAAGAAGCTCAATAAAGACACGGAAGATCTAAATGCCACAATCAACCAACTTGACCTCACAGACATATACAAAACACTCCACTCAACAGCAACCAAGTATAGTTTCCTTTCTAGTGCACATGGAACATTCTCTAGAATAGACCAGATATTAGATCATAAAGCAAGCCTTAGCAGAATCCAAAACACTGAAATATTACAAAGCATCTTCTCTGACCATAAGACCATAAAAGTGGAAATCAATAACAGGAAAAGCAGGGAAAAGAAATCAAACACTTGGAAACTGAACAATACCCTGTTCAAAAAAGACCGGCTTATAGAAGACATTAAGGATAGAATAAAGAAACTCATAGAATCCAATGAGAATGAAAACACTTCTTAACAGAACCTTTCAGACACAGCAAAAGCAGTGCTCAGAGGTCAATTTATATCAATAAATGCACACATAAAAAAACAAGAAAGGGCCAAAATCAAAGAAGTATTCTTACAAATTGAACAAATGGAAAGTGAGCAACAGAAGAAACCCTCAGGCACCAGAGGAAAACAAATAATAAAAATTGGAGCTGAACTAAATGAAACAGAAAACAGAAAAACAATTGAAAGAATGAACAAGACCAAAAGCTGGTTCTTCGAAAAACTCAACAAAATTGATAAACCATTGGTGAAACTGACAAAAGAAAAACAGGAGACGATGCAAATAGCTCGAATAAGAAATGAGATGGGCAATATTACAACAGACCCAACTGAAATTAAAAGAATCCTATCAGATTACTACGAAAAATTGTACTCTAACAAATTTGAAAACCTAGAAGAAATGGGTGAATTCCTAGAAACACACTACCTACCTTAACTAACACAAACAGTGATAGAACAACTAAGGAGACCCATAACAAAAGAAGAGATTGACAAAGTAATCAAAAAACTCCCAACAAAAAAAAGCCCTAGTCTGGACGGCTTCACTGGAGAGTTCTATCAAACTTTCAGAGAAGAGTTAACACCAGTAGTATTAAAGGTATTTCATAGCATAAAAAAGAACGGAATACTCCCAAACTCATTCTGTGAAGCCAGCATATCCCTGATACCAAAACCAGGTAAAGACACCACAAAGAAAGAAAATTACCGACCTATAACCCTCATGAACTTAGATGCAAAACTCCTCAACAAAATTCTAGCCAACAGAATTCAACAACATATCAAAAAAAAAAATTCACCATGACCAAGTGGGATTCATACCAAGTGTGCAGGGATGGTTCAACATTAGAAAAACAAGTAATGTAACCCATCACATAAATAAAACAAAAGATAAGAATCACATGATTTTATCAATTGATGCAGAAAAGGCATTTGACAAAGCTCAACACGCATTCCTGATAAAAAACTCTCAGCAAAATAGGAATAGAAGGAAAATTCCTGAACATAATAAAGGGCATTTATACAAAGCCAACAGCCAACATCATCCTAAGTGGAGAGAGCCTGAAAGCATTCCCCTTGAGATTGGGAACCAGACAAGGACACCCTTTAGCACCGCGCTTATTCAACATTGTGTCGGAGGTCGTAGCCAGAGAGAGAAATTGGGCTCGATAAAGAAATAAAGGGCATCTGCATTGGCAAGTAAGAAGTAAAATTATCTCTACTTGCAGATGACATGATCTTATGCACAGAAAACCCTAAGGAATCCTCCAGAAAACTACTGAAACTAATAGAAGAGTTCAGCAGAGTATTGGGATACAAGATAAGCATACAAAAATCAGTTGGATTTCTCTACACCAACAAAAAGAACATCGAAGAGGAAATCACTAAATCAATACCATTTACAGTAGCCCCCAAGAAGATAAAATACTTAAGAATAAATCTTACCAGAGATGTAAAAGACTTGTATAAAGAAAACTACAGTACACTGCTGCAAGAAACCAAAAGAGATCTACATAAGTGGAAAAACATACCTTGCTCATGGATAGGAAGAATAACATTATAAAAATTTCTATTCTACCAAAAGCGATCTATACATTTAATGCAGTTCTGATCCAAATTCCAATGACACTTTTTAATGAAATGGAGAAACAAATCACCAACTTCATATGGAAGGGAAAGAGGCCCCGGAGAAGTAAAGCATTACTGAAAAAGAAGAACAAAGTGGGAGGTGTACCTGATTTTAGAACCTACGATAACGTCACAGTAGTCAGAACAGCCTGGTACTGGTATAACAACAGATACATAGACCAATGGAACAGAATTGAGAATCCAGACATAAATCCATCCACATATGAGCAGTTGATATTTGACAAAGGCTCCGAAACAGTTTAATGGGGAAAAGACAGTCTTTTTAACAAATGGTGCTGGCATAACTGGATATCCATCTGCAAAAAAATGAAACAAGACCCATATCTCACTCCATGCACAAAAATGAGCTCAAAATGGATCAAAGACCTAAATACAAAACCTAAAATGATAAAGATCATGGAAGAAAAAATAGGGACAACGTTAGGAGCCCTAATACATGGCATAAACAGTATACAAAACATTACTAACAATGCAGAAGGAAAACCAGATAACTAGGAGCTCGTAAAAATCAAACACCTATGCTCATCTAAAGACTTCACCAAAAGAGTAAAAAGATTACCTACAGACTGGGACAAAGTTCTTAGCTATGACATTTCTGATCAGCGTCTGATCTCTAAAATCTACATGATACTGCAAAAACTCAACTGCAAGAAGACAAATAACCCAATTAAAAAATGGGCAAAATATATGAACACACTTCACTAAAGGAGACATTTAGGTAGCTAGCAGATACATGAGGAAATGTTCATGATCATTAGCTATTAGAGAAATGCAAATCAAAACTACAACGAGATTCCACCTCACTCCAACAATGTTGGCATTAATCTGAAAAACACAAAACAATAAATGTTGGAAAGGCTGCGGAGATATTGGAACACTTATACACTGCTGGTGGGAATGTCAAATGGTACAACCACTTTGGAAATTGATTTGGCACTTCCTTAAAAAGCTAGAAATAGAACTACCATAAGATCCAACAATCCCACTCCTTGGAATATATCCTAGAGGAATAAGAGCCTTTACATGAACAGATATAGGCACACCCATGTTCATTGCAGTCCTGTTTACAATAGCAAAAAGATGGAAGCAACCAAGGTGTCCATCAACGGATGAATGGATAAATAAGTTGTGGCATATTAACACAATGGAATACTATGCATTGATAAAGAGCAGTGATGAATCTGTGAAACAGATCATAACATGGAAGGCATTATGCTGAGTGAAATTAGTCAGTTGCAAAACAACAAATATTGTATAAGACCACTATTATAAGAACTTCGGAAATAGTTTAAACTGAGAAGAAAACATTCTTTTGTGGTTACTAGAGGGGGGATGGAGGCAGGGTAGGAGAGGGGTATTCATTAATTAGATAGTAGATAAGAACTATTTTAGGTGAAGGGAAAGACAGCACACAATACAGGGGAGGTCAGCACAACTGGACTAAACGAAAAGCAAAGAAGACTCCTGAATAAACCGAATGCTTCGAAGTCCAGCATAGCAGGGGCAGGGGTTTGGGGACCATGGTTTCAGGGGACATCTAAGTCCATTGGCATAATAAAATCTATTAAGAAAACACTCTGCATCCCACCTTGGAGAGAGGCTTCTGGGTCTTAAACGCTAGCAAGCGGCCATCTAAGATGCATCAATTGGTCTCAACCCACCTGGATCAAAGGAGAATGAAGAACACCAAGGACACAAGGTAATTATGAGCCCAAGAGATAAAAGGGCCACATAAAGGAGAGACTACATCAGCCTGAGATCAGAAGAGCTAGATGGTGCCCAGCTACAACTGATGACTGCCCTGACAGGGAACACAACAAAGAACCCCTGAGGGAGCAGGAAAGCAGTGGGATGCAGATCTCAAATTCTCATAAAAAGACCAGACTTAATGGTCTGACCGAGACTAGAAAGACCCCGGTGGTCATGGACCCCAGACCTTCAGGACCGGACAGGAACCATTCCCAAAGCCAACTCTTCAGACAGGGATTGGACTGGACGATGTGTTTAGAGAGGGATGCTGGTGAGGAGTGAGCTTCTTGGATCAGGTGGACCCTTGAGGCTATGTTGGCATCTCTTCCCTGGAGGGGAGATGAGAGGGTAGAGGGGGTTAGAAGGTAGCGAAATGGATAGGATAAGACAGAGTGGAGGGAGGGAGCAGGCTCTCTCGTTAGAGGGAGAGCAATTGGGAGTATGTTTCAAGGTGTATATAAGCTCTTGTGTGAGAGACTGACTTGATTTGTAAACTTTCACTTAAAGTACAGTAAAAACTTTTAGAAAATCACTGTGCAATTGACAAAGAAAAGACATACATGAGAATAAGGGACCTATTTGGTAAATGCTATAATATATATACAACTTTCCAGCAACAACCAAAAAATATGTGTGTGGTTACATATGTACTTATGCATGCATGTATGTTTATAGGTAGGTATATGTTTGTATCTACGTTAATAGGTGTACCTATCAAAAACCAAAAACCAAACCCATTGCCACTGAGTCGATTCCAACTCATAGCAACCCTACAGGACAGAGTAGAACTGTCCCATAGGGTTTCAAAGGAGCATCTGGTGGATCTCAACCACCGACTTTTTGGTTAGCAGCCGAGCTCTTAACCACTGTGCCACTAGGATTTCTGATGTACCTATAGGCATATGTATATACATGTATGTGTGTGCTGCATATATATTCAGATATATAATAAAAGACATAGGAGGCACAGTTATGCATACCTCTTAGACATAACCAAACATCTTGTGGGATTTGTTTACTGGGTTTGAAGGCTTAAGACCATAGGCTCATGGGACAACTTGGTCAACTGGCATATAAAGTTTATGTTCTACATCTTAGTTTGGTGAGTAGTGTCTTGGGTCCGAAAAGCTTGCAAGCAGTTATCTAACTATTGGAGAGGCGGGGCCAAAATGGTGGATTAGTTGTAAGCTTCTGGTGATCCCTCTTACAACAAAGACCTGAAAAAAAAAAGCAAAATGATTATATTTATGACAAGCTAGGAGCCCTGAATACCAAAGGAAAAGTTAGAAAATGGACTGAGTGGCGGGAGAGGGAGAGATGTTTCAGAAGTGGAGAGAAGTTGCCGGACCTGAATCTCCAGGAACCCTCAGGCACCACTCCTGGAGTGACCGTTGCAGGGCTGGCAGTAGCATTCCAGACACAGTCTCCTCAGGGAGAGACAGCCACACAGCCTACTCACACCTCCAGAACCAGAGAAGAAAGGCGCTCTCAGCAAAAGCTAAGTACTTGCATATACTTTACCATGCTCCCAGCCCCCAAGCCAGCTTCAGTGGCTATCGATTTCCCTGGGCCTGAGATAGCCCTGCTGAACCCTCTGAGCCATTCTCTCAGCCTTGGAAAAGAAAAGAGAGGGAATAAATTCATAATTGGGAGAAAAGATTATTTGCCAGCTCCACTAAGCTGGAGAGCTCAGGACAGAAGTGGCTCCTGTCCAGGCAAAACGGTCCATGCACTTTGAATATCTTTCTCCCCTGGGTGGATCCGTGTGGGCCTATTTCAGGAGAATAGGCTCTTGTTGGCAGACTGCAACTGTTTCAGCTGTGTGGAGGAGAGGTGGGTGTCTGATGTTTGACATCACTTTGCCTATTAAACAGGGTCTGCACCTACCCACATCAAGGGCCTGAGGACTGGTGGCTCCACCCACGTCACCTAGCCACCCACAACAGGGGTCCAAGGATAAGTGGTGCCTCCCAGCCCTTACAACCAAAAGCATTGGGTGCCCATGGTCTGGCTGCAAAACCCACCCACCTGTGTGCTCTAGGGAACAGGGATGGGCTTTCCTCACAGACACTCGGGGGATGGTTGTCAGCCCCTGCCTTGTTCAGAGTGTAACACCGCTGCTGCAACCAGATACCTGTGCCTACACCAATCACCCCTGCCCCTCTAAGACTGTAGGACAGAGCTGGTACCACACACTTGATTACCAACTACCTGGACACCTGAGCTGAATCCATACAAGTGAATGGACTCCTAGGATCATATGCTTGATAACACCTCTAGCCATCTAGTGACAGGACGTTGGAGTTTCAAAGGTGAAAATAAGCAAGCTCACTCACGCAACCTATCTGGGCATACCAAAACAAAACAAAGCAAGAAGCTAGGATACAGGAAGCAAATGTAAAATAAACTAATACAAAAATTTATAGATGGCTTGGAGACAACAGTCAATATCAAATCACATAAAGAAGCAGACTATGATCGCTTCAACAAGCACTCAAAACAAAGAATCAAGGGATCTTCTGGATGAAGGTGCCTTCCTGGAACAACCAGATGCAGAATACAGAAGATTAATATACGGAGCTGTTAGAGACATCAGGAATGAAATTAGGCAAAACGCAGAACAAGTCAAGGAACACACAGATAAAGCAGTTGAAGAAACTAAAAAGGTTATCCAATAACATAATGAAAAATTTAAGAAGCTGCAAGAATCCATAGAAAGACAGCAATCAGAAATTCAGAAGATTAACAATAAAATTACAGAATTAGACAACTCAGTAGAAAGAGGAATAGAATTGAGAAAGTGGAAGGCAGAATTAGATTGAAGACAAAACCCTTGGCACCAATATATTTGAAGAAAAATCGGATAAAAGAATTAAAAAAAAAATGAAAAAACCCTAAGAATCATGTGGATTCTATCAAGAGAAATAACCTACAAGTGACTGGAGTACCAGAACAGGGAGGGATAACAGAAAATACAGAGAGAGTTGTTGAATATTTGTTGGCAGAAAGCTTCCCTGACATCTTGAAAGATAAGATATCTATCCAAGATGCTCATTGAACTCCACATAAGGTAGATCTCAAAAGAAAGTCATCAAGACATATTATAATCAAACTTGCCAAAAGCAAAGATAAAGAGAGAACTTTAAGAGTAGTTAGGGATAAACGAAAAGTCACCTAAAAAAGGAGAGTCAATAAGACTAAGCTTGGACTACTCGGTAGAAACCATGCAGGCAAGAAGGCAATGAGATGACTTATATAAAGCATTGAAGGAAAAAACTGCCAACCATGAATCATATATCCAGCAAAACTCTCTCTCAAATATGAAGGGGAAATTAGGGTATTTCCAGATAAACAGAAATTTAGGGAATTTGTAAAAACCAAGCCAAAACTACAAGAAATACTAAAGGGAGTTCTCTGGTTAGAAAATCAGTGATATCAGGTATCAACCCAAGACTAGAACACTGGACAGAGCAACCAGATGTCAAACCAGGTAGGGAAATCACAAAAATAAATCAAGATAAAAAAAAAGTTCAAAACAGGAAAACAGTGATGTTATTATGTAAGAGAAGACAACACTAAAACAATAAAGAGGGACTAAGAATGTAGTCATAGATCTTTCATATGGAGAGGAAGACAAGGCAATACAAAGACTTAAAAGTTAGGTTTAAACTTAGAAAAAAACGGGTGAATATTAAAGTAACCAAAAGGAGACTAACAATCCCACCCATCAAAGTATAATACAAGAAAAAAATGAAGACTCAGCAGAAACAAAATCAACAAAACAAATAAAATGAAAAGACAATATATAGAGATAAACTACTCAGTACAAAAAATTAAGTGGGAAAAAGAAACTGTCAACAACACACACAAAAAAGACATCAGAATGACGGCACTAAACTCGTATCTATCCATAATTACACTGAATGGAAATAGACTAAAAGCACCAATTAAGAGACACAGAGTGGCAGAATGGATAAAAAAAACATGATCCATCTATACGCTGCCTACAAGAGACATACCTTAGACTTAGAGACACAAACAAACTAACGCTCAAAGGATAAAAAAATATGTATCAAGCAAACAACAATCAAAAAGGAGTATGAGTGGCAATATTAATTTCTGACAAAATAGACTTTAAAGTTAAATCCACCACAAAGGACAAGAAAGGAAATTATATAATGATTAAAGGGACAATATACCAGGAGGATATAACCATGTTAATATTTGTGCACCCAATGACAGGGCTTCAAGATAAATAAAACAAACCCTAACAGCATTGAAAAGTGAGATAGATAAAAAAAAAAAAATAGCTCCACAATAATTGTGGGAGCCTTCAACATACCACTTTTGGTGAAGGACAGAACATCCAGAAAGAAGCTCAGTAAAGGCACAGAAGCAAAAAAGTTTCCTGAATAAACCGAGCGCTATGAAGGCCAACGTAGCAGGGGCGGGTTTTAGGGACCATGGTTTCCGGGGACATATAAGTCAACTGGCGTAATAAAATCTATTAAGAAAACATTCTGCATTCCACTTTGGAAAGTGGCGTCTGGGGTCTTAAACGGTAGCAAGCGGCCATCTAAGATGCATCAATTGGTCCTCAACCCACCTGGAGCAAAGGCGAATGAAGAACACCAAAGACACAAGGTAATTATGAGCCCAAGAGACAGAAAGGGCCACATAAACCAGGGAGTACATCAGCCTGAGACTAGAAGAACTAGATGGTGTCCAGCTACAACCGATGACTGCCCTGAGAGGCAACACAACAGAGAACCCCTGGGGGAGCAGGAGAGCAGTGGGATGCAGACCCCTAATTCTCGTAAAAAGACCAGACTTAATGGTCTGACTGAGACTAGAAGGACCCCGGTGGTCATGGTCCCCAGATCGTCTGTTAGCCTGAGACAGGAATCACTCCCAAAGCCAACTCTTCAGACAGGGATTGGACTGGACTATGGGATAGAATATGATACTGGTGAGGAGCGAGCTTCTGGGATCAAGTAGACACATGAGAGTATGTGGGCTACTGTGAATAGTATTGACTTGGTGATTTCCTCTTCGATGTTCTTTTTGTTGATGTAGAGGAATCCAAGTGATTTTTGTATGTTTATCTTGTAACCTGAAACTCTGCTGAATTCTTCTGTTAGTTTCAGTAGTTTTCTGGAGGATTCCTTAGGGTTTTCTGTGTATAAGATCATGTCATCTGCAAAGAGAGATAATTTTACTTCTTCTTTGCCAATCCGGATGCCCTTTATTTCTTTGTCTAGCCTAATTGCTCTGGCTAGGACCTCTAGCACAATGTTGAACAAGAGCGGTGATAAAGGGCATCCTTGTCTGATTCCCGTTCTCAAGGGCAATGCTTTCAGGCTCTCTCCATTTCGAATGATGTTGGTTGTTGGCTTTGTATAAATGCCCTTTGTTATGTTGAGAAATTTTCCTTCAATTTCTATTTTGCTGAGAGTTTTTATCATGAATGGGTGTTGGACTTTGTCAAACACCTTTTCTGCATCAATTGATAAGATCATGTATGTGGTTTTTGTCTTTCATTTTATTTATATGGTGGATTACATTAATAGTTTTTCTAATATTGAACCAACCTTGCATAAAAGAAGAAAAAAAAATATATATATATTTTTTCTTGCATACCTGGTATAAATCCCACTAGGTCGTGGTGGATTATTTTTTGATATGGTGTTGAATTCTATTGGCTGGATTTTGTTGAGGATTTTTGCATCTATGTTCATGAGGGATATAGGTGTATAATTTTCTTTTTTTGTGGTGTCTTTACCTGGTTTTGGTAGCAGGGATATGGTGGCTTCATAGAATGAGTTTGGTAGTATTCCATCATTTTCTATGCTTTGGAATACCTTTAGTAGTACTGGTGTTAACTCTTCTCTGAAAGTTTGGTAGAACTCTGCAGTGAAGCCATCCAGACCAGGGCTTTTTTTTTGTTGGAAGTTTTTTGATTACCTTTTCAATCTCTTTTGTTATGGGTCTATTTAGTTGTTCTACTTTTGATTGTGTTAGTTTAGGTAGGTAGTGTTTTTCTAGGAATTCATCCATTTCTTCCAGGTTTGCAAATTTGTTAGAGTACAATTTTTCATAATAATCTGAAATGATTCTTTTAATTTCAGTTGGGTCTGTTGTGATATGGCCCATTTCATTTCTTATTCTGGTTATTTGTTTCCTTTCCTGTATTTCTTTAGTCAGTCTGGCCAATGGTTTATCAATTTTGTTAATTTTTTCAAAGAACCACCTTTTGGTTTTGTTAATTCTTTCAATTGTTTTTCTGTTCTCTAATTCATTTAGTTCAGCTCTAATTTTTATTATTGGTTTTCTCCTGGTGCCTGATGGATTCTTTTTTGCTCGCTTTCTATTTGTTCAAGCTGTAGGGACAGTTCTCTGATTGTGGCTCCTTCTTCTTTATGTATGTGTGCATTTATCGATTTAAATTGACCTCTGAGCACTGCTTTTGCTGTGTTCCAGAGGTTTTGATAGGAAGTGTTTTCATTCTCGTTGCATTCTATGAATTTCTTTATTCCCTCCTTTATGTCTTCTATAACCCAGTCTTTTTTGAGCAGGGTATTGTTCAGTTTCCAAGTATTTGATTTCTTTTCCCTGATTTTTCTCTTACTGATTTCTGCTTTTATGGCCTTGTGGTCTGAGAAGATGCTTTGTAATATTTCATTGTTTTGGATTCTGCAAAGGTTTGTTTTATGACCTAATATGTGATCTATTCTAGAGAACGTTCCATGTGCACTAGAAAAAAAAAAGTATACTTTGCAGCTGTTGGGTGGAGTGTTCTGTGTAAGTCTACGAGGTCAAGTTGGTTGATTGTAGCAATTAGATCTTCCGTGTCTTTATTGAGCTTCTTACTGGAAGTCCTGTCCTTCTCTGAAAGTGGTGTGTTGAAGTCTCCTACTGTAATTGTGGAGGTGTCTATCTCACTTTTCAACTCTGTTAAAGTTTGTTTTATATATCTTGCAGCCCTGTCATTGGGTGCATAAATACATGAGACTATGTGGGCATCTCCTGTCTGGAGGGGAGATGAGAGGGCAGAGGGGGTCAGAAGCTGGCCGGATGGACATGAGAAGAGGGAGTGCAGGGAAAGAGTATCCTGTCTCATCTGAGGGAGAGCAACTAGGAATATATAGCAAGCGTATGTAATTTTTTGTATGAGCGACTGACTTGATTTGTAAACTTCACTTAAAGCACAATAAAAATTAAAAAAAAAAAGTAAATACAATTATTGGTCTCCACTCATCTGGAGCAAAAGGGAATGATGGAAACCAAATACTAAGAGATGAAACTATAAAAGCAAACAATAGTTTGGCTTAACTAGTAAAAAATGTCTGCCTTGAGCATTATGCTCTTTTAAGAGCCATCTATATGGGAGCAACGTGACAACAGCAGCTAGAAAGATTAGACAGAAACCTTAGAAGGCAGTAAGTTTATGTTAATGCGAAAGGAACAACTCAGAAAAGGCGGGTGAGAATGGTTGCACAACTTGAAGAATGTAATCAATGTCACTGAATTTTACATGTAGAAACGGTTGAACTGGGGTATATTTTGCTGTGTATACTCTGAACAACAACAAAAAATTAAAAAAAAAAGAAACTAGTGTACAGGACTAATAGCCTGCACAAACCACAGCCTCATCTACCCTGAGACCAGAAGAACTAGATGGTGCCCAGATACCACTACCAACCATTCTGATCAGGGACACAACAGATGGACCCTGATAGAATGGGTAAAAATGTAGAACAAAACTCTAATTCTTATAAAGTCCAGACTTAGTGGACTGGTTGAGACTAGAACCCCTAAGACTATCACCCTGAGATACCCTTTAAACTTTGAACTGAAACTACTCCGGGAGGTCACCTTTCAGCTAAACAATAAATTGGCTCATAAAATAACATCACCCGTGAGTAATGTGCTCCTTAAAAAAATCTATATGAGACCAAATGGTCAACATTTACTCTAAAGCAAATTTGAGAAAGTAATGGGAGGCAGGGAAACTAGGTTAATGGAAACAGAACAACCAGACAGAAATAATGAAAATGCTGACACACTGTGGAGAATGTAACCAACATCACTGAACAATTCCTATAAACCAAAAAACCAAACCCAGTGCCGTCGAGTCGATTCTGACTCATAGCGACCCTAAAGGACAGAGTAGAACTGCCCCGTAGAGTTCCCAAGGAGCGCCTGGCGGATTTGAACTGCCAACCCTTTGGTTAGCAGCTGTAGCACTTAACGACTACACCACCAGAGTTTCCGAACAATTCCTATAGAAATTGTTAAACAGGAACCTAATTTGCTGTGTAAATTTTCACCGAAAACACAATAAAATATTATTTAAGAAATTAGGAATAGAACTTTTCAACACTTAGGTTGCAGTTACAGTATGCCAGATGCTACTGTTCTAAGCACTTTACATTTATTAAATAATTTAATTCTCACACCAACTCTATGAGGCAGAAACTATTATTACCCACATTTTGCAGATAGATAAACTGAGGAAAAGAGCATTTAAGTAGTAATAAACTGTGGAGCTGGAATACAGAAATTTTGCTCTTAATCACACTCCACTATACTCTCAAAGAATGTGGAATATTAATAATGATATACAAATTGGGTTTCATTAGAACTAATGAGTCAATCTTCATTAGTAAATAAACTTAATTCTTAACACATTGTTAACTTATGTCAGTGACCATAACTTGTAATACTGGTAAAAATTTGTAATATTAGTAGCAATGTTTATTTAATCAAGTTGGTAATGTTGGATCAATTTTGATATTTAATTTTAATTGAATTAATAAAACTGGTAATTATTATTTATATAAGCAAATGTAATTTTAACATTGGTAAAATATTATGAAATTTGATGGCATTTACTAGTAAGGTGATGTAATTTCTATTTGTAACTAAAATCTAATTCATAACTGTGGTACTCGTAATTTATATTAGTAATCATTACCTTAACATTTGTAATTATTTATAATATCAGTTGGAATGTTCATCACGAGTAACTATAATGTAATTCAAAACATACCCAAAACCCATTGCCGTTGTGTCAATTATGACTCACGACAACCCTATGGGACAGACAGAACTGCCCCATAGGGTTTTCAAGGCTTAATCTCTATGGAAGCAGACTGCCACATCTTTCTCCCGTGGAGCAGTTGGTGGGTTCAACCCACCAACCTTTTGGTTAGCAGACAAGTGCTTAACTACTGCACCACCAGGGCTGTTAGTAATCCTAATTTGTAACACTGGTAATAATTTGTTGTATCTGTAACAATACTTTACAATGTTTTTACTAACAGTTTAATTTTTTAGTAATTATAACTTAATTCACAATATAGGTACTTATCATTTATATTGATAATCTTCATTTGTAACATTGGTAAAAATTTGCAATATTAATTGTCATATTTAATGTTAGTAATGACAATACAATTTCTTTTATTAAGTAGAATATAATTCAAAACAGTGCTTACCATTTATATTAGAGCATAATTTGTAATATTGATAATACTTTGTAGTAATACTTATAATCTTTATAATACTAGTAATGATTATCCAATTTCTATTAGGAATTCTAATTTAATTCCTAATAATATTTATAATTGACATCAGTACCCATGATTTGTAGTTTGGGCAGTCCTTGGATTATGAAGGAGCTCCATTCCTAAATCTGTCTTTAAGTTCCATTTGTACATAAGTTGGAACAGTTAGGTACAGTTCATATTTAATGTCAGTCAAATGTTTGTCTTAGTATATAGTACGTAGTGTACCTTTTATGCATAAAATCGATAAAGAAACACTTCCCAAAAACCCACCGCCATCGAGTCGATTCCGACTCATAGCGACCCTACAGGACAGAGTAGAACTGCCCCCTAGAGTTTCCAAGGAGCGCCTGGCGGATTCAAACATGCCGACCTCTTAGTTAAGAGCCGTAGCACTTAACCACTACGCCACCAGGGTTTCCAGATACACTAAAACATCTTTAACATAATAATATAGTAATAATAATAATGTTTTGATATGTGTTGCAAAGTAGTGCCCATTTGTTATTATAAACCACTGTATGTACCTCGAATATTTAACATAATAGGCTTTATGAGGGTTGGTTCATAACTACAGGTTGTATGTAAGTTGGATATTCATAACCTTGGGACAGCCGGTATTGGCGATAATTTATAATATTAGTGCTTATGTTTTATGATAATACCAAAAACCAAACCTGTTGCCATCAATTCAATTCCAACTCATTGTGACCCTATAGGACAGAATAGAACTGCCCCACAGGGTTTCCAAGGAGCGCCTGGTGGATTTTGAACTTCCGACCTTTTGGTTAGCAACCAAGCTCTTAACCACTGTGCCACCAGGGCTTTATTTTATGATAATAAAAAAAGAATAAATTTACTAACCAATAATTCAACTTCTATGTGTAAACATAATTTAATTTATAACATTGCTACTGATAATTTTTAACGGCAACTCTAATTTGAAATTGGCAAAAATTTCTATCAGGAGCAATATTTGATAATGTTAGCAACAATTACTAATTTCTATTTGATTGTTTAAATTAGTTCAGTTAATTTACATTTGAAATCAATTTTTAATACGGCGAGAATAGGTAGTAAGAGTAATAAGATCAGGTAAACATTGGTATCGGTGATTTAATTCACACTTGTAACCATTAGTAAAATCATAGTATTGATAAACTCTATCACAAAGCAGTGTCACATCTCCACATGCACACACGGACTGTACTCTCTGATATCCTCCCATTGACAACACATCCATTGGTAATATCACTGTAGTAGTTATGACGTTTTTCCCTCCTGCCCACTCTATTTCCCCCGGACTCACCATTTCTTTATGATTGGGGTAGAAGGTCTGATCGATTAGTGGGAATTCCTCTGTCCCCAGTTTCTTGTGCAGTCGAACCATCTGGGCAAACTATGGGAGCCAGGAGAAATGAGTCAGCAAGTCCTTCACCTGGAGGGAGTCTCCACGCTGGGACTTCCAGTTTCTAAACTTCCTCAGCTCTCAAAAATCACAGTGATTTTAGGCTCCCACATGCATATAAGAGCTCTTCACTCTTCCAGTAGCACCCTCCCCATCACTTACCACCCAAGGCTTGTCACAGAAGTTGTAGACGGAATGTAAAGAGTTAACACTGGGAATTCCAGCATACTGCAGCCCAATGACCAAACTGCGGTAGTCTCCATTCCTTGCCATGCTGAAGGCATGCTGGCGGATCAGCACAAAGTCTGGCTTCAGAGACCTGGGGTGGCAGGGATAGAAGTGTTGAAGGTGCCCCCAGAAGTTCCCCACCACCCTTGGTACAAAAACCAAGTTTCTAAGTACCCACAGTTCCCAGAAATTGCAAAGTGATTTATTTGCACACATTCACAAGCTGTGCCCTCTGCCTCAAGTATCCTTTCTAACCTTTCCCCATCTGGTGATGCCCTTAAGCCTTTCCTTCCTGCTCCTTCCCTCACCAAGGGCAGCTTTGACAGCTCCCCCCTGGTCACAATCTCTCAGACCACCACCTGTCCTCAAAGTGTGCCGCTCAGAATAAATTTCAGCCTCAGGGCCTCTACAATGGCTGCTCCCTCTGCCTAGAACATTATCCCCCTAGATATCTGAATGGATCACTCCTTCACCTCCTTCAGATCTTTACTCTAATGTCTCCCACACTATTGGACCACCCTATCCAAATTGCAGACCCCATCACCACCCAACGATTCCTACGGCCCTTTACTGCTATATATTTTTTTCTTAGCACTTTTATACTACTTAATTTTTTGTCTGTTTTGTCCATTGCTACATCCTCAGCACCTAGAACAGCTCCTTGCACACAGTAGGTGTTCAATAAACATTTGTTGAATGCAAAATGCTGAGAGCAACACCTGCCGTGCAAAAGATGTTCAACAAATGTTTAGTACATTAATAAATGAAAAAATTTGACTTGTGGTCTGCTTGGATTCTTGGCTTTTTTTTCTTCAGAAAAAAAAAGCTACCTCCCTACATTCTGTGTCTAAGTTCTTGCTCACAGATGGATGGGTGGGGAGCTTCTCTCAGCTTAAGGGGGTCCTTACACCTCTCCCATAATACCAAGCTACCCTTTTTATACTTACCGCACAACCTTCACCCCATTCCGAAGAACTTCCATGTCCACAGAGAATCCACCATTGGCATGAGCCACAAGGTTGAGATCAGAGAATTCAGCCTGGGAAGGGGAGAAAATCAGTGATTCCCCCACATCACACAAAAATGATCACCCAGTTTGCAATCTGGACAGTTAACCCCCAGGTCCATCTGCCCCAACTAACCTGTTCTACTTTAATGTCAATTTCTCCATGAATCTTTTTTCCTTTGAAGTATTTCGCCCTGGAGAGGAAAAGCAGAGCACACCTGTCAAAACTCAAATACCAGCAAGGGTGGTCCCTTGATTCCCAACATTTGCCCCTCAATGCCCCTACGAAAACTGTAAATTGCTTTTAAATTGTTGAAATACTTTGAAAAATCAATAGTGCTTTGTAAACAATAAAGTCTGTTGTGATTCAGATGGAGGTGTGTAAATCTCAAAGGACATTGCAAACTAAAATATTTCCTTAAACCACAGAGAGTAGGCATTTCCCAAAATATGGTCTGCTAGTCACACTGCTATTGTAAATGTTGAAAAGCTTCACAAAATGAATAGTGCTTTGCAAACTATAACATAATTTGAAATTGCCTGGTGGTTTTTAAATGCCAAAGAACCTATAAAATACATATATATGAAAAAAGTGTGCCCGTGTTTGTGTATATTTCAGTCCCTGTGGTACCTGTGTCTGCTTGTATGGCCTGAAGCACCTCTCTGCTCTCTGGCCCTTTCCCAAGTGGGGGACACATTCCCCACATGTGGTTGTGTGCTGTGAGGGACACAACAGTCATAGGTGGGCAGTGGTATCAGAAAAGGAGAAACAGATTGAGGGATGCAGGTTGGGGTGCTTCTGAAGAAGCCGTAGCCAGCACTGATGGGGCTCGGGCAGGGAATGCAGCTGAGGACGAGGGGACACCAGAGGAAAGAGAGTAGGAGCAGCAGTAGGCACATCACAAACTGCTATGTCACTGTTCCTGGGCCCATCTGCAGCTGGGCTTTTTCCGGTGGCCTCCTCCCTGAGGCCCAGGATTTCTTCTAGACAGGCCTCTCCACAGACAGACCCTCATGCCCAATCAGGTTTCTCATGGAAGAGGGGGGTGAAGGGAGGAGACACTGCTAGGGTCACTGACATGAACACAGAGTCTATGACACATACACACAGCACAAATGGGCCCTAGTGACATCACTGACACACACAAAATATCCCAAACGCACTTATTCATTCTCTCTGTCGCACACATATATCATCACTGACATTGTTCCCTTACAAATGTCAAAAAGAATTTCTCTCAGACCCGCACATTTTCATCTATAAAATGATGATGAGTTCAGAGTATATCATTGTTTTTCAAACTTTTTTGACCACAAGTGTAGTGGGTATTTGTGGTCTCCTCTTCAGAGCCAATGCATCCATCTCCCAGCTGCTGGGAATATCAGCTGTTAACAGCTCACAGCTGTGTCGCCACCAGGACTTACCCTCTGTCACAAGCAATTCCCTTGGTCAAGGTTACACGTACTTTCTGAGGGTAACACACGGCCTATATTTGGTCTATGAGAGGGTACAAAGGCCGGCCTTCTTGCCTCAATATGGGCTGACTCTGAAGGGCCCTCACAACTCCAGAGCTCCCCCTAGGATTGGCTGAGGCCTCTGATGCAACCTCATTGTGGGTCAGATTCTTCCTCTGCTCAATCCTATCCTTCTTATAGGTGTTGATTTCAAAGTTGTTGGTTCCAATACACCTCCTGCATGTAAATCTCTGCCTCAGAGAGTTCCCAGGGAACCCAAACCAAAACAGTGGGCAAGAGAAGTGAAACTACAAAGCAGATTCTAATGCAATTCTGGAGCTGGATCATCCAGCAGCCAGCTGTGGATGAGGCTCCATCATATCACTGGTGGGAGGTGTAGCACAGATAGCCCCTGGCATGCTGTAGCAACGCAAAGGGCTCTGCAGCAGTTCTGGGCTACGGCACAGTAGCCCTGCCACTTGGGTCATATGATCTGACGTACTGATACTGGAGGTATCAGTAGTAGGAAAAGATGCAGTGTGGAGTTTAAGAAAAGCCCAAGTGGGAGAATTACAACATAGGCCCCTGGGGTTCTGCAGCAGTAGTGTCTTTAACCGATAGTGGACTGTAATGGAATATCAGTGGGAGGGAATGCACTGGCTGATGAAATATCCCTGGCACTTAAAAGGTATCAGGGAAATGTTAACCAGACTTGGGTGACTATTGGCTGAGAACCATTGATTATCTGAAGAATGATATGACTCTCTCAGGGTGAATAATCATCAATTCAAGGCAAAATGTGAAAACCAGAGGGCCTCCTTGGGCTGCATTTAAGGAAGCCCTAATCCCCTGCAGCCAGAGGACAGAGAAGGGAAGACCAGGCTCAGGGCTTAATTGTAAATGTAGCAGAGCTTCAGAGATGGTTCAATTATCAGGTCTAGCACATCTCCTATGCCATGCTCAGGGTCTTATAGGGAAGGAATGAGACCCTGAAACTTGGGATGGGGATATCTGGGCAGAGGCAGTTAAAAATCTTGAGCTTAAAGATTCACCTGATTCCACTGGGCCTACAGAAGTAGCCCACTCTCCGTTGTTAGAATATAGAGCTTCCCTCTGCTTGAAGATAATGCAGAGGCCTCAAATGAAGCAGTTGCCTTATAAAACATTGCTTGCCCCTCTCAGAAACAAAACCCACCTCCTCTCTTGGCAACCAGGGTCAAATTCAACACACTTGACTGGAAAGGTTCTAGACTTGCAAAGCAAGGAGGGGAACTATATGTAGAAGAAGCTGAAGAATCCAGCTAATATGCACTGGCAGGAGCTGGGAAGGAATGCATGGGACTGAATCCTGAGGACAGTGGATCCAGGGGGTAGAACATAAAATTGGAGTACTCTTCCAGAATACAGAATTTAAAACCTTGGTAAAGATCCTAGAAGATGGTGCTAACACACTGCTAGGATGACTCTTGAAAACTTAGAAAAAACAGTGGCCCACACTACATGAAGCAGAAATGCCAAAACTTCCATGGGAGAATATGGAAGGAAAGGACTTGGAGAAACAGCAATGCTAAGTAGATACACTATCGAAGTCTGAAAAACCCACCAGCTGACTATGTTCTATGAGAGGACTCAGAGGATATACACAACTTAACAAAGCAATAAGGAATATGCTTGTAAGAGTGGCACCAGCAATGTTGAGAAACACAGAAGGGGTAATGCAATAAATGAAGTCCTGACCCAGGTCCTGCTCACAGTGGGTCCACTGGGTTCATAGATCTACCCAGTAGTTACTTCCCCAGTTCACAAATGCATAATTGGAATGGGCATAATTTTCAGTTGTCAGAACCCTTTGGCCTGTGCAGTAAGAGCTTTTGTAGTGGTGAAGACCAAATGGAAGCCTCTGAAACTGCCCTCCCCTCCTGATCAAAACAGTAAATAAAAAGCAATATTGTATACTAGGGGTGATGGTGGAAGTTAGTGCCACTCTTAAAGATCTAGAGGGTGTAGCGCTGTTGGTCCCATCATATCTCCATTAAACTAACCAGTTTAGCTCCTGCAGAGACTGGATGGATCCTGTAGAGTGACTGTAGACTACTGTAAGCACAATCAAATAGTATCCCTGATTGTAGCTACAGTACTGGACACACTAGAGCAGATTAGTAAGATCTCAAGTACATGGTATTTGGCCACTGATTGGGTGAATGCATTCTTTTCTCTTCTGATTAGAAAAGAGGATCAGAATCAATTCATATTCATGTGGGACTGACAACGATATTCCTTTATGGTCTTGCCACAGGACTATATCAACTTTATTCCTGTGCCATAATCTAGTCCAAAGGGACCTGGAGCATCTGGATATCCCATAGAATATGACACTGAACCACTATATTGATCACATCATACTGACTGGGCAAGATGAACAAGAGATGGTCAGCACATTGCCTTGGTAAAACACATAAGGGTGGGAGATGAGCCCTACAAAGACTCAGTAACCTGCCACATTTGTAAAATATTTAGGGATCCAGTGGTCCAGGGTATGACAGGATAGTCCCTCCAAAGAATAGGGCAAATTATTGCATCTTGCATGTCCCACCACGAAGAAAAAAAACCACAACACCTGGTAGGCCTTCTCAGGTTCTGGAGGCAGCATATTCCACACTTGGAAGTACTGCTCTGACCCATATATCAGGTGACACTCAAGGCTGCCAGCTCTGAGTGGAGACCAGAGCAGAAAAGGGTTCTGCAGCAGTTTCAGGCTCCAGTGCAAGCATCCCTGTCACTTGGGCCACATGATCTGGCAGATCCTATGATATTGGAAGTGTCAGTAATTGGAAAATTCAGTGTGGAGCTTATGAGAAGCCCAAGTGGGAGGCACTGAAGTTCTGGAGCAAGGCCATGCCATCTGCAGCAGAGAATTATACGCCTTTTGAGAAACAAATCCTGGTGTGGTACTGGTCTCTGGTAGAGACAAAACGCTTGATCATAAGGCACCAAGTGACAATGCACCCAAAACTGTCCATTATGGGCTAGGTCCTGCCAGACCCAGCAAGTAATAAAGTCGGATAGGCACAGCTGCCAGGATCAAGCCCAAGCAGGACCAAGCAAGTTGCATGAGCAGTTAACCCAGATCCCCATGTATTCCACAATTGTGCTAGTGCCTCTCCCTCTGCTCACTAATGGGATCCCTTACAACCAGCTAATGAAGGAAGAAAAAACTCAAGCTTTGTTCATAAATGGTTTGACTTGGTGTGGGTGGAAGCCAAAAAGAGATACTGGTTGCACTATAGCCCCACTTGGAGTGACCTTGAAAGAGAGTGGCAGAGCTACGAACGGACAAAGCTTTGAGCTGTGTACCTGGTCGTTCACTTTGTGTGGAAAGAGAAGTGGACCAAGATTAGAATATACATTCACTTATGAGCAGTGGTGAGTGGCTTGGCTGGTTGGTCATAAGGCCTGGAAGAAAAAAGTGTTGGAAGATTATGACAAGGAGGTCTGGTATAAAGGAATGTGAGTGGACATATTGGAGAAGGCAAAAAGTGAGGAGTGGAGATCTTTGTATTGCATTTTAACACCCATCAGATAGTATTCACCATGAAAGTGGCACTATACAAACAGGTAGACCAAATGAGTCAGCCAGATAATGTGAACCAGCCTCTATAATCAGCACATGGTCACATGAATAAAGTGGCAATAGTAACAGAGATAGAGGCTATGTATGTGGCCAACAGCATTACTGTCAAATGTCCAACCTGTCAGCAACAGAGACCAACATTGAATCCCTGATATGGCACCATCTCTCTAAGAGATCAACTTGGTAACAGACCAGCTTTATGGTTTTGCCACTGGGCCACTTCCACCCTGGAAAGAGTAGTGATTCATTTTGACTGGACTACTGTATATATGGGTTTACCTTTCCAGACTAAAGGACCTTTAGCAAGCATCATTGTCCAAGGGCTTACACAGTGCTTGCTCCATGAGCATGGGATCCTACATAACCCTGAATCAGACCAAAGGACACACTTTACAGCAAAAGAGGTGCAAAAGTGGGATCCACTGATCGCATAGCACACCAACCAGAAGCTGCTGGCACGATAGAGTGATGGAAAAACTTGTTGAAACCACACAGCTAAGGCCCCATCATGGAGGTGATATCATGAAAGAATGGGATACCATCCTCCAAAACACAGTGCACACTCTAAATCAATGATCACTGTATGTGCTATGTTGCTAATGGGTAGAATACATGGGTCTGGGAACTCAGCAGTTAAAGGAGGAGTGGCAAAGCTTACCATCATTCTCAGTGATCCACTTCTGGAATTTGTGCTTCCTGTTTCCTCAGGGTTCTGCAGGGTTAGAGGTTCTGGTTCTCCAAAGGGGAACACTGCTACTAGGGGATGCAGCAAGAAACCCATTAAACCATAAGCTATGGCTGATACCTGGGCACATCAGGTTTCTCAGGCCAAGGGACATGAAGAGGAGTCACTACCTTGGAAGGGTTACTTGACCCTGACCATTAAGAGGAGGCAGGGCTACTGCTACACAGTGGGAGCAAGGAGAAATGTGCTTGGCACCAAGGTGGTCCATTTTAGCATCTCTTGGTACTCCTTGTTCACCTTTGATGGTAAATGGACTAGTGCAGCAGCCACAGCCTGAGAATGGCACAGTGGCCAGGGTCTCAGACCTCTCAAGGATGAAGGAATGGATCACCCAACAAGTAAGTCACTGAAACCAACAAAGGTGCTAGCTGACGGTGAAAGGAATCTAGAATGTATAGTAAAGAGACAGTCAATATTTATGGCCTTGAAATCAACTGCAGCAGCAGAGGTTATAGTTTGTCCCACTAACCTTGCTCTTTTAAGTTTCTCCCAGAAAACAAGAGCAATAAGAATCCTGGAAATGCTGTTCCCAGATGGGGTGAACTTACTATAAGAAAGAAGCAAATGGGTCTGAGCAGTACAAGTGGTGGAGTGTGTGCTCCACTCAGATTCCCTCTCCTTCAGGTATTCATATCCATCCCCCAGTTTCTGGGAATACCTGTTGCTGAAGGCTCACAGTTGCGTCCATCACTAGGAATTGTCCTCTGCAGGGATTTGGAATTCGCCTCACCCAAAATTATGCCTCCTCCAAGGGGGCAGCTTACAGCCAATGACTGACTGATGCAGGACTACAAAAGCCTGGCCACCCCACCTCAACTGGAAAGGAATGAGAGTGGTGAGGTTTGGTGGGAAAGGCATCAGACTATACTTAGGCATTCACACTATTACAGAGTTCATACAACCCTTCCTTTACTCCCAGATGAAATTCCTAAAGCTTTCATGGTTCTGAAAGTCTGCAAGTTGATGATGCAGAGGTCTCTGTTGCCCATACTAGTGGCCTAGTGTACACAGGCTCTCTCCCTTTGTCCAATCCACCCCACATGTAGTAGGCACTAGATAAATATTTGCTAGATTGACTGGACGAAAAGACTGGAGGTGCTGCTGGGATAAAAGGAGGCTTCTGGGGTGCATAAGGGGAAGCGAAAGATCTTTCACTGAAATTGGCAGGTGCCCAATAAATGCTTGTTGGACAGATAAGAAGAAAAAAAAGAAAGAAAGAAAACACTGGAGTGGCAACTATGGGAAAGGGACAGAGACTTATCAGTATTTAGCAGGTTAATTAATAAGTGCCTGATGGAATGAAGGAAAAAGCAGCAAAGAGACTGCCTGGAAGTGGGGAGTGGAAAAGGGAGGTCTAAAGGAGGGTGGTTACCAACATATGGCAGGAATCTCATTAAGGCTTGCTGACTTCAATGGAGCAAATTTAAGCAAGAAGATGGCACCTGTGTGAGTGGGTGTTGGTGAAGAAATTATAGCAGTTCTCAATAAATGTTTTATAGATTGATGGAGAAAAGAGTGGAGGAACCTACTGCAGGAAGTGGAATGTGGTTCTTTGAACAGCAAACCAGTTGCTGCAGAGTCGATTCTGGCTTATGGAAATCCCATGTGTGTCACAGTAGAACTGTGCTCCATAGGGTTTTTAATGGCTGATTTTTCAGAAGTAGTTCTCTAGGCCTTTCTCCCGAGGTGCCTTGACTCGAGTTGCCAACCTTTCAGTTAACAGCTGAGCATGTTAACTATTTGTGCCACTCAGGGACTCCTGAACAGCATAAAGTAGGAGATTAATAAGTGCTTTCTGGATTAATTGGGAAAAAGGGAAGTTGGGGAGATGGCCACTAAATGGGGAAGAGGGCCTAGCCAGAATACAGTAGGTACACATTATGAGCTTTTAGGATTGTGTAGTGTGAAAGGCAGGATGAAGACTATTAAAGGGGAATTAGGGATACAAGAGTGGGGAGAGAAGAGGTACTCAATATGGGCTTCTTAGTATACAGTTAGTGCTCAATAAATGACTGTGGGGTTGAACAGAGGAAAAGGTATAGGCAAGCGAGACAGCGGTTGAGATTAGAGGGAAGGGGAACTGAAGGAGGGTTCTTCCTAGTATATAGTAGTGCTTAGCGTATGCTTCCCACACTCTGACGCATAGGAGGTACGCAATAAATATTTGTGGAATGAGTAAGTGGCTCTGAACAGAGGGAAAGGCTGTTGGGTAAGGGCCTTATTGAATACCAGCTGTTTATTTAACCAATAAACAGCTGGTATTCAATAAGTTTAGGTTGAAGTCAACCCTTGGAGAGAGCTCTTGAAGCAGGGGCAGGAACTTCTACAGATACGGAAAAGGGAAGATGAGAGTGACTCTTACATAGAAGGTGTTCAATAAATGTTTACCAGCTTACATAGAAGAAAGGCCCTTTGGGATACAGATTCAAGGTTGGGAGAGGAAATCCTGGGGGATGCTGGAGGGAAAGGGATAACCCCTATAATTTGGGCTCTGGGTTTACCAAAGGAAGAGACTTTGGGGAAAGGCCTTATGATTGGGGCAGGTTCTCCTAGTGGTAATAAAGGGGAGTGTACTCCCAATAAACAAAAGGCACTGCATGCATGCTCACTGGCAGAAAAGGACTGTGGGGTGGAGGTGCGAACATAGGGCACACAGAAGACACACTCCGTAAATACTCACAGGAGCCACTGTAGGAAAATATCTTTGGGGAAAGGTGATTAGAATGGAACACATGCAGGAAAGAGCCTTTAGGGAAGGCTCACACAGCAGGCGGTTGATAAATGCTATATGGATCCACTAGAGGAAAGGTCTTTGCAGAAGTAGCTTGAGAACAGGGGATAAAGGAGAAACTCAGTAAATGCCTTGTAGATCCATTGCAGGAAAAGGTCTTTGGGGAGAGAATCTGAAGGTGAGTCACACACAGAAGGTTCAAAAATGCTCATGGAGCTCATTGGAAGAAAAGGATTTGTTTGGGAAAGGGGCTTGAGGATGGGGCATACAGCAGGCACTTAACAAGTGCTTCCCAGACCCGTTGGAGGAAAGGCCCTTTGAAGAGGGGGCCTGGAGTTGGGGCACACAAAAGGCATTAAATAAAGGCTCACAGAACCCATTAAAGGCAAAGCTTTTGGCGAGAATCTGGGGTGGATACACAGCAGGCCCTCAATCAGTGTTTGAGGAATAGTTTAAAAGGTCTTTGAGGAAGGGCTTGTGGGTGAGACACATACCACAAACTGGATACAGGCTCACAAGATCCATTAGAGAGAAAGCCTTAGGACAAGGGTTGTGGGAGACAGGGCACATATCAGGCTCTCAATAAATATTCAGAAAATTAATTGAACCCAAAGGTCTTGGGGAAAGGCTTCTCGTTGAGGCACACTTCAGGTACTCTAAATGTTCACAAGATCCATCAGACGACAAGGCCTTTGGGGCGGGGGGGGGGGGAGCCAGGGCACATGTTAAGCTCTCAAATGCTCACAGGATGTACTGAAGCTAAAAGCTTTGGGGAAGGAGAATAGGGGAAGAGGTACACGGCAGGCGCTGGCTACCTGCTCCCTGTATCCATCGACAAGGCTTTGGGGGAAGGGATACTAGGGCGGGGCACGCAGGAAGAGCCCAGCGTAATATTTAAAGGAAAGGCTTTGAGGGAGGGGGCCAGGTGCCAGGTATACAAGCGGTGCTTTATAATTGCTCAACGCGGGACGATCTGGGGATCCAAGTCCGCGGGAAGACGTCCGCGGCAGTGGCTTACCAGTCGGTGTGCGGCTCGTCGATGACCAGCAGCACCCTGGCGGCGGCGCCCCCGCGGCCTACGCTCCCAGAGCCGCCGCCCACCTGCTCGCTGAAGGTAGCGGCAGCGGCCGCAGTGGTCTGCTTGACCGCGTTGGACAGCGACGAGAAGAAGCCACCGCCGCCTGAGGACCCGGGGCTAGGGGCGGCTGGAGAAGCCACAGGGGCGGCCGAGGAAGCCCTCTCGGCAGCAGCGGTTGCGGGACCAGGCGTGACCCCGGGGCTGGAGGCAGCGGGCGGCGGCGGGGGCGGCTGCGGGCGCTGCAGGTCTGTCATGTACCCATTTGGCAGATTCGCCATGAAGTTGCTGTCCGACAGGCGGCGCCGCAGGTAGTTCATGGCTGCGGCGCTGGGCAGGGGGTCCTGCGGGCAGTCTGACCAGAAGCCGCGGGGGCGGACCGCGCGGGGCCCAGGAGCACAGCTGCGCTCTCAGGTACGAACTCCTCCGCTGCCCGCTGCAGACTGAGGCAGCGCGGAGCCGCTGCCGCCGCAGCGCGCATGGTCGCGCCCGTGCCTCCCTATCTCGTGCGCTGTGTGGTGCAGTCCGGCTGGGCTGGTGGCGGCGCGGACGCGACCAAGGCGGCCAAAAAGGGGAGTTTGCGGAGGAAGGGCGAGTGACGTCAGTGCACCTTCAGAGTTGGGACCGCGGTGGAGCTCGAAGACAGGCGGGGGCGGAGGCGCTGTCCGCGGTGCTGAAGGCAGCAGTGCGCACGCGTAGCGCCGCATCCTGTTCCCCCTCCCCCTCTCTGATTGGGGATGCGCAATTTGGGGGGTGGGGGCAGGGTGGGTGTTTTTTTCCCGGAGGGTCTTGGCCAGTGGTCAGGCAGGTCCCCCACCCTGCCTCATTCTGGTCCTCACACCTGCTCGGTCACGTAGGATTCTCTGCAGATACTCGTTTCCAGTGTTGATGCTCACAGCAGAAGGCATTTGGGGGAGGGAGTGGAGGGCACATTGGAGACACAAAAGTGGAAAAATAATCCCCTCATGGTGAGATGTGGGGTCATCTACACAATGCCCCGCGAGCAGATCAGTCTGCCACGTCCTCATAGGCTCAGCCAGGCAGAGAGAAGGGTGCAGGGGCGGCGTAGGCAGCACCAGACATGCGGAGGTGGACATTTGCACAGGGTACAACATCCTTGCTGTGGATGGAGGGGGCTCTGGAAGCACACAGGGAATAACACACACGTGGAGGTACATAGAGATACACACAAATATAAGGAAACACGGGGACATGCACAGAGAACACACCCAGATACAGGTATATACACAGATACACAGGGTAACACACATGGGCATGTGTGCACACACGCGCACGCACACACACACACAGGCACCATACAGACACAGGGAAACTCACACGAGCATGCAAACCTAGATAAAACACACACTCACAGAATAACAATCACGGACACAGATCTATAACACACACCTACTGTCTGCAGCTCTAGTCCTGATGCTTGTCACTCTCCCCCCACCGCCTCCCACATACATTTGCTCCATATGCCACCATTCCTCTGCCTTGAACACAGCCAAAGACCATGCTAACCATTCATTTTCATCAGTCCTCATGGCTGTCTCTCCCTGGACCCAAGAACTTCCCCCAGACAGAGGCAGACCAAGCCTAGGGCATGCGCACAGTAGGTGCCAATTAATATCTGCCAAATAAGCAAACGACCTTTATAGTTGGAACAGAGGTGAACTGTGGAAGCCATCCTGTCAGCTCCTACAAGACCCTGACTACAATGACTAAGCTGTTTACATGCATTGTCTTGCTCAACCCTCACAACAGTCTTATGGAGTGGGTAATATAATTTCCATTTTACAGATGAGGGAAACTGAGAGTTCAAATTTATTTCCAAAAGGTCATATTCACTTTGTGATTAATACAGCTTTTTTTTTCTTTTAAGAATGTGCTAGGAAGAGGGAATAGCTAATGCCAGTGTGGCTGGAACCAAGTGATTGTGATAGGAGATGAAGTCAGAGAGAGGCCAGATTAGGTATGGCCTTGTGGGCTGCAGTGAGCAATGATGGTGGGCCAGGTGAGATGGCAGAAGACATGGTGAGCAGTAGGCAGATTTGCGGTCTCTTGTCTGCAGGATTTCCAGGTAAATCATCCACTTCTTCATTTGTTCCTTCTTCATTCATTAAATCATTGGCCCATTTAAACAAGGTAGTAATAGTGTGGGGTCTGGAGGCAGAGTGCCTGGGTTCAAATCAGGCCTCCACCATACCCTTGGGAAAATGACTTAACTCCTTTGAGACTTGGTTTCCTCATCTGTAAAAAGTAGATGATCATCTGACCCACCTCCAAGGAAAGGAGGAGGAAGGGGTGGCCTCTGTGCCTTTGCATGTGCTGTGCCCAGGAATGCCCTTTTCCTCCCTCTCTCTTGGCCACCATCTCCAGGAAACACCCCACCCTCCCTCTCAGATTCCATCCCTCTTCCCCTAGGCTACCACAGTCCCTATGTCAAACACTTCCCAAACCATCCTCTACATACCTCCTCTATCCCAGCTAGCTCCAGTACCACTTCCAGGTCTTTGATTCACTATTCCTTCCCCCTCCCTCCAGGATGCCCTCTCTGGCATTCCAAACCCCAGTGTTCCCCAGATGGGGAACTCCCCCATGAATTTGGGCATTTTCCAATGTTTTAAAATATGTGCTCCCCAGTTTTTTGCTCAGTAACTGAAGAAAACAAGCTGTTTTGGAGCCATGGTGCCTTCTCTGGGGACAGGAGAAGCAGCAGGCCTGCAGTCCTTTCTGGCTTCTCTGAGCCCAAATTTGGGCTCCTCAGGAATCTGTCTCCAGGCTGTGCCTCTTCTCAAGGGACCCATTCCCAGTACTCATGCCCCCCAGGCCATCCCCTTTCCCCAGGTGGCTCAATTTCCAGAAGTTAATTTTTTGTAGATTGTTTTGTAGAGGAATGAGGATGCTCCCCAGGAGTGTCTGAATTCCCCAAGGCAGAGATAAGATGACTCTGCACTGTCTTCATCTTCTCCAGCAGGAATGTGTGTACAGAGGGGACTCCAAGAATAATTTCTTTGCTGTTTATCAGTGACCAACAACTCTGAAACACACACCTCTGACATATGTTCGTATTCAGTACTATACCTATGATTATAACTCACATACATACATATCCATGCCATTATCTAGAGCCCTAATTGCTTGCACAGCCCATAATGAACACCCTCATAACGCAGATGACACATACACACTTTCACATGTCCTCCCGTAATTCACAGTTTTAACCCCCACACAGTTGTAAGCCCCTCACCATATATACTCAATATAGTTTTAGTTCATACATGCCCTCTACCTAGTGCACTTGTGCACACACCATAATACACACACTTACTCACATACACCTTGAAGTCATAAACCACACATACTCAAACCCTGCCCCCTACACATATAGTGCAAGCGCATCATACATCCCTAATACTCACATGCTTATGTAACATGCACACAAGCTCCGTTATAAACCATAGCCACAATTTTCCACGCCCTGTGGCTTAGTACATCCTTAATTCGCACACACTTGTGTATCTGCATCACACATGCTTACACCATAACGCACAACTCATACACACACATGCAAAACACACACACACAACTTACGCTGCTATGCCTCCACACATCATTATAACCCACATACACACCATATGCATTCAAGACACCCTGAATTCACACACTCACCTGTACACCCATATCACACATACACACATGTGGACACCTTAATGTGCATGCACACACACACACACCTATAACTCACACATTAGGGCACGCACACAGTTGTAACCTCATACATATGCCACATACACATATAGTACAAACACATCTGTAATTCTTACACAGACTCATAGGCCTGCATATCACACATACACAAAGATACGCACTTCATTATGCACACAGCCAAACTTCTGTAAACACACACACCTCTCTTGTACCCTGTAGCAGCAATCAAAACTCCTTATTTTGGCCCGGTCTTTACGGACTTTGTCCTCACAGCACAAAGCCCTAAATTCTGCTCCTGACATTCAACACCTGGCCACAATCCATGGTGTTTCAGAAATGTCCAGCCACTAACTTTCTGTACCTGTTTCCTCCTTTGTAAAATGGGGATAATAATACTGGCCTGCATAGGTTTGTTGTGAGGATTAAATAAGTTCATGATATGAAATGCCTTAAGACATCACCAGGCACACAGTGGGTACTGTTAGCTATTACCACAATCATTATATTTATGATTTATCTCATCACCAGGGGCCCAACATTCAGTTAAGTGCTAACGAATGCTAAATGAATGAGCAAATGTTAAAAGCAATGGTGTCTCGGTTTGCTTACCTCATGGTGGATACTGGTACTGCTCTGACTCCTCATTTTTCATATCTTTCATGACATCCAGCACTATTGCTGTTATACAGTACATGCTAATAAATTTGAATAAATGTTCAAACGAAAGGATAATTTTTTCTGAGTCTGTTCCCTCTGTCTGGAGATGGGTATAGCTCAGACATCTCTCCTTTACCTCCCCACCCCCAAGATGTTCAGCCCTGGCTGTCCTATAGTCATTAAAAAAAAAAAGTTACTGTGGAGTCGATTGCCACTCATAGAGACCCTGTAGAACAGAGAAGAACTGCCCCTAGGGTTTCCAAGGAGCGGCTGGTGGATTCGAACTGCCAACCTTTTGGTTAGCAGCTGAGCTCTTAACCACAGTATCACTAGGGCTCCTTAGTAGTATACAGTAGGAGCTAATAAATGTTGAATGAATGAGCAAATGCTATAAAGCATCTGTCTCAGCTGTCCTCCACCTCAGATGCCCAGACCTAGTTTTAGTATACAATCGACACTAATAAGTGTTGAATGAATGACCAAATGCTAAGCGAATGTGTCTGGGTTTGTTTGGGGCGGAGGCGGGGGGGGCGGCTAGTCCGGCTGACTCCACCTTCTCTTTGCTCCCGCCCCAACTCAGACTACGTCACAGACTCTTCCTTAGACCGCCCCCGCCTCGCAGAGCTATTTGCTGCTGCTAATTGTGGCACTGGAGCTGAGTTGTTGGGAATGGTTGGGTGCAGGTGCTCGCGCAGTGGGGCGCCAACCCTGACCACACTTCTGCCTAGGTTTAACTCCAGATTGGCGCGGAATCGACCAGGCCAGATTCCGGTGGGTGGTAATTTAGGGATTGCTTCAGGAGGCGGGGAGATGGCAACGATAAGCACTGCTGGAAATTCAGAAAGCGCCTGCCAGGGCGAGCAGCCAATCACAAAACGCATAACGCGGAGCTCTGCAGAGGGACGAGCTTGGCGGCCTGGGGCACCGGGGTGTTAGACATTGGGGTACTGGCAGCAGCGATGGGCGATCCGGGCTGGACACTGGCCTTAGCTGCTGCTAAACTGCAGCCGCAGCGGAAAATACCGTTTTCCACAACAGGCCACCGCGACTTTGCCCTAGAAGATGCCCCCCTCCTGGGGAAGGGAATGGGAAGTTTCCCTTCTTCAAGGAACTTTGAAGAGCCCAAAAAGGCTGGTTTATTGAGGTCTGGGAAGTCAGGGGATCAGAGTTGAAGGAAGAGGCTTTACGGCTTTCCGTTCTCAGGGTCTTTGCAGGCAGGCACGTGTAGACATGGCCGCTTCTCCTCCACCACCAGCTTCTGCCCCTGCATCTCCTCGCACTGTGGCCACATCTTCCCCCAGAAGGTCACGTTCTTCTCGCCCTGCCCTTCCACCGTGGAAACAGTGGGCCTGGGGTATGGCAGAGGGCGTACAGGAGAAACTCAGGGAAGGCAAGAGTGGATTCAACAAACTCTTATTGAGTAGTGTGCCCAAGGCTACTTTTTAGCTGTGAGGTGTTAAGCAATTTAGCCTCTCTGTGCCTCAGTTTCCTTCATCTGCAAAATGGGAATAGCAACAACAATACCACTCACCTCACCAGGCTGGGTAAAGTGCTCAGAGCTGTGCCTGGCACATAGTAAGTGTTCAATAAATGCTGGCAATTGTTACTTGACATGAGATACCCTCCCTTACCTACGAAACCCTTTATATCTCTCCCCACTGCACCCTGGAGAAAAAAAAAAGCCTTTTCCTAACATTCAAGGCCTTGTTGTTGGGCCCAAACCCCTGCCCCCAACCCTGATCTCTACCTCCCCTCTACTTTATCCAGACTCAGTCCTATACCCAGAAAAGTCTTTGCCTGGGTTATTTTTCCCACTTGGCAGGCCCTCCATTCACTTCTACTCTGATTCTCTCAATCAGTCCTTCTTCTGTTTACTCCCTCACTCAGTCAAGTCCTTCGTGCCTCCACTCAACACCCCTAACTCATTTTCAGGACACCAAACCCCACAGCCGGGTGACCACTTCCCAGATAGCAGACCTTCCACAAGTTGGAAACAGTCCACTTAATCTAATAGTTTGATGTATGTAGAAATAAGAAGGGATGAATGAATGAGTGTTTTGACCCTCTCCAACACCTGGGCCACTCTGGTCACAGGGAAACACTTCAGGTGGCTAGCTATCTGTTTCCAGGACTACACTCAGGGTCTTGATGCTGGGAATGCCTTTTCTGACTCCTACCTGCTTGAGGAGGCCCCATCAGCTTCCTGGATCCAGGTTGAGGTGACAGTCCCTTTTCCATGCACAAACTGCCCCTCATATGCCGTCTGTCAGGACACTACCCACCTGGGATTCCTTTGGGGATCCACGGGATCTGGTTCTGTGTGTCTGCCAACTGTTGCCTAACAACCCTTGGAATGAGGCCTGAGTGACTAAATGAGTAAATCAAAGCACGGGCAATTGAGAGATAAGAGGAAATGCACACATGAAGGACTGAGTAAATGGCAGAATGTCTGAGTGACTGAATGAGTGACTGAGGAGCATAGAGACTACTAACTCTTCCCCAATATCTTTTTTCTTGTTTTCTTTAGTTTCTGCCCTCTTTTTGCAGCTGGGAGATGGCACCCACTGAAGCAGGAACCTTAGACCTAGCAGTAGAAGCCCTGGTTGGTGGCAGCTGACTCCCCCGTCCTGACTGTCGACATATCACAACCCCCTCCTAGGCACACTCTGCCCCCTCACTCACGAGAACTTGGGGAATGGAGCTGTGCAGAGGCGCTGGCGGGCACGGGTGGGGTTGGGTCCACAAGGAGGCATGCACAGGCCCCAGGTACTCCACTCCGACCATGAACCTTTCCCTGGAATGAGGGTCACAGAGTCAGAGTTGGAGGTTTCAGTGGTAAGAGAGGCTGCAGGGACATGGGGTCCATGGCAGCAATTCAGTGAACCCTTGTCCCTGCGTGGGGTGCCCTGCCTTCAAATCATAGTCCGTAGAGGCACTCACAGCGGCAGCGATTGACATTGTAGCAGTGCCGGATATCCTGCTGCTTCCCGACACACCGCTGTCCGTTGAATTTGCGGCCCTTGCAGTCCCTCGACCGTGTCTGCTGCCCCGGGATTTCCTCACAGCTGATAAACTTCATGTTCCGGCGGGAGCAGGTGGTCCACTCCCCCCAGGGCTCCCACTCTCCGTCCACTGCAGATACAGGAGCAACAGGGGCTCAGACCAAAGCAGGGAGCCAGCCAGGGAGTTCAGAGGAAGGAACAAGGGCTGGGAGTGGGAAGGGGGTGATCAGATGTGGGAATAGGGGATGAGAGGCGGAACTAAAGTGTCAGAGCCAGGAGTGGAGGAATTAGAATCAGGAACAAGGCATCAGCAGCAGGAACCAGGCAACAGAGATGGGTAGGAGGGTTTAGGCATGGAAATGGTGTGTTCTGAGGTGCTGACCAGGGCAGGGCTCAGCCACGTTGCAGACGTGGGTCCGGGTGGAGTCACCAGCACAGAAGGGACCTCCGTGCTGGGGCAGAGGGTTATTGCATGTTCGCCGTTCCAGGGTCTGGCCCAAGCCACAGGTCACAGAGCAGGGGCTGGCAGGGCTCCATGGCCCCCATCCTCCAGCCACTGTTGGGGGGAAAAGAGAGTGAGGAGAAAGGGCACCTCAAACTACACCCCGCAGCTCCTGGACTCTCAAGGCGGAGTGCCCTCAAATGAAGAGCTTCACGGTCACATCATCTGAGATTGCTATCCTTTGAAGCGGGAGAGTATCTTTGCCCTGGATCAAGAGACACATTGGCAGAGTGTCAAAGGCTTCATCCCTGCATACCTGGACATGGAGGCAGGCCAGCACAGCCCCGCTGCTCATAGGCTGGCCCTGGGCAGGGCTTCCCAGGAGGCTTTGTGGAGGGCTCAGGAGCAGAACAGGTACGGCTTCGTCTCTCCATGGGGACATGGGGTCCACCGTGGCAGGAGCCTGAGCAGGGATCCCAGGGGCCCCAGGTGGCCCAGGCCCCATGTACTGTGATAGGTGGGGGCAGGCAATGTCAAGTGCGGTCATGAGTGCTGAAGTCCCCCCACCTACCGGCAGTTTCCTGCTGTAACCCCGCTGGCCTACCCTGAGTGGCCCCCATCAGTGCCCTGTGGCTGCCCTTACTCACTGGGGCAGACCTGCTGAGTGTCACAGGGCTCTGACTCGTGTGCCTCTCCTGGACAGTGGCCCCCACACTTGGGGATGGGATTGTTACATGCTCGCTGGCGGGTCCAGGTTCCTTTGGAGCAGGTGACAGAGCAAGGCCCCCAGGGCCCCCAGTTGGACCAGCCACCCATCTCTGTGGGGGAGAAGAGAAAGGGGCACATGGAGGTGGGGTGTCATCCAGGGCTCCTCACTTCCTCACGTGCTCCACATCTGGTCTATAGTGAATCTCATCCCCATATCCTCTGTCCCCACACCTGGTCCATCATCATTGTTTGTCTAGACTACTGCAATAGCCTTTGCACTGGTCCCTTTGCTTCCCTCTCACCACCTACAGTCTGGCCCCCTCACAAAAGTGAGAGATCCTGTCACAACCCAAATCAGATCACATATCTCCTCTGCCTACCACCCTAGTCACTCAGAGTAAAAGTCAAAGTCCTCACCGTGGCCCTGCGGCCCTACAAGATCAGGCCTCTGTCATTTCTCGGCGCTCACCTCCCATCACTCTCCCCCTCATTCACTCTGTTCTACACTGTCCTCCTCCTTACTGTTCTTCTCAAACATCAAGCACAATTCCACCCTCAGGATTCTGCACTGATTGTTCCCTGGGCCAGGTAATGGGGAATGTGTGCCCACCCGGCCAATCCTACTCACCAGGACAGCACGGCAGGTCCTCGCAGGCCTGCAGCTGCCACTCAAGAGTTCCAGGCTCCACCTTTTCAAAGCACTGCCCACCCCAGCCTATACAGCGTCGGTACCGCAGCTGGGAGCCCTCAGAGCAGGTGACCGAGCAGGGGGCCCACACGGACCATGATGACCATAGTGGGGACCTGTGGAGAGGGGCATACACGTCCCATCCTGGTGCAAGCTGGTGCAGTGAAGGCAGCAAGAATGGCATGTGGGACTGCACAGTGTGGGTAGGTACACATGGGGTGCTGGATAAATGTGTGTGGAATGGATTGATAAGAGCACCTACCTCTTAGGGATATTGGGTAATTGCATAAGAGGTGGGTATACAGCAAGTGCTTAATAAATGTCCCTTATCTTCATGATCAGGGACCTGGAGTCACTCTTGGAAGTCCCTAAGGACAGTGTCAGGCATGCACTAAGCAAACATAAGGACTAGGGGCCAAGAACTGCAGTCAGAAACCAACCAAGCCACCACGCTGCATGGTGACAGGCAAACAGCAAGTGCTTAATAAATAGGAGCCATCAGCCTGATTAGGAACTCAGAGCCCCCCTCAGAAATACCCCAGATCTACCACCAACCACACACTGTAGAGCACTGTGTATGCTGTTAATGCTAAATAGATGTGAACTGTTGACATGACCAGGGGCCCAGAGATTCCCTCAAAAATTCCCAAGCTCCCCAACTCCACAAAGTATCTGGATATACAGCAAACATTTAGAAAATATATCTGGTATACAGTAAGGGCTCAATAAATGTAAGCTGGCATCATGATTAGGAGACTGGAGCTACCCTCAGAAATCCTCAAGCTGCCTCCACACCCCTGCAATGCATCTGGTACATAGGAAGTGCTCAGTGAAGGTGAAGTGTCACAAAAATTAGAGGCCTAAAGCTGTCCTCAGAATTCTCCAAACTCTCCTACCCCCACACTGTGTCAAGCACGCAATAAATAAGGACCGTTATCACAATTGGGGGACTAGAGCTACCTTCAGAAATCCCTGATCTGAGCCCTGCCCCATGCTACAATACTTCTAGGATGTAGGAAGCACTCAATATATGTGAGCTATGGCAGTGGTTCTCAACCAGAGGGGATTTTATTACCCCCCAAGGGGCATTCGGCAATGTCTGGAGACATTTTTGGTTGTCTCAACTGCCGGGCGGGGCTGGACACTGACATCTAGTGGGCAGAGGCCAGGGATGCTATTAAACATCCTAAGTCATCCTATAATACACAGGACAGCCCCCAAACCGAAGAATTTTCTGACCCAAAATGGTGCTGAGGTTGAGAAACCCTGAGCTATGATCACCAACAGAGCTTCAGAATGACCTTTGGAAATCTCAGAGAAGGAAAGAGCCTGGTCCTGGGTCAACCCTTCCAGTCTTTTCTGCCTCCCCACACTCCCCTGCCCAAGATTCCCCTTAACCTGCATGCCTGACAGAGCCCACTGCCCTGCTCCTGGAAAGCGTAGGCAGCGTTGAGACAGCAGTCTTCAGCACTGACACCTCCCCCCAGGAGGTCCTTGCACTTGCTGGAGGATTCCTCATACTGGGTGAAGCACAGTACAGGGTCCGAGCCTATGACAGGGCGAGGGGGTGGGGCATGATCAGGGATGTGGTTGGCCCAGGCACCCCTGGGGGCCAGCTGAACCGTTACCCACTTACCTGTGGCTGGCAGGGTGAGCAGCAGCAGCAGCAAACCAGAGGCCTGCGCTTGGGAGGTCATGTTGAGCAGGGTGCCACCACCAGAGGAGACCTGCTTTTGTCTGGGCTGGCCTGCCTCCTGGAGTCAGCAGGGAAAGGGGAACCAGGCTGTAGGAGGAACTGGGAGGGCAAAGGGTGGGAGGGGGTAGGGGAGGATGTTGTGCAGACCTCTTCAGCTCTGACCTCTCCCTCATCCCCTCTGCCCCTGAGCCTCCTCCTCTACTCTCCCCCGCCCTATTTCCTGAGTCATTCTCAGTCCTGTTTTGTTTGTCACTCTATCCCCAGCACCTCACCCCTGCCTAGCAATCTTTCAGTGCTTAATGCTCCTTGGACAAATTCTTCCTGAGGAGAAAGGGAGCATAGGAATTTGGAGCAAGACAAACTTCCTAGCTGTGTGATTTTGGGCAAGTCACTTAAACCTCTCTGAGTCTCAGTTTCCCTATTTGTAAAATGCATAATCTCTACCAAAGTTACAAGGTCAATCTCGTGGGTTGTTGAACAAGGTTGAAGTGCTCAGTGTGTCCCTCTTCAAGGGGTGGAAGGGGCATGGAGGTAATTGCTTCATCCTCTATCCTGACTTAACCTCTAGCCCTCCTATTTCCTGATGTAATAGTTGTGGTGGGGAGGTCAACACAAGGGAAGTGAGAAAGGGAAGTAACGGGACTCTGGGGAAAAGGTTTCAGCAAGAGTGAGTCGAGGTATCTACTGCTCCATGGGACCAGTTGGGGCCACCTTTAGGGTCTGGGGAGCCGGTGGTTAGGAAACATTTCTGCCATGTTCCAGCAGAGTAACCTTGGGCAGGTAACACTCCCCTCTCTGTGCCTCAGTTTCCTACTCTATAAAACGTGCACATCAACAGCACCTACATCATAGGGTTTGTTGCAAGGATTGGGAGTTAAGATTTTAAAAAGTACTTAGAGCAGTGCCTGGCATATAGTAGGCACTCTGTGTTTGTTAAATAAATTCATTCAACAAACATTTGTTGAGCACCTATTGGGTGCCAAATGCTATTGTAGGCATCGGACGGAGCAGAGAACAAGAGAGACAAAAAATCCTGGCCCTTGAAGAACTTAACATTCTAAAAGAGGAGATAGTAATAAATGTCACCTCCCTCATGGAGGCCTTCTCCAACTACCCTTCTAATATGGCACCCCTGTCACTCTCTAGCTCAGTGGTTCTCAAACCTTAGTGTGCATCAGAATCACCTGGAGGGCTTGTTGAATCACAGATTGCTAGGCTCCACCTCCGTGTTTCTGTTCATTAAGTCTGGAGGTGGCTCAAGAATTTGCACTGCTGATGTTGCTGGTCTGGGGGACCACACTTTGAAAACCACTGTTCTAGTCTCAGACCCCTCTTTGTTTTTCTTTGTGGGTCTCCTTTAGAGAAAACAATTCTACATGTTCCTTATTTTACTGTTAATAATGAATTCCTCTTCAGCTCATTTTCCATGCAGGTAAAACTGAGGTCCACAGACTTGCTATCTATGCCCTTTTTTAACAAGCCCCAATGGGTGAAAAGGAGCCCTGGTGGCACGGTAGTTAAGCACTTGGCTGCTAACTAAAAAGTCGGTGGTTTGAACTCACCGACTGCTCTGCAGGAGAAAGATGTGGCAGTCTGCTTCTGTAAAGATTACAGCCTTGGGAACCCTATGGGGCAGTTCTACCCTATCCTATAGGGTTGCTATGAGTCAGGATCGACTCACTGGCAATGGGTTTTGTTAATGAAAGAAATTCTAAAGCCCACTTTAAAAACAGGAATCTTTTTAATTAACAAAAAGGAGGCTAAGAAAGATGTGCAGGCAATGTCTTATTTCCCTTGCATTAATGGAGGGAAAAATGCCATTCTGCAAATTAAAACAGGATAAAATAATTTGATTTGGTCAGGTGTTAAAAGAGAATTTTCTCAAGAATATCAGTCTTGTTTTATGGGTGATAAGGTGTGTGTTGGTATTCATATCCGTTACAGATGTACTGTTCTCTAATAATATACGCCTGTCTTTTAAAGTGTGAGTTTCACACACTCACAATTTCCATCACTCATACCCCTTCTCACTCAGTGAACAAAGCAGTCTTGTTAAGGTTCTAAGACTTCAGACATCAGTGCTGTGTTTCCCTGTGAAAACAGACTCACTCCCAAAGAAACCTGTAATTCTGGTTGGTTGCTTTATTTAATCACTGTTCTGATAATAACGTTATAATTGATAATTCCTGTTCCTAAACTTCATGAATACTCAGGATTCCCTGTGGAAGAGGACTGTTGGCACTTTCATCTTCTCCTACAGTTGTTTAGGCAATAAAATGATTACAGATTTCTTATTTAAACAAAGAGTGAGAGAGTCTTATTTAATTATTGCATCAAATCAAACCAAACCAAACCAGTTGCTGTCCAGTCGATTCCAACTCATGGTGAGCCCATGTGTCAGAGCAGAACTGTGCTCCATAGGGTTTTCAATGGCTGATTTTCCAGAAGTAGACTGCACAGCCTTTCTTTAAAGGAACCTCTGGGTGGCCTTGAATGGCCAACCTTTTGGCTAACAGCCGAGTGTGTTAACCCTTTTGCACGACCCAGCACCTCCCAACTACTGCATCACTACCTGATACTATATATTTGTTTCTTGTCTGTCTCTCTTACTAAAATATCAGTTCTACAAGGGCAGGGATTTTTGACTGGTTTGTTAACTGCTGCGTTTGGAGGCCTAGACCAGCACCAGCATACAGTAGGCTCTCAATAAATGTCTTCTGAATGACCATATGAAACTTTAGAGATTCTAATCTGTGCTAAGAGCAACAGTCTGGGCTGGAGGTAAAAAAAAAAAAAAAAGATGGGCATCATCAGAGGATAAGTAGTACTTCAAGTCCTAGGACTGGATGGGGTCACCTGGAGAGGGCTTGTGAGAGGAGAGAAGGGAGCCTGAGGCAAAGCCCCGGGGAACCCCAGAATTTAAATTTTGGAAAACTGGGAGAAGCCAGCCCAGGGGCCTGAGGACGAAGGGTCAGGGAAGGAAGAAGACAAATAGGAGAGTTTTTCTACTAGGCCAGGCACATTCAATTGGTGGTCTCTCATACACTATCTCATTCAGTTTCAGTCATTTTCTCTCATTTTTTTTTTACCTACACAAACACAATTCTGAATTTACAACCTCTAAAAAAAAAAAATTTTTTTTTTTTTACTATAGTCTCGGAAACCCTGATGGCGTAGTGGTTAAGTGCTACAGCTGCTAACCCAAGGGTCAGCAGTTCAAATCCACCAGGCGCTCCTTGGAAACTCTACGGGGCAGTTCTACTCTGTCCTATAGGGTCGCTATGAGTCGGAATTGACTCGACGGCACTGGGTTTGGTTTGGACTACAGTCTCTCCCAAATGGGTTCACATACATACTCAATCACACAGTCTTAGACACTCTCTCAGTCAACACTCACTCAAGCAGTTATTTTCTCTGTCACTGACTCACAGTCTTACTACAGTCACCCACTAACAGTTCCACAGAATCGTAACAGCTCATATCGTGTCTCATTTGGTCACTCTCACTAGTTTTTCACATACACACACAGTCACATACACAAATAAAGTCCCAATTTACAGTCACCACTAGCCTTTCATGAAGTTTCTCACACCTACACAGTCGTCATCTCTCATACCCCCTTCTCACTTAAGCCAGTTTTCCACACACCATAGTCCCTGATTATAGCCTCTCCTAGACTCCTATGAAGTTTCACACTCATACACAACCATACTGTCTCACATTTCAGAACAAGGGGATAATGCATGGTTTAAAGTCAGGAAAGGTGTGTGTCAGGGTTGTATCCTTTCATTATACTTATTCAATTTGTAATGAACAAATAATCTGAGAAGCTGGACTAATATGAAGAATGGGGCATCAGGATTGGAGGAAGACTCATCAACAACCTTGCTTGCTGAAAGTGCACTTACTGATGAAGATCAAAGACCACAGCCTTCAGTATGGATTACACCTCAACATAAAGAAAACAAAAATCTTCACAACTGGACCAATAAGCAACATCATGATAAACGGAGAAAAGATTGAGGTTGTCAAGGATTTCAATTTACTTGGATCCACAATCAACACTCATGGAAGCAGCAGTGAAGAAACCAAAAGACCCATTGCATTGGGCAAATCCGCTGCAAAGGGCCTCTTTAGTGTTGAAAAGCAAAGATGTCACCAAAGGTGTGCCTGATTCAAGCCATGGTGTTTTCAATCGCCTCATATGCGTGCGAAAGCTGGACAATAGATAAGGAAGACCGAAGAAGAATTGACACCTTTGAGTTGTGGTGCTGGTGAGGAATATTTTGAATATACCATGGACTGCCAGGAGAACGAACTTGATGGCAGCTAATAACAAAAATGCTGTTGAGTCAGCCCCAACTCATGGTGACCCCACGCACACCAGAACAAAATGCTGCCCAGTTCTGCATCATCCCCACGATTGGTTTCAGATTAGACCCTTGTGATCCATAGGGTTTTCATTGGCTGTTTTTCCAAAGTAGATTGTCAGGCCTTTCTTCCTAATCCATCTTAGTCTGGAAGCTCTGCTGAAACCTGTTCGGCACCATAGCAACACGCAAACCTCCACTGACAGATGAGCGGTGGCTGACCATGATAAGGCGCTTGGCTGGGAACCGAACCTTGGTCTCCTGCATGGAAGGTGAGAATTTTACCACTGAACCACCACTGCCCTCTATAATCCAGTTGACATCAAGTTGACTCCAACTCATGGTCACCCCATGTGTGTCAAAGTAAAACCGTGCTCCATAGGGCTTTCAATGGCTGATTTTTCAGAAATATATCACCAGGTCTGTCTTTTGAGGCACCTCAGGGTGGACTCCAATCTTTTAGTTAGCTGCTGAGCACATTAACCATTTGTACCACCCAGGGACCCCAGACTGTAGTAGGAACAGTAGGTCAGATATGAAATATACGAGAAAATGACTGTGAGGGAAAAATGATTGAAAGGCTGAATGGATGGCTGAGAGTGTCAGAGAGATTGTAATAATATATGCATGTGAGACTGATCGTGAGACTGTCAAGCATAGATTGTATGTGAGGAAAAATATGAGAGAAAACAAGTGAGACAGACTGTATATGTCTGCATGGAACTTCATGAGACTTTAAAAGTGACTGTAAAAACTGGGAGAAACTGAGAAAATAGCTGGGACTAAATAAGGGGTTGAAACCGTTTGTGTGTATGTGATAAACTGACTATGGAGAAAATGATGGAGTGAATGAGATGGGGTGTGAGAGACTAATGATTGCGTGTGTGTGTGTGACTGTTATTGAGACAAGTTTGTTGTTGTTGTTAGGTGCCGTCAAGTTGGTTCTGACTCATAGAGACCCTGTGTACAACAGAACAAAACACTGCCCAGCCCTGCGCCATCCTCAAAATCGTTGTTATGCTTGAGCCCATTGTTGCAGCCACTGTGTGAATCCATCTCATTGATGGTCTTCCTCTTTCCTCCACTTTACCAAGCATGATGTCCTTCTCCAGGGACTGATCCCTCCTGATAACATGTCCAAAATATGTGAGATGAAGTCTCTCCATCCTTGTCTCTAAGCAGCATTCTGGTTGTACTTCTTGCAAGATAGATTTGTTCATTCTTTTGGCAGTCCATGGTATATTCAATATTCTTTGCCAACACCATAATTCGAAGGTGTCAATTCCTCTTTGGTTTTCCTTATTCATCATCCAGCTTTCAAATGCATATGAGGCAACTGAAAATACCATGGCTTGGGTCAGGTGCATCTTAGTCCTTAAAGTGGCATCTTTGCTTTTTAACACTTTAAAGTGGTCTTTTACAGCAGACTTGCCCAGTGCAATGCTGACAACTTCAATCTTGTCTCCGTTTTATCATGATGTTGCTTAATGGTCCAGTTGTGAGGACTTTTCTTCTTGGGCCCCTCACTCTGCATATCCATTTATTCTGTATCCAGTGGCCTGAAGAATTTATCTACTAGGTGCAGACCAGGGCCGTGGCAAAGAAAGAACAGTTTCAGAAGAAGACAGGAAGAAGATAACAGCTTGTATGGAACTTTAAAAGTGCTCATCATGGAAGTCATTGGTTTAACTGCCCACCCTGGGAGGTAGTTATGTCACATTGGAAGGCCGGGGGCAGAGCAGTTCTAGATCAGAATCTAGAACTCTTACTCCCTGTAAAGGGCTCCTCATCCCCCACCCCCTGCATGCTCAGAGATCAAGCCTGGTCTTAAGCACATTTGAAACTTTTGGAGTGGGCTTGGGGGTGCTGGCACCAGGGGCATCTTGCTGTCAGCACTGCCCTGATTCTAAGAACTCTCCTCTGTCGAAATCCTGACTAGAAACTGGGCTGCTGCCTCAGTAAGCTGCCTTGCCCCTGGGTCACTGCAGACCAACACCCTGTCTTCTCTTGCCAGTGTCTGTTTCTCCCACCCTGCAGTGGGACATCTGCCCACCAGTCTATCAACAGAGTCACACATCTGAATCCCAGCTTAGGTCTAAGTTGTGAGCCAGCTTCACGTGTTCTTAATTGAATCACTTTTTGGCATCGCTTTTTTCCCCTAAACAAATATATTTTTATCTGATCATAAATATAATATTCATTGGAAAATGCATTAAGCATAAAGGAGAAATAAAATTCCTCCCATCTTCCTTTCTTGATTTTTTTTTGTAATATGATCCCTCTTTTTTTGTGCTTTAGGTCAAAGTTCACAGCTCAATTTGTCATTTAAAAATTTATACACATATTGTTTTGTGGCATTAGTTGCAATCCCCACAATGTGACAGCACACTCCCCCTTTCCACCCCAGGTTCCCTGTGTCCATTCGACCAGTTCCTGTCCCCTTCCTGCTTTTGGACAGGATCTGTTCATTTGGTCTCGTATATCTAATTTAACTAAAAAGCACATTCTTCACATGTATTATTTATTGTGTTATAGTCCTGTCTAATCTTTGTCTGCAAAGTGGGATTCAGGAATGGTTTCAGTTCTGAGTTATCAGTGCGTCTGGTTCCTCCAGTCTCCATCAGACCATTAAGTCTGGTGTTTGTACCTGAATTTGAGCTCTGTTCTACATTTTTCTCCTGCTCTGTCTGGGACTCTCTGTTGTACTCCCTGTCAGGGCGGTCACTGGTGGTAGACTGGCACCATCTAGTTCTTCTGGTATCAGGCTGGGGAGTCTCTGGTTCATTTGGTCCTTTAGTCCCAGTTGTGAGGATTTTTGTTTTACATTGAGGTACAATCCCTACTGAAGGCTGTAGTCTTTGATCTTCATCAGTAAGCACTCAAGTCCTCTTCACTTTCAGCAAGCAAGGTTGTGTCATCTGCATATTACAGGTTGTTAATGAATCTTTCTCCAATCCTGATGCCCCATTCTTCTTCATATGGTCCAGCTTCTCAGATTATTTGCTCAGCATACAAACTGAATAAGTATGGTGAAAGGATACAACCCTGACGCACATCTTTCCTGTCTTTAAACCACCCAGCATCTCCTTGTTCTGTTCAAATGACTGCCTCTTGTTCTATGTACAGGTTCCTCATAAGCACAATTGTTATGGAATTCCCATTCTTCACAATGTTATCCATAATTTGTTATGATTCACACAGTTGAATGCCTTTGCACAGTCAATAAAACACAGGTAAATATCTTTCTGGTATTCTCTGCTTTCGGCCAAGATCCACAAGGTCGACATACTACTACTATCACTTTTGAATGATCTGCAGCAAATTTTTTGTGGCCCTGGTGGCACAGTGGTTAAGAGTTTGGCTGCTAACCAAAAAGGCTGGCAGTTCGAATCTACCAGCCGCTCCTTGGAAACCCTATGGGACAGTTCTACTCTGTCCTATACGGTCGCTATGAGTTGGAATTGACTTGATGGCAATGGGTTTGGTTTGGTGATATTAATAACATTGTTTGATAATTTCCACATTCTGCTGGATCACTTTTTGGAATGGGCACAAATATGGATCTCTTCCAGTCAGCTGGCCAGGTAGCTGTCTTCCAAATTTCTTGACACGGACAAGTGAGCACCTCCAGTGCTGCATCTGTTGAAACATCTCAGTTGGTATTCCATCAATTCCTGGAGCCTTGTTTTTCACCAGTGCCTTCAGTGCAGCTTGGACTTCTTCCTTCAGTGCCATCGGTTCTCAATCATATGGTACCTCTTGAAGTGGCTGAACGTCAACCAATTCTTTTTGGTACAGTCACTCTTTGCATTCCTTCCATCTTCTTCTGATGCTTCTAGCATTGTTTAATATTTTCCCTGTAGAATCTTTCAATATTGCAACTCGAGGCTTGAATTTTTTCTACAGTTCTTTCAGCTTGAGGAATGCTGAGTGTGTTCTTCCCCTTTGGTTTTCTAACTCCAAGTCTTTGCACATTTCATTATAATACTTTGTCTTTTTGAGCCACCCTCCAAAATCTTCAGTTCAGTTATTGGGTCACTATTAGTTGGAACTGATTCAATAACGGGTTTGGTTTTTTTTTGGACTCAACAGTAGCTAACAACTACTACTACAGTCTACCCAACAGATTCACGCTACCTTCACACACACAGTCCCACCCAGTCATAGGTCATCTTCCTCAGTCAGCTTTGGCTGTACACAGTCATTTACAACTGCTATAATAGTATCTCACTAACAGTTTCACACATACAACCACATTTTCTCTCAGTCTGCTTCACATCATCTCTAACAATTTCATACACTGTTTCAGCCATTCATTCAGTCCCAGCCATTTTCTGTTTCCCTCATACACAAAGTAAGTACTGGTGATTTGTAGTCACCAGTACCGTCATGAAGTTTCTCACACACAATCATGTGGTCTCTGTGTCTCATTCACTTAGTCTCAGTCATTTTCTGTTTTCCACAAACATACTATCCAGTTTAGTCTCTTACAAAATGTTTTATATACTCTACATTCCTAGACACTGTCTCAGTCACTAGTTTTCTCTCACAGTCAGTTCATATGCATGCACATACACAGTTGCTGACTTCCGGTTGTTGATACTTAGTCTCTCACCCACAATTATATGGTCTCTCATACTGTTTCAGTCGCTCGGTCTCATCATTATTTCCCCTCATTTTCTCATATAGTCACTGAACTTGTTGGGAGAACCTGTAGTAGTAAATGTAAATCAATTTGCCACTAGTCTTCAGCTTCACACACATACATACACAGTCCCTCATACTCTCTAGTCACAACCATTTTTTCTGCTTCTCACATACGTCTTTACTATCTCTCATGAATAGTTTTCATACACACAATCACACATTCCGTGTCTTGTGTCTGAGTCACCGACTGGGCCTCATAACTATTTTCTCTCATATGATCAACTTCTCACACATGCACTATTACTTTGGCTGTTACGACAGCTTCGCATGAACAGTTTCACACACAATCCATCTCTAAACACTGTTACCTTCTTACATACAGTGAAGTTTCTTACCTACATACAACTCCCTTCAATCTCTAACACTTTCAAGCCCATGGTTTCTCATGCATCGTTTCAGTTCACTCAGTCTGTCTTGCTCACCATCAGCTTGCCAAAAAGTGACTGATTTGCAGTACCTATTACCTTCTCATAAACATTATTTCATACATACCATTACATTTTCTAACACAGTATCTTAATCATTCATTCATTTCTCACATAAAGTTAAAAATCCGTGGTCACAACTACACTCTCAGTTTCACACACACACAACCAAAACTTTCCACACACAGCTTCTCTTTCTCACACATGGTTGCCAATTTACAGTCTCTACTACCAACCCTGGTGGCGTAGTGGTTAAGTGCTATGGCTGCTAACCATAGGTCGGCAAGTTCAAATCCGCCAGGCACTCCTTGGAAACTCTATGGGGCAGTTCTACTCTGTCCTATAGGGTCGCTATGAGTTGGAATCGACTTGACAGCACTGGATTTTGGGGTTTTTTTACTACCATTTTTGACACATACTATCACACTGTCTCACAAGTAATCTCTGCCTCACACTTACCACCTTTCACACAAAGTCATGTCTGTCACACTCAGTCCTGACAACATCAGGAAAAAAATGCCAGCAGCCTCCAGCATCACCTTTAAAAATATATATTTACAGGAACAATTCCCCCATTCTCTGGTACTCTTAGAAAAAAAGACCCATTTTGGGGAAGTAAAACAAACAGTGGAGACAGGCATAGCACCGTCCCCCAAATCACCAACCCTCAGGTTTCCAGGCCTGGGCTGGACCTTTGATGACAGGAAGTGAGCCCAGGAGTCTTTTGAACCCACCCTCTCCAGCCTTGAATTGACATAGAACAGGATTTATGTCCCCCATTCCTCCCTCTCAACTCCAGGGACGCTTATAGGGTCCTTCATACCCGCCTGCAGGAAACTGGGGGGCTGGGAGGGAGGGAACTGAAAATACATGTTTGGTATCAAAAATAAACACTTGGGGAGGGGGTGGCGGGAAGATCCCCCAGATCCCTTGCCTTCCCACCCACCCCCATCTCAGATACAAGAAGAGATGCCCCCCTCCCTTATTGAAAAGTCCTGTTTAAAAATAGATTATACTATCAAAATGGCTGGAGGTGGGGGGACAGGGAGACCTGGAGTACTGGCTGGAGGGGCCCCCCCAGACGGGGACCACCCCCCCAAAAAACCCTGCTTTGGGAGGTAACAGGCAGGACCCCAGGGAGTTTGGCAGACAAAGGAATGGCTTCTCAGAGGGGGAGAAGAGCAAAGGGGGCATTCCTCCTTTGCCAAAAAGTTGGTTGAAAAAAAGACAAACTGTCTGAAAGGTTGGAGAGGTAAAAAGTTCCATTCTAAGGGTGTTAATCTTCCTTGGCCAAAACTTCTGAACCATTAAATGGTACAAAATCCTTCCTAGTTCCTTGGGTATGGCCAGGAATAATAAAACAAACCAGCTCTTTTACCCACCTAAAAAGGAGACAGGACTCCCCCATCTCCCCAAGGGCTGGCTGAGAAATAATGAAATGTTCTTCTCATGCCAGACCCTGATTACCTCATCTTGGAAAAATGTAGCGATGGGGGAGATGTCCTCACCAACCCCCTAAAAGGTAGGGCCAGACTCCTCCCAATGGCCTTCAAAAAATAAATAAATAAACCGTCCCTACTACTGAAGTAGGAGACGAGTAAGGGCGGCCACTGGGGGGCTGACAAAGACAGAAATTGTGTTTTCTGTGTGTGTGTAGATTCTTCTTCTCAAGAGTCCCCATCCCCAGACCAGAGCATGAGTCTGTCAGGTGAATTGTTTCTCCTTGAGAGGGCTGGCTGGAGGAGATTGGGCTCATGGATGGAGCAACCCCAGCAGGGAGTGGTATTGGTGGTAGTCATGGCTTCTGGGGCCCTGGGGAGAGCACCACGGGGGTCGAAAGGCCGTCCACGCTGATGGAAGGAATGTGCACCTGGGCGCTGCCACTGGATGGAAACTGGGGGCAGAAATAGGGAGAGATCATAGGTTAGAGTCACGGTAGGGTCTCTCACCCTCTCCAAGATGGGGGAAGGTAGTATACCTGGAATGAGAGCTTGGCTGGGCTACGGGGCGCAATAGGACTCAGAGTGCTCCAGAAGTGAATGCTGGGGGGCAGCGAGCTGGGCGTTAGCAGCACCGGAGTCTGTGAGAAAGGGGTGGTTAGAACTTAAGTGAGCAGAAGGCAGGTGTAGGAAGATGAAAGGGACTTAGTGGGAAGATGGAAGGGACTTGGTTCCAGCCCCGCCAGTGATTTTTCACTCAGACTTCTGAGGTCACTCCCCCAAACTCCACAGGCCTAGACCATAACCAAGGCCTTGCCCGCAGGCATCTCCCAAATTTTACGCAGATACCGCCCCACACTTGCAACTCCTGAGAGCTCACCCCCAGTTCCTGAGAGCTCACTGAGCAAGACCACCCAGAATACTCCCTCCCCATGCTGCTCTCAAACCTCACAAGTCACCATCCCAACGGCTCAGGCTCAATCTCCAACTCTCACGCCTCGCCTGTAATACCTCAAGGAATCTCTCCACTAAATCAAACCAAAAAACTCTGCTCAGGCTCCTTAAGCCATGCCCCAAACCACAAACAGTTCCCACAGAAGCCATCCTCCTGCACTGGAGTCTTATTCGCCCTTTCCTGCTCGCTCACTGGGCCTGGGCCTGGGCCTGGGCCTGCCCCTCCCCCCAAGGGAACCAAACTCGCCTTAGCCATCAGTTCAATTCCTCTCAGCTGCCCGCCACCTGCCAATCCCATTCGTCCAGGTCGTCAGCTCCGCCCTTTCACAGGCACTCACCAATGTATGCGTCGGTAGCAAAGACGGCGTCAGCGCCTGCCCCAGAGCCTGCAAGCCAGAGCCAGTTCCCGATCCCGGAGTCCGTTCCGGCCCCGTCCCACCCAGCAAGCTTGGGCTGAGCGGAAGCTCCAAGTCCCGGGGCTTCCGGCCCTTCTGTGGCTGGGCGATCTCAGGGCTGGAAGCTGCCGATGACGCTAGGCCCGCCCCTTGAGCAGCTGTCTCCATAGCGACCGCGGGAAGAATTTCCGCCTCAACCTTAATAGCTTCCGGCACAAACCCCGCCTCCCTACTTGTAGCTTTCAGCTCTTCTTTGGGCCCGTCCACTTTAACTTCTGGGGGCAGTGGCCGGCCCAACCCCGGCTCCACGTTCAACTCTTCTGATTTCGGGTTTGGGGCCTCAGGCGGGGTCAGGATAACCTGGGAGAGGTGTGGGTGCAGAGGGGCAGATAAGAACTCTTGAGAGTAGCGAAACTTTCTCCAGTGGGCCAGCCACTGATTTCCCTGGGAAGGGACTTAGTTCTGGGGATGAGGCCTCTAACAGGTTGTGGGACTAGCGGGGCTTCTTCTGGGGCAAGTCCTTTTATTGGGGGCAGGGCACCTGGGGCAAGACAATCTCATGGGGGTGGGACTCCCAGGGATACTGCCCTCGGTTCATTAAAGCAGTAGTTATCAAAATTTTGTTCTAAAAAATTTGATTTAAGGACTAGCACCATCTATCTCATCTGGAAACTTTTTAAAAATGAAGTTCTCAGGCCCCTCTCCAGACCCACTTAAACAGAAATGCTGGGGGTGGGGCCCAGCAATGATGAGTGCTAAAGTGTAAGAACTTCTACCTTAAACAAATGTCCAGGGCACCTACTACATGCTAGGTAACTACTAAGTGTAGCACATTTAATATCCCTCTTCCTTCCCAGGACTTCCATAGCTCTCCTCCCCACTGCATTCTCCATTCTACACCGGGACTTCTGGTTCCATCCTCCCACCACAACTCCTCTTAATAGGACTCAATTGGGAATTGTACTTCCCTCCACCTCACCCTCTCCTCTTACTGAATTTACAGATTCCAGTCCTCACCTGCAGAGGCAGGCCAGCGTCCTCTGCCTCCAGGCAAGCCTCCAAAGGGCTTGGACTGGTGCTACTGCTCCCTGAGGGGGGTGCTGCTGCTCCTGCAGAGGCGGTGTTGGGAAGCACTGAGGCAGGCCGAGGATGAGGGGGTAGCTGAGGCTGAGGCGGGGGCTGTGGCTGCAAGGACTGGATGGTGAAGGTGGAATAGAGGCCTGAGCGCATATACTCGTTCCGGCTGCTGCGTGCCAAGCCACTTGGTCCTGCCATTCCTGTGCCTTTGGGTGTGCCTGGCTTCCCTGAGACAGGGTCCCCGGGGGCAACGTGTACAGCAGCAGGGGCCACATTTGCCGCGGAGGCAGAGGCGGCGACAGACACCTCAGGCTGGGGTGGGCAGTCCTCAGTGGAGCACCCTGCGACCTCAGGGTAGGACACAAACTTGTAAACGAACTTCTGGCCGCTCACCTTGCGGATGATGTTCTGGGAAGGGAGGAGAGGGGATAGAAGGACTTAGAGGAAAGGGGCAGGATGGAGGGAAGGTGTGGAGGCATGAAGAGGAGGTGGAGAGGCCTCTCTTATCCTAGTGTCTTTCTTCCCACTGGCCCCTCTCCTGTCTTTTTGTGAATACGACCTCCCTCCTCTCTATCTGCCTCCTCATAATGTTCACCATCTCTGCCTATTTCACATCTCACCCATCTCTTTCTCAAATTTTCAGCTCCTTCCTTTTCCTCCTTCAGTCTCTTCCTGTCTCTCTTTTTCTACCTTCCCCAGGTTCCCGTTTCCCTCCTCAGCCTTTGCCTTCTCTATTCTCCCCTCCACAATTTCTTTAGTCTACTGCCCTTTCTTTCTCAGTCTACCCTCCATTTTTCCTTCCTATCTCTCTCTCTAAGTCTCCCTGTCACTCTTCTTCTCCATCTGTCTGACTCTACCCTCCATCTCAGATATACACACAAGCTCCTCTTCACAATGGGGCCCATCTGGGGAAGTAGGTACAGGAGCACAGTTTCTTCTGGCTCCAACAACCAAGGATGTCTGTGGGCTGACAGGTCAGGCCTTGTGAGTGGCTTCCAGGACACAGTTTTAGAGAACAGCTAATAAGGAAAATAAAATAATTGATGTAAGTGTTGAATTAATATAGAAAAATGGGGTGATGAATTATTATTAATAGAGGATTATTTAAAGATGTTGACAAAGAAGTAGAACAGGGAAAGGTCAGTAGAGAGGACATGGTGAGGAGGCCTCATTATTAATACTGTTGTGGAGGTTTTAGCTAGAGCAACGAGAAAATGAAGTAACTGATAGCAATGGAACAAGAACATTAAAATACTGGTATAGATATTGGGGAGGGGAATCTCAAGGCTGGCCTGGGTGGGTCCCAGAGCATGTTTTCAGGGCAGGTCTAAAGGGTCTCATGGGTGCTGTGGTGATACCACAGAGCCTCGTTATTGTTTTGGAGGTTTAAGCTAGAGGAATAAAATATGAAAATGAATAAATGCTATAAATATTAATGGTGTGTAGCACAGATCTAGGGCTGTTGGGGGGGTATAAGGAAACTGGGGGACACTGGAGCACTCTGGGGGGTTCTTAATGCTTGTCAGGTATGTCACAGGGTGGGTTTGCATTTCTCAGAAGAAGGATGAAAAGAGATGCACATTGTTTTGGAGGTTTCACCTAAAGAAATAAGAAAATGAAATAACTGGTATAAATATTAGCAGCACTGATCTGGAAGTCTAAGAGGATAGGATGACAAATATTTAAAAATTTAGCTATAGGAATAAGATAATAAAATAACTGATTTATAAATATTCGGGTAGACCAGTGCTACTGTGGGGATCCAAGAGGATGGGGTGTAGAGCTGGCATTAAATATTCTTTTGGAGGTTTTAGCTAAAGGAATTAAGAAAATGAATAATAAAAATTTTGGGGTCTCAGAGGATGGGGTCAGAAAAGGTCACTATAATATAGTCATGTAAGTTTTGATTCTAAGAATAAGCACAGAATATGAAAAACTGGGGGAGCTCAGCACTGGTCCAGGGGTTCCAAAGCACAAAATGAGGAATGATCGTTATTAATAACATTTTCAAAGTTTTGGCTATAGGAACAAGGCAAGAAAATTAAATGTTGTACAGAGTGTGGTGGGACAGCACTGCTCTGGGGATCTCAGAGGATGGGGTGAGGACAGTCAGTATTAATACTGCTATGAAACAGTAAGACAAGAAAATAACTGATATAAATGCTTGGGGGCCCAGCACTGGTCTGAGAGTGCCAGAAGATGGGGTAAGAAATGGCAAATTTTAATACTGTTTTCAAAGTTATAGCTATAGCAATTAAAACAAGAAAATGAAATAACTGATAGAAATGTTGGGGGTTCCTAGCACTGATATTAGAGGCCTTACCTTGTCATAGTAGTACCGCAATGCCCGGCTGAGCTTGTCATAATTCATGTTGGTCTTGTTCTTGCGCAGTCCCCACAGCCGGGCCACCTCCTCTGCATCTACCAGCTTGAACTCACCACCATCCCGTGAGGTCCAGGAGATGATATGGCCATTGCTTTGCTCTCTCAGCAGCTGCAGCAGAAACTGCCACAGCGTCACAGATGGGTCCATTGCTGGGGGAGCACTACGCCATCCCAGGGTTCGGGAGGGCAGACAGCTCAGAGCCGAGAGGCTGTGGACACAAGAGGGGGTACAGGTCAGCAGGAAGAGGATTCCTTTCTTGCCATCTTGCCTCCACCTCTGTCTCCAAATCCCACCATCATTCCCCAAACACCCTGAGACTTAAATCTAAACTCATCAGCCTGGTTTTGCATGATTTCTGTAATGGGATTAGACTTCTGGAAAATAGTATGAATGTATTTTGCATGTGAGACAAACATGAATCTTTGGGGACCAGAGGGTGGACTGTGGTGGGCAGAATAATGGCTCCTCAAAGATGTCCACATCCTAATCCCTGGAACCTGTATGCTACTTCACATGGCAAAAGGAATTTTGCAGATGGAATTAAGATTACGGATTTTAAGATAAGGAGATTATCCTGGATTATTTGTCTGGGCCCAATGTAATCTTAAAAGAGGAAGAAGGAGGCAGAAAGGTAACACAGAGAGATGCAAGGACAGAAGAGGCAGAAAAGATTCAAAGCATGAGAGGGACTGGATCTGCTGTTGCTGGCTTTGAGGAAGAAGGTGGCTATATGAGCCAAGGAATGCAGGCAGCATTAAAACTGTGAACCTCTTAGAGCCGGTATGGCCTTCAGCTGACAGCCAGTAAGAATCCTCAGTCCTACGACTGCAAGGAACTGAATTCTGCCAACAACTCAAACAAGCAGGAAATGGATTCTCCCCTGAAGCCTCCAGAAAGGAACATAGCCCTGCCGACACCTTAGTTTTAGGTTGCTGAGACCTGTGTTGGACTTCTGACCTACATAAATGTAAGATAATAAATTTGTGCTGTTTTAAGAAGCTAATTTTGTGATAATTTGTTACAGCAGGAATAGAAAACTAATATAATCCCCCTCACCTGAACTTTATCATGTTATCTTCTATCACATCAAACAATTTCACATTTTTTAGGAAGTTCATTTTGCCTGGCCCTTGTGAAGGCTGTTCACTCCATCCGGGGGTTCCCTTCCTCTGACTAGAAGTCTTTCTTATCTTTCAGGTCCCTTTCAAGGGTCCCTTCCTTTATGAAGCCTTCCTGGAACTGAATGCCTGCTCTCTTCTGTCCCTCTATCCCCCACCCATTCCTCTGACCTGTTACTGTCCCTATATGTTCTCCCCCTTGATAACAACAGCAGTAACTAACGGTGATTGAGTGCTTAGCACATGCCAGGCACTGTTCTAAGCAGAGAGGCAATATAGCCTACTGGGTAATCACCCAGGCTCTGGAGCCAGACTGCCATGGTTTGATTCCTGGTTCTGCCACTTATTAGTTGTGTGACCCTGGGCATATTCTTTAGCCTCTTTGCACCTCATTTTTCTCACCTGTAAAACAGGGATAACAACATTCTTATCTGTAGAGATAATAATACCTAGTTCATAAAGTTATTGTGTAGATTAAATATAATATTCCTAGAGTAGGGAGACTCTAAATAAATATTAGATGCTAATTTGTTCCTGATTTTCTATCTGAAAATGAAAAATGAAAAGCGTCTTTCTAACTCCTTTGGCAGCAAAAATAGATTTGAAATTAAACAAGGCCCTCTCTGATCTTTATTGATCTTTACTTAGTGTGAATATTCATAATTTCTGCATATACATGCAGAAATATGAACATGCCTGATTACAGAATCTACTAAGGGGGTTATGTAACATGTGTATTTACATAATATTACCTTTTAAAAATAAAAAAATCTAAATTATTAAATACATCTGGCATTGAGGGTTTTGGATAAGAGAATGTAAACCTGTACTGTTATATTTATCCATCCTTAATGAGGAACATGAGGAACTGTCTCAATGACCTGTACAAGGTCATATAGCCACAAGTGGCAGGGCCAGGATTTAAACCCAGACAGTCAGGTTCCAGTTGTCTAAGCTCTTAACCGTGAGGCTAAACTGCCCCTCACACTGATTGCTCCCTCTCATCATGTCCAAAAAGAAGAGGCTCCTCCCTGTACCTCCTATACCTGCTCTTTTTTCTGAGACGAAATAGGAAATAAACATGGAGAGGCTTCTTATCCCTTAGGGAAGTGAGCTTTAATCAGTCAACTCTTCAGATGGCTATGATCATTGGATTAAGAATAAAACCTTCCAAATCAGTTTTGAAGAATCTCTCTCCATTATTTATAGATGGATTCTTTAATCTGCAATTACACACACACACACACACACACACAATCCTCTTAGGTCCAAGTTCTTTCAAAGTTCATTCAGCAGAGACAGTTTTAGGCAATTGTGTAAGTTACAAAGCCATGAACGGTGTCCAGAATAGAGAGTCCTGTCATCCAAGATCTCATTGTGTTTATTTCGAAGCCCACTTGTTTTGGAGTCACAAAGGGTTCAGTGTGACTCCTGGTGGCCAAAATAGGCAATTGTACCAGTTTCTCTTTCAGCTACAACAGAACCCATCAGTTAAGTGAAATCTGACAGTTTGCTTCAAGCCTCACAGGCACAGAGGGTTTTGTATTTCATTTATTATCACGTCTCCCATTTGATCCCTAATAAGGTCTAGTAATTTGCCTTACTCAAATGTGTTTACTTCTCTATTCATTTAGCAAACATTTATTGAGTGTCTACTGCTTCCATAAAGAATACAGCCTTGGAAACTGTTACGGATTGAATTGTGTCCCCTCAAAACATGTGTCAATCTGGCTAGGCCATGATTCCCAATATTGTGTGATTGTCCACCATTTTGTCATCTGATGTGATTATCCTATGTGTTGTAAATCCTACCTCTATAATGTTAATGAGGCAGGATTAGAGGCAGTTATGTTAATGGAAAGGCTCAATGTACAAGATTAGATTGTATACTGAGTCAATCTCTTTTGAAATATAAAAGAGAGAGAATTGATCAGAGAGCAGGGGGACTTCATACCACCAAGAAAGCTGAGCTGGGAGTGGTGCACATCCTTTGGACCCAGGGTCCCTGTACTGACGAATGATGACAAGGACCTTCCCCCAGAGCGACTAGAGAGAGAGCCTTCCCCCGGAGCTGCTGCCCTGAATTCAGACTTCTAGCCTCCTAAAGTGTGAGGGAATAAATATCTCTTTCTTAAGCCATCCACTTGTGGTATTTCTGTTATGGCAGCACTAGATAACTAAGACAAAAACCCTATGGGGCAGTTCTGCTTTATCCTATAGGGTGGCTATGAGTTGGAATTGACTCGGCAGCAATGGGTTTACTGTGAGCCAGGTGCTGGGGATACAGCAGTGAACAAAACAGACAAAAATCTCTGCTCTAGTGGAATTCATATATTTAGAGGGGAAGACTAACAAAAAACAAGATAAACAAGTAAAAAGAATGTTGATGGTGATAAGAGGTATGGAGAAAAATAAAGCAGGGAAGGAGTAATTTTTAAAAGAGTAGTCAGGGCAGTGAGGAAGTGATAGTTGAGCAAAGACCTGAAAGAAGTCATCAGGTTTAGGAATATCTGCGAGAGCAGTGATTCAGGCAGAGGCAAAAGCCAGTGTAAAAGGCCCTGAAGCTGGAGATGTGCCTGACATGTTATAGGATGTTCCATGTGGCTGGAGTGGAATTAGTGAGGGGAAAAGTAGGAGATGAGGACAGAGAGGTAACAAGGGGTCAGATTAAGATTTTTTTAGGCATTGCAAGGATTTTGGCTTTTACTCTGAGTGGGAAAGGAGCCAAAAGAGGATTGAGAAGAGAGAGGGGTGACATGCTGTGACTTCGGGTTTAACAGGAGGAGAACAGACTGTAGGGGCTTAAGAGGCTACTGCGATAGTCCAAGTGAGAGATGGTGGAATTGGTGAGAAGTGGCTGAATTCTGGTTAAAATCTCAAGACAGAGCCAACAGGATTTGCTGACAGATAGGATGGAGGTGGCGTGAGAGAGGAGTCAAGGATGGCTCTACGTTTTTGGCCTCATTATCTGGAAGAATAGAGTTGTGATCAACTGAGATGGGGAGCCCTATGGGAGCAGGTTTTGGGGGGAGATCAGGAGGTCAATTTTGGAGCTGGCCAGTTTCAGATGCTTGTGAATAATATTAATTTAAAAAATAGCAATGAGTCACACAGCCCTTATTATGTGCTGCACGATGTTTTAATCATTTAACTCATTTAATCCCCAAACCAACTCTACAGGGTGCTATAATTCTCATTTTCCAGATAAGAAAATGGAGGCACAGAGAAATAACTTGCTCAAGGTCACACAGCTGGAAGCTGGCAAAATCGAGAATCAAACCCAAGCAGTGTGGCTCCAGTCAGCTCAGTCAACCCCTTACAACACCTCAATATTAAGAGAGTCAAAGAAAGGTAAGAACCTAGAGGGTGACAGGAAACAGAAGTATAAGAACCTAGAAGGTGACAAGGATACTAGGGTGATCAGGGAGGGCTTCCCTGAGGAGGTGACATTTGAGCAAAGACTGAAACAGGGAGGTAGTAATCCAGGCTGATGTCTGCAGGAAGAGTGCTCCAGGCAGAGGGAACAACATGTATAAAGGCTCTGAGGTGGGCACAATCTTGGGAAAGTACATCATGGCCACCCTGAACTATCCACAGTTCCCCTAATGCACTGGGAAGAGTTCCTACCTCTAAGAATATGTATGTGCTGTTCTTGCCAGAAGTGCCCGTCCCCATTCCTGTACCCGAGAGACCCTTTATTACATAATCATTAAGTTACAGTTCCTCCCCAGGCAGAATTTTTCCTCTGCATGGTCCAGTGTGCCAAATAACCTATTTGCCCTTGCAAATCTGCTTCTCTGAGTTTTTGGCCTAATATTCCTCTTTCCTGTTCTAGCTGTGTGACCTTGAGCAAGTTACTTAAGGCTCTCTGTGTCTGTTTCCTCATCTGTAAAACATCAAAGTAAAACATCCTAAAAAATACACCTACTCTCAAAGGTTTTTGTAAGGATTAAATGTGTCAATATATGTAAAGGACTTAGAAAGCTTCTCTGGCACATGGCAGGCATTCAACAAATGTTAGCTACTAGCTGGTATATCATCCTTTTTCTTCCCATCCCCCCCATTTTATGTCACCTTCCAAGTGAGACCTGCCCTGGCCACCCTAAGATTCCAACCACCCAGTACTCCATTTCTACCATCCCTACTTCACTTTTTTTTCTTTAGCACTTGTCTAATATACTATCGAATTTTACTTGTTTATATATATATATAAAAAAAATTTTATTTATTTATTTATATAGTCTGTCTCCCCAACTAAATGTCTGCTCCACAAGGGTAGGAGTTTCTGCCTATTTTGTTCTACCTAGAAGAGTGCCTGGTACTCAGTAGTTTGTTGAATGATCAATTCCAACTAACTAGCTCTTTTAACTAACTCTCTTATCTTCTCTTTATCTCCATCTGTCCCCCCCCCCCGATTTGTCTCAATTTTATTTTTTTCATCCATTCATGCAACAAATTCTTATGAAGCACCTACTGCATACCAGGTACATTTTTAGGTGCTGGAGACGCTCCTGTTAATAAACACATAAACATTTTAAGCCCTCACGGTACTCCCATTCTAAAGGGGAGAGACAGACAATAAGCACAATAAACTAGTAAATTATACAGTGTGTTAGAGAGTGATAAAGGGCAAAAGGACAAATAAAGCAGAAGAGGGGCTTGAGCCCTGCTGTGTGTGTGGTTCCAGGGTATCTCTTTTAAACAAGATAGTCAGGGAGGGCCTCATTGAGAGATTGACATTTGAACAGAGGCCTGAATGGAGCCATGCAGGTATCTGGGGGTAGTGCGTTCTCAGCAGAGAAAACAGCCAATGCAGAGGCCTGGTGTGTTTGAGGACCAGTGAGGAGGAGGCCAGTGTAGCTGAAGCAGGGTTTGTGAGAGGGTGTAAGTGTATGAGGTGAGGCCAGAGAGGTAACTTGTTTTATTAACTCACAGGTATTCTTTATATATACTGGAGGGGGTCTAGTTCTGATTCCCCCATGCTACAAATGAGAAACAGGTGCAGAAAGAAAGTGGCTAAATCACTAATCTAAGGTCACATAGCTTCTGGGATTGGGGGTGGGTGGGTGCTGAGGCAAGGTGTAGATGGAGACAGATCCACAGGCAGAGAAGACAGCAAGAACATAAGTTTGGAGATGGGAACTAATTTGGTTTTTATGGAGTGGGCTCCGCGGAGTGGGATGAGGTAAGGGAAGGGAGCCTCAAAAAGTATCCCGTGCCCTGAGGGGCAGCCTAACCTGGTACTTACTGGGCAACCTTTGAGTAAGGTGTTTAACCTCCCTATGCCTCAGTTTCCTCAACTGTGAAATGGGGATAATGATAATATTTATCTCACAGGGCTGTGGTGAGGATTAAATGAGTTCATTAATGTAAAACACTTAAAAAGCATGCCTGGTACCATATGTGCTCAATCAATATCAGTTTCTATTGGTATTATTATCATCACTATCATTAATGTATTCATTTATTGTAGTAAGGCAGAATGTCTTGGTGGTTAAAGAGTGTGTGTGACCGATGACTGCCCTGAAAAGGAATACAACGGTGAATCCCTGATGGAGCAGGAGAGATGTGGGATGCAGATCTCAAATTCTCATAAAAGGACCAGACAGACATAATGGTCTGAATGAGACTGGAGGGACCCTGGAGGTCATGGTCCCTGGACCCGCTGTTAGCCCAAGACTGGAACCATTCCCAAAGCCAACTCTTCAGACAGGGATTGGATTGGACTATAAGACAGAAAATGATACTGGCGAGGAGTGAGCTTCTTGGCTCAAGTAGACACGAGACTATGTGGGCAGCTCCTGTCTGGAGGCGAGATGAGAAGGAAGAAGGGGACAGGAGCTGGTTGAATGGACACGGGGAATACAGGGTGGAGAGGAGGAGTGTGCTCATATTAGGGGGAGAGCAGCTAGGAGAACATAGCAAGGTGTGTATATGTTTTTATATGAGAGACTGACTTGATTTGTAAACTTTCACTTAAAGCACAAAAAAGTGTGTGTAAGGGGCTGTTATCTAGAGTAAAAAAGATCTGGGTTCAACAAACACACAGGATGATAACAATATTAAAGTTGGGGGCAGGGAAGGCCACAGACTGATCCACAAGGAAAGGAGGGGGGAAATAAAAGCACACAGGTTGAACCCTTTGGGAAAGGGGTTACAAAGCATCGAACTCATGGGAGGGTATGTGGGGCAACGATGTATGAATGCAAGCACACAGATAGCAGGAAGGCCACTGGACAAATCCACCACAAAGGAGAGGAGATATGGCCATACTCCTCTAATGGGAGAAAGGAAGCAAAAAAGCTCATTGACTGATGCCCTACAATGGAGGGGGAGAAAAACCATCACACAGACTGACTAAAAGGAGAGAGCGACAAGGCCATGGACTGGGATACTGGAAGAGGGGATGTATAAAGTACTAGTTTAACTTACTATTAAAAAGAAGAGAGAAGCCCTCCTACTTAAGGTCTACAAAAAAGAGAAGTGAGAGAAGGCAACGGACTGATGACTACTGAGATGTGTATACAAGCATATAAACTAATCCACTATAAAATGAAAAGGGGGGATAAAGCCATGGGCTGATGCTTTGGGGGACTGGAGAAGGCAAGAATACAAACTCACAGACTGACTCACTATTAAAGAGGGGTGGGGGGTACAACACTACGGATTGATTCACAAGGAACAGGAGGGGTGGAATAAACAAGGCCATAGACGGGTCCCCCGACAATTGAGTATAGGTGAAATACAAGCACTCGGATTCACCTACTATAAAAGGGGTTGGAAAATGCCACAGACTTGTCCCCTATAAGTGGGGGTGGGGGCAAGACCACGAACGGGTCCACTGTAAGTTGCGGTGGGGAGAAAGACAAACACGCAGACCGATCCATTATAAAATGGGGGAGAGAGATTAGGCCACGGTCAGATCCACTACAAGGGGCAAAGGAAGCGAACAATACTACAGGCAGGTCCACCAGCCGTGGTGGTAGTGGTGAGGACTCGAACACCATCAGGCCACGGGCTAAAGCACATCCCCCGCGCAGGGGCGGGAAGGATACGTGTGTTCACGGGTGGTCCCCCAACCCTCCAGGTCCAGGGCTCACCTGTGCGCAGCACCGTGGCGGCGTTGGCAGCTCCGGGGGGCGGGGGCTCCATGCACGGCCCCACCGCCCCCCAGGCCCGGGCTCCGAGGCGGCGGCGGCGGTGGCGGCGGGGAGGGGCGGGGGGGGCGGGGGCGGCGGCGGCGGCGGCGGCGGCGGCGGCGGCGGCGGCGGCGGCGGCGGCGGCGGCGGCGGCGGCGGCGGCGGCGGCGGCGGCGGCGGCGGCGGCGGCGGCGGCGGCGGCGGCACCACCTAGAAGCCGACCCTGCGTTTCCCCACCGCTCACGTGGGCCTGTAGAGGTGGAGCTCAGAGCCCCGCCGCTAGCTGATTGGCCCAAGCAGCACGGATCCAATGCGCTACTTGGGGTGAGGAGGTAGGTCCTGCCCCGCAGAGCTATACTGTGATTGGTCCAAAGAGAACCGCTAGCCCGCGGACAACCGCCCAGGTCCGGAGGGAGTGTGTTAGGCCTGCGGTGCTCAGCGCTGATTGGCTCAAGAAGGACTGCTAGACCGTGGGCAGTTAACAAAGTTCTGGCGCGCTAGCCCAGCAGTGATTGGCCTAAATGGGATTGATGGAAGACAGACAACTTCCGAGGGTGGAGGGTGGGTGAAGAGGATTGGCGGATGACAGACTCCTAGACAGCTGCCAAAACAGCAACGGGGTGGTGCTGCACTCCACGCTAAGCGGAAGCAGGACTTTAATAGAAGTGGGAGTAGCAGCTGACCGAGAGGGGGTCGGGCCCTGGCTCTGCGTGGGCGGGCAGGGTAACTCTATGATGATTCGTTAGAAGAGACTAATTTAGCACAGAGCGGAAGTAGGAGGGTCGGAGGGCTGCGAGACACGCGAAGGATCGCTGAGTGGCAGAAACTAAAGGCCTATGATGTAGCCAGTTGTAAAGGGGTGGAATCTAGCCCTGCGTTGATTGGCGAAAACCCAGCTCAACCTAAAAGAGGGGCTGGAGTTAGAAGTGGGGGGACTAGGCCCGGCTCTGGGCCTGTTGGCAGAAGCTGGAAGCATTTAGAAGCAGCAGCGAGGCCGAAGTTGGGCTGAATGGGGCGTGGGTGTAATTAGTGTACCAGAGAAACTGTCGGGGCGTGGGAGGAGGGTAAACCTTAGGGGCAGGAGTGAAAGGCTGATTGCCCAGGGATCAGCCTGGGCAAATTCCCACCCTGAACTGGCCCATTCTTTATGGCAATTGGAAAGGTGAGGTACAGGAAAAGGACTGGGTGAAGTGGGAGGCCAGGTTGCCAAGGCAACAGAAGAGTGGGTAGAGCGTAAAGGCAAGTGGCAAACGCTGGCCGTCAACAGGCTGGAGGCGGGATTTCTGGGCGTTTTAGAAGAGTCTGGAGCTCTGGGCCTCTTAGTAACTGTGTGCTTTAGAAACAGGGCACTTCGGCAATCAGCAGGGGTTAAGGGGGAAAAAAAAGGCCATGGGACTCAAAGGCATTCAGGCTCTTTAATGTTGGGGGAGGGCAGCTGAAGTCAGTGATGAGGCTTCTCTGGGAGACTGTGCAGGCCTTGTAGCTCTCTAAGCCCCTGAAAAAGAGGACAGAAGAGTTTAAACAGATACTGGGTCTAGGCCCCACCCTAGCTTACTCTGACCTCCCCTCCCTCAGAGTAGGTCTGGCTCCAGATTGGCAGGAAAGATGGTCCTTCCCTTCTCTGGCTCTCTTCCTTGATTTGTCACCCTAAACACATTTAGTGGTGAGTCTGGGCATGGGCTAAGCTGCTCTCACCTCTAGCAACATATGAATATGGGCCTTGATATTCATGGAGTCCTTGGTAAGGCTGTCGCTGAGCCTGTAGAAGAGAAACAAAAAAGGGCAAGGTGGGCCCTATATATGATTATGACAATGACCATTTCTCATCACTTCACGAACTACATCCTGGATGACTTACACAGGTCATGTGGTACCTGACCTATCACCAGATAGGTCCTACCACCTGACCTGTTCCTCTGCAGAGATGCCTGGCCATCATCTGGACCTCATTAATTAACATTTATTGGGTGCCTACTGTATCCAGGTAATTATAGGCACTGGGGAGACAGCAGTGAACACAACAAAAATCCCAGCCTTGTGAAGCTCAGATTCTTGTTAAGAGAGACAAATGATGGAATAAAATATACAGTATGTCAGATGGCTGTAAGTGCAATGAAAAAATTAATGAGAGAAGATGAGTGCAGAAATAGGGGATGCAGTTTTAGAGTGTTCAAGGACGGCTTCATTGAGAAGCATTTGAGCAAAGACTTAAAGGAAGTGAAGAAGTGAATCGTGTGGACATATGGACGATGAGTATTCCAGACAGAAGGGACAGCAAATGCAAAGGTGCTTTGTTGTGTCTGAGGCACAACAAAGAGGCCAGTGTGGCTGAGGAGAATAAGTGAAGTGGGACCGCAGTAAGAGGTAAGATCTGAGAGGTAAAGGGGGTGGGATTCAGTAGAGCCTACAAGGCCATGATGAGGTTTTGAGCAGAGGAGGGACATGAACTGACTTGGGTTTAAAGTGGCCCATCTGGTTATTGTGGCACAGTGGTTAAGTGCTACGCCTGCTAACCAGGACAGCAGTTTGAATCCACCAGCCATTCCTTGGAAACCCTATGGGGCAGTTCTAGTCTGTCCTCTAGGGTCGCTATGAGTAGGAATCAGCTCGACGGGAATGGATTATCTAGTTATTGAGTGAAGAATTTAACTGAGGATAAGGAGAGCTAGTGTGGAAGTAGGAAGTCCAGTGCAGAGGCTATTGTAATAGTTCTGGTGAGAGATGATGGAGGCTCAGGCCACACTTGAGGTAATGAGAAATTATTGGATTAGGGATTTTGATGGTAGAGCCAATGGGATTTGCCAAAGGGTTAGATGTCAGGTGTGACAGAGAGGAGTCAAGGATAATGCCAAGGCCTAAGCAACTGGTAAGATGGAGTTGCCATCTACTGAAAAGGTGAAGAAGTGGGTGCACAGGTTTGGTGGAAGGCAGATCAGTAATTTGTTTGGACATACTAAATTTGAGATGCCTATTAAAGACCTTAAACTGATGATTAATGAAAACATTATCGTGAAAACCTGTTCTACTTCCAAAAGAACAAATTCAACAGCCTGACTTCTAACATCACTCGCTGTGGCAGCCAGTTCAAAGGAGCTTCCTAGGCAACTTGTTCTGACAACTCCTGGATACCTCTGTTCTTCCACTTCCTCATTGGCTTTCCAAACCCTCCTGCAAGCATTTTCATCCTTATCACATTATCACAACCTTGGCAATATGGTTAGTTCACATTCCTTTCTGTCCTTTCACAACCCTCCAGTACTTCATCAACTCAACTATTCACCACCTACATGCCAGTAGCAGGGTCAGCAGAGAGCTATTAAAAAAAAAAACAGACAGAGCTGCAGATGGGTATGCCACTTTGGTACCGTTTCTAAAAGGTGTGGTTCAAGAAGCATTAAAAGCAGAATCATCTGGGAGCTTGTGAAAATGCACTCCCACTTCCAGAGGTCCCGAAGTTTGAGAGCCATGCATCCTAAATTCACCAGCCTGTGTGGGGCCCTCACTGCTCCATGTAGTTCATTCCTTTCTCTGGCTAAGTTGCTTGACACACTATTTCAGACCCTTTATTTAAATCACTAAGTGTGTCAGGCATAATTGTTGAAGTAAAGAAAACTACATGTGGATATACAGGAGTAAACCAAACAGAGAAAGCTTCTCTCCTAAGACTTTACAGTCCCCTGGAAGAGACAGAAATTAAGCAACTAAACTAATATCATTATGTGCTATGATGAAAGAGTGCTGGGTCCTTTGAGAGAGAAAAATAACAGGTGGGAAAAAAGGGTAGAAACAGTCCTGGTCAAATCATTTGGGCCCTGGATCAAGCAGTGCCTGAAATCACTCTGGCCCTAGACAGCTGAGTCACATAAACGAGTACATTTTGGCAGTTTGGACCAGATCTCACCCCCCAAGATTCTCATGGATACAAAAATTCAAAGATGGTCTTTCTGAAAAATGAAGAATGAGTAAGAACTGAAGAATGAGTAAGAGGTAAGAAGGGGGAGGGTCTTTTCCACAAAAAGGCCAAAAGTCAGGAAAGAGCTATTTGAGGTGCAGTCAGCTGGTTGGAGTGTTAGAAATTAAGGGAATAGTGGAAGGAAAAAGGTCCAAGAGGTAGGGAGCCATTAGGTAACCCAAGGTCTTGATATCATGATAAGGAATGTAGATTTTATTGTGCTGTCAAGGTAGGAGTCAGTGTTAGGGGTAAATGAAACTAAACACTGTAAGAAGAGAGCAACAACATAGGATGTTAAATTGGAAAAAATAGTATGAACTCATCTATATGCCAATGTCTCCCAAATTTATATTTCTAGCCCAGACCTTTCTCGTGAACTCCAGACTTGGGAGTTTTAACTCATTTTCAAAAAATTCACTTTAATGTTTAACACGTACTTCATACTTAACATGTCCCAAACCGAACACCTCATCTTCTCCTCCAAATCTGCTCCTCCTCTATCTTTTCTATCTCAGATAATGGCAACTCTATCCTTCCAGTTGCTCAGGCCAAAAACCTTGACTCCTTCCTTTCTCTTCCACCCCACATCCAATTTACTATTTAAAATCACAACTGCTCCATCCCAGGCAATACTTCCTATAGCCAGTCCACACTCATTCACCACTGCATTGTCAACATCTAGCATACTACATAATTTGTTTATTGTCTATCTCCCCTGATTAGAATGTAAGCTGCCTGAGGACAGAGATTTTGGTCTGTTTATTCCCTGCTGTATCCCCAGGAACTAGAATAGTGTGTGGCACATAGTAGGCACCCAATATATGTTGCATTAAGTGAATGATTAATCCATCAGAAGAACCTGAAGTCCTCAAAAGATGGCTGAGTCTGTGTTTAGAGTCAGAAAATAAATGGAGCGTGATGTTGTCAGCAAGCAAGAATACTTTGAAGAATATCTGGATGGTGCTTAAAGAACAGAGGAATGACCTTGATCAGCTCCCAAGGAACAATTTGACCATCAAAAAAGAGAACAAAACTAGTTAATTGGTACAAGCCAAATCTATGAAAGGCTATGAGTTCATAACGACACTTAAAAGGAGAAAGAAATTAATATAAAATTCACCAAATGCTAGCTGTAAGACAAAAGGGATATGTTTAATTTATTACTATTGATTTAATATGTAAGTCAGTGTTAATGGCCATATGGTTTCTTCTATTAATTACATGTCTGTTTATGAGGTGTGGATATGCACTTGCTTCTTTCTGTGTAATCAGGAAAGAATACACACAGAGCTCTGATCCCTTCCACCCCCATACAAAGAAATATACTAAAAACAGGAAGGACTGATAGGCAATTTTGGTTATATAAAATAATCAGAAGAAAGTTCAAAGTACGTCCCAAGATGACAAATTAACGAAGTATTTTCAAGAGGAGGGCCAGCTACACAGACTCAAATACTCATCTCTTAGAAAGATTAAGCATCTAGGTAGTCCTACTAATTCTAATATATTAATAAGAGACTCAGTCACATTTTAAATCATCTAACAGATGAGGTCAGGACATAAAAAAGACTAGGAAAGGGGTCAGGTATTGACAACTTAAATACTTCAATTTTGGGAAAGACGTCAAGTCTCAAAAAATTAAAATCTATTTGAAAGGCTCAGGAATCCTCTAACAAGGAAAGCTTTGTTATTAAAAAAAACTGGACTGTCAATTCAGAATTGTGTTGGCCCATGAAAGTAGGCCCCTTGACCAAATTATTCACCAATTGTTCTGGTCATCTAGATTTAGAAATCTCAGTGGGTCTCAGATTCTTTTGGGTCTAAGACTGAAACCTGGAAAGGTTTGAAAAGAGAAAAATTATTGAAACCTTAATGGCAGCACCTCTGAAAGAAATGAATGTAGGAATAAAGATAAATATAACCAAAAAGGAATTTTAGATCCTTTGTGAAATGTTAACCTAAGTGTACTGGTCAGTGTCCCCTTAATTACCTCATCCCAGGCTGCCAGCCTCTCTTGGCAGTTTCTCTGCAGGTGCACAGTTCCCCTTGCCAGGAACGCTCTTCCCCAGATAGCCCCAGGGCTTGTTCATTCAACAAAGTGACCTGAAGGTCACTTCCTCTGGGAGGTCTTCCCTAGTTATATTTCAAACCTCTCATCCACACTTCCAATCCCCCTTTCCTGCCTTTCTCATTAGCACTTACCACCAGCTGACATACTTAAATTTTACCTAATTGTTTATTGTCTGTTTCTCCACTATAATATAGGCTCCATGAGGAAAGGGATTTTTGTTTTGTTCAGAGGTATCTCTAGGATCTAGAACACTCAAGTATTTTTTTAATAAGTGAATTAGTATCATGACCATTGAACACTGTTTGCTTTTTAAGGTTTTTAAAACAGTTAAATTAATTGGATACTAGACAAGCTTTTCATTAACTATTCAGCAGTATTTAATTAAACCACTAAAAGTTAATTGGGGACACTGTACCTTTTTCAATCTGTTTTATTATTTTTGTGTGTAAGTATGCTACTATGCAGTAGCAGATTGAATAAGATTGGTAAGTAACACAGTAGAAATGGTGCTAAATATTTGTTTCCATGCACAGTGGACCCTCAGACATTAAAAAAATTAATCAATTCACTCAAGAGCAAACTCTGAAGCTATACTGCCTAGGTTCAAATCCTACCTCCATCTTTAACCCTTCTTGGCCTCAGTTTCCTCATCTATAAGATGGGACAACAGTACCCCTTTCATAGAGTTGTTGTGAGGATTACATGAGTGAAAATATGTTTGGTGCTTAGAACAGTGCCTGGCACATGGAAAGCGCTGTGTTTGCTATTTTTATTTTTATTGCTATTACTGGACCATTTTCAACATCATTACAAAATATATAGAAATCTCTCCCATTTTAAAAACAAACACTCCTTTCCCCATTTCTCCCTCCTGCTACCTATCTTTTTGTCCTTTAATTCACATTTAAACTTCTGGGGAAAAAAAAAAGGTTGTGTTTCAAAATCTGGTTTTTATATCCATCAAAACATTTCTCACCTCTGGAAACTGAATTAGATTAATAGAAACTTCAGAGACATATCAGCCAAATGCAATATATGGACAGACCTTGCTTGGATCCTGATTTGAACAAGGCAACTGTAAAAAGAATTTTTAAAACTTTTTTAATTTGAATATTTTCATTCCTACAGAAAAGATGAAAGAATAGTACAGTGAACACCTGTAAACCTTTCACCCAGATTTGTGGATTGTTAACATTTTGCCACATCTGCCTTTTCTCTTTCTCTACACATACATGTGCTTTTTGCTGGACCATTTGAAAGTTGTAGGCATTATGACACTTTACCATTGTAAAAATGGTGTGGCAGGGGAGGCATTCTCTAACGTCACAAGGCAGAAGGAGAATAATTACCAGCATCAACCACCAAAGCTGATTCCTATGAAGTGGAGGTCAGACATACCTCTTGCCAGCCTTTTTACCAATTCTCACACCAACCATCCCTCCTACAGCACTACTTCTCTGCTGGGTTTGATAATTCATCGCAATGGTCACAGAACTCATAGACAATACTCACGACTATGGGGTTTTTTTAACAGGATACAACTCAGGATCAGGATCAACTCAGAAGTAACAGGAACAACTCAAAATATGGTTCTTAATCAGGACAGCTTCTCCTCGCCCTCTGCTGCTGGGCCCTGCTCGGGGCCTTCTAAGTGTTACAACTCTTAGCTCCGTGGGTCTGCAAGCCCAGCTCTGCCAGGTGCCCAGAGGCACCCTACTCCACGAGCAAGCCTCCTGGCTGAAGGCGCTCAACTTTCTCACTCTGTGAGCTAGGAAGTCCATTGCTCTGTCTCCTGCTGGTCTCTTGGTTCTGCTGCCTCTGCTGTCACTGTTTCTCTACTGCTGCTTCTCACCATCATCTCTCGCTGTCTTCTGTGTTATAGCCCTGTCTCCTGGGTCTAGGAGGTTCCCAGCATAGGGACCCTGGGTCCAAAGGGCACGCTCAACTCCTATCTCTTCTTGGTAGTACTGCATTCCCCCCGTCCACCTCTGGGATGGCTCATATTAAACCCAGTGGGATAGTAAAAGTGACCAATCCCCTTGTTAGGGTTCAATATACCTTATTTGCATGGTCCCTCCCCACAAGAGTGCCATGAACCTTATTTGCATTATTAGCAAGCTGTCCAATATCATTGGTGGGCCTCATTTGCACAGTCCCACCTAGTCATTTGGTGGAGTAATAAAGACTATGGCTAGAAAAAAAAAAGCAAGGTCGTATTAAATCACTGCTCTGCAACCATACGTGCATTTACCACTTTATTCCTGAGTACACTTCCTAAGTATAAGGCCATTTGTTCCTACATAAGCAAAATGCCATTAGCACACCCAAGAAATCTAAGTTTAATTCAATAATATCATCTAACATACAGACCGTACTCAAATTTCCTCAAAATGTCTCTTATAGCCCTTTTTTCCCCCTTCCTTAGCCTCAGGACCCAACCAGGTTCATAGTTTGCATTGTAAAATAAGACAATTAGTAAAATTTGACCACAGTCTGGGTATTAGATGTTATTAAGGCATTTTGTTGGTTGTGATAATAGTTGTCTTAGTCATCTAGTACTGCTATAACAAATACCACAAGTGGACGGCTTTAACAAAGAGAAGTTTATTCTCTCACAGTCCAGTAGGCTAGAAGTCTGAATTCAGGGTGCCAGCTACAGGGGAAGGCTTTCTCTGTCAGCTCTGGAAGAAGGTCCTTGTCATCAGTCTTCTCTTGGCCTGGGAGTATCTCAGTGCAAGAACCTCAGGTCCAAAGGACACAGTCTGCTCCCAGCACTGCTTTCTTGGTGGTATGAGGTCCCCCCTCTCTGCTAGCTTCCCTTTTATCACTTGAGTGATAAAAGGTGGTGCAGGCCACACCCCAGGGAAACTCCCTTTACATTGGATCAGGGAGGTGACCTGGTAAGGGTGTTACAATCCCACCCTAATCTTCTTTAGCATAAAATTACAATCACAAAATGGAGGACAACCACAGAACACTGGGAATCATGGTCTAATCAAGTTGATACACACATTTTTGAGGGACATAATTCAACCAATGACAAACCCACTGCTGTCAAGTCGATTCTGACTCATAGCGAACCTACAGGAGAGAATAGAACTGACTGCCCCATAGGGTTTCCAAGGAGCAGCTGGTAGATTTGAACTGCTGACCTTTTGGTTAGCAGTCGAGTTCTTAACAACTGAGTCACCAGGGCTCCAGTAATAGTATTAAAAAAAAAACAAAAACAAACCACACCCGTTGCCACTGAGTGGATTCCGACTCATAGCGACCCTACAGGAGAGAGTAGAACTGCCCCATAGGGTTTACAAGGAGTGGCTGGTGGATTTGAACTGCAGACCTTTTGGTTAGCAGGCGTAGCTCTTAACCACTGCCCCACTAGGGCTCCCTGATAATAGTATAGTGGTTGTTAAAAAAAAATCCATATCCATTTTAGATGCATGCTGAAATACAGGTAAAATAATAAGATGTCTGGGATTTGCTTCAAAATATTCCATCAAAGAGAAAAATTCTTTTTGGATGAAACAAGAATGTCAGAATGGTGATTATTGTTGAATGTGAGCCCTTGCCACGTGCCAGGCATTGTACCAAGCACTTTATTTGCATTAACTCAATCCTCACGACAGCCCTGTAACGTGGACTCTATTATTATCCCCACTTTGCAGATGAGAAAACAGACACACAGATGCTAAGTCACTTACCCAAGACCACACACCTGGTCCCCTTCTTTTCTGGCTTCTCAAGAGGATTAAATACCGTTGATTCCTTTTTTTTTTGCTCTGCAGCAACTTTGAGTCTTTTTTCTGACTTCCGCATTTGAGAGAACCCCAGGTCTTGTTCCTTGGCTATTGTCTCTCGCTACACTCTCTTCAGAGGCAATTTCATCTATTCCTTAGGGTTTCAACCCCATCTGTGTTCCCAAATATCTATCTCAGTCCAAGCTTTGCATCTCACCACCAACCCCATTTATCCAATTGTCCCATGATATCTCCACTTTGATGCCACGCAAAACAAACTCAACTGGAGCCCACACTTTCTCCTCATATCACCTCACCATCCCCACTAACACAGACTACCACTTCATTCTGCTTCCGCATACCATTTTTAATTCACTCAACAAACACTGAGTGCCTATGAGTGCTATGCACTATTCTAGGCACTTGGGTAGACAAAATTTCTCTCTTTGTAAAACTTATATATTCATAGGAAGAGACAATGCACATTCAAAGAAGTAAATTACACAGTAAATATTAGGAGGTGATAAGTGCTGGGGGAAAAAAAGACTAAGGGAAGGGAATCAGGAGTGCTAGGGGTTACAGTTTTAAAGTTAGGTTAAAGAAAGCCTCGTTGAGGAAGTGGCCTATAAACAAGACATTTGAGTGAGGAGAAAGCCACATGGCTATCTGGGGAAGAGCACTGCAGGCAGAGAGAACAGCCAGTACAATTGCCCTGAGGTGGGATCATTCTTGGGGTGTTTAAAGAAGAGTGTGAAGGTCAGTGTAACAACAGCACAGTGAATGTGCAGGGGAATTAGCAGGAGGTAAAGTCAGAGATAACTTGTTTTATTGTCACTGATTTACAGGCTAACGAGACCTCACAGATCTGGTCATAATTGTACTTTTATGTATTTCTTTTTTATAACAGTATACTTAATATCTGTCTCATCCCTTAGAATGTAAGCCTTCAAGGAACCATTCTTTCTTGTTCACTGCTGCATCCCCATCACCAAACACAGACCCTGGCATATAGGAGATGCCCAATAAGTGTCTGATGAATGATAAAAAGACTGCTTATTATGTGCTGTGCCTGGGGCTCAGCTTTCCGTTCTCACATTCCTCAGCCCCAGCCCTGAGAAGGAGGGGAGATGGGTCCCTAAGTACCATCCCAGGCAGATATGGGGAGAAGGAAGAAGGGTACTGGTGATTTAGACACGATCCTCATAGAAGGGACTTACTCTGTGAGGAGACAGCTCTTACGATCAATAAACTTGAGAGCTTCTGCCAATGTCAGCTCCAGGAAAAAACCATATCCAAGGGCCACATAGATTCGTGAAGTATCTGGGCTGAAGAAAGAAGTTAGAGGAAGCAGGGGGAAGTCCTTGCCACCATGTAGTATACCGTATAACTTATTCAAGATGTTTTTTGATTCCCCTCCCCCAAAGAAGTTAGAGGAAGCAGGGGGAAGTCCTTACCACCATGTAGTATACCGTATAACTTATTCAAGATGTTTTTTGATTCCCCTCCCCCATCTTCCCCAAATAGAGGCTCTAGGAGAGCAGGGATTTTGTTCTATGTTATTCACTGTCACATCCCTAGCACCTAGCTGTGTCTGGTTAGAGCAGATGCCTTCAAAATATTTGTTGAATGAAGGAAGGGGGATGCTGAATCCTGTGGGCTCAGAGGGGCAGGTAGACACTCACACCACTGTGTCAACGAAGAAGTTACAGCCCAAATCCACCTGCATATATAACTCCGAGTGGTTAGTTTCCTGTGGGGCCAGGGAGAAAGAGGAAGGGGTCAGTACTCACATTTTAAGTCAAGAGACAGGTTTTGGTCTGGGGTTTCTCCTCTTGTCTTCCTCCCTTGCCCACAAAAAAGGTATCCAACCTTGGCATCTTTACCTGGAGTCGCTCAATGACATTTCTTAGTTGAAGATATGTGGCCAGCTGCTCATATACTTTGTCGCGATGGTCCAGCACCTTTCTGATGGAGTGAGAGTCCAGTGGTGACCAACAGGTGACCCTGTCCCTCTTGGGATACCTCATATCTTGCCTCTGTGAGACCCTTATAGCCCCATGCCCTGAACAAGCCTTTTAGTGCAGAAGATAAGATTTTGGACTCTGCAGTCAGACGACTTGGGTCTGAATCCAGGCTCTCTCCTTTACTAGCTATGTCAACTTGGCAAGTAAGGAGCCTCTCTGGGACTCAGTTTCCCCATCTATAAAGGATAATGACAGTATTACCTCATGCAGTCGTTAGAATTAAATGTTATATAAACTGCTTAGAATAATATCTGCCGAATAGTAAGCTCTATATATGTGTTAGCTATTATTTATACTATTATTAATATTATTATAAATGACTGTCAATGCCTCTGACCAATCAGAATCTCTCATTCTCACCCTAGAAAAATCCTCCATCCCTTTTAGGATGCTCAAAGTCCTAGTTGTAAACACCGAACTTCCCACTTATATTAACAGTGACAGTAATTCTTCATATTCATTGAGCCTTTAGTATGTTTCAGACATCCACGCTAAATTCTTTAGAAGTATTTGAACACATTGAAAACACAAAACCACCAGATTTGAGGGCTCTGTCAACTTCTCCATTTCACAGATGAGAAAAATGAAGCAGAGAAAAGGCGACGAAGTACATGTTCACACAGATGACAAGTGGCAGAGCCGGGATTTGAACCTAAGAACTCCGGCCTCAGAAACCTAGCTTTTAACCATTAAGGGATGTCGAAGTCAAGCACGCGCAGACACGCCCTGCGCGCTGAACGCCCCGTCCCAGTCAAATTGCACCCCAGATGTCGCCCCTCCTTCCCGCTTGAAAGGGGCGCTGGGCCGGGCCAGAACGCCCCACCTGCCAATCAGAAAGCTCTGTGCTGACACTAAACGTTCCGCCCACCACGTGGAAGGTTACAACCCCCCGCCCCCCCACGCCCGCTCACTGCAGGTCCCGCTGAAGCACGTCACTGATGAAGGCCTCATAGCGCAGCACTTTCTCACTCGTGGCCTCTAGCGCCCGCCGTTTAGGGGGCGTCGCCATGATGAGCTCCTGAGGAGTGGGGAGAGGGAAGGCCATTTTGACCACTCCAGTTTGGCCTCTTGCGCAGTAAATCTTCACCTTCCCAACGTTGGGAATGGGCTCGTCTGATTCATACCGGGAGTTGCGCCTTCCGCGCCTCCCAACTCTGGGATCCCTGCCACAGAGAGACACTCAAACGCGCCCCTTACCTCAGAGCCGCCGGGAACCAAAACGGAGAGTTGGTATAAACTGCGGCTTCCGGGTGGCGCGGTTAAATGACGTAGTGGCAAGCAGGCGGCCAATCAAATAGCCAGGTGGGGAGGCGCGGTCCTGGCGGAAAAAGATCGGTCAAAGGCGCGAAGAGAAGGGTTGGGCTTTACGGACTCTGAGGAGACCTGGAAGACTGTAGAGCGTGGAAGCAGGGACTGTATGGCAATAAACCGATGGGGCTGCGAAAGCTGCGTGAAGCCTATGCACGCGTGGCTGGTGGGGATGGAGCCTAATGGGATTTGGTGGGTCCTGGATGCAGGATGTAGGACTAATAGGGTCGCTTTAAGTCAGAATTGACTCCACGGCAAAAGGTTTTTTAAAGGGTTTAAGGGGATACAGGAAGCATAGGCAGAGTTAGAGAAGTGGAGTGAAGCATTTGGTGTTTAAAAGGGCCACAGAAGCAGATGGGCAAGAATTAATTTTGGTTCTGGCTGCCTGTGACCCCGTATACTCCCCAGCATGTTTTTTTCCTAATTCAAAATGGGCAACTGAGAGCTCGACATAACTAACGCCATGATGAACCTGTAAGTTTTTCTCCTTCCTCTGCCTGTCCTCTCCTTCACATACCTCTGCTAATGGCTTTGTTTTGACCAAATGTTAATAACTTTGTTTTAAACTGAGGCAAATAACATTTTGTAATGTCCGACAACCTGTGGCATACAACCCCCACAGGAAAATTGGAGCCCAGGTATATATCTGTATCTTTAGCCTAATGAAGAGATGTCTGGCAGGTATCTTTTGTCACTATCCTGTAATGAATGACCCCTTTTGAGCATACCTCCAGCTAAGTAACCACAAAAACATTTCTAACCCTTCTAAAATTCTATGTTGTTGTTGTTAGGTGCCATCGAGTAGGTTCTGACTTATAGCGACCCTATGCACAACAGAACAAAACACTGCCCAGTCCTGAGCCATCCTCAACAATCGTTGTTATGCTTGAGCTCATTGTTGCAGCCACTGTGTCAATCCACCTCGTTGAGGGCCTTCCTCTTTTCCGCTGACCCTGTACTCTGCCAAGCATGATGTCCTTCTCCAGGGACTGATCCCTCCTGACAACATGCCCAAAATATGTAAGATGCAGTCTCGCCATCCTTGCTTGTAAGGAACATTCTGGTTGTACTTCTTCCAAGACAGATTTGTTCATTTTTTTGGCAGTCCATGGTATATTCAATATTCTTTGCCAGCACCACAATTTAAAAGCGTCAGCTCTTCTTCGGTCTTCCTTATTCATTGACCAGCTTTCACATGCATATGATGCGATTGAAAATACCATGGCTTGGGTCAGGCTCACCTTAGTCTTCAGGGTGACATGTTTACTCTTCAACACTTTAAAGAGGTCCTTTGCAGTAGATTTACCCAATGCAATGCATCTTTTGATTTCTTGACTGCTGCTTCCATGGCTGTTGATTGTGGATCCAAGTAAAATGAAATCCTTGACAACTTCAGTCTTTTCTCCGTTTATCATGATGTTGCTCATTGGTCCAGTCGTAAGGATTTTTGTTTTCTTTATGTTGAAGTGCAATCCATACTGAAGGCTGTGGTCTTTGATCTTCATTAGTAAGTGCTTCAAGTCCTTTTCACTTCCAGCAAGCAAGGTTGTGTTATCTGCATAATGCAGGTTTTTAATGAGTCTTCCTCCAATCCTGATGCCCTGTTCTTCTTGATATAGTCCAGCTTCTCGTATTATTTGTTCAGCATACAGATTGAATAGGTGTGGTGAAAGAATACAACCCTGACGCACACCTTTCCTGACTTTAAACCAATCAGTATCCCCTTGTTCTGTCCGAAAAACTGCCCCTTGATCTATGTAAAGGTTCCTCATGAGCACAATTAAGTGTTCTGGAATTCCCATTCTTTGCAATGTTATCCATAATTTGTTGTGATCCACACAGTCGAATGCTTTTGCATAGTCAATAAAACACAGGTAAACATCCTTCTGATAGTCTCTGCTTTCAGCCAGGATCTGAGATCAGCAGTAATATCCCTGGTTCCACGTCCTCTCCTGAAACCGGCCTGAATTTCTGGCAGTTCCCTGTGGATATACTGCTGCAGCCAGTTTTGAATGAACTTCAACAAAATTTTGCTTGCGTGTGATATTAATGATATTGTTCTATAATTTCCACATTCGGTTGGATCACCTTTCTTGGGAATAGTCATAAATATGGATCTCTTCCAGTCAGTTGGCCAGGAAACTGTCTTCCATATTTCTTGGCATAGACGAGTGAGCACCTCCAGCGCTGCATCTGTTTGTTGAAACATCTCAGTTGATATTCCATGAATTCCTGGAGCCTTGTTTTTCGCCAATGCCTTCAGAGCAGCTTGGACTTCTTCCTTCAGTACCATCAGTTCCTGATCATATGTCAACTCTTGAAATGGTTGAGCATCAACTAATTCTTTTTGGTATAATGACTCTGTGTATTCTTTCCATCTTCTTTTGATGCTTCCTGCATTGTTTAATATTGTCCCCGTAGAATCCTTCACTATTGCAACTCGAGGCTTGAATTTTTTTTCAGTTCTTTCAGCTTGAGAAACGCTGATTGTGTTCTTCCCTTTTGGTTTTCCATCTCCAGCTCTTTGCACATGTCATTATAATACTTTGTCTTCTCGAGACACCCTTTGAAATTTTCTGTTTAGTTCTTTTACTCCATCAATTCTTCCTTTTGCTTTAGCTGCTCGACGTTTGAGAGCAAGTTTCAGAGTCTCCTCTGACATCCACCTTGGTCTTTCCTTTCTTTCCTGCCTTTTCAATGGCCTCTTGCTTTCTTCATGTATGATGTCCTTCCACAACTTAGCTGGTCTTCGGTCACTAGTGTTCAATGTGTCAAATCTGTTCTTCAGATGGTCTCTAAATTCAGGTGGGATGTACTCAAGGTCATATTTTGGCTCTCGTGGACTTGCTCTGATTTTCTTCAGTTTCGGCTTGAACTTGCATATGAGCAATTGATGGTCTGTCCCACAGTCGGACCTTGGCCTTGTTCTGACTGATGATATCAAGCTTTTCCATCGTCTCTTTCCACAGATGTAGTCAATTTGATTTCTGTGTGTTCCATCTGGCGAAGTCCATGTGTATAGTTGCCGTTTATGTTGGTGAAAGAAGGTATTTGCAATGAAGAAGTCGTTGGTCTTGCAAAATTCTATCATACGATCTCCGGCATTGTTTCTATCACCAAGGCCATATTTTCCAACTACTGATTCTTCTTCTTTGTTTCCAACTTTCGCATTCCAATTGCCAGTAATTATCAATGCATCTTGATTGCATGTTCGATCAATTTCAGACTGCAGCAGCTGATAAAAATCTATTTCTTCATCTTTGGCCCTAGTAATTGGTGCATGAATTTGAATAATAGTCGTATTAACTGGTTTCCTTGTAGGTGTATGGATATTTTCCTATCACTGACAGCGTTGTACTTCAGGTAACTACGAAGACATTTCTAACCCTTGTAAAATTCTATAGAAGCTCTAATGTAAAATTGCTCTTTGGAACTCCATAGAGACAGCCTGTGTTGCTGCCAGTCCCCGGTGATGTATGCATCTCCTGAGAAAACTTTGTCTTTTGTGACTTGGTGTGTTTTATTGGCTGGACTGCTCCAGGGCACGGACCCTAATCGGGTAACATGTCGAAAAGAGGGTCTATCCTGTTTGATCTGTCTACCTAGATTCTGATTTTTCACCTGCGAAATTTGAGTTTAACTCCTGGTGATGGGAATGAGTGTGAACACTGAAAGATTTTTAAACAGAGACAAATCTAAAATTCATCTTTTATGACTCCAGCTCTGCGATCTGCAATCTATAACTGTGGGGTTAAAGCGGAGATTGACAAAGCGTTGTATCTAATCACTTCATTTAATACCCTTTGCCGTCAAGTCGATTCCGACTCATAGCGACCTTATAGGACAGAGTAGAACTGCCCCATAGAGTTTCCAAGGAGCGCCTGGTGGATTCAAACTCCCGACCTGTTGGTTAGCAGCCATAGCACGTAACCACTACACCACCGGGGTTTCCTCATTTAATAGGGGGATAAAATGGAGGGTCGCTGGAGTCCTCTGTCCAAGATTTGCTATCTTGTGGTTAGAAATAATTTCCCGTGTGTTTTATTTAAATATGTAAGCTTTTTATTAATGTATTTTTCATGCTTTCAAGTGAGGGACTGAACTTATTTCCCTTGTAAGATTTTTAAACAGAGGCATCTAACCCAGCCAAGTCCAGGCCGGAATCCCCCAAATGCCATTCTCGTATGCAGGGGCTTGAGCTCCAACCCCTATCGGAAAGACTTTCCAGAAAATCTGTATGTTGTGTATGTAAAAGCAAGGTTCATTTTTCAAATGCCGAAAACCTGACCAAATCTAGTTTTTCTTTGCTCATTGAACAAGGGTGTTGTATAGGAAATATTGAGATTAAAAAAACTTTCGTAACTCTCATAATTACGTTTCATGTGATTGAAACACACTAGGTAGTTAGACAAATATTACACCACCGTCTTAAGAAAGGAGCCCTGGTGGTGGTGTGGTTAACAGCTTGGCTGCTAACCAAAAGGTCAGTAGTTCGAATCCACCAGCTGCTCCTTGGAAACCATATGGTGTAGTTCTCCTCTGTCCTAGAGGATCGCTATGGGTTGTATTGACTCATTGGCAATGAGTTTGGTTTCGGTCTTATGAAAAGAAGGTGTTAAATTTACTATATACAACAGGGAGAACACTATCAGTGTTCTGATGGGCTGGAGGTGGGTCTGTGCAAGTTTAACTTAAATTTCACACACACAAAATTTATTTTTTGTTATTGTACTTTAGATGAAGGTTTACAGAACAAACTAGCTTCTCATTAAAGGGTTAGTATACATGTTGTTTTGTGACACTGGTTACTGAGACAGGCAGCGGAAATGGGCAGCCGCTGGACAGCGACTGGGTAAGCTAAAACTGCAAAAGCGAAAAATAAGGGGCTGGGGCAAATACCGGACAGAATCAGTCTGAGGTGCCTGTGCAGGTGCAGAACAAAGCACGCATGCACAGACAGCCTCAACTTGCCCTCCCGGTGACATATCACGGAGATTTAGGCAATGGCGGGGGCGGGGGGTCAGGGGAGGGGCTGGGAGGAGCTAAGTCACCATTTTCCCTTTGCTGTGGCCATCTTGTGAATCCTGAACACCAGTGCAACTGCGTTCACCCGACGACAATGACATCATCGTAGAAGCTGTCCACCAATCCTGATGGACCATGTTCCTGAATATGCCCTGCAGATGAGCCCCAACTTTGTTTTCCTCCCCATTTAAACCCCTATGCCTGCTGATTGGGGAGCCATCTTGATGACGAAGTCCCGGTGTGCTCCTTTGCTTGACTAACCAAATAAAGTTTTCTTCTTTTGCTTTCACCCGACTCATGTCTCAGTGTCATGCCGAGTGAGACCTGGAGGACCGGTAACAAATTTTGGTGAGCCAGCAAAGAGACCACTGCTTGGTTTTGGGGTGCACTGGTCCCGACCCATTGAGTACCTCAGTAGCCAGGAGCGGGACCACTTGTTCCATCTGGGCCCCTCTTCGGATTCTGGACAGACATGCTTGAAACCCAAAGGCAATTCTGCAAAGCAAGGGAAGAAATCTGCAGTAATCAGGTAAGCAGTATTTCTGGTGGACTTGAATCCTGGCAGGTCTGTGAGGTGGTCTGTGGTAGATAGGACTAGACCCCTGCCATCTGGTGGGTGCTGCTCTGGGTTGAAGGGAGCTTCCTTCTATCCGGGTGTATCTGGAACCAGTGTTCTTTTGTCTTCTGCGAGTGTATAGGAGTAAGAACATGGTAATACTGAAAGCATTCCTAAGTGTTCACCCTTAAAAACTAGGGTGTATTTTAAAGAATTGGGATAAATTCGGCTATGATCCTATGAAAAAGAAGAAATTTAATTTTCTTATGTAATTCTGCTTGGCCCCAGTATTGTCTAGGGGACCAAGAAAAGTGGTTCGTGAACAGATCACTTAACCACAACAACATCCTTCAGCTAGATTTATGTTGCACAAGACATAGTAAATGGGATGAAAGACATTATGTGGAAGCTTTTATGTCATTGTGTAATGATGAGGAAACCCAGAAGACTTGTAAAATCTGTGTACAAAAGGAAAAAGCCCACCGTGCCACCACCAGTGCTAGTGGCAGATGACTCTTCTGACCCTCTGGGGCCCACGGCCTCCTCCACCTTACCCCGCTTCTCCCGCTCCTGCCCCAGCTGCTGCAGTCCTCCAGCCGTGGGTGGGTGCGTGCGTGCGTGTGTGCGTGCAGCTCTTCTCCCGGACCTGCGCTGGGCGGGGGGAGAGGTGGTCAGGGGAGGGGAAAGCGGGCTGGCAGGAAGGGGCGGGGAGTGCACCCCTGCCCCCTTCTTGGCGACTGTCCTTTACCGGGGCCTGGGGGGAAGGGTAGAGAGCCAAATAGGACAGCAGGGCCGTCCAAATGTCCTGGAGATCTTCCCTTGTTGCCACCACAAATGAGGGGGGGGGACGCCCTATCAAGGGACAAATATGGCCCAGGGTGTTGCAGAGCTGGGACAGAGCCAACAGGGAGGTCCAGCTTCCGGCCAGTATCCCCTCTGCCAAACCCCAGCGGCAGACAGGGGCCTGGTTTGGGTTCATGTTTCCTTTAGTACGGTGGACCTGATTAACTGGAAGAATTATGCCCTGGGATATCCTGAGGACCCGATAAAAATGTATGAACTATTTACTATCATCTTTAATTCTTTTGATCCCACATGGGCAGACTGTCAATCTCTCTTAAGCACCCTCCTCTCCCTGAGGAGAGGCGGAAGGTTCTAGACAGGGCCCAAGAGGAAGCCCAGAGACAGAGATGCACTTGATGACATCTCCCCCCTTCAAGACCCCTGCTGGGATCACATTCGCAGGGCAGAATACGGTATGCTCACCCGTTGTTGGGACAGTCTCAGTGGGTCTTAAATATGGAGTTCCTGAGCTCTTAAATTGGAATAAAGTGTATGAGATTAAATAACATAAAGATGAGGATCCTTCAGCTTTCCTTGAAAGGATTTATAGAGCCTTTAGAAAATACACTGATCAGTATCCAGAGGACCCAACAAATGCCCAGATGGTGTCATGGATTGAATTATGTCCCCCCAAAAATGTGTGTATCAACTTGGTTAGGCCATAATTCCCAGTATTCTGTGGTTGTCCTCTATTTTGTGATTGTAATTTTATGTTAGGATTAGGGTGGGATTTTAACACCCTTACCAGGTCACATCCCTGATCCACATAAAGGGAGTTTCCCTGCACCACCTTTTATGTCTTAAGAGGAAGGGAAGCAAGCAAAGAGTTGGGAACCTCATACCACCAAGAAAGCAGCTCCAGGAGCAGAGTATGTCCTTTGGACTTGAGGTTCCTGCGCTGAGATGCTCCCAGACCAAAGGAAGATGATGCATCACAAGGACCTTCCCCCAGAGCCGATAGAGAGAGAAAACATTCCCCTGGAACTGGTGCCCAGAATTCGGATTTCTAGCCTATTGGACTGTAAGAGAATAAACTTCTCACTTGTGGTATTTTCTGTTGTAACAGCACTAGATGCCTAAGACAGATGGTCAGTAGTATTTTTATAGGACAATGTGCCCCAGACATTGGGAAAAAACTTCATAGGATGGGGCAGTAACTATGAGTATTGGATACCTGGTCGAGATGGCATTCAAGGCTTATAACAACAGGGAAGACAAAGACAGAGAGTGCCAGGTTGCCCTACTAGCAGCAGCAGTACAGGCTAGGCCCCCGAAGGGAGAAGACCCGCGGGCCCTAGTGGGACCTGACCCCATCCCCCACTGGGAAGGAACCAGTGTGCCTATTTTAATGAAGAGGGCCACTGGAAAAGATAGCATCCCAAGAAAAAGAGTGGGCAATGGGTAACTCAAATGCCAGGCCTCACTCTGAAGGAAGACTCTGATTAGGCTGGACTTAGGGCAGGACCTCGACTCGAACCCCTGGTTATAATGAATGTGGAGGGAAAACCTACTCAATTTTTAGTTGATACTGGAGCTACACACTTGATCCTCACCAAACCAGTCAAATCTCTGTCCAGACATAAGACCCCAGTAGTTGGGGTAGCAGGTAAGGAAGACATCCACCCATTTCTTCAGCCCCTTATCTTCTCCCTCCCTGGTAAAGTGAGAACTCTCACTCTTTCCCGTATATGCCTGATTGCCTTGTCCCATTGTTGGGCTGAGATTTACTAAATAAATTGCAGGCTAAAATACACTTCAGCCAGGGACAGATGCATGTTCAAGTTCCAGTAGAAAAGGGTTGGAAAGCACACTTGCTGTTGTGTTCCACTCCGCAAAATCAGGGACAAGAAACAATCCGTTTTCTTGCCAAGCCATGGTGGCAAAGAGTAACCTGGTAGTGTGAGCCACTCAAAGACCAGGCAGGACACATAGTGCAGTCCCAGTAAAGGTTGAGCTACTGCCAGGAATAACCCTGCCTAGGCTAAAACAATACCCTGTAGGAGAAGAGGCTCAGTTGGCAGTACAGCCTTTAATACAGAGGTACTTAGAATTTGGACTGCTAAGGCCCTGCACATCTGCATTTAACACTCCCATCCTGCCTGTGAAGAAGAAAGATGGCTCCTATCAATTCATCTGAGATCTGCGTGCTATCAACCAGATAACGGTAACCGTACACCCCACCATGGCTGTCTTAGGCTGGGTTCTCTAGAGCAGCAAAATCAGTAAAGTGTATAAATATATATATATAGAGAGAGATTTATATCAAAGAAATGGCTCACTTGATTGTAGAGGCTAAAAGGTCCCAAGTCCATGGGTTAGGATAGAGGCTTCTCCCGATTCACATAGCTGCAGGGGCTGGTGAACCCAAGAACGGCAGGTCTGAGAGCAGGGCTCTGCTCACAGGCTGTGAAGATGGATGAATCCCAAGATCGGCAGATAAGCTGATAGCTCAAGTCCCAAGAACCAGAGGTCAGATGAACAGGAGGCAGCCGCAGGATCCAGAGTGAACAAAAAGCCAGAATGTCTGCTTGTATTGGATGCAGGCCACATCCCCAAGGAATCTCCCTTTCAACTGACTGGCTGCTCACAGCAGATTCCATCATGGAAGTGGTCACATATAAACACTGGGAATTATGGCCCAGCCAAGTTGACACACAATCTTAACCATCACAGTGGCTAATCCTTGCTCTCGACACTGTTACCTGCTGGAAAATTTTCTCAGTCTTAGATTTAAAGGATGCTTTCTTCTGCGTGTCCTTGGATCCCAGTAGCCAAGAGATTTTTGCCTTTGAATGGGAAGACCTATATACTAGACAAAAACAAGAATTTTGCTGGCAAGTTCTACCTCAGGGCTTTAAAAACAGTCCCACTCTGTTTGGAACCAGCTCCAAAGGCTGACACTGACTGATTGCACCCTGTGGCAGTATGTGGATGACTTACTGATTGCCAGCTCCGATGAGTTCAGCTGCGCAGAGAACACTGCGACTGTGTCAAACTTTCTGGCAGAGGCCGGGTATAGGGTGTTGAAAGAAAAGGTCCAAATGGTTCAGCAGAAGGTCACTTCTTTGGGGTTTATCATCAGTGAGGGAAAGCAGGAGCTCCATCCAGACAGGAAAGAATCTATATGTAGACTAGCACCCCCAGAGAATTGGAAACAGCTCTAAGGGTTCCTGGGGATGGCAGGCTTCTGCAGGATATGAATCCCTAATTTCGGGCTACTTACCAAGCCCCTCTATGCCCTCCTAGAAGTAAAAGAGACAGACCTGTTTCTTTGGACTAGACAAGAACAAACAGCATCTGAGGGGGTTAAAAAGGTCCTACTAGAGGCCCCAGTGTTAGGACTCCCGGACTTGCATAAACCTTTTGATCTTTTTGTGCATAAGCATCAGGGCATAGCTGCAGGTGTCCTCACCCAAAATCTAGGCTCCTGGAGGTGACCGATAGCTTACTTCTCCAAGACTATGGACCCAGTCACCTGTGGGTGGCCAGTGTGCCTTAAAGCAGTAGCAGCCACTTTACAGATCCTGAAAGCAACCAAAAAGCTAACCTTGGGCCAAACTATTCGAGTTCATGCCCCTCATTCGGTACTCACTATGCTGGGACAAAGGGGGAGTCATTGACTATCCCAAAGTTGAATAATTCAATACCAGGGCTTTCTGGCTGATAATCCCAATGTGTTGGTCCAATCTGCTGTCGCTCTAAGTCCGGCCACCCTTCTCCCCGCTCTGCCCCTGGGAGACCGCATCCACCATGACTGTGTCCAGACGGTGGATCTGGTCTATGCCAGCTGCCCAGACCTACAAGATCAGCCTCTAATGGACGCTGACTTAGAGATCTTCACGGATGGGAGTAGCTTTGTAGAGGATGGCCAATGGAGGGCTGGCTATGCAATTGTCAGCCTCACCGAAGGCCTTGAAGTGAACGCTCTCCCCAGCGGAACCTTGTCCCAAAAGCCCAAGCTGTTTGCAATGATCCAGGCTTTACAGCTGACCAAGTCCAAGTGAGTGACTACTTGCATGGACTCGAAGTATGTATTTTCAGTTTTATATACGCATGGGGCTTTGTGGAAACGGGGCTTTTGAATTCAGCCAGTAAAGAAATCAAACACGGCCAACAGACTTTACAACTCTTTCAGGTGGTGCTACTCCCCTCTGTGAGCTGCAAAGAACATCAGCACGGATATACAGCAGTGGCCCAGGGCAACTGAAGGGCCGACTTAGAGGACAAGCAGGCAGGAAGAATAATGGCCCCAGTGGTAGTTGCTGCCCTCTTCCCACATCCTAGCTTGCCACCAGCCACAGAAGGCCCTGGTTACAGTAAAAGAGACCTTTATGTGGCCAATCAGTGGCAACTCCAGAAATAGGATAAGTAGTTCGGCACAAGGGATGCGAACCTATTCATTCCACAACACAGGATCCCCAACATCCTAAAGCACCTACATGAGACTACCAGCTACAGCCGAGAAGCAATGTATGATTGGGTAAAGAGACACTGTCAGCCAGAATTTGCAGGCTGTTATCAGAGATGTTACCAGATAGTGTGTCACCTGTCGGAAAAACAACCCCAAGACCTTCTTGGCAGCACCAGAGGGGACCCAGTACCAAGGATATGTTCCGGGAGAAGACTGGCAGATAGACTTCACTGAGATGTCCTGGGATCCAGGTAATTACAGGTATCAGCTAGTGTTCGTAGACACCTTTTCCAGTTGGGTCAAAGCATTCCCTGTAGGACTGAAAAGGCCACAGAAGTTGCCAAAAGACTGCTGGAAGACATCATCCCCAGGTTTGGCCTCCCCCAAGCCATCAGGAATGACAGTGGAACACACTTTACTCCTCAGGTCACACAACTTGTACCCTGATAGCTGGGGATTAAGTGGTGTCTTCACAGTGCATGGAGACCCCAATCCAGTGGACAAGTAGAAAGAATGAACCACGTTTTGAAGCCTTGTTGTTGTTGTTAGGTGCCGTTGAGTTGGTTCTGACTCATAGCGACCCTATGTACCACAGAATGAAACACTGCCTGGTCCTGCACCATCCTTACAATCGCTGTCATGCTTGAGCCCGTTGTTGCAGTCACTGTGTCAATCCACCTCGTTGAGTGTTGTCCTCTTTTCCGCTGACCCTGTACTTTACCAAGCATGATGCCCTTCTCCAGTGACTGATCCCTCCTGACAACATGTCCAGAGTATGTAAGACAGTCTCGCCATCCTTGCCTCTAAGGAGTATTCTGGTTGTACTTCTTCCAAGACAGATTTGTTCATTCTTTTGGCAGTCCGTGGTATATTCAATATTCTTTGCCAACACCACAATTCAAAGGCATCAATTCTTTGGTCTTCCTTATTCATTGTCCAGCTTTCACAGGTATGATGCAATTGAAAATACCATGGCTTGGGTCAGGCTCACCTTAGTCTTCAAGGTAACATCTTTGCTTTTCAACACTTTAAAAGAGGTCCTTTGCAGCAGATTTGCCCAATGCAATGTGTCTTTTGCTTCCTTGACTGCTGCTTCCATGGGTGTTGATTGTGGATCCAAGTAAAATGAAATCTTTGACAACTTCAGTCTTTTCTGTTTATCATGATGTTGCCTATTTGTCCAGTTGTAGGATTTTTGTTTTCTTTATGTTGAGGTGCAATCCATACTGAAGGCTGTGGTCTTTGATCTTCATCAGTAAGTGCTTCAAGTCCTCTTCACTTTCAGCAAGCAAGGTTGTGTCATATGCATACCGCAGGTTGTTAATGAGTCTTCCTCCAATCCTGATGCTGCTTTCTTCATCATATAGTCCAGCTTCTCAGATTATTTACTCAGCATACAGATTGAATAGGTATGGTGAAAGGATACAACCTTGACGCACACCTTTCCTGACTTTAAACCACTCAGTATCCCCCTTATTCTGTCCAAACAACTGCCTCTTGACCTGTGTACAGGTTCCTCATGAGCACAATTAAGTGTTCTGGAATTCCCATTCTTTGCAATGTTATCCATAATTTGTTATGATCCACACAGTTGAATGCTTTTGCATAGTCAGTAAAACACAGGTAAACATCCTTCTGGTATTCTCTGCTTTCAGCCAGGATCCATCTGAGATCAGCAATGATATGCCTGGTTCCACGTCCTCTTCTGAATCCGGCCTGAATTTCTGGCATTTCCTTGTGGATATGCTGCTGCAGCCGCTTTTTAATGATCTTCAGCAAAATTTTGTTTGTGTTATTAATGATATTGTTCAATAATTTCTGCATTTGGATAAATTCCCCCACGTGCCTGTCAGTTTGTTGTACTGTGGGGACTTGCGTGTTGCTGTGATGCTGGAAGCTATGCCACCGGTATTCAGATACCAGCAGGGTCACTCATGGAGGACAGGTATCAGCTGAGCTTCCAGACTGACAGACTAGGAAGAAGGACCTGGCAGTCTACTGAAAAGAATTAGCCAGTGAAAAACTTATGAATAGTAGCGGAACATTCGAAGTCTGGTAGCTGGATATATGCGAAGACCTGGAATGCTGCAGACCTGGCAGAAAAATGAAAGGGATCTTTTGAGGTGTCGATGTCAACTCACACTGCAGTCAGGATCACCGGAACGGGTGCATGGATCCACCGCTCTTGCATCAAACTGGCTCCCGCTCCAGATATCGACCAACAAACCCTGCAAAAATAAATAAGAATTGGCAAGACTGGTAATTGGGAGACTCAGCCTTTAGAGGGTTTAAAGTGGTTGTTTAAGAGGAAACAGGCAACATAGACAGTTGTGCCAGTTGATCGTCATCCCCTGGTGGCTGTGTATGTTGTTTTCGCCTTATTGGTAGTTATTTTCTGATTTCGTACGACCTGGTGCTTTTTTTCCTGCTGGGCTCAGTGACTGACTGTCAACTAGCTCTGTTCATAACTCTGTTCATGCTTTGGGCTCTCACTCTCCTATGCACGCTGCTACACCCATGCGGCCTGACATAATTTCCACCCATTCCCTCACGTCTTAGATATCTTGTTTGTTTATCTCCTACGTCTCTCTGGGGGAGAGACAAGAACTCCAAAATGGCAAGATAACTATCTCATAAGTACCTCAAACACTCTCCACTTGGAAGATTGCTGGGTCTGCTTCACCTTCCCCCACCCGCCTGCACCAGGACTGAAGACAGTGTAGAAACAGTCCCAGCATCAGTTATACCCAAATACCCCCACCTACTAAAAACACCACCAGATTCCCCACACAGTGAGTCCCCCTCTGGGCCCATCTTTCATTCGCTCCCATATATGGGATTAATATTTTCTGGGTTGAGAACTGAACCTACTCCGTCTGTTCACAGCTCATTGACCAAGAGTTTAATTCCTCTGATTACAATAAGGACTTTGTCCAGCAGACTATCCAGAGTCTCACTGACTTCAATGCTAAAACCCCAGGCAACTGAAATGAGACAACTTGTATCTAAACTAATCTGACCAACCAAATCTGCTGCACAGGGGCATCTACCGAGGGGTGATATCTAGGAATTTCCCAAGAACTTTTTATCTGCCCTTTAACTATTGCTTGCCCTACCACATGGGGCTTATACCCGCAGGCATATTCCATCACCTCCAAACCATATTTACAATGCCACAAGAGAATACCAAATCCCCGCACGCCAAGTATTCCAACCTGAACTTTATGGCTGAGCTTGCAGAGCAACACTTGGCTCAAGCAAGCTAATACCACCTTCCGTAACTGCAGCATCACTGAATCTCTGTGTGCCCCCAATGGATGTGTCTTGATATGCGGATCTGGCTCATACCCAAATAGCTGCAGTCCAGCTTATTGTTATCCAAGCTATGGATGGGCAACTCCTTGCATCAACCCTGTCACTACCACCGGTCAATGCTCCCTAGGATTTTTGTCCCTCTCAGGCACTAGTGTCTGAATATACCAGGCCTCCAACCAAACCTCAAGTTATAGACAAAAGAAAGCACTAGGTTTAATTCTGGCTGGGGCAGGTGCAGTAACAGGGCTTCTGGCCCCTTGGGGAGGATTTACTTATCATGAAACCACTCTCCGTAATCTGACTTTGTCCAGAAAGAATATTGCACAGTCCACTCAAGCCACTGAAGCTCACCAAAAGAGCCTTTACTCTCTGGCAAGGAGTGGTCTTAGACCATCATATCACTCTGGGCTACCTGCTAGCTTAACAAGGAGGCATTTGTGCAGTAGCTAACACCTCTTGCTGCATTTACGTCAACACCTCAGGAGAGGTGGAAATAAATGTGAAAAAGATTTATGAAAAAGCTGAATGGCTACACAAGTTCAACCAAGGCCCAACTTCACAGATCTCTGGAATGCAGTAAAGGCTGCAAGCCCAAGCTTAATGTGGTTTCTTCCCCTTCCTTTGGACTAAACTTTCCTTGTGTCTTTGGTCTTCTTCATTCTCCTTTGCTCTACCAGGATGGGATAAGTAGGTGTTATCTTAGATGGATGCTCGCAGGCTTTTAAGACCCCGGTTGCTGTTCACCACAGTCGGATGTAGAATATTTTCTTTTCTTTCTTTAAATTGTACTTTAGATGGAAGTTTACAGAGCAAACAAATTTCTCCTTAAACAATTAATACACATATTGTTTTTGTGGCATTGATTGCCAACCCCACGACATGTCAACACTCTCCCCTTCTCGATCTTGGGTTCCCCATTACCAGCTCTTCTGTCCCCTTATTCCTTCTCCTCCTTGCCCCTGGGCTGGTGTGCCCATTTTGTCTCATTTTATTTGATGGGCCTGTCTAATCTTTGGCTGAAGGGTAAACCTCAGGAGTGACTTCAGTACTGAGTTAAAAGGCAGCCCAGGGGCCATACTCTCCGGGTTTCTTCAGTCTCTGTCAGACCAGTAAGTCTGGTCTTTTTTTTTGTGTGTGTGTGTGTGTGTGTGAGTTAGAATTTTCTACATTTTTCTTCAGCTCTGTCCAGGACCCTCTATTGTGATCCCCGTCAGACCAGTCAGTGGCGGTAGCCAGGCACCATCTAGTTGTACTGGACTCAGTCTGGTGGAGGCCGTGGTAGTTGTGGTCCATTAGTCCTTTGGACTAATCTTTCCCTTATGTCTTTGGTTTTCTTCTTTCTCCCTTGCTCCAGATGGGGTGAGACCATTGGAGTATCTTAGATGACTGCTGACAAGCTTTTAAGACCCTGAATGCTACTCACCAAGTAGAATGTAGAACATTTCCTTTATAATCTATGTTATATACCAGTTGAGCTAGATGTTCCCTGAGACCATGGTCCCCAGAGCCCTCAGCCCAGCAATTCCGTCCCTCAGGGAGTTTGGATGTGTCTATGGAGCTTCCATGACCTTGCCTTGAACAAGTGGTGCTAGTTTCCCCAGTATTGTGTAAAGTCTTACCCTTCACCAAAGTTACCACTTATCTACTGTCTGGTTAGTATTTTTCCCTCCCCACCCCTCCCCTGCCTTGTAACTATCAAAGATTGTTTCTTTCTGTGTGGAAACCTTTTCATGAGTGTTAATCATAGTGGTCTCATACAGTATTTGTCTTTTTGTGATTGACTTATTTCATTCAGCATAATGTTCTCCAGATTCATCCATGTTGTGAGATGTTTCGAAGATTCATCATTGTTTTTTGTCATTGCATAGTATTCAATTGTGCATATGTACTATAGTTTGTTCATCCATTCATCTGTTGATGGGCATTTAGGTTGTTTCCATCTTTTTGCTATTGTGAATAGTGCTGCAATGAACGTGGGTGTGTATATGTCTATTCGTGTGATGGATCTTATTTCTCTAGGGTGTATTCCTAGGAGTGGGATTGCTGGTTTGTATTTCTATTCCTCGCTTTTAAAGGAAGCACCATATCACTTTCCAAACTGGTTGTACCATTTTGCATTCCCACCAGCAGTACATAAGAGTTTTGATCTCCCTGCAACCTCTCCAACACTTGTTATTTGTTTTTTTTAATTTGTGCCACTAATGTTGGGGCGAGATGGTATTTCATTGTAGTTTTGATTTGGATTTCTCTAATGGCTAGTGATCTCTAGCATTTCCTCATGTGTCTGTTAGCCATCTGAATGTCTTCTTTGGTGAAGTGTCTGTTCATATCCTTTGCCCATTTTTTACCTGGATTGTTTGTCTTTTTGTTGTAGGGGTGTTGGATTTTCCTATAGATTTTAGAGATTAGACCTTTGTTGGATATGTCATAGCCAAAATTTTTTTCCCTGTCTCTAGGTTGTCTTTTTATTCTTTTGGTGAAGTGTTTTGATGAGCCTAAGTATTAATTTTTAGGGAATACCATTTATCTAGCTTATCTTTTGGTGTTTGTCTATTGTTAATTATGGTTTTATGCTGTTTATGCCGTATATTGGAAACCCTAGTGGCGTAATGGTTAAATGCTATGGCTGCTAACCAAAGAAAGGGTCAGCAGTTTGAATCTACCAGGTGCTCCTTGGAAACTCTATGGGGCAGTTCTACTCTGTCCTATAGGGTCACTATGAGTCGGAATCGACTCGACGGCACTGGGTTTGGTTTTTGGTTTGGTATGCCGTATATTAGGGCCTCTAGTGTTGACCCTATTTTTTCCTCCATGATCATTGTGGTTTTTGGTTTTATATTTAGGTCTTTGATCCATTTTGAATTAGTTTTTGTGTATCGTGTGAAGTATGGCTCCTGTTTCATTTTTTTTACAAATGGACATCCAGTTTTGCCGGTACCATTTGTTAAAAAAAGACTGTCTTTTTCCCATTGAATGGACTTTGGGGCTTTCTAAAAGATCAAATGGCCGTAGGTAGATGGATTTACCTCTGGGTCCTCGATTTGTTCAGTTGATCAATGTGTCTGTCGTTGTACCGTACCAGGCCGTTTTGACTACCATAGCTGTACAGTATAAGTTTTGAGGTCAGGTAGTGTGAGGCATCTTACTTTGTTCTTCTTCAGTAATACTTATCTGGGGCCTCTTTCCTTTCCATATAAAGTGAATGATTAGATTTTCCATGTCATTAAAGAATGCTCTTGGTAATTGGATTGGGATTGCGTTGTATTTATAGATTACTCTAGAAAGAATTGACATTTTTACAATGTTGACTCTACCTATCCATGAGCATCATATGATTTTCCATTTATGTAAGTCTCTTTCTTGCAGTAGTGTTTTGTAGTTTTCTTTGTATAGGTCTTTTACATCTCTGGCTAGATTTATTTCTAAGTATTTTGCTTTTTTAGGGGATATTATAAATGGTATAGTTTTCCTGATTTCCTATTCATAGTTTTCTTTATTGTTTTTTAGGAACCCAACTGATTTTTGTATGTTTGTCTTGTATCCTGCTACTCTGCTGAATCTTTCTATTAGTGCCAGTAATTTTCTTGTGGAGTCTTTAGGGTTCGCTATGTGTAGTATCATATCATCCCTGGATAGGGATAGTTTTACTTCTTCCTCACCAATTTGGATGCAGTTTATTTCTTTTTCTTGACTTATTGCTCTAGATAGGACTTCCAACACAATGTTATAAAGGAGTGGTTGTAAAGGGTATCCTTGTCTTGTTCCCATCCGCAGGGGGAATGTTTTCAGCCTCTCTCCACTATATTGGCTGTTTGTTTTCTATAGATGCCTTTATTATGTTGAGGAATTTCTTTTCTATTCTTACTGGGAGTTTTTGTCAGGACTGGGTGTTGGACTTTATCGACACTTTTCTGTGTCGATTGAGATGATCATGTGATTCTTTTTTTATTTATGTGGTGGATTACATTGATTGATTTTTCTAATGTTGAGCCATTCTTGCATACTTGGTATGAATCCCATTGGTCAGGGTTATTATTTTTTTAATATGGTGCTGAATTCTATTGGGTAGAATTTGGTTGAGAATTTTTGCATCTATATTCATGAGAGATATTGGTCTGTAATTTTCTTTTTTTGTGGTGTCTTTGCCTGGTTTTGGTATCAGGGTTATGCTCGCTTCATAGAATGAATTCAGAAGTATCCTCTCCTTTTCTGTGTTCTGAAATAATTTGAGTAGTACTGGTGCAAGCTCTTCTCTGAATGTTTGGTGGAATTCTCCAGTGAAGACATCTGGGCCAGGACTTTTTTTTTGTTGGGAGTTTTTTTTTTAATTACCTTTTCAATCTCTTCTCTTTTTATGGGGGTGTGCAGATTTTCTACCCCAGTATGTGTTAGTTTTTTTATGTGTTAGTTTAGGTAGGTGGTATGTTTCTAGGAATTTGTCCATTTCTTCTAGGTTTTCAAATTTGTGGGAGTACAGTTTTTCATAGTAGTCTGCTATGATCCTTTTCATTTTAGTTTGCTCTGTTGTAATGTCCCCCATTTCACTTCTTATTTGGGTTATTTGCTTTGTCTCCTTTTTTCTTTTGTCAATTTGGCCAGTGGTGTGTTGATTTTCTTTATCGTTTCAAAGAACAAACTTTTGGTTTTGTTGATTCTGTTGTTTTTCTATTCTCTACTTCTGCTCTGATGTTTATTATTTCCTTTCTTCTGCTGGCTGTGGGCTTCTTTTGCTGTTCTCTTTCTATTCCTTTGAGTTGTAAGGCTAATATTTTGATTTTGTCCCTTTCTTCTTTTTTGATGTGTGCACCTGTTTCTATAAATTGACCTGGGACCACTGCCTTAGCTGTGTCCCATAGGTTTTCTTATGATGTATTTTCATTCTTATTTGATTATAGGAATTTTTTTATTCCATCTTTGATTTGGTTTTAAAGCAAGGTATCACTCAGTTTCCATGTATTTGATTTTGTATTTTCTTTGCTCTTCCTGTTATTAATGTCTACTTTTATGGCATTGTGGCCACAGAAGATGGTTTATATTATCTCAATGTTTTCAGTTTTGTTGAGGGTTGCTTAGTGGCTTAGGATGTGGTCTATTCTGGAGAATATTCCATGTGTGTTGGAAAAGAATGTATAATTTGCTGCTGTTGGGTGGAGTGTTCTGTATATGTGTATGAGGTCAAGGTGGTTGATTGTGGCCTTAAGATCTTCTGTATCTTTGCTGAGGTTCTTTCTAGATGTTCTGTCCTTTACCAAGAGTTGTGTGTTGAACTCTCCTATTATTGTGGATCTGTCAATTTCTCTTTTCAATGGTGTTAGAGTTTGTTTTATGTATTTTAGAGCCCTGTCATTGGGTGTGTAGATATTTTTTATGTCATCATGGTGGACTAGCCCTTTAATCATTTTATAATGTCTGTCCTTGTCTTTTATGGTGGATTTTGCCTTAAAGTCTATTTTATCTGAGATTAGTATTGCCACTCCTGCTCTTTTGGGTAGCTGTTTGCTTGATATATATTTTTTCCATTCTTTGATTTTTAATATATTGATGTCTTTGTTTCTAAGGTGTGTCTCTTGTGGACAGCATATTGATGGGTCATTTTTTTTTTTTCAATTCATTCTGTCACTGTCTCTTTGTGGGTGTATTTAAGCCACTTACATTCAGTGTGATTATTGATACATGTGAGTTTATTGCTGTTATTTGGTAGTGCTTTTTTGTGCGATGCTGACATTTTCTTTGTTCCTCTTACTCTCCTGTGCTGAGTTTGTTTTGTTTTGTGAAATTTTTTTTTCATTATTGTAGATTTTGTGTTTACTGAGACTTCAAGTTTTCCTTTATTTTGGTGAGTAGGTTTGTCAACTTTCTTTTTGGTTACCTTGAAATTTACCTTTATCTTTCTAAGTTTGAACCCGTCTTTATTACTTGATATCGCCTTGACATTCTCTCCACTTGAAAGTTCTATATCTACACCATGTATTTCCCCTCTTATTTTTCTGACATTGTCATCATTTACAGATTGACATTTCTAGTTTCCTGTCTTGAATCTTTTAGTTTTGTTTTATTCCTGAGAGTTCATTACCTAGGTCAGTATTTGGCTGATACTGTCCTGTGTCCTACATTCCGGTTGTTGTCTGATATTGTTTGTTCTCTAACCAAAGGACTCCCTTTAATAATTCTTGTAAGTTTGATTTGGTTTTTACAAATTCCCTTAATTTCTTTTTAGCTGGAAATGTCCTAATTTCACCATCATATTTGAGAAAGAGTTTTGCAGGATATATTATTCTTGTTCGGCAATTTTTTTTCTTTCAAGGTTTTATATATATCCTCCCATTGCCTTCTTGCCTGCATGGTTTCTGCTGAGTAATCAAAGCTTAGACTTATTGCTTCCCCTTCGTATGTGACTTTTTATTTTTCTTGAGCTGCTTTCAGGATTCTTTCTTCATCTTTAATTTTGATGAGTGTGATTATGATATGTCTTGGTGACTTTCTTTTGGGGTCTATTCTGTGTGGGTTTCATTGAGCTTCTTGGATGGTCACCTTATCATCTTTCATGATATTAGGGAAGTTTTCTATCAGCAAATCTGCAATGATCCTCTTTGTGTTTTCCATTTTCTCCTCCTGTTCTGGAACGCCAATCATGCTCAAATTTTTGCTTTTGATTGTATCCCGCGGTTCTTAAGTTCTCTTTATTCTTCTTCATTCTTTTTTTCTGATTTTTCTTCCAAGTGGCATCCATGAATCTGTCTTCAGTTTCGCTGATTCTGTCTTCCACCATTTCAAATTTGCTCTAAACCTTCTATTGCGTTGTTCATTTCTGAAATTTTGTTCGTCTTTTGAATCTCTAATTGCTGATTTTGTATGATTTCTAACTGTTTATTTATCTTGACATTTTGTTCTTGTATTATTTTCCTGAATTCTTCTATTGCTTTGTCTGTGTTTTCCTTGACTTTGGCTATGTTTTGGTTGGTTTTGTCTGTTTTCCATGATCTTATCTGCATTTTCCTTGATCTCATTCCAAATCTCTTGGAGATCCCTGAATATTAGACTTTTGAATTTTCTATCAGGTAGTTCCAGTGCCTTTTCTTCTGCCGGAAGGTTAACTGGTGCTTTGTTCTGGTCGCCTACTGGAGCCATCTTGTCCTTTTTTATGTTTTAATAATTGTCTGATGTCTCTGAGACATTCAGGTATTATTTCCATTATTTATTGATTGTAGATTTTTTTTTTGTCCTGCTCTTTTGTTTTGTTTGGTTATGTCTGGGTGGGTGGGCTGGGCATGCTTTTTGTTGCTTGCTTGCCTGTGGGCAAGATAGTTCTCACCACCTTGTCCTGGTGTTCAGGCCTAGTAGCTCACCTATGGTGCAGCAGGGCAGGTCCAGCAGGAAGGTGTCTTAGTTATCTAGTGCTGGTATAACAGAAATACCACAAGTGGATGGCTTTAATAAACAGAAATTTATTTCTTCATGGTAAAGTAGGCTAAAAGTCCAAATTAAGGCCATCGGCTCCAGAGGAAGCCTTTCTCTCTCTGTCAGCCTTCTCATCAGTCTTCCCCTGGACTAGGAGTTTCTCCGCACAGGGATCCCGGGTCCAAAGGACGTGCTGTGCTCCTGGCACTGCCTTCTTGGTGGTGTGAGGTTCCCCTGTCTCTGTTCTTGCTTTTTTATTTTATATCTCAAGAGATTGCCTGAAGACACAATCTAATCTTCTAGATCAAGTCCTGCCTCACTAACACAACTGCTGCCCATCCTCCCTCATTAACAGCATAGAGGCAGGATTTACAACATATAGGAAAATCACACAATATTGGGAATCGTGGCCCAGCCAAATTGATACAGACATTTTGGGGGGGATATAATTCAATCCACGACAGAAGGAAAGGGGCAGAGATGGATTGTTTGTCTGCTGTGGGGCTGCTGCAGCCTGCATTTGGGTCATGAGCCTGTGGGGAAGGGCCTGTCCAGGCTGGTTCCCTTGGGGCCATTGGCGGCAGGGTGGAGCAGAGAGGTAGGAGGGGAGGCGAAGGCAAGGGCAGAGTGGGTAGATGGAGGAGGGTAATAGGGTGGGTTGGTACTCTGGTTCCTGGCAGTTGGGGTTGCCACAGTGGGGTGGTTATAGCTGCTGTTCACCAGAGGGGTGGGGGTTCTAGGAGCATGGTCCTGTGGTTACTGGGTGAGTCTGGGGTTCTCCTTGAGTTGCAGCCAGCAAATGTGGTCTTACTTTATCCTGAATATGTCTGCACCGTACCACTATCTCCTATTGGGAATTTGATGGAGGCGCCTTTCTACGTGCAGGGTTGTTGACTTTATTCCAAGATGGCAACCCTGAGTCATGCTGTTTAGTCAGGAACTTCCACTCCATACCTCTATTCCTTCCTGTCATGGATTGAATTGTGTCCCCCCAAAATATCTGTCAACTTGACTAGGTCATGATTCCCAGTATTGTATGATTGTCTATCGTTTTGTCTTCTGATGTGATTTCCCTGTGTGTTGTAAATCCTATCACTATGATTTAATGAGACAGATAAAAAAAAAAACAAACCCATTGTTGTCGAGTTGATTCCAACTCATAGCAACCCTATAGGACAGAGTAGAACTGCTCCATAGGGTTTCCAAGGAGTGCCTGGTGGTTTTGAACTGCTGATCTTTTTGGTTAGTAGCTGTAGCTCTTTAACCACTATGCCACTAGGGTTTCTGAGATAGATTAGTGGTAGTTATATTGATGCGATCTTCAAGATTAGATAGTGTCTTAAGCCAATCTCTTTTGAGATATAAAAGAGAGAAGTGAGCAGAGAGACAGAGGGTCCTCATACCACCAAGAAAGCAGCACCGGGAGCAGAGCGCATCCTTTGGACCTGGGGTTCCTGTGCAGAGAAGCTCCTAGTCCAGGGGAAGATTGATGACAAGGACCTTACTCCAGAGCTGTCAGAGAAAGCCTTCCCCTGGAGCTGACACCCTGAATTTGGACTTCTAGCCTACTAGACTGTGAGAAAATAAATTTCTCTTTGATAAAACCATCCACTTGTGGTACTTCTGTTATAGCAACACTAGATAACCAAGACAAAATTTGGTATTGGGAGTGGGGTACTGCACTAACAGATACCTAAAATGTGGAAGTGGTTTTGAAACTGTGAATGGATAGAGGACTGGCAGCAGCAAAGCAGCAGAACCAGGAGACCAGTGCCAGATAGTGCCAGAGCAGACCCATGGAATGAGAGAGCTGAGTGTCTGTGTGCAGGAGGCTTCCTGGCAGAGTGGGGTGCCTCTGGGCACTTATCACTGGAGCTAGACTTGCTAACTCACTGAGTGAGAGAGCTTAGTGCTTTCTGGTCAAAGTTCACTGGCGGAGTGGAGTGCCTCCAGGCACTCATCGGTGGAGCTACAGAGCTTTGTAACACTTGCCTTTGGGCCTGGGGTCCCTGCGTGGAGAAGCTCCTAGTCCAGGGGAAGATTGATGAGAAGGCCGACAGAAGGAGAAAGCCTTCCCCTGGAGCTGACGCCCTGAATTTGGACTTTTAGCCTACTTTATTGTGAGGAAATAAACTTCCCTTTGTTAAATCCACCCACTTGTGATATTTCTATTATAGTAGTACTAGATGACTAAGACAGAATTAGGTACCGAGAGTGTGGTGCTGCTCTAACAGACACCTAAAATGTGTAAGCGATTTTGAAGCTGTGAATGGATAGAGAAGTGGCAGCAGCAGAGGACCAGCAGCAGCAGAACCAGAACACCAGTTCCAGACAGTGCTGGAGCCGACCCATGGAGTGAGAGAGCTGAGTGCCTGTGCGCAGGTGGCTTCCTGGCAGAGTGGGGTGCCTCCAGGCACTTATTGGTGGAGCTACAGAGCTTTGGAACACTTGCCCTATCAGGGCAGATGTGGGCGTGAGGCCCAAGGAGCTGAGAGGCCAAGAAACCAGGAAGCAGAAGCTGAAGAGAAAAGGAACACAAGAAGCCGAGCTGCCTCAGTCTCAAAAGGTGTGGCCTTGACCTCTGGGGTTTCAAAGGGTGGAGTTGCCACTGAGATGGACTAGGAGAATGGTATGCCTAAAGCTGAGGAAGCAGAGTTGCCATCCCAGTAGGACTGGAAGGTGGAGCTGAAGCCCAGGGCCGAGGGGACTCCACTCATAACCTGGAGAGTGTGGCCAATACCTAGAGTCTGGACAGCAGGGCCATTGTGTAAATGGTCTCAGGGAACAAAGAATTATTTTCAAATCCTTGAAGGCTAATGTAATTTGTTCTGCTAACTTGCTTAGTGCCTGTTATGCCTTCCTTCCCTCCAATTTCTCCTGTTTGTAATGGAAATACCTACCTTGTGGCTGTTGCACCGTTATACTTTGGAAGGAGATAGCTTGTATTCTAGATTTCACAGATAAGGAAGAATTTTTGGATTTTGGGCTTGGAGTTGATTTAAGACTTTTGCTATGATATGATGGGTGTGAGTATGTTTTACATTTGGCAAGGACATGAATTTTTGAGGGCCAGAGGGTGGAATGTCATGGGTTGAATTGTGTCCCCAAAATACCTGTCAGCTTGGCTAGGTCATGATTCCGAGTATTGTATGACTGTCTACCATTTTGTCATCTGATGTGATTTCCCTATGTGTTGTAATGTGATGGATTAGTAGCAGTTATATTGATGAGATCGACAAGATTAGACAGTGTCTTAAGCCAATCTCTTTTGAGATATAAAAGAGAGAAGCAAGCCCAAAGACAAGGGTATCTCATACCACCATGAAAGCAGATCTGGGAGCAGAGCACGTCCTTTGGACCTGGAGTTCCTGTGTGGAGAAGCTCCTAGTCTAGGGGAAGATTGATGACAAGGACCTTCCTCCACAGCCAACAGAAAAAGCCTTCCCCTGGAGCTGACACCCTGAATTTGGACTTCTAGCCTACTGGATTGTGAGAAAATAAATTTCTCTTTGATAAAGCCATCTTCATGTAGTCTTTATGTTATAGCAGCACTAGATAACCAAGACACTTCCCCATTTTCTATCAGTTTCTTCTCATTGACTTCCAATCTAATACTTTATCCCTTCATTTAAGGGTCAGGGTTCTAGGATTGATGTCTGTATCTGTTTTACTTGGTTTTTCAGGTCTTTGTTGCATTGGGATGGCTTAGTGTGTCTGACTATTCTGCCATCTGGGCTCTGCCTCCTCACATCATTATTCTTTATGGATGCATAGTATTCCATTGTATGTATGTACCACGTTTTGTTTATCCATTCATCTACTGACAGGCACTTAGGTTGTTTCCATCTTTTTGCTATTGTGAATAGTGCTGCAATAAACACAGGTGTGCATATCATAGGGTTTTCTTTGGCTGATTTTTTGAAGTAGATTACCATACCTTCCTTCCTAGTCTGTCTTAGTCTGGAAGCTCTGATGAAACTGGTTCAGCATCATAGGAACACACAAGCCTCCACTGATCGACAGGTGGTGGCCGCACATGAGGTGCGTTGGCCAACATGTAGTACAGCACTTCACATTCTTAAAGGCTTTCCTGTGTGTAGCCTTGTCCCTGCCATAAGATAGCTAATAGTTTGGGTTGCGTTACTATTGCTTGATGATTGCTGATGAAACAGGATTCCAGATCCCACTGGATCAAGGAGAAATGAGGTTGACCTGGCCAGCTAGATTCTCAAGCTCGTACTATTAATCTGTTTCTCATAGGCAACAAGGCCCAGAGTCCTTTTCTGATACTAGATGAGACACAGCTGCCCTGACTTCTTATGATAGCAGTGTGTGAGTGTGTAGGGAGGGAGAAGGGGCTCAATATTAGTGTGGGGGCAGCATCCAGGCTTGTTATTGTGAAATTGCTGGGAGGCCTGAATTCTCTTGGCTCCTTCTCCTTGAGCTCCACTGTCTCAGTAGCTTGTATGTCTCCTGGAAGGGACCAGGACTTCAAACTAGTTCATTCCAATTCGAACCCCTGCCGAGAATCTGATTTTCTAAGAAGTTCCCAGGATATTCGGAGTCCTGGTGGCACAGTGGTTAAGAGCTCAGCTGCTAACCAAAGGTCAGCAGTTTGAATCCACCAGATGCTCCTTGGAAACCCTATGGGGCGGTATCATGGATTGAATTGTGTCCCCCAAAAATATCTGTCAACTTTGCTAGGTCATGATTCCCTTGTATGATTCTCTACCATTTTTTCTCTGATGTGATTTCCCTATGTGTTGTAAATCCTATCACTGTGATGAAATGAGATGGATTAGTGGCAGTTATGTTGATGAGGTCTACAAGATTAGGTAGTGTCTTAAGCCAATTTCTTTTGAGATATAAATGAGAGAAGCAAGCAGAGAAGATGAGGGGACCTCATATCACCAAGAAAGCAGCACTGGGAGCAGAGCGTGTCCTTTGGACCTGAGGTTCCTGTGCTGAGATGCTCCCAGACCAAGGGAAGTCTGGTGCATCACAAGGACCTTCCTTCAGAGCCGACAGAGAGAGAAAGCCTTCTCCTGGAGCCAGTGCCCTGAATTTGGACTTCTAGGCTACTGGACTGTGTGAGAATGAGCTTCTGTTTGTTAAAGCCATTTCCGTTACAGCAGCACTAGATGACTAAGACAGGCAGTTCTACTCAGTCCTATAGGGTTGCTGTGAGTCAGAATGGACCCAACGTCAACGGGTTTGGTTTTTGGTTTTCCCAGGAAGTTATACTTAAGAATCACCTGGGGATCTTGTTAAAATGTAGATTTTGATTCAATATATCTGGGGTGGAAATGCAAATTCTCAGCAGGGTACTTGTTAGAAATGCAAATTCTCAGCAGGGGTTCGAACCAGAACAAACCAGTTCAAAGCCCCATAAGGGACACAGGGAAGGAAATAATGGCTTCTGGGTTGATGACGGAGCCCTGATGGTGCAGTGATTAAGCGTTTGGCTGCTAACTGAAAGTTGGCAGTTCGAATCTACCAGCCGCTCCTTGGAAACCCAGTGGGGCAGTTCTACTTAGTCTTATAGAGTCGGAATTGACTCAACAAAATGGGTTTGGTTTGTTTTTTTTGTGGGGGGGGGGGTTGATAACAAACTTCTCAGAAGTGTGTAGGAATTTGTTTCTTCTTCAAAGGGCATTTCTCCTTTGCCTGGCCAGGAGTTGCCTAAAACAAACAATAGCAATCACTGCCTGGTTCCTTGTCATGTTTTGCCAGGGCTCTGGGCTGCTTATGGATAGGAAGGGACTAAGCAGGAAATGCTTCCATTCGGTTCCTCACCTGCACTGACTGCCCTCACTTGGGCATTCTGCTAAGTACTGTGGTGGACACCACAGAAAGATATGAGCATGTCTTTGTCTCAAGGAAAAAGGAGCCCTGGTAGCACAGTGGTTAAGCACTCAACTGCTAACTGAAAGGTTGGTGGTTCAAAACCACCAGCTTCTCTATGGGAGAAAGATGTGGCCGTCTACTTCCATAAAGATTTACAGCTTTGGAAACCCTATGGGAGCAGTTCTAATCTGTCCTGCAGTGTCGCCTATGAGTCAAAATCAACTCAATGGCAATGGGTTTTTTGTCTGAAGGAATCCATGTTCTCAATGGAGAAATAATTTTTTTTCAGTTATTGAATGTTTTGCTCAAGCATATATTGTTTTGGAGACCGTGATCAATGTTGGATAAAGGGAAGAATAATTCTGGAAGAGCTCAAGTCCATTACTGGAAATATAATCTAAGTCATGTATTAGAGGTGCTATTAGAGCTATGAGACTGGATATGATAGATTACCTTGGGAATGAGTAGTGATACTAAGCGTTGGGGTAGAAGACTTATCTAAATTTCATTCTAATTGGGTCTCCATACCACAGGGCTAATCACCTCACTTATCCTCCTGTGAACATTAGAGGAGATGGCATTTCACTGAGACAGAATCTGTGTGATTTTACTGGAATCAGTGGCCTTCAGGTACTTGGCTATGGACTTTCCCTGGGGAGGAGTGGGATTGGCTAGATCCCACTAAGAGGACCCCGTAGAAGGCTGTGATGCTGGAGAACTACAGCAACCTGGTGACAGTATGGAAAGTGGCATCATTCTTTCATTTAGTAATTTATGGGGCAAATCTTTCTTAAGCACCAGTTGGTTTCCAGGATGTGGGCTTGGAATATGTGAGTAAATGAGACAGAAATGATCCCTGCCCTCATGGGGCTTTCAGTTCAGTGGCTTCCCTATGAAAATGAAGACCTGTACTTTTCATTGTCTTTTTATTTCCTCTGCGGTTAAACGGTGTGGGATCCCTTAAATATGTATCTAAGCTTAGACATGAATATCAGAGATCCTTAATATTTTGGGGGCACAAAATGGTTATTTGAGTTTTTTGAAAAAGTTTTTTGGATCCTTTTGAAAAAATTTTATTGGATTGATGAGTACTTTTTTTTTTGGTATGCTCATTTGCTGCTCTTAAAGTCACGCACCTTTAGAACACCTGAGGATGAAAATGTTGGCAGCTACCCTATGGGGGCAGTTCTACTCTGTCCTATAGGGTCGCTATGAGCCCAAATTGACTCAACAGCAACGGGTTCAGGTTTTGTTTTTTTTTCATGGAAGGTCTTATTATATTCCACACAATCCTCCCACATCATGTACTTTTCCCCATGAGCAAGGCATCAACCATGTAAATCCAGCCTAACCTCAGAGAAAGATCTATCTTCTTTAAATTTAACATTTTTATGTGGGCTCTTAATCTATTTCTCCACACTGGGGATTTCTGATAACCTCTTTTTGTCAACATCAGTCTCAATTGCCATTGAATCATTCAGTGTTAATAAATCACCAAAAATGCCCACATCTTATCCCTGTAATTGCCAATATGCTACACAGATAAAGTTCTCAGTCTTTGCTCGTGAGTGCATTCTTTTCCAATTTTAGGGTCTGTATTTTGAATTTGGAAGAAATTTATATTGGCCATACTAACTTTTTAAACCTTTATTATGGCATTTCTTTTTCTACAATTTAAATATTTGTCAAATTTGTTTCAGATTGGGAATATTCTTAAACACTAAAGTTCAACCCCTAAGTAAGACCTGAACATGGTAAGAGTCGCAAAGGATGATTATTTGTCCTTTTCATTAGAATGCTGGAAGAGCCCTAAATTAGAAAAGTCATGTGTGGTAGGCTGAATAATGGCCTCCAAAGATATCCAGGTCCTAATCCCTGGAACATGTAAATGTTACCTTATATGGCAAAAGGGACTTTGCAGATGTGATTAAATTAAGGATTTTGAGATGATGAGATTAACCTGGATTATCTGGGTGGGCCCTAAATGTAATCACAAATGTCCTTATAAGAGGGAAGCGGAAGGATATTCGACGACAGAAGAGAAGAGGCGATATGATGACAGAAGCAAGCTTTGATGATAGAGGATGAGCCCACAAGCCAAGGAACACAAGCAGCTACTCTAGACTGAAAAAGGCAAGGCAATGGATCTTACCCTCAGAGCCTCTGAAAAGAACCAGCCCTGCTGACACCTTGATTTTAGCCCAGTGAAACTTATTTCAGACTACTGAATTCCAGAACTGTAAGAGAAGAAATTTGCATTGTTTTAAGCCATTAAGTTTGCGGTTAGTTGTTAAATAGGCAACAAGAAAGTAATACACCATGTAAGAATTGGGCAAGTCATTTAGGCAAGTGGAATTCACTCAGGAAAGACACTATAGCTATAATAAACTTAGCTCAAAACATTTTCTTCACTTGGAATTCACATGTAAATATTTTCATTAATTTGATTCAGATATTGAGTGATTATAAAATAATTCAGCCTTAAACAATTATCAGAAAATCTCCATATGAAAATGATGAACATTACAGAGCCTTTTTCAGAGGAATCACCCTTTTCAACATGAACAAAAGATAGGAAAGAAACATGCGCAGGAAATCATAAAAAATTATAATGTCCTTCATATACATAACAGAAGGGAAGAATTCCTATGAATGTAATGAATAGAAAAAACCCTCCAGTCATCACTCATTGCTTCGTCAACAGGACAGGATGTATTCTGGAGGGAAACCCAATGAATATAATAATTTTCTTGAAATTTTCAACCTGAGAGTTAACCTTACTCAGCACAAGAGAATACACACTGGGGTGAAGGTTTATAAATGCCATGACTGTGGGAAAGCCTTCAGGGTTCTTTCTTCTCTTAGGAATCATGTGATAACTCACACTGGAGAGAAGTCCTTTGAGTGCATTCAATGTGGAAGACCTTTAGTGTAAGCTTATCCACTAATGCATACATGATAATTCACAGTGGAGCAAAATGTTATGAATGTAATCAATGTTGAAAAGCCTGTCGCACAAACTCTTACCTTAAAGAGGAGAAGAGAATACAAAGGAGAAACTCAATTAGTATTATGGCTGAAAATGCCTTTAGTTGTCCCTCATCCTTTAGGAGTCATGTGAAGATTCACACTGGAGAGAAACATTATGAGTGTAATCAATGTGGAAAAGACTTCAGCCTCAGGGCCCAGGAGAATACATACTGGGGAGAGACCTTTTCAACGCGAGAATTGTGAGAAAGCCTTTGATGAGTCCTCTTCTCTGAGGAAATGTGTGAGAGCTCCTATAGGAGGGAGACTATGGGCGTTTTCAGCCATAGCTTTCACTTAGTATGCACAAGGCAATTAAAAATGAGTGTGAGATCTTACAGGTGTTAAGAATATGCAATTGCTTTTATTATTGTTTCATCTCAGAGGGGACCACCAGGTCATTACTTTTTTTTTTTAATTTTCATTGTGCTTTAAGTGAAAGTTTACAAACCAAGTCAGTCTTTCGTACAAAAACTTATATACACCTTGCTATATATATATTTTTCATATACTCCTAGTTGCCTCCTTCTAATGAGACAGCACACTCCTTCCCCCCACTCTGTATTTTCGTGTCCATTTGGCCAGCTTCTGACCCCCTCTGTCCTCTCATATCTTCTCCAGACAGGAGCTGTCCCCATAGTCTCATGTGTCTACTTGATCCAAGAAGCTCACTCTTCACCATTATCATTTTATAGCCCATAAAAAAAAGTCCAGTCCAATCCCTGTCTGAAGAGTTGGCTTTGGGAATGGTTCCTGTCTTGGGCTAACAGAAGGTCTGGGGACCAGGACCTCTGGGGTTCTTCTAGTCTCAGTCAGACCATTAAGTCTGGTCTTTTTCTGAGAATTTGGGGCCTGCATCTCACTGCTCTCTTGCTCCCTCAGGGGTTCTCTGTTGTGTTCCCTGTCAGGGCAGTCATCAGTTGTAGCCGGGCACCATCTAGCTCTTCTGATCTCATGATGATGTAGTCTCTGCTTTATGTGGGCCTTTCTGTCTCTTGGGCTCATGATTACCTTGTGTCCTTGGTGTTCTCCCTTCTCCTTTGCTCTAGGTGGGTTGAGACCAACTGATGCATCATAGATGGCCACTTGCTAGCGTTTAAGACCCCAGATGCCACTCTCCACAGTGAGAAGCAGAATGTTTTCTTAATAGATTTTACTACGCCAATTGACTCAGATGTCCTCTGAAACCATGGTCGCCAAACCCCCGCCCCTGCTACGCTGGTGCCTGAAGTGTTCAGTTTATTCAGGAAACTTCTTTGCTTTTGATTTAGTCCAGTTGTGCTGACTTCTCTTGTATTGTGTGTTGTCTTTCCCTTCACCTAAAATAGTTATTATCTACTATCTAATTAGTGAAAACCCTTCTCCCTTCCTCCGTTCCTCCCTCCACCCTCGTAACAATCAAAGAATATTTTCTTCTCATTTTAAACTATTTCTCAAGTTCTTATAATAGTGGTCTTATACAATATTTGTCCTTTTGCATCTGACTAATTTCACTCAGCATAATGCCTTACAGATTCCTCCATGTTATGAAATGTTTCACAGATTCATCATTGTTCTTTATCAATACGTAGTATTTCATTGTTTGAATATACTATCATTTATTTATCCATTCATCCATTGATGGGCACCTTGGTTGCTTCCATCTTTTTGCTATTGTAAACAATGCTACAGTGAACATGGGTGTGCAGATATCTGTTCCTGTAAAGACTCTTATTTCTCTAGCATATATTCCAAGGACTGGGATTGCTGGATCGTATGGTAGTTCTATTTCTAGCTTTTTAAGGAAGTGCCAAATTGATTTCCAAAGTGGTTGTACCATTTTACATTCCCACCAGCAGTGTATGTGTGTTCCAGTCTCTCCACAACCTCCCCAACATTTATTATTTTGTGTTTTTTGGATTAATGCCAGCCTTGTTGGAGTGAGATGAAATCTCATTGTATTTTTGATCTGCATTTCTCTAATGGCTAATGATTTCCTCATATATCTGTTAGCTACCTGAAGGTCTTCTTTGGTGAAGTATCTGTTCATATACTTTGCCCACTTTTAATTGGGTTATTTGTCTTTTTGTAGTTGAATTTTTGCAGTATCATGTAGAGTTTAGAGATCAGACGCTGATCGGAAATATCATCGCTAAAAACTTTTTCCCAGTCTGTAGGAAATCTTTTGACTTTTTTGGTGAAGTCTTTGGATGAGCATAGGTGTTTGATTTTTAGGAACTCTTAGTTATCTAGCTTCTCTTCTGCATTGTTAGTAATGTTTCATATGCTGTTTATGCCATGTATTAGGGCTCCTAATGTCCTTATTTTTTCTTCCATGATCTTTATTGTTTTATATTTTATATTTGTATAAAATATAAATATAAAATTTTGAGTTAGTTTTTGTGCATGGTGTGAGGTATGGGTCTTGTTTCATTTTTTTGCAGATGGATAACCAGTTATGCCAGCACCATTTGTTAAGGAGACTGTCTTTTCCCCATTTAACTGACTTTGGGCCTTTGTCAAATATTAGCTAATCATATGTGGATGGATTTATGTCTGGATTCTCAATTCTGTTCTACTTTGCAGCTTTTGGGTGGAGTGTTATATATATGTCTGTGAGGTTAAGTTGGCTGATTGTGTCCTTTAGGTCTTTTGTATCTTTGTTGACTTTCTTTCTAGATGTTCTGTTCTTAGAGTGGTGTGTTGACGTCTCCTACTATTATTGTGGAACTGTCAGTTTCTCTTATCAGTGCTGTTAGAGTTTGTTTTATGTATTTTGGAGCCCTGTCATTGGGTGTGTAGATATTTATTATGGTTGTGTCTTCATGATGAATCATCCTTTTACTCATTATTTGGTGCCTTTCTCTGTCTTTTATGGTGGATTTTGTTTTAAAGTCTATTTGATCTGAGATTAGTATTGTTACTACTGCTCTTTTTTGGTAGCTGTTTGCTTGATATATTTTTTCCATCCTTTGATTTTTAATAAATTCATGTCTTTATTTCTAAAGTGATTCTCTTGTAGACAGCATATTGATGGATCCTGTTTTTTTTTTTTATCCATTCTGTCATTCTTTATCTCTTTATGGGTGTATTTAAGCCATTTACATTCAGCATAATTATTGATAGGTGTGAGTTTATAGCTGTCAGTTAATAGTGCTTTTTTGTGGTGCAGATGTTTTCTTTGTTCCTCTTACTCTCCCATGCTGAATTCCTTTTGTTTGTGTTTTTTTTTTAATTTCTTTTGTTTTTTTAGATTTTGTTTTTACTGAGACTGTATGTTTTTCATCTTTATTTTGATGAGTGGGTTTGTTAACTTTCTTTGTGATTATGTTGAAATTTACCCCTATCTTCCTAGGTTTGAACGAGTCTATTATTTTTATCATTACTTGGTATCGCCTTGCCTTCCTCTCCATTAGAAAGTGCTATACCTACACCATTTATTCCCCCTTTTATTGTTCTGATGTTGTTGTCATTGACAGATTAATCTGTCTGGTTCCTTGCTGTAAATCTTTTGATTTTGAATAGTCCCTGAGAGTTCATTTCCTGGGTTGGTATCTGGCTAGTGTGATCTTGCATCCTAGATTCAGGCTGTGGTCTGATATTGTTTGTTCTCAAACTGAAGGACTCCCTCTAATAATTCTTGTAAGTTTGGTTTTGTTTTTACATATTCGCTTAATTTCTGTTTATCTGGAAATGTCCTAACTTCAGCATCATATTTGAATGAGAGGTTTTCAGAATATATTATTCTTGTTTGACAATTTTTTTTCTTTCAAGGTTTTATCTATGTCATCCCATTGCCGTCTTGCCTGCTTGGTTTCTGCCGAATAATGAGGGCTTAGTCTTATTGTTTTCCCTCCATATGTGACTTTTCATTTTTCTCAGTCTGCTCTCAGGATTCTTTCTTTGTCTTTGGTTTTAGCAAGTGTGATTATGACATGCCTTAGTGATTTTCTTTTGGGGTCTATTCTATATGGGGTTTGTTGAGCTTCTTGGATGGTCAGCTTTTCCTTTTTCATTATATTAGGGAAGTTTTCTGTCAGCAATTCTTCAATGATCCTCTCTGTGTTTTCCATTTTTCCCCGTGTTCTGGAACTCTGATCACTTGAAAATTTTTGCTTTTGATTGTATCCCACATAATTCTCAGGGTTTCTTCATTTTTCTTCCTTCTTTTTTCTGATTTTTCCTTGAACATATTTGTAGCCAGGGAGTTGTCTTCAGTTTTGCTGATTCTGTCTTCAGTTGTTTCAAACCTGCTCCTCAGACCTTCTATGACACTGTCCATTCCTGTTTATCTTTTAGATTTCAATTTTTTTTTGTTTTTGTATGATTTCTAGTTGTGAATTTATTTTCACATTTTATTCCGGTATTAATTTTGTGGTTTCTTCTACTTTTTTGTCTGTATTTTTCATGAATTTTTCTGCCTTTTCCATGAATTTGTCTATTAGTCCCCATTTTTGTCTGCTTTTTGCTTCAACTCTTGGATAGCTCTGAATATTAGAGATTTGAATTCCCATTCAGGTATTTTTAGCACCCTTTCTTCTACTGGAAAGTCATCTGGTGTTGTATTTTTGATGCCTACTGGAAACATACTGTCCTTTTTTTTTATTAAATTTTATTGAGCTTCAAGTGAACGTTTACAAATCAAGTCAAACTGTCACATATAAGTTTATACACACCTTACTCCGTACTCCCACTTGTTCTCCGCCTAATGAGTCAGCCCTTCCAGTCTCTCCTTTCATGACAATTTTGCCAGTTTCCAACCCTCTCTACCCTCCCATCCCCCCTCCAGACAGGACATGCCAACACAGTCTCAAGTGTCCACCTGATACAAATAGCTCACTCTTCATCAGCATCTCTCTCCTACCCACTGTCCAGTCCCTTTCATGTCTGATGAGTTGTCTTTGGGAATGGTTCCTGTCCTGTGCCAACAGAAGGTTTGGGGACCATGACCGCCGGGATTCCTCTAGTCTCAGTCAGACCATTAAGTATGGTCTTTTTATGAGAATTTAGGGTCTGCATTCCACTGATCTCCTGCTCCCTCAGGGGTTCTCTGTTGTGCTCCCTGTCAGGGCAGTCATCGATTGTGGCCGGGCACCAACTAGTTCTTCTGGTCTCGGGATGATGTAGGTCTCTGGTTCATGTGGCCCTTTCTGTCTCTTGGGCTCAAAGCTATCATGTGACCTTGGTGTTCTTCATTCTCCTTTGATCCAGGTGGGTTGAGACCAATTGATGCATCTTAGATGGCCGCTTGTTAGCATTTAAGACCCCAGACGCCACATTTCAAAGTGGGATGCTGAATGTTTTCATAATAGAATTACTTTGCCAATTGACTTAGAAGTCCCCTTAAACCGTGGTCCCCAAACCCCTGCCCTTGCTCCACTGACCTTTGAAGCATTCAGTTTATCCCAGAAACTTCTTTGCTTTTGGTCCAGTCCAGTTGAGCTGACCTTCCATGTATTGAGTATTGTCCTTCCCTTCACCTAAAGCAGTTCTTATCTACTAACTAATCAGTAAAAAAGCCTCTCCCACCCTCCCTCCCTCCCCCCCTTGTAACCACAAAAGTATGTGTTCTTCTCAGTTTATACTATTTTTTTTTATAATAGTAGTCTTATACAATATTTGTCCTTTTGCCTCTGACTAATTTCGCTCAGCATAATGCCTTCCAGGTTCCTCCATGTCATGAAATGTTTCACAGATTCGCCGCTGTTCTTTATCGATGCGTAGTATTCCATTGTGTGAATATACCACAATTTATTTAACCATTCATCCCTTGATGGACACCTTGGTTGCTTCCAGCTTTTTGCTATCGTAAACTGAGCTGCAATAAACATAGGTGTGCATATATCTGTTTGTGTGAAGGCTCTTATTTCTCTAGGGTATATTCCGAGGAGTGGGATTTCTGGGTTGTATGGTAGTTCTATTTCTAACTTTTTAAGATAACGCCAGATAGATTTCCAAACTGGTTGTACCATTTTACATTCCCACCAGCAGTGTATAAGAGTTCCAATCTCTCCGCAGCCTCTCCAACATTTATTATTTTGTGTTTCTTGGATTAATGCCAGCCTTGTTGGTGTGAGATGGAATCTCATCGTGGTTTTAATTTGCATTTCTCTAATTTTTAATGGCTAATGATCGAGAGCATTTTCTCATGTATCTGTTAGCTGCCTGAATATCTTCTTTAGTGAAGTGTGTGTTCATATCCTTTGCCCACTTCTTGATTGGGTTGTTTGTCTTTTTGTGGTTGAGTTTTGACAGAATCATATAGATTTTAGAGATCAGGCGGTGGTCAGAGATGTCATAGCTGAAAATTCTTTCCCAGTCTGTAGGTGGTCTTTTTACTCTTTTGGTGAAGTCTTTAGATGAGCATAGGTGTTTGATTTTTAGGAGCTCCCAGTTATCTGGTTTCTCTTCATCATTTTTGGGAATGTTTTGTATTCTGTTTGTGTCTTGTATTAGGGCTGCTAAGGTTGTCCCTATTTTTTCTTCCATGATCTTTATCGTTTTAGTCTTTATGTTTAGGTCTTTGATCCACTTGGAGTTAGTTTTTGTGCATGGTGTGAGGTATGGGTCCTGTTTCATTTTTTTGCAAATGGATATCCAGTTATGCCAGCACCATTTGTTAAAAAGATTATCTTTTCCCCAATTAACTGACACTGGTCCTTTGTCAAATATCAGCTGCTCATATGTGGATGGATTTATATCTGGGTTCTCAATTCTGTTCCATTGGTCTATGTGCCTGTTGTTGTACCAGTACCAGGCTGTTTTGACTACTGTGGCTGTATATAATAGGTTCTGAAATCAGGTAGAGTGAGGCCTCCCACTTTCTTCTTCTTTTTCAGTAATGCTTTACTTATCCGAGGCTTCTTTCCCTTCCATATGAAGTTGGTGATTTGTTTCTCCATCACATTAAAAAATGACATTGGAATTTGGATCAGAAGTGCATTGTGTGTATAGATGGCTTTTGGTAGAATAGACATTTTTACTATGTTAAGTCTTCCTATCCATGAGCAAGGTATATTTTTCCACTTGAGTAGGTCCTTTTTAGTTTCTTGTAGTAGTACTTTGTAGTTTTCTTTGTATAGGACTTTTACATCTTTGGTAAGATTTATTCCTAAGTATTTTATCTTCTTGGGGGCTACTGTGAATGGTATGGATTTGGTGATTTCCTCTTCGATGTTCTTTTCGTTGATGTAGAGGAATCCAAGTTATTTTTGTATGTTTATCTTATAACTTGAGACTCTGCCAAACTCTTCTATTGGTTACAGTAGTTTTCTGGAGGATTCGTTGGGGTTTTCTGTGTATAAGATCATGTCATCTGCAAATAGAGATAATTTTACTTCCTCCTTGCCAATCCGGATGTCCTTTATTTCTTTGTCTAGCCTAATTGCTCTGGCTAGGACCTTTAGCACAATGTTGAGTGAGAACGGTGATAAAGGGCATCCTTGTCTGGTTCCCGTTCTCAAGGGAAATGCTTTCAGGCTCTCTCCATTTAGAGTGATGTTGGCTGTTGGCTTTGTATAGATGCCCTTTGTTATGTTGAGGAATTTTCCTTGAATTCCTATTTTGGTGAGAGTTTTTATCATAAATGGGTGTTGGACTTTGTCAAATGCCTTTTCTGCATCAATTGATAAGGTCATGTGGTTTTTGTCTTTTGTTTTATTTATATGTTGGATTGCATGAATGGTTTTTCTAATATTAAACCAGCCTTGCATACCTGGTATAAATCCCACTTGGTCATGGTGGATTAATTTTTTGATATGTTGTTGAATTCTATTGGCTAGAATTTTGTTGAGGATTTTTGCATCTATGTTCATGAGGGATATAGGTCTGTAATTTTCTTTTTTTGTGATGTCTTTTTTTACCTGGTTTTGGTATCAGGGAAATGGTGGCTTCATAAAATCAGTTAGGTAGTATTCCGTCATTTTCTAAGCTTTGAAATACCTTTAGTAGTAGTCGTGTTAACTCTTCTCTGAAAGTTTGGTAGAACTCTGCAGTAAAGCCATCTGGGCCAGGGCTTTTTTTTGTTGGGAGTTTTTTGATTACCGTTTTAATCTCTTTTTTTGTTATGGGTCTATTTAGTTGTTCTACTTCTGAATGTGTTAGTTTAGGTAGGTAGTGTTTTTCCAGGAATTCATCCATTTCTTCTAGGCTTGCAAATTTGTTAGAGTACAATTTTTTGTAATAATCTGATATGATTCTTTTAATTTCAGTTGGGTCTGTTGTGATGTGGCCCACCTCGTTTCTTATTCGGGTTATTTGTTTCCTTTCCTGTATTTCTTTAGTCAGTCTGGCCAATGGTTTATCAATTTCGTTAATTTTTTCAAAGAACCAGCTTTTGGCTTTGTTAATTCTTTCAATTGTTTTTCTGTTCTCTAATTCATTTAGTTCAGCTCTAATTTTTATTATTTGTTTTCTTCTGGTGCCTGATGGGTTCTTTTGTTGCTCACTTTCTATTTGTTCAAGTTGTAGGGACAGTTCTCTGATTTTGGCTCTTTCTTCTTTTTGTATGTGTGCATTTATCGATATAAATTGGCCTCTGAGCACTGCTTTTGCTGTGTCCCAGAGGGTTTGATAGGAAGTATTTTCATTCTCGTTGCATTCTATGAATTTCCTCATTCCCTCCTTAATGTCTTCTATAACCCAGTCTTTTTTCAGGAGGGTATTGTTCAGTTTCCAAGTATTTGATTTCTTTTCCCTAATTTTTCTGTTATTGATTTCCACTTTTATGGCCTTGTGGTCTGAGAAGATGCTTTGTAATATTTCGATGTTTTGGATTCTGCAAAGGTTTGTTTTATGACCTAATATGTGGTCTATTCTAGAGGATGTTCCAGGTGCGCTAGAAAAAAAAGTATACTTTGCAGCAGTTGGGTGGAGAGTTCTGTAGAGGTCAATGAGGTCAGGTTGGTTGATTGTTGTAATTAGGTCTTCCGTGTCTCTATTGAGCTTCTTACTGGATGTCCTATCCTTCTCCGAAAGTGGTGTGTTGAAGCCTCTTACTGTAATTGTGGAGGTGTCTATCTCACTTTTCAATTCTGTTAAAATTTGATTTATGTATCTTGCAGCCCTGTCGTTGGGTGCATAAATATTTAATATGGTTATATCTTCCTGGTCAATTGTCCCTTTTATCATTATGTAGTGTCCTTCTTTATCCTTTGTGGTGGATTTAAGTATAAAGTCTATTTTGTCAGAAATTAATATTGCTACTCCTGCTCTTTTTTGCTTATTGTTTCCTTGATATATTTTTTCCATCCTTTGAGTTTTAGTTTTTGTCTCTAAGTCTAAGGTGTGTCTCTTGTAGGCAGCATGTAGATGGATTGTGTTTCTTTATCCAGTCTGAGACTCTCTGTCTCTTTATTAGTGCATTTAGCCCATTTACGTTCAGCGTAATTATAGATAAGTATGTGTTTAATGTTGTCATTTTGATGCCTTTTTATGTGTGTTGTTGACAATTTCATTTTTCCACTTACTTTTTTGTGCTGAGACGTTTTTCTTTGTGAATTGTGTGTTCCTCGTTTTCATAGTATTTGACTTTATGTTTGCTGAGTCGTTACGTTTTTCTTGGTTTTTATTTTGCGTTATGGAGTTGTTATACCTCTTTGTGGTTACCTTAATATCTACCCCTATTTTTCTAAGTAAAAACCTAACTTTTATTGTCCTATATCGCCTTGTATCCCTCTCCATATGGCAGTTCTATGCCACCTGTATTTAGTCCCTCTTTTTGATTATTGGGATTTTTTACATATTGACTTCAATGATTCCCTGTTTTGAGCTTTTTTAAAAAAATTAACCTTAATTTGTTTTTGTGATTTCCCTATTTGAGTTGATATCAGGATGTTCTGTTCTGTGAGCTTGTGTTGTGCTGGTATCTGATATTATTGGCTTTCTCACCAAACAATTTCCTTTAGTATTTCTTGTAGCTTTGGTTTGGTTTTTGCAAATTCTCTAAGCTTGTGTTTATCTGTAAATATCTTAATTTTGCCTTCATATTTCAGAGAGAGTTTTGGTGGATATATGATCCTTGGCTGGCAGTTTTTCTCCTTCAGTGCTCTGTATATGTCATCCCATTGCCTTCTTGCCTGCATGGTTTCTGCTGAGTAGTCTGAACTTATTCTTATTGATTCTCCTTTGTAGGAGACCTTTCTTTTATCCCTGGCTGCTTTTAAAAATTTCTCTTTATCTTTGGTTTTGGCAAGTTTGATGATAATATGTCTTGGTGTTTTTCTTTTTGGATCAATCTTAAATGGGGTTCGATGAACATCTTGGATAGATATCCTTTCGTCTTTCATGATGTCAGGGAAGTTTTCTGTCAGCAGATCTTCAACTATTCTCTCTGTGTTTTCTGTCCTCCCTCCCTGTTCTGGGACTCCAATCACATGCAAGTTATCCTTCTTGATAGAGTCCCACATGATTCTTAGGGTTTCTTCATTTTTTTTAATTCTTTTATCTGATTTTTTTTCAGCTATGTTGGTGTTAATTCCCTGGTTCTCCAGATTTCCCAGTCTGTATTCTAATTGCTCGAGTCTGCTCCTCTGACTTCCTGTTGCGTTGTCTAATTCTGTAATTTTATTGTTAATCTTTTGGATTTCTGCATGCTGTCTCTCTATGGATTCTTGCAACTTATTAATTTTTCCACTATATTCTTGAATAATCTTTTTGAGTTCTTCAAGTGCATTATCAGTGTGTTCCTTGGCTTTTTCTGCAGATTGCCTTATTTCATTTCTGAGGTCATCCCTGATGTCTTGAAGCATTCTGTAAATTAGTTTTTTATATTCTGTATCTGAGAATTCCAGGATTGTATCTTCATTTGGGAAAGATTTTGATTCTTTTGTTTGGGGGGTTGTAGAAGCAGTCATGGTCTGCTTCTGTATGTGGTTTGATATCGACTGCTGTCTCCGAGCCATCACTAAGATATTGTAGTGATTTATTCTATATTTGCTCACTGAGTCTTATCTTGTTTTGTTTTCTTTCAATATAAGTGGATGGGCTACTAGATTGCGGTGTCTTGATTGTTGTAGCCCTTGACTTACTTATGACCTATTACCAGCTGGTTTGGGCTGTTACCAGATATATATGCCTAAGTCCATTCACTATTCTTGAGTAGAATCTGATTTTGGGTCATCAAGTGTGTGATGCACCCTGTCACCTATCCACCCTGAGAAGTAGTGGTGATAGTTGTGTGCACCAGATTCTAGTAGCAGCTGGGGTTCACCCTCCAGGGGGGGCAGGATGCTGACAGGCTTCCCCCAAGTGTCAGTGAGGTAGGTGTGTCTCTATTCCTAAAGCACCTTGGTGGGTGGGCTCTGGAGCTGTACTTTAGGCCCCCAATGCAAGTACCTCTACAGATTGGTAGGTGTCACCCTCCTTAGACCCCTAAAGCAGGAGGCTAGGTGGTCTGCGGAGAGCTTCAGCCCTCAGTTCCCTGTTGTGGGTCAGTGAGGGCTCTGTTGAATACGCAGAGATATCAGACCTGGGAAACTTGTCTTTCCAGTAAATCCGCTAAAAAAAAATGCAATAAGATCCCTATCAGAATTGCCTTTGCATTATAATAGCCACCTTGTTCCCTGTAGGGATGAAAGCCCAAGACTGTGGATCACATATGCTTGGCTGGAGCTGGTTCTGTGTTTTTAGTTCAATTAGGGAAGGATTTTTGTTTCCTGGGTTTTTTGTAGTTGCTTCTGTCAGGCCAGAAGAATGGGTTAGGAAAAGACCAAAAAAAAAAAAAAAAGAAAAGGCGAGGAGCAGTTCTCCCTCTGGCTCAGGAAATTCCAATGTTAATGAAGCCGCCTGGGAAGGGGAGGGGAGGGTTCAGAAAAACAGGAGAGAGTAGTACCCCGGAATATAGACAAAGTTACTTATCTTGCTTGGGATGACTGTTTTATCTGAGATTCCCGAGAGGGGGCGTTGCCTGTGTGCGCTGGCTGGGTAGAGTTTGCCCCCGAGTGTCAGGCCCGTGTCCTGTGCTTGGGCTGTCTCAGAAGCCGCAGTCAGTTCCTCCGCTGCCAGTCCAAAGCCCAACGTCAAGGTTCCCCGGCTGGGACGCTGCACTCCTGGCTCCAAAAACAGTCGCTGCCAACATTCCAAAACTCAATAGATTTCTTCTTCTATTGATTGGATTCGCCTGTGTCCAATTTTTTTTTTATGGCTATTCACGAGAATGAAACTGCAGGGCTATCTGATGGGTTAGAGTACCCTTTGAGAAGAAATCAGTGGATACTGGATTTGCTCCTGTTGATGAAGTTTTAAAAGGCTCTACCAATCCTCTAATATGAAATGTGGAAAAGGATGAAAAGCAGCAGAGGAAGAAGAATCTAGTGAAAACATAGGAAGCTCAGGAAAGCTTGGATTAGAATTTCTTTTTAGTACTGTCAAAAAAACAAAACAAAACAAAAAGACAAGCTTATTACAGTATTTATTTTCCTGCTGACCTAGACCGATGTACCAACGAAAATATATTCCATTTCTACAACTATAATATTGAATAAAGTGATTATTTTTACAGCCCCTTAACATTTATTGGAGATGGCATTTCTGATTTTCAAACATTAATGTTAAATCAGGAAGCAAGATACTATAACCTGAGAACTCTGGACAACTGATTAGCTTTACATATGGTGCTTTCCCTTTAAACAGAGTGTGCGATAGTATGTTATTTCAGATACATGTGTAAGACTGTTTCCTGAACAATAAGATGAAAGGAGCTGAGATAAGTAATTTTTCTAATTAAAAAAAAAACTATCCCTTGAGGATGTAGTGGATGTGTTAGAAAGTTTCCCCCCCCGTCATTCCCCTAGTGATTATGTCTAGAGAATATGACAAGGTCCAGGGGAGGATCTCCCTTCTAAAGTACTATTTGCCTTTCTAGGTGCTCTATGTTCTTCTATGAGGGACTTATGAGTGTCCTGGGCCACTCACTGAAAACAGGGTTTTCACAATATGTGCAACAGGGATGACATATTTATCATTGCACAATTTGAACACTACATTTATTTGTGGCCAATAATCTAGGATGAGATGTTCCAAATGTCTTCTTTCTGCACTACCACCTCTATGAGATATGGCCCATAAGCCTTAGGAAAGACTGTATGTGAGCATGCCCTCATTGGAACCTGGAATAATCATGCCTAGTTCCTGGGCCCCTGTGATGGTTAAGGTTGTGTGTCAACTTGGCTGGGTCATGATTCTCAGTGGTTTGGCAGTTATATGATAATGTAGTTTGGCAGTTATGTAACAATCTAGTCATCCTCCACGATGTGATCTAATGTGATCAGCCAATCAATTGTAAGGAAAGTTTCCTTAGGGGTGTGGCCTGTATCCAATATATATGGACATCTTGGCAAAGCTCACTTGCTTGCTCTGGATCCTCATCCAGCTTGCCATTGTCTGACCTCTAGTTCTTGGGACTTGAACCAGCAGCCTGCTGTCTTACCTGCTGATTTTGGATTTGTCAGCCTACACAGCCTGTGAGTCACAGCCTGCCATCTGTCCTGCTTATCTTGGGTTCGTCAGCCCCTGCAGCTTCATGAGTCAGGAGAAGCCTCCAGCCTGATGCCTGACCCACGGACATGGGACTTGCCGGCCTCTACAACTACATGAGCCATTTCCGTGAGATAAATCTCTCTTTTCCTCTCTCCCCACCTCCCCCTTCTGGTGGCACAGGAGTTAAGAGCTCAGGCTGCTAACCAAAATGTCGTGGGTTTGAGTCCACCAGCCACTCCTTGGAAACCCTATAGGGCAGTTCTACTCTGTCCAATAGCACTATGAGTCAGAGTTGACTTGACGGCAATGGGTTGGTTTTTTTGTATATATATATACACTCTTCACTGGTTTTGATTCTCTAGAAAACCCCGCCTAACACATTTGGTACTGAGAGTGGTTCTAGAGAAACAAAATTGTAAGGCTGAGTTTTCTAAATTGGTTCTCAAGTCTGACTAGTCTTAAAGGTGCTTATGACTCTGCCTCCAATAGTAAAGAGGGCACTGCTAATATATGGCGTGGGGTGGAAATATTAATACACAAAATATCACCACCAATAGATCAAGTATTGGTGAGAAGCGAGGCTCTGGGTTATCACATGTTTGATACTTTTCTACAATTTTGTCAGAATGAGAAGTATAGGGAAGCTGGTTGGTTGGTCTTACTTTCGGTAGACAGTGGTGAAAGAAAGAGATGAGTTCAGCGTTTCAGAGTCACAGCTCAACTGCACATAAAAGACCTCAAAGTTGCCACTTGTGCCATGAAAGAAACCCTTATTTCTTGTAGTAACCCTTATTTCTTGTAGTGACAGAGCTCATATTGCTGAAAACCAAACCGAGCCTTATCGTTTAAGAGTGGCTGAATTACAACACCAACTAAATTCCCAGCCTTGAATGGGGTCTGAAGTTAAAGTGAGGGCATTGACTGGGAAGAAATGGGATCCTGAAACTTTGGATGGGGACGTATGGGCAGAGAATCAGGAAGCTGGGGACATTGAGCCCCTAAATTCCATTGAATCACTTCTGCCAAAAGAACCAGCCCTCTTACTCCCACCTGAAGAGATCACTCCATCTTTATCTGCTAAGCCACTCCCCCCAGTAAAATCATTAGCCCTTCCACTCCCATCTGATGAGATTAACCTAGATATGTCTGAAGAGCCTTTGTCTGAGATATCACCTGGTATGTCATCTGAGCCATCACCTGGGTTAGATGTCTTAACAAGATACTGCTGAATGTACCCAGGTTCCACCCTACCACCCATTTTTGCTTCTAAACCTATAACTAGACTTAAGTCCCAAAGTACAAGTGTGACACAGGAGGAGGTACACTGCACTCCAAAGAACTGTTTGACTTTTCTAATATGTACAAGCAGAAACCTGGGGAATATGTCTGGGAATGGCTACTAAGGGTGTGGGATACTGGTTCAAGGAACATAAATTTGGATCAGTCTGAGTTTATTGATATGGGCCCACTAAGCACAGATTCTTCAATGTTTTTGCTCAGAAGGTTAGGAAAGGAACTAATAGTATTTGGTTGGTTCGCTGAAGGATGGATTATGTGGTGACCTGCACTAAATCAAGTTGAAGTACCAGACCTGCCTTGGTATCCTATAGAAGAAAGTATCCAAAGGCTTAGGGAAATTGGCATGTTCAAATGGATTTATCAGGTTAGACCCACAGACCCATACATGAAGTGTCCGATGGACACACTTGTTACCACAACAGTGAGGAACAAATTTGTGAAGGGGGCCCCAGCATCCTTGAAGACTGCTGTGATTGCTATTTTATGTAAGTCAGATTTGACAGTGGGAACTGGCCTAACTGAATTAAGACACCTAACTACAATGGGGCTGACTGGACTCTGTGGTGGTAGGCGCCAAGTGGTGGCACTCAATTGACAAAGACAAGGTGGGCATGGTTATCATAACGGACAACAGAGTCAAAGCAGTAATCAGAAAGTCTGATTTGTATGGACTTACGGCATTGGCCACTTAGTCATGGTGTCCCGAGGAGTGAAATAGATGGGAAATCAACTAAATATTTACTTGATCTGTACAAGTGGAAGAATTCTAGGTCAAGTGAACAGCAGTCTGACTCGAATTGCCAAAATAGAGTCATGGCCTGTCTTAGTCATCTATTGCTGCTATAACAGAAATACCACAAATGGATGGCTTTAACAAAGAGAAATTTATTCTCTGACAGTCTAGTAGGCTAGAAGTCCAAATTCAGGGCACCAGCTCCAGGGGAAGGCTTTCTCTCTCTGTCAGCTCTAGGGAAGGCCCTTGTCATCAATCCTCCCCTGGTTTAGGAGCTTCTCAGATACAGGGACCCCAGGTCCAAAGGATGCACTCTGCTCCTGGCACTGCTTTCTCGGTGGTATGAGGTCCCCCATGTCTCTCTGCTTGTTTCTATCTTTTATATCTCAAAAGACATCAGTTCAAGACACAATCCAATCTTGTAGATTGAGTCCCGCCTCATTAACATAACTACCGCTAATCCCATCTCATCAAAATCATAGAGATGAGATTTACAACACATAGGAAAATCACATCAGATGAAAAAATGGTGACAATCACACAGTATGGCCTAGCCAAATCGATACACATATTTTTGGGGGACACAATTCAATCCATGACGTGGCCCCTCAATGAATTCCCAGACTTGAGTGAGTTTACAGACCCAAAACCCCTTGAATGAAGGGGATATTGGGTCCTCTTGAAAAAGAACCCCAATACACTGCCAGAAATTTATACTGTTAATCTTTCTTCCAGCCTTCCCCAAAAGAATCTAAGGCCTTTTATGAGAGTGACTATTCATTGGGGAAAAAGAAATAATCAGACTTTTCAGAGATTACTGGATACTGACTCTGAATTGACACTAATTCCAGGAGACCCAGAGTGGGGGCATATGGAGGTCAGGTTATTTATGGAGTCTTAGCTCAGGTTTGTCTCACAGTGGATCCAGCAGGTCCCCAAACCCATCCTGTAGTAATTTTCCCAGTTCCAGAATGCAGAGTTGAAATAGATATACTCAGCAACTGGCAGAACCCCCACATTGGATCCCTGACAAGTGGAGTAAGGTCTATTAAAAAAAAAAAAAAAGGTCTATTATGGTAGGAAAAGGCAAGTGGAAGCCATTAGAACTCCTACACAGGAAAATAGTAATTCAAAAGCAATATTGCATTCCTGGAGGGACTGCAGAGATTACTGCCACATCAAGGACTTGAAGGATGAAGGGGAGGTGATTCCCACCACATCCCCATTCAACTTGCCTATTTGGCCTGGGCAAAAAAGAAACAGATGTTGGAGAATGACAGCGGATTATTGTTAATTTAACCAAGTGGTGACTTCAACTGCAGCTGTTGTTCTAGATGTGGTTTCACTGCTTGAGCAATTAATACATCTCCCAGTACCTCATAGGCAGCTACTGATCTGGCCAATGACTTTTGCTCAATTCTGGATTTGAAGGACCACCAGAAGCAGTTTGCCTTCAGCTGACAGGTCCAGCAATACACCTTCACTGTCTTACCTCAGATCTATATTAACTCTCCAGGCCTGTATCACAATTTAGTCCATAGGAACCGTGATTGCCTTTCCCATCCACAAGACATAACACTGGCCCATTACATTAATGACATTATGCTGATTGGACCCAGTATGGAAGACATGTCAATGACTCCGGACTTACTGATAAAACATTTGCATGCTAGAGGGTGAGAAATTAATCCAGCAAAAATTCAGGCACCTTCCACCTCAGTGAAAATTCTAAGAGTCCAGTGGTGTGGGGCATGTTGAGATATTCCTTCTAAATTGAAGGATAAGTTGTTACATCTGGCCCCTTCCACAACTAAAAAGGATGCACAACATCTGGTGGGCCTTTTTGGATTTTGGAGGCAACATACCCCTCATTTGGGTGTGCTACTCAGGCATATTTATCAAGTGACTTGAAAAGCTGCTAGTTTCTAGTGGGATCCAGAACAAGAGAAGGCTCTGCAACAGGTTCAGGCTGCTGTGGAAGCTGCTCTGCCACTTAGAACATATGACTTGGCTGATCCAATGGTGCCTGAAGTGTCAGTGGCAGAGAGATACTCTTTGGAGTCTGTGGCAGGCCCTTATTAGTGAATCACAGTGCAGGCACTTAGAATTTTGAAGCAAAACCCTTCCATCCTCTGCAGATAACTACTCTCCTTTTGAGAAACAGCTTCCAGCTTGTTACTGGGCCTTAGTAGAGACTGAACACCTAACCACGGGCCACCAAGTCACCATGTGGCCTGAGCTGCCCATCATGAATTGGGTGCTGTCTGACCCACAGAGCCATGAAGTCAAATGTGCACGACAGCACTCCATCATTAAATGACAGTAGAATATATGAGATCGGGCCCAAGCAGGACCTGAAGGCACAAGTAAGTTACATGAAGTGGCCCAAATATCCATGGTGTCCACTCCTGTCACATTACCTGCCCTCTCCCAGTCTGCACCTATGGCTTCATTGGGAGTTCCTTATGATCGGTTGATGAAGAACAGGAAATTTGTGTCTGGTTTTCAGATGGTTTTGCACGATATGCAGCCACCACTCGAAAGTGGACAGTGGTAGCACAACAGTCCTTTTTTGGGGACTCCCTGAAGAACAGTGGTGAAAGCAAATCCTCCTAATGGGCAGAACTTTGAGCAGTACACTTGGTTGTTCACTTTGCTTGGAAGACAAAATGTGTGAATGTATGTTGATTCATGGGCTGTGACCAATGGTTTGGCTTGATGGTCAGGGACTTGGAAGGAACATGATCGGAAAATTGGAGACAAGGGGGTATGGGGAAGAGGTACGTGGATAGATACCTCTGAATTGGCCAAAGAAATGAAGATATTTGTGTCTCATGTGAATGCTCACCAAAGGTTGACCTTGGCAGAGGAGGATTTTAACAATCAAGTAGTGGATGGGATGACGCATTCTGTGGAAACCAGTGATCTTCTTTCCCAGGCACTCCCGTCACTGCACAATGGGCTTTTGAACAAAGTGGCCATGGTGGCAAGAATGGAGGTTTTGCATGGGCTCAGCAACATGGACTTCCACTCACCGAGGCTGATTTGGCTACAGCCACTGCTGACTGCCCAATCTGCTAGCAGCAGAGACCAATATTGAGTTCCCAGTATGATACCATTCCTTGAGACCATCAGCCAGCAACCTGGTGACAGGTTGATTACATTGGACAACTTCCTTCATGGAAAGGGCAGCATTTTGTTCTTATTGGGACACTTACTCTGGATATAGATTTGCCTTCCCTGAACTCAATGCTCCTGCCAAAGCTAACATCCATGGACTCACAGAATGCCTTATCCTCCATCATGGTATCCCCCATAGCAATGCCTCAGATCAAGGGACTCATTTCACAGCAAATGGAGCGTGGCGACGAGCCCATGTTTATGGAATTCACTGGTCTTACCATGTTCCCCATCATCCTGAAGCAGCTGGCTTGATAGAACAATGGAATGGCCACCTAAAGACACAATTTTGGCACCAGCTAATTTTTTTTTTTTAAGTGGCAATACCTTGTAGGGTTGAGGCAATGTTCTCCAGGAGGCTATATGTGCTCTAAACCAATATCCAACATATGGTGCTCCTTCTCCCACAGCCAAGATTCACAGTTGAATTGAAGGGGTGGAAATGGGAGTGGCACCCCTAGTGACCCACTCACAAAATGTTTGCTTCCTGTCCCCACAACCCTATGCTCTGTGGGTGTACAGGTCTTAGTTCCAAAGGGAAGAATGCTCCACCAGGAGACACAACACTGATTCTACTGAACTGGAAGTTAAGAATGCCACTTGGTTACTTTGGGCTCCTCATACCTCTGAATCAACTTGCAAAGGAGGAAGTTACCATATTGGTTGGTGTGACTGATCCTGACTACCAAAGGGAAATTAGATTGGTGTTGTATAATGGAAGTAAAGAATATTATGTTCGGGATATAGGAGATCCCTTGAGGCATCTCTTAGTATTATCATACCTGTGATTAAAGTCAATGGAAAACTACAGCAGCCCAATCCCAACATGACTATTAATGGTTCTGATCCTTCAGGGACAAAGGTGTGGGTCACCCCACCAGGTAAAGAACCACAACCAGCTAAACTTTTTGCTGAGGGTAAATGGAATACAGAATGAATGGTGGAAGAAGGTAGTTCTAAATACCAGTTATGACCATGTGACCAGTTGCAGAAATGAGGACTGTAATTGTCATGAGTATTTGTTCCTTGTACGTGTGCATGAAAAATTTTTGTTTCATTTATAAAATATAAGATGTAAATGAGGCTAGTGCATTTTGGGTTGTACCCACGTTAGTTGTATCACGTTAGGTCCAAGTATGACTTTGTAATTGTCTTTATTTAGAGATTGTGTATAGTTTAAAGACGTGTACAGGTGCCAAATTGACAAGGGGTGGACTGTGATGGTTAAGGTTGTGTTTTAACTTGGTTGGGACATGCTTTGAAGTGGTTTGGCAGTTATGTAATGATGTAGTTTGGCAGTTATGTAAAGATGTAGTCTGGCAGTTATGCAATGGTGTAATTTGGCAATTATGTAATGATGTAGTCATCCTCCATGATGTGACGTGATGTGACCCGTCAATCAGTTGTAAGTGAAGTTTCCTTGGGGGTGTATGCAAGTAAAATTTGCTGAAGATAATTTTAAAAACTTGCAGCAGTACATCAACAGGGAACTTCCAGAAATTCAAGCCAGATTCAAAAGAGGACATGGAATGAGGGATATCATTGCTGGTGTTAGATGGATGTTGGCTGAAAGCACAGAATACCAGAGAGAGGTTTATCTTTGTTTTATTGACTATGCACAGGCATTCTACTGTGTGGATCATAAGAAATTATGGATAACATTATAAAGAATGGGTATTCCAGAACACTTAATTGTGCTCGTGTGGAATCTGTACATAGACCAAGAGGCAGTCGTTTGAACAGAACAAGGGGATACTGAGTAGTTTAAAATCAAGAAAGGTGTGCATCAGGGTTGTATCCTTTCACCATACTTATTCAGTTTGTATGCTCAGCAAATAATCCAAGAAGCTGGACTACATGAAGAAGAACAGGGCATCAGGATTGGAGGAAGACTCATTAACAACCTGCATTATGCAGATGACACAACCTTGCTTGTTGAAAGAGAAGAGGACTTGGAGCACTTACTGATGAACATCAAAGACCACAGCTTTCAGTATGGATTATATCTCAACATAAAGAAAACAAAAATCCTCACAACTGGACCAATAAGCAACATCATGATGAATGGAGAAAATATTGAAGTTGTCGAGGATTTCATTTTACTTGGATCCACAATCAACCCCCACTGAAGCAGGAGTCAAAAAGTCAAATGACATATTGAACTGGGCAAATCTGCTACAAAAGACCTCTTTCAAGTGTAAAAAGCAAAGATATCACTTTGAGGACTAAGATGTACCTGACCGAAGCCATTGTATTTTCAACCGCCTCATATGTATGCAAAAGCTGAACAATGAATAAGGAAGACCAAAGAAGAAATGATGCCTTTGAATTATGACATTGGCAAAGAATACTGAATGTACCGTGGACTTCCAGAAGAACAAACAAATCTGTTTTGAAGGAAGTACAGCTAGAATGCTCCATAGAAGCAAGGATGGACAGACTTCATCTCATGTACTTTGGACATGTTATCAGGAGGTACCAGTCCCTGGAGAAGCACATCATGCGTGATAAAGTAGAGTGTCAGGGAAAAAGAGGAAGACCCTCAAAGAGATGGATTGACACAGTGGCTATAACCATGAGCTCAAACATAGCAATGATTGTGAGGAATGTACAGCCTGGGCAGTGTTTCATTCTGTTGTACATATGGTCGCCATGAGACAGAACCGATTCGATGGCACCTAACAACTACCTTAGTTGATTCTCATTTCTCAGGGATCACTGCTCTTTGTTGCCTGATAGATATCCAATGTCTTTTTAAAAAATCTTTTCAGGTGAGAGGGTTCTTCATAAAAACAGGAATCAGTAATATATATATAAAAAAATATAGTGTACATCTAATATGTATACTCATAGGATCGCTATGAATCGGAACCAACTCAACAGCACCTAAGAACAACATATACACATCTACATATATATCTATACATATATTCTTTTAAAGAGATTTATTTCGCAGAATTGTCTTACGTGATTGTGGGGGCTGGGAAGTTTGAAATTTTCAGGGCAGGGCAGCAGGCTAGAACTTAAAAGCAGAAACTAATGCTGTAGTATTGAGGCAGATTTTCTTCTTCCTCAGAGAAATCTGAATTTTTTCTTTAAGGCCTTTCAACCAAGGCTCCAAACCAGTTCATTATGGTTTGAACTCCTGCTGAGAATTTACGTTTCTAACAAGTTCCCTGCCAAGAATTTGCATTTCTATCCCAGATACACTGAATCAAAATCTACATTTTAACAAGATTCCCAGGTGATTCTTATGTATAACTTCCTGGGAGCTTGTTAGAAATGAAAATTCTCAGCAGGGGTTTGAACCAGAATAAACCAGTTCCAAGTCCTGCTTTCAACTCGTTGGATGAGGCCCACCCACATTATCGAGGAAAATCTCCTTTATTTAAAGTCAACTAATTGTAGATGTTACGCAAACAAGATGCATTAATAATTACTGGTGATTGGAACGTGAAACTTGAAAATGAAGAAGGATTGATAGTTGGAAAATATGGCCTTGGTGATAGAAATGATGCTAGGGGCTGCATGATAGAATTTTGCAAGACCAATGACTTCTTCACTGCAAATACCTTTTTTCAACAACATAAATTGTGACAATACATATGGACCTCTCCGGATGGAAAACAAGGGAATCAAATCGACTACATCTGTGGAAAGAGACGATGGAAAAGCTCAATATCATCAGTTAGAACAAGGCCAGGGGCTGACTGTGAAACAGACCATTAATTGCTCATATGCAAGTTCAAGTTGAAGTTGAAGAAAATTAGGACAAGTCCACAGAAGCCAAAGTATGACCCTGAGTATATCCCACCCGATTTTGGAGACCATCTTAAGAACAGATTTGACAAATTGAACATTAATGACCAAAGACCTGATGAGTTGTGGGAAGACATCAAGGACATCACACATGAAGAAAGCAAAAGGTCATTAAAAGGACAGGAAAGAAAAGACCAGAATAGATGTCAGAAGAGACTCTGAAACTTCCTCTTGAACATAGAGTAACTAACTAAAGCCAGTGGAAGAAATGATGAAGTAAAGGAGCTCAACAGAAGATTTCAAAGGGCAGCTTGAGAAGACAAAGTAAAATAATATAATGATATGTGCAAAGACCGGGAGTTAAAAAACCAAAAGGGCAGAACACACTTGTCATTTCTCAAGCTGAAAGAACTGAAGAAAAAATTTAAGCCCTGAGTTGCAATTTTGAAGGATTCTTTGGTTAAAATATTGAATGATACAGGCAGCATCCAAAGAAGATGGAAGGGATACATGGAGTCACTGTACCAAAAAGCATTGGTTGACATTCAACCATTTCAGGGGACAGTATATGATCAAGAACAGATGGTATTGAAGGAGGAGGTCCAAGCTTCACTGAAGGCAATGGCCAAAAGCAAGGTTCCAAGAATTTACAAATACCAATTGAGATGTTTCAACAAAGGGATCTAGCACTGGAGGTGTTCACTCGTCTATGCCAAGAAATTTGGAAGACAGCTACCTGGCCAACTAACAGGAAGAGATCCATATTTGTGCCCATTCCAAAGAAAGGTGATCCAACGGAATGCAGAAATTATTGAACAATAGCATTAATATCACACACAAGTAAAATTTTGCTGAAGATCATTCAAAAGCAGCTGCAGCAGTACATCGACAGGAGCTTCCAGAAATTCAAGCCAGATTCAGAAGAGGATGTGGAATGAGGGATTACCGTTGTTGGTGTCAGATGGATCTTGGCTGAAAGCCGAGAATATTAGAAAGATATTTATCTGTGTTTTGTACACTATGCAAAAGCATTTGACTGTATGGATCATAAAAAAATTATGGATAACATTGCGAAGAATGGAATTCCAGAACACTTAATTGTGCTCATGTGGAACCTGTATGTAGACCAAGAGGCTGTCCTTTGAAAAGATCAAGGGGATACTGTATGGTTTAAAATCAAGAAAGTTGTGTGTCAGGGTTGCATCCTTTCACCGTACTTATTCAATCTGTATGCTGAGCAAATAATCACAGAAGATGGACTATATGAAGAAGAATGTAGCATCAGGATTGGTGAAAGTCTCATTAACAACCTGTGATATGAAGATGACAGAACCTTGCTTGCTGAAAGTGAAGAGGACTTGAAGCATTTACTGATGAAGATCAAAGACTACAGCCTTTAGTATGGATTACACCTCAACATAAAGAAAACAGAAATTCTCACAACTGGACCAATAAGCAACATCTTGATAAATGGAGAAAATATTGATGTTGTCAAGGATTTCATTTTACTTAGATCCACACTCAACACCCATGGAAGCAGCAGTCAATTTGCATTGGGCAAATCTGCTGCAAAGGACCTCTTTAAAATGTTAAAAAGCAAAGATGTCACTTTGAGGACTAAGGTGTGCCTGACCTGAGCCATGGTATTTTCAATAGCCTCATGGGCATGCGAAAACTGGACAATGAAATAAGGAAGACTGAAGAATTGATGCTTTTAAATTTTGGTGTTGCAAAGAATATTCAATATACCACGGACTGCCAGAATAATGAATAAGTCTGTCTTGGAAGTAATACAGCCACAGTGCTCCTTGGAAGTGAGAATGATGAGACTTGTCTCAGGTACTTTGGATATGTTATCATTAGGGACCAGTCCCTGGAGAAGGACATCATGCTTGGTGAACTAGAAGGTCAGTGAAAAAGAGGAAGACCCTCAATGTGATGGATTGACACAGTGGCTGCAACAATGCAGTAAAACATAACAGTGATTGTGAGGATGACACAGGACGGGGCAGCGTTTTGTTTGTTGTACATAGGGTCACATTGAGTTGGAACTGACTCAGTGGTAGATATCAACAACAATCTTAGATGTTAACCACATCTATAAAATACCTTCACAGTAATACTTAGATTACTGTTTGATTGAATAATTGGATATATGAGTCGGAATCGACTCAACAGCAGTGGGTTTGGTTTTTTTTTTTTTTTTTGGTTATAGCCTAGCCAAGCTGACAGACAGTACTGCCCATCTGAGAGGGAAATCCTTTCCCTCTTACTCCATTGTCTTAGGCTGGGTTCTCTAGAGAAGCAAAACCAATAAAATGTATAAATATATATAGAAAAAAATAGAGAGTTATATCAAGGAAATGGCTCACATGGTTGTAGAGGCTGGAACATTCCCAGTCTGTGGGTCAGGCTGGACACTTCTCCTGATTCATGTAGCCACAGGGGCTGGCAAACCCAAGATTGGCAGGTCAGACAGCAGGGCTCTTGCTCACAGGCTGGGAAGACCAATGAATCCCAAGATCAGCAGGCAAGATGGCAGGTAAGCTGCTAGCTCAAGTCCCAAGAACTGGAGGTCAGATGAACAGGAGCCAGCTGCAGGGACCAGAGTGAGCAAAAGCCCACAAGCCTTGCCAGAGAGTCCACTTATATTCAATCAGGCCACACCCCCAAGGAAACTCCCTTTCAGCTGATTGACTACTCACAGTGGATCCCATCATGGAGGCGATCACATTATATTCAGTCTCATCCTGGAAGTCATCACATCATCCTATGACTGCCAAACTACATCATAACTACCAAACCACTGAGAATCATGCCCAGCCATGTTGATACACGTCCTTAACAATCACATCCATCTTGGTCAGAAATAGAAGTGTGATTAGATTTTTATGTTAAAAATATTATATCTCCTATAAGAACTGGATGGCATAGGACCGGGGAGTGTTTTGTTCCATTGTGCATAGGGTGGCTGTGAGTCACAACTGACTCGACGGCACCTAACAACAACATAAGAATTATGTTTCAGGGTTAGCAAATAGTTGTTGAGTGTAAAGTTGTTCTTTATAGAAACATTCTAGGTAATAAAAAAGTAGGGATCATATTAAGATATGATCATTTTGCCAACCCTAATGAAATAAGAGACCTAGGCAATGATCATCAATGAATGCTAAAACATTAAGTGAAAGACTGCAGAGAATTTTATAATCAATGGATCAGGTTCACAACACCTGAACCCACTGATAAATCTTAATAGCACATAAAGAACAATATTCAGTAATTATGCACCTCCTGGTGAGATGCAATAGGAGGCACACACCACCACTTATGAAGTATTTTTGGAAAAAAAATAAAACCTGAATCTTCTCAAGGTTCTAGATCTAATTTAATCATGTCACAAGTATATCAGCAGCCAAGTCCAGAATATGGGACATTCTACAGGATAAATGACTCTTTTTCTTTAACAAATAAATGGTAAGGGAAAATATGAAGGGTAAACTTTTATAGAGTAAATAAAGGAGACTTAAGAAACATATCAAACAAATGCAATGTATGGCTTTTGTTTGAATTCTGATTTGAATAAATACCTTTTAAAAAGACATTCATCAAATATGTTCAACTGATTTTTGACAAAGGCGCAAAAGCAATTTAATAGAGGAACAAATGATGCTGGAGCATCTATACATCAAAGGCAAAAAAGAAGGTGTCATGGATTGAATTGCCTCCACCAAAAATATGCGTCAACCTGGTCAGGCCATGATTCCCAGTATTGTGTTGTTGTCCTCCATTTTGTGATTGTAATTTTATGTTAAAGATGATTAGGGAGGATGGTAACACCCTTACCCAGGTCACATCCCTGATCCAATGTAAAAGGAGTTTCCCTGGAGTGTGGCCTGCACCACATTTTATCTTACAAGAGATAAAATGAAAGAGAAGTAAGCAGAGAGTGGGGACCTCATACAACCAAGAAAGTAGTGCCAGGAGCAGAGCGTGTCCTTTGGACCTGGGGTTGCTGCACAGAGAAGCTCCTAGTCCAGGGGAAGATTGATGACAAGGACCTTACTCCAGAGGTGACAGAGAAAGCCTTCCCCTGGAGCTGATGCCCTGAATTTGGACTTCTAGCCTACTAGACTGTGAGAGAATAAATTTCTCTTTGTTAAAGCCATCCACTTGTGGTATTTCTGTTATAGCAGCACTAGATGACTAAGACAGAATTTGGTGCCAGGAGTAGGGTGCTGCTCCAACAGATACCTAAAATGTGGAAGTGGTTTTGAAATGGCAAATGGATAGAGGACTCAGAAAGAAATGAGGAGAGCTGTTACATTGGAGGCAACACAGATGGTGGGAAGCAGCAGTGGCGGACCAGCAGCAGCACATCTGGCAATGGCAGAAAACTGATGGCAGCAGAGGACTGGCAGCAGCAGAGGGCCAGCAGCAGCAGAACTAAGAGACCAGCGTGAGATAGCACTGGAGCCAACCCACAGAGTGAGAGAGCTGAGTGCCTGTGAGCCAGAGGCTTCCTGGCGGAGTGGGGTGTCATAGATTGAATTATGTCCCCCCAAAAATGTGTGTATCAGTTTGGCTGGGCAATGATTCCCAATAATGTGTGATTTTCCTCTATGTTGTAAATCCTGCCTCTATGATGTTATTGAAGGGGGATGGGCGGCAGTTGTGTTAGGCAGGACTCAATCTACAAGACTAGATTGTGTCTTGAGGTATTGGCCACACTCTTCTGGATTCTAAGTGGAGGCCGCTCGGCCCTGGGCTTCAGCTCTGCCTTGCAGGCCCACTGGGATGGCAACTCTGCCCCCTCAGCTTTAGGTGCACCATTCACCTACTCCATCTGAGTGGCGACTCCACCCTTAGAAACACCAGAGGCCGGACTCCACTCTTCAAAACCCCAGAGGTCCTGGCTATACCTTTTGAGACTAAGGCAGCTCGGCTTCCTGTGTTCCTTGTCGCTTCTGCTTCCTGGTTCCTTGGCCTCTCCGCCCTTGTCTGCCCTGCTGGGGAAAGTGTTCCAGAGCTCTGTAGCTAGAGAGAAGTGAGCAGAGAGACAGGGGACCCCATACCACCAAGAAAGCAGTGCTGGGGGCAGAGCACATCCTTTTGACCCAGGGTCCCTGTGCAGAGAAGCTTCTAGTCTGGGGGAAGATTGATGAGAAGGCTGACAGAGAAAGAAAGCCTTCCCACGGAGTTGGCACCCTGAATTCGGACTTTTATCCTACTTTACTGTGAGAAAATAAACTTCTCTTTGCTAAAGCCATCCACTTGTGGTATTTCTGTTATAGCATCACTAGATAACTAAGACATGGGGTACCTCTGGGCACTTACTGGTGGAGCTGGGCTTGCTGATCCATGGAGCAAGAGAGCTGAGTACCTTGTGGCCGAAGTTTACTGGCGGAGTGGGATGCCTCCAGGCACTTCTCAGTGTAGCTACAGAGCTCTGGAACACTTTCCCCAGCAGAGCAGACAAGGGCGGAGAGGCCAAGGAACAAGAAGCTGAAGAGACAAGGAACACAAGAAGCCGAGCTGTCTCAGTCTCAAAAAGTATAGCCAGGACCTCTGGTGTTTCTAATGGTGGAGTCGCCACTCAGATGGACTAGGTGAATGGTGTGCCTAAAGCTGAGGGAGCAGAGCTGCCATCCCAGTGGGCCTGCAAGGTGGAGCTGAAGCCCAGGGCCGAGGGGCCTCCACTTAGAATCCGGAGAGTGTGGCCAATACCTAGAGTCTGGAGGGCAGGGCCATTGTGTAAATGGTCTCAGAAAATAGAGGATTATTTTCAAAGCCTTGAGGGCTAATGTAATGTGTTCTGCTGACTTGCTTGGTACCTGTTATGCCTTCTTTTCCTCGAATTTTTCCCATCTGTAATGGAAATGTCTAGCTTGTGCCTGTTCTGCCATTGTACTTTGGAAGCAGACAACTTGTATTCTAGACTTCACAGATGAAGAAAAATTTTTAGATTTTAGACTTGGAGTTGATTCAATACTTTTGCTATGATATAATTGGGGGGAATGCGTTTTACATGTGGCAAGGACATGAATTTTTGGGGGCCAAAGGGTAGAATGTCATGGATTGAATTGTATCCCCCAAAAATATGCATCAACTTGGTCAGGCCATGATTCCCAGTATTGTGTGGTTGTCCTCCATTTTGTGATTGTAATTTTATGTTAAAGATGATTAGGGAGGATGGTAACACCCTTACCCAGGTCACATCTCTGATCCAAGGTAAAAGGAGTTTCCCTAAAGTGTGGCCTGCACTATGTTTTATCTTATAAGAGATAAAATGAAAGAGAAGTAAGCAGAGAGTGGGAACCTCATGTCACCAAGAAAGTAGTGCCAGAAGCAAAGCAGATCCTTTGGACCTGGGGTTCCTGTGTAGAGAAGCTCCTAGTCCAGGGGAAGATTGATGACAAGGACCTTACTCCAGAGCCGACAGAGAAAGCCTTCCCCTGGAGCTGATGCCCTGAATTTGGACTTCTAGCCTACTAGACTGTGAGAGAGTAAATTTCTCTTTGTTAAAGCCATCCACTTGTGGTATTTCTGTTTAGCAGCACTAGATGGCTAAGACAGTGTGGGAAAAAAAAACCGCTCAACTTAAACCTCATACCTTGTACAAAGAAATAACTCAAAATGGATCACAAACTTAAATGTAAAGTATAAAACTATACAATTTTTATTGGAACACATCAAAATTGAAAGCTTCTCATCTGCCAAAAACCATGTGAACAAGATGAAAAGGCAAGCTACGGACAGGGAGGAAATGTATGAAACCACATGTCTGATAAAGGACTAATATGTTATATATATAAAGAACTCTCAAAAGTCAATAGTGAAAGCAAAACAAAACAAAACAATCCACTAGAAAATCTGCAAATACATGAAGAGACATTTCACCAAAGAGCATATACAGATGACAAATAACCCCTCGAAAAGATGTTCAACATCATTAGCCATTCCAAACCTGTTGCCGTTGAGTCGATTCCAACTCATAGTGACCCCATAGGACGGAGTAGAACTGCCCCATAGAGTTTTCAAGGAGCACGTGGTGGATTCAAACTGTCGTCCTTTTGGTTGGCAACTGTAGCACTTAACCACTATGCCACCAGGATTTCCTATTAGCCATTAATTAGGGAAATGCAAATTAAAACCACAGTGAAATATCACTACGTACCTATCAGTATGGCTAAAATAAAAAATAGTGGCAGCACCAAATGCTGGTAAGATGCAGAAAACTGGATCATTTACACATTGTTGGTAGGACTATAAAATGCTACCCATAACCAAAAAACCCATTGCTATGGAGTTGAACCGACTCATCAAAGAGCGGCTAGTAGATTCGAACTGCTGACCTTTTGGTTAGCAGCTGAATCTCTTAACCACTGTTCCACCAGGGCTCATAAAATGCTACAACACTATAGAAAACAGGTTGACAGTTTCTTATAAAACTAAACATGCAACCCAGCAATTGTATTCTTGGGCATTTATCCCAGAGAAATGAAAATATGTTCACACAAAAACCTGTACACAAATGGTCATAATAGCTTTATATGTAGTAGCCTAAAACTGGAATCAGCCAGATATCCTTCAACAAACTATGATACACCTATACTATGGAATACTACTCAGCAATGAAAAGGAACTAACTATTGATACACACAACAACTTGGATGAATATCCAAGGAATTACGCAGAGTGATAAAAGCTAATCTCAAAAAGTTACTTATTGGGGGGGCCAAGATGGCTGACTAGGCAGACGCTACTTCGGATCCCTCTTGCAAAAAAAAGACTTGGAAAAACAAGTGACTCGATCACATACAAGACAATCTATGAACCCTGACCATCAAACACGGATCTACAGAGTTGACCTGAGTGACAGGTGAGCGAAAAGCTGCGTCCTGAACCAGCGACCGCTTCTGGAACCCGTGACCCACCCCAGAGCCTTGAGCCCTGGCGGTTCCCTGGTGCCGAGTGGCGGGGCTGATTGCGGCTTGCTGAGGTAGGGTAGGCACGGGACACAGCCCTAACCCCTAGCCCCCTGGGGTAACCTCCGTAGAGACTCAGCCAGCACAAGCAGGCTGCACACTGAGGGGGCTAACGAGAGAACGAACAACCACGGGGAAGCAGCGACTGTTTTCTGAGCCTGGAGCCAGGGTCCCAGTCAGAAAACGTTGGCACCGAGCTTTGGACTGGGTGTAGGGGAGCTGAGCACGGCATCCCGAGACGGCACAAACACGGGACACAGCCCTAGCCCCCAGAACTGACCGCGGGGGAAGCCCAGCCAGAGCACGCAGGCAGCGCAGCGGCTGACAGGAGGAGAAGTCACCAGGAGGCAGCGACTGGCTTTGGAGCTGGGAGTGCGGCGTCCCAGCTGGGGAACCTTGGCGCTGGGCTCTGGACTGGGAGCGGATGAACTAACCACGGCTTCTGAGACAGCGCAAGCACGAGACATGGGCCTGACCCTTGGGGGCAATCTCTACCCAGCCAGCACACACAGTCGACGTGCCCCTCGGGAATCTCAGATAAAACAGTCATCCCAAGCAAGATAAGTAACTTTGTCTACATTCCAGGGTGCTACTCTCTCCTATCTATCTGATCCCTCCCCTCCCTTCCCAGGCAGCTTCATTAACATTGGAATTTCCTGGGCTCTGAGGTTTTTTTTTTCTTTGTTTGTTTGTTTTGTCTTTTCCTAATCCATTCTCCTGGCTTGACAGAAGCAACTACAAAAAACCCAGGGACCAAGAATCCTTCCCTGACTTCCCAAGATTGGACTAAAAATTCAGAACCAGCTCCAGCCAAGCATTTGAGATCCACAATCTTGGGCATTCATCCGTACAGGGAACAAGGTGGCTATTATAATGCAAAGGCAATTCTGATAGGGATCTGACTGTAATTGTTTTAGCGGATTACTGGAAAGACAAGTTTCCCGGGTCTGATATCCCTACCTATTAAACAGAGCCCTCACTGACCCACAACCAGGAACTGAGGGCTGAAGCTCCACCCAAACCACCTAACCTCCTGCCGTAGGGGTCTGAGGATAGTGACATCTACCAATCTGTAGAGGTACAAGCATTGGGCGCCTAAGGTACAGCTGCAGAGCCCACCCACCAAAGTGCTTTAGGAATAGAGACACGCCTACCTCACTGGCACTTGGGGGAAGCCTGTCAGCATCCTGCACCCCCTGGAATGTGACCCCCTGCTGCTACTAGAATCTGGTGCACACAACTATCACCACTACTCCTCTAAGTGAATAGGTGACAGTCTACCCAACACACTTGGTGACCCAAAATCAGATTCTACTCAAGAATAGTGAATGGACTCTTAGGCTTATATATCTGGTAACAGACCAAACCAGCTGGTAATGGGACATAAGTGATTCAAAGCCTACAACAATCAAGACAGCGCAATCTAGTAGCACATCTATGTACATTGAAAGAAAACAAAACAAGATAAGTCAGTGAGCAAATATGAAATAAACCATTACAATATCTTACAGATGGCTCGGAGACAGCAGTCGATATCAAACCACATAAAGAAGCAGAGCTTGATTGCTTCTACAATTCCCCAAATTAAAGAATCAAAACCTTTCCCAAATGAAGATACAATCCTGGAATTGCCAGATGCAGAATATAAAAAACTAATTTACAGAATGCTTCAAGACATCAGGGATGACCTCAGAAATGAAATAAGGCAATCTACAGAAAAAGCCAAGGAACACACTGATAAAGCAGTTGAAGAAATCAAAAAGATTATTCAAGAACATAGTGGAAAAATTAATAAGCTACAAGAATCCATAGAGAGACAGCATTCAGAAATCCAAAAGATTAACAGTAAAATTACAGAATTAGACAACTTAATAGGAAGTCAGAGGAGCAGACTCAAGCAATTGGAAGGCAGAGTGGGGCAGTTGGAGGATAAAGCATTTGACACCAATATAGCTGAAGAAAAATCAGATAAAAGAATTAAAAAAAATGAAGAAACCCTAAGAATCATGTGGGACTCTACCAAGAAGAATAACTTGCGTGTGATCGGTGTTCCAGAACAAGGAGGGATAACAGAAAATACAGAAAGAATAGTTGAAGATCTGCTGGCAGAAAACTTCCCTGACATCATGAAAGACAAAAGGATAGCTATCCAAGATGCTCATCGAACCCCATATAAGATTGATCCAAAAAGAAAATCACCAAGGCATATTATCATCAAACTTGCAAAAACCAAAGATAAAGAGAAAATTTTAAAAGCAGCCAGGGATAAAAGAAAGGTCTCCTACAAAGGAGAATCAATAAGAATAAGTTCAGACTACTCAGCAGAAACCATGCAGTCAAGAAGGCAATGGGATGACATATATAGAGCACTGAAGGAGCAAAACTGCCAGCCAAGGATCATTTATCCAGCAAAACTCTCTCTCAAATATGAAGGTGAAATTAAAACATTTACAGATAAACACAAGCTTAGAGAATTTGCAAAAACCAAACCAAAGCTACAAGAAATACTAAACGAAATTTTTTGGTCAGAAAATCAATAACATCAGATACCAGCACAACACAAGGTCACAGAACAGAACATCCTGATATCAACTCAAACAAGGAAATCACAAAAACAAATTAAGATTAATTTCAAAAAGAAAAAAATGCTCAAAACAGGGAATCATTGAAGTCAATATGTAAAAGATCACAATAATCAAAAAGAGGGACTAAGTACAGGAGGCATAGAACTGCCATATGGAGAGGAAAACAAGGCGATATAGGACAATACAAGTTAGGTTTTTACATAGAAAAATAGGGGTAAATATTAAGGTAACCACAAAGAGGTCTAACAACTCCATAACTCAAAATAAAACCAAGAAAAACATAACGACTCAGCAAACATAAATTTGACTACTATGAAAATGAGGAACACACAATTTACAAAGAAAAACATATCAGCACAAAAAAGTAAGTGGAAAAATGAAATTGTCAACAACACACACAAAAAGGCATCAAAATGACAGCACTAAACACATTCTTATCTATAATTACACTGAATGTAAATGGACTAAATGCACCAATAAAGAGACAGAGAGTCTCAGACTGGATAAAGAAACACGATCCGTCTATATGCTGCCTACAAGAGACACACCTTAGACTTAGAGACACAAACAAAAACTCAAAGGATGGAAAAAAATATATCAAGCAAACAACAATCAAAAAGAGCAGGAGTAGCAATATTAATTTCTGACAAAATAGACTTCAAAGTTAAATCCACCACAAACGATAAACAAGGACACTACATAATGGGGACAATTGACCAGGAAGATATAACCATATTAAATATTTATGCACCCAATGACAGGGCTGCAAGATACATAAAACAAACTGTAACAGAACTGAAAAGTAAGATAGACACCTACACAATTATGGTAGGAGACGTCAACACACCACTTTCGGAGAAGGATAGGACTTCCGGTAAGAAGCTCAATAGACACACGGAAGACCTAATTGCTACAATCAACCAACTTGACCTCATAGACCTATACAGAACACTCCACCCAACAGCTGCAAAATATACTTTCTTTTCTAGTGCACATGGAACATTCTCTAGAATAGACCACAGATTAGGTCATAAAACAAACCTTTGCAGAATCCAAAACATCGAAATATTACAAAGCATCTTCTGAGACCACAAGGCCATAAAAGTGGAAATCAATAACAGAAAAATCAGGGAAAAGAAATCAAATACGTGGAAACTGAACAATACCCTGCTCAAAAAAACTGGGTTATAGAAGACATAAAGGAGGGAATAAAGAAATTCATAGAATGCAACGAGAAGGAAAACACTTCCTATCAAAACCTTTGGGACACAGCAAAAGCAGTGCTCAGAGGTCAATTTATATCGATAAATGCACACATACAAAAAAAAGAAAGAGCCAAAATCAGAGAACTGTGCCTACAACTTGAAGAAATAGAAAGCGAGCAACAAAAGAATCCATCAGGCACCAGAAGAACACAAATAATAAAAATTAGAGCTGAACTAAATGAAATAGAGAACAGAAAAACAATTGAAAGAATTAACAAAGCCAAAAGTTGGTTCTTTGAAAAAATTAACAAAATTGATAAATCATTGGCCAGACTGACTAAAGAAATACAGGGAAGGAAACAAATAACCCGAATAAGAAACGAGATGGCCATATCACAACAGACCCAAATGAAATTAAAAGAATCATATCAGATTATTATGAAAAATTGTACTCTAACAAATTTGCAAACCTAGAAGAAATGGATGAATTCCTAGAAAAACACTACCTACCTAAACTAACACAATCAAAAGTAGAACAACTAAATAGACCCATAACAAAAAAAGAGATTGATAAGGTAATCAAAAAACTCCCCCCCAAAAAAAGCCCTGGCCCGGACGGCTTCACTGCAGACTTCTACCAAACTTTCAGAAAAGAGTTAACACCACTACTACTAAAGGTATTTCAAAGCGTAGAAAATGATGGAATACTACCTAACTCATTCTATGAAGCCACCATATCCCTGATACCAAAATAGGTAAAGACACTACAAAAAAAAAAAATTACAGACCTATATCCCTCATGAACATAGATGCAAAAATCCTCAAAAAAATTCTAGCCAATAGAATTCAACAACATATCAAAAAAAAATCCACCACAACCAAGTGGAATTTACATAAAAAAAAATTTTTTTTGCAAGGTTGGTTTAATATTAGAAAAACAATTAATGTAATCCACCATATAAATAAAACAAAAGACAAAAACCACATGATCTTATCAATTGATGCAGAAAAGGCATTCGACAAAGCCCAACACCCATTCATGATAAAAACTCTCAGCAAAATAGGAATTGTAGGAAAATTCCTCAACATGATAAAGGGTTTTTTTAATACAAAGCCAACAACCAACATCACTCTAAATGGAGAGAGCGTCAAAGCAGTTCCCTTGAGAACGGGAACCAGACAAGGATGCCCTTTATCACCGCTCTTATTCAACATTGTGCTAGAGGGCTAGACAAAGAAATAAAGGGCATCCGGATTGGCAAGGAAGAATTAAAATTATCTCTATATGCAGATGACATGATCTTATACACAGAAAACCCTAAGGAATCCTCCAGAAAACTACTGAAACTAATAGAAGAGTTTGGCAGAGTCTCAGGTTACAGGATAAACATACAAAAATCGCTTGGATTCCTCTGCACCAACAAAAAGAACATCGAAGAGGAAATAACCAAATCAATACCATTCACAGTAGCCACCAAGAAGATAATATACTTAGGAATAAATCTTACCAAAGATGTAAAATTTCTATACAAAGAAAACTACAAAGTACTAGTGCAGGAAACTAAAACGGACCTACATAAGTGGAAAAACATACCTTGCTCATGGATAGGAAGACTTAACATACTAAAAATGTCTATTCTACCAAAAGCCATCTATACATTCAATGCACTTCCGATCGAAATTCCAATGACATTTTTTAATGTGATGGGGAAACAAATCACCAACTTCATATGGAAGGGAAAGAAGCCTCGGATAAGTAAAGCATTACTGAAAAAGAAGAAGAAAGTGGGAAGCCTCACTCTACCTGATTTCAGAACCTATTATACAGCCACAGTAGTCAAAACAGCCTGGTATTGGTACAACAACAGGCACATAGACCAACGGAACAGAATTGAGAACCCAGATATAAATCCATCCACATATGAGCAGCTGATATTTGACAAAGGCCCAGTGTCAGTTAATTGGGGAGAAGATAGTCTTTTTAACAAATGGTGCTGGTATAACTAGATATCCATTTGCAAAAAAATGAAACGGGACCCATACCTCACACCATGCACAAAAACTAACTCCAAGTGGATCAAAGACCTAAACATAAAGACTAAAATGATAAAGATTATGGAAGAAAAAATAGGGACAACGTTAGGAGCCCTAATTCAAGGCATGAACAGAATACAAAATATTACCAAAAATGACGAAGAGAAACCAGATAACTGGGAGCTCCTAAAAATCAAACACCTATGCTCATCTAAAGACTTCACCAAAAGAGTAAAAAGACCATGTACAGATTGGGAAAAAATTTTCAGATAAGACATCTCTGACCAGTGCCTGATCTCTGAAATCTGTATGATTCTGTCAAAACTCAACCACAAAAAGACAAACAACCCAATCAGAAAGTGGGCAAAGGACATGAACACATACTTCACTAAAGAAGATATTTAGGCGGCTAACAGACACACGAGAAAATGCTCTCAATCATTAGCCATTAGAGAAATGCAAATTAAAACTACGATGAGATTCCATCTCACTCTAACAAGGCTGGCATTAATCCAAAAAACACAAAATAATAAATGTTGGAGAGGCTGCGGAGAGATTGGAACCCTTATACACTGCTTGTGGGAATGTAAAATGGTACAACCACTGTGGAAATCTATCTGGCGTTTTCTTAAACAGTTAGAAATAGAACTACCATACAACCCAGAAATCCCACTCCTCGGAATATACCCTAGAGAAATAAGAGCCTTCACACAAACAGATATATGCACACCCATGTTTATTGCAGCACTGTTTACAATAGCAAAAAGCTGGAAGCAACCAAGGTGTCCATCAATAGATGAATGGTTAAATAAATTATGGTACATTCACACAATGGAATACTATGCATCAATAAAGAACAGTGACAAATCTGTGAAACTTTTTATAACATGGAGGAACCTGGAAGGCATGCTGAGTGAAATTAGTCAGATGCAAAAGGACAAATACTGTATAAGACCACTATTATAAGATCTTGAGAAATAGTATAAACTGAGAAGAACACATTGTTTTGTGGTTACAAGAGGGGGGAGGGAGGGAGGATGGGAGAGGGTTATTTACTGATTAGTTAGTAGATAAGAACTACTTTAGGTGAATGGAAGGACAATACTCAAGACATGGAAGGTCAGCTCAACTGGACTGGACCAAAAGCAAAGAAGTTTCCGGGATAAACTGAATGCTTTGAAGGTCAGCAGAGCAAGGGCGGGGGTTTGGGGACCATGGCTTAAGGGGACTTCTAAGTCAATTGGCATAATAAACTCTATTATGAAAACATTCTGCATCCCACTTAGAAGTGTGGCATCTGGGGTTTTAAATGGTAACAAGCGGCCATCTAAGATGCATCAATTGGTCTCAACCCATCTGGATCAAAAGAGAATGAAGAACACTAAGGTCACACGATAACTATGAGCCCGAGACAGAAAGGGCCACATGAACTAGAGACTTCCATCATCCTGAGACCAGAAGAACTAGATGGTGCCTGGCCACAACTGATGGCTGCCCTGACAGGGAGCACAACAGAGAACTCCTGAGGGAGCAGGAGATCAGTGGGATGCAGACCCCAAATTCTCATAAAAAGACCAGACTTAATGGTCTGACTGAGACTAGAAGAATCCCGGCAGTCATGGTCTCCAAACCTTCTGTTGGCCCAGGACAGGAACCATTCCCAAAGACTACTCATCAGACATGGAAGGGACTGGACAATGGGCTGGAGGGAGATGCTGATGAAGAGTGAGCTACTTATATCAGGTGGACAGTTGAGACTGTATTGGCATCTCCTTTCTTGAGGGCAGATGAGTGGGTAGAGAGGGTTAGAAACTGGCAAAAGGGTCACGAAAGGAGAGACTGGAAGAAGGGCTCGGGCTGACTCATTAGGGGGAGAGTAAATGGGAGTATGTAGTAAGGTGTATATAAGCTTACATGTGACAGACTGACTTGATTTGTAAACTTTCACTTAAAGCACAATAAAAATTATTTAAAAAGTTACATATTGCATGATTTCATTTGTATAATATTTCTGAAATGATAAAATTTTTTAAAAATGGAAAACAGATTAATGCTTGCAAGGAACGCCTAGGAAAAGCGTGGGAGGAGGAGGTGGGTGTGGTTATAAAAGTGTAACACAAAGGATACCTGTTGTGATGGAACTGTTCTGTATCTTCATTGTGGTTGTAGATATGTAAACCTATATTGTTGTTAGCTGCTGTTGAGTCTATTCTGGCTCATAGTGGTCCCATGTGACAGAATAGAACTGCCCCATAGAGTTTTTTTTAATACTTTTTATTGTGCTTTACGTGAAAGTTTACAAATCAAGTCAGTCTCTCACACAAAAACCCATATACACCTTGCTACACACTCCCAATTACACTCCCCGTAATGAAACAGCCCGCTCTCTCCCTCCACTCTCTCTTTTCATGTCCTTTTCGCCAGCTTCTAACCCCCTCCACCCTCTCATCTCCCCTCCAGGCAGGAGATGCCAACATAGTCTCAAGTGTCTACCTGATCCAAGAAGCTCACTCCTCACCAGCATTCCTCTCCAACCTACTGTCCAGTCCAATCCATGTCTGGAGAGTTGGCTTCCGGAATGGTTCCTGTCCTGGGGCAATGGAAGGTATGGGGGCCATGACCACCGGGGTCCTTCCAGTCTCAGTCAGACCATTAAGTCTGGTCTTAGAGGAATTTGGGGTCTGCATCCCACTGCTTTCCTGCTCCCTCAGGAGTTCTCTGTTGTGTTCCCTGTCAGGGCAGTCATAGGTTGTAGCCGGGCACCACCTAGTTCTTTTGGTCTCAGGATGATTTAGTCGCTGTTTCATGTGGCCCTTTCTGTCTCTTGGTCTGGTCATCACCTTGTGTCCTTGGTGTTCTTCATTCTCCTTTGATCGAGGTGGGTCGAGACCAATTGATGCATCTTAGATGGCTGCTTGGTAGCGTTTAAGACCCCAGATGCCACTCTTCAAAGTGGGATGCAGGATGTTTTCTTAATAGATTTTGTTATGCCAATTGACGTAGATGTCCCCTGAAACCATGGTCCCCAGACCCCTGCCCCTGCTACGCTGGCCTTCAAAGCATTCAGTTTATTCAGGAAACTTCTTTGCTTTTGGTTTAGTCCAATTGTGCTGACCTCCCCTGTATTGTGTGCTGTCTTTCCCTTCACCTAAAGTAGTTCTTATCTACTATCCGATTAGTGAATACCCCTCTCCCACCCCCTCTCCCTCCCCCCTCTTGTAACCATCAAAGAATGTTTTCTTCTCAGTTTGAACTATTTCTCAAGTTCTTATAATACTGGTCTTATACAATATTGGTCCTTATGTAACTGACTAATTTCACTCAGCATAATGCCTTCCAGGTTCCTCCATGTTATGAAATGTTTCACAGATTCGCCGCTGTTCTTTAACGATGCGTAGTATTGAATTGTGTGAATATACCATAATTTATTTATCTATTCATCCGTTGATGGGCACCTTGGTTGCTTCCATGTTTTTGCTATTGTAAACAGTGCTGCAATAAAGATGGATGTGCATATATGTGTTCGGGTAAAGGGTCTTATTTCTCTAGGATATATTCCAAGGAGTGGGATTGCTGGATCATATGGTAGTTCTATTTCTAACTTTTTAAGGAAGCGCCAAATCGATTTCCAAAGTGGTTGTACCATTTTACATTCCCACCAGCAGTGTATAAGTATTCCAATCTCTCCACAGCCTCTCCAACATTTATTATTTTGTGTTTTTTGGATTAATGCCAGCCTTGTTGGAGTGAGATGAAATCTCATTGTAGTTTTGATCTGCATTTCTCTAATGGCTAATGATCATGAACATTTCCTCATATATCTGTTAGCTACCTGAATGTCTTCTTTAGTGAAGTGTCTATTCATATCTTTTGCCCAATTTTTAATTGGGTTATTTGTCTTTTTGCAGTTGAGTTTTTGCAGTAACATGTAGATTTTAGAGATCAGGCGATGATCAGAAATGTCAGAGCTAAAAACTTTCCCAGTCTGCTAAAAACTTTTTCCTAGTCTGTAGGTAGTCTTTTTACTCTTTTGGTGAAATCTTTGGATGAGCATAAATGTTTAATTTTTAGGAGCTCCCAGTTATGTAGCTTTTCTACTACATTCTTTATAATGTTTTCTATACTGTTTATGCTATATATTAGGGCTCCTAATGTTGTCCCTATTTTTTCTTCTATGATCTTTATCGTTTTAGATTTTATATTTAGGTCTTTGATCCATTTTGAGTTCGTTTTTGTGCATGGAGTGAGTTATGGGTCTTGTTTCATTTTTTTGCAGATGGATATCCAGTTATGACAGCACCATTTGTTAAAAAGACTGTCTCTTCCCCATTTAACTGCTTTGGGGCCTTTGTCAAATATCAACTGCTCATCGGTGGATGGATTTATGTCTGGATTCTCAATTCTGTTCCATTGGTCCATGTATCTGTTGTACCAGTATCAGGCAGTTTTGACTACTGTGGCGGTATAATAGGTTCTAAACTCAGGTAAAGTAAGGGCTCTCACTTTGTTCTTCTTTTTCAGTAATGCCTTATTTATCCGGGGCCTCTTTCGCTTCCATATGAAATTGGTGATTTGTTTCTCCATCTCATTAAAGAATGTCCTTGAGATTTGGTTCGGAATTGCATTAAACGTATAGATCACTTTTGGTAGAATAGACATTTTTAGTATGTTAAGTCTTCCTATCCATGAGCAAGGTATGTTCTTCCACTTATGTAAGTCTCTTTTGGTTTCTTTTGGAAGTGTCCTGTAGTTTTCTTTGTATAAGTCTTTTACATCTCTGGTAAGGTTTATTCCTAAGTATTTCATCTTCTTGGGGGCTACTGTAAATGGTATTGATTTGGTGATTTCCTCTTCAATGTTCTTTTTGTTGGTGTAGAGGAATCCAACTGATTTTTTTATGTTTATCTTGTATCCTGATACTCTGCTGAACTCTTCTGTTAGTTTCAGTAGTTTTCTGGAGGATTCCTTAGGGTTTTCTGTGTATAAGATCATGTCATCTGCAAATAGAGATACTTTGACTTCTTCCTTTCAATCCAGGTGTGCTTTATTTCTTTATCTAGCCTAATTGCTCTGGTAGGACTTCCAGCACAGTGTTGAATAAGAGTGGTCATAAAAGGCATCCTTGTCTGGTTCCCGATCTCAATGGGAATGTTTTCAGGCTCTCTCCATTTAGGGTGATGTTGGCTGTTGGCTTTGTATAAATGCCCTTTATTATGTTGAGAAATTTTCCTTCTATTCCTATTTTGCTGAGAGTTTTTATCATGAATGAGTGTTGAACTTTGTCAAATGCCTTTTCTGCATCAATTGATAAAATCATGTGATTCTTGTCTTTTGTTTTATTTATGTGGTGGATTACATTAATTGTTTTTCTAATGTTGAACCATCCCTGCATATCTGGTATGAATCCCACTTGGTCATGGTGAATTATTTTTTTTGATATGTTGTTAAATTCTATTGGCTAGAATTTTGTTGAGGATTTTTGCATCTACGTTCATGAGAGATATAGGTCTATAATTTTCTTTTCTTGTGGTGTTTTTACCTGGTTTGGGTATCAGGGATATGGAGGCTTCATAGAATGAGTTTCGTAGTATTCTGTCCTTTTCTATGCTCTGAAATACCTTTAGTAGTAGTGCTGTTAACTCTTCCCTGAACGTTTGGTAGAACTCTGCAGTGAAGCCGTCCGGACCAGGGCTTTTTTTTTGTTGGGAGTTTTTTGATTACTTTTTCACTCTTCTTTTGTTATGGGTCTATTTAGTTGTTCTACCTCTGTTTGTGTTAGTTTAGGTAGGTAGTGTTTCTAGAAATTCATCCGTTTCTTCTAGATTTTCAAATTTGTTGGAGTATAGTTTTTCATAATAATCTGATATGATTCTTTTAATTTCAGTTGGGTCTGTTGTAATATCGCCCATCTTATTTCTTATTTGGGTTATTTGCTTCCTTTCCTGTTTTTCTTTTGTCAGTTTGGCCAATGGTTTATCAATTTTGTTGAGTTTTTCAAAAAACCAGCTTTTGGTCTTGTTCATTCTTTCAATTGTTTTTCTGTTTTCTATTTCATTTAGTTCAGCTCTAATTTTTATTCTTTGTTTTCTTCTGGTGCCTTTGCGTTTCTTTTGTTGCTCTCTTTCTATTTGTCCAAGCTGCAGGGATAGTTCTTTGATTTTGGCCCTTTCTTCTTTTTGGATGTGTACATTTATTGATATAAATTGGCCTCTGAGCACTGCTTTGGCTGTGTCTGAGAGGTTCTGTTAAGAAGTGTTTTCATTCTCTTTGGATTCTATGACTTTCTTTATTCTATCCTTAATGTCTTCTATAAGCTGGTCTTTTTTGAAGAGGGTATTGTTCAGTTTCCAAGTGTTTGATTTCTTTTCCCTGCTTTTCCTGTTATTGATTTCTACTTTTATGGTCTTATGGTCAGAGAAGATGCAATGTAATATTTCAATGTTTTGGATTCTGCTAAGGCTGGCTTTATGATCTAATATCTGGTCTATTCTAGAGAATGTTCCATGTGCACTAGAAAGGAAACTATACTTGGTTGCTGTTGAGTGGAGTGTTTTGTATATATCTGTGAGGTCAAGTTGGTTGATTGTGGCATTTAGATCTTCCGTGTCTTTATTCAGCTTCTTTCTGGATGTCCTGTCCTTCACCAAAAGTGGTGTGTTGAAGTCTCCTACTATTATTGTGGAGCTGTCTATCTCACTTTCCAATGCTGATAGAGTTTGTTTTATGTATGTTGCAGCCCTGTCATTGGGTGCATAAATATTTAATACGGTTATATCTTCTTGGTATATTGTCCCTTTAATCATTCTATAGTGTCCTTCCTTATCCTTTCTGATGGATTTAACTTTAAAGTCTATTTTGCCAGAAATTAATATTGCCACTCTTGCTCTTTTTTGATTGTTGTTTGCTTGATATATTTTTTTTTCCATCCTTTGAGATTTAGTTTGTGTCTCTAAGTCTAAAGTGTGTCTCTTGTAGGCAGCATATAGACGGATCTTGTTTTCTAAACCATTCTACCACTCTCTGTCTCTTTATTGGTGCACATAGTCTATTTACATTCAGGGTAATTATGGATAGGTTTGAATTTAGTGGTATCATTTTGATGTCTTTTTTTGTGTGTTGACAACTTCTTTTTCCCACTTGATTTCATGTGTTGAGTAGATTTTCTTATATATTGTCCTTTCCTCATATTTGTTGTTGTTGATTTTGTTTCTGCTGAGTCTGTATTTTTCCCTTGTATTTTATTTTGATGAGTAGGGTAGTTTGTCTCCTTTGTGGCTACCTTATTATTTACCCCCATTTTTCTAAATTTATAACTTTTATTTCTTTGTATTGCCATATCTTCCTCTCTATATGGAAGGTGTATGATTACATTTCTTAGTCCCTCTTTATTATTTTAATTTTGTCTTCTTTTATATAATAACATCGCCATTACCCTGTGTGGGGCTGTTTTTTTTTTTTTTTTTACCTTTTTTTTTGAATTTCCCTGTCTGGGTTGACTTCTGGTTGCTCTGCCCAGTGTTGTAGTCTTGGGTCGATACCTGATAGTATTGATTTTCTAACCAAAGAACTCCCTTTAGTATTTCTTGTAGTTTTGGTTTGTTTTTTATGAATTCCCTCAACTTGTATTTATCTGGAAATGTCTTAATTTCACCTGCATATTTAAGAGACAGTTTTGAAGGATATATGATTCTTGGCAGGCAATTTTTTTCCTTCAGATTTTAAAATATGTCTTCCCATTGCCTTCTTGTCTGCATGGTTTCTGCCAAGTATTCTGAGCTTATTCTTATTGGCTCTTCCTTGTAGGTGGCTTGTCTTTTATCCCTAACTGCTCTAATAATTGGCTCTTTATCTTTGTTTTTGGCAAGTTTGATTATAATATGTCTTGTTGACTTTCTTTTAAGATCTACCCTATGTGGAGTTCGATGAGCATCTTGGATAGGTATCTTCTCATCTTTCACAATATCAGGGAAGTTTTCTGCCAACAAATCCTCAACAATTTTCTCTGTATTTTCTGTTATCCCTCCCTGTCCTGGTAGTCCAATCACTCGTAGGTTATTTCTCTTGATAGAGTCCCACCTGATTCTTAAGGTTTCTTCATTTTTTAAAAATTCTTTTATCTGATTTTTCTTCAAATATATTAGTGCCAAGTGATTTATCTTCGAGTTCAGAAATTCTAGCTTCTACTTGCTCAATTCTGCTCCTCTGACTTTCCACTGAGTTATCTAATTCTGTAATTTTACTGTTAATCTTCTGAATTTGTGATTGCTGTCTGCCTATGGATTTTTCCAGCTTATTAAACTTTTCATTATGTTCCTGAATAATCTTTCTGATTTCTTCAGTTGCTTTATCTGTGTGTTCCTTGGCTTGTTCTGTGTATTGCCTCATTTCCTTCCTGATGTCTTGAAGGTTTCTGTACTTTGCATCTGCTAATTCCAGGAATGCACTTTCATCTAAGAGATCCCTGGATTCTTTGTTTTGAAAGCCTTTTGAGGTGATCATGGCCTGTTGCTTTATGTGACTTGATATTGAGTGTTGTCTCCGAGCCATCTATAAGTTATTGTTTTAGTTTATGCTTGCTTAGTGTGTCGCAGCTGCTTGCTTTGTTTTGTTTTGCTATACCCCTATGGGTTGCTTGAGTGAGCTAGCTTGATTATTTTTGCCTTTGGAGCTCTGGTGTCCTGTCCCTATCTGGCTAGAGCTGTCATCAGGTATATCAGTCTAGGAGTCCATTCAGTTTTCTTGTATGAATTCAGCTCACGTTTCCAGGTAGCTGATATCAAGTGTGTGATACAGGCTTTGTCCTACAGTCTTAGAGGGGCAGGGGTGATTGGCGTATATACCCGTATCTGATTGCAGCAAGGGGTCACGCTCTGAACAAGGCAGGGGGCTGAGAACTGACCCCCAAGTGTCTCTGTGGAAAACGTGTCTCTGTTCCCTAGAGCGTTTTGGTGGGTGGGCTCTGCAGAGGGACCATGGGCACCCAAAGTTTTTGTTGTAAGGACTTGCAGGTACCAGTTATCCCTGGACCTCTGTCGCAGGTGGCTGGGTGACCCATGCGGAGCCACCAGTCCTTAGGTCCCTGTTGTGGGTAGGTGAGGACCTTGTCTAATAGGCAAGGCAATGTCAAATGTCAAACACCCACCTCTCCACCGCATAGCTGAAATGGTTGGAGTTTGCCAACAAGGGCCTATTCTCCCGAAATAGGCTCACACAGGTCCATGCAGAAGGGAAAGGTGCTTAAGGTCCACGGACGGTTTATACCTGGACAGGAGCCACTTCTGTCCTGAGCTCCCCCAGTGAATGGAGCTAGCAAATTATGTTTTCCCCCCAATTGCAAATTTTTTCCTTCCCCAAGGCTGGAAGGATGGCTCTATGTGCTTAGCAGGGCCTATCTCAGTCCCAGGGATTCAGCTGCTGAAGCTGGCTTGGGGGTGGGGTGCGCGGTAAAATATACACAAGTACTTAGCTTTTGCCGAGAGCACGCTTCTGCTCAGGTTCCGGAGGTGTGAGTGGGCTGTGTGGTGGCTGCTTCTCCCTGAGGAAACTTTCCCAACGCTAGGACCAGCCCGCCGCTGCAGCCGCTCTGGGAATGGTGCCTGAGGGCTCCCCGCGATTCAGGTCCGGTAACTCCTCTCCGCTTCTGAACGGTCGTTGTCTAAGCTTGCCTTTGATGCTCAGGACTGCCAGCTTGTCACAAATATACTCATTTCACTTGTTTTTTCAGATCTTTGTTGTAAACAGGGCTCAACGGAAGCGTCTGTCTATTCCACCATCTTGGCTCCACCTCCAACCCATAGAGTTTTCTTGGCTGCAATTTTTATGGGAGCAGATCATCAGATCTTTTTACTGCAGAGCTGCTGGGTGAGTTCGAACCACCAACCTTTTGGTTAGCAGCCAAGCACTTAATCATTGTCCCACCAGGGCCCCCTACACAAACCTATACATGTGATAAATCTGTATAAAACTAAATACACAAACACACACAAATAAGTACAAGTAAAACCAGGAAAATCTGAATAAGATTGGTTCACTGTATGAATATCAATATCCTGGTTGTAATATTACACTATAGTTTGCAAGACATTACCATTGGGCCGTACTTAGTGTTATGGATCTAACTGTGTTCTCCCAAAATATATGTTGAAGTCCTAATCTCTGATACCCATCAACGTGACCTTGTTTGGAAATAGGATCTTTGAAGATGTTATCAGTTAAGATGACATGAGGCCATACTGTAGTAGTGTGGGTCCTAATCCAATTTAAGTGTTATCATTATAAAAAAGGAAAAGAGATACAGAGAGACAGAGGAAAGAAAGCCTTGTGAAGATGCATCTGCAAGCCAAGGAATGTCTGGGGCTACCAGCAGCTGGGAGAGACAAGAAAGAATCTTTCCCTAGAGACTTCAGGGGGAACATCACCTGGCCAACATGTCGATTTGGACTCTTATCCCCCAGAACTGAGAGGCATGAAATTACTGTTCTTACAGGCCTCTCAGTTTGTGACATTTTGTTACATTAAGCCCTAGGAAATTATATACTAGGTAAAAGGTACACAGGATCTCTCTGTATTATTTTTTACAACTGCATGTGAATCTGTAATTATTTCAAGAAAAAAACGACAGTGTGGGAAAGTTAAGGAAATTTTTACACAAACTAAGTAATAGATGATATTAAGAAAATATTTTCAATGTTTTAAGTGGGATAATGGTATTGTAGTTGAACGGACAGTGTCAAAAGGTTATAGAAGAAAAAATATTATGGAGGATTATTGAAGTGCATTCAGTCCATCTTCCCTTTTCTCTCTTAAATTAACACATCTGGAGTCCCTGGGTGACGCAAACGGTTAAGAGCTTGACCACTAGCTGAAAGGTTGGTGGTTCAAGTCCACCCAAAGTCACCTCAGAAGACAGTGCTGGTAATCAGCTTCTGAAAGGTCACAGCCTTGAAAACCTTATGGAGCACAGTTCTACTCTATATACCTGGGGTCACAATGAGTCGGAATCAACTTGACGGCAACTAACAACAACAACAACATTCACACATATAATTTCACTTTTCCTCTTTCTATAAAGTCAGACCATCAGAAAGGTGTGTCCTCAGACACAGTTTTGGTTGCTTGTTATAATACATGCGCTGAGGTTTGCTTTTATCCTAGGCCTTTAGCTTCCTCTGAAGAATGCTCTAGAACAAAGGTCAGCAGCCACACTCATTCTTTCATGTATGGTCTATGGCTGCTCTCATACTACAAAAGCAGAGTTGTGTAGGTGCAAGAGAGACCATATGAGCTACAGAGCCTAAAATATTTACTAAGCAGGCCTTTACACAAAAGTTTGCCAACCCCCTGCTCTAGAAGACAACCAAAGCAAACATAGCACTACACTTATGATGGTAGATGACATGTTTTTCTAATATCAGGCTGGCTATATGTTCACATTTATACCAGTTGTCATACCATAATTATGAAAGAGCCCCTATCTATCAATTTATATAAAGATCTATCAAGAATCTTTAAAAAATTCCATACCAGGAAGTCTTTACCACAGAGGAATTGTCACACTGTTCTGGTCAAACCAAACAAACCCAGGTAGACAATGTAAATCATGTAACTGTATTACTTTCATTTTGTATTTGTCACAAAGAACACACATTTATTGCTTAATTTTAATAACTGTGTTAATAACTTATTAAAATTGGTTCATCATGGAATGGGTATCTACAGCCCTATTGTGCTCTGTTGTTGACTTTGTCCAATCTGTCCATATTTCCCTGATCCTAACTGTTATAAATTCATATGTGTTCACTTTACTATACTGATTGATATGAACCTCCTAAAACAGATGGAAGGAATACACAGAGTCACTGTATCAAAAAGAATTGGTCAAAATTCAACCATTTCAGGAGGTAGCGTATGATCAGGAACCGATGGTACTGAAGGAAGAAGTCCAAGCTGCACCGAAGGCACTGGCAAAAAACAAGGCTCCAGAAATTGACAGAATACCAGTTGAGATGTTTCAATAAATGGATGTAGCGCTGGAGGTGCTCACTCATCTGGCCTACTGACTGGAAGAGATCCACATTTGTGCCCACTCTAAGGAAAGGTGATCTAATGGAATGCTGAAATTATCAAATAATATCATTAATACCACACGCAAGTAAAATTTTGCTGAAGATCATTCAAAAACGCTTGCAACAGTACATTGACAGGGAACGGTTAGAAATTCAAGCTGGATTCAGAAGAGAACTTGGGAACAGGGATATCACTGCTGATGTCAGATGGATCCTGGCCAAAAACAGAGAATACCAGAAAGATGTCTACTTGTGCTTTATTGACTATGCAAAGGCATTAGACTGTGTGGATCATAATAAATTCTGGATAACATTGTGAAGAATGGGAATTCCAGAACACTTAATTGTGCTTAAGAACCGGTACATAGATCAAGAGGCAGTCCTTCGTATAGAACAAGGGGATACTGTGTGGTTTAAAGTCAGGAAAGGTGTGTGTCAGGGGTGTATCCTTTCACAACACCTATTCAATCTGTATGCTGAGCAAATAATCAGAGAAGCTGGACTATATGAAGAAGAATGTGGTATCAGGATTGGAGGAAGACTCATTAACAACCTGTGTTATACAGATGACACAACCTTGCTTGCTGAAAGTGAAGAGGACTTGAAGCACTTACTGATGAAGATCAAAGACCACAGCCTTCAGTATGGATTGCACCTCAACATAAAGAAAACAAAAATCCTCACAACTGGACATGATAAACGGAGAAAAGATTGAAGTTGTCAAGGATTTCATTTTACTTGGATCCACGATCAACAGCCATGGAAGCAGTTGTCAAGAAATCAAATCTGCTGCAAAAGACATCTTTAAAGTCTTGAAAAGCAAAGGTGCCACCTTGAAGACTAATGTGGGCCTGACCCAAGCCATGATGTTTTCAATTGCCTTATATGCATGTGAAAGCTGGATGATGAATAAGGAAGACTGAAGAAGATTGACGCCTTTGAACTGTTGTGTTGGGGAAGAATATTGAATATACCATGGACTTCCCCCCCGCCAAAAAAAATGCAAACCCGCTGCCATCGAGTGGATTCCGACTCATATTGACCCTATAGGACAGAACAGAACTGCCCCATATGGTTTCCAAGGAGTGCCTGGTGGATTCGAACTGCCAACCTTTTGTCAGCAGCAGTAGCTCTATGCCACCAGGGTTTCCAAAAGAAGGAACAAATCTGTCTTGGAGGAAGTATGACCAGAATGCTCCTTAGAAGCAAGGATGGCGAGACTACTCACGTATTTCAGACATGTTATCTGGAGGGACCTGGAGAAGGACATCATGCTTGGTAAACTACAGGGTCAGACATGTTATCTGGAGGGACCTGGAGAAGGACATCATGCTTGGTAAAGTACAGGGTCAGTGGAAAAGAGGAAGACCCTCAACGAGATGGACTGACACCATGGCTGCAACAATGGGCTCAAGCACAACAACGATTGTAAGGATGGTGCAGGACCGGGCAGTGATTCGGAACCGACTCGACGACACCTAACAACAACAAAACAGCAGTAAATGGAAGCAGCAACCAAACAAATAAAGGATCAAATGACAATTCACCAGACACCAATTCCGGTTCTTTGGGGGAAAGAGAAGAGATCCGTGGAGTTAGAGTTGGGGCGGTGGGGGTATAGGTGAGAGGATACCTTGCAAAGTCTAGAATCAACAGGGAACTGCTTCCTCCTCTCCCTTTGCTGTAGGGCTAGACCCTCCACATCCCGCCTTTCCTCCATCAGCTGTTCCCAATAATACAAAAAGTTGGAAATCTCCCAAATTCATTTAATGAAGTAGTATAACCTTACCTAAAAATATATATAGTTCTAAAACAAAAAGACAAACAGTTAGCTGGAGCCCATTTTTGTCTTGTAAATGCAAAGATTTTAAATAAAATATTAGCAATTCGAATCCAGCAAGTATCAAAAAAAAAATTTACCCCATGACCCAGTTGGGTTTTTCAATAAAGCAAAGATGGTTAACATTAGTAAGTCTATCATATTAATTCATTACATAAACAAATTAAGGAGAAAAACAATATAATCATATCAATGGATCTAAAATAGGCATGTGACAAAATTCAGCAGTACATCTCAAACAAAAACAAGACTAGAAATAAGTTGAAAATTCAGCAAAGATCACAGACTCAAAATCACCAGGAAGCATAATACTAAATGTTAAAATGCTGAAGGTGTTTCCGTTGAAACTAGCAACATAGGATGGTTCATATCACAACAGGTTTTTGAAGGCTCTAGCTAAGACAATCAAATATGAAGATGAGATAAACTGATGAAATATCGAGAAAGAAGAGAAGGATCATCTTTATTTGCAGGTGACATCATATACCCAGCAAACTAGCATACGGAATTTTGATAAAGTGGTGGGAAACAAGAAAATAAATATCAGCAGTCAACAGATAGGTAAAAAATCCTATTTCCAATAACGACAACAAACACAAAGTACCTAAAAATGAACCTAAGAAAGGTATTGGACCTAAACAAGAAAACTAATCATCAAAACCTAAACAAATGGATAGACCATATCCCTGAACAAGAATATAATAAAATAAAAATATCATTGTTTCGATGTTAACTCTATAGAAGTAATGAAATTCCAAGCATAAATTCCAATTTTTTACAACTCAATAAAACAATTTTTTTATTAATTTTTATTGAGCTTCAAGTGAATGTTTACAAATCAAGTCAGACTGTCACATATAAGTTTATATACACCTTACTCCGTACTCCCACTTGCTCTCCCCTTAATGAGTCAGCCCTTCCAGTCTCTCCTTTCGTGACAATTTTGCCAGCTTCCAACTCTCTCTATCCTCCAATCCCGCCCCCAGACAGGAGATGGCAACACAGTCTCAAGTGTCCACCTGATATAATTAGCTCACTCTTCATCAGCATCTCTCTCCTACCCACTGTCCAGTCCCTTTCATGTCTGATGAGTTGTCTTTGGGAATGGTTCCTGTCCTGGGCGAACAGAAGGTTTGGGGACCATGACCGCCGGGATTCCTCTAGTCTCAGTCAGACCATTAAGTATGGTCTTTTTGTGAGAATTTGGGGTCTGCATCCCACTGATCTCCTGCTCCCTCAGGAGTTCTCTATTGTGCTCCCTGTCAGGGCAGTCATCGGTTGTGGCCGGGCACCAACTGGTTCTTCTGGTCTCAGGATGATGTAGGTCTTTGGTTCATGTGGCCCTTTCTGTCTCTTGGGCTCTTAGTTATCTTGTGACCTTGGTGTTCTTCGTTCTCCTTTGCTCCAGGTGGGTCGAGACCAATTGATGCATCTTAGATGGCCGCTTGTTAGCATTTAAGACCCCAGACACCACATTTCAAAGTGGGATGCAGAATGTTTTCATAATAGAATTATTTTGCCAATTGACTTAGAAGTCCCCTTAAACCATGGTCCCCAAACCCCTGCCCTTGCTCCGCTAACCTTTGAAGCATTCAGTTTATCCCGGAAACTTCTTTGCTTTTGGTCCAGTCCAGTTGAGCTGACCTTCCATGTACTCAGTATTGTCCTTCCCTTCACCTAAAGAAGTTCTTATCTACTAATTAATCAGTAAAAAACCCTCTCCGACCCTCCCTCCCTTCCCCCCCATAACCACATAAGTATGTGTTCTTCTCAGTTTATACTATTTCTCAAGATCTTATAGTAGTGGTCTTATACAATATTTGTCCTTTTGCCTCTGACTAATTTCACTCAGCATAATGCCTTCCAGGTTCCTCCATGTTATGAAATGTTTCACAGATTCGTCACTGTTCTTTATCGATGCGTAGTATTCCATTGTGTGAATATACCATAATTTATTTAACTATTCATCCGTTGATGGACACCTTGGTTGCTTCCAGCTTTTTGCTATTGTAAACTGAGCTGCAATAAACATGGGTGTGCGTATATCTGTTTGTGTGAAGGCTCTTATTTCTCTAGGGTATATTCCGAGGAGTGGGATTTCTGGGTTGTATGGTAGTTCTATTTCTAACTGTTTAAGATAATGCCAGATAGATTTCCAAAGTGGTTGTACCATTTTACAGTCCCACCAGCAGTGTATAAGAGTTCCAGTCTCTTCGCAGCCTCTCCAACATTTATTATTTTGTGTTTTTTGGATTAATGCCAACCTTGTTGGAGTGAGATGGAATCTCACCGTAGTTTTAATTTTCATTTCTCTAATGGCTAATGATCGAGAGCATTTTCTCATGTATCTGTTAGCTGCCTGAATATCTTCTTTAGTGAAGTGTGTGTTCATATCCTTTGCCCACTTCTTGGATTGGGTTGTTTGTCTTTTTGTGGTTGAGTTTTGACAGAATCATATAGATTTTAGAGATCAGGCGCTGGTCTGAGATGTCATAGCTGAAAATTCTTTCCCAGTCTGTAGGTGGTCTTTTTACTCTTTTGGTGAAGTCTTTAGATGAGCATAGGTGTTTGACTTTTAGGAGCTCCTGGTTATCTGGTTTCTCTTCGTCATTTTTGGTAATGTTTTGTATTCTGTTTATGCCTTGTATTAGGGCTGCTAAGGTTGTCCCTATTTTTTCTTCCATGATCTTTATCATTTTAGTCTTTATGTTTAGGTCTTTGATCCACTTGGAGTTAGTTTTTGTGCATGGTGTGAGGTATGGGTCCTGTTTCATTTTTTTGCAAATGGATATCTAGTTATACCAGCACCATTTGTTAAGAAGACTATCTTCTCCCCAATTAACTGACACTGGGCCTTTGTCAAATATCAGCTGCTCGTATGTGGATGGATTTATATCTGGGTTCTCAATTCTGTTCCACTGGTCTATGTGTCTGTTGTTGTACCAGTACCAGGCTGTTTTGACTACTGTGGCTGTGTAATAGGTTCTGAAATCAGGTAGAGTGAGGCCTGCCACCTTCTTCTTCTTTTTCAGTAATGCTTTACTTATCCGAGGCTTCTTTCCCTTCCATATGAAGTTGGTGATTTGTTTCTCTATAACATTAAAAAATGACATTGGAATTTGGATCGGAAGTGCATTGTATGTATAGATGGCTTTTGGTAGAATAGACATTTTTACTATGTTAAGTCTTCCTATCCATGAGCAAGGTATGTTTTTCCACTTAAGTATGTCCTTTTGAATTTCTTGTAGTAGAGCTTTGTAGTTTTCTTTGTATAGGTCTTTCACATCCTTGGTAAGATTTATTCCTAAGTATTTTATCTTCTTGGGGGCTACTGTGAATGGTATTGATTTGGTTATTTACTCTTCGATGTTCTTTTTATTGATGTAGAGGAATCCAAGTGATTTTTGTATGTTTATCTTATAACCTGAGACTCTGCCAAACTCTTCTATTAGTTTCAGTAGTTTTCTGGAGGATTCCTTAGGGTTTTCTGTGTATAAGATCATGTCATCTGCAAATAGAGATAATTTTACTTCCTCTTTGCCAATTCAGGTGCCCTTTATTCCTTTGTCTAGCCTAATTGCTCTGGCTAGGACTTCTAGCACAATGTTGAATAAGAGCGGTGATAAAGGGCATCCTTGTCTGGTTCCCGTTCTCAAGGGAAATGCTTTCAGGCTCTCTCCAATAAAACAATTTTAAACTTCATATAAAATTATAAGTAGCCTAGAAAAATTGTGTAACAGAATACCGAAGGGATGCTTACACAATCAGAGACTAAAACTTATAATCAAAACTAACAAAACTACTGAAATCAAGTACACCAATGTTCACTGCAGCACTATTTACAATAGCCAAAAGGTGGAAACAACCAAAATGTCCATCAACAGATGAACTGACAAACACAATGTGATATATACATACAATGGAATATTTCTCAGCCATAAGCGTAAACGAAGTCCCGATGCATTACCACAACATGGATGAACCTTGAAAACATGCTGAGCAAAATAAGTCAGTTGCAAGAGGACAAATATTGTATGATCTCCTTTATATGAAATAAGTAAATATACAGAAACCAAAAATTCTTAGTGGTTACCAAGGGTAGGAGGGAGGGGGAAGGGGCAGTTTTTGCTTAGGGGACAATGAATTTATGTTAACGGTTGTAGAATAATTTGGAAAAGGATAATGAGAATGGTGCAAAACTTGAAGAATGTAATCAATGTCACTGAAATGTACATGTAGAAATTGTTCAATTGATGTAGTTTTTGTGTGTATTTTCACCACAATTAAAAAAAAAAACAAAACAACTAATGAAATCAAAGCAGGAATAGATTTTTTTTTAAGGCCGGTAAAATATAAGAAAATGTCCAGAAGTTTATCTTAACATCTATGGGAATAGATATGACACCTATGATGTTCAATTGAGGGAGTACAAGGTAGCTCATTATGCAAATGCAGCAGGCATTTCACTAGTCATCCTCCTGAAACAAAACAAAGCTAGATCCCCACTATACAGCATAAAAAATGTATATATATATAAATCCTAGCAGGGTTGACTAAAATGTAAAAAATAAAAGAATGTTTTAAAAATAGCAGGCATACATATTTGTACAACTTTAGGGTGGCGGGGGTGGGGGAGGACTTTCTACACAGGAGGGAAAAGCCAGAAGCCTTAAAGGAAAATACAGTATTTCTGGTCATATAATTTTTTCTAATTATATGTTAAAATATGTCTTCAAAATTCCAAAGGACAAATACAGGTATTAAAAATTTGCAGTATGTGATAGAGGGTTGTTGTTGTGTGCTGTGGAGTTGATTCCAACTCATAGTAATCCTATAGGACAGAGCAGAACTTCCCTATAGGGTTTGCTAGGCTGTAATCTTTATGGGAGCAGATCGCCAGGTCTTTTCTTCCAGGAGCCTTTCGTGGGTTGCAGTAGGTTAGCAGCCCAGCACTTAACAACTGCACCTCCAGGGCTCCTTGATAGAAGGCTAAGTGACCCTAATGTAAAAACGACTTCTGCCAATTCTGATAATATGTCCAAATTACCTGAGACATGTCTAGCCCTCCTTGCTTCCAAGGAGCACTCTGGCTGTACTTCTTCTAAGACAGACCTGTTCATTTTTCTGGCAGGCCATGGTATATTCAATATTCTTTGCCAACTCCATAATTTAGAGGTATCAATTCTTCTTCGGTCTTCCTTATTCATTGTCCAACTTTTGCATGCATATGAGGTGATTAAAAATACCATGGCTTGGGTCAGGCACACCTTAGTCCTCAAAGTGACATCTTTGCTTTTTAGTGCTTGAAAGAGGTCTTTTGCAGCAGATTTGCCCAGTGCAGTAGTACATCGTTAGGTTTCTTGACTATTGGTTCCATGGGTATTGATTGTGGATCCAAGTAAAATGAAATCCTTAACAACCTCACTCTTTTCTCCATTTATCATGATGTCGCTTACTGGTCCAGTTGTGAGGATTTTTGTTTTCTTTATGTCGAGGTGTAATCCATACTGAAGGCTGTGGTCTTTGATCTTCATCAGTAAGTGCTTCAAGTCCTCTTCACTTTCAGCAAGCAAGGTTGTGTCATCTGCATAACACAGGCTGTTAATGAGTCTTCCTCCAATCCTGATGCCCCGTTCTTCTCCATATAGTCCAGCTTCTCTGATTATTTGCTCAGCATACAGATTGACATGTATTATCTATACTTGAATTAATACACAAAGGAGCCCTAGTGGTGGGTTAAGGACTTGGCCGTTAACCGTAAGTTCAGCAGTTCAAACCCACCAGCTGCTCCATGGGAGAAAGATGTGGCAGTCTGCTTCCGTAATGATTACAGCCTTGAAAACCCTATGGGGCAGTTCTACTCTGTCCTACAGGGTTGCTATGTGTTGGAATCGACTGGACAGCAATGAGTTTGGGGTAATACACAAATCTATACATGTATTAAATCTAATAGAAAATGACCTAGGTAGTAGTCACTTAAAAAAAATTTATCATGTTTTAGGTCAAAGTTTACAACACAAATTAGTTTCTCATTAAAAAATTAATGCACAAATTGTTTTGTGACATTGGTTGCAATCCCCATGATATGTCAGCACTCTCCCCCTTTCCCTTTATACCCTCGGTTCCCCATGATCATTCATCCGGTTTTCCTATCCTTTCCTGCCTTTCAGGCAGATGTTGCCCATTTGGTCTCATATACTTGATTGAACTAAGAAGCGCATTCCTCGCGTGTGTAGTTGTTTGTTTTATAGGCCTGTCTAATCTTTTTTCTAATCTTTGGCGGAAGGGTGGACTTTCATTAGTGGCTTCAGTTCTGAGTTAGCAGCGTTTCTGGGAGCCATAGTTTCAGGGGTCCTCCAGTCTCTGTCAGAACAGAAAGTATGGTCTTTTTTTGTGAATTTGAATTTTGTTCTGCATTTTTCTCCTGCTCGGTCTGGGACCCTTTATTGCAATCCCTGTCAGAGCGGTTGTTGGTGGTAACAGGGCACCATCTAGTTCTTCTGGGCTCAGGCTGGTGGAGGCTGTGGTACATGTGGCCCATTAGTCCTTTGGACTAATATTTTCCTTGTGTCTTTGGTTTTTTTCATTCTCCTTTGCTCCGAATGTGATGGGACCTATAGATGTATCTTAAATGGCTACTCACAAGTTTTTAAGACCCCAGATGCTATTCACCAAAGTAGGGTGTAGAACATTTTCTTTATGAACTATGTTCTGCCTATTGACTTAGATGTCCCTCGAGACCATGGTCCCCAGCCCTTGGCCCCAGTAACTCGATCCCTCAAGGTGTTTGGATGTGTCTAGAAAGTTTTTATGGCTTTGCCTCACTGACTTCCCTTATATTGTGTGTTGTCTTTCCCTTTACCAAAGTTAACACTTGTATACTATCTAGTTAGTGATTTTTCCTTCCCTCACTCATAACAAGGATTGTTTCTTTCCCTGTGGAAACCCTTCCTTGGGTTTTTATAATAGTGGTCTTATAAAATATTTGTCCTCTTGTGATAGAGTTATTTCACTCAGCATAATGCCCCCCAGATTCATCATTGCTCTTTATGATTACATAGTATTCCATTGTGTGTATATACCATAATTTATTTATCCATTCATCTGTTGATGGGCACTTAGGTTGTTTCCATCTTTTCGCTATTGTGAATAATGCTGCAATGAACATGAGTGTTGGGTTAGTTATCTAGTGGTGGCATAACAGAAATACCACAAGTGGATGGCTTCAACAAACAGAACTTTATTCTCTCACAGTCTACTAGGCTAGAGGTCCAAATTCAGGGTGCCAGCTCTAGGGAAAGGCTTCTTCTCTCTGTTGGCTCTGGGGATGTTCCTTGATATCAATCTTCCCTGGTTGAAGAGCTTCTCAGTGCAGGGACCCTGGGTCCAAAGGACATACTGGTCTGGCTCTTGTTTCTTGGTGGTATGAGGTTTCCCCAAGTCTCTCTGCTCACTTCTCTTTTTTATATCTCAAAAGAGACTGATTTAAGACACAATCTAATCTTGTAGATTGAGTCCTGCATCATTAACATAACCGTCACATCAGATGACAAAATGGTGGACAGTCACACCCTACTGGGAATCGTGGACTACCCAAATTGACACACATTTTTGGGGGGAACGCAATTCAGTCCATAATAGGAGTGCATATGTCTATTCGTGTGATGGCTCTTTTTTCTCTAGGATATATTCTTAGGAGTGGGATTGCTGGGTCATATGGTATTTCCATTTCTAGCTTTTTAAGGAGGCACCATATAGTTTTCCATAACGGTTGTACCATTTTACATTCCCACCAGCGGTGCATAAGAGTTCCGGTCTCCCTGCAACCTCTCCAACATTTGTTATTTTCTGTTTTTTTGATTAGTGCCAGTAATGTCAGGGTGAGAAGGTATCTATCTCATTGTAGTTTTGAGTTGCATTTCTCTAATGGCTAGTGATCGTATTTCCTCACATGTCTGTTAGCTGCCTGAATGTCTTCTTTTGTGAAGTAAATCTGTTCATATCCTTCGCCCATTTTTTAATTGGATTATTTGTCTTTTTGTTGTAGAGATGTTGGATTTTCCTATAGATTTTAGAGATCAGACCTTTCTCAGATATGTCGTAGCCAAAAATTTTTTCCCAGTCTTTAGGTTCTCTTTTTACTCTTTCGGTGAAGTCTTTTGATGAGTATAAGTGTTTAATGTTTAGGAGCTCCCAGTTATCTAGTTTATCTTCTGGTGTTTATGCATTGTTTGTTATGGTTTGTATTGTATTTATGCCATGTATTAGGGCCGTTCGTGTTGTCCCTATTTTTTCTTCTATAATGTTTATCATTTTAGATTTCATATTTAGGTCTTTGATCCATTTCGAGTTAGTTTTTGTGTATCGTCTGAAGTACAGGTCCTGGTTCATTTTTTTCCAGATGGACATCCAGTTTTGCCAGCACCATTTATTAAAAAGACCGTCTTTTTTCCCATTTAATGGAATTTGATCCTTTGACAAAGATCAACCGACCACAGGTAGATGGATTTACACCTGGGTTCTCGATGCTGTTCCATTGGTCTATGTCTGTCACTGTACCAGTACCAGGCTGTTTTGACTACTGTGGCTGTAGGTTCTGAGATCAGGTAGTATGAGGCTTCCTACTTTGTTACTTTTCTTCAGTAATGCTTTGCTTATCTGGGGCCTCTTTGCTTTCCATATAAAGTTGGTGATTAGTTTTTCCATCTCATTAAAGAATGCTGTTGGTATTTGGATCGGGATTGCCTTATATCTGTAGATTGCTTTGGGTAGATTTTACATTTTCACAATGTTGAGTCTTCCTATCCATAAGCATGGTTTTCCATTTATGTAGGTCTCTTTTGGTTTCTTGGAATAGTGTTCTGTAGTTTTCTTTGTATAGGTCTTTTTACGTCCCTGTTTAGATTTATTCCTGAGTATTTTATCTTTTTAGGAGCTATTATAAATGGTATTCTTTTCCTTGTTGAAGTTCTCTTTGTTGATATATAGGAATCCAACTGATTTTTGCATGTTGATCTTGTATCCTGCTACTCTGCTGTATAGGTCCTGGTTCATTTTTTTACAGATGGACATCCAGTTTTGCCAGCACCATTTATTAAAAAGACCGTCTTTTTTTCCAGTAGTTTTCTTGTGCAATCTTTGGGGTTCTCTATGTATAAAAAAAAAAAAATTTTTTTATCATATTATCTTCAAATAGGGATAATTTTGCTTCTTCCTTTCCAATTTGGATGCCCTTTATTTCTTTTTCTTGCCTTATTGCTCTAGGTAGAACTTCCAGCACAATGTTAAATAGGAGTGGTGATAAAGGACATCCTTGTCTTGTTCATTCTCAGGGGGACTGCTTTCAGCCTCTCTCCATTGAGAATGATATTTGCTGGTGGTTTTGTATAGATGCCCTTTATTATGTTGAGGAATTTCCCTTCTATTCCTATTTTATTGAGAGTTTTTTTTTTAATCAAGAATGAGTGTTAGAATTCATCAAATGCCTTTCCTGCATCCTTTGAGATGATCATGTGATTCTTTTGTTTTATTTATGTGGTGGATTATGTTGATTGATTTTCTAATGTTGAAACTTCCTTGCATACCAGGTATGATTCCCACTTGGTCGTGGTGTATTATTTTTTTGATATGATGTTGAATTCTATTGGCTAGAATTTTGTTGAGAATTCTTGGAACTACATTCATGAGAGCTTTTTCTCTGTAATTTTCTTTATTCCTGGTATCTTTGCGTGGTTTTGGTATCAGAGTTATGCTGGCTTCACAGAATGAATTCAGGAATTTCCTTCCTTTTCTATGCTGTGAAACATTTTGAGTAGTACTGGTGTGAGCTGTTCTCTGAATGTTTAGTAGAATTCTCCAGGGAAGCCATGTGGGCCACAGCTTTTTTTTGTTGTTTTTGGGAGGTTTTTTTTTTTTATTATTATTATTACCTCTTTAATCTTTTCTCTTGTTATGGGTGTGTTCAAATTTTCTTATCTCATTTTGTGTTGGTTTAGTTAGGTAGTGTGTTTCTAGAAATTTGTCCATTTCCTCCGGGTTCTCAAAATTGTTGGAGTACAGTTTTCCATAGCGTACGGTTATGATTCTTTCATTTGGGCCTGTTGTAATGTCCCTGTCTCATTTCTTACTTGGGTTATTTGCTTTCTCTCCTGTTTTTCTTTTGTCAGTTTGGCCATTGGTTTGTCTATTTTGTTGATCTTTTCAGAAAACCAATTTTTGGTCTTGTTGATTCTTTTTATTTATTTTTTTTTCTGTTACCTATTTCATTTATTTCTGCTCTAATCTTTATTATTTCCTTTCTTCTGGTGGCTGTGGGCTTCTTTTGCTGTTCTCTTTCTGTTTGAGTTGTAGGGCTAACGTTTTGATTTTGGCCCATTCTTTTTTGACTTGTGCTTTTATTACTATAACTTGACCTCTGATCACTGCCTTTGCTGTGTCCCAGAGGTTTCGATATAATGTGTTCTCATTCTCATTTGATTCTAGGAATTTTTAAAAATTCTTCTATTACCCAGTTGTCTTTAAGCAAGGTGTTATTCACTTTCCATGTGTTTGATTTTTTTGATTCCTTCTTTGATGTCTTCTATTACCCAGTTGTCTTTAAGCAAGGTTTTATTCAGTTTCTTTGTGTTTTGATTTTTTTCCTTGATCTTCCTATTATTGTTTTCTACTTTTATGCCATTGTGATCAGAGAGAATGCTTGGTATTATTTAGATGTTTTGGATTTTATTGTGAGTTGCTCTGTGGCCTAACATGGGTCTATTCTGGAGAATGTTCCAGATGCATTGGAAAAGAATGTGTATTTTGCTGCTGTTGGGTGGAGCGCTCTATGTATGTCTATGAGGTCAAGTTGATTAATTTTGGCCTTTAGATCTTCTGTGTCTTTGTTGAGTTTCTTTCTAGATGTTCTGTGCTTTACCAAAAGTTGTGTCGAAGTCTCATACTATTATTGTGGAACTGTTTATTTCTCTTTTCAGTGCTGTTTGAGTTTGTTTTATGGGTTTTAGAGCTCTGTCGTTGGGTGAGTAGATATTTATTAATGTTATGTCTTCTTGGTGGATTGTACCTTTAAGCATTATGTAATGTCCTTCCTTGTCTTTTATGGTGGATTTTGCCTTAAAGCCTATCTTATCTGAGATTAGTATTGCTACTCCTGCCCTTTTTTTTCTTTTCTTTTCTTTTCATTTCTTTCTGGGTTGTGTGTTAAAGCAGGCGTTCCCGTCTCTTACAAGAGTCAGATAACATGGCTTATTTCTGGGTGCTCCGCATTGATCTCACTCCAAGAGCTCAGCTCATGGACTGGTTTTGGGATGCGATTCTTTCCTGTGCCTTCTCCACTTGGGGCCCAGCCAGCCATGCCGGCTCAGTGCTGTGCACCTTCCCTGTGCTTCCCACCAGGCAAGGGCTGCCAAACAGAGAATGAAGCCCCCCTCCCTTCCTCTGGGAGCTATGCAGCCAGATCCCAGAGAAGCCCCGGGCAGATTGCAGCATCAGCTAGAGGCATTAGCAAACAGGTGCTCCCTGCAAAGTAAGTGTTCCTTGCAGAGCTGTGGCTGGGACCAGAGCTTCATAGCAGAATGAGCTGCTCTGCATGAGACAGCATGGAGCAGTGGGGGCTGAGGGACATCCCAGGTCCCTTTCTGGCTATCCCAGGCCCTTCACCCCTTGGGGCTCTTGTTCTTTCTTTTTTTTTTAATAATTTTTATTGAGCTTCAAGTGAACGTTTACAAATCAAGTCAGTCTGTCACATATAAACTTATATACACCTTACTCCATACTCCCACTTACTCTCCCCCTAATGAGTCAGCCCTTCCAGTCTCTCCTTTCATGACAATTTTGCCAGTTTCCAACCCTCTCTAACCTCCTATCTCCCCTCCAGACAGGAGATGCCAACTCAGTCTCAAGTGTCCACCTGATACAAGTAGCTCACTCTTCGTCAGCATCTCTCCCCAACCCATTGTCCAGTCCCTTCCATGTCTGATGAGTTGTCTTCGGGAATGGTTCCTCTCCTGGGCCAAAAGAAGGTTTGGGGACCATGACTGCCGGGATTCCTCTAGTCTCAGTCAGACCATTAAGTCTGGTCTTTTTATGAGAATGTGGTGTCTGCATCCCACTGATCTCCTGCTCCCTCAGGGGTTCTCTGTTGTGCTCCTTGTCAGGGCAGTCATTGGTTGTGGCCGGGCACCATCTAGTTCTTCTGGTCTCAGAATGATGTAAGTCTCTGGTTCATGTGGCCCTTTCTGTCTCTTGGGCTCTTAGTTATCTTGTGACCTTGGTGTTCTTCATTCTCCTTTGCTCCAGGTGGGTTGAGACCAATTGATGCATCTTAGCTGGCCGCTTGTTAACATTTAAGACCCCAGACCCAGACGCCACATTTCAAAGTGGGATGCAGAATGTTTTCATAATAGTATTATTTTGCCAATTGACTTAGAAGTCCCCTTAAGCCATAGTCCCTAAACCTCCGCCCTTGCTCCGCTGACCTTTGAAGCATTCAGTTTATCCCAGAAACTTCTTTGCTTTTGGTCCAGTCCATTTGAGCTGACCCGTGTATTGAGTATTGTCCTTCCCTTCACCTAAAGTAGTTCTTGTCTACTAACCAATCAGTAAATAACCCTCTCCCACCCTCCCTCCCTTCCCCCTTCATAACCACAAAAGAATGTGTTCTTCTCAGTTTTTACTATTTCTCAAGATCTTATAATAGTGGTCTTATACAATATTTGTCCTTTTGCCTCTGACTAATTTCACTCAGCATAATGCCTTCCAGGTTCCTCCATGTTATGAAATGTTTCACAGATTCGTCACTGTTCTTTATCGATGCGTAGTATTCTATTGTGTGAATATACCACAATTTATTCAACCATTCATCCGTTGATGGACACCTTGGTTGCTTCCAGCTTTTTGCTATTTAAACAGAGCTGCAATAAACATGGGTGTGCATATATCTGTTCGTGTGAAGGCTGTTATTTCTCTAGGGTATATTCTCCTGCCCTTTTTTGATTACTGTTTGCTTGATATATTTTTCCATCCTTTGATTTTTAATATATTTATGTCTTCATGTCTAAGGTGTGTCTCTTATAGACAGCATATTGATGGGTTATTTTTTTTTAATCCATCTGGCACTCTCTGTTTCTTTACAGGTGCATTTATGCAATTTACATTCAGTGTGATTATCAATAGGTATGATTTTATTGCTATCATATTGTGTGCCTTATTTGTGGTGCTGATGTTTACTTTGTTATTTTTCTGTGCTGAGTTTATTTTGTTTTGGATTTTTTTTCTTCTGTTATTATAGATATTGTGTTTACAGAGTATTTTTTCTTCTTTTTTATTCTCATGAGTAGGTTTGCTAACTTTCTTTGTGATTACCTTGAAATTTACCCTTATCTTTCTAAGTTTGAATCAGTCTTTTATTACTTGATATCACCCTGACTTGCTCTCCATTTGAAAGTTCTATACCTATACCATTTATTCCTCCTTTTATTGTTTTGACATTGTTATTATTTACAGATTAATGTCACTGTTTCCCTGTTTTATGTTTTTAAGCTTTGTTTTACTATCATGAGTTCTTTACCGAGGTTGGGATCTGGCTAATGCTGTCCTGTGTCCTAGACTCTGGTTGTTGTCTTTTGTTGGTTCTCTAAGTGAAGGACTCCCTTTAGTGTTTCTTTTACGTTTGATTTGGTTTTTACAAATTCCCTTAATTTCTGTTTATCTGGAAATGTCCTAATTTCACTATCATATTTGAGAGAGAATTTTGCAGGACATATTATTCTTAGTTGGCAGTTTTTTTTTTTCTTTCAATGTTTTATATATGTCATCCCATTGCTTTCTTGCCTGCATGGTTTCTGTTGAGTAATTAGAGCTTGTCTTATTGTTTCCCCTTTGTAACTGACTTTTCATTCTTTTCGAGCTGCTCTCAGGATTCTTTGTCTTTGATTTTGGCAAATGTAATTATGATATATCTTGGTGACTTTCTTTTGGGGTCTATTCTATATGGGATTCATTCAGCTTCTTGTATGGTCAGCTTTTTGTCTTTCATGATATTGGGGAATTTTTCTGCCAGCAAATCTTCAACAATCTTGTTTGTGCTTTCCATTTTTCCCCTTGTTCTGGAACTCTGATCACATGCAGTTTTTTTCTCTTGATTGTGTCACACTTAATGCTTAGATTTTCTTCTTTTCTCTGATTTTTTCCTGAAACAAAGTATTGTCCATGGATTTGTCTTCCATCTCACTGATTCTGTCTTTTGTTGTTTCTAATCTGATCCTAAGACCTTCTATTGAGTTGTCCATTTCTGAAATTTTGTTGTTTAGCTTTTGGATTTCTAGTTGTTGTTTTTGTATGGTTTCTAATTGTTTATTTATTTTTCACATTTTGTCCTTGTATTATTTTCCTGAATTCTTCTATTCCTTTTTCTGTGTTTTCCTTGATTTTGGCTATGTTCTCCTTAGCTTACTCTGTGTTTGCCATGATTTTGTCTGTGATTTCCTTGATCTCTTTCCTAATCTCTTGGAGAGCCCTAAATATTAGTCTTTTGAATTCCCCATCAGGTAGTTCCAGTGGTCTTTTCTTCTGCTGGAATGTCAACTGGTGCTTTATTCTGTTTGCCTACTGGAGCAATCTTGTCCTTTTTTTTAAATATGTTTTTATATTGCCTGCTGTCTCCGAGACATTAAGGTATTATTTTCTTTATTTATTGATTGTATATTTGTTTATTTCATTCTGCTTTTTTGTTTTCTTTTGATATGACAGAGCTGGTGGGCCTGTGTGCTTTTCTGTTTGCTCATCTGTGGGCATGATAGCTCTCACCACCTTGTCTCGGTGAGCAGGGTTGCAGCAGGCAGGGCAGGCCCATTTTGCTGTACACTGGTTTGGCAAGGTTGCTGAGGTCAAACTGGGTTGGCACTATCTGCCTCCTGATGTTGGTCCAGCAGTATGGGAGCTTTCACAGCTTCTTACCAGATAGGCAGGGGGTGTCAGACTGGGAGTGGTATGAGCTTGCTTCCTACCATTCAGCAGCTGGTTGAGGGGCAGGAGGGGAGAGGTGTTGTGGGCTTGATGTGGTGGTGGGCCTGAGCAGCTGGGAAGCTCTAGCCATGGCAGCATGGCAGGGGTGGCTGGAAGGGCAGTGTGGTGTATGGGGCTGGGTGGGTGGGGGAAGAAAATAAGACAGCAAAAGAAAAAAAAGGTAGCCAGCGAGTCGGGGGTGGTAGGTAGACCTGAGGCTTGGTGGGATAGGAGGCTTTTGGGGCTAGGTGGGGTGGGGAAAGAAAATAAAGAGAATAAAATGGCAGCACAGCAGAAATTGGCAGGTGGGGATGGTGCAGACCCAGAGCTTCAGTGAGGCAATAGTTCTCTAGTCACAGGGGCATGTCATACAGGGCTAGGTGGGAGGGAGAAAGAAGAGGAAGAAAAAGAAAAGAAAAAGAGAAAAAAATAAGAAAAATAAGTAAATAAACTGGCAGCACAGTGGGAGCCTGTGAGTGGGGGCAGGGCAAAACTGAGGGCCAGTTGGAAGGGAGGGCAGGTCGTGTATGGGGCTAGGTGGTAGGGAGAATGAAAGGAAGAAAAGGTAAAAAAGAAAAAAATATGAAATAAAAAAATAGTGTGGCAGGAGCCAGTGGGTGGGGGCAAGGCAGACATGGGGTGGCAGTGGGCCAGTGGCTCTCTAGCTGAGGCAGCACATCATGGACCAGTGAGAAGGGGTAGAGGTAGCATAAGGGTTAGGTGGGAGGGAGAGAGAAAAGGAAGAATGGGGAAAAATAATGGTGCAGTGGGAGCTGGCAGGTGGGAGTGGGGCAGACCTGGGGCAGTGGCGGGCTGATTACTCTCTAGCCAAGCAGTGCAGCATGGCCCATCAGGAAGAGGTGGAGGTGGTGTGTGGGGCAGAAAGGTGGGGGTGGGAAATTGTGTTTCTCTGATTACCAGGTACTCTGTTTCTTGTTGGGATCTCTGTGAAGTTGCCTTCCTGCACTCCCCTTCTGGGGTCATTGCTGGCTGTGTTCCAAGATGATGACACTGTGCACTGTTAGTTGGTTGGGGCTCTCCCTTCCATATCTCTCTTCATTCTCTGTTTTCCGTCAGCTTCTTCTATTTGGTGTTTGACCTAGTTCTTTATTCCTTCATTTGATGCTTAGGGTTACAGGATTGATGTTTGTATCTCTTTTATTTAGTTTTTTGGGTCTTTGCTGCAGAGGGTTGGCATAGTGCATCTGTCTATGGTGTCATGTTGGCTCCACCCTCCATAATACAGTTCTTAAAGTTTATGTTCTACTTCCCAGTATGGTTAGTAGTGTCTGAGGTCTTAAAAGCTTATGAGCGACCACATAAGATACAACCATTGGTCTTTATTCATCTGGAACAAAAGAAACAGAAGGAAACCCAAGAATCAGAGAAGGAACTGGATTACAGGACTAATTGTCTACATGAACCACTGCCTCCTCCATCTTGAGACCAGAAGAACGAGATGGTGTCTGGCTACCACTACTGAACGCTCTAATCAGGAACATGATAGATGAATCCTGATAAAAAAGGGAGAAAATGTGGAACAGAACTTCAAATTCATAAAGAATCCAAACTTACTAGACCTATTGCAACCTGAGGCATCTACGAGACTATGGCCCTGAGTTGCTCTTCAAACCTTGAATTGAAACTATCCCCTGAAGACACTTTTAAACTAAGTAACAGTTTAGCCCAAAGAGCATTCCATTTCTTTAAAAAATATATCTATATAAGACCAAAGAGTCAACAGCTATTTTAAAGCATAGATGAGAAGGTTGGGGGGCAGGGTGATTAAGTAGATAGAAGTGAAATAATTAAAACAGAAATAACGAGAATGGTGACACAGTGTGAAGAATGCAAGTGATGTCACTGATCATTATGTCCAGAAACTGAAATGGGAATGGGTTTTGCTGTGTATATTTTCACCAAAAACAAAAACTACCTCAAATTTTCAAAATAAAAAAGCACTTGACTAGTGTTGATCCCTAAATATAATGACATAAAGCTATAACAAATTGGGCAATGTAAATAAACTTTACATTTTGCAGTTTTTACCAACAGTGTATGAGCAACTATTTTAGAAAAAAAAATTAATAGGACTGTACACCAGGGAGTCAATTTTACTGTAGTATAATTTTAAAATAAAATTTAAAATAATAAAAAAAAAATTCTTATATGTGAGAATGGGCTTGTGGCTATGCAAGAAAATGTCCTTGCTCTTAGAATAATGGGAGTAAACAAAGACTACCCAAATGAGAATAAACAGAGGCTATTTTTATTTATTTATTTATTAAAAAAAAATTTTTTTATTCAGAGTTTGCTATAGCAAGTGAATCAATTACCATCACTTTTGTTTGGCAGAGACTCAAAGGCAGGCAGGGGAGTGGGAAAGCTTTATAGTTAAAAAAATAAAGGGAAGGCTTCAGGTATGTTCTGATTGGAGGCTATTGGCATGGGGCTGGAGGTGGGTTAATTAGAAGCAGGGTATCTTATAGATTGGTTTGGGGAGCATACTTGGTTTTCTCTCATCAGTTTTAAGTTGGAAGTGGGGAGAGAGGCAAAAAATAGAGAAGCTGGCAGTCACTGACCAGGTCCTGACTGTTCTGGGCTGGTTGCTGCAGAGGTTATGGTTTGGCTTCCTGCATGGTTGCTGTAGAGGTTATGGTTTGACTTCCCAGGTTGTTTGCTGCAAAAGTTGTAGGTCAGAATTCTATTGTTATATATAGTTTGGCCATTATCCATTTGTGTATTTAATCTCTCAGTCCCCTCTTTTGGTCATTCCCTTGCTTACAAGAGGTTGACCAATTCAGGGAAGGTTAGAAAGCCAGATCTTTACCACTCAGTGATTGTTCAGTCATCTCCATAGTCAACTGTATTATTAGATCTTCTTGACCTTTTTGTCTTTGTATCATTATTGCAATCATCTGATGAGAGAGCAGCTGTGCAGAAGCATTTAAGACTTTGGATAGAATACAATGGGTCTGCATTATGACCACTATGACAAGAACAATGAATAGTCACTGTAACATACTTGGGAATCAGGAACTCAATTGCCCAACCTAGGCCAAGAGAACAAATCCCATAGGTTGAGGATCAACCTTTGAGAGCCAAGCAGCTTTTTCCTTAAGGTGATATATATCCTGTTTTACCTTGTCTGTTTCATTGATGCAAGAAGTATTAGCAGTGGCACAGATACCACCAAGACCAGCTAAGAAATATAGAGCAATGTGATTGTCCAACACTACTCATGCCAATGAGTTGATATTGATTTACATTATGTCTAGAGTAGAGGTGTTATCATTAACTTCTGCCAGAGTTAATCATAAGTTTCTTACAGTCTTTTTTATTTGTGTGATTCCCACTGTTGGGAACACAGCTCTGGTTGTTTGCATAAACAATGAGTTAATGATTCCCCTAGTTAGAGGGCCTGAATAATCATGAGTGGCCTCATTTTGGAACTTGTGTCTGAGTCAGAATTTCCAGCTTTGGTAATTTATAATTAGGGTCTGTGTGTGTGTACAAGTTTTGGAATATTATTCCTAAAGAGCATGAGGTGTTAGTCTGAGGCAAACAGGACCAGGCTTCCTGGCTGCAAAGGAAATAGTATCTGGTGAGGCACCCTACTTATGGCAATCCTTGGGGTTCCTTGCCTTGTAGACATATAACTCCAAACCCTTCCTCTGTCTTCACATAGGTTTCTCCTCTGTTTGTCTGTGTCTAAATTTCCCTTTTCTTATAACAATACCAGTCATATTGGATTTAGGGACAACCAGAATCCAGTGACCTCATCTTAACTTGATTACATCTAAAAAGACCCTATCTCCAAATAACGTCACATTTATAAGTTCTGGGGGGACACAAATTTTGGGGGAACGTATTCAACCCAGTACATATACTGTTTAAATTCTCCAACTCTTTAGTATTTCCAGCACTAGTTATACCAAATTAACCAGTGGAACACTTTTATTACGATCATGTCATCCAGAGATGTCTGTAGAGTCTTTTGGAGGGAATAGTTAATCTTTTAAGAAAATGACTCCAGGGTGTGTTTTGCTGCCCTCTACATGTGTAGTAAGGAGACTGAAATAAAGCAGTTGATTACTCCATATATGAGAGAAGAGGAAATCATTGCAGTATCAGTGCAAGCAAGTAAGTGAGCAAACAGTAAATGAAGAGGTTAATTTCTGATAAAAATTAAGGCTTTGAAATAAACTAAATTTTTTTTTATGGCAAGGAGATAGTGGTGGGGTAGGTCAGGGAAGAAATACCTCTGAAGAGGAGACATTTGAGCAGACACATAAGTGATGTGATGGAGTGTCTTGGAGCTAGAGCATCTGTGGCAGGGGCAACATTAAGTGTGAGGGTTACAGATCTCCTGCCTCCATGCTCATCCCACCATTAAGTGGCATCTTTGGATTGGGGCTAAAGATTTTCTTGCCCCATTCAAGGATGGGACAGAACTTTCTCTATGCAGACTTTCTCTTTTTTCATTTATATATTTCTTGAATAGCATTTCCATTTTCCCAATTAATTTAAACATTTAGTTAGTTTTAATAATATAATTAGTACCTATACACCTACCACCCAAAAGAAAAGGTATGGCCCTGACAATAACTTACATGTATCCATACAGTCCCCAAACTGCCAAATAATTTTCTAAAGTGGTTGCATTAATTTATATTCCTTCAACAGAACATGAGAGATCCTGTGGATCCACATCCTCTCCAACACTTGGTACTGTCAGATTTTTAAAATTTCGCAAGTTGGCCGTGTATAAAATGCCAGCTCATCATGTCTTTATTTGTATTCCTCTGATGACAAATGAATTTGAACATCTTTTCATATGTTAATTGGCTCTATCTTTTCTTCTTTGAAATGTTCTAGCAGAAATATTTTTTAATGTAACTATAGTACCATTATGACCCAACAACATTAACAATGATTCCTGGAACCCTGTTAGAAGTGTATGTATGCCCAACATGCTTCTACTAATTCCATTTATTCTTTTATTTATTCATTCAACAAACATTCTGACCAGGGATGCCGAAGCAGAAAGAGACTTTGGGAAAATCAGATTCAGCCCTCTAAGAGTGTAAAAATTAATCCAGACTTTAAAAAATCTGACATTCTCGTGGGGACCATGGTCTTGGGGAACATCTAGCTCAATTGGCATAACATAGTTTATAAAGAAAATATTCTACATTCTACTTTGATGAGTAGTGTCTGGGCCCTTAAAAGCTTGTGAGCAGCCACCTAAGATACTCCACTGGTCTCACCCCACTGGGAGCAAGGGTTGTTGTTGTTGTTGTTGTTGTTAGGTGCCATTGAGTCGGTTCCGACTCATAGCGACCCTATGCACAACAGAACGAAACACTGCCCGGTCCTGCGCCATCCTTACAGTTGTTGTTATGCTTGAGCTCATTGTTGCAGCCACTGTGTCAATCCACCTTGTTGAGGGTCTTCCTCTTTTCCACTGACCCTGTACTCTGCCAAGCATGATGTCTTTCTTCAGGGACTCATGAAGAAAACTAAAGACACAAGGGAAAGATTAGTCCTAAAGGACTAATGGACCACAACTACCACAGCCTCCACAGGACTGAGTCCAGTACAACTAGATGGTGCCCAGCTACCACTACCAACTTCTCTGACAGGGATCACAATAGAGGGTCCTGGACAGAGCTAGAGAAAAATGTAGAACAAAATTATAACTCACAAAAGACCAGACTTACTGGACTGACAGAGACTGGAGAAACCCTGAGAGTATGGCCCCTGGATACTCTTTTAGGTCAGTAATGAAGTCACTCCTGAAGTTCACCCTTCAGCTAAAGATTAGATAGGCCCATAAAACAAAACAAGACTAAACGGGCACACCAGCCCAGGCGTAAGGACTAGAAGGCAGGAGGGGACAGGAAAGCTGGTAATAGGAAACCCAAGGTAGAGAAGAGAGAATGTTGACATGTCGTGGGGTTGTTAACCAATGTCAAAAAACAATATGTGTACTAATTGTTTAATGAGAAGCTAGTTCTGTAAGCCTTCATCTAAAGTACAATAATTAAAAAAAGAAAAAAAAGTCTGCCATTCATCAGGCTGGGAGACCAAACTGAAAACAAACCCGTTGCCATCCAGTCAATTCTGACTCATAGCGACCCTACAGGACAGAGTAGAGCTGCCCCATAGGGTTTCCAAGGAGCAGCTGGTGGATTCAAACTGCTGACTTTTTGGTTAGCAGCCATAGCTGTTAACAACTGCACCACCAGAGCTTCAGGCTGGGAGAACAGACACAGATAAAGCCATCTGCAAAGTTAACAAGAAACATTATTTCTCCCAAAAATGTGCTGCAGCTGTAAATGTCATAAAGAACCTCTACTTTGATTGACTACTGCTTTCTTATCATTGAGAAACTTCATTCTCTAAAATCATAGACTATCAGAAACTTTACTCTTTGAAATTATATTAGTAAGAATGAAACAGCCCACTCTCGGCTGGAGAATCTAAGTCACACTGAGAAGCAGCCTCGATTTCCAGCTCAGGTACAAAGCTTCAGATAAGGGGTATCTGAACACAATATTCTACATCTATCATAACTTTGGAAGCCCTGGTGGCATAGTGGTTAACTGCTACAACTGCTAGCCAAAAGCTTGGCAGTTTGAATCCACCAGACGTTCCTTGAAAACTCTATGGGGCAGTTCTACTCTGTTCTATAGGGTCACTATGAGTTGGAATCAACTCAGTGGCAACGGGTTTGGTCTTTTTTTTTTTTTTTAAATCATAACTTTATTGTTTTCAAGGAAAGAGGATTCTGGGCTCACTTTGCAGTCCAGACCTCATGCTTATCCCTTTACACACACCCCTGCTTTGCTGTGAGCTTATCAAATTACCGCTTCATTTAAATTTCACCTGAACTGCACCCTTCCTCAGAATCCCATAATAACTCTATCTTTTCCTTTGTTTAGTGAGACCCCCTATAGTTCCTCTGGTGTGTGGTCTCCCTCATTGCAATGGGTCAATAAACCTGAATCTGTTAGACTACAAATTAGTCCCTGATGGTTTTAGGCTTATTGGAATAGGACACCTCTTGCATTCTAGATTGTTAAATGAGGCCCAGAGGGGATGTGACTAGACTGAGACTGAGAGCACACAGTAAGTCCATACCTGACCTTAAGCCAGGTCCCCTCAAAATGCTTTCCTCAGGGGAAGGGCAAAGGTGGTAGTCAGATGCTTCTGGTGGTCTCTCTTATACCAAAGACCTGAAAAAACAAGTGAATCGATTATATATGACAATCTAGGAGCCCTGAACATCAAAGGCAAAGTTGAGGAATCAGACTGAGAGGCAGGGGAAGGGACAGATGGTTCAGAAGCAGTGAGGAGTTGCCAGACCTGTCCCAGCAGGAACCGACACCCCGCAAGCTGGATCGCTGGCATGAGCACCGTGAGTAAAGCATGATGTTGGGGATGCATTTTCCACATCAGGAGAGATCCCAGCGGCAGAGAGTTCACTCACGCCTCCAGAATCGGTGAAAAGTGGGCCTTTTGGCAAAAGATAAGTATTTACGTTTAATCTGCTGTGTGGACCAAAAAACACCCCTTTGGAAAAAACTTTCTGCCATTTAATTGGCCCCTCCCTACTCTGCACTGGGTCGCTCAGCTGGCTTCAGTGATAGTTGCTTTCCCTGGGCTGGAAGTAGGACCTGTTGCGTGCCCTGAGCCATCTTCCCAACCTTGGAGAAGGAATTAAGAAACAGGGAAAAAATAATCTCTGGCTCCCCTAAGCTGGGAACTCAGGGCAGAAACAGCTCCATTGCCTAGGCACAAGCATAAGTGGTCCACGGACTTTGAATGCCTTTCACCCCTGCATAGACCTGTGTGGGCCCATTTCAACAGTGTAGGCCCTCATTTGCACAGTACAACAGGGTATATACCTGAAGCCTAACTTCAGCTGTTTCAGCTATGTGGTGGAGAGGTAGGTTTATGATATTTGGCCCTGCTCTGCTTATTAAGCACCATCCTCACCTACCCAAATCAGGGGCCCGAGGACTGGTGGTTTCACCCATGCCACCTAGCCACCCTTGACAGTGGTCCAAGGAAAAGTGGTACCTCCCAGTCCTTACAGCCAACAGCATTGGGTGCCCATAGTCCAGATGCAAAACCCATCCACCTAGGTGCCCTAGGGAACAGGACATGCTTTCCTCACAGGCACTCATGAGTGGTTGTCAGTCCCCTGCTTTGCTCAGCGCATGACCCCCTATTGCAGCCAGATACCTGTGCCTACACCAATGACCCCTGCTCATCTAAGACTGTAGTTGAGAGTCTGCACCACACACTTGGTGACCAAATACCTGGACACCTGCGCTGAATCCATACAAGAAAAGTAAATGGACTCCTGGGCTCATATACCTAGTAACAACTCTAACCACCTGGTGACAGGACGTTAGAGCTTCAAAGGCACCAATAATCAAACTGGCTCACTCGAGCAGCCTATTTGGGCATATCAAAACAAAACAAAACAAGAAGCTAGGACACAGTAAGGAAACATAAAATAAGTAAATACAATGACTTATTGATGGCTCAGAGACAATAGTCAATACCAAATCATATAAAGAGGCAGACCATGACGGCTTCAGCAAGCTCCTAAAAAAAGACTCAAAATACCTTCCAGATGAAGAGAACTTCCTGGAACTACCAGAGGTAGAATACAAAAGACTAATATTCAGAACTCTTCAAGAGATCAGGAAGGAGATCAGGCAAAATCCAGAACAAGCCAAGGAATGTACAGATGTAACATTAGAGGAACTTAAGAAGATCAGAGAAGAGTATAACGACAGATTTAACAGGCTACAAGAATCCATAGGGAGACAGCAAACAGAAACTCAGAAGATTAAGAATAAAATTTTAGAATTAGACAACTCAGTAGAAAATCAGAGGAGAAGAATTGAGGAAATGAAAGTCAGAATTAGTGAGATTGAAGATAAAGCAGTTGACACCAACATATTTGAGGAAAAATCAGATAAAAGAATTAAAATAATGAAGAATCCCTAAGAATTATGTGGGCCACTTTCAAGAGAAATAACCTACGAATAATTGGAGTACCAGAACAGGGTTGGGGGGTTAGCAGAAAATACAGAGGGAGTTGTTGAAGATCTGTTGGCAGAAAACTTCCCTGATATCTTGAAAGATGAGAAGATATCTATCCAGGAAGGTCACTGAACCCCACCTAGGGTAGACCCCAAAAGAAAGTCACCAAGACATATTATAATCAAATTTGCTAAAACCAAAGATAAAGAGAGAATTTTAATAGTGGCTAAGGATAAATGAAAAGTCACCTACAAATGACAGTCAATAAGAATAAGTTCAGACTACTCTGGAGAAACCATGCAGGCAAGAAGGCAATGGGATGACATACATAAAGCCTTGAAGGAAAAAAAAATTGCCAGCCAAGAATTACATATCCAGCAAAACTGTCTCACAAATATGAAGGCGAAATTAGATTTCCAGATAAATGGAAGTTTAGGGAATTTGCAAAAACCAAACCAGAATTACCAGAAACACTAAAGGGAGTCCACTGGTTAGAAAATCAATAACATCAGATAACACAAGACTATAACACAGGACAGAGCAACCAGATGTCAACCCAACCCCAACCCACTGCTATCAAGTCGATTCTGACTCATAGCGACCCTATAGGACAGAGTAGAACTGCCCCATAGAGTTTCCAAGGAGTGCCTGGTGGATTTGAACTGCCGACCTCTTGGTTAGCAGCTGTAGCTCTTAACCACTACACCACCAGGGTTTCTCAGATGTCAACACAGATAGGGAAATCACAAAAATAGATGAAAGCTAAAATGCTCAAATGTTGTAAAAGATAACAGTATTAAATCAAAAAAGAGGGACTAAAAATAATGTAGTCATAGATCTTTCATATGGTGAGGAAGTCAAGGAGATATAAAGAAGGAAAAGTTTGTTTTAAACTTAGAAAAATAGGGGCAAATATTAAGGTAACCACAATGGAAACGAACTATCCTACACATCAGAATAAAAAACAAGAAAAACATAAAGATTCAGCAAATACAAAAGCAACAACAATAAAAAGAGGAAAAGACAATATATAAAGAAAAACTACTCAGCATAGAAAATTAAGTGGAAAAAAGAAACTGTCAAAAACACAAAAAAGACATCAAAATGACAGCACTAAACTCATACCTATCGATAATTACACTGAATGTAAATGGACTAAATGCACCAATAAAGAGAAAGAATATAGCAGAATGGATGAAAAAACATGATCCGTCTGTATGGTGCCTACAAGAGCTACACCTTAGACTTAAAGATGCAAACTAACGAAAATGCAAAGGATGGAAAAAAATATATCAAGCAAATAACAATCAAAAAAGACGAGGAGTGGCAATATTAATTTCTGACAAAATAGACTTTAAGGTAAAATCCACCACAAAGAACAAGGAAGGAAACTATATAATGAATAAAGGGTAAATATACCAGGAGGATATAACCATAATAAATATTTATGCACCAACGACAGGGCTCCAAAATACATTAAAAAAGCTCTAACAGCATTGAAAAGAGAGATAGAGAGCTCTACAATAATAGTAGGAGACTTCAGTAAACCACTCTCAGTGCAGGACAGAACATCCAGAAAGAAGCTCAATAAAGACACGGAAGATCTAAATGCCACGATCAACCAACCTGACCTCATAGACACATACAGAACACTCCACCCAACAGCAGCCAAGTATACTTTCTTTTCCAATGTACATGGAACATTCTCCAGAATAGACCACATATTAGGTCATAAAGCAAGACTTAACAGAATCCAAAACATAAAAATATTACAAAGCATCTTTTCTGACCACAAAGCCATAAATGTAGAAATCAATAACAGAACAAGCAAGGAAAAAAAAATCAAACACATGGAAACTGAACAAAAAAACCCCAAAAAACCAAACCTGTTGCCGTCAAGTCGATTCCGACTCATAGTGACCCTGTAGGACAGAGTAGAACTGCCCCACAGAGTTTCCAAGGAGTGTCTGGTGGATTTGAACTGCCGACCTTTTGGTTAGCAGCTGTAGCACTTAACCACTATGCCACCCGGGTTTCCTGGAAACTGAATAACACCTTGCTAAAAAACTACTAGGTTATAGAAGAAATTAAGGATGGAATAAAGAAATTCATAGAATCAAATGAGAATGAAAACACTTTCTATCAGAGCCTTTGGGACACAGCAAAAGCGGTGTTCAGAGGTCAATTTATAGCAATAAATGCACACATGCAAAAAGAAGAAAGTGCCAAAATCAAAGAACTATCCCTACAGCTCAAATAAGTAGAAAAAGAGCAGCAAAAGAAGCCCTCGGGCACCAGAAGAAAGCAAATAATAAAAATTAGAGGAGAATTAGAGGACAGAAAAACAATTGAAAGAGTTAACAACACCAAAGGTGGTTCTTTGAAAAGATCAACAAAATCAATAAACCACTGGCAAAATTGAGTACAGAAAAACAGGAGAGGAAGCAAATAACCCGAATAAGAAATGAGATTGGCAATACTACAACAGACCCATCTAAAATTGAAAGAACCATAACAGAATACTATGAAAAATTGTACTTTAGCAAATTTGAAAACCTAGAGGAAATGGACAAATTTCTAGAAACACACTACCTACCAAGATAAGAACAACTAAATAAACCTATAACAAAAGAAGAAATTGAAAAGGTAATTTAAAAATTCCCAATGAAAAAAAGCCCTGGCCCAGATGGCTTCACAGGAGAATTCTACCAAACTTTCAGAGAAGAGTTAACACCACTAATACTAAAGGTATTTCGGAGCATAGAAAAGGATGGAATACTCCCAAACTCATTCTGTGAAGCTAGCATATCCCTGATACCAAAACCAGGTAAAGACACCACAGAAAAAGAAAATTACAGACCAATATCCCTCATGAACTTAAACACAAAAGACCTTAATAAAATTCTAGGCATTAGAATTCAACAACATATCAAAAAATAATTCACCATGACCAAGGGGGGTTCATACCAGGTATGCAGGGATGGTTCAACATTGGAAAAACAATCAATGTAATCCGTCACATAAATAAAACAGAAGACAAGAACCACATCATCTTATCAATTGATGCAGAAAAGGCATTTGACAAAGTTCAACACCCATTCATGATAAAAACTCTCAGCAAAATAGGAAATTCCTCCACATAATAAAGGGCATTTATACAAAACGAACAGCCAACATTATCCTAAATGGAGAGAGTCTGAAAGCATTCCCCTTGAGAACAGTATCCAGACAAGGATGCTCTTTATCACCACTCTTAGTCAGCATTGTGCTGGAGGTCCTAGCCAGAGCAGTTAGGCTAGAAGGAGAAATAAAGGGCATCCAAACTGGTAAGGAAGAAGTAAATGTAGTTCTTTTTGCAGATGATACGATCTTATACGCAGAAAACCCTAAGAATCCACAGTAAAACTATTGGAACTAATAGAACAGTTCAACAAAGAATCAGGATACAAGATAAACATAAAAAAATCAGTTGGATTCCTCTACACCAACAAAGAGAACGTTGAAGAGGAAATCACCAAATCAATACCATTTACCATAGCTGCCAAGAAGATAAAATACTTAGGAATAAATCTAACCAGAGACGTAAAAGACCTATACAAAGAAAACCACAAGACACTACTGCAAGAAACTAAGAGACCTACGTAAGTGGAAAAACATACCTTGCTCATTGATAGGAAGAGTCAACATTGTGAAAATGTCTATTCTACCCAAAGCGATCTATAGATACAATGCAATCCCGATTCAAATTGCAATGGTATTTTTTAATGAGTTGGAGAAACAAATCAATAACTTCATATGGAAAGGGAAGAGGCCCTGGATAAGCAAAGCATTACTGAAAAAGACCAAAGTGGGAAGCCTCACACTATCTCATTTTAGAACCTATTATACTGCTACGGTAGTCAGAACACCCTGGAACTGGTACAAGAACAGATACATAGACCAATGTAACAGGACTGAGAATCCAGACATAAATTCATTCACCTTTGAGCAGCTGATATTTGACAAAGGCCCAAAGCCCGTCAAATGGGGAAAAGACAGTCTAACAAATGGTGTTGGCATAACTGGATATCCATCTGCAAAAAATATGAAACAAGACCCATAGCTCACACCATGTAGAAACACTAATTCAAAATGTATAAAATCTAAAACGATGAAGACTGTGGAAGAAAAAATAGGGACAATGCTAGGAGCCCTAATACGTGGCATAAACAGTATACAAAACATTACTAAACAAGGCAGAAGAAAAACTAGACAACTGGGAGCTCCTAAAAATCAAACACCTATGCTCATCCAAAGACTTCACCAAAAGAGTAAAAAGATTACCTACAGACTGGGAAAAAGGTTTTAGCTATGTCATTTCTGATCAGCGTCTGATCTGTAAAATCTACATGATACTATAAAACCTCAACAACAAAAAGACAAATAACCCAGTTCAAAAATGGGCAAAGGATATGAAAAGTAATATCACCGAAGAAGACATTCATGCAGCTAACAGGTACATGAGGAAATGCTCACAATCATCAGTCTTTAGAGAAATGCAAATCAAAACTACAATGACATACCACCTTACCCCAACAAGGCTGGCATTAATCCAAAAAACACAAAATAATAAATTTTGGAGAGGTTGTGGAGAGACTGGAACACTTATACACTGCTGGTGGAAATGTAAAATGGTAAAACTACTTTGGAAATCGATTTGTCACTTCCATAAAAAGTGTGAATATACCATAATTTGTTTACCCATACGATCCAGCAATCCCACTCCTTGGACTATATCCTAGAGAAATAAGAGCCCTCACATGAATAGATATATGCACACCCATGTTTACTGCAGCACTGCTTAGAAAAGATGGAAACAACCAAGGTGACCATCAAAGGATGAATGGGTAAACAAATTATGGTATATTCACACAGTGGAATACAATGCAACAATAAAGAGCAATGATGAATTTGTGAAACATAACATGGAGGAATCTGGAAGGCATTATGCTAAGTGAAATTATTCACAAAAGGACAAATATTGTGTGAGACCACTATTATAGGAACTCAAGGAAAGGTTTAAACCCAGAAGAAAACATTCTTTGATGGTTACATGAGCTGTGAGGGAAGGAGAGGGGTATTCACTAATTAGATTTTATTAGACAAGAATTATTTTAGGGGAAGGAAAGCACAGCACACAATACAGGAGAAGTCAACACAACTGGACTAAACCAAAAGCTAAGAAGTTTCCTGAATACAAACACACACTTTGAGGGACAGAGTAGCAGGGCAGGGGGTCTGGGGACCATGGTTTCAGGAGACATTAGGTCAATTGGCATAACAAAATTTATTAAGAAAAGTGTTCTGCATCCCACTTTGGTGACTGGTGTCTGGGGTCTTAAAAAGCTAGTAAGTCACCATCTAAGATGCATCAATTGGTTTCAACCCACCTGGAGCAAAGGAGCATGAAGAACACCAAAGACGCATAGAAAATATGAGCACAAGAGACAGAGAGGGCCACATTAGCCAGAGATTCCATCAGCCTGAGACCGGAAGAGCTGGACAGTGCCCGGCTACCACCAATGACTGCCCTGACAGGGAACACAACAGAGAATCTCTGATGGATCAGGAGAAAAGTGGGTTGCAGACCTCAAATTTTAGTAAAAAGACCAGACTTAATGGTCTGACTGAGACTGGAGGGACCCCAGAGGTCATGAGCCCCGGACTCTGTTTAGCTCAAAATTAAAACCATTCCTGAAGCCAACTCTTCAGACAAAGATTAGACTGCACTATAAGACATAAAATGGTACTGGTGAGGAATGTGTTTCTTAGCTCAAGTAGACACGTGGGACTGTGGCCAGCTCCTGTCTGGAGGACAGGGTGGCTGAGGAGGCAGAGGGGCCAGGAACTGGTTGAATGGACACGGGAAATACAGGATGTAGAGAAGGAGAGTGCAGTTACATTGTAGGGAGAGCAAGTAGGGTCACATAACAATGTGTGTATAAGTTTTTATATGAGAAACTGACTTGAATTGCAAACTTTTATTTAAAGCACAATAAAAAAAAATGCTTTCCTTACCTGTGGAGTTAGAAAGGCCTTTAGTAGGGCACGGAGTTTTCTCCCTTCATCAGGAGGGCTTCCTGGTATATATTAATTTGGTTTTAAAGGGTAAGTAGGCATTCTTAGATGAAGAACAGCACAACTTCTTCCCTCTCTGCCCCATTGACATCTCCCAGGAGAGCAGTGGCATCTCCAGAGTTTCCATATTTGATGTGGTAAGGGGCAGCAAACTGGTTGAGGGACAGAGTCAGAGTCTTGACGTAAAAGTACAGTTGCAAAGTAAGGGTATCATCACTAAACCAAAAACTCAGTGCTGCCGAGTCGATTCTGACTCATAGCGGCCCTATAGGACAGAGTAGAACTGCCCCATCTAGTTTCCAAGGAGTGCCTGGCGGATTCGAACTGCTAACCCTTTGGTTAGCAGCCGTAGCACTAAACCACTACGCCACCAGGGTTTCCGTATCATCACTACTTAGCCTTTATTTTATGAAGAAATAAAAATGGCATTTCTTAAAGATATTTTTATTGACATATTGCATTAGACTGAGAACACATCAAGAATTATTATTGGTACATACTTTCATTTTAGTTGGAGTAGCTGGGGTGGGAGGTAAAGTAGATTATGGGAGCATTTAAACCCCACAGCCAGCCCCCTCAAGCACAGCAGGGGGGGGATCTAACAATGACTTCTTTCCTTTTTCCCCCAGTGGTATATTCTAAGAGGACTTGTACAACTCTGATTTCCTCCCCTCTCCCCTTGTGGTATGTTCCAGGAGAGGCTTGTAACCAGCCTGACTTCTCTTCTCACCATGTGGTATTTGCCTGGAGATAACAGCCTCTGGGGCCTTTGCGTTTGTTCGAAGAGGAACCTAAGCTTCTTTAAACAGTACACAGATGCGTAGAGATCAGATCCAAAGACTCCTCCTCTTGCAAGCCCTCTCCGAGAAACGTCCCCACCCCTGCTCCCTGCCACCTGTGGGACAGCTCCACTCATTTCTTCTTTGTGAATTTAGAGGCGTCCTCATTCTCAGTACGGAATGGATATTTGTTCAACATGGCGTACCCCATAGAGAAGCTCTACATGGGCGCGGCCATGTTCCCCACCTGACAATGACGCCAAAGGGCATTAAAAGCCCCAAAGCACCTACTCCTTATCGGCTCCTTGCTAACTCTTGGCTGACAGCGGCTTCGAAGGTGATTTTGCGCATGCACACAAACAGTAATGCCCTACCTCCCGGTCCGTGCAAATCCCCAAAAACCGTGAAGGGGCGGTGCTAGGGGTGGCGACCGGAAGCGGCTTTGGCTTCCAGCAGCGGTTTCATACTTATTGTCAGGAGGATTTCAAGGGTCCGCTGCCGGAGTGATGTTGAGGTGATGGGGGGGCCAGGGTGGGCGAGTGTGGGGTATTTTGTGTGGTCGGTGATGGAATCGTCTTTCTAACTTTAGTTGGACAATTCGCTCATTTTCAGGCTTTCTTCTTTTCTAACGTAAACATTAAGGTCCTAAAGTTCGCTCTAAGACCCACAAGGTTTGGTGCATTATGTTCTAGGTGTTTTCTAAGAGTTAATAAATTTTCTTTTACCCATGAGATTTTTATAAGTGCATTTTCAATTTCCAGAACTTTATCTTTTTAATGGATTTCTAGCTTTAGTCTTCTGTGGTCGGAAAAATGTCTACGTGAAGCTCATTTCTTCAAATATGAGATTTTTGGCCTAATCTGTGCTGAATTTTTATAAATGTTTTATATGTAAGTTGAAAACAATATTTAATTACTTAGTTGTTAATTGTGTCGTACAAAATTTGTACGTTTTTCTTTTTGTCTGCTTTTTTTATTATTGAGAGAGGAGACTGCATTCTTCACTGTGATGGTGATTTGTCCAAATCTCTTTGCTGCTGTAAGTGGTCCATTTTAAGTCTCCCCATGGATGTGCAAGTGCTCAAGCACCATTTGTTGAAAGCACTATCCTTCCCCCACTGAATTGTTTTGGACCTTTATCAAAAATCAGTTGGCCATATTGTGTGGGGCTATTTCTGGGTTCTCTATTCTCTTCCATTGTGCCAACACCACTTTGTCTTAATTACTGTAGCTATATAATATAATAAATCTTGAAATTAGGTGGAATGATTCCTCTCACTTTATTATTTTTCAGAATTGTTTTAGCTCTTCTAGGTCCTTTGCGTTTCCATGTAAATTTTAGAATAATCTTCTCTCTGTCTACAAAACATCTTGTTGGGATTTTGATAATTTGTGTCAAACCTGTACATCAATTCGGGAAGATTTAACGTCTTTACTATGTTAAGCCTTCCAGTCCATAAACACAGTATGTCTCTCCATTTATTTATATCTTCTTTGAATTCTTTCACAGCGTTTTGTAATCTTCAGCATACAAGTTCTGCACATGTTTTGTTAAGTGTATACCTAAGTAATTTTTTTAGAGTAGTTGTAAATTATATTCTCTTTTTAATCTTAGTTTCCACATGTTTATTGCTTATATATGGGAGTATGAGTTTTGTGTGTTGATTTTGAATCCTTGAATCTTGCTGAACTCACTTTTTAGTCTATAGCTTTTTTTTTTTAAAAGATTTCTTGGGTTTTCTGTGCCAACAGTCATGTCATCTGCAAGTAGAGACAGTTTTATTTTTTTCTTTCCAATATCTATCCCTTTTATTTTCCTTCCTTTTCTTGCTTTATTTTGCTGGCTAGAATTTCCAGTAGTATATTGAATGAGAGTAGCAAGAGTGGACATGCTTGTGTTGTTTCCCACTTAGGGGAAAAGCCTTCAGTTTCTCACTGTTAAGTATGATGTTAGCTATGAGGTTGTTTTTTTTTTTTTTTGACAGATGTTCTCATTTAAGTTTAGGCATTTCCCCTCTGTTCCTTATTTGCTGTGTGTTTTTATTATGAATGGGTGTTGACTTTTGTCAGTTTTTCTTTACAAATGTATTTGATCATGTGATTTTTCTTCTTTAGCCTCTTAATGTGGTGGGTTACATTGACTGATACTGAACCAGCCTTGCATTACTGGAGTAAACCCCACCTGGTTGTGGTGTATAATTCTTTATATTGCTGGGTTGGATTAGGTAGTACTTTTTCAAGGATTTTTGCATCTAAGTTCATGAGACATACTGGTCTATAATTTTTTTTGTACTGTCTTTGTCTGCTTTTGGTGTTAGGATAATGCAGGGTTCATAGAACGAGTTGGAGAGAGTGTTCCCTTCTCTTCTATTTTCTGGAAAAGATTATGTAGAATTGGTGCTAATTATTCTTTAATGTTGGGTAGAGTTTTCCAGTCGAACTGTCTGGTCCTGGAAATTTCCTTTTGGAAGCCTTTTGATTATGGCGTCGATTTCCAATTTCTTTAGTAGTCATAGGCCTATTCTTAAAGTTGTCAAGGATTTCATTTTACTTGGATCCACAATCAACACCCATGGAAGCAGCAGTCAAGAAATCAAACGATGCATTGCATTGGGTAAATCTGCTGCAAAGGACCTCTTTAAAGTGTTGAAGAGCAAAGATCTCACCTTGAAGACTAAACTATGCCTGACTCAAGCCATGGTATTTTCAATTGCATCATATGCATGTGAAAGCTGGACAATGAATAAGGAAGACCAAAGAAGAATTGATGCCTTTGAATTGTGGTGTTGGTGAAGAATATGGAATATACCATAGACTGCCAAAAGAAAGAACAAGTCTGTCTTGGAAGAAGTACAACCGGAATGCTCCTTAAAAGCAAGGATGGCGAGACTGCATCTTACATACTTTGGACATGTTGTCAGGAGGGATCAGTCCCTGGAGAAGGACACCATGCTTGGCAGAGTACAGGGTCCGTGGAAAAGAGGAACACCCTCAGCGAGGTGGATTGACACAGTGGCAGCAACAATGAGCTCAAGCATAACAATGATTGTAAGGATGGCGCAGGACCAGGCAGTGTTTCGTTCTGTTGTGCATAGGGTCGCTATGAGTAGGAACCGACTCGATGGCACCTAACAAAAACAACAGGCTTATTCTGATGAATCTGTTTAATAGAGGATGAGTTGTGTTATTTTGTGTTTTTTGAGGAATTGGACTATTTTATCTAAGTTGTTGAATTTATGTGCATAAAGTTGTTTGTAGTATTCCCTTAAAACTGTTCTTTTAATGGTTGCAGGATCTGTAGTTATATCCATTTTCATTCCTGATATTGGTATGTCTTCTCTTTTTTAATTTTTATCAGTCTTGCTAGAGTTTACAAATTTTATTGGTCTTTTTAAAGGACCAACCTTGTTTTCATTTAATTTCTCTGTTGTTTTTCTGTTTTCAAGTTCATTGATTTCTGCTCTTAAATTTATTACCTTTTTTTTAACACATACCTTCTACGCTTGTTTGCTGACCTTGCCCTCCCCTGTGAGGTATTTTCATAAGCACTGCTATGCCAATTTCTTTTTACATGTTGCTGTAAAAAAATTAGCATAGTGCAGTCATGAAAATACCTCGAGGTAGGAGAGGGCACGATTGGCAAACCAACATAGAAGACACGCATTATTTGCATAAAAATGCTGTACTTTCTTCCTTCTGCTTGCTTTGGGTTTCTTTTTCTCTTCCTAGTTTCTTGAGGCGGGAGCTTAGATTATTGATTAAAAGACCTTTCTTCTTTTCTAATGTAAGCATTTAGTGCTATATATATTCCTCTCAACATTGCTTCAACTGTATCTCACAAATTTTGATATTTTGTATTTTTATTTTCATTCAGTTTATTGTGGTAAAAACATATACACTAAAATACCCACCAACACAATAAACTCTCCACCCACAATTCAGTGATATCGACCACACTTCTCATGCCACACCACCATCACCATCTCTCCCCAAAATATTCCTCCATCATTAACATAAACTCAGTGCCCCCCCCATCCTCTTCCCTCTCACCCATTTCTTCTGTATTTGCTTCTTTCATATAGGTGAGATCATATAGTATTTATGCTTTTGTGACTGATTTATTTCTCTCAGCATAACATTTTCAAGGTTCATCCATGTTGTGGCATGCATCAAAAATTCATTTCTCTTTTTTGTTGTTGTTCGTTGTTAGGTGCCGTCAAGTCGATTCTGACTCATAGCGACCCTATGTACAGCAGAACAAAACACTGCCTGGTTCTGCACCATCCTCACAATTGTTGTGCCTGAGCCCACTGTTAGAGCCACTGTGTCAATCTAGTTGAACGTCTTCCTCTTTTTCTCTAACCCTCTACTTTACCAAGCATGATGTCCTTCTCCAGGGACTGGTCCCTCATGATAACATGTTCAACATATGTGAGACATAGTCTCACTATCCTTGCCTCCAAGGACCATTCTGGTTGTACTTCTTCCAAGACGGATTTGTTTGTTCTTTTGGCAGTCCATGGTATATTCAGTATTCTTTGCCAACACCACAACTCAAAGGTATCAGTTCTTCTTCAGTCTTCCTTATTCATTGTCCAGCTTTTGCATGCATATGAGGTTATTGAAAATACCATGCCTTGGGTCAGGTGCCCCTTAGTCTTCATGGTGACATCTTTGGTTTTTAATAGTTTAAAGAGGTCTCCTGCAGCAGATTTGACTGATGCAATGCGTATTTTGATTTCTTGACTGCTGCTTCCCTGGGTGTTGATTGTGGATCCAAGTAAAATGAAATCCTTGACAACTTCAGTATTTTCTCCGTTTATCTTGATGTTACTTATTGGTCCGGTTGTGAGGATTTTTGTCTTTATGGCTGCATAATATTCCATTATATGTATGTGCCACATTTTGTTTATCCATTCATCTTTTTTTTTATTAACTTTTATTGAGCTTCAAGTGAACGTTTACAAATCAAGTCTGTCTGTCACATATAAGTTTATATACACCTTACTCCGTACTCCCACTTGCTCTCCCCCTAATGAGTCAGCCCTTCCAGTCTCTCCTTTCGTGACAATTTTGCCAGCTTCCAGCTCTCTCTATCCTCCCATCCCCCCTCCAGACAGGAGATGCCAACACAGTCTCAAGTGTCCACCTGATACAAATAGCTCACTCTTCATCAGCATCTCTCTCCTACCCACTGTCCAGTCCCTTTCATGTCTGATGAGTTGTCTTCGGGGATGGTTCCTGTCCTGTGCCAACAGAAGGTTTGGGGACCATGACCGCCAGGATTCCTCTAGTCTCAGTCAGACCATTAAGTATGGTCTTTTTGTGAGAATTTGGGGTCTGCATCCCACTGATCTCCTGCTCCCTCAGGGGTCCTTTATTGTGCTCCCTGTCAGGGCAGTCATCGGTTGTGGCCGGGCACCAACTAGTTCTTCTGGTCTCAGGTTGATGTAAGTCTCTGGTTCATGTGGCCCTTTCTGTCCCTTGGGCTCATAGTTATCGCGTGACCTTGGTGCTCTTCATTCTCCTTTGATCCAGGTGGGTTGAGACCAATTGATGCAGTTTAGATGGCCGCTTGTTAGCATTTAAGACCCCAGATGCCACACTTCAAAGTGGGGTGCAGAGTGTTTTCATAATAGAATTATTTCGCCAATTGACTTAGAAGTCCCCTCAAACCATGGTTCCCAAACCCCCGCCCTTGCTCCGCTGACCTTTGAAGCATTCAGTTTATCCTGGAAACGTCTCTGCTTTTGGTCCAGTCCAATTGAGCTGACCTTCCATGTATTGAGTGTTGTCCTTCCCTTCACCTAAAGCAGTTATCTACTAACTAATCAGTAAAAACCCCTCTCCCGCCCTCCCTCCCTCCCTCCCCCCCTCGTAACCACAAAAGTATGTGTTCTTCTCAGTTTTTACTATTTCTCAAGATCTTATAATAGTGGTCTTTTACAATATTTGTCCTTTTGCCTCTGACTAATTTCGCTCAGCATAATGCCTTCCAGGTTCCTCCATGTTATGAAATGTTTCACAGATTCGTCACTGTTCTTTATCGATGCATAGTATTCCATTGTGTGAATATACCACAATTTATTTACCCATTCATCCATTGATGGACACCTTGGTTGCTTCCAGCTTTTTGCTATTGTAAACAGAGCTGCAATAAACATGGGTGTGTATGTATCTGTTTCTGTCAAGGCTCTTGTATCTCTAGGGTATATTCCGAGGAGTGGGATTTCTGGGTTGTATGCTAGTTCTATTTCTAACTGTTTAAGATAACGCCAGATAGATTTCCAAAGTGGTTGTACCATTTGACATTCCCACCAGCAGTGTATAAGAGTTCCAATCTCTCCGCAGCCTCTCCAACATTTATTATTTTGTGTTTTTTGGGGGATTAATGCCAGCCTTGTTGGAGTGAGATGGAATCTCACCGTAGTTTTAATTTGCATTTCTCTAATGGCTAATGATCGAGGGCATTTTCTCATGTATCTGTTGGCTGCCTGAATATCTTCTTTAGAGAAATGTGTGTTCATATCCTTTGCCCACTTCTTGATTGGGTTGTTTGTCTTTTTGTGGTTGAGTTTTGACAGAATCATGTAGATTTTGGAGATCAGGTGCTGGTCTGAGATGTCATAGCTGAAAATTCTTTCCCAGTCTGTAGGTGGTCTTTTTACTCTTTTGGTGAAGTCTTTAGATGAGCATAGGTGTTTGATTTTTAGGAGCTCCCAGTTATCGGTTTCTCTTCATCATTTTTGGTAATGTTTTGTATTCTGTTTATGCCTTGTATTAGGGCTCCTAGGATTGTCCCTATTTTTTCTTCCATGATCTTTATCGTTTTAGTCTTTATGTTTAGGTCTTTGATCCACTTGGAGTTAGTTTTTGTGCATGGTGTGAGGTATGGGTCCTGTTTCATTCTTTTGCAAATGGATATCCAGTTATGCTAGCACCATTTGTTAAAAAGACTATCTTTTCCCCAATTAACTGACACTGGTCCTTTGTCAAATATCAGCTGCTCATACGTGGATGGATTTATATCTGGGTTCTCAATTCTGTTCCATTGATCTATGTGCCTGTTGTTGTAGCACTACCAGGCTGTTTGGACTACTGTGTCTGTATAATAGGTTCTGAAATCAGGTAGAGTGAGGCCTCCCACTTTCTTCTTCTTTTTCAGTAATGCTTTGCTTATCCGGGGCTTCTTTCCCTTCCATATGAAATTGGTGATTTGTTTCTCTATCCCCTTAAAATACGACATTGTAATTTGGATCGGAAGTGCATTATATGTATAGATGGCTTTTGGTAGAATAGACATTTTTACTATGTTAAGTCTTCCTATCTATGAGCAAGGTATGTTTTTCCACTTAAGTATGTCCTTTTGAATTTCTTGTAGTAGAGCTTTGTAGTTTTCTTTGTATAGGTCTTTTACATCCTTGGTAAGATTTATTCCTAAGTATTTTATCTTCTTGGGGGCTACTGTGAATGGTATTGATTTGGTTATTTCCTCTTCGGTGTTCTTTTTGTTGATGTAGAGGAATCCAAGTGATTTTTGTATGTTTATTTTATAACCTGAGACTCTGCCATACTCTGCTATTAGTTTCAGTAGTTTTCTGGAGGATTCTTTAGGGTTTTCTGTGTATAAGATCATGTCATCTGCAAATAGTGATAACTTTTACTTCCTCCTTGCCAGTCCGGATACTCTTTATTTCTTTGTCTAGCCTAATTGCCCTGGCTAGGACTTCAAGTACAATGTTGAATAAGAGCGGTGATAAAGGGCATCCTTGTCTGATTCCCGTTCTCAAGGGAAACGCTTTCAGGTTCTCTCCATTTAGAGTGATATTGGCTGTTGGCTTTGCATAGATGCCCTTTATTATGTTGAGGAATTTTCCTTCAATTCCTATTTTGGTAAGAGTTTTTATCATAAATGGGTGTTGGACTTTGTCACATGCCTTTTCTGCATCAATTGATAAGATCATGTGGTTTTTATCTTTTGTTTTATTTATGTGATGGATTACATTAATGGTTTTTCTGATCTTAAACCAGCCTTGCATACCTGGTATAAATCCCACTTGATCATGGGGAATTATTTTTTTGATGTGTTGTTGGATTCTATTGGCGGCTAGAATTTTGTTGAGGATTTTTGCATCTGTGTTCATGAGGGATATAGGTCTATAATTTTCTTTTTTTGTAATGTCTTTACCTGGTTTTGGTATCAGGGAGATGGTGGCTTCATAGAATGAGTTGGGTAGTATTCCGTCCTTTTCTATGCTTTGAAATACCTTCAGTAGTAGTGGTGTTAACTCTTCTCTGAAAGTTTGGTAGAACTCTGCAGTGAAGCCGTCCGGGCCGGGGCTTTTTTTTTGTTGGAAGTTTTTTGATTACCGTTTCAATCTCTTTTTTTGTTATGGGTCTATTGTTCTACTTCTGAATGTGTTAGTTTAGGTAGGTAGTGTTTTTCCAAGAATTCATCCATTTCTTCTAGGTTTTCAAATTTGTTAGAGTACAATTTTTTGTAGTAATCTGAAATGATTCTTTTAATTTCATTTGGTTCTGTTTTGATGTGGTCCTTCTCGTTTCTTATTCGGGTTATTTGTTTCCTTTCCTGTATTTCTTTAGTCAGTCTAGCCAATGGTTTATCAATTTTGTTAATTTTTTCAAAGAACCAGCTTTTGGCTTTGTTAATTCTTTCAATTGTTTTTCTGTTCTCTAATTCATTTAGTTCAGCTCTAATTTTTATTATTTGTTTTCTTCTGGTGCCTGATGGGTTCTTTTGTTGCTCACTTTCTATTTGTTCAAGTTGTAGGGACAGTTCTCTGCTTTTGGCTCTTTCTTCTTTTTGTATGTGTGCATTTATGGATATAAATTGGCCTCTGAGCACTGCTTTTGCTGTGTCCCAGAGGTTTTGATAGGAAGTATTTTCATTCTCGTTGCATTCTATGAATTTCCTTATTCCCTCCTTAATGTCTTCTATAACCCAGTCTTTTTTCAGGAGGGTATTGTTCAGTTTCCAAGTATTTGATTTCTTTTCCCTAATTTTTCTGTTATTGATTTCCACTTTTATGGCCTTGTGGTCTGAGCAGATGCTTTGTAATATTTCGATGTTTTGGACTCTGCAAAGGTTTGTTTTATGACCTAATATGTGGTGTATTCTAGAGGATGTTCCATGTGCGCTAGAAAAATAAGTATACTTTGCAGCAGTTGGGTGGAGAGTTCTGTGTAAGCCAATGAGGTCAAGTTGGTTGATTGTTGTAATTAGGTCTTCCGTGTCTCTATTGAGCTTCTTACTGGATGTCCTGTCCTTCTCCGAAAGTGGTGTGTTGAAGTCTCCTACTATAATTGTGGAGGTGTCTATCTCACTTTTCAATTCTGTTAAAATTTGATTTATGTATCTTGCAGCCCTGTCATTGGGTGCATAAATATTTAATATGGTTATGTCTTCCTGATCAATTGTCCCTTTTAGCATTATATAGTGTCCTTCTTTATCCTTTGTGGTGGATTTAAGTCTAAAGTCTATTTTGTCAGAAATTAATATTGCTACTCCTCTTCTTTTTTGCTTATTGTTTGCTTGATATATTTTTTTCCATCCTTTGAGTTTTAGTTTGTTTGTGTCTCTAAGTCTAAGGTGTGTCTCTTGTAGGCAGCATATAGATGGATCGTGTTTCTTTATCCAGTCCGTGACTCTCTGTCTCTTTATTGGTGCATTTAGTCTATTTACATTCAGCGTAATTATAGATAAATAAGTTTTTAGTGCTGTCATTTTGATGTCTTTTCATGTGTGTTGTTGGCAATTTCATTTTTCCACAAATTTTTTTGTGCTGAGATGTTTTTCTTAGTAAATTGTGAGATCCTCATTTTCATAGTGTTTGACTTTATGTTAGTTGAGCCGTTACGTTTTTCTTGGCTTTTATCTTGAGTTATGAAGTTGTTATACCTTTTTGTGGTTACCTTATTATTTACCTCTATTTTTCTTAGTAAAAACCTAACTTGTGTTGTTCTATATCGCCTTGTATCACTCTCCATCTGGCAGTTCAATTCATCCTGTGTTTAGTCCCTGTTTTTGATTATTGTGATCTTTTACCTATTGACTTCCATGATTCCCTGTTATGTGTATTATTTTTTTTTAATTAATCTTAATTTGTTTTTGTGATTTCCCTATTTGAGTTGATATCAGGACGTTCTGTTTTGTGACCTTGTATTGTGCTGGTATCTGATATTATTGGTTTTCTGACCAAACAATATCCTTTAGTATTTCTTGTAGCTTTGGTTTGGTTTTTGCAAATTCTCTAAACTTGTGTTTATCTGTAAATATCTTAATTTTGCCTTCATATTTCAGAGAGAGTTTTGGTGGATATAGGATCCTTGGCTGGCAGTTTTTCTCCTTCAGTGCTCTGTATATGTCGTCCCATTCCCTTCTTGCCTGCATGGTTTCTGCTGAGTAGTCTGAACTTATTCTTATTGATTGTCCCTTGAAGGAAACCTTTCTTTTCTCCCTGGCTGCTTTTAAAATTTTCTGTTTATCTTTGGTTTTGGCGAATTTGATGATAATATGTCTTGGTGTTTGTCTTTTTGGATCAGTCTTAAATGGGGTTCGATGAGCATCTTGGATAGATATCCTTTCGTCTTTCATGATGTCAGGGAAGTTTTGTGTCAGGAGTTCTTCCACTATTTTCTCTGTGTTTTCTGTCCCCTCTCCCTGTTCTGGGACTCCAATCACCCGCAAGTTATCCTTCTTGAGTGAGTCCCACATGATTCTTAGGGTTTCTTCATTTTTTTAATTCTTTTATCTGATTTTCTTTCAGCTATGTTGGTGTTGATTCCCTGGTCCTCCAGATGTCCCAGTCTGCATTCTAATTGCTCGAGTCTGCTCCTCTGACTTCCTATTGCGTTGTGTAATTCTGTAATTTTATTGTTAATCTTTTGGATTTCTACATGCTGTCTCTCTATGGATTCTTGCAACTTATTAATTTTTCCACTATGTTCTTGAATATTCTTTTTGAGTTCTTCAACAGTTTTATCAGTGTGTTCCTTGGCTTTTTCTGCAGTTTGCGTTATTTCGTTTGTGATGTCTTGAAGCATTCTGTAAATTAGTTTTTTATATTCTGTATCTGATAATTCCAGGATTGTATCTTCATTTGGGAAAGATTTTGATTCTTTTGTTTGGGGAATGGAGAAGCTGTCATGGTCTGCTTCTTTATGTGGTTTGATATGGACTGCTGTCTCCGAGCCATCACTGGGAAACTAGTAACTAGTTTTTCCAGAAAATCCGCTAAAAGAAAAATGCAGTCAGATCCCTATCAGAGTTCTTCCTCTGGCTCAGGCTATTCGGATGTTAATGAAGCTGCCTGGGGAGGGTGGGGGAGGGATCAGAGAGATAGGAGAGTAGCACCTCAGAATATAGCCAGAGTTGCTTGTCTTGCTTGGAATGACTCTTATATCTGCGATTTCCGCGGGGCATGTCGCCTATGTGTGCTGGCTGTGTGGAGATTGCCCCCGGGGGGTCTGGCCCACTGGAGTCACGGTCAGATCCTCCACTGGCAGCCTGGGATGGTGCACTCCCGACTCCAAAATCAGTCGCTGCCTCCCGGGGACTCCCTGCCCCGCCTGCCGCGTCACCGCGCCGCGTCCGCGAATCAGCTGGGCTCCCCCCCAGGGTCAGCTCAGGCGAGCGGAGCAGCTCCCTGCGCCTGCGCCGCGACCGCGCGTCCCAGGTGGGATGCCACTCTCCCCGCTGCAAGACCCGTCACTGTCTCCCGGGGACTTCTCCCACTGGCTGCGTTGCTACTCCGCCTGTGAGAACCGGCTGGGCCCCGCCCTGGGGTCAGTTCAGGGGAGTGAAGCAGTTCCCTGCGCCCGCGCCCCGCCAAAATCCTGGTGAGACGGCTCCCCAGCTGGGACTCCGCTCTCCCCACTCCAAGACCCATCACTGTCTCCCGGGGACTTCTCCCACCAGCTGCGTCGCCACGCTGCCCGTTGGAACTGGCTGGGTCCCCCCCGGGGTCAGTTCAGGGGGGTGGAGCTGCTCCGCGCTTATGCAGTGCCCGCGGTCCGCCAGAATCCTGGCGGGACGGCTCACCGGCTGGGACGCTGCTCTCCCCGCTCCAAGACCTGTCACTGCCTCCCGGGGACTTTTCCCACCGGCTGCACCGTCACGCCACCCGCGCGAACTGGCTGGGCACCCTCCCGGAATGAGTTCGGGGGCCGGGGCTAGGCCCCTTGTTTGTGCCGTCTGCCCCCCTGGGCTTTGCCCCAAATCGGGCGCCGAAGGTCACCTGACTGGTACCCTGGCTCCAGGCTCTGAAATCAATCGCTGCCTCCCCGTATTTGTTTGTTCTCCGTCTCTAAATCTGTGTTTGTTGTTCAGGGTTCGTAGATTGTTATGTATGTGATCGATTCACTTGTTTTTCCGAGTCTTTGTTGCAAGAGGGATCCGCGGTAGCGTCCACCTAGTTCGCCATCTTGGCCCTGCCCTATGAGTGCATTTTTATTGTTGAATAATATTCCATCATATGGATATACCAAATTTTGTTTATCCATTCGTCAGTTGATGAACATTTAGGTTGTGTCAGCTTTTGGCTATTATGAATAATGCTGTTGTGAATATTTGTGTACATGTTTTGGAGTGAACATGTGTTTTCATTTCTCTTAAGTAGATACCTAGGAATGGAATTTCTGAGTCATACGGTAACTGTCTGCTTAACATTTTGAGGAACTACCAAAATGGTTTTCATAGTGGCTGTATCCTTTTACAATCCCACCAGCCATGCATGAGAGCTCCAGTTTCTTCATATCTCTCCAAAAGTTATTGTCTTTATTATTATTATTTTAGCCATTATAGTGAATGTGAAGTGATCTCTCATTGTGGCTTCGATTTACATTTCTATAATGACTAATGATATTGAACGTCTTTTCATTTGTTTATTGGCTGTTTGTATATCATATTTGGAGAAGTGTCTATTCAAATCCTTTGGCCGTTTTTTAATTGGGGTATTTTCTTTTTATTGTTGTAAGAGTTCTTTATATATTCTGGATACAGATCCCTTGTCAGATAACGTGTTTTGCAAATATGTTCTCCCATTCTGTGGGTGGCTTTTCACTTCCTTGATGGTGTCCTTTGAAGCATAAACTTTTTAATTTTGATGAAGCCTAGTTCAGGCAATCCCCAGACTACGAACAAGTTCCATTCCTAAATCTGCCTTTAAGTTGAATTTGTATGTAAGTTGGAACAGTTAGGTATGATTAGCATCTAACATCAGTTAATCAAATGTTTGTCTTAGTGTATAGTGTACCTTTTTATGCGTAAAAAACATTAAACGCTTCCAGATACACTAACACATCTTTAACATAATAAAGTTTTGATGCGTGTCACAAAGTAGCACTCACATGTTGTTATGAACCATTGTATGTACCTCACATTTTTAATTTGATAGGCTTTACAGGGGTTGGTTTGTAACTACGGGTTGTATGTAAGTCAGAAGTTCGTAACCTGGGGACTGCCCGTATATAAATTTTTCTTTTGTTGCTTGTGCTATTATTGTCATATCTAAGAAAGCATACTAGCAGTTTTATCATTTTAGCTATTACATTGTAAAAACGGCTTGGGAGCAGTATCTGACCTCCTCTAACCCCATGAGGGGGAAGGAGAACCAAGTTCAACAGCCCGAGGCTGATTCCTATGAGGCAGAGGTCAGACATGCTTTCTCTGTCTGCCATCTTTACCAACTCTAACACCAACCGTCCCTCCCACAGCACTCTCTACTTTTCTGCTGGGTTCAGTTATTCATTGCAATGGCCACACAGATCTCACAGACCACACTCACAATTATGGGGTTTATTAGGGAAGTAACAGTTACAGTGCAGGCTCAGGATAACTCAAGAACAGTTCTTCCATCAGGATTGCCTCTTCCCAGCCATGCTAGTAGACACACCTCTCCCTGGCCCTCAGTCTCTTCCCAAAGGCAGTCAGCTTCCTCTCTCCATGGTCGGGGGAGCCCACCACGCTGTCTCCTGCTGCTGGGTCTTTGCAGCAGGGTCTCTCCTTCCTTGGTGGTGGGCTCCTCCTTCTGCTCTGGAATTGGCTCTCTTTTAAGGCAAAACTGACCATTCTCCTTGGTAGGCCACAATTACCCTTTCACTCAGTCGCCTGGATGGGATTTACAAGCCCATGGCTAGAAAGGCACACACAAAACTAATTACTTGCACTGTATACATTTAGCTGTATGATTCATTTTGAGTTAGTTTTTATATATGGTGTGAAGTAGGGGTCCAAATTCATTCTTTTGCATGCCAGCATTCAGAGTTCCTGGGTGGTGCAAATGGATAATGCACTCAGCTGCTAACCAAAAGGTTGACATTTGGAGTCCATCTCTGGCATCTTGGAAGAAAGGCCTGGTGATCTACTTCTAAAAAATCAGCCATTGAAAATCTGTGGAGCACAGTACTACTTTGACAATCATGGAGTCGTCGAGAATCAGAATCAACTAAATTGCAACTGGTTTTATCCAGTTGTCCCAGCATCATTTGTTGAAAAGACTATCCTTTCCGCCATTTAATCATCTTAGCACCTTTAATGAATATAATTTGACCACAAATGCGAAGGTTTATTTGTGGCCTTTCAATTCTATTCCCATTATACCAGTATCTCTTGTCGAGAGTCTTCTTTTTTGCTGACCCTCTACTTTACCAAGCATGATGTCCTTCTCCAGGGACTGGTCCCTCCTGGTAACATGTCCAAAGTATGTGAGAGGAAGTCTCTCTAACCTTGATTCTAAGGAGCATTCTGGCTGTACTCCTTCCATGACAGATTTTTTTGTTCTGTCGGCAGTCCATGGTATATTCAATATTCTTTGCCTACATTTTTTTTACACCATAATTCAAAGGCATCAATTCTTCTTTGGTGTTCCTTGTTCATTGCCCAGCTTCTGCATGCATATGAGGCTGTTGAAAACACCATGGCTTGGGTCAGGTACACCTTAGTCCTTGAAGTGACATGTATGCTTTTTAGCACTTGAAAGAGGTCTTTTGCAGCAGATTTGCCCAATGCAATGCATCGTTTGATTTCTTGACCGCTGCTTCTATGGGTGTTGATTGTGGATCCATGTAAAATGAAATCTCTGACAACTTCAATATTTTCTCCATTTATCATGATATTGCTTACTGGTCCAGTTGTGAGGATTTTTGTTTTCTTTATGTTGAGGTATAATCCATACAGAAGGCTGTGGTCTTTGGTCTTCAACAGTAAGTGCTTCAAGTCCTTTTCACTTTCAGCAAGTGAGGTTTTGTCATATGCACATTGCAGGTTGTTAATGAGTCTGCCTCTGATCCTGATGCCTCGTTCTTCAAGTAGTCCAGCTTTCTGGATTATTTGCTCAGCATACAGATTGAATAAGTATAGTGAAAGGATACAACCCTGACACACACCTTTTCTGACTTTAAATCATGCAGTATCTGCCTCAGTCTATGTACAGGTTCCTCATGAGCACAATTAAGTCTTCCAGAATCCCCATTGTTCGCAATGTTATCCATAATTTGTTATGATCCACACAGTCAAAGGCCTTCGCATAGTCAATAAAACACAGAAAAACATCTTTCTGGTATATTCTGCTTTCAGCCAGGATTCATCTGACATCAGCAATGATATCCCTGGTTCCATGTCCTCTTCTGAATTCAGCCTGAATTTCTGGCAGTTCCCTGTTGATGTACTGCTGGAGTCTCTTTTGAATGATCTTCAGCAGAATTTTGCTTGCGTGTGATATTAATGATATTGTTTGATAATTTCCGCATTTGGTTGGATCACCTTTCTTGGGAATAGGCATAAATATGGATCTCTTGCAGCTGGTTGACCAGGTTGCTGTCCTCTAAATTTCTTGACATAGATGAGTGAGTGCTTCTAGTTCTGCATCAGTTTATTGAAACATCTCAAGTGGTATTCTGTCAATTCCTGGAGCTTTGTTTTTTGCCAGTGTCTTCAGTGCAGCTTGGACTTCTTCAGTACCATCAGTTCTTGATCATTTGCTGCCTCCTGAAATGACTGAACGTTGACAAATTCTTTTAGGTATAGTGACTCTGTATATTCCTTCCATCTTCTTTTGATGCTTCCTGGTGATCTGCTTCTATAAAGACTACAGGCAAGAGAACCCTATGGATCAGTTCTGCTTTGTCACATGGGGTCACTATGAGTCGAAAATTGCCTCAATAGTACCCAGCAATACAGCGTCTATGTAGGAGTCCTTGGATGGCACAAATGGTTAAGTGCTTCGCCAGTAATCGAGAGCTTGGTGGTTCAAATCTCCCCAGTGGCATCTCAGAAGAAAAGTCTAGTGGTCTAATTCCAAAAGTAAACCGTACAGAGTGCAGTTCTACTTGAAACACATGGGGTTGCCATTTAGTCGGAATCGACTTGATGGCAACTGGCAACAACAATATCTATGTAGTTATGTTGACTGGGGCCACCTGGGTGGCACAAATGATTAAGTGCTTGATTGTTAGCCAAAATGTTGGTGGTTTGAATCCACCCAGAGGTGCCTCAGAAGACAGTATGCTTCTGAAAGGCCACAGCATTGGACCCTATGGAGCAGTTCTACTTTGCACACATGGGGTTGCCAGTTTGGTTGGAAGTGACTCGATAGCAACTAACAACAACAGCAACCTTGACTGGTGCTCTTTAAATTTTCATGTGGATTTGAGTTACTGTCTAAAAAAAATCTAGCTTCCATTAATTTCAGCTTATAGAACTCCCTTTTGTACTGCTTGGGGGACAGGTCTCTAAGCAATGAATTCTGTTTTTTGTTTTTGTTTTTAAATTTTATTTGTTGAGAATATACACAGCAAAACATACACCAATTCAACAGTTTCTACGTGTACAATTCAGTGACATTGATTACAGTCTCCAAGTTGTGCCACCGTTCTCACCCTTCTTTTCTGAGTTGTTCCTTACCCATTAACATAAATTCACTGCCCCCAAGTTCCTTTTTTTTATTTTCAGTAACTTTTTTTTTGGAATTTAGATGAAGGTTTACAGAGCAAACAAGTTTCTCATTAAACAATTAATATGCATATTGTTTTGTGCCATTGGTTGCCAATCCATGACATGTCAACACTGTCTCCTTCTCAACTTTGGGTTCTCCATTACCAGCTTTCCTGTCTCCTCCTGCCTTCTTGTCCTTGCCCCTGGGCTGTTGTGCCCATTTAGTCTCGTTTTGTTTTATGGGCCTGTCTAATCTTTGGCTAAAGGGTAAACCTCAGGAGTGACTTCAGTACTGGGTTAAAAGGGTGTCTGGGGCCATACTCTCGAGATTTCTCCAGTCTCTGTCAGAGCAGTAAGTTTGGTCTTTTTTTTTTTTTGTGAGTCAGAATTTTGTTCTGCATTTTCCTCCAGCTCTGTCCGGGACTCTCTATTGTGATCCCTGTCAGGGAAGTCTGTGGTGGTAGCCAGGCACCATCTAGTTGTGGTGGACTCAGTCTTGTGGAGGCTGTGATAGCTGTGGTCCATTAGTCCTTTGGACTAATGTTTCCCTGTGTCTTTGGTTTTCTTCTTTCTCCCTTGCTCCAGACGGGGTGAGACCAATGGAGTACCTTAGATGTCTGCTCGCAAGCTTTTTAGACCCCAGACGCTACTCACCAAGGTAGACTGTGGAACATTTTCTTTATAAACTATGTTATGCCAATTGAGCTAGATGTTCCCAGAGACCATGGTCCCCACAGGCCTTAGCCTAGTAACTCGGTCCCTCAGGGAATTTGAATGTGTCTGTGGAGTCTCCATGACCTTGCCTTGGACAAGTTGTGCTGGCTTCCCCAGTATTGTGTACTGTCTTACCTTTCACCAATGTTACCACATATCTATTGTCTATTTAGTGTTCCCCCCCACCCCTACCCTCCCTTGTAACTGTCAAAGATTGTTTCTTTCTGTGTGTAAATCTTTTCATGAGTTTTTATAGTAGTGGTCTCATACAGTATTTGTCCTTTTGTGATAGACTTATTTTTTTTTATTTCACTCAGCATAATGCCCTCCAGATTCATCAACGTTGCGAGATACTTCGCAGATTCATCGTTGTTTTTTTTTATTGCTTAGTATTCCATTGTGTGTATGTACCATAGTTTGTTTATCCATTCATCTGTTGATGGGCACTGTCATGGATTGAATTGTGCCCCCATCTGTCAACTTGGCTAGGTCATGATTCCCTTGTATGATTGTCTACCATTTTATCTTCTCATGTGATTTCCCTATATGTTGTAAATCCTATGGCTACGATGTAATAAGATGGATTAGCAGTAGTTACATTGATGAGGTTTACAAGGTTAGGTAATGTCTTAAGCCTATCTCTGTTGAGATATAAAAGAGAGAAGCAAGCAGGGAGACATAGGACTCCATACCACCAAGATAGCAGCACTGGGAGCAGAGCGCGTCCTTTGGACCTGACGTTTCTGCGCTGAGATGCTCCCAGACCAAGGGAATACTGATGACAAGGACCTTCCTTCATGGCTGATGGAGAGAGAAGGCCTTCCCCTGGAGCTGACGCCCAGAATTTGGACTTGTAGCCTATTTGACTGTGAGAGAATAAACTTCTCTTTGTTAAAGCCATCCACTTGTGGTATTTCTGTTATAGCAGCACTAGATGACTAAGACAGGCACCTAGGTTGTTTACATCTTCTTACTATTGTGAACAATGCTGCAATGAACATGAGTGTGCATATGTCTATTCATGTGATGGATGTTATTTCTCTAGGATGTGTTTCTAGGAGTGGGATTGCTGGATAATATGGTATTTCTATTTCTAGCTTTTTAAGGAAGTGCCATATCGTTCTCCAAAATGGTTGTATCATTTTGCATTCCCATTAGCAGTGCATGAGTTCCAATCTCCCTGCAGCCTCTCCAACATTTGTTATTTTCTGTTTTTTTGATTTGTGCCAGTAATGTCGGGGTGAGAAGGTATCTAATTTTGGTTTTGATTTGCATTTCTCTAATGGCTAGTGATCATTTCCTCATACATCTGTTAGCCATTTGAATGTCTTCTTTGGTGAAGCATCTGTTCATATCCTTAGCCCAGTTTTTAAATTGGATCATTTGTCTTTTTGTTGTAGAGGTGTTGGATTTTCCTAGAGACTAGGCCTTTGTTGGATTTGTCACAGCCAAAAAATTTTTTCCCAGCCTGTATGTTGCCTTTTTACTCTTTTGGCGAAGTCTAAGTGTTTAATTTTTTAGAAAGTCCCAGTTATCTAGCTTATCTTTGGGTGTTTGTGTATTGTTTGTTATGGCTTGTATCCTGTTAATGCCATGTATTAGGGCCTCTAGCATTGACACTTTTTTTCTTCTATGACCTTTATATTTTTTGGTTTTATATGTAGGTCTTTGATCCATTTTGAATTAGTTTTTCTGTATGGTATGAGGTATGGGTCCTGTTTATTTTTTTTGCAGATGGACATCCAGTTTTGCCAGCACCATTTGTTAAAAAGACTGTCTTTTCCTGATTTGAGGTGACTGTAGATGAATGGATTTACATTTGGGTTCTCAATTCTGTTCCATTGGTCAATGTCTCTGTCATTGTACCAATACCAGGCTATTTTGACTACTGTAGCTATATAGTAGTTTCTGAGGTCAGGTACTTTACTTCAATAGTGCTTTACTTATTCAAGGCCTCTTTCCTCTCCATATAAAGTTAATGATAATTTTTCCATCTCGTTAAAGAAGGTTGTTGGTATTGGGATTGGGATTAAAGTAGCCTTTTATTATTTGGTAACGCCTTGACTGCCTCTCCCACTTGAAAGTTCTATACCTACACTGTTTATTTCCTCTTTTATTGTTCTGATGTTGTCATTTACAGATTGATGTTTCTGTTGTAAATTTTTCAGTTTTGTTTTATCTTTGAGAGCTCATTATCTAGGTTGGTACCTGGCTGATGCTGTGTCATTTGCTAGGTTCAGGTTGTTGTCTGATTTTGTTGGTTCTTTTTTTTACTACCCGAAGGGCTCCCTGAATATTTCTTGTAAGTTTTGTTTTGTTTTTACGTATTCTTTTAATTTCTGTTTGTCTGAAAATGTCCTTGTTTTGCCATCATATTTGATTGAGAGCTTTTCAGGATATGTTATTCTAGTTGGTAGTTTTTTTCTTTCAAGATTTTATATGTCGCCCCGTCGCCTTCATGCCTGCATGGTTTCTGCCAGATAATCAGAGCTGAGTCTTATTGTATTCTCTCTGTATGTGACTTTTCATTTTTCTTCAGCTGCTCTCAGGATTCTTTGTCCTTGGTTTTAGCATGTGTGGTTATCATATGTCTTGGTGTTTTTCTTTTGGGATCTATCCTATATGGCATTTTTTGAGCTTCTTGGATACTCAGCTTTTCGTCTTCCATGATATTAGTGAAGTTTTCTATCAGCAAATCTTCATTGATTCTGTCTGTGTTTTCCATTTTCTCCCCCTGTTCTGGAACTCCGATCATACGAGATTTTTGCTTTTGATTGTATCCCGCGTTGTTCTCAGGGTTTCTTCATTCTCTTCTCTGATTTTTCCTCAAACAAATTGGTATCCAAGGATATGTTTTCAATTTCACTCATTCTGTCTTCCATTATTTCACATTTGCTCCTGAAGCCTTCTATTGCACTGTCCATTTCTGAAACTTGTTTATTTTTTGGATTTCCAATTGTGTTTTTTTCATGAATTCTAGTTGTAAATTTTTCCTGTGTTATTTTCCTAATTTCTCAGATCATTTTGTCTGTCTTTTCCATGATTTTGTCTATTTTTTCCTTATCTTTGTCTGCATTTTCCCTTTTCTGTTGGAGAACCCTGAATATCACAGTTCTGAATTCCCTATCAGGTAGTTCCAGTGTCTTTTCTTCTAGCAGAAGGTCACCTGTTATTTTGTTTTGCTCACTTTCTGGAGCCACCCTCTCCTGTTTTTTTGTTTTGATATTGTGTACTATCTCCAGGACATTTGGGAATTATTTTCTTTGCTTATTGATTGTAGATTTGATTGTTTCACCTTCCTTTTTTTGTTTTATTTATGTCTGGGCAAGTGGGCTTGGTATGTTTTGTTGTGTGCTCGGATGTGGGCATGATTCTTCTCACCACTTTGTTCAAGCACATAGGGCCAGTCACTCAGCTGTGGTGCAGCAAGGCAGGCCCAACTGAGGTAGAGAGGTGGGGATTGGTAGGTTACGGTATGGGGGCTGGGGGACAGTGCAGGGCAGGGCCCACGGGACCATGCCAGTACCGCTGGGGGGTGTTTCACTTGAAACATGGGGCAGATAAACATGAGGGAAAGGACAGAATGTGATGTTCAGAGCTACGTGGGTGGGTGAAAGAAGAGACACAAGAGAAACAAAGGCAAAAAATGAAGTAAAAACTAATAAAAAGAAAAAGGTAAATAAGATAGTAGTGCAGTAGGTTTCGGCGGGTGGGCGTGGGGCCAGACCTGTGCTGGTGGCTGTCTAGCTGAGTGGCATGGCTCAGACTGTCGAGAAGCAGTGCAGGTGGCACATGAGGCTAGGTAGGTGGGGAAAGGAAAGAGAGATAATAGGGAGAAGAAACCAATAATCAAACAAAGAAATAAAAAAAGCCCCCTAAAATGTGGTGGTGAGTGCGCTAGCCATTGGGAGTGGGCTGGAATTGAGGTGGTGGCAAGCTGATGTCTCTCTTGCCAGTTGACATGCACGGCCTGTCAGGGAGGGGTGGAGGCAGTGAAGGGCCTAGGTGGGAAGGAGAAGGAAAAGGAAATGGGGAGGATAAAGAAAAACATAAAATATGGCATTGAGGGAGCTGGCCTGTGGGGGTGGCACAGATCCGGGGAGGCCTTTTGCCAGGGGCTCTCCAGCTGAGCGGTACAGCACAGCCCACCAAGAAGTTGGGGGCGGTGCATGGTGCTGGGTGGATGGAAGAGAGGAAAGGAAGGAAGGGAGAGAGAGAGGAGAGCCAATAACAACGACAATAGAAAAAAAGACCAAAAAAAAAACAATGAATAAATAAATAAAATGACACTAAGGGAGCCAGTCAGACCCGGGGAGGCCACCTACAGTGACTCTCCAACTGAGCTGTGTAGCATGGCCTCTCCAGAACGGTAGGGGGTGATAAACAAGGCTGGGTGGGTGAAAGAAAGAAAAGGAAGGAAAGGAGATAGAAAAAACAGAAGGAAAAAAAGAGCAAAGCAAACGAACCAAAAAATCACAGCCTATCAAGAAAGGTAGGGGATGGCAGAGGGGGCTAGCTGGGTAGAAGAAAGAAAAGGAAGGAAGGGAGAAAGAGAAAAGCAACAAAAAAGCCCCCACCAATAAAACAAAGAAACAACTCCCCCCCACAAAAAAAAAAACCAAAAGCAAACAAACCAAACAATCACAGCTTGTCAAGAAGGGGAGGGGATGGCACACGGGGCTAGCTGGGAGGGAGAAAGAAAAGGAAGGAAGAGAGAGAGAGAAAAGCAGCAAAAAGGTAAGCAAACAACCATACACACAAAAAAAGAACAAAGCGAACAAACCAAAAAACCACAGCCTGTCAATAAGAGGAGTGGATGGCACACTGGGCTAGCTGTGTGAGAGAACAGGAAGGAAGGAAGAGAGAGAAAAGCAACTAAAAAAGCCAAACAAACAACAAGAACAAAATAAAACCACCAAAAAAAGAAAAGTAACCAAACCAATCACAGCCTGTCAACAAGGGGAGGGGATTGCACACGGACCTAAAGAAGCAACAACAACAAAAAGCCAAAAATAAAATAGAGACTCCAAAACAAGCAAACAAACAAAAAAAAATGGGGCTGAAGAGGCCGGCTAATGGGGGTGGGGTGGATCCCGGCAAAGGTGAATTACTGTCACTCTGGCCAAGCAACCATGGCCTGTTGACAAGCAGTGGAGGCTTCTTAGGGGTAAGAAGGATGCAGGGTGGGAAAGCGTGTATCCCTGGTTACTGGGTGCTTTGTCTCTTGTTGGGAGCTCGGTGAAGTTTCGTTCCTGCCCTGCCTGTCTGAGTTCTTTGGTGGCTGAAGCCCAAGATGGTGAACTGGGCCACGTTAGCTCCGTAGCTTTCCTCGTTCTCTGTTCTCTGTCAGTGTCTTATTCCATTTGGTGCTTGACTGAGTTCTTTATTCCTTTATTTGGTACTTAAGGTTCCAAGATTGACGTTTGTGTATCTGTTTTACTTAGTTTTTCGGGACTTTGCTGCAGAGGGACAGCATGGTGCTTCCATCTATAGTGCCCTGTTGGCTCTGCCCTAATATTTTCAATCCTATCTAATATTTGAGTTGTTGTTGATTTGATCCCATATAGATAGACCTTGAACGAGCACAATGCTCAAGGCAGACATTTTTATTAGTTAAGCTAACTATAGGGTCGCTATGAGTCGGAGTCAACTTGACGGCACTGGGTTTAAGCTAACTATTGTTCAGTTTTAAGATTTCAGGGGATATTTTTGGTTTAAGCTTTAAAGATTAGCTTAGGGCAGTAGTTTCAGGGATTCATCCAGCTTCCATGGCTCCAGAAAGTCTGGAGTCCATAAGAATTTGAAATTCTGTTTTGTATTTTCCTCTTTTGATCAAAGAGTCTTCTGTAGAATCTTTGATCAAAATGTTCAGTAAGGGTAGCCAGGCACCATCCAGTCCCTCTGGCCTCATGACAAAGGAGGCAGTTGTTCCTGGAGGTAGAGCAGAAGCACTAAACACGTTATTAGGACAGTTAACTGGGATGTTCCATGAAACCGTGACCCTAAACCTCCAAATCAGGGAACCAAATCACATGAGGTTTTTGCTTGTACATAAGCAGCCTCAGCAGATACTCGTTTTTGTTGTTGTAAGTGTATCTATCGCACAAGTTTTGCCAATTCAGCTTTTACAGGTACACAACTTATTGGCAGCAATTGCAATAATTGACTGTGCAACCCTACCCTTAATGTGATGTTTTCATCAACATTAACCCCCCCTTCCCCACTCCCTCCTGCCCCTGGTAACTACTAATAAACTTTGGTCTCTATACATTTGCCTTTTCTTGTCTTTTTATATAAGTGAGGTCATACAATATATGTCCTTTTGTGATTGACTTATTTCAGTCAGCACAATGTCTTTAAGCTCCATGCGTATTGTAGCATGTATCAAGACTTCTTTTCTGCTGGCTGAGTAGTATTCCATTATACATATGTACCACATATTGTTTATCCATTCATCTGTTGATGGACATTTAGGTGGTTTCCACCTTTTGGCTATTATGAATACTACTGCAGTGAACATTGGTGTACAAGTATCTGTTTGAGTCTCTGCTTTCTAGTCTTTTGGCCATATACCTAGGAGTGGAATTGCTGGGTCTTTTATGGTAGTTCTATTTTTAGTTTTTTGAGGGACCTCCACTCTGTTTTCCACAACTGCTGTACCATTTTGCATTCCCACCAGCAATGGATAAGGGTTCCGGCTTCCCCACATCCTTGGCAACATTTTTTTTTCAACCATAGCCATGCTAGTGGGTGTGAAATGGTATCTCATTGTGGTTTTGATTTGTATCTTTCTGATGGCTAATGATGTTGTCTTAGTTATCTAATGCTGCTATAACAGAAATATCACAAGTGGATGGCTTTAACAAAGAGAAATTTATTTTCTCAGTCTGCTAGGCTAGAAGTCCAAATTCAGGGTGTCAGCTCCAAGGGAAGGCTTTCTCAGCTCTGGAAGAAAGTTCTTCTCATCAATCTTCCCCTAGGAGCTTTTCCACGCAGGAACCCCGAGTCCGAAGGACACACTCTGCTCCCAGTACTGCTTTCTTGGTTGTATGAGGTCCCCTGTCTTCTCCGTAAGATAAAAGGTGGTGCAGGCCACACCCCAGGGGAACTCCCTTTACATTGGATCAGGGATGTGACCTTAGTAAGGGTGTTACAATCCCACCCTAAACCTCTTTAACATAATCTAATCTTCCCTCATTAATGACAGGCAGAGATTATAAGACAGAGTAGAACTGCCCCGTAGGGTTTCCAAGGAGCGCCTGGTAGATTTGAACTGCTGCCCTTTGGTTAGCGCCCATAGCTCTTAACCACTACACCACCAGGGTTTCCATAGGAAAATAACAGTCCCAAAATGGAGGACAACCACACAATACTGGGAATCATGGCCTAACCAAGTTGACACATATTTTTAGGGGGCACAGTTCAATCCATGACAGACATTGAACAACTTTTCATGTGTTTGGTGGCCGTTCGAATGTCCTCTTTGGTGAAATGTCTATTCAAGTCCTTCACTCATTTTTTGTTTGGGTTATTTTTCTTTTTGTTGTTAATTTGTTAAAGGTTTATATATATTTTGGTTTTTAGATTCTTATATATGATTTCTGAAGATATTCTCCTAACTCATAGCCTGTCTTTTCCCTTTTTTGGTAAAGTCTTTTGATGAACAAATGCTTTTAATTTTTATGAGGTCTTTTGCTTTTGTTGTTATTCTAGACAATCCCTTGTTAAAAGCTAGGCCCAACAGCATTGCCTCTGCATTTTCTTTTAAGGATTTTATGGTTTTAGTTTGCACATTTAATTCCTTAATCTGTTTTGAATTCGTTTTTGTGTATGCTGTGAGGTAGAATTCTCTGTTTTTGTTTATCTGGAAATGTCTCAATTTCTCCTTCATTTTCGAAGGAGAGTTTAGCTGGATTTTTCACTGAGTTTAGCCAAATTACTGATTGACAGTCTTTTCCTTTCAGCACTTTTAAAGCTGCCAGTCTATTGCTTTTTGTCCACTATGGTTTCTAAAGAAGAGTATTTTGTTAATCTTATGGAATTTCTCATGAAAATAGTTTTTCTCTTGTTGCTTTTGAGATTCTCTTTGTGTTTGATGATGTTCATCATTTTTTACTATTTTTTTATGTATAGATCTATTTGAGGTTAATCTACTTGGAATTTTTTAAGGTTCTTGAATGTATAGGTTAATATTTTTCATCAGATTTTTAGTTTTTGTACTTTTCAAATATTTTTCTGGCTCTTTTTTTTTTTTGTTCTGGAACTCTCATGTGTGTGTCATCTCATACGTCTCTGAGGATCTGTTAATTTTTTTTCATTCTTTTTTTTTTCCTACTCCTGAAACTGGATAATCTTTATTGACCTATATTCAAGTTTGTTGATTTCTTTCTTGTGCCAGCTCAGATCTCTTCAGCTGAGGCCTTCTAGTAAATTTTTCATTCCAAGTATTGTACTTTTAACTCCATTTCTATTTGTTTGTTTTTAAATAATTTCTGTCTTTTTATTGATGTTCTCTATTTGGTGGAACATCATTGTCATACTTTTATTAATTTTTTTAAAACATGATTTGCTGTAGTTCTTTGGACATAATTATAATAGGGTATTTAAAGTCTTTGACTATTAAGGCCAAAATCTAGACACCCTCATTATAATTTTCTGTTGTCTGCATTTTTTCTTACATATGTAGCATACTTTCCTGTTCCTTTGCATGCTCATCATTTTTTGTTGAAAGCTGGGCATTTTAGATACTATGTTGTAACAACTGTGGTATCAGATTTGTCCATCCCCAAGGTTCATTGTTTTTGCTAGTTTGTTGTTACTTTTCATATTGTTGCTTATTTGTTTAGTGGATTTCCTGGACTAATTTGAAATTTCTGTATTCATTGCAGTGTGTGGTCACTGAATTCTGTGTTAGCTTTTACCCTTCAGGTTCTTGCTTTTATTTTCAAGCTTCACTTCCTAGGTAGGGTAACATTTGCATCAGTAAATTTAGTGGTCAACCAATCAATGATTGGTGAGATTTCCTTAAATGAAATTTGCCAATAGGATCTGTGTGAAAAGGCCTTTCTCCACACTTTAGGTAGTTTCCAAGACAGCCTGCTTTCACTTCCTCCTTGTGCAGGGCATCAAGGTCAGCCAGAAGTGACTGATACCTTCTCCTTTTCCAGGTTTTTCCTGAGCATTTGCACAGCCTTGCAAATGCAAACAGCCTTTTAGAACCCCAGGAATATGTCACTGCTTTTCAAAGTTCCCAATGGTTATATAATTCTCCAGGATTACCTTTTAAATTTCTGGCTAGGCTCTTGTTTACCCCAACTGAAGCCACAACCTTAGGCAGCTGAGATGTTGCCAGCAGTTTGCTATTATTTCAGTAATGCCTCCTGCCTCAACTGAGCTCTTAGTTGAATCAGATAGCTACCACACTGTAAAAATGGCATGGTGGAGGCATCTGACTGACCTCTTCTAACTTCATAAGGGGGATCCGCCAAAAACCAAACCCCCTGCCGTTGAGTCGATTCCGACTCATAGCGACCCTATAGGACAGAGTAGAACTGTTCCATAGAGTTTCCAAGGAGTGCCTGGTGGATTTGAACTGCCAAACTTTGGGTTAGCAGCCGTAGCACCTAACCACTACACCACCAGGGTTTCCTCACAAGGGGGAAGGAGAACCAAAATCAAAAGTCCAAGGCTGATTCCTGTGAGGCAGAGAGGTCAGACATGCCTTCTCTCTTTGCCATCTTTTCCAATTCTGACACCAACTGTCCCTCCCACAGCGCTTTCTACTTCTTTGCTGAGTTCAATAATTCATTACACTGGCCACACAGAACTCACAGACCATACTTATGATTATGGGGGTTATTAGGGAAGTAACAGGTTACAGTTCAGGAACACTCAGGATACAGTTCTTCCATCAGGACAGCCTCTTCTGAGCCATGCCTGCAGGCACACCTCTCTCTGACCCTTGGCCTCTGCCCTGCTTGAGCAAGTGTTGCACAGCTCTTTTAGATCTGCTGATAAGTGCTCTGAGGCACCCCCCTCTGCCAGTAAGCCTCAGCCTGAAGGTGCTTAGCTCTAGCTCTGTGGGTCAGCAAACCTGGCTCCATTAAGTGCCCAGAGGCACCTTACTCCACCAGTAAGCCTCCTGCCCAAAGGCACTCAGCTTTCTCACTCCGTGGGCTGCGAAGCCCATGGTGCTGTTTCCTGCCTTGTTGCCATTGCTCTGCTGCTGCCTCTTGCCATCTTCAGTATTACAACACCCCACACCCCTCTTAGTCTCCTGGTTCAAGCGCTTCTTAGGGCAGGGATCCCATGTCCAAAGGACCTGCTTCACTCCTGGCTCTTCTTTCTTGTGGTGAGATCCTTTCTCCTGCCTCTGGGATGGCTCATTTTAAGCATAGTGAGATGGCAGAACCAACCAATCCCTTTGTTAGGGTTCCATATACCTTATTTGCATAGTCCCATTCAATCATGGTGTGTGAGTCACAAGGACTATGGCTAGAAGGGCCATATTAAGCAATTCATTGCACTGCATACACTCTGAGTATAGATATTTTCCAGAAAGCTGCAAGTTCAGACAATATATTGACTGTATTCTGGGGATGGTGCTTTTAACAGAGCTCCAAAAGCTGTCAGATCTCTCTATTTTCTACAATGCTACCAGCTTGTGCTACCATATCAGTGAGTTGGAGATGGAAAGAGGATGGGACTAACCCTAAGTTAAAACATCACAGACCTTTTGTCTTACTGAGATTCAGTAGTTTCTCTTGGATGGTTGGTTTCCAGTTCATTCTGCACCACCTTTTATCTTTTAAGAGATAAAAAGGAAAGGGTATCAAGCAGAGAGGGGGGACCTCATACCACCACAAAAGCAGTGCCAGGAGCAGAGTGTGTCCTTTGGACCCAGGGTCTCTGTGCGGAGAAGCTCCTTGACCAGGGGAAGATTGAGGACAAGGACCTTCCTCCAGAGCCAACAGAGAGAGAAAGCGTTCCCCTGGAGCTGACACCCTGAATTTGGACTTTTAGCCTACTTTACTGTGAAGAAATAAATTTCTCTTTGTTAAAGCCACCCACTTGTGGTATTTCAGTTATAGCATCACTAGATAACTAAGACACCCAGGCTGTTAGCCTTTTCCTTATGACATGTCTCTTCTATTTCAAGAAATTTGAAATTCACAGTCACATTTTCAACAATCATAAAGCAGAACCATGTTTATCTTGAGCCTCCTGTGTAAGGCAGACTGGGTTTGACTTATCGTTACTAAGTTTATCATCATTGTTTCTATATGTATAAAATGGAAATAATAATAGTTATAGTAACACCAGGATTGCTGTGCAAATTAAATGAGTTACCTACTTTTGCATCTTACATGGTTCCTTGTAGTAATACTAATTGCTAATATGTAATTGTAGTGCAATGGGTTTATAATTCTGTCAAAATGGTTGGCTGGGCCACAGTCTTGAAAGGGATTGGTCAGTGTACTATGCAAATAGGGTACATAAAACCACCCAATAGGATTTAATGACCTTGTGAGAATTGGATGGGACTATGCAAATTGAGTGACTTTGGTCTACCAAGGGAATTGGTCAGTTTGTGGTCCTGGTGAGAGGAACGTGCCTTGAAGCTGGCAAAGAATAGGCCTATATAAGGGCCAATCACACAGAGGTTGAGGGGGGAGCGCCACTACTATCAAGAATAGCCTGGAGTGGATCATATCCTTTGGGTCCCTGCACTGAGAACCTCCTAGACACAGAAGAGAAAGAGCTGTAACCCTGGAGATGGTGAGAAACTTCAGCAGCCACAGCAGAGCCCAGTAGTAGAGAAATGGTGGCAGCAGTATGAGCAGTGGGAACACGATGACCAGCATGAGGTGGCTGCAGTGGGCTTGCTGACCCACGGAACAAGAGAGAGCTGAGTGCCTTCAGGCAGGAGCCTTGCTAGCAGAGTGGGGTGTTTTGGACACTTGTGGGCAGAGCTAAAGAGCTATAACACTTGCCTGATCAGGGCAGAGGCTGAGAGAAGGTCTGACAGTGGGCGTGGCCGAGAGAAAGCCTGCCAGTGGGCATGGCCAAGGGAAGGCCTTCTTGTGGGAACAGCCAACAGAAGGACCGGTTGCCTGCAGGCACAGCTGAGAAGAAGCTGAGTGCTGTCTTGGTTGAAAGCTGTTCTGATTGAAGAACTGTGTCCTGTCTCCTGAATTGTGTCCTATTACTTCCAAGTTGGTCCTGAGCCCAAGTTGTAGCCTGTTACTTCCCTAATAAACCACATAATCATAAATATGGTCTGTGAGTTCTGTGTGGCCATTACAATGATTTTTTAAAATTTATTTATTGTTCTTTAGGTGAAAGTTTACAAATCAAGTCAGTCTCTCATACAAAAAGCCATACACACCCGGCCATGCACTCCCAGCTGCTCTCCCCTTAATGAGACAGCACATTCCTCCTCTCCACCCTGTATTCCCTGCGTCTATTCAACCAGCTCCTGTCCTCCTCTTTCTGATCTCGCCACCAGACAGGAGTCGCCCACATAGTCTCAGGTGTCTACTTGAGCCACGAAGTTCACTCCTCACCAGCATCATTGTCTATCTTATTATAGTCCAGGCCAATCCCTGTCTGAAGAGTTGGCTTCAGGAATGGTTCCAATCTTGGGCTATCAAAGGGTCTGTGGACCATGACCAGGGTCTCTCCAGTCTCAGACCATTAAGCCTGGTCTTTTTACGGGAATTTAAGATCTGCATCCCACTGTTCTCCTGCTCCATCAGGGATTCTCTGTTGTGTTCTCTGTCAGGGCAATCATAGGTGGTAGCCAGGCACCATCTAGTTTTTCTGGTCTCAGGCTGATGTAGTCTCTGGTTTATGTGGCCCTTTCTGTCTCTTGGGCTAATATTTTCCTTGTGTCTTTGGTGTTCTTCATTCTTCTTTGCTCCAGGTGGGTAGAGATCAATTTATGCATCTTAGATGGCTGCTTCCTCACTACAACGAATTATTGAACCCAGTAGAGAAGTGCCGTGGTGAGGGGAGGAGATGGCTGGTGTCAGAAGTGGTGAAAAAGGTGGAGAATGGTGGTATGTCTGACCTCTACCTCATAGGAACCAGCTTTGTGCTGATTTTGATTAACATCCCTCCTCCTGAATGTAGACAGGCCCCGACACTAGAAAACAGTATTTATTTGTGCTAGTTCAGGGCTTAAGGCCTTGCAAACGTTATCTCATTTAATTTTCACAAACTGTTTTGATAGATAGTTTAGGTCCATTTTGGGAACTAAAACTGCAGAAATGTCTTCATATTCTCACAGCTAAAAGGTGATGGAGCTAGAATTCAAACCTTTATTAATTTTAGTCCAAATCTCAAGGTCACGCTTATATTCTATTTTTTTTCTTTTTTTATCGTGGTGAAAATATACACAACAAAGCACATACCAGTTCATTAATTTCTGCATATATATAATTCAGTGACATTGATTACATTCTTCAAGTTGTGCAACCATTCTTGGTATCCTTTACCAAATTATCCCACCGCCACTAACATAAACTCAATGCCCCCTAAGCAAACTCACCCTTTTCTCCTACCTCCCATCCTTGGTAATCCCTAACATTTTTGGTTTCTATATATTTGCTTGGGGAGCCCTGGTGGTGCAGTGGTTAAGCACTCCGCTGCTAACTGAAAGATCATTGGTACGAACCCACCAGCTACTCCAAAGGAGAAAGATATGGCAGCCTGCTTCCATAAAGATTACAACCTAGAAAACCTTATGGGGCAATTCTACTCTGTCCTACAGAGTCACTATGAGTCAGAATCAACTTCATGATAGTGGTTTTAATGGGTATGTATTTGCTTGTTTCATATAAGTGAGACCATATAGTATTTGTCATTTTGTGACTAACTTATTTTGCTCAGCATGTTTTCAAGGTTCATGTTGTGGTATGCATCAGTAGTACATTCCTTTTTATGGCCGAGTAGTATTCCATTGTGTGTATATACCACATTTTGTTTACCCATTCATCTATTGATGAGCATTTTGGTTGTTACCACATTTTGGCTGTTGTGAAAATTGTTGTGTTCCTGCTTTCAGTTCTGAGCATATACCTAGGATTGGGATTACTGGGTCATAGGGTAGTTCTAGGGGCCCTGGTGGTGCAGTAGTTAAAGAGCTCGACTGCAAACCAAATGGTCGGTAGTTCAAATCCAGCTGCTCCTTGGAAACCTTATGGGGCAGTTCTACTCTTCCTATAGGGTTGCTATGAGTTGGAATTGACTTGACAGCAATGGGTTTTTTGCTTTATGATAGTTCTGTATTCAACTTTTTGAGGAAACTTGTCTTAGTCATCTAGTGCTGCCATAACAGAAATAGTCCAAGTAGATGGCTTTAACAAAAGAGAAATTTATTTTCTCACAGTCTAGTAGGTTACAAGTACAAATTCAGGGTGTCGGCTCCAGGGAAAGGCTTTCTCTCTCTGTTAGCTCTGGAGGAAGGTCCTTGTCCTCAATATTTCCCTGGTTGAGGAGCTTCTCAGGCACAGGGACCCCATGTCCAAAGGATGAGCTCTGCTCCTGGTACTGCTTTCTTGGTGGTATGAGGTCCCCTGACTCTCTGCTTGCTTCTCTTTCCTTTTATCTCTTGAGAGATAGAACGTGGTGCAGGCCACACCCCAGGGCAACTCCCTTTACCTTGGATTAGGGAGGTGACCTGAGTAAGGGTGGTGTTACAATCCCACCCTAATCCTCTCAACATAAAATTACAATCACAAAATGAAGGACAACCACACAATACTGGGAATCATGGCCCAGCCCAGTTGATACACAAATTTTTGGGGGGACATAATTCAATCCATGACAAAACCATTTTCAGTAGTGGCTGTACCATTTTATATTCCCACCAGGAATGGATGGATGAGGGTTCCAGTTTTCCCATAACTTTGCCAACACCTGTTTTCTGTTTTTTAATCATTGCTGTTGTAGTAGTAGAGATGAGGTGATAGTTGTGGTTTTAATTTGCATCTCACTAATGGCTACTCTGGAAACCCTGGTGGCATAGTGGTTAAGAGCTATGGCTGCTAACCAAAACGGGCTGCTAAACAAAATGGTCGGCGATTCAAATCTACCAAGCGCTCCTTGGAAATCCTATGGGGCAGTTCTACTCTGTCCTGTAGGGTCACCACGAGTTGGAATTGACTTGACAGCAATAGTTTTTTTTTTTTAATTTTATTGTGCTTTAAGTGAAAGTTTACGAATCACGTCAGTCTCTCACACAAAAACCCATATACACCTTGCTACACGCTCCCAATTACTCTCCTCCTTAGTGAGACAGTCTGCTCTCTCCCTCCACTCTCTCTTTCGTGTCAGTTTCACCAGCTTCTAACCCCCTCCACCCTCTCATCTCCCCTCTAGGCAGGAGATGCCAACATAGTCTCAAGTGTCCACCTGATCCAAGAAGCTCACTCCTCACCAGCATCCCTCTCCCACCCATTGTCCAGTCCAGTCCATGTCTGAAGAGTTGGCTTCGGGAATGGTTCTTGTCCTGGGGCAACAGAAGGTCTGGGGGCCATGACCACCGGGGTCCTTCCAGTCTCAGTCAGATCATTAAGTCTGGTCTTATGAGAATTTGGGGTCTGCATCCCACTGCTCTCCTGCTCCCTCAGGGGTTCTCTGTTGTGTTCCCTGTCAGGGCAGTCATCGGTTGTAGCTGTGCACCATCTAGTTCTTCTGGTCTCAGAATGAGGTAGTCTCTGGTTCATGTGGCCCTTTCTGTCTCTTGAGCTCGTAATCACCTTGTGTCCTTGGTGTTCTTCATTCTCCTTTGATCCAGGTGGGTTGAGACCAATTGATGCATCCTAGATGGCCACTTGCTAGTGTTTAAGACCCCAGACTCCACTCTTCAAAGTGGAACAGCAACAGGTTTTAATGGCTAATCTTGAGCCTCTTTACTTGTGCTTGTTGCCCATCTGAATATCCTCTTTGGTGAAATGTCTGTTCAAGTTCTCTGCCCATCTTTTGACTGGGTTGTTAGTTGTTTTGTTGTTAAGTTGTACATATTCTGTTTTTACTAATAACTAGAAAAAGTTTTTTCTGAACTTTTTCTACTTCATGGTATCCAGTTCAATGAACGGTACTTTGGTGCCCCCAGGAAGTGTTTGTGGGGCAAATGTTGAATGACTCTGACCATGTGGACATTGTCTTTCCAGATTTCTTGGAGTCTCTGTGGAAGCCCTGGAATAGATTCCTTAGTGAAGGCTACAGGATCTTCCTTCTGACCCCAGTACCTCCAACTGAGTTCACAGACTCCCATCAAGCTTTGGGCTCCTGGGAAGAGTGGCATTGTCAGCAAGAGAGATTGAAGCCTGAGGTCCAGCGTGAACATGTCCGCTAACAGACATTCAACCCGGAGATCCCTGGCCCTGTCTGCGGGGGGACATGGTAACTCCTGTGAGGTGAGGAGAAGGAAGAGGAGTCCAGGGGCAGAATTTCATTCAGAGTTTCAGTGCCTGAATGAGAGATAGTGTATCTCATCGTTGTTTTAATTTGTGTTACTTTGTTTACCAGGCACGATAATTTTGCCCCCACATTTTTACTGATCATTTAATTCCCTTTCATGAATTTCCTTCTCATGTCTATTGCTGATTTATTTATCTATTTGTCTTAGCTTATGTATTTTAAAGAGATCTTTTTAATATTAAGGTTAAGAACCCTTTATTATTTTGTATGTTTTTGTGAATATTTTTTACCACTTTGTAACAACTAGTTTTTAGTTTAGCTACTGGTAAAAAGGTGTCAAATAGATCTTCAAGTCTTGTTACAGAAAAAAAAAAAGTCTCTGTGTTGTTCCCCACCCCACTCCAGGTTCCAGCTCCTCTTAATTTTCCCCCTCTCAATGGTCGTGATCTTTTGGAAGTAGATTGCCAAATCTTTCTTCTGAGATGCCACTGGGTGGATTTCAGCACTTTTGTGCCACCTAGGTTCTCCTAATAATTCTTAATCTTTTAAAACAGATTCCTTCTTCTTTTTCAGTTTTGAGCATTATATACTGTCTTTCCACTATAAAATATGGAAATTTAGCTTTTCCATATAACCCTCTCACATACACATTTTCTGTAACCTCATGCTCCTAAGATAGGTATATCATTGTTTTGGGCAAATTCATGGTCAGTATTTATTACTGTGACTATGAATCTGTATTTAAAGTTGATCTGTGTAGTATCCATGCTATGATTACTATCTCTGCATAATTTTTTCCCTGGAATTAATAATTTTCTGGCTTAGTCATTTGTTTATTTTACTGTATATCTACATCTATTTTTTTTAATGTGTCTGTTTCATTTAATAGAGTCAGAACAAAAAATGAGTTGGCCCAAGGGCTTGAGAAAAAGTTGTAAAAACTGTTACAAGGCCTGCTTCAAAAATGAAGTAATAGCATATAATGAAAGGGCTTGAGAAAAAGTTGTAAAAACTGTTACAAGGCCTGCTTCAAAAATGAAGTAATAGCATATAATGAAAACAGCATGGCTTCTAGTCAATACACTCAACTCTATCAATACCATCTGTGTGGTCCTGGATACGTGGATTAGCAAATACCTGCCACAAGGGCCTAAAATGAAAGTTCGGCTGGACACTGTAATGGACCTAGCTCAGTAACTGTTCTAAAGTTTGCCTATTTCTCCTTGTCTTCTTTTTTTTTCTAATTTTTATTTCTTACTGAACTTTATATGAAGGTTTACAGAACAAACTAGTTTCTCATCAAACAGTTGGTACATGCATTGTTCTGTGACATTGGTTAACAATCCCATGACATTGTCAGCACTCTACCTCTCAACTCTGGGTTCCCTATTACCAGCTTTCGTATTCCCTTCTACCTTCCAGTCCCTGCCCCAAGGCTGGTGTACCCCTTTAGTCTTGTTTAGTTCCATGGGCCTGTTCAGTCTTTGGCTAAAGGGTGAACTTCAGGAGTGCCCTCACCACTGAGCTGAAAGGATGTCCAGGGGCCATACTCTCAGAGTTTCTGCAGTCTGTGTCAGGCCAGCAAGTCTTTCTTTTTGAGTTAGAATTTTGTTCTACATTTTTCTCCAGCGCTGTCTGGGACCCTCTATTGTGATCTCTGTCAGAGCAGTCAGCAGTGGTGGCTGGGCACCATCTAGTTGTACTGGACTCAGTCTGGTGAAGTCCATGGTAGATGTGGTCCACTAGTCCTCTGGACCAGTCCTTCCCCTGTAACTTTAGTCCTCTTTATTCTTCCTTGCTCCCAAAGGGGTGAGATGGCCACTCACAGGCTTTTAAGACCCCAGGCGCTACTCACCACAGTAGAATGTAGAACATATTCTTTGTAAGCTCTTTTATGCCGATTGAGCTATATGTTCCCTAAGACCATGGTCCCCACAGCCCCCAGCCCAGCAATTTGGTCCCTCAGGGAGCTTGGATGTGCTATGGAGCTACCATGGCCTTGCCTTGTACAGGTTGTGCTGGCTTCCCCAGTATTGTATACTGCCTTACCCTTCGCCAGTGTTTCCGCTTGTCTATTGTGTGTTTTTCCATCCCCACCCCACTCCTCCCCTCCCTAGTAACCATCAAATATTATTTATTTTTGTATGTAAACCTTTTCATGAGTTTTTACAGTAGTCTCATACAATATTTGTCCTTTTGTGATTGACTTATCTCACTCAGCATAATGTCCTCCAGATTCATCCATGTTATGAGATGCGTCACAGATTCATCGTTGTTCTTTGATGTTGCATAATACTCCATTGTGTGTATGTACCACAGTTTGTTTATCCATTCACCTGTTGATGGGCATCTAGGTTGTTTCCATCTTTTTGATATTGTGAACAATGCTGCAGTGAACATGGGTATACATATATCTATTCATGTGACGACTCTTATTTCTCTAGGATATATTCCGAGGAGTGGGATTGCTGGATCATATGGTATTTCTATTTCGAGCTTTTTGAGGAAGCGGCATATTGTTTTCCAAAAAGTTGGTATCATTTTGCATTTCCACCAGCAGTGCATAAGAGTTCCAATCTCACCACATCCTCTCCAACATTTGTTATTTTCTGTTGTATTGATTCATGCCAGCAATGCCAGGGTGAGATGGTATCTCACTGTGGTTTTGATTTGCATTTCTCTGATGGCCAGAGATCATGAGCATTTCTTCATGTGTCTGTTGGTTGCTTGAATGTCTTCTTTGGTGAAGTGTCTGTTCATTTTCTTTGCTCATTTTTAATTGGATTATTTGTCTTTTTGTTGTAGAGGTGTTGGATTTTCTTGTAGATTTTAGAGATTAGACCTTTGTCTGATTTGTAATAGCCAAAAATTTTTCCCAGTCTGTAGGTTCTCTTTTTACTCTGTTGGTGAAGTCTTTTGACGAGCATCAAGTGTTTAATTTTTAGAAGATCCCAGTTATCTAGCTTATCCTCTGGAGCTTGTGTGTTGTTGGTTGTGATTTGTATCCTGTTAATGCTGTGCATTAGGCTTGTAGTGTTGATCCTATTTTTTCATCTATGAACTTCACAATTTTTGGCTTTATATTTAGGTCTTTGATCCATTTTGAATTAGTTTTTGTATATGGTGTGAGGTATGGGTCCTGTTCCACTTTTTTGCAGATGGACATCCAGTTTTGCCGGCACTATTTGTTAAAAAAACTGTCATTTCCCCATTTGATGGACTTTGGGCCCTTGTTGAAGATCAGGTGACCGTAGGGGGATGGATTTACATCTGGGTTCCCAATTCTGTTCCACTGGTCAATGTATCTGTTGTTGTACCAGTACCAGGCTGTTGTGACTACTGTAGGTGTATAGTAGGTTCTGAGGTCAGGTAGTGTGAGTCTTCCTACTTTCTTCTTCTTCAGTAGTGCTTTACTTATCCAGGGCTTCTTCCTTTCCATATAAAGTTAATGATAAGTTTTTCCATCTCTTTAAAGAATGTTGTTGGTATTTGGATCTGTATTGCATTGTATTTGCAAATTGCTTTGGGTAGAATTGTCATTTTCACAATGTTGAGTCTATCTATCCGTGAGCATGGTATGTTTTTACATTTATGTAGATCTCTTTTGGTTTCTTGCAGTAGTGTTTTGTAGTTTTCTTTGTATAGGTCTTTTATATCCCTGGTTAGATTTATTCCCAAGTATTTTATTTTTTTAGGGGCTTGTCTTAGTCATCTGGTGCTGCCATAACAGAAATATCACAAGTGGATGGCTTTAACAAAGAGAAATTTATTTCCTCACAGTAAAGTAAGCTAAAAGTCCAAATTCAAGGCATCACCTCCAGGGGACGGCTTTCTTTCTCTGTCAGCTCTGGAAGAAGGTCCTTGTCCTCAATCTTCCCACGGTCACGAAGCTTCTCAGGCGCAGGGTCCCTGGGTCTAAAGGACACGCTTTGCTCTTGGTGCAGCTTTCTTGATGGTAGGAGGTCCCCAACTCTCTGGTTGCTTCGCTGTCCTTATATCTCTTGAGAGACAAAAGGTAGCGTGGGCTACACCCCAGGGAAACTCCCTTTACAGTGGATCAGGGAGGTGACCTGAGTAAGGGTGGTGTTACAATCGAACCCCAATCCTCTTAACATAAAATTACAATCACAAAATGGAGAACAATGACAGAATACTGGGAATCATGGCCTAACAAAGTTGACACATATTTTTGGGGGACACAATTTAGTCCATTACGGGGCTATTAAAAATGGTATTGTTTTCCTGATTTCCTTTTCATCGTTCTCTTTATTGGCTTTTAGGAATCCAGCTGATTTTTGTATGTTTATCTTTTGTCTTGCAACTCTGCTGAATCTTTCTGTTAGTTCCAGTAGTTTTCTCATGGAGCCTTTTGGATTTTCCAAGTATAGTGTCATATCATCTGCAAATAGGGACAATTTAACTTCTTCATTACCAATTTGGATGCCTTTTATTTCTGTTTTTTACCTTATTGCTCTAGTTAAGACTTCCAGCACAGTGTTAAATAGGAGTGGTGATAAAGGACATCCTTGTCTTGTTCTCTTCTCAAGGGAAATGTTTTCAGCCTCTCTCCGTTGAGAATGATGTTGGCCGTTGGTTTTGCATAGTTGCCCTTTGTTATGTTGAGAAATTTCCCTTCTATATGTATTTTATTGAGAGTTTTTATCAGGAATGGGTGTTGGACTTTGTCAATTGCCTTTTCAGCATTAAGATGATCGTGTGGTTCTTTCCTTTTATTTTTGTGGTGGATCACATTGATTGATTTTCTAATGTTGAACCATCCTTGCGTACCTGGTATGAATTCTGTTTGGTTGTGGTGTATTATTTTTTTGTGTGTTGTTGACAATTTCATTTTTCCACATACTTTTTTGTGCTGAGACGTTTTTCTTAGTAAATTGTGAGATCCTCATTTTCGTAGTGTTTGACTTTATGTTTGTTGAGTCGTTACATTTTTCATGGCTTTTATCTTGAGTTATGGAGTTGTTATACCTCTTTGTGGTTACCTTAATATTTACCCCTATTTTTCTAAGTAAAAACCTAACTTGTATTGTCCTATATCGCCTTGTATCCCTCTCCATATGGCAGTTCTATGCCTCCTGTATTTAGTCCCTCTTTTTCATTATTGTGATCTTTTACATATTGACTTCCGTGATTCCCTGTTATGAGTATATTTTTAATTAATCTTAATTTGTTTTTGTGATTTCCCTATTTGAGTTGATATCAGGATGTTCTGTTTTGTGACCTTGTGTTGTGCTGGTATCTGATATTATTGGTTTTCTGACCAAACAATATCCTTTAGTATTTCTTGTAGCTTTGGTTTGGTTTTTGCAAATTCTCTAAACTTGTGTTTATCTGTGAATATCTTAATTTCGCCTTCATATTTCAGAGAGAGTTTTGCTGGATATATGATCCTTGGCTGGCAGTTTTTCTCCTTCAGTGCTCTGTATATGTCGTCCCATTCCCTTCTTGCCTGCATGGTTTCTGCTGAGTAGTCTGAACTTATTCTTATTGATTGTCCCTTGAAGGAAACCTTTCTTTTCTCCCTGGCTGCTTTTAAAATTTTCTGTTTATCTTTGGTTTTGGCAAGTTTGATGATAATACGTCTTGGTGTTTGTCTTTTTGGATCAGTCTTAAATGGGGTTCGATGAGCATCTTGGATAGATATCCTTTCGTCTTTCATGATGTCAGGGAAGTTTTGTGTCAGGAGTTCTTCCACTATTTTCTGTGTGTTTTCTGTCCCCCCTCCCTGTTCTGGGACTCCAATCACCCGCAAGTTATCCTTCTTGATAGAGTCCCACGTGATTCTTAGGGTTTCTTCATTTTTTTAAATTCTTTTATCTGATTTTTTTTCAGCTATGTTGGTGTTGATTCCCTGGTCCTCCAGATGTCCCAGTCTGCATTCTAATTGCTCGAGTATGCTCCTCTGACTTCCTATTGCGTTGTCTAATTCTGTAATTTTATTGTTAATCTTTTGGATTTCTACATGCTGTCTCTCTATGGATTCTTGCAACTTATTAATTTTTCCACTATGTTCTTGAATAATCTTTTTGAGTTCTTCACCTGTTTTATCAGTGTGTTCCTTGGCTTTTTCTGCAGTTTGCCTTATTTCGTTTGTGATGTCTTGAAGCATTCTGTAAATTAGTTTTTTATATTCTGTATCTGATAATTCCAGGATTGTATCTTCATTTGGGAAAGATTTTGATTCTTTTGTTTGGGTGGTTGTAGAAGCTGTCATGGTCTGCTTCTTTATGTGGTTTAATATGGACTGCTGTCTCCGAGCCATCACTGGGAAACTAGTTTTTCCAGAAAATCCGCTAAAAAAAAATACAGTCAGATCCCTATCAGAATTGCCTTTGGATTATAACCGCCACCTTGTTCCCTGTAAGGATGAAAGTCTGAGATTTGGATCATATATTCTTAGCTGTAGCTGGTTCTGTGTTTTTAGTCCAATTAGGGGTGGATTTTTGGTCCCTGGGTTTTTTTTTTGTTTGTTCCTTCTCTCAGGCCAAAAGAGTGGGTTAGGAAAAGACCAAAAGAAAAAAAAAAAGGTGGGGGGGAAGCAAAGCTGCCGCAGAGCCGGAGCCGTTCTCCCTCTGGCTCATGCAATTCCAATGTTAATGCAGCCGCCTGGGGAGGGTGGGGGAGGGATCAGAGAGATAGGAGAGCAGCACCTCAGAATATAGGCAGAGTTGCTTGTCTTGCTTGGAATGACTATTATATCTGAGATTCCCGTGGGGCGTGTCGCCTATGTGTGCTGGCTGTGTGGAGATTGCCCCCGGGGGTCTGGCCCTCTGAAGCCACCCGCTGCCAGTCCAAATCCTAGCGTCAAGGTTCCCCTGCTGGGACGCTTTACTCCCGGCTCCAAAATCAGTCGCTGCTTCCCGGGGACTTCTCATCCCGCCAGCCGCGTCGCCGTGCCGCCTCTGCGAACCTGCTGGGCCCCCTCCCGGGGTGAGTTCGGGGGAGTGGAGCAGCTTCCCGTGCTTGTGCCATGACAGCGCCCAGTCAAAATCCCAGCGGCACAATTCCCCAGCTGGGACGCTGCTCTCCCAGCTCCAAGACCAGTCACTGCCTCCCGGGGACTTCTCCCACCGGCTGCATCACCACGCCGCCCGCATGAACCGCCTGGGCCCCCTCCCGGGGTGAGTTCAGGGGGGTAGGGCTGGGCCCCTTGTTTGCGCCGTCAGCACCCCTGGGCTCTGCCCTAAATCGGGCGCCAAAGGTTACCTGACTGGGACGCTGGCTCCAGGCTCCGAAAATAATCGTTGCTTCCCTGTATTTGTTCGTTTTCCATCTCTAAATCTGTGTTTGTTGTTCAGGGTTCGTAGATTGTTATGTACTTGATCGATTCACTTGTTTTTCCGAGTCTTTGTTGCAAGAGGTATCCGAGGTAGCGTCTACCTAGTCCGCCATCTTGGCCCCGCCTCCTTGGTTGTGGTGTATTATTTTTTTGATATGCTGCTGAATTCTGTTTGCTAGAATTTTGTTGAGAATTTTTGCATCTATATTCATGAGACATATTGGTCTGTAATTTTCTTTTTGTGGTGTCTTTGCTTTGTTTTGGTATCAGGGTTACAGTGGCATCATAGAATGAATTTGGAAATATCACTTCCTTTTTTGTGTTGTGAAATAGTTTGAGTAGTACTACTGTAAGCTCTTCTCTGAATGTTTGGTAGATTTCTCCAGTAAAGCCATCTGGGCCAGGACATTTGTTTTGTTTTGTTTTGTTTTTTAATTACCTTTCCAATCTCTTCTCTTGTTCAGATTTTCAACATCATTTTATGTTAGCTTGGGTAGGTGGTGTGTTTCTAGAGATTTGTCCTTTTCCTATAGGCTTTTAAATTTGTTGGAGTGTAGTTTTGCATAATACTCTGTTATGATCCTTTTTATTTCACTTGGGTCTGTTGTAATGTCCCGCATTTCGTTGCTTATTTTGGTTATTTGCATTCTGTCCTGTTTTTCTTTTGTCAGTTTGGCCAGTGGTTTGTTGATCTTTTCAAGGAACCAACTTTTGGTTTCGTTGATTCTTTCTGTTGTTTGTTCTCTATTTCATTTATTTCTGCTCTGATGTTTATTCTCTCCTTTCTTCTGGTGGCTGTGGGCTTCTTTTGGTGCTCTCTATTTGTTCAAGTTGTGTAACATTTTGATTTTGTCCCTTTCTTCTTTTTTGATGTGTTCTTTAGTGCTGTAAATTGACCTCTGAGGAATGCCTTTGCTGTGTCCCAAAGGTTTTGGTATGATGTGTTTTCATTCTTGTTTGATTCTAGGAACTTTTTGATTCCATCCTTGATTTCTTCTGTTACCCAGTGGTTTTTAAGCAGGGTGTTATTCAGTTTCCATGTAATTGATTTTTTTCCTCATTCTTCCTGTTGTTAATTTCTACCTTGATGGCATTGTGGTCAGAGAAGCTACTTTGTATTATCTCAGTGTTTTGGATTTTGTTGAGGGTTGCTCTGTGGCCTAAGATATGATCTATTCTGGAGAATGTTGATGTGCGTTGGAAAAGAATGTGTACTTTGCAGCTGTTGGGTGGAGTGTTCTATATATGTCTATGAGATCATGTTGGCTGATTGTGCTCTTTACCTCTTCTGTATCTTTGTTGCGTTTCCTTTGTAGATGTTCTGTCCTTTGCTAAGAGTGGTGTGTTGAAGTCTCCTACTATTATTGTGGAACTGTCAATTTCTCTTTTCAGTCCTGTTAGAGTTTGTTTTATGTGTTTTGGAACCCTGTCATTGGGTGTGTAGATGTTTATTATGGTTAAGTCTTCATGATGGATTCTCCCTTTAATCATTATATAGTGTCCTTCTTTGTCCTTTGTAGTGGATTTTTTTAAGTCTATCTTATGTGAGATTAGTACTGCCACTTGTCGGGGGACAGCCCCAGCAAGGAAAGACCCTCACTGTGCGTCCTGGCACATAATCCGAACTGACACATAGCCCGTTCCAGATTCATACGTTCAGGGAAACTTACTGACATGGGCAAGCAGCTGCTTTCCAGTGGCAGCCCGCTGGAGTATTTTCTGCAACCACCTAGCAAGGGACCCATGCTTATATACCATTCCAGTTGGGACCAAGGCTCATTGTTTTTCTCCCATGTCCTTGGGTAGTCAGTGTTCCCAGGGACTTCACATCCAGGCCCAGATGTTTTCCTTGTTGTTGCTAAGGCATTCCTCGGCCTTGGCTGCTGGCCCAGTCATGTCACTCCTGGCCCTGTACCTTAGCCTGAGTCCATCCCAAATTCATTCCCAGCATGCTTTGGAAAAGAGCAAAGCTTATTTCATTAGGGAGGGGATGCATATAGCTAAATAGCATTACCCTACACCACTCCTGCTCTTTTTTGGTAGTTATTTGCTTGATATATTTTTTCCCATCCTTTGATTTTTAAAAAATTTACATCTTTGTTTCTAAGGTGTGCCTGTTGTAGACAGCATATTGATGGATCCTGTTTTTTTATCCGTTCTGTCACTGTGTGTCTCTTTATGGGTGTATTTAGTCCATTTGCATTCACTGTATTTCTTGATAGGTGTGAGTTTATTGCTGTAATTTTGTAGTGCTAACATTGTCTTCCGCCACGTGTCTGTCAGTTTGTTGTACTGTGGGGGCTTCTGTGTTGCTGTGATGCTGGAAGCTATGCCACCAGTATTCAGATACCAACAGGGTCACCCATGGAGGACAGGTTTCAGCTGAGCTTCCAGACTAAGACAGAGTAGGAAGAAGGACCCGGCAGTCTACTTCTGAAAAGCATTAGCCAGTGAAAACCTTATGAATAGCAGCGGAACATTGTCTGATATAGTGCTGGGAGATGAGCCCCCTAGGTTGGAAGGCACTCAAAAGATGACTGGGGAAGAGCTGCCTCCTCAAAGTAGAGTCGACCTTAATGATGTGGATGGAGTCAAGCTTTCGGGACCTTCATTTGCTGATGTGGCACGACTCAAAATGAGAAGAAACATCCTGCAAACATCCATTAATAATCGGAACCTGGAACGTACGAAGTATGAATATAGGAAAATTGGAAATCGTCAAAAATGAAATGGAACACATAAACGTGGATATCCTAGGCATTAGTGAGCTGAAATGGACTGGTATTGGCCATTTTGAATTGGACAATCATATAGTCTACTATGCTGGGAATGACAACTCGAAGAGGAATGGTATAGCATTCATCGTCAAAAAGAATGTTTCAAGATCTATCCTGAAGTACAATGCTGTCGGTGATAGGATAATATCCATATGCCTACAAGGAAGACCAGTTAATACGACTAGTATTCAAATTTACGCACCAACCACTAGGGCCAAAGGTGAAGAAATAGAAGATCTTTATCATTATATCAGCTGCTGCAGTCTGAAATTGATCGAACATACAATCAAGATGCATTGCTAATTACTGGTGTTTGGAATACGAAAGTTGGAAGCAAAGAAGAAGGATCAGTAGTTGGAAAATATGGCCTTGGTGAAAGAAACAATGCTGGAGATCAAATGATAGAATTTTGCAAGACCAAAGACTTCTTCATTGCAAATACCTTTTCACCAACATAAACGGCGACTATACACATGGACCTCGCCAGATGGAACACACAGAAATCAAGTTGACTACATCTGTGGAAAAAGACGATGGAAAAGCTCAATATCATCAGTCAGAACAAGGCCAGGGGCCGACTGTGGAACAGACCATCAATTGCTCATATGCAAGTTCAAGCTGAAACTGAAGAAAATCAGAGCAAGTCCACGAGAGCCAAAATATGACCTTGAGTATATCCCACCTGAATTTAGAGACCATCTCAAGAATAGATTTGACACATCGAACACTAGTGACCAGAGATCAGACGAGTTGTGGAATGACATCATGGACATCATCCATGAAAAAAGCAAGAGGTCACTGAAAAGACAGGGAAGAAAGAAAAGACCAAGACGGATGTCAGAGGAGACTCTGAAATTTGCTCTTGAGCGTCGAGCAGCTAAAGCAAAAGAAAGACTTAATGAAGTAAAAGAACTAAGCAGACCTCTCGAGAAGACAAAATAAAGTATTATAATGACATGTGCAAACAGCTGGAGATGGAAAACCAAAAACGCTTGGCGTTTCTCAAGCTGAAAGAACTGAAGAAAAAATTCAAGCCTCGAGTTGCAATAGTGAAGAATTCCATGGGGAAAATATTAAATGATGCAGAAAGCATCAAAAGAAGATGGAAGGAATAGACAGAGTCATTATACCAAAAAGAATTAGTCAATATTCAACCGTTTCAAGAGGTGATATATGATCAGGAAGGAAGAAGTCCAAGCTGCTCTGAAGGCACTGGTGAAAAACAAGGCTCCAGGAATTGATGGAATATCAGATGAGATGTTTCAACAAACAGATACAGTGCTGGAGGTGCTCACTTGTCTATGCCAAGAAATATGGAAGACAGTTTCCTGGCCAACTGACCGGAAGAGATCCATATTTATGCCTATTCCCAAGAAAGGCGATCCAACCAAATGTGGAAATTATAGAACAATATCATTAATACCAATCACAAGCAAAATTTTGCTGAAGATCATTCAAAAACGGCTGCAGCAGTATATCGACAGGGAACTGCCAGAAATTCAGGCCGATTTCAGAAGAGGATGTGGAACCAGGGATATCATTGCTGATGTCAGATGGATCCTGGCTGAAAGCAGAGAATACCGGAAGGATGTTTACCTCTGTTTTATTGACTCTGCAAAGGCATTCGACTGTGTGGATCATAACAAACTATGGATAACATTGCGAAGAATGGGAATTCCAGAACACTTAATTGTGCTCATGAGGAACCTTTACATTGATCAAGAGGCAGTTGCTCGGACAGAACGAGGGGATACTGATTGGTTTAAAGTCAGGAAAGTTGTGCGTCAGGGTTGTATTCTTTCACCATACCTATTTAATCTGTATGCTGAACAAACAATACAAGAAGCTGGACTATATGAAAAAGAATGGGTAATGAAGATTGGAGGAAGGCTCATTAACAACCTGCGTTATGCAGACGACACAACCTTGCTTGCTGAAAGTGCAGAGTACTTGAAGCACTTACTAATCAAGATCAAAGACCACAGCCTTCAGTATGGATTACATCTCAACATAAAGAAAAGAAAACTCACAACTGGACCAATGAGCAACATCATGATAAATGGAGAAAAGATTGTAGTTGTCCAGGATTTCATTTTACTTGGATCCACAATCAACACCCATGGAAGCAGCAGTCAAGAAATCAAAAGATGCATTGCATTGGGCAAATCTGCTGCAAAAGACCTCTTCAAAGTGTTGAAGAGCAAAGATGTCACGTTGAAGACTAAGGTGCGCCTGACCCAAGCCATGGTATTTTCAATCGCATCACTTGCGTGTGAAAGGTGGACAATGAATAAGGAAGACCGAAGAAGAGCTGACGCCTTTGAATTGTGGTGTTGGCAAGGAATATCGAATATACTATGGACTGCCAAAAGAACGAACAAATTTGTCTTAGAAGAATTACAACCAGAGAGCTCCTTAGAAGCAAAGATGGCGAGACTGCGTCTTACGTAGTTTGGAGAGTACAGGGTCCGTGGAAAAGAGGAAGACCCTCAACGAGGTGGATTGGCACAGTGGCTACAAGAATGAGCTCAAGCATAACAATGATTGTAAGGATGGCGCAGGACCGGGCAGTGTTTCGTTCTGTTGTGCACAGGGTCGCTATGAGTCAGAACTGACTCATCGGCACCTAACAACAACAACAACAACATTTTCTTTGTTCCTCTTATTCTCCTGTGCTGAGTTCCTTTTGTTTCTAGGTTTCTTTGGTTTTTGTAGATTTCGTTTTTATTGAGATTTTATGTTTTTCTTCTTTATTTTGATGAGTAGGCTTGTTAACTTTCTTTGTCATTACGTTGGAATGTACCCTTATCTTCCTAGGTTTGAACCAGTCTGTTATTACTTGGTATTGCCTTCTCCATTAGACTGTTCGTTACCTATATTGTTTATTCCTTGTCTTTATTGTTCTGATTTTGTCATTTGCAAATTAACTTCTTTGGTTCCGTGTTGAAATTGGTTTGGTTTTGGATAGTCCTTGAGAGTTCATTTCCTAAGTTGGTATCTGGCTGGTGCAATCTTGCGTCCTAGATTCAGGCTATGGTGTGATGTTTGTTCTCAGACTGAAGGACTCCCTTTAGTAATTCTGGTACGTTTTGTTTGGTTTTTACGTATTTCCTCAATTTCTGTTTATCTGGAAATGTCCTAATTTAACCATCATATTTGAACAAGAGGTTTCTAGGATATATTATTTGTGGTTGGCAATTTTTTTTTCTTTCAAGATTTCATATATGTCATTTCATTGCCTTCTTGCCTCCATGGTTTCTGCTGAAGAATCAGAGCTTAGTCATATTGTTTCTCCTCCATATGTGACTTTCTTTTTCTCGAGCTACTCTCAGGAATTTTTATTTGTCTTTGGTTTTAGTGAGTGTGATTATGACGTGTCTTGGTGATTTTCTTTTGGGGTCTATCCTATATGGGTTTTGTTGAGGTTCTTGGATGGTCAGCTTTTTATCGTTCAAATTAGGGAAGTTTTCTGTCAGCAATTTTTCAGTGATCCTCTCTGTGATTTCCGTTTCTGTCCCTGTTGTGGAATGATGATCACTCACAAATTTTGATTTTGATTTTATCCTACATAATTCTCAGAGTTTCTTCATTTTTCTTTGTTCTGATTTTTCCTCAGTGTTGTATGCAAGTGTTTGCCTTCAATTTCGCTGATTCTGTCTTCCATCATTTCAAACCTGCCCCTTAGCCCTTTTATGACTTTGTTTCTGAAATCTTGTTGTTTGTCTTTTGAGTTTCTAATTTTTGTTTTTGTATATTTTCTAGTTGTGAATTTATTTTGGCATTTTGTTCCTGTATCGTTACTTTCCTGAATCGTTCCTTTTTTTAATCTGTATTTTCCATGAATTTGTCTGCCTTTTCCAAAAATTTGTCTGTTTTTTCCTCATTTTTGTGTGCTTTTTGCTTCAACTCTTGGGTTGCTCTTAATATTAGGGATTTAAATTCCCTGTGTGGTAGTTCTAGTGCCTTTTTTTCTATTGGGAAGCCGTCTGGTGTTTTATTTGGGACGCCTACTTGATCTATCGTGTCCTTTTTTAAAATACGTTTTGATATTGTCTGCTGTCTTCCGGTCATTTAGTAGCTCTTTTCTTCATTTCCTGATTATAGATTTGTTTCTTTCGTCGTGCTTTTTTGTCTTATTGGGTTATCTGATTAGGCGGGCTGTGTGTTCTTTGTTATCCTCTCTTCTGTAGTCATGATACTTTTCCCATCCTTTTCCAATGGGCAGGGCCAGTCATTCAGCTGTGGTGCAGCAGGGCAGGTCCAGCAGAAGGGGAGGGGTTGGGACTAGTTGTTTGCAGCCTGTACTAGGGCCAACAGGGTGGGCCATGATCAGTGCTGGGCAAGTTCCAGTAGGCTGTGCCTGTGCTGCTTGGGCATGTGATGTTCAGTGCACAGTGCACATAGGCAGGAAAGAGGGAGGAGTTTGTGATGTGTTAAGCTAATAGGGGTATGGAAAAGAGGAGAGACAGGAGAAAGAAATAGGAGCCAAAAACAAAGAAGCAAAAAAAGAAAGAAAAAAATAAGAGTGGTAAAGGAGCTTGCTGTTTGAGTGGTTAGATGAGAAACTGAGAAATGGAGAAAAGCAAAAAGGGAAAAAAAAAGTGAAAAAGGGAAAAAGAAAAAAAAAGAACTAGATAAAAAATTGAAAAAGGAAAGCCTCCAGGAATCCTGAGTCCCACCTGTGGGGCTGCTTAGACCACAGAAGTTGCTCCCAGGCTGCAAAGTATAGCCTGGCTAGGGGGGTATCGATGTTACACAGCACCAGGTATTCAGGAGACAGGAAAAGAAGATAAGTGTAGAGAGACGAGAACTGAGAAATGAAGGACAGAAAGGGAAAAAGTGAGAAAGGAAAAAAAGAAATGTGCCCAGGGATCCCACCCATGTGGCTGCACGGGTTGGGGGGTTAGCTCCTAAGCCGTACAGTGCAGTCCGGCTAAAAGGGGCTCTGAAGCTGTGAAAAGAAAAAGAAAACAAGCAAACAAAGCAAAACAAAGAACAAAAAAGCCCCAGGGATCCCACCAGTGTGGTGTCACAGGCTGGGGGAGTGGTTCACTAGTAGAGCGTGGCTTCACAGCCTTTAAAGAAGAAGCAAAGATGGCACACTGAGCCAGGTGTTCCAGAGAAAGGAGAGGGAGGTGGTAGGAGGCACAGAAGAATCCAAGAGACGGAAAGAACCAACACCAGCTCAGTGGCCCAGCCAGTGTGAGCAGGGCGAATCCAAGTAGCCTGAGATCAAAGCAGTTGCCTTCATGCCTGGAGACTGCGGCTGGTGGGAAGCAGAGGAGGCCGAAGAGGGGGGAGAAGGAGGAGGTTAGGAAAGCGTATATCGCTCATTACCTGGTGCTCTGTCTCCTTCTGGGAACTTTGTGAAGCTCCTTTCCTGTACTCCCTGTCCGCTGATCTCCACCATGGGTGGGGCGAATCTAAGCGGCACAGCCACTGCACTTCCCGGCCGGTCTAGCCACTGCAGCCAGCCAGGAAGCTCAGAGGTAGAGCAGCGGAGAGAGAATGGTGAGTGGGAAAGCGTGTATCATTGGTTACCAGGTGCTTTGTCTCCTGCTGGGAGTCCTGAGAATTTGCTTTCCTGTGCTCCCTGTCTGCCAATCCCTGGCAGGAGTCCCAGATGGCAGATCCCTGCTGCATTAGCTGACGGGGCCCTCCGCACGTATCCCTCCTCACTCTCTGTCCTCTGTCAGTTTCTTATTCCATTCGGTTCTGGACTGAGTTCTTTATCTCTTTATCTGACACTTCAGGTTCCAGGAATGACTTTTGTCTCTGTTTTACTTAGCTTTTCGGATCTTTGCTGTGGAGGGACAGCGTGGTGCTTCTGCCTGTGGCACCATGCTGGCTGGAAGTCTACTACATCTATTTATCTATCATCTGGATTTATGTCATTAATTCAACTCTTAATTCTTCCCAGGTGTTTAAATCTTCTTTTCATATATTCAAATATCATACAATCATCATGGCAATAATAATTGCAAGCACTCATATGTTTACTATGTCCCTGATACAGTTATATCAACTCTACATATGTTAACTCACCTTCACACCAACCTTAGGAATTCACAACAAACCTTAGGAAGTAGGTACCATTATATTCTCATTTTATAGAGGGGAAAACTGGGGCATAGAGAAGAATTAACTGGCCCACGTTTATACAGCTACTGATAGTTGGGGCTTGTTTCAACCCTGGGCATCAATGTCTTCTCCTAGAATCAGTCTCTCCTAGAGCTTGTTGACTTGCTGAGGTCTGGACTGGTTGCTTGCTTGGCTTGACACACAGCTATTACCTTGTGTCTTCCTTTCACCATCTCCCACGAAATTCCCTTTCCACCTCTGTCTTATGTCAGATACTCTGTTTCCTTGATTCTGTGTCTTTCTGTTTCTTGATTTACTCCCTCATTCTGGGGGAGCACATCCTAACTTGCAGTACTACATTAGCATATATAACTGTTGTTATATAACTCTGGGTGTCTTTCCAAAACAGTCTATTCCATTGATCTCATAGTCGTAATCTTTATGATTCTGATTCCTCTGTGTTATAATTTAGTTTAATTGTTGGTAGTGTTAAGTCTCTGATTACCTTTCTCTTTCAGAAAGTTTACTGTTTTCTTGTTTTACTTTCTGTACAAAATATAATCAAGGAGGAGGGGCCGAGATGGCAGAGCAGTCAGACGCATGTGTTGACCCTTCTTACGACAGAGAACTGAAAAAACAAATGAAAGAATTTTACATATATGACAAGCTAGGAGCCCTGAGCATCAAAGGCAAAGTTAGAAAATGGAATGAGTGGCGAGGGAGCTAGAGATGGTGCAGAAGCAGCAACAAGTTGCCGGACATGAATTGCCAGGAACCGTCAGGCAGCATTCTCTGGAGCGACCATGGTGGGGCTGGCGGTAGCGTTCTGGACGTGGTTTCCTCAGGGAGAGACAGCGAGCCACACGGCCAGCTCACACCTCTGGAACCAGAGAAGAATGGCACTCTCGGCAAAAGCTAAGTACTTGCATTTATTTTACCACGCCCCCAGCCACCAAGCTGGCTTTGGTGGCTATGGATTTCCCTGGGCCTGTGATAGGTCCTGCTGCATGCCCTGAGGCATTTTTCCAGCCTTGGAGAAGGAATAAATTCACAGTTGGGGGAAGAGATAATCTGCCAGCTCTGCTAAGCTGGGGAGTTCAGTACTGAAGCAGCTCCTGTCCAGGCACAGTCAGTGGACTTCGAATACCTTTCACCCCTGCATGGACCTGTGTGGGCCCATTTCAGGAGAATAGGCATTTGTTGGCAGATTGCAACTGTTGCAGCTCTGCGGTGGAGAGGTGGGTGTATGATCTTTGACACTGCTTTGCCTATCAAACACGGTCCTCCCCTAACCACATCAGGGGCCTAAGGACTGGTGGCTCCACCCATGTCACCTAGCCACTCGCGACAGGGGTCCAAGGATAAGTTATACCTCCCAGTCCTTACAACCAAAAGCGTTGGGTGCCCACGGTCCAACTGCAGAACCCACCCACTGTACGCTCTACGGAACAAGGACATGCTTTCCTCACAGACACTCGGAGGGCGGTTATCAGCCCCCTGCCTTTTCAGAGCATGACCCCATGCCGCAGCAGGATACCTGTACCTATGACAATCACCCATGCCCCTCTAAGACTGTAGGACAATGCCTGTACCGCACACTTGATGACCAACTACCTGGAAACCTGAACTGAATCCATACAAGAAAAGTGAATGAACTTCTAGGCTCATATACCTGGTAACAGGTCTAGCCATCTGGTGACAAGATGTTAGAGCTTCGAAGTCGAAAATAATCAAGCTAGCTCACTCAAGCAGCCTATATGGGCATATCAAAACAAAAGAAAGCAAGAAGCTAGGGTACAGTAAGCAAACATAAAATAAACTAATAACTTATAAATGGCTCGGAGACAACAGTTAATATCAAATCACATAGAGAAGCAGACCATGATCACTTCAACAAGCTCTCAAAACAAAGAATAAAGGAATCTTCTGGATGAAGGTGTCTACATGGAATTACCAGTTGCAGAATACAAAAGATTACTATGCAGAACTCTTCAAGACATCAGGATCAAGGTAAGGAAAAGCACAGAAAAAGCCAAGGAACACAGAGATAAAGCAGTTGAAGAAATTATTCAAGAACATAATGAAAAATTTAATAAGCTGCAAGAATCAATAGACAGCAGTAGGAAATTCAGAAGATTAAAAATAAAATTACAGAAGTAGACAACTCAATAGAAAGTCAGAGGAGTAGAATTGAAGAAGTGGAAGGTAGAATTAGTGAGACTGAAGATAAAACACTTGGCACCAATATATTTGAATAAAAGTCAGGTAAAAGAATTAAAAAAATGAAGAAACACCAAGAATCACATGGGACTGTATCAAGAGAAATAACCTACAAGTGATTGGAGTACCAGAACGGAGGGGAAACAAAAAATACAGAGAAAATTGTTGAAAATTGGTTGGCAGAAAACATCCCTGATAAATCTGAAACATGAGAAGATATCTGTCCAGGATGTTCCTTGAACTCCATGTAAGGTAGATCTCAAAAGAAAATCACCAAGACGTATTATTATCAAAACTGCCAAAACCAAAGATAAAGAATTTTAAGAGCAGCTAGGGATAAACAAAAAGTCACCTACAAATGAGAGTCAATAAGAATGATCTCAGACTACTTGGCAGAAACCATGCAGGCAAGAAGGTAGTGGGATGACTTATATAAAGCATTGAAGGAAAAAAGTTGCCAGCCAAGAATCATATATCCAGCAAAAATGTCTCTCAAATATGAAGGCGAAATATCCAGATAAACGGAAGTTTAGGGAATTCGTAAAAAACCAAACCAAAAGTACAAGAAATACTAAGGGGAGTTCTCTGGTAAGAAAATCAATAGTATTATATATCAACCCAAGACTAGAACACAGGACAGAGCAACCAGATGTCAACCCAGATAGGGAAACCACAAAAATAAATCAAGATAAAAAACACTCAAAAAATGGAAACACCAATGTCATCATGTAAAAGAAGACAACATTAAAACAATAAATAGGGACTAAGAAATGTAGTCATAGATATTTCATATAGAGAAGTCAAAGCGGTATAAAGAAATAAAAGTTAGGTTTAAACTTAGAAAAATAGGGGTAATATTAAGATAACCACCAACGAGACTAACAATCCTACTCATAAAAATAAAATACAAGAGAAACATAAAGACTCAGCAAAAACAAAATCAACAACAACAAATAAGAGAAAAAGATAATATATAAACTACTCCTCACAAAAAATTAAGTGGAAAAAAGAAACTGTCAACAGCACACAAAAAAAGACATCAAAATAACAGCACTGAAAACATACCTATCCATAATTACGCAGAATGTAAATGGACTAAATGCATCAATAAAGAGACAATGGCAGAATGAATACAAAGACACAATCCGTCTATATGCTCCCTACAAGAAATATACCTTAGACTTAGAGACACAAACTAAATCTCGAAGAATGGAAAAAAATATATCAAGCAAGCAACAATCAAACAAGAACAGGAGTGCCAATATTAATTTCTGACAAAATAGACTTTAATGTTAAATCCACAACAAAGGATAAAGAAGGACAAGATGCAGTGATTAAAGGGACAGTCATACCAGTAGGATATAACCATAGTAAATATTTATGCAGCCAGTGACAGGGCTGCAAGATACATAAAACAAACTCTGAACAATATTGAAAAGTGAGATAGATAGCTCCACACTAATAGTAGGAGGCTTCAACACACCACTTTCGGTGAGGGACAGAACATCCAGAAAAATGCTCAGTAAAGACGTGGAAGCTCTAAATGCCACAATCAACCAACTAGACCTCATAGGCATATACAGAACACTCCACCCAACAGCAGCCAAGTATACTTTCTTTTCCAGCACACATGAACGTTCTCTAGAATAGACCACATATTAGGTCATAAAGCAAGCCTTAGCAGAATCCAAAACACCAAAGTGTTTCAAGGCATATTCTCTGACCATAAGGCCGTAAAAGTAGAAATCAATAACAGAAAAAGCTGGGAAAAGAAATCATATGCTTGGAAACTGAACAATACCCTGCTCAAAAGTGACTGGGTTATATAAGACATTAAGGATGGAATAAAGAAATTCATAGAATCCAATGAGAATGAAAACACTTGCTATCAGAGCCTTTGGGACACAGCTAAAGCAGTCATCAGAGGTCAATTTATATCAATAAATGCACACATATAAAAACAAGAAAGGGCCCAAATCACAGAATTATCCCTACAACTTGAAGAAATAGAAAGAGAGCAACAAAAGAAACCCTCTCACACCAGAAGAGAGGAAGTAATAAAAATTAGAGCAGAATTAAATGAAATACAGAACAGAAAAACAATCGAAAGATTTAACAAGACCAAAAGCTGTTTTTTTGAAAAAAATTACCAAAATTGATAAACTATTAGTCAAACTGAAAAAACAAGAGAGGAAGTAAATAACCCGAATAAAAAATGAGATGTGTAATATCACAACAGACCTAACTGAGGTTAAAAGAATCATATCAGATTACTACAAAAAATTGTTCTATAACAAATTTGAAAACCTAGAAGAAATGGATGAATTTCTAGGAACACAGTACCTAACTAAACTAACACAAACAGAGGTAGCACAACTAAATAAACCCATAACAAAAGAAGAGATTGAAAAGGTAATTTCAAAACTCCCTACAAAAAAAAAGCTGTGGCCCTGACGGCTTCACTGCAGTTTTACCAAACTTTCAGAGAAGAGATAACACCACTACTACTAAAGGTATTTCAGAGCATAGAAAGGATGGAATACTCCCAAACTGATTATATGAAGCCAGCATATCCCTGATACCAAAACCAGGTAAAGACAGCACAAAAAAAGAAATTTACGAATCTATATCCATCAGGAACTTAGATGCAAAAATCCTCAATAAAATTCTAGCCGGTAGAATTCAACAACATATCAAAAAACTAATTCACCATGACCAAGTAGGATTCATACCAGGTATGCAGGGATGGTTCAACATTAGAAAAACAATTAATGTAGTCCATCACATAAATAAAACAAAGGACAATAACCACATGATCAATTGATGCAGAAAGGGATTTGACAAAGTTCAACATCCATTCATGATAAAATATTTCAGAAAAATAGGAATAGAAGGAAAATTCATCAACATAATAAAGGGCATTTATATAAAGCCAACAGACAACATCATCCTAAATGGAGAGAGTCTGAACACATTCCTCTTGAGAATGGGGACCAGACAAGGATGCCCTTTATCACCAATCTTAGTCAACATTGTGCTGGAGTTCCTAGCCAGAGTAATAAGGCTAGATAAAGAAATAAGGCGTATCCAGATTGGTAAGGAAGAAGTGAAAGTATCTCTGTTTGCAAATGACATGATCTTATACGCAGAAAACCCTAAAGAATCCTCAAGAAGACTAGTGAAACTAAGAGTTCAGCAGAGTATGAGGATTCAAGATAAACATACCAAAATCAGTTGGATTTCTCTACACCAACAAAAAGAATATCAAAGAGGATATCACCCAATCAATACCAATTACAGTAGCCCCCACGAAGATAAAATACTTGGTAATAAATCTTACCAGAGTCGTAAAAGACCTATTCAAAGAAAACTACAAGATATTACTGCAAGAAACCAAAAGAGACCTACATAAGTGGGAAAACATACCTTGCTCATGGATAGGAAGACTCAACATTGCAAAAATGTCTATTCTACTGAAAGCGATCTGTAGATACAATGCAATTCTGATCAAAATTCTAATGACATTTTTAATGAGATGGAGAAACAAATCACCAACTTCATATGGAAGGGAAAGAGGCCCTGGATAAGTAAAGCATTATTGAAAAAGAACAACAAAGTACGAGAACTCACACTACCCGATTTTAAAACCTGTTGTAATGCCACAGTAATCAAAACAGCCTGGTACTGGTACGACAGATACATAGACCAATGGAACAGAATTGAGAATGCAAACGTAAGTCCATCCACGTATGTTGTTGTTAGGTGCCGTCAAGTCGGTTTCGACTCAGCGACCCTATGCACAACAGAACAAAACACCGCCTGGTCCTGAGCCATCCTTACATTCGTTGTTAAACTTGAGCTCATTGTTGCAGCCACTGTGTCAATCCACCTCGTTGAGGGTCTTCCTCTTTTCCACTGACCCTGTACTCTGGTAAGCATGTTATCCTTCTCCAGGGACTGACCCCACCTGAAAACATGTCCAAAATAAGTAAGATGCAGTCTTGCCATCCTTGCTTCTAAGGAGTGTTCTGGTTGTACTTCTTCCAAGACAGATTTGTTCATTTTTTTGGCAGTCCATGGTATATTCCACATTCTTCGCCAGCACCACAGTTCAAAGGCGTGAATTATTCTTCGGTCTTCCTTATTCGTTGTCCAGCTTTCACATGCATATGACGCGATTAAAAATACCATGGCTTATTCTTCACCGTGACGTCTTTGCTCTTCAACACTTTAAAGAGGTCCTTTGCAGCAGAATTACCCAATACAGTGCGTCTTTTGATTTCTTGACTGATGCTTCCATGGGTGTTGATTGTTGATCTAAGTAAAATGAAATCCTTGACAACTTCAGTCTTTTCTCCATCCACATGTAAGGAGCTGATATTTGACAAACGCCCAAAGTCAGTTAAAAGGGGAAAAGACAGTCTCTTTATCAAATGGTGCTGGCATAACTGGATATCCATCTGCACAAAAATGAAACAAGACCCCATAGCTCACACCATGCACAAAAACTAACTGAAAATGAATCAAAGACCTAAATATAAACTCTAAAATGATATAAATTATGGAAGAAAAAGTAGGGACAATGTTAGGAGCCCTAATACATGGCATAAACAGTATACAAAACGTTTGTAAGAATGCATAAACACCGGAAGAGAAACTAGATAACTGGGAGAGCCCCTAAAAATGAAACATCTAAGCTCATCCAAAAACTTCACCAAAAGGCTAAAAAGATTACCTACAGACTGGGAAAAAATTTTCTGTGACATTTCTGATCAGCATCTGATCTCTAAAATCTACATGATACTGCAAAAACTCAACAACAAAAAGACAAACACCCAGTGAAAAATTGGGAAAGGATATGAACAGACACTCTCTAAAGAAGACATTCAGGTAGCTACCAGATACTTGAGGAAATGCTCATGATCATTAGCTGTTAGAGAAATGTAAATCAAAACTACAGTGAGATTCCGTCTCACTCCAACAAGGCTGGCATTAATCCCAAAAACACAAAATAATAAATTTGGAGAGGTTGTGGAAAGACTGGAACACTTGTACACTGCTGGTGGGAATGTAAAATGGTATAACCACTTTAGAAATCAATATGGTGCTTCTTTTTTTTTTTTTAAAGTTAGAAATAAAACTACCATACGATCCAGCAACCCCACTCCTTGGAATATATCCTAGAGAAATAAGAGCCTTTACACGAACAGATACATGCAGACCCATGTTCGTTGCAGCACTTTTTACAATAGCAAAAAGATGGAAGCAACCAAGGTGCCCATCAATGGATGAATGGATAAATAAATTATGGTATATTCACATAATGGAATACTATGCATCAATAAAGAAAAGTGATGAATCCGTGAAACATTTCATAACATGGAAGAATCTGGAAGGCATTATGCTGAGTGAAATTAGTTGCAAAAGGGTAAATATTGTATGAGACCACTATTATAAGAACTGAATTAGTTTAAACAGAGGAAAAATTATTCTTTGATGTTTATGAGGGTGGGGAGAGAAGGAGGGAGAGGGGTATTCACTAATTAGGTAGTAGATAAGAACACTTTTTGGTGAAGGGAAAGACAACACACAATACAGGAGAGGTCAGGACAAGTGGGCTATACCAAAAGCAAAGAAGTTCCCTGAATAAACTGAACACTTCGGAGACCAGTGTAACAGTGGTGGAGGTTTGGAGACCCTGGTTTCGGGGGACATCTAGGTCAACTGGCATAATAAAATCTATTAACATGCTGTATCCCACGTTGGAGAGTGGCGTCTTCAATGCTAGCAAATGTCCATGTAAGATGCATCAATTGGTCTCAGCCCACCTGGAGCAAAGGAGAATGAAGAACACCAAAGACACAAGGTAATTATGAGCCCAGGAGACAGAAAGGGCCACGTAATTCAGGGTCTACATCAGCCTGAGACCAGAAGAACTAGGTGGTGTCCAGATACAACTAATGACTGCCCTTACGGGTACCACCACAGAGAATCCCTCAAGAAGCAGGAGAGCATGGGATGCAGACCCCAAATTCTCATAAAAAGACCATACTTAATGGTCTGTCTGAGACTAGAAGGACCCCGGAGGTCATAGTCCCCAGACCTTCTGTTAGCCCAAGACAGGAACCATTCCCAGTGCTAACTCTTCAAACAGGGATTGGACTGGACTATGAAATAGATAATGATCCTGGTGAGGAGTGAGCTTCTTGGCTCCAGTAGACACAAGAGACTATGTGGGCATCTCCTGCCTGGAGGGGAGATGAGAAGTCAGAGGGGGTTAGAAGCTGGCTGAATGGACATGGAAATACAGGGTGGAGAGAAGGAGTGTGCCATGTCATTAGGGGGAGAGTAACTAGGAGTATATAGTAAGGTGTATATAAATTTTTGTATGAGAGACTGACATGATTTGTAAACTTTCACTTAAAAAAATTTTTTTTAAAGCACAATAAAAATTTTAAAAATGTATAATCACCTTATATATATATGTTTTTTTAACTTTTATTGAGCTTCAAGTGAACGTTTAAAAATCAAGTCAGTCTGTCACATATAAGTTTATATACACCTTACTCCCTACTCCCACTTACTCTCCCCCTAATGAGTCAACCCGCTCCCTCCTTCCAGTCTCTCCTTTCATGATGATTTTGCCAGTTTCTAACCCTCTCTACCCTCCTATCTCCCCTCCAGACAGGAGATGCCAACACAGTCTCAAGTGTCCACCTGATACAAGTAGCTAACTCTTCGTCAGCATCTCTCTCCAACCCATTGTCCAGTCCCTTCCATGTCTGATGAGTAGTCTTCGGGAATGGTTCCTGTCCTGGGCCAACAGAAGGTTTGGAGACCATGACCTCCGGGATTCCTCCAGTCTCAGTCAGACCATCATGTCTGGTCTTTTTATGAGAATTTGGGGTCTGCATCCCACTGTTCTTCTGCTCCCTCAGGGGTTCTCTGTTGTGCTCCCTGTCAAGGCAGTCATCGGTTGTGGCCGGGCATCGTCTAGTTCTTCTGGTCTCAGGATGATGTAAGTCTCTAGTTCATGTGGCCCTTTCTGTCTCTTGGGCTCATAGTTATCGTGTGACCTTGGTGTTCTTCATTCTCCTTTGATCCAGATGGATTGAGACCAATTGATGCATCTTAGATGGCCGCTTGTTAGCATTTAAGACCCCAGACGCCACATTTCAAAGTGGGATGCAGAATGTTTTTATAATAGTATTATTTTGCCAATTGACTTAGAAGTCCCCTTAAGCCATAGTCCCCAAACCCCCGCCCTTGCTCCTCTGACCTTTGAAAAAACATTCAGTTTATCCCGGAAACTTCTTTGCTTTTGGTCCTGTCCAGTTGAGCTGACCTCCCGTGTATTGAGTATTGTCCTTCCCTTCACCTAAAGTAGTTCTTATCTACTAACTAATCAGTAAATAACCCTCTCCCACCCTCCCTCCCTCCCTGCCTCGTAACCACAAAAGTATGTGTTCTTCTCAGTTTATACTATTTCTCAAGATCTTATAATAGTGGTCTTATACAATATTTGTCCTTTTGCATCTGACTAGTTTCACTCAGCATAATGCCTTCCAGGTTCCTCCATGTTATGAAATGCTCCACAGATTTGTTACTGATCTCTATCGACGCGTAGTATTCCATTGTGTGAATATACCATAATTTATTTAACCATTCATCCATTGATGGACACCTTGGTTGCTTCCAGCTTTTTGCTATTGTAAATTTTTTTTTTTTTAAACAGAGCTGCAATAAACATGGGTGTGCATATATCTGTTCGTGTAAAGACTCTTATTTCTCTAGGGTATATTCTGAGGAGTGGGATTTCTGGGTTGTATGGTAGTTCTGTTTCTAACTTTTTAAGAAAAGGCCGGAAAGATTTCCAAAGTGGGTGTACCCTTTTACATTGCCACCAGCAGTGTATAAGAGTTCCAGTCTCTCCGCAGCCTCTCCAACATTTATTATTTTGTGTTTTTTGGATTAATGCCAGCCTTGTTGGAGTGAGATGGAATCTCATCGTAGTTTTAATTTGCATTTCTCTAATGGCTAATGATCGAGAGCATTTCCTCATGTATCTGTTAGCTGCCTGAATATCTTCTTTAGTGAAGTGCGTGTTCATATCCTTTGCCCAGTTTTTGATTTGGGTTGTTTGTCTTTTTGTGGTTGAGTTTTAACAGAATCATGTAGATTTTAGAGATCAGGTGCTGGTCTGAGATGTCATAGCTGAATATTCTTTCCCAGTCTGTAGGTGGTCTTTTTACTCTTTTGGTGAAGTCTTTAGATGAGCATAGGTGTTTGATTTTTAGGAGGTCGCAGTTATCTGGTTTCTCTTCATCATTTTTAGTAATGTTTTGTATTCTGTTTATGCCTTGTATTAGGGCTGCTAAGGTTGTCCCTATTTTTTCTTCCATGATCTTTATCGTTTTAGTCTTTATGTTTAGGTCTTTGATCCACTTGGAGTTAGTTTTTGTGCATGGTGTGAGGTATGGGTCCTGTTTCATTTTTTTGCAAATGGATATCCAGTTATGCCAGCACCATTTGTTAAGACTATCTTTTCCCCAATTAACTGACAGTGGGCCTTTGTCAAATATCAACTGCTCATATGCGGATCGATTTACACCTGGGTTCTCAATTCTGTTCCATTTTTCTATGTGCCTGTTGTTGTACCGGTACCAGGCTGTTTTGACTGTTGTGGCTGTATAATGTGCTCTAAAATAGGTAGAGTGAGGCCTCCCACTTTGTTCTTCTTTTTCAGTAATGCTTTACTTATCTGGGGCTTCTTTCCCTTCCATATGAAGTTGGTGATTTGTTTCTCCATCACCTTAAAAAATGTCATTGGAATTTGGATCGAAGTGCATTGTATGTATAGATGGCTTTTGGTAGAATAGACATTTTTACTATGTTAAGTCTTCTATCCATGAGCAAGATATGTTTTTCCACTTATGTAGGTCCTTTTTAGTTTCTTGCAGTAGTACTTTGTAGTTTCCTTTGTATAGGGCTTTTACATCTTTGGTAAGATTTATTCCTAAGTATTTTATCTTCTTGGTGACTACTGTGAATGGTATTGATTTGGTGATTTCCTCTTCGATGTTCTTTTTGTTGATGTAGAGCAATCCAGGTGATTTTTGTATGTTTATCTTATAACCTGAGACTCTGCCAAACTCTTCTATTAGTTTCAGTAGCTTTCTGGAGGATTCCTTAGGGTTTTCTGTGTATAAGATCATGGCATCTGCGAATAGAGTTAATTCTATTTCCTCCTTGCCAATCCGGATGCCCTGTATTTCTTTGTCTAGCCTAATTGCTCTGGCTAGGAATCTAGCACAATGTTGAATAAGAGCGGTGATAAAGGGCATCGATGTCTGGTTCCCGTTCTCAAGGGAAATGCTTTCAGGCTCTCTCCATTTAGAACGATGCTGGCTGTTGGCTTTGTATAAAAATATATATATATATATATATATATATATATATAATAGATACCCTTTATTATGTTGAGGAATTTTCCTTCAATTCCTATTTTGGTGAGAGTTTTTATCATAAATGGGTGTTGGACTTTGTCGAATGCCTTTTCTGCATCAATTGAGAAGATCATGTGGTTTTTGTCTTTTGTTTTATTTATGTGGTGGATTACATTAATGGTTTTTCTAATATTAAACTGGCCTTGCATACCTTGTATAAATCCCACTTGGTCGTGGTGGATTATTTTTTTGATATGTTGTTGAATTCTATTGACTAGAATTTTGTTGAGGATTTTTGCATCTATGTTCATGAGGGATATAGGTCTGTAATTTTCTTTTTTTTTGTGGTGTCTTTACCTGGTTTTGGTATCAGGGATATGGTGGCTTCATAGAATGAGTAAGGTAGTGTTCCATCATTTTGTATGCTTTGAAATACCTTTAGTAGTAGTGGTGTTAACTCTTCTCTGACAGTTTGGTAGAACTCTGCAGTGAAGCCGTCCAGGCCAGGGCTTTTTTTTTTTGGTTGGGAGTTTTTTGATTACCTTTCAGTCTCTTTTTTTGTTATGGGTCTATTTAGTTGTTCTACTTGTGATTGTGTTAGTTTAGGTAGGTGGTGTTTTTCTAGGAATTCATCCATTTCTTCTAAGTTTGCAAATTTGTTAGAGTACAATTTTTCATAATAATCTGATATGATTCTTTTAATTTCAGTTGGGTCTGTTGTGATGTGGCCCACCTCGTTTCTTATTCAGGTTATTTGCTTCTTTTCCTGTATTTCTTTAGTCTGGCCAATAGTTTATCAACTTTGTTAATTTTTTCAAAGAAACAGCTTTTGACTTTTAGTTCTTTCAATTGTTTTTCTGTTCTCAAATTCATTTATTTCAGCTCTAATTTTTATTATTTGTTTTCTTCTGGTGCCCGATGGATTCTTTTGTTGCTCACTTTCTATTTGTTCAAGTTGTAGGGACAGTTCTCTGATTTTGGCTCTTTCTTCTTTATGTATGTGTGCATTTATCGATATAAATTGACCTCTGAGCACTGCTTTTGCTGTGTCCCAGAGGTTTTGATAGGAAGTGTTTTCATTCTCGTTGCATTCTATGAATTTCTTTATTCCCTCCTTAATGTCTTTTATATCCCAGTCTTTTTTGAGCAGGGTATTGTTCAGTTTCCAAATATTTGATTTCTTTTCCCTAATTTTGTGTTATTGGTTTTCACTTTTATGGCCTTGTGGTCTGAGAAGATGCTTTGTAATATTTCGATGTTTTGGATTCTGCAAAGGTTTGTTTTATGACCTAATATGTGGTCCATTCTAGAGAATGTTCCATGTGCACTAGAAAAAAAAGTTTACTTTGCAGCTGTTGGGTGGAGTGTTCTGTATAAGTCTATGAGGTTAAGTTGGTTGATTGTAGCAATTAGGTCTTCCATGTCTGTATTGAGCTTCTTATTGAAGTCTTGTCCTTCTCCGAAAGTGGTGTGTTGAAGTCTCCTACTATAATTGTGGAGGTGTCTATCTCACTTTTCAGTTCTGTTAAAGTTTGTTTTATGTATCTTGCAGACCTGTCGTTGGATGCATATATATTTTATATGGTTATATTTTTCTGGTCTATTGTCCCTTTAATCATTATGTAGTGTCCTTTTTTATCCTTTGTGGTGGATTTAACTTTAAAGTCTATTTTGTCAGAAATTAATGTTGCTACTCCTGCTCTTTTTTGCTTGTTTTTTGCTTGATATATTTTTTTCCATCCTTTGAGTTTTAGTTTGTTTGTGTCTCTAAGTCTAAGGTGTGTCTCTTGTAGGCAGCATATAGACGGATCGTGTTTCTTTATCCAGTCTGAGACTCTCTGTCTCTTTATTGGTGCATTTAGTCCATTTACATTCAGCGTAATTATAGATAAGTATGTGTTTAATGTTGTCATTTTGATGCCTTTTTGTGTGTGTTGTTGACAATTTCATTTTTCCACTTACTTTTTTGTGCTGAGACGTTTTTCTTTGTAAATTGTGTGTTCGTCATTTTCATAGTAGTTGAGTTTATGTTTGGTGAGTCCTTATGTTTTTCTTGGTTTTTATTTTGAGTTATGGAGTTGTTATACCTCTTTGTGGTTACCTTAATATTTACCCCTATTTTTCTAAGTAAAAACCTAACTTGTATTGTCCTATATCGCCTTGTTTTCCTCTCCATATGGCAGTTCTATGCCTTCTGTATTTAGTCCCTCTTTTTGATTATTGTGATCTTTTACATATTGACTTCAGTTGTTCCCTGTTTTGAGCATTTTTTTCTTTTTAAAATTAATCTTAATTTCTTTTTGCGATTTCCCTATTTGAGTTGATATCAGGATGTTTTGTGACCTTGTGGTGTGCTGGTATCTGATATTATTGGTTTTCTGACCAATTTCCTTTAGTATTTCTTGTAGCTTTGGTTTGGTTTCTGCAAATTCTCGAAGCTTGTGTTTATCTGTAAATGTTTTAATTTCGCCTTCATATTTGAGAGAAAGTTTTGCTGGATATATGATCCTTGGCTGGCAGTTTTTCTCCTTCAGTGCTCTATATATGTCATCCCATTGCCTTCTTGACTGCATGGTTTCTGCTGAGTAGTCTGAACTTATTCTTATTGATTCTCCTTTGTAGGAGACCTTTCTTGTATCCCTGGCTGCTTTTAAAATTTTCTCTTTATCTTTCGTTTTGGCAAGTTTGATGATAATATATCTTGGTGATTTTCTTTTTGGATCAATCTTATATGGGGTTCGATGAGCATCTTGGATAGATATCCTTTTGCCTTTCATGATGTCAGGGAAGTTTTCTGCCAGCAGATCTTCAGCTATTCTCTCTGCATTTTCTGTCCCCCCTCCCTGTTCTGGGACTCCAATCGCACACAAGTTATTCTTCTTGATAGAGTCCCACATGATTCTTAGGGTTTCTTCATTTTTTTAAATTCTTTTATCTGATTTTTTTTTCAGCTATGTTGGTGTCAATTCCCTTGTCCTCCAGATCCCCCACCCTGCCTTCCAATTGGTTGAGTCTGCTCCTCTGACTTCCTATTGCGTTGTCTAATTCTGTAATTTTACTGTTAATCTTTTGGATTTCTGAATGCTGTCTCTCTATGGATTCTTGTAGCTTATTAATTTTTCCACTATGTTCTTGAATAATCCTTTTGATTTCTTCAACTGCTTTATCGATGTGTTCCTTGGCTTTTTCTGTAGGTTGCCTTGTTTCATTTCTGAGGTCATTCCTGATGTCGTGAAGCATTCTGTAAATTATTTTTTTATATTCTGCATCTGGCAATTCCAGGATTATATCTTCATTTGGGAAAGATTTTGATTCTTTAGTTTGGGGAGTTGTAGAAGCAATCATGGTCTGCTTCTTTATGTGGTTTGATATCGACTGCTGTCTCCGAGGCATCTATAAGATATTGTAGTGATTTATTCTATATTTGCTCACTGAGTCTTATCTTGTTTTGTTTTCTTTCAATATGTGTAGATGTGCTACTAGATTGCGCTGTCTTGATTGTTGTAGCCCTTGAATCACTTATGTCCTATCACCAGCTGGTTTCGGGTGTTACCAGATATATAAGTCTAAGAGTCCATTCACTATTCTTGAATAGAATCTGATTTTGGGTCATCAATGTGTGGTGCAGACTGTCACCTATCCATCTAGAGGAGTAGTGGTGATAGTTGTGTGCACCAGATTCTAGTAGCAGCAGGGGTTCACACTCCAGGGGGATCAGGATGCTGACAGGCTTCCCCAAAGTGCCAGTGAGGTAGATGTGTCTCTATTCCTAAAGCACTTTGGTGGGTGGGCTCTGCAGCTGTACCTTAGGCCGCCAATGCAAGTACCGCTACAGATTGGTAGGTGTCACCCTCCTTAGACCCCTAAGGCAGGAGGCTAGGTGGTCTGGGGGGAGCTTTAGCCCTCAGTTCCCTGTTGTGGGTCAGTGAGGGCTCTGTTGAATACGCAGAGATACCAGGTCTGGGAAACTTGTCTTTCCAGTAATCTGCTAAAACAATTACAGTCAGATCCCTATCAGAATTTCCTTTGCATTACAATAGCCACCTTGTTCCCTGTAAGGATGAAAGCCCAAGACTGTGAATCACGTATGTTTGGCTGGAGCTGGTTCTGTGTTTTTTGTCCAATTAGGGAAGGATTTTTGGTCCCTGGGTTTTTTGTAGGTGCATCTCTCAGGCCAGGGGAATGGGTTAGGAAAAGACCAAAAAAAGAGAAAAACTTCAGCGCACTTCACTCTCTGGCTCAGGAAATTCCAATGTTAATGTAGCTGCCTGGGAAGGGGAGGGGAGGGTTCAGATAAATAGGAGAGAGTAGCACCCTGAAATATAGACAGTTACTTATCTTGTTTGGTGATGACTGTTTTATCTGAGATTCCTGAGGGGTGTGTAGCCTGTGTGCGTTGGCTGGGTCGCAATTGCCCCCGAGGGTCAGGCCTGCGTCCCGTGCTTGTGCTGTCTCAGAAGCCGTGGTCAGTTCCTCCGCTCCCAGTCCAAAGCCCAGTGCCAAGGTTCCCCGGCTGGGATGCTGCACTCCAGGCTCCAAAACCAGTCGTTGCCTCCCAGTGACTTCTCCTGTGAGCCGTGTCGCTGCGCTGTCTGCGTGCACTGACTGAGCTTCCCCCAAGGTCACTTCTGGGGGCTAGGGCTGCGTCCCGTGTTTGTGCCATCTCAGGATGCCGTTCTCAACTCCCCTGCACCCAGTCCAAAGCCCGGCGCCAAGGTTTCCTGACTGGGATGCTGGCTCCAGGGTCCAAAAACAGTCGCTGCTTCCCCGTGGTTGCTCGTTCTCAGTCTCTGTCACTCAGGTCAACTCTTTAGATCTGTGTTTGATGGTCGGGGTTCATAGATTGTGACGTGTGTGATCGATTCACTTGTTTTTCCAAGTTTTTGTTGCAAGAAGGGATCCGAGGTTGCTTCTACCTAGTCAGCCATCTTGGCCCCGCCTCCGATGATTTCATTTCTGAAGTTCTCTTTGTTGGTTTAGAGGAATCCAACTGATTTGTGTGTGTTTATCTTGTATCCTGATACTTTTCTGAAATTTTCTTTTAGTTCCAGTACTTTCCTTGTGGATTCTTTGGGGTTTTCTGTGTACAAGGCCATATAACCTGTGAATAAGGATACTTTTACGTCTTCCTTACCAATTTAGAACCCTGGTGGCATAGTGCTTGAGAGCTACGGCTGCTAAGCAAAATGTTGGCAGTTCAAATCCACCAGGCAGTTCTACTCTGTCCTATAGGGTCAGAATGAGTTGGAATCAACTCGACAGCAGTGGGTTTGGTTTTGGTTTTACCAATTTGGATGCCCTTTATTTATTTTTCTTGTCTTATTTCTCTGGCTAGGATCTCCAGCACAATGTTGAATAAGAGTGGTGATAAAGGGCATCCATGTCTGGTTCCTGTTCCCAAGAGGAGTGCTTTCAGACTCTTCTCCATTTAGGATGATGTTGGCCGTTGGCTTTGTATAAATGCCCTTTATTGTGTCAAGGAATTTCCCTTGTATTCCTATTTTGCTGAGAGTTTTCATCATGTGTGGGTATTGAACTTTGTCAAATACCGTTTTTGCATTGATTGATAAGATCATGTGGTTCTTATCTTTTTTTTTATTTGTGTCATGGATTACATTGATTGTTTTTCTAATGTTGAACCATCCGTGCATACCTGGTACGAATCCCACTTGTTCATGATAAATTGTTTTTTACGATATATTGTTGAATTCTATTGGCTAAAATTTTGTTGAGGATTTTTGTGTCTATGTTGATGAGGGATATTGGTCTGTTATTTTTTTGTGTGTGGTGTCTTTACCTAGTTTTGATATCAGGGTTTTGCTGGCTTCATAGAATGAGTTTGGGAGTATTCGGTCCTTTTCTGTGCTCTGAAATACCTTTAGTAGTACTGGTTTTAACTCTTCTATGAAAGTTTGGTAGAATTTTCCAGTGAAGCTGTCAGGGCCAGGGCTTTGTATGCTAGGAATTTTTAAATTACGTCTTCAGTCCCTTCTTTTGGTATAGCTTTACTTAGTTGTTCTACCTCTTTTTGTGTTAGTTTAGATAGGTAGTACGTTTCTACAAATTTATCCATTTCCTCTAGGTTTTCAAGATTGTTGGAGTACATTTTTTCATAGTATTCTGTTATGATTCTTTTAATTTCAGGTTGGTCTGTTATGATATCACCCAGCTCATTTCTTATTCAGTTTTTTTGCTTCCTATCCTGTTTTTCTTTTGTCAGATTAGCCAATCCTTGATTGATTTTGTTGTTATTAAAGAACCAGGTTTTGGTCTTGTTGACTCTCAATTGTTTTTCCATTCTGTCTTTTATTTCTGCTCCAATTTTTATTATTTGCTTTGTTCTGGTGCCCAAGGGGTTCTGTTACTGCTCTCTTCCTATTTGTTTGAGTTTTAGGGATAATTCTTTGATTTTGGCCCTATTTTCTTTTTGGATGTGCACATTTATTGCTATAAGTTGACCTCTGAGCCCTGCTTTTGTTGTATCCCAAAAAATCCCAAAGGTTCTGGTAAAATGTGTTATCATTCTTTTTTTGTGTGCTTTAATTGAAAGTTTGGAAACCCTGGTGGTGTAGTGGTTAAGTGCTACAGCTGCTAACCAAAGGGTCAGCAGTTCGAACCCGCCTGGTTGTCCTTGGAAACTCTGTGGGGCAGTTCTGCTCTGTCCTATGGGGTCGCTATGAGTCGGAATTCACTTGACGGCGCTGAGTTTGCTTTTGGTTTGGTAAGTGAAAGTTTACAAATCAAGTCAGTCTCTCATTCAAAAATTTATATACACCTTGCTATATACTCCTAATTGCTCTCCCCCTAATGAGACAGCACACTCCTTCTCTCTATCTTTATTTTCATGTCCATTCAGCCAGATTCTGACCCCCTCTGCTCTCTCATCTCCCCTCTAGACAGGGGATGCCAACATAGTCTCATGTCTCTACTTGAGCCAAGAAGCTCATTCTTCACCAGGATCTTTTTCTATCCCATTGTCCAGTCCAATCGCTGTCTGAAGAGTTGGGTTTGGGAATGGTTCCTGTCTTGGGCTAGCAGAAGGTCTGGGGACCATGACCTCCAGGGTCCTTCTAGTCTCAGTCAAACCATTAAATCTGGTGTTTTTAGGAGAATTGGGGATCTGCATCTCACTGCTCTCCTGCTCCCTCAGGAGCTCTATGTTGTGTTCCCTGTCAGGGCAGTCATCAGTTGTAGCCGGGCACCATCTAGTTCTTCTGGTCTCAGGCTGATGTAGTCTCTGGTTTATGTGGTCCTTTCTGTCTCCTGGGCTCATAATTACGTTGTATCTTTGGTGATCTTCATTCTCTTTTGCTCCAGGTGGATTGAGACCCACTGATGCATCTTAGATGGTGGCTTGCTAGAGTTTAAGACCCCAGACACCACTCTCCAAACTGAGAAACAGAATGTTTTCTTAATAGATTTTATTATGCCAATTGGCTTAGGTGTCCTCTGAAACCATGGTCCCCAAACCCCCGCCCCTGCTATGCTGGTGCTCGAAGCATTCAGTTTATTCAGGAAACTTCTTTTCTTTTGGTTTAGTCCAGTTGTGCTGACCTCTCCTGTATTGTGTGTTGTCTTTCCCCTTCACCTAAAATAGTTCTTATCTACTATCTAATTAGCAAAAACCCCTCTCCCTCCCTCCCCTCTCTCATAACCATCAAAGAATAAATTCTTCTCTGTTTAAACTCTTTCTCCATTTATTATAATAGTGGCCTTACACAATATTTGTCCTTTTGCAACTAATTTCACTCAGCATAATGCCTTCCAGGTTCCTCTTTGTTATGAAATGTTTCACAGATTCATCATTGTTCTTTATTGATGCGTAGTATTCCATTGTGTGGATATACCATAATTTATGCATTCATCCATTGATGGGCACCGTGGTTGCTTCTGTCTTTTTGCTATTGTAAACAGTGCTGCAATGAACATAGGTGTACATGTATCTGTTCTTGTCAAGGCTCTTAATTCTCTAGGATTTATTCCAAGGAGGAGGATTGCTGGATTGTATGGTAATGCAATTTCTAGTTTTTTAAGGAAGTGCCAAATTGATTCCCAAAGTGGGTGTACCATTTTACATTGCCACCAGCAGTGTATAAGTGTTCCAGTCTCTCCACAAACTCTCCAACATTTATTATTTTGTGTTGTTTGGATTAATGCCAGCCTTGTTGGAGTGAGACGGAATCTTATCGTAGTTTTAATTTGCATTTCTCTAATGGCTAATGATCATGAGCATTTCTTCATGTATCTGTTAGCTACCTAAATGTCTTCTTTAGTGAATTGCCTGTTCATATCCTTTGCCCATTTTTTCATTGGAGTATTTGTCTTTTTGTAGTTGAGTTTTTGCAATATCATGTAGATTTTAGAGTTCAGGCACTGATCAGAAATGTCAAAGCTAAAAACTTTTTCCCAGTCTGTAGGTAATCATCGTACTCTTTTGGTGAAATCACTTGATGAGCATAGCTGTTTGACTTTTAGGAGCTCCCAGTTATCTAGTTTTTCCTCTACATTTTTAATAACGTTTTGTGTACTGTTTATGCCATATCCTAACGTTGTCCCTGTTTTTTCTTCCAGGATCGCTGTCATTTTAGTTTTTATATTTCGGTCTTTGATCCATTTTGAGTTTGTTTATGTGCAAGGTGTGAGGTATGGGTCTTCTTTCATTTTTGTGCAGGTGGATATCCAGTTATGTCAGCAACATTTGTTAAACACACTATCTGTTCCCCATTTAACTGACTTTGGGACTTTGTCAAATATCAACTGCTCATATGTGGATGGATTTATGTCTGGATTCTCAGTTCTGTTCCATTGGTCCATGTATCTGTTGTTGTACTGGTACCAGGCTGTTTTGACTACTGTGGCGGTACGATAGGTTCTAAAATCAGGTAGAGTGAAGTCTCCCACTTTGTTCTTCTTTTTCAGTAATGTTGTACTTATCCAGGGCCTCTTTCCCTTCCATGTGAACTTGGTGATTTTTTCCCCATCTCATTAAAAAATGTCGTTGGAATTTTGTTCTGATTTGCATTATATCTATATGTTGCTTTTGGTAGAATAGACATTTTTACGATGTTAAGTCTTCCTATCCATGAGCAAGGTATGTTTTTCCACTTATGTAGGTCTCTTTTGGTTTCTTGCAGTAGTGTCCTGTAGTTTTCTTTGTATAGCTATTTTACGTCTCTGGTAAGATTTATTCTTAAGTATTTTATCTTCTTGAGGGCTACTGTAAATGGTATTGATTTGATGATTTTCTCCTTGATGTTATTTTTCTTGGTGTAGAGGAATCCAACTCATTTTTGTGTGTTTATCTTGTATCCTGATACTCTGCTGAACTCTTATATTAGTTTCAGTAGTTTTCTTGAGGATTATTTAAGGTTTTCTGTGTGTAAGATCATGTCATCTGCAAAGAGAGATACTTTTACTTCTTCCTTACCCATCTGCATGCCCTTTATTTCTTTATCTAGCCTTATTGCTCTTACTAGGACCTCCAGCACAATGTTGAATAAGAGCGGTGATAAAAGGCATCCTTGTGTGGTTCCCGATCTCAAAGGGAATGCTTTCAGACTCTCTCCATTTAGGATAATGTTGGCCTTTGACTTTGTATAAATGCCCCTTATTATGTTGAGTAATTTTCCTTCTATTCCTGTTTTGCTGAGAGTTTTTGTCATGAATGGGTGTTGAACTTTTTCGAATGCATTTTCTGCATCAATTGATAAAATCATTTCATTCTTTTTTTTTATTTATGTGATGGATTACATTAATTGCTTTTCTAATGTTGAACCATCCCTGCATACCTGGTACGAATCCCACTTGGGTCATGGTGAATCATTTTCTTTGGTGTGTTGTTGAATTTTGTTCGCTAAAATTTTTTTGAGGGTATTTGCATGAAAGCTCACGAGGGATATAAGCCTGTAATTTTCTTTTTTTGCTGGAGTCTTTACCTGGCTTGGAAACCCTGGTGCCATAGCGGTTATGTGCTACAGCTGCTAACGAAGAGGTTGGCAGTTTGAATCCACCAGGTGCTCCCTGGAAACTCTATGGGGCAGTTCTACTCTGTCCTTTCGGGTTGATATGAGTCAGAATCGAGTTGATGCAGTCGGTTTAATTTTTTTCATTTTACCTCGTTTTGGTATCAGGGATATGCTGGCTTCATAGAATGAGTTTGGGAGGATTCCATCCTTTTCTATCCTCTGAAATACCTTTGATAGTAGCGGTGTTAACTGTTTTCTGACAGTTTGATAGGACTCTGCAATGAAGCCATCTGAGCCAGGACTTTTTTTGGTTGGGAGTTTTTTGGTTACCTCTTCAATCTCTTCTTTTGTTATGGGTCTGTTTAGGGGTTCTACCTCTGCTTTTGTTAAGTTTAAGTTGGTAATGTGTTTCTAGGAATTCATCCATTTCTTCTAGGTTTTCAAATTTGTTAGAGTACAATTTTTCGTAGTAAGCAGATATGGTTATTTTAATTTTAGTTGGGTCTGTTGTAATATTGCCCATCTCATTTCTTATTCAGATTATTTGCTTCCTCTTCTGTTTTTCTTTTGTCAGTTTGGCCAATGGTTTATCAATTTTGTTAATTTTTTCAAAGAACCAGCTTTTGCTCTTGTTAATTCTTTCACTTGTCTGTTTTCTATTTCATTTAATTCTGCTCTAATTTTTATTATTTGTTTTCTTCTTTGTCTGAAGTTTTTTTTGTTGCTCTCTCTCTATTTGTTCAAGTTGTAGGCTTAATTCTTTGATTTTGGCCCTTTTTATATGTGTGCATTTATTGATATAAATTGACCTCTGAGCACTGCTTTTGCTGTGTCCCAAAGGTTCTGATAGGAAGTGTTTTCATTCTTATTGGATTCTATGAATTTCTTTATTCCATTCTTAATGTCTTCTACAACCCAGTGGTTTTTGAGCAGGCTGTTGTTCAGTTTCCAAATATTTGATTTCTTTTCCTGCTTTTTCTGTTATTGATTTCTGTTTTTATGGCCTTATGGTCAGAGAGGATGCTTTGTAATATTTCAGTGTTTTGGATTCTGCTAAGGCTTGCTTTATGACCTAATATGTGGTCTCTTCTAGAGAATGTTCCATGTGCACTGGAAAAGAAAGTATACTTGGCTGCTGTCAGGTGGAGTGTTCTGTATATGTCCGTGAGGCCAAGTTAGTTGATTGTGTCATTTAAGATCTTCCGTGTCTTTATCAAGCTTCTTTCTAGATATTCTGTCCTTCACCAAAAGAGGTGTGTTGAAGTCTCACTTTTCAATGCTGTTAGAGTGTGTTTTATGTATCTTGCAGCCCTGTCGTTGGGTGCATAAATGTTTAATATGGTTATATCCTCCTAGTAGATTGTCCGTTTAAGCATTATATAGTTTTCTTCGTTGTCCTTTGTGGTGAATTTAACTGTAAAGTCTATTTTTTCAGAAATTAATACTGCCCCTCCTGTTCTTTTTTTATTGTTGTTTGCTTGGTATATTTTTTCCATCCTTTGAGTTTTAGTTTGCATCTTTAAGTCTAAGGTGTGTCTCTTGTAGGCAGCATATAGACTGATGGTATTTTTGTTTATCCATTCTATCGTTGTCTGTCTCTTTATTGGTGAAATGTTGTCTTCTTTTACATAATGACATTGCTGTTTCCCTGTTTTGAGGGTTTTTTTTATCTTGATTTCCCTGTCTGGACTGACCTCTGATTGCTCTGTCCAGTGTTCTAGTCTTGGGTTGATACCTGGTATTATTGATCTTCTAACCAAATGACTCCCTTTAGTATTTCTTATAGTTTTGGTTTGGTTTTTATGAATTCCCTAAACTTCTGTTTATCTGGAAGTGTCCTATTTTCACCTTCATATTTGAGAGACAGTTTTGCTGGATATATGATTCTTGGATGGCAATTTTTTTCCTTCAATGCTTTATGTAAGTCATCCCATTGCTTTCTTTCCTGCGTGGTTTCTGCCAAGTAGTCTGAGCTGATTCTTATTGACTGTCCTTTGTAGGTGACTGTTTGTTGATCCCTAGCTGCTCTTAAAAATTCTTTATCTTTGGTTTTGGCAAGTTTGATTATAATATATCTTGGTGACTTTCTTTCAAAATCTATCTTATGTGGAGTTCGATGAGCATCTTGGACAGATACCTTGTCATCTTTCATGATACCAGGTAAGTTTTCTGCCAGCAAATCTTCAACAATTGTGTATGCATTTTCTGTTGTCCCACCCTGTTCTGGTACTCCAGTCATTCGTAGGTTATTTCTCTTGGTAGAGTCCCACATGATTCTTAAGGTTTCTTCATTGTTTTAAATTCTTTTATCTGAGTTTTCTTCAAATTTATTGGTTCCAAGTGCCTTAACCAGGCTCATCAATTCTGCCTTCCACTTGCTGAAATCTGCTCCTGTGACTTTCTATTGAGTTCTCTAATTCTGTAATTTGATTGTTAATCTTCTTAATTTTTGATTGGTATCTCTTTATGGATTCTTTCAGTTTATTGAATTTTTCATTATGTTCTTGAGTAATCTTTTAATTTCTTCAACTACTTTTTCTATGTGTTCCTTGGCTTGTTCTGCATATCGCCTGATCTCCTTCCTGATCTCATTCCTGATGTCTTAAACAGTCCTATATATTAATCTTTCGAATTCTGCATCTGGTAATTCCAGGAAGGCACCTTCATCCAGAAGATCTGTTGATACTTTTTTTTGAGAGCTTGTTGAGGCGATCATGGTATGTTTCTTTATGTGACTTGATATTGACTTCTGTCTGGGAGCCAAGTATAAGTTATCGTGTTAGTTTATTTTGTGCTTCCTTATTGTATCTTAGCTTATTGCTTTTTTATGATTTGATATGCCTAAATGGGTTGCTTGAGTGAGGTAGCTTGATTATTTTTGCCTTTGAAGCTCTGACATCCTGTCACCAGATGGCCAGAGCTGTTATCAGGTATATCAGTCTAGGAGTCCATTCACTTTTCTTGTATGAATTCAGCTCAGGAGTCCAGGTAGCTGATCATCAAGTGTGTGGTACAGGCTCTGTCCTACAGTCTTCGAGGGGCAGGGGTGATTGGTGTAGGTACCGGTATATGGTGCAGCAGGGGGGTTACACTCTGAACAAGGGTGACAGCCGTCCCCCAAGTGTCTGTGAGGAAAGTACATCCCTGTTCTCAGACAGACCATGGGCACCCAGTGCTTTTGGTTGTAAGAACTAGGAGGTACCAGTTATCCTTGGACCCCTGTTGTGGGTTGCTGGGTGACCTGAGTGGAGCCACCAGTCCTTTAGGCCCCTGATGTGGGTTGGTGAGGACCCTGTTCAATAGGCCTAGTGGTGTCAAATATCAAACACTCACCTCTTCATCATACAGCTGAAACATTTGCAGTCTGACAACAAAGGTCTTTTCTCCTGAAATAGGCCCACACAGGTCCATGCAGGGGGGAAAGGTATTCGAAGTCCACAGATCATTTATGCCTGGACAGGAGCCACTTCTGTCCTGAGCTCCCCTGGTTAGTGGGGCTGGCAAATTATCTTTTCCCCCAACTGTGAATTTATTCCTACTCCAAGGGTGGGAGGATGGCTCCGGGCAAGCAGCAAGACCTGTCGCAGGCCCAGGGAATCCAACAGCCACTGAAGCCAGCTTGTGGGCTGGGGGTGCGGTAAAATATACGCAAGTACTTAGCTTTTTCCGAGAGCACCGTTCTTCTCTGGTTCCGGAGGTGTGAGTAGGCTGTGCAGCTGGCTGCTTCTCTCTGAGGAAACTACGGCCAAACGCTACCACCAGCCCGCTGAAGCTGCTCCTGGCAATGTTACCTGAGGGATCTCAGCAATTCGGGTTCAGTAATTCCTCTCTGCTTCTAAACTGTCTCTCCCTCCCCCTGCAGCTCAGCCCATTTTCTAACTTTGCTTTGATGTTCAGGTCTCCTAGCTTGTCATAAATATGATTGTTTCACTTTTTTTTTTAGGGTCTTTTTTGTAAGAGAGATCGCAGGAAGCATCTGGCTATTCTGCCATCTTGGTCCTACCTCCTGTGTTTTCATTCTTATTTGATTCTAGGAACTTCTTTATTCCATCCTTGATTTTTTCTATAACCCAGTAGTTCTTGAGCAAGGTGTTGTTTGGTTTCCATGTATTTGATTTTTTTCCCCTGCTTTTTCTGTTACTGATTTCTACTTTTATGGCTTTATGATCATAAAAGATGCTTTGTAATATGTTGATTTTTTGGATTCTGTTAAGGTTTGTTTTGTGGCCTAATATGTGGTCTATTCTGGAGAATGTTCTGTGTGCATTAGAAAAGAAAGTATACTTGATGGCTGTTGGGTGAAAAAAAAATTGGTCTATTCTGGAGAACGTTCTTTGTGCATTAGAAAAGAAAGTATACTTGGTGGCTGTTGGGTGAAGTATTCTGTATAGGTCTATGAGATCAAGTTGGTGATTGTGGCATTTAGGTCTTTCATGTTGTCTTATTTACCTTGTGCTGCTATCACAGAAATACAACAAGTGGATGGCTTTAACAAAGAGAAGTTTGTTTTCTCATAGTCTATTAGAGTACAAGTCCAAATTTAGAGTGTTGGCCTCAGGGAAGGCTTGCTTTCTCTGTTGACTCTGGAGGAAGGCCCTTGTCATCAGTCTTCCCCTGGTCAAAGAGCTTCTCAGCACAGGCACCCTGGGTGCAAAGGACACGCTCTGCTCCTGCTGCTGCTTTCTTGGGGGTATGAGTTCCCTCCCTCTCTGCTCACTTCTATCTTTTATATCTCAAAAGAGATTGGCTTTGGCTTTAGGCACTATCTAATCTTGTAGATCTCATCAATATAACTGTCACTAATCCATCTCATTAACATAATAGTGACAGGATTTAGAACATATGGGGAAATAACATCAGATGACAAAATGGTAGGGAGTCATACAATACTGGGAATCATGGCCTAGCCAAATTGATACACGTGTTTTGGGGGAACAGAATTCAATCCATGACACATGCCTTTAATGAACTTTGTAGATGTTCTGTCCTTCGCTGAAAATGGTATGTTGAAATCTGTTACTATTGTGGAGCTATTTCTCTTTTCAGTATTGTTAGAGTTTGTTTTTATGTATTTTGGAGCCCTGTTGTTGAGTGCGAAATATTTATTATGGTTATGTCCACCTAGTGTGTTGACCCTTTTATCATTGTATAGTGTCCTTTGTTATCCTTTGTGGTGGATTTTGCTTTAAAATCTGTTTCGTCAGAGATTAATATTGCCCGTCCTGCTCTTTTTTGATTGTTGTTTGCTTGGTATATTTTTTTATCCTTTAATTTTTACTTTGTTTTTGTCTTTGAGTGTAAGGTGTGTCTCTTGTAGGTACCATATAGGCAGATCGTGTTTTTTTATCCATTCTGCCACTCTATCTCTTTACTGGTGGCCTTAGTCCATTTACATTCAGTGTAACTATTGATAGGTATGAGTTTAGTGCTGTCATTTTGATATGTTTCTTTTTTTGTGCGTGTGTGTGTGATGTTGACAGTTTCTTTGTGTCACTTAATTTTCTGTGCTGAGTCTTTTCTTTATGTATTTTCTTTTCATCTTTTTCATTGTTGTTGATTTTGCATTTGCCGAGTCTTTATGTTTTTCTTCTTTTTTATTTTGATGTGCAGATTTGTTAGTTTCCTTTTTGGTTACCTTAGCATTTACCCCTATTTTTCTAAGTTTAAACCAATCATTTATTTCTTTATATCTCTTTGACTTCCTGTCCATATGAAAGATCTATGACTATGCTGTTTAGTTCTTTTTTTGTTTTAATGTTGTCATCTTTTGCTTAATGATATCTCTGTTTCCCTATTTTCCAGTGGTTTAGCATTGACTTATTTTTGTGACTTCCCTATCTGGGTTGATATCTGGATGTTCTGTGTTCTAGTCTTGGGTTGTTATCTGATATTATTGGTTCTCTGGCCAGAGGATTCCCTTTAGTACTTCTTGTAATTTTGGTTCAGTTTTTACAAATTCCCTTAACTCCTGTTTATCTGGAAATGCCCTAATTTCACATTCATATTTGAGAGACAGTTTTGCTAGATATATAATTCTTGGCTGGCAATTTTTTTCCTTCAAGGCTTTATATATGTCATAGCATTGTCTTCTAGCCTGCGTGGTTTCTGCTGAGTATTCAGAGTTTAGTCTTATTGACTCTCCTTTGTAGGTGACTTTTTGTTTATCCCTAGCCACTCTTAAAATTCTCTGGTTTTGCAAAGTTTGATTATAATTTGTCTTGGTTACTGTCTTTTGGGATTTACCCTGTGTGGGGTTCAGTTAGCTTCTTGAATAGATATCTTCTTGTCTTTTACAATTTTAGGGAAGTTTTCTGCAGCAAATCTTTAATAATTCTCTCTGTATTTTCTGTCATCCCTCCTCTTACCTGTTGTGGTACTTCAGTCAGTCGTAGGTTATTTCTCTTGATAGAGTCCCACATAATTCTGAGGGTTTCTTCATTTTTAAAAAATTCTTTTATCTGGTTTTTCCTCAGATAAATTGGTATCTAATGTTTTATCTTTAGTCTCACTAATTCTGACTTCCATTGGCTCAGTTCTGCTCCTGTGACTTTCTATTGAGTTGTCTAATTCCGAAATTTTATTGTTAATCTTTTGGATTTCTATTTGCCATTTCTCTGTGGATTCTAGCAGTCTGTTAAATTTATCATTCTGCTTTATAAAAAATATAGCTCTCCTAAATTCCTCTCTTGCTTTGTCTGTGTGTTCCTTGGTTTGGTCTGAGTTTTACCTGATCTCCTTCCTGATCTCTTGAAGAGCTCTGGATATTAATCTTTTGAATTCTACCTCCAGTAGTTCCAAGACCTTCTCTTCCTCTGGGAGGTTTCTGATTCTTTGTTTTGGTTGCTTGCTGCAGCCATCTTGGTCTGCCTCTTTATGTGCTTCGATATTGACTGTTGTCTCTGAGCCATCAGTAAGTTATTATGTTTATTTATTTATGTTTGCTTAGTGTGTCTTAGCTTCTTGGTTTGTTTTGTTTTGATATGCCCAAGTAGGCTAGGTGTGTGAACTACTTTAGTTATTAGTGTCTTTGAAGCTCTCACAGCCTGTCACCAGGCGATTAGAGCTGCTACTAGGTTTGTGAGCCCAGGAGTTTATTTTTCTTGTGTGGATTCAGCTCAGGTGTCCAGGTTGTCAGTCACTGAGTGTGTGGTGCAGGCTGTCACCTATAGTCCTAAATAGGGCTACATAGGGGTGATTGGAGTAGGCACAGATATCTGGCTGCAGTAGGGGGTCATATGCTGAGCAAGGTAGGGGGCTGACAGCTGCCCCTAAGTGCCTACACGGAAGGCATGTCCCTGTCCCCTAGAGCGCATAGGTGGGCAGTTTTGCAGCCAGAGTTTGGGCAGCCGGTGCTGTTAGGACTGGGAAACACCACTTATCCTTGGACCCCTGTCGTGGGTGACTAGGTGGAATGGGTGAAGCTGCCAGTCCTCAGGCTCCTGAGGTGGGTGGGTGAGGACCCTGCTTAATGGTCCAGGTCGTATCAAATATCATGAATCTGCCATTCCCCCTTAGCTGTTGCAGTTGAAAATAGGCTTCAAGTATATACCGTGTTGTCCTGTGCTAATGAGGGGCCTATGTTGTTGAATGGGCCCACACAGGTTTAGGCAGTGGTGAAAGGCTTTCAAAGTTTGTGGACCCTTTATCCCTCTGCCTAGGCAAAGGGACGGTGCCTGCCCTGAATTCCAGGCTTAGGGTGTAGCAATTTTTTTTTATTAACTTTTATTAAGCTTCAAGTGAATGTTTACAAATCCAATCCGTCTGTCACATATAAGTTTACATACATCTTACTCCGTACTCCCACTTGCTCTCCCCCTATTGTGTCAGCCCTTTCAGTCTCTCCTTTCGTGACAATTTTGCCAGCTTCCCTCTCTCTCTATACTCCCATCCCCCCTCCAGACAAGAGTTGCCAACACACTCTCAAGTGTCCACCTGATATAATTAGTTCACTCTTCATCAGCATCTCTCTCCCACCCGCTGACGAGTCCCTTTCATGTCTGATGAGTTGCCTTCGTGGATGGTTCCTGTCCTGTGCCAAAAGAAGGTCTGGGGACCATGGCCGCCGGGATTCCTCCAGTCTCCGTCAGACCATTAAGTATGGTCTTTTTATGAGAATTTGGGGTCTGCATCCCACTGATCTCCTGTTCCCTCAGGAGTTCTCTGTTGTGCTCCCTGTCAGGGCAGTCATCGATTGTGGCCGGGCACCAACTAGTTCTTCTGGTCTCAGGATGATGTAGGTCTCTGGTTCATGTGGCCCCTTCTGTCTCTTGGGCTCTTAGTTGTCGTGTGACCTTGGTGTTCTTCATTTTCCTTTGCTCCAGGTGGGTTGAGACCAATTGATGCATCTTAGATGGCCGCTTGTTAGCATTTAAGACCCCAGACGCCACATTTCAAAGTGGGATGCAGAATGTTTTCATAATAGAATTATTTTGCCAATTGACTTAGAAGTCCCCTCAAACCATGTTCCCCAGACCCCCTCCCCTGCTCCCCTGACCTTTGAAGCATTCATTTTATCCCGGAAACTTCTTTGCTTTTGCTCCAGTCCAATTGAGCTGAACTTCCATGTATTGAGTGTTGTCCTTCCCTTCACCCAAAGCAGTTCTTATCTACTGATTAATCAATAAAAAACCCTCTCCCTCCTTCCCTCCCTCCCCCCTTCGTAACCACAAAAGTATGTGTTCTTCTCAGTTTTTACTATTTCTCAAGATCTTATAATAGTGGTCTTATACAATATTTGTCCTTTTGCCTCTGACTAATTTCGCTCAGCATAATGCCTTCCAGGTTCCTCCATGTTATGAAATGTTTCACAGATTCGTCATTGTTCTTTATCGATGCGTAGTATTCCATTGTGTGAATATACCACAATTTACCCCTTCACCCGTTGATGGACACCTTGGTTGTTTCCAGCTTTTTGCTATTGTAAACAGAGCTGCAATAAACATGGGTGTGCATATATCTGTTTCTGTCAAGGCTCTTGTATCTCTAGGGTATATTCCGAGGAGTGGGATTTCTGGGTTGTATGGTAGTTCTATTTCTAACTGTTTAAGATAATGCCAGATAGATTTCCAAAGTGGTTGTACCATCTGACATTCCCACCAGCAGTGTATAAGAGTTCCAATCTCTCCGCAGCCTCTCCAACATTTATTATTTTGTGTTTTTTGGATTAATGCCAGCCTTGTTGGAGTGAGACGGAATCTCATCATAGTTTTAATTTGCATTTCTCTAATGGCTAATGCTCAAGAGCATTTTCTCATGTATCTGTTGGCTGCCTGAATATCTTCTTTAGTGAAGTGTGTGTTCATATCCTTTGCCCAATTTTTGATTTGGGTTGTTTGTCTTTTTGTGGTTGAGTTTTAACAGAATCCTATAGATTTTAGAGATCAGGCGCTGGTCTGAGATGTCATAGCTGAAAATTCTTTCCCAGTCTGTAGGTGGTCTTTTTACTCTTTTGGTGAAGTCTTTAGATGAGCATAGGTGTTTGATTTTTAGGAGCTCCCAGTTATCGGTTTCTCTTCATCATTTTTGGTAATGTTTTGTATTCTGTTTATGCCTTGTATTAGGGCTCCTAGGGTTGTCCCTATTTTTTCTTCCATGATCTTTATCGTTTTAGTCTTTATGTTTAGGTCTTTGATCCACTTGGAGTTAGTTTTTGTGCATGGTGTGAGGTATGGGTCCTGTTTCATTCTTTTGCAAATGGATATCCAGTTATGCCAGCACCATTTGTTAAAAAGACTATCTTTTCCCCAATTAACTGACACTGGTCCTTTGTCAAATATCAGCTGCTCATACGTGGATGGATTTATATCTGGGTTCTCAATTCTGTTCCATTGGTCTATGTGCCTGTTGTTGTACCAGTACCAGGCTGTTTTGACTACTGTGTCTGTATAATAGGTTCTGAAATCAGGTAGAGTGAGGCCTCCCACTTTCTTCTTCTTTTTCAGTAATGCTTTGCTTATCCGGGGCTTCTTTCCCTTCCATATGAAATTGGTGATTTGTTTCTCTATCCCCTTAAAATATGACATTGTAATTTGGATCGGAAGTGCATTATATGTATAGATGGCTTTTGGTAGAATAGACATTTTTACTATGTTAAGTCTTCCTATCCATGAGCAAGGTATGTTTTTCCACTTAAGTATGTCCTTTTGAATTTCTTGTAGTAGACCTTTGTAGTTTTCTTTGTATAGGTCTTTTACATCCTTGGTAAGATTTATTCCTAAGTATTTTATCTTCTTGGGGGCTACTGTGAATGGTATTGATTTGGTTATTTCCTCTTCGGTGTTCTTTTTGTTGATGTAGAGGAATCCAAGTGATTTTTGTATGTTTATTTTATAACCTGAGACTCTGCCAAACTCTTCTATTAGTTTCAGTAGTTTTCTGGAGGATTCCTTAGGGTTTTCTGTGTATAAGATCATGTCATCTGCAAATAGTGATAACTTTACTTCCTCCTTGCCAATCCGGATACCCTTTATTTCTTTGTCTAGCCTAATTGCCCTGGCTAGGACTTCAAGTACGATGTTGAATAAGAGCGGTGATAAAGGGCATCCTTGTCTGGTTCCTGTTCTCAAGGGAAATGCTTTCAGGTTCTCTCCACTTAGAGTGATATTGGCTGTTGGCTTTGCATAGATGCCCTTTATTATGTTGAGGAATTTTCCTTCAATTCCTATTTTGGTAAGAGTTTTTATCATAAATGGGTGTTGGACTTTGTCAAATGCCTTTTCTGCATCAATTGATAAGATCATGTGGTTTTTATCTTTTGTTTTATTTATGTGATGGATTACATTAATGGTTTTTCTGATCTTAAACCAGCCTTGCATACCTGGTATAAATCCCACTTGATCATGGGGAATTATTTTTTTGATGTGTTGTTGGATTCTATTGGCGGCTAGAATTTTGTTGAGGATTTTTGCATCTGTGTTCATGAGGGATATAGGTCTATAATTTTCTTTTTTTGTAATGTCTTTACCTGGTTTTGGTATCAGGGAGATGGTGGCTTCATAGAATGAGTTGGGTAGTATTCCGTCCTTTTCTATGCTTTGAAATACCTTCAGTAGTAGTGGTGTTAACTCTTCTCTGAAAGTTTGGTAGAACTCTGCAGTGAAGCCTTCCGGGCCAGGGCTTTTTTTTGTTGGAAGTTTTTTGATTACCGTTTCAATCTCTTTTTTTGTTATGGGTCTATTTAGTTGTTCTACTTCTGAATGTGTTAGTTTAGGTAGGTAGTGTTTTTCCAAGAATTCATCCATTTCTTCTAGGTTTTCAAATTTGTTGGAGTACAATTTTTTGTAGTAATCTGAAATGATTCTTTTAATTTCATTTGGTTCCGTTGTGATGTGGTCCTTCTCGTTTCTTATTCGGGTTATTTGTTTCCTTTCCTGTATTTCTTTAGTCAGTCTAGCCAATGGTTTATCAATTTTGTTAATTTTTTCAAAGAACCAGCTTTTGGCTTTGTTAATTCTTTCAATTGTTTTTCTGTTCTCTAATTCATTTAGTTCAGCTCTAATTTTTATTATTTGTTTTCTTCTGGTGCCTGATGGGTTCTTTTGTTGCTCACTTTCTATTTGTTCAAGTTGTAGGCACAGTTCTCTGCTTTTGGCTCTTTCTTCTTTTTGTATGTGTGCATTTATGGATATAAATTGGCCTCTGAGCACTGCTTTTGCTGTGTCCCAGAGGTTTTGATAGGAAGTATTTTCATTCTCGTTGCATTCTATGAATTTCCTTATTCCCTCCTTGATGTCTTCTATAACCCAGTCTTTTTTTCAGGAGGGTATTGTTCAGTTTCCAAGTATTTGATTTCTTTTCCCTAGTTTTTCTGTTATTGATTTCTAGTTTTATTGCCTTGTGGTCTGAGAAGATGTTTTGTAATATTTCAATGTTTTGGACTCTGCAAAGGTTTGTTTTATGACCTAATATGTGGTCTATTCTAGAGGATGTTCCATGTGCGCTAGAAAAAAAAGTATACTTTGCAGCAGTTGGGTGGAGAGTTCTGTGTAAGCCAATGAGGTCAAGTTGGTTGATTGTTGTAAGTAGGTCTTCCGTGTCTCTATTGAGCTTCTTACTGGATGTCCTGTCCTTCTCCGAAAGTGGTGTGTTGAAGTCTCCTACTATAATTGTGGAGGTGTCTATCTCACTTTTCAGTTCTGTTAAAATTTGATTTATGTATCTTGCAGCCCTGTCATTGGGTGCATAAATATTTCATATGGTTATGTCTTCCTGATCAATTGTCCCTTTTAGCATTATATAGTGTCCTTCTTTATCCTTTGTGGTGGATTTAAGTCTAAAGTCTATTTTGTCAGAAATTAATATTGCTACTCCTCTTCTTTTTTGCTTATTGTTTGCTTAATATATTTTTTTCCATCCTTTGAGTTTTAGTTTGTTTGTGTCTCTAAGTCTAAGGTGTGTCTCTTGTAGGCAGCATATAGATGGATCGTGTTTCTTTATCCAGTCCGTGACTCTCTGTCTCTTTATTGGTGCATTTAGTCTATTTACATTCAGCGTAATTATAGATAAATAAGTTTTTAGTGCTGTCATTTTGATGTCTTTTCATGTGTGTTGTTGGCAATTTCATTTTTCCACATACTTTTTTGTGCTGAGACGTTTTTCTTAGTAAATTGTGAGATCCTCATTTTCATAGTGTTTGACTTTATGTTAGTTGAGCCGTTACGTTTTTCTTGGCTTTTATCTTGAGTTATGGAGTTGTTATACCTTTTTGTGGTTACCTTATTATTTACCCCTATTTTTCTAAGTAAAAACCTAACTTGTATTGTTCTATATCGCCTTGTATCACTCTCCATCTGGCAGTTCAATTCATCCTGTGTTTAGTCCCTGTTTTTGATTATTGTGATCTTTTACCTTTTGACTTCCATGATTCCCTGTTATGTGTATTATTTTTTTTTAATTAATCTCAATTTGTTTGTTTTTGTGATTTCCGTATTTGAGTTGATATCAGGACGTTCTGTTTTGTGACCTTGTATTGTGCTGGTATCTGATATTATTGGTTTTCTGACCAAACAATACCCTTTAGTATTTCTTGTAGCTTTGGTTTGGTTTTTGCAAATTCTCTAAACTTGTGTTTATCTGTAAATATCTTAATTTTGCCTTCATATTTCAGAGAGAGTTTTGGTGGATATATGATCCTTGGCTGGCAGTTTTTCTCCTTCAGTGCTCTGTATATGTCGTCCCATTCCCTTCTTGCCTGCATGGTTTCTGCTGAGTAGTCTGAACTTATTCTTATTGATTGTCCCTTGAAGGAAACCTTTCTTTTCTCCCTGGCTGCTTTTAAAATTTTCTGTTTATCTTTGGTTTTGGCGAATTTGATGATAATATGTCTTGGTGTTTGTCTTTTTGGATCAGTCTTAAATGGGGTTCGATGAGCATCTTGGATAGATATCCTTTCGTCTTTCATGATGTCAGGGAAGTTTTGTGTCAGGAGTTCTTCCACTATTTTCTGTGTGTTTTCTGTCCCCCCTCCCTGTTCTGGGACTCCAATCACCCGCAAGTTATCCTTCTTGATAGAGTCCCACATGATTCTTAGGGTTTCTTCATTTTTTTTAATTCTTTTATCTGATTTTTTTTCCAGGTATGTTGGTGTTGATTCCCTGGTCCTCCAGATGTCCCAGTCTGCATTCTAATTGCTCGAGTATGCTCCTCTGACTTCCTATTGCGTTGTCTAATTCTGTAATTTTATTGTTAATCTTTTGGATTTCTACATGCTGTCTCTCTATGGATTCTTGCAACTTATTAATTTTTCCACTATGTTCTTGAATATTCTTTTTGAGTTCTTCAACAGTTTTATCAGTGTGTTCCTTGGCTTTTTCTGCAGTTTGCCTCATTTCGTTTGTGATGTCTTGAAGCATTCTGTAAATTAGTTTTTTATATTCTGTATCTGATAATTCCAGGATTGTATCTTCATTTGGGAAAGATTTTGATTCTTTTGTTTGGGTGGTTGTAGAAGCTGTCATGGTCTGCTTCTTTATGTGGTTTGATATGGACTGCTGTCTCCGAGCCATGACTGGGAAACTAGTTTTTCCAGAAAATCCGCTAAAAAAAAATACAGTCAGATCCCTATCAGAGTTCTCCCTCTGGCTCAGGCTATTCGCATGTTAATGAAGCCGCCTGAGTGGTACGCTGGCTCCAGGTTCTGAAAACATTCGCTGCCTCCCTGTATTTGTTCCTTCTCCGTCTCTAAATCTGTGTTTGTTGTTCAGGGTTCGTAGATTGTTATGTATGTGATCGATTCACTTGTTTTTCCGAGTCTTTGTTGCAAGAGGGATCCGCGGTAGTGTCCACCTAGTCGGCCATCTTGTCCCCGCCTCCTCGGTGTAGCAGTTTTTTAAAGCTGCAAGACTGGTTTGGGCGGTTTTTTTTTTTTTTTTTTTTGCTTGTTCTTCCTTTGTTTCCTCCTCAAAGCTGGGAGAGTGGCTCAGGCATGAAAGGTCACACTTCTGGCCTAGGGGGTGCGGCAACCACAGAACACTGCTGGACCTGCACCAGAGCAGAGCAGGGGGCGGATGAGTGAGGGGAAGAGAGGCGCTTCTCTGTTACAGAAGTCCCAGAGGGGAAAGGGTTATTTTGATCATGCATGGTAGATTAGACGCTTGCATTTAACTTTTGCAGATCCGTCGCTGCTTTCCCTTGGCTTTGGAGGCTTGTGCAGACTCTCCACGTCTTGGTTTCTCCTGACGTGGTAAAACGTGTCCTGAGCGCTACTGCTTGCCTCAGCCCGTGTGCACCAAACTATCCAGCCTGGGTACCAGCTAGGTCAGGTCTGGCACTTCTTTGCTGCTTCTGAACTGTCTCTCCTGCCCCTGCCTCTCAGTCCGACTCCTCAACTTTGTCATTATTGTTCAGGACTCCTATATTGTCATATGTAATCAATTCACTTGTGTTTTCAGGCCTTTGTTGTAAGAGGGACCACAGGAAGCTTCTGACTATTCCGCCATCTTGGCCCCGCCTCCCGTTTTCTTCTCGTTTATCAATGATGGACTTGTAGTTTTGTGCAGGAGTCCTCTCTGCTCCCATTATTGATGTTTCCAGATCATTTTTCCTCTCCTCATCATCAAAAAAGAATCTTAGAAGTGCATCAGAGCAGTGTTCACTACCTGTTGCCCTTTCTTATTGCTACCCTCAGTTCTGAGCATTTCTCCTTTTTCATTAGAAATTGTAGTTCCTGGCCGAATGTCTTTCCCTCCAACACTGTTCCTGTCATCATTTGTAGTCATTTTAGTGCCCACAAAATGATCATTCCAATACATTGCCTCTCACTTTCTCAACCTCTTTACTTCCAGTGAATAAAGCACTTATCCTCCTCCCTGCCTTTGCCACCTACTCTCATCGTCATACCCTAATAACTGCATCACCTCCAAAACCTTAATGTTGAGCATCCCACTCTGATTGCCATCCTCTGAACCCATTCTCCAGCACCTCTACAATTCTTTGATATTAGTCCTTTCTCTCGCTCTCTATGAAATGACTGTTTCATGCCCAGTGATTAGAACTTGGCTACTAACCAAAAGGTCAGCAGTTCAAATCCACTAGATGCTCCTTGGAAACCCTGTGGGGCAGTTCTACTCTATCCTCTAGGGTTGCTATGAGTTGGAATTGACTGGACAGCAACAGGTTCTTTGTCTTCAAACCTATATCTCTCTTTTCCTTATTCTTAACTGATGTGCTTACTTTGTATTTTCGCTAATAAGATACAATACACCAGAAGAGTACTTCTACATTTCTCCTTTATGAAGCACATCAAACTCTGCCTGCCTCTAAACTCATGAACTTTCTTTCTTGTTAAAAATAAATGCACTCTCTACTGAACCCTTTTTCCCCTACTGAAGTTATCTCTTTGTCTCCTTTATCATGACTTTTCCCCCTTTTGTGCTGGGGAAAGCATACAACATGCAGTAATATTTTCCATCTCAAAAAATCCTTTTTTGACACCACATCCACTTCCAGCCAGATGAGTAATTCCTGCGTGCTGACAACACACCAAGTTGCTCTGTATGTGTTTAATGTCTTCTGCTTGTCAGGTCTGGGCCAGGGACTTGTTTGCTCAGACTGGGTTTGGGGGTCACTCTCTGCAAGTATGACACTACAAGCTACATTAGAAAATGCAGTACATCATTTGATTTCTTGACTGCTGCTTCCACGGGTTCTGACTGTGGATCCAAGTAACATGAAATCCTTGACAAATTCAGTCTTTTCTCCGTTTATCACACTGTTGCTTATTGGTCCAGTTGTGAGGATTTTGGTTTTCTTTATGTTGAGGCGTAATCCATACTGAAGGCTGTACTCTTTAATCTTCATCAGTAAGTGCTTTAAGTCCTCTTTACTTTCAGCAAGCAAGATTGTGTCATCTGCATAATGCAGGTTGTTAATGAGCCTTCCACCAATCCTGATGCCACATTCTCCTTCATATGGTCCAGCTTCTCAGATTATTTGGTCAGTGTACAGATGGAATAAGTATGGTGAAAGGATGTAACCCTGACACACACCTTTTTTTCCCCCTTTTTTTATTGTGCTTTAAGTGAAAGTTTACAGTTCAAGTTAGTTTCTCATACAAAAATTTGTACACACATTGTTATGGGACCCTAGCTGCTCTCCCTGTAATGTGACAGCACACTCCTCTTTTCCACCCTAGGTTTCCTGTGTCCATTCAACCAGTTCCTGTCCCTTTCTGCCTTCTCATCTCACCTCCAGACAGGAGCTGCCAATTTAGTTGATGGCAGTGGGTATCTACTTGAGATAAGAAGCACACTCTTCACAGTATCATTTTATGTCTTACAGCCCAGTCTTTGTCTGAAGAGTTAGCTTCAAGAATGGTTTTAGTTTGGGGCTAACAGAGAGTCCGGGAGCCATGTCTTCTGGGGTCCCTCCAGTCTCAGTCAAACCATTAAGTCTGGTCTTTTTACTAGAATTTGAGTTCTGCACCTCAGTTATCTCCTGCTCCATCACGGACTCCCTGATGTGTTCCCTGTCAGGGCGATGATTGGTAGTAGCTGAGCACCATCTTGTTTTCCTGGTCTCAGGCTAATGGAGTCTCTGATTTGCCCTTTAAAAAATTTTTTTTTTTTTTTTATCTCTTGGGCTCACATTTTCCTTTTATCTCTTGGGCTCACATTTTCCTTTTGTCTTTGGTGTTCTTCATTCTTCTTTGCTCCAGGTGGGTTGGGACCAATTAATGCATCTTAAATGGCCACTTGCTAGCGTTTAAGATGCTAGATGCCACTCATCAAAGATGCACACCTTTCTTAATTTTAAACCATGCAGTATCCTCTTGCTCTGTTTGAACAACTGTCTCCCAGTCTATATACAGGTTCTGCATGACCACAATTAAGTGTTCTGGAATTCCCATTCTTTGCAATATTATCCATAATTTGTTATGATCCACATGGTAGGAATAACTGCAGGGTACACATTAATTAATAACGAGTCCCTTATCCCTCTAGGAAGCTCCTTTTAGTAACCAAGGGTAGCCCCATTTTGGAGAGATCTCTGCAGTCATCTAAGGGTTATGTGAACCACTGGTGGTGTTTTCCTAAACACTCGCAGATCTCTTAAGACCACCCCTCAGGTGCAAGTCACTGTGTTTTTGGGAGGTAGGAAAGTTAATACTTGTCTTCTGAAAAAGGAGTACAATCCCAGAGATATACATGGTTCCCCTGGGAAGAAAGTTGTTTATAACTGGTGGGACCCACCAAGTAGGAACTACATCAGCTAGGGGCACAGGTTGATAGTGCCTCCAATACGGTCTCTCAGCCAGCTAATAGTCTTCAACTGTTAAAGACAAAAACCAAACAAGAAAGGAAATCGATGTTATTCAGGCTATTGCAATAGGGAGAGCATCCCAGATCCAAAGAACAGAGTGTCTCAGCAGGGTGGTTCAACCATGTGCTTTTATAGGGAGGAGTGGACAAGTTATATCCACCTACCCACTGCTGTCAAGTCAATTCCAACTTATGGCAACCCTATAGGGCAGAGTAGAACTGCCTGTGGGATTTCCAAGGCTGTAAATCTTTACGAAGCAGAATGCCACATCTGTCTCCCACAGAGTGGCTGGTGGATTTGAACTGCCAACCTTTTAGTTAGCAGCCAAGCACTTTAACTACTGCGCCACCAGGGATCCTTTGTCCAGCTAGTTTAGGGAGGGTAGACAGTTCAGCTAATAACCCATGAGATAAAAATGGTGTTATGGATTGAATTGCATCCCCCAAAAATGTATGTCAATTTGGCTAGGCTATGATTCCTAGTATCGTGTGGTTGTCTACCATATTGTGATCTGAAGTTTGTAAGTCCTAACCTCTTTGATATTAATGGCGCAGGATTAGAGGCAGTTAATGAAGCAGGAGTCAACCTACAAGATTAGATTGTATCTTGAGTCTATCTCTTTTGAGATATAAAAAAGAGAGACGTGAGTAGAGAGGAGAAGGACCTCTTGCCACCAAGAATGAAGAACCAGGAGGGGAGCGTGTCCTTTGGACTCAAGGTCCCTGCACTGAGAAGCTCCTAGACCAAGGGAAGATTAATGATAAGGACCTCCCCCAGGGCTAACAGAGAGAGAAAGCCTTCCCCTGGAGCTGGCACCCTGAATTTGGACTTCTAGCCTCCTAGACTGTGCGAGAATAAATTTCTTTGTTAAAGCCATCCACTTAAGGTGGGACCAAAATGGCAGAGTAGTCAGATGCTTCCGGTGGTCCCTATTACAACAAAGACCTGAAAAGACAAGTGAATCAATTATATATAACAATCTAGGAGCCCTGAACACCAAAGGCAAAGTTGAGGAATCAAACTGAGCAGCAGGGGGAGGGAGAGATGTTTCAGGAGCAGCAAGGAGTTGTCGGACCTGACCAAGCGGGAATCAGTACCCCACAGGCTGGATCCACTGGCGCGAGTGCAGTGAGACAAACAGTGGTGTTCAGGATGTGTTTTCCACATCAGGAGAGACTGAGCAATGGAGAGTTCACTCACTCCTCCAGAATCAGTGAGAGGTGGCACTCTCGGCATAAGAGAAGTACTTAAGTCTAATCTACCGCACGTACCAAAAAACACCCCTTTGGGAAAAACTCTCTCCCATTTAAGTGACCCCTTCCTGCTCTGTACCAGATCCCAAGCTGGCTTCAGTGATAGCTTCTTTCCCAGGGCTGGAAGTAGGATGTGTTGTGTACCCTGAGCCATCCTCCCAGCCTTGGAGAAGGAACAAATTAACAAATAGGGAAAAAAATTGGCCAGCTCCTCCAAGCTGGGAACTCAAGGCAGAAACAGCTCCTTTGCCTAGGCAGAGGCTTAAGTGGTTCACAGACTTTGAATGCCTTTCACCCCTGCATAGACCTGTGTGGGCCCATTTCAACAGTGTAGGCCCTCATTCGTGCAGTATGTAACTGAAGTCTAACTTCAACTCTTTCAGCTATATGGTGGGAGAAGTAGGTTCGTGATGTTTGGCACCACTCTGCCTATTATGCATTTTTCACCTACCCACATCAGGGGCCCAAGGACTGGTGGTTACCTAGCCACCCGCCACAGTGGTCCAAGGATAAGTGGTGCCTCCCAGTTCTTACAGCCAGCAGCATTGGGTGCCCATAGTCTGGCTGCAAAACCCACCCACCTAGGTACTCTAGGAAACAGGGTCATGCTTTCCTCATAGACACTCAGGAGTGGTTGTCAGTCCCCTTCCTTGCTCAGTGCATGACCCCCTATTGCAGCCAGGGACCTGTGCCTACACCAATCACCCCTGCCCATCTAAGACTGTAGGTGAGAGCCTGCTCCACACACTTGGTGACCAATTACCTGGACACCTGAGCTGAGTCCATACCAGAAAAGGAGATGGACTCCTGGTCTCATATACCTAGTAACAGCTCTAACCACCAGGTGGTAGGACGTTAGAGCTTCAAGGTGCAAATAATCAAACTAGCTCACTCGAGCAGCCTTTTTGAGTATATCAAAACAAAACAAGAAGCTAGGACACAGTAAGCAAACGTAAAATAAGTACAATAGCTTATTGACGGCTCAGAGACAATGGTCTATCAAATCACATAAAGAGGCAGAACATGATGGTTTCAGCAAGCTCCCAAAACAAAGAATCAAGATATCTTCTGGATGAAGATAACTTCCTGGAACTACCAGAGACAGAATACAAAAGATTAATATACAGAACTCTTTAAGAGAGCCAAGGAATGCAGATATAGCATTAGAGCAACTTAAGAAGATCAGAGAAGAGCATAATGACAAATTTAACAGGCTGCAGGAATCCATAGAGAGACAGCAAACAGAAATTCAGAGGATTAAGAATAAAATTTCAGAATTAGACAGCTCAATAGAAAGTCAGAGGAGCAGAATTGAGGACATGGAAGTCAGAATTAGTGAGGTTGAAGATAAAGCAGTTGACACCACCATATTTGAGGAAAAATCAGATAAAATAATTTAAAAAATGAAGAATTATGTGGGACTCTATCAAGAGAAATAACCTATGAGTGGTTGGTGTACCAGAACAGGGAGGATAACAGAAAATACAGAGAGAATTGTTGAAGATTTGTTGGCAGAAAACTTCCCTGATATCGTGAAATACGAGAAGATATCTATCCAAGATGCTCATTAAAACCCACACAAGGTAGATCCCAAAAGAAAGTCACCGAGACATAATCAAACTTGCCAAAACCAAAGATTAAGAGAATTTTAAGAGTGGCTAGGGTCGCTATGAGTTGAAATCGACTCAACGGCAATGGGTTTGGTTTTTTTTCTTTTTTTAAGGATAAACAAAAAGTTACCTACAAAGGAGAGTCAACAAGACTAAACTTGGACTACTCAGCAGGAACCGTACTGGCAGGAAGGCAATGGGATGACATATATAAAGCCTTGAAGGAAAAAAATTGTCACCCAAGAATTATATATCCAGCAATACTGTCTCTCAAATATGAAGGCGAAATTAGGAGATTTCCAGATAAACAGAAGTTTAGGGAATTTGCAAAAACAAAACTAAAATTGCAAGAAATATTAAAGGGAGTTCTCTGGTTAGAAAATCAGTAACATCAGATAACAACCCAAGACTAGAACACAGGCCAGAACAACCAGATATCAACCCAGATAGGTAAATCTCAAAAATAAATCAAAGCTAAAACACTTAAAACAGGGAAACAGAGACATCATTATGTAAATGATGACAACATTAAACCAAGGTGTGGCTGATGCGAACTTTCAAACTGCCAACCTTTTGGTTAGTGGCTGAGCTGTTAACCACTGCACCACCAGGGCTCCGCATCCATATACAATGAAGTACTATTTGACCATAAAAAAAAGTACTGATACATGTTTTGGTATGGATGAACCTTGAAAACATGCTGAGTGAAAGAAACCAGTCACAAAAGACCACATACTGTATGACTCCATTTATATGAAATATCCAGAATAGATTAAAAAAAAATACAGAAAATAGATTGTAGTTACCAGCAGCTGGGAGGAGGCAGGTGAGGAATGAGGGATGATGGCTAAAGGGCACAGAGTTTCTTTTTGAGGTGATGAAAATACTGTGAAATTAGGAAGTGGAGATAGTTGTACAACTTGGAATACACTAAAAATCATTAAATTGTGTACTTAAAAAGGGTAAGAAAAAAAGCCATCGACTTGTGGTATTTCTGTTATAGCAGCACTAGATAACTTAGACAAATGGGAATTTGGAAGGGTTGTATCTAGCATTGTCAGCAGGTTCAGGCAAAAGGGAAAAAAAATCTGTGTTTGGCCTTGTCACTGTTAAACCAGGGAGTTGACCGTGAGTCAATGGGAGTCATGAAAGAGAGAAATAGCACATCATATCTAAGTCGTGGGGAAGTATGGTTCTTTTTGGTAAGTCATTTCTCATGACACAAAAGGGTGGGGTGATTTCTTAACCATCACTGTTTTCAGGGCTCAGGTAAAGTTCAATGTTGTCAAAGGTTCCCAGTTGTGTTTGAAAAATCAAGTCTATGTTTTTAGAGGGACTGCCTGAGGACAGTGAGTTCAACCTGACCTGTATGTCCATGCTCCCAGCCAGGTGGCATTCATCTGTACCACAGAATGACTAAGTGATGGCTAGGGGAAGGGGTTAAGAAAGATATTTGGAGGTGCTGACAGGTTTTTCGCATGTGAGGTACAAGAGCTGGAGTCCTCCCCAGATGTTTCAGATAGACTCTCTGTGAGATTAAGGAGAAGGGTGATGAAATTGTGGTCTGAGCCATCTGGTGGGGGATGGCAGACCCAACAGTCATCTAAATTTAAGGCCCTTACCACAGTTTGTGAAGACACAACAGGGCATTTTCCTTTGTGAGGAAGGCTCCAGGGATGCTCCTGAAAGACAGAGATCATTAATCTCCCTCCCTCCCCTGTACCTCCCAGAGTCTAAAGTGTTTCCACTTCAGGTGCCAGGTTGTTGCTCTCTCTCTACTGACACAAAATCTTTTGGTCTCGTTCTAATAGCTATAAGTTCACCTTCTTTTCCAATCATCTGCTACTAGTACCCAGCCCTTTCACCTGATGGTCAGGTAGGTGCAGGAAGGGCAAGGACATTTTTATAAATTTACAGAGATCTTTTATGTTTCACATTTTGGCCCATGTCGGTCACTGTAGGAGAACACAAGGAGCAGAGTACTGACACAGGTGGTCATTATCTTTGTGATCTAGGACAGTGTCAACCCAACCAGAGAACCCAGGAGGGGTTCCAGAATTAAATTTAAATCCCTTAGGCTCCCTTTTGGCTGGGCTGCCACCCAGAGGGTTACCAAGCAGGCTGGCCTAGAGTTGCTATTAGGGAAAAGAAAGAAAAATTATATCCAAGTGTTCAAGACAAAATCCCAAATTTTCAAAATGTGTCCACATAACCTGCAACATCTTTTGTTCTGATCATTACCCAGGGAATGGCTAAGAGGAGATGATATCTTTCTGGAAACATCCATATCCATTGACCAAACTGCCTTACTAAGGTGTGTAGACCAGGAGAAGGTGAGGGAGCTAGAGTCTGAAATCCTTTTATTTGATTTTTGAGGAGGCTTTTCTAACGTTCAACAATACCAAATGCCTGATGATGGTAGGGAATGTGGATGGTCCACTGAAAGCCTTGACTATCAGCTCATTGTTACAAAGATTGTTATAAATTTACAGAGATCTATTATGTTCCACATTTTGGCACATTGTTACATTGGCCTGTTTTGTTGCTTTTGCAACAGAAGACGTACACCATTTTCAGACTGCAAATGGTCCAGAAAGCTGAAAATATTTTTTAAAAAAAAATTTTTTTTAAATATAACACAGATTAATTCTAAGAGCCAAAATTTTGTGACTGCACTCAGCTGAGCTGACTAAAACAATGATACTTTAACCTGAAAAAGTGTCAACAATGGCGCAACATCAGTGAAAGCTCAGAAAACGGTTTAAGTTCTGATGCAGTCATTTTGCCAGGATTGGGTGGGGGCCACACCTTGTGAAATGCGGCCTCCCTCACCACAACAGGCTTGGCATGTGGTGGTAGCCTCTGCATCAGAAACACCAAAAACCAAAACCAAACCCACTGCCATCAAGTCGATTTCAACTTATAGCGACCCTACAGAACAGAGTAGAACTGCCCCATAGAGTTTCCAGGGAGCACCTGGTAGATTCGAAGTGCTGACCTCTTGGTTAGCAACCATAGCACTTCACCACTACACCACCAGGGTTTCCATCAGAAACACAGAGTTCTTTAATTTGTGCCCAGTTTATGATGATTGATGTGTTACCATGTCCAGTGTGATAATGGATCCAGGTAGGAATGGCAGTGATCTGGGCAGTGCAAGCTTGATCAGCAACTTGATTCCAGTCAGTCTTATCAGGGAATGGATCCTTGCCTTGGGCATCTACATGTGTTCCTGACAGTTCAGTTAGCAGCTGCAACTTGTTTTCTGGAGCCCTGGTGGCACAGGGGTTAAGAGCTTGGCTGCTAACCAAAAGGTTGGCAGTTCGAATCCACCAGCCACTCCTTGGAAGCCCTATGGGGCAATTCTACTCTGTCCTGTAGGGTCACTATGAGTCAGAATCGACTTGATGGCAACGGGTTTGGTTTATGTTTTGGTGAAATTTGTTCTCGGACCCGATGAGGGACATCTTTAATCTGTCAGTTTGTAGTCTTCAAGTGAGAGACCAAACAGCTAGATTATTGGCAACAGCTCAGTAAATATATAAGAAATTCATCAAAGGGAATATTGGCCAGAGCTATGAGAATGGCCTTGAGCTCTGCCCTCTGAGTGGAGCATCAGTGTCCATTTTCATTTCTGCTGAGTTTGAGCAGCCACACAGCCCAGGGGATGCCATCAAATTTCAGCTCAGCCAAACCATTGATGAATAAGATCCAGGCATTTAGGGGAACTGTGAATGGAAGGCTCCATTGAGCCTAGCTGCCTTGATCTAGCTGGCAGAATGGGAAATAAATTTTTCCTCAAACTGATGTTGTTAGTTGCTGTTGATTGTAACTCATGTCAATCCCATGTTTGCTGAGTAGAGCTGCATTCCATAGGGTTTTCAAGATTGTGACCTTTTAGAATTAGATTGACAGATCTTACTTCCGAGGTGCTTCTGGGTAGGTTTGAATCACAAACTTTTCGGCTAGTAAAAACCAACCAGACCTGTTGCCACTGAGTTGATTCCGACTCAGGAACCCTATAGGATAGAGTGGACCTGCCCCATTTTCACGTAAGCCCAAGATGCTGCTGGGGCCAGCCCAGCTGAGACTTGAATATACAATTTCTTTTGACAAGTCAGTCTTGTTGGGCCCTTCCCACCTTGTTAGTCATTGATTCCAAATTGACCTACCCTAAAATGGGAATTTTAGAACCGAAAGTCACAAGGACTGTGTGGGTCAAGAGTTCAGTTTCAGCAAGGGCCCAGTAGCAACCTAATAGGTGCTTTGCAGAAGGGTGTGTAGTTGGGCAGCTGTGTCAGGAAGACAAGTCCAAAACTTCAGGGGGCTCTTCTGTATGGAAGCTGCCTCCCTTTGCTGGAGACCCCAATGAGCAAATCATCAGCCACAAAGGCTAGGTCATTAGGCTTTTGGGAGCCCCAAAGGTAGAGACTGTGCCACGGTTTACTGGGCGTTGAGTATCATCCACTGCCAACTGCTAATTGGTTTGGTTCCTACTCAATTGATTAGCTAATATAAAGAATCAAGTACAATGCCCAAGTGAGGCCGTACTGTTTCCCACACCCGAAGCATTTAATGTGGTGCTGAGTTTCCTTTTTGGTGTGTGTGGGGTAGGGGAAAGGGGGTTCCTTGACTGCAAGACAGAGCACTGTGAATCTACTTACATAGTCCCAGGACACTCTACTTGGTGAGCTGGCCCCTGAATTTTTTCAAGGTTTGTCAGCCACCTCTGATGGCAAATGTGTGATAATACCACAGTCTGGGCCATTGAGACTGAGGGTTCTGACTTTCCAACCAAGAGAACATCATCTATATGGTGAAAATTTTGGACATTGCAGGGTAGAGGCACTTGTGCTGAAACTTGACACACTCACTGGTATTAAACAACAAAGTAGTCTCATTACCCCAGGCAGAGTCCTGCAAGCTTATACTGAAGGCCTTGCCGCATGAATGTGAATTGGTCTTAGTCCTTGGTGTCAAGAACTGTGAAGGGTCTGAGATTTTACCCTACTTATAAATTAACAGTTTGACTTGCCACGGTTTCCTATATGCTGACAGAAGACAAGAGACTCCTGGGTTAGTAATGAAAGACTTTATTACTCACAGAAAAAGCAGTAGCCAAAGTCAGTTTGGTTGCATGTTGGGAAAAAATTTTAAAATAAAATTCCTTGGCAACTGGAAAATCCTCTCTACAAATGTAAAATATAAAGAAAATAGTTTTATTATTGAATAAGCATTAAATTGTGGTATACATCACAGGAAATTTGCTAATGAGATAGCACAGACAGGAAGAACTCTCACCCTTTTAATGTAGCCAGGCAGATGCAATCAATTACATAATTGTTCTCAAGATAAACGATAACTTGTCCTCATGTAAGAGGACTTGGCAGCACCTGTTGCTCTACATTCCTATATAGTCCATCTTAAGTTCACCTGGTAGTTGGGGTGGCCATTTATGCTAGTTAGTCACCTTTGTGTTATTTTGTGTTGTTAGCTGCCATAAAGTGGGCACTGACTTATGGCAAACCCAGGTACAATGGAAAGAAACATCGTACCTCTGCAATCCGTAGGATTTTCCATGGCTGATTTTTGGAAGTAGATTGCCAGGCCTTTCTTCCTAGTTTGTCATAGTCTGGAAAGCTCTGCTGAAACCCATTCAGCATCCTAGCAACACACAAACCTCCAGTGACAGATGGGTGGTGGCTGCTCATAAGGTGCATTGGCTGGGAATCTAACCCAGGTCTCTCATGTGGAAGGCGAGGATTCTACCACTGAACCACCAATGACCCTGTTAACTGCCATTATATGAAAGCAAAATAAAAATTCTCACATCTCTATGACAAGCAGATAGTTACAGTTCGGAGCAAGATGCCTAGGCTAAACTTCCAGATAGGATGCTATCTTCCTTAATGTTTACATTTCAAGAGATGGCTCCTAGATCCTTAAGAAAAAACATTCCTGGCAAAAGGTTTATTTAGCTTTTAAAAATATTTACATACTTATCAAAGGGACAGAGGAAGTTTTCACAAATACAGGTTTTCTCAAGGAACTAATCTAAGAAAGGGGAAGGGAGAAATAGGTCTCTTCCCTTTCAGCAACAGGTAAAATTCATTTTTTTTTCTTTTTTTTATCCTTACAATTTTCCCCTCTTTTATAATAACATTACAATTTTCTAATTAACTTTATTGCTGTTTCTACCTTTCTCTGGGCAGGTTGCAATCCAGCAAGTCCATAGTTAAATACAGAGCAGAGTAATAATCAGAATCACAGTGGAGTGCAGTATTTGCCTTGGGGGGAAGAAACCTTTAAATATGTCATACCAAATGGTGAATGGTTAAAGCAGTTTCTTGATAAGCAATGTACAAAAATTCTCCTTCATTATACATTACTTTTATAAAATTTCATGTTGTCTTTATTACTTGCTCTTTCAAATGATTAAAGAGTAGCCTAACTCTGGAGCCTGATGATCTAAGGTGAAGACCAAGTAGAATCAGGGCTAGGGCATGAGCCATAGAAACTTCAAACAGGGCAGGTAATTCATTACTGGCTAAAGAAGTTGTACTCTTGTCCTCTTTAAAGGAAAATCCACTAATGATGGGGCCATCCATCTCAAAGGCTATTGCTTCCCTCTTACCAAGAGTTTGAGGCAGGGGAATTAAAGAGATGTGGGGTGGGGGTGGGGGTGGGGGAAGCAAAGGGAATGGGGACAGCAGAAGAAAGGAGGAGGGTTTGGTAAAAGAGAAAATGCCTTTAATTCTCCCATTTCTTCTTTCGTTTTCCTCAGTCTTTCCTCTGGCTATCCAGATAATTTCTAACTTTCCTCCTAGAATGATATTCATTCAATAAACATGAATAATTTGTTTGGGATGAGGTTCTATGAATCAACACAAATAATTTTTCCAAATCATCCTCAGGCCACTGTAAGACTGAATCCTCATTCCAAATGAATTTCATTCCAGATCGACAGAGATACATTAATAATTTAAGAGAAAGATGTGCAGGGAACAGTCCTGGCTTCCCATATTTTTCCACCATCAAAGCTAGTGGTGATCCTGATAGAATTTTAAAGCCTATATTACACATGCTGACTCAATGATAAAATCTGGAATTTGAAGAGGTTACAATCAAGGTGTTGATAGGGCTGAATTCCTTTCTGGAGATTAGGGAAGAATCCACTTCTTTGCCCTTTCGAGCTTCTAGAGGCTGCCCATATTCCTTGCTCATAGCCTTCTTCCTCCATCTTTAATGCCAGCAACAGCAGGTCAAGTTCCGCTATGTAAGAATCACTCTGACCTCCTCTTCAGTCTCACTCTCCCACTTTTATGGACCCTTGTGATTATATTGGCCTCCACCCAGATAATCCAGGATAGTCTCCCTATTTTAAGGTTAGCTGGTTAGCAACCTTAATTCCATCTGCAACCTTAATTCCCCTTTGCCATGTTACATAACAGATTCACAGGTTCTAGGGATTGGGATGTGGACATCTTTGGAGGCCATATTCTGCCTACCAGAGGTCTGTGAGCACCTCATCTTCCTTTTCCAGAAAGCCATAGCTCTATGAACAGCTCATCCTAATCACCAAAACTTCCAAAAATCGTGAATGGTCTGGGATTTTACCCCACTCGCAAGCTAACAAGTTAGCTTGCCACAGTTTTATGGATGGGGGCAGAAGACACAAGACTTCTGGATCAGAAACAAAGGACTTTATTACTTATGGCAATAATGGTAGCCAAAGTGTTAATATTTACACCACTTCCCCAAGCCTCATTTCCCACAGGGTGATTCAAAATGGCCAGATGACACCTGCAAATGCTATGGGTTCCGTTGCAGGAGAAGCACCCCAAGCTTATGGACCATAAATCTTTGGTAATGGGCAGTAAGCCTGTCTGACCTTTTCCCTTCTTCCAGGTGTCAACTCCCCTCCAGTACATGCCTGCTTGTGGTTGCTCTTCAGTATCTTCAGATAATTGTTTTTCTCTTTTGTTCAGATTTTATAGTTATTTTCTGTAGGAGGGCTGGTATGATAGAACCAATTCAGTCATACTGGAACTCAAGTTATTTTTGTATATAATGTAAAGTATGGATCAAGGTTTGTTTTCTCCCCCAACACTGATACTCAGTTGTTTCAGTACAATTCGTTGAAAAGACTTTCCACCATTGAATTCATCTGGCACCTTTGTCAAAAATCAGTTGTCCATATATGTGGGGGTTTGTTTCTGGATTCTCTATTCTCTTCCACTGATAACTTTCTCTGTCCTTAAACCAGTACCACACAGTCTGAATTACTGTAGCTTTATAGCAAGTCTTAACATTAAAAAAAAAAAAACCATTCCCGTCGAGCTGATTCTGACTCCTAGTGGCCCTATAGGACAGAGTAGAACTGTCCCATAGGGTTTCCAAGGAGCAGGTGGTGGATTTAAATTGCTGACATTTTGGTTAACAGCCATAGCTCCTAACCACTACACCACCAGGGCTCCAAATCTTAACATTAAAACAAAAAAACCAAACCCGCTGCTGTCAAGTCTCAAGTCAGTTCTGACTCATGGTGACCCTATAAGACAGGGTAGAACTGCCCCATAGGGTTTCCAAGGAGCAGATGGTGGATTCAAACTGCCGACCTTTTGGTTAGCAGCCGAGATCTTCACCACTTCGCCACCAGGACTCCAGTCTTAATATTAAAAAAAAAAAAAAAAACCAAACCCAGTGCCGTCGAGTCGATTCTGACTCATAGCGACCCTATAGGACAGGGTAGAACTGCCCCATAGAGTTTCCAAGGAGTGCCTGGCGGATTCGAACTGCCAAGCCTTTGGTTAGCAGCCGTAGCACTTAACCACTACACCGCCAGGGTTTCCGTCTTAACATTAAGCATTGTAAATCCTCCATACCTTTTCTTCATTTTCAGACTGGGCTACTCTAGGTCCCTTGAATATGCATATAAACTTTAAAATCTTCTTGTCAGTTTTTACCCCTAAAATGACAAATAATTGACCGAACAAGTAGAAAACAAGGTAATAGGCGATTTCAGCAACACTCTACACCTATTTTTTTTTACACCCATCTACAGCAGAGTATACCATCTTTTCAGGAGCATATGGAACATTCCCATAGATAGACCATGTGCTAAAATCATACAGAGTATATTTTCTGACCACCATGGAATTAAATTAGAAATCAGCAATAAAACGATAGCAAGAGAAAATGGCTACATTTTTGTAGAGTAATTGAAAGTAATAGTAGAGGGAGCCCTGTGAAGTTAAAAAATAAACATGGGTCTTAGTTTCCTAGTGCTGCTGTAACAAATACTGCAAGTCGGGGGTTTCTGGCCAACAGGGCGCTACAGACAGAAGCGCCACGCCATCCCTCCACATCAAAGACCCAAAAAACTAAGCAAAACAGACAAACGTCAATCCTTAAACCCTACGTGTCAAATGAGGAGATAAAGAACTCAGGCAAGCACTGAATGGAATAAGAAAGTGACAGAGAAAAGAGAGCAAGGAGAGATACATGTGGAGTTCCCCTATCAGCTAACACAGCACAGATTCGCCATCTTGGACTCCTGTTGGAGATCTGCAAACCGGAAGTATGGAAAAGCAGCTTCACGGAGCTCCCAGCAGGAGACGGAACACCTGGTAACCAGCGATATATGCTTTCCCACCCCCTACCCTTCTGCCCCCTGCTCGACCTCTCCCGCTTCATAGCTAGCTGCAGTTGCCTGGCCAGCCAAGAGGTGCAGGGTCTGTGCTGCTTGGGCTCGCCCCACCCGCATTGGAGATTGGTGGATAGGGAGTACAGGAAAGCAGCTTCCAGGAGCTCAGAGCAGGAGACAGAGCATCTGGTAACCATCGATATATGCTTTCTCACCCCACATCCTTCTCCCCACTGTTGCTCAGCCTTCTCCACTTCCCACTAGCTGCAGTCTCTGGCCCAAAAGGCACTGGCTTTGGCCCTTTGCTGCTTGGATTCGCCTGCCCACACTGGCTGGCTCTTGGAGTGCCATTTGTTTGTAGCTGATACAACTTTTTCCCGCTTCTTTTGGTCTCTTCTGTGCCTCTCATCAACTCCCCCTCCCTTCTCTCAAACACCTGGCTCCGTGTGCCATCTTTGCTTCTTCATGAACGGCTGTGAAGCACCACTTGACTGGGGAACAGCTTCCCAGGCCCACCACCACACTGGTGGGATCCCCGGGGCTTTTTTTTTTTTTTTTGCTTTCTTTTTCTTTTTGAGGCTTGGGAGCCCCTTCTAGCCAGGGTGTACGTGTGGCTTGGGAGCTGCTTCCCCAGTCTACGCAGCTGCATGGGTGAGCTCTGTGGGGCATTTCATTTTTTTTCTTTTTTTACTTTTTGTCTTTCTTCATTTCTCAGTTTCTCATCTCTCTATACTTACTTTCTTTTCCTGTCTCCTGAATACCTGGTGCTGTGTGACATCTTTACCCCTTCTAGCCGGGCTGTACTGCATGGCCTGGGAGCCACTTCTCTGGTCTTCACAGCTACACCAGTGGGATCCTTGGAGGCTTTTCTTTTCTAATATTTATTTATTTATTTTTCCCTTTTTCTTTTTTGTCCTCCTTTTATTTTTCTCCATTCTCAGCTTCTCATCTCTCTACTCAAACAGCAAGCTACCTTAGCACTTTTTTTGTGTGTGTTTGTTTTTGGCTCCTGTTTCTCCTCTCTCTCCTCTTTCCCATGCCCATCTTAGCTCCACACATCACAGCCTCCCCCCTCCTACCTGCATATCTGCATCATGTGCTGAACATCACACCACCTGAGCAGCACAGGCATGGCCTATCAGAACCTGCCCTGCACTGATTCCCAGCCCACCCTACTGGCCCTAGTATGTGCCGCAAACAACCTATCCCAGTCCCTCCCCCTTCATCTGGACCTGCCCTGCTGCACCATCGCTGAGCAACCAGCTCAGCCCATTGGACAAGGAGGTGAAAAGTATTGTGCCCACAGACATGCAAACAACCAAGAATATACAGCCTGGCTGCTCAGACATAACCAAATAAAACAAAAAAGCGGGATGAAACAAATAAATGTACAATCAATAAATGAAGAAAATAACTACTGGATGTCCCAAAGACAGCAGAGAATATCAAAACATATTTAAAAAAAGAGGACAAGATGGTTCTAGTAGGCATCCAAAATAAAATACCAGATGACTTTCCAGTAGAAGAAAAGGCACTAAAACTACCAGATAGGAAATTTAAATCTCTAATACTCAGACCTATCCAAGAGTTGAAACAAAAAGTAGACTAAAATGAGGAAAAAATGGACAAATTCATGGAAAATACACAAAAAAAAGAAGAACTCAGGAAAATAATACAGGAACAAAATGCCAAAATAAATTCACAACTAGAAATCATACAAAAACAACTAGAAATCCAAAAGAAAAACAACAAGATTTCAGAAATGCATAGTGTCATAGAAGGGCTGAGGAGCAGGTTTGAAACGGTGGAAGACAGGATCAGTGAAGCTGAAGACAAACACTTGGATACAACTCTGTTTGAGGAAATATCAGAAAAAAGAAAGATGAAGAAACCCTGAGAATTATGTGGGATACAATCAAAAGCAAAAATGAATGAGTGATCAGAATTCCAGAATGGGGAGAAAATGGAAAACACAGAAAGGATCATTGAAAAATTGCTGACAGAAAACTTCCCTAATATCATGAAAGATGAAAAGCTGACCATCCAAGAAGCTCAATGAACCCCAGATAGGATAGACCCCAAAAGAAAATCACCAAGACGTATCATAATGACACTTGCTAAAACCAAAGAATCCTGAGAGCAGCTTGAGAAAAACGAAAAGTCACATTCAAAGGAGAAACAATAAGACTAAGCTCTGATTATTTGGCAGAAACCATGCAGGCAAGAAGGCCATGGGATGACATATAAAACCTTGAAAGAAAGAAATTGCCAACCAAGAATAATATATCCTGCAAAACTCTCATTCAAATGTGATGGTGAAATTAGGATATTTCCAGATAAACAGAAATTAAGGGAATATGTAAAAACCAAGCCAAACTTATAAGAATTGTTAAAGGGAGTCCTTCAGTTTGAGAACAAACAACATCAGACCACAGCCTGAATCTAGGATGCAAAATTACACCTGCCAGATACCAACCAAGGAAATGAACTCTCAGGGACTATCCAAAACCAAAAGAATTACAACAGAGAACCAGAGAGGTTAATCTGTAAATGACAACAACATCACAACAATAAAAGGGAATAAACAGCATAGGTGTAGAACTTTCTAATGGAGACGAAGGCAAGGTGATACCAAGTTAATAATAGACTGGTTCAAACTTAGGAAGATAAAAATAATTTCAAGGTAACCACAAAGAAGGTTAACAAACCTACTCATCAAAGTAAAGAAGAAAAACATAAAGTCTCAGTAAAAACAAAATCTACAAAACAAATGAAAAAAACAAAAGGAATTCAGCACAGGAGAGCAAGAACGAAGAAAACGTCAGCACCACACACACACACAAAAAAAACACTACAAAGTGACAGCAATAAACGCACACCTATCAATAATTACACTGAATGTAAATGGCCTTAATGCACCCATAAAGAGACAGAGACTGACAGAATAGATTTAAAAAAAAAAGCGCAATCCATCAATATGCTGTCTACAAGAGACACACCTTAGAAACAAAGATGTAAATTTATTAAAAATCAAAGAATGGAAACATATCAAGCAAACAACTACCAAAAAGAGCAGGAGTGGCGATACTAACCTCAGATAAAATAGACTTTAAAACGAAATCCACCATAACAGACAAAGAAGGGCACTATATAATGATTAAAGGGACAATCCATCATGAAGACTTAACCATAATAAACATCTACGCGCCCAATGACAGGGCTTCAAAATACATAAACTCTTTAACAGCACTGAAAAGAGAAATTGGCAGTTCCACAATAATAGTAGGAGACTTCAACACACCACTCTCAGTAAAGGACAGAACATCTAGGAGGAAACTCAGCAAAGATAAAGAAGAGCTAAAGGGCACTATTACCCAACTTGACCTCATAGACACAAATAGAACACTCCACCCAACAGCTGCAAAGTACATATTCTTTTCCAGTGCACATGGGACGTTCTCCAGAATAGACCACATCTTAAGCCACAGAGCAACCCTCAACAAAATCCAGAACACTGAGATAATGCAAAGTATCTTCTCTGACCACAATGCCATCAAGGTAGAAATTAACAACAGGAAGAGCAAGGGGAAAAAAAATCAATTACATGGAAACGGAATTAACACCCTGCTTAAAAACCACTGGGTAATATTGGAAGAAATCAGAGATGGAATAAAAAAATTTCTAGAATCAAATGAGAATGAAAACACATCATACCAAAACCTTTGGGACACAGCAAAGGCAGTCCTTAAAGATCAATTTACAGCAATAGATGCACACATTAAAAAGGAAGAAAGGGACAAAATGTAAACATTAACTATACAACTCGAACAAATAGAGAGCAACAAAAAAAAAACCCACAGCCACCAGAAGAAATAATAAAGATCAGAGCAGAAATAGAGAATACAAAAACAATAGAGTCAACAAAACCAAAAATTGGTTAAAGAACAAATTTATTTTCGCATTGTTTTGTAGGCTAAAAGTCCAAATAAGCATCTCAGCTGCCTCGATTCTTCTCTTGTCAGTAGCCTTGGGCATTCCTTGGTTCCTTGATGATCCTCACATGGCATCTGTCTTCCCCAGTTTTTGCATGCATCTGTGTCTAATCTGCTCTTTATAATTCAGAAGTGATTAGGTTTAGGGCACACCCTACAATGATATGGCCTCATTAACATAGGAAATAAAACCCTCTTTTCAAACAGGATTATATCCACAGGTATAGGGTTTAGGATTCCAACGTATATTTTGGGGGGACACAGTTCAACTCATAACACATATCCATGCTTTCTTCTAGAAGTTCTGGAAAATGAGTTTCTCATAAAAATGAACAACAAGATAGGATCAAGTTCAAATCTCATTAAATTATTATTTTAAAAAATGAATAGCTGTAAGTGTTGTACACAACAAACAGCAGAAATTTTCAATGAAGTATTTGTATCCTATACAATATTGTGTCTAACTTGGTGTTTAATAGGTATACTATATGTTATATTATGATGAAATATTATTAAAAACAACTTCCTATTTATTTTCTTCCCATCCCCAGTGCTGACCATGTCACTGTCACCTTGAACAGGATTGTGTTGTTACAGGTGTCATTGTCGTTCGAGGATGTGACTGTAGACTTCAGCAGGGAGGAGTGGCAGCACTTGGACTCTGCTCAGAGACACCTGTACCGGGATGTGACACTGGAGAACTACAGCCACCTGCTCTCAGTGGGTAAGTATAGCCATCCTATGCCTCTTCAGGGTGCTCCAGTGAAGAGCAATGGAAACGGAAAGTGACTAGCTGGACCCAATTCTGTATCATGTCCTGTAAACAGGGTGCCAAGTTCCCAAACCTGAGGTCATCTTCAAGTTGGAGCAAGGAGAAGAACCATGGACATTGGAAGCTGAAACCCTACATCAGAGCTGTTCAGGTAGGTGAGTGTGACCCAGGAAGATGGGCATGGAAGTAATTTTTTTTTTCTGAGAGAGGCTGATGCTTTTAAAAGGCTATTACTGCTACCCTTCTTGAAGGTTCTAAGCTCTAGAAACTGCTTGAGGATAGACGATATTGGTCCCTGTCACCCTTCATTCCCCTTACCATATCCACTGTCTTTTTTTGCTTGACTTTTCTCCAGGAGGGTTTCCCAATTTCTGTTCTCTGGATCACATGCCAGGCTTACTGTGGATCTTGCTTTCTTGGATATTCTCCACTTCCATCACAATTTTTATGCTCCATTACTTAAACCCCACCAACAAGATCTTAGATTCTTATCTTATATATTGAATTTTTAATGGATTTGTCTTCTTTGAAAATGACTGTTGGTGTTTCACTCCCCTTCTTCCTAGTACTCTTTCATGTTCTTTTCCTCTTATTTTCATCTTCTCACTCAAATGCCAATAGATTGTCATCTACAACCAGCCTCACCACCTATTCTCTTTGTAGATATCACCTTCAGATTTCTCACGCCTATCCACGTTGCCTCTCTCATATCTTCTGACTTCATGTTCACTGTTACTTAGCATTTTTTTCTTTTTAAATCAAATTTATTAAGGTATAATTTGTTGTTGTTGTTGTTGTTAGGTGCCGTCGAGTTGGTTCCGACTCATAGCTACCCTGTGCACAACAGAACGAAACACTGCTCAGTCCTGTGCCACCCTTACAATCATTGTTAATGCTTGAGCTCATTGCCGAAGCCACTAGGTCAGTCCGCCTCGTTGAGGGTCTTCCTCTTTTCCGCTGACCCTGTACTCTACCAAGCGTGATGTCCTTCTCCAGGGACTGAGCCCTCCTGACAACATGTCCAAAGTATGTAAGACACAGTCTGGCCATCCTTGCTTCTAAGCAGCATTATGGTTGTACTTCTTCTAAGACAGATTTATTCATTCTTCTGGCAGTCCATGGTATATTCAATATTCTTGGCCAACACCACAATTCAAAGGCGACAATTCTTCTATGGTCTTCCTTATTCATTGTCCAGCTTTCACATGCATATGATGTGATTGAAAATACATGGCTTGGGTCGGGCGCACCTTAGTCTTCAAGGTGACATCTTTGCTCTTCAAAACTTTAAAGACATGCTTTGCAGCAGATTTGCCCAGTGCAATGCGTCTTTTGATTTCTTGGCTGCTGCTTCCACAGCTGTTGATTGTGGATCCAAGTAAAACGAAATCCTTGACAACTTCAATCTTTTCTCCGTTTATCATGATGTTGCTCATTGGTCCAGTTTTGAGGATTTTTGTTTTCTTTATGTTGAGATGTACAGATTCCTCGTGAGCACAATTAAGTGTCCTGGAATTCCCATTCTCCACAATGTTATCCATAATTTGTTATGGTTTGAGACTCAACGGCACTGGGTTTTTTGAACGGGCCTTAGCGTAGTCAATAAAACACAGGTAAACATCTTTGTGGTATTCTCTGTTTTCAGCCAGGATCCATCTGACATCAGCAATGATATCCTTGCTTCTATGTCCTCTTCTACATCCACCTTGAATTTCTGGCAGTTCCTGTTGATACACTGCTGCAGCCACTTTTTCACTTTTTCGTTAACCCCCTTAGTAATCAGAGAAAAGCAAATTGTTATAGTACGGTATAAGTTTTGCATAGCAGATTGCAGAAATTTTAAATCCTGGTAAAATACCACATAGGAGAGGAGGCGAAAAAAGTTGACGAGTCTCGTCAAACGTTGTTAACAGTATAGCATACCACAGTATTTAGAATGTCAATGAAAGAGAGGAAGACCCTCAATGGGATGGATTGGCACAGTGGCTGCAATGATGGGCTCAAACATAACAATTGTGGGGATGGCACGGGGCTGGGCATTGTTTCTTTCTATTGTACATAGGGTCAACGATATGAGTCAGAACTGACTCTATGGCACCTAACAACAACAACAACATACCACAGTATGCAAACTCTTGACTTAACAATTGCACTTCTGACTGTTTATCCTACTAAAATACTCATTCAAGAGCACAAAGACCTGGACAAGAAGCATCTGGGGTCTTAAAAAGCTTTCAAGTCAGCATCTAAGATACATTTACTGGTCCCATTCCATCCTGAGGAAAGGAGAATGAAGAAAACCAAAGATATACGGGAAATATTGATCCAAAGGACTAACGGACCACAAATAACACAGCTGCAACCAGCCTGAGCCCAGAGGAACTAGATGGTGCTCGGCTACCACCAACAACCGCTCTGACATGAATCACCAATACAGGGTCCCAGACAGAGCAGGAGAAGAATATAGAACAAAATTCAAATTCACAAAAAAGAAAACCAGACTTACTGGTCTGACAGAGACTGGAAGAACCCCAAAGACTATGGCCCCGGACACTTTTTTAACTCAGAACTGAAGCCTCTCCCAAAGCCCACTTTTCACCCAAAGATTAGACAAGTCTATAAAACAAACAATAACACACGTGAGGAATGTGCTCCTTCTTAGTTCAGTCATGTTTACAAGACCAAAGGGCAACACCTGCCCAAAAGCAATGACAAGAAGGCAGGAAGGGGCAGACAAAGTGGATGGAAACGGGGAATTGGTATGTGGAAGGGGAGAGCGTTGACACATCATGGGAATCACAACCATTATCACAAAACAATTTGTGTGTAAATTGTTGAATGACAAGCTAATTTGCTCTGTAAAGTTTCACCTAAAGCACGATAAAAAAAAACAAGACTTGTACAAAAATATTTATTGTAACTGGGTTTATAAGCTGAAAAAAATAGATATAAACTAACTGTCCAACAATAGGAAAATGATTAAATATTTAGTATTTCCATCCATCCACTCTTCAGCCATTAAAAATAATGGAATAAGTATATTTAATGACATGAAATGATACTGAACTTAAAAATAAGTTATAGTTAAGTTCCCACTTTTGTATTAAAAAATGCACCATATGACATTATATATAATTTTGTAAGTGTCTCTGCATTAACACAGAAATAGGTCTGACAGGATATGCCCCAAAGTGTTCAAAGTGGTTATCCTTATGAAATGAAGTGAGATTGGGGGTAAGTAAGAGGGAGAAGTGAGAACTTTCACTTCTTACTTTTGGGATGTTTAAATTTTTCTTTAATAATCACAAATTACTTGTGTGATTTAAAAAAAAAATTCAAAATGTTCTCAAAAAAAAAAACTGCCAAAGGTAAAAAAAAAAAAAAAAACACAGGTAAACATCCTTCTGATATTCTCTGCTTTCAGCCAGGATCCATCTGACATCAGCAATGATATCCCTGGTTCCACATCCTCTTCTGAAACTGGCCTGAATTTCTGGCAGTTCCCTGTCGATGTACTGCTGGAGTCTCTTTTGAATGATCTTCAGCAGAATTTTGCTTGCGTGTGATATTAATGATATTGTTAGATAATTTCCACATTTGGTTGGATCACCTTTCTTGGGAAAAGGCATAAATATGGATCTCTCCAGTCAGTTGGCCAGGAAGCTGTCTTCCGTGTTTCTTGGCATAGACGAGTGAGCACCTCCAGTGCTGCATCTGTTTGTTGAAACATCTCAATTGATATTCCATCAATTCCTGGAGCCTTGTTTTTCACCAATGCCTTCAGAGCAGCTTGGACTTCTTCCTTCAGTACCGTCGGTTCCTGATCATATGCTACCTCTTGAAATGGTTGAACATCGACTAATTCTTTTTGATATAATGACTCTGTGTATTCCATCCATCTTCTTTTGATGCTTCCTACATCGTTTAATGTTTTCCCCATGGAGTCCTTCACTATTGCAACTCGAGGCTTGAATTTTTTCTTCAGTTCTTTCAGCTTGAGAAACACTGAGCATGTTCTTGCCTTTTGGTTTTCCATCTCAAGCTCTTTGCACATGTCATTATAATACTTTTACTTTGTCTTCTTGAGCTGCACTTTGAAATCTTCTGTTCAGTTTTGTATAAAGGGAAGTATACCATATGTACTATTTTGGGTCTAGCTTCATTTGTTCAACAAAATGATTTTGAGATTCATCCATGTTATTGCGTTTATTACTAGTTTGTTCCTTTTAAATGCTCAGTACTCTGCTATGATATGAATAAGTTTTATTTGCTTATCTACATCCCTGTTGATGTACAGGTGGTTATTACTTGGTTATTATGAATAAAATTGTAATGAACATCCTGATGCAAGTCTTTGTGTGAGCATATGCTTTTACATTTCTTTTGGATAAATACCTAGGAGTGGAATTACTGGATCATATAATAAGCGCATGCTTACCTTTATAAGAAATTGTCAACATGTCTTCTAAAGTACCACTTAACATTCCCAACAGTGCTACATGAGAATTTCTGTTGTTCTGCATCCTCACCAATGCTTGCTATCATCAATCTCTTTAATTTTTGCTATTGTTTTGAGTGTGTAGTGGTATTTCATTACGATTTTAAGTTGCAGTCCTCTGATGACTAATGATATGTTAAACATCTTTTTGTGTGCTTATTGGATATTTGTATATCTTCCGTGAAGTGACTAGTCAGATGTCTTTCCCATTTTCAATTGGGTTGTTTGTCTTATTATTGAGTTGTAAGAGTTGTTACATTTGCTAGGTACAGCTCCTTTGTCAGATATGTGTTGCTAACATTTTGTTCCAATTTGTAGCTTATAGTTTCATTTTGTTAATGGTGTCTATCAAAGAGCAAGCATTTTAATTTTGACAAAGTCTAATTATCATTTTTTTCTTTTATTGTTAGTACTTTCTGTGACCAGTTTAAGAAATTTTTGCCTACCACAATTTCACAAAGGTTTTCTCATATTTTTTCTGTCATTTTTGCTTTTTCAATTTGGCCCGTGATCCATTTTTTTGGTAATATTTTTGTGTATGGTATGACATAGGACTGATGTTTGTTTTTCTCAATAATGGATATCCAGTTGTTCCAGAACTATTTGTTGAAGAAACTTTCTTTTTCCTGTTGAATCTCCTTGTCACTTTTATAAATAATCTACTCTCTTTAACTTAAAAACAAAAAACAAACAACCCAATCAGAAAATAGACATTTCACCAAAAAGGATGTACAAATGACCAAATAAGCACATGAAAAGGTGTTCAACATCATTAGCCACTAGGGAGATGCAAATCAAAACCACAATGAGATACCACCTCACTCCCACTAGAATGGCTATGATAAAAAAAAAAAGTAAAACAACAGATGTTGGCAAGGATGTGAAGAAATTGGAATCCTGATCCATTGCTGGTGGGAATGCAAAGTGGTATAGCCACTGTGGAAAATAGTTTGGCTATTCCTCAGAAAGTTGAACATAGAATTACCATACATCCCAGCAATCTCAATCCTAGGTGTATACCCAAAAAGAATTGAAAGCAGGAATGCAAACAGAAACCTGCACACCAGTGTTCATTGCAGCACTATTCACAATAGCCAAAATGTGGAAACAACTGAAATGTCTGTCAACAGATGAATGAATAAATGTTCTGGATTGAATTATATCCCCCCAAAAGTATGTGTATTAACTTGGTTAGACCACGATTCCCAGTATTTTGTGGTTGTCCTCCATTTTGTGATTGTAATTTTATGTTAAATAGGATTGGGGTGGCATTGTGACACCCTTACCAGGTCACATCCCTGATCCAATGTAAAGGGAGTTTCCCTGGGGTGTGGCCTGCACCACCTTTTATCTCTCAAGAGATAAAAGGAAAGATAAGCTAAAAAAAAAAGCTAGCAGAGAAAAAAAAAAGATAAGCTAGCAGAGAAGGGGGACTCATATCACCAAGAAAGAAGCACCAGGAGCAGAACGCGTCCTTTGGACTCGGGGTTCCTGCGCAGAGAAGCTCCTAGTCCAGGGGAAGATTGATGAGAAGGACCTTCCTCCAGAGCTGACAGAGAAAGAAAGCCTTTCCCTGGAGTTGACGGCCTGAATTTGAACTTCTGGCCTGCTAGACTGTGAGAAAATAAATTTCTCTTTGTTAAAGCCATCCACTTGTGGTATTTCTGTTATAGCAGCACTAGATGACTAAGAAACAAATTTGGTACCGAGAGAGTGGAGTACTGCTCTAACAGATACTTAAAATGTAGAAGCAGTTTTGAAACTGAATGGATAGAAGACTCAGAAGGAAGTGAGGAGAACTCTTAACACCGTAGAAGGTGCAGATGGTGAGAAACAGCAGCAGAGGACTGGCAGTAGGAGATCCAGGAGACCAGACAGCGGTAGCGCTGACCCATGGAGCAAGAGAGCTCACTGCCTGTGCGCAGGAGGCTTCTTGGCAGAGTGGGGTTGCCTCCAGGCACTTATTGGTGGAGCTAGACTTGCTGACTCACAGAGTGAGAGAGCTGAGTGCCTTCTAGTCAAAGTTTACTGGAGGAATGGCATGCCTCCAGGCACTTATCAGTGGAGCTACAGAGCTTTGGCACACTTGTCCCAGCAGGGCAGATGCAGGTGTGAGGTCTGAAGGGCCAGGAGGCCAAGAAACGGGGAAGCAGAAGCTGAAGAGACAAGAAACACAGGAAGCCTAGCTGCCTGAGTCTCAAAAGGTATGTGGTATTGACCTCTGGGGTTTTAAATGGTGGAGCCATGGCCTCTGGTGTTTCTAAGGGTGGAGTTGCCACTCAGATGGACTAAGAATGGTGCATCTAAAGCCAAGGGAGCAGAGTTGCTATCCCAGTGGGCCTGGAAGGCGGAGCTGAAGCCCAGGGCGCAGGGGCCTCCACTCAGAATCTGGAGAGTGTGGCCAATACCTAGAATCTGGAGGGCAGGGCTATTGTGTAAATTGTCTCAGAGAACAGAGGATTATTTTTGACGCCTTGAGGACTAATATAATGTGTTCTGCTGAGTTGCTTGGTGCCTATTATGCCTTCTTTCCCCCGATTTCTCCCATTTGTAATGGAAACGTCTAGTTTGTGCCTGTTCTGCCATTGTACCTTTGGAAGCAGATAACTTGTATTCTGGATTTCACAGATGAAGAGGAATTTCTGGATTTTGGACTTGGAGTTAAGACTTTCGCTATGATATGATGGGATAAATGTGTTTTGCATGTTGCAAGAATGTGATTTGGGGGGAGCCAGAGGGTAGAATGTCACGGATTGAATTATATCCCCCCAAAAATATGTGTTTTAACTTGGTTAGGCCATGATTCTCAGTATTCTGTGGTTGTCCTCTATTTTGTGATTGTAATTTTATGTTAAAGAGGATTAGGGTGGGATCATAACACCCTTACCAGGTTGCATCCCTGGTCCAGTGTAAAGGGAGTTTCCCTGGGGTGTGGCCTACACCACCTTTTATCTCTGAAGAGATAAAGGGAAGCTAGCAGAGAGAGGGGACCTCACACCACCAAAAAAGAAGCACCGAGAGCAGAGCACATCCTTTGGACCCAGGGTTCCTGTGCAGAGAAGTTCTTAGTCCAGGGGAAGGTTAACGAGAAGGACCTTGCTCCAGAGCTAACAGAGAGAGAAAGCCTTCCCCTGGAGCTGACACCCTGAATTTGGACATCTAGCCTACTAGACTGTGAGAAAATAAATTTCACTTTGTTAAAGCCATCCACTTGTGTGCATTTCTGTTATAGCAGCACTAGATGACTAAGACAATAAACAAAATGTGGTGTATACATACAATGGAATATTACTCAGCCATAAAGAAAAATGAAGTCCTGATTTATGCCACAACATGGATGGAACATTATGCTGAGTGAAATAAGTCTGTCACAAAAGGACAAATACTGTATGTCATGGATTCAATCATGTCCCCCAAAATATGTATGTATCAACTTGGTTAGGCCATGATTCCCAGTATTGCATGGTTGTCCTCCATTTTGTGATTGTAATTTTATGTTGAGAGGATTAGGGTGGAATTGTAATACCACCCTTACTCAGGTCACCTTTCTGATCCAATGTAAAGGAAGTTTCCCTGGGGTGTGGCCTGCACCACCTTTTATCTCCTAAGAGATAAAAGGAAAGAAGCAAGCAGAGAGTTGGGGACCTCATACCACCAAGAAAGCAGCACCAGGAGCAGAGCGTGTCCTTGGGACCTGGAGTTCCTGCACTGAGGTGCTCCCAGACCAAGGGAAGATGGATGAAAAGGACCTTCCTCCAGAGCCGACAGAGAGAGAAAGCCTTCCTCTGGACCTGATGCCCTGAATTTGGACTTCTAGCTTACTAGACTGTAAGAAAATAAATTTCTCTTTGTTAAAGCCATCTACTTGTGGTATTTCTGTTATAATAGCACTAGATCACTAAGACACTATACGATCACACTTATATGAAATAGGCAAATATATAGAAACCAAAGCTTATTAATGGTTACCATGGGTGGGAGGGAGGGGAGAAGGGAGAATTATTGCTTAGGGGACACTGAGTTTCTGTTAATGGTGGTGGTACAATTTGGAAAGAGATAGTGATAGTGGTTTTACAACATGATAAATGTAATCAATATCACTGAATTAATACATGTAAAAATTGCTGAATTGGCAATGTTTTGTTATTTGTTTTTACCACAATAAAAAAGAAGTCATGTTTAACTTAATATAAATATAGATGGTTACATATAGGATATTTATAGATACATGGTTAATATACATGCACATATTTCTTTGTTAGCTGAGAGGGTCTGAAAGATGACAACCCCGTAGTAATAAGCACACCAAGCACCCAGATCTCGGTTTCTAATACCATTCTGTAATAAAGGGAACCTGGGTGGTTTGAACCAGCCACTCCGTGGGAGAGAGATGTGGCAGTCTGCTTCCATAAAGATTTTCCAGCCTTGGAAACCCTATGGGACAGTTGTATTCTGTCCTATAGTGTCGTTATGAGTTGGAATTGACTCATCAGCAACAGGTTTGTTTGTTTGTTTTTGGTTTGGGCCTCTTGGAATAATGGCTGGTTCTCGCACTGGGGCAAGAAATATACAAGATGAACCTGCAGCATCCTGTAGTGCCTCCAAGTCACGAAGTGGATCTGATATACTGTTTATAAGGCGCACGCTATAAATATAAAGACACATAAAATTTGAAAAGAAAAGAATAAGAAGCATACCATGCAAACAATAACCACAAGAAAGTTGGTGTGGGTTTATTAATATCAGACGAAGTATACTTTGTGGTAAGAAGTATCATGAGTGATAAAGAGGTATATTACATAATGATAAAATTTCAATTCAGTAGGAATATATAAACTAAATTTGTATGCACTTAACAGCTTCAAAATATAGAAAGTAAACATTGACAGTACTAAATGGAAAGATAGACAAATGTGCATAGTTGGAGATTTTTACCTACCTCTCTCTCTAACTGATAGAACAAAAAATAAAAAAAATCTATAAAGATATAGAAGATTTAAACGTGATAAACCAATTTGACCTAATTGACTAATAGTTCAGTACATCCAACAACTGTAGAATATAGATTGTTTTTAAGTGGACATGGCACACTGACCAAAATAGACCGTATGTAGGGACATAAAGCTAACTGCAGCAAATTTCAAAGGGTTGAAGTCATACACTGTGTAGTGTCTAATCACTGTTAAAGCTGGTGATCTAAGCTTGCACCTCAGGACATACAATCGAGACAACTAACAAAGCCGAAAGTTGGTTTTTTGAAAAGACTAATACAATTGATAAATCTCTAGCAAGACTAATAGAGAAAGAGAAAACACATGATACTAATGCCATGAATGAAAAAGGTAGCATCATTGCAGATCTTAGAGATACTAAAAAAAATGAAGATGTTGTGACCCACTGTATGCTAACAAATGCGTTAACTGAGATGAAATGAGCATATTGCTATTCTTTCCTTTTTAATGAATACTATTTAGATATCCTCTTAATTCCTAGTGACATAACCCCAAAATAGGTCTGTATTTTCTTATGCTTAGATTATTCTCTTCCTAATGGGATTTGCAGACTCTCTGTTTCTTCACATTAAATTCCACTGATAGATTTCATTACCTAAGACATTTAATTTTTTTTTTACATTCTATTGAGAACATTGTCATCTGTCCACACCAATTTACAAAGGAGGCTAGGAACTGTTATATGACTGGGTAGTCATATGCCTGGCTACAAGTCTATTAATGTTAAAGAATAGGGAAACATTCTGCATTCTAATCGACAGATTGCAGTTTCTACTACAGATGGCTTATCCTCTCCCCTATTTTATATTTTGTATTAGATATATGTAATTTGAAGTCTAAGAAAACAATTACACCTGGATGGAGAGTTGGAGTACAGACATCCATTTATTGTTTGTATAGGTCAGGATGGCTATGACTACAGTATTTTTCCTATAAAAATGAATAAAATGGGTTTGGAGTCACATTAATTTGGTATTGCTGCTAACAAGCAAGATGAAGCAGCAAGATTAGTGAGGATTTAGAATTGAAAGCACTCTGAGCCACCTCCTCCAAGTCTAGGTTCTCCACAGGTATTTCCTCTCTTAAAGCCCTTGTTTTTTTAAATCTTCTGTCCACCCTGCTAGATAGCCAAGCCTCCTACCAAAGTAAAACTAGACTCCTTATGTTGAATTCCAATATACAACACTTAATAACCATGTTTTAGGGATAGTGATATAACCATTCTAAGCTTCACTTTCCTTGTCTGCAAAAGATTGATAATAATAGTAGGTACCTCATAGGGCTTTCAAACAGATTAAATGACTTCGTATCTACATATGTATGTATATATGTCTTAGAACAGTGTCTGGAACAATATAAGTGCCATGTAAGTGCTTGGCACATAATAAATACTACATATGTATTTCCTGTCATTTTCATTGTTGTCGTCTCCGTCATCATCATCGTAATCATCACCATCATCAGATTTACTGATTCCCCTGTGTTCAGTCTGGATTAGTTTATATACCTTCTTAGTCTTCCGCTTTGTGTCATTTTCAATTTTTCTTTCTCTTTTAGGTAACAAATTTGGGATTGAGACCTCACAACACAGAACTACTGAAAAAGCTACATTTCATAGTGAAATGGAGGGTGAAGATACAAGAGATGATTCATTGTATTCCATTTTAGAAGAACTGTGGCAAGATGCTGAGCAGATAGAGAGATATCAGGAAAAACGAAACAAACCTCTGAATCATACTGCTTTCATCAGCAAGAAAGTATTGACTACAGAGTGGAATTATGAAAATAAAGACGTTGGAAAATTTGATCATCCAAGCCCAAACCTTACTCTATCACAGAAAAGGTCCCATAAACGTGTCTCAGTTGGAAAGAGTTTTAAGCATAATTTAGATGTACATATTCATAATACAAACAGTGCAACAAAGAACTTTGATAAAATTATTGGACACAGTCAAGTTTTCACCCAGAGTTCTTATACTAGCCATGAAAATACTCATACAGGAGTGAAATTATGTGGAAGTAATCAGTGTGGAAATCTCCTCAGCCTCAAACGAGCACTCAGTCAAAATCTGAAATTTCCTGTGGGGGAGAAAGCAAACACATGTACTGAATTTGGGGATATCTTTGCCCAGGAGTCACACCAGTTTTCACCCCAGGGAATTAATACTGTGGAAAAACCTCATGAACTTAGCAAATGTGTAAATGTTTTTACACAGAAGCAGCTGCTCAGTATATATCTGAGAGTTCATAGAGATGAAAAACTACATATATGTACTGAATGTGGGAAGGCCTTTATCCAGAATTCAGAATTAATTATACATGAGAAGACTCATACCAGAGAGAAACCCTATAAATGCAGTGAATGTGGAAAATCATTTTTCCAAATGTCATCTCTATTTAGGCATCAGCCAACTCATACTGGAGAAAAACTCTATGAATGCAGTGAATGTGGGAAAGGCTTCTCCCTGAACTCAGCCCTCAATATACATCAGAAAATTCATACTGGAGAGAGACAGCACAAATGTAGTGAGTGTGGGAAAGCCTTTACCCAAAAATCAACGCTCAGGATGCATCAGAGAATTCATACAGGAGAGAGATCCTATATATGTACTGAATGTGGGCAGGCCTTTATCCAGAAGGCACATTTGATTGCACATCAAAGAATTCATACTGGAGAGAAGCCTTATGAATGCAGTGAGTGTGGGAAATCCTTCCCTTCCAAGTCACAACTTCAGATGCATAAGCGGATCCATACAGGAGAGAAACCCTATATATGTACTGAATGTGGAAAGGCCTTCACCAACAGGTCAAATCTCAATACCCACCAGAAATCCCATACTGGAGAGAAGTCTTATATATGTGCTGAATGTGGGAAGGCTTTCACTGACAGATCAAATTTCAATAAACATCAGACAATTCATACTGGAGAGAAGCCCTATGTGTGTACAGATTGTGGTAGGGCCTTCATCCAGAAGTCAGAGTTAATTACACATCAGAGAATTCATACTACAGAGAAGCCTTATAAATGTCCTGACTGTGAGAAATCTTTCTCCAAGAAACCACATCTCAGAGTACATCAGCGAATTCACACAGGAGAGAAACCATACATATGTGCACAATGTGGGAAAGCCTTCACGGACAGGTCAAATTTCAATAAACACCAGACAATTCATACTGGAGATAAACCCTATAAATGCAGTGACTGTGGAAAGGGTTTCACGCAGAAATCAGTTCTTAGTATGCATCGCAATACTCATACATGAAAGTAACCCTGTTTCTTGAAAATTAGGAAGCCTTATCACAGAAGTCAGCTCTAAGTGTAAATTACAGGATTCATCTAAGATAGATTCTATGTGAAAATATCGTATAAGGAAAAGCATTCATTAGGTTCTCTCACCTGACATGAGAAAAATTATTCAGAAGAGGAGGAATTTTCCGTATTTGCACAGCCTCATAAAATAAAATAGAGTTCATACTGGGTAAAAATGCTGTCAGTTTGCTGCATTAGGAAAAGCCTTTTTATAAAAAGTTATAAGGCAAATTGTTATCAAATTCTTTATAAAAAGGATGATGTGAAATTATGTAATGACAGTCAAGCTTACTGTGGTATATTAAGCAATTTAACTACAAAATGAAACTTAGGACAACAAAATGATATATGTGCTGTGTAGTCTCACTTCTATATAGGATGTGTTTGTGGCAGAACACATATAACAGGAGGAACAATTGAAATTATTTTTTGAATTTAGCATAACTGTGTCTATAAAATATGTTGCCCAGTAGCCATGAGTCGGAATCGATTCGACGGCAACGGGTTTAATTTGTTTTTTTTGTTGAATATTTCTTTCAAATGAATCCACAATTTAAAATAGCCAGATTCTTCCCATCCCTTTATGCATGTCCCTTTGCATTGTTACTTTGCTGTTTCTCTTATTAAGAGAGTATCTTTCTCTACTCTTTAACGCTGAGCTTGGCTACCTGACTTGCTTTGGACAATGGAACATTAGCAAAGAGATTCAGGAAGAGGCTTGAAAAGCATGAAAAGCCTACTTTGAGGCTTTTACCTTCTCTTCATACTCTTTGGAATCCTGAGACCTCCATGTGAAATACTTAAGTTGGCACTTGAAGACCCTCTCAGCTAAACAAAAGTGCTTCTAAAAAGCTTTACAGCATAGTCCCAGAGCAGCCTGACACATTGCACAAAGCAAAGAGAGGCCTATCTTAAAAAGAATTGTCAGTGTTGCATATGGGGCATGGAGTAGATCTGAACCAGATTTATAGGAAGCCCATAAAGTTTTTAAATGGAGTTTTACTACTGAAATTACCTCCAGGTTGGACCTAAAGGGACTAAACCAGTTCAAATGAAAAGTGGCCTCTGGACTCCTCTCCCTAACTTCTATGAACAGGAAGCAAGCTGAGAAAGCTACTCAACTGCAAACATGGGCCATTTCTTATGAGAAAAGAAGGGCATCTCAGAAGACCCAAGGACAGTATAGTGAAATGGACTGAGGAGCCACTCCTGGGGAGAACTGCCAAAATCAAGAAACATTATCTGCCCTTGGAATAGGGGGACCTGCAACATTTACTCTGTTATATTTCAGATAGTATGGACCAGTGGCTGTTACGTGCCTCTTGTTCTTCCCCTTTTTGAATGGGAGTGTCTGTTGCAGTTATACTGTGTGTGTGTGTGTGTGCGTATATATAAAATTGTGTTTGCAGGGGTTAGATAACTTGTCATTTAGCCCACAGATCTCTGGATCAAGAAACTGGGAAACTGCACCCAAGGAACCTCAGCCATATCTAAACCTGATGCAGGAGACTCGAGATCCTGGGTTTAAACCTGATGGCATAATTGGGATGAAGCATTTGGAGGTCCCAGAAGGGGGGGTGACATATTTTGCATGAGGGAATAAAGTGAATGATTTTTTTTTCCATAAGACAGGCTGTGGTAGATAGAAAAATGCTACAGATTTCTTCCATACCTGTATGTATGTCTTTTCCATCTTTTTTCTCATTGTGTTTCAGTTAAGACAGTTTCCATTGACCTATCTTCAAGTTCACTGATGCCCCACCCCACCCCAGACTCTTACCTAGTCTACTGATGAACCTGTCGATGGCAGTCTTCATCTCAGTTATGTTTTCTTATTTCTAGCATTTCCATTGCACTCTTTCTTGTACTCTCTGCTGTAATTCCCTATCTGTTCATGTACATTATTCTTTTTTTTTAACTGTAACCTTTAAAAAAATTTTTTTAACGTATTAGTCATAAAAAGAAATTCATAGCTATTTTAAATTTTCTGTCTGATATTTCCAACAACTGGGTCAACTAAGTCTGGGTCAGTTGATCGCTTTATTTCTTGACAGTGGATTTTCTCTTGCTGTTTTGTGTCTAATAATTTTTTTAATATTTTGTTGTTTATGGTGAAAGTTTACAGAGCAGATTAGTTTCCCACTCAACAAAGTGTACACAAAATGTTCCATGACATTGGTTGCAATCCCCACACTTTGTCAGTACTCTCCCCATTTCTGCCCTGGATTCCCCGTTTCCTTTCATCTGGTTTTTCTACCCCTTCCTGCCTTCTCATTTATACTTTTGGGCAAATGTCACCCTTTTGGTATTGTATAATTGTTTGTTCTATGGAGCACATTCTTTTCGGATATTATTGTTTATTTTATAGGCCTGTCTGTTGCTTGGCTGTAAGGTGGTTTCCAGGAATGGCTGCAGTTCCAAGTTGGAGGGGTGTCATAGGGCTGTAGTCTCAGGGGTTCCTCCAGTCTCTATCCGGGCAGTTAAGTCTGGTCTTTTTTTTATGAATTTGATTTTTCTACGTTTTTCTCCCGTTTTGTCCTGGACCCTCTATTGTGATCCTGGTGAGAGCAGTCGGGAGTGGTGGCTGGGTACTATCTAGTCTCAAAATCTTGTAGGCTGTGGTGCATATGGTCCATTAGTCCTTTGGACTAATTGCACCCTTGAATATTTTGTTTTCTTCATTCTCTTTTACTCCATGCAAGAAGAGACCACTAGTTGTGTTTTAGATGGCCACCTGCAACCTTTTAAGATCCCAGATGCTACTCAACAAAGCAGGATGCAGAACATTGTTTTTATGCACTGTTATGCCAGTTGACATAAATGTCGTCCCCCCCCCCGAATCTGTGGTCCTTAGCCTTCAAGCATAGTACCTTTGTCCTAGGAGGTATTTGTTGATAAGAAGTTTCCATGACTGTGCCCCTTGTGTGTACTGTTGTCTATATTAGTATACGTGAAACACGTACACATATGTATGTAGAGATATCCACAACCTAACGTTTATATGCAGGTAGGTGTGCTTCCTTACATCCTCCCACACCGCTTTAGCATACCTGTCTACCTGTGTCACTATGAGTTGGAATTGACTCAATGGCATTGGGTTTGGTTTGGTTTTTTGTTTTCGTATCTGTGTATCCCTTCGTAAATTATTGTTTGTTAATACTATTGTTGAAGGATTGTCTGTGTTATAGTAATTGCCATAATTGCCCTTTATTCTTGTGTTCCTCTCAGTGTCTTCCTTTGCCTTTGTCATATTGTGCTGACTTTCCCCCATATAGTGTATTGCCTTTCCTTTCACCAATATTACCACGTGTCTTCAATCTATTTAGTAATTTACCCTCCCTTCCCCTACTTTCCCTGGTTACCATCAAAGAATCTTTTTTGTGTGAGTAAACCTTTTCTTTTTTTTATATAATAGTGGACTTATACAATATTTGTCCTTTTGTGATTGGTTTATTTCATTCAGCATAATGTCCTCCAAATTCATCCATGTTATGAGATGTTTTGTGGATTTGTCATTATTCTTTATTGTTGTGTAGTATTCCATCGTGTGTATGTACCACAGTTTGTTTATCCATTCATCTGTTGATAGGCACTGAGGTTTCCATCTTTTTGCTATTGTGAATAATGCTGCAATGAACATGAGTGTGCATATGCCTATTAATGTCACGGCTTTTATTTCTCTAGGGTATATTCCTAGGAGGGGGATTGCTGGTTCATATGGTATTTCTATTTCCAGCTTTTTTTTTATTATGCTTTATTTAGATGAAGGTTTACAGAGAAAATTAGTTTCTCATTAAACAATACACATTTTGTTTTGTGACATTGGGTGCCAGTCCCACAACGTGTCAACACTCTCCCCTTCTCGACCTTGAGTTCCCCATTTCCATTCATCCAGCTTTCCTGTGCCCTCCTGCCTTCCCCTCCTTGCCCCTGGGTTGGTGTGCCCATTCAATCTCATCTACATGGTTGAGCTACATGTATTATTGTTTGTTTCATTGGTGTCTTTGTTATCTAGTGCTGCTATAGCAGAAGTACCACAAGTGGATGGCTTTAACAAAGAGAAATTTATTTCTTCACAGTAAAGTAGGCTAAAAGTCCAAATTCAGGGTGTCAGCTCCAGGGGAAGGCTTTCTCCCTCTGTCAACCTCCTTATCAATCTTCCCATGGACTAGGAGCTTCTCCGCACAGGGATGCCATGTCCAAAGCATGCATTCTGCTCCCAGCACTGCTTTCTTGGTGGTATGAGGTCCCCCCTCCACCGCCCGCTGGCTTCCCTTTTTACCTCTTGAGAGATAAAAAGGTGGTGCAGGCCACACCCCAGGGAAACTCCCTTTACATTGGATCAGGGAGGTGACCTGGGTAAGGGTGATACAATCCCACCCTAATCCTCTTTAACAAAATTACAATCACAAAATGGAGCACAACCACACAATACTGGGAATTATGGCCTAACCAAGTTGACACATACTTTTGGTGGGCATAATTCAATCCATGACAATTGGCCTGTCTAATCTGGTTGAAGTGTGAACCTCGGGAGTGACTTCAGTACTGAGTTAAAAGGGTGTCCAGTTCCATACTCTCAGGGCTTCTCCAGTCTCTGTAAGACTAAGACCAGTAAGTCTGGTCTTTTCTGTCAGTTTGAATTTTCTTCTACATTTTTCTCCAGCTCTGTCCAAGACCCTCAATGGTGATCCCTGTCCGAACAGTTGGTGGTGGTAGCCAGGCACCATCTAGCTGTGCTGGGACTCAGTCTGGTGGAGGCTGTGGTAAAAGGCTGTGGTAGTTGTGGTCTGTTAGTCCTTTGGACTAATCCTTCCCTTGTGTCCTTGGTTTTCTTCATTCTCCCTTACTCCAGACGGGTGGGACCAGTGAAGTATCTTAGATGGCTGCTCACGAGCTTTTAAGTCCCCAGACACTACTCACCAAAGTAGGATGTAGAACATTTTCTTTATAAACTATGTTATGCCTATTGAGCTGGGTGTCCCCAGAGACTGGTCCCCAGCCCTCAGCCCGGTAATTCAGTCCTTCAGGGAGTTGGGATGTGTCTATGAAACTTATATGATTTTGCCTTGGTCAAGTTGTGCTGACTTCCTCAGTATTGTATACTGTCTTACACTTCCCCAAGTTACTACTTAGTGTCTAGTTAGGGTTTTTCCCTCCCAACCTTGTAACCATCAAAGATTGTTTCTTTTCTGTGTGTAAATCTTTTTGTGAGTTTTTATAATAGTGATATCATACAGTGTTTGTCCTTTAGTGATTGACTTAATTTCACTGAGCATCATGCCCTCCAGATTCATCCATATTGTGAGATGTTTCACAGATTCATCATTGTTCTTTATCGTTGCATAGTATTCCACTATGTGTATGTACCATATTTTATCTGTTGATGGGCACTTAGGTGGTTTCCATCTTTTTTGTTATTGTGAAAAATGCTGCAGTGAACATGGGTGTGCATAGGTCTATTCATGTGACGTCTCATTTCTTTAGGATGTGTTCCTAGGAGTGGAATTGCTGGATCATATGGTATGTCTTTTTCTAGCTTTTTAAGGAAGCGCCATATTGTTCTCTAAAATGGTTGTACCATTTTACATTCCCACCAGCAGTACATAAAAGTTCCAGTCTCCCTGCACCTTCTCCAATATTTGTTATTTTGTTTTCTTTGATTAGTGCCATTGATGTCGGAGTGAGGTGGAATCTAATTGTAGTTTTAATTTGCATCTCTGTAACGGCTAATGGTTGCAAGCATTTCTTCATTTGTTTGTTAGCTGCCTGTGATGGTTAAGATTGCATGTCAATTTGGCTGGGCCGTGATTCTCAGTGTTTTGGCAGTTGTATAATGTTGTGATTACTTCCCTGTTGAAATTTGATATGTGTTGGAATCTGCTGAGTGGTACTGGTGGGGGCGGGGCCTATGCCAGCTCACCGCCCCCTCAGCCTGCATCTCCCTGCCCTCATCCACCTATTTCCTTTCTGCTCACCTTGGCAGGGCTTTTGCTTGTTCTGGATCCTGCAGCTGGCTCCCATTCGTCTAGTCTCCAGTTTGCGGGACTTTGGCTAGCAGCTTGCTGGCATCTTGCCTGCTGATCATCCGTTTTCACAGCCTGTGGCAGCACTGCTCTCCGGCCTGCCAATCTTGGGTTTGCCAGCCCCTGAGGCTACATGAATGAGTAGAATTTTCTTCCCTGCCTCACGGACTTGGGACTCACAGCCTGTAAAAACCATGCGAGCCATTTTCTTGATATAAATCTCTCTCTCATTACATATATATATATATATATATATATATATATGCTTTACTGGTTTTGCTTCTCTGGAGAACCCAGCCTAAGACACCGCCTGAATATCTTCTTTGGAGACGTGTCTATTCATGTCCTTTGCCCATTTTTAATTGGATTGTTTGTCTTTTTTATTGTTGAGGTGTTGAAGTTTTCTATAAGTTTTAGAGATTAACCCCTTGTCAGGTATGTCGTAGCTGAAAATTTTTTCCTAGTCTGTAGGTCCTCTTTTTACTTTTTTGGAGGAGTCTTTTGATGAGCGTAAGGATCCCATTCATCTAGTTTATCTTCTGTTGTTTATACATTTTTAGATACAGTTGGTATACTTTTAATGCCATGTATTAGGCCCCTACAGTTGTCCCTATTTTTTCTTCCATGATCTTTATAGTTGTAGGTTTTATATTTAGGTCTTTGATCCATTTAAACTTAGTTTTTGTGTATGGTGTAAGGTATGGGTCCTGTTTCATTTTTCTACAGATAACCAGCTTTGCCAGCACCATTTGTTAAAAAGACTGTCTCTTCTCATTTATTCGACATTGACCTTTGGTCAAAGATCAGCTGTTCATAGGTGGATGGATTTACTTCTGGGTTCTCAGTTCTGTTCCATTGGTCTGTGTGTCTGTCATTGTACCAGTACCAGGCTGTTTTGACTACTGTGGCTGTGTAGTAAATTCTGAGATCAGGTAGTGTGAGGTTTCCTACTTTGTTCTTCTTCAGTAATGCTTTACTTACCCTGGCCTCGTTCCTTTCCATATAAAGGTTGTGATTTATTTTTCCATGTCCTTAAAGAATGGTATTTGAATTTGAATCAGGATTGCATTATATCTGTAGATCGCTTTGGGTAGTTAGTGACATTTTCACAATGTTAATCCTTCCTATCCATGAACATGGCATGTTTTTCCATTTATGTAGGTCTTTTTTGGTTTCTTGCAGTAGTATTTTTCGTTTTCTTTGTGTCTGATAATTTTTAGCCAAATGTTGGGTGTAGTATGTAGGACAGTATAAACTGAGATAAACAGTATTTATGTCTTGATATAAACAGGGATCTCTTCTGGTAGGCCATTAGCATGAAGGGATTGAGTCCATCTAGTCAGGACCTGAGCTGGGTTTGAGTTTTGTTGTTGCTATGGCTACCTTCAGTGTACCATAGACTTCAAATTCCTCTAGTGTTACCTTGTGCTTATGGTAGGTACTGCTTTGCCAGAGAATTTTTCTCAATGTTCCCGCAGTACCCTGGGCTTTAGGCCTTTCCTGTGTTCCTGAATCTCAGAGAGGATCTTTCCATTTTCTTGCCTCTTCCTCATTAGTAGACTGTTGTTATTACTCCATTCTTGCTGGCCCAGTGGAAGGGTGGCTCAAGTATATTCTCTGTTGTCCTGGGCCAGCCTCAGGTTTAGACAGGTTGTGGGTCTTGAGGGTGGGTCTTTTTCACTGATTCTGCTCCTTTTCCATTGCTAGAAGGCCTCTGATGCTCTGGGCCAGTGATGGTTTCATGCCCTTCCTCCACAGGTAGAGGATTGGTTTTATTTGTTTCCGTCCCTCTAGCCAAAATGGATCTTTTTTTTTTTTAGCCAAAATGGATCTTCACTTTTCCCCTGGGAGCAACAGGGTTTGCTGCATTTCCCCTATTGGCTTAAGGTTTTTATTCTGTAGGGAAATAGCCCGTTGGGGCTTTGATGGTGCAATGGTTAAGTGCTTGGCTGCTAACTGAAAGGTTAGCAATTTGAACCCACCAGCCCCTCCACAGGAGAAAGATGTGACAATCTGCTTTCATAAAGGTTTACAATGTTGGAAACCAGTGGGACAGTTCTGTTGTAATCTGCAGGGTCGCTGTGAGTCAGAATCAACTCGACGGCAATGGGTTTGGTGTGGTTTGGTTTTATTTTGCTTGCTTTTTTCCTGGTCCATTTCTTCTCTTCTTCAGGAACATCAGTTATGAATTTTGAGATGTCTTTGTTATCTTCTACATTTATTTCATACCACTCTACACTTATTTCATAGAATTATTCTTTTTAGTTTTATTTTGTGTGATTGACTCTAGCTCCTTGTTGGGAAACAATTCTCCATGAATCTCTCATGTTTGCTTATGTCTAGATATTAATAACCGATTTTCTCAGATTTATTTACATTCCAGAATAGTGAAGAAAGAGAATGTCTCCGTCTCTGGAGACATTCCACGATAGTAAAGACCTTTCTCTTTCCTTCACAGAGAAGACTTGCTTACATTCCAAGGTAATAATGTCTCTCTCTAAAGAGGAGGACCATCAGGTTTGCTAATAGTCCCTTATAATATATATTGAGGGTGTGAAGGTTAAGGTTGTGTGTCATCTTGGCTAGGTCATGATTCTCAGTGGTTTGGCAGTTACATAATGATGTAGTTATCTTCCATCTTGTGATATAATCATCTCCATAATGTGATCTGATGTGATTAGATAGTTGTAAGGGGAGTTTCCTTGGGGGTGTGGCCTGCATCCAGTATATATGGGCATTCTGACAAAGCTTACTGGCTTTTGATTGCTCTGGATCCTGCATCCGGTTCATCATCATCTGATCTCTGGTTCATGGGGCTTGAGCCAGCGGCCTGCTGTATTGCCTGGTGATTTTGGAATTCATCAGTCTATGCAGGCTGTTAACCAGCAGCCTGCCATCTTATCTGCCAGTCTTGGATTCATCAGCCTCTGCAGCCTGTGAGCCAGCAGCCTTCCATCTGACCTGTTGATCTTGGGTTCGTAAGCCCCTGTAGCTACCTGAGTTAGGAGAAGCCTCCAGCCTGACATCTGACCCACGGACTTGGGACTTTCCAGCCTCTACAACTGCGTGAGCCATTTCCTTGAGATCAATATCTACATATATATGTGTGTCTGTGTGCAGTTCTACTCTGTCCTATAGGGTCGCTATGAGTCAGATTCGACTTGATGGCAGTGGGTATATATATATATGTGTGTATATATATATATGTATATATATATACACACATATATATGTAACGTTCACTGGTTTTGCTTCTCTAGAGAATGCAGCCTAAGATATTTGATACTGAGAGTGGTTTTAGAGAAACAAAATTTTAAGGACACGTTTTCTAAATTGGTTCTCAGGTCTGGTAAGACTTAAAAATCTTGATGACTCTGCTTCCATTAGTAAAGAGAGTGCTGCTAATACATGGTGTGAGGTAGCAATAGAAATATGCAAAATATCACTGCCAATACATTAAATATTGGTGAGAGGCAAGGCTCTGGGTGATTGCATGTTTGATACTTTTCTACAATGTTGCGAGAATGAGAAGTGTAAGGAAGCTGATTGGTTGGTCCTGTTTTTGCTAGACAACGTGGTGAAAGAAAGAGATGAGTTCAGGGCTTCAGATTCACAGCTCAAGTACCGCATAAATGACTTCAAAGTTGCCACTTGTGCCCTGAAATAAAGTCTTATTTCTTGTAGTAACAGCTGATATTGCTGAAAACCAAACCCAGAGTCTTATTGTAAGTGTGGCTGAATTACAATGTCAGTAGAATTCCCAACCTTGAACCATGTCTGAAGTTAAAGTGAAAGCATTGATTGGGAAGAAATGGGATCCTGAAACTTGGTATGGGGACATACAGGTAGATAATCAGGAAGATGGGCACACTGAATCCCTAAATTCTGTTGAATCACTACTACTAACAGAACCAGCCCTCTCACTCCCATCTGAAGAGATTACTCCATCTGTGTCTGCTAAGCCATCCCCCCTACACACACTAAAACCATTAGCTCCTCCATCCCATATGATGAGATTAACCCAGCTGTGTCTGAAGGGCCTTTGTCTGAGTCAATGCCTGGGGCATCACCTGAAGCAGATGCCTTAAAAGATATTGCTGAATATTCTCAGAACACATCCTCACCACCCGTTTTTGCTTCTAGACATATAACCAGACTTAAGTCCCAGCAAACCCAAAAAGGTGAAGTACAACGTGTGACCCAGGAGGAGGCACGCTGCACTCCATAGGAACAGATTGACTTTTCTAATATGTACAAACAGAAACCTGGGGAACGTGTGTGGGAATGGTTATTAAGGGTGTGGGATAATGGTGCAAGGAACATAAAGCTGGATCAGTCTGAACTTATTGATATGGGCCCACTAAGCACAGACTCTTCATTCAGAGTTTCAGCTTCAGAGGCTAGGAAAGGATCTAATAGGTTATTTTGTTGGTTCACTGAAGCATGGGTTATGCAGTGGCCTACACTAAATCAAGTTGAAGTACCAGACCTGCCTCAGTATCCTGTAGAAGGTATCCAAAGGCTTAGGGAAATTACCATGTTTGAGTGAATTTGTCAGATTAGACCTACAGACCCATACGTGGAGTCCCCAGAGGACATACCTTTTACCACAACGGTGAGGAACAAATTTGTGAAAGGAGCCACAGCATCCTTGAAGACTGCTGTGATTGCTATTTTATGTAAGTCAGATTTGACAGTGGCAACTGCCCTAACTGAATTAAGACACCTAACTACAATGGGGCTGATTGGACCCCGTGGTGGTAGGGACCAAGTGGCGGCACTCAATCGACAAAGACAAGGTAGGAATGGTTACCATAATGGACAGCAGAGTCAAAGCAGTAATCAGAATATGACATCTATGGACTTATGGCATTGGCTGCTTAGTCATGGTGTCCCTAGGAGTGAAATAGGTGGGAAATCTACTAAATATTTACTTGATTTGTACAAGTGGAAGAATTTTAGGTGAAGTGAGCAGCAGTCTAACTCGAATGGTCAGAATAGTCATGGCCCCTAAATAAATCTCCAGACTTGACCCAGATTACAGACCCACAACCCCTTAAATGAAGGGGCAGTTGGTACCCCTTGAGGACCAATTACACTGCCAAAGATTTATACTGGTAGTCATTCTCCCAGCCTTCCCCAAAGGCATCTATGGCCTTTTATGAGACTTTTGGGGGATTACTGGATACTGGTTCTGAACTGACACTGATTCCAGGAGACCCAAAATGTCAGTGTGGCCCACAAGTCAGAGTGGGGGTGTCTGGAGGTCAGGTATTTAGTGGAGCCTTAGCTCAAGTTCATCTCACAGTGGGTCCCCAAATCTATCCTTTAGTGATTTTTCACATTTCCAGAATACATAATTGGAAGAGAGATACTGAGCAACTGGCAGAACCCCCATATTGGATCCCTGACAAGTGGAGTAAGGGCTATTATGGTAAGAAAAGCCATGCGGAGTCCATTAGAACTGCCCTACCTGGGAAAATAGTAAGCCAAAAGCAATACCGCTTTCCTGGAAGGATTGCAGATTACTGACACCATCAAGGACTTGAATGATCCAGGGGTGGTGATTCCCACCACATCCCCATTCAGCTTGCCTATTTGGCCTGTGCAAAAACAGATGAATCTTGGAAAATGACAATGGATTATGATAAACTTAACCAGGTGGTGACTCCAATTGCAGTTGCTGTTCCAGATATGGTTTCATTGCTTGAGCAAATGAATACATCTCTTGGTACCTCATATGCAGCTGGCCAATGCCTTTTTCTCGATTCCACTTTCAAAGGAACACTAGAAGCAGTTTGCCTTCAGCTGGCAAGCCCAGAAATATACCTTCACTGTCCTACCTTAAGGGTATATCAGCTCTCTAGCCCTGTGTCAAAATTTAGTCCGCAGAGACCTTGATTGCTTTTCCCTTCCACAAGACGTCACACTGGTCAGTTTCATTGATGACATTATGCTGACTGGACCTAGAAAGGAAGAAGTGTCAATGACTCTGCACTGACTGGTAAAACATTTGCATGCTAGAGGGTAGTAAATTAATCCCACAAAAATTCAAGCATCTGCTACCTCAGTGAAATTTCTAGGGGCCCAGGGGTGTGGCGCATGTCAAGATATTCCTTCTCAAGTGAAGAATAAGTTGTTTTGTCTGCCTGCCCCACAACTGAAAAGAAGGCACAATACCTGGTGGATCTGTTTGGATTTTGGAGGTAGCATATTCCTCATTTGGGTGTGCTATTCCAGTTTATTTATCAAGTGACTTGAAAAGCTGCTGGTTTTGAGTGGGACCTAGAACAAGAGAAGGCTCTGCAACAGGTTCAGGCTGCCGTGCAAGCCTCTTTGCCACTTGGGACATATGATCCAGCTGATACAGTCGTGCTTGAAGTGTTAGTGGCAGAGATGCCGTTTAGAGTCTTTGGCAGGCCCCTGTTGGTGAATCACAGTGCAAACCCTTATAATTTTTGAGCAAATCCTGCCATCCTCTGCAGATAACTACTCTCCTCTTGCAAAACAGCTTTTGGCTTGTTACTGGGCCTTAGTAGAGCCTGAATACTTAGCCATGAGCTACCAAGTCACCATATACCTGAGATGCCCATCATGAACTGGGTGTTGTCTGACCCATGGAGACATAAAATCGGACATACACGGCAGCACTCCACCCTTAAATGGAAGTGCTGTATATGAAACCGGGCCCAAGCAGGGCCTAAAGGCACAAATAAGTTGCATGAGGAAGTAGCCCAAATGCCCATAGTCTCCATATTACCTACCCTCTTCCAATCTGCACCTGTGGCCTCATGGGGAGTTCCTTATCAGTTGACTGAGGAAGAGAAAGCTCGTGACTGGTTTACAGATGGTTCTGCATGGTATGCAGGCATCACTTGAAAGTGGGCAGCAGCAGCATTACAACCCCTTTTTGGGACTTCCCTGAAGGACAGTGGTGAAAGGAATTCTCCCAGTGGGCAGAACTTCTAGCAGTGCACCTGGGTGTTCACTTTGCTTGGAAGGAGAAATGGCCAGATGTGCAATTGTATACTGATTCATGGGCTGTGGCCAGTGTTTGGCTGGATGGTTAGGGTCTTGAAATGAACATGACTGGAAAACTGGAGACAAGGAGATACGGGGAAGAGGTATGTGGATAGACTTCCACAAATGGGCTAAAGAAGTGAAGATATTTGTGTCTCATGTGAATACTCACCAAAGGGTGACCTCAGCAGAGGAGGATTTTAACAATCAATTGGATGGATGATGCCTTCTGTGGAAACCAGTCACCCTCTTTCCCCAGCCACCCCCGTCATTGTCCAATGGGCTATGAGCAAAGTGGCCACGGTGGCAGGGATGGAGGTTATATGTTGGCTCAGCAACATGGACTTCCATCTGCCAAGGCCAGCTTGGCTACAGCCACTGCAGAGTGCCCAATCTGCCAGCAGAAGAGACCAACACTGAGTCCCTGATATGGAACCATTCTTCAAGGTGATCAGTCAGCAACCTGCTGGCAGGTTGATTACATTGGACTGCTTCTGTCATGGAAAGGGCAGCATTTTGTTCTCACTGGAATAGATACTCTGGATACAGATTTGCCTTTGCTCCATGTAATGCTTTTGCCAAGGCTACCACTCATTGACTTCGCAGAATGCCTTATCCATAATCATGGTATCCCACACAGCATCGCTCGCATCAAGGGACTCACTTCATAGGAAATAAAGTGTGGCAATGGGCCCATGCTCATGGAATTTACTAGTCTTACCATGTTCCCAGTCATCCTGAAGCAGCTGGCTTGATAGAACAGTGGAATGGCCTTCCAAAGACACAATTAGAGTAACAGCTAGGTGGCAATACCTTGCAGGGTTGGGGCAGTGTAATCCAGGAGGCTGTATATGTTCTAAACAAGCATCCAGTATATGTTGCTGTTTCTCCCATAGCCAGGATTCATGGGTCCAGGAGTCAAGGGGTGGAAATGGGAGTGGCATCACTCACTGTTAGCCCTCGCGACCCACTTGCAAAATTTTTCCTTCCTGTCCCTGCAACCCTACGCTCTGTGGATCTAGAGGTTTTAGTTCCAAAGGGAAGAATGCTCCTACCAGGAGACACAACTGATTCTTTTGAACTGGAAGTTAAGAATGCTACCTGGTCACTTTGGGCTCTCATGCCTCTGCATCAACAGGCAATGAAGAGAGTTACTGCATTGGCTCATGTGATTGGTCGTGATTACCAAGAGGAAATAGGATTCATATTACATAATAGAGGTAAAGAAGGGTATGTCTGGAATACAAGAGATCCCTTAATGTCTCTTAGTACTACCATGCCCTGTGATTAAAGTCAATGGAAAACTACAGCAGCCTTGTTCTGACATGACTGCTAATGGCCAAGAACCTTTAGTAATTAATGTTTGGATTACCCACCAGGCAAAGAACTATGACCAGCTGAGGTGCTTGCTGAGGGTAAAGGGAATATGGAATAGGTGGTGAAAGAAGGTAGTTCTAAATACCAGTTATGACCATGTGAATGGTTTCAGAAACGGGGACTGTAATTGTTAGGCATATTCCTTCCTTATGTATGTGCATCAAATATTTTTGTTTTCTTCACTTATAAAATATAAGATGTAAAAGGACCTACATAAGTGGAAAAACATACCTTGCTCATGGATAGGAAGACTTAACATAGTAAAAATGTCTATTCTACCAAAAGCCATCTATACATACAATGCACTTCCGATCCAAATTCCAATGACATTTTTTAATGTGATGGAGAAACAAATCACCAACTTCATATGGAAGGGAAAGAAGCCCCGGATAAGTAAAGCATTACTGAAAAAGAAGAAGAAAGTGGGAGGCCTCACTCTGCCTGATTTTAGAACACATTATACAGCCACAGTAGTCAAAACAGCCTGGTACTGGTACAACAGGCACATAGACCAATGGAACAGAATTGAGAACCCAGATATAAATCCCTCCACATATGAGCAGCTGATATTTGACAAAGGCCCAGTTTCAGTTAATTGGAGAAAAGATAGTCTTTTTAACAAATGGTGCTGGCATAACTGGATATCCATTTGTAAAAAAATGAAAAGGACCCATACCTCACACCATGCACAAAAACTAACTCCAAGTGGATCAAAGACCTAAACATAAAGACTAAAACGATAAAGATCATGGAAGAAAAAATAGGGACAATGTTAGGAGCCCTAATACAAGGCATAAACAGAATACAAAACATTACCAAAAATGACGAAGAGAAACCAGATAGCTGGGAGCTCCTAAAAATCAAACACCTATGCTCATCTAAAAACTTCACCAAAATAATACAAAGACCACCTACAGACTGGGAAAAAATTTTCAGCTATGACATCTCTAACCAGCGCCTGATCTCTAAAATCTATATGATTCTGTTAAAACTCAACCACAAAAAGACAAACAACCCAATCAAGAAGTGGGCAAAGGATATGAACACACACTTCACTAAAGAAGATATTCAGGCAGCTAACAGATACATGAGGAAATGCTCTCGATCATTAGCCATTAGAGAAATGCAAATTAAAACTACGATGAGATTCCATCTCACTCCAACAAGGCTGGCATTAATCCAAAAAACACAAAATAATAAATGTTGGAGAGGCTGCGGAGAGATTGGAACTCTTATACATTGCTGGTGGGAATGTAAAAGGGTACACCCACTTTGGAAATCTATCTGGCATTTTCTTAAAAAGTTAGAAATAGAACTACCATACAACCCAGAAATCCCACTCCTCGGAATATACTCTAGAGAAATAAGAGCCTTTACACGAACAGATATATGCACACCCATGTTTATTGCAGCTCTGTTTACAATAGCAAAAACCTGGAGGCAACCAAGGTGCCCATCAACAGATGAATGGTTAAATAAATTATGGTATATTCACACGATGGAATACTACACATCGATAAAGAACAGTGACGAATCTGTGGAGCATTTCATAACATGGAGGAACCTGGAAGGCATTATGCTGAGTGAAATTAGAGGCAAAAGGACAAATATTGTATAAGACCACTATTATAAGATCTTGAGAAATAGTATAAACTGAGAAGAACACATACTTTTGTGGTTACGAGGCAGGGAGGGAGGGAGGGTGGGAGAGGGTTATTTACTGATTAGTTAGTAGATAAGAACTACTTTAGGTGAAGGGAAGGACAATACTCAATACACGGAAGGTCAGCTCAACTGGACTGGACCAAAAGCAAAGAAGTTTCTGGGATAAACTGAATGCTTCAAAGGTCAGTGGAGCAAGGGCGGGGCTTGGGGACTATGGCTTAAGGGGACTTCTAAGTCAATTGGCAAAATAATTATATTATGAAAACATTCTGCATCCCACTTAGAAGTGTGGCGTCTGGGGTCTTAAATGCTAACAAGCGGCCATCTAAGATGCATCAATTGGTCTCAACCCACCTGGAGCAAAGGAGAATGAAGAACACCAAGGTCACACGATAACTATGAGCCCAAGAGACAGAAAGGGCCACATGAACCAGAGACTTACATCATCCTGAGACCAGAAGAACTAGATGGTGCCCGGCCACAACCGATGGCTGCCCTGACAGGGAGCACAACAGAGAACCCCTGAGGGAGCAGGAGAACAGTGGGATGCAGACCCCAAATTCTCACAAAAAGACCATACTTAATGGTCTGACTGAGACTAGAGGAATCCCGGCGGTCATGGTCCCCAAACCTTCTGTTGGCCCAGGACAGGAACCATTCCCGAAGACTACTCATCAGACATGGAAGGGACTGGACAATGGGTTGAAGAGAGATGCTGACGAAGAGTGAGCTACTTGTATCAGGTGGACACTTCAGGCTGTGTTGGCATCTCCTGTCTGGAGGGGAGATGGGAGGGTAGAGAGGGTTAGAAACTGGCAAAATCATCATGAAAGGAGAGACTGGAAGGAGGGAGCGGGCTGACTCATTAGGGGGAGAGTAAGCGGGAGTAAGGAGTAAGGTGTATATAAGCTTATATGTGACAGACTGACTTGATTCGTACACTTTCACTTATAGCACAATAAAAATTATTAAAAAATATATAAGATGTAAACAGGGCTAGTACGTTTTCCCTTGTATGTGGGTTAGTTGTATCATGTTAGGCACTAGTGTGACTTTGTAATTGTCTTTTATTTAGAGATTCTGTATGGTTTCAGGAGATGTTTACAGGTGCCAGGTTGACAAGGGGTGGACTTTGATGGTTAAGGTTGTGTGTCAGTTTGGCTGGGCCATGATTCTAAGTGCTTTGACACTTATGTAATGATGTAATTTTGCAGCTATGTAATTATGTAGTTATCCTCCATTTTGTGATATAATGTAATCACCTCTGTGATGTGATTTGGTGTGATCAGTTGTAAGGGGAGTTTCCAAGGGGTTGTGGCCTGCATCTGGTATATACAGACATTCTGGCAAATCTCGCTGGCTTTTGCTCGCTCTGGATCTTGCATCTGGCTTGCCATCATCTGACCTCTGGTTCTTGGGACTTGAGCCCACGTCCTGCTGTATTGTCTGCTGATCTTGGGATTTGTCGGCCTCTGCAGCTTGTGAGCCAGCAGCCTGTCCTCTTACCTGTGGATCTTGGATTCATCAGCCTCTGCAGCCTGTGATCCAGCAGCCTGTCATCTAACCTGCCAACCTCGGATTTTTCAGCCCCTGCAGCTACACAAGTCAGGAGAAGCCTCCAGCCTGACACATGACCCATGGACTTGGGACTTGCCAGCCTCTACCACCATCTGAGGCATTTCTTTGAGATAAATCTCTTTTTGGGATAAATCGCTTCACTGGTTTTGCTTCTCTAGAGAAACCAGCCTAAGTCAGAGGGTTTTCCTAAGCTTGAGGTTCCTGAGCTGTGCCACAGACCCATTATGTATGCAGCATTCATCTGGGATTACCTCCGCATCACCCCCATGGGACTTGGGAGACAAGAGAAACTGATGTGAATGTGAAGCTCGTGTTGTCTCCACTGTCATGAGTAATAAACTGTCTAAATCCATTTGGGCTCAGTCTTCTTACCAGCCAACTCTATTGAAGTGTGCCAAGCCAGCCTAGCAACTGTTGCCATACTAGTATTTAAAAACTTCTTGATCATTTGACATCTACCTACTATGTCCCTTTATTTTTATCTTCTACTTTCTATATCCTTTAGTTGTCCAGTAGTCTTTTTTAACTCTTGCGTCTCTTCTTAGAACGCTCATTTTCCTACAGATAATGTCTACTTTTGCTTGAAGCCTGATGGGGCTTGATCTCCACTTAATCTTTTGTTTTGGTTTATATCAGTTTTCTATTGCTGTGTAACAAATCACCGCAAGCTTAGTGGCTTAAATCAACACCTGTTTATTATCTCGTAGCCTTGTAGGTCAGAAGTCCTAGTGGCCTCAACTGAGTTCCCTGTTTAGGGTCTCAAAAGGCTGAAATAAAGGTTTTGGCTAGGCTGGATCTTGTCTGGAGGCTCTGGGGTAAGAATCTGCTGCAAGCTCATCCGGGTGTTGGCAGAGCCCAGTTCCTTGTGTTTGTAGGACTAAGATCCCCATTTCCTATCAGCCAGCAGCTGCTTATAACTCCTAGAGGCGGCTCTCTGTTCCTTTGGATATGTCCCCTTCCATTTTCAAACCGTCAGCAATGAGCCAGGTTCTTCTTACTCTTTGAATCTCTTTGACTTCCTCTTCTGCAACCAACCAGAGAAAACTCTGCTTTTAAAGGACTCCTGTGATTACATTAGGCTCACCTGGATAATTTTCCTTTTGATTAACTCATTCAACTGATTACCCAGTACAGTACCCATTGCCGTCAAGTCCACCCCGACTCATAGTGACCCTATAGGACAGAGTAGAGCTGCCCCATAGAATTTCCAAGGAGCGTCTGGTGGACTCGAACTGCCGACCTTTTGGTTAGCAGCTGTAGCTCCCAACCACTACGCCACCAGGGTTTCCATTCAACTGATTAGTAACCTTAGTTATATCTGAAAAACGTTTGCCATGTAACATAATGCAATCATGGGCATGATATTTCACCCATAGTCCGAGGGATTAGGGTGGGAAATCTTGGGGTGCCATTTTAGGATTCTTCCTACCACGTGGTCCTTACTTGAGCAGTATTTGTCAGGGTCAGTGATTTTTGTTTTTAGCAGGCTGAGTTCCTTGGAAAGCAGACATTGAGTTGCAGATTAGTGTGCCATAAGTATTCATTAGGGAATGCACTTGAGATCAACACCATGTGGAAGGGAAGGATGCAGGATTAGGTGGGAGAGATTGGGCTGTGATGCAGTCTTACCAAAGGCCTCTGTTTGGACAGCTGGCACAGACCTCCAGAGTTGCCCCCCACTGGAGAAAGGGTACCAGAACTTTATAACCCCCATACTGCCCAGTCATTGGATAAGGGCTAGAAGGGGGTGTGATCTTGAATGAGATAGCTCTCTTTAGTGAATGCAATAGCCAAGGAAGGTTGATTGCTTAGAACTATCAGTCAATAGCTGGAGGAATAAGTCCTGAAGGATGAATCACCAAATCGACTAAGAAAATACTGCGAATAACTTCTTTTCATGTTTGTCTAATTATTTTGTCATGATAAATTCAGAGAAAGTGTATTTGAAGTGAAAAATCCAGGAACCTGCTGAGAAGAGTGGCTATTTGGTGATTTATAAGAGAGAGCCATGTTTGTCAGCAGGGAAACTGATTTAAAAATTCAAGTAGGACTGAAAAAATAAATGGCAGTCATTGAACCAGAGCAAAAAGACCCCAGGAATTTAAAAGTTAAGTTGGTACTATGCACTGTGACTATTTCTTGTCTACGGTGAAAAGGATAATCAAATACCGTGCGTCACGAGCTGGGACTAGGTCCTGATCCCAGACTATGATATGAAATGTCAGCCTCAATACCAGCAGTATTTTTTTCCAGCTCCTCACGTATGCTGCAGTTACTGAAAACTTTTGATCATACTAATCCCATTAAATGGAAGGTCTTTTTAAGTCACAAACTCCATTTCAAGTATATCAGTGAACTACTAAGACCTAACACAACAGCTGCTTTCAGAAACCCATCTCTTTCAAGTTCATGCATGCACTCAACTCTCCTATTTCTAAACTTTGATGCTGCATAATTTCAAGACCAGGTTTTAGTGTATAGAGTCTAGTTTTTCCATGTATATAACTCTTTTGTCCCTAAAATTTTGAAAACTATGCCCTTTCTCTGTTACCTCATTTCTACTTCTCACTTCAATCACAGGTATCTGTTTTGGACCCATCAAACTCTGTGAACTACTCTAAATTCTTCAGTGACTTCCTGATTAGAAAATCTAAAAAATTTATTTCAGTCCTGTGCTTACTAGATCTCTCTGGCACATTTCGCATTGTAAAACATTCTCCCATCCCTTTTAACAAATTTGTCCTTTCCCCATATTTTCAATTTTGTAGAAATTATGTAAATTTTCAATATGTAGAAATACTGAAAAAAAAATAAAATGAACACCCATATAATTTTCATCTAGATTCAACAATAAACCCATTGCTGTTGATTCCAACTCGACTCATAGCGACCCTATAATTCAACAATATTTTACTGAAATATTGATGTAAGTATTAGGTATTAGAACATTTCATCCACAAATATTTTTGAGCGCTCGTCTCCCACAAATAAAGGCATTCTCCCACATCACTGGAATGTCATTACCAATCCAATTCTATAATATATCCAGTCAATTTTCAAATTTTCCTAATTGTCCCCAAAATGTAATTTTACGGCTTTATTGAGGTATAATTAACATACAATAAATGGAACACATGTAAAGTGTACAATTTGATGAGTTTTGACATATGTATGCACCTATCCTGTATTACTTACGTAGGGTCACCGTGAGAACAAAATCGACTCAATGGCATGTAACAGCAACATATGAAACCCACGTTACAATAAAAATAATGAACATCTTCACCCCCAAAAGTTTCCTTATGCCTCTTTGTCATCCAACCCTCCTTGCCACACACTGTCCCCCACCCAGAGGCAATCACCGATCTGTCACTACAGATTAGTTTTCATTTTCTATAATTTTACATAAATGGAATCATACAGTAGGTGCTTTGGCTTCTATCATCCAGCGTAATTATTTTGAGATTCACCCATGTTGTTACATGTTACATCCATTTCTTTTTATTGCTGAGTGACATTTCAGTATATGAATATAACAATTTGTTTATCCGTTCGCATGCTGATGGAAATTTGTGTTGCTAGTTTTGGGCTATTACAAATAAAACTGATATGAATATTTGTGTACAAGTCTTTATATGGACATACACTTTCATTTTTTGGATAGATACCTAGGGGTGGAATGGCTTGGCCATATGGTAAGTGTGTATTTAATTGTTTAAGAAACTGCCAAACTGTCTTCCAAAGTGGTTGTACCATTTTATATTCCCACCAACAATATATAAGTGTTCCAGTTGCTCCATATTCTTGCCATCACTGGGTATTGGTTATTCCTTTTAATTTTACTCATTCTAGTGGGAGCGAAGCAGTATATCACTGTGGTTTTAATTTAAATTTCCCTAATAACTAATCCTGTTGAGCATCTTTTCTTGTGTCTTTAAAAATATATTACCCATGTGTAGCTAACTTTTTTCTTATTATTGTTGAATTGTAAGAGTTCTTTATCCTAGATATGTCCTTTTTGGGATTTATATTTTTCAAACATTTTCTCCCAGGTTTGCCTTTTCATTTAAATAAGAGTGTCTTTTAAAGAGCAAACATTTTTAATTTTAATAAGCCGAATTCATTTGTATTTTCTTTTGTAGTTCATACTTTTTGTGTTATGTTTAAGAATTTTTGTAAAACCCAAGGTGCCACTAAGATTTTCTTGTATATGTTTTAAAATATTAGCTCTTATATTTAGTTCTATGATCCATTGTGAGTTATAATAATTCTTGAAGGCAGGTAGTATAAGTCCTACAACCTTATTCTTTTCCAAAGTTGCTTTGGTCATTCTAGATCTTTTGAATTTCCATTTATGAATTTTGGAATTAGTCTGTCAGTTACTACAAAAAGCCTGCTGGGATTTTTATTGGAATTGAACCTATACATCTGTTTGGAGAGAATTGATACTTTAATATATTGAGTTTATTTAGGCCTTCTTTAATTTCTCTCAGAAGTGTTTTGTAGTTTTCTAGTGTACCGATCTTACACATATTTTGTCAAATTTGTCACTATGAACTTCATATTTTATATTTTAAATGGTATTATTTTTATTTCAATTTCCGATAGTTCTTTGCTAGTATATAGCAATGAAATTGTCTTTTGTGTATTGATCTTGTTTGATCACACACCATATTTTTACACAAAGAACGTGTGCCTTCTACGTTTATTTGCCAGCCATGCCCTCCCACCATGAGGTATTGTCATAACGCTGCTATGCCAATTTTTTTTTTGCACGTTGCTGTAAAAAATTTGGCATAGCGCACTTATGAAAATACCTCACGGGGGGGGGCACGGCTGGTAAACAAACATAGAAGGCAGACATTCTTTGTGTAAAAATACAATACATATATAATATTTTTAACTTTATTTTGAAATGATTTTAGACTTACAGAAGAATTATAAAGATAGTACACTTACATAATCCTGATAGATTTTATCAAAGCTAACAATATTATTAACCAAACTACAGACTTCATATTTCCCCAAATTTTCATTGTGTTGACTGCAAGTTCAAGAGGTCCCCAAGAGCACCTCAGTGAATTTAATAATTCACTAGAAGGACTTGCAGAACTTAGAGGAGACATTATACTCACAGTTATCTTTATTGAAGTGAAAGGATACAGATTAAAACTGGCAAAGGGAAGAGGTACATAGGGCAGGGTCAGGAGACACCAGGCTCAGAGCTTCCAGTTATCATCTCCCAGTGCTTATTTCTCCTAACATTGATGTGTGACATATTTTATTGAGTACTGCCTACCAGGGAAACTCACCCAAGTCTTGGTGTCCAGAATTTTTATTGAGGGTTGCTGACATACACATGGCTGACCACCCACCCACATGACTGGCCTTAGTCTCCAGCCCCTCAAGATGTTGTGCTGATATTTTGTGGTACAAGACCCCCACCATAGACCACGTTGTTAACATAGACTATTCAGCAGCATGGCTCAAGGCCCCTGATAAATGCTCCTATCAGGCAGGACATTTCAAGGGTTACCCCCTAGGAGTGGAGGGCAAAAAGCCAAACCTTTCTTTGGGTGAGGATAATCCTTTACTTCACACTGACCTTTTTCTGTTCCGGCATCCAGTCCAGGATATCACATTGCATTTAGTCATCATGTTTCCTTAGTCTCCTCCAGTCTGTGACAGTTTCTTGATCTTTCTTTGTCTTTCATAACCTTGACACTTTTAAAGAGTAGTCGTGTATCTTATAGAATGTAGTTCAATTTGAGTTTGTCTGATGTTTACTCTTAAGAAGATTGAGGTTATGGATTTTGGGGATGGCTATCACAGATTTTTTTTTTTTTATCACAGAGGTGATGTGTCCTCATCACATTATCTCAGATGACAGATGATAGTGAATTATTACTGGTAATGTTAATCTTGATCACTTTGTTATGGTGTTGTCTTCTGGGTTTCTCTGCTATAAAGTTACTATTTTTTTTTCTTGCCATATTCTTTTTAGAAGTGAGTCAAAGTCCCACTCATACTGAAACAAAAAAAAAAACCAAACCCAATTTCGACTCATAGCGACCCTATAGGACGGAGTAGAACTGCCCCGTGGGATTTTCAAGGTGGATTCGAACTGCTGACCTTTTTGGTTAGCAGCTGAGTTCTGAACTGCTGCACCACCAGGGCTCCACTCATACTAACGAGGAAGGGAATTAAGCTCTATATTCTAGATGGAGGAGTATCAAAGAATTTGTGGTCATATGTTAAAACTACTACAGTAATGACTGAATCTAACGGGAGTTACTTTGAGGTTATGCAAATATCCTGTTTGTCCTTAAAGTCTCTCCTGGTAATTTTAGCATTCATCAGTGGATCTTACCTTCAGCAATTATCGCTGTGTTGTTCAATAGTTATTTTCTATTTCCCTCATTGCTTCTACATTTATTATTTGGAATTCTTCTGTAAGGAAGATTTGTCCTTTCTCCCCCATTTATTTGTTCATTTATATCAATATGGATGAATGTACATTTATTTTACTCTGGGTTATAATCCAATACTACCATTATTTATTATCATTATTATGTGGCTCAAATTGTTCCAGGTTTGCCCACTGTTAGTCCTTTGGGGTTGGCTCCTGTGTCCCTTTAACATGACCCTACCCTTTTATTTGGGGGGGGGGCACTTCTTTAACTTTCTGGCACTATAACATGGCCCAGGCTCATCTTGTATTTCAAAATACTTAGATATATGTTGTTGTTGTTAGCTGCCATCGAGTCGGTTCTGACTCATAGCAACCTTATGTACAACAGAAGGAAACACTGCCCGGTCCTGCACCATCCTCACAATTATTGTTATGCTTGAGACCATTTTTGCAGCCACTGTGTCAATCCATCTCATTAAGGGTCTTCCCCCCCCCCCCCGCTGACCCTCTACTTTACCATGCATGATGTCCTTCTCTAGGGACTGGGTCCCTTCTGATATCATGTCCAAAGTATGTGAGATATGGTCTTACCATCCTTGCTTCTAAGGAGCATTCTGGCTGTACTTCTTCCAAGTCAGATTTGTTCATTCTTCTGGCAGTCCTCGATATATTCAATATTCTTGACCAACACCATAATTCAAAGGCATCAGTTCTTTGGCTTTCCTTATTCATTGTCCAGTTTTCACATGCATATCAGACGATTGAAAACACCATGGCTTGGGTCAGACACACCTTAGTCTTCAGGGTGACATCTTTGACACTTTAAAGAGATCTTTTGCAGCAGATTTGCCCAATGCAATGCATCATTTGATTTCTTGACTGCAGCTTCCATGGGCATTGATTGTGGATTCAAGTAAAATGAAATCCTTTACAACTTCAATATTTTCCTCGTTTATCATGATGTTGCTTATTAGTCCAGTTGTGAGGATTTATCTAACAAAATATTTGCAGGATCTGTATGCAGAGGAAACCCTGGTGGCCTAGTGGTTAAGTGCTACGGCTGCTAACCAAGAGGTCAACAGTTCGAATCCGCCAGGCGCTCCTTGGAAACTCTATGAGGCAGTTCTACTCTGTTCTATAGGGTCGCTATGAGTAGGAATCGATGGCAGTGGGTTTGGTATACTGAACACCACCCTTACCATATAAATTTTAGAAATAACTTGTGGTATCTAAACAAAAGCTTGCTGAGAATTTGATTGGGATAAAATTAGTTGGAAAGTGTAGCCTCCTTTTTATTCTGGAAGAGATTATGTAGAATTGGTATTATTTCTGCCTTAAATGTTTGGTAGGATTCACAATGAAACAATCTGAACCTATAGTTTTCTTTTTTGGAAAGTTTTTAATTTCAAATTAAATTTCTTTAGTAGCTATATGGTATCCAGGTTTTTTTAATGAATAAATGGAGAAGGGACTACTCTTCCTTACAGAATAATTCTAATTAGTAAATGCAGAAAGAATAAAAGAAATAGAAAATCACTAGTAGAGCACCACAATAATAACTGTTACAGGCAAGATCTACTCATGGGTGCTAAAATTAGTGAGTGAAAGCTAAAGGAGAAGCTGGGAGGAGGCAGGCCTTTGGACAAGCCTGGTGGCCATGTCTTCCCTGTTCCTCCCCCTGCTAGAATCTTTGGGCTTCAGGAACAAACCACCACCTCCTCCCCAAGCCTAATGGTTTGTCTAAATGTTGGTGAGGTTAAAAGAGATACAATTCTGGGCTTGGCACCAAGATATGTAACCCTCCCCCACTCTTCCTAGGGTGGTCAGGATGGGAAATCACATTGTGCTTTGTGTAGTGGGTCAGGTAGATCTGAGTCCCATGACCCTTGGGGTATAAAATTGTTCGCCAAGGACCTTGTGGTCCTCTTAGCTATGGTGCTAATGGGCAGTACATGTAGCAAAAGTTTTTAGCCCATCTAATGGAGCCTGGAAACCCTGGTGGCGTAGTGGTTAAGAGCTATGGCTGCTAACCAAAAGGTTGGCAGTTCGAATCCACCAGGTGCTCCTTGGAAACTCTATGGGGCAGTTCTACTCTGTCCTAAAGGGTCACTATGAGTTGGAATTGACTCAACGGCAATGGATTTTTAATGGAGCCTACTTGGTCTGGTGGGCTAGGGGAGGACCGGCAGAAGGTAGGCACCTTTTGTGTCCCTCACATATGATGCCAGGTGGAAGCAGGCGTGGAAGAGTTCTCTATCTCCACCAGGACAGCTTCCAGTAGCCAGGGGGACTGGCGTGTCATGTGACTGTCCTTTTAATCCCTCATCTATGGTGCACAGCAGGGCACACATAGAAGTTTTTCATCTCTTTCCAGGCAGCTTTTGAGCCAGGGGGCACTGGTCATCTGTTGTATGCTGTCTGCTTTGTGTAAGTAATAAAAGCTACTTTCCATGTGTTAACATGTTTTCAGGCTCTAATTGGAAGGATGTGATATTCATGGAGGAATCACATTTATTGATTGGTGCCCTATTGCTTTTTTTTTATTTTTATAATTTTTATTGTGCTTTAAGTGAATGTTTACAAATCAAGTGAGTCACACAAAAACCCATATACACCTTGCTACACACTCCCGATTACTCTCCCCCTAATGAGACAGCCCGCGCTCTCCCTCCACTCTCTCTTTTCATGTCCATTTCACCAGCTTCTAACCCCCTCCACCCTCTCGTCTCCCCTCCAGGCAGGAGATGCCAACATAGTCTCAAGCGTCCACCTGATTCAAGAATCTCACTCCTCACCAGCGTCCCTCTCCCACCCACTGTCCAGTCCAGTCCATGTCTGAAGAGTTGGCTTCGGGAATGGTTCCTGTCCTGGGCCAACAGAAGGTCTGGGGGCCATGACCGCCGGGGTCCTTCCAGTCTCAGACCATTAAGTCTGGTCTTATGAGAATTTGGGGTCTGCATCCCACTGCTCTCCTGCTCCCTCAAGGGTTCTCTGTTGTGTTCCCTGTCAGGGCAGTCATCGGTTGTAGCCGGGCACCATCTAGTTCTTCTGGTCTCAGGATGATGTAGTCTCTGGTTCATGTGGCCCTTTCTGTCTCTTGGGCTCGTAATTGTCTTGTGTTGGTGCCCTATTTCTAATGGCCTCCTTGCTATTTAGAAATCTGGGACTGTCTGTGAGCACCACACAGTTTTGGCATATTGTTCCACAGAAACTGTATATTTGCATAATCTCAAGGTATCTTCCTCAAGATGTCTATTAATTACAAAGGGAAAAATAGAAACTTTAGAGAAACCCAGCAGACACCACCTTAACACACGATCAAGGTTAACACCACCAGGAAAAAGACATAGACATTATGTGCCTTTATATGATGCACCCACCATATAAGCAAGTCAATATAAAATAAAGAATAACTTTTTGTTGTTTTAAGCTACTGTCAGTTTGCTGTACTCTGGTGGCTGTGTGTTGCTATGATGCTGGAAGCTATGCCGCCAGGATTTCAAATACCTGCGGGTCACCCGTGGTGGACAGGATTCAGCAGAGCTTCCAGACTAAGACTAGGCAGAAAGGCCTGGCAATCCACTTCTAAAAGTTAGCCAATGAAAATCCTATGGATTACAACAGAATATTATATAATGCTGGGTTTGTTGTTGTTGTTAGGTGCCATTGAGTTGGTTCCGACTCATAGTGACCACATGTACAACTGAATGAAACACTGCCTGGTCCTTCACCATCCTCATGATCATTGCTATGCTTGAGCCCATTGTTGCATCCACTGTGCCAATCCATCTCATTGAGGATCTTCCTATTTTTGGTGGCCATCTACTTTACCAAGCGTGATGTCCTTCTCCAGGGATTGGTCGCTCCTGATAACATGTCCAAAGTATGTGCGATGAAGTCTCACCATCCTCGCTTCTAAGGAGCATTCTGGCTGTACCTCCTCCAAGACAGATTTGTTTGTTCTTTTGGCAGTCCATGGTATATTCAACATTCTTCACCAACACCATAACTTAAAGGGGTCAATTCTTCCTCTGTTCCCTTTTCATTGTCCAGCTTTTGCATGCATGTAAGGACGTTGAAAACACCATGGCTCGGGTGAGGTGCATCTTAGTCCTTAAAGTGACATCTTTGCTTTTTAACACTTTAAAGAGGTCTTTGGCAGCAGATTTGCCCAGTGAAATGCATCATTTGATTTCTTGACTGCTGCTTCCATGGGTGTTGATTGCAGATCCAAGTAAAATGAAATCCTTGACAACTTCAATCTTTTCTCCATTTATCATGATGTGGCTTATTGGTCTAGTTGTGAGGATTTCTGTTCTCTTTATGTTGAGGTGTAATCCATACTGAAAGCTGTAGTCTTTGATCTTCATCAGTAAGTAGTTCAAGTCTTCTTCACTTTCAGCAAGCAAGGTTGTGTCATCTGCATAACGTAGGTTGTTAATAAGTCTTCCTCCAATCCTGATGCCCGGTTCTTCATATAGTCCAGCTTCTTGGACTATTTGCTCAGCATACATATTGAATAAGTGTGGTGGAAGGAGACAGCCCTAACACACACCTTTCCTGACTTTAAACCGTGCAATATCCCCTTTTTCTGTTCAAATAACTGCCTCTTGATCTACGTACAAGTTCTTCATGAGGACAATTAACTGTCCTGGAATTCCCATTCTTTGAAATGTTGTCCGTAATTTGTTATGATCTACACAGTTAAAAAAACACAGGCAAACATCTTTCTGGTATTCTATGCTTTCAGCCAGGATCCATCTGACACTGGGAATGATATCCCTTGTTCCACATCTTCTGAATCCAGCTTGAGTTTCTGGGAGTTCCCTGTCGATGTACTGCTGCAACCACTTTTGAATGATCTTCAGCAAAATTTTACTTCTGTGTGATATTAATGATCTTGTTCGATAATTTCCACATTCAGTTGGATCACCTTTCTTTGGGATAGGAATAAATATGGATCTCTTCCAGCCAGTTGGGAAAAAAAATTTTTTTTCCAGCCAGTTGGCCAGGTAGCTTCCTCCAAATTTCTTGGCACAGATGAGTGAGAACTTCCAGTGCTGCATCCATTTGTTGAAACATCTTAATTGGTATTCTGTCAATTCCTGGAGCCTTGTTTTTCACCAATGTATTCAGTACAGCTTGGACTTCTTCCTTCAGTACCGTCGATTCTTGATCATATGCTACCTAGTGAAATGACTAAAAGTCAACCAATTCCTTCTGGTACAGTGACTGTATATTTCTTCCACCTTCTTTTGATGCTTATTGAGTTGCTCAGTATTTTGCCCATAGAATCCTTCAATATTGCATCTCGAAGCTTGAATTTTTCTTCAGTTCTTTCAGCTTGAGAAACGTCAAGTGTGTCCTTCCCTTTTGGTTTTCTAACTCCAGGTCTTTGCATGTCATTATAATATTTTACTTTGTCTTCTTGAGCCGCTCTTTGAAATTTTCTGTTCAGTTCTTTTACTTCATCATTTATTCCGTTGACTTTAGCTACTCGACTTTCAAAAGCAAGTTTCAGAGTCTCTTCTGACATCCATTCTGGTCTTTTCTTTCTTTCCTATCCTCTTCAATGACCTCTTGCTTTCTTTCTGTATGATGTCCTTAATGTCATTCCACAACTCATCTGGTCTTCAGTCATTAGTGTTCAATGCATCAGATCTATTCTTGAGATGGTCTCTAAATTTAGGTGGGATATACTCATGGTCGTACTTTGGCTCTCATGGACTTGTTTTAGATTTCTTCAGCTTCACCTTGAACTTGCATATGAGCAATTGATGGTCTTTTCCTCAGTCAGCTCCTGGCCTTGTTCTGACTGATGATATTGAGCTTTTCCATCGTCTCTTTCCACAGACGTAGTCAATTTGATTCCTGTGTGTTCAATCCAGCGAGGTCCACATGTATAGTCATTGTTCGTTGTTGAAAAAAGGTATTTGCCATGAGTAGGTCATTGGTCTTGCAAAATTCTATCATGGGATCTCCGGCATTTTTTCTGTCACCAAGGCCATATTTTCCAACTACTGATCCTTCTTCTTTGTTTCCGACTTTCTCATTCCAACCACCAGTAATTATCAATGCGTCCTGATTGCATTTTCAATCAGTTTCAGACTGCAGAAGTTGGTAAAAATCTTCAGTTTCTTCATCTTTGCCCTTAGTGGCTGGTGCATAAATTTGAATAGTAGTTGTACTAACTGGTCTTCCTTGTAGGCCTATGGATATTATCCTATCACTGACAGGGTTGTACTTCAGGATACATCTTAAAATGTTCTTTTTGACAATGAATACACTGCCATTCCTCTTCAATTTGTCATTCCTGGCATAGTAGACCATAAGATTGTCTGATTCAAAATGGCCAATACCAACCCATTTCAGCTCACTGATGCCTAGGATATCAATGTTTATGCACTCCATTTAATTTTTGACGATTCCCAATTTTCCTAGATTCACACTTCGTACATTCCACGTTCCAGTTATCAATGGATGTTTGCAGCTGTTTCTTCTCATTTTGAGTCATGCCACATCAATAAACTGAGGGGCTCATCTTCTGGCACTGTTCATAAGGTTTTCACTGTTTAACTTTTTTTCAGAAGTAGACTGCCAGCTCCTTCCTCCTAGTCTGTCTTAGTCTGAAAGCTCAGCTGAAACCTGTCCACCATGGGTGACCCTGCTGGTATTTGAATACCACTGGCATAGCTTCCAGCATCACAGCAACACGCAAGTCCCCACAGTACAACAAGCTGACAGATATGTGGGAGATAATAATAATGCTTGTAGGCACTGAAAATACACAGTGGCCTCAACAATGGACTCTAGCATACCAATGATGGTGAAGATAGGATGCAGGACTGGACATTTTGTTCTGTTGTACATAGGGTTGCCATGAGTTGGAGGTGACTCAACCACAAACAACAACAACATATGATGTACAGTGAAGTACAAACCACTTCTGTAGTATTCTTGCCAGAAACGCATACCTCAATCTAATAATAAGAAATCATGAGACAAACTCAAGTTGAGGGACATTCTGCAAAATAAGTGACCAGTACCTTTCAAAAGTATCAAGGTCATCAAAGACAAGGAAAGACTAAGGGACTGTCACAGATTGGAAGAGACTAAAAAGACGTGATAACTAAATACCATGTGAAATCTAGTATTGGATCCTGGAACTGAAGAAGGACATTAGGGGAAGAACTGGTGAAGTATAAATAAAGTCTGTAGGGCAGTTAACAGTATTGTACCAATGTTACTCTTTAGTTTTGATAAATGTATCATGGTTATGCAAGTTGTTATCATGAAGGAAAGTTGGGTAAATGGAATATAAAACCTCTGTACTATTTTTTCATCTTATCTGTAAGCCTAAAATTATTTCAAAATAAAAGGTTAAATAAAAGTTCATGAATGATCATGATAAAAAATTCTTGGCATGTAATTATTGGTCACAAGGTAAGTATATGCTTAACTTTATAAGAAACTGTCAAACTGCTTTCCAGGGTGGTTATACCATTTCACACTCCCACCAGGAATTTATGGGAGTTCCAATTGCTCCACAGCCTCACCAACACTTGGTAGATCAAAGCATATTGTGGTAGACCACTTCTAAAATGGCCCAGTGATACCCACCTCCTGGTATTCACTGCTCTTGAGTGTAGGCTGGACTTACTAACTCACTTCTAATGAAGAGAATACAGCAAAAGTAATGCAATGTCACTTTCAAGAATAGGTTATAAAAAGACTATGGCTTACGTCTTGGGCACTTTCTTTATCTTGGATCACTTTCACTGGCAAAAGAAAGATTCTATGTTTTGAGCAGCCCTCTGGAGAGGCCATAAAGTGTGGCAAAGACTGAGGCCCTCAGTCCAGCAGTCCACAAGGAACTGAGACCTTCAGTCCAGCAGCCACATGAGTGAGCTTATAAATGGATCCTTCAGGCCCAGTCCTTTAGATGACCACATCCCCAGGTGACATCCTGGCTGCAACCTCATCAGAGACCTTGAGTCAGAGGCACTCAGGTATGCCACTCTCAGATTCCTGACCTATAGAAACTTGTGAGATAATAACTGTTTATTGTTTTAAGCTACGAAATTTTGGAATAATTTGTTACTCAGCGATACATAACTAATAAACATTTAAACCACACTGAAGTATCCTTTACCTATGACAATGCCAAATTGAAACAACTCACAGTAGATGAGGGAGTGGGGACAAAGTCATTCTTATACAGTGATGTTGGAAATGCAAAATAAAACTTGTACAGCTCTTACACAGGTTAATTTGGTATTTCTAACAAGATTTGAAAAGCATTTACTTTTGAGTAATCCCACTTGTGAAAATTTGTCCAATAGATGTACAGTGTAAAAAATAAAATATGACCACCACTCGAAATGCCAAGTGCTGGAGTCAGAGCCACGTTTTTACCTCCTTTCAACCCCATAGTTGTTGACGTGATCACAGAGAACCAAGATCTCCAGCTGGGTTGAATCTTGTAACTCAGCCAGTCACTGAAAAGAAATGTAGGTAGTATTTAGGGATCTGTGGCAACTTGGAACAAGGGTCTTGTCTCTTCTGGAAGTGTCTCTGAGTCCAAAGGTGGTTGTTTCAAACCAGTCCAAGTTTTTAATGGCCTTTGAGGGGAACCCAAAAGGGAATATAGTACAGCAATTTTATTTAAAACTAAAAGGACAAATGAGTCTCTGTGTGAAAAGAAGTTTCAAGACCCAAGAAACCTTTAGTATCTAAACCCATCCAAAACTCTCAGAAGATTGTTTTCTCAAAGTGTGGTCCCAGTTCCATCTGCCCAGAAGCACCAGGGATTTTTTAAAACTTGCCATCCCAGACCTACTGTTATGGATTGAAGTGTGTCCCCCCAAAATATATGTTGAAGTCCTAACCCCTGGTGCCTGTGAACATGACCTTGTTTGCAAATAGGAACTTTAAAGATATTATCAGATTAACATGAGGTCATACTGGAATAGGATGAGTCCTAATCCCATCTGAATGGTGTCTTATAAAAGAGAATATGCATAGGAATAGTGAGAGGAAGAGTAGCCATAAGACCACGGAGACAGACGTAGCTGCAAGGCCAGGACACAAACCCTGGGGGCCACTAGAAGCTGGAAGATCTTTCGCTAGAGTGGACAGAGAGAACATGGCACTACAGGCAGTCCCCAGGCTATGAATGTCTGACTTAGGTACAACCTGTAGTTACGAACCAACTCCCAGTAAAGCCTATTAAAAATTTGAGGTACGTACAATGGTTTATAATAACAAATGGGTGTTACTTTGCCACACACATCAAAAATTATTATTATTGTATTATTATGTTAAAGATGTTTTTAGTGTATCTGGAAGTATTTCTTTAATGCTTTTATGCATCGAAAAGTACACTATATACTATATACTAGGAGAAACATTTGACTAACTGATGTTAGATATGTACCTAAGTGTTCCAACTTATGTACAAATTTGACTTAAAGACAGATTTAGGAATGGAACTCATTCGTAATTGCGGGGTCTGCCTGTACTGAGACCCTGAATTCGAACTCTTCACCTCATCAACTGGGAGACAATAAATTTCTGTTCTTAAAAATAAAATAAAATATGGGTACAGTTATATTGCAGCATTGTTTGTACTACGAAAAGGCTGGTAGAAACTAAAGTGTCCATCAATAGAAACAAAATATTGTAATAAACACACTGGAATACATTGAAACCACATACACTTTTAAATACAGATCTCTAGAATATATTGAGAAAAGAAAATCTAAGTATACCAAAACAAAACCGGGTGCCGTCGAGTCTGTTCCAACTCATAGTGACCCTATAGGACAGAGTAGAACTGCCCCATAGGGCTTCCAAGGAGTGGCTTGGAAACTGCTTCAAACTGCTGATCTTTTGGTTAGCAGCTGAGCTCTTAACCATTGCACCACCAGGGCTAAACTAAGCATAGAACAGAATATATAGTATGCTAAATTTTGTGTGAGAATGAGGATTAAATAAGACTATATATTGGTATGGAAACCTTGGTGGCATAACGGTTAAGTGCTATGGCTGCTGACCAAAAGGTCGGCAGTTAGAATCCACCAGGAGCTCCTTGGAAAATCTATGGGGCAGTTCTGCTCTGTCCGATGGGGCCGCTATGAGTTGGAATCAACAACAATGGGTTTGGGGTTTTTTTTTTTTTTTGGTTTATATATTGGTATTACTTGTACTTACAAAAAGAAGTCCAAGTAAAGAATACAACAGTGTTGAAGGGTACAGGATCAACAAACAAAACTCAGGTGGGTTCTTTACACTAACAAGGGGAATTCTGAAAAAGGAAATTTAAAAAACTACACCATTTAGCAAGTATGGCAAGACTATGTCTCACATACATTGGACATGTTATCAAGAGGGATCAGTCCCTGAAGAAGGATATCATCCTTGGTAAAGTAGAGGGTCAGAGAAAAAGAGGAAGACCCTCAATGAGATGGATTGACACAGTGGTTGCAACAATGGGCTCAACCATAATAATGATATTGAGGATGGGGCAGGATCAGGCAATGTTTTGTTCTGTTGTTCGTAGGGTCGCTATGAGTTGGAATCGGCTTGTCTACACCTAACAACAACAAAAACAGCTCCTGTTAGAGGTAGGTGGCAAGCTGGGCTAAGGGAAGTTGTGCTTCAACTTCCTGTCTTTGTCTCCCAAAGCCCCCAGTATGGACAACATGTTTTCTCTCACCTCTGTTTTACTTCTGCTCTGTCCATGATCACTCGTTAGCAGGTCTGTAGTTTTTACCTACTGCATTTATTTATCCCAAGTCCATTTAATGTGACTTGTACTTGACCCCTGAAAAATCCTCTACTACAATCATCACAAAGGAGGTTCTAGAAGGGTCAGAAATATCACCTTTTGAAGTGGCTATGTATGAGGATCCTGGGAGGTAGGTCTAGATACTGTCTTCTGGAGACTTTGGGACAGAGAAATCTTGAATCTGTGAACCCCTGACCTATTTCTTCTTCCCTACAGTTCTTTTGTCTCAATTCCTGACTAAACCTTTTATCACCCAAGCCATATGGTATTACTTGATGAGCATTAGCAGAGCAGCCTGCCTACCTTTTCTCCATACCTGTCTATCAGAACACAACCACCTCAAATCTGTTCTGGTTGACAGAGTGGAGCCCTATGGCCCTATCTTAGTCATCTAGTGCTTCTATAACAGAAATACCACAAAAAGGCTTTAACAAGCAGAAGTTTATTCTCTCACAGTTTAGGAGGCTAGAAGTCTGAATTCAGGGTGCCAGCTCCAGGGGAAGGTTTTCTCTATCGGCTCTAGGGGAAGGTCCTTGTCATCAATCTTCCCCTGTTCTAGGAGCTTCTCAGCGCAGGGACCCTGAGTCCAAAGGATGCACTCCACTCCTGGCTATTCTTGCTTGGTGGTAATGAGGTCCCTCTCTGTCTCTTTCTCTGTTCACTTCTGTCTTTTATATCTCAAAAGAGATTGACTCAAGATACAACCTAATCCTGTAGATTGTGCCCTTCATTAACATAACTGCCTCTAATCTTGCCTCATTAGTATCATAGAGGTAGAATATACAACACATAGAATAATTACATCAGATCACAACGTGGAAGACAACCGCACAATACTGAGAATCATGGCCTAGCCAAGATGACACACATTTTGGGGGGACAAAATTCAATTCATAACAGGCCCAATAGCTCCTGGTGAAGTACTAAAAATTCAAGCCCTCACCGCAAAAATACTCCTCAGTCACCATATTCCTCTTCCCCTCCCCTCTCAAAAACAATCAAGGTCACTGAGGGAGTACCAGAACCTTTGGTTCGTGGAGGTACCCAAAAATAAAGAGAAATGTGATTATGTCTACCAGAAGACATACCCCCACATGATTTTTCTCATTGCAGATGAGTGCACAGGTCCCATTCCCTTGCCCTCTGTTTTCTTTTCTATCGACAACTCTCCCCCTTTCCGCCACTGCACCATTGCAGGTACCCAGGGCTGCCCTCCTAGGTATTCTTCCCACTGAGTTCTGCCCAGCTCCCAGGACACTATGTTCCAAGGACTGTCCAACCACAGCTAAATCTATATCCATCCCAGGATATCCTAACCCTCCAGAGCTGAACATTCTGAGACAGACCCTTTGTGGTGACCACTAGAACATGCCCTATATGCCCTGTAGGCTCTCTGAGAAACGGGGCCCTGAATATCACAAAATACAATACAATATATCCCTGAGATCTGGTCTTAAAATATGCAACACAGGCTTTCCTCCAACAGCTCTACAGGAAGGGAACTAACTGTTCCGTGAATGGTCATTTCAGCTCTTCCCACAGCCCCAGGGACTGTTTACGACATGCTCCCACTATGCCACACTCCTTCCTATTATTCCTTATTCCCTACTTCTTTTCTTTGCTTTCTTGTACTGTAGTTTGCTCTCAGGTTATTTCCTATTCTCACTGTTCCCTGGTCCCTCTTACTCTTTCTTTTTTTCAGTCTGAGTTAAAATCTTCGTTTTACTACCGAGAGATCTTGGGCAAGTTACTCAGCATCTTTGAGCTTCTGTTTCTTCACCTACGAAACTAGAATGCATACATCTAACTGGCAGGGTGGTTGTAAAGGTTAAATTAAATAATTAATGCATTGTCATCAGTAGGTTCCATGGAGGGTGATGTCCCATGAGGAGCATTAGCCACAGGGCCACAGAAACTCAACAGGCCTGCCCGTTGGGGGCCGGACTCAGGCCTGAGCTGCGTCCTGCCTTTTTTGGGCTCCATTTATTCTCTGGATCCACTTCTTTTGTGTGTGTGTGTGAGTGTGTCCTTTAAATGAAAGTCTACAAATCAAGTCAGCCTCTCATACAAAAATTTATATACACCTTGCTATGTACTCCTAGTTGCTCTCCCCCTAATGAGACAGCACACTCCTTCTCTCCACCCTGTATTTCCGTGTCCATTCAGCCAGCTTCTGACCCCCTCTGCCTTCTCACCTCCCCTCCAGACAGGAGCTGCCCACATAGTCTCGTGTGTCTACTTGAGCCAAGAAGCTACACTTCTCACCAGTATCATTTTCTATTTTATAGTCCAGTCCAATCCCTGTCTAAAGAGTTGGCATTGGGAATGGTTCCTATCTTGGGCTAACAGAAGGTCTGGGGACCATGACCTCCAGGGTCCTTCTAGTCTCTGTCAGACCATTAAGTCTGGTCTTTTACGAGAATTTGGGGTCTGCATCCCACTGTGCACCTGCTCCTTCAGGGATTCTCTGTTGTGTTCCCTGTCAGGGCAGTCATTGGTTGTAGCTGGGCACCATCTAGTTCTTCTGGTCCTTGGCTGATGTAGACTCTGATTTATGTGGCTCTTTCTGTCTCTTGGGCTCATGATTACCTTGTGTCTTTGGTGTTCTTCATTCGCCTTTGCTCCAGGTGGGCTGAGACCAATTGATGCATCTCATGTGACCGCTTGCTAGTGTTTAAGACCCCAGATGCCACTCTCCAAAGTGGGAGGCAGAATGCTTTCCTAATAGATTTTATTATGCCAGTTGATGTAGATGTCTCCTGAAACCATGGTCCCCAGACCCCCGCCCCTGCTACTCAGGCCTTTGAATCATTCAGTTGTATTCAGGAAACTTCTTTGCTTTCGGTTAAGTCCAGTTGTGCTGACCTCTCCTGTATTGTGCGTTGTCTTTCCCTTCAACTAAAATAGTTTTTGTCTATTTAGCGAATACCCATCTCCCTTCCTCCCTCCCCACCCTTGTAACCATCAAAGAATATTTTCTTCTGTGTTTAAGCTATTTCGTGAGTTCTTATAATAGCAGTCTCATACAATATTTGTCCTATTGCAACTGACTAATTTTACACAGAATAATGCCTTCCAGATTCCCCCATGTTATGAAATGTTTCACGGGCTCATCATTGTTCTTTATCCGTGCATTGTATTCCATTGTGTGAACATACCATAATTTTTTTATCCATTCATCCGTTGATGGGCACCTTGGTTGCTTCCATTTTTTGCTATTATAAACAGTGCTGCAATGAACGTGAATGTGCATATATCTGTTTGTGTAAAGGCTCTTATTTCTCTAGGATATATTCCAAGGAGTGGGATTGCTGGATCATATGGTAGTTCTATTTCTAGCTTTTTAAGGAAGCACGAAATCGATTTTGAAAGTGGTTATACCATTTTACATTCCCACCAAGTGTTCTAGTCGCTCCACAACCTCTCCAACATTTATTCTTTTGTGTTTTTTGGATTAATGCCAGCCTTGTTGGAGTGAGATGGTATCTCATTGTAGTTTTGATTTACATTTCTCTTATGGCTAATGATCGTGAGCATTTCCTCATATATCTCTTAGTCACCTGAATGTGTTCTTTGGTGAAGTGCCTGTGCATATCCCTTACCCATTTTTTAATTAGGTTATCTATCTTTTTATTGTTGAGTTTTTGAGGTATCATGTAGATTTTAGAGATCAGATGCTGATCAGAAATGTCATAGCTAAAAACGTTTTCTCAGTCTGAAGGAATCTTTTTACTCTTTTGGTGAAGTCTTCGGATGAGCATAGGTGTTTGATTTTTAGGAATTCCCAGTTATCTAGTTTCTCTTCTGCTGTTTGTGCATTGTTAGTAATGTTTCGTATACTGTTTATGCCATGTATTAGGGCTCCTAGCATTGTCTCTATTTTTTCTTCCATGACCTTTATTGTTTTAGATTTTGTATTTAGGTCTTTGATCCATTTTGAGTTAGTTTTTGTTCATGGTGTGAGGTATGGGTCTTGTTTCATTTTTTTACAGATGGATATCCAGTTATGCCAGCACCATTTGTTAAACAGACTGTCTTTTCCCCATTTAACTGACTTTGGGCCTTTGTCAAATATCAGCTGCTCATATGTGGACGGACTTACGTCTGGATTCCCAATTCTGTTCCATCAGTCTGTGTATCTGTTGTTGTACCAGTACCAGACTGTTTTGACTACTGTGGCAGTATAATAGGTTCTAAAATCAGGTAGTGTGAGGCCTCCCACTTTGTTCTTCTTTTTCAGTAATGCTTTACTTATCCAGGGCCTGTTTCTCTTCCATATGAATTTGGTAAATTGTTTCTCCATCTCTTTAAAAACTGGCATTAGAATTTGAATTGGAATTGCATTGTATCTATAGATCACGTTCTATAGAATAGACAGTATACAAAACATTGTAAAGAATGTAGAAGAAAAACTAGATAACTGGGAGCTCCTAAAAATCAAACACCTATGCTCATCCAAAGACTTCACCAAAAGAGTAAAAAGACTACCTACAGACTGGGAAAAAGTTTTTAGCTATGACATTTCTGATCGGCTCCTGATTTCTAAATCTACACCATACTGCAAAAACTCAACTACAAAAAGACAAATAACCCAATTAAAAAATGGGCAAAAGATATGAATAGACACTTCACTAAAGAAGGCATTCAGGTAGCTAACAGGTATACGAGGAAATGTTCACGTTCATTAGCCGTTAGAGAAATGCAGATCAAAACTACAATGAGATTTCATCTCACTCCAACAAGGCTGGCATTAATCCAAAAAACACAAAATATTGAATGTTGGAGAGGCTGTGGAGAGATTTGGAACGCTTATACACTGCTGGTGGGAATGTAAAATAGTACAACCACTTTGGAAATCGATTTGGCGCTTACTAAAAAAGCTAGAAATAGAACTACCATACGATCCAGCAATCCCACTCCTTGGAATATATCCTAGAGAAATAAGAGCCTTTTCACGAACAGATATATGCACACCCATGTTTATTGCAGCATTGTTTACAATAGCAAAAAGGTGGAAGCAACCAAGGTGCCCATCAACGGATGAAAGGATAAATAAATTATGGTATATTCACACAATGGAATACTACGCATCGATAAAGAACAGAACAGTGAGGAATCTGTGAAACATTTCATAACATGGAGGAACCTGGAAGGCATTATGCTGAGTGAAATTAGTCAGTTGCAAAAGGACAAATATTGTATAAGACCACTATTATAAGAACTTGAGAAATAGTTTAAACTGAGAAGAAAACATTCTTTTGTGGTTACGAGAGGGGGGAGGGAGGGAGGGTGGGAGAGGGGTATTCACTAACTTAGATAGTAGATAAGAACTACTTTAGGTGAAGGGAAAGACAGCACACAATACAGGGGAGGTCAATAGGACTAAAGCAAAAGCAAAGAAGTTTCCTAAATAAACTGAATGCTTCAAAGGCCAGCGTAGCAGGGGCAGGGGTCTGGGGACCATGGTTTCAGGGGACATCTAAGTCAACTGGCATAATAAAATCTATTAACAAAACATTCTGCATCCCACTTTGAAGAGTGGCGTCTGGGGTCTTAAACGCTAGCAAGCAGCCATCTAAGATGCATCAATTGGTCTCAACCCACCTGAGTCAAAGGAGAATGAAGAACACCAAGGACACAAGGTGATTATGAGCCCAGGAGACAGAAAGGGCCACATGAACCAGAGACTACATCAACCTGAGACCAGAAGAACTAGATGGTGCCCGGCTACAACCGATGACTGCCCTGACAGGGAAGACAACAGAGAACCCCTGAGGGAGCAGGAGAGCAGTGGGATGCAGACCCCAAATTCTCATAGGACCAGACTTAATGGTCTGACTGAGACTGGAAGGACCCAGGTGGTCGTGGCCCTCAGGCCTTCTGTTGGCCCAGGACAGGAACCATTCCCGAAGCCAACTCTTCAGACATGGATTGGACTGGAGAGTGGGTTGGAGAGGGATGCTGGTGAGGAGTGAGCTTCTTGGATCAGGTGGACGCTTGAGACTATGTTGGCATCTCCTGCCTGGAGGGGAGATGAGAGTGTGGAGGGGGTTAGAAGCTGGCGAAATGGACAGGAAAAGAGAGAGTGGAGGGAGAGCGCAGGCTGTCTCATTAGGGGGGAGAGTAATTGGGAGTGTGTAGCAAGGTGTATATGGGTTTTTTGTGTGAGAGACTGACTTGATTTGTAAACTTTCACTTAAAGCACAATAAAAATTATTTAAAAAATTTTGTTTTCAACATTCTGCATCCCACTTTGAAATGTGGCGTCTGGGGTCTTAAATGCTAACAAGCGGCCATCTAAGATGCATCAATTGGTCTCAACCCACCTGGAGCAAAGGAAAATGAAGAACACCAAGGTCACACGACAACTAAGAGCCCAAGAGACAGAAAGGGCCACATGAACCAGAGACTACATCATCCTGAGACCAGAAGAACTAGTTGGTGCCCGGCCACAACTGATTACTGCCCTGACAGGGAGCACAACAGAAAACTCCAGAGGGAGCAGGAGATCAGTGGGATGCAGACCCCAAATTCTCATAAAAAGACCATACTTAATGGTCTGACTGAGACTAGAGGAATCCCGGCGGCCATGGTCCCCAGACCTCCTCTTGGCACAGGACAGGAACCATCCCCGAAGACAACTCATCAGACATGAAAGGTACTGGACAGTGGGTGGGAGAGAGATGCTGATGAAGAGTGAACTAATTATATCAGGTGGACACTTGAGATTGTGCTGGCATCTCTTGTCTGGAGGGGGGATGGGAGGATAGAGAGAGAGGGAAGCTGGCAAAATTGTCACAAAAGGAGAGACTGAAAGGGCTGACTCATTAGGGGGAGAGCAAGTGGGAGTATGGAGTAAGATGTATGTAAACTTATATGTGACAGACTGATGGGATTTGTAAACGTTCACTTGAAGCTTAATAAAATTTAATAAAAAAAATGTTTTCATAGTAATGTGATATGATTCTTTTAATTTCAGTTGGGTCTGTTGTGATATTGCCCATCTCATTTCTTATTTGGGTTTTTCTTTTGTCAGTATGGCTAATGGTTTATCAATTATGTTAATCTTTTCAAAGACCAGCTTTTGGTCTTGTTAACTCTTTTAATTGTTTTTCTGTTCTCTATTTCATGTAATTCTGCTCTAATTTTTATTTTTTGATTTCTTCTGTTGCCTCAGGGTTTCTTTTGTTGCTCTCTTTCTATTTGTTCAGGTTGTAGGGATAATTCTTTGATTTTGGCCCTTTCTTCTTTTGGGATATGTGCACATATTGCTATAAATTGATTTCTGATAACTGCTTTAGCTTTGTCCCAAAGTTTCTGATAGGATATGTTTTCATTCTCATTGGATTCTATGAATTTCTTTATTCCATCCTTAATTTCTCCTATAACCCAGTCTTTTTCGAGCAGGGTATTGTTCAGTTTCCATGTGTTTGATTTCTTTTGCATGCTTTTTCTGTTATTGATTTCCACTTTTATGGCCTTACGGTCAGAGAAGATGCTTTGTAATATTTCAATGTTTTGGATTCTGCTAAGGCTTGCTTTATGACCTAATATGTGAGCTATTCTAGAGAATGTTTCGTGTGCGCTGGAAAAGGAAGTATACTTGGCTGCTGTTGGGTGGAGTGTTCTGCATATGTCTGTGAGGTCAAGTTGGTTGATTGTGGCATTTAGATCTTCCATGTCTTTATTGAGCTTCTTTCTGGATGTCCTGTCCTTCTCTGAAAATTGTGTGTTGAAGTCTTCAGCTATTATTGTGAAGCTGTCTATCTCACTTTTCAATGCTGTTAGATTTTGTTTTATGTATCTCCAAATCCTGTCATTTGGTGCATAAATATTTGATATGGTTATATCCTCATGGTATATTGTCCCTTTAATCATTATATAGTGTCCTTCCTTGTCATTTGTGGTGTATTTAACTTCACAGGCTATTTTGTCAGAAATTAATATTGGTATTCCTGCTTTTTTTGATTGTTGTTTGCTTGATATATTTTTTCCATCCTTTGAGTTTTAGTTTGTTTGTGTCTTTAAGTCTAAGGTGTGTCTCTTATAGGCAGCATATAGACAGAGCGTGTTTTTTAATCCATTCTGCCACTCTCTGTCTCTTTATTGGTGCATTTAGTCCATTTTCATTCAGCGTAATTCTTCATACGTATGAGTTTAGTGCTTCATTTGGATGACTTTTTTTTCTGTATTGTTGACAGTTTCTTTTTCCCACTTAATTTTTTGTGCTGAGTAGTTTTTTTTTTTTTTGTCTTTTCCTCTTATTCATTGTTGTTGATTTTTTTTTGCTGAGTCTATTTTTTTTCTTGTATTTTATTTTGATGAGTAGGATTGTTTGTCTCCTTTGTGGTTACCTTAATATTTACCCCTATTTTTCTAAGTTTAATCTAACTTTTATTTCTTTATATTGCCTTGATTTCCTCTCCATATGAAAGAGCTGTGTCTACATTTCTTAGTCCCTCTTTATTTTTTAATGTTGTCTTTTTTTTTACGTAATGGCATCACTGTTTCCCAGTTTTAAGCATTTTTTTTATCTTGATTTATTTTTTTTTCCCTAGGGGTTTTTATCTGAGTTGACATCTGGTTGCCCTGTCCTGTGTTCTAGTCTTGGGTTGATAACTGATACTATTGATTTTCCAACCTGAGAACTCCCTTCGGTATTTCTTGCAGTTTTGGTTTGGTTTTTACAAATTCCCTAAACTTCTGTTTATATGGAAATGTCCTAATTTTGCCTTCATATATGAGAGACAGTTTTGCTGGATATATGATTCTTGGCTGGAAATTTTTTTCCTTAATGCTTTATATAAGTCATCCCATTGCCTTCTTGCCTTCATAGTTTCTGCCGAGTAGTCCCAACTTATTCTTATAGACTCTCCTTTGTAGGTGACTTTTCGTTTATCCCTGTTGCTGTTGTTGTTAGGTGCCGTTGAGTCAGTTCCAACTAATAGTGGCCCTATGCACAATAGATTGAAACACTGCCCAGTCCTGCTCCATCCTACCAATCGTTGTTATGCTTGAGCTCATTGTTGCAGTCACTGTGTCAATGCACCTTGTTGAAGGTCTTCCTCTTTTCCACTGATCCTGTACTCTGCCAAGCATGATGTCCTTCTCCAGGGACTGATCCCTCATGACAACATGTCCAAAGTATGTAAAACGCAGTCTCGCCATCCTTGCCTCTAAGGAGCATTGTGGCCACACTTCTTCCAAGACAGATTTGTTCATTCTTTTGGCAGCCAGTGGTATATTCAATATTCTTCACCAACACCACAATTCAAAGGCATCAACTCTTCTTCGGTCTTCTTTATTCATTGTCCAGCTTTCACATGCATATGATGTGATTGAAAATACCATGGCCTGGGTCAGGCACACCTTAGTCTTCAGGGTGACATCTTTGCTCTTCAACACTTTGAAGAGGTCCTTTGCAGCAGATTTGCCCAGTGCAATGCGTCTTTTGATTTTTTGACTGCTGCTTCCATGGGTGTTGATTGTGGATCCAAGTAAAATGAAATCTTTGACAACTTCAATCTTTTCTCCGTTTATCATGATGTTGCTCATTGGTCCAGTTGTGAGGAGTTTTCTTTTCTTTATGTTGAGGTGCAATCCATACTGAAGGCTGTGGTCTTTGATCTTCATTAGTAAGTGCTTCAAGTCCTCTTCACTTGCAGCAAGCAAGGTTGTGTCATCTGCATAATGCAGGTTGTTAATGAGTCTTCCTCCAATCCTGATGCCCCATTCTTCTTCATATAGTCCAGCTTCTCGTATTATTTGCTCAGCATACAGATTAAATAGGTATGGTGAAAGAATACAGCCTTGAAGCACATCTTTCCTGACTTTAAACCAATCAGTATTCCCTTGTTCTGTCTGAACAACTGCCTCTTGATCTATGTAAAGGTTCCTCATGAGCACGATTAAGTGTTCTGGAATTCCCATTCTTCGCAGTGTTATCCATAGTTTGTTATGATCCACACAGTCAAATGCTTTTGCATAGTCAATAAAACACAGGTCAACATCCTTCTGGTATTCTCTGCTTTCAGCCAGGATCTATCTGACATCAGCAATGATATCCCTAGTTCCACATCCTCTTCTGAAACCAGCCTGAATTGCTGACAGTTCCCTGTCGGTATACTGCTGCAGCCGTTTTTGAATGATCTTCAGCAAAATTATGCTTGCATGTGATATTAATGATATCGTTGTATACCTTCCACATTCAGTTGGATCACCTTTCTTGGGAATAGGCATAAATATGGATCTCTTCTAGTCAGTTGGCCAGGAAGCTGTCTTCCATATTTCTTGGCATAGACGAGCGAGCACCTCCAGTGCTGCATCTGTTTGTTGAAACATCTCAATTGATATTCCATCAATTCCTGGAGCCTTGTTTTTCACCAATGCCTTCAGAGCAGCTTGGACTTCTTCCTTCAGCGTGTTCTTCCTTTTTGGTTTTCCATCTCCAGCTCTTTGCACATGTCATTATAATACTTTAATTTGTCTTCTCAAGAGGCCCTTTGAAATCTTCAGTGCTTTTACTTCATCAACTCTTCCTTTTGCTTTAGCTGCTCAGTGCTCAATAGCAAGTTTCAGAGTCTCTGACATCCAGCTTGGTCTTCCTTTCCTGTCTTTTCAGTGACCTTTTGCTTTCTTCATAGATGATGTCCTTGATGTCATTCCACAACTTATCTGGTCTTCGGTCACTAGTGTTCGATGTGTCAAATCTATTCTTGAGATGGTCTCTAAATTCAGGTGGGATATACTCAAGGTCATATTTTGGCTCTCGTGGACTTGCTCTGATTTTCTTCAGTTTCAGCTTGAACTTGCATATGAGCAATTGATGGTCTGTTCCACAGTCGGCCCCTGGCCTTGTTCTGACTGATGATATTGAGCTTTTCCATCGTCTCTTTCCACAGATGTAGTCAACTTGATTTCTGTGTGTTCCATCTGGCGAGGTCCATGTATAGTCGCCGTTTATGTTGGTGAAAGAAGGTATTTACAAGGAAGAAGTCGTTGGTCTTGCAAAATTCTATCATTTGATCTCCGGCATTGTTTCTATCACCAAGGCCATATTTTCCAACTACTGATCCTTCTTCTTTGTTTCCAACTTTCACATTCCAATCACCAGTAATTATCAATGCATCTTGATTGCATGTTCGATCAATTTCAGACTGTAGCAGCTGATAAAAATCTTCTATTTCTTCATCTTTGGCCCTAGTGGTTGGTGCATAAATTTGAATAATAGTCATATTAACTGGTCTTCTTTGTAGGCGTATGGATATTATCCTATCACTGACAGCGTTGTACTTCAGGATAGATCTTGAAACGTTCTTTTTGACGATGAATGCAACACCATTCCTCTTTGAGTTGTCATTCCCAGCATAGTAGACTATATGATTGTCCAATTCAAAATGGCCAATACCAGTCCATTTCAGCTCACTAATGCCTAGGATGACGATGTTTACTCATTCCATTTCATTTTTGGTGATTTCCAATTTTCCTAGATTCATACTTCGTACATTCCAGGTCCTGATTTTTAATGGATGTTTGCAGCTGTTTCTTCTGATTTTGAGTTGTGCCACATCAGCAAATGAAGGTCCCGAAAGCTTGACTCCATCCACGTGATTAAGGTTGACTCTACTTTGAGGAGGCAGCTCTTCCCCAGTCATCATTTGAGTGCCTTCCAACCTGGGGGGCTCATCTTCCAGCACTGTATCAGAGAATGTTCCACTACTATTCATAAGGTTTTCACTGGCTAATGCTTTTCAGGAGTAGACTGCTGGGTCCTTCTTCCTAGTCTGTCTTAGACTGGAAGCTCAGCTGAAACCTGTCTTCCTTGGGTGACCCTGCTGGTATCTGATACTGGTGGCATAGCTTCCAGCATCACAGCAACACACAAGCCCCCACAGTATGACAAACGGACAGACACGTGGGGGCATTTATCCCTATCTGCTCTTAAAATTCTCTTTTTATCTTTGGTTTTGTCAAGTTTGATTATAATATCTCCTGGTGACCTTCTTTTGAGATCTAACTTATGTGGGGCTTGATGAGCATCTTGGATAGATATTTTCTCATCTTTTGCAATATCAGGGAAGTCTTCTGCCAACAAATCTTCAACAATTCTCTCTGTATTTTCTGTTATCCCTCCCTGTTCTGGTACCCTAATCACTCATAGGTCATTTCTTTGATACAGTCCCACATGATTCTTAGGGTTTTTTCATTAAAAAAAAATTCTTTTATGTGATTTTTCTTCGAATATATTGGTGCCAAGTGTTTTATCTTCAATCTCACTAATTCTGCCTTCCATTTTCTCAATTCTACTCCTCTGACTTTCTATTGAGTTGTCTAATTCTGAAATCTTATTGTTAGTCTTCTGAATTTGATTGCTGTCTCTCTATGGATTCTTGCAGCTTATTTAATTTTTCATTATGTTCTTTTATAACCTTTTTAATTTCTTCTACTGCTTTATCTGTGTGTTCCTTGGCTTGTTTTGCATTTTGCCTGATCTTCCTGATCTCTTGAAGAGTTTTGTATATTAATTTTTCATATTCTATATCTGGTAAGGAAACCCTGGTGGCATAGTCATTAAGTGCTACAGCTGATAATCAAGAGGTCAGCAGTTAGAATCCACCAGGTGCTCCTTGGAAACTCTATGGGGCAGTTCTACTCTGTCATATAGGGTCTCTATGAGTTGCAATTGATTCAACAGCAGTGGTTTTTTTTTTAATCTGGTAATTCCAGGAATACATCTTCGTCTGGAAGATTCCTTGGTTCTTTGTTTTGAGAGCTTGTTGAACTGACCGTGATGTGCTTCTTTATGTGATTTGATAGTGACTATTGTCTCTGACCCATCTAGAAGTTATTGTACTAATTTATTTTATGCTTGCTTACTGTATCCTAGCTTGTTGCTTTGTTTTGTTTTGATATGCCCAAGTAGGCTGCTTGAGTGAGCTACCTTGATTATTTTTGCCTTTGAAGCTCTCACATCCTGTCACCAGATGGCTAGAGCTGTTACCAGGTGTATGAGCCTAGGAATCCGTTCACTTTTCTTGCATGGATTCAGCTCAGGTAGTTGGTCATCAAGTTTGTTGTACAGGCTCTGTCCTATAGTCTTAGATGGTCAGGGTTGATTGGTATAGGTATCTGGTTGCAGCAGGGGGTCACACTCTGAGCAAGGTGGGTGGTTGAGAACCTTCCCCCTAATGTCTGTGAGGAAAACGCATCTCTGTTCCCTAGACCACACAGGTGTGTGAGTTCTGCAGCCAGACCATGGGCACCCAATGCTTTTGGTTTTAAGGGTTGGGAGGCACCACTTATCCTTAGACCCCTGTCGTGGGTGGCTAGGCGATGTGGGTGGAGCTGCTAGTCCTCAGGCCCCTGATGTGGGTAGGTGAAGACTCTCTTTAATAGGCAAAGCAGCATCAAACATAAAAAACACACGTCTCTACTGCACGGCTGTAACAGTTGAAATCAGATCTCAAGCACATACTCCATTTCAGTCTGTCAACAAGGGCCTAATCTCCTGAAAATGGGCCTACACAGGTCCATGCAGGGGTGAAAAGTATTCAAAGTCAGTGGACTGTTTGTGCCTGAACAGGAGCCACTTCTGTCCTGAGCTCCCCAGCCTAGTGGAGCTGCCAGATTATCTTTTCCCCCAATTGTTAGTTTATTCCTTCTCGTGGCTGGGAGAATGGCTAAGCGCACACAGCAGGACCTATCTCAGGCCCAGGGAAATGGACAGCCACTGAAGCCAGCTTGGTGGCTGGGGGCTCAGTAAAATAAATGCAAGTACTTAGCTTTTGCCAGGAGCAGTGTTCTTCTCTGGCTCTGGAGGTGTGACTAGACTGTGTGGCTCGCTGTCTCCCTGAGGAAACCGTGTCCTGAATGCTACCACAAGCCCTGCTGTAGTTGCTCCAAGGGATTGTGCTGGAGGGGCGCCAGTCCTGCTGAGTCAGGTCCGGCAGCTCCTCACTGCTTCTGGACTGTGTCCCCCTCCCTCTGCTGCTCTGTCTGATTTCTTAACTTTGCCTTTGATGTTCAGGGCTCCTATCTTGTCATATAATCATTTCACTTGTTTTTGGGGGGTCTTTGTTGTAAGAGGGATCACTGGAAGCATCTGACTACTCTGCCATCTTGGCCCCACCTCTTTCTTGGTCTTTCCTATAGCTTTTATCTGGTTCCTGCACCCTATTGCTGTTGCTGTTCTGTCTCACTGCTACTGGCTCTTCTACCACTCCTTAGTCCCTCATTGTTCTTCTCTTCCTGCGATGGAGCGCATAGCAGATGAGAGGATGTCAAACATGACTGTCTGCCCCCCTTTACCTCCAGATGATTTTCTGTCTCAGCTACTAAGCCATCTGTCCTGAACAAACAACTCAGTAATTTTGGATGAAATCTTGATTAACTAAATTCTAGGTGTGGTGCAATGGATAATTTTTGCGTGGCCTTTCTCACGATGGTCTTGTAACTCCCACCCAAGTGATTGTGTGGGACTGTGCAAATAGGGTAATTGTTGCTCACCAAGGGGATTGGTCAGTTTTTCCATCCTGCTGGGCTTGAAATGATCCATCCCAGAGATGGGAAGAAGACCCCACCACCACCAAGGAAGAACAGCCAGGAACGGAGGGCATGTCCTTTGGACCCAGGATCCCTGTGTTGAGAAGCTCCCGGACACAAGAGACAGAGAGTGTTTTGATTGCTGTCTCTCTCTGGATTCTTGCAGCAAGAAGAGTGGCAAGAGAGGCAAGCAGGAGTTAGTGCAGTGGGCTTCCCAGCCCAGGGAGTAAGAAATCTGAGCACCTTGGGGCCGAGGCTTACTAGTGGAGTGGGGTACCTCTGGGCACATTGCAGAGCTAAAAGAGCTTTGTAACACTTGCCTGAGCAGGGCAGAGGCCAAGGGACCAGAGAGAGGCATGCCTGCAAGCATGGCTGGGAAGAGGCAGTCCTGATGGAAGAACTGTATCTTGAGTGTTCCCAAGTCTGAATTGTAACCTGTTACTTCCCTAATAAACCCCATAATTGTGAGTTCTGTGTGGCCATTGCAATGCATTATCAAACGCAGCACAGAAATAGAGAGTGCCGTGGGAGGGACGGTGTCAGAATTGATAAAGACAATGGAGAGAGGAGACATGTCTGACCTCCACCTCATGGGAATCAGCCTTGGGCTGTTGGTCTTGACTCTCCTTCCCTCTTGTGAAGTTAGAGGAAGTCAGATGCCACCCCCATCCCCCACCATTTTTACACTAGGTGATACTCTGTGCTTTTCGTGTGGCAACCCCAGAAAAATGGGAAGTATGAAAAGATCTTGTATCCTAGTTGTCAGCATTGGCTAGCTCTAGCAAGAACCAGAAAATCCCAACTTCAATCAAATTAATCAAATTCTGTTGCTGCTGGAGTTATGATCATGTTCTCTTTCTTGAGCAGATGTTGGTAACAGGAATTCATTCACGTTGTGAAATTTTATGCACACTTTTCTGTACTATGTTATATTTCACTAAATGTTTTTAAAATACATAGGCTGGCATCACTTCCACAAGTTAACAAATCACTCTGCTTCTGAATTCCTATGTCACCAATGTCCTCTCTCATTTAACACCTATAGCAATAATTCCGTTAATTCTGCCTCCAAAGTGCCCTCCGTCACTTCACAGGGAATGTGAACCCAGGGAACTGGCTGAATCAAGCAAGACCTTGGGGTCACACTCCACCAGTCACATCATTAACCCTCTATAAATACTTGCTGCATCATAAATTACCTGGTATAGGATAGGAAGAGGGGCATTTCCTGTTCCCACATCACCACCCCCCAGTACCCCAGAACTGTACTTAACAGGGACTTTCTATGCTACACACACATGCTGTGAGTGACTAGTTAGACACAACTGAGCTGAGCAGGCTTCAGAAGATTTCTGGTGACCTGCAGCCTGGACAGTTGATTTGAGTATTGAGGCCACAAGATGGAGGTTGGGCAACCTCCTCTCCTGTAAAAACAGCATGGGGGGTGTCTGACCTCCTCTAACTTCACAAGGGAGAAGAGAATCAAGACCAACAGCTCAAGGCTGATTCCCATGAGGCGGAGGTTGGACATGCCTACTCTTTCTGCCATCTTTACCAAACCTGACACCAACCATCCCTCCCATGGCACTCTCTACTTCTCTGAAGGGTTCAATAATTCATTGCAATGGCCACACAGAACTCACAGGCCATACTTGAGATTGTGGGGTTTATTAGGGAAGTAATAGGTTACAATTCAGGCTCAGGAACATTCAAGGATACAGTTCGTCCATCAGGACAGCCTCTTCCCAGCCATGATCACAGGTACACCTCTCCCTGCTCCTCTGTCTCTGCCCAAGGCACTCAGATTTCCCACTCCGTGGGCCAGGAAACCCATTGCCCCATCTCCTGTGAGTCTGCCCTGTCGGTCTCTCCTTCCTTGGTGGTGATGGGCTCTTCTCTTTCCTGCCTCTGGGGTGGCTCATTCCAAGCCCAGTGGAATGGTAAAACTAACCAATCCCCTTGGTGGGCCACAATTACCCAATCACACAGTCCCACCCAATTACCTGGGTAGGAGTTACAAGACCATGGCTAGAAAGGCCACACACTAAAATGATCTATCACACTGCACCTTCCAAGCCCCAATACATTTGGAAGTGACAGTACGCTTACTCCCATAATCCAGGCCTAGCTAAGAAAAAGATTTGCAAGAAAAGGTTACTCTCTGCCATCTGAGGAGACACGTCGTTATTCCTTTAGAAGCAGTTTGTAAACTGAGGCATTGGCCCAGACAGCCATCTCAAAAAGTATGTCTTCCATATATAGACAACTACTATGAAGTAGCATATAAGCTAAAGTCAGAGTATACTGGGTGCTGGGAAATCCAAAATATAGTTGGGGAAGAGGGTGGAAACTATAGAGCAGTAGTAGGGAGTCATGAAAACCCACTCACTAAAATATTTAGAAGTGAATGAGAACAAAAATAGTGCTCATCAAAATTTGGGGAATGAGTCATGCTGGCAAGAAGGCAGTTACTTTTAAGGGAATCTCCACCCCACCACATGGCCAGATAGGAGCCCTAGTAGTGCAGTGGTTAAGAGCTTAGCTACTAACCAAAAGGTCAGCAGTTCGAATCCACTACCCACTCCTTGTAAACCCTATGGGGCAGTTCTACTCAGTCCTACAGTGTTGCTATGAGTTGGAATCGACACAACAGCATCGGATTTGGTTTTTGGTTTTGGTATGGTGAAATAATATGTAGCCATGTGTTACTTCATAAATAAAAACACATCTTTGGCTCCCACAAGCCTTTCTATTATTCTTTTTGTTATCCTAAATTTGATTTGGAAATATTGCTATGAACTCATGATATATCATTACTTAAAATGTCTATTTCCTCACTGTAGTCCACTAAAAAGAACTGAAAATAATGACTAAACCAGAACAATGAGCACCCCTAGTGCCCAGATTGTGGTCTCAAATACCATTTTCCACGAAAAGGAATTTTCTTGGAGAAATTTCTGATTCCAGGTCTGGGACAGCAAAGATACACAGTGAATCTGGAACCTGGAATATAAGAAAGCAAATAAGCTACCAAATAGTCCTAAGTTCATGTCATACAGACTCAGAAGCTGTAAAAAAAAAAAGGCATGGGGCAGCGTCTGACCTCCTCCAACTTCATAAGGGGGAAGAAAAATCAAGGTCAACAGCCCAAGGCGGAGGTCAGACATGCCTCCTGTCTCCGCTATCTTTACCAATTCTGTGGTAAACTGTCCCTGTCACGGCACGCTCTATTTTTCTGCTGGGTTCGATAGTTCATTGCAATGGCCACACAGAGCTCACAGACAATACTCACCATTAGGAGGTTTATTAGGGACGTAACAGTTACAATTCAAGCTCAGGAGACAGTTCTTCCATCAGGACACCCTCTTCCTAGCCATTCTCGCAGGCATGCCACTCCTGGCCCTCAGTCTCTGCCCAAAGGCATTCAGCTTTCTTGCTCCATGGGCCAGGAAGCCCACCACACCATCTCTTGCTGCTGAGTCTCTGCTGCCACTTCTTGCTGTCCTCAGTGTTACAGCTTACTCTCTCTCTGCCTCCTGATTCCAGGAGCATCCCAGCACAGGGATCCCAGGTCCAAAAGATGGCCTCTCTGCTCCAGGCTGTTCTTCCCTGGTGGTGGTAGGATCCTCTCCTTCCCACCTCTGGGATGGCTTCTTTCAAGCCCAGCAGAATGACAAAACTGACCAATCCCCTTGGTGAGCCACAGTTAGTGGCATAGTCCCACCCAATTACTTGGGTGGGAGCTAAAAGACCATGGCAAGAAAAGCCACACGAAAGCGATCCATCACACTGCAGGCCAACCCCTGGCGTTTCTAGCCATGGTTCTTTCATATTTGGAGGGTAACTTCCCTCTCCCAATCATTTTACCAGTCCAAAACAGTCATTAACAGTTAGTCCTTCTATAGGGCAAAGAGTCCAAAGGATGAGGTTACTCAGGTGCCAGCCATTCAGGTCTGCTATAGGTGTCCATCTGATCTGGTCAGGTTCTGCAAAAGTCATCTCATCTTCACTCTTCCTGGTGTCAGATAAAATTAGTGCTCTGAGCCTCACAAGATATCAGCATAGCAAAACCTTTAAGGGACTTTATGTTCGGCCATTGTACTCAAGTCCAGCAGTGCCTCCCCCTTAGTCCACAATTTTTTCCGCAGGTCCTTCCTTCAAATGCACTTATGGCTTCTACAATTACGGTTTTTACAATCACAATTAACCCTGTTAACAATCAACAGTCACAACTGAATCATATAATCCTATCAGCATCTCCCTCCACCGTCTCTTCCCCAGACCCATCAGGAAAAGAGGAAACTATTTCAGTGAGGATCCTCCCTTGTCCTTCTCATTTTGAGTGTAAGAACACTCACAAAAGTGTGAAAGCCAGCCACTTCATGCCTTTATCTCCCCTGCTTTTAGATAGCCAAAGTTTAAAATGCCTATCCCTATCAAAACAGTGGAGCTCTGGTGGCACAGTGGTAAAGTGATAAGGCTGCTAACCAAAAGGTCGGCAGTTTGAATCTACCAGCTGCTCCTTAGAAACCCTATGGGACAGTTCTACTCTGTCCTATAGGGTTGTTATGGGTCGGAATTGACTTGACAGCAACAGGTTCGGTTTTTTCAGGTTTATGAAACCAGTATTCTGAAGAGACAAGCAAATTAGTCTCGAAGAAGCTTCTGTTTTGGTTGGAACTTTGAGCATCTTTATCCATAAGCGAAGTCTAGTCCAGAGCAAGCCATCAAATTGCAGCAACATACACCAGCTTAAGTGTCAAACACCTTTCTGTTCATTCGGTCAGGTTCTTGCCAGCTTATCCCTAGCCATCCAATCTAGGTCACAATGGGTAGCAGCCTTAGGCTTGAGAGTTCACACACACCTCCTGGTACTTCAGACAGCCCCTCCACACTCTCGTCCTTAGTACCCTTGGGCTAGGTCAGTGGGTTCCACCCGTAAACTTAGGAGTCCATACAACTCCCTTCACTTATGACCAGCCAGCCCTTCCTCTCTCTTTCATCCCTAGGCCCCGTGGGCTAGGTTGACCCGTTCCAGTGGAACATGTCCAAACTCAGCCTGTGTCTTCATTGCTGCACTTCCCCCATTGAATGGACCCAGGTTGTCACCATAAGCGAGCAGGCCAAGCTGTCTACTTACTAGCTCCCTTTAACTTTGAGTCCTGGAAGGGGGCTCCTCCTGATGGACAGTGACTTTTCCTGCCTGGATGCATCCAACAGCAAACCGCTTGCTCAAAATTCAAAAAGCAAAACTGTCACTTTTTTTCTGCAGGTCCTTCCTTCAAATGCAAATCTTCAGTTCTCTCAGCAGTTCTGGGTGATTCAACATTTATTTTCAAATGCAAAATGTAGGTGGGCCTCAGGTTTTTGACCTAAGCCCCCACTATATACACAGGGCTACTGCATTCAAACAGCCTGTGTTTCTTTGGAAAAATTCTAGTTCCCCTTTTAGCATATCCAATCAAGTATTGGCTGAAGGTGGAGTTACAGGTGCTTTGTAATCTATAATACCCAGTATTCATTTCTATCATACATTTAGGTCTGCTTTATAACACTAGGTAAGAGAAACATTAAATATCCCTAGTACATTCAAATAAACACAATCTTCAACACAACCCTTTCTAAAACACCCAGTTTCATCTTCTCTTCTCCATCCCCTATCTTTCTATTCACATGCATATGGCCTTGGGCCTCTGGCTGGGTGGGACCAGTAGACCCTGGCCCCCTATCAGTTATCTCATTTAACCAGCTTGGCCCTTACCATAAGCCACTCCAGATGTGGCTTTTCAGTCATTACAGGTAACAACAACCAAAGTAACCATCTAAGAATCAAAAGCTTCACTTCCCAAACCCCTTCATTCGTTCTTTTTTTTTGTTGTTGTTATTATTACACTTCAGATGAAGGTTTATGGAACAAATTAGTTTCTCATCAAACAGTTAGTACACACATTGTCCTATGACATTGGTTAACAACCCCACGACATGTCAACACTCTCCCTTCTCAAACCTGATTTCCCTATTACCAGCTTTCCTGTCTCCCCCCCCACCACCTTCCAGTCCCTGCCCTAGGGCTGGTGCGACCCTTTAGTCTTGTTTTCTTCCATGGGCCTGTTCAATCTTTGGCTGAAGAGTGAGCCTCAGGAGTGACCTCATTACTGAGCTGAAAGGGTGTTGGTGGCCATAGTCTCAGGGTTTCTCCAGCCTCTGTCAGGCCTGCAAGTCTGGCCTTTCTTTTTGAGTTAGAATTTTGTTCTACATTTTTCTCCAGCTCTGTCCAGGACCCTCTATTGTGATCCCTGTCAGAGCAGTCAGTGGTGGTAGCCAGGCACCATCTAGTTGTACTATACTCAGTCTGGTGGAGGCCATGGTAGACATGGTCCGTTAGTCCTTTGGAATAGTCCTTTCCTTGTATCTTTAGTTTTCTTCATTCTTCATTACTCCCAAAGGGGTGAGAACAGTGGAGTATCCTAGATGGCCACTCACAGGCTTTTAAGACCCCAGATGCTACTCACCAAAGTAGAATGTAGCATATATTCTTTATAAACTATGTTATGCCAATTGAGCTAGATGTTTGCCGAGATCATGGTCCACAGAGCCCTCAGCCAGCAATTTGTTCCCTCAGGGAGTTTGGATGCACCTATGGAGCTACCATGACCTTGCTCTGTACAGGTTGTGCTGGGTTCCCCAGTATTGGGTACTGTCTTACCCTTCGCCAAAGTTTCTGCTTATCTATTGTCTATTAAGTGTTTTTCCATCCCCACTCCTCCCCTCCCTTGTAACCATCAAAGATTTTTTTCTTTTTGTATGTAAACCTTTTCATGAGTATTTACATTAGTGGTCTCATACAATATCTGTCCTTTTGTGATTGACTTATTTCACTCAGCATAATGCCCTCCAGATTCATCCATGTTATGAGATGCTTCACAGATTCATTGTTGTTCTTTATTGTTGTGTATTACTCCATTGTGTTTATGTACCAGTTTGTTTATCCATTCATCTGTTGATGGGAATCTAGATTGTTTCCATCTTTTTACTATTATGAACAATGCTGCAAGAAACATGGGTGTGCATATGTCTATTCATGTGACGACTCATTTCTCTAGGATATATTCCTAGGAATGGGATTGCTGGATCATATGGTATTTCTAGCTTTCTAAAGAAGCACCATATTGTTTTCCAAAATGGTATCATTTTGCATTCCCACCAGCAGTGCATAAGAGTTTCGATCTCACAAGAAAGACCCCTCCCCCCCAAAAAACCAAGTGAAACAAGAATATTTATGACAAGCTAGGAGCCCTGAGCATCAAAGGCAAGCTTAGAAAATGAACTCAGGGGCAGGGCGAGGAAGAGACGGTTCAGAAGCAGAGAGGAGTAACCAGACCTGAATCATGGGGAGCCCTTAGGCACCATTCCCGGAGCGGCAGTGGTGGCAGGTTGGTACTAGTGTTTGGCTGCAGTTTCCTCAGGGAGAAGCAGCCAGCCACACAGCCTACTCACATCTTTGGAACCAGAGAAGAACGATGCTGTCATCGGCAAAAGCTAAGTACTTGCATATATTTTACCGTGTCCCCCCCCCCACACACACAGCTGGCTTCAGCATGTGAATTCCCTGGGCCTGAGATAGGCCCTGTGGAGCACCTAGAGCCATCCTGCTGGCCTTGGAGAAGGAAAAAATTTGTCCAGGCATAAACGGTCGGTGAACTTTGAGCACCTTTCCCCTCTGCATGGACCTATGTGGGCCTATTTCAGGAGAATAGGCCCTTGTTGGCAGACACCAACCACTTCAGCTGTGCGGGAAACAGTTGGGTGTTTGATGTTTGATATTGCCTTGCCTATTAAATAGAGTCCTCACCTACCCACATCAGGGGCCTAAGGACTGGTAGCTACACTCAGGTCACCCAGCCACCTGTGACAGGGGCCCAAGGATAACTGGTACCTCTCAGTCCTTACATTCAAAAGCATTGGGTGCCCATGGTCCATCTGCAGAACCCACCCACCTCTATGCTCTAGGGATCAGGGACACGCTTTCCTCAGAGACACGTGGGGGATGACTCTCAGCCCCTGTCTTTTCAGAGTGTGACCCCCTGCTGCAACCAGATACTGATACCTACACCAATCACCCCTGCCCCTCTAAGACTGTAGGACAGAGCCTGTAGCACACACTTGATGATCACATACCTGGACACCTGAGCTGAATTCATACAAGAAAACTGAATGGACTCCTAGACTCATTTACCTGATAACAGCTCTAGCCATCTGGAGCTTCAAAGGAGAAAATAATCAAGCTAGCTCACTCAAGCAACCCATTTGGGCATATCAAAACAAAACAAAGCAAGAAGCTATGACACAGTAAGCAAACATAAAATAAACTAATACAATAACTTGTAGATGGCTCGGAGACAACAGTCATTATCAACTCACATAAAGAAACAGAACATGATCACCTCAACAAGCTCTCAAAACAAAGAATCAAGGGATCTTCTAGATGAAAGTGCATTCCTGGAATTAACAGATGCAGAATACAAAAGATTAATATACAGAACCCTTCAAGATATCAGGAAGGAAATGAGGCAATATGCAGAACAAGCCAAGGAACACAGGTAAAGCAATTGAAGAAATTAAAAAGATTAATCAGGAACATAATGAAAAATTTAATAAGCTGGAAAAATCCATAGACAGTGATCAGAAATTCAGAAGATTAACAATAAAATTATAGAATTAGACAACTCAATAGAAAGTCAGAGGAGCAGAATTTAGCAAGTAGAAGCCAGAATTTCTGAACTTGAAGACAAATCACTTGGCACTAATACATTCAAAGAAAAATCAGATAAAAGAATTAAAAAAAATGAAGAAACCTTAAGAATCATGTGGGACTCTATCAAGAGAAATAACCTACGAGTGATTGCAGTACCAGAACAGAGAGGGATAACAGAAAATACAGAGGGAATTGTTGAAGATTTGTTGGCAGAAAACTTCCCTGATATTGTGAAAGATGAGAAGATATCTATCCATGATGCTCATCAAAATCCACATAAGGTATATGTTAAAAGAAAGTCACCAAGACATATTAAAATCAAACTTGCCAAAACCAAAGATAAAGAGAGAATTTTAAGAGCAGCTAGGGATAAATGAAAAGTCACCAACAAAGGAGAGCCAATAAGAATAAGTCCGGACTACTTGGCAGAAACCATGCAGGAAAGAAGGCAATGGGATGACATATTTAAAAAATTGAAGGAAAAAAATTGTCAGCCAAGAATTATATATCCAGCAAATAAATAAATACCCAGAACCCAGTGCCGTCATCTATATTTAGTCTATTAAATACAGAGGTGAAATTAGGACATTTCCAGATGAACAGTAGTTTAGGGAATTTGTAAAAACCAACCAAAATGACAAGACCTATTAAAGGGAGTTCTTTGGTTAGAAAATCAATAACATCAGGTATCAACCCAAGACTAGAACCCTGGGCAAAGCAATCAGAAGTCAACCCAGAGAGGGAAATCAAAAAAACAAAGCAAGATTATAAAAGAAAAGCTCAAAACAAGGTAACAGCGATGTTATTATGTAAAAGAAGACAACATTAAAACAATAAAGAAGGACTAACAAATGTTGTCATAGATCTTCCATATGGAGAGGAATATAGGGCGGTACAAAGAAATAAAAGTTAGTTTTAAATTTAGAAAAATAGGGGTAAATAATACAGTAACCACAAAGGAGACAAACTATCCTACACATCAAAATAAAATACAAGAAAAAATAGAGACTCTGCAGAAACAAAATCAACAACAACAAATATGAGGAAAGAACAATATATAATCTACTCAGCACATAAAATTAAATGGGAAAAAGAAACTGTCAACAATACACAAAAAAAGACATCAAAATGACAGCACTAAATTCATACCTATCCATAATTATGCTGAATGTAAATGGACTAAATGCACCAATAAAGAGACAAAGAGTGGAAGAATGGATTAAAAAACATGATCCATCTATATGCTACCTACAAAAGACACACCTTAGACTTAGAGACATGAACAAACTAAAACTCAAAGGATGGAAAAAATATATCAAGCAAACAACAACCAAAAAAGAGCAGGAGTGGCAATATTAATTTCTGACAAAATAGACTTTAAAGTGAAATCCATCAGAAAGGATAAGGAAGGACACTATATAATGATTAAAGGGACAATACACCAAGAAGATATAACCACCCAATGACAGGGCTGCAAGATACATAAACAAACTCTATCAGCATTGAAAAGTGAGATAGACAGCTCCACAATGATAGCAGAAGACTTCAACACACCACTTTCAGTGAATGACAGAACATCTAGAAAGAAGCTCAATAAAGACACGGAAGATCCAAATGCCACAATAAACCAACTTGACCTCATAGACATATACAGAACACTCCACCCAACAACAGCCAAGTATACTTTCTTTTCTAGTGCACATGGAACATTCTCTAGAGCAGAGCACATATTAGGTCATAAAGCAAGCCTTAGCAGAATCCAAAACATTGAAATATTACAAAGCATCTTCTCTGACCATAAGGCCATAAAAGTGGAAATCAATAACATAAAAAGCAGGGAAAAGAAAGCACACAATTGGAAACGGAACAATACCCTGCATGAAACAGACTGGATTATAGCCGACATTAAGGATGGAATAAAGAAATTCATAGAATCCAATGAGAATGAAAACATTTCCTATCAGAACCTTTGGGACAGAGTGAAAGCAGTGCTCAGAGGTCAATTTATATCAATAAATGCACGCATCCAAAAAGAAGAAAGGGTCAAAATCAAAGGATTATCCCTACAACTTGAACAAATTGAAAGAGAGCAACAAAAGAAACCCTCAGGCACCAAAAGAAAAAAAAGATAAAAATTAGAACTGAACTAAATGAAACAGAAAACAGAAAAACAATTGAAAGCATTAACAAGACCAAGAGCTGGTTCTTTGAAAAAATCAACAAAATTGATAAGCCATTGGCCAAACTGACAATAGAAAAACAGCAGAGTATGCAAATAACTGGAATAGAAAATGAGATGGATGATATTACAAGAGACCCAGCTGAAATTAAAAAGAATCATATCAGATTACTGTGAAAAATTGTACTCTAACAAATTTGAAAGCCTAGAAGAAATGGACGAATTCCTAGAAACACACTACCTACCTAAACTAACACAAACAGAGGTAGAAAACTAAGTAGACCCATAACAAAAGAAGAGTTTGAAAAGGTAATTTAAAAACTCCTAAAAAAAAAAAGTCCTGGCCCGGACAGCTTCACTGCAGATTTCTACCAAAGTTTAAGAGAAAAGTTAACACCACTACTACTAAAGGTATTTCAGAGCATAGAAAAGGACGGAATACTCCCAAACTCATTCTATGATGCCAGCATTTCCCTGATACCAAAGCCAGGTAAAGACAGCACAAAAAAAGAAAATTACAGACTTATATCCCTCATGAACTTAGATGTAAAAATCCTCAACAAAATTCTAGCCAATAGAATTCAACAACATATCAAAAAAATAATTCACCATGACCAAGTGGGATTCATACCAGGTATGCAGGGATGGTTCAACATTAGAGAAACAATTTATGTAATCCACAATATAAATAAAACAAAAGACAAGAATCACATGGTTCTATTAATTGATGCAGAAAAGGCATTAGACAAAGTTCGACACCCATTCATGATAAAAACTCTCAGCAAAATAGGAATAGAAGGAAAATACCTCAACATAATAAAGGGCATTTATACAAAGCCAGTAGCCAACATCATCCTAAATGGAGAGAGCCTGAATGCATTCCCATTGAGATTGGGAATCAGACAAGGATGCCCTTTATCACCGCTCTTATTCAACATTGTGCCGGAGGTCCTAGCCAGAGAAATTAGGCTAGATAAAGAAATAAAGGGCATCCAGATTGGTAAGGAAGAAGTAAAAATATCTCTATTTGCAGATGACGTAATCTTATACACAGAAAACCCTAAGGAATCCTCTAGAAAACTACTGAAACTAATAGTTCAGCAGAGTACCGGGTTACAAGATAAACATACAAATATCGGTTGGATTCCTCTACATCAATGAAAAGAACATTGAAGAGGAAATCACCAAATCAAAACCATTTACAGTAGCCCCCAAGAAGATAAAATACTTAGGAATAAATCTTACCGGAGATGTAAATAAAAGACTTATACAAAGAAAACTACAGTACACTTCTGCAAGAAACCAAAAGAGACCTACATAAGTGGAAAAACATACCTTGCTCATGGATAGGAAGACTTAACATTATGAAAATGTCTTTTCTAGCAAAAGCGATCTATAGATTTAATGCAAATCGGATCTAAATTCCAATGGCATTCTTTAATGAGATGGAGAAATAAATCACCAACTTCGGATGGAAGGGAGAGGCCTCTGTTAAGTAAAGCATTCCTGAAAAAGGAGAACAAAGTGGGAGGCCTTACTTTACCTGATTTTAGAACCTATTATACTGCCACAGTAGCCAAAACAGCGTGGTACTAATACAACAGATACATAGACCAATGGAATGCACTTGAGAATCCAGACATAAATCCATCCACATATGAGCAGTTGATACTTCACAAAGGCCCCAAAACAGTTAAAGGGGGAAAAGACAGTCTTTTTAACAAATGGTGCTGGCATAACTGGATATCCATCTGCAAAAAAATGAAACAAGACCCATACCTCACTCCATGCACAAAAACGAGCTCCAAATAGATCAAATACCTAAATATAAAATCTAAAACCATAAAGATCATGGAAGAAAAAATAGGGACAACGTTAGGAGCCCTAATACATGGCATAAAGAGTATACAAAACATTATTAACAATGTAGAAGAAATATTAGATAACTGGGAGCTCCTAAAATCAAACACCTATGGTTATCCAAAGACTTCACCAAAAGTGTAAAAAGTTTTTAGCTATGACATTTCCAGTCAGCGCCTGATCTCTAAAATCTACATGATACTGCAAAAACTCAACTACAAAAAGACAAATAACCCAATTAAAAAATGGGCAAAATATATGAACAGACACTTCACTAAAGAAGACATTCAGGTAGCTAACAGATACATGAGGAAATGCTCATGATCATTAGCCATTAGAGAAATGCAAATCAAAACTGCAATGAGATTTCATCTCACTCCAACAAGGCTGGCATTAATCCAAAAAACACAAAACAATAAATGTTGGAGAGGCTGTGAAGAGACTGGAACACTTATACACTGCTGGTGGGAATGTAAAATGGTACAACCACTTTGGAAATCGATTTGGCATTTTCTTAAAAGCTAGAAATAGAACTACCATACGATCCAGAATCCCACTCCTTGGACTATATCCTAGAGAAATAAGAGCCTTTACACGAACGGATATATGCACACCCATGTTTATTGCAGCACTGTTTACAATAACAAAAAGATGGAAGCAACCAAGGTGCCCATCAATGGATGAATGGATAAATTTATGGTATATTTACACAATGGAATGCTACGCATCATTAAAGAACAGTGACTAATCTGTGAACCATTTCATAACATGGAGGAATCATGAAGGCATTATGCTGAGTGAAATTAGTTGCAAAAAGGACAGATATTGTATATGACCACTATTATTAAAAACTCGAGAAATAGTTTAAACAGAGAAGAAAATATTCTTTGATGGTTTTGCGAGGGGGGAGGGAGGGGGGGTGGGAGAGAGGTATTCACTAATTAGACAGTAGATAAGAATTACTTTAGGTGATGAGAAAGACAACACACAATGTAGGCAGGTCAGCACAACTGGACTAAACCAAAAGGAAAGAATTTTCCTGAATAAACTGAATGCTTTGAAGGGGTGGGGTTTCGGGGACCATGGTTTCAGGGGACATCTAAGTCAATTGGCGTAATAAAATCTATTAAGAAAACATTCTGCATCCCACTTTGAAGAGTGGCGTCTCGGGTCTTAAACACTAGCAAGCGGCCATCTAAGATGCGTCAATTGATCTCAACCCACCTAGATCAAAGGAAAATGAAGAACACCAAGGACACAAGGTAATTAGGAGCCCAAGAGACAGAAAGGGCCACATAAACCAGAGACTACATCAGCCTGAGAACAGAAGAGCTAGATGGTGCCTGGCAACAACCGATGACTGCCCTGACAGGGAACACAACAGAGAACCCCTGAGGGAGCAGGAGTGCAGTGGGATGCAGGCCCTAAATTCTCACAAAAAGACCAGACTTAATGGTCTGACTGAGACTAGAGGGACCCCGGTGGTCTTGCCCCCCAGACCTTCTTTTGGCCCAGGACGGGAACCATTCCCAAAGCCAACTCTTCAGACACGGATTGGACTGGACAATGGGTTGGAGAGGGATGCTGGTGAGGAGTGAGCTTCTTGGATCAGGTGGACACTTGAGACAATGTTGGTATCTCCTCCATGGAGGGAAGATGACAGGGTAGAGGGGGTTAGAAGCTGGCAGAATGGACACGAAAAGAGAGAGTGGAGGGAGGGAGCAGGCTGTCTCATTAGGAGGAGAGCAACTGGGAGTATGTAGCAAGGTGTATATAAGTTTTTGTGTGAGAGACTGACTTGATTTGTAAACTTTCACTTAAAGCACAATAATAATTAAAAAAAAATTCTGATCTCCCCGCAGCCTCTTCAACGTTTGTTATTTTCTGTTTTATTGATTTGTACCAGTAATGCCAGGTGAGATGGTATCTCACTGTGGTTTTGATTTGCATTTCTCTAATGGCTTTTTTTTTCTAATGGCTAGAGATCGTGAGCATTTCCCCATGTATCTGTTGGCTGCGTGAATGTCTTCTTTGGTGAAGTGTCTGTTCATTTCCTTTGCTTATTTTTTTTTAATTGGATTATTTGTCTTTTTGTTGTAGAGGTGTTGGGTTTTCTTGTAGATTTTAGAAATTATACCTTTGTTTGATTTGTAATTGCCAATATATTTTTTCTCAATTTGTAGGTTCTCTTTTGATTCTTTTGGTGAAGTCTTTTGATGAGCCTAAGTGTTTAATTTTTAGAAGATCCCAGTTACCTGGCTTATCCTCTGGAGATTGTGTGTTGCTGGTTGTGGTTTGTACCCTGTTAATGCTGTGTATTAGGTCCTCAAACATTGATCCTATTTTTCTTCTATGAACTTCATGGGTTTTGGCTTTATATTTAGGCCTTTGATCCATTTTGAGTTAGTTTTTTATATGGTGTGAGGTATGGGTCCTGTTCCATTTTTTTGCAGATAGACATCCAGTTTTGCCAGCACCATTTATTACAAAGACAGTCTTTTCCCCATTTAATGGACTTTGGGCCCTTGTCAAAGATCAGGTGAGCATAAGCAGATGGATTTAAATCAGAGTTCTCAATTCTGTTCCGTTGGTCAAACCTTTGTTCTTTCTCTTACAAAGTCCCATGCTTTCATGAGTCTGGAGCCATTTAAAGAATCCCACTTCTGACACCAACTGTTAAAATGGTGTGGTGGTGGCATTTGACCTCCTCCAACTTCACAAGGTGGGAGAATCAAGGTCAACAGCCCAAGGCTGATTCCTATGAGGTGGAGGTTAGACATGCCTCCTCTCTCTGCTATCTTTACCAATTCTGACACCAACTATCCCTCCCACAGAACTCACATACAATACTCACGATTATTGGGTTTATTAGGGAAGTGACGGGTTACAGCTCAGGCTCAGGAACACTCAGGAGACAGTTCTTCCATCAGAAAAGCCTCTTCCCAGCCGTGCTCACAGGAACACCACTCCCTGGCCCTTGGCATCTGCCCAAAGGCACTCAGCTGTCTTGCTCCATAGACCAGGAAGCCCACCACACCATCTCCTGCTGCTGGGTACCTGCTGCCGAGTCTCTGCTGCTGCTTCTTACTGTCCTTGGTGTTACAGCTTGCTCTTTCTCTCTCTTATCTCCTGGTTCCAGGTGCTTCCCAGTGCAGGGATCCTGGGTCCAAAAGATGTACTTTATGCTCCTGGCTTCTTCCTTGGTGGTGGAACGATCCTCTCCTTCCCACCTTTTGGATGGCTTATTTTGAGCCCAGTGGAATGACAAAACTGACCAATTCCCTTGTTGGGCCACAAGTACCCTTTTGCACAGTCCTGCCCAATCATTTGGGTGGGAGCTACAAAACTATGGCAAGAAAGACCACACAAAAGTGATCCCTCACATGACAGAAGCAAACCAAAACTGCCTCCTATTGGTCAAAGATGGGGCAATGATGCATCAGTAATAATGCAATGGATTGAAATACATCAAATGTTTAAATTCATGTGTTCATAATAATGGTAAAAAGACCTTATTGGTCACCTTTGGAAAATGCTAGAAAATCATCTCCTTATTTGATTGATGGTGGTTGCCATTAAGTCAGCTCTGACTCATGGTGACCTTATGTATAATAGAATGATACGTTGCCTGGTCCTGCACCATCTTCATGATCATTGGTATGTTTGAGTCCATTGTTGTGGCTTTTGTGTCAATCCATCTCACTGAAGGTTGCCCTTATTTTCACTGACTCTCTACCAAACAAGACGTCCTTTTCTAGCTATTGGTCCTTTCTGATGATGTGTCCAAAGTAAGTGAACTGAAGTATCGCCATTCTCACTCCTAAGAAGCATTCTGGTTGTATTTCTTTTAAGACTGAATTGTTTGTTCTTCTGGCAATCCACGGCATGTTCAATATTCTTCACCAACACCACAACTCAAATGCATCAATTCTTCTGTCTCCCTTTTTCATTGCCCAGCTTTCACATGTATGTGAGGCAATTAAAAAGACAGGCATAATTTAGTCATCAAAGTGACATCTTTGCTTGTTAAAACTTTAAAGAAGTCTTTAGCAGAAGATTTACCCAATAAAATACATCTTTTGATTTCTTGACTGCTGCTTCTATGGGTGTTGATTTTTGATCCAAGTAGAATGAAATCATTGACAACTTCAATTTCTTCGCCATTTATCATGATGCTGTTTATTGGCCCAGTTGTGAGGATTTTTGTTTTCTTCACATTCAGGTGTAATCCGTACTGAAGGCTGCATGCAGTCTTTTACTTTCATCAGTAAGTGCTTCAAGTCATCTTCATTTCTGCAAACAAGGATGTGTCATCTGCATATCGCAGGTTGTTAATGAGTCTTCTTTCAATCCTGATGCCTTGTTCTTCTTCATATAGTCTGGCTTCTCTGATTGTTTAACATACAGATTGAATAAACAAGGTGAAAGGATACAACCCTGCCATACGCTCTTTCTAATTTTTCACCAACCAGTTTCCCCTTTTTCTGTGGACTCATGAAGATGGCGCAGGACCAGGCAATGTATCATTCTGTTATACATAAGGTCACCATGAGTCAGAGCTGACTTGATGGCAACCACCATCAACAACAATCCATATACAGGTTCCATGTGAGCACAATTAAGTGTTCTGGAATTCTCATGTTTGATAACTGTCTAAAAAAAAAGAAAGAAAGGATCAAGCATTTATCCTGATCTTGTTAAATGAAGTGTACTTCAGTGGAACCAGATAGTTAAAAAAGGAATAATAGAATTAGAATTTACTATTGTCAACCCCTAATGAATTAATGGATCTTGGGAATGATCATCAACAGGTGATACCATTACAAGAAGATAGATGACCTCCAGTAGTGGTCTTGCCAAAAAAAAAAAAAGAAAGAAAAAGAAAAATAGCATTTGGATGTGATCACATCCTAGATATAACTATCAATTTATAGGAAATACAAGATATAGAATAAAATGTTTGATAATATCATAGGGATATAATCAGCAAAATCCAGATTTTGGGAAACTGTGCAGGACAAATGGCCTGGGTTTTGCAACAACTAAAGTGCAAGAAAAACCATTATAGAGGAGAATCTGTAGATTAAATACACATGAAGAAATATCAACCAATTGAAATGCATACACCTTGTGGCATACAGACCCTAGGATAGCCCCATGATTCCTTATACCTGATATTCATGCCTTTTAAAATTCTCTCTCCTTGAATGTGGATGGGACCTGTGACTTGTTTCTAGCCAATAGAATATGGAAAAGGTAAAACAATTTTTCACATGTACTTAAGGTCCTAAATTAGTTGATTTTGAGTTAATCAAAAGGTATATCACTCTGGTAGGTTTGACTTATTGAAGTGAAAACTTTTAAAGGAGGGACTAGGGCCTCCCTGAGGTCAGAGACTCTATGTTCCTGGTAGCTAAGTAGACTACCTTGAAGTAAGTGATTATACTGGAGAAGCCCAAGTGGCAAGGCACTGCAGGCAGCCTCTACGAGCTGAGGGTGGCATCCAGCAAGAAACTGAAGTCTCAGTCCTTGAACCACAGGAAATAAATTCTGCCAACAACCTGAGGGAGTCTTGAAGTGGTTGTTTCCCCCATTTGAACCTCTGATGAAACTGCAGTTCCTGCCAACACCTGGATTCCAGCCTGATGAGACCCTAAAGTAAAGAACCCAGCTAAGCAGTGCCTGGAATTCTGACCTACAGAAACTATGAGATAAGAAATGTGTATAGTTTTAAGCCTCTAAGTTTGTGATAGTTTGTTATGCAGCACAGATAACTAATACAGACTTATTTGGATCCCAAATCAAACTCTCTGTAAAAGATATATAATACAATGTGGAAAATAAGAACATTGACCTTATATATGATGATATTGAGGAAGTGTTCATTTTTCAGGCATGTTAATGATATTGAAGATAAAGTCTTTTTGTTTTGTTTTGGTTTGTTTATTTTTGTTTTTTTGTAGCACTCTTATCTTTCAGAGATACATAGTGAAGTATTTAGATGACATTATATGATATCTGATATTTTCTCTGAAATAATCTATGAGGTGGGTGGGAGGGGTATTTATGAATAGGAATGGTTATATTAACTGGTCTTCCTTGTAGGCATATGGATATTAACTTATTACTGACAGTGCTGTACTTCAGGATATATTTTTGAAATATTCTTTTTGATGATGAATGCAATGCTGTTCCTCTCAAATTTGTCATTCCCAGCATAGTAGAACATATAATTGTCAAATTCTAAATTGGCCAATACCAGTCTACTTCAACTCACTAATGCTTAGGACATTGATCTTCAATCATTCCATTTCATTTTTGACAACTTCCAATTTTCCTTGATTCATACTCCATAAATTTTACATTCCAATTAAAAATGGATGAATGCTACTGTGAATTCTCATTTTGAGTCATGCCACACCAGCAAATGAAGGTTCTGAAGGCTTTACTACATCCACATCATTACGGTCAACTCTACTTTGAGAAGCTTTTTCCCAGTCATATTTTGAGTGCCTTCCAACCTGGGGGGCTCATCTTCCAGCATTATATTGGGCAATATTCTATAGTAATTCATAGGGTTTTCACTGGCTAATTTTCAAAAGTAGATCACCAGGCCTTACTTCCTAGTCTGTTTTAGAGTGGAAGCTCCACTGAAGCCTGTCTACCATGGGAGGCCCAGCAGGTATTTGGAATCCTAGTGGCATAGCTTCCAGCATCATAGCAACACACAATCCACCACAGATGAAGAAACTGAAGATTTTTATGAACTTCTGCAGTCTGAAATCGATCAAATGTGCAATCAAGATGTATTGATAATTACTGCTGTTTGGAATGCAAAAGTTGGAAACAAAGAGTGATCAGTAGTTGGAAAATATGGCCTTGGTGATAGAAACAACACTGGAGATAGAATTCTGCAAGACCAATGACTTATTCACTGAAAATACTTTCCTTCAACAACATAATGGATGACTATATATGTGGACCTTGCCAGGTGGACTACACAGAAATCAAATTGATGGCATATATGGGAAAAGACCATAGAGAAGCTCAATATCATCAGTCAAGATAAAGTCAGGGGTTGACTGTGGAACAGACCATCAATTGCTCATATGCAAGTTCAAGTTGAAGCTGAAGAAAAACAAAGCAAATCCATATGGGCCAAAGTACAACCTTGAATACATTACACCTGAAGTTAGAGGCCATCTCAAGAATAGATTTGATGCATTGAACGCTAATGACTGAAAACCAGAATAAGAACAAAGACATCATATGTGAAGAAAGTGAAAGATTATTAAAAAGATAGGAAAGAAGGAAAAGACCAAAATGGATGTCAGAAGAGACTCTGAAACTTTCTCTTAGGGGCAGAGTAGCTAAAGCCTATGGAAAAAAATGATGAAGTAAAAGAACAGAACAGAAGCTTTCAAAAGGCAGCTCGAGAAGAAAGGTACAGTATTATAATGAAATGTACAAAGATCTGGAGTTAGAAAAGCAAAAGGGAAGAACATGATTGACGTTTCTCAAGCTGAAAGAACCAAAGAGAAAACTCAAGGCTCAAGTTGCAATACTGATTCTATGGGTAAAAATTAGAATGATGGAGGAAGCATCAAAAGAAAATGGAAGTCATATACAGAGTCACTGTACCAAAAATAATTGGTTAATGTTTAACCATCTCAAGAGGTAGCATATGATCAAGAACCACTAGTACTAAAGAAAGAAGTTTAAACTGCACTGAAGGCATTGGGAGAAAAACAAGCCTCCAGGAATTGATAAAATACTAATTGAGATGTTTCAACAAATGGATGCAACGACGGAATTGTTTACTCTTCTATATCAAGAAATTTGGAAGACAGCTACCTGGCCAACCAACTGGAAGAAATCCATATTCGTTCCCATTCCAAAGAAAGGCTACCAGATGGAATGCAGAAATTATTGAACAATATCATTAATACCATATGCTAGCAAAATTCTGCTGAAGATAATTAAAAAATAATTGCAGCTATAAATTGACAGAGAACTGTCAAAAGTTCAAGCCAGATTCAGAAGATGACGTGGGACGAGGGACATCAATTGCTGTTATCAGATGGATCTTGACTGAAAGAAGAGGATACTAGAAAAACGTTTACCTGTGTTTTATCAACTATGCAAAGGCATTCAGCTGTGGGGTTCATAATAAGTTATGGATAACATTTCAAAGACTGGGACTTTCAGAACACATAATTGTGCTCATGCAGGACCTGTACATGGATCAAGAGGCAGTCGTTTGAATAGATCAAGGGGATATTGCATGGTTTAATATTGGAAAAGGCATAGGCAGGGTTGTATCCTTTCACCTTATTTATTCAGTCTATATGCTGAGCAAATAATTCAAGAAGCCAGACTATATGATGCAGAACGTGGCATCAGGATTGGAAGAAAACTCATTAACAATGTGCGATATGCAGATGAACGCAACCTTGCTTGCCGAAAATGAAGACGACTTGAAGCACTTACTGATGAAGGTGAAAAAAACTACCACTTTCAGTGTAGATTATACCTGAATGTAAAGAAAACAAAAATCCCCACAACTGGACTGACAAACCTGACGATAAATGGAGAAAAAAATTGAAGTTGCTAATGATTGCATTCTATTTGGATCAATAGTCAGCACCCATGGAGGCAGCAGTCATGAAATCAAACTATGTGTTGCACTGGGCAAATCTGCTGCAAAATATCTTTAAAAAAATTTAAAAGCAAAGATGTCACTTTGATAACTAAGGTATGCCTGACCCAATCAATGGTCTTTTAAATCACCTCACAGGCATACACAAGCTAGACAGTGAAAAAGGAAAACAGAAGAATTGATACATTCAAAATGTGGTGTTGGTGAAGAATATTGAATATACCATTTTTACCAGAAGAAGAAAATCCAGTCTTATAAGAAACACAACAAATAAACCCACACATCTATGGTCTACTGATTTTTGACAAGGGTGCTAAGTCCATTCGATGGGGAAAGAAGGGTCTTTTCAATAAATGGTGCTGGGAAAATTGGATTTCCACATTGAGAAATATGAAACAGGATCCATGCCTTACACCATACACAAAAATGAACTGAAAATGGATCAAGGACACAAATGTGCAAACTAAAACCATAAAATTCTTAGAAGAAAATGCAAAGGCAATGCTGTCAGCTCTAGCTTTTAACAATGGATTATCAAATATAATAAAAGCACAAATAGCAAAAGACAAAATAAATAAGACCTCATAAAAATGAAAAACTTTTGTTCATCAAAAGACTTTACCCAAAAAGTGAAAAGACAAGCTACTGACTGAAAGAAACCATATATCTGACAAGAGTCGAATAAGCAAAATATATCTGAACCTTCGACAACTTAACAACAAAAAGATAAATAACCCAATCATAAAATGGGCAAAGGACTTGAACAGATATTTGACCAAAGAGGACATTCAAATGGCCACCAAACACATGAAAAAATGCTCAGCATCGTTAGCCATCAGAGAGATGCAAATGGAAACCACAATGAGATACCATTTCACTCCCAGTAAGATGCCTAAGATTAAAAGAAACAAAAATGTTGGTGAGGATGTGGGAAAATTGGAACCCTTACCCATTGCTGGTGGGAATGCAAAATGGTAGAGCCGTTGTAAAAAAAGTGTGGCAGTGCCTCAAAAAACTAAATGTAGAAGTACCATAAAACAAAACAAAACACAAACCCACTGCCCTCAAGTTCATTCCAACTCGTAGAGACCCTATAGGACAGAGTAGAGCTGCCCCATAGGGTTTCTTAGGCTGTAGATGTTTACGGAAGCAGACTGCTACGTCTTTCTCCCTCAGAGCAGCTGGTGGTTTCGAACTGCTGACTTTTCAGTTAGCAGCCAAACGCCTTAACTACTGCACCACCAGGGGTCCTAAAAATATAACCCATCAATTCCACTCCTAGGTATATACCAAAAAGACTTGAAAGCAGAGACTCAGAGGCCTGTACACCAATGTTTGTTGCAGCACTATTTACAATAGCCAAAAGGTGGAAACAACCTAAATGCCCATCAACGAATGAATAAACAAAACACCGTACATACATACAATGGAATACTACTCAGCCAGTGGGAGAATGAAGTCTTGATACATGCTACAGTATGGATGCAGCTTGAAGACATTATGCTGGGTGAAATAAGTCAGTCACAAAAGAACAAATATTGTATGACCTTACCTATATAAAAAAGACAAGAAATCGCAAGGGAGGAGGAAGAGGGAGGTTTAATGGTGATGGAAATATTGCATTAAGGGTAGGGCTGCAAAGTCGATTATTTTAATTGCTGTCAAAAAACTAAAATTTTTTGTGATAGATGTATTTACAACAACAACAAAAAAAGAAAGAAAGAGTAGTTGATGAAGCTGCTTATGTACAACCAAAAACCTCATGGGATTTGGTTCTTTGGTTTGGAGGTTTAGGGTTATGGTTACATGGGACATCCCAGTTAATTGGCCTAATAACATGTTTAGAACTTCTGTTCTACCTCATAGTTCGATGCATAGTACCTGGGGTCTTAAAAGCTTTAAAGTGACCATCCAAGACACAACAATTAGTCTCTATACACCTGGAACAACAGAGGAAGAAGGAGAGTCAGGAGTAGGCGGAGGATATGGAATGAGGGGCTTATCACCTTCGTGAACAACTGCCTCCTTTGCCATAGACCAAAAGAACTTGATGGTGCCTGGCTACCATTACTGAACATTTTCATCAAAGATGCCATCAAAGAATCCTGATCAAAAGGGGGGAAATGAAGAACAGAATTTTTACAGACTCCAGACTTCATGGAGCCACGAAGGTTGGATGAACCCCTGAAGTTGTTACGCTAAATAATCTCTAAACCTTAAACCAAAAATCACCCCCGAAGTCTTCTTAAAACCATAGTTTAGCTTAACTAGTAACAAACATCTGCCTTGAGCATTATGCTCTTTTAAGAACTATCTATAAGGGATCAAATTGCAACAGCAACCCAAAAGATTAGTGGGCAGTGAATTTATGTTAATGGAGGAGGAACAACCCAGAAAAGAGGGTGAGAATGGTTATACAACTCAAAGAATGTAATCAGTGTCACTAAATGGTACATGTAGAAACTGTTGAATGTTTGTTTTGTATGTTTTGCTGTGTATATTCTCAACAACAACAAAATAAATAAAATTTAGAGAAAAAAATTAAAAAATAAATTGATAGTTCTTAAGCCTTTGGGGTGTATGCTCAATGCAGGAGTGAAATGGTACAGTAAAGTGATTAATTACAGGCTTTCTCATGGAATGCTGACCCAGCATCATGGCCATATTATAAATCTTTGATTTCCTGCCACTGCTGACAGTTGAAAAACTGAAAACAGTTAGGAGTAATGGAAAACTAGTGTGAGGTTCTGGATTGTTCCAGTAGCTAGGTCACTGTTACACAATATTTTAATGGTGCAGACTTGCTAACTACCACATCTGGAGACCTTGGCCTGCAATTCTGGCAGGGGAAGGTATGCTCCTTCCATGCATCTCAGTTACCTGCTGAAGGGCAAGTCACCCTTGAATGCCTACATGTGTGGACCAGTCCTCAAATGATCCTTGTGTCTTCTGTCACCATGGAGACAAGAGGTCCTGGGAGCTGGGAGAGCTCCTGGAGTGGCAGAAAGCTAGAGGAATATGAAGCAGTGTCCCACTTGCATAGCCATGCCTTGATGAGCTAAGCAGAAAGCCACAAGGTGCTGGAGGAGAGAAAAAATGAGAGTGAAAGGCAAACTTTAATCTGCACAAAGTACCTCGTCTTGGGGGAATTAAAATGGATTTTCAAAGACAAAGTCTTTTGAGCACCTATTCTCTTGCCAGAGTAAAAAAAAAAAAAAAACACTTGCTAGAACAAAAAAACAGCATTAACCTTGTGGATTATTTCAGTAAAGACCCTTCTACATCGCCTTATAATTTAGTCCCTTCACGTGTCCTTCTTGATTTCCTTCCAACTTTCATCCTGTTTCTTTTTTTTGTTCTCATATCCTTCTGGAAGCTCACAGATGCTATTCTCTTTCCTTTCTTTACAAGAAGTAGGACAGCTTCTTCCTTTCTTCAGTACTTCAACTTGCACCCATCAGAATTCATTCTGTTTCCCTCTTCATCACTCTCTTTTCCTCATTTCATGTTTGTTGTTATTTGAATTGGAGTTTCCTGAGCAACCAGCTGAATGAGATAAAAATACAGTAACTGTCAAGGATGTGGCAGATTTTTAACGGTCAGTCCCTATAATCCACACCCAGCGCCCTCAGTGGCAGGGCCTGGCTTAGGCAAAATCACTTTCCAGGTCTGTTACTTTCAAATCCTAGGCTCTCCCAGAGAGGTTACAGTGGTTCTACAAACATTTTATTTTAATCTCAATTTTTAAATATGTACTTCAACTGTCTGAAAACTGTAATAAATACCCATCAGGTACTATTCCCTCTCTGCCCCCAAATGCAGCAAATTTTAATACATCGTTAACTCGTTTCAACCAGGTTAACTCATTTTTTGTGCAGACCTTGCAATAATGTTTCTCCTAACTTTTCTATGTGTATCTTTGAAATTATAAATATATCACTGGTTAGGAAATTTGTAGGTCTGTTCTGATATTTTTTGTTTTAATTCTGGCATGTGCATGTCTGTTACTTAATTATACATGCAAGTATGTATTTGCAGTACTCAATTAATGGCACCAAAGTTCAACTCCATCTGCATGGAACATTCTCTTGATGCAGGGTGATGATCACTGGTGCATTCATAAGCAAGGGTGTGATATACTATAACCCATTGCCATCGAGTCGATTCCAACTCATAGAGAACCTATAGGACAGAAGAGAACTGCCCCCATAGGGTTTCCAAAGAGCTGATGGTGGATTTGAACTGCCACCATTTTGGTTAGCAGTCTTAGCTCTTAATCACTGCGCCACCAGGGCTCCGAAATATACTGTAGATGGCTTTAACTCTAGTTTTAATTTTTGTATATTTCCTGTCTGACTCTGACATGGATGCTAAGAAATTTTAGTAGTTGTTAAATAGTATTAGTGACCTAACTTTGATATAAAAATATCCAAATATTTCTCTTTCAAGATTCCAAATTGTTTGATTAAGGGATAACCTAAGATTAGAGTGTAGTTTCCATACATGGTTATAATTTGCAGTAATTTATCTATGTGAATACAAAGCAGCACACAGAAATAAATTAGATCGAAAGGCTCATCTAAGACTTCAAATAGGATGTCCCTGGCCACCACCTCCAGCTCCCCACACCACCTCCCCCTCCCCATCACCATCTCCCCCTCCCGACCACCACCTCCACCTCCCCACCACCACGTCCATCTCCACCTCCCCACCACCACCTCCATCTCCACCTCCCCACCACCACCCCCACCGCCCCACCTCCCCTCCACCACCTCCACCTCCCCATCACCACCTCCACCTCCCCACCACCATCTCCACCTCCACCTCCCCACCACCACCTCCACCTCCCCACCACCACCTCCACCTCCCCACCACCACCTCCGCCTCTACCTCCCTACCACCCACCTCCACCTCCTGACCACCACCTCTACCTCTACCTCCACCTCCCTACCACCACCTCCACCTCCCCACCGCCACATATCTTGAATGGGGCTTGACTGGAGGGTGGGAATGCCCTTGTAGGAGGCAGTGGGCACACAGAGCCCAGCCTGCTGCAGCCCCTCACCCCTACCTGATTCTCCCTCCCCACACAAACCAAGGAGGTAGAGGTAGGACGTGCCTGAAAATGAGTTGGAGAGACAATCTTGTCTGTATTTGCCAAGAAAGGCAAATACTTTGTGTATTTTTCATGTTGGACTTTCCTCTAACCCCTATCCCCCAGTGCTTCTCTTCCCTTCTCATCTATCCCTTATCAGGAGCTGAACATGAGAGAATCTGTACTGGAAACATATGTACCAGAAACCTACAATCACTTTGATCTGCAGCTTTCCTGCTGCAGGCAGAGGGCATTTTCCCCTAACTTAAATGTTTCTCCTTCAAATAAAAAAGATATTTTGTCTGAGGTGAATTTGGGAGCAAAAGAAAAAACTGAATTTTTAAATTAATTATCAGAAAATAGTACTTTCTGATAATTAATTTAAAAATACAATTTAATCAGTTTAGTTTCTCATCTAGAGTTATTTATAAAAAACACAATGCATGTTTTACCTCCATCTTTTAATCTTGCTTCCTACACTGAGGGATGGTGAACTGCTGCAGCCTTAGTTTTTCAATGGTGTCTGTCCCAAAGCCTGAAAGAAGTATTCTGGACTCTCTAGGCCTTCAAGTGTGCTCCACAGACCAGCAGCATCGGCATCACCTGGGATATTGTTAGAAATGCAGAGTATCAGGCCCACGCTATACCTACTGAAACATTTGCTTTGAGCATGTTGTAATTGCTTGTTGAAGTGTTTTCATTATGGCTGCTTTAAATTCCTTGTCAGATCATTCCAACATCTGTGTCATCTCAGTGTTGGCATCTGTTGATTGCCTTTTGTTATTCAAATTGAGATCTTCCTGGTGCTTGGTAAAATGAGTGATTTCTATTGTATCCTAGACATTCTGGGTAATATGCTATGACACTCTTCATCTTATTTAAATCTTGAGTTTTAGCAGCCCTCCTCTGACACCGCTTCTCTCATTATTACCAGGTGAGGGTGGAAATTTAGGTTCTCCACTTGGCCTCCGGCCTCCTTTCATACAGGTGGGAGGGAGCTGCTGTTGGATACTTAAAATTTATGTAAGAGTAGGTGGGAAATTTCCTTTGGCCCTCTGAAGAAGCTACAAGAGTGCCCAGGCATGATCCCCAGCCCAATTCCAGTCCCAGTCCCCAGTGCCACCCATGGCCCCCATTACTCTGAGAGATAGCATCCTGTGTATTCTGGTAGAGCAGTGAGGCTCCAAAAGCTGTGCCCACAGCCAGCTAACAACTGTAGTGAGAGAGCTGCAGTGATTTAACAAGAGCTTACAAGATTTTTGCGTAAGAGACATCTCTGCTGGAAGTTCCCTCAAGGTCTGTGAAAGTGCGTCAGGAGAACTAAAAATGCCTAAGATTCAAAGGGGTAACAATTACCAGGGGTGTTGGAGGAGTTGTTAAAGGCAAAGGACACACACTGCTGCTGGCACTGCTTTCTTGGTGGTATGAGTTTCCTGTGGCTCTCTGCTCGCCTCTCTCGTATATCTCAAAAGAGATTGGCTTAAGACACTATCTAATCTTGAAGATCTCATCAATATAACTGCCACTAATCCATCTTATTACATCATAGTGATGGGATTTACCCCACACAGAGAAATAACATCAGATGATAAAATGGTAGACAGTCATACAATCATACAAGGGAATTATGACCTAGCCAAATTGACAGATATTTTGGGGGGACCCAATTCAATCTATGACAGAGGGAGAGAGGAAGGGAAGGAAGATGAGAGAGGAGAGGGAGAGAGTGAGTGAGAAAGAGGGGGTAGGGAAAGAGGGAAGGAGAAAGGGAGAATGAGAGGGAGAAAGAAAAAAGGCGGAGAGGGATGTAGGAAGGGGTAGTGAAAGACGGAAGGGAAAGAGAGGGGGCATGAAGGAAGAGAAAAAGGGAGGAAAGAGGAAGGATGGTGAGAGGAAAGGAAAGAGGAAATGAGAAAGATGGAGAGAAGGAGAAGGGGGAGGGTGAGAGGGAGGGCGATGGGGCATTCGCCCAGTCTTCCAGCCTTTTCATACCCAAATGAAGTTCACTATCTTGTTTCCTCAAGCCCTTGCTCTGGCGTTTTTAATGTGCAGTATGAATTACCTGATAACCCAGGTTTTGCTAATGGGTTAGTGTCTTAGTTATCTAGTACTGCTATAACAGAAATAGCCCAAGTGGATGGCTTTAACAAAAAGAAATTTATTCTCTCACAGTCTAATAAGTTACAAGTCCAAAATCAGGGCGTCAGCTCCAGGGGAAGGCTTTCTCTCTCTGTTGGCTCTGGAGGAAGGTCTTTGTCCTCAATCTTCCCCTGGTCGAGGAGCTTCTCAGGCACAGGGACCCCAGGTCCAAAGGATGCACTCTGTTTCTGGTGCTTCTTTCTTGGTGGTATGAGGTCCCCAACTCTCTGCTTCCTTCCCTTTCCTTTGATCTCTTGAGAGATAAAAGGTGGTGCAGGTCACACTCCGGGGCAACTCCCTTTACCTTGGATCAGGGAGGTGACCTGAGTAAGGGTGGTGTTACAGTCCCACCCTAATCCTCTCAACATAAAATTATAATCACAAAATGGAGGACAACCACACATGGCCTAACCGAGTTGATACACACATTTTTGGGGGGATATAATTCAATCCATGACAGTTAGTGATTCAGATTACAGATTACCAAATCTACATTTTAAAGTGTGCTTTATTATTAGATAGAAAGTTTAAAACTTTCTGTCTAAGTTTTAGATACCTAATCCTAAAGGGATTGCTCTTCTAGTGTGATTTTCAGGCACATGATTTGCATTCATCAGGACAGGTGTTCTCTGCAGGCCCCAATTATCTGCCTTCTCTCCTCAGATTTAAAGCGAGCCCCTTTCAAGCTGCAGGCAAAAAGTTCCTATTCTGGGTAAAATGGAGTAAGTACATGCTATCCTGTCTTTTCTATTACTAGACAGAATGCATGCAGCAGCTCTCTGAGGACTCTGAGAAGTAAATAGTAGCAGGCAGATTAAAGAAGACCAGAATTCAAAGTACCATCATATTGTAAACAGCGAATTTACCATATTTTTCCCTCCAATATCCTCCAGCCTGGACTCAGCAGGGGAAACCTGGAAATGAGCACCAATGCAGAATGAGAGGTCCAGCAGAAGCCCTGTAGTTTAGGCTCAAGGCACATGAAAGGGGTCTGTTGATAGTGACAGCAATGGTCCCCGCCTGCAGGCACCTACAACTCTAAAGTAAGAGAACCTTCCTCTAAGATTGGAGGAAATGTGGTCCCAAGATAGTGAGGTGAACCCCTGTTGGGTTCTTTTCCTCTCTATCCACCCACGACTCAGCCCCACATGTTGGCATAGTCATAAAAGTCTGTAGCAGAGGAGAGTAAATAAACACCAGATATCTGGCCAGAGGGCTAAAAAGGAAAATGAAAGTAACAGGAATATCACAGGCAGGAAGCAGCTTCAGAGAGCAACCCACATAGCTGTTTATAAACTCCTGGGCTTACTCACAAGCTGAACATGCATGGATCTGTCCCTAATTAGCATACCAAAGTCTTTGAATGAGCTAAGAGATAGACCACCCCGGATGTGGGACACATCCAAATAGCACTGAAAGGCTTTGAAAATAGAACTGTCATCGGAACTACAACCCACAGAAGGCTGATTAGAACCTACAGCCTGGCCCCCACCAGGTTGATTGCCTGACAAATAAAAAAAAATCAACAATCTCCATAGTATTTAAACAAGACCTGAATTCTCAGAATACAATATTCAAAACGTCCAGAGTAGAATCCAAAATTATTTGTCATATGAAGAACTAGGAAAATCTCAGCTTGCATGGGAAAAGGCAATAAACAGATGCCAATGCAAAAATGACACAGATGTTAAAATTATTGGACAAAGACTTTAAGGCACCTATTACTATTTTTTTAAGTACTCCAACAAAGGCTAACAGTCTTAAAAAAGAATGGGAAGACAGAATGTCTCAGCAAAGAAATAAAGATATAAAGATGAACAAAATGTAAATTTAAAACTGAAAAATACAATCACCAAAATAGAAAATTCACCTGATGAACTCAGTAGCAGGATGGAGATCACATAGAAAAGAGTCAAGTGACCTTGAAGATACATCAATAGAAATCATTAAAACTGAACAACAGAGAGAAAAAAGACATGAAAAAATGAGCACATAGCCTTAGGACCCTGTGGGACAATACCAAAAGGCTTAACATTCATGTCGTTCGTGTTATCAGAGTCCAAAAAGGAAAGGAGAAAGTGTGCGGTGCAGAAAAATTATTCAAGAAATAATGGCCAAAAACTTCTCAAATTTGGCGAAAGACATAAACCTACAGATTTGAGAAGCTCAGCAAATTCTAAACAGTATAAATTCTAAGAAATCCATGCCTAGAAATATCAAAATCAAACTGCTGAAACTAAAGACAATGAAAAAATCTTGAAAGCAGCCAGAAAAAAAATAATGCAGTATGTATAGGGGAACAACAACTCACATGACTGTAGATTTTTCCATCAGAAACTATGGAGGAAGAAAGAAGTGGAATAACATTTTTAAAGTTTGAAAGAAGAGCAGTCAACCCAGAATAGCATATCCAGTGAAATTATTCTTCAGGACTGAAAGGGAAATAAAGCTATTTTCAGGTAAAAGAAAACCAAATGAATTTGTTGTCAGCTGACATGCTGAAAAAGAATTGATAGAGGAAATTCTTCAAATAGACAGGAAATAATAACAGAAGAAAATGTGGAACAACAGGAATGAAGGAACAGCAACAAATTTGGTTAAATAGCTGGGTAAATATTATAGACTGTTCACTGGAGTTCTTTAAAATGTGTATTATGATTGAAAGCAAAAATTGTACCATTGTCTGGTAGGGTTTGTATGTATGTAGTTGCAGCAGTCTGGGGCCAATCAAGAGATAGAAACCACACAATTTGTTGAACAGGGAATGTTTAATATAAGCATTATTAGTTATGATAAAAGAGTAACTATAAGATATAAGGAAACTCTATATGATACCCTAGGGCTGAGGGGAGTACCCAAGCAAAGACAGACTTGGAAGGGGTTCAGACGTTGTTGGAGAAAGTGTATTTCAGCCACCACATAGCAGAGAAGTTCACTAGTTTAGCCAGTCCAGAGCTGGTCTGGAGTTGCTAGAAAAACAATAGGCAACCCTGTGGAGTGCAGGTGGGGAGCAGGTGATCAGCAACTAGTAGTGTGGGTAATGCAGTGGAAGTCTGGGTGCCAGCAGGGGCAAAAAGTCTTCAGCACTCATGGGCTGTGTGGGGAGGGGGAATTTGCAGGCAGAAGCTGTTCTGTATGGACTCTTGCACCACAGGTGAGCTGTGCAGGGCCATAAGGTGATTTGCAGAAGGAGTAGCAGGTCTGTGTCAAGAGGGCTGCAGACAGGTTATTACCAGGCTGAAGCTGGAAGGTCACAGAGGACTTGTGTTATGTGCTGTGGCTTAGGCAGGCTCCACAGGATGTTCTCACACTCACACAATGACCCTCTCCTCTTACATTAGAATTTTCATTTAGCCTCTTCCTAAAAAAAAAAAAAAAAATTTTTTTCCCTGCAAAGAGCTGGGTGGCACAAGTGGTTTGCGATTGGTTGGAACTCACCCAGAGGTGCCGCAGAAGAAAGGCCTGGTGATCTGCTTCCGTAAAGATTACAGCCAAGAAAGCCTTATGGAGTGCAGTTCTACTCTGTAACACATGGGGTTGCCATGAGTCAGAATCAACTCCACAAAGAGTTTGATTTTGGCTTCTTCCTCCTGCAATGCTCCTCCAGTGACCTCTACTGAGAAATCTTAACATTGTGCTAGTACAAAGAGAAATGCTTGAAGATATACCATTGTTCATCAAAGAGTATATATCGAAGAGTGCGTTTGGAGCTCAGAAGCAATAAACTGATAACTGACACATAGATGTAAAACATATGACAACAATAAAACGAAGGGGGAAGGTTTCACATTCCACATGAAATTTTAAAAATATTAATTCTAAATAGTCTATGATATACATTGTAATCCCTAGAGCCCACTGCTGTCGAGTCGATTCCGACTCATAGTGACCCTATAGGACAGAGTAGAACTGCCTGATACAGTTTCCAAGGAGTGCCTGGTGGATTCGAACTGCGGACCTCTTGGTTAGCAGCCGTAGCACTTAACCACTACACCACCAGGGTTTCCGTAATCCTTAGACCAACCACTAAAAATACCTATTAAAAGAGATACAGTAGAGGCGGGGCTAAGACGGCGGACTAGGTGGACGCTACCGCGGATCCCTCTTGCAACAAAGACTCGGAAAAACAAGTGAATCGATCACATACATAACAATCTACGAACCCTGAACAACAAACACAGATTTAGAGACGGAGAACGAACAAATACGGGGAGGCAGCGATTGTTTTCAGAGCCTGGAGCCAGTGTACCAGTCAACGGATTTTCTGGAAAAACTAGTTTCCCAGTGATGGCTCGGAGACAGCAGTCCATATCAAACCACATAAAGAAGCAGACCATGACAGCTTCTCCAACCCCCCAAACAAAAGAATCAAAATCTTTCCGAAATGAAGATACAATCAAGGAATTATCAGATACAGAATATAAAAAACTAATTTACAGAATGCTTCAAGACATCAGAAACGAAATAAGGCAAACTGCAGAAAAAGCCAAGGAACACACTGATAAAACTGTTGAAGAGCTCAAAAAGATTATTCAAGAACATAGTGGAAAAATTAATAAGTTGCAAGAATCCATAGAGAGACAGCATGTAGAAATCCAAAAGATTAACAATAAAATTACAGAATTAGACACCGCAATAGGAAGTCAGAGGAGCAGACTCGAGCAATTAGAATGCAGACTGGGACATCTGGAGGAGCAGGGAATCAACACCAACATAGCTGAAAAAAAATCAGATAAAAGAATTAAAAAAAAATAAAGAAACCCTAAGAATCATGTGGGACTCTATCAAGAAGGATAACTTGCGGGTGATTGGAGTCCCAGAACAGGGAGGGGGGACAGAAAACACAGAGAAAATAGTGGAAGAACTCCTGACACAAAACTTCCCTGACATCATGAAAGACGAAAGGATATCTATCCAAGATGCTCATCGAATCCCATGTAAGATTGATACAAAAAGAAAAACACCAAGACATATTATCATCAAACTTGCCAAAACCAAAGATAAACAGAAAATTTTAAAAGCAGCCAGGGAGAAAAGAAAGGTTTCCTTCAAGGGAGAATCAATAAGAATAAGTTCAGACTACTCAGCAGAAACCATGCAGGCAAGAAGGGAATGGGACGACATATATAGAGCACTGAAGGAGAAAAACTGCCAGCCAAGGATCATATATCCAGCAAAACTCTCTCTCAAATATGAAGGCGAAATTAAGATATTTACAGATAAACACAAGTTTAGAGAATTTGCAAAAACCAAACCAAAGCTACAAGAAATACTAAAGGATATTGTTTGGTCAGAAAACCAATAATATCAGATACCAGCACAATACAAGGTCACAAAACAGAATTTCCTGATATCAACTCAAATAGGGAAATCACAAAAACAAACAATTTAAGATTAATTAAAAAATAATAATAATACACATAACAGGGAATCATGGAAGTCAATAGGTAAAAGATCACAATAATCAAAAAGAGGGACTAAATACAGGTGGTGTTCAACTGCCAGATGGAGAGTGATACAAGGCGATATAGAACGATACAAGTTAGGTTTTTACTTAGAAAAATAATAAAGTGACCACAAAAAGGTATAACAACTCCATAACTCAAGATAAAAGCCAAGAAAAACGTAACGGCTCAACTAACACAATGTCAAACACTATGAAAATGAGGATCTCACAATTTACTAAGAAAAACGTCTCAGCACAAAAAAGTATGTGGAAAAATGAAATTGCCAACAACACACATGAAAAGGCATCAAAATGACAACACTAAAAACTTATTTATCTATAATTACGCTGAATGTAAATGGACTAAATGCACCAATAAAGAGACAGAGAGTCACGGACTGGATAAAGAAACACGATCCATCTATATGCTGCCTACAAGAGACACACCTTAGACTTAGAGACACAAACAAACTAAAACTCAAAGGATGGAAAAAAATATATCAAGCAAACAATAAGCAAAAAAGAAGAGGAGTAGCAATATTAATTTCTGACAAAATAGACTTTAGACTTAAATCCACCACAAAGGATAAAGAAGGACACAATATAATGCTAAAAGGGACAATTGATCAGGAAGACATAACCATATTAAATATTTATGCACCCAATGACAGGGCTGCAAGACACATAAATCAAATTTTAACAGAACTGAAAAGTGAGATAGACACCTCCACAATTATAGTAGGAGACTTCAACACACCACTTTCGGAGAAGGACAGGACATCCAGTAAGAAGCTCAATAGAGACACGGAAGACCTACTTACAACAATCAACCAACTTGACCTCATTGGCTTACACAGAACTCTCCACCCAACTGCTGCAAAGTATACTTTTTTTTCTAGCGCACATGGAACATCCTCTAGAATAGACCACATATTAGGTCATAAAACAAACCTTTGCAGAGTCCAAAACATCGAAATATTACAAAGCATCTTCTCAGACCACAAGGCAATAAAACTAGAAATCAATAACAGAAAAACTAGGGAAAAGAAATCAAATACTTAGAAACTGAACAATACCCTCCTGAAAAAAGACTGGGTTATAGAAGACATCAAGGAGGAAATAAGGAAATTCATAGAATGCAACGAGAATGAAAATACTTCCTATCAAAACCTCTGGGACACAGCAAAAGCAGTGCTCAGAGGCCAATTTATATCGATAAATGCACACATACAAAAAGAAGAAAGAACCAAAAGCAGAGAACTGTCCCTACAACTTGAACAAATAGAAAGTGAGCAACAAAAGAACCCATCAGGCACCAGAAGAAAACAAATAATAAAAATTAGAGCTGAACTAAATGAATTAGAGAACAGAAAAACAATTGAAAGAATTAACAAAGCCAAAAGCTGGTTCTTCGAAAAAATTAACAAAATTGATAAACCATTGGCTAGACTGACTAAACAAATACAGGAAAGGAAACAAATAACCCGAATAAGAAACGAGAAGGACCACATCACAACAGAACCAAATGAAATTAAAAGAATCATTTCAGATTACTATGCAAAATTGTACTCTAACAAATTTGAAAACCTAGAAGAAATGGATGAATTCTTGGAAAAACACTACCTACCTAAACTAACACATTCAGAAGTAGAACAACTAAATAGACCCATAACAAAAAAAAGAGATGGAAACGGTAATCAAAAAACTTCCAACAAAAAAAAGCCCTGGCCCGGACGGCTTCACTGCAGAGTTCTACCAAACTTTCAGAGAAGAGTTAACACCACTACTACTGAAGGTATTTCAAAGCATAGAAAAGGACGGAATACTACCCAACTCATTCTATGAAGCCACCATCTCCCTGATACCAAAGCCAGGCAAAGACATTACAAAAAAAGAAAATTACAGACCTATATCCCTCATGAACATAGATGCAAAAATCCTCAACAAAATTCTAGCCAATAGAATCCAACAACACATCAAAAAAATAATTCCCCATGATCAAGTGGGATTTATACCAGGTATGCAAGGCTGGTTTAATATCAGAAAAACCATTAATGTAATCCATCACATAAATAAAAGAAAAGATAAAAACCACATGATCTTATCAATTGATGCAGAAAAATTTTTTTTTTTATGCAAGGCTGGTTTAATATCAGAAAAACCATTAATGTAATCCATCACATAAATAAAAGAAAAGATAAAAACCACATGATCTTATCAATTGATGCAGAAAAGGCATTTGACAAAGTCCAACACCCATTTATGATAAAAACTCTTACCAAAATAGGAATTGAAGGAAAATTCGTCAACATAATAAAGGGCATCTTCTTTTTATGCAAAGCCAACAGCCAATATCACTCTAAATGGAGAGAACCTGAAAGCATTTCCCTTGAGAACGGGAACCAGACAAGGATGCCCTTTATCACCACTCTTATTCAACATCGTACTTGAAGTCCTAGCCAGGGCAATTAGGCTAGACAAAGAAATAAAGAGTATCCGGATTGGCAAGGAGGAAGTAAAGTTATCACTATTTGCAGATGAGATGATCTTATACACAGAAAACCCTAAAGAATCCTGCAGAAAACTACTGAAACTAATAGAAGAGTTTGGCAGAGTCTCAGGTTATAAAATAAACATACAAAAATCACTTGGATTCCTCTACATCGACAAAAAGAACACCGAAGAGGAAATAACCAAATCGATACCATTCACAGTAGCCCCCAAGAAGATAAAATACTTAGGAATAAATCTTACCAAGGATGTAAAAGACCTATACAAAGAAAACTACAAAGCTCTACTACAAGAAATTCAAAAGGACGTACTTAAGTGGAAAAACATACCTTGTTCATGGATAGGAAGACTTAACATAGTAAAAATGTCTATTCTACCAAAAGCCATCTATACATATAACGCACTTCCGATCCAAATTCCAATGTCGTATTTTAAGGGGATAGAGAAACAAATCACCAATTTCATATGGAAGGGAAAGAAGCCCCGGATAAGCAAAGCATTACTGAAAAAGAAGAAGAAAGTGGGAGGCCTCACTCTACCTGATTTCAGAACCTATTATACAGCCACAGTAGTCAAAACAGCCTGGTACTGGTACAACAACAGGCACATAGACCAATGGAACAGAATTGAGAACCCAGATATAAATCCATCTACGTATGAGCAGCTGATATTTGACAAAGGACGAATGTCAGTAAATTGGGGAAAAGATAGTCTTTTTAACAAATGGTGCTGGCATAACTGGATATCCATTCGCAAAAGAATGAAACAGGACCCATACCTCACACCGTGCACAAAAACTAACTCCAAGTGGATCAAAGACCTAAACATAAAGACTAAAACGATAAAGATCATGGAAGAAAAAATAGGGACAACCCTAGGAGCCCTAATACAAGGCATAAACAGAATACAAAACATTACCAAAAATGATGAAGAGAAACCTGATAACTGGGAGCTCCTAAAAATCAAACATCTATGCTCATCTAAAGACTTCACCAAAAGAGTAAAAAGACCACCTACAAACTGGGAAAGAATTTTCAGCCATGACATCTCAGACCAGCGCCTGATCTCTAAAATCTACATGATTCTGTCAAAACTCAACCACAAAAAGACAAACAACCCAATCAAGAAGTGGGCAAAGGATATGAACACACATTTCACTAAAGAAGATATTCAGGCAGCCAACAGATACATGAGAAAATGCTCTCGATCATTAGCCATTAGAGAAATGCAAATTAAAACCACAATGAGATTCCATCTCACACCAACAAGGCTGGCATGAATCCAAAAAACACAAAATAATAAATGTTGGAGAGGCTGCGGAGAGATTGGAACTCTTATTCACTGCTGGTGGGAATGTAAAATGGTACAACCACTTTGGAAATCTATCTGGCGTTATCTTAAACAGTTAGAAATAGAACTACCATACAACTGAGAAATCTCACTCCTCGGAATATACCCTAGAGACACAAGAGCCTTCACACAAACAGATATATGCACACCCATGTTTATTGCAGCTCTGTTTACAATAGCAAAAAGCTGGAAGCAACCAAGGTGTCCGTCAACGGATGAATGGGTAAATAAATTGTGGTATATTCACACAATGGAATACTACGCATCGATAAAGAACAGTGACGAATCTGTGAAACATTTCATAACATGGAGGAACCTGGAAGGCATTATGCTGAGCGAAATCAGTCAGAGGCAAGAGGACAAATATTGTATAAGACCACTATTATAAGATCTTGAGAAATAGTAAAAACTGAGAAGAACACATACTTTTGTGGATACGAGGGTGGAAGGGAGGGAGGAAGGGAGGGAGAGGGTGTTTTATTGATTAATCAGTAGATAAGAACTGCTTTAGGTGAAGGGAAAGACAACACTCAATACATGGAAGGTCAGCTCAATTGGACTGGACCAAAAGCAAAGAAGTTTCCGGGATAAAATGAATGCTTCAAAGGTCAGCGGAGCAGGGGCGGGGGTCTGGGGAACATGGTTTGAGGAGACTTCTAAGTCAATTGGCAAAATAATTCTATTATGAAAACATTCTGCATCCCACTTTGAAATGTGGCGTCTGGGGTCTTAAATGCTAACAAGCGGCCATCTAAGATGCATCAATTGGTCTCAACCCACCTGGAGCAAAGGAAAATGAAGAACACCAAGGTCACACGACAACTAAGAGCCCAAGAGACAGAAAGGGCCACATGAACCAGAGACCTACATCACCCTGTGACCAGAAGAACTAGTTGGTGCCCGGCCACAATCGATGACTGCCCTGACAGGGAGCAGAACAGAGAACTCCTGAGGGAACAGGAGATCAGTGGGATGCAGACCCCAAATTCTCATAAAAAGACCATACTTAATGGTCTGACTGAGACTAGAGGAATCCCGGCGGCCATGATCCCCAGACCTTCTGTTGGCACAGGACAGGAACCATCCCCGAAGACAACTCATCAGACATGAAAGGGACTGGTCAGCGGGTGGGAGAGAGTTGCTGATGAAGAGTGAGCTAATTATATCAGGTGGACACTTGAGAGTGTGTTGGCAGCTCTTGTCTGGAGGGGGGATGGGAGGATAAAGAGAGAGGGAAGCTGGCAAAATTGTCACGAAAGGAGAGACTGAAAGGGCTGACTCAATAGGGGAAGAGCAGGTGGGAGTACGGAGTAAGATGTATGTAAACTTATATGTGACAGACCGATTGGATTTGTAAACGTTCACTTGAAGCTTAATGAAAGTTAATAAAAAAAAAAAAGAGATACAGTAAAAAAAAAAAAAAACCAAGAGAAAAATTAATTTGGAATACTGAAAATATTCGAACAATTGAAAAGAAGGTAGGAAAAAATGAAATGCAGGAACAAAAAAGAGTAAACAATCAGAAAAGTAATAATAAAATGGAATCCCTAAATCAACCATATTAATAATTATATTTTTCTGCAAAAAATGCATATTATACATCTTTTTGCCAATTGCCTCCTCCTGCAAGGTTTTTTTGTAAGTCCACTATGCTAATTTTTTTTACATCAACATGTTATGTATATTAAATAAAAATGGTCTAAACACACTAATTAAAGGACAGATATTGCCAGAATAGAAAACAAACTTGACCCAACTATATGCTGTCCACAAGAAATTTACTTCAAACATATACAGATAAGTTAAAAAATAAAGGGTTGAAAAGTTATACCATATAAACACTAATAAAAACAAAGCTTAGTAATGAAAGACAACAGACGTTGGCAACACTGTGGAGAAACTGGAGCCCTCATTCATTGCTGATGGGACTGTAAAATGGTACAGCCAAAGTGGAAAACACTTGAGAGGCTCCTTAAAAAGTTAAACATAGAATTAACGTATGAGATCAGACGAGAGGCAGGGCAAAGATAGCAGAGTAGTCAGATGCTTACTGTGGTCTCTCTTAAAATAAAGACCTGAAAAAACAAGTGAATAGATTATATATGACAATCTAGGAGCCCTGTACATAAAAGGCAAAGTTGAGGAATAAAACTGAGTGGCAGAGAGAAGGAGAGACTGTTCAGAAGAAGCGAGGAGTTGCCAGACCTGACCTGGCAGGAATGGGCACTTTGCAGGCTGGGATCTGCTGGTGTGAGCAGCGAAGCAAGCAGTGGCATTGGGACATGTTTTCCACATCAGGAGAGACCGAGTAGTGGAGAGTCTACTCACACCTCCAGAATCAGCAAAAAGTGGTGTTCAACTGGCAAAAGATAAGTACATGCATCTAACCTACAACGCGGATCAAAAAACACCCCTTTGGGAAAAACCTCTCCCCCACTTACCTGCCCACTTCCCACTCTGCACTGGGTCCCAGCTGGCTTCAGATATTGCTGCATCCCCTGGGCTAGAAGTAGGACCCATCACTCATCCTGAGCCATTCTCCTGACCTTGTAGAGAGAACAAATTAACAAACAGGGAAAAAATAATCTGCCACCCCCACAAGCTGGGATCTCAGAGCAGAAACAGCTCCTTTGCCTAGGCAGAGGCATAGGGGGTCCACAGATTTGAATGCCTTTCACCCCTGCATAGACTTGTGTGGGCCCATTTCAGCAGCATAGGCCCTTATTAGCACAATACAACAGGGTATATACCTGAAGTCTAACTTCAACTGTCTCAGCTATGTGGTGGAGAGGAAAGTTCTTGATATTTGACCCCATTCTGCCTTTTAAGTAGGGTCCTCACCTACCCAAATCAGGGGTCTGAGGACTGGTGGTTCTACCCACACCACACAGTCACCCATGACAGGGGCCCAAGAATAAGTAGTGCTTCCCAGTCCTTACAGCCAACAAGCATTGGGTGCCCATAGTCTGGATGCACAACCCACCCACCTACAGGCTCTAGGGAACAGGGACACACCTTACAGACACTTAGGGGTGGTTGTAAGCCCCCTGCACTGCTCAGGTGTGACCCCCTACTGCAGCCAGATAGCTGTGCCTACACCAATCACCCCTGCTCCTCTAAGACTGTAGATGAGAGCCTGCATCACACACTTGGTGACCGACTCCCTGGACACTTGAGCTAAATCCATACAAGAAAAATAAATGGACTCCTGAACTCACATACCTAGTAACAGATCAAACCACCAGGCAACAGAACGTTAGAGCTTCAAAGTCACCAATAATCAAACTAGCTCACTTGAGCAGCCTATTTGGGCATATCAGAACAAAACAAAACAATAAGCTAGGACACAGTAAGCAAACATAAAATAAATAGATACTGATGGCTTGGAGACAACACTCAACATCAAATCACATAAAGAGGCAGATCATGATGGCTTCAGCAAGCTCCCAAAACAAAGAATCAGGAAATCTTCCAGATGAAGAGAACTTCCTGGAATTACCAGAGGTAGAGTACAAAAGATTAATATACAGAACTCTTCCAGAGATCTGGAGGGAGACCAGACAAAACGCAGAACAAGCCAGGAGGACACAGACAAAGCAATAGAGGAACTTAAAAAGATGAGAGAAGAGACTAATGACAAATTTAACAGGCTGCAAGAATCCATAGAGAGACGACAAACAGAAATCCAGAAGATTAACAATAAAATTTCAGAATTAGACAACTCAATAGAAAGTCAGAAGAGCAGAATTGAAGAAATGGAAGTCACAATTAGTGAGATTGAAGACAAAGCACTTGACAGCAACATTTTTGAGGAAAAATCAGATAAAAGAATTAAAAAAAAAAAGAAGAAACCTTAAGAATTACGTGGGACTCTATCAAGAGGAATAACCTACGAGTGACTGGAGTACCACATCAAGGGGGTATAACAAAATACAGAGAGAATTTTTGAAGATTGTTGGCAGAAAACTTCCCTGATATCATGAAACATGAGCAGATATCTGTCCAAAGTGCTCATCAAACCCCACACAAGGTAGATCCCAAAAGAAAGTCACCAAGACATATTATAATCAAACTTGCCAAAACCAAAGATAGAGAATTTTAACAGCAGCTTGGGATAAATGAAAAGTCACCTACAAAGGAGAGTCAATAAGACTAAGCTCAGGCTACTCAGCAGAAACCATGCAGGCAAGAAGGCAATGGGATGACATATATAAAGCTTTGAAGGAAAAAAAATTGCCAACCAAGAATTATATATCCAGCAAAACTGTCTCTTAAATATGAAGGTGAAATTAGGACATTTCCAGATAAACAGAAGTTTAGGGAATTTGCAAAAAACAAACCAAAATTACAAGAAATACTAAAGGGAGCCCTCCAGCTGGAAAATCAGTAACATCAGATAAGCCAAGACTAGAATGCAGGACAGTGCAATCAGATATCAACCCAGATAGGGAAGTCACAAAAATAAATCAAAATTAAAATGCTTAAAACAGGGAAACAGAGACATCATTATGCAAAAGGTGACAACATTAAAATAAAAAAGTGGGACAAAAAATGTAGCCATGTCTTTCATGTGTAGAGGAAGTTAAGGTGATCTAAAGAAATAAAAGATAGATTTAAACTTAGAAAAATAGGGGTAAATATTAAGATAACTATAAAGGAAACTAACAATCCTGCACATCAAAATGAAAAACAAGAAAAAAATAAAGACTCAGTAAATATAAAATCAACAACAATGAAAAAAGAAAATATATAAAGAATACTCACTCAGTACAGAAAATTAAGTGGGACAAAGAAAATCTCAACAACAAACACACAAAAAAAGACATCAAAATGACAGCACGGAACTCATACCTATCAATAATTACACTGAATGTAGATGAACTAAATGCACCAATAAAGGAACAGAGAATCACAGACTGGATAAAAAACAGGATCCGTCTATATGCTGCCTACAAGAGACACATCTTAGACTTAAAGACACAAACAAACTAAAACTCAAAGATGGAAAAAAATACATCAAGCAAATAACAATCAAAAAGGAGCAGGAGTGGTAATATTAATTTCTGACAAAACAGACTTTAAAATTCACCACGAAAAACGCTATATAATGATCAAAGGGTCAATACACCAGGAGGACATAACCATAATAAATATTTACACACCCAACAACAGAACTCCAAAATACATAAAACAAAATCTAACAGCATTGAAAAGAGAGATAGCGCCGCAATTATAGTAGGAGGCTTCAACATACCGCTTTTAGTGAAGGACAGAACATCCAGAAAGAAGCTCAATAAAGACATGAAAGATCTAAATGCCACAATCAACCACTTTGACCTCACAGACGTATACAGAACACACCGCCCAACAGCCGCCAAGTATACTTTCTTTTCCATTGCACGTAGAACGTTCTCCAGAATAGACCACATCCCAATATTAGGTCGTAAATAAACCTTTAACAGAATCTGAAACATTGAAATATTACAAAGGATCTTTTCTGACTATAAAGCCATAGAAGTAGAAATTGCTAACAGAAAATGCAAGGAAAAAAAATCAAACACTCGGAAACTGAAAGACACCTTGCTCAAAAACTACTGGGTTATAGAAGAAATTAAGGAGGGAATAAAAAAATTCATAGCATCAAATGAGAATGAAAACACATCCTACCAAAACCTTTGGGACACAGCAAAAGCAGTGTGCAGAGGTCAATTTACAGCAATAAATGCACACATCCAAAAAGAAGAAAGGGCCAAAATGAAAGAATTAACCCTACAACTCAAACGAATAGGAAGAGAGCAGGAAAGGAAGCCCTTGGGTACCAAAAGAAAGAAATAATAAAAATTAAAGCAGATTTAAATGAAATAGAGAACAGAAAAACAATTGAAAGAGTTAACAAGATCAAAAGATGGTTCCTTGAAAAGATTAACAAAATCGATAAACCACTGGCCAAACTGTCAAAAGAAAAACAGGAGAAGAAGCAAATAATCCGAAGAAGAAATGAGATGGGCGATATCACAACAGACCCAACTGAAATTAAAAGGATAACAGAATACTACAAAAATTGTACTCTAAGAAATTTGAAAACCTAGAGGAAATGGACAAATTTCTGGAAACGCACTACCTACCTAAACTAACACACACAGAGGTAGAACAACTAAACAAACCTATAACAAAAGAAGAGATTGAAAAGGTAATTTAAAAACTTCCAACTAAAAAAAGCCCTGTCCCTGATGGCTTCACTGGAGAATTCTACCAAACATTCAGAGAAGAGTTAACACTGCAACTACTAAAGGTATTTCAGAGCATAGAAAAGGATGGAATACTCCCAAACTCATTCTATGAAGGCAGCATAACCCTGATACCAAAACCAGCTAAAGACAACACAAAAAAAGAAAATTACAGGCCAATATGCAATACGCAATATGCAAAAATCCTCAACAAAATCCTAGCCAATAGAATTCAACAACATATCAAAAAAATAATTCACCATGACCAAGTGGAATTCATACCAGGTATTCAGGGATGGTTTATTCAGGGATGGTTCAACATTAGAAAAACAATCAATGTAACCCATTACATAAAACACATGATCTTATCAATTGATGCAGAAAATGCATTTGACAAAGTCCAGCACACATTCATGATAAAACTCTCAGCAAAATAGGAATCGAAGGGAAACTCCTCAACATAATAAAGGACATTTATAAAAAAAAAAAAAAATTTTTTTTTTTTAATACAAAGCCAACAGCCAACATCATCCTAAATGGAGAGCCTGAAAGCATTCCCCTTGAGAATGGGAACCAGACAAGGATGCCCTTTATCACCACTCTTATTCAATGTTGTGCTGGAGGTCCTAGCCGGAACAATTAGGCTAGAAAAAGAAATAAATGACATTCAAATTGGTTAGGAAGATCTAAAAGTATCTCTATTTGCAGATGATATGATCTTCTACACAGAAAACCCAAAAGAACACTACTGGAAGTAACAGAAGAGTTCAGCAAAGTATCAGGATACAAGATAAACATACATAATCAGTTGGATTCCTCTACACCAACAAAGAAAATGTTGAAGAGGAAATCACCAAATCAATACAAATATGCGGAGGGAGGGACAGGGGTACTCACTAAATTAGACAGTAGACAAGAATTATTTTAGGTGAAGGGAAGGACAACATACAATACAGGGAAAGTCGGCACAACTGGACTAAACCAAAGCTGTTACCTGAATACAACCAAACACTTTGAGGCACAGAGTAGCAGGGGCGGGGTTCTGGGGCCCATGGTTTCAGGGGACATCTAGGTCAGTTGGCATAATAAAATTTATTAAGAAAACATTCTGCATCCCACTTTGGTGAGTGGCATCTAGGGTCTTAAAAGCTAGCAAGCAGCCATCTAAGATGCATCAAATGGCCCTAACACAGCTGGAGCAAAGGAGCATGAAGAACACTGAAGATACAAGGAAAATATGAGCCCAAGAAACAGAAAGGGCTACATAAGCCAGAGATTCCATCAGCCTGAGACCAGAAGGACTAGATGGTGCCCGGCTACCACCAATGACTGCCCTGACAGGGAACACAACAGAGAACCCCTGTTGGAGCAGGAGAAAAGTGGTGTGCAGAACTCAAATTCTAGTAAAAAGATCAGACTTAATGGTCTGATTGAGACTGGAGGGACCCCAGAGGACATGGCCCCCGAACTCTCTGTTAGACCAAAACTAAAACCATTCCCCAAGCCAACTCTTCAGACAAAGATTAGACTGAGTATAAGACATAAAATGATACTGGTGAGGAGTGTGCTTCTTAGCTCAAGTAGACACATGAGACTAAGTGGGCGGCTCTTGCCTGGAGGCAAGGTGAGAAGGCAGAGGGGGACAGAAGCTGGTTGAATGGACACAGGAAATACAGAGTGGAGATGAGGTGCGTGCTATCACATTATAGGGAGAGCAACTAGGGTCACATAACAATGTGTGTATAAATTTTTGTATGAGGAACTGACTTGAATCGTAAACTTTCGCTTAAAGCACAATAAAAAAAAAGAATTACCATATGAGTCAGTAATTCCCCTCCTAGATATATAGCCAAAAGAATTGAAAGCAGGAGCACAAACAAATAATTGTACACCAGTGTTCATTGCAGCACTATTCACAACAGACAAAAGGTAGAAACAACCTAAATGACCATTATCAGATGAATTGGTAAATGAACTGCAGTGCATGCATACAATGGAATATTACTGTGCCACAAAGAGGAATGAAATCCTGATACTTGCTACGACATAGATGAATCTTGAAAACATTATGCTGGGAGAATTAAGTCAGTTACAAAAGGACAAATACTGTATGATCCCAATTTATATGAAAAATCTAGAATAGGCAAATATATAAAGACCAAAGTTTATTACGATTACCAAGGGTGGGAGGCAGGGGGAAAGAGAATCATGCTAGGGGACACAGCTTCTGTCAAGGGTGATAAAAAAGTTTGGAAATAGAGAGTCGTGATGGTTGCACAACATGGTGAATGTAATTAATGCCACTGAATTGTACATGTCAAAAATGTTAAAGTGAATAATAACGAAAAGAGAGCTAGGGTGGCAATCTTAATATCAGAAAAAGTAGACTTTAAGACAAAATCTATTAGAAGAGATAAAGATGGACATTATATAGAGATAAAAGGGTCAATAAATCAAGAAGATTTAACAATCATAAATATATATGCACCCAACATTGGGACACCTAAATATATAAACAATGATAGAAATCAAGGAAGAAATGGGTACTACAATAATAGTCAGAGACTTCAATACACTACTTTCAATATTGGACAGAACATCTAGAAAGAAAATCAACAAGGAAACATAGGACCTGAATGACAGTATAAACCAACTAGACTTAACAGACATATATAGAACAATCCAGCAACAACAGTACAATATACACTCTACTCCAGTACACATGGATCTTTCTCAAGGATAGACCACATTTTAGTTAACAAAGCAAGCCTTGATAAATTTTTTTTAACTTTTATTGAGCTTCAAGTGAACATTTACAAATCAAGTCAGACTGTCACATATAAGTTTATATACACCTTACTCCGTACTCCCACTTGCTCTCCCCCTAATGAATTAGCCCTTCCAGTCTCTCCTTTCGTGACAATTTTGCCAGCTTCCAACTCTCTCTAACCACCATCCCCCCTCCAGACAGGAGATGCCAGCACAGTCTCAAGTGTCCACCTGATATAATTAGCTCACTCTTCATCAGCATCTCTCTCCTACCCACTGTTCAGTCCCTTTCATGTCTGATGAGTTGTCTTCGGGGATGGTTGCTCTCCTGTGCCGACAGAAGGTCTGGGGAGCATGGCCGCCGGGATTCCTCTAGTCTCAGTCAGACCATTAAGTATGGTCTTTTTATGAGAATTTGGGGTCTGCATCCCACTGATCTCCTGCTCCCTCAGGGGTTCTCTGTTCTGCTCCCTGTCAGGGCAGTCATCGATTGTGGCCGGGCACCAACTAGTTCTTCTGGTCTCAGGATGATGTAGTCTCTGGTTCATGTGGCCCTTTCTGTCTCTTGGGCTCTTAGTTGTCGTGTGACCTTGGTGTTCTTCATTTTCCTTTGCTCCAGGTGGGTTGAGACCAATTGATGCATCTTAGATGGCCGCTTGTTAGCATTTAAGACCCCAGACGCCACGTTTCAAAGTGGGATGCAGAATGTTTTCGTAATAGAATTATTTTGTCAATTGACTTAGAAGTCCCCTTAAACCATGGTCCCCAAACCCCCGCCCTTGCTCCGCTGACCTTTGAAGCATTCATTTTATCCCGGAAACTTCTTTGCTTTTGGTCCAGTCCAGTTGAGCTGACCTTCCATGTATTGAGTATTGTCCTTCCCTTCACCTAAAGCAGTTCTTACTTACTAATTAATCAGTAAAAAACCCTCTCCCACCCTTCCTCCCTCCCCTCCTCGTAACCACAAAAGTATGTGTTCTTCTCAGTTTTTACTATTTCTCAAGATCTAATAATAGTGGTCTTATACAATATTTGTCCTTTTGCCTCTGACTAATTTCGCTCAGCATAATGCCTTCCAGGTTCCTCCATGTTATGAAATGTTTCACAGATTCCTCACTGTTCTTTATCGATGCATAGTATTCCATTGTGTGAATATACCATAATTTATTTAACCATTCATCCGTTGACGGACACCTTGGTTGCTTCCAGCTTTTTGCTATTGTAAACAGAGCTGCAATAAACATGGGTGTGCATATATCTGTTTGTGTGAAGGCTCTTACTTTTCTAGGGTATATTCCGAGGAGTGGGATTTCTGGGTTGTATGGTAGTTCTATTTCTGTTTAAGATAACGCCAGATAGATTTCCAAAGTGGTTGTACCATTTTACATTCCCACCAGCAGTGTATAAGAGTTCCAGTCTCTCCGCAGCCTCTCCAACATTTATTATTTTGTGTTTTTTGGATTCATGCCAGCCTTGTTGGAGTGAGATGGAATCTCATCGTAGTTTTAATTTGCATTTCTCTAATGGCTAATGATCGAGAGCATTTTCTCATGTGTCTGTTAGCTGCCTGAATATCTTCTTTAGTGAAGTGTGTGTTCATATCCTTTGCCCACTTCTTGATTGGGTTGTTTGTCTTTTTGTGGTTGAGTTTTGACAGAATCATATAGATTTTAGAGATCAGGCGCTGGTCTGAGATGTCATAGCTGAAAATTCTTTCCCAGTCTGTAGGTGGTCTTTTTACTCTTTTGGTGAAGTCTTTAGATGAGCATAGGTGTTTGATTTTTAGGAGCTCCCAGTTATCTGGTTTCTCTTCGTCATTTTTGGTAATGTTTTGTATTCTGTTTATGACTTGTATTAGGGCTCCTACGGTTGTCCCTATTTTTTCTTCCATGATCATTATCGTTTTAGTCTTTATGTTTAGGTCTTTGATCCACTTGGAGTTAGTTTTTGTGCATGGTGTGAGGTATGGGTCCTTTTCATTTTTTTGCAAATGGATATCCAGTTATGCCAGCACCATTTGTTAAAAAGACTATCTTTTCCCCAATTAACTGAAACTGGGCCTTTGTCAAATATCAGCTGCTCATATGTGGATGGATTTAAATCTTGGTTCTCAATTCTGTTCCACTGGTCTATGTGCCTGTTGTACCAATACCAGGCTGTTTTGACTACTGTGGCTGTATAATAGGTTCTGAAATCAGGTAGAGTGAGGCCTCCCACTTTCTTCTTCTTTTTCAGTAATGCTTTGCTTATCGGAGGCTTCTTTCCCTTCCATATGAAGTTGGTGATTTGTTTCTCTATCCCCTTAAAAAATGACATTGGAATTTGGATCGGAAGTGCATTGTATGTATAGATGGCTTTTGGTAGAATAGACATTTTTACTATGTTAAGTCTTCCTATCCATGAGCAAGGTATGTTTTTCCACTTAAGTATGTCCTTTTGAATTTCTTGTAGTAGAGCTTTGTAGTTTTCTTTGTATAGGTCTTTTACATCCTTGGTAAGATTTATTCCTAAGTATTTTATCTTCTTGGGGGCTACTGTGAATGGTATGGATTTGGTTATTTACTCTTCGATGTTCTTTTTGTTGATGTAGAGGAATCCAAGTGATTTTTGTACGTTTATCTTATAACCTGAGACTCTGCCAAACTCTTCTATTCGTTTCAGTAGTTTTCTGGAGGCTTCCTTGGGGTTTTCTGTGTATAAGATCATGTCATCTGCAAATAGAGATAATTTTACTTCCTCCTTGCCAATCCTTGCCCTTTATTTCTTTCTCTAGCCTAATTGCTCTGGCTAGGACTTCTAGCACAATGTTGAATAAGAGCGGTGATAAAGGGCATCCTTGTCTGGTTCCCGTTCTCAAGGGAAATGCTTTCAGGCTCTCTTCATTTAGAGTGATGTTGGCTGTTGGCTTTGTATAGATGCCCTTTATTATGTTGAGGAATTTTCCTTCAATTCCTATTTTGCTGAGAGTTTTTATCATAAATGGGTGTTGGAGTTAGTCAAATGCCTTTTCTGCATCAATTGATAAGATCATGTGTTTTTTGTCTTTTGTTTTATTTATATGGTGGATTACATTAATGGTTTTTCTAATATTAAACCAGCCTTGTGTTTTTTTTTTTTTTTTTTTGCATACCTGGTATAAATCCCACTTGGTCGTGGTGAATTATTTTTTTGATATGTTGTTGAATTCTATTGGCTAGAATTTTGTTAAGGATTTTTGCATCTATGTTCATGAGGGATATAGGTCTGTAATTTTCTTTTTTTGTGATGTCTTTACCTGGTTTTGGTATCAGGGAGATGGTGGCTTCATAGAATGAGTTGGGTAGTATTCCGTCATTTTCTATGCTTTGAAATACCTTTAGTAGTAGTGGTGTTATCTCTTCTCTGAAAGTTTGGTAGAACTTTGCAGTATAGCCATCCGGGCCAGGGCTTTTTTTTTGTTGGGAGTTTTTTGATTACCGTTTCAATCTCTTTTTTTGTAATGGGTCTATTTAGTTGTTTTACTTCTGATTGTGTTAGTTTAGGTAGGTAGTGTTTTTCCAGGAATTCATCCACTTCTTCTAGGCTTGCAAATTTTTTAGAGTACAATTTTTCGTAATAATCTGATATGATTCTTTTAATTTCAGTTGGGTCTGTTGTGATGTGGCCCTTCTCGTTTCTTATTCGGGTTATTTGTTTCCTTTCCTGTATTTGTTTAGTCAGTCTAGCCAATGGTTTATCAATTTTGTTAATTTTTTCGAAGAACCAGCTTTTGGCTTTGCTAATTCTTTCAATTGTTTTTCTGTTCTCTAATTCATTGAGTTCAGCTCTAATTTTTATTATTTGTTTTCTTCGGGTGCCTGATGGATTCTTTTGTTGCTCCCTTTCTATTTGTTCAAGTTGTAGGGACAGTTCTCTGATTTTGGCTCTTTCTTCTTTTTGTATGTGTGCATTTATCGATATAAATTGGCCTCTGAGCACTGCTTTTGCTGTATCCCAGAGGTTTTGATAGGAAGTGTTTTCATTCTCGTTGCATTCTATGAATTTCCTTATTCCCTCCTTAATGTCTTCTATAACCCAGTCTTTTTTCAGAAGGGTATTGCTCAGTTTCCAAGTATTTGATTTCTTTTCCCTAGTTTTTCTGTTATTGATTTCTAGTTTTATTGCCTTGTGGTCTGAGAAGATGCTTTGTAATATTTCGATGTTTTGGACTCTGCAAAGGTTTGTTTTATGACCTAATATGTGGTCTATTCTAGAGAATGTTCCATGTGCGCTAGAAAAAAAAGTATACTTTGCAGCAGTTGGGTGGAGAGTTCTGTATAAGTCAATGAGGTCAAGTTGGTTGATTGTTGTAATTAGGTCTTCCGTGTCTCTATTGAGCTTCTTACTGGATGTCCTGTCCTTCTCCGAAAGTGGTGTGTTGAAGTCTCCTACTATAATTGTGGAGGTGTCTATCTCACTTTTCAGTTCTGTTAAAATTTGATTTATGTATCTTGCAGCCCTGTCATTGGGTGCATAAATATTTAATATGGTTATATCTTCCTGATCAATTGTCCCTTTTATCATTGTGTCATGTCCTTCTTTATCCTTTGTGGTGGATTTAAGTTTAAAGTCTATTTTGTCAGAAATTAATATTCCTACTCCTCTTCTTTTTTGCTTATTGTTTGCTTGATATATATTTTTCCATGCTTTGAGTTTTAGTTTGTTTGTGTCTCTAAGTCTAAGGTGTGTCTCTTGTAGGCAGCATAAAGAAGGATCGTGTTTCTTTATCCAGTCTGAAACTCTCTTGTCTCTTTATTGGTGCATTTAGTCCATTTACATTCAGCGTAATTATAGATAAGTAAGTGTTTAGTGTTGTCATTTTGATGCCTTTTTAGGTGTGTTGTTGACAATTTCATTTTTCCACTTACTTTTTTGTGCTCAGACGTTTTTCTTTGTAAATTGTGAGATCCTCATTTTCATAGTATTTGACTTTATGTTTGTTGAGTCGTTACGTTTTTCTTGGCTTTTATTTTGAGTTATGGAGTTGTTATACCTCTTTGTGGTTACCTTAATATTTACCCCTATTTTTCTAAGTAAAAACCTAACTTGTATTGTCCTATATCGCCTTGTATCCCTCTCCATATGGCAGTTCTATGCCACCTGTATTTAGTCCCTCTTTTTGATTATTGTGAACTTTTACATATTGACTTCAATGATTCCCTGTTTTGAGCATTTTTTTAAATTAATCTTAATTTGTTTTTGTGATTTCCCTATTTGAGTTGATATCAGGATGTTGTGTTCTGTGACCTTGTGTTGTGCTGGTATCTGATATTATTGGTTTTCTGACCAAACAATATCCTTTAGTATTTCTTGTAGCTTTGGTTTGGTTTTTGCAAATTCTCAAAACTTGTGTTTGTCTGTAAATATCTTAATTTCGCCTTCATATTTCAGAGAGAGTTTTGCTGGATATATGATCCTTGGCTGGTTGTTTTTCTCCTTCAGTACTCTGTATATGTCATCCCATTGCCTTCTTGCCTGCATGGTTTCTGCTGAGTAGTCTGAACTTATTGAATCTCCCCTGAAGGAGACCTTTCTTTTCTCCCTGGCTGCTTTTAAAATTTTCTGTTTATCTTTGGTTTTGGCAAGTTTGATGATAATATGTCTTGGTGTTTTTCTTTTTGGATCAATCTTAAATGGGGTTCGATGAGCATCTTGGATAGATATCCTTTCGCCTTTCATGATATCAGGGAAGTTTTCTGCCAGCGGATCTTCAACTGTTTTCTCTGTGTTTTCTGTCCCCCCTCCCTGTTCTGGGACTCCAATCACCCGCAAGTTATCCTTCTTGATAGAGTCCCACATGATTCTTAGGGTTTCTTCATTTTTTTTAATTCTTTTATCTGATTTTTTTTTTTCAGCTATGTTGGTGTTAATTCCCTGGTCCTCCAGATTTCCCAGTCTGCATTCTAATTGCTCGAGTCTGCTCCTCTGACTTCCTATTGCGTTGTCTAATTCTGTAATTTTATTGTTAATCTTTTGGATTTCTGCATGCTGTCTCTCTATGGTTTCTTGCAACTTATTAATTTTTCCACTATGTTCTTGAATAATCCTTTTGAGTTCTTCAAGTGCATTATCAGTGTGTTCCTTGGCTTTTTCTGCAGATTGCCTTATTTCATTTCTGAGGTCATCCCTGATGTCTTGAAGCATTCTGTAAATTAGTTTTTTATATTCCGTATCTGAGAATTCCAGGATTGTATCTTCATTTGGGAAAGATTTTTATTCTTTTGTTTGGGGGGTTGTAGAAGCAGTCATGGTTTGCTTCTTTATGTGGTTTGATATCGACTGCTGTCTCCGAGCCATCACTAAGATATTGTAGTGATTTATTCTATATTTGCTAGCTGAGTCTTATCTTGTTTTGTTTTCTTTCAATATAAGTGGATGGGCTACTAGATTGTGCTGTCTTCTTTGTTGTAGCCCTTGACTTACTTATGAGCTATTACCAGCTGGTTTGGGCTGTTGCCAGATATATATGCCTGAGTCTATTCACTATTCCTAAGTAGAATCTGATTTTGGGTCATCAAGTGTGTGATGCACCCTAACACCTATCCACCTCGAGAAGTAGTGGTGATAGTTGTGTGCACCAGATTCTATTAGCAGCTGGGGTTCACACTCCGGGGGGGACGGGGGCAGGATGCTGACAGGCTTCCCCCAAGTGTCAGTGAGGTAGGTGTGTCTCTATTCCTATAGCACCTTCTTGGGAGGGCTCTGCAGCTGTACCTTAGTCCCCCAATGCAAGTACCTCTACTGATTGGTAGGTGTTACCCTCCTTAGACCCCTAAGGCAAGAGGCTAGGTGGTCTCGGGGGAGCTTCAGCCCTCAGTTCCCTGTTGTGGGTCAGTTAGGGCTCTGTTGAATAAGCAGAGATATCAGACCTGGGAAACTTGTTTTTCCAGTAAATCCGCTTAAAAAATGCAGTCAGATCCCCATCAGAACTGCCTTTGCATTATAACAGCCACCTTGTTCCCTGTAAGGATGAAAGCACAAGATCTGGATCATATATGCTTGGCTGGAGTTGGTTCTGTGTTTTTAGTCCAATTAGGGAAGGATTTTTGGTCCCTGGGTTTTTTGTGGTTGCTTCTCTCAGGCCGGAAGAATGGGTTAGGAAAAGACCAAAAAAAAAAAAAAAGGCGGGGGGGAAGCAAAGTCGCAGAGCCGGAGCCGTTCTCCCTCTTGTTCAGGAAATTCCAATGTTAATGAAGCCGCCTGGGAAGGGGAGGGGAGGGTTCAGAAAAACAGGAGAGAGTAGAACCCCGTAATATACCCAAAGTTGCTTAACTTGCTTGGGATGACTATTTTATCTGAGATTCCCGAGGGGCATGTCGCCTATGTGTGCTGGCTATGTGGAGATTGCCCCCGAGGGTCTGGCCCGCTGAAGCCATGGTCAGAGCCTCCGCTGCCAGTCCAAATCCCAGCGTCAAGGTTCCCCTGCTGGGACGCTGCACTCCCGGCTCCAAAATCAGTCGCTGCCTCCCGGGGACTTCTCGTCCCGCCAGCCGCGTCACCGCGCCGCCCCCGCAGACCGGCTGGGCCCCCTCCCGGGGTTAGTTCAGGGGAGTAGGGCTGCACCCCGTGTTTGCGCCGTGACCGGATGCCATGTTCAGCTCCCCTGTGCCTGGTCCAAAGCCCGACGCCAAGGTTCCCCAGCTGGGACGCTGCACTTCTGGCTCCAAAACCAGTTACTGCCTCCTGGGGACTTCTCCTCCCACCAGCCGCATCGCCACACCACCCGCTCAGACCGGCTGGGCCCCCTCCCAGGGTCAGTTCAGGGGGATAGGGCTGCACCCCATGTTTGCGCCGTCACAAGATGTTGTGTTCAGCTTCCCTATGCCCAGTCCAAAGCCCAGCGCCAAGGTTACCTGACTGGGACACTGGCTTCAGGCTCCAAAAACAGTCGCTGCTTCCCCGTGGTTGTTCATTCTCTGTCTCTGTCACTGAGGTCAACTCTTTAAATCTGTGTTTGTTGTTCAGAGTTCGTAGATTGTCATGTATGTGATCAGTTCACTTGTTTTTCGAGTCTTTGTTGCAAGAGGGATCCGAGGTAGCATCTACGTAGTCAGCCATCTTGGCCCCCCCTCCTTGATAAATTTTTAAAAGACTGAAATCATACAAAGTATTTTCTCTGACCACAACAGAGTGAAGCTAGAAGTCGATAACAGGAAAACAAAAAAATACAAAACAGATGGAAATTAAATAACACACTATTAAATTACCAGTAGGTCAAGGAAGAAATCAAAAGAAAACTCATGGAGGCAGAGCCAAGATGGTGGAATAGACAAACAATTCTGGTGAACCCTCTTTACAACAAAGACCCGAAAAAAAAACAAGTGAAACGAGTATATTTGTGACAAGCTAGGAGCCCTGAACTTCAAAGGCAAGCTTAGAAAATGAACTGAGGGGCAGGAGGTGGGAGAGACTGTTCAGAAGCGGAGAGAAGTTACCGGACCTGAATCGCAGTGAGCCCTCAGGCAGCATTCCCGGAGTGGAAAAGACGGGCTGGTACTAGCATTCAGCCACAGTTTCCTCAGGGAGAGGCAGCTAGCCACAAACCCCACTCACACCTCCGGAACCTGAGGAGAATGGCATTCCTGGCAAAAGCTAAGTACTTGCGTATATTTTAACGTGCCCCCGACCCACAAACCGGCTTCAGCGGCTGAATTCCCTGGGCCTGAGATAGGCACTGTTGAGCACCTAGAGACATCCTCCCAGGCTTGGGAGAGGAAAAAATTTGCATATGGGGGAAAAGATAATTTGCTAGCTGCACTAACCAGGGGAGCTCAGGACAGAAGTAGCTCCTGTCCAGGCATAAAACATCTGTGGATTTTGAACATCTTTCTCTTCTGCATGGACATGTGTGGGCCTATTTTGGGAGAATAGGCCCTTGTTGGCAGACTCCAACCATTTCAGCTGTGCAGTGAAGAGGTGGGTGTTTGATGTTTGGCATTGCCTATTAAACAAGGTCCTCACCTACCCACATCAGGGACCTAAGGACTGGTATCTCCACTCAGGTCACCCAGCCACCCGTGACAGGAGTCCAAAGATAACTGGTACCTCCCAGTCCTTACAACCAAAAACTTTGGGTGTCCACAGTCCATCTGCAGAACCCACCCACCTGCACACTCTAGGGAACAGGGATGTGCTTTCCTCAGAGACACTCGGGGGTTAGTTCTTAGCCCCCTGCCTTGTTCAGAGCGTAGCCCCCTGCCTTGTTCAGAGCATAGCCTCCTGCTGCAATAAGATACCAGTATATATGCCAATCACCCCTGCCCCTCTAAGACTGTAGGATAGAGCCTGTACCACACACTTGATGATCAGCTACCTGGAAACCTGAGCTGAATTCATACAAGAAAACTGAATGGACTCCTAGACTCATATACCTGATAACAGCTCTAGCCATCTGGACAGGATATCAGAGCTCCAAAGGTGAAAATAATCAAGCTAGCTCACTCAAGCAACCCACAGGGCTATACCAAAACAAAACAAAGCCAGAAGCTATCACACAGTAAGCAAGCATAAAATAATACAATAGCTTATTCAATATCAAGTCACATAAAGAAACAGAAGATGATCACATCAACAGGCTCTCAAAACAAAGAATCCAGGGATATTCTAGATGAAAGTGCATTCCTGGAATTACCAGATGCAAAATACAAAAGTTTAATATACAGAACCCTTCAAGATATCAGAAAGGAAATGAGGCAATATGCAGAACAAGCCAAGGAACACACAGATAAAGCAATAAAAGAAATTAGAAAGATTATTCAGGAACATAATGAAAAGCTTAATAAGCTGGAAAAATCCATAGACAGGCAGCAATCATAAATTCAGAAGATTAACAATAAAATTACAGAATTAGACAACTCAATAGACAGAGGAGCAGAATTGAGCAAGTAGAAGCTAGAATTTCTGAACTTGAAGATAAATCACTTGGCACTAATATATTCAAAGAAAAATCAGAAAAAATAATTTAAAAAAGTGAAGAAACCTTAAGAATCATATGGAACTCTATCAAGAAAAATAACCTACGAGTGATTGGAGTACCAGAACAGGGAGGGATAACAGAAAACACAGAGGGAATTTTTGAAGATTTGTTGGCAGAAAACTTCCCAGATATTGTGAAAGATGAGAATCTATCCAAGATGCTCACCAAACTCCACATAAAAAAAAAAAATACTCCACATAAGGTAGATGTTAAAAGAAAGTCACCAAGACATATTATACTCAAACGTGCCAAAACCAAAGATAAAGAGAGAATTTTAAGAGCAGCGAGGGATAAACAAAAAGTCACCTACAAAGGAGAGCCAATAAGTTCAGACTACTCGGCAGAAACCATGCAGGCAAGAAGACAATGGGATGACATATTTAAAAAATTGAAGGAAAAAAATTGCCTGCCAAGAATCATATATCCAGCAAAACTGTCTCTTCAATATGAAGGTGAAATTACGACATTTCCAGATAAACACAAGTTTAGGGAATTCGTAAAAACCAAACCAAACTACAACAAATACTAAAGGGAGTTCTTTGGTTAGAAAATCAATAATATCAGGTATCAACCCAAGACTAGAACACTGGGCAGAGCAACCAAAAGTCAACCCAGACAGGGAAATAAAAAAAAAAACAAAGCAAGATTAAGAAACAAAAAAAAGTTCAAAACGGGGTAACAGTGATGTTACTGTATAAAAGAAGTCAACATTAAAATAATAAAGAGGGACTAAGAAATGTAATCATACACCTTCCATATGGAGAGGAAGATACGCCAATACAAAGAAATAAAAGTTAGGTTTAAATTTAGAAAAATAGGGGTAAATAATAAGGTAACCACAAAGAATACAAACTATCCTACTCATCAAAATAAAATACAAGTAAAAATTAGAGACTCAGCAGAAACAAAATCAACAACAACAAATATGAGGAAAGGACAATATATAAAGATAATCTACTCAGCACATATAATTAAGTGGGGAAAAGAAACTGTCAACAACACACAAAAAAGACATCAAAATGTTATCACTAAATTCATACCTATACATAATTACCCTGAATGTAAATGGACTAAATGCACCAATAAAGAGACAGAGAATGGCAGAATGGATTAAAAAACAAGATCCGTCTATATGCTGCCTACAAGAGACACACCTTAGACTTAGAGACACAAACAAAATAAACTCAAAGGATGGAAAAAAATATATCAAGCAAACAACAATCAAAAAACAGCAGGAGTGGCAATATTAATTTCTGACAAAATAGACTTTAAAGTGAAATCCATCAGAAAGGATAAGGAAGGACACTATATAATGATTAAAGGGACAATACACCAAGAAGATATAATCATATTAAATATTTATGCACCCAATGACAGGGCTGCAAGACACATAAAACAAACTCTATCAGCATTGAAAAGTGAGATAGACAGCTCCACAATAATAGTAGGAGACTTCAACACACAACTTTTGGTGAAGGACAGGACATCCAGAAATAAACTCAATAAAGACTTGGAAGATTTAAATGCCACGATCAACCAACTTGAACTTATAGACATATACAGAACACTCCACACAACAGCAGGCATGTATAATTTCTTTTCTAGTGCACATGGAACATTCTTGAGAATAGACCACATATTAGGTCATAAAGCAAGCCTTAGCAGAATCCAAAACATTGAAATACTACAAAGCATCTTCTCTGACCATAAGGCCATAAAAGTGGAAATCAATACCAGGAAAACCAGGAAAAAGAAATCAAACACTTGGAAACTGAACAATACCCTGCTCCAAAAAAGACTGGATTATAGAAGACATTAAGGATGGAGTAAAGAAATTCATAGAATCCAATGAGAATGAAAACACTTCCTATCAGAACCTTTGGGACACAGCAAAAGCGGTGCTCAGAGGCCAATTTTATCAATAAATGCACACATCCAAAAAGAAGAGAGGGTAAAAATAAAAAAAATTTTCCCTACAACTTGAACAAATAGAAAGAGAGCAACAAAAGAAACCCACAGGCACCAGAAGAAAACAAATAATAAAAAATTAGAGCTGAACTAAATGAAATAGAAAAAGAAAAACAACTGAAAGAATTAACAAGACCAAAAGATGGTTTTTTGAAAAAAATCGACAAAGCTGATAAACCACTGGACAACTGACAAAAGAAAAACAGGACAGGAAGAAAAAAACCCAAATGAGAAATGAGATGGGCGATATTACAACAGACCCAACTGAAATTAAAAGAATCATATCAGATTACTATGAAAAATTGTACTCTAACAAATTTGAAAACCTAGAAGAAATGGATGAATTCCTAGAAATACACCACCTACCTAAACTAACACAAACACAGCTAGAACAACTAAATAGGCCAATAACAAAAGAAGAGATTGAAAAGGTAATCAAAACACTCCCAACAAAAAAAAAGCCCTGGCCCGGACGGCTTCACTGCAGAGTTCCACCAAACGTTCAGAGAAGAGTTAACACCAGTACTACTAAAGATATTTCAGAGCATAGAAAAGGACGGAATGCTACCAAACTCATTCTTATAGCCACCATATCCCTGATTCCAAAACCAGGTAAAGATACCACAAGAAAAGAAAATTATAGACCTATATCACTCATGAACGTAGACGCAAAAATCCTCAACAAAATTCTAGCCAATAGAATTCAACAACATATCAAAAAAAATAATTCACCATGACCAAGTGGGATTCATACCAGGTATGCAGGGATGGTTCAACATTAGAAATACGATTAATGTAATCCACCACATGAATAAAACAAAAGACAAGAATCACATAATTTTATCAATTGATGCAGAAAAGGCATTTATTTGACAAAGTTCAACACCCATTCATGATAAAAACTCTCAGCAAAATAGGAACAGAGGGAAAATTTCTCAACATAATAAAGGGCATTTATACAAAGCCAACAGCCAACAGACAACATCACCCTAAATGGAGAGAGCCTGAAAGGATTCCCATTGAGATTGGGAACCAGACAAGGTTGCCCTTTTCACTGCTCTTATTCAACATTGTGCTGGAGGTCCTATCCAGAGCAATAAGGCTAAACAAATAAATGAAGGGCTCCCAAATTGGCAAGGAAGAAGTATCTCTATTTGCAGACGACATGATCTTGTACACAGAAAACCCTAAGGAATTCTCCAGAAAACTACTGAAACTAATAGAAGAGTTCAGCAGAGCATCAGGATACAAAATTAACATACAAAAATCAGTTGGATTCCTCTATGCCAACAAAAAGAACGTCGAAGAGGGAATCACCAAATCAATGCCATTTACAGTAGCCCCCAAGAAGATAAAATACTTAGGAATAAATCTTACCAGAGATGTAAAAGACTTATACAAAGAAAACTATAGTACACTTCTGCAAGAAACCAAAAGAGACTTACTTAAGTGGAAAAAAGTACCTTGCTCATGGATAGGAAGACTTAACATTATAAAAATGTCTATTCTACAAAAACAATCTATACATTTAATGCAATTCCGATCCAAATTCCAATGACATTCTTTAATGAGATGGAGAAAGAAACCGCCCACTTCAGATGGAAGGGAAAGAGGCCCCAGATAAATAAGGCTTTACTGAGAAAGAACAAAAAAGTGAAGGCCTTACTTTACCTGATTTTAGAATCTATTATACAGCCACAGTAGTCAAAACAGCCCGGTACTGGTACAACAACAGGTACATAGACCAATGGAACAGAATTGAGAATCCAGACATAAATCCATCCACATATGAGCAGTTGATATTTAATAAAGCCCCCAAAACTGTTAAATGGGGAAAAGACAGTCTTCTTAACAAATGGTGCTGGCATAACTGGATATCCATCTGCAAAAAAAATGAAACAAGACCCATACCTCACTCCTTGCACAAAAACGAGCTCCAAATGGATCAAAGACCTAAATATAAAATCTAAAGCGATAAAGATCATGGAGGATAAAATAGGGACAAAGTTAAGAGCCCTAATACATGGCATAAACAGTATACAAAATATTATAAACAATGTAGAAGAAAAACTAGATAACTGGGAGCTCCTAAAAATCATACACCTATGCTCATCCAAAGACTTCACCAAAAGAATAAAAAGACTACCTACAGACTGGGAAAATGTTTTTAGCTATGACATTTATGATCAGCGTCTGATCTGTAAAATCTACATGATACTGCAGAAACTCAACTAGAAAAAGACAAATAACCCTATTAAAAAATGGGCAAAGGATATGAACAGACACTTCACTAAAGCAGACATTCAGGTAGCTAACAGATACATGAGGAAATGTTCACGATTATTAGCCATTAGAGAAACGCAGATCAAAACTACAATGAGATTTCATCTCGCTCCAACAAGGCTGGCATTAATCGAAAAAACACAAAATAATGAGTGAACAGCTCAGCCCACCTGGACAAAGCGGTGAGAATTATTGTACCCACAGATGAGCAAGCAACAAACACGTCCAGCCCACCCACCCAGACATAACCAAATAAAACAAAAAAGCAGGATGAAACAAACAAATCTACAATCATTAAACAAAGAAAATAATTCCTGAATGTCTTGAAGACAACAGACAATATCAAATCATAAAAAAAAAGGACAGAATGGCTCCAGTAAGTGACCAAAACACCAGATGACTTTCGGGTAGAATAAAGGGCACTGGAACTACCTGACAAGGTATTCAAAAGTCCAAGAGATTAGGAAAGAGATGAAAGACAACACAGAAAAAAAAAACAAGGAAAAGTATAAAAAAAATCATGGAAAATATAGATAAAATCAGGGAAAACACAGAAAAAGAAATGGAAGAATTCAGGAAAACAATACAGAAAAAAAGTCAAAATAAATAAACAAGTAGGAACCATACAAAAACAGCAATTAGAAATCCAAAATATAAACAGACTCCAGAAATGGACAATGCAATAAAAAGTTTTAGGAGAAAATTTGAAACAATGGAAGACAGGATCAGCAAAACTGAGGACAAATCCTTGGATACTGCTTTTTGAGGAAAAATCAGAAAAGAATGAAGAAAATCTAAGAACTATGTGGTATACAATCAACAGCAAAAATTTGCATGTGATCAGAGTTCCAGAACAGGGGAAGAAAATAGAAAACATAGAGGTGATCATTGTAGATTTGCTGACAGAAAACTCCCTAATATCATGAAAGATGAAAAGCTGATCAACCAAGAAGATCAAAGAGCCCCATATAAAACAACAAAAAACCAAACCCGTTGCCATTGCGTCAATTCCAACTCATAGTGACCCTATAGGACAGAGTAGAACTGCCCCCAAAGAGTCTCCAAGGACAGCTTGGTGAATTCAAACTGCTGACATTTTGGTTAGCAGCTGTAGCTCTTAACCACAATGCCACCAGGGTTTTTACACTCATCAAAACCAAGGACAAAGAAAGAATCCTCAAGAGTAGCTCAAGAAAAATGAAAACTCACATACGAAGGGCAAACAATAAGACTAAGCTCTGATTACTCAGCAGAAAACCATGCAGGCAAGAAGCCTTTGGGATGACATATAGAAAATTTTGAAAGAAAAAACTGTCAGCCAAGAATAATACATCCTGCAAAACTCTGTCTATAATACTATGGTGAAATTAGGACACTTCTATATAAACAAAAATTAAGGGAATATATGAAAACCAAACTTACAAGACTTATTAAAGGGAGTCCTTCGGTTAGAGAACCAAATACGTCAGACAACAACCTGAATCTAGGACACAAGACAGCATCAGCCAAATGCCAACCTAGGTAATGAATTTTCAAGGGTAAAACAAAACTAAAATACTTACAACAAGGAACCAGAGATGTCAATCTGTAAATGACAACTTGACAGCAATAAAAGGGGAAATAAACGGTGTAGGTGTAAAACTTTCAAATGGAGAGCAAGTCAAGGTGATATCAAGTAATAAAAGACTGGTACAAACTTAGGAAGATGGGGTAAATTTAAAGGACACCACAAAAAAAGTAAAAAACCTCCTCATCAAAATAAAGAAGAAAAACAAAATCTCAGTAAACACAAAATATACAATAACAAAAGAAAATCCACAAACAAAAGGTACTCAGCACAGGAGAGTAAGAGGAACAAAGAAAATGTCAGCACCACACACACACAAAAAAAACTACAAAATGGCAGGAATACACTCACACCTATCAACAATCACAATGAACAAAAATAACTTAAATGCACACATAAAGAGACAGAGAGTGACAGAATGGGTTTTAAAAAAACATGGCAAGGCGGGACCAAGATGGCTGACTAGGTAGAAGCTTCCACTTATCCCTCTTGCAACAAAGACTTGAAAAAACAAGTGAATCGATTACATACAGGACAATCTACGAACGCTGACCATCAAACACAGAACTAAGGAGTTGACCTGAGTGACCAGGGAGCGAAAAGCCACATGCTGAAGCAGCGACCGCTTCTGGAGCCAGTGTGCCATGATGTAGCCCTGAGCCCTTGAGATTCCCTGGTGCCAGAGTGGTGGGGTTGATTGTGGCTTACTGAGACAGGGCAAGCAAGGACGCAGGCCTACTCGGGACCAACCTCGGAGGGGACCCAGCGAGCGCATGCAGGCTGCACACTGACGTGGCTGAAAGGCAAACAAAAAACCACGGGGAAGCAGCAACTGGTTTTGGAGCCTGGAGTGCAGCATCCCGGACAGGAAACCTTGGCGCTGGGCTTTGGACAAAGAGCGGAGGAGTGGAATGCTGCTTCCTGAGACAGCGCAAGCACGAGATGCAGCCCTAAACATCTGGGGCAGTCTCAGCGGGGATCCAGCCAGCGCACACAAGCTACATGCCCCTCTGAAATCTCAGAAAATACAGTCCTCACCAAACAAGATAAGTAACTTTGTCTATCTTGCAGTGCTACTCTCTCCTATCTATCTGATCCCTCCCCTCCCTGCGCTGGCTGGCTTCATTAACATTGGAATTCCCTGGGCCAGAGAGTGAAGTGCACTGCCGGTTTTTTCTCTTCTTTCTTTTCTAACCTATTCTCCTGGCCTGAGAAAAGCAGCATTTAACAATCAAAGGAAAAAGCCTTCCCTGACTTCCCTAAACTGGAATAACAATACAGAACCAGCTCCATCCAGGCATAAGAGACCCAGTCTTTGGCTTTTATCCCTACAGGTAACCAGGTGCCTATTATAATGCAAAGGCAATTCTGATAGAGATCTGACTGTAATTGTTTTAGCTGAGCAGTGGAAAGGCAAGTTTTGGAGGTCAGATACCTCTCTACCTATTAAATAGAGCCCTCACTGATCCACACCAGGGAACTGAGGGCTGAGGCTCCACCCACACCACCTAGCCACCTGCTAAAGGGGACTGAGGACAGTGACACCTACCAGTCTATAGAGGTACAAGCATTGGGTGCTTAAGGTACAGCTGCAGAGCCCACCCACCACAGCGCTCTAGAGAATAGAGCCACTCCTACCTCACTGACACTTGGGGGAAGGCTGTCAGCATCCTGCCCTCCTCGGAGTGTGACCCCCTGCTGCTACTAGAAACTGCCACATACAACCATCACCACTACTCCTCTAAGTTAATACGTGGGAGCCTATACTACACACTACGTGACCTGCTATCAAGACACCTGAGCTGATTCTATTCAAGAATAGTGAATGGATTCATAGGCTTATATACCTGGTAACAGCTCAGACCAGCTGGTAACAGGTCATAAGTGATTCAAAAGCTACAGCAATCAAGATAGCAATCAAGTAGCCCATCTGGGTGTATTGTAACAAAACAAAACAAGAAGATAAGACTCAGTGAGCAAATATAAAACATTACAATATCTTCTAGATGGCTTGGAGACAGCAGTTGATATCAAATCACATAAAGAAGCAGACCATGATTGTTTCTACAAACCCCCAAATCAAAGAATCAAAATCATTCCCAGATGTAGATACATTCCTGGAATTGCCAGATGTAGAATATAAAAAACTAATATACAGAAGGCTTCAAGACATTGGGGATGACCTCAGAAATGAAATAAGGCAATCTTTTTTCCACAGAAAAAGCGAAGGAGCACACCAAGAAAGCAGTTGAAGAAATCGAAAGGATTATGCAAGAACATAGTGAAAAAATTAATAAGCTGCAAGAATCCATAGAGAGACAGCATTCAGAAATTCAAAAGATTAACAATAAAATTACAGAATTAGACAGCTCGACAGAGAGTCAGAGGAGTAAAATCGAGGAATTGGAATGCAGAGTGGGGGAGCTGGAGGATGAGGCAATTGACACCATTATATAGTTGAAGAAAAATCAGATAAAAGAATTTTAAAAAAGGAAGAAACCCTAAGAATCATGTGGGACTCTATCAAGAATAACTTGCATGTGATTGGAGTTCCAGAACAGGGAGAGATGAAAGAAAATACAGAGAGAATACTTGAAGATCTGTTGGCAGAAAACTTCCCTGGCATCGTGAAAGATGAAAAGATATCTATCCAAGATGCTCATCAAACCCCATACAAGATAGATCCCAAAAGAAAATCACCAAGACATATTATCATCAACCTTGCCAAAAACAAAGATAAAGTTTTAAAAGCAGCCAAGGATAAATGAAAAGTCACCTACAAAGGAGAATCAATAAGAATAAGTTCGGACTACTTGGCATAAACCATGCAGGCAAGAAGGCAATAGGATTATGTATACAGAGCACTGAAAGAGAAAAACTGCCAGCCAAGAATCATATATACAGCAAAACTCTCTCTCAAATACGAAGGTGAAATTAATACATTTACAGATTAACACAAGCTTAGAGAATTTGCAAAAACCAAACCCAACCTGCAAGAATTACTAAAGGAAATTCTTTGGTCAGAAAATTACTAATATCAGATACCAACACAACACAAGGCAAGGTCACAGAACGAAACATCCTGATATCAACTCAGATAGGGAAATCACAAAAACAAAATAAGATTAATTTTTTTTAAATTGCTCAAAACAAGGAATCATTGATATCATTGTGTAAAAGGTTAGAGTAGTCAAAAAAGAGGGACTAAATACAGGAGGCATAGATCTTACATATGGAGAGGAAACCAAGGCAATATAGGGTAATACAAGTTGGGTTTTTACTTAGTCAAATAGTGGTAAATACTAAGGTAACCACAAAGAGGTCTAACAATTCCATACTTCAAAATAAAAACCAAGATAAACATGACTCAGTAAAAATAAATTCAACTACTATGAAAGGGAGGAACACACATTCTACAAAGAAAAACTTCTCAGCACAAAAAAGTAAGTGGAAAAATGAAATTGCCAACAACACACTAAAAAAGGCATCAAAATGACAGCACTAAACTCTAAACTCATACTTATCTATAATTACACTGAATGTAAATGGGCTAATTGCACCAATAAAGAGACAGAGAGTTGCAGACTGGATTAAAAAAACACGATCTGTCTATATGCTGCCTATGAGAGACACACCTTAGACTTACCCACCAAAACCAACCTTAGACATAGAAACACAAATAAACTAAAACTCAAAGGATGGAAAAAATACATTAAGCAAACAACAATCAAAAAAGAGCAGGAGTAGCAATATTAATTTCTGACAAAATAGACTTTAAAGTTAAATCCACCACAAAGGATAAAGAAGGACACTACATAGTGACTAAAGGGACAATTTACCAAGAAGATATACCCATATTAAATATTTATGCACCCAATGATAGGGCTGCAAGGTTCATAAAACAAACTTTAACAGAATTGAAAAGTGAGATAGACACCTCCACAATTATAGTAGGAGACTTCAACACACTCCTTTTGGTGAAGGATAGGACATCCAGTAAGAAGGTCAATAGAGACATGGAAGATCTAATTGCTACAATTAACCAAATTGATCTCATAGACTTATACAGAACACTCCACCCAACAGCTGCAAAATATACTTTCTTTTCTAGTGCACACAGAAAATTCTCTAGAATAGATCACATATTAGGTCATAAAACAAACCTTTGCAGAATCCAAAACATCAAAATATTACAAAGCATCTTCTCAGACCATAAGGCCATAAAAGTAGAAATCAATAACAGAAAAATCAGGGGAAAGAAATCAAATACTTGGGAACTGAACAATATCCTGCTCAAAAAAGACGGGCTATAGAAGACATTAAGGAGGGAATAAAGAAATTCATAGAATTCAACGAGACTGAAAACACTTCCTATCAAAACCTTTGGGACAGAGCGAAAGCAGTGCTCAGAGGTCAATTTATATCAATAGATGCAAACATACGTAAAGAAAGAGCCAAAATCAAAGAACTGTCCCTACAACTTGAACAAATAGAAAGAGAGCAACAAAAGAAACCGTCAGGCAACAGAAGAAAGCAAATAATAAAAATTAGAGCAGAATTAAATGAATTAGAGAATAGAAAAACAATTGAAAGAATTAACAAGGCCAAAAGCTGGTTCTTTGAAAATATTAACAAAATTGATAAACCTTTGGCCAGACTGACTAAAGAAATACAGGAAAAGAAACAAATAACCTGAATATGAAATGAGATGGGCCATATCACAACAGACCCAACTGAAATTAAAAGAATCATATCAGATTACTACAAAAAATTGCACTCTAACAAATTTGAAAACCTAGAAGAAATGGGTGAATTCCTAGAAACACACTACCTACCTAAACTAACAAAAAAAGAGGTAGAACAAATAAATAGACCCATAACAAAAAAAGAGATTGAAAAGGTAACCAAAAAACTCCCAACAACAACAAAAAAAAGCCCTGGCCCTGACGGCTTCACTGCAGAGTTCTACCAAACTTTCAGAGAAGAGTTAACACCACTACTACTGAAGGTATTTCAGAGCATAGAAAAAGACAGAATACCACCTAACTCATTCTATGAAGCCAGCATAACCCTGATACCAAAACCAGCTAAAGACAACACAAAAAAAGAAAATTACAGACCTATATCAACATAGACACAAAAACCCTCAACAAAATTCTAGCCAATAGAATTCAACAACATAGCAAACATATAATCCACCATGACCAAGTGGGATTTATACTAGGTTTTATGCAAGGATGGTTCAATATTAGAAAAACAAGTAATGTAATCCACCACATAAATAAAACAAAAGGCAAGAATCACATGATTTTATCAATTGATGCAGAAAAGGCATTTGACAAAGTCCAACACTCATTCATGATAAAAACTCTCAGGAAAATAGGAAGAGAAGGAAAATTTCTCAACATAATAAAGGGCATTTATACAAAGCCAACAGCCAACATCATCCTAAATGGAGAGAGCCTGAAAGCATTTCCCTTGAGAACGGGAACCAGACAAGGATGCCCTTTATCACCACTGTTATTCAACATTATGCTGGAGGTCCTAGCCAGAGCAATAAGGCTAGACAAAGAAATAAAGGGCATTCAGATTGGCAAGGAAGAAGTCAAAGTATCTCTATTTTTAAATGACATGATCTTATACACAGAAAACCCTAAGGAATCCTCCAGAAAACTACAGAAACGAATAGAAGAGTTCAGTAGAGTATCGGGATACAAGATAAACATACAAAAATCAGTTGGATTCCTCTACATCAACAAAAAGAACATCGAAGAGGAAATCACCAAATCAATGCCATTCACAGTAGCCCCCAAGAAGATAAAATAAAACAAACAAATACTTAGTAATAAATCTTACCAACGATGTAAAACACCTATACAAAGAAAACTACAAGGTACTACTGCAAGAAACCAAAAGAGACCTACGTAAGTGGAAAAACATACCTTGCTCATGGATAGGAAGACTTAACATTGTAAAAATGTCTATTCTACCAAAAGCCATCTATATATACTATGCACTTCTGATCTGAATTCCAACGACATTTTTTAATGAGATGGAGAAAAAAATCACCAACTTCATATGGAAGGGAAAGAAGCCCCAGATAAGTAAAGCATTACTGAAAAAGAAGAAGAAAGTGGGAGGCATCACTCTACCTGATTTTAGAACCTATTATACCGCCAAAGTAGTCAAAACAGCCTGGTACTGGGACAACAACAGATACATGGACCAATGGAACAGAATTGAGAATCCAGACATAAATCCATCCACATATGAGCAGCTGATATTTGACAAAGGCCCAGTGTCAGTTAATTGGGGAAAAGATAGTCTTTTTAACAAATGGTGCTGGCATAACTCGATATCCATCTGTAAAAAAATGAAACAAGATCTATACCTCACACCATGTACAAAAACTAACTCAAAATGGATCAAAGACCTAAACATAAAATCTAAGACAATAAAGATCATGGAAGAAAAAATAGGGACAATGTTAGGAGCCCTAATACAAGGCATGAACAGAATACAAAACATTACTAAAAATACCAAAGCGAAACCAGATAACTGGGAGCTCCTAAAAGTTAAACACCTATGCTCATCCAAAGACTTCACCAAAAGAGTAAAAAGACCACCTACGGACTGGGAAAAATTTTTCAGCTACGACATCTCTGACCAGTGCCTGATCTCTAAAATCTGCTTGACTCTGCTAAAACTCAACCACAGAAAGACAAACAACCCAATTAAAAAATGGACAAAGGATATGAACAGACACTTCACTAAAGAAGACATTCAGGTGGCTAACAGATACATGAGGAAATGCTCTCGATCATTAGCCATTAGGGAAATGCAAATCAAAGCTACAATGAGATTCCATCTCACTCCAACAAGGCTGGCACTAATCCAAAAAACACAAAATAATAAATGTTGGAGAGGCTGTGGAGAGATTGGAACACTTATACACTGCTGGTAGGAATGTCAAATGGTACAGCCACTTTGGAAATCGATTTGGTGCTTCCTTAAAAAGCTAGAAATAGAACTACCATACGATTCTGCAATCCCACTCCTCGGAATATATCCTAGAGAAATAAGAGCCCTTACATGAACAGATATATACACACCTATGTTTATTGCAGCACCGTTTACAATAGCAAAAAGATGGAAGCAACCAAGGTGCCCATCAATGGAAGAATGGATAAATTATGGTATATTCACACAATGGAATACTACACATCAATAAAGAACAGTGATGAATCTGTGAAACATTTCATAACATGGAGAAACGTGGAAGGCATTATGCTGAGTGAAATTAGTTGCAAAAGGACAAATATTGTATAAGACCACTAGTATAAGATTTTGATAAATAGTTTAAACTGAGAAGAACACACTCTTTTGTGGTTATGAGAGGGGGGAAAGGGGGAGGGTGCGAGAAGTGTATTTACTAAATAGATAGTAGACAAGAACTACTTTGGGTGAAGGGAAGGACAACACTCAACACAGTGGAAGACAGCACAACTGGACTAAACCAAAGCAGTGTCCTGAATAAAATGAATACTTCAAAGGTCAGCGAAGCAGGGTCCAGGGATTGGGGACCATGGTTTCAGGGGACATCTAAATCAATTGGCATAATAAAATCTATTAAGAAAACATTCTGCATCCCACTTTCAATAGTGGCGTCTGGGGTCTTAAGTGCTAACAAGCAGCCATCTAAGATGCATCAATGAGTCTCAACCCACCTGGATCAAAGGAGAATGAAGAACACCAAGAACAAAAGATAAAAACGAGCCCAAGAGACAGAAAGGGCTACATGAACCAGAGACTACATCATCCTGAGACCAGAAGAATTAGATGGTGCCCGGCCACAACCAATGACTGCCCTGACAGGAAACACAACAGAGAACCCCTGAGGGAGCAGGAGAACAGTGGGATGCAGACCCCAAATTCTCATAAAAAGACCAGACTTAATGGTCTGACTGAGACTGGAAGGACCCCAGTGATCATGGCCCCCAGACCTTCTGTTGGCCCACTACAGGAACCATCCCCAAAGCTAGCTCATCAGACATGGATTGGACTGGATAGTGGGTTGGAGAGGGATGGTGGTGAGGAGTGAGCTACTTGGTTTGGGTGGACACTTGAGACAATGTTGGCATCTCCTGCCTGGAGGGAAGATGCGAGGGTAGAGGGGCTTAGGAGCTGTCAAAATGGTCACGAAAAGAGAGAGGGGAAGGAGGGAGCGAGCTATCTCATGGTGGGGGGGAAGTAATTGGGAATATGTAGCAAGTTGTGTATAAGTTTTTATATGAGAGACTGACTTGATTTGTAAACTTTCGCTTAAAGCACAATAAAAATTATTTAAAATTAAAAAAAAATCACCCATCAAAATGCTTTCTACAAGAGACACACCTTAGAAACAAAGACATAAAAATATTAAAAATCAAAGGATGGAAAAAAATCGAGTAAATAGAAACCAAAAGTGAGCAGAAGTGACAATGCTAATCTCAGATAAAATAGACTTTAAGGCAAAATGCACCATAAAAGACAAGGAAGGACATTATATAATAATTAAAGTTATAATTCACCATGATGACATAACCATAATAAATATCTGCCCACCCAATTACAGGGCTCTAAAATACATAAAAGAAACTCTAATAGCACTGAAAAGCAAAATTGACAGTTCCACAATAACAAGTAGGAGACTTCAACACATCAATCACTCCTGGTAAAGGACAGAATATCTAGAAAGAAGCTAAACAAAGATACAGAAGATCTAAAGGGCACAATCAAACATCTTGATCTCATAGGCATATATGGAACAGTCCACTCAACAGCAGCAAAGTATACATTCTTTTCAAGCATACATGGAACATTCTTCAGAATAGACTACATCATAGGCCACAAAGCAACCCTCAACAAAATCCCAAACACTGAGATAATACAAAGCATCTACTGTAATCACAATGCCATAAGTAGAAATTAGTAACAAGACGAGCATAAAGAAAAAATAAATCCCTGGAAACTGAATAACACCTTGAGAAATTGAAGATGGAATAAAAAAATAAAAAATAACAAAAAAATTCCTAGAATCGAAGAGAATGAAAACAAACCAAACCAAAACCTTTGGAACACAGCAAAGGCAGTGCTCAGAGGTCAATTTATAGCAATACATGCACACATCAAAAAAGAAGAAAGGGATAAAATCAAAATGTTAGGTTTAAAACACAAACTAATAGAAAGAGACAAGCAAAAGGAGCCCACATCAACCAGAAGAAAGGAAATAATAAAAATCAGAATAGAAATAAATGAAATAGAGAAGAGAAAAAAATAGAAAGAATCAACAAAACCAAAACTTGGTTCTTTGAAAGGATCAAAAAACCATTGGCCAAATTGACAAAAGAAAAGCAGGAGAGAAAACAAATAACCCAAATAAATGAAATGGGAGACATTTTACAGCACACCCTCTGAAATAAAAAGGATCATGACAGAGTACTATAATAACTGTACTCCAACAAATTTGAAAACAAAGAGGAAATGAACAAATTTCTACAAAGACACTACCTACCTAAAGTGAGGTAGAAAATCTGAACAAACCTATAAGAAGAGAAGAGACTGAAAAGTTAATAAAATAAATAACTCCCAACAACAACAACAAAAATTTCCTGGTCCAGGGGAATTCTACCAAACATTCAGAGAAGAGCTCACACCAGTACTACACAAATTATTCCAGAACACAGAAAAAAAAGGGATACTTTCAAATTCATTCTATGAAGCCTGCATAACCCTGATACCAAAACCAGACAAAGACACCACAAAAAAAGAAAATTACAGACCAATATCTCATGAAAATAGATGCAAAAATTCTCGACAAAATTCTAACCAATAGAATTCAGCACCATATAAGCAAAATAATAACCCTGATCAAGTGGGATTCATACCAGGTATGCAAGGATGGTTCAACATTAGAAAATCAATCAATATAATCCACCACATAAATAAAACAAAAGAATCACAAGATCATCTCAATTGACATAGAAAAGGCATTCAATAAAGTCCAACACCCATTCCTGATAAAAGCTCTCAATAAGAATAGAAGGGAAATTCCTCAACATAATAAAGTCATTATAGAAAACCAACAGCCAACATCATTCTCAACTGAGAGAGGCTGAAAACATTCCCCCTGAGAATGGGAACAAGACAAGGATACCCTTTATCACCACTCTTACTTAACATTGTGCTGGAAGTCCTAGCTAGAACAATAAGGCAAGAAAAAGAAATAAAGGGCATCCAAACGTGTCTGTCAATTTGTTGTACTGTGGGGGCTTTCGTGTTGCTGTGATGCTGGAAGCTATGCCACCAGTATTCAGATACCAGCAGGGTCACCCATGGAGGATAGGTTTAAGCTGAGCTTCCAGACTAAGAAAGACTAGGAAGAAGGACCCAGCAGTCTACTTCTGAAAAGAATTAGCCAGTGAAAACCTTATAACAGTGGAACATTGTCTGATATAGTGCCGGAAGATGAGCCCACCAGGTTGGAAGACTGGGGAAGAGCCTCCTCAAAGTAGAGTCAACCTTAATCTGGCCAACTGACTGGAAGAGATCCATATTTATGCCTATTCCCAAGAAACGTGATCCAACCAAATGCGGAAATTATTGAACAATATCCTTAGTATCACGCACAAGCAAAATTTTGCTGAAGGTCGTTCAAAACTGGCTGCAGCAGTATACCGACAGGGAACTGCCAGAAACTCAGGCTGAATTCAGACGAGGACGTTGAACCAGGGATATCATTGCTGATGTCAGATAGATCCTGGCTGATGGCAGAGTATACCAGAAGTATGTTTACTTTTGTTTTAAAGGCATTCGACTGTGTGTATCATAACAAATTATGGATAACATTGCAAAGAATGGGAATTCCAGAACACTTAATCGTGTTCATGAGGGACCTGTACATAGATCAAGAGGCAGTTGTTTGGACAGAGTGATTTAAAGTCAGGAAAGGTGTGTGTCAGGGTTGTATATTTTCACCATACCTATTCAATCTGTATGCTGAACAAATAATCCACGAAGCTGGACTATATGAAGAAGAATGAGGCATCAGGATTGGAGGAAAGCTCATTAACAACCTGTGTTATGCAGATGACACAACCTTGCTTGCTGAAAGTGAAGAGGACTTGAAGCACTTACTAATGAAGATCAAAGACCACAGCCTTCAGTATGGATTACACCTCAACGTAAAGAAAACAAAAATCTTCACAACTGGACGAATAAGCCACATCATGATAAATGGAGAAAAGATTGAAGTTGTCAAGGATTGCATTTTACTTGGATCCCCGATCAACACCCATGGAAGCAGCAGTCAAGAAATTAAAAGACACATTGCATGGGGCAAATCTGCTGTCAAAGACCCCTTTAAAGTGTTGGAAAGCAAAGATGTCACCTTGAAGATAAAGGTGTGCCTGACCCAAGCCATGGTATTTTCAGTCGCATCACATGCATGTGAAAGCTGGGCAATGAATAAGGAAGACCAAAGAAGAATTGATGCCTTCAAATTGTGGTGTTGATGAAGAATATTGAATATACCATGGACTGCCAAAAGAACGAAGAAATCTGTCTTGGAAGATGTACAACCAGAATGCTCCTTAGAAGCAACGATGGTGAGACTGCATCTTACATACCTTAGATATGTTGTCAGGAGGGATCAGTCCCTGGAGAAGGACATCATGCCTGGTAAACTAGAGAGTCAGCAGAAAAGAGAAAGCCCCTCAATGAGATAGATTGACACCATGGCTGCAACAGTGGGCTCAAGCATAACAAGGATTGTGAGGATGGCACAGGACCGGGGAGTGTTTCTTTCTGTGGTACATAGGGTCGCTATGAGTTGGAACTGACACAATAACACCTAAGAAGAACACAACAACAAATTGGTAAGGAAGAAGTAAAACTATCCCTATTTGTGGATGACATGATACTATAAATACAGAACCCTAAAGAGTTCACGAGAAAACTACTGGAACTAATAGATTCAACAGAGTAGCAGGATACAAGATAAACACAAAAATCAGTTGGATTCCTATACACCAATAAAGGGAACCACAAAAAGGAAATCAGGAAAGAAATACCATTTATAATAAACCAAAATAATAATAGCCCCTAAAAAAATAAAATACTTAGGAATAAATCTAACCAGGTACATAAAAGACCTATATAAAGAAACCTACAAAACACTACTGTAAGAAACCAAAAGAGATATACATAAATGGAAAAACATACCACACTCATGGATAGGTAGACTCAACATTGTGAAAATGACAAGTCTACCCAATGTAATTTACAAATACAGTGCAATCCTGATCCAAATACCAACAGCATTCTTTAATGAGTTGGAAAAGCTAATCATTAACTTTATATGAAAAAGAAAGAGGGCCCAGAAAAGTAAAACACTATTGAAGAAGAAGAATAAAGCAGGAGGCCTCACACTACCTGCTGACCTCAGAACCTACTATACAGCTATGGTAGTCAAAACAGCCTGGTACTGGTACAAAGACAGACACATTGACCAATGGAACAGAATCGAGAATCCAGATGTAAACCCATCCACCTATGGTCACCTGATCATTGACAAAAACAAAAAGTCCATTCAACGGGAAAAAGACAGTCTTTTAAAAAATGGTACTGGCAAAACTGAATGTCCATCTGCAAAAAAAAGAAACAGGACCCATACCTCACACCATACACAAAAACTAATTCAAAATGGATCGAGGACCTAAGTATAAAACTAAGAACTATAAAGTTCATAGAAGAAAAAATAAGGTCAATGCTAGAGGCCCTTACACAGCATAAATGGGATACAGACCATAACTAACAATACACAAACACCGGAAGATAAGCTAGATGTCTTAGGCTGGGTTCTCTAGAGAAGCAAAACCAGTAAAACATATAAATATCTATATAAAGAGATATATATCAAGGAAATGGGTCACATGGCTGTAGAGGCTGGAATGCCCCAAATCCATAGGTCAGGCTGGAGGTTTCTCCTGATTCACGTAGCTGCATGGGGCTGGCGACCCAAGATCGGCAGTTCAGACAGCAAGGCTCTTCCTTACAGGCTGTGAAGACTGACAGACCCCAAGATTGGCAGGCGAGACCATAGGTAAGCTGCAAGCTCCAGTCCAAGAACCGGAGGTCAGACGAATAGGAGTCGCCCAGAACCAGCAAAGGCCTGTGATTCTTGCCAGAGAGTCCACTGATATTCAGTGCAGGTCACACCCTCAAGGAAACTTTCTTTCAACTGATTGGCTACTCAGAGCAGATCCCATCATGGAGGTGATCACATTATATCAAATCTCATAATGGAAGTGATCACATCATCATACAAAAAGCCAAACTACATCATAAATGCCAAACCACTGAGAATCATGGGCCAGCCAAGTTGACACACAACCTTAATGATCACACTAGATAACTGAAATCTTCTAAAAATTAAACACTTATGCTCATCAAAAGACTTTACCAAAGGGACAAAAAGAGATCCTACAGAATGGGGAAAAAAAAATTGCCTATGACATATCCGACAAAGGTCTAATCTCTAAAACCTGTAGGACAATCCAATACCACTACAAAAAAAGACAAATAATCTAATTTAAAAAAGGGCAAAGGATATGAGCAGACACTTCACCAAATAAGACATCAAGTGTCAACAGACATATGAGGAAATGCACCCAATCACTAGCCATTAGAGTTATACAAAACATAACTACTATGAGATACCATCTCACCTGACATTACAGGCAAAAATTAAAAAAAAAATGTTGGTAGGGTTGTGGGGAGATTGGAACTCTTATACACTCTTGGTGGGAATGCAAAATGGTACAACTACTGTGGAAAATGGTATGGCACTTCATCAAAAAACTAGAAATAGAAATACCATATGATCCAACAATCCCACTTCTAGGACTATATCCTAATGGAAACAACCTAAGTGTCAATCAACAGATGAATGGATAAACGAATTATGGTACATACACACAGTGGAATACTACGCAACAATAAAGAACAATGAGGAATCTGCAAAACATCTCACAACATGGATGAATCTGGAGGGCATTATACTAAGTGAAATAAGTCAATCACAAAAGGACAAAGACTGAATGACACCACTATTATAAAAACTCATGAAAAGGTTTATATACAGAAAGAAACAATCTTTGATGGGTACGAGGGAGGGGGTGGATGGGGAGGAAAAAACACTAATTAGATAATAGATAAGTGGTAGCTTTGATGATGGGTAAGATAGCACAGCCAGCACAACTTGACCAAGGCAAAGTCATAGAAGAATCATAGACACATCCAAGCTCCCTGAGGGACCAAATTACTGGATTGAGGGCTGGGACCATGGTCTTGGGGAACATCTAGCTCAATCGGCATAACATAGTTTATAAAGAGAATGTTCTATATCCAACTTAGTTGAACAGCATCTGGAGTTTTTAAAGCTTGTGAGTGGCTGTTTAAGATACTCCACTGGTCTCACCCCATCTGGAGAAGGGAGAATGAAGAAAACCAAAGACACAGGGGAAAGATTACTCCAAATGACTAATGAACCACAACTACCACAGCCTCCACCAGACTGAGCCCAGCACGACTAGATGGTGCCTGGCTACCACCACCAACTGCTCTGACAGGGATCATATTAGAGGGTCTTGGACAGAACTGGAGAAAAATGTAAAACAAAATTCTAATTCACCAAAAGAAAAAAAAATCAACCAAACTTACTGGCCTGACACAGACTGGAGAGACCCTGAGACTATGGCCCCCGGACAACCTTTTAGCTCAGAAATGAAGTCACTCCTGAGGTTCAACATTCAGCCGAAGATTAGACACACCCATAAACACACCCATAATAGACAGACCAGCCCAGCGGGAAGGACGAGAAGGCAGGAGGGGACGGGAAAGCTGGTAATAGGTAACCCGAGGTGGAGAAGGGGAATGAGTTGACATGTCATGGGGGTGGCAACCAATATCATGAAATAATATGTGCATAAATTGTTTAATGAGAAACTAATTTGTTCTGTAAAGCTTCATCTAAAATACAGTTTAAAAATCCAACACCTTTTCTTTCTTTTTTATTTTTTTATAGTAATTTAGATGAAGGTTTACAGAACAAACTAATTTCTCATCAAAAGTTAGTACACACATTGTTCTATGACATTGATTAATAACCCCATGACATGTCAACACTCTCCCTTCTCAACCCTGATTTCCCTATTACCAGCTTTCCTGTTCCCTCCTGCCTTCTAGTCCCTGCCCCAGGGCTGGTCGCCCCTTTAGTCTTGTTTTGTTCCGTGGGCCTGTTCAATCTTTGGCTGAAGGGTGAACCTCAGGAGTGAATTCATTACTGAGCTGAAAGGGTGTCGGGGGCTATATTCTCAGGGTTCCTCCAGTCTCTGCCAGGCCTGCAAGTCTGATCTTTCTTTTTGAGTTAGAATTTTGTTCTACATTTTTCTCTAGCTCTGACCGGAACACTCTATTGTGATCCCTGTCAGAGCAGTCAGTGGTGGTAACCGGGCACCATCTAGTTTTACTGGACTCAGTCTGGTGGAAGCAGTGGAAGATGTGGTCCATTAGTCCTTTGGACTAATCTTTCCCTTGTATCTTTAGTTTTCTTCATTCTTCCTTGCTCCCGAAAGGGTGAGACCAGTGGAGTATCCTAGATGGCCGCTCACAGGCTTTTAAGGCCCAAGACGCTACTCACCAAACTAGAATGTAGAACATATTCTTTGTAAACTATGTTATGTCAATTGAGCTAGATGTTTGCCGAGATCATGGTCCCCACAGCCCTCAGCCCAGCTATTTGGTCCCTCAGAGAGTTTGAAAGTGTTTATGGAGCTACCATGACCTTGTCCTGTACGTATTGTGCTGGTTTCCCCAGTATTGTGTACTGTCTTACCCTTCACCAAAGTTTCCAATTATCTATTGTCTATTAAGTGTTTTTCCATCCCCACTCCTCTCCTCCCTTGCAACCATCAAAGATTGTTTCTTTTTGTATGTAAGGCTTTTCATGAATTTTTTACATTAGTGGTCTCATATAATATTTGTCCTTCTGTAATTGACTTATTTCACTCAGTATAATGCCCTCCAGATTCATTCATGACAGATTCATTGTTGATCTTTATCATTGCATAATACTCCATTGTGTGTATGTACCACAGTTTGATTATCCATTCATCTGTTGATAGGCATCTAGGTTGTTTCCACCTTTTTGCTATTGTGAACAATGCTGCAATGAACATGGGTGAGCATATGTCTATTCGTGTGATGACTCATCTTTCTCTAGGTTATATTCCTAGGAGTAGGATTGCTGGATCATACAGTATTTCTATTTTTAGCTTTCTAAGGAAGCACCCCCCCATGTGTCTGTCAGTTTGTCATCCTGTGGGGGCTTGTGTGTTGCTGTGATGCTGGAAGCTATGCCACCGGTATTCAGATACCAGCAGGGTCACCCATGGAGGACAGGTTTCAGCTGAGCTTCCAGACTAAGACAGACTAGGAAGAAGGACCCGGCAGTCTACTTCTGAAAAGCATTAGCCAGTGAAAACCTTATGAATAGCAGTGGAACATTGTCTGATATAGTGCTGGAAGATGAGCCCCCCAGGTTGGAAGGCACTCAAAAGATGACTGGGGAAGAGCTGCCTCCGCAAAGTAGAGTCGACCTTAGTGATGTGGATGGAGTCAAGCTTTCGGAACCTTCATTTGCTGATGTGGCATGACTCAAAAAGAGAAGAAACATCCTGGAAACATACATTAATAATGGGAACCTGGAATGTACAAAGTATGAATCTAGGAAAACTGGAAATCGTCAAAAATGAAATGCAACGAATAAACATCGATATCCTAAGCATTAGTGAGCTGAAATGGACTGGTATCGGAAGTTTTGAATCGGAAAATCATATAGCCTACTATGCTGGGAATGACAACTCAAAGAGGAATGGTGTTGCATTCATCATCAAAAAGAACGTTTCAAGATCTATCCTGAAGTACAACGCTGTCAGTGTCAGTGATAGGATAATATCCATATGCCTACAAGGAAGACCAGTTAATACGACTATTATTCAAATTTATGCACCAACCACTAGGGCCAAGGATGAAGAAATAGAAGATTTTTATCAGCTGCTACAGTCTGAAATTGATCGAACATGCAATCAAGATGCATTGATAATTACTGGCGATTGGAATGTGAAAGTTGGAAACAAAGAAGAAGGATCAGTAGTTGGAAAATATGGCCTTGGTGATAGAAACAATGCCGGAGATCGAATGATAGAATTTTGCAAGATCAACGACTTCTTCCTTGTAAATACCTTCTTTCACCAACATAAACGGCGACTATACACATGGACCTCGCCAGACGGAACACACAGAAATCAAATTGACTACATCTGTGGAAAGAGATGATGGAAAAGCTCAATATCATCAGTCAGAACAAGGCCAGGGGCCGACTGTGGAACAGACCATCAATTGCTCATATGCAAGTTCAAGCTGAAACTGAAGAAAATCAGAGCAAGTCCACGAGAGCCAAAATATGACCTTGAGTATATCCCACCTGAATTTAGAGACCATCTTAAGAACAGATTTGACGCATTGAACACTAGTGACCGAAGACCAGATGAGTTGTGGAATGACATCAAAGACATCATCCATGAAGAAAGCAAGAGATCACTGAAAAGACAGGAAAGAAAGAAAAAGACCAAGCTGGATGTCAGAGGAGATTCAGAAACTTGCTCTTGAGTGTCGAGCAGCTAAAGCAAAAGGAAGAATTAATGAAGTAAAAGAACTGAACAGAAGATTTCAAAGGGCCTCTTGAGAAGACAAAATAAAGTATTATAATGACATGTGCAAAGAGCTGGAGATGGAAAACCAAAAGGGAAGAACACGTTCGGCGTTTCTCAAGATGAAAGAACTGAAGAAAAGATTCAAGCCTCGAGTTGCAATAGTGAAGGATTCCATGGCGAAAATATTAAATGATGCAGGAAGCATCAAAAGAAGATGGAAGGAATACACAATCATTATACCAAAAAGAATTAGTCGATATTCAACCATTTCAAGAGGTGGCATATGATCAGGAACCAATGGTACTGAAGGAAAAAGTCCAAGCTGCTCTGAAGGCATTGGCGAAAAACAAGGCTCCAGGAATTGATTGAATATCAATTGAGATGTTTCAACAAACAGATGCAGCGCTGGAGGTGCTCACTCATCTATGCCAAGAAATATGGAAGACAGCTTCCTGGCCAACTGATTGGAAGAGATCCATATTTATGCCTATTCCCAAGAAAGGCGATCCAACCGAATGTGGAAATTATAAAACAATATCATTAATATCACACGCAAGCAAAATTTTGCTGAAGATCATGCAAAAACGGCTGCAGCAGTATATCGACAGGGAACTGCCAGAAATTCAGGCCGGTTTCAGAAGAGGACGTGGAGCCAGGGATATCATTGCTGATGTCAGATGGATCCTGGCTAAAAGCAGAGAATACCAGGAGGATGTTTACCTGTGTTTTATTGATTATGCAAAGGCATTTGACTGTGTGGATCATAACAAACTATGGATAACACTGCGAAGAATGGGAATTCCAGAACACTTAATTGTGCTCATGAGGAACTTTTACATAGATCAAGAGGCAGTTGTTCGGATAGAACAAGGGGATACTGATTGGTTTCAAGTTAGGAAAGGTGTGCGTCAGGGTTGTATATTTTCACCATACCTATTTAATCTGTATGCTGAGCAAATAATATGAGAAGCTGGACTATATGAAGAAGAACAGGGCATCAGGATTGGAGGAAGACTCATTAACAACCTGCGTTATGCAGATGACACAACCTTGCTTGCTGCAAGTGAAGAGGACTTGAAGCACTTACTAATGAAGATCAAAGACCACAGCCTTCAGTATGGATTACACCTCAACATAAAGAAAAGAAAACTCCTCACAACTGGACCAATGAGCAACATCATGATAAACGGAGAAAAGATTGAAGTTGTCAAGGATTTCATTTTACTTGGTTCCACAATCAACACCCATGGAAGCAGCAGTCAAGAAATCAAAAGACACATTGCATTGGGCAAATCTGCTGCAAAGGACCTGTTCAAAGTGTCGAAAAGCAAAGATGTCACCCTGAAGACTAAGGTGCATCTGACCCAAGCCATGGTATTTTCAATCACATCATCTGCATGTGAAAGCTGGACAATGAATAAGGAAGACCGAAGAAGAGTTGATGCCTTTGAATTGTGGTGTTGGCGAAGAATATTGAATATACCATGGACTGCCAAAAGAACGAACAAATCTGTCTTAGAAGAATTACAACCAGAATGCTCCTTAGAAGCAAGGATGGCGAGACTGCGTCTTACATACTTTGGACATGTTGTCAGGAAGGATCAGTCCCTGGAGAAGGACACCATGCTTGGCAGAGTACAGGGTCAGCAGAAAAGAGGAAGACCCTCAGCAAGGTGGATTGGCACAGTGGCTGCAACAATGAGCTCAAGCATAACAACGATTGTAAGGATGGCTCAGGACCGGGCAATGTTTCGTTCTGTTGTGCATAGGGTCGCTATGAGTCAGAACCAACTCCACGGCACCTAACAACTAACAACAACAAAGGGAGCGCCATATCGTTTTCCAAAATGGTTTTATCATTTTGCATTCCCACCAGCAGTGCATAAGAGTTCCAATCTTCCCGCAGCCTCTCCAGCATTTGCTATTTCTTATTTTATTGTTTCGTGCCAGTAATGCCGGGTGAGATGGTATCTCATTGTAGCTTTGATTTGCATTTCTCTAATGGCTAGAAATAGTGAGCATTTCCTCATGTGTCTGTTGGCCGCTCGAATGTCTTCTTTGGTGAAGTGTCTGTTCATTTCCTTTGCCCATTTTTTAAATGGATTATTTGTCTTTTTGTTGTAGAGGTGTTCGATTTTCCTGTAGATTTTAGAGATTAGGCCTTTGTCTAATTTGTAATAGCGGTTTTTTTTTCCCAGTCTGTAGGTTGTCTTTTGATGAAGTCTTTTGATGAGTGGAAGTGTTTAACTTTTAGAAGATCCCAGTTATGTAGCTTATCCTCTGGAGCTTGTGTGTTATTGGTTGTAGTTTGTATCCTGTTATTGCCATGTATTAGGGCCTCTAGCATTGATCCTATGTTTTCTTCTATAAGAGTCATAGTTTTTGGCTTTATATTTAGGTCTTTGATCCATTTTTAGTTCGTTTTTGTATATGGTATAAGCTATGGGACCTGTTGCATTTTTTTGCAGATTTACATCCAGTTTTGGCAGCACCGTTTGTTAAAAAGACTTTCTTTTCCCCATTTGATGGACTTTAGGCCCTTGTCAAAGATCAGGTGACCATAGGTGGATGAATTTACATCTGGGTTCTCAATTCTGTTCCATTGGTCAATGTATCTGTCGTTGCACCAGTGCCAGGCTGTTTTATTTTTAATTTTTATTGTGCTTTAAGTGAAAGTTCACAAATCAAGTCAGTCTTTCATACAAAAACTTATATACACCTTATTATATACTCCTAGTTGCTCTCCCCCTAATGAAACAGCAGACTCCTTCTCTCTACTCTCTATTTTCGTGTCCATTCTGCCAGCTTCTGACCCTCTCTGCCTTCTCTTCTCCTCTCAAGACAGGAGCTGTCCACATAGTCTCAAGTGCCTACTTGATATAAGAAGCTCACTCCTCACCAGTATCATTTTCTATCCCATAGTCCAGTCCAATCCCTGTCTGAAGAGTTGACTTTGGGAATGGTTCCTGTCTTGGGCTAACAGAAGATCTGGGGACCATGACTTCCCAGTCCTTCGAGTCTCAGTCAGACCATTAAATCTGGTCTTTTTAAGAGAATTTGGGGTCTGCATCCCACTGCTCTCCTGCTCCCTCAGGGGTTCTCTGTTGTGTTCCCTGTCAGGGCAGTCACTGATTGTAGCTGCACACCATCTAGTTCTTCTGATCTCAAGCTAATGTAGTCTCTGGTTTATGTGGCTCTTTCTGTCTTTTGGGCTTATAATTACTCTGTGTCTTTGGTGTTCTTTATTCTCCTTTGATCCAGGTGAGTTGAGACCAATTCATGCATCTTACATGGCCGCTTACTAGTGTTTAAGACCCCAGACGCCACTCTCTGTAGTGGGATGCAGAATGTTTTCTTAATAGATTTTATTATGCCAGTTGACCTAGATGTCCACTGAAACCATGATCCCCAAACCCCTGCCCCTGCTACACTGGCCTTCAAAGTGTTCAGTTTATTCAGGAAGCTTCTTTGCTTTTGGTTTAGTCCAGTTGTGTGACCTCTCCTGAATTGTGTGTTTTCTTTCCCTTCACCTAAAATAGTTCTTGTCTACTATCTAATTAATGAATACCCCTATCCCCCTTCCCTCCCCACACTTGTAACGATCAAAGAATATTTTCTTCTCTGTTTAAACTATTTCTCGAGTTCTTATAATGGTGGTCTCATACAATATTTGTCCTTTTGCAACTGAGCAATTTCACTCAGCATAATGCCTTCCAGATTCCTCCATGTTATGAAATGTTTCACAGATTCCTCACTGTTCTTTTTTCATGCATAGTATTCCATTGTGTGAATATACCATAATTTATTTATCCATTCATCCATTGATGGGCACCTTGGTTGCTTCCATCTTTTTGCCAGTGTAAACAGTGCTGCAGTGAACATGGGTGTGCATATACCTGTTCGTGTAAAGGCTCTTATTTCTCTAGGATATATTCCAAGGAGTGGGATTGCTTTTTAAGGAAATGCCAAATTGATTTCCAAAGTGGTTGTACCATTTCACATTGCCACCAGCAGTGTATGCGTGTTCCAGTCTCTCCACAACCTCTCCAACATTTATTTTTTTGTATTTTTTGGATTGATGCCAGCCTTGTTGGAGTGAGATGGAATCTCTTTGCCGTTTTGATTTGAGTTTCTCTAAAAAAAAAAAAAAATTTTTTTTTTTTTAATGACATATCCTCATGTATCTGTTAGCTACCTGAATGCCATCTTTAGTGAAGTGCCTGTTCATATCCTTTGCCCATTTTTTAATTGGGTTATCTATTTTTGTTGTTGAATTTTTGAGGTATCATGTAGGTTTTAGAGATCAGACACTGATCAGAAATGCCTTGCTAAAACCTTTTTCCCAGTCTGTGTGTAATCTTTTTATTCTTCTGCTTGAAGTCTTTGGATGAGCATAGGTGTTTGATTTTTAGGAGCTCCCAGTTATCTAGTTTCTCTTCTGGTGTTTGTGCATTGTTAGTAATGTTTTTTTTACTGTTTATGCCGTGTATTAGGGCTCCTAGCATTGTCCCTATTTTTTCTTTCATGATCTTTATCATTTTAGATTTTATATTTAGGTGTTTGATCCATTTTGAGTTAGTTTTTGTGCATGGTGTGAGGTATGGGTCTTGTTTCATTTTTTTGCAGATGGATATCCTGTTATGCCAGTGCCATTTGTTAAAAAGACTGTCTTTTCCCCATTTAACTGATTTTGGGCCTTTCTCAAATATCAGCTGCTCATATATGGATGGATTTATGTCTGGATTCTTAACTCTGTTCCATTGGTTATGTATCTGTTGCTGTACCAGTACTAAGCTATTCTGACTACTGTGGCAGTATATGTTCTAAAATCAGATAATGTGAGGCCTCCCACTGTGTTCTTCTTTTCAGTAATGCTTTACTTATCCAGGGCCCCTTTCCCTTCCATAAGAAGTTGGTGAAATTTTTTCTCCATCTCATTAAAAAATGTCATTGGGATTTGTATTGGAATTGTATTGTATCTATAGATTGCTTTTCGTAGAATAGACATTTTTACAACGTTAAGTCTTCCTACTCGTGAGCAAGGTATGTTTTTCCACTTATATAGGTCTCTTTTGATTTCTTGCAGTAGTGTCTTGAATACATCTTTTATGTCTCTAGTAGGATTTACGCCTAAGTATTTTATTTTCTTGGGGGCTACTGTAAATGGTATTGATTTGGTGATTTCCTCTTTGATGTTGTTTTTGTCAGTGTGGAGGAATCCAAATGATTTTTATATGTATGCCTTGTATCATTATGCTCTGCTGAAGTCTTCTATTAGTTTCAGTAGTTTTCTTGAGGATTCTTTGGATTTTCTGTGTATAAGATCATGTCATCTGCAAATAGAGATACTTTTACTTCTTCCTTACCAATTTGGACGACCTTCATGTCTTTATCTAGCCTAATTGCTCTAGCTAGGACCTCCAACACAATGTTGAATAATAGTGGTGGTAAATGGCATCCTTGTCTGGTTCCCATTCTCAAGGGGAATGCTTTCAGACTCTCTCCATTTAGGATGATGTTGGCTGCTGGCTTTGTATAAATGCCCTTTATTATGTTGAGGAATTTCCTTTCTATTCCTATTTTGCTGAGAGTTTTGATCATGAATGGGTGTTGAACTTTGTCAAATGCCTTTTCTGCATCAATTGATAAGATCATGTGGTTCTTGTCTTTTGTTTTATTTATATTATGGATTACATTAATTGTTTTACTAATGTTGAACCATCCCTGCTACCTGATATGAATCCTACTTGGAAATGGTGAATTTTTTTTTTTTGATATGTTGTTGAATTCTATTGGCTAGAATTTTGTTGCATCTAAGTTCATGAGGGATATAGTTTTCAATTTTCTTTTTTTGTGGAGTCTTTACCTGGTTTTGGTATCAGGGATATGTTGGCTTCATAGAATGAGTTTGGGAGCATTCCATCCTTTTCTGTGCTCTGAAATACCTTTAATAGTAGTGGTGTTAACTCTTCTCTGAAATTTGGTAGAACTCTCCAGTGAAGCTGTCAGGGACAGGGTTTTATTTTGTTGGGAGTTTTTTAATTACCTTTTAAATCTCTTCTTTTGTTATGGGTTTATTTAGTTGTTCTACCTCTGTGTGTATTAGTTTAGGTAGGTAGTGTGTTTCTAGAAATTCATCCATTTCTATTAGGTTTTCAAATTTGTTAGAGGACAATTTTTCATAGTAATCTGACATGATTCTTTTAATTTCAGTTGGGTCTGTTATGATATCATCCATCTCATTTCTTATTGAGGTTATTTGCTTCCTCTCCTGGTATTCTTTTGTCAGCTTAGCCAATATTTATAAATTTTGTTAATTTTTTCAAAGAACCAGCTGTTGGCTTTCTTAACTCTTTCAATTGCTTTTCTGTTCTCTACTACATTTAATTCTTCTCTAATTTTTATTAGTTGCTTTCCTCTGGTGCCTGAGTGTTTCTCTCTGCTCTCTATTTGTTCAAGTGGTAGGGATAATTCTTTGATTTTGGTTCTTTCTTCTTTTTGGATTGTGCATTTATTGCTATAAATTGACCTCTGAGCACTGCTTTCTCTGTGTCCCAAAGGTTCTGATAGGAAGTGTTTTCATTCTCATTGGATTCTATGAATTTCCTTATTCCATCCTGAATGTCTTCTATAATCCAGTCTTTTTTGAGCAGGGTATTGTTCTGTTTCCAAGTGTTTGATTTCTTTTCCCTGTTTTTTCTGTTACTGATTTCTACTTTTATGGCCTTATGGTCAGAGAAGGTGCTTTGTAATATTTCAGTTTTTTGGATTCTGCTAAGGCTTGCTTTATGACTTAATATGTAGTCTATTCTAGAGAATGTTCCATTTGCGCTAGAAAAGAAAGTATACTTGGCTTCTGTTGGGTGGAGTGTTCCGTATATGGCTATGAGGTCAAGTTGGGTGACTTGGGCATTTATATCTTTCATGGCTTTACTGAGCTTCTTTGATGTTCTGTCCTTCACTGAAAGTGGTGTGTTGAAGTCTCCTACTATTATTGTGGAGCTATCTTACTTTTCAATGCTGTTTGTTTTACGTATCTTGCAACCCTGTCATTGGGTGTATAAATATTTAATATGGTTATATCCTCCCGGTATATTGTCCCTTTAATCATTATATAGTGTCTATCCTTATCCTTTGTGGTGGACTTAACTTTAAAGTCTATTTTGTCAGAAATTAATATTGCCACTCCTGCTCTTTTTTGTTGCTTGGTTGATACATTTTTTCCATCCTTTGAGTTTTAGTTTGTGTCTCTAAGTCTAAGGTGTGTCTCTTGTAGGGAGCATATAGACAGTTCATGTTTTTTAATCCATTCCACCACTTTCTGTCTCTTTTTTGGTGCATTTAGTCCATTTACATTCAGCTTAATTCTTGATGAGTTTAGTGCTGTCATTTTGATGGTTTTTTTTTTGTGTGTTATTGACAGTTTCTTTTTTCCACTTAGTTTTTTGTGCTCAGTAGTTTATATATTGTGTTTTCCTCTTACTAGTTGTTATTGATTTTCTTTCTGCTGAGTCTTTATATTTTTCTTGTATTTTATTTTGTTGAGTAGGATTGTTAGTCTCCTTTGTGGTTTCCTTAATATTTATCCCTGTTTTTCTAAGTTTAAACTTAACTTTTATTTCTTTATATTGTCTTGCCTTCCTGTCGGTATGAAAGACCTATGACTACATTTCTTAGTCCTTATTGTTTTAGTGTTGCCTTCTTTTACATAGGATTTGTATGTTTTTTTTAATTCTTTTACCCAATTTTTCTTTAAATATATTGGTGCCAAGTGTTTTATTTTCAATCTCACTAGTTCTTCCTTCCAGTTCCTCAATTCTGCTCCTTTGACTTTCTATTGAGTTGTCTAATTATGTAATTCTATTGTTAATTTTCTGAATTTCTGATTGCTGTCTCCCTATGGATTCTTGAAGCTTATTAAAGTTTTCATCATATTCTTGAATAACATTTTTAATTTCTTCAACTGTGTTATGTGTGTTCCATGGCTTGTTCTGGGTTTTGCCTGATCTCCTTCCTGATCTTGTTCCTGATGTCTTGAAGAGTTCTGTATATTAATCTTTTGTATTCTGCATCTGGTAATTCCAGGAAGGCACCTTCATCCAGAAAATCCCTTGATTCTTTGTTTTGAGAGCTTGTTGAAGCGATCATGATCTGCTTCTTTATGTGATTTCATACTGATTGTTGTCTCAGAGCCATCTATAAGGTATTGTATTAGTTTATTTTATGTTTGCTTACTGTATCTTAGGTTCTTGCTTTGTTTTAATATGCCCAAATAGGCTGCTTAAATAAGCTAGCTTGCTTATTTTACCTTTGAAGCTCTAACATCCTGTCACCAGATGGCAAGAGCAGTTATCAGGTATATCAGGATCCATCCACTTTTCTTGCATGGATTCAGCTCAGGTGTCCAAGTAGTTGGGCATCATGAGTGTGGTATAGGCTCTGTCCTACAGTCTTAGAGGGACAAGGGTGATTGGTGTAGGTACAGGTATCTGGCAGCAGCAGGGGGTCATGCTCTAAACAAGGCAGGGGGCTGAAAATCATCCCCTGAGTGACTGTGAGGAAAGCACATCCCTGTTCCCTAGAGTACACAGGTGGGTGGTTTCTGCAGGCAGACTATGGGAAATCAGTGCTTTTGGTTGTAAGGACTGGGAGGTATCAGTTATCCTTGGAGCCCTGTTATGGGTGGCTATGTGACATGGGTGGAGCCACCAGTCCTTAGGCCCTTGATGTGGGTAGTTGAGGACCATGTTTAATAGGCAAAGTGGTGTCAAACATCAAACATCCACCTCTCCACTGCACAGCTGAAACTGTTGCAGTCTGCTAACAAGGGTCTAGTCTCTTGAAATATGCCCTCATAGGTCCATGCAGGGGCAAATGTATTCAAAGTCTATGGACTTTTTATGTCTGGACAGGAGCCAGTTCTGTCATGAGCTCCCCAGCTTAGTGGATCTGGCAGATTATGTTTCCCCCCAATTGTGAATTTATTCCATCTCCAAGGCTGGGAGAATGGCTCAGGCATTCAGCAGAGCCTATCTCATGCCCAGGGAAATTGACAGCCACTGAAACTGGTTTGGGGGCTGGGGGCATGGTATAATAAATGCAAGTACTTAGCTTTTGCCAAGAGTGCCATTCTTCCCTGGTTCTGGAGGTGTGACTAGGCTGTGTGGCTCACTGTCTCTCCCTGAGGAAACCAAGTCCAGAATTCTACCGCCAGCCCCGCCACGTTTGCTCCAGGGAATGGTGCTGAGGGTTCCCAGTGATTCAGGTCCGGCAACTCCTCTCCGCTTCTAAACCGTTTCTCCCTCCCCCTGCCTTTCAGCCCGCTTTTTAACTTTGCCTTTGATGTTCAGGGCTCCTAGCTTGTCATAATTATAATCATTTCACTTGTTTTTTCCGGTCCTTGTTGTAAGAGGGATCACCAAAAGTGCCTGACTCTTCCGCCATCTTAACCCTACCTCCCTACCAGGCTGTTTTGACTACTATAGCTGTATAGTAGGTTCTAAGGTCAGGTAGTGTGTGTTCTACTTTATTCTTCTTCTTCAATAATGTTTTACTTATCTGGGGCTTCTTCCCTTTCCATATAAAATTAATTGTAAGTTTTTCCATCTCTTTAAAGAATGCCATTGGAATTTGGATCAGGATCACAGTGTATTTGTAAATTGCTTTGGGTAGAATTGTCATTTTCACAATGTTGAGTCCACTTATCCATGAACATGGTATGTTTTTCCATTTATGTAGATCTCTTTTGGTTTCTTGCAGTAGTGTTTTGTATAGGTGTTTCTTTGTATAGGTGTTTTACATCCCTAGTTAGATTTATTCTCAAGTATTTCATTTTTTTCTAGGGAATATTTATAAATGGTATTGTTTTCCTGATTTCATTTTCATCATTCTCATTATTGGTGTATAGGTATTCAACTGATTTTTGTATGTTTATCTTGTATCCTGCTATTCTGCTGAATCTACAAGAGACACACCTTATAACCAAAGATGTAAATTCATTAAAAATCAAAGGATGGAAAAAATACATCAAGCAAACAACTACCAAGAAAGAGCACGAGTGGCAATACTAATCTTAGCTAAAATAGACTTTAAAGCAAAATCCACCATAAAAGACAAAGAAGGACAGCATATAATGATTAAAGGGATGATCTATCATGAAGACTTAACCATAATAAACATCTATGAACCCAATGACATGTCTCCAAAATTCATAAAACAAACTCTAACAGCACTGAAAAGAAAAACTGACAGTCCCACAATAATAGTAAGAGACCTCAACACACCACTCTCAGTAAAGGACAGAACATCTAGAAAGAAACTCAGCAAAGATACAGAAGAAATAAAGGGTACAACCAGACAATGTGACCTCAGATATATATAGAACACTCCACTCAACAGCTGCAAAGTACACATTCTTTTCCAAAGCACATGGAACGTGTGTGGCCTAAGAATAGACCACATCTTAGGCCACAGAGCAACCCTCAACAAAATCCAAAACACTTAGATAATACAAAGTATCTTCTTTGACCACAATGCCATCAAAGTAGAAATTAACAACAGGAAGAGTAAGAAAAAATTACATGGAAAGTGAATAACACTCTGCTTAAAAACCACTGGGTAATGGAAGAAATCAGAAACGGAATAAAAAAAAATTCCTAGACTCAAAAGGGAATGAAAACATATCATACCAAAACCTTTGGGACACAGCAAAGGCAGTCCTCAGAGGTCAATTTATAGCAATGGGTGCACACATCAAAAAAGAAGAAAGGGACAAAATCAAAACATTAGCTACACAACTTGAACAAATAAAAAGAGAACAGCAAAAGAAGCCCACAGCTACCAGAAGAAAGGAAATAATAAAGGTCAGAGCAGAAAAAATGAAACAGAATAGAAAAACAATAGAAAGTATCAGCAAAACCAAAAGTTGGTTCTTTGAAAGGATTAACCAAATTGACAAACCACTGGCCAATTTTGACAAAAGAAAAACAGGAGAAGACACAAATAACCCAAATAAGAAATGAAATTGGGGCATTACAACAGACCCAAATGAAATAAAAAGGATCATAATAGAGTATCATGAAAAACTATACTCCAACAAATTTGAAAAAAAAACCTACAGTAAATGGACAATTCCTAGAAATACACTACTTACCCAAGCTAACACAAAATGATGTTGAAAATCTGAACAGAACCATAACAAGAGAAGAGATTGAAAAGGTAATAATAATTTAAAAAGCCCAGGCCCAGACGGCTTCACTGGAGAATTCTACCAAACATTCACAGAAGAGCTCACAACAGTGCTAATGAAACTATTTCAGAACATAAAAAAGGAAGCAATACTTCCAAATTCATTCTATGAAGCCAGCATAACCCTGATACCAAAACCAGGCAAAGACACCACACAAAAAAGAAAATTACAGACCAGTATCTCTCATGAATATAGATGCAAAAATTCCCAATAAAATTCTAGCAAGTAGAATTCAGCATCATATAAAAAAAAAATAATACATCACAACCAAGCAGGTATGCAAGGATGGTTCAACATTAGGAAATCAATCAACATAATCCACCTATGGGGAATCCACCAAGTAAATAAAAGGAAAGAAAATAATCACATAATCATCTGAATTGATGCAGAAAAGGCATTTGACAAAGTCCAACACCTATTCCTGATAAAAACTCTCAATAAAATAGGTATAGAAGGGAAATTTCTCAAGGCATCTATGCAAAACCAATGGCCAACATCATTCTTAATGGAGAGAGGCTGAAAACATTCCCCTTGAGAACAGGAACAAGATCAGGATGCCCTTTATCACAACTACTATTTAACATTGTGCAGGTAGAGCAATAAGGTAAAAAATAAATAAATAAAATAAAGGGCATTCAAATTGGTAATGAAGAAGTTAAACTCTCCCTATTTGTGGATGATATGATACTATACATTGAAAACCCAAAAGACTCCATGAGACAACTACTGGAACTAATAGAAGATTCAGCAGATTAGCAAGATACAAGATAAACATACAAAAATCGTTTGGATTCCTATACATCAATAAAGAGAGTGATGAAAAGGAAATCAGGAAAACAATACCATTTATAATAGCCCCTAAAAAATAAAATACTTAGGAATAAATCTAACCAGTGATGTAAAGGACATATACAAAGAAAACTACAAAACACTAGCACAAGAAACCAAAGGAGAGCTACATAACTGGAAAAACAGACCATGCTCATGGATAGGTAGACTCGACATTGTGAAAATGACAATTTTACCCAAAGTGATTTACAAATACAATGCAATACCGATTCAAATACCGACAATATTCTGTAAAGTGTTGGAAAACCTTATCATTAACTTTACATGGAAAGGGAAGAAGCCCCGGATAAGTAAAGCACTACTGAAGAAGAAGAATAAAGTAGGAAGACTCGCACTACCTGACCTCAAAACCTACTATACAGCTACAGTAGTCAAAACAGCCTGATACTGGTACAATGACAGATACATTGACCAGTGGAACAGAATTGAGAGCCAAGGTGTAAACCCATTCACCTATGGTCACCTGATCTTCGACAAGGGCCCAAAGTCCATCAAATGGGGAAAAGACATTCTATTTAACAAATGGTGCTGGCAAAACTGGATGTCACCTGCAAAAAAAAAAATGAACCAGGACCCATACTTCACACCATACACAAAAACTAACTCAAAAGGCCTAAATATAAAGCCAAACACTATGAAGTTCATAGAAGAAAAAATAGAATCAATGCTACAGGTCCTAATGCCTGAAAATAAGCTAGGTAAGTGGGATCTTCTAAAAATTAAACATTTATGCTCATCAAAAGACTTCACCAAAAGAGTCAAAAGAGAACCTACAGATTGGGAAAATATTTTTGGCTATTAAAAATCAGACAAAGGTCTGATCTCTAAAATCTACAAGAAAATCCAACACCTCTACAACAAAAAGACAAATAATCCAATTAAAAAATGGGCAAAGGAAATGAACAGACACTTCACCAAAGAAGACATTCAGAGGTTGCCCTGCCAACGTGACAATCTTTCTTTGGGAACACTCTTTTCCTCTTTCCCCTTCTTTCTCTCTACCTCTGCTCTCCGACAGCAGAAAACGGGTAATTTATGGTCATTGATTTTGGTTAAGTCCTGGTTTTGGTTTAAGAGACGTCCTTTTTGCATTAGTATTGTCTGTCTGTCTAGTGGGCACTCCTCTGGGTTGGGAGGAGTATCCTTCTGTCTGAATGCATTTAAAACTGGTGTTCTTTGTCTGTCTGTGTGTCTTCATGCGAGTGTGTAGGTGTAGGAACACAGATAATCCTAAAAACATCTAAAGTGTTCACCCTTAAGGTGTACTTCAGAGAACTGAGATAAATTCAGTTATAATCGTGGGAAAAAGAGAAAGTCCACCGTGCCGCCACCAGGGTTAATGATAAACAGCCCTTACAACTCCAGCAGTGGGTGCGGCTCACCTCCTGGACCTGTGCCGAGGTGAGGGGAGGGGGAGGGTATAGAATCAACCAGGGAAGGCAGTTCAAATGTCCTAGAAATTTTCCCTTGCCATTGTCCCATATGAGGGGAGGGGACACCCTATCAAGGGACAAATGTGGCCCTGGGTTCCACAAAGCCAGAACAAAGCCAACAGGAGGGGCTAGCCCCCAGCCAGTAACCCCTCCACCAAACAACTCCAGTGGTGAATAGGGGCCAGGTTCCCTTTAGTACAGCAGACTTGATTAACTGGAAGAATAAAACCTCAGGATGTCAAGAGAAACTAAAAAAATTGTATGAACTGTTTACTGCCATCTTTAACTCTTTTGATTCCACCTGGGCAGGCTGTCAGTCTCTCTTAAGCACCCTCCTCCACCCTGGAAGAGAGAAAGATGGTCCTAGACAAGGCCAGAGGAGAAGCCTAGAGGAAACATGATGCTCGATGGACCAGAGATGCAGTCGATGACATCTTCCCCTTCAAGATCCTACTGGGACCACATTTGCACAGTGGAATACGGTAGGCTCACCCGATATCAGGACTGTCTTTTAGTGGGCCTTAGATGTGGAGTGCCTAAACTCTTAGATTGAAACAAGTATATGAAATTAACCAGTGTAAAGATGAGGAAGGACCCTGTAGCTTTCCTCGAAAGAGTTTATAGAGCCTTTAGGATCCAGAGGACCCAGCAAATGCTCACATGGCCAATAGTATTTTTATAAGACAGTGTGGCCTGGATATTGGGGACAAATTTTGCAAAATAGAGGGAGGAGTAACTATGAGCATCGAACACCTAGTCGAGTTGGCATTCAAGGTCTATAACAACAGGGAAGAAGACAAAGGCAGGAAGTGTGCTACTGGCAACAGCAGCAACAGTACAAAAATGGTGTAGGCCCCCTAAGAAGAAAAGACCCACAGACCCTAGCGAGGCCCGGCCCTGACCCCCACTGGGAGAGAACCAGTGTGCATATTGTGAGCAAGAGAGCCATTGGCAAAGAGAGCATACCAAGAGAAAGAGCAAGTACCGAGTAACTCAATACCAGACCTCCCTGGTCGGTAATCCCCGTTCATCAGTCCAATCTGTTGCCGCTCCAGATCCGGCCACCCCTCTTCCCACTCTGTCCCTGGCAGACTCCATCCCCTGTGACTGTGTCCAGACTGTGAGCCTGGTCTATGCCCGCTGTCCAGACCCAGAAAATCAACCTCTTGCAGAAGCCAGTTTAGAGATCTTCATAGGTGGGAGTAGCTTCGTCAAGGGCGGCCAACGAGTTGTCAGCCACACCGAGGCCCTCGAGGCAAACACTCTCCCAAATGGAACCTCAGCCCAAAAAGCTGAGGTGGTTGCAGTGATCCAGGCCTTGCAGCTGGCCAAGCCCAAGTGAGTGACCATTTATGTAGATTTGGAGTACATGCTGTCGGTTTTACCTGTATATGGAACTTTGTGGAAGCAAAAAGAGCTTTTAAATTGGGTTGGTAAAGAAATCAAACACGGCCAACAGATTTTACAACTCATTGAGGCAGTGTCACTTCCCACCGCTCTGGCTGTGGTACACTGCAAAGGACATCAACAGAAAGACACAGTAGTGGCCCAAGGCCACCAAAGGGCTGACTTAGAGGCCAAGTGGGCAGCTAGAACCGTGACCCCAGTAGCAGTGACAGGTTCTAGCTCACCAGAAGCTACCCAGCCAACCAGTGCTGTTACAGGAGACCTTTATAGTTTCAAAAATAGGGGCCGGATAAGGAAGAAACAACTGATGAAGCTTGGAAGAAAAAAAGGGTAGAGAACAAGAAGAATGACGAGAAAACAGAAAGGGAGAAAAAGGAAAAGACAGAGAAGAAAAGAAGTGGAATAACTAGAGAAGGAAAAACAGAGAGAAAGGAAGAAAGAACAAGGAAGTGAAAGAAAGGTGAGAAGGAAGTAGAAATACAGGGAAAAAATGGAGGGATGGCTCCAGACTGGACTGTCCTGGGTTTCCAGGAAAACAGGCGAGCCTCAGGTTATAGGTTTAATCCTAACTGGGGCAGGTGCAGTAATAGAGCTTCTGGCCCCTTGGGGAGGGTTTGAGCCCCTCCATAGTAAATGGCTACACAAGTTCAACCAAGGCCAGTTTCACAGGATATCTAGGATATACTAAAGGCAGCAATCCAGAACTTAACATGTTGTCTTCCCCTTCTAAGATCTTTGGCCATGGTCATCCTGCTGTAAGTTTGTGTCTTCCAGGCTTCAGAAGTTTCAGCTGCAAATGATGCTGCAATGGGGATATCACCCCAACTCCCCTGAGCAGGTTCCAGCTACAGCCCAGTTCTATGCCAGCGCCCCTAGCCAGCAGGAAGAATCTACAGAAGATGAGATCTTCAGCCCCAAACCCCTTTTTAAGATTAAAAGAAACCTGTTAGAGGGGTGCCCACTCCGCCACGGTTCTCCCTCCCCTCCCCAGCTGCAGCCTGCCAAGCCACAGCTTCTAACTGCTGCTTGGCCCCACCACACTGCGGCCCTAACCACAGTTTGAATTTGGTGTCAGAATCCTGCGCATATGCGAATCAAGATTTTAGAGCATGCGCAGGATCTGAAGAGCTGTGTCCTCAGTCTGTCCTTGGACCTGAACATCACACACATGATTCAACATCCCGACCTCCAAATGTGGACATGGGAGGGCTAAGGGCAGAGAGTTCTGGGCACCAAACACAACCTCCAGACGCCATTGGAAATAAAAAGCTCCCCAACCCCCTCTGACAGCGAGCTCGTGGCCTTGTGGTCACTAGACCCCGCGTTGCTCCTTCTCTGCACAGACAATAAATTTCCACTTTCTGTTTCCCTTGCAACTGGGGGTGTGGCATCCGTCTTATTTCGATCAGCTAAAAGGACAGGACAAGAACCATCGTTTGGTTACAATATAGGTATGATTGACTGACACCTTCCCCATCTTGCATAATAATGAAGCTGGAAGACTTGATTTCTCTTTCCCCTATGGTCAGGCTGAAATTCCTATTTGAACCTCATGTATCCAAGCACATGGTTAACATGCAGGGGTACAAATTATCCTTACAGCCTTGTTCAGTGTCTTGGAAACTCAAAGGCCATATAACAACATCCATTTTGATGGACATACTCCAATGGCCTCATTCCCAGTCAGGAAATATCCCTTTAGGTGTGTCCTCTCCACGAAGTGTGCCTGTGTCAATGAGCATAATGGAAATCATTAGAGAAATACTCAAAACCACCAACTAGTCAAGAGTTGAATGCACTATATTAATTCTCATCTAATGATGGCAGGCAACTGCAAAAAAGAGAATAGGGTGCCAATCTCATACTAACATGCCTATGTGAAGTTTGAACAATAGTCCCAGTGCTGTGTATTTGTCACAATTGTAGTAATATAATAATTTCTTCTGGAGGTTATTAAACACCTTTGAAATTATCTGAAGAGATAATGAAAGGATCTGAAAATAGTACTCGAGAACACATATCCCTGCACTGTAATTTGCACATAGTGAAATGCCACCATCACTTTTATTTTCTCTGAGTGTGGGTAAGGGGCTCATTATCCTTGGGGTAACTTCCTTTTTTATTGTTCTTAGGTGAAGGTTTACAGAACAAACTAGTTTCTCATTAAACAGTTAGTACACATATTGTCTTATGACATTGGTTAACAATCCCACAACATGTCAACACTCTCCCTTCTCAACCTTTGGTTCCATATTACCAGCTTTCCTGTTCCCTCCTGCCTTCTAGTCCTTGCCCCTGGGCTGGTATGCCCCTTTAGTCTTGTTTTGTTTTGTGGGCCTGTCCAATCTTTGGCTGAAGGATGACTTCATTACTGAGCTGAACGGGTGTCTGGGGGCCATACTCTCAGGATTTCTCCAGTGCCTGTCAGGCCAGCAAGTCTGGTCTTTCTTTTTGAGTTAGAATTTTGTTCCACATTTTTCTCCAGCTCTGTCCTGGACCCTCTATTGTGATCCCTGTCAGGGCAGTCAGTGGTGGTAGCCAGGCACCATCTAGTTGTACTGGACTCAGTCTGGTGGAGGCCATGGTAGATGTGGCCCATTTGTCCTTTGGACTAATCTTTCCCTTGTATCTTTAGTTTTCTTCCTTCTTCCTTGCTCCCGAAGGGGTGAGACCAGTGGAGTATCCTAGATGGCCCCTCACAGGCTTTTAAGACCCCAGACGCTACTCACCAAAGTAGAATGTAGAACATTTTCATTATAAACTATGTTATGCCAATTGAGCTAGATGTTCTCCGAGACCATGGTCTCCATAGCCCTTAGCCCAGCAATCCCGTCCCTAAGGGAGTTTGGATGTGTCTATGAAGTTTCTGTGACCTTGCCTTGTACAAGTTGTGCTGGCTTCCCCAGTATTGTGTACTGTCTTACCCTTCACCAAAGTTGCCACTAAATTATTGTCCATTTAGTGTTTTTCCATGCTCACCCCTCCCCCCCATAACCATCAAAGATTGTTTCTTTTTTGTGTGTAAACCTTTTCATGAGTTTTTACAGTGATGGTCTCATACAATATTTGTCTTTTGTGATTGACTTATTTCACTCAGCAATAATGTCTTCCAGTTTCATCCATGTTATGAGATGCTTCACAGATTCATTGTTGTTCTTCATCGTTGTGTAATATTCCCATTGTGTGTATGTACCACAGTTTGATTATCCATTCAACTGTTGATGGGCATCTAGGTTGTTTCCATCTTTTTGCTATTGTGAACAATGTTGCAATGAACATGGGTGTGCATATGTTATTCGTGTGATGACTCTCATTTCTCTAGGATATGTTCCTAGGAGTGGGATTGCTGGATCATATGGTATTTTTATTTCTAGCTTTGCAAGGAAGCGCCATATCATTTTCCAAAATGGTCGTAACATTTTGCATTTCCACCAGCAGTGCATAAGAGTTCCAATCTCCCTGCAGCCTCTCCAACATTTGCTATTTCTTGTTTTTTTGATTCGTGCCAGTAATGCTGGGGTGAGATGGTATCTCATTGTGGTTTTGATTTGCATTTCTCTAATGGCTAGTAATGATGAGCATTTCCTCATGTGTCTGTTGAATGTCTTCTTTGGTGAAGTGTCTGTTCATTTCCTTTGCCCATTTTTTAATCGGATTAGTTGTCTTTTTGTTATAGAGGTGTTGGATTTTCTTGTAGATTTTAGAGATTAGACCTTTGTCTGATTTGTAACAGCCAAAAATATTTTCCCAGTATGTGGGTTCTCTTTTCACTCTTTTGGTGAGCATAAGTGTTTAATTTTTAGAAGATTCCTTGGGGGAACTTTCAAGAGCATTTCTTAATTGAACAGCTTTGTACATGAGGCACAGAGAATGATGCATTGGAGAGGAGGCACAGGGATTCTCATCTCTGCTATTTGCTATCAGGGACATCGAAAATAAATTAGCACGATCCATGGCCTCATCTACCTTGAGACCAGAAGAACTAGATGGTGCCTGGCTACCACTACTGACCATTCAGGGTCCACAATAGATGGACCCTGATAGAATGGGAGAGAAATATGGAACAGAACAAATTCCTAAAAAAAAAAAAAAAGCAGACTTGGTGGACTAGTGACACTGGACTCGCCGAGACTATTGCCCTGAGAAACTCTTTAAACCTTGAGGCAAAACTAGTCCCTGAGGTAACTTTTTAGCTAAATAACAGATTGGCTCACAAAATAAATATCACCCGTGAGTACTGTGTTCCTTTAAAAAGTCATTTATATAAAACCAAACAGTCAATGATTATTTATTTTTTATTCTGCATTAGGTGAAATTTCACAGAACAAGTTTCTCATTTGATAGTTTGTACAAAAAGCATTTCATGACCTTGGTTTCACTCCCCACAATGTATCAGCACTCTCCCCGTTTACACCCTGGGTTCCCTGTTTCCCTTAGTCTTAACTTTCTACCCCTTCCTGCCTTCTCATCTTTGCTTTTGGGCAGATATTGCCCTTTTGATCTCCTATAATTAATTTTTCTAAGGAGAATGTTCTCGGGTGTTATTGTTTATCTTAGGGGCTTGTATATTGTTTGGCTGGGAGGTGGTCTCTGGGAACCAGAAGGGTGTCTTAGGGCCATAGTCTCAGGGGTTCCTCCAGTCTCTGTCAGACCAGTAAGTCTGGTCTTTTTGGTGAATTTGATTTTTTGTTCTACAGTTTTTCTCCCACTCTGTCCAGGACCCTCTGTTGTGATCCCAGTCAGAGTGGTCAGTAGTGGTAGTCAGGCACCATCTAGTTCTTCTAGCCTTGGGGGTCATGTAGGCTGTGGTTCGTGTGGTTCTTTCATCCTTTAGACTAATTGCTCCCTTGGGTCTTTGTTTTTCTTAATTCTCCTTTGCTCTCGGTGGTAAGAGACCAATATTTACATCTTAGATAGCTACTTGAAAGCTTTTAAGACCCCAGATACTACTCGCCAAAGTAGGATGCAGAGCATTGTCTATGTTGTGCCAGTTGACATAGACGTCCCCCGAGTCTATGGTCCTTTGTCTTCTAGCCTAGAAACTTCATCACTGAGGTGTTTGGTTATGTCTAAGAGGTTTCCCTGACTGTATCCCTTGTGTGCTCTATATGAGCCACACCTACAGTCATGTATGTAGAAATATCCACCACCAAACCTGTATAACCCGGTGGGTGTATTCCCTTATACCCTCCCACACCTCTTGCCTATCTATCCACTTATCCAGTCATAAACTATTATTTGTTAATACTACTGTTGCAGGATTGTCTAAGCTATAGTACTTACCGCACCAAAACCAAACCTGTTGCCTTTGAATCGATTATGACTCACAGTGACCCCATAGAACAGAGTATAACTGCCCCCGTAGGATTTCCGAGGAGTGGCTGGTGGATTTGAATTGCCAACCTTTTGGTTAGCAGCTGAGCTTTTTTTTTTTAACTGTGCTTTAAGTGAAAGTTTGCAAACTAAGTCAGTCTCAAATACAAAAATTTATATACACCTTGTTATGTACTCCTAGTTGCTCTCCCCCTAATAAGACAGCACACTCCTTCTCTCCACCCGGTATTACCTGAGTCCGTTCAGCCAGTTTCTGTCCACCTCTGCCTTCTCATCTCCCCTCCAGACAGGAGCTGCCCACATAGTCTCATGTGCTTACTTAAGCCAAGAAGCTCACTCCTCACCAGTATCATTTTCTATCTTATTGTCGTTGTTAGGTGCTGTCGAGTCGGTTCCGACTCATAGCGACCCTATGCACAACAGAACGAAACACTGCCCGGTCCTGAGCCATCCTTACAGTCATTGTTATGCTTGATTTCATTGTTGCAGCCACTGTGTCAATCCACCTCGTTGAGGGTCTTCCTCTTTTCCACTGACCCTGTACTCTGCCAAGCATGATGTCCTTCTCCAGGGACTGATCCCTCCTGACAACATGTCCAAAGTATGAAAGATGCAGTCTCGCCATCCTTGCTTCTAAGGAGCATTCTGGCTGTACTTCTTTCCAGACAGGTTTGTTTGTTCTTTTGGCTCGAAGTTTTTTTTTGGCAGTCCATGATATGCTCAATATTCTTTGCCAGCACCACAATTCAAAGGCGTCATTCTATCTTATAGTCCAGTCCAATTTCTGTCTGAAGAGTTGGCTTTGGGAATGGTTCCTGTCTTGGGCTAACAGAAGGTCTGGGGACTATGACTTCTGAGGTCCTTCTAGTTTCAGTCAGACCACTAAGTCTGGTCTTTTTACAAAAATTTGAGCTCTGCATCCCACTCCTCTCCTGCTCCTTCAGGGATTCTCTGTTGTGTTCCTTGTCAGGGCAGTCATCGGTTGTAGCTGGGCACCATCTAGTTCTTCAGGTCTCAGGCTGATGTAGTCTCTGATTTATGTGGCCCTTTCTGTCTCTTGGGCTCATAATTACTTTGTGTCTTTGGTGTTCTTCATTCTCCTTTGCTCCAGGTGGGCTGAGACCAACTGATGCATCTTAGATTAAGGCCGATTGCTAGTGTTTAAGACCCCAGAAGTCACTCACCAAAGTGGGATGCAGAATGTTTTCTTAGTAGATTTATTATGCCAATTGACCAAGATGTCCCCTGTAATCATTGTCTCCAGACCCCTGCTCCTGCTACTCTGGACTTTGAAGAGTTTGGTTTTATTCAGGAAACCTCTTTGCTTTTGGTTTAGTCTAGTTGTGCTGACCTCTCCTGTATTCTGTTGTCTTTCCATTTACCTAAAAAATAGTTCTTCTCTATCTAATTAGTGAATACCCCTCTCCCTCCCTCCCTCTCCACCCTAGTAACCGTCAAAGAATATTTTCTTCTGTATTTAAACTATTGAATTCTTATAATAGTGGTCTCATACAATGTTTGTCCTTTTGCAACTGAATAATTTCACCATAATTATTTCCAGATTCCTCCATGTTATGAAATGTTCCACAGATTCATCATTGTTCTTTATCCATGCGTAGTATTCCATTGTGTGAATATACCATAATTTATTTACCCATTCATTTGTTGATGGGCACCTTGGTTGCTTCCATCTTTTTGCTATTGTAAACAGTGCTGCAATGAATAAGGGTGTGCATATATCTGTTCGTGTAAAGGCTCTTGTTTCTCTAGGATATATTCCAAGGAGTGGGATTGCTGGATCGTATGGTAGTTCTTTTTCTAGCTTTTTAAGGAAGTGAAAAATCGATTTCCAAAGTGGTTGTACCATTTTACATTCCCACCAGCAGTGTTTAAGTTTTCTAGTCTTTCCAGAACATCTCCAACATTTATTATTTTGTGTTTTTTGGATTAATGCCAGCCTTGTTGGAGTGAGATAGAATCTCATTGTAGTTTTGATTTGCATTTCTCTAATGGCTAATGATCGTGAGCATTTCCTCATGTATCTGTTACTTGTGTGAATGTCTTCTTTGGTGAGGTGCCTGTTCATATCCTTTGCCCCATTTTTAATTGGGTTATTTGTCTTTTTGTTGTAGCGCTTTTGCAGTATCATGCAGATTTTAGAGCTTAGACACGAATCAGAAATGTCATAGCTAAAAACTTTCTCCTAGTCCGTAGGTAATCTTTTTACTCTTTTTGGTGAAGTCTTTGGATGAGCATAGGTGTTTGCTTTTCAGGAGCTCCCAGTTAACTAGTTACTCTTTTGGCGTCTGTGCATTGTTAGTAATGTTTTGTATACTTTTTATGCCATGTATTAAGGCTCCTAATGTCCCTATTTTTTTCTTCCATGATCTTTATCGTTTTAGATTTTATATTTAGGTCTTTGATCCATTTTGAGTCCGTTTTTGTGCATGGTGTGAGGTATGGGTCTTGTTTCATTTTTTTTTTTGCAGATGGATATCCAGTTATGCCAGCACCATTTGTTAAAGAGACTGTCTTTTCCCCCATTTAACTGACCTTGTGCCTCTGTCAAATATCAGCCACTCATACGTGGATGGATTTATCTCTGGATACTCAATTCTGTTCCATTGGTTTATGTATCTGTTGTACCAGTAACAGGCTGTTCTGACTACTGTGAAGGTATGATATGTTCTAAAATCAGGTAGCGTGAGGCCTCCCACTTTGTTCTTCTTTTTCAGTAATGTTTTACTTATCCGGGGCCTCTTTCCCTTCCGTATGAAGTCAATGAGTTGTTCCTGCATCTCATTAAAAATGTCTTTGGAATTTGGAATGGAATTGCATTGTATCTATAGATCGCTTTCAGACAAATGGACATTTTTACAATGTTGAGTCTTCCTATCCATGAGCAAGGTATGTTTTTCCACGTATGTAGGTCTCTTTTCGTTTCTTGCAATAGTGTCTTGTAGTTTTCTTTGTAAAGGTCTTTTATGTCTCTGGTTAGATTTATTTCTAAGTATCTTATCTTCTTGGGAGCTACTGTAAATGATATTGATTTGGTGATTTCCAATTCGACGTTCTCCTTATTGGTGTAGAGGAATCTAACTGATTTTCTTATGTTTATCTTGTATCCTGATAATCTCTTGAACTCTTGTTAGTTTCAGTAGTTTTCTTGAGGATTCTTTCGGATTTTCTGTGTATAAGATCATGTCATCTGCAAATAGAGATACTTTTACTTCTTCCTTACCAACCTGGATGCCCTTTATTTCTTTATCTAGCCTATGATCTGTCTAGGACCTCTAGCACAACGTTGAATAAGAGTGGTAATAAAGGGCATCCTTGTCCGGTTGCCGTTCTCAAGGGGAATGCTTTCAGACTCTCTTCATTTAGGATGATGTTGGCTGTTGGCTTTATATAAATGCCCTTTATTATGTTGTGAAATTTTCCTTCTGTTCCTATTTTGCTGAGAGTTTTTATCATGAATGGGCATTGGACTTTGTCAAATGCCTTTTCTGCATCAGTTGATAAGATCATGTGGTCTTGTCTTTTGTTTTATTTATATGATGGATTACACTGATTGTTTTTCTAATGTTGAACCATCCCTGCCTACCTGGTATGAATCCCACTTGGTAATGGTGAATTATTGATAGGTTGTTGAATTCTTTTGGCTAGAATTTTGTTGAGGATTGTTGTATCTAAGTTTATGAGGGATATAGGTCTGTAATTTGTGTGTGTGTGTGTGTGTCTTTACCTAGTTTTGCCGTCAGGGATATGCTGGCTTCATAAAATGAGTTTGGGAGTATTCCGTCCTTTTCTGTGCTCTGAAATAGCTTTAGTGATAGTGGTGTTAACTCTTCTCTGAAAGTTTGGTAGGACTCTCCAGTGAAGCCATCAGGGCTAGGGATTTTTGTTCTTGTTGTTGGTAGTTTTTTAATTACTCTTTTAATCTCTTCTGTTGTTATGGGTTTATTTAGTTGTTCTACCTTTGTTTGTGTCAGTTTTGGTAGGTTCTATGTTTCTAGAAATTCATCCATTTCTTCTCTGTCTTCAAATTTGTTAGAGTACAATTTTTCATAGTAATCTGATATGATTCTTTTAATTTCACTTGGGTCTGTTGTGATATCATCCACCTCATTTCTTATTCAGGTTATTTGCTTCCTCTCCTGTTTTTCTTTTGTCAGTTTGGCCAGTGGCTTATCAATTTTGTTAATTTTTTCAAAGAATCATCTTTTGGTCTTGTTAAGTCTTTCAATCGTTATTCTGTTCTCTATTTCATTTAATTTTGCTCTAATTTTTATTATTTGTTTTCTTTTGGTGCCCAAGGGTTTCTTTTGTTGCTCCCTTTCTATTTGTCCAAGTTGTAGGGGTAATTCTTTGAGTTTGACCCTTCTTTTTGGATGTGTGCGCTTATTGCTATAAATTGACCTCTGAGCACTGCTTTCGCTGTGTCCCAAAGGTTCTGATAGGAAGTGTTTTCATGCTCTTTGGATTCTTTATTCCATCCTTAATGTATTTTATAACCCAGTCGTTTTTTTTTTTTATTAACTTTTATTAAGCTTCAAGTGAACGTTTACAAATCCAATCAGTCTGTCACATATAAGTTTACATACATCTTACTCCATACTCCCACCTGCTCTTCCCCTATTGAGTCAGCCCTTTCAGTCTCTCCTTTCGTGACAATTTTGCCAGCTTCCCTCTCTCTCTATCCTCCCATCCCCCCTCCAGACAAGAGCTGCCAACACACTCTCAAGTGTCCACCTGATATAATTAGCTCACTCTTCATCAGCATCTCTCTCCCACCTGCTGACCAGTCCCTTTCATGTCTGATGAGTTGTCTTCGGGGATGGTTGCTCTCCTGTGCTGACAGAAGGTCTGGGGAGCATGGCCGCCGGGATTCCTCTAGTCTCAGACCATTAAGTATGGTCTTTTTATGAGAATTTGGGGTCTGCATCCCACTGATCTCCTGTTCCCTCAGGAGTTCTCTGTTGTGCTCCCTGTCAGGGCAGTCATCGATTGTGGCCAGGCACCAACTAGTTCTTCTGGTCTCAGGATGATGTAGGTCTCTGGTTCATGTGGCCCTTTCTGTCTCTTGGGCTCCTAGTTGTCGTGTGACCTTGGTGTTCTTCATTTTCCTTTGCTCCAGGTGGGTTGAGACCAATTGATGCATCTTAGATGGCCGCTTGTTAGCATTTAAGACCCCAGACACCACATTTCAAAGTGGGATGCAGAATGTTTTCATAATAGAATTATTTTGCCAATTGACTTAGAAGTCCTCTCAAACCATGTTCCCCAGACCCCCGCCCCTGCTCCGCTGACCTTTGAAGCATTCATTTTATCCCGGAAACTTCTTTGCTTTTGGTCCAGTCCAGTTGAGCTGACCTTCCATGTATTGAGTGTTGTCTTTCCCTTCACCTAAAGCAGTTCTTATCTACTGATTAATCAATAAAAAACCCTCTCCTTCCCTCCCTCTCTCCCCCCTTTGTAACCACAAAAGTATGTGTTCTTCTCAGTTTTTACTATTTCTCAAGATCTTATAATAGTGGTCTTATACAATATTTGTCCTTTTGCCTCTGACTAATTTCGCTCAGCATAATGCCTTCCAGGTTCCTCCACGTTATGAAATGTTTCACAGATTCGTCACTGTTCTTTATCGATGCGTAGTATCCCGTTGTGTGAATATACCACAATTTATTTACCCATTCATCCGTTGATGGACACCTTGGTTGCTTCCAGCTTTTTGCTATTGTAAACAGAGCTGCAATAAACATGGGTGTGCATATATCTGTTTGTGTGAAGGCTCTTGTATCTCTAGGGTATATTCCGAGGAGTAGGATTTCTGGGTTGTATGGTAGTTCTATTTCTAACTGTTTAAGATAACGCCAGATAGATTTCCAAAGTGGTTGTACCATTTTACATTCCCACCAGCAGTGTATAAGAGTTCCAATCTCTCTGCAGCCTCTCCAACATTTATTATTTTGTGTTTTTTGGATTAATGCCAGCCTTGTTGGTGTGAGATGGAATCTCATCGTAGTTTTAATTTGCATTTCTCTAATGGCTAATGATTGAGAGCATTTTCTCATGTATCTGTTGGCTGCCTGAATATCTTCTTTAGTGAAATGTGTGTTCATATCCTTTGCCCACTTCTTGATTGGGTTGTTTGTCTTCTTGTGGTTGAGTTTTGACAGAATCATGTAGATTTTAGAGATCAGGCGCTGGTTGGAGATGTCATAGCTGAAAATTCTTTCCCAGTCTGTAGGTGGTCTTTTTACTCTTTTGGTGAAGTCTTTAGATGAACATAGATGTTTGATTTTTAGGAGCTCCCAGTTATCTGGTTTCTCTTCATCATTTTTGGTAATGTTTTGTATTCTGTTTATGCCTTGTATTAGGGCTCCTGTATTAGGTAACCCAGTCGTTTTTGAGCAAGGTATTGTTCAGTTTCCAAGTGTTTGATTTCTTTTCCCTGCTTTTTCTGTTATCGTTTTCTATTTTATGGTCTTATTGTCAGAGAAGATGCTTTGTAATATTTCATTGTTTTGGATTCTGCAAGGACTTGCTTTATGACATAATATGTGTTCTATTCTGCTGTTTCCCTGTTTTGAGCTTTTTTTTTTATCTTGATTTACTTTTGTGATTTCCCTATCTGGGTTGATATCTGGTTGCTCTGTTCTGTGTCTAGTCTTGGGTTGATATCTGGTATTATTGATTTTCTAACCCTTTAGTACTTCTTGTAGTTTTTGTTTGGTTTTTACAAATTCCCTAAACTTATGTTTATCTGGAAATGTCCTAATTTCATCTTCATATTTGAAAGACAGTTTTGCAGGATATAAGATTCTTGGCTGGCAATTTTTTTCCTTCAATGCTTTATATAAGTCACCCCATTGCCTTTTTGCCTGCATGGCTTCTTCCAAGTAGTCCAAGCTTATTCTTATTGACTCTCCTTTGTAGGTGACTTTTCTTTTATCCCTAGCTGCTCTTAAAATTCTCTCTTTATCTTTGGTTTTGGCAAGTTTGATTATAATATGTCTTGGTGAGTTTCTTTTGAGATTTACCTTATGTGGGGTTCGATGAGCATCTTGGATATATATCTTCTCATCTTTCACGATATCAGGGAAGTTTTCTGCCAACAAATCTTGAATAATTCCCTCTGTATTTTCTGTTCTCCCTCCCTGTTCTGGTACTCCAGTCACTCGTAGGTTATTTCTCTTGATAGAGTCCCACATCATTCTTAGGGTTTCTTAATTTTTTCAAATTCTTTTGTCTGCTTTTTCTTCAATTATATTGGTGGCAAGTGTTCTATATTCATTCTCACTTATTCTTCCTTCCAGTTCCTCAATTCTGCTCCTCTGCTTTCTATTGAGTTGTCTAATTCTGTAATTTTATTGTTAATCTTCTGAACTTCTGATTGCTGTCTCTCTATGGATTCTTGCAGCCTATTTAATTTTTTAATTATGTTCTTTAATAACCATTTTAATTTCTTCAACTGCTTTATCTGTGTATTCCTTTGCTTGTTCTGTGTTTTTCCTGATCTCTTGAAGAGTTTTGCATATTAGTCTTTTGTATTCTACATCTGGTAAATTCAGGAAGATGTTTGTCTGGAAGATTCCTTGATTGTTTTGAGAGCTTGTTGAAGCAATCGTGGTCTGCTTTTTTATGTGATTTTATATTGACTGTTGTCTCCAAGCCAATTATAAATTATTGTATTAATTTATTTTATGTTTGCTTACTGTATCCTAGCTTCTTGCTCTGTTTTGCTTTGATATGCCCAAGTAGGCTGCTTGCGTGAGCTAGCTTGATTATTTGTGCCTTTCAAGCTCTATGATCCTATCACCAGATTGCTAGAGCTGTCATCAGGTTATGAGCCTAGGAGTCCATTCACTTCTCTGGTATGGATTCAGCTCAGGTGTCCAGGAGTTGGTCATCAAGTGTATGGCACAGACTCTGTCCTACAGTCTTAGAGGGGCAGGGGTGATTGGTGTAGTCAGCGGTATCTGGTTGCAGCAGGTGGTCATGCTCTGAACAAGGCAGGAGGTGATGACCATCCCCCGAGTGTCTGTGAGGAAAGTGGGTCCCTATTCCCTAGAGTGCACAGGTGGGTGGGTTCTGCAGCCGGACCATGGGAACCCAATGCTTTTGGTTGTAAGGACTGGGAGGCACCACTTATCATTGGACACCTGTCACGGGTGGCTATGTGACATGGGTGGAGCCACCAGTCCTCAAGGCCCTGATGTGTGTAGGTGAGGACACTGTTTAATAGGCAAAGCAGTGTCAAACATCAAAAACTCACCTCTCCAGCACACAACTGAAGCAGTTGAAGTCAGATCTCAAGCACATACACTGTTGCAGTCTGCCAACAAGGGCCTAATCTCCTGAAATGGGCTCACACAGTCCATGTTGGGGTGAAAGGTATTCAAAGTCCGTGGACTGTTTGTACCTGGACAGGAGCCACTTCTGTCCTGAGGTCCCCAGCTTAGTGAAGCTGGCAGATTATCTTTCCCCCAATTGTTAACTTATTCCTTTTTCCAAGGCTGGGAAAATGGCTCAGAGCACACAGCAGGACCTATCTCTGGCCCAGGGAAATCGACAGCTGCTAAAGCCAGCCTGGGGGCTGGGGGCACAGTAAAATAAACACAAGTACTGACCTTTTGCCGAGGGCACTGTTCTTCTCTGGTTCCAGAGGTGTGAGTAGACTGTGTGGCTCGGTGTCTCTCCCTGCAGAAACTGCGTCCCGAATGCTACTGCCAGCCCCGCCGTGGTTGCTCCAGGGGATTGTGCCTGAGGGGCCCTGGTTCCCACTGAGTCAGGTCCAGCAACTTCTTGCTGCTTCTGAACGGTCTCTTCCTCCCCCTGCTTCTCAGTCTGATTTCCTAACTTTGCCTTTGATGTTCAGGGCTCCTAGCTTGTCATATATATAATCATTTCACTTGTTTTGGGGGGGTCTTTGTTGCAAGAGGGATCACCAGAAGCATTTTACTACTCTGCGTCTTGGCTCTGCCCCCCAGCAGCTGAGCTCTTAACCACTGAGCCAGTAGTTACCATCTAAAAAACCAAAAACTCGTTGCCATTGAGTCGATTCCGACTCATAGTGACCCTTCAGGACAGAGTAGAACTGCCCCATAGAGTTTCCAAGGAGCACCTGGTGGATTCAAACTGCCAATCTTTTGGTGAGCAGCCATACATAGCACTTAGCCACTATGCCACCAGTGTTTCCAGTACTTACCATAGTTGCCTTTTATTCTTGTGGTCTTGTCAGTGTCCTCTCTTGCCTTGGTCATGTTGTGTTGACTTCCCCCATATTATGTATTGCCTTTCCCTTCACCACTATTAACACGTGTCTTCTATTTAATTGAGAACTTTCCCTTTCTACCCCTACTATCCCTGGTAACCATCAAAGAATGTTTTTTGTTGTTGTTGTTCCTATGTGTAAACCTTCTGTTATTACTTTATAATAGTGGTCTCATACAGTATTTTTTCTTTTGTGATTGACTTATTTAACTCAGCATAATGTCCTCCGAATTCATCCATGTTGTGAGATGCTTCACAGATTCATCATTATTCTTTACTGCTGTGTAGTATTCCATTGCGTGTATGTACCACAGTCTGTTTATCCATTTATTTGTTGATGGGTGCTTAGGCTGTTTCCATCTTCTTGCTATTGTGAATAATGCTGCAATGAACATGGGTGTGCATATGTCTATTCATGTCACAGCTCTTATTTCTTTAGGGTATATACCTAGAAGTGGGGTTCCTGGATCATATGGTATTTTTATTTCTAGATTTTTGAGGAAGGGCCATACCACTTTCCACAATGGTTGTACCATTTTGCATTCCCACCAACAGCATCTAAGAGTTCCAATCTCTCCACAACCCTGCCAACATTTGTTATTTTCTGTTGTATTATTGCCATTATTGTTGATTGAGATGGTATCGCATAGTAGTTTTGAATTGCAGCTCTCTAACTGCTAATAATTGCGAGCATTTCCTCATATGTTTGTTAGCCACCTGAATGTCTTCTTTGGTAAAGTGTCTGTTCATATCCTTTGTTCACTTTTTAATTGAATTGTTTGTCTTTTTTATTGTTAAAATTTTGATGTTTTCTATAAATTTTAGAGATTAGTCCCTTGTCCAATATGTCATAGTCAAAATTTTTTTTTCCCAGTCAATAGGTTCTCTTTTGACTCTTTTGGAGAAGTCTTTTGTTGAGCATAAGTGTTTAATTTTTAAGAGGTCCCATTTATCCAGTTCATCTTCTGCTATGTGTGCATTCTTTGGTTTAGTATTCTATTTATCCCATATACTAGGGCCCCTAGTATTGCCCCTATTTTTTTAAACAATTACTTTAAAACAGCAATGAAAATGTAAGGGGGCAGGAAAACTAGATTAATAGAAAATGGAACAACCAGAATGGAAATATTGAGAATGTTCATGCATTGTAAAGAAGGTAACCAATGTCACTGAACAATTTGTGTAGAAATTGTTGAATGAGAACCTAAACTGCTGTGTAAACCTTCTCCAAAACCACAAAATATTATTAAAAAATAAATTAGCAATGATTATGAGTGGTGGTAAGGAGCCCTGGTGGTGCAATGGTTAGGTGCTCAGCTACTACCTGAAGGTTGGCAGTTCAAACCCAACAGTGACTCTGCAGGAGAAAGACCAAGAGATCTGCTTCCATAAAGAAAACCCTATTGGGCAATTCTACTCTGTCATATGGGGTCGCCATGAGTTGGAATTAACTTGACAGCACTGAAAAACAACAACATGGGTGGTTGCTGCACATCACGACAAAGGTAATTGATATCATTAAATTTCACACCTGAAAAATGGTGAATTGGCAAATGTCGTGTTGTATATATATATTTACAACAATAATAAATAAATAAATAAATCAGGAGAGAGAGGGAGAGATTGATTCTGAAGGTTATCATAAGGGGCCATGGGTTAGAGTTCTGAGCTAACAGCCCCACTATATTAAGTAGCCAGAACAATTCCTCCAGAACCAATTACAGACTTGGACACCACTTGCCTGTTAGAGTGGAGGATTACTTTATGTCTGGAAATGTCTCAATGTGTAGAGAGATGAGAAGTGCAAGGAATCATTAGGTCCTTCTTTATCAGTCTCTAAATGGGATCCTTGGAATTTTTCCACTTATCTTGTCTTTCATCCCTGCCTGTAAGCACAGATTATCTTGCTAAAGGGTTCTGAGAAGAAAGAATCAACTGCCTGCCCCTCCCCTGCCTTCTCTCCCACACTCCTCAGGAGGTTGTATTCTGACATAAATCATTTTAGCCTGCACACCCTGGATTCCATGACTGGGTTTAAAGTGATCGGAAATTGTTTTCCATTTGGTTTTGCTGGTTGTGGAAACGAAGGAACCAGTTTTCATTTCAGGCTGTGGTTCATATATAGTGAAAACACCATGAATACCCTGAGCTCAGAGATGCCACTGCAACTATCCATTTAAGTCCAATTCTATTAGACCCACTGTGGATCTGAGCCTGCCCCAGGTGTGCATGCAGCAGCTCTCAGGGTGGAATGTGGGACTTTTGAAGTAAGTGAGCAAAGAAAATGGTAAACATGTAAGTCAGTCTAGAAAACATTTTATATAAAACCATAAAAATATCTAACTGAGGGATGAAAATATATCAAGACAGAGCCAAAATACTAAAAAAAAAAAAGCGTACAAGGCATCAGGGGTGTGACCAGAGTTAAGGCTCTCTAAGTATTGTCTAGAAGCAGGGTGAGGATACTAATTTTAGCATTTATTTAAGTACACATGGTAAAATTTCTAAGGCAACCATTAAAAGAATGGAAATAGAGTGTCTAACTTCGAAAGCAGTAAAGAGAAGATAAAAGGAATGAGAAATGAAATTCCAGTCACAGAACAGACAGAAAGGCACACACAGGAAATAATTATTTTGTTTTTAAAGGATGAATATTTAAAATAATAATGTTGGTGGAGCAGAAATGCTGATTTTTTTCTTACAATGTTGTTCACAAGGTAAATGGGCCGGTAGAATACGCAATCTAAAAAGTTTGTAACTAGCCCTTTACAATCTAAAGGGCTGTAAACAGGTAAGGAACAAACTTTGGTGGCACAGTGGTTAAGCACTCCGCTGCTAACCTAAAGGTCAAGGTTGGAACCCAATAGCTGATCCTAGAAAAAGATGTAGCAGTCTGGTTCCATAAAGATTACAGCCTAGGAAACCCTATGGGGTAGTTCTACACTGTACTGTAGGGTCGCTATAAATCGGAATCGACTTGGCAGTGGGTTAAACAGGTAAGGGAGAAAAAAGGAGGAGTAATATGAAGGGCATGAAAAAAACCAAGTCTAAGCTGGTGTAAGGAGCCTGGAAAAAAAGGATTTGAGATTAAAAAATACGTCAGCAAAGAAATTAGGTGGAATGGAAAGGTAAAGGCTGCAAGTAGACGATCCTACAGTTCAAAATAAAAAAGAAATTAAAAACATGGGTACTATTTCTGACTGCAAAATGGAAGATTTGGGGGTGAAAGTCTTGCAACACCCCCCACCAGACCACACCCCTCCACCTCTCTTCCCCCCCCATCTTTGTAATGGGAGGGTTAGAAAATCAGTCCAGGGTCCATTTCCGATTCAACCTGTGTTAATGATTGAAGTCAGCAGAAATGCAGCTGGCACAGGTAGATTTTAGAAAGTTTCTTTGATCAGATGTTCTAAAAGTAATTGTTACCAGGTGGAAACCCCAGGTTCTTGCTCAGCATGACTCGAATCGGCCAATAAATGAGACTGAGTGGGAGAACAGGAAAGACACCTTTATTTTGTTGCACAAGAAAAAGGAGTCAGTTGGAGCTGCTGCTGCCAAGACTGCTCCCCAAGGGCAAGGAGACAAGTTACTTTTAAGGGGTTTGTAAGTAGGGAGTTCATACAAGTTACATCATCAACATTCTTAATCATACTACACAGGTGCAATGAGGTTTACATATAACCTCCAAGTGAAAGCAGCATTCAAATGCAAAGCTGGTGGGAGGGGGGCGGGGGAGGAAGCCCAGCAAAGGAAACAGGATTTTTAATGCAAAATTGCAGAGGCCTTGTTTCATAATCACACACATCCCTGTTTTGAGACTCAAACTTGGGCCACCAGGGTGAAAACCAGGCAACCTAACCAGACCAATAATTAAACCTGACTCTGATTACTTACGTGAGGTCTGCATCCAAGTTCCCACCCTGCACATTCACAAACTTCACATCTGCCTTGGACTTCCCCTGTGCATCCCGCCTCTCCATCCTCATCCAATATCCACTGAGTCCCATTCCACCTGCAAGATATGCTCCCCATCGGTTCCACACACACAGTTTCCGTTGATCTAATTCTTTTCTTCCTGTCCCTGCTCCCATTGAATTCTGTAAAACACGGCCCTTCCCATCTCCCCATTGGTCAATCTGATTCCACTAGGGCCTGTCCCATGCCTCCGGGGTAGGAGGTAAGGGCAGTGCTCAGGCATTTGGGGGTGGTGGGACAAGTCCATTCTCAGGGCTGGGAAAGCTAAGCTTCGACACCCTGCCAGGGTCATGTAACTCAAAACTGGTATATTTGTTCACGCAAAAGGTCAGAACGAGTTACTTCTGAGTATTCTATGGTGTGGGTGGGACGTTCTGGGCGTTCTACCTGAAAGGCACGGTGTTGGGAGGAGGGTCCTCCAGCCTGCTAGGCAGGAGGTGGGACGTCTGGAGCATGGTGTGGACGCAATTCCTTGTGGGTGTGTCTTTAGGAGTTCAGGCTGTGGTGTCAAAGCCTCCAACCTTTGATGTTTGTGGTCTGTGTAAACTTGGGCACTTTGTCCTTTCCCTCTACATGCTTCAGTTTCTTCATTTGTGGCACGGAGATGAAGATGGTACATGCCTCATGACTGGCTCTAAGAATTCTGCAGATTTAATGCATGTAAAGCTCTTAGCAGGAGTGCCTGACACATAGCAGGAGCTCAGTAAGTATCGAGAATATTATCGCTATTATTCTTAATCCGAGTGGAAAGCAGAGCATTCAGAACTAGCCTGTAGGCATACTAAAAGGGATTAATGGATTTTCTAGGGTGAGAAAGGGGCGTCCTGATTGGGGGAGGAGGGAGATAGGCATGTGATAAAAGAAAAAATAATAATAGCTAACGTTTGACTATTCTGTGCCAGCACTGTGCTAAGCATTTTCTTCAGCTCACTTTTATCATCCTAAGAAAGTTATGAGGTGAATATTATCATCATCTCCACTTTATCAGACCAAGGAAGGCAGTGCATGGAGCATACCTCCAGGTGATAGGCCTCTCTGCTGACCACTGGTCCCTCCCATGTCCACAGCCTCTTGCTTGTGAGTTGTCTGCCCTCCAGTTACTCCCCAGGTTGGTGAGAGTACTCCCCCAGCAATCTTGACACTGTGGTAGTTCTTGCTGTGGCTGTGGAGGTGTGGTCTGGCTGTGGAGACTGTACAAGAATTACATGAATGACAGCTAGGTCGGCCAGACCTGGTGGCACTACCATGATACCATAAGACCGGGATACTTAAGTCCTCTCCAGGGTGACACAGACCCACCACAAAGCAGTGCATGGACCCCCAACATTTATGTAAGTTATTTCTTTTTGTGACCTCTCCTGAACCCAGAAAATGGGGGGCACTGAGCACTCCCCCCAACATTATATCAATTATTCCACGTTGTGGTTGTTCTTAGGTGCTCTTGAGTCGGTTCTGACTCATAGCGACCCTGTGTACAACAATGAAACACTGCCTGGTCCTGCGCCATCCTCACAATCGTTATTATGCTTGAGCCCATTGTTGCAGCCACTGTGTCAATCCATCTCGTTGAGGTTCTTCCTCTTTTTTGCTGACCCTCTGCTCTACCAAGCGTGATGTCCTTCTCCAGGGACTGATACCTCCTGCTAATATGTCCAAAGTACATCAGACGTAGTCTCGCCATCCTTGTCTCTAAGGAGCATTCTGGTTGTACTTCTTCCAAGACAGATTTGTTCACTGTTTTGGCAGTCCATGGTATATGCAATATTCTTCAACAACACCACAATTCAAAGGTGTCAATTCTTCTTCAGTCTTCCTTATTAATTGTCCAGTTTTCACATGCATATGAGGTGATTGAAAACACCATGGCTTGGGTCAAGTGCACCTTAGTCTTCAAGGTGACATCTTTGCTTTCCAACACTTTAAAGACGTCTGTTGCGACAGATTTACCCAGTGCAACGCATCTTTTGATTTTTTGACTGCTGCTTCCATGGGTGTTGATTATAGGTCCAAGTAAAATGAAATCCTTGACAACTTCAATCTTTTCTCTATTTAACACGATGTGGCTTATTGGTCCAGTTGTGAGGATTTTTGTTTTCCTTATGTTGAGTTGTAGTCTTTGATCTTCATCAGTAAGTGCTTCAAGTCCACTTCACTTTCAGCAAGCAAGGTTGTTTTGTCTTATTCCTATACCTAAACAGTGATTTCTTCTCTTCTAACCATCTGGGATGCACAGATCAACACTGGGCTTCCTCAACATTTTTTTTTTACTTATTCCTTTATAGCTAAAACCTCCAAAACACTATTAATAACGATCACCCACCCTGTCTCTAGGCACCTAAGCCAGGCCTTTGTACTGTCACCATCAGACCATACTGAGGCAACCTAGATCCACACTGAGGTCCCATAATCCAAAATGGGGAACCCTCAATATTTACACCAATTACTTTGTTATTAAATTAGCTAAAACCTTGAAAACAATGTTGATAATGATTCCATTTCATTCTGTCTTCCAAAATTCATAGACCGGCCCTGTCACATTCCTGACCAGCCTTGAGACCCCCCCTTGAGACCTGTTCTTTGATTCCTTAACTCACCCCATACCCTCCACAAGAACAACCTTGGCATTCTTAGACCTGTGCTCTATACCCTTAAATAGGGCTAATTATATCTTTTTTTTAGTTCAAATCTCCAAAATAATATTAATAATGAGACTGTCTCTCCCATTGTTAGTTATCTAGTGGTGCCATAACAGAAATACCACAAGTGGATGGCTTTAACAAAGAGAAGTTTATTTTCTCACAATAAAGTAGACTAAAAGCCCAAATTCAGGGTGTCAGCTCCAGGGGAAGGCTTTCTCTCTCTGTCGGCCTTCTCATCAATCGTCCCCCAGATTAAGAGGTTCTCTGAGCAGGGACCCTGAGTCCAAAGGATGCGCTCTGCTCCTGGCACTGCTTTCTTGGTAGTATGAGGTCCTCAACTCTGCTTGCTTCCCTTTCCTTTTATCTCTTGAGAGATACAAGGTGGTGCAGGCCACACCCCAGGGAAACTCCCTTTACATTAGATCAGGGAGGTGACCTGAGTAAGGGTGGTGTTACAATGCCACCCTAATCCTCTCTAATATAAAATTACAATCACAAAGTGGAGGACAACCACACAATACCGGGAATCATGGCCTAACCAAGTTGACACATATTTTTGGGGGGACATAATTCAATCCATGACATTCCACCCTTTGGCCCCCAAAAAATCACATCCTTGCAACATGCAAAACATATTCACCCCATCATAGCAAAAGTCTTAACTCCAAGTACAAAATCCAAAAATTCCTCTTCATCTGTTAATTCTAGAATACAAGTTATCTGCTTTCAAAGTACAATGGCAGAACAGGCACAAGCTAGACATTTTCATTATAAATGGGAGAAATTGGAGGAAAAGAAGGCATAACAGGCCAAGCAAGTCAGCAGAACACATTACATTAGCCACCAAGCTTTGAAAATATTTTTTTGTTCTTGGAGACAGTTTACAGAATGACCCTGCCCTCCAGCCTCTAGGTATCGGCCATACTCTCTGGATTCTGAGTGGAGGCCCCTCAGCTCTGGGCTTCAGCTCCGCCTCCCAGGCCCACTGGGACAGAAACTCTGCTCCCTTGGCTTTAGGCATACAACTCTCCTAGTCCATCTGAGTGGCAGCTCCACCCTTAGAAACACCAGAGGCCATGGCTCAACCCTTTGAAACCCCTGAGGTCATGGCCATACCTTTTGAGACTGAGGCAGCTCATCTTCTTGTGTTCCTTGTCTCTTCAGCTTGTTTCCCAGTTTCTTGGCCTTTCAGCTCCTTGGGCCTCATACCTGCATCTGCCCTGCTGGGGCAAGTGTTCCAAAGCTCAGTAGCTCCAACAATAAGTGACTGAAGGCACCCCACTCCACCAGGAAGCTTCCTGCACACAGACACTCGGCTCTCTGGCTCCGTGGGTCGGCTCCACTGCCATCTCGCGCTGGTCTCCTGGTTCTGTTGCTGCCAGTTCTCTGCTGCTGCAGGCTCTCTGCTGCTGCCTCTCCTCTATTCAGTCACAGTTTCAAAACCACTTCCACATTTTAGGTATCTCTTAGGGCAGCACCCCACTCTCAGTACCAAATTCTGTCTCAGTCATCTTAGTGCTGCTATAACAGAAATACTGAGACAGATAGGGTTAACTGTGCTGGTGGAACAAAAGAGCTGTTAAAAGATTACTATCTAGAAGTTGGGTAAACAGGAACCACACCCTGTCAGCATGAGTTAAGGCTGAAACAACCCTTGAATTACTATCCCCTTCTTAGTGTTTTTCTAGTCCCTTCCCCCTTTACAGGCTCCGCATGCACAGAAGAACAAAGTGTGACCGCTGTTTAACCTTCCTTAGCCCTCTGGAGATGGTGATGTAGTGCCAAAGATCAGTGGGCTTGTACTATTTCCCATAACTGATGCCAAGGGCTGCCGAGAGGACTCCATCTTGAATATCAGTGGGTTCCATCTTGGATTCCAGATGCGCATGCAACCTAATTAGCATGCACCACCATTCTGAGAAGTACTCGCCCCTTGAAAGAAGCCCACTAAATATTCATTATTGTCTCCACCAAAACCATATAAGCCCTAGCCTTGCTTCCCTTTTTGAATCAGTCTTTTGAAGAGGCTTGGTCCCTGCTGACTTCTTTTGCTTGACTCAAGCAAAATAAAGCTTGCTGAAGATAAAAATTTGTCTTTCATGTGTATTCTTACTTGGGAAAAGACAAAGACCCTTTGTGTCAGATTGGCGATTGGTAACAAAATTTGGCAAGCCAGCCAGGAGACTAGGGGTTAAAATTAGCCCCTGATTAGGGGATGCAGACCAGAGGGACTGAGCCTCTGGAATGGACCTCTACTCAGAGACAAGTGGCCGCCTGGACCTTTTTTCATCTGGTGTCTCTTTGAAGTGGTAAGTTCAGGCAACTCTGCCCCTCAGTCCTCCTTACCCCTTCAGCAACTTTTATTATCCTCTTTCTATGTACCTTTTCTCCATTTCTTTCTCTTCTTTCCTCTTTCCACTGAACGGGTCATAAGCCCCAACAAAGGGGGGGAGGTTCATGGAGAGCATTCCAGTCATTTGTCTTTCACAAAAGGAGAGTTGGGAACAAGGTGTGAGTCCTTGTCAGGGGCTGATCACCCCATATCCCAAGGGCGGGTCATGGACCTTGGACAGAACTGCAGAGAGCACCCACCGAGGGTCATGGAGAGCACTCCAGTAAGTTGAGTGGGTCGCCAGCCTCCCATAGGAGGCAGCCATGGAGAGAGCTCTGGAACTGGTTGCATACCCCCAGTGGGAGGTCACGGAGAACTCTCCTATAGTCTACTTCCTTGGCTTTTTTTCTTTCCTTTCGTTTTTAAACTATTCTCTCAGGATGCCCTTCTGTTGGTCTCTGGTGCCACTTAGTGGAAATCCCAGCCATCTGCCCAGTCAGTACATTTTTGACTTCTCATTATTTTTCTTTGTGTCCCCACTTATGGGGGCCCCAAGTTTGTGATTCTTAATTGTTACCCAGTTCAGTCCCATCCTTGCATTTGTGATCACAAGGAGAGACTCTTGGTCTTGGTGACTCTGGAATTTAGGTAGGGGTATGAGTGTGCGGCAGCCATTGTTTTTGTGTGTCTGGATGTTGTCTGTCTCTGGTTGGTGCACCCTGGTTCTGGGGAGTGGATGTAGACATCTTTGTTTAGATTGGGAGACTGAAGCCCCTCTGTCTGGTATTGGGGATAAGAGGTATCTGGAGGATTGAAATGGAGATTCAGATAGTCCTAATAATGTGTTAGACCTCACTAAGATCATCCTCATTCCCCCTTTCCCTTTCTGGCTTGTCTGGTCCAAGCGCTCTGTTTGTCTGTTCATCTTATGTGTGACCAGGCTGTCTGGGAGGTTGGGACTGCAAGATTATCTCAGTTGCCTCTGTGTCTTATGTGTAATTTGTGTGTGATGCATAGAAATTAATTGGTGAAAAGAAATTCAGGTTAAATTAGAACATACTTATAGCGACTCCTGAGAATTTATCTATTGGACTGAAGAAAGAGATGCACAAGGAAAGCAGATTTTCAGTCTAGGCTGGGACTTGAATCACAATACAGAGAACACTCAGGGCAGAGTGTTAAGATTTTTAAAAAAGAGGTTCTCTCCCAGAGCTGAAGAAAACTCTTAGCTGCAGTGTGAGAGACAAATAAATACCTATCAGACTAAAAGAAAAAGCTGGTGGTATCAACCACCCATAAAAATAAAAAGCTAGGTTCTTGGGAACAGTTAATTGGACAGAATGAGAAATCAGGAGAACAAACCAGGAGATTCACCCCTAGGGTGCATCCTTAAACACTGGCAATTCTTTTCTTATGATCAATTAAAGTTACAGACCAAAAATGCCAGGTAGCCTTCCTAACTGCTGCCTCACATGCTAAAGGCCAACTCCCAAAAAAATAAAGAAAAAGAGGGAGACCAAGGCCACAGAAGCCAAGAAGGCCCCACACCCCTTTAGAAAGAGAGATACCAGTGCAGCTGGTGTAAAGAAAAAAGATAATTTTGTCTTAAAGTAAAAGTAACAGTTCTAGAACAGTAAAAGGGAAAGAAATTAGTTATCGTTTGCCTTTCAAAAAACGTCTAGGTCGACTTAAACATATGTAAATGAATTAGAGTGACCTAATCTTGTCTTATACTATAAGGGCAAAATCAGGCCTTCTCATCCCCCAGCCCTAGTCTCCAAGGTATAGTTCCAGGGAAGCTTTTAAAAGACCCTTTCCAAACAGGTGGAGACTGTTTTAAGACAAAAAAAAAAAAAAAGATAAGGAAAACTGCTGCTTTACTATAGCATCAGAAATTGGGTAAATCCTCATCATAAAAGAACTGTAAACAAGTCCTCTCTATTGTAAGGGAACTTTAAGAAGTATATATATATATATATATGTATGTATATATATGTGTGTGTGTGTGTGTATTCGGGTCTGCTAATGAGTAAGTTCATTTTTGCCATTTAAAGGGATGTACTATAAGAGATATACAACAAAAAAAAGTTTAAGAGGTTTATTGGAAAAAGAAATTCATTTGATAATGTCAAAAGTTTTATCTGTCTGACTAAAGTTCAATGGTTTAATTCATGAGATTTTTAAGAGCTTTAATGTTAAATAGCTTATAAAACAAAGAATTAGGTTTCTCATTGTTGAAATAACAAAAGTTTCTTTGATTACTGAGTTGAAGAGCTAATCTCTTCTTTGTGTAATCTGCCTCTCATTAGAATAAGATTCCTGAGCCAGAAATCAAGCCACATGGCTTTAAGAAAATAGAAAAAAAAATTTTTTTTCTAAGGTTTTTAAGATCCTTGGTTAAATAACTAAAATTATTATTTCTTGGTAACTTATAAACTCCTGACAAGTTTGAAAGCCACAAAATTTTTTGTATAAATAAAAAGTGCTAAAAAGGTTTATTTAACATGTTATAAATTGCATGAAAATAGAATATGTTAAAATCAAGTACCTGATTCACTTTGAGTTAAAATCTATGTTAGTATTTCCTCGTGTTTTTGCCTAATATTAGGCAGCAAATGCATATTATATCATAATTTTATTATTTCTTTATTGCTAACTTCGTTGAAAGTATTTTTTTTTTAATCTAGTATCATCAAAGCCAACAGTTTGACTAGAGAATTCAAATTATTTACCTAAGAAATTATTTTTCATTACTATCCAGGTATTTAGAGACTTGATAATCTTGGTATATTCCTAGTATATCCTAACTATATGGTATTAAGTCTAAAGATTTTTATGTATTATATCTGAAGCTCTTCAAAAATACAGTTAATGGTCATATTTAGAAATATTTTTACCTAAAGTTTTTTAACCTAATTTTATTTGGTCTTTATATTATACTTGTAATTAATTTCTATCAGGTCTTTCACTATTAAGAGTTACGTTTATAAATTAATCATGACCATATTAGGCTTTGTCCTCTGCAGATAAGTTTTTACTTTGCTGATTTTCCGAAAATGTTTGACAAGAATATCTCAACAAAAAAAGATGGACTATATTGAACTTGCAAAAAAGAGTGTGACTAGACTCAATCAAGAGTTCTAAAACTCTTTTGCAGAAGCTGATGGTTTTACAGACTGTGATAGATCCAGAATCACGTGGAACAAAACTACATAAGACTGAGTAAACAAAATGATACTATGGGTTTTCATGTGAGAATATTGCTAATGCTTTAAAGTCTTTCTTTCTGGAAATAAGAAATGCTTTAAGGTGCTACATTCTGGAGGTAAGAAACCATTTTCCTCTTTTCTCCTAAATTATCTAACAGGTTTAGTTGTTTTAACTCTTGAATTAGAAGTTCCTGTTGGTAAACTTAGCAAAGTTGTAAATATCATAACCAGAGAAGTGTCTGAAATTTGAGCTATGATTTTACAAATTAGAATAGCATTAGATTTCCTACTAGTTCTCTCAAAGAATAATTTGTGCCTTAATAGATGAATGTTGGTGTGTTTATATTAATACGCAATCTTAGGTGTGGCAGAATGTAGTTGTTGCTGAGGCACATGAAAAACAGTTACTGATGCTGCTTATGCATAAACAAATACCTCATGAGATTTGTCTCCTTGGTTCAAAGACCTTAGGGTCATGGTTTCATTGGTTATATCAGACAATTGGCCTAACGTTAGTGTTAGTGTTTCTACTCTACCTCCTGATTTACTGTATGGTGCCTGGGATAAAAACCAGATGATGCCCAATTACCATTTATTGAGCATTTTTGATCAAAGATTCTATAACAAGATCATGATCCAAAGGAGGGAAGCATGAGAGAGTTGTATGTAATTCTCCTAGAATCCAGATTTCTGGCTTTCACGGAGGTCGTGGCAACCTACATAGGTCATCGCTTTTGGGTATCCTTTTGAACCTCGAGCTCTGAGAAAAAAAGTGATTCCTGAAGCCACTTTGAGTCAAACAATTGTCCAGATAAACTAACAAGACCATTTTCTCTGGGCATTTTTTTTTTTAAAAGAATTCAGTCTGTTTTGAGAAATTAACTCCCAAGATCAGTAAATAGAGTTATGTTTAGGGTAAATCAGTAATCAGTTTAATCAGTCTTCTAGATAATATTGCATGAAATACCTGTCTAATGTTTATAATCAAACTCTCACCCTTTTGCTATACAGAAAATTACATATCTTAAAGAAACCAGGTTTTCAGAGATCAACCTCATGGCTCAGATTCTATTTTGTCTTGGGTTCCACTTCTGCTTCTGAGAAAGTGACCCATGACTGTTAATAGGTGAACCAAAGAGGGGCAGCTTGCCCTTGGAAAAGAAACAGTATGTTTTAGACGGATTAACCAGAGACCTCCAACAGGAGAAGCCCCTCCTGTATTATCTTGCTAATCATGAATTCTCTAATGAAAACTTGGCTGTCACATATAAGTTTTCTATTTTCTCTAGACAAACTTTGTGTGTTCCTTCTAGATATATTTTTATGTGATATATCCACCTATACTAGTTTAGATGATCCCTTTCCAACTGATGGTGAATTTACATGGACAGTTTCTTGTTTAGATTCCTGATGAATGCGTGGACAGTACACTTTGTGAACTTTAAGATTATCTTTAGATATTCATAGTAAATATTAGAAAGGTAATGTTAAATTTATTACCCATTGTAAAACGAGAGTCCGAAGAAACCCCATTGGTCCAAAACTCAGGGTATGGTTGGTAACTTTAATTCCTACTTAGGATATATTTGAATTGGAGAAATCTTTATGAAGTTGCTAGTGGGATGGAAACGCAACAGTGACCTCTGACCTCACTAAGCCAAGGTGACATGACATTAAAGAATAGCCTTAGATTTTTATTTATTGGTCCAAGAAAAGTGTAGTCTGTGCTGTAACAAATACCTCTTGTTGCATTTGGATAAATAACACAAGAGAAGTAGAACACAGAATTAGACAAGCTACTTGGTTACACATTGTGACACCCTTACAAACACAAGATTTATTGGGTTGGTTACCATCAAGAATAAGTATGTGAGCTAGATCACTACTGCAAAGGATAGTCCTGATAGTATTAGACATAATAAAATTTATCCTCTATTGTCTTACACACTTAAAAGGCAAAAGAAAAGCCTCAGGTTAAAATGTTGATGTACACTGAGCCTGCAATATATGAGAACTTTGCTCTTACTTAAGATCCTGGTGAAGAACCAGATGGTAGCTGGTGGAAAGCCAGCACCATGAGTTTAAAGGGCCTGCAATGGCTGCCATCTAGGAACTCGACTAAGTCCAAGTATTAATCATCAATGTGTTATCTTCAATCTCTGATCAAAAAGAGAGAATGATTAAAAAATTCCCTGCCCTTGAGCATAGAGAATGTGACCCAGCTGGAGCTGGGCTCACAAGGACTCACAAAGACACATCAACTAAGCCCTGACATACAATAGATGAGACAATCTTGAAAATTATCTTTTAGGGAACTTTCCACATAAAGCCAATCAAACAGAACACAAAAGACTTTCCACTCTTATCTTTTTTCTATTAGCATTTAGTCAGTAGAAAATTCATTGGACCAATGAAGACCCCAAAATCCTGACAAATTGCCAGCCAATAGTAACGCAGTCCCAGGAGTTGATCCAGAGTGGGACTACTATTCAAAGAAGGGCATGAGTAGGCTGAGGCATTATAGAAAGTGCTTACTAGAAGGCCTTAAAATGGGGGTACTAAAACAGAAAAACCTCTCAAAAATTTATGAAGTAATTCAGGGACCTAAGGAAAACCCCTCTGGGTTTCTTGAAAGAATTTTTCAGGCCTTCCGGAGACACACTGACATAGATCCTGAAACTACTGAAAATCAGCGAATGGTTAATATCGTCTTCATAGGACAAAACTCTACAGATATCCACAAAAACTCCAGAAATTGGATGGAAGACTGCAGCTGGTAAGATAGTCACATACCTCCAGTGGTGGGGATGGGGGGTGAATGAGGAAAAACACAGGGACCTAGCTTGTCGGTCAAGTACTTGAGTGTTATCTGGTCAGGTAAGACACGAGTGATGTCTGAAGCAGTGATAAGGTCCAAGCCTACCCCCGTCCAGAAACTTAAGCAACCACAGGCATTTGTCATCTCCTAAAAAAAAAAAAAAAATTTTTTTTAAAGATATTGGTGGCCCCTCATACCCTATGTAGCCCACACCCTATGGCCCCTATGTGGGTTAGTGAAGAAAAAGTGAGACTAAAGGAAAGAGAAACAAAAAGATTGGGTGAGAAAGTGATACGGGGGATAGAGGAGAAGAGAATGAGAAAGACAGACAAAAAGAGATTGGAGAGAGAGAGAAGGTGAGACTGGAGAGAGTTCTAGAAAGTGAGGGTGTGAGAAAGAGAGCCCATAAGAGACAGAGGCACAGAGAATGTAAAAAAAGAACAGTGTGAGACTGAGAAACAAAAGAGGGGGAGGCCAAGATATTTGGTGGACAGTGTGGGAGGCACTCCCCTCTATTACTTGGTTTCTACCCTTTTGGGGCCCTCTAGTTGCTATACTTCTGATTTTTGGACCTCGTCTCCTCAAGCTTCTGATACTCTAGGTTACAATAATTCCAAGACAATGCAGGGTTTCCAGCCTATTCCTGAAAGTGAGACTGCCAGTACTTAAAAAAACTTTAGACAGGGAGAGATTTCTATTAGGCAGGACAGCACACATTTGCCAGCATGAAGAATTTACAGAAGAAGAGACCTTCACCCATGTTCCCTTTAAAAATAAAGAATACGAAATCTCTCGGGGGGGGGTTGTGATACATAGGGTTAACTGTGCTGGTGAAACAAAAGAGCTGTTAAAAGATTACCATCTAGAAGTTGGGTAAACAGGAACCACACCCTGTCAACATGAGATAAGGCTGAAACAACCCTTGAATTACTATCTCCTTCTTAATGTTTTTCTAGTCCCTTCCCCCTTCACAGGCTCCGCATGCACAGAAGAACAAAGTGTGACTGCTGTTTAGCCTTCCTTAGCCCTCTGGAGATGGCCATGTAGTGCCAAAGATCAGTGCAAGATCAGTGCGCTTGTGTTATATCCCATAATAACTGATGCCAGGGGCTGCCGAGAGGACTCCATCTTGAACATCAGCGGGTTCCATCTTGGATTCCAGATGCACATGCAACCTAATTAGCATGCACCACCATTCTGAGAAGTACTCGCCCCTTGAAAGAAGCCCACTAAATATTCATTACTCTATTGTCTCCACCAAACCCATAAAAACTCTGGCCCTGCTTCCCTTTTTGAGTCAGTTTTTTGGAGAGGCTTAATCCCCTGCTGGCTCCTTTTACTTGACTCAAGCAAAATAAAGCTTGCTGAAGATAAAGTTTGTCTTTCACATGTATCCTTACTTGGGAAAAGACAAGGACCCTTTGTGTCAGATTGGCGATTGGTAACAATACCACAAGTGAATGGCTTTAACAAAGAGAAATTTATTCTCTCACTGTCTAGTAGGCTACAAGTCCAAATTCAGGGCTTCAGCTCCAGGAGAAGGCTTTCTCTCTCTGTGGGCTCTGGAGGAAGTTCCTTGTCATCAATCTTCCCTTGGTCTGGGAGCATCTCAGTGCTCCACTCCTGGCAATGCTTTCTTGGTGGTATGAGGTCCCCCCTGTCTCTCTGCTCACTTCTTTCTTTTATATCCCAAGAGATTGCCTCAAGATACAATCCAATCTTATAGATTGAGTGCTGCCTCACTAACACAACTGCTGCCCATCCTCCCTCATTAACATCATAGAGGCAGGATTTACAACATATAGGAAAACCACACAATACCAGGAATCATGGCCCAGCCAAACTGATACACACATTTTTGGGGGGACATAATTGAATCCATGACACACATCATTTGGGACTACCTGAGAATCCCAGAGACCCTCCACCCTTGTCTTAAGGCTCTCCAAATCAGCTCCATGACCCTCCCTGGCCAGTTAGGAGATCCCCCCCCATATGTATGCCAATTATTTTGTTATCTTGCCTTAATATCTTAGCTATGGATCCCTCTGTGGCACAAAGGGTTTGCACTTGACTACTAACCTAAAAGTTGGCAATTCGAACCCGCCCAGCAGCTCTGCAGAAGAAAGGCCTGGTGATCTGCTTCCATAAAGATTATAGCCAAGAACCCTATGGAGCAGTTCTACTCTGTAATACATGGAGTCTCCATGAGTTGGAATTGACTTGATGGCAACAGGTTTGGTTTGGTTTTGATACCTTAACTATAACCAGCAAAACAACATTAATAAGATCCCTCTTCACGCCATTCCCTAGGGCCTCAAGATTGCCTTGGGACCCCCAGATTTGCCTTATAATTTCCTAGAGCAGTGATGGACTTCCAACATCTTTACCAATTTTTTCACATTCTTATCTTCTAAAACATCTCCTGGCAAGCCCACTTTGTAACAGGGAGAAGAGCATGCATAAAATTCGATAATTGAAGGGAGGGGTGGGAGGAGGTGAGTCTGCCAGTTGAAGCAGGGGGTGGGGAGGTTAGGGGGTGGGAGAACTACACCAGAGCAAATACACGAGTTGGAAGTGGGGAAGCCTGGTGGAGGAAAGCCCCGTCAAAACATAGCAGTGCCCCCTTCAGGACTGAGTCCCAGCCTGGGTACCCTGATGGCAGAGAATGCTAGCCAGCCCCTGTAGGTGAGAAAGGGGACTATAACCATCAAGTAAGAAGAGGAGGGGCTGAAGAGAGTGATCACAGAAGTCCTGTGGGAAGAAGGGGATGGGAGGTGTCTTAGTTATCTAAACCCACAAAACACCAAACCCACTGCCATCAAGTCAATTCTGACTCATAGTGAACCCATAGGGTTTCCAAGGCTGTAAATCTTTACGGAAGCAGACTGCCACATCTTTCTCCCTCGGTGCTGCTGGTGGTTTCAAACTGCTGACCTTTTGGTTAGCAGTCAAAGGTTTTAACCACTGCACCACCATAGTTCCTCCTTGGTTATCTAGTGCTGCTACAACAGAAATACCACAAGTGGATGACTTACACAAATTTATTTTCTCAGTTTAGGAAGCTAGAAGTCTGAATTCAGAGCACCAGCTCTAGGGGAAGTCTTTCTCTGTCACAAGGTCCTTGTTGCTTCAGCTTCTGCTTCCTGGTTCCCTGGAGAGCTACATGTCTCTTGGCATCTATCTTACCCCATCTCTGCTTCTAGCTTGCATTTAATCTCTTTTATATCTCAAAAGAGATTGACTCAAGATACACTCCACACTAATCCTGCCTCATTAACATAAAGACAACCTATTCCCAAATGGGATTATAACCACGTATGTGTTAGGATTTACAACACATATTTCTTGGGGGGGACACAATTTAATCCATAACATTCCACTCTTTGGCCCCGAAAATTCATTTCCTTGCCACACGTAAAACACATTCACCCCATCACATTATCTCGAAAGTCTTAAATCAACTCCACGTCCAAAATCTCATCTTCTGAATCATCTAGATCAAATATGGGTGAGACTTTAGACATATTCCATCATGTGGCAAAATTCGCCTTTGTGAACTTGTGCAATCTAGAATACAAGTTATTTGTTTTCAAAGTACAGTGGCTGAACAGGCACAAGGTACACATTTCCATTACAAATGGGAGAAATTGGAGGAAAAAAACAGATAACCAGCACCAAGTAAGTCCAAAACCCAGCAGAACAAATTACATTAGCTCTCAAGGCCTGAAAATAATCCTTTCTTCTCTGAGACCATCTGGGCTCTGGCCCTGCGCTCCAGACTCTTGGTGTTGGCTGTGCCCTCTGGATTCTGGGTGGAGGCCCCTGGGTCCTGGGCTTCAGCTTCACCTTCCAGGCCCTCTGGGACAGTAACTCTGCTCCCTTGGCTTTAGACAGCCCCATTCTATTCCATCTGAGAGGCGACCCCATCCCTTTGGCCCCTCGGGACCCCCCCCCATTCTTCTGCCCCTTGGGCATGGCAGCCCAATTCCCCTCTGTTTTGGGCTGTGGCCCCATCCCCCTGGCACACCTTAACAGCAGTGGCAGCCCCACACTCTGGAACCAAGTTGACAAAGATAGAAGATTGACTCTTTGAAACCTAGGAGGCTGTGGCCTCACTCTTTGAAACCAAAAAGACCTGGCTTCTCGTGCTCCTTCCACGGATGGTCCTTTTCTGGGAGGACAACAGATGTCCTGTTTCCTGCCTGTAGAATTCCAAGAAGCAGACAGCGTTCCTTCCTTTTGTTCCTTTTCTGTTCCCTTCAGTCTAAGCTGGTGGGTTTTCAGCTGTAGTAGTTAGTTAAATTCATCAGTCACAGGCTTAATCTCTTTAACAAGATTATGTAGCCACATCCTTGGTGAACATTCTAGAACTCATGTCCTTAATTCGTACAACAGAATTTTCCAAATCTTTAACTTCTGTTTTCATTTTGCACAGCTCACTTTTAAGTCCATTTCTTTCACATTTTACTATAGGCAGCAAGGAGAAACCACGTGGTCCCTTTAAGATTATGCTTAGAAATCTCATCAGCCAGATTTCCAAGTTCAACACTTAGAAGTTCTACCTTCCACCAAACGTTTGAGCATAATTCAGACAAGTTCTTTGCCACTGCATAAAAAAATCACCTCTATTGTCCAAAACATCACCTTCATTGTCCAACCACAAGTTTATCGTTTTCTTTTAAAGCGTCACCAGAAGCACATTTAACATACACATTTCTACCAACATTATGTTGCTGGCGCACCATATGTATTCTCTACGACGATAGAGACTTTCTCTATACCTCTCCTCACTTCCTTCTGAGCCCTCACCAGAATTGTCTTTGATGTCCATAATCCTACCAACAGTCTCTTCAAAGCAACCTAGGCTTTTACTATTAGACACCTTAAAACTCTGCCAGCCTCTACCTATTACCCAATTCCAAAACCACTTCCACATTTTAGGTATCTGTTAGAGCAGCATCCCCACTCTTCCGGTACCAAATTCTGTCTTAGTTATCTAGTGCTGCTATAATAGAAATACCACAAGTGGATGGTTTTAACAAACAGAAATTAATTTTCTCACAGTTTAGGAGGCTGTAAGTCCAAATTCAGGGTGCCAGCTCTATGGGAAGGCTTTCTTTCTCTGTCAGCTCTGGAGGAAGGTCCTTGTCTCTTCTGAGCTTCTGCTCCTGGGCAGTCTTCATGTGGTTTCACATTTCTCTTCCTCCATCTCTTCTTCTAGCTTTCATTCAATTTCTTTTGTATCTCAAAAGAGATTGACTCAAGATACACCCTATACTAATCCTGCCTCATTAACATAAGACAACCCATTCCCAAATGGGATTATAACCAGGAGCATAGAGTTTAGGATTTACAACACATACTTTGAGGGAACACAATCCAATCCATAATAGGAGGAACAGGAGGGAAAGGAGGGCGTGTGGGTGAATACAGAGGACAGTCTGGTCTGTCTCCCTCCTGTGAAAGGAAGAGGAGGAAATGGGACATAGAAGTCCTGTGAGAGGAGCAGGTGGGAAAGGAGGATGGGTGAATGGGAGTAAGGATATAGTCCTAGGTAAAGTGGTGATAAAAGGAATGTTATGAAGGAGGGACACAGAAGTCCTGTACGAGGGGGTGGTGGAAGGAGAGACATGTAAGTCTTACATAAATCCTATATGGGAGAAGGGGGAAGAGGAACAGAATCAAGTATGAGAAGGGGGGGTGGGAGGAGTGTGCCTTAGTTTCTTAGTGTTGCTGAAAAAGAAATACACAAGTGTGTGGCTTTAATGAACAGAAATTAATTTTCTCACTGTTTAGGAGGCTAGAAATTTGAATTTAAGGCACCAACTCTAGGGAAAGGCTTTCTCTCTTTACTCTGGGGGAAGGTCCTTGTCTCTTTTCAGCTTCTCTTCCTCTGTTCCTTGACGATCTTCATGTGGCTTGGCATCTATCTTCCCCCATCTGTGCTTGCTTGCTTCTGTGTCTAATCTACTCTTTTTATATTTCAGAAGTGACTGGCTTAAGACACACCCTACACCGATATGTCCTCATTAACAGACAAAACCCTATTCCCAAATGGGATTACATCCATAGTATATGGGTTAGGATTTACAACACATATCAGGGGAAGGGGAGGGACTTACAAATTCTGCATGAGAAAGAGGTAAGATGAAGGAAATAAAAATCCTAAAGAAGAAGGGGCAGAGGAGGGAGATAAAGTGTGCAACCCATAGCAGGTACCCAAGTCATTCATTGTAGGTGCTCAACACATTGCTTTCCATTTTAGTTTCTTATTGAAGTATAACTTACATGCAATAAAGTGCACAGTCATAAGCTTGCAGCTCAATATACACTTACATGACTACCACTTTGGGCACGTCATTAAGAAAGAGCAATTGCTAGAAAAGGACATCATGTTTGGTAAAGTCGAGGGTCAGCGAAAACAAGGGAAACCCTCAATGAGATGGATTGACACACCAGCCACTGTTATACATAAGGTCGCCATGAGTCCGAGCCAACTCGATGACGAGTAACAAATATTTATTATTCATTATTTATTTATCTTGGGATATAGAACATTTCCAGCAACCTTGTGCTCCCTGCCCGTCAGCACCACCCACAGAAACCACTATTATGTCCTCTGCCACTGTAGTTTTGTCTTGCTTGATTTTGAACTTCCTCCACACTTGCCTGCACTCTTAGGGAAGGATCTGGGTTTAAGTCTTTAAATCTTTAAATCAGTCCTCCACTGCTCCCTGTTTTGCCTCAGCCTCAGTCTGTGGCCAATTTTCTTACTTACACACTCCACATGCCAGTAGGACTTCAAAAACAGGTTTATTATATGAATAATACGTGGTATGGTATTTTTTTCAATGATTTTTTTCATTAGGGAAGCTTTTATTTAATGCAGTGGTAATTTGCCATGAGCATACCTGTTGTATTGCTGATCTTGTTATTTCTGTTAAATAAAGTTTTTGTGTAAGTATAGCATTTATCCACCACTTGTCTGTCAGTTTGTTGCACTGTGATGGCTTATGTGTTGCTGTGATGCTGGAAGCTATGCCACTGCTATTTCAAATATCAGCAGGGTCACCCATGGAGGTTTCAGTGGAGCTTCCAGACTAAGACAGACTAGGAAGAAGGACCTGGTGATCTAATTTTGGAAAAAAAAATTGGCCAGTAAAAACCTTACAGGATAGCAATGAGACACTGATACACTGCTGGAAGATGAGCCCCTCAGGTTGGAAGGCACTGAAAATATGATTGGGGAAGACCTACCTCCTGAAAGCAGAGTCAACCTTAATGACATGAATAAAGCTTTCAGGACCTTCATTTGCTGATATGGCATGACTCAAAATGAGGAGAAAGAGCTGCAAACATCCATCAGTAATCAGAATATGGAATGTACAAAGTACAAATCAAGGAAAATTGGAAGTTGCCAAAAATGAGATGGAATGCTTTAAGATCAATATGCTAGGCATTAGTGAGCTGAAATAGACTCGCATATGACATTTTGATTTGGACAACCATATGGTCTACTTTGTCTGGAATGACAAATTGAAGAATGGTGTTGCATTCTGTCTTGGTCATCTAGTGCTGCTGTAACAGAAATATTACATGGATGGCTTTAACAAAGAGAAACTTATTTCCTCACAGTAAAGAAGGCTAAAAGTCTAAATTCAGGGCGTCAGCTCCAGGGGAAGGCTTTCTCTGTCAGCTCTGGAGGAAGGTCCTTGTCCTCAATCTTCCCCTGGTTGAGGGGCTTCTCAGGCGTAGGGACCACCGGGCCAAAGGACATGCTCTGCTCCAGGTACTTTCTTGGTGGTATGAGGTCCTCCTGTCTCTCTGCTCGCTTCTTTCTTTTATATCTCAAGAGATTGCCTGAAGACACAATCCAATTTTATAGATTGAATCCTGCCTCACCAACACAACTGCTACCCATCCTCCCTCATTAACATTACAGAGGCAGGATTTACAACATATAGGAAAATTACACAATACTGGGAATCATGGCCCAGCCATATTGATACACACGTTTTTGGGGGGACATAATTCAATCCATGAGACATTATCAAAAAGAACATTTCAAAATCTATCCTGAAGTACTGCACTGTCAGTGATAGGATAATATCTTCCTATAAGGAAGACCAGTTACTATAACTATTATTCAAATTTACACACCAACCGCTAATGCCAAAGGTGGAGATACTGAAGTTTTACCAATATCTGCAGTCTGAAATTAATTAAACATGCAATCAAGATGCATTGATAATTACTGGTGATTAGAATGTGAAAGTTGGGAACGAAGACTGATCAGTAGCTTGAAAATGTGGCCTTGGTGATAGAAACAACACTGGAGATCGTATGACAGAATTTTACAAGATCAACAACTTATTCATTGGAAACACCTTTTTCAACAACATAAATGATGACTATATACATGAACTTCGCCAGATGGAATACATAGGAATCAAATCGACTACATGTGTGGAAAGAGATGATGGAGAAACTCAATATCATCAGTTAAAAAGGCCAGGGGCCAACTGCAGGACAGACCATCATTTGCTCATATGACCATCAAGTTGAAGCTAAAGAAAATTAAAACAAGTCCACAAAAGCTAAAGTATAACCTTGAGTATATTACACCTAAATTTAGAGACCATCTCAAGACTAGATCTGACGCACTAAACACTAATGACTGAAGACCAGAAGAGTTGTGGGATGACATGAAGGACATCACACATGAGAAAAGCAAAAGGTCATTAAAAAAACAGGAAAGAAAGAAAAGATCAAAATGGATGTCGTAAGAAACTCTGAAACTTGCTCATGAATATAGGGCAAACAAAAAAAACCAAACCCAGTGCCATCGAGTTGATTCTGACTCATAGCGACCCTATAGGACAGAGTAGAACTGCCCCATAGAGTTTCCAAGGAGCACCTGGCAGATTCAAACTACTGACCCTTTGGTTAGCAGCCGTAGCACTTAACCACTACGCCACCAGGGTTTCCATAGGGTAGCTAAGGCAAATTGAAGACGTGATGAAGTAAAAGACCCGAACATATTTCAAAGTGGGACCCGAGAAGACAAACCAAAACCAAACTCATTGCTGTCAAGTCAATTCCGACTCATAGTGACCCTACAGGACAGAGCAGAACTGCCCCGTACGGTTCCCAAGGAGCGGCTGGTGGATTCGAACTGCCGATATTTTGGTTAGCAGCCAAGATCTTAACCATTGTGCCACCAGGACTCCAAGAAGACAAAGTATTATAATGAAATGTGCAAAGACCTAGAGTTAGAATACCAAAGGGGAAATATATACTCAGCATTTCCCAAGTTGAAAGAACTGAAGAAAAAATTCAACCCGCGATTTGCAATATTGAAGGATTCTATGGGGAAAATATTGAACGACGCGAGAAGCATGAAAAGGAGATGGAAGGAATACACAGAGTCACTGTACCAAAAAGAATTGGTCGACATTCAACCATTTCAGGAGGCAGCATATGATCAAGAACTGAAGGAAGAAGTCCAAGCTGCACTGAAGACACGGGCAAAAAACAAGTCTCCAGGAATCAACATAATACCAATTGTTTCAACAAACGGATGCAACGCTAGAAGCACTCACTTGTTGATGCCAAGAAATCCAGAAGAAAGCTACCTGGCCAACCGACTGGAAGAGATCCATATATGTGCCCATTCCAAAGAAAGGTGATCCAACAGAACGCGGAAACTATCAAACAATATCACATGCAAGTAAAATTTTGCTGAAGATAATTCAAAAACAGTTGCAGCAGTACATTGACAGGGAACTGCCCAATAATGAAGCTGGATTCAGAAGAGGATGTGGAATGAGAGATATGATTGCTGATGTCAGATGGATCTTGGTTGAAAGCAGAAAATACCAGAAAGATGTTTACTTGTGTTTTATTGACTATGCAAAGGCATTCGACTGTGTGGATTATAACAAATTATAGATAACACTGTGAAGAAATGGAATTCCAGAGCACTTGTGTTCACGGAGAACCTGCTCATACACCGAGAGGCAGTCCTTCAAACAGAAGGGGATACTGTGTTCTTAAAAATTGGGAAAGGCGTGCACCAGTGTTCTATCCTTTCAGCATACTTACTCAATCTGTATGCTGAGCAAGTAATCGGAGAAGCTGGGCTATATGAAGAAGAACGCAGCATTGGGATTGGAGGAAGACTCATTAACAACCTGTGATATGCAGGTTGCTGAAACTGAAGAGGACTTGAAGCACCTACTGATGAAAGTCAAAGACTACAACCTTCAGTATGGATTACACCTCAACATAAAGAAAACCAAAATCCTCACAACTGGACCAATAAGCAACATCATGATAAATGGAGAAAAGATCGAAGTTGTCAAGGATTTCATTTTACTTGGATTCACAATCAACAGCCATGGAAGCAGCAGTCAAAAAGTCAAATGACATATTGCATCTGGCAAATCTGCTGCAAAAGACCTTTTTCAAGTGTTGGAAAGCAAAAATGTCACTTTGAGGACTAAGGTGCACCTGAGCCAAGCCATGGTATTTTCAATCACCTCACATGCAAAAGCTGGACAAAGAATAAGGAAGACCGAAGGACTGATACATTTGAATTATGGTGTTGGTAAAGAATATTGAATATACCATGGATTGCCAGAAGGACTGTCTTAGAAGTACAGCCAGACTGCTCCTTAGAAGCAAGGATGGCAAGACTTCATCTCATGTACTTTGGACATGTTATCAGGAGCAATCAGTCCCTGGAGAAAGACATCATGCTTGGTAAGGTGGAGGGTCAGCAAAGGAGAGGAAGACCCTCAATGAGATGGACTGACACAGTGGCTGCAACAACGAGCTCAAACACAGCAATAATTTTAAGGATGGCGCAGGACTGGGCAGTGTTTCATTGTTGTACCTAGGGTCGCTATGAGTCAGAACTTGACAACACCTAACAAGAACAATAGCATTCAAGTGTAAAAGGGCACAAGTCATAAGTGCATAGGTGAAAACATCCATTCATTTCAAGAACAGAACACTACCATTGACGATGGCCTCCAGCCAAACACCACCAGGAACAACCTGTGGTTAAAGAATCTGGATTTATTACCCATTGCAGTGAGGGAGAATGGGCACTGCGGGGTGTCTTAGTAAGAGGGTGTTAGAAAAGACTTTTAGGATTTGCACCTGTGCTAGGTGATTTGGGGGAGGGTTTAAGGAAGCAGGGCTTTTCTCTGGATTGGATGCTGTCAAGAAGCAGGTCATTTTATAGTTGGGTATCTTAATGAAGCAAGATTAAAACCATAATTGGTAAAGCAGCAGCACTCACTCATTTTAACCAGGAAAAGGAGGTGTTTGGCCATTTTTGTGGTTTGAACAATGTTCCTGTTTTTGGTGTGTTCAGACATGATTACAGGCTGGTCTTTTGTCTTCATCCATCATGGTCACAGCCTTGTCTGATACTGCTGTTCTGTGGAATTGTTTACGTTCAAAAGGAGAACATCAAGGCTTCACTGTGAGTACCAGGCCAGCTCCGAGATGTCGGGGGCTGCTTTTCTTCTCATCAACATCTCCGATTTCCCTTCATACCCTTTCCCAGTCACTCTCCCCACAAAGGTAGCCACCATCCTGACTTCTATCAACCTACATTAGTTTTGTCTGTGTTTGAACTGTATATAAATGGGATCCTACAGTATGTGCTCTTTGGAGTTTGCCTTCTTTCAGTTATTATCTTTTTGAAATTCATCCACATTGTTGCATATACTTATACTTCAATCCTTTTCATTGCTTTCTAGTATCCTATTCTATGGATATACCAAAAATCCTTTATCCATTCTAGAGCTGATGGACCTTCCCCCATACCCCCTTGAGTTTGGCTATTATTAGTAAAGGTGCTATGAACATTCTAGTACATAACATTTAGTGCATATATGTGCACATTTGTTTCATATATACATAGCAGTAAAATGACTGGGTCATACCATAGGTGTATGCTTACCTTTTGAAGAAACTGCCAAACCATTTCCCAAAGTGGCTGTACCATTTTATATTCTCTCTAGCAGTACTGGAGAGTTTGTCTTCCCCCATTCTCACCGACACTTGACAACTAACTTTTGTATTTTTTTGACTCCAGTTAACCATATGTTAGACCTTTGCATCATGTCCCTTATGATTTCCCCAGTCCCTTATTGTCTCTTCTTTTTGTTCTCTATAATTCATTCATAAGTTCTATTGTCTGATCTTCCCGCTCACTAATCTGCTCTTCACTGGTTTCCAGTCTGCTACAAAACCATTTATTGATTTCTTAATTTCAGTTACTGTATTTTCTAGTCACAGACTTTTTATGCGGCTCTTTTTTATACATTCCAACTGTCTGGTAATATTTTCTATTTTATCACCTCTTAGACATATTTACTACTTAAAAAAATTTTTATTGTGCTTTAAGTGAAAGTTCACCAGTCTCTCATACAAAAATTTAAACACACCTTCCTATACACTAATTGCTCTCTCCAATGAGACAGCACACTCCCTCCCTTGACTCTCTATTTTCATGTCCATTTGGCCAGCTTCTGACCCACTCTCCAGACAGGACATGGAAAAATAGTCTGATGTGTCTACTTGATCCAAGAAGCTCACTCCTCACCAGTATCATTTTCCATCCCATAGTCCAGTCCAATCCCTGTCTGAAGGGCTAGCTCTTGGGAATGGCTCCTGTCTTGGGCTAACAGAAGGTCTGGGGACCATAACCTCTGGAGTCCCTCATAGTCTCAGTCAGACCATTAAGTCCGGTCTCTTTACGAGAATTTGGGGTCTGCATCCCACTGCTCCCCCGCTCCCTCAGGGGTTCTCAGTTGCATACCCTGTCAGGGCAGTCCTCGGTTGTAGCCGGGTACCATCTAGTTCTTCTGGTCTCATGCTGATGTAGTCTCTGGTTTATGTGGCCCTTTCTGTCTCTTGGGCTTGTGTCCTTGGTGTTCTTCATTCTCCTTTGATCCAGGTGGGTTGAGACCAATTGATGCATTTTAGATGGCCGCATGCTAGCGTTTAAGACCCCAGACGCCACTCTCCAAAATGGGATGCAGAATGTTTTCTTAATAGCTTTTATCATGCCAATTGACTTAGATAGCCCCTGAAATGATGGTCCCCAAACCCCTGCCAAGCTGGCCTTTGAAGCACTCTTTATTCAGGAAACTTCTCTTTTAGTTGAGTACTATTGTGCTGACCTCGCCTGTATTGTGTGTTGTCCTTCCCTTCATCCAAAATAATTCCTATCCACTACCTAACCAGTGAAAACCCCTCTCCCTCCCTCCCCCTCTCGTAACCATCAAAGAATATTTTCTTCTCTGTTTAAATGATTTTTCCAGTTATTATAATAGTGGTCTTATACAATATTTGTCCTTTTAGAACCAACTAATTTCACTCAGCATAATGCCTTCCAGATTCCTCCATACTATGAAATGTTTCATGGATTCATCATTGTTCTTTATGGATGCGTAGTATTCCATTTTTGAATATACCATGATTTATTTATCCATTCATCCATTAAGAAGCACCTTGGTTGCTTCCATCTTTTTGCTATTGTAAACACTACTGCAACGGACATGGGTGTGCATATACCGGTTAGTGAAAAGGCTGTTAATTGTCTAGGATATATTCCAAGGACTGGGATTGCTAAATTGTATGGTAGTTTAATTTCTAGTTTAAGGAAACGCCAAATTGATTTCCAAAGTGGTTGTACCAGTTTACATTCCCACCAGAAGTGCATAAGTGTCCCAGTCTCTCAACAACCTCTCCCGCATTATTTTGTTTTTTGGATTAATGTCAGCCTTGATGGAGATGGAATCTCATTGTAGTTTTGATTTGCATTTTTCTAATGGCTAATGATTGTGAGGATTTCCTCATGTATCTATTAGCTACCTGAATATCTTCTTTAGTGAAGTGTCTGTTCATATCCTTTGCCCATTCTTTAATTGGGTTGTCTTTTCGTAGTTGAGTTTTTGAAGCATAATGTAGATTTTGGAGATCAGACGCTGACTGCAAATGTCATAGCTAAAAACTTTTTCCCAGTCTGTAGGTAATCTTTTTACTCTTTTGGTGAAGTCTTTGGATGAGCATAGGTGTTTGATTTTTAGGAGTTCCCAGTTACCTAGTTTCTCTTCTGCACTGTTATGAACATTTTGTATACCATTTATGTCATGTATTAGGGCACATAGCATTCTCCTTATTTTTTCTTCTGTGATCTTGTTTTAGATCTTATATTTAGGTCTTTGATCCATTTTGAGTTAGTTTTTATACATGGTGTGAGGTACGGGTGCTGTTTCATTTTCTTGCAGATGGATGTCCAGTTATGTCAGCACCATTTGTTAAACAGAACATATTTTCCCCATTTAACTGACTTTGGGCCTTTGTCAACTATCAGCTGCTCATATGTGGATGGATTTATGTCTGGATTCTCAATTCTGTTCTATTGGTCTATGCATCTGTTGTTATACCAGTAACACGCTGTTTTGACTACTGTGGCAGTATAATAGCTTCTAAAATCAGGTAGTGTGAGACCTCCCACTTTGTTCTTCTTTTTCAGTAATGCTTTACTTAACCGGGGCCTCTTTCCCTTCCATATGAAGTTGGTGATTTGTTTCTCCATCTAATTAAAAAATGCCATTTGAATTTTAATTGGAATTGCATTGTATCTACAGATCACTTTTGGTAGAATAGACATTTTTACAATGTTACATCTTCCTACCCATTAGAGCAAGGTACGTTTTTCCACTTATGTAGGTCTCTTCTGGTTTATTGCAGTAGTGTCCTGTAGTTTTCTTTGTCTAAGTCTTTTACATCTCTGGTAAGATTTTTTTCTATGTATTTTATGTTCTTGGGGGCTACTGTAAATGGTATTGATTTAGTGATTTCCTCCTTGATGTTCCTGTTGGTGTAGAGGAATACAACTGATTTTTGTATGTTTATCTTGTATCCTGATGCTCTGCTGAACTCTTCTATTAGTTTCAGTAGTTTCTAGAGGATTCCTTAGGGTATTCTGTGTATAAGATCATGTCATCTGCAAATAGAGATAGATACTTTTACTCCTTCTTTACCAATCTGGATGTCCTTTATTTCTTTATCTAGCCTAATTGCTCTGGCTAGGACCTCCAGCACAATGTTGAATAAGAGTGGTGATAAAGGACATCCTTGTCTGGTTCCTGATCTCAAGAGGAATGCTTTCAGACTCTCTCCATTTGGGAAGATGTTGGCTGTTCGCTTTGTACAAGTGCCCTTTAGTATGTTGAGTTTTCCTTCTATTCCAATTTTGCTGAGTTTTTTTTTTTATCATGAATGGGTGTTGAACTTTGTCAAATGCCTTTTCTGCATCAATTGATAAAATCATATGATTCTTGTCTTTTGTTTTATTTATATTAATTGTGTTTCTAATGTTGAATTGTCCCTGCATATCTGGTATGAATCCCACTTGGTTAGGGTAAATTATTGTTTTGATATTTTGTTGAATTCTATTGGCTGGAGTATCATTGAGGATTTTTGCATTTAAGTTCATGAGGGGTATAAGTCTGTAATTTTCTTTCTTTTGTGGTGTCAGTACATGGTTTTGGTATCAGGGAAACGCTGGCTTCATAGAACGAGTTTGGGAGTATGCCGTCGTTTTGTATGCTGTGAAATAGTGGTGTTAACCGTTCTCTGACAGTTTGGTAGAACTCTGCAATGATGCCTTCCAGACCAGGGCTTTTTTTGTTGTTGTTGTTAGGAGTTTTTTGATTACCTTTTCAATCACTTCTTTTGTTATGGGTCTATTTAGTTGTTCTACCTCTGTTTGTGTTAGTTCAGGCAGGTAGTGTTTCTCTAGGAATTCATCCATTTCTTCTAGGTTTTCAAATTTGTTGGAGTACAGTTTCTCATACTAATCTGTTTCTTTTAATTTCAGTTGGTGTGTTGTAATAAAGCCTATCTCATTTCTTATTCAGGTTATTTGCTTTCTTTCCTGTTTTTCTTTTGTCAGTTTGGCCAGTGGTTTATCAATTTTGTTAATTTTTTAAAAGAACCAGCTTTTTGGAAGCAACCAAGGTGTCCATCAACGGATGAATGGGTAAATAAATTGTGGTATATTCACACAATGGAATACTACGCATCGATAAAGAACAGTGACGAATCTGTGAAACATTTCATAACATGGAGGAACCTGGAAGGCATTATGCTGAGCGAAACCAGTCAGAGGCAAAAGGACAAATATTGTATAAGACCACTATTATAAGATCTTGAGAAACAGTATAAACTGAGAACACATACTTCTGTGGTTACGAGGGGGGGAGGGAGGGAGAGGGTTTTTTAGTGATTAATTAGTAGATAAGAACTGCTTTAGGTGAAGGGAAGGACAACACTCAATACATGGAAGGTCAGCTCAATTGGACTGGACCAAAAGCAAAGAAGTTTCCGGGATAAGATGAATGCTTCAAAGGTCAGTGGACCAAGGGCGGGGGTTTGGGAACCATGGTTTAAGGAGACTTCTAAGTCAATTGGCAAAATAATTCTATTATGAAAACATTCTGCATTCCACTTTGAAATGTGGCGTCTGGGGTCTTAAATGCTAACAAGCGGCCATCTAAGATGCATCAATTGGTCTCAACCCACCTGGAGCAAAGCAGAATGAAGAACACCAAGGTCACATGATAACTAAGAGCCCAAGAGACAGAAAGGGCCACATGAACCAGAGACCTACATCATCCTGAGACCAGAAGAACTAGTTGGTGCCCGGCCACAATCGATGACTGCCCTGACAGGGAGCACAATAGAGAACCCCTGAGGGAGCAGGAGATCAGTGGGATTCAGACCCCAAATTCTCATAAAAAGACCATACTTAATGGTCTGACTGTGACTAGAGGGATCCTGGCGGTCATGGTCCCCAAACCTTCTGTTGGCCCAGGACAGGAACCATCCCCGAAGACAACTCATCAGACATGAAAGGGACTGGACAGTGGGTAGGAGAGAGATGCTGATGAAGAGTGAGCTAATTATATCAGGTGGACACTTGAGACTGTGTTGGCATCTCCTGTCTGGAGGGGGGATGGGAGGATAGAGAGAGTTGGAAGCTGGTAAAATTGTCATGAGAGACTGGAAGGGCTGACTCATTAGGGGGAGAGCAAGTGGGAGTAAGGAGTAAGATGTATATAAAATTATATGTGACAGACTGACTTGATTTGTAAACGTTCACTTGAAGCTCAACAATAAAAAAAAAAAAAAAAAGGAAAAAAAGAACCAGCTTTTACTCTTGTTAATTCTTTCAATTGTTTTTCCGTTTTCTATTTCATTCAGTTCTGCTCTACTTTTTATTATTTGCTTTCTTCTGGTGCCGGAGGGTTTATTTTGTTGCTTTCTATTTGTTCATGTTGCAGGGGTAATTCTTTGATTTTGGCCCTTTCTTCTTTTTGTATGTGTGCATTTATTGAAATACATTGAACTCTGAACACTGCTTTTGCTGTGTCCCAAAGGTTCTGATAAGAAGTGTTTTCACTCTCATTGGATTCTATGAATTTCTTTATTCCATCCTTAATGTCTTCTATAACCCAGTCGTTTTTGAGCAGGGTATTCTTCAGTTTCCAAGTGTTTGATTTCTTTTCCCTACTTTTCCTGTTGCTGATTTCTACTTTTATGGCCTTATGGTCAGAGAGGACGTTTTGTAATATTTCAGTGTATTGGATTCTGTTAAGGCTCGCTTTATAACCTAATATGTGGTCTCTTCTACAGAATGTTCCTTGTCCACTAGAAAAGAAAGTATACTTGGCTGCTGTTCAGTGAAGTGTTCTGTATATGAGGTCAAGTTGGTTGATTGTTGCATTTAGATCTCCGGTGTCTTTATTGAGCTTCTTTCTGGATGTCCTGTTTTTCACCAAAAGTGGTGTGAAGTCTCCTAGTATTCTGTGGAGCGATCTCACTTTTCAGTGGTGGTAAGAGTTTGTTTTGTGTATCTTGAAGCTCTGCCATTGGGTGCATAAATACTTAATATGGTTATATCCTCCTGGTATATTGTCCCTTTAATCATTTTATAGTGTCCCTCCTTGTCCTTTGTGGTGGATTTAACTTTGAAATCTATTTTGTTGGAAATTAATCCTGCTACTCCTGCTCTTTTTTGGGTGTTGTTTGCTTGGTATTTTTCCATCCTTTTAGTTTGTTTGTGTCTCTAAGGTGTCTCTTGTAGGCAGCATATAGACAGATTGTGCTTTTTTATCCATTCTGCCACACTCTGTCTCTTTATTGGTGCATTTAGTCCATTTACATTCAGTGTAATTATAGATGAGTTTATTGCTGTCATTTTGATATCTGTTTTTGTGTTGTTGACAGTTTTTTTCCCACTTAATTTTTTTGTGCTGAATGATTTATCTTTATATATTGTCTTTTATTCATTGTTGATTTCCTATCTGCTGAGTCTCTACTTTTTTTCTTGTATTTTATTTTGATGAGTAGGACAGTTAGTCTCTTTTGTGGTTACCTTAGTATTACCCCTCTTTTTCTTAGATTAAACCTGACTTTTTCATTATATTGCTTTGTCTTCTCCATATGAAAGATCTATGACTCATTTCTTAGTCCCTCTGTATTGTTTTAATATTGTCTTCTTTCACATAATATTGCTGTTTCCCTGTTTTGAGTGGTTTTTTAAATCTTGATTTATTTTTGTGATTTCCCTGTCTGGGTTAACCTCTGATTGCTCTGCCCAGTGTTCTAGTCTTGAGTTGATACCTGATATTTATTTTCTAACCAAAAAACTCCCTGTAGTATTTCTTGTAGTTATGGTTTGGTTTTTACAAATTCCCTAACCTTCTGTTTATCTGGAAATGTCCTAATTTCACCTTCATATTTGAGAGACAGTGTTGCTGGAAACATGATTCCTGGTTGGCAATTTTTTTCCTTCAATGCTTCGTATAAGTCTTTCCATTGCCTTCTTGCCTGCATGGTTTCTGCCGAGTAGTCCGAGCTTATTCCTATTGACTCTCCTTTGTTAGTGACTTTTGTTTTATTCCTAGCTGCTCTTTAAATCCTCTATCTTTGGTTTTGTCAAGTTTGGTTATGTCTTGGTGAATTTCTTTTAAAATCTACCTCATGTGGAGTTCAATGAGCATCTTGGATAGATAGCTTCTCATCTTTCACAGTATCAGGGAAGTTTTCTGCCAACAAATCTTCAACAATTCCCTCTGTATTTTGTTATCCCTTCCTGTTCTGGTACTCCAATCACTCGCAGGTTATTTCTCTTGATAGAGTCCCACATGATTCTTAAGGTTGCTTCACTTTTTAAAATTCTTTTATCTGATTTTTCTTCAAATATATTGGTGCCAAGTACTTTATCTTCAAGCTCACCAATTTTGCCTTCCACTTGCTCAATTGTACTCCTCTTTCTATTGAGTTGTCTAAATCTGTAATTTTATTGTTCATCTTCTGAATTTCTGATTGCTGTCTATGGATCCTTGCAGCTTATTAAATTTTTCATTATGTTCTTGAATAACCTTTTTAATTTCTTCAACCACTTTATCTGTGTGTTCCTTGGTTTGTTCTGCGTATTGCTTGATCTTTTTAATCTCATTCCAGATGTCTTGAAGAGTTCTGTATATTAATCTTTTGAATTCTGCATCCAGTAATTCCAGGAAGTCACCTTCATCCAGAAGATCCATTGGTTCTTTGTTATCAGAGCTTGTTGAGGCAGTCATTGTTTCTTTACGCGACTTGATATTGACTGGTGTCTCTGAGCCATCTATAAGTTATTAATTTTTTGTTTGCTTACTGTATCCTAGCTTATTGCTTTGTTTTGTTTTGATATGCCCAAACAGGGTTGCTTGAGTGAGCTAGCTTATTTTCGCCTTTGGAGTTCTGACGTCCTGTCCCCAGATGGCTAGAGCTGTTATCAGGCATATCAGTCTGAGTCTATATTCACTTTTCTTGTATGAATTCAGCTCAGGTGTCCAGGTAGCTGATCATCAAGTGTGTGGTAAAGGCTCTGTCCTACAGTCTTAGAGGGACAGGGGTGATTGGTGTAGGTACCGGTATCTGGTTGCAGCAGGTGGTCATGCTCTGAACAAGGCAGAGGGCTGACAACCGTCCCCCAAGTCTGTGAGGGAAGTGTGTCCCTGTTCTCTAGAGTGCACAGGTGGGTGGATTCTGCAGACAGACCATGGGCACCCTAACCTTTTTGCTTTAAGGACTGGGAGGTACCAGTTGTCCTTTGACCACTGTCACGGGTAGCTGGGTGACCTGAGTGGAGCCACCAGTCCTTAGGCCCCTGATGTGGGTAGGTGAGGGCCCTGTTTAATAGGCAAAGTGATGTCAAATATCAAACACCCACCTCTTCACCACGCAGCTATAACAGTTGCAGTCTGCCAATAACGGCCTATGCTCTTGAAATAGGCCCACACAGGTCCATGCAGGGGGGAAAAGTACTCGAAGTTTATGCATGGACAGGAGTTGCTTCTGTCCTTAGCTCCCCCAGTTACTGGAGGTGGCAAGTTATCTCTTCCCCTAGTTGTGAATTTATTCCTACTCCAAGGCCGGGAGGATGGCTCCGGGTGCTCAACAGGCCGTATCTCAGGCCAGGGAAATCAACAGCCTCTGAAGCCAGTCTGGGGGGAGGGGGTGCAGTAAAATGTAAGCAAATACTTAGCATTTGCTGAGCGTGCTATTATTCTCTGGTTCCGGAGGTTTGAGTAGGCTGTGCAGCTGGCTGCTTCTTCCTGAGGAAACTGTGGCCGAATGCTACTAACAGCCTGCTGCAGCTGCTCCCAGGAGCAGTGCCTGAGGGATCCCGGCAATTCAGGTCCGGCAACTCCTCTCTGCTTCTGAACCATCTCTACCTCCCCCTGCCACTCAGTCCGTTTTCTAATTTTGCCTTTGATGTTCAGGACTCCTAGTTTGTCATAAATATAATCATTTCGCTTTTTTTTTTTTTTGGTCTTTGATGTAAGAGGGATCACAGGAAGCATCTCGCTATTCCACCATCTTGGCCTCGCCTCCTAATTTACTATTACTTTAAAGTCAGTGTCTAGTAAGTAAAAAATTATGGTCAATTGAGGGCTGACATCTATTGCACTTCTTTTGTTTGACCTAGGTTCTTGATGTGCATAGTCATTTTTAATTGAGTGTTGGGAATTACATATGGAAGTTGATGTCTCTCTATGGAGAGGGTCACTCTATCCTCTGGCAAGCAAGCAAAAATAAAGGCAGATTATCTCATCCAATTAGTGGTTGAGCTGATCCAAGGCTGAGTTGCAGTGTTTGTGAGGCATGGTCAACCTCTGGATTGGCTTCAGTTTTCAGGATTAAGCCCCCTAGGTGTCCCATCTATAAATCTGGGGTGTTTAATTTCATGGGTCTGTTTTTCTTGGTGCATACTTCTTTTAATTACTGTATTTAGCTCAGTGCCCTTATGTCACAGTGTCAGTACACAACATGTAGGCTAGTACCCAACAGCATCAGAAAGTGCGATTTTCCAGTTAGTGGGATATTCTAGTTAATAGGGTGTGGTTGTGGCATAGAGTATTGTAAAATGCACCTCACACTGGTGACTGTCTCGCATATGTAGCTGTGTAATGAAATTATAGAACCGTAGATGACTGTGAAGATCAAGTACGTTCTTCCAAACCAGGTGCACTTTGGAATCTGTCATTGCCTGATGGTCTTTGTTTTGAACAATGCTAATTGTGATCATGTAGATATACAGAAATGTTAGTTGATAGCCTTGTTTTATAGGAGCTTTTACTATAACAGCTTCCTCTTTGCGTTCCCCTTTTCCATCTACAGACACAAAAATGCTAAAGTTTATGTTGAAATAAACCTCATAGCTACCTAGTTCATTGCTGGGAACATAGTGAGGGCTCAGGAGATACCGGTTCCCTCTCCTTTTGATTACTACTGCAAGTGTTAATCCAGACCAACGTCATAAACGTCAACAGAGCACTCTGAGGGAGTGGGACTGTCTCTCGATTACTAGGCTGAATTTGGATTGAGTTCTGTTCAGCAGGCTTTGTGGAACTATTAAAGGTTTCTGAGAAGTTGAGGGATGGGACCAAAGTTTACCTTTAAAGGCCTGAAATAGTTTGTGGGAAATAAGAGAGACTGGAGCCTGAAGCAGCACTGTAAAGTAGGGTATATAAGGTGAGAGAGGCAGAAGTAGTAAGTGTAAGGATGGAGTGGAGGGCAGATATGCAGGACAAAGTTAATAGGACCCAGCAACTGACTGATGGCTGGGGTGGAGAAAGGTAAGGTGCAGTTCAAGGTTGGGCATGGGGGCCTGAGAAAGTGATGGTACTATGGACAGGAACAGGAAACTAAAACTATAAACTCAAGCTTCAGTTATACTGTTTTTCAAGTTCACTTTAGACATCTGAGCTGGGGAACTTGATTCAAAGTCATACGCAGAGAAGAGATATGAACACAGAGAACAAAGACAAACCAACACCTAGGTAAACCAAAACCAAACCAAACCCAGTGCGTCGAGTTGATTCCGACTTATAGCGACCCTATAGGACAGAGTAGAACTGCCCCAAAGAGTTTCCAAGGAGTGCCTGGCAGATTTGAACTGCCAACCCTTTGGTTAGCAGCCATAGCACTTAACCACTATGCCACCAGGGTTTCTCAGAGAAAAGAGAAGCAATCTCACCATTTCTCCCCTCACTTCTCTGCCTTTCAGGAAATAGCCAAAAGCTTAACCACTATGCCACCAGGGCTCCTTAAAAGGCTCCTTAGACACAGTATATTAAAAAAAAAAGTTGCTGTCAAGTTGATTCCAACTTAGAGACTTTATAAGACAGGGTAGAACTGCCTCACAGAGTTTCCAAGGAGCAGCTGGTGGATTCAAACTGCCCACCTTTTGTTTAGCAGCCGTAGCTCACCATAGCTCTTAACCACTGTGCCACTAGGACTCCAAATAGTATATTAAAACACATTGCTGTCAAACTGACTCATAGCTACCCTATAGGACAGAGTGGCTATTTTACAAATTTAAAAGACAAACTTTCTAAAATTCTTCCTTGCAGACTTCAACTCTTTTGCCCTAAATAATAAAGCAGGTAGAAAAGAAATGAACAACATATTGGTACACTAAAGGCCCACTTTATAGGTGAGAAAACTAGTATTCTCCTGAGTTCTTGGCCCCAAATCGGCCATCTTGCAGTCAGAAATACTACCCACCTTTAAAACTTAAATCTGATGCTTTCATTCATTTTTAAGCACTTATGTAACACAAATTCATTTCCCCCTTTTCCAAATTGTACCATAATTTTTTAATTTTTATAATTTTTATTGTGCTTTAAGTTTCCAAATCAAGTCAGTCTCTCACACACAAACCCATATACACCTTGCTACACACTCCCAATTATTCTCCCCCTAATGAGAGCCCACTCTCTCTTTTCGTGTCCATTTCGCCAGCTTCTAACCCCCTCAACCCTCTCATGTCCCCTCCAGGCAGGAGATACCAACATAGTCTCAAGTGTCCACCTGATCCAAGAAGCTCACTCCTCACCAGCTTCCCTCTCCAACCCCTTGTCCAGTCCAATCCATGTCTGAAGAGTTGCCTTCGGGAATGGTTCCTGTCCTGGGCCAACAGAAGGTCTGGGGGCCATGGCCACCGGGGTACTTCCAGTCTCAGTCAGACCATTAAGTCTGGTCTTATGAGAATTTGGGGTCTGCATCCCACTGCTCTCCTGCTCCCTCAGGGATTCCCTGTTGTGTTCCGTCAGGGCAGTCATCGGTTGTAGCTGGGCACCATCTAGTTCTTCTGGTCTCAGGATGATGTACTCTCTGGTTCATGTGGCCCTTTCTGTCTCTTGGGCTCATAATTGCCTTGTGTCCTTGGTGTTCTTCATTCTCCTTTGATCCAGGTGGGTTGGGACCAATTGATGCATCTTAGATGGCTGCTTGCTAGCGTTTAAGACCCCAGACACCACTCTTCAAAGTGGGATGCAGAATGTTTTAATAGATTATGCCAATTGACTTAGATGTCCCCTGAAACCATGGTCCCCAGGCCCCTGCCACTGCTACGCTGGCCTTCAAAGCATTCAGTTTATTCAGGAAACTTGTTTTTGGTTTAGTCCATTGTGCTGACCTCCCCTGTATTGTGTGCTGTCTTTCCCTTCACCTAAAGTAGTTCCTATCTACTAATTAGTGAATGCCCCCTCCCACCATCCCTCCCTCCCTCCTCTCGTAACCACAAAAGAATGTTTTCTTCTCAGTTTAAACTATTTCTCAAGTTCTTATAATAGTTGTCTTATACAATATTTGTCCTTTCGCAACTAATTTCATTCAGCAATAATGCCTTCCAGGTTCCTCCATGTTATGAAATGTTTCACAGATTCCTCACTGTTCTTTATTGATGGGTAGTATTCCATTGTGTGACTATACCATAATTTATTTATCCATTCATCCATTGATGGGCACCTTGGTTGCTTCCAATTCTTAACGGACTGCACTGTTTTGTGGGAAACATGACTCATGTAATAAATTCAAATACTGGAAACTGAGAATAGGTAAAATTAACAATTCCTGCTGCCCTCAAATTCTCGAATGTACATAAATAATGACAATGAGAACGTAGAGAACTGGTTTGCTGAGCACTGCGTCCCAAAAGCAGGCTGTCTCTATCCCATATACCTGTGGTCACCATGGGGTCCTCAGCACAGCTTCTCTTTCCACAGAAGCCCCAGTGACCACCTCCCATTTCCTCCATTCAGTCCCCAAATACCCACTGCCAAGACCACAAGATCCCACATCACTGAAGCCTCCAGACCCTATGGCCTCTGACACCCCAGACCCCATCACTCACCCCACAGACCTCCTATCATTCCCAGATTATAGCAGTCGGCTCCACATTGACTGTCCATAACTCTTCATGTTTTCACTAACACTGTGCCACATTTTACCACTCACCTGCACTGCTCTTCACTCACCATTTACTCCCACTCTGCCCCCATTCACCACTACGACCTCCAATTTACTTACACCCTGTCCTCATTTCCAACTCTCACTCTCTATCCCTCATTATCCCCACTCACTCCCACTCTCCCCATTACTCATATTTAAGTACACTGTTTCTTCTCCAGTAATTCACTCCACCTGGTATTCTCTCCATTTATCTCAACTTTTCCCCTTATCCACCCCTACTCTGCCCCTCATTACTCCATTCACCCACACTTGACCCTTCACTACCTTCCTCTCTCTCCCTAATTCCAGTCCATTTATTCATATCCTACTGTTCATGCCCATTCCTTCCCCTCCAGGTCTGTTCCTCACTCACCTTCGTTCATGTACACGCTGCCCATCAGGTTGCCATCTCTTTCGCAGGAAGAAGGAGTCCAAGATACACCTGAAATGGAAAGACTTAACCTCCCAACCCCACCCCACTGCAGGATGACCTTTGATGAGTCAGTTAGATTCCTTCTCAACAGGAAGACAAAACAGCTTCATTTCCAATCTTTTTAGGCATCCTCCCAGCAGACTGCACCAGGAGCTGGCCAGTCGCACCCAATTTCTTCTCCAAGCATCCTTCTCCCTGGAAAGGGACTGAATGTGACATGTCTGAATTACATAGCCTATTAAAAAGTGAGCCAATGCTTCATTTTCTTGCAGGATAATTCAGAAAAAAAGGCCCAGAGGACCCAGACAGGATCTCAGATCTAGCTTACCCATTTTGTTTTATCTAAACACTGACCATCCCCAGGTTTTGCATAGCTTGGCCTGTCCAGCTCCACCAGATAGCCTCAGTGAAAAACTGCAGAGGCATGAGTGCCACAAATATGGTAATTCACACAGGAGTACCTCTCATTCTGGAGCAAATGTGCTGAGGCTACATGGTCCTCAGCAGTGTCCATTCAGACCATCGCTCTCAATCTGTCGCTCACCATGGAAAATGTTATGTGTTACCATCAGTAATGTGACCTTGAGCAAGTAGATTCATGCTTTACATTTCTTGTAAAAAAAATGTATATATATAATTTAAATCACTGTGTTAAGATACGGAAAGACATTGCGGGCTTTAGTACAGATATTTTCACAGATGGCACTGTGCATAGTAAGTTAGAAGTGTATTCCACTCTTAATTATTCTAGGTTTACAGAATGTGCTCCCAGCTGACCTGGCAATTACTTCATTTGGCACCCTCAGGAAAGTAATGCCTATGTCCCTTTGGAACTGACTGGATATCTGTTGTTCTGACTGCACAGCTATTCCATTCATTCTTTTTAAAAAATTAAATTCCAAATTGAGCATATCTATATTAAGTTATTAAATCCTGTATCTAAAATCTGACTTCATTATAACATTAATAGTATAAAACACGCTTTTTAAAAAGTTTTATTTGTTTTTTTGAAAAGATAGTACATCCTCATAGAATAATTTTCAAGCTATGAATGGATATACAGTTATCTCCCTCCCTGTCCCATCCCCCCAGCCACCCACTTCCCTTCTTCCCAGAGGTAATCAAAGTTACCAGCTTCTTGCGTATCTTTTGAAAGAGTTTATGCATATACAATCAATTTCGTACTTATCAATTTTTTTCCTTTTTATATACAAACGGTAGCATATTATACTCATTATCCTGCATCTTGATTTTCTGACTTGGTAACATATCTTTTTTTTTTTTTTTAACATATCTTGGAGATTATCCCGTATCAATACATAAAGAGTGTCCGTCCAAGTTCTCTTTGGTTGGTTGGTTACATATGTATGTATGTCTCTGCTAGTAGTCTGCTGTATGAATATACCATGATTTTGGAAAATAGACCCCTGAAGTTATCATTTGGACAGCTTCCAATCTTTTGTTTTTGCAAACAGTGTATCAATGAATACCTCTGTGTGTTCATCATTTTGTACATGTTTGAGTATATACATTCCTAGAAGTAGAAATGCCGGCTCAAAAGCCATGTGCATTTCTGGTTTTACTTTTTAATCCTTCATCTTTGAATGAGAAGAATTTTTCCTGAACTTACTATTTGCTAGAGGTTACAGATCAGAGTTTTTCTTACAACTGGGAGTTTTATTTGTTTTTTTGCATGTGTGTGTTCTTTCAGACTTTACTTCTCCCAAGCTAGCAACTTTAGGGTTCTTCACAAGAAAAAGTACCCACTCCTCTTCCAGCCCCCACCCCCTCAACTGCTCCTGCTGCCAGTACAGACAACTTTCTGCAAATATGGCTTGTCTGAGTGATTCCTTGTCAAGGCCCCCACGTGTTTCTCCTCAGATCCGAAATGGGTTTAGGAAACACCATACCTTCTATCTGCCCATGCAATCTGTTACTGTTGTTGAAAAAGATACACGGTTTTGTACCTCAGGATGTATGAAACTCAGATAAGAGTCCTTACCAGTGCTGTTTTACATCTGGAGCCTTGAGCATTCTCTCTCTGAAATCTCCTGTACTGGCACTTGATTCCTGCTGACTCTAGCAGCCCTCTTATTAGAGTTTCAGCTTTCTCTCAATTTTGTCAGATACTGAGATTACACTTCTGCTTCTTTTTCTCCCTGTAGATTTTGGGTGAAGATTGAGATGAAAAGAGGAAAGACTGGCTTTACTCCCTCATATTTAAATCAGAAGTCAGAACATAGTTTCAAAATATTAATTAAATTGACAAAACTTTCCTTCAGTGTACATAACAGACACTGTTGATTTACTCTCTAACGTGTGATGTGCTTTGACTTCCAGGTGTGGCCTCTCCCATGGGCTTTCTTTCCTGTATGGGTTCTCTGATGTACAATAAGGTTTGATTTTTGGGTAAAGGCTTTTCCACATTCTGTACACTTATAGGGTTTCTCTCCAGTATGAGTCCTCTGATGCACAGTGAATGTTGATTTTTCTCTGAAGGCTTTGCCACACTCATTGCATGCATAGGGTTTCTCTCCTGTGTGTGTTCTCTGATGTATTATGAGCTGTGACTTTTGGCTGAAAGCTTTCCAACATACAGGACATTCATAGGGTTTCTCTCCTGTATGAATTCTCTGGTGTATAATGAGCTTTGACTTTTCTCTGAAGGCTTTGCCGCATTCATTACATTTATAGGGTTTTTCTTCTGTATGAGTTCTTTGATGTATAATGAGGTACGATTTTTGGGAGAATGCTTTTTCACACTCATTGCACTCATAGGGCTTCTCTCCTGTATGACCTCTCTGATGTAGCATGAGATAGGATTTCTGAGAGAATGCTTTCTCACATTCATTACATTCAAAGGGTTTCTCTCCTGAGTGAGTTCTCTGATGTACACCAAGGTTTGACTTTTGGGTGAAGGTTTTTCCACACACATCACATTCATAGGGTTTCTCTCCTGTATGAGTTCTCTGATGCACAATGAGAGTTGACTTCTCATTGAAGGACTTCCCACATTCAATACATTTATGTGGTTTCTCTCCTGTGTGAGTTCTCTGATGTATAATGAGGGTTGACTTATCGCTGAAAGTTTTTTTACACTCATTACATTCATGGGGTTTCTTTCCTGTATGAGTACTATGATGTATAATTAGATCGAGCTTCTGTATGAAAGATTTCCCACATTTAGTACATTCATAGGTTTTCTCTCCTGTGTGAGTTTTCTGATGGACAATGAGGTTTGACTTCTGAGTGAAGGCTTTTCCACACTCATTACATTCGTAAGGTTTCTCTCCTGTATGAGTCCTGTAGTGTATGATGACAGTTGACTTCTCTCTGAAGGCTTTCCCACATTCAGGGCACTCAAACGGTCTCTCTCCTGTATGTGTCCTCAGGTGTATTATGAGCTGAGATTTCTGGCTAAATGCTTTTCCACATTCAGTACATCCAAAGGGTTTCTCTCCTGTATGAGTTCTCCAGTGCACAATGAGGTGTGACTTCTTGCTGAAGGTTTTCCTACATGCAGTACATTCAAAAGGCTTCTCTCCATTTTTAATTCTCTGATGTAGACTAAGACCTTTCTTTCGCCTGAGGGCTTTCCCACATTCTTTATATCCATATGGTTTCACCCCAGGATTTGTTTTTTCATATTCAGTATGGAAAAATAATTTTGTACACCCATTATCATGCTTCTTTCCTGAAAAACTACTAAATGAGTCTATATTATCTGCCATATTACTTCCAAATGGGTCATGTTTATGGGGTCTCTGTAATGAAGAAATAAGGTTTGTACTCAGATGAAGCGTGTTTCCAAATTCACTACATTCATGGCCATTCTTGGTGGTAATTATTTTCTGGTTAGGAACTCCATCTTGCATCAACAAACATTTATCTTGGTTATCCTGGTGCTGCCTCTCAATCTGTTCATCAACTTGGCAGTCTTCTTCTAGAAAGAAGTACAATAAACCATCTTTACACTTTGACATTGTAGAATCAACCTCCTTTAGAAATGCCCTGCCATGTGAAAGCTGGTACTATCATCTTATTTTATCAGAGCTCCTGAAGAAAGAATCATGATCAACAAATACTGTTCTTTCACTAACCTCCCAACTGCTAATCTTTTTGTTACCAAGAACAATCACCCTGACACCTCAGTCTTTCTTACTTCTACTTTGATGCCGTCTCTGATTTCCATCAATTCTGGGGGCTTGAAGTATCAGATTCTTTATCACCCTTTACCTTCACTTATCATATGAACTCTGAACTACATCAGAGTTATACTGTTTCTACCTAGGGAGAAATGCAACAATGTAATTCATGGACTCAAATCTTAAAACAACCCTGAGTCTACATTCCCAATGAACAGGAGAAATATCTATAATAATCAGCCTTAAGGAAAAAAAAAAATGAAAACTAAAATTCTTTGCCCCATCTGAAGTCACCTGTGTATTCAGCTATATATTAGCAATGAGAAATACAAAAATTAAGAAAATAATTCCACTTACAACAGCATCAACAAGAGTAAAACACGTAGGAATAAATTTAACAGAAGTGAAAAATTTGTACACCAAAAACCACAAAACATTGTGAAAGAAATTAAAGATGATCTTAATAAATGGAAAGAATCCCATGTTCATGGATCAGAAGACTTAATATTGTTACAATAATATTCTTAATATTCTCCAAGTTGATCTACAGATTCAATGCAATTCCTACCAAAATCCCAGCTGACTTGTTTGCAGAAATTGACAAGCTGATGCTAAAATTCAAAAGGAAATACAAGAGACCCTGAATAGCCAAAAAATCTTGAAAAAGGAGAACAAAGTTGGAGGAGTCACACTTACCAATTTCAAAACTTACTACAAAGCAACAGAACTCAAGACAGTGTGGTACTGGCACAAGGATAGACATATAGGTTAACGAAATAGAATTTAGAGTCCACAAATAAACCCTCACATCTACAGTCAACTGATTTTCAAAACGGGTGTCAACACAATTCAATGGAGAATAAAACAGTCTTTTCAACACATAGTGCTGGGAAATTCACATACAAAAAAATGAAGTTGGATCCCTACCTCACACCTTACACAAAATTTAACTAAAAGTGGATCACAGACCTAAATGTAAGAGGTAAAACTATAGCACTCTTAGAAGAAAACATAGGAGTAAATCATGACCTTGAGTTACACAATGGTTTCTTAGATATGACACCAAAAGCTCAGGCAACCAAAGAAAAAAAGATAAATTGGACCATCTCAAAATTTAAAATGTTTGTGCTTCAAAGGACACAACAAGAAAGTGAAACACAATAGAGGGTCCCAGACAGAGCTGAGAAATGTAGAACAAAACTACAATTCAAAAAAAAAAAAGAGCAGACTTACTGGCCTGACAGAAACTGGAGAAACTCCAAAAGTACAGACCCTGGATACCCTTTTAGTTCAGTAATGAAGTCACTCCTGAGGTTCACCCTTCAGCCAAAGATTAGACAGGCCCATAAAACAAAATTAGACTAAAGGGGCACAGCAGCCCAGGGGCAAGACTAGAAGGCAGGAGGGGACAGGTAAGCTGTGATAGGGAACCCAAGGTCAAGAAGGGAGAGTGCTGACATGTTGTGGGGTTGTTAACCAATGTTACAAAACAATATGTGTACTAACTGTTTAATGAGAAGCTAGTTTGTTTTGTAAACCTTCATCTAAAATACAATAAAAAAAGAGAGTTAAACAAAAACCCACAAAACGGAAGAAGATATTTTCAAATCATATATCTGACAAGGGAACTTTTAATCAAGAATATATAAAGAACTCCTACAACTCAACAATAAAAAGACAACCAAATTAATTGTCAAAGGATTTAAACAGATATTTCTTCAAAGAAGATACACAAATAGCCAATAAGCACATGAAAAGATACTCAACATCACTAGTCATTAAGGAAATGTAAATCAAAAACACAATGAGATACCACTTCACATCCACTAGGATGGCTATAATAAAAAAAAAAACAGAAAATAACAAGTGTTGGCAAGGATATAGAGAAATTAAAACCTGCATATATTTCTGATGGGACAGTAAAATGATGCAGCCCCTGTGAAAAACAGCTTGGCAGTTCCTCAAAATGTTAAACATAGAGTTACCATAAGACCAAGCAATTCCTCTCCTAGGTATATACCTAAGAGAACTGAAAACATATATTCATATAAAAATTTGTATATAGAATGCTCACAGCAACATTATTCATAATAGCCAAACAGTAGGAACAACCTGAATGTCCATCAACAGATGAATGAACAAAACGTGGTATATCTGTACAATGGAATATTAAAAAAAAAACACATGAATGAATAAACAAAACGTGGTATATCTGTACAATGGAATATTACTCTCCCATAAAAAGGAATAAAGTACTGATACATGCTACAATATGGATGAACCTTGAAAACACTATGTTAAGTGCAAGAAGCCAGACTATAGAAAGCCACATAGTGTACAATTCGATTTATATGAAATGTCCAGAAAATGGATTAGTGTTGCCAGGGATGGGGGAGAGGGGAATAAGGAGTAACTGCTAGGGCATGTTTTAAATTAGGTAGTGATGATGGCTGCACAACTCTGATTATGTTAAAAATCACTGAAATGTATACTTTAAAAGGATGAATTTTATGGTATACAAATTATATCTCAATAAAACTATTTTAAAGAAGAGATAATCAAGGTGTTTTAGGAGAGCAAATTTGACAGGAATATTTAAGCTAAACAAGAACAGAGTCTGATAATCCAATCTGTAATTACAACATACAAGTCTAAGCCTGTGACTCATGTGGGCCTAGCTTTAGATATGCCAGTGAGAAATGAGAATGATGGAAATGGTGAGGGTGGGGAAGTGTGGCATTTAAAAGATACTCATCTATGGGATAAAAGGAACAGCACAGAAGCTTCTGAATGAGCACCAATTTAAGGAGAATAGCCCAGTGTGTGTGTGACATGGGACGGGGGGTGGGGGGAATGTTAGTCTTATGTTTAAGGTGTTCACGTTCCTGTATTCAAACAGCAACAAAAGCCAACAACCTTTCCCAAGATATACTGAAAACCCTTTCAGAGGTCCTCACCCATGACTGACAAGCTGGGACCTCATGTACTCCATATCCTGGGGCAATCCTACTTACCTAGAAAACTCCAAATTGGGATTTTTCCTTCTGCTGCGGCTTGCTCTTCTAACTCTAATTTGAGAATGAGGTCTGGTTTGGTAATCTGATGCTCTGTTAATGAGAAATGACAGAGATACCTCCTTGGTCTTCAGAGCCTCTGAGAAAAAGGAAGCTGCAGTTTTGGGCAGCACAAGGGACCTATCCCTTGTCACAATGATTTTGAGTTCACAAATACCTTGTCAGGGGAACAACAGGGAAAAAGGACCTTTTGCCCTTGGAATTCAATGTCAAATACTTCAAGCAATTCAGAGACCTTGCAAATTTCAGAAATTGGCAAAGGGAAGGCCCTATATTGGACACGATAATCACAAAGAGCAAAATTACCTGGGGAAGCCATTCTTACCCACAGAGACCAGGTTGCTGTAGGTCTCCAGCATCACATCTCTGTACAGAGTCTTCTGTGGAGGGTTCAGGTACTGCCATTCCTCCTGGGTGAAATCCACAGCCACATCTTCAAATGTCACTTGTCCCTGTAATTGCACATTCTTTTTATTCTAAAATGCTGACCAATGAGTGACGCAGACGGAATGTAGAGGAACTTCTGACTGTGTTCACTGTTCATTCTGATAAGTTAATATAGGATGTCTACCTTATATGAAGCACATTGACCTACTTTGTGGGAAAAACACAAATCAATAATTAAGACACTACGGTACTAGCATAAGAATAGACAAATAGTCCAGTGGAACAAAATAGAAAATCCAAGCATGTATGGACACATTATTTATAATAAAGTTGACACTGCAAAGCAGTAGAAAAAAGGATGATCTTTTCAATAAATGTGTATGGGTTACTGGATATATGGGAAAAAAATTAAATTTAATCCCTAACTCTCACCATCCACAAAAAATCAGCTGCAGGTGAACTGTAAATCTGATGAAAGTTAACACAATAAAGTGTCTAGAAAATAAGACAGAAAAATGTTTTACAAGTTGGGATATGGAACGAATTCTAAAACAAGACACAGAATGCACTAATCATAAAAGGCAAATATTTATAAACATTATAAAATTAAAATTAAGACAGAGAAAAGGAAACTGTAGGTGGGGAGGAGATTATCTGCAACATTCATAAATGACAAAAGGATCATATACAGTACATAAAAGGATCTTATATAATATATACAATAACTCCTACACATAAATAAGAAACACATAAATGACAATAGAAAAATGGAAAAGATATGGGAACAGATACTTCACTAAAAAGGAAAACCAAATGAACTATGAACATAAGAAAACATGCTCAACCTCATTAGCAATCAATATAAATGAAAATTTAAGCCATATTGAGATACCACTATGCACTCACCAGAAAGGTTATAATTAAGCAGGCCAAAGTATCATAAGATTATGGAGAAACCGGAACACTCACACATTGTTAGGAGGAGTGTAAACTGGTAACATACCTTTGACAAACAGTTTCGCATTATTTATTAAAGTTAATGATTTGCATACACTAAAAAAAAGCAATTCCCTTGGTATACACTTTAAGAGAAAATTACACACATATGCACTAGAAAACAAGTACAGAGATGTTCATAGCAGCACAATTTCTAATAGCTAAATCATGGAATCATTTAATAGAATATTATTCAGTAATGAAAATGAATAAACTACAACTGCACACCCAACATGGATGAATCTCACAGATGTAATGATGAGCAAAAGAAGCTAGATACAAAAGAGTACATACTGCGTGATTCTATTTATACATAGCTCAAGAACAGGCAAGGTTGATCCATGATATTAAAGTCATGATAGTGATCACCTTTGGCAGGTGGCACTAACTGGGAGAGGACATAGGGGGAGACTCTAAGGTCCTTATTATATTCTATATCTTGACCTGAATGCTGGCTTTGTGATAATTCATTAAACTGAACACTAATGACCTGTAAACTTTTCTTTATGAATGTTATACTTAAATATACTTTCTATCTTTATACTTAAATAAAAATTGTCAAAAGCAAAGACTGCAAAATGGTGGAGCAGTCAGATGCACTAAGCCATCCCACTGCAACTAAGACCTGAAAAACCAAGTAAAACAGACACAAACGTCAATCCCAGAACCATGAACTTTAAATGAAAGGATAAAGTATTAGAAGGCACTGAGGAGAAGAAACTGACAGAAAACAGGGAAGGAACAGAGATATGAAGCAGCATGACTCAGCATGCCATCCTGAAATAGGGCCAACAACTCCACATGCAGAAAGACACCTTCATGGAATTCCCAACAGAAGACAGAGGGACAGTGTGGACACACCCGGGACTAAGTCTGATCATGTTTGCTGGCTGCAACTCAGCAGAAACCCGGACTCTCTCACCCATTAACCACAGGGGCACGCTCCTACAACCCCCTGCCCCTCTGGTGAACAGCAGCCATAACTACCCCATTACGGCAACCCAGGTTGCTGGAACCAGAGCATCAACCCACCCTATGGCCCTCCTTCATCTAGCCCCCTCTGCCCCTGCCTTTGTGCCCCTCCTACGTCTCTCCTCTGCCCCACTGCCCGCAGCCCTGAGTGAACCTGGCCCAGACCCAGGCCCCTTCCCACCAGGTCTGGGCCCCTCCCACCACTGCCCACTGCCTCAGTGGGACCTGGGCCAGAACACAGGCCCTTTCCCGCTGGCTCCACACCACTCCCGCCACCCACTGCAGCCCCAAGCGGACCTGGCCTGGACCCCAGGCCCCTCCCTGCCAGCTCTGGGCCCCTCCCGCCACCTGCTGTGGTCCCAAGGGGACCTGGCTGAGACCCTAGGCCCATTCCCACCAGTTCCAGACTCCTCCTTCTGCCAGCCATGACCTGAGGGGACCTGGCCTGGACCCCAGGCCCTTCTCCACCAGCTCAGGAATCCCCGCAGACCGCAGCAGCCCCACTCCAGCCCCCAGCCCAGTTCACACTGCAGACATATGACCCATCTCTGCCCCCTTCCTTCCTGCTGGACCTATCCTGCTGCACCATAGTTGAGCGACCAGACCTACACACCAGGACAAAGTGGTGAGAACTATCAGGCCCACAGATGAGCAAACAACAAAGCACACCTGGCCCACCCACCCAGACATAACCAAACAACACCAGGACAAAACAAATAAACCTAAAATCAATAAATAAAGAAAATAAGACCTGAATGTCTCAGAGACAGCTGACAATACCAAAACATATAAAACACAGGATAAGATGGCTCCAGTGAGAGACCAGAATAAAGCACCAGCTGATCATCCAGCAGAAGAAATGGCACTGGAACTACCTGATAGGGAATTCAAAAGTCTAATAGTCAGGGCTTTCCAGCGATTAGGAAAGAGATCAAGGAAAACACAGATAAAATCATGGAAAACATAGACAAAACCAACTAAAACCTAGCCCAAATCAAGGAAAACACAGAAAAAGCAGTAGAAGGATTCAGAAAAATAATACAAAAACAAAATGTCAAAATGAACAATTACAAATCACACAAAAACAGCAATTAGAAATTGCTGTAGTACACCAGTACTACTCAAACTATTTCAGAACACAGAAAAGGAAGGGAAACTTCCGAATTCATTCTATGAAGCCAGCATAACCCTGATACCAAAACTGAGCAAAGACACAACAAAAAAAGAAAATTACAGACCCAATATCTCTCATGAATACAGATGCAAAAATTCTCAACAACACTGTAGCCAATAAAATTCAGCAACATATTAAAAAAAATTATAATGAACCACGGCCAAGGGGGGTTCATACCAGGTATGCAAGGATGGTTCAACATTAGGAAATCAATCAACATAATCCACCACATAAGTAAAAAAGAATCACATGACCATTTCAATCGCCACAGAAAAGGCATTCGATAAAGTCCAACACCCAAACCTGATAAAAACCCTTGATAAGATAGGAATAGAAGGAAAATTCCTCAACATAATAAAAGGCAGCCAAAATCATTCTCAATGGAGAGAGGCTGAAAACATTCCCTCTTAGAACAGGAACAAGACAAGGATGCCCTTTGTCACCACTCCTATTTAACATTCTGTTGGAAGTTCTAGCTAGAGCAATAAGGAAAGAAGAAGAAATAAAGGGCATTCAAATTGGTGGGAAAAAAAAACTATCCCTATTCTCAGATGATGCAACACTGTACACAGAGAACTGTAAGACTCCACAAGAAAATTACCGGAACTAATAGAAAGATTCAGCAGAGTATCAGTATATAAGACAAACATACAAAAATCAATTGGACTCCTACACACCAATAAAGAGAACCATGAAAAGGAAATCAAGAAATCAACATTTGTAACAGCCCCTAAAAAAATAAAATACTTAGGAATAAATCTAACCAGGTACATAAAAGACCTATTCAAAGAAAACTACAAAACATTACTGCAAGAAACCAAGAGACCTACATAAATGGAAAAACATATCATTGCTCATGGATAGGTACTCAACCTTGTGAAAATGTCAATTCTACCCAAAGCAATCTACAAATACAATGCAATTCCGATCCAAACACCAACAGCATTCTTTAACGAGATGGAAAAACTAATCATCAACTTTATATGGAAAAGAAAGAGGCCCCAGATAAGTAAAGCATTACTAAAGAAAAAGAACAAAGTAGGAGGCCTTGCACTACCTGACCTCAGAACCTACTATACAGCTATGGCAGTCAAAACAGCCTAGTGCTGGTACAACGACAGATACATTGATCAATGGAACAGAATAAAAAAGCCAGATGTAAATCCATCTACCTATGGCCACCTGATATTTAACAAAGGCCCAAAGTCCATTAAATGGGGAAAAGACAGTCTTTTTAACAAATGGTGCTGGCAAAACTGGATGTCCATCTGCAAAAACATGAAACAGGACCCACCCATACCTTACACCATACACAAAAACTAATTCAAAATGGATCAAAGACCTAAACATAAAACCAAAAATTATAAAGATCATGGAGGAAAATACAGGGTCAACACTAAAAACCAAAACCAAACCCACTGCCGTTAAGTTGATTCCGACTCATAGCGACCCTATAGGGCAGAGTACAACTGCCCCATAGAGTTTACAAGGAGCACCTGGTGGATTCAAACTGCTGACCTTTTGGTTAGCAGCCGTAGCACTTAACCAGTATGCCACCAGGGTTTCCATGTCAAAACTAGGGGCCCTAATATATGGCATAAACAGCATACAAGCCATAATTAACAACACACAAACACCAAGATAAGCAAGATGGGATCTCTTAAAAATTAAACACTTAGGCTCACCAAAAGACTTCACTAAGAGTAAAAGAGAACCTACAAACTGGGAAAAAAAATTTGGATATGATACATTTGACAAAGGTCTAATCTCTAAAATATATAGGAAAATCCAACACCTCTATGATAAAAAGACAAATAATTCAATTAAAAATAGGCAAAGGATATGAACAGACATTTCGCCAAAGAAGACATTCAGGCGGCTAAAAAACACGAGGAAATGCTCATGATCACTAGCCATTAGAGAAATGCAAACCAAAACTACAATGAGATACCATCTAACCCAACATTGCTGCCTATCATTAATTGAGTTGTGTCTCTGGGTTGGTCCCCCAAAAATGTGTCCACTTGATTAGGCCATGATTCCCGGTATTGTGTGGTTGTCCTCCATTTTGTGATTGTAATTTATGTTAAAGAGGATTAGGGTGGGATTGTAACACCACCCTTACCCAGGTCACACCCCTGATCCAATGTAAAGGGAGTTCCCTTGGGGTGTGGCCTGCACCACCTTTTCTCTCTCAAGAGATAAAAAGGAAAGGGAAGCAAGCACAGAGAGGGGGACCTCATACCATCAAGAAAGAAGCACCGGGAGCAGAGTGCGTCCCTTAGACCCGGGGTTCCTGGGCAGAGAAGCTCTAGTCCAGGGGAAGATTGGCAAGAAGGACCTTCATCCAGAGCCAACAGAGAGAGAAAGTCTTCCCTTGGAGTTGACCCTCTGAATTTGGACTTCTAGCCTACTAGACTTCGAGAAAATAAATTTCCCTTTGTTGAAGCCATCTCCTCGTGGCATTTCTGTTACGGCAGCACTAGATGACTAAGACACTGGCACAAATCAAAGAAAACAGAAAATAACAAATGTTGGAGAGGTTGTGGGGGAGATTTGAACTCTTATGCATTGCTGGTCCCATCCCAGTGCCATCGAGTTGATTCCGACTCATAGCGACTCTATAGGACATTGCTGGCAGGAATGCCAAATGGTACAATCATTTTGGAAAACAATATGGCACTTTCTTAAAAAGCTAGAAACAAATACCACATGATCCAGCAATCCCACTTCTAGGAATATACCCTAGGGAAATAAGTGCCATCACACGAATAGACATATGCACACCCACGTTCACTGCAGCATTATTCACAATAGAAAAAAGATGGAAACAACCTAGGTGCTCATCAACAGAGGAATAAACAAACTATGATACATACACACAAAGGAACTCTGCACAATGATAAAAAACAACGATGAATCTGCAAAACATCGCACAACATGGATGAATCTGGAGGGCATTATCCTGAGTGAAATAAGTCAATCAAAAAGGACAAATATTGTATGAGACCACTAGTATAAAAACACATGAAAATGTGTCCCACAGAAAGAAACAATCTTTGGTGGTTACGAAGGAAGGGATGGGTGGGAAGGGAAAAACACTTAACTAGGGAAGTCAGTAAAACTCTTCCAGGGCAAGGTCCTAGAAGCTTCACAGACATATCCAAACGCCATGAGAGACTGAGATACTAGGCAGAGGGATTGGGACCGTGGTCTCGGGGTATATCTAACTCAACTGGCATAACATAGTCTATAAAGAAAATCTTCTACATCTGACTGTGGTGAGTAGCTCCTGGGGTCTTAAAAGCCTGTGAGTGGCCATTTAAGATACATCTACTGGTCCCATCCCAGCTGGAGCAAAGGAGAATGAAGAAGACCAAAGACACAAGAGAAAGATTAGTCCAAAGGACTAATGGACCTCACCTACCACAACCCCTACCAGACGGTGCCCAGAACAACTAGATGATGCCCAGTTACCACCATCAACTGCTCTGGCAGGGGTCAAAATAAAGGGTCCCAGACAGGGCGGGAGAAAAATGTAGAACAAAATTCAAATTCACACACACACACAAAAAGACCAAGCTTGCTGGTCTGACAGACTGGAGAAACCCCAAGAATATGATCCCTGGACACCCTTTTAACTCAGTACTGAAGTCACTCCTGAGGTTCATCCTTCAGCCAATGATTAGACAGGTCTCTAGGGCCAACAATAACACACATGAGGGTCATGCTTCATAGTTCAATCATGTATAAGAGATTAATGGGCACACTGAGCCAAAAGCAAAGACGAGAAGGCAAGAGGAGACAGGAAAACTCAATGAATGGAAACAAGGAAACTAGGGTGGAGAAGGGGAGAGTGTTGACACATCATGGGGTTGGCAACAAATGTCACAGAACAATTTGTGTATTAACTATTTAGTGAGACACTAATTTGCTCTGTAAACTTTCACCTAAATCACAATTTAAAAAAGGTACAAAAGCAATTCAATGGAGAAAGGATAGCTTTGTCAACAAATGGTGCTGAACAATTGGACATTCATATGCAAAAAAATCAACCTAGATCCATACCTCAAGCATATATAAAAATTAACTCAAAATGGATCAGAGATGTAAATATAAAACCTAAACCTATAAAAATTTCTAGAAGAAAGTCCGGGAGAAATTCTTTTTAATCCTGCATTAGCCACAGAGTTCTTAAATATGACACCAAAATTCAAAAGACACCATCAAAAGAATGAAAAGATAAGCCATAGACTGGGAGGAAATATTTGCAAATCACATACCTGGTAAAGGACTTGTATTGAGTATATATAAAGAACTACCAGAACTCGATATGTAAAAAAACTCAATAAAATACTTCACCAAAGAAGATATACAAATGGTAAATAAACACAAGAAAAGCTGCTCAACATTATTAGTCATGAAAACCACCCACCACCACTGCCGTCGAGTCGATTCCGACTCATAGCAACCCCATAGGACAGAGTAGACCTGCCCCATAGAGTTTCCAAGGAGTGCCTGGCGGATTCGAACTGCCGACCTTTCGGTTAGCAGCCGTAGCACTTAAACATTATGCTAGGGAACTGCAAATGAAAACAACTATTAGATACTGTGATGCACTTATTAGGAGCCCTGGTGGCGAAGTGGTTAAGCATTCAGCTGCTATCCCGAAGGTCAGTAGTTCGAACCCACCAGCTGCTCCGCAGGACAAAGATGTGGCAGTCAGTCTGTTTCTGTAAAGATTACACCCTTGGAAACCCTATGGGGAAGTTCTACTCTGTCATATAGGGTCACTAGGAGTCAGAATTGACTCAACGGCAACAGTTTTATGCACCTATTAGAATGAGAAAAAAACTGACAATACCAAGTGCTGATGAGGATGAAGAGCAACTGGAACTCAAAGGTTTTTTTTTTTTTTATATCATACATATATCATATATCATAGGAATATCAAATTGGCACAGCCATCTTAAAAAACTACTTTCCAGTTTCTTATAAAATTAAACATACACTTGCCATATGATCTTACAATCCCACTCCCAGGTATTTACCCAAGTGAAATGAAGGCTTATGTAAACTCCCAAACCTGTAAATGAACATTTTTATTTGTAATAACCAAAAAACTGGAAACAACCCAAATGTCCTTCAACTAGTGAATGGATAAACACAAGCTGGAATCCATACAATCTAATACTATTCAGCAATAAAAATAAACTACTGATACATACAATAACATGGATGAACCTCAAAGGTATTATGCTAAGTGAAAGAACCCAGACTCAAAAGGCTACATACGGTATGATTCCATTTACATAACATTATGAGAAAGGCAAAATGACTACATTATGAGAAAGGCAAAATGACAGGGACCAAAAAGAGATCAGTCATTGCCAGGGTCTGGGATGCAGGGAGGGGTTAACTACAAAGGAGAAATATAAGGAAGGGATGGACCTGTTGTATATCTTCATTGTGATGGTGGTTACATACATAACTGGATGGGTTTATGAAAACATGCAGAACTATATACCAAAAGGTGTCAATTTTACTGTACATAAATTATACCTTAATTTTTTTAAGTGAAAAAAATTAAGGGGCTTCCAGGCAATCTAGGATAATTGCATCGGTACAAATCTGAATCTCTCCATATGTCCTCAAAAACACAATACAGATCAACAGGAAGAGCAAATGAATCTACACATAACCTACACTTTCAGTTTAACTTATAATAGAAAATAGAGAATACTATGACTTTTAAATTACCTGTAAGTAAAAAAACAAATACCAAATTGCAGCTCAACTGTTTCAAACTTTTATCATAAACCTTTTTGGAGTGTGAAGAGGTCTGAAAAAACAGTCAAGAGAACATAAATGGGGAGTAGAGGGCCTAAGAGTGAGCTGAAATCATGGTTAGAAAGTGAAAATCTACCATAAGTATGAAAATACTTTAAAAAAAAACAAAACAAAAAAACAGCTGTCTGGACATATCAGCGCACCAGCTGTAGGAAGGACCTTGAATGTGTGCAGGATCCAAGGTGGCAGTGACAAAAAAGCATCATTTCTGGGGGAGAAGAGAGTAGAAAGGAAGAAGTACCCCCTTGGAAACTAGGTAGTGAAGGGAAAAAGACAAGAGGTGGAAATTTAGGGTCATGTAAAACAAACAATGACAAAAAAAAAAAAAAAGAAAATCAGAGCATACATAATTCCTCTCCCAAAGAAACAGTCATTCTTTAAGGAAACTGCACTTTGCCTCACTGACAAAAAGGGTATAACTGATATAGGAATCGGGAAGCCACACCAATTCCCAACCCTGTCCTCAAAACTAATATACAAAAACAGTTTTCATCTATTCACAGCTTCATTAAGAACAGTAGAAAATGAGATGACATTTCAGGTGACAAAAAACAAAACCAAACACAAAGTAGGAGAAAACAGTAACTCAACACTACAAAATGAGTTAAATATCCTTGAACAATCACTTGGAAATATGAATAAAACACCTTGAATCACAAATTCAAAAGCTAGGTATAAAAACGGACAAAAATCGGTAAAAAATGTAATGATAGTTGACTGAATTCAGTAAAGAAATTGAAGAAAAAGACAAAATAATCTTAGAAATGAATATTAAAATGCAAGGTATCCAAAGAACAATAGATTTGAATGAAAATTTAGTAACGGACACTAAAGAACGGCAGGAAAGCAACTAAATAAATTAAAAAATGAAATAAAGAAAAAAAGAGTGAAGAGAAAGTGGTTAAAATGGAAGACAAGCAAAAAAATCCAACGTACTGACATCTGGAGTATCTGAAGAAGAAAAACAAATAAGGGGACATAACTAAAACTACAATCCATGAAAACTTTCCAGAAATAAAAGACCTAAATATATACATTGAAAGGGCCACTAAATACCTGCCATTTATTCAAATGGTTCACAAAAAATTATGTGTGTGTGTATGTACACGTTCTTTTCCCGAACCATTTGAATAAGTTACAAAAGACACCATGCTCCTTTACCACTGAATAAAAAAAATACATATCCTAAAAATAAGGTCATTCACTTACATAAAAGCAGTGTAATTATCAAAATGAGTAAATTTAATAATGATATAATATGATATCTAATGTAGAAACCTTATTCAAACTGTCTCAGTAATGATCTTTAATGGAATTTATTTTTTCTGGTCTAGGATCCAACCCAAGATTACACATTGCATTTAGTTTTCACGTCTAAATTTTTAATCTTCTTTAATCTGGAAGGATTTCTCAGCATTTCTTTGTCTTTCATGTCCTTGACATTTTTAAAGCAAATAGGCTTGAATAAGCTGCAGATGTAAATGCATGTTTTTTATAAGCACTTATATATTATATAAAAATATATATGCAACAATAAATAGAACAATAAAGTAGAATGGGTAAAATGTAAATAATAGGTGAATTTGGGTAAGATATATAGGAATTCCTTGAACCATTCTTGGAACTTTTCATAAAGTGTTACACCCAAAATAAACGATAAGACTGAATTATAGCTCATTGAATTAAAAAAAAAAGAAAAGCCTCAAGTGCATACTGATAATAAATATATACATAAATGAAGGAAGGAAATCTTTTCTTTACAGAAGCCAATATAGCTGGAATGATGGGGTTAAAAAATCCCCATTTTACAATCATCAGAATAATAATTGATTCAAACAACATTCAGCAATGGATGCTAAAACAATTTAGTAAATTTATTTTGTAAAACTTAGAAAATAGGTTATGCAGTCTGAAAGTATTATGTCACAGGTTACTTTCAAATGAGAAGTGGTAATTTTACAGTGGAGAGACCTGACACCACTTTAATCAAGTGATCAGGGTTAACATCACAAATGAGACAAAATGACATCATGTGCCTCCTAATTTGATTCACAGAGAAGGACACAGCATTATCTATGTAGAATTCCCATCAAAATCTTTAACCTGAATTTAACCATGAGAAAACAATTTGATAAATACAAATTGAGAGACACTGCAAAACAACCAGCCTGAATTTTTAAAAAATATCAATGATATAAAAAAGAAAAATGGCTGGGAAACTACCCTACATTAAAGGAGACTAAAGAGGCTTGACAAGTAAATGCAGTGTGTGATCTCTGACCAAATCCTGGATAAGGGAATGTACTGTCAAAGGCATTATTGGGACCATTAGGATCATAGGAATATAGACTACATATTACATAATAGTATTATATCATTGTTAATTTCCTGAGTGTAGCAATTGTAATGTAATGAAACAGGAGAATGTTCTTGCCCTAAGGAGATGTATGATGAAGTATTTAGGTGTAAAGTGTCATTATGTCTGCCATTAAGTCTCAAAATGTATGTGTGTATGTATGTGTGTATATATACACATATATATATAACTGTATGTATACACACAAATATATATTTCTAGAGAGACAGATAAAGTAAACATAAATGTGGCAAAAGTCAACAATTGGTGAAGGGTATATGATTATTCATTTTATTGTTCTTGCAACTTCTCTGTAGAAAATGGTCAACACATATGGAAAGTTGGTTAACTTCACTAATAATTAAATAGATAAATAAAGGAGGTGGAGCCAAGATGGCAGAATAGAAAGACGCTTCCCTCGAGCCCTCTTTACAACAAAGACCTGGAAAAAAAAGTGAAACGAGTATATTTCTGACAAGCTGGGAGCCCTGAGCATCAAAGGCAAGCTTAGACAATAAACTGAGGGGCAGGGGAAGGAAGAGACCGTTCAGAAGTGCAGAGGAGTTACCGGACCTGAATCGTGGGGAGCCCTTAGGCACCATTCCCGGAGCAGCGGCAGCAGCGGGCTGGTCCTAGCGTTCGGCCGCAGTTTCCTCAGGGACAAGCAGCCAGCCACACAGCCCACTCACACCTCCGGAACCTGAGGAGAAGGGTGCTCTCGGCAAAAGCTAAGTACTTGCGGATATTTTACCGAGCCACTGCCCCCCCCCCCCCCCCCCCCCCCCCGCCAAGCTGGCTTCAGTAGCTGAATCCCTGGGCCTGAGATAGGCCCTGCTGAGCACATAGAGCCCTCCTTCCAGCCTTGGGGAAGGAAAAAATTTGCAACTGGGGGGAAAAGATAAAGGGGCGCCCAGAACGGAAGCGGCCCCTGTCCTGGGCATAAACCTTCCGAGGACTTTGAGCACACTTTCCCTTCTGCATTGACCTGTGTGGGCCTATTTCGGGAGAATAGACCCTTGTTGGCAAACTCCGACCATTTCAGCTGTGCGGTGGAGGGGTGGGTGTTTGACGTTTGACATTACTCTGCCTATTAAACAAGCTCCTCACCTACCCATAACATGGACCTAAGGACTGGTGGCTCTGCTTGGGTCGCCCAGCCACCTGCAACAGGGGTCCAGGGATAACTGGTACCACCCAGTCATTACAACAAAAACACTGGGTGCCTGTGGTCCCTCTGCAGAGCCCACCCACCAGCACACTCTAGGGAACAGAGACGCATTTTCCTCAGAGACACTTGGGGGTCGGTTCTCAGCCCCTTGCCTTGTTCAGAGCGTGACCCCCTGCTGCAATCAGATATGGGTATATATGCCAAGCAGCCCTGCCCCTCTAAGACTGTAGGACAGAGCCTGTACCACATACTTGATATCAGCTACCTGGAAACCTGAGATGAATTCATACAAGAGAACTGAATGGACTCCTAGACTGATATACCTGATGACAGCTCTAGCCAGCTGGGGTCAAGACACCAGAGCTTTAAAGGCAAAAATAATCAAGCTAGCTCACTCAAGCAACCCACAGGGGCATACCAAAACAAAACAATGCAAGCAGCTACGACACAGTAAGCAAGCATAAACTAATACTATAACTTATAGATGGCTCAGAGACAACAGTCAATATCAAGTCACATAAAGAAACAAGCCATGATCACCTCAACAGGCTCTCAAAACAAAGAATCCAGGGATCTTTTAGATGAAAGTGCATTCCTGGAATTCCCAGATGCAGAATACCAAGTTTAATATACAGAACCCTTCAAGACATCAGGAAGGAAATGAAGCAACACGCAGAACAAGCCAAGGAACACACAGATAAAGCAACTGAAGAAATCAGAAAGATTATTCAGGAACATAATGAAAAGATTAATTTAATAAGCTGGAAAATCCATAGACAGCAATCAGAAATTCAGAAGATTAACAATAAAATTACAGAATTAGATAACTAAATAGAAACTCAGAGGAGCAGAATTGAGCAAGTAGAACCTAGAATTTCTGAACTTGAAGATAAATCACTTGACACTAATATATTTAAGAAAAATCAGATAAAAGAATTTAAAAAAATGAAGAAACCTTAAGAATCCTGTGAGACTGAGACTCTATCAAGAGAAATAACCTAAGAGTGATTGGAGTACCAGAACAGGGAGGGCAAACAGAAAATACAGAGAAAATTGTTGAGGATTTGTTGGCAGAACACTTTCCTGATATTATAAAAGATGAGAAGATATCTATCCAAGATGCTCATCAAACTCCATATAAGGTACATCTTAAAAGAAAGTCACCAAGACATTATAATTAAGCTTGGAAAACCAAAGATAAAGAGACAATTATAAGAGCAGCGAGGGATAAAAGAAAAGTCACCTACAAGGGAGAGCCAATAAGAATAAGATCAGACTACTCGGCAGAAACCATGCAGGCAAGAAGGCAATGAGATGACATATTTTAAAAAACTGAAGGAAAAACATTGCCTGCCAAAAATCATATACCCATCAAAACTGTCTCTTAAATATGAAGGTGAAATTAAGACATTTCCAGATAAACACACGTTGAGGGGATTCATAAAAACCAAACCAAAACTAAAACTACAAGGAACACTAAAGGGAGTTCTTTGGTTAGAAAATCAATAATATCAGGTATCGACCCAAGACTACAACACTGGGCAGAGCAACCAGAAGTCAACCCAGACAGGGAAATCCAAAAAAAAAAAAGCCCAACACAGTGTAACTGCGATGTTATTACATAAAAGAAGACAACATTAAAATAATAAAGAGGGACTAGGAAATGTAATCATACGCCTTCCATATGGAGAGGAAGATAGGGTGATACAAAGAAATAAAAGATAGTTATAAATTTAGAAAATTACGGCTAAATAATAAGGTAACCACAAAGGAGACAAACTATCCTACTCACCAAAATAAAATACAAGGGAAAAATACAGACTCAGAGAAACAAAATCAACAACAACAAATATGAGGAAAGGACAACATATAAGAAAATCTACTCAGCACATAAAATCAAGTGGGAAAAAGAAGCTGTCAACACACAAAACAAGACATCAAAATGATAGCTCTAAATTCCTACCTCTCCATAAGTACCTTGAATGTAAATGGGCTAAATGCACCAATAAAGAGACAAAGAGTGGCAGAATGGATTAAAAACAAGATCCATCTATATGCTGCCTACAACAGACACACCTTAGACTTAGAGACACAAACAAACTAAAACTCAAAGGATGGAAAAAAATATATCAAGCAAACAACAATCAAAAAAGAGCAGGAGTGGCAATATTAATTTCTGACAAAATAGACTTTAAAGTGAAATCCATCAGAAAGGATAAGGAAGGACATTATATACTGATTAAAGGGACAATACACCAAGAAGATATAACCATATTAAATATTTATGCACCCAATGACAGGGCTGCAAGATACATAAAACAAACTCTATCAGCATTGGAAAGTGAAATAGACAGCTCCACAATAACAGCAGGTGACTTCAACACACCACTTTCAGTGAAGGACAAGACATCCAGAAAGAAGCTCAATAAAGACACGGAAGATCTAAATGCCACAATCAACCAACTTGACCTCATAGACATATACAGAACACTCCACCCAACAGCAACCAACTATACTTTTTTTTCTAGTGCACATGGAACATTCTCTAGAATAGACCACATATTAGGTCATAAAGCAAGCCTTAGCAGAATCCAAAACATTGAAGTATTACAAAGCATCTTCTTTGACCATAAGGCCATAAAAGTGGAAATCAATACCAGGAAAAGCAGGGAAAAGAAATCATACACTTGAAAAATGAACAATACTCTGCTCAAAAAAGACTGAATTATAGAAGACATTAAGGATGGAATAAAGGAATTCATAGAATCCAATGAGAATGAAAACCCTTCCTATCAGAACCTTTGGGACACAGCAAAAGCAGTCCTCAGACGCCAATTTATATCACTAAATACACACATCCAAAAAGAAGAAAGGTCTAAAATCAGAGAACTATCCCTACAACTTGAACAAATAGAGAGCCAACAAAAGAAACCCACAGGCACCAGAAGAAAACAAATCATAAAAATTAGAGCTGAACTAAATGAAATAGAAAACAGAAAAACAATTGAAAGAATTAACAAGACCAAAACCTGGTTTTTTGAAAAACTCAACAAAATTGATAAACCACTGGCCAAACTGCTAAAAGAAAAACAGGAGAGGAAGCAATTAACCTGAATAAGAAATGAGATGGGCAATATTACAACAGACCCAACTGAAATTAAAAGAATCGTATCAGATTACTATGAAAAACTATACTCAAACAAATTTGAAAACCTAGAAGAAATGGATGAATTCCTAGAAACACACTACCTACCTAAACTAACACAAACAGAGGTAGAACAACTAAATAGACCCATAATAAAAGAGATTGAAAAGGTAATGAAAAAACTCCCAACAAAAAAAGGCCCCAGCCCGGATGGCTTGACTGCACAGTTCTACCAAACTTTCAGAGGAGAGTTAACAACAGTACTACTACAAATATTTCAGAGCATAGAAAAGGACGGAATACTACCAAACTCATTCTATGAAGCCACCATATCCCTGACACCAAAACCAGGTAAAAGACACCACAAGAAAAGAAAATTATAGACCTATATCTCTCATGAATGTAGATGCAAAAATCCTCAACAAAATTCTAGCCAATAGAATTCAACAACATATCAAAAAAATAATTTACCATGACCAAGAGGGATTCATACCAGGTATGCAGGAATGGTTCAACATTAGAAAAACCATTAACGTATTCCACCACATAAATAAAACAAAAGACAAGAATCACATGATTTTATCAATTGCTGCAGAAAAGGCATTTGACAAAGTTCAACACTCATTCATGATAAAAACTCTCAGCAAAATAGGAATAGAAGGAAAATTTCTCAACATAATAGGGTGTTTATACAAAGCCCACAGCCAACATCCCCCTAAATGGAGAGAGCCTGAAAACATTCCCATTGAGATCGGGAATCAGACAAGGATGCCCTTTATCACTGCTCTTATTCAACATTGTGCTGGAAGTCCTAGCCAGAGCAATTAGGCTAAAGAAATAAAGGGCATCCAGATGGCAAGGAAGATGTCAAAGTATATTTGCAGATGACATGATCTTATATGCAGAAAACCCTAAGGAATCCTCCAGAAAACTATTGAAACTAATAGACGAGTTCAGCAGCGTATTGGGATACAAGATAAACATACAAAAATCAGTTGCATTCCTCTACACCAACAAAAAGAACATCGAAGGGGAAATCACTAAATCAATGCCATTTACAGTAGCCCCCAAGAAGATAAAATACGTAGGAATAAATCTTACCAGAGATGTACAAGACTTATGCAAAAAAAACTACAGGACACTTCTGCAAGAAACCAAAAGAGACTTACATAAGTGGAAGAACATACCTTGCTCATGGATAGGAAGACTTAACATTATAAAAATGTCTATTCTACCAAAAGCGAGCTATACATTTAATGGAATTCCAATCCAATTCCCAAGGACATTCTTTAATGAGATGGAGAAACAAATCACCAATTTCATATGGAAGGGAAAAAGGCCCCCGATAAATAAGGCATTACTGAAAAAGAAGAACAAAGTGGGAGGCTTTACTTTACCTGATTTTAGAACCTATTATACTGCCACAGTAGTCAGAACAGCCTGGTACTGATACAACAACAGATACATGGACCAATGGAACAGAATTGAGAATCCGGTAATAAGCCCCTTCACATATGAGCAGTTGATATTTGACAAAGGCCCCAAAACAGTTAAATGGGGGAAAAGACAGTCTTTTTAACAAATGGTGCTGGCATAACTGAATATCCATCTGCAAAAAAATGAAACAAGACCCATACCTCACTCCATGCAGAAAAATTAACTCAAAATGGATCAAAGACCTAAATATAAAATCTAAAACGATAAAGATCATGGAAGAAAAAATAGGGACGACGTTAGGTGCCCTAATAGATGGCATAAACAGTATAGAAAACATTATAAAGAACGTGGAAGAAAAACTAGGTAACTGGGAGCTCCTAAAAATCAAACACTTATGCTCATCCAAAGACTTCACCAAAAGAGTTAAAAGACTACCTACTGGGAAAAAGTTTTTAGCTATGACATTTCTGATCAGCGCCTGATCTCTAAAATCTACATGATACTGCAAAAACTCAACTGCAAAAAGACAAATAACCCAATTAAAAAATGGGCAAAAGATATGAATAGACACTTCACTAAAGAAGACATTCAGGTAGCTAACAGATACATGAGGAAATGCTCACGATCATTAGCCATTAGAGAAATGAAGATCAAAACTACAATGAGATTTCATGTCACTCCAACAAGGCTGGCATTAATCCAAAAAACACAAAATAATAAATGCTGGAGAGGCTGTGGAGAGATTGGAATACTTATACACTGTTGGTGGGAATGTCAAATGGTACAATCACTTTGGAAATCGATTTGCCACTTCCTTAAAAAGTTTATAAAGTTAGAGATAGAACTACCATACAATCCAGGGATCCCACTCCTTGGAATATATCCTAGAGAAATAAGAGCCTTTGCATGAACAGATATATGCACACCCATGTTTATTGCAGCTCTGTTTACAACAGCAAAAGCATGGAAGCAACCAAGGTGCCCATCAACGGATAAATGGATAAATAAATTATGGTATATTCACACAATGGAATACTATGCATCCATTAAGAACAGTGAGGAATCTGTGAAACATTTCATAACATGGAGGAACCTGGAAGGCATTATGCTGAGTGAAATTAGTCAGTTGCAAAAGGACAAATGTTGTATAAGACCACTATTATAAGAACTTGAGAAATAGTTTAAACTGAGGAGAAAACATTCTTTTGTGGTTACAAGAGGGGGAAGGGAGGGAGGGTGGGAGAGGGGCATTCACTAATTAGATAGTAAATAAGAACTACTTTAGGTGAAGGGAAAGACAGCACACAATACAGGGGAGGTCAGCACAATGGACTAAACCAAAAACAAAGAAGTTTCCTGAATAAATTGAATGCTTCGAAGGCCAGCGTAGCAGGGAGGGGTCTGGGGACCATGGTTTCGGGGGACATCTAAGTCAATTGGCATAATAAAATCTATTAACAAAACATTCTGCATCCCACTTTAAAGAGTGGTGTCTGGGGTCTTAAACGCTAGCAAGCAGCCATCTAAGATGCATCAGTTGGTCTCAGCCCACCTGGATCAAAGGAGAATGAAGAACACCAAGGACACAAGGCGATTATGAGCCCAAGAGACAGAAAGGACCATATGAACCAGAGACTATATCATCCTGTGACCAGAAGAACTAGATGGTGCCTGGCTACAACCGATGACTACCCTGACAGAGAACACAACAGAGAACCCCTGAGGAGCAGGAGAGCAGTGGGATGCAGACCCCAAATTCTCATAAGACCAGACTTAATTGTCTGAGACTGGAAGGACCCTGGTGGTCATGGCCTCCAGACCTCTTGTTGGCCCAGGACAGGAACCATTCCCAAAGCCAACTCTTCAGACATGGATTGGACTGGAGAATGGGTTGCAGAGGGATGCTGGTGAGGAGTGAGCTTCTTAGATCAGGTGGACACTTGAGACTATGTTGGCATCTCCCGCCTGGAGGGGATATGAGAGGGTTGAGGGGGTTAGAAGCTGGCGAAATGGACACGAAAAGAGAGAGTGGAGGGAGAGAGCAGGCTGTCTCATTAGGGGGAGAGTAATTGGGAGCATGTAGCAAGGTGTATATGGGTTTTTGTGTGAGACTGACTTGATTTGTAAACTTTCACTTAAAGCACAATAAAAATTATTAAAAAAAAAAAAAAACCTAACTGGAAAACTAGAGGAATTAAAAATAGAAGAGTAAACCAAACCCAAACCAATAGAGGGAAGAAGTTAACAAAGATTAGAGCAGAGACAAATGAAATAGAGAATCGAAAATCTATAGAAAAAAAAAAAAATCAATGAAAGCGTATGTTGGTTTTTTGAAAGAATAAAATTGGCAAGCCTTTATCTAGACTAACAAAAAAAAAAAAAAGGAGACATACATATCCAAAATTAGAAACAAAAATGGGGGAGCATTATACCAGAGCCGAATGGAAAAGAAAAAAAAAGATCATTAGATAATATTACAAACAATCGTATGCCAATAAAATTAATAACTTCAATGAAGTGGACAAATTCCTAGAAACATACAAACTTCCTACACTAACGCAAGATGAAATAGATGATCTCAACAGACCCATGACAAGTGAAGAGATAGGAGAAGTAATCAAAAACCTCCCAACAAAGAAAAGTCCAAGATTGGACAATTTCACTGGGGAATTCTACCAAACATTTTCAGAACTTGACACCAATTCTTCTTAAACACTTCCAAAATATAAAAGAGGAGGGAATTCTCCCTTACTCATTGTATGAGGCTAGCATCACCTTGATACCAAAAGCAGACAAAGGCTTCACACACACAAAAAAAAACTACAGACCAATGACTCTGATGAAGATAGATGCGAAACTCAACAAAATATTAGCAAACTAAATACAGAAGCATATGAAAAGGATTATACATCAAGACAAAGTGTGATTTATCCCAGGAATGCATTAGAAAGTCAATAAATGCAATATACCACATCAATAGAATAAAGGAAACGAACCACATCATTATTTCAATTGATTCAGAGAAGGCTCTTGACAAAATTCAACACCCTTCATGATACAAGCACTTAACAAAATAGGAATAGAAGGGAAATTCCTTAATATAATCAAGGGCATTTGTGAAAACCTTACAGTCAACGTCATACTCAATGAAGAAAGACTGAAAGCGTTTCCCTTAAGATCACAAACAAGACAAGGGTTCCGTTCTCACCACTGTTCTGCAATATTGTATTGGAAGCTCTAGCCAAAACAATTAGGCAAGAAAAAGAAATAAAAGGCATACAAATTGGGAAGGAAGAAGTAAAATTACCCCTCTTTGCAGATCATGTAATATCCTTCTGTATATAGGATCACGTTAATCTGCAAAGAGGGGTAGTTTTACTTCTTCCTTCCCAATTTGTATGCCTTTTATGTCTTTTTCTTGCCTAATTGCTTAAAGGGTCGGCAGTTCAAATCCACCAGGCGCTCCTTGGAAACTCTATGGGGCAGTTCTACTCTGTCCTATAGGGTCACTATGAGTCGGAATCGACTCGACAGCACTGGGTATATACAGAAGGAAACCCTGGTGGCGTAGTGGTTAAGTGCTACAGCTGCTAACCAAAGGGTCGGCAGTTCAAATCCACCAGGCACTCCTTGGAAACTCTATGGGGCAGTTCTACTCTGTCTGATAGGGTCATTTTGAGTCGGAATCGACTTGATGGCAATGGGTTTGGGTTTTTTTTGGTTTATATACAGAAAGACCCAAAGAATCCACAAGAAAGCAAGTAGAATAATAAATGAATCTGGCAAAGTGGCAGGATATAAGGTCAATATGCCAAAATCAGTCGGGTTTCTATACATCAACAATGAACAAGCCGAAAAGGAAATTAAGAAAACAATCCCATTTACAATAGCATCTAAAAAAGATTAAAATACCTAGGAAAAAATTAAACCAAGGAAGTGAAAGACCTGTACACACACAAAAAATATAAAACATTACTGAAGGAAATTAAAATGAAACAAACAAAAAAAATCCCCACTGCCATGGAGTTGATTCCAACTCATAGGACCCAACAGGACAGAGTAGAACTGCCCCATAGGGTTTCCAAAGAGCAGCTGGTGGATTCGAACTGCTGACCTTTTGGTTCACAGCCAAGCTCTTAACCACTGTGCCATTAGGGCTCTGAAGGAAACTAAAGATAATCTAAATATATGGAGAGACATTCCATGCTCATGGATTGGAAGACTCCATATTGTCAAGATGTCAATGGTACCTAAAGAATCTATAAATTCAACACAATCCCCCTCAAAATCCTAAGAGCCTTCTTTGCAGAAGTGGAAAAATCAATCATGAAACTTATATGGAACTGCAAAGGGCCCCAACTTGGAAAAAGAACAGAGTAGGAGGACTCTCTCTTCCTGATCTCAAAACATATTATAAAGTTACAGTGATCAAAACAATCTAGTACTAGTATAATGATAGATGTATAGAACAATGGAATAGAACTGAGAGCCCCAAGGGCACATATCTATGATCAACTAATCTTCAACAAGAGTGCTAAAGCCATCAAAAGGGCAAAAAAAAAAAAAAAAAAAACCCAGCCTCTTTAATAAATGGTGCTGGGACAACTGGATTTCCATTTGTAAAAAAAAAAAAAATGAAGTAGACCCATACCTCACACCATATAGAAAAACGAACATAAAATGGATCAAAGACCTAAATGTACAACCTAAAACCATGAAACTCTTTAAAAGAAAACACCGGGGAACTGCTTCAGGACCTAGTCATTAACAACACATTCTTAGAAATGACACCAAAAGCACAGGCAATAAAAGACAACAACTTAAGATTTCCGTACATCAAAGGACTTTGTCAACAAAGTGAAAAGGCAACCTACAGAGTGGGAGAAAACTTTTGGGAGCTATTTAACAGATAAGGGTCTAATATCCAGAATATATAAATTCTCCTACAACTTAACAAGAAAAAGACACATAACTCAACTGAAAAATGGGCAAAGGACTTGCTTGCCTAGACATTTCACCAGTGAGGATATTCAAATGGCCAACAGACTCATGAGAAGATGCTCAATGTCATTAGCTATCAGAGAAGTGCAAATCAAAACAACAATGAGATATCAATTCTCGTCCACTAGGATGGCTAAGATTTAAAGAAAAAAAAAAGGAAAGTAACAAATGTTGGTGAGTATGTGGGGAAATTGGAACCCCTATCCATTGCTGGTGGGATTGCAGAATGCTACAGCCACTGTAGAAAAGAGTGTAGCAATTCCTCAAAACACTGAAACTAGAACTACCACATGACCCAGCAATCCCACTCATGTATACCCAGGGGACTTAAGGGCAGAAACACAAATGTTGCCAATGTTCATTGCAGCACTATTCACAATAACCAAAAAGTAGAAACAACCATCAATGGATGAATGGACAAAATGTGGTACACACATGCAATTGGATACTACACAGCCAGACAGAGAAATGAAGTCCTGATACATGCTACAACATGGATGAACCCTGAAGAGATTATGCTGAGTGAAATAAGTCAATCACAAAGGACAAATATTGTATGATCTCACTTATATAAAACTACAAGAATAGGTAATATAAAGACCAAAGTTGATTAGATGGAAGGGAGGGAGGGAGGGAGAGAAGGGGAGACATCATTTGGAAAGCAGGGAGTTTGTGGTAAGGGGAAACTTGGTACAGATTAAGAGGTATACAAGCTATTAATGCAATTGATACCACTAAGCTGTACATCTGAAAAGGCTGAATTGGCAAACATTGTATAATACACATTCAAAAAAAAAAGTAGCTGCTAATGCTCCTTATGTACAACCAAATACCTCACAGGATTTCTTTTCTTGGTTTGGAGGTTTAAGGTCATGACCTCACGGGACATCTCAGTCAACTGGCCTAATACTGTTTTCTGCAGGGCTTCAAACTGGTTCAGTCATGGCCGACGAAGCAAAACCAGAACAGACCCAAATTTTTATAATTTGGGTGATCCAGAGTGATAACCAGAGTGGGAAAAATTATGGGTTGAAGCCTTGGAGTAGGAGACTCAGAAGAGGTATAGTGAGCCCTTTCAGGAGCCTGATGCATTGAGACTGGATTATTGGCAGGACTATGGAGAGTGACACAGTCAAAGTGGCACAGTTGGCCACCAATCTTTGAGTGGGACACTTCTGTTTCCAACTCTGCTCAAAATCTAAAGGGCAAGAGATTTGGTTGCCAGGAAACCCACCCTTATTTTCTAAAAGGGAGGTTAGGTTCCTAGCAGGGCTTCAACCCGTACTTTTTCCCATTCTGGTTATAGTCCCAGTTCACCCAAATTTTAAAAATTTGGGTCTGTTCCAGTTTTGCTTCCTGGGCTATGACTGAACCAGGAAGAACGAGTTCAAAGCCCTGGTTTTTTGGTGTTTCTGTTCTACCTCATAGTCTGTTATGTAGTGCCTGGGTCCTAAAAGCTTGCAAACAGTCATTCAAGGTATAACTAATAGGTTTCCATTCACCTGGAGTAAGACAGGAAGAACAAGAGTCAGGAATAGGAGGAGGAAATGTTGCCAACATGAACATCTACATCCTTTGTCATGAAACCAGAAGAACTGGATGGTACCCAGCTACCATTACTGAATGACTTGATCTAAGATTCTGTAGAAGAGTCCTGATCAAAAAGGGGGAAAAATGAAACAGAATTCCAAATTCTCAACGGAATCCAGAGCTTCTGGAGCCACTGAGGCCAGACAAATACCCAAAACAATTATCCTGAGATAATCTTCAAACCTTAACCCTCAAACCAAAACTTTCCCTCAAAGTTTGTTTAGAACCAAACTACAGTTCAGCTTAATTAGTAAAGTTGTCTGCCTTGAGCACTGACCCCTCTCAAAGATTTATCTATGTAGGATCAAATCGACAATAGCATCTTAAAAGCTTAGATGAGGGAGATGGCAGAGTAGTCACACACTTCCGGTGGTCCCTCTTACAACAAGGACCCAAAAAAACAAGCAAATGGATTATATATATGATAAGCTAGGAGCCCTGAAAATCAAGGGCAAAGTTAAGAAATCAGACTGAGCGGCACGCAGTGAGGAGTTGCCGGACCTGACTGGACAGGAACTGGTGCCCCTCAGCCCTGATCCACTGGTGCAACTGCAGTGGGGCTGGAGGTGGCATTCATGATGCAGCGCCTTCAGTGAAAGAAGGCAAGTGAGTGGCACAGCCCTGGTCCCCTGGAGTGGCTGTGGTGGGGCTGGCGATAGCCTTTAGGACGCGGTAACTTCAGTGAAAGAAGGTAAGCAAGTGGCGCATCCCTGTTCTCCTGCAGCGACTGTGGCAGGGCTGGCCTTAGCGTTTGGGATGTGGTTTCCTTAGCCACAGAGAGCCAGTGGCACAGCCTACTCATGCCTCAGAAATCAGTGAAAAACAGCACTCTCGGCACAAGATAAGTGATTATGCCTAATCTACCATGCAGACCTAATAGCTCCCCTTTCAAAAGAACTCTCCCATTTACCTGATCCCTCCTCCCTCTGCTCCAAGCCAGCTTCAGTGACAGTCGATCTCCCTGGGCCTGAGATAGGTCCTGTTGCACGCCCTGAGCCATTCACCCTGCCTTGGAGAAGGAACAAATTAACAAATGGGGGAAAAATAATCTGCCGGCTCCCCTAAACTAGAAACGTAGGGCAGAAGAGGCTCCTGTCCAGGCACAAGAGGTCCACAGACTTTGAATGTCTTTCACCCCTGCATGGACCCATGTGGCCTCATTTCAGCAGCCAGGCTCTTGTTACATTGCAAGGGTGTAGTCCCCAAGGTCTGACTTTAACTGTATCAGCTGTGCCATGTAAAGGCAGGTATTTGACGTTTGACTCTACTCTGCCTATTAAGCAGGGTCCTCCCCTACACACATCAGAGGCCTGAGGACTGGTGGATCCACCCACACCACCTAGCCGTCCACGACAGAATTCCAAAGATAAGTAGTGACTCCCAGTCCTTATGGTTAAAAGCACTGGGTGCCTATGGTATGGCTGCAAAGCCCACCTGCCTGTGCTCTCTAGAGAACAGGGACATGCCTTCCTCACAGACATGCAGGGGAAGGTAATCAGATCCCTGCCCCGCTCAGAGTGTGACCCCCCTGCTGCAACAAGAAACCTGTGCATACACCAATCATCAATGCTCCTCTAAGACCATAGGTGAGAGCCTGCACCACATACCAGGTGACCAGCTACGTGGACACCTGAGCTGAATCCATACAAGAAAAGTGAATGGACTCCTAGGCTCATATACCTGGTAACAGCTCTAGCCATGGGGGAACAGAACACTGGAGCTTTAAAGACCCCAATAATCAAGTCAGCTCACTCGAGCAGCCTATTTTGGTATATCAAAACAAAACAAGGCAAGAAGCTATGACATAGTAAGCAAACATAAAATAAATTAATACAATAACTTATAGATGGCTGCGAGACAACAGTCGATATAAAATCACATAAAGAAGCAGACCACGATTGCTTCAACAAACTCCCAAATCGAAGAATCAAGGAATCTTCTGGATAAAGATATTTTCCTGGAATTACCGAGGCAGAATACAAAAGATTAATATATAGAATTATTCAAGAGATCAGGAAGGAGATCAAGCAAAACGCAGAACAAGCCAAGGAACACACAACAAAGCAGTCGAGGAAATTAAGGTTATTCAAGAGCATAATGAAAAATTTCATAGGATGCAAGAATCCACAGAAAGATACCAATCAGAAATCTTGAAGATAATAAAATTTCAGAATTAGACAACTCAATAGAATGTCAGAGAAGCAGAATTGAGGAAATGAAAGTCAGAATTAGAGAGAATGAACATAAAACACTTGGCAAGAATATATTCAGAGAAAAATCAGATAAGAGAATTAAAAAAAAATGAAGAAACCCTAAGAATCATGTGGGGCTCTATTGAGAAAAATTACCTACAAGTGATTGGAGTACCAGTATAGAGAGGGAAAACTGAGAATACAGACAGGCTCAATGAAGGTCTATTGGCAGAAAACTTCCCTGATACCATGAAAGAGGAGAAGCTATCTATCCAAGAAGCTCACTGAACCCCATACAAGGCAGATCCCAAAAGAAAGTCACCAAGATATATTATAATTAAACTTGCTAAAACCAAAGATAAAGAATTTTAAGAGCAGCTAGGGATAAACGAAAAGTCACCTACAAACGTGAGCCAATAAAAATAAGCTTGGACTACTCAGCTGAAACAACGCAGGCAAGAAGATAATGGGATGACATATATACAGCCTTGAAGGAAAAGAACTGTCAGCCAAGAATCGTATATACAGCAAAACCGTCTCTCAAATATGAAGGCGAAATTAGGAGATTTCCAGATAAACAGAAGTTTAGGGAATTCGTAAAAACCAAACCAAAACTATAAGAAACACTAAAGGGAGTCCTCTGGCTAAAAAATCAGTAACATCAAGACTAGAACAGAGGACAGAGAAACCAGATATCAACTCAGATAGGCAAATCACAAAAATAAAACAAGATAAAAAACACTCAAAACAGGGAAACAGAGCCGTCATTATGTAAAAGATGACAACATTAAATCAATAAAGAAGGACTAAAAAATGTAGTCATAGACCTTTCATATGCAGAGGAAGACAAGGCAATATAAATAAGCGTTTGGTTTAAACATGGAAAAACAGGGATAGATACTAAGGTAAACACAAAAAAAAATTTTTTTTGTTGGACTACAAATCCTACACATCAAAATAAAATACAAGCAAAACTTAGCAAAAACAAAATCAACAACAATGAAAAAGAGGAAAACACAGCTTATAAAGAAAACTACTCAGCACCAAAAATTAAGTGGAAAAAAGAAGCTGTCAAAAACACACTAAAAAAGACACCAAAAATACAAAAATAAACTCATACATATCAAGAATTACACTGAATGTAAATAGACTAAATGCACCAATAAAGAGACAGTGGCAGAATGGATTAAAAAAACCACGATCCATCTATATAGTGCCTAAAATAGACACACCTTAAACTTAAAGACATAAACTAAAACTCAAAGGATGGAAAAAAATATATCAAGCAAACAACAATCAAAAGAGCGTAAGTAGTGATACTAATTTCTGACAAAACAGACTTTAAAGTTAAATTCACCACAAAGGATAGGGAAGGATACTACATAATGATTAAAGAGACAATATACCAGGAGGCTACGACCATATTAAATGCACACACACCCAACAACAGGGCTTCAAGATACATAAAACAAACTCTAACAGCATTGAAAAGTGAAATAGACAGCTCCACAATAACAGTAGGAGACTTCAACACACCACTTTCAGTGAAGGACAGAACATCCAGAAAGCTCATTAAAGACACAGAAGATCTAAATGCCACAATCAATCAACTTGACCTCACAGACATATACAGAACACTCCACCCAAGAGCAGCCAAGTATACTTTCTTTTCCAACACACATGGAACATTCTCTAGAATAGACCATATATTAGGTCATAAAGCAAGGCTTAACAGAATCCAAAACATAGAAATGTTACAAAGCATCTTCTGTGACCATAAAGCCAGAAATCAATTAACAGAAAAAGCAAGGAAAAATAAATCAAACACATGGAAACCGAACAACACCTTGCTTAAAAACGACTGGATTATACAAGAAATGAAGGACGCAATAAAGAAATTTGGAAACTCAAATGAGAATGAAAACACTTCCTATCAGAACTTTTGGGAACAGCTAGAGCGGTACTCAGAAGTCACTTTATAGCAATAAATGAACACATCCAAAAAGAAGGGCCAAAATAAAAAAATTATCCCTACAACTTGAATAAATAGAAAGAGAGCAACAAAAGAAACCCTCAGGAACAAGTAGAAAGCAAATAATAAAAATTAGAGAAGAATTAAATAAAACAGAGGACAGAAAATCCAATGAGAGTTAACACGACCAAAATCTGGTTCTTTGGAAAGATTAACAAAATCAATGAACCACTGGCCAGACTGACAAAAGAACAACAGGAGAGGAAGCAAATAACCTGAATAAGAAATGAGATGGGTGCTATCACAACAAACCCAACTGAAATTAAAAAAAGCGTATCGAATTACTATGAAAAATAATACTCTGACAAATTTGAAAACCTAGAAGAAATGGACAAATTTCTTAGAAACACACTATCTACCTAAACTAACACAAACAGAGATATAACAACCAAGTAAACCCATAACAAAAGAAGAGATTGAAAAGTAATTTAAAAACTCCCAACAGGGGGAGGGGGACAAGATGGCTGACTAGGCAGACGCTACCTTGGATCCCTCTTGCAACAAAGACTCGGAAAAACAAGTGAATGGATCACATACATGACAATCTATGAACCCTGACCATCAAACGCAGATCTAAAGAGTTGACCTGAGTGACAGGTGAGAGAAAAGCTGCATCCTGAACCAGCGACCCCTTCTGGAACCCGCGACCCACCCCACCTTGGCCCTGGCGGTTCCCTGGTGCTGAGTGGCAAGGCTAATTGAAGCTTGCTGAGGTGGGGCAGGCACAGGACACAGCCCTAACCCCTAGCCCCCTGGGGTAACCTCCATAGAGACTCAGCCAGCACAAGCAGGCTGCACACTGGCAGGGCTAACGAGAGAACGAACAACCATGGGGAAGCAGCGACTGTTTTCAGAGCCTGAAGCCAGCGTGCCAGTCAGGAAACCTTGACACCGGGCTTTCGATTGGGCGCAGGGGAGCTGAGCACGGCATCCTGAGACGGCGCAAACATGGGACACAGCCCTAGCCCCCAGAAGTGACCTCGGGGGAAGCACAGCCAGTGAACGCAGGCAGCGCAGCAACGCGGCTGACAAAAGGAGAAGTCACCGGGAGGCAACTACTGGTTTTGGAGCCGGGAGTGCAGCATCCCAGCCGGGGAACCTTGGCGCTGGGCTTTGGACTGGCAGCGGAGGAACTAACCACGGCTTCTGAGACAGCACAAGCACAGGACACGGGCCTGACCCTTGGGGGCAATCTCTACCCAACCAGCGCACACAGTCAACGGGCCCCTCGGGAATCTCAGATAAAACAGTCATCCCAAGCAAGATAAGTAACTTTGTCTACATTCCAGGGTGCTACTCTCTCCTATCTATCTGATCCCTCCCCTCCCTTCCCAGGCAGCTTAATTAACATTGGAATTTCCTGGGCCAGGGAGCGAAGTGCTCTGCGGATTTTTTTTTCTTTGTTTGTTGGTTTTGTCTTTTCCTAATCCATTCTCCTGGCCTGAGAGAAGCAGCTACAAAAAACCCAGGGACCAAGAATCCTTCCCTGACTTCCCAAAATTGGACTAAAAATACAGAACCAGCTCCAGCCAAGCATTTGAGATCCACAGTCTTGGGCTTTCATCCCTACAGGGAACAAGGTGGCTATTATAATGCAAAGGCAATTCTGATAGGGATCTGACTGTAATTGTTTTAGCGGATTACTGGAAAGACAAGTTTCCCAGGTCTGATATCTCTACCTATTAAACAGAGCCCTCACTGACCGACAACAGGGAACTGAGGGCTGAAGCTCCACCCAAACCACCTAACCTCCTGCCATAGGGGTCTGAGGATAGTGACACCTACCAATCTGTAGAGGTACTTGCATTCAGTGCCTAAGGTACAGCTGCAGAGCCCACCCACCAAAGTGCTTTAGGAATAGAGACACAACTACCTCACTGGCACTTGGGGGAAGCCTGTCAGCATCCTGCCCCCCCCGGAATGTGACCCCCTGCTGCTACTGGAATCTGGTGCACACAACTATCACCACTACTCCTCTAAGCGAATGGGTGACAGTCTACACCACACACTTGGTGACCCAAAATCAGATTCTACTCAAGAATAGTGAATGGACTCTTAGGCTTATATTTCTGGTAACAGCCCAAACTAGCTGGTAAGAGAACATAAGTGATTCAAAGCCTACAACAATCAAGGCAGCGCAATCTAGTAGCCTATCTACGTACACTGAAAGAAAACAAAACAAGGTAAGTCTCAGTGAGCAAAAATAAACTAAACCATTACAATATCTTATAGATGGCTCAGAGACAACAGTCGATATCAAACCACATAAAGAAGCAGAGCTTGATTGCTTCTACAACTCCCCAAACTAAAGAATCAAAACCTTTCCCAAACGCAGATACAATCCTGGAATTGCCAGATGCACAATATAAAAAACTAATTTACAGAATGCTTCAAGACATCAGGGATGACCTCAGAAATGAAATAAGGCAATCTACAGAAAAAGCCAAGGAACACACTGATAAAGCAGTTGAAGAACTCAAAAAGATTATTCAAGAACATAGTGGAAAAATTAATAAGCTGCAAGAATCCATAGAGAGACAGCATTCAGAAATCCAAAAGATTAACAGTAAAATTACAGAATACATAACTCAATAGGAGGTCAGAGGAGCAGAATCGAGGAATTGGAATGCAGAGTGGGGCAGTTGGAGGATAAAGTAATTGACACCAATATAGCTGAAGAAAAATCAGATAAAAGAATTAAAAAAAAATGAAGAAACCCTAAGAATCATGTGGGACTCTATCAAGAAGAATAACTTGTGTGTGATTGGTGTTCCAGAACAAGGAGGGATAACAGAAAATACAGAGAGAATAGTTGAAGATCCGTTGGCAGAAAACTTCCCTGACATCATGAAAGACAAAAGGATAGCTATCCAAGATGCTCATCGAACCCCATTTAAGATTGATTCAAAAAGAAAATCGCCAAGACATATTATCATCAAACTTGCCAAAACCAAAGATAAAGAGAAAATTTTAAAAGCAGCCAGGGAGAAAAGAAAGGTCTCCTACAAAGGAGAATCAATAAGAATAAGTTCAGACTACTCAGCAGAAACCATGCAGTCAAGAAGGCAATGGGATGACATATATAGAGCACTGAAGGAGAAAAACTGCCAGCCAAGGATCATATATCCAGCAAAACTCTCTCTCAAATATCAAGGAGAAATTAAAACATTTACAGATAAACACAAGCTTAGAGAATTTCCAAAAACCAAACCAAAGCTACAAGAAATACTAAAGTAAATTGGTCAGAAAATCAGTAACATCAGATAACAACACAATACAAGGTCACAGAACAGAACATCCTGATATCAACTCAAATAAGGAAATCACAAAAACAAATTAAGATTAATTTTAAAACGAAAAAAATGCTCAAAACAGGGAATCATTGAAGTCATTATGTAAAAAATCACAATAATCAAAAAGAGGGACTAAATACAGGAGGCATAGAACTGCCATATGGAGAGGAAAACAAGGGGATACACGACGATACAAGATAGGTTTTTACATAGAAAAATAGGGGCAAATATTAAGGTAATCACAAAGAGGTCTAACAATTCCATAACTCAAAATAAAAACCAAGAAAAACATAACGACTCAGCAAACATAAATTCGACTACTATGAAAATCAGAAACACACAATTTACAAAGAAAAACATCTCAGCACAAAAAAGTAAGTAGAAAAATCAAACTGTCAACAACACACAAAAAAAGGCATCAAAATGACAGCACTAAACACATTCTTATCTATAATTACACTGACTCTAAATGGGCTAAATGCACCAATAAAGAGACAGAGTCTCAGACTGGATAAGGAAACACAATCCGTCTATATGCTGCCTACAAGAGACACACCTTAGACTTAGAGACACAAACAAACTAAAACTCAAAGGATGGAAAAAAATATATCAAGCAAACAACAATCAAAAAAGAGCAGGAGTAGCAATATTAATTTCTGACAAAATGGACTTTAAAGTTAAATCCACCACAAAGGATAAAGAAGGACACTACATAATGGTTAAAGGGACAACTGACCAGGAAGATATAACCATATTAAATATTTATGCACCCAATGACAGGGCTGCAAGATACATAAAACAAATTTTAACAGAACTGAAAAGTGAGATAGACACCTCCACAATTATAGTAGGAGACTTCAACACACCAATTTCGGAGAAGGACAGGACTTCCAGTAAGAAGCTCAATAGAGACATGGAAGACCTAATTGCTACAATCAACCAACTTGACCTCATAGACCTATAGAGAACACTCCACCCAACAGCTGCAAAATATACTTTCTTTTCTAGTGCACATGGAACATTCTCTAGAATTGATCACATATTAGGTCATAAAACAAACCTTTGCAGAATCCAAAACATCGAAATATTACAAAGCATCTTCTGGAAATCAATAACAGAAAAACTAGGGAAAAGAAATCAAATACTTGGAAAATGAACAATACCCTGCTCAAAAAAGACTGGGTTATAGAAGGCATAAAGGAGGGAATAAAGAAATTCATAGAATGCAACAAGAATGAAAATACTTCCTATCAAAACCTCTGGGACACAGCAAAAGCAGTGCTCAGAGGTCAATTTGTATCGATAAATGCACACATACATAAAGAAGAAAGAGCCAAAATCAGAGAACTGTCCCTACAACTTGAACACATAGAAAGTGAGCAACAAAAGAATCCATCAGGCACCAGAAGAAAACAAATAATAAAAATTAGAGCTGAACTAAATGAAATAGGGAACAGAAAAACAATTGAAAGAATTAACAAAGCCAAAAGCTGGTTTTTTGAAAAACTCAGTAAGATTGATAAACCATTGGCCAGACTGACTAAAGAAATACAGAAAAAGAAACAAATAACCCAAATAAGAGAGGAGATGGGCCACATCACAACAGACCCAACTGAAATTAAAAGAATCATATCAGATTATTACGAAAAATTGTACTCTAACAAATTTGCAAACCTAGAAGAAATGGATGAATTCATGGAAAAACACTACCTACCTAAACTAACACAATCAGAAGTAGAACAACTAAATAGACCCATAACAAAAAAAGAGATTGAAACGGTAATCAAAAAAACGCCAACAAAAAACAGCCCTGGCCCGGACAGCTTCACTGCAGAGTTCTACCAAACTTTCAGAGAAGAGTTAACACCACTATTACTAAAGTATTTCAAAGCACAGAAAATGATGGAGTACTACCCAACTCATTCCATGAAGCCACCATCTCCCTGATACCAAAACCAGGTAAAGACATCACAAAAAAAGAAAATTACAGACCTATATCCCTCATGAACATAGATGCAAAAATCCTCAACGAAATTCTAGCCAATAGAATTCAACAACATATCAAAAAAAAATAATCCACCATGACCAAGTGGGATTTATACCAGGTATGCAAGGTTGGTTTAATATTTTTTTTTTTTTATGCAAGGTTGGTTTAATATTAGAAAAGCCATTAATGCAATCCACCATATTAATAAAAGACAAAAACCACATGATCTTATCAATTGATGCAGAAAAGGCATTTGACAAAGTCCAACACCCATTCATGATAAAAACTCTGAGCAAAACAGGAATTGAAGGAAAATTCCTCAACATAATAAAGGGCATCTATACAAAGCCAACAGCCAGCATCACTCTAAATGGAGAGAGCCTGAAAGCATTTCCCTTGAGAACGGGAACCAGACAAGGATGCCCTTTATCACCGCTCTTATTCAACATTGTGCTAGAAGTCCTAGCCAGAGCAATTAGGCTAGACAAAGAAATAAAGGGCATCCGGATTGGCAAAGAGGAAGTAAAATTATCTCTATTTGCAGATGGACATGATCTTATACACAGAAAACCCTAAGGAATTCTCCAGAAAACTACTGAAACGAATAGAAGAGTTTGGCAGAGTCTCAGGTTATAAGATAAACATACAAAAATCACTTGGATTCCTCTACATCAACAAAAAGAACATCGAAGAGGAAATAACGAAATCAGTACCATTCACAGTAGCCCCCAAGAAGATAAAATACTTAGGAATAAGTCTTACCAAGGATGTAAAAGACCTATACAAAGAAAACTACAAAGCTCTACTACAAGAAATTAAAAAGGACATACTTAAGTGGAAAAACATACCTTGCTCATGGATAGGAAGACTTAACATAGTAAAAATGTCTATTCCACCAAAAGCCAACTATACATACAATGCACTTCTGATCCAAATTCCAATGTCATTTTTTAATGTGATGGAGAAACAAATCACCAACTTCATATGGAAGGGAAAGAAGCCTCCGATAAGCAAAGCATTCCCGAAAAAGAAGAAGAAAGTGGGAGGCCTCACTCTACCTGATTTCAGAACCTATTATACAGCCACAGTAGTCAAAACAGCCTGGTATTGGTACAACAGGCACATAGACCAACGGAACAGAATTGAGAACCCAGATATAAATCCATCCACATATAAGCAGCTGATATTTGACAAAGGCCCAGTGTCAGTTAATTGGGGAGAAGATAGTCTTTTTAACAAATGGTGCTGGCATAACTGGATATCCATTTGCAAAAAAATGAAATAGGACCCATACCTCACACCATGCACAAAAGCTAACTCCAAGTGGATGAAAGACCTAAACATAAAGACTAAAATGATAAAGATCATGGAAGAAAAAATAGGGACAACCTTAGGAGCCCTAATACAAGGCATAAACAGAATACAAAACATTACCAAAAATGACGAAGAGAAACCCGATAACTGGGAGCTCCTGAAAATCAAACACCTATGCTCATCTAAAGACCTCACCAAAAGAGTAAAAAGACCACCTACAGATTGGGAAAAAATTTTCAGCTATGACATCTCTGACCAGCGCCTGATCTCTAAAATCTATATGATTCTGTTAAAACTCAACCACAAAAAGACAAACAACCCAATCAAGAAGTGGGCAAAGGATATGAACACACACTTCACTAAAGAAGATACTCAGGCGGCTAACAGACACATGAGAAAATGCTCTCGATCATTAGCCCTTAGAAAAATGCGAATTAAAACTACGATGAGATTCCATCTCACTCCAACAAGGCTGGCATGAATCCAAAAAACACAAAGTAATAAATGTTGGAGGGGCTGTGGAGAGACTGGAACTCTTATACACTGCTGGTGGGAATGTCAAATGGTACAACCACTTTGGAAATTGATTTGATTATTCCTTAAAAAGCTAGAAATAGAACTACCATACGAACCAGCAATTCCACTCCTTGGACTATATCTTAGAGAAATAAGAGCCTTCACACAAATAGATAAATGCACACCCATGTTCACTGCAGCCCTGTTTACAACAGCAAAAAGATGGAAGCAACCAAGGTGCCCATCAACAGATGAATGGGTAAATAAATTATGGTATGTTCACATAATGGAATCCTACACAATGATTAAGAACAACGATGAATCCATGAAATACCTTGTAACATGGAGGAACCTGAGAGGCACTATGCTGAGTTAAATTAGTCAGCTGCAAAAGAACAAATACCGTACGAGACCACTATTATAAGAACTCAAGAAACAGTTTAAACACAGAAGAAAATATTCTTTGATGGTTATGAGGGCGGGGAGGGAGGGAGAGGGGTATTCGCTAATTAGATAGCAGACAAGAACTATTTTATGTGAACGGAAAGACAACACACAATACAGGAGAGGTCAGCACAACTGGACTAAACCAAAAGCAAAAGCAGTTTCCTGAATACAACCAAACACTTTGAATGCCAGAGTAGCAGGGACGGGGGTTTGGGGACTACGGTTTCAGGGGGCATCTAGGTCAACTGGTGTAACAAAATGTATTAAGAAAACGTTCTGCATCCCACTTTGGTGAGAGGCGTCCAGGGTCTTAAATTCTCCCAAGAGGCCACCTAAGATGCATCATTTGGTCTCAACCCACCTGGAGCAAAGGAGAATGAAGAACACCAAAGATATATAGTAAAGATGATCCCGAAGGACAGAAAGGGCCACATAAACCAGAGACTACATCAGCCTGAGACCAGAACTAGATGGTACCCAGCTACCACAGATCACTCCCCTGACAGGGAATACAACAGAGAATCCCTGAAGGAGGAGAACAGTGGGATGCTGATCTCAAATTCTTGTAAAAAGACCAGATTTAATAATGGTCACTGAGACTAGAGGGACCCTGGAGGTCATGGTCCCTGGACCCTTTGTTAGCCCAGGACTGGAACCATTCCCGAGGCCAACTCTTCAGACAGGGATTGGACTGGACTATAAGATAGAAAATGATACTGGTGAGGAGTGAGCTTCTTGGCTCAAGTAGACACAGGAGACTATGTCGGCAGCTCCTGTCTGGAGGCAAGATGAGAAGGCAGAGAGTACAGGAGTTGGTTGGATGGACACGGGGAATACAAGGTGGAGAGGAGGCACGTGCTGTCTCATCAGGGGGAGAGCAGCCAGGAGTACATAGCAAGGTGTGTATAACTTTTTATATGGGAGACTGGCTTGATTTGTAAACTTTCACTTAAAGCACAATAAATGAATTTGAAAAACCGTAAAAAAAAAGGTTAGATGAGGCACTTAGGGGGCAGAGAATTTACATTAATGGTGGTGGAATAAGCTGGAAAAGGATAACAAGAACACAGAAGAGAAGCAGAGAGTGCTGTGAAAGGGATGGCTGATGTCAGAATTGGTAAAAAGGTTGGAGAGTAGAAGTGTATCTGACCTCCACCTCATGGGGACCCACCTTGGGCTGATCGTGATTCACATTATCCCCCCTGAAGTTAGACAGGTACTATCACTGCTACCACTACCATTTTAAACAAGGTTATGAAGATTTTCTCCTATTCTGTAAGTTTTATAGTTGAGGCTTTACATTTAGATCTGTGATCCATTTTGTACTGACTTGTATAGGTGGGAAGATTAGTTCAAGGTTCATTATTTTGCATGTGGATTTCCAGTTTTTCAAACACCATTTGTTGAAAAGACTATCTCCATTAAATTCCTTTTATGGTTTTGTCAAAAACTAACTTGCCATATTTGTGAGATTTATTTCTGGACTCTATTCTGTTCTGTTGGTCTTAGTATCTATTCCTTTGCCAATACCACACTGTCTTCATTACTACAGCTATATCATAAGTCTTAAAGTTGGGTATTGTGATTCTTCCAATTTTATCCTGATTTTTCAAAATTGTGTTGGCTATTCTCGTTCCACTTTAGAATAAATTTGTCTACACCAAAAACACCCTCTGCTGCTGAGTCGATTCCAACTCATAGCGACCCTACAGGACAGAGTAAAACCACTCCCATAGGATTTCCAAGGCTGTAAATCTTTATGGAGGCAGACTGCCACATCTTTCTACTGCAGAGCAGCAGGTGGGTTTGAGCTGCTGACCTTTTGGTTAGCAGCTGAGCACTTTAGTCACTGTTCCACTAGAGCTCCTTAATCTTGGCTATATCTAAAAAAAATCCTGCTGGGATTTTGATGGGAACTGTGTTAAACCTATACATCATTTTAGGGAGAAATGACAGCCTTACTATGTTGCTTCTTCTAAGCCTTGAACATGGTATGTTTTTCCATTTATTTAGGTCGTCTTTTTTATTTCATCAACATTTTGTAATTTCCAGCATACAGGTCCTGTAAATGTTTTCTTAGGGTTATGTGTTTCATTTTTTTAAGCTATTATAAATGTTATTCTTTTTAAAAGTTTGGTTTCCAGCATTCTACTATACAGAAATTTGATTGATTTTTGTTTGTTGACTTTGTATCCTGTGACCTTGTGAAACTCATTAGTATAATTATAGGCATTAAAATACAGTAAGGGATTTTCTATATAGATAAATCATGTCTTCCATGGAAAAAAAAAATTTTTTTTTTTCCATGAAGAGAGACAGATTTATTTTTCCTTTCCTGTCAGTATGCCTTTTATTTCTCTTTTTTTTTTTTTTCTTGTATTATTGTACTGGCTAAAATTTCCAGTATAATGTTGACTAGGATTGGTGAGAATATACATCCCTCACCTTGTTTTTAATCTCTGGGGAAAAGCATCCAGACTTTCACCATTCAGTTTGATGTTACCTATTGGTGTTTTCTAGATGCCTTTTATTAATTTCAGGAAGTTCTCTTCTATGCCTAGTTTTCTGAGAATTTTTATCATGAATTGGTATTGAATTTTTCAAATGCCTTTTCTGCATCAACTGTTATGATCATGTGGTTATTCTTTTCTAGATTGTTGATATGGTAGATTACATTGTTCGAGTTTCAAATATAGGATTAGCCTTGCATTCCGGAAATTTACTTGGTCATGGTGTACTATTCTTTATATATATTTCTAGGTTTGATTTGCTAATATTTTGTCAAAAATTTTTGCATTTGTTTCCATGAGGGTTCAGGGTTGTATCCTTTCACCATACTTATTCAATCTGTATGCTGAGCAAATAATCCCAAAAGCTGGACTATACAAAGAAGAACGTGGCATCAGGATTGGAGGAAGACTCATTAACAACCTGTGATATACAGTTGAAAGTGAAGAGGACTTGAAGCACTTACTGATAAAGACAAAAACTGTAGCTTTCAGTACGGATTATACCAGAACATAAAGGAAACAGAAATCTTCACAACTGGACCAATAAGCAACATCATGATAAACAGAGAAAAGACTGAAGTTGTCAAGAATTTCATTTTTACTTGGATCCACAATCAACGCCCATGGAAGCAGCAGTCAAAAAATTCAAACGGCATATTGCATTGGACAAATCTACTGCAAAAGACCTCTTTAAAGTGTTAAAAAGCAAAAATGTCACCTTGAGGACTAAAGTGTGCCCATGATATTTTCAGTTGTCTCATATGCATGCAAAATCTGGACAGTGAGCAAGGAAGACTGAAGAATTGATGTCTTTGAATTATGGTGTTGGCAAAGAATATTGAATATACCACGGACTGCCAGAAGAATGAACAAATCTGTCTTGGAAGAAGTACAGCCAGAATGCTCCTTAGAAGCAAGGATGGCAAGACTTCATCTCATGTACTTTGGACATGTTATCAGGAAGGACCAGTCCCTAGATAAGGACGTCATGCTTGGTAAAGTAGAGGGTCAGCAAAAAAAAGGAGGGCACTCAGTGAGATGGACTGACACAGTGGCTCCAACAGTGGGCTCAAACATAGCAATGATTGTGAGGATGGTGCAGGACCAGGCAGTGTTTCGTTCTTTTGTACATCGGGTCACTATGAGTTGGAACTGACTCGATGACAGCTAACAACAGGTTTTCTTTCCTTGTACTGTCTTTGTCTGGTTTTGGCATTGGGGTAATGCTGGTATCATAAAATGAATGGGGAAGTATTTCCTTCTATTTTATTCTCTGTGAGATGATGTGTAAAATTGGTGTCATTTCTTCTTTAAATGTTGGTAGACTATGGCAGTGAAACCATATGGGCCTACAGGTGTCTTTTACAGGAGGTTTCTGTCTTATTAGTTCTAGGACTATTCATGTTATCTTTTTAATCTTGGGTGAGTTTTGGTAGTTCGTGGTTTTTTTTAGGAATTGGTCCATTTCATCTAAGTTGCCAAGTTTATGTGTATATATTATAGTTGTTTGTAACATTCCTTATTGTCTTTTAGTGTCTGATTTCTTTAGTGATATCCTCTCTTTCATTTCTGATATCAGTAATTTGTGTCTTTTCTCTTTTTTCCTTTGCCAGTCTTGCTAGAGGTATTTCAATTTTATTGACCTTTTTAAAGGACCAATTTTTTTTAATTTTTAAAATTTCTATTTTAATTGTGGTTTATTGAACAAAATGTTTTAACAGATTTGAATTTTGAAATCATTTTTTAAATCAAAACTATTGCTAAAGTTAGTGCTCAGTATGCAAACCTTACTCTCATAACTAATCTTCAGTTGATTAAACTCTTCCTAACAAAAAAAATTAAACATTGCTAAACGGCTAAACACATACATATCATCTCAAAATTTAACACAAATGTTAATAAAAGCATTTTTAAAAGTGTAAATCCATAAGGTCAAATCATAGGAGAGAGAACAAAAGCAAACAAGAATTTGAACAAGTGTGGAGTGTGGAAAGAGATAATTATCTCTCTGCCTTGAGACAGAAATAGTATGAAAGGAAATTATCTGCCCTACAGAATTGAAGAAAGGCTTGGGATTTGAAGCAGCCTGGTAGCGTAAAACTCATTGCTCAAGTGTGGGCTAAAAACAAGGAACGAAGGACCAATTTTTTGTTTCATTATTTTTTCTCTATTGTTTTTCTGTTTTAAACTTCACTGATTTCTGCTCTTTATTATTTTCTTTCTTTGGGGTTCATTTTGCTCTCCTTTTTCTAGTTTCTTAGAAAGACGCTTAAATTATTTATTTGAAACTTTTCTAATATAAGCACTTAATGCTGTAAGATTTCCTCTAAGCACTGCTTTGGCTGCAGCTCACAGATTTTTTATGTTGTATTCTCATTTTTGTTCAGTAGTAGCACTCGGTCACAGTTTCCTCAGGGAGAAGCAGCAAGCGGCACAGCGTACTCATACCTCCGGAACCAGAAAAGAATGGTGCTCTTGGCAAAAGCTAAGTACTTGCATACATTTTACCACGCCCCCCCCACCCCCAAGCCGACTTCAGTGGCTGTTGATTTCCCTGGGCCTGAGATAGGCCCTGTTGAGCACCCTGAGCCACGCTCCTGGCCTTAGAGAAGGAATAAATTCACATCAGGGGAAAGGATAATTTGCCAGTTCCACTAATCAGGGGAGCTCAGGACAGAAGTGGCTCCTGTCCAGGCATAAACGGTCCATGGACTTTGAATACCTTTCCCCCCTGAATGGGCATGTGTAGGCCTATTTCAGGAAAATAGGCCTTTGTTCGCAGACTGCAGCTGTTTCACCTGTGTGGTGAAGAGGTGAATGTTTCATGTTTGACACTGCTTTGCCTATTAAACAGGGTCCTCACCTACCCACATCAGTTTAAGGGCTGGTGGCTCCACTCACGTTTCACCCAGACACCCGCGACAGGGGTCCAAGGGTAACTGGTACCTCCCAGGCCTTACAACCAAAAGGATTGGGTGCACATGGTCCATCTGAAGAACTGACCCACCTGTGTGCTCTAGGGAACAGGGACACACTTTCCTCAGAGACACTCAGGAGAGTTCTCAGCCCCCTGCCTTATTCAGAGCGTGACCCCCTACTGCAATCAGATACCAGTACCCACACAAAACACCCCTGAACCTCTAAAACTGTACGACAGAGACTGCATCACACACTTGATGACCAGCTACCTGGACACCTGAGCTGAATCCACACAAGAAAAGTGAATGAACTCATAAGCTCATATACCTGATAACAGCTCTAGCCACCTGGTGACAGGACATCAGAGCTTCAAAGGTGTAAATCAAGCTAGCTCACCCAAGTAACCCATTTGGGCAAATCAAAACAAAACAAAGCAAGAAACCAGGATACATTAAGCAAACACAAACTAATAACTTTTAGATGGCTCAGAGACAACAGTCCATAGCAAACCACATAAAGAAACAGACCATGATCGCTTCAACAAGCCCTCAACACAGAGAATCAAAGGATCTTCTGGATGAAGGTGACTTCCTGGAACTACCAGATGCAGAGTACAGGAGATTAATATACAGAACTCTTCAAGACATCAGAAAGGAAATCAGGCATTATGCAGAACAAGCCAAGGAACACACAGATAAAACAGCTGAAGAAATTAAAAAGCTTATTCAAGAACATAAGGAAAATCTAATAAGCTGCAAGAATCCATAGAGAGACAGCAATCAAAAATTCGTAAGATTAACAACAAAATTACAGAATTAGACAACTCAACAGAAAGTCAGAGGAGCAGAATCGAGCAAAAGGAAGGCAGAATTAGTGACCTTGAAGATAAACCACTTGACACTAATATATTTGAAGAAAAATCAGATAAAATAATTAAAAAAATGAAGAAACCTTAAGAATCATGTGGGATTCTATCAAGAGAAATAACCTACCAGCGACTGGAGTATCAGAGCACGGAGGGATAGCAGAAAATACAGAAAGAATTGCTAAAGATTTATTGGCACAAAACTTCCTTGAAATCATGAAAGATGAGAAGATATCTATCCAAGATGCTCGTGGAACTCCACATAAGGCAGATCTTAGAAGAGTGTCACCAAGACATATTATAATCAAACTTGCCAAAACCAAACATAAAGAGAGAATTTTAAGAGCAGGTAGGGATAAACGAAAAGTCACCTACAAAAGAGAGTCAATAAGAATGAACTTGGACTACTTGGCAGAAACCATCCAGGCAAGAAGGCAATGTGATGACTTAAATAAAGCGCTGAAGGAAAAAAAATTGCCAGCCAAGAATCATACATCCAGCAAAAATGTCTTTCAGATATGAAAGTAAAATTAGAACATTTCCACATAAACAGAAGTTTACCGAATTCATAAAAACCAAACCAAAACTACAAGAAATACTACAGGGAGTTCTTTGGTTAGAAAATCAATAATATCAGGTATCAACCCAAGACTAGAACAATGGACAGAGCAATCAGAGGTTAACCCAGACAGGGAATCCACATAAATAAATCAAGATTAAAAAACACACAAAGGAGACTAACAATCCTACTCATCATAATAAAATACAAGAAAAAAATACAGACTCAGAAGAAAAAAAATCTACAACAATAAGAGGAAAAAACATTATAAAAAGATAAAGTACTCACCACAAAAAATTAAGTGGGAAAAAGAAACTGTCAACAACACAGAAAAAAAGACATCAAAATGACAACATTAACTCATACCTATCCATAATTATGCTGAATGTAAATGGACTAAATGCACCAATAAAGAGACAGAAAATGGCAGAATGGACAAAAAAAAACATGATTCGTCTATATGCTGCCTACAAGAGACACACCTTAGACTTAGAGACACAAACAAACCAAAACTCAAAGGATGGAAAAAAACATATCAAGCAAACAACAATCAAAAAAGAGCAGGAGTGGCAATATTAATTTCTGACAAAATAGACTTTAAAGTGAAATCCACCACAAAGGATAGGGAGAAGAAAAGAGAGCCAGTGCCATTGAGTCGATAAAGGATAGGGAAGGACACTATATAATGATTAAGGGACAATATACCAGGAGGATATAACCATATTAAATATTTATGCACCCAATGACAGGACTGCAAGACACATGAAACAAACTCTAGTAGCATTGAAAAGTGAGACAGATAGCTCCACAATTATAGGAGACTTCGATACACCACTTTCGGTGAAGGGCAGGACATCCAGAAAGAAGCTCAATAAAGACACGGAAGATCTAAATGCCACAATCAACCAACTTGACCTCATAGACATATACAGAACACTTCACCCAACAGCAACCAAGTATACTTTCTTTTCTAGTGCACATGGAACATTCTCTAGAATAGACCACATATTAGGGCATAAAGCAAGCATTAGCAGAATCCAAAACACTGAAATATTACAAAGCATCTTCTCTGACCATAAGGCCATAAAAGTGGAAATCAATAACAGGAAAAGCAGGGAAAAGAAATAAAACACTTGGAAACTGAACAATACCCTGCTCAAAAACGACTGGGTTATATAAGACATTAAGGATGGAATAAAGAAATTCATAGACTCCAATGAAAATGAAAACATTTCCTATGAGAACCTTTGGGACACAGTGAAAGCAGCACTCAGAGGTCGATATATTTCAATAAATGCACATGTAAAAAAAGTAGAAAGGGCCAAAATCAAAGAATTATCCCTACAACTTGAACAAATAGAGAGCAACAAAAGAAACCCTCAGGCACTAGAAGAAAGGAAATAATAAAAATTAGAGAACTAAATGAAATAGAAAACAGAAAAACAACTGAAAAAGTTAACAAGACCAAAAGCTGGTTCTTTGAAAAAATTAACAAAATTGATAAACCATTGGCTAAACTGACAAAAGAAAAACAGTAGAGGAAGCAAATAACCCAAATAAGAAATGAGATGGGCGATATTACAACACTCCCAACTGAAATTAAAAGAATCATATCACATTCCTAAGAAAAATTGTACTCTAATAGATTTGAAAACCTAGAAGAGATGGATGAATTCCTAGAAACACGCTACCTACCTAAATTAACACAAACACAGGTAGAACAACTAAAAAGACCCATAAAAAGAGAAGAGATTGAAAAGGTAATCAAAAAACTCCCAACAAAAAAAGGCCCCGGCCCGGACAGCTTCACTGCAGAGTTCTACCAAACTTTCAGAGAAGAGTTAACGCCACTACTACTAAAGGTATTTCAGAACATAAAAAAGGATGGAATACTCCCAAATTCATTCTATGAAGCCAGCATACAACCCTGATACCAAAATCAGGTAAAGACACCACAAGAAAATTACAGACCTATATCCCTCATGAACTTAAATGTAAAAATTCTCAACAAAATTCTAGCCAATAGAATTCAACAATATATCAAAAAAATAATTCCCCATGACCAAGTGGGATTCATACCAGGTATGCAGGGATGGTTCAACATTAGAAAAACAATTAATGTAATTCATCATATAAATAAAACAAAAGAACCACATGATTTTATCAATCGATGAAGAAAAGACATTTGACAAAGTTCAACACCCATTCATAACAAAAACTCTCAGCAAAATAGGAATAGAAGGAAAATTCCTCAACATAATAAAGGACATTTTAACAAAGCCAACAGCCAACATTATCCTAAATGAAGAGAGTCTGAAAGCATTCTCCTTGAGATCCGGAAACAGACAAGGATACCCTTTATCACCACTCTTATTCAACATTGTGCTGGAGGTCCTAGCCAGAGCAATTAGGCTAGATGAAGAAATAAAGGGCATCCAGATTGGTAAGGGGAAACCCTGGTGGCGTAGTGGTTAAGTGCTACTATGGCTGCTAACCAAAGGGTCAGCAGTTCGAATCCGCCAGGTGCTTCTTGGAAACTCTACGGGGCAGTTCTACTCTGTCCTATAGGGTCACTATGAGTCAGAATCGACTCGATGGCACTGGGATTGGGTTTTTTGGTTAGATAGGTAAGGAAGAAGCAAAAGTATCTCTATTTGCAGATGAGATGATCTTATACACAGAAAACCCTAGAGAATCTTCAAGAAAACTACTGAAACTAATAGAAGAGTTCAGCAGAGTATTGAAATACAAGATAAACATACAAAAATCAGGTGCATTCCTCTACACCAACAAAAAGAACATCAAAAAGGAAATCACCAAATCAATACCATTTACAATAGACCCCCAAAAGATAAAATACTTAGGAATAAATCTTACCACAGATGTAAAAGACCTGTACATAGAAAACTACAGGACACTACTGCAAGAAATCAAAAGAGACCTAAATAAGTGGAAAAACATACCTTGCTCACGGATAGGAAGACATACCATTGTAAAAATGTCTATTCTATGAAAAGCAATCTATAGATACAATGCAATTCTGATCCAAATTCCAAAGACATTTTTTAATGAGATGGAGAAACAAATGACCAACTTTATGTGGAAGGGAAAGAGGCCCCAGATAAGTAAAGCATTACTGAAAAAGAACAAAATGGGGGCATCACACTACCTGATTTTAGAATCTATTAGTTCGAATCCACCAGGCACTCCTTGGAAACCACATGGGGCAGTTCTACTCTGTCCTATAGGGTCGATATCAGTTGGAATCGACTCGATGGCAACGGGTTTGGTTTTTGGTTTTACACCGCCACAGTAGTTAAAAACAGCCTGGTATTGGTACAACAACAGATACATAGACCAATGGAACAGGATTGAGAATCCAGACATAAATCCAACCACATATGAGCAGCTGATATTTGACAAAGGCCCAAAGTCAGTTAAATGGGGGAAAAGACAGTCTGTTTAACAAATGGCACTGGCATAACTGAATATCCATCTGCAAAAAAATGAAACAAGACCCATACCTCACACCATGCACAAAAACGAACTCAAAATGGATCAAAGACCTAAGTATAAAACGACAAAGATCATGGAAGAAAAAATAGGGACAATGCTAGGAGCCCTAATACATGGCATAAACAGTATACAAAACATTACTAACAATGTAGAAGAGAAACCAGATAACTGGGAGCTCCTAAAACCAAACACCTATGCTCATCCAAAGACTTCACCAAAAGAGTAAAAAGATTACCTACAGACTGGGAAAAAGTTTTTAGCTATGACATTTCCGATCAGCGCCTGATTTCTAAAATCTACATGATACTACAAAAACTCAACTACAAAAAGAAAATAACTCATTTAAAAAATGGGCAAAGACATGAACAGAGACTTCACTAAAAAGAAGACATTCACGTAGCTAATAGATACATGAGGAAATGCTCACGATCATTAGCCATTAGAGAAATGCAAATCAAAACTACAATGAGATTCCATCTCACTCCAACAAGGCTGGCATTAATCCAAAAAACACAAAATAATAAATGTTGGAGAGGTTGTGGAGAGACTGGAACACTTATACACTGCTGGTGGGAATGTCAAATGGTACAACCACTTTGGAAATCGATTTGGCACTTCCTTAAAAAGCTAGAAATAGAACTATCATACAATCCAGCAATCCCACTCCTTGGAATATATCCTAGAGAAATAAGAGCCTTTTCACGAACAGATATATGCACACACATGTTCACTGCAGCCCTGTTTACAATGGCAAAAAGATGGAAGCAATCAGGGTGCCCATCAACGGATAAATGGATAAAGAAATTATGGTATATTCACACAATGGAATACTATGCATCAATAAAGAACAGTGAGGAATCTGTGAAACATTTCATAACATGGAGGAATCTGGAAGGCATTATGCTGAGTGAAATTAGTAAATTGCAAAAGGACAAATATTGTATAAGACCACTATTATAAGAACTTGAGAAATAGTCTAAACAGAGAAGAATATATTCTTTGATGGTTACTAGAGGGGTTTTAGAGGGGTGAGGGAAGGAGGGAGGGAGAGGGGTATTCACTAATTAGATAGTAGATAAGAACTACTTTAGGTGAAGGAATAGACAACACGCAATACAGGAGAGGTCAGCACAACTGGACTAAACCAAAAGCAAGGAAGTTTCCTGGATAAACTGAATGCTTCGAAGGCCAGCATAGCAGGGGCGGGGGTTTGGGAACCATGGTCTCAGGGGACATGTAAGTCAATTGGCATAATAAAATCTATTAAGAAAACATTCTGCATCCCACTTTGGAGAGTGGCATCTGGGGTCTTAAATGCTAGCAAGTGGCCATCTAAGATGCATCAATTGGTCTCAGCCCACCTGGAGCAAAGGGGAATGAAGAACACCAAGGACACAAGGTAATTAGGAGCCCAAGAGACAGAAAGGGCCACATAAACCAGAGACTACATCATCCTGAGACCAGAAGAACTAGATGGCGCCCAGCTACAACCAATGACTGCCCTGACAGGGAACACAACAGAGAACCCGAAGGAACAGGAGAGCAATGGGATGCAGACCCCAAATTCTCGTAAAAAGACCAGACTTAATTGGTCAGACTGAGACTACAAGGACCCCGGTGGTCATGGCCCCCTGACCTTCTGTTAGCCCAAGACAGGAACCATTTCCAAAGTCAACTCTTCAGACAGGGATTGGAGTGGACAATGTGCTAGAAAAAGATGACAGTGAAGAATGAGCTTCTTGGATCAAGTAGACACTTGAGACTATGTTGGCGTCTTCTATCTGGAGGGGAGATGAGAGGGCAGAGGGGGTTAGAGCTGGCCGAGTGGAGAGAAGGAGTGTGCTGTCTCATCAGGTGGAGAGCAACTAGGAGTACGTAGCAAGGTGTATATAAATTTTTGTATGAGAGACTTGATTTGTAAATTTTCACTTAAAGCACAATAAAAATTAAAGGAAAAAAAAAAAAGAATGAACTACTGATACAACAACTTGGATGACTCTCCACAGAATTATGCTGAGTGAAAAAATCAATCCCAAAAGGGATTCTTCAAGATTCTTGAAATGACCAAATTAAAGAAATGGAGAAGAGATTAGTGATTGCCAGGAGTCTAGGAACAGGGATGAGGGGGGAATAGTGGTGAGTGTGGCTGTAAAAGGACAACATGACGGACCCCTGCAGTGATGCAACTGTTCTGTATCTTGACATATCAATGTCAGTATCTCGATTGTGATATTATACTATAATTTTGGAACATATTACCATTGAAGGAAACTGAGTAAAGGGTACACAGGATCTCTGTGTTATTCTTACAACTGCATGCAAATCTACAATTATCTAAAAACAATAAGTTTAATTTAAAAAAAGGTTACATACCACAGGATTCCATTTATATGACACTCTTGAAAAGAGAAAACTATAGTGACACAGAACAGATCTGTAGTTGCCAGGGGTTACTGGTGGGGTTGCGGGGAGAGGTATGACTACAAAGGGGTAACATGAGACAGTTTTTGGGGGGAATGAAACTATTCTCTATCCTATAGACTAGCTAAATCAATCTATACATGCATTAACATTTATCAAAGTGTACAGCAACAACAACAAAATCAGTATTACTGTATGTTAATTTAAAAAATAAAATGTAAAAAAAATATGATAGGCTGTGGGTGTCTACAGAACTTTGTGTCTTAGCCAAACAAGAATCAGAAGTCCAACTGAGAAAATACTTCAGGAAAATCATTTGAAAGAAGGTATGTCATTCCTAAATTACATTTTGACATTATGTCTTCAGTTCACAGAGGAATGCTGTAGGATGGCAGTGACTGCATTTCTCACCACGCTGTGGTTGAAGACAATTCCATCAACCACATTAAGACCCAACAAAGAAACGCTTTGAAACTTAATTTCAGGAAATCTTAAACTTCCCCCAAGGATTGGCGTGCTCTCTCCGTATGGGTAAGGTGAGCCATGTTACTGGTGCCATTTCCCTTTTTGCTATGACTGCCAGACAGCTCAAAGAGAAACTTGCAGCTCAACATTAGTATCTGTTATACCCTAAGTCCTGCACATATCCACACTCTAACTTGGCCTTGATCTGCTTTCTCTCATATTTTCCCTGATGCTAATGTTTATTTATAAACACCAGACTCCTAAAGATCTCAACACATCCATGGTAAAACAAAGGAAACATACTTACCTGGGATTTGGCCATCTCTTGCTCTTGTTGGGAAAGGGCAGAGATGTGTGAAGGTTGAGCTGGAACCAGGGGAGAAAAGGAGAGCGTATGAGACCCCACCAGGCTTTCAGTGGCCAGAACTTCCTGACTAGAAATCCCCTCACGAAGCTGGTTATGAGGCTGCTCTTTGGAAGAACTTGGGCAACCACGTGCCTTTAACAACTTGTGTATTCTTGACCCTTTTTCTCATGTGAACAATGAATATGAAGTTTTTTTTTAATTTTATGCATGTGTAACTGACCCAGAAATTGTATTTCTAGGTATTTTCCTTAATGAAATAATTTATTAGAATGTATCATAAATTATTTTTCTGTAAGTACTTTCATCTCGGCATTGATTTCAACAATATCAAACTTAAAAGATCCTATATAACCCAAAATAAGGGATTACCATAATAAGGAAATACAAAGGATGAGATGCTATTTAAATGCTGCTAAAAAATAATGTTGTATGGAACTGTACACTTATTATCTTTGTACTTTTCTGTCCATACATCTCAATTAGAAGCTGAAAAAAAGTTATCGAAAACTGTTTAAGCTAAGTAACATTAAACTTCTAAATGGGGGGAAAAAAGTAAAACTGCAGGAACCCATCTAAACACTATATTGTAAATATTTAAAAGCACATACCCCTATACGCACTAAAAATTTCTAAGAACAGATATCTAAATGTGTGTATGGGGTGAGATTAGTATTGCCTTTCCTCTATTTCCAACGTATCTATAATTAAAATATGTTTCTTACTTGTTAAACACCAAAATACTGATTTTAAAACTATTATCCTAATGACATTTTAACCAAGATCTCCCTGAGACCCTGGGGCTCTAGGCCCCACTCATCCCTCCTACCCCCAACTTTGGACGAAGCCCCTAGACAAGTGAGTCCTCTCAGCTGCCTCTTCTTCCCTCTCTCCTCACCTCACAGAGGCTGTCTTGGCCTGGAGTAGGAAGGCGCACTTCGGGTGCAGATTCACTTCAGCTGCAGCATTCACAAAAGGCCCCTACCTTGGGCTTGGGCAGGGTAGAGAGGCACGGGGCGGGGGGGGGGGGGGCGGGGGGGGCGGGGGAGGTGCTAAGGAGGGGCCTACGCCCTGGGGAGTGCAGCTGAACCCTTAGCGCAGGTCACTGTGCTGGAAATGTGTTAAATTCAAAGTTCAATAAGCCCATTCGATCCTGACTAATCCTCCTAACTTTGTCCACCATTGAGCCCACAGACCCTCTCCAATCACTGACGTCTCAGTTGCCCATCACTCACCCAACAAACCTCCACATCAATGATCCACACAGACCTCCCTTCGCTCATTACCCAGAACTCTCCCATCACTCAGCCCACACCCCCTAGTACTCGCCCCCTCAACCTCACTCTCAACAACAGATTTTCGGCTCACTGCAGAGGCCAGCGTACAAAAACTGTCCCCGAGAAGCACTTCCGCTTCAGGACCGACCCTCTAGCACCTAAAGGGTTGCGCGGCGAGTCCTGCGCACGCTCTGTAGTTGCTCTGAGTAGGCAACAAGGGCCCAAACCCCTCAGCTTTGCCAGACGCTGAGGTTACGGAGGCAGCAGCGCAGGCGTGGAAGGAAGATGGCCGCATCTGTGATGTCGCTGGGGGAGGCAAGATGGCCGCGCCCAGTGTGTTTCGTCCCCTCAAGGGCGGCCATTTTGAGGGGGTGTTAAGTTAGTTCTGCGGAGGCTGCCATTTCTAAGACTTGCAGAGTCCGGTTTTTTTACAGCTGGGAGAGGAAGTGTGGAATTAAGGAAAATATTCTAGCAGGCAGGCATTTGGTGTCTTGAATTTGGAAGGTAATACTGGGTTTGGAGAAGATGAAATTGAATAGAAAGACGGCATGCGTGGCAGGAGAGCTCTGTATGAGCAGACTGGGAGGTAGGGAAAGGTCACTGGCTTCATCCGGTGGCTGGGGCTGGGAGTTGACATTCTAACGTTTTCAGGACGGTATGTAGACAGACAGAAAGCTGAAGAATAAATAAACAGCGACATGGAACACACACACACAACGGGGTGGTGGGAGGAGCTGTGTTCAGTAGTGGCTAGCAGGTTGCTTTCTCCGAATGTTAAGGAACGGTCTTTCTTCGTCCAAGGAGACAGGCTGACCAAAAAGAACCGACCATACAAAGATCTGGGGCAAAGAGCTTTCTGGTGGATGGCGCAGCTGTTGCAAAGGCCTTGAAGTAGGACCTTACTTGGCACATCGGAGGGACAGAAATAACTGTAGTGTGTTGGGAGTGTAGGAGGTACGGGGGAGGGAGAGATGGGGGGCAGGTACCATAGGGCTGCTCCTCGGCCAGCGATGGAGCTCATATTTCGTTCTGGAAGCCGTGAGAGGGATCAGATTTTTAAAAGACCAGACCGAAGAAATTTAGTATTATATATTAACATTAAAAAATACTCATACTGTATATTTGACTCTTTTGATTATTGCCTTTTTTTTCCTCCTACTAGAATATGAGCTCCACAGGGATTTCCTTAAAGCACTCCTGTATGCCAGGTACTGTTCTACACGCTGGGATATAAACCAAAAAAGAAAACCAAATCCCCTGGAATATAGCAGGGAAAAAAAACAAAAACCAACAAAACAAAAACATAACACAGGCAGTGGGGGTTCAAACCTTGGCTCTGCCACCTACCAGCTGTGCTACCCAGGACATGGCACTTAACTTCTCTGTGCTAAGTTTCCTCATTTCTAAAAGGGAGATAATAATAATGACTCCCTCCTGGGACTGTGCTGACAATTAAGTGATTGATAATTGTAAAAGGTTTAGAACAATGCCTGGCACCTCGCAAGTCCTATGTAAGTGTTTATTATTATTACTTAAAAAAAAAGAAAAGAAAAGAAAACTAGATGTGCATATGTATAGAACTTTTTTTTAATAAGAAAGAAAACAAAAACATCACCTACAGGCTATTTTGAGGAGAACACACTACAGAGGGTAAGAGCAGAAACAGGCAGACCAGGAGGAGGCTCCTGCATCAGGCTCAGCAAGTGGTAATGGGGGCTCAGGTGCAACTCAGTATGTACTTTGTGTCAGGGACCATGTGAAGGAAATGACATGACTTGCCTCAGACAGTCACTACATCAGTCTTATGGCCCTTTTCAGATGAGGAAACTGAGTCCCAGAGAAGTTAAGTAACTTGCCCAAGGTTACATAGGTTCCCAAGGTCAGATCCTTAACTTCCACCCAATAATACTCTTCTTTATTTTTTTTAATTCAATACCCCACAATACTTCCAGAAGATGTCTGAGAGGCTTCATTTCAGAACCATTAAAACCAGCCAAGGAATATTTATACCAGAAATATGGATGGGGCTTCCTAGTAGACAAGGCAAAGAGAGAAAGCAGGGATATAACTCATATCTCTTACTCCCTGAAGGATCAGCACCTCCTGGGTACAAAGTCCGTCAGAATTAAGAGGTGGGAAATAGGTGGGGCTGGATTTTTATGGCACATCCCAGTCTGGTCCCTTCCAGCCCCCAAACATCCCCCAACACTTTCTACACAGACACTCCTACATGGAGGGGGAAATCATTTAGGGTTGGAGGGCATTGGGGGCACAGTGATCACCAGCTCCAGAAATGTTTCTGAGCCACCAATGCAGCCCCTCAGAAACCACCCCAGGTTCTGCAGTGCACATCCACAAGCTATGGCAGGTCAGTTTTTCTGCTGCTGAGTCAGGAGCCCCACTTTCTGCCCTGGGCATCCTCTACTGTCAGTCCCTAGAGGAGCAACCTCCTTGTGTTAGACATCTGGTGCTGCCATAACAGAAATACCACAAGTGGATGGCTTTAACAAAGAGAAATTTATTTTCTCACAGTCTAGTAGGTTATAAGTCCAAATTCAGGGCATCGGCTCCAGGGAAAGGCTTTCTCTCTCTGTCGGCCCTGGAGAAAGGTCCTTGTCCTCAATCTTCCCTGGTCGAGGAGCTTCTCAGGTGCAGGGACTCCGTGTCCAAAGGACGTGATCTGCTTCTGATGCTGCTTTCTTGGTGGTAGGAGGTCCCTAACTCTCTGCTTGCTTCCGTTTTATCTTGAGAGATAAAAGGTGGTGCAGGCCCCACCCCAAGGAAACTCCCTTTACATTGGGATCAGGGAGGTGACCTGAGTAAGGGTGGTGGTACAATCCCACCTTAATCCTCTTTAGCATAAAATTACAGTCACAAAATGGACAACCACACAATACTGGGAATCATGACCTAACCAAGTTGACACATATTTTTGGGGGGACACAATTCAATCCATGACAGAAGGTGGCTAGGTGAAGGGATGTGAAAAGCTGAAAGGTACCTGGTCCCACCACAGAGTCTGCACAATGTGACACTCCTACCCAAAGACTGAGAAAGGCCCCCACCTGGCTGGTGAGTCATCGTGATAATTGCTCTTAAGACACATTTTATCAAAACTATGAAAATGTTCCCAATTGTGAGCAGTCATTTTGGACCATGAAGCAGCAAGTGAGGTTGGCAGAGCAACTGCATAGAAGGAGCCAAATTTCTGGTGACCTTGGAACTGCCATGCCAGCCCTGACCTACCTGCCTCCAAGAGAGGAATTCCCTTTCATCCTTTTGAAGCTACTATTATTTGTGGTGGTGTTGGCTTGTGCAGCCAAACTGAATACTAAACGATGTATCAGACTTCTCTGTCCTGGCCAGTGTGTCAGTAAATAAAGGTCATCCAGGCACCTGCAGAGGTAATAATGGTGAATGGAGGACAAATTGGAAGGGAATGGAAGCAAGGAGAGGCAAAGAACGATGGAATGGAGGTGAATAAGCAGGTAGAATGGGGTGAATGTGGGTAATGTGGTGCAGAGTGGCGGAATGACTATGCATTCAATTTTGAATTTGAGATTATGGAGGAGACTAGTAAATGGGAAAATGAGGCATAGTCTAAGCAAAAAAAGTGAAACTGGGAACAGATTGTGAGTGAATGGAGTTGGTAAAGCATTAGCGTGTGAGATGATAATGAGTACTAGGATTAGAGTGTGAAGGAATAGTGGTTATGAGGTACAGTATGAATGAAGATCAGTGAATTTAGGGAGAAAATAAAAGTGATGGGGGGGTAATGTGGGGCACAGAAGAAGACTGGGATGCACAAAGGGGCAGAATAAGAGGGAATGGAGATGAATTAGTGGTGAAATGTGAATAAATATGTGACTTCAAATCAAGTTTGTTTGAGTAGGGGTACTATAAAGAAAGAGAATAAACAGGTGAATGAGGGGCAGACTGTGATTGGACAAGGGTAATGCAGGCAGTGTTCCAGGAATGTGAGGTTATATGAATCCCAGTGTGAATCGGCAGAGGTGACTAAGCTGAAGAGTGTGCATAAATGGAGGTAATGTTGAGCAGAATGAGGGGGAATGGACATAAAGATCAAAATAAATATGGGTTTTGTGGTACAAAGGGAGAATGAGTGGAGGTCACATGGTCCAGGGTGAGTAAAGTGGAAAAACATGGGACTCAATGTGAGAGAAAAGGTGTATTTGAGGCAAAATGTGACTGAACAGGTGTAAAAATGGTGTGGGGGCAGTGTCTGACCTCCTGTACCTTCACAAGGAGGAGGGAGACTCAAGATCAACAGCTGATTCCTATGAGGTGATGGTCAGACATGCCTCCTCTTTCTGCCATCTTTACCAATTTTGACACCAACCATGCCTCCCACAGCACTCTCTACTTCTCTGCTAGGTTCAATAATTCATTGCAATGGCCACACAGAACTCACAGACAATACTAATGGTTATCGGGTTTATTGGGGAAGTAACAGATTACATTTCAGGTTCAGGAATGCTCAGGATACAGTCCTTCCATCAGGACAGGCTCTTTTCAGCCATGCCCACGGGCACACCTCTCTCTGGCTCTTCTGCCTCTGCCCTGCTTAGGCAACTGTTACAAAGCTCTTTTAGCTCGGCTGGTAAGTGCCCAGAGGCACCCCACTCTGCCAGTAAGCCTCAGCCCAAAGTGCTCAGCTCCAGCTTTGTGAGTTGGCAAACCCTGGCCCCATCAAGTGCCCAGAGGCACCCTACTCTGGCCAGCAAGCCTTCTGCCCAGGTACTCAGCTTTCTCACTCTATGGGCTGGGAAGCCCAGAAGGCCATCTCCTGCTGGTCTTTCCTGCTGCCGTTACTCTGCCACCGCTTCTTGATGCCTTCAGTGTTACAGCTCTCTCTCTCTCTCTCTCTCTCAATATCTCCTGGTCCCAGGAGCTCCTCAGTGCAGGGATCCCAGGATCAAAGGATGTACTCTGCTCTTGGCTCTTCCTTGGTGGTAGTAAGATCATCTCCTCCCACCCCTGGGATGGCTCATTTTAAGCCTAGCATGATGGCAAAACTGACCAATCCCTTTGGTGGGCCACAATTACCTTATTTGCACAGTCCTGCCCAATCACTTGGGTGGGAGTTACAAGACCATGGCTAGAAGGCCATATTAACTAAGCCATGGCACTGCAATGGGGATGCTGTAGGGCAGAGTGGGAGTGACTAGACATGAATGTAGAGTGGAATGTGAGTGACATGAAGGTAATAGGGGTTACATTGGGAATGAATTTAAATGAATTAGGTAATGAGAGGCAGGTAAATGGGGCCAATGAAGAGAAAATTCAGAAAGAATGGAGGTGGCCAAGGATACACTCTGAGTATATGTGGGTAAGTTGAGGTAGTGTTTGATTGGGAGTAATGTGGGGCAGCTTTATAGGAAATGGGGGTAACATAGGGGCAGAATGTGAGAGAATAGAGGTGAAGGAGGGGCAGTGATTAGGGAAAATGAGGCCGAGAGTCAATAAACAAAGCTAAATGATAGACCAAGGCAAAGTGAACAGGAGTCATTTGATGCAGTGTTAGGAACTATAAGTGAATGTAGGAAGTAAGAGTCTGAGTGAGAGTGAATGAAAGTAAATAAGGAATAGGATGTGAGAGAATTTTGGTAATGGTAAGTAGAGAGTAACAGTAATATGAGGTGTTGTGTAAGTGAATATAAGTGAATGAGAGGCAGAATAAATGAATGGAGGAAAAGAGGTAGAATGAAAATGGAGATGAAAAAGCAGTAGCGTATGAGTAAATATACGTAACGTGGAGCAGAGTGTGACCAAATGGGGATAACACAGGGCAGATTCCAGTAAATTAGGATAAAATGGGATACAATAAGAGAGATAAATGAGGTGTCAAGAATGAGTAAATGGGGGTAATGAGGGGCAGAGGACAAGAAGGTAGTGATCGTGTTTTGCAGAACATAAGGAATTGGAGGAGGTAGTAGGTCCAGTGCGAGTGAACAGAGCTGACTACTCAGCAGAGTGGGAGGAATGCAGGCAATGAGGGGCAGACTAAGTGGAAATGGAGGTGACCAAGTGGTAGAGTATGACTAATGGGGATAGAGTGGGACAGTGTTCAGGAATGGAGGGGAATGCGGGCCAAGCGTGAGGCTCAATACCTGAGTCCTGTCTGTCATTTGCATGTTACCGGCCCCCATCTCCCTGAGTCTCTTTATGACATCTCTGGGATTCTCCCTGTCTTTGTCTCCTATCTCTGTATGTATCTCAGCATCTTTCTTTCTCCTTGTGTCTCTATTTCTTGGTCTCTGACAGAACTGTCACTGGAGAAGGTGGTGAGGTGCCCAGCTCTCCAGCTTCTGTGTTCCAGAATCCATCATTTAGATCTTCATTCATACAGCCCAGAGTTCCAGAATGCACCTAATTCTGAACACTGCAGGGTGAATCTGGAGCAAGGAGTCAGCTAGGAGGGCTTATGGGTGTCGCAATGGAGGCTTGGGGCACTGTAGTGGCAATCCTGGCCACACTGATGGTTGCCACTGTGGATGCCAAAATCTATGGACGCTGTGAGCTGGCAATGAAGCTGGACAAGGCGGGCCTCAATGGCTTCAAGGGCTACACCATTGGAGACTGTGAGACTCCAGCTGCCCCGGGTCCTGTACCCCCCCAGGCCAACTACTACACTCAGACCCAGGCCCCCTTTGTCATTTGTCACCTCCCCAGGGTAGGGTATGACCCCCTTGGTCACCTCCTGACCAACTGTGATGAGTGGTTTAACCAACTTTAGTGTCATCACCATCATTGCCTTCACAACCATCACCTCCGTCTCCACCATTAACACCACAAATTTATCATTATTATCACCATTTATGCCATCACCACTGATATCTCACCAGAGTCACCAATGTTAATACCATCACCAGGCCAAGGTCATCACCCCCAAAACTGAGATGCCAACCGTCCCTATCCTCACCCCCCTCATCCTAGCCTCCCCTATTCCCAGGTCCCATGCCTACCTGCTACCTCCCCTCCTTCCCCGGCCTCAGGGATGTGCATGGCACACTATGAGAGTGGCTTTGACACCTCCTTCGTGGACCACAATCCCGACGGTAGCAGTGAATACGGCATTTTCCAGCTGAACTCTGCTTGGTGGTGTGACAATGGCATTACACCTACCTGGAACCTCTGCCACATGGATTGCCGTGGTAAGGAACCACTTGGGATACCCTAAAGCCCTGCCTGGCCCCACTCTCTCACGCACAGAGGGCAAGGTTGTCTAGGTCATAATCTTCAGCAGCAAGCATGGTTAGAAAAATGATGGGGGAAAGGAGCAAAGTTGCATGGACTGTTAGAGACACCACCCTGTATCATTACCTGGACTGCACTGAGAGGTTGTCTAGGTCAGAAGAACTCAGAGCTCCAAAACCTCACCCAGAATGGAAACGTCCATTTTCTGGGACTCAGGAAACAGGAAACTTAGCTTCATGTGAAATGTAGAGATTATCCTGATTTAAGGTTGAGGTTGTTCAGGATAAGTCAAGACAATGGTTGAGGTTGTCCAGGCTCTGAGGGAAGAAGCAATTGTCTGACTGTAGGAACGGAAACAAGCTACCTCCAAGTAGAAAGGACAGAACTTGGTTCCAGAGAAGAGTATGGTGTTGTTGAGGACAAAATAATTGAATTTATTCAGGGTTGGCCAAAATAGTGGTTAAAGTTTTCCAAGGCAGGCCAAAATGAAAGCTGAGGTTATTTGATACCAACCCAAATGGAGGTTGTCCTGCCAACATGGCAGTTTTCATCCAGGTCACCCAGGATTGGTCAATTCGAAGGTTGAGGTTTCCAGGACTGACCACCACAGAAGTTGAGGTTGTCTAGGACAGGCTAACACGGAAGTTAAGGTAGTCCAGGACTAGCTAAAATAGAGGTTGAGGTCCTGGATCAGTCAACATGGAGGTTGAAGTTATTTATAACCAGTCAAAATGGCAGTTGAGGTCATCCAGGACTGACCAACATGGCAACTGAGATGGCCCAGGACTGGTCAAGATGGTAGTTGAAGTTATTCATAACTAGTCAGAATGTCAGCTGAGGTCATCCTAGTCCAGCCAGTATGGCAGATAAGATCATCTAGAACCAAGCAACATAGTGGTTGAGGTTGAACAGGATTAGTCAACGTGGAGATTGAGGTCATTCATAACCAGTCAAAATGGGAGTTGAGGTTATCCAGGACCTGAGAGCATAGTGTTTGAAGTCCCTAGGGCTGACCAACATTGCTGTTGAGTAGTTTGCCAACCAGTCAATGTGATAGTTGTAGTGTTGGATCAGCCAGCATTATAACAGTTAAGATCTTTCATAACCAGACAAAATGACAGTTAAAGTCATCCAGAACTGACCAACATGGAGTTTGAGGTTATCCAGGACCAGCCAATATGGTATATTAGTTACTCGTAATGAGCCAACATAAGTCAAGGTCATCCAGGGTCAGTCAACATGTGTTAAGGTTGTACAGAATCAGCCAGTTGAGGTAATTCATAATCAGCTGACAAGTGAGTCGAGATCATCCAGAATCAGCCAATGCAGTGGTTGAGGTTATTTAGGCCCCAAGGAACCCAGAATCTCTGACTTCCCTCCACACACTGTCATTGTGTCCCCAGTGCACCGGATCACCATGTCCCTCTCTTCCCCCCTAGACCTGCTCAACCGCCACCTTCTAGATGACATCCTGTGTGCCAAGCAGGTCGTGTCCTCAAAAAAGGGTATGACTGCCTGGTGAGTTCATGGGGTTGGCCTGAATCCTGGGCAGCCGGGATAATGCCACCACTGCCCCATCAGCCTATCCACTTCATCCTCCCTCCCTCCCTCCCTCCCTTCATTTCCCAGGGATTCTTGGACCAAGCACTGTTATGGCCATGATTTATCTGAATGGCTCAAGGGGTGTAATATGCGCGTGAAAATTGACTCAAAGAAAATGAATTCATGACTCAGATACCCAGAGACAGAGATTTTCTTTTCTTTTTCTTTCTTCTTTTTTTTTGGATTTAATAAAGGATGGTATCCATAAACAATGCAAGAGAACTTCTAATGCCTGACTTCCTTCAATTTTCCAACGCCTGGAGGTACCCCCATTCAATCATTTCCCTCTTATATTTAAATGCCTAAACAGGGGACACCAGATCACTCAGGAGGGCAGGTTAGTGTTCTCCTGTTTTCAAATCCCAGCCCTATCACTTGTTAGCTGTGTTGCCTTGGGAAAGGCACTTAATTTTTCTGTGCCTCAGTTTCCTCATCTTAAAATGATGATAATGATAGTAACTATCTCATGTGGTTGTTGGATTAAATAAATTAATGTTTATAAAGCATATAAAGTACTTGGTACACAAGATAGGTCTGGAGATAGAGAGGCAGGGATGGTGGGACATGAAAACTGACTTCCCTTAAAAATAATCACTCAGTTGAGGTCACCACAGGGTCTCTAATCAAGGCAGATACAGTCTCTTGGGGGATGGGGATGGAATTGGTTTCAGCTTACATCGGAAGCTCAGTGAGAATTAGCAGTTTACCATACTCACACTCTCCCACATCCTCCCACATATCACCATTCTAATTCTCAGTACCCTCCCATCTCCTCTTTCAAGATGAATTTCCTAAATTTCAAATGACATACTGGAAATTTAGGCCAGGAAATCAACGGATGCATACGATAATAATTCCTTTCTACAGAGTGCTTGGGTTTCAGTCTGTATCTTGAGTACAGAATTTAAGAATTTGAAATTGCCATTATTTCTCTTTGTGCTGGCCAACCCGCTGGAAGCCACACCCATTGTCCTTGAGTCCCCCCGTGTCTTTCATAGTCTTTATTTGGAAGTGGATACTCAATTACCAAAAGCCTTGCTTTCAATGTTCACTTCATCCAAGATAAGCGTAAAAAAAAAACAAAACCCAGTGCCGTCAAGTCGATTCCAACTCATAGCAACCCTATCAGAGTAGAACTGCCCCATATGGTTTCCAAGGAGCGCCTGCCGGATTCGAACTCCCGACCCTTTGGTTAGCAGCCATAGCACTTAACTACTACACCACCAGAGTTTCCAAGAAGAGCATAGATGATCATTAAAACAGCTATTTGCCACTGCATGCCGAGGAATGCCCCAGCCCCCTCCTTAATGCCAACTGGATTTCTCCTGCCTTCAGCCCCACTTAGACTGGATAACCAAATCTCACATCTCCCTGAAGGGTGCTCTCTGAATGCAATAGAGTCATTCAACCAAAGCAGCAGAAACCGACTCTGGTGGATTTAAATTAAAAATGGACCTTCTAAAAGCCTATCAGGTAGCTTGTAGAATTTATGGGAAGTATTTCGTGATCAAGCTCAGAATGGGGCCAGGGAACACACACAGAAACACAGCCAAAATCACCCCCACAGAATGGGCCGGGGTAGAAATTCTGGCAGTATTAGCTGTTGCTACTTCTGAAAACTGGATTTGATGCCCTAGTGTTTTGTTGCTTTACATTGTTCTGAGTTTCCATTCTAATAATTTCTAACATTCACAGTATTTTTCATTGTTGTTCTTTTAGTGGTTATCTTTAAATCTATAACTTTATATCATTTGGTAAGACCACATTTCTTATTGTTTTTGTTCTTAGGTGCCTTCGAGTCAGTTCCAACTCATAGTGACCCTATGCACAACAGAACAAAACACTGCCCGGTCCTGCGCCATCCTTACAATCGTTGGTATACTTGAGCCACTGCGTCAATCCACCTCGTTGAGGGTCTTTCTCTTTTCCACTGACCCTCTGCATTACCAGGCATGATGTCCTTCTCCTGTGACTGATCCTTCCTGACCACATGTCCAAAGTATGTAAGACTCAGTTTCACCATCCTTGCTTCTAAGGAACATTCTGGTTGTATTTCTTCCAAGACAAATTTGTTCATTCTTTTGGCAGTCCGTGGTATAGTCAATATTCTTCGCCAACACCACAATTCAAAGGCGTCAATTCTTCAGTAGTCTTTGTTCATTGTCCAGCTTTCACATGCATACGATGTGATTGAAAATACCATGGCTTGGGTCAGGCGCACCTTAGTCTTCAAGGTGAGATCTTTGCTTTGCAACACTTTAAAGAGGTCCTTTGCAGCAGATTTGCCCAATGCAATGTATCTTTTGATTTCTTGACTGCTGCTTCCCTGGGTGTTGATTGTGGATCCAAGTAAAATGAAGTCGACAGCTTCAATCTTTTCGCCATTTATCATGGTGTGGCTTATTGGTCCAGTTGTGAGGATTTTCGTTTTCTTTATTTTAGGTGTAATCCATACCGAAAGCTGTGGTCTTTGATCTTCATCACTAAGTGCTTCAAGTCCTCTTCACTTTCAGCAAGCAAGGTTGTGTCATCTGCATAATGCACGTTGTTAATGAGTCTTCCTCCAATCCTGACGCCCCATTCTTCTTCATATAGTCCAGTTTCTTGGATTATTTGCTCAGCATACAGATTGAATAGGTATGGTGAAAGAATACAACCCTGACGCACACTTTTCCTGATTTTAAACCAATCAGTATCCCCTTGTTCTATCCGAACAACTGCCTCTTGATCTATGTTAAGGTTCCTCACGAGCACAATTAAGTGTTCTGGAATTCCCATTCTTCGCAACGTTATCCATAATTTGTTATGGTCCACACAGACAAATGCCTTTGCATAGTCAATAAAACACAGGTAAACATCCTTCTGGTATTCTCTGCTTTCAGCCAGGATCCATCTGACATCAGCAATGATATCCCTGGTTCCACATCCTCTTCTGAAACCGGCCTGAATTTCTGGCAGTTATTTGTCGATATACTGCTCCAGCTGCTTTTGAATGATCTTCAGCAAAATTTTACTTGTGTGTGATATTAATGATATTGTTTGATAATTTCTGCATTCAGTTGGATCACCTTTCTTGAGAGTTGGCATAAATATGGACCTCTTCCAGTCAGTTGGCCAGGAAGCTGTCTTCCATATTTCTTGGCATAGATGAGTGAGCACTTCCAGTGCTGCATCCATTTGTTGAAACATCTCAATTGATATTCTGTCAATTCCTGGAGCCTTGTTTTTCGCCAATACCTTCAGTGCACCTTAGACTTCTTCCTTCAGTGCCATCAGTTCCTGATCATATGCCACCTTTTGAAATGGTTGAACGTCGACTGATTCTTTTTGGTATAATGACTCTGTGTACTCTTTCCATCTTCTTTTGATGCTTCCTGTGTCGTTTCATATTTTCCCCATAGAATCCTTCACTATTGCAACTCGAGGCTTGAATTTTTTCTTCAGTTCTTTCAGCTTGAGAAACGCCGAGCATGTTCTTCACTTGTGGCTTTCTATCTCCAGCTCTTTGCACATGTCATTATAATACTTTACTTTGTCTTCTCGAGCCACCCTTTGAAATATTCAGTTCTGTACTTCATCATTTATTCCTTTTGCTTTACCTGCTTGACATTTGAGAGCAAGTTTCGGAGTCTCTGAAATCCATCTTGGTCTTTTCTTTCTTTCCTGTCTTTTGAATGACCTCTTGCTTTCTTCATGTATGATATCCTTGATGTCATTCCACAACTCATCTGATCTTCGGTCATTAGTGCTCAAGGTGTCAAATCTATTCTTGAGATGGTCTTTAAATTCAGGTGGGATATACTCAAGGTCGTATTTTGGCTCTCGTGGACTTCCTCTGATTTTCTTCAGTTTCAGCTTGAACTTGCATATGAGCAATCGACGGTCTGTTCCACAGATGGCCCCTGGCCTTGTTCTGACTGATGATATTGAGCTTTTCCATCATCTCTTTCCACGGATGTAGTTGATTTGATTCCTGTGTGTTCCATTTGGCTAAGTCCATGTTGTAGATGCCGTTTATGTTGGTCAAAAAAGGTGTTTGCATTGAAGAAGTCGTTGGTCTTGCCAAATTCTGTCATTCGATCTCCGGCATTGTTTCTATCACCAAGGCCATATTTTCTAACTACTGATCCTTCTTCTTTGTTTCCAACTTTTGCATTCCAATCACCAGTAATTATCAATGCATCCTGCTTGCATGTTCAATCCGTTTCAGACTGCAGAAGCTGATAGACATCTTCAATTTCTTCATCTCTGGCCTTAGTGGTTGGTGCATAAATTTGAATAAGAGTTTTATTAAATGGTCTTCCTTGTAGGCGTATGGATATTATCCTATCACTGACAGCACTGTATGTACTTCAGGATAGATCTTGAAATGTTCTTTTTGACTATGAATGCAACGCCATTCCTCTTCAAGTTGTCATTCCTGGCATGGTAGACTATATGACTGTCCAATTCAAAATGTCCAATACCAGTCCATTTCGGCTCACTATTTTACTGCCTAGGAATGAATTCTATTTCATTTTTGACGATTTCCAATTTTTCTAGATTCATACTTCCAATTTTTCTAGATTCATACTTCGTATGTTCCAGGTTCCAATTGCTAATGGATGTTTGCAGTGGTTCTCATTTTGAGTTATGCTACATCAGCAAATGAAGTTCCCGAAAGCTTTACTCCATCCACCTCATTATGGTCGACCCTACTTTGAGGAGGCAGCTCTTCCCCAGTCATGTTTTGAGTAACTTCCAACCTGGGGGGCTCATCTTCTGGCACTATATCAAACAATGTTCCACTGCTATTCATAAGGTTTTCACCGGCTAATGCTTTTCAGAAGTAGACTGCCGGGTCCTTCTTCCTAGTCTGTCTTAGTCTGGAAGCTCAGCTGAAACCTGTTCTCCACGGGTGATCCTGCCGGTATCTGAATACCGGTGGCATAGCTTCCAGCATCACAGCAACATTCAAGCCCCCACAGTACAACAAACTGACAGACACGTGGGGGTACATTATAGATGACATTTATTCCCCATTATAAGAGATAACAAAACAGCTTAATAATAGTGGATTTTATTATTTTTTTTTCTATGAGAATTTGGTATTCAGTCTAAAAACTTATTTCCCTTATGTTGTTCCTATGGGACTATGTTTATTAAAATTAATTAAATTGGGTTTCCCTTGATATGTGTGCCCATATTTACAGTGAAGTTTGTCCTCCAACTGAAGGCTCACCTATATTCAAGCTTTCAAAAGATCTCATTCTTAACCTCGCCAACATAAAATAGTCATGCAATATTAAAAAAAAAAGTACAAAGGCCAGATTTTTTGCTTCAGGACCTTGACTTTCACTACTCTTTCTTCCTAGAATACTCTTCCCACCAGTATGACTGTCACCTCCTTTTTTCAGTTATCAGCTTAAATATCTCAGAGATGTCTGTCTTCCCTGATCACCCCAGTTAAAGCATGAGCTCCCATCCCACCTTTTCTTGTCTTACTCTGTGTGGTATTCTGGCTCCTAGAAGATACTGAAGTATTTCTGAATGAATCAATTAACGAAATTATTAAATTCTCAAAGTTTACATCATGAGTTTTCTACTGTACTATAAACACAGAGTTTTCCATGAAAGATTTTCTATTTTCAGTTCTTTCATAAGGCTTTTCTTCTCTCTGAGTTCTTTAATCCGTAATGAGTTTTGACTTCTGAAACAGTTTTCTCATATTCAGGACAATCATAGGGTTTCTCTCCTATGTAAGTTCTTTGACGTATAGTGAGTTTTGACTTCTCTCTGAAGGATCTACTACATTTATTTTATAGGTTTTCTCTCCTGTATAAGTTCTTTGATGTATAATGAGATATGATTTCTGGGAGAAAACTTTCCACATACATTATACTCATAGGGCTGTGTGAATTCTCTGTTGAATAATGAGATATGACTTCTGGAAGAAAGCTTTATTACATTCATTGCATTCATAGGAATTCTCAAATCTTTCTCTTGTATGAGCCCTCTGATGTAACATGAGATATGAATTCCAGGAGAAGACTTTCCCACATACAGTTTTTTCTCCTGTGTAAATTCTCTGGCGGAGCACTAAGACTCAATTTAAGGGTGAAGGCTCTCCCAAAGTCTGAACACACATAGGATTTCTCTCCTGTATGAGTTCATCGATGTCTATCAAGTGCTGATTTCTCTCTCAAGGATTTGCCACATTCATTACATTCAAAGGGTTTCTCTCTGGTGTGCGTTCTCTGACGTACACTGAGGTGTGCTTTTTGGTTGAAGATTTTCCTGCATTCAGACATTCAAATGGTTTTTCTCCTGTGTGAGTTTTCTGATGTATTATAAGTTTTGTCTTTTCTCGGAAGGGTTTGCCACACTCGTTGCATATATAAGGTTTCTCTCCTGTATGAGTTTGTTGATGTATACACAGCGTTGATTTCTCTTTGAAGGATTTGCCACATTCATTACATTCAAAGTGTTTCTCTCCTATGTGCATTTTCTGATGCACACTGAGGTATGCCTTCTTGTTGAAGACTTTTCCACATTCTGCACATTCCTAAGGTTTCTTTCCTGTATGAGTTATTTGATGAACAACAAGGAGTGAATTCTTGCTCAGGGTTATTCTACACTCAGGAAATTCATAGGGTTTCTCTCCAGTTTGAGCTATATCATGCTGAACAAATGATGGGTTATGATTAAGGCCTTTCTCATATTCATTATGGTCGTGGGGTTTCATTCTATTATTTTTCTCATGCCTGCTATGAATTAATAATTTACCACATTCATTACATTCATAACATTTCTGAGCTTCAACGCTTCTATTATGACTGAATAAGACTAAATTATCTTCAAAAGTTTTCCTATATGAGTCATATAGAGAGGGTGTTTGTACTGAAGAAACCACCCATGTGTTCTGAGGAGATGGGTTTATAAATCCATTACATTCATGACCTCTCTTTTTAGTGATAGTTTTCTCATTGCTGGATATAGTTTGCATCAGATGTCTATTTTGTTTTTTTCTGGCACATCTCCAAGTGGTCAGGCTTCTAGAAAGAATAATAAACCATATCATGTGAATACACCTTTGTCAGAAGCAGGCCTTTCATGGGATTGACTTTTATTTTATTTTAGGTCTAAATGCCAGTCAGAAAGAAATTTCCAAGTGTATGTCTTGCTTACACTCTGAGCTTGAGGAAAAAAAAAATTATCGAATACAAGTTGGAACAGGAAAGTAACAATAAATATAATTGACTTCGATTGTTTAAGAAAAAGATCTTAATATTTGGGAGAGAAGATGGAAATAGGTTTAGGGAACCATGAGTAGGAAAAAGGATGCTGGAAGGGTAGCAGATCCAGGACTGAGGGAAGAGAACTCAAATAGAATGGAAAGAGCCTTCCAGGAACGATGAAAACAACTAAAGTGACCAACAGAATAAGCAGAAAGATTATTCCAGGTTGTAGTCTAGTTCCTCACATCTCATTCCAGTATCACTATGAGACAATAACTCACAAAACTAACAGCGTGGAGTTCACACCAAAGGTCCATATCCTTAAGGAAGATATTTCTGAGCTTTCAAAGATGTCCAGCCCTCACTGATCCACTGGAGTCCTACTCATCATCTCCCACCCATTTTCATCTTGCCCACTTACCTATATAACTCAAACTTGGGGTTTCTGCCTCTATTTTCCCAAGTCCTTCTTTCTCCAAAGACACAATCATACCTGGTTTGGTAACAGGATACCCTGTAATGAAAAGTAATACAACACTTAGGCACATTTGTGTGGGCTTCAGGATCTCAAAATAATTAGGAAGGTACATTTTAATGTGGGTAAATTTCACATGGGAGACGAAAACACAGACACCTTGTTCAGCCTAAGTGATATTAAGAATCTTCAGTCCCTGAAATTTGAGGCCAAAGTGTTGAAGCACTCAGACATAGAAAGTTATTCTACTGGGTATACTGTGAATAACTTGGGGAAACCACCCTCACCCACAGAGATTAGATACCTATAGCTCTCTAGCATCGCATCTCTATACAGTGTCCCCTGAGTAGGGTCTGGTCAGTACCATTCCTCCTGGATGAAGTAACTGTAAAAATGGCATCTGACCTCCTCTAACTTTACAAGGAAGAAGGAGACTCAAGAGTAACAGCTCCTCCCATTTTAGATAGCCAATGTTTAAATTGCCTGCCCCATCAAACCAGTGGAAACCCTGGTGGCATAGCGGTTAAGACCTACGGCTGCTAACTAAAAGGTCAGCAGTTCGACTCCACCAGGCGTTCCTTGGAAACTCTATGTGGCAGTTAAACTCTGTTCTATGGGGTCGCTATGAGTTGAAATTGACTCGATGGCAACAGGTTTGGTTTTTTTTTTTTTAATCAAACTGGTACCCTGAGGAGACAAGCATCTTCCTTGGTCTTCCTTCTCCTTTGCTCCGGATAGGATGGGATCAATAGATGTATGTTAGATGGCTGCTTGTAAGCTTTTTTTTTTAATTACTTTTTTTTAGTGTACTTTACATGAAGGTTCACAGAGCAAATTAGTTTCTCATTAAATAATTAATACACATATTGTTTTGTGAAAAGACATGCAGACCTATCCGGAACTGCTGACAGAACAGAAGATTTGCATTTGAAGGAATGACCTATAGAAAAAAATGACTCTTTTGCTTTTTTAATTTAGAGCAGGCAAGCAGGTTGCCTTTGGGTGCACTGAGGCGGGAAATGTCAGTGCCCATCAGAACCCCCTTCTAGGACTGGAAGTCAAAGAAAGGCAGCTAGTAGACAGCTTGGTATGCCCATTTGTGGTGACAGCCTGGTCTACTCATGAGTGGAAGTAGGGGAAGTGCAGCAATGAAGAAAAACAGGCTGAGTTTGGACATGTTCCATTGGCATCTGTTGACCTAGCCCTCGGAGACTAGGGGTGACAGAGAGAGAAAAGGCTGGCTGGTCAGAAGTGCAGGGAGTTGTGTGGACTCCTAAGCTTACAGGCATGTGGTCCCAGTTGATCTAGCCCATTGGTCTAGAGATGAGAGAGAGAGAAGGGGCTGGCTCGTCTGAAGTGCCGGGAGGGGTAACCTACAGGGCTGTTACCCATTGTGACCTAGCTTGGATGGCTAGAGATAAGCCAACCAGAACCCAACCAAATGAAGATAAAGATGTTTGACACCGTGAGCCAGTATAGATGGCTGCAATTTGATGGCTTGCTCTGGACTGGACTTTGCTGATGGATGCAGGTGCTCAACATTCCAACTGGAGCAGAAGATTCTTCAAGACCAAGGAAGACGCTTGTCTCCTCAGAGTACCAGTTTGATAAAAGAAAAGAAAAAACCAAACCTGTTGCCGTCGAGTCAATTCTGACTCATAGCGACCCCATAGAACAGAGTACAACTGCCCCGTAGAGTTTCCAAGGAACGTCTGGTGGAGTTGAACTGCCGACCTTTTAGTTAGCAGCCCCACCAGTAAGCCTTGGCCCAGAGGCCTCAGCTCTAGCTCTGTGAGTTGGCAAACCTAGCTCCACCAAGTGCCTGGAGGCTCCTGCCTGAAGGCACTCAGCTTTTTCACTCCACTGTGCTGTCTCCTGCCAGTGTCTCCTGCTGGTCTCTCCTGCCACTGTTTCTCTGCTGCTGCTCTTTGCTGTCTTCAGTGCTACGGCTCTCTCTCTCTCTCAATCTCCTGGTTCCAGGAGCTTCTCATTGCAGTGATCCTGGGTCCAAAGGACCGCTTCACTCCTGGCTCTTCTTCCTTGGTGGTAGTGAGATCCTCTCCTCTAGCCTCTAAAAAAAAAAAAAAATTTTTTTTCTAGGATGGCTCATTTTAAGCCTAATGGGATGACAAAACTGACCAATCCCCTCATTAGGGTTTCATAGACCTTGTTTGCATGGTTCCACCCAATCACTTGGGTGGGAGTTACAAGATCATGGCAAGAAGGCCACACAAAAGTGATCCATCGCACTGCAGTAACAAACCATCAAGTTGTTTAGAGCTTACCCAGGAAATGTCAATCAACTCAAGAAATCCCCTCCCAAGTTGGCCCCCCCAACCCCAGGGCAAAAGAGCCACATAAGAGAACCCATTGCACCACACTGCCACACTGTAACAGAAACTACACAGAAATCCTTCAATATGGGGTTGATTAAATAAATCATGGCACATGAATTTTTGTTGTTACGTTAGTTGCAATTGAGTTGATTCTGACTCATGGCAACCCAGTGTGTGCAGAGTAGAGCTGCTCCACAGGGTTTTTAAGGCTGTGACCTTTTGGAAGTAGATCACTAGGCCTGTCTTCCAAGGCACGTCTGGGTAGTTTCAAACCACCAACCATTCAGCTAATAGTTGAGCGCTTAACCATTTGTGCCACCCAGGTAACCCTGGCACATGTATACAATAGAAAAATATGCAGCTGTTAAAAATATCTCTATGTCCCGACATTGAAATATCTTCTATCAACAAGCACTCATTGAAGAAGAACTATCCCAGCCTTGCCAGTGACCAGCTGTGCAACCCCATGCCACTTGCTTATCCACTCTGGGACTCAATTTCCTTACCAGTAAAATGTTGATAATAATGGTATTTACTTCATAGAATTGTTGTGAGGATTAAAAGTGGTCACATATGTAAAGTTACAATGCCAGGCAAAGTATAAACACGTTACAGTTTCCTATTACTGCCACTTCTGCTTTCATTATCATTACTACTACTACCATTATCCAAATTATTATGTAAACAGTGAGTTACAAAAGTTTGTATATTATGAGCAAATTCTAGCAAAAGGAAGACTTATGCTAACTATTTGTGTATGTATATATAAATATAAAGAAAGAGAGAAATGTTACTTTTAATAAAATTCATCATAAATTGATTATCTGAAATGAATAGTGCTATGAAATCATGGGATATTTTTCCTTTTTAGATCGTATATTTCTCTAAAATTTGAATTTTTGTTTCACTTCTGTATCATTTTTGTAGTGAGAAAAAATGACAAAATAATATAGACTTTTTTAAAAAGGGCAGAAGGGGAAGAACTGAAAATGATCAGGGCCATCATAAACTCTGAACCTGAAAAATAAAAGGGCAGAGGATGTTTGACAAAGAATATAAGCTGAACCCATGGGTTGCTCAGACTGTACTGAAATCCCAAATGAGGAAAAAAAAATTATTGAAAAATAATTTGAAGGGTGTGGGGTTTGCTGATTCTTCCTGCCAGTCAAGATTTTGTCCTTGTATTGAGCCAGAATATGAGAGCTGTTAGTGCAGACATGCTCTTGGCTTCCTGAAGAGGCACATCCCCTTAGTTATGCTCTAGCAGGATACTTTGGCTGATATGAAAAAATATTTTAAGCCACAAGAAGCACAATCCTATCCCTGTATTTATCACAAGACTGGATAAGAACATGGCTGACCCATCAGAGACAATGTCTTCAAACCTCAACATCAGGGAACCTTTGCTTCTGTGGAATTGGCTTACTTTCTCTGTATGGGTGAGATAAATCAACTGAGTGTGTTTCCTTCACTTTATGTTGTGGCTTCCAGAAAGCTCAGAAAAATAACTGCAGCTCAACATAATTATGTAGAAGCCTAAGGATCTACATATATACATTTCAACCTTGCCCTACTTCCCTAATCCTAACTTTTTATGTGTTTATACATTTTCATTTTATGGTATAAATATTAATGTAACCATAGAAGCTTCCTAGACACATTGAAACACCTTGAGGGACTGAGTTAGTGGGGCTGGGGGCTGGGGACCACGGTATCAGGGGACATCTAGGTCAATTGGCATAACATAGTTCATAAAGAAAACGTTCTACATTCTACTTTGGTGAGTATCGTCTGGGGTCTTAAAAGCTTGTGAGCAGCCATCTAAGATACTCCACTGGTCCCATTCCATCTGGAGCAAGAAGGAATGAAGAAAACCAAAGGCACAAGGGAAAAATTAGTACAAATGACTAATGGCTGCAAGTACCACAGCCTCCACCAGACTGAGTCCAGCACAACTAGATGGTGCCTGGCTACCACCACTGACTACTCTGACAGGGATCACAATAGAGAGTCCCAGACAGAGCTAGAGAAAAAGGTAGAACAAAATTCTAACTCACAAAAAAATACCAGACTTACTGGTCTGACTGGAGAAACCCTGAGAGTATGGCCCCCAGACATCCTGTTAACTCAGTACTGAAGCCACTCCTGAGGTTCACCATTCAGCCAAAGATTAGACAGGCCCATAAAACAAGACTAAATGGGCACACCAACCTAGGGGCAAGGACAAGAAGGCAGGAGGGGACAGGAAAGCTGGTAAAAGGGAACACAAGGTAAAGAAGAGAAAAGGGTTAACAGGTCATGGGGTTGGCAACCAAAGTCACAAAACAATATGTGTATTAATTGTTTAATGAGAAACTAATTTGCTCTGTGAACCTTCATGTAAAGTACACTAAAAAAAGAAGTAATTAAAAAAAAAAAAGCTTACAAGCAGCCATCTAACATACATCTATTGATCCCATCCTATCCGGAGCAAAGGAGAAGGAAGAAAACCAAAGACTCAAGGAAAATACTAGTCCATAGGACTAATGGGCCACATGAACCACAGCATCCACTAGCCTGAGCCCAAAAGAATTAGGTGGTGCCTGGCTACCACTGCTGACTGCTCTGACAGGGATCACAATAGAGGGTCTCTGACAGAGCTGGAGAAAAATGTAGAAGAAAATTCAAATTCACATTAAAAGACCACACTTATTTGGTCTTACAATGATTGGAGGAACCCCCGAGACTATGGCCCCTGGACACCCTGCTAACTCAGAACTGAAGCTACTCCTGAAGTCCACCTTTCAGTCAAAGATTAGACAGGCCTATAAAACATATAACACATGTGAGGAACGTGCTTCTTAGTTTGATCAAGTATATGAGACCAAATGGGCAACACCTGCCCAAAAGCAAAGACAAAAAGGAAGGGACAGGAAAAGTAGATGAGTGGACATGGGGAACCCAGGGTGTAAATGGAAAGGGGGAGAGTGCTGACACATTGTGGAGATTGCAATCGATGTCACAAAGCAATTTGTGTATAAATTTTTAAATGAGAAACTAATTTGCCCTGTAAAATTTTACCTAGAGCACAATAAAACGTAAAAACTATTAATATAATAATATCAAACTCTTATATAGTGCTTATTGTGTATGTACCAGGCATTGTTCTAAACACTTATATTAATTCAACCGATGCTCACAACAACCATAATAAGGTAGGTATTATCATCATCATCATAATGGTCCCTATTTTATAGATGGGGAAACCAAAGCACAGAGAGGTTAGGCAATCATCACCATAATCATCCCTATTTTACAGATGGCAAAACTAAAGCTCCCACAGGTTAGGTGACTTGCCTAAGCTCACAAAGCGGTTAAGGGCAGTTTGACTCCAGAATCTGTGCTTCCTTGCTTCTGTGATTCCTAAAATTGTTGTTAGGTGCCAACAAGTCAGTTCCAATGCACAGTGACCCTATGTACAACAAAACAAAATGCTGCCCGGTCCTGCGCCATCCTTAAATACCAAAAAACTCATTGCTGTCAAGACAATTCCGACTCATAGCGACCCTATAGGACAGAGTAGAACTGCCCCATAGGGTTTCCAAGGAGCAGCTGGTGGATTCGTTCTGCCAACCTTTTGGTTAGCAGCAGAGCTCTTAACTATTGTGCCACTTAGGTGGGGGGAAAAGACAAGTAAGAACTTACCTGGAACTTAGTCATCTCTGACAGTTGTGAAGAGGCAACTTTTTAGGCAGAGGCCTAAAAAGGCAGAGCTGTTGATAGGGAAGAGAAGAAGAGAAAAAAGAAGAGCTGGAGAGGGCAAGGAAAACCCAGGTCGAAAGTTCATCAACTCAGCAGGCCAGAGATACATATATGCCAGTTGGTAAAATGCCCACGCTTTAGCCAAGAAAAATGGGAAAAGGCATGTTTTCCCCGCAGATTTCTATCACTCAACACAGACTATCATTGACTCCATAGACTTCCAAACTGACTCATCCCCATAGACCCACCATTACCAACTCCACAGATGCCCCCGTCACACATCCCACAGATCCCCATCACTCACCCCACAGATTCCCATCACATACCTAACAGATCCACCATCACACACCCCACAGACCCACATCATACACCCAACAGACTTCATCAATCACCCAACAGACCCCATTACTCAGCTCACAGACCCACTCAACCCACAGACCACCATCACTCAGCTTAAAGGTCCTCCCACCCCCGTCACATAGCCCAGAAACTAGCGGTAGGTAAACAAAGGAATCATCTGTGAGTCTTACACGAGTCATGAGGAAGGATAGAAAAAAAAAAAAGAGGCAGGTGTTATCCCATTATCAGAGCTTCCAGTACTCACCCAGTAAATTCACGTCTTAACAGAGTCCACTCCCACGTGTCTGTCGGTTTGTCATACTGTGGGGGCTTGCGTGTTGCTGTGATGCTGGAAGCTATGCCACCGGTATTCAGATACCGGCAGGGTCACCCGTGGAGAACAGGTTTCAGCTGAGCTTCCAGACTAAGACAGACTAGGAAGAAGGACCCAGCAGTCTACTTCTGAAAAGAATTAGCCAGTGAAAACCTTATGAATAGCAGTGGAACATTGTCTGATATAGTGCCAGATGAGCCCCCCAGGCTGGAAGTTACTCAAAACACGACTGGGGAACAGCTGCCTCCTCAAAGTAGGGTCGACCTTAATGACGTGGTTGGAGTAAAGCATTTGGAACCTTTATCTGCTGATGTGGCACAACTCAAACAGAAAAAACAGCTGCAAACATCCGTTAACAATCAGAACCTGGAACATATGAAGTACGAATCTAGGAAAATTGGAAATGGTCAAAAATGAAAGGGAACGCATAAACATCGATATCCTAGGCATTAGTGAGCTGGAATGGACTGGTATTGGCCATTTTGAATCAGACAATCATATGGTCTACCATGCCAGGAATGACAACTTGAAGAGGAATGGTGTTGCATTCACCGTCAAAAAGAACATTTCAAGATCTATCCTGAAGTACATACAACGCTGTCAGTGATAGGATAATATGCATGCACCTACAGGGAAGACCAGTTAATACAACTATTATTCAAATTTACGCACCAGCCACTAAGGCCAAAGATGAAGAAACTGAAGATGTCTATCAGCTTCTGCAGTCTGAAACTGATCGAACATGCAAGCAGGATGCATTGATAATTGTTGGTGATTGGAATGCAAAAGTTGGAAACAAAGAAGAAGGATCAGTAGTTGGAAAATATGGCCTTGGTGATAGAAACAATGCCAGAGATCAAATGACAGAATTTTGCAAGACCAACGACTTCTTCAATGCAAATACCTTTTTGACCAACGTAAACAGCGACTACAAACATGGTCTTCGCCAGATGGAACACGCAGGAATCAATTCGACTACTTCTGTTGAAAGAGACGATGGAAAAAGCTCAATATTATCAGTCAGTACAAGGCCAGGGGCCGACTGTGGAACAGATCATCAATTGCTCATATGCAAGTTCAAGTTGAAACTGAAGAAAATCAGAGCAAGTCCACAAGAGCCAAAATACGACCTTGAGTATATCCCACCTGAATTTAGAGACCATCTCAAGAATAGATTTGACGCCTTGAATACTAATGACCAAAGACTAGACGAGTTGGTCATCAAGGACATCATACACGAAGAAAGCAAGAGGTCATTCAAAAGACAGGAAAGAAAGAAAAGACCAAGATGGATTTCAGAGGAAACTCTGAAACTTGCTCTCAGATGTCAAGCAGCTAAAGCAAAAGGAATAAATGATGAAGTACAGAACTGAACAGAAGAGTTCAAAGGGTGGCTCAAGAAGACAAAGTAAGTATTATAATGACATGTGCAAAGAACTGGAGATAGAAAGCCACAAGGGAAGAATACGCTCAGCGTTTCTCAAGCTGAAAGAACTGAACAAAAAAATTCAAGCCTAGAGTTGCAATAGTGAAGGATTCTATGGCAAAAACATGAAACGACACAGGAAGCATCAAAAGAAGATGGAAGGAATACACAGAGTCATTATACCAAAAAGAATTAGTCGACATTCAACCATTTCAAGAGGTATCATATGATCAGGAACCAATGGTAATGAAGGAGGAAGTCCAAGCTGCACTGAAGGCTTTGGCGAAAAACAAGGCTCCAGGAATTGACAGAATATCAGTTGAGATGTTTCAACGAATGGATGAAGCGCTAGAAGTGCTCACTCGTCTATGCCAAGAAATATGGAAGAGAGCTTCCTGGCCAACTGACTGGAAGAGATCCATATTTATGCCTATTCCCAAGAAAGGTGATCCAGTCGAATGCAGAAATTATTGAACAATATCATTAATATCACAAGCAAGCAAAATTTTGCTGAAGATCATTCAAAAGCGGCTACAGCGGAGAGCAGTAGGATGCAAACCCCAAATTCTCATTAAAGGACCAGACTTAATGGTCTGACTGAGACTGGAAGGACCCCAGTGGTCATGGCCCCCAGACCTTCTGTTGGCCCAGGACAGGAACCATTCCCGAAGCCAACTCTTCAGAAATGGATTGGACTGGACAATGGGTTGGAGAGGGAGGCTGGTGAGGAGTGAGCTTCTGGGATCAGGTGGACACTTGAGACTATGTTGGCATCTCCTGCCTGGAGGGGAGATGAGAGGGTTGAGGGGGTTAGAAGCTGGCGAAATGGACACAAAAAGAGAGAGGGGAGGGAGAGAGCGGGCAGAGTAATTGGGAGTATGCAGCAAGGTATACATAAGTTTTTGTGTGAGAGACTGACTTGATTTGTAAACTGTCACTTAAAGCACAATAAAAATTATAAAAACAAAAAACAGAAGTGGCTGCAGCAGTATGTGGACAGGGAACTGCCAGAAATTTAGGCCAGATTCAGAAGAAAATGTGGAACCAGGGATATCATTGCTGATGTCAGATGGATCCTGGCTGAAAGCAGAAAATACCAGAAGGATGTTTACCTGTGATTTCTTGACTATGCAAAGGCATCCGACCATATGGATCATAACAAATTATGGATAACATTGTGAAGGATGGGAATTCCAGAACACTTAATCGTGCTCATGTGGAACCTGTACATACATCAAGAGGCGGTTGTTTGGACAGAACAAGGGGATACTGAGTGGCTTAAAGTCAAGAAATGTGTGCTTCAGGGTTGTATCTTTTCACCATACCTATTCAATCTGTATGCTGAACAAATAATCCAAGAAGCTGGACTATATGAAGAAGAACGGGGAGTCAGGATTGGTGGAAGACTCATTAACAACCTGTGTTATGCAGATGACACAACCTTGCTTGCTGCAAGTGAAGAGGACTTGAAGCACTTACTAATGAAGATCAAAGACCACAGCCTTCACTATGGATTACACCTCGACATAAAGAAAACAAAAATCTTCACAACTGGACCAATAAGCCACAACATAATAAATGGAAAAAAGGCTGAAGTTGTCAAGGATTTCATTTTACTTGGACCCACAATCAACACCCATGGAAGCAGCAGTCAAGAAATCAAAAGATACATTGCATTGGGCAAACCTGCTGCAAAGGACCTCTTTAAAGTGTTGCAAAACAAAGATGTCACCTTGAAGACTAAGGTGCACCTGAGCTAAACCATGGTATTTTCAATCATATCATATGCATGTGAAAGCTGGATAAGCTGAATAAGGAAGACTGAAGAATTGACGCCTTTGAATCGTGGTGTTGGTGAAGAATATTGAATATTCCCATGGACTGTCAAAAGAACAAACAAATCTGTCTTGGAATAAGTACAACCAGAATGCTTCTTAGAAGCAAGAATGGTGAAACTGTGTCTTACATACTTAGGACATGTTGTCAGGAGGGACCAGTCCCCGGAGCTTGGTAAAGTAGAGGGTCAGTGGAAAAGAGGATGACCCTCAACGAGGTGGATTGACACAGTGGCTGCAACAATGGGCTCAAGCGTAACAACGATTGTACAGATTGTACCGGACTGGGCAGTGTTTCATTCTGTGGTACATAGAGTCACTATGAGTCGGAACCGATTCAATGGCACCTAACAACAACAGAGTCCACACTTGTCTGTATCACTTCATTCTGAGTGACCCCTTTACCCTCCTTTGCCAACTGGTCTGCTGTTACGACCTGAATTCTTCTTATTCTCTCAAGGTTCAATTGGTGTTCCCAAAATCAGTCACAACTTCCTCCTCCAACCACTTTCTTCGTTCTTTACCCCACCGTAGGTACGCTCTGTCACTATGCCTTTCCTGAAGCCAGTCGTGCTAGTAGCCAAAACTGTGTTCTTCCATAACTGCAATGATTGTGTTAAATTCATTGCTGTGGAGTGGATTTCCACTAATAGCGACCCTATAGGACAGAGTAGAACTGCCCCATAGGTTTTCCAAGGAGTGCCTGGTGGATTCGAACTGCTGACCTTTTGGTTAGCAGCTGTAGCTCTTAACCACTATGCCACCAGGGTTTCCAATGATTGTATCAGGCTGGCAAGAAAAAGAGAAAGAGAAAAGAAAAAACTGGCAGCGCCAATTAACCGGGTTGTCAAAGGAGCAGACATCTTCGTAGTGGTTACCATTCCGTACAGCGAAGAAATGTGCCTCTTAGGGTTTGGAAAAGATGGGGTTTCACAGGGAATTTGGTATACTTGGCGATAAAAGTGGGGCTGTTTGTGCAAAGGCTGGTGATGGAAGTCTTGTACATTTGAGTGATTTGATGGAAACTGGTATGCGAAAAATTAGAGCTGGAGACCACCGTGTAACACCCCTTGCTGGGATATACCACTGAGGAGATGTTGGGTGGAGGAGGGGGAAGAAACCAGGAATGGTACAGTTCTCCCTGGGAAGTATTACCGGAGAGAAGGGAAACAAAGCGGGGAATGATGTATTCTTGTACAAATCGGTACCACTGGGGAGGTGGGGTGAAAGTACAGAGGTGGTAGTACTCTTAGGAAGATAACAGCAGGGAGATACAGAGAAAGTCAGGGGTAGTATAGTCCTTTTGATAGATACTATCGGGCTATCTGTGAAGTTCCAAGGTGGTACAGTCCCCTGGGGGAGACACACTGGTGCAGATGGGGTCTGGAGTGGTATAATTTTGCTCTCAGAGAAAGAGACATGTGAAGATAGTGACACCAATAAACCTGGGATAGTGGAGCAGAAGCCAAGAGAGAAAGGAGCCTGGGCAAGGTAGGGGTCCAAGTTGGAGATCAGGTGAGAACCCAGGCCTGACAGTAACCTCACCAGGCCTATATTCCATCCTCTTCCTGGGACCCTGCCACAGAGAGATCTTGAGGGCTGAGATTCCTGGGTCAGAGTCCTATGGGGCAGGATTCAGGGCCTTGGTGAGGGCTGGGGGGACATAGAGTGGATAGTCAGTGCTCAAATTTGGACCTCAAACACTCTACCCTATTAACTGCATTCTACTACTTGATGGTGTGAAAGACAAGATGCACCATACAACTAAGGAGGTGATTTTTTTCAGTCTATTGCAGTAGGGAGAGCATTCACTGATGAGGAAAATCTCAAAGAAAAGAAAGGGGGCCTGGGGTTTTATAGCGGCAGGTAAACAAAGGAATCATCCGTGAACGTCTTATGAGAGTCATGAGGGAGGATGGAGACAGGTCTTATCTCAGGATACGTGAAAGCATTGGGGCCCTTCACTAAGCCCTTTCCTGAAACACGAAAGGATGAGGGCATTTCTTAATCTTCGCTGCTTTTCAGGAGCAAAGGGCTCAGAAATAAAGTTCAACACTGTCAGTCACCTTCATTCCAGCTCACTCTGCACCTCATGGCTCCCACATCCTCCCACTCTACCTATCATTCAAATATTTTCCCTCCCACAATGCCCCAAATTACCCCCATGCAATCCCAGTTTATTCACTTGCATTTGCTCTGCTTCATGGCCAGCATTCACACATCATATTAATACCTTTTGTGTGTGTGTGTGTGTGTGTGTAAACATAAAATTTACCGTTTTGAAATGTTGTAAACTTTCACCACGATCTAGTTCTAGAACATTTTCATCACTCCAAAGGAAAACCACGTACCTATTAAGCAGACACTCCCCATTTCCCCCTGCCACCAGGACCTGGCAACCACTAATCTTTCTGTCTCTGTGGATGTGCCTAGTCTGGATATTTCATATATATGGGATCATACAATACATGATCTTTTGTATCTGACTTCTTTCATGTCGTATAATGTTTTCAAGGTTCATCCATATTGTAAAATGTATTAGTACTTTACTACTTTTTATGGGTAAACTATATTTGATTGCATGGATATACCACATGTTTATCCATTCATCTCTTAATAGGCATTTGTGTTGTTTCCATCTTTCAGCTATTGTGACTAGTGTTGTTATCAACATTTGTGTACCAGTTTTTGTTTGAAAACCTGTTTTCAATTTTTTGGGGTGGAATTGCTGGATAAGATAGTAATTGTATATGTAATTTTTTCAGGAACCACCGAGCTCTTTTCCTCAGCGACTGCACAATTTTACATTCCCATCAGCAATGTACAAGGGTTCCAATTTCTTCACATCCTTGCCAACAGTTGTTATTTTCTGTTTTCATTGTTATTATTATTGCCACCCATTGCGACTAACAGCAACAACGAGTGTGAAGTGGTATCTCATTTCGATTTTTACTTGCATTTCCCTAATGAATGACTAAAGGCTTTCTGGAACCTGTGCTCCCTGATGTCAGATGGATCTTGGCTGAAAGCAGAAAATACGGGAAAGATGTTTACCTATGTTTTCTTGACTATGCAAAGGCATTCAACTGTGTGAATCATAACAGATTACAGATAACATTGCAAAGAATGGGAATTCCAGAACACTTACTTGTGCTAATGCAGAACCTGTACATAGACCAAGACGCAGTTGTTCAAACAGAACAAGGGGATACTGGTGGTTTAAATTCAGGAAAGGTGTGTGTCAGGGTTGTATCCTTTCACCATACTTATTCAATCTGTGTGCTGAGCAAGTAATCCAAGAAGCTGGACTATATGAAGAACGCAGCATCAAGATTGGAGGAAGACTCATTGACACAGCCTTGCTTGCTGAAGGTGAAGAGGACTTGAAGCACTCACTGAAGACTGCAAGAGGTAGGTCTTTTCTATTGTTTTTGTTTCTTCCTTTCTTCTTTTCTTTTTTCTTTCTTTTTAACTCCTGGCATTCAAGGGAATCGCTGTCAAACATGAGCTGAACGCAAGCTGAAAGGACATAGACTTCAGTGAAGATATAACAAGGAATCCGATCTTTGAAAAAATAGTTTGGAAAAGGCACTAAACCCACAAACTACTACATCCTTCAACAACCAAAAGAGAAAAAAATCAAACCCTAAGGAAGGGGGAGACTCTGATTTCCAGAGTTACCACATTATATAGTTAAAATATCCCATTTTCTATAACAACACATAAATAAATAACAAGACATACAGAGAAAGAGGAAAGGATGCCTCCATCAAAGGAACATAATGAAGTGACAGAAACCATCCCTGAGGAAGCCTAGATATTAGACAAACTAGATAAAGACTTTAAAACAACTGCTAAAAGAACTAAAGGAAAACACAGATAAAGAAGTAAAGCAGACCAGGAAACCAATGAATGAACAAAATGAGAATATCATTGAAAAGATAGAAATTATAAAAAAAAGAAAGCAAATGAAATTCCGGAGCTGAAAAATATAATAACTGAAACAAAAAAATTCACTAGAGGTGTTCAACAGTAGATTTGAGCTGGCAAAAAAAAAAAAGAATCAGTGAATTTGAAGATAGAAAAGACTTGGCACACTTGTTGAAAATCAATTTTCCATAGATGTGTGAGTTTATTTCTGGACTCTCGATTCTATTTCATTGGTTTATATGTCTATATACCAGTATCACAGTTTTGACTACTCTAGCTTTATATTACATTTTGAAATCGGGAAGTGTGAGTCCTCCTACTTTGTTCTTCTTTTTCAAGATTGTTTTGACTATTAAGAGTCCCTTGCAAGTCCATATGAATTTGAGGATTGGCTTTTCCATTTCTGAAAAAAAAAAAAAAAAAGACTGTTGGAATTTTGATAGAGATTGAGTCAAATATATAAATCACTTTGGGTAGTATTGACATCTTAACAATATTAAGTCCATGAACATGGGAAGTCTTTCCATTTATTTAGATTTCCTTTAATTTCTTTCAGCAACATTTTAGATTTTTCAGTATACAGGTCTTTCACATCCCTGGTTAAATTTACTCCTAGGTGTTTAATCTTTTAAATGCTATTATAAATGGAATTATTTTCTTAATTTCCCTTTCAGATTGTTCATTGCTGGTGTATAGGAATGCAACAGATTTTTGTGTGTAGATCTTGTACCCTAACATTGTTGAATTCATTAATTCACTCTAGTAGCTTTCTTGTGGATTCTTTGGGATTTTCTATATATAGGACCATATCTTCTGAAAATAGAAATAGCTTTACTTCTTCCATTTCAATTTGGATGCCTTTTATTTCTTTTTCTTGCCTTGCCCTGGCTAGAACTTCCTATACAATGTTGAATGGCAATGGTAAAAGTGGGCATTCTTGTCTTGTTCCTGATCTTAGGAGGAAAGTTTTCAGTCTTTCACAGTTGAGTATGTTGTCAGTTGTGGGTTTTTTGGGAAACTTTTTTAGAATGCAAAGTTGAGACTTTTTCCACAGGGTGAAACCAGAGCACAGGGTCTGATGCAGGTTACAGTGTCAGAGACTTTTGAATTACAGGAGCTGAAAGGTTGTAAGTGACAAAGACCAGCCTTGCAGAGCTCAAAGGAGACAATGGGAATCTGGGAGAACATTAACACTGAGTGCTGTGAGTGACAGGCTGGGGTGGGTTGTGCCCATTTGAAGGGCCAATAGGAGATCTGGATGATGATGCTTACTCCATAAATGCCCCTATGTTCTGAATTTGAACCTGAGCCTCTATTAACTGTTCTATCATTAATACCTCTCTGGTTAGACCCAATATCCAGGTCCCTCTCTGGTGTGACCTCAACCTGGTCCTCTATTAATTCTTCTACCACCAATGTCCCTCTGCTCTGACCTCAATATCATGCTTCTTCAACTATTCTGCCATCATTGCTGCTCTGGTCCAGGCCTCTGTTACTCATTCCACCAAAATTTTTTTCTTTGTGAACTCATACACTTGTCTCTGTTATCTCTTCCACCATCAATGACCCTCTGGTGTTAACTTGAACCGAGACCTATTTTTACTCTTCCACCATCATTATCCCTCTGCTCTGACTCCCTATCCTGGTTTTTATTAATTCTTTTATCACTAATGCCCCTCTGGTCTGCATTTTTAACCTTTCTGCTAATAAGTCCACCATCAATGATTCTCTAATGTAAATATCAAAACCTAGGCCTCTGTTAATTCTCTGCTCTGATTGTAAACCTAGGCCTCTGTTAACTCTTCCATCATCAATGTCTAAGTCTTTCTGTTCTAAATCTCAAAGCCTGAGCCTCTGAGATCTCTTCCACCATGAATGTCCTACTGCATTTACAAATAAAAAATTTTTTTATTATTTTTTAAGGACTTGTTCATGGTTCCAACATTAATGCCCTCCAGCATAGCCAAAAACTTGGATATCTGTTAACTTTTTAACCATTTATGCTGCTACTGTTTAACCTCAGTTCTGGGCCTCTGTATTTAATCTGCCATCAATGCTGTGCAACTCATACCTTGAATCAGCTGGGCAGTTCCCTTGCTGGTCTGGCCTGGGGTCTCTCATATGACTGCAATCAGATGATGCCTCAACTGGGGCTGAATGATCTAAGATGGCTGTTGGTGATGGCTGTCATTTGGCTCACCTGTCTCCAGCAGGCTAGCCTGGAATTACTCACATAATAGTCTCAGGATTCCAAAAGGAGCAAAAGAGAGGACAAGCCCCAGTGCACAAGTGCTTTTCAATCTCTTCTTGCATCACATTTGCTGATGCCCCATTGGCCAAAGCAAATCATACGGCCAAGCTCAGACTCAATGTTGTAGGGGACTACACAAGACCAGGGATATCAGCAGGAGTGACTCATTGGAGGCATGACTCATTGGAAGGCATTAATGTAACAATTTGCCACAATTGTTAAAAATTCCCACATCATTGACCTTCTGACCTAGGCCTCTGTTAACTCTTCCAAGGTCAAATGGAAGCCTGAAAACCTGAGTGGCATAACTCTGGGAGACATTTTGTTATATGATATGATGATGAACTGGACCAATTGTTGATGATCAAGCAGAACTCTAGTAATGTGCTAGTATCTTTTGACTCTTATTTTTCAGGTTACATGTACTACAAAGGATATCATTTGGGAAGGAATTTCCAGGAACTACTCCCTGGCCATCACATTATGCAGTGTACAGCTGCTAATATATTGATTACTTAATGATCGAATGATTAGAAAGGTCCTTGGCTATAAAGGACAAAATACAGCACTGGCATGTCCGACATGCCACAGTGAGCTATGCACAAACAATACACATCACCCTCATGTTTGTAGATGGAAAACTATCAAAGAGAATAGAAAAAGAAAATAGGTTTCTGATGGGATTAAAGCAGTAACCATCACATGATGGGTCTGAATTCCTCTGGGGAACAGCCCCGCCCTGAGAAAAAGAAGTCTATGGGAGGTCTCATGGTATACTCAGACTACATTACCTCTAGGTGTACACCACCATTCATCTAACTGAAGTATGGTGGACTCAATGTTTTGGGGTACAAAATATGTATGATAACTGCACTCAAGCCATTAGTACACAATGGCAACACCATGTGTGGTGGATTAACAACACTGGCCCACAAGACAGAAAGGGGATTTAGGAAAGACAAAGGCCAGTCTAAGCATTATGGGACAAGCTAAATTCACTTTTTAAAAAAATTTTTATTGAGCTTCAAGTGAATGTTTACAAATCAAGTCAGTCTGTCACATATAAGTTTATATACACCTTACTCCATACTCCCACTTGCTTTCCCCCTAATGAGTCAGCCCTTCCAGACTCTCCTTTCGTGAAAATTTTGCCAGCTTCCAACACTCTCTACCCTCCCATCCCCCCTCCAGACAGGAGATGCCAACACAGCCTGAAGTGTTCACCTGATACAAGTAGCTCACTCTTCATCAGAATCTCTCTCCTACCCATTGTCTAGTCCCTTCCATGTCTGATGAGTTGTCTTCGGGAATGGTTCCTGTCCTGGGCCAACAGAAGGTTTGGGGACCATGACCGCCGGGATTCCTCTAGTCTCAGTCAGACCATTAAGTATGGTCTTTTTGTGAGAATTTGGGGTCTGCATCCCACTGATCTCCTGCTCCCTCAGGGGTTCTCTGTTGTGCTCCCTGTCAGGGCAGTCATTGGTTGTGGCTGGGCACCAACTAGATCTTCAGGTCTCAGGGATGATGTAAGTCTCTGGTTCATGTGGCCGTTTCTGTCTCTTGGGCTCATAGTTACCGTGTGACCTTGGTGTTCTTCATTCTCCTTTGCTCCAGGTGGGTTGAGACCAATTGATGCATCTTAGATGGCTGCTTGTTAGCATTTAAGACCCCAGACGCCACATTTCAAAGTGGAATGCAGAATGTTTTCATAATAGAATTATTTTGCCAATTGACTTAGAAGTCCCCTTGAACCATAGTCCCCTAACCCCCACCCTTGCTCCGCTGACCTTCGAAGCATTCAGTTTATCCGGGAAACTTCTTTGCTTTTCGTCCAGTCCAGTTGAGCTGACCTTCCATGTATTGAGTATTGTCCTTCCCTTCACCTAAAGTAGTTCTTATCTACTAAATAATCAGTAAAAAGCCCTCTCCCACCCTCCCTCCCCCCGCTTGTAACCACAAAAGTATGTGTTCTTCTCAGTTTATACTATTTCTCAAGATCTTATAATAGTGGTCTTATACAATATTTGTCCTTTTGCCTCTGACTAATTTCGCTCAGCATAATGCCTTCCAGGTTCCTCCATGTTATGAAATATTTCACAGATTCGTCACTCTTCTTTATCGATGCGTAGTATTCCATTGTGTGAATATACCACAATTTATTTAACCATTCATCCGTTGATGGACACCTTGGTTGCTTCCAGCTTTTTGCTATTGTAAACAGAGCTGCAATAAACATGGGTGTGCATATATCTGTTCGTGTAAAGGCTCTTATTTCTCTACGGTATGTTCCGAGGAGTGGGATTTCTGGGTTGTATGGTAGTTCTATTTCTAAATGTTTAAGATAACGCCAGATAGATTTCCAAAGTGGTTGTACCATTTTACATTCCCACCAGCAGTGTATAAGAGTTCCAATCTCTCCACAGCCTCTCCAACATTTATTATTTTGTGTTTTTTGGATTCATGCCAGCCTTGTTGGAGTGAGATGGAATCTCATCGTAGTTTTAATTTGCATTTCTCTAATGGCTAATGATCGAGAGCATTTTCTCACGTATCTGTTAGCCGCCTGAGTATCTTCTTTAGTGAAGTGTGTGTTCATATCCTTTGCCCACTTCTTGATTGGGTTGTTTGTCTTTTTGTGATTGAGTTTTGACAGAATCATGTAGATTTTAGAGATCAGGCACTGGTCGGAGATGTCATAGCTGAAAATTCTGTCCCAGTCTGTAGGTGGTCTTTTTACTCTTTTGGTGAAGTCTTTAGATGAGCATAGGTGTTTGATTTTTAGGAGCTCCCAGTTATCGGGTTTCTCTTCATCATTTTTGGTAATGTTTTGTATTCTGTCTATGCCTTGTATTAGGGCTCCTAACATTGTCCCTATTTTTTCTTCCATGATCTTTATCGTTTTAGTCTTTATGTTTAGGTCTTTGATCCACTTGGAGTTAGTTTTTGTGCATGGTGTGAGGTATGGGTCCTGTTTCATTTTTTTTGCAAATGGATATCCAGTTATGCCAGCTCTTTTCCCCAATTAACTGACACTGAGCCATTGTCAAGTATCAGCTGCTCATATATGGATGGATTTATATTTGGGTTCTCAATTCTGTTCCATTGGTCTATGTGCCTGTTGTTGTACCAGTACCAGGCTGTTTTGACTACTGTGGCTATATAATAAAAACCATCGTAATATGTTCTAAAATCAGGTAGAGTGAGGCCTTCCACTTTCTTCTTCTTTTTCGGTAATGATTTACCTATCCCAGTCTTCTTTCCCTTCCATATGAAGTTGGTGATTTGTTTCTCCATCACATTAAAAAATGACATTGGAATTTGGATCGGAAGTGCATTGTATGTATAGATGGCTTTTGGTAGAATAGACATTGTTACTATGTTAAGTCTTCCTATCCATGAGCAAGGTATGTTTTTCCACTTAAGTATGTCCTTTTGAATTTCTTGTAGTAGAGCTTTGTAGTTTTCTTTGTATAGGTCTTTTACATCCTTGGTAAGATTTATTCCTAAGTATTTTATCTTCTTGGGGGCTACTGTGAATGGTATGGATTTGGTGATTTCCTCTTCGATGTTCTTTTTGTTGATGTAGAGGAATCCAAGTGATTTTTGTATGTTTATCTTATAACCTGAGACTCTGCCAAACTCTTCTATTAGTTTCAGTAGTTTTCTGGTGGATTTGTTGGGGTTTTCTGTGTATAAGATCATGTCGTCTGCAAATAGAGATAATTTTACTTCCTCCTTGCCAATCCAGATGCCCTTTATTTCTTTGTCTAGCCTAATTGCTCTGGCTAGGACCTCTAGCACAATGTTGAATAAGAGCGGTGATAAAGGGCATCCTTGTCTGGTTCCCGTTCTCAAGCGAAATGCTTTCAGGCTCTCTCCATTTAGAATGATGCTGGCTGTTGGCTTTGTATAGATGCCCTTTATTATGTTGAGAAATTTTCCTTCAATTGCTATTTTGGTGAGAGTTTTTATCATAAATGGGTGTTGGACTTTGTCAAATGCCTTTTGTGCATCAGTTGATAAGATCATGTGGTTTTTGTCTTTTGTTTTATTTATATGGTGGATTACATTAATGGTTTTTCTAATATTAAACCAACCCTGCCTTCCTGGTATAAATCCCACTTGGTTATGGTGGATTAATTTTTTGATATGTTGTTGAATTCTGTTGGCTAGAATTTTGTTGAGGATTTTTGCATCTATGTTCATGAGGGATATAGGTCTGTAATTTTCTTTTTTTTGTAATGTCTTTACCTGGTTTTGGTATCAGGGATATGGTGGCTTCATAGAATGAGTTAGGTAGTATTCCGTCATTTTCTATGCTTTGAAATACCTTTAGTAATAGTGGTGTTAACTCTTCTCTGTAAGTTTGGTAGAACTCTGCAGTAAAGCCGTCCGGGCCAGGGCTTTTTTTTGTTGGGAGTTTTTTGATTACCTTTTCAATCTCTTTTTTTGTTATGGGTCTATTTAGTTGTTCTACTTCTGATTGTGTTAGTTTAGGTAGGTAGTGTTTTTCCATGAATTCATCCATTTCTTCTAGGTTTGCAAATTTGTTAGAGTACAATTTTTTGTAATAACCTGATATGATTCTTTTAATTTCAGTTGGGTCTGTTGTGATGTGGCCCATCTCGTTTCTTATTCAGGTTATTTGTTTCCTTTCCTGTATTTCTTTAGTCAGTCTAGCCAATGGTTTATCAATTTTGTTAATTTTTTCGAAGAACCAGCTTTTGGCTTTGTTAATTCTTTCAATTGTTTTTCTGTTCTCTTTTTGTTTTCTTCTGGTGCCTGATGGATTCTTTTGTTGCTCACTTTCTATTTGTTCAAGTCGTAGGGACAGTTCTCTGATTTTGGCTCTTTCTTCTTTATGTATGTGTACGTTTATTGATACAAATTAACCTCTGAGCACTGCTTTTGCTGTGTCCCAGAGGTTTTGATAGGAAGTATTTTCATTCTCGTTGCATTCTATGAATTTCTTTATTCCCTCCTTAATGTCTTCTATAACCCAGTCTTTTTTGAGCAGGGTATTGTTCGGTTTCCAAGAATTTGATTTCTTTTCCCTGTTTTTTCTGTTATTGATTTCCACTTTTATGGCCTTATGGTCTGAGAAGATGCTTTGTAATATTTCGATGTTTTGGATTCTGCAAAGGTTTGTTTTATGACCTAATATGTGGTCTATTCTAGAGAATGTTCCATGTGCACTAGAAAAAAAAGTATACTTTGCAGCAGTTGGGTGGAGAGTTCCGTATAAGTCAATGAGGTCAATTTGGTTCATTGTAGTAATTAGGTCTTCCATGTCTCTATTGAGCTTCTTACTGGATGTCCTGTCCTTCTCCGAAAGTGGTGTGTTGAAGTCTCCTACTATAATTGTGGAGGTGTCTATCTCACTTTTCAGTTCTGTTAAAATTTGTTTTATGTATCTTGCAGCCCTGTCATTGGGTGCATAAATATTTAATATGATTATATCTTCCTGGTCAATTGTCCCTTTAATCATTATGTAGTGTCCTTTTTTATCCTTTGTGGTGGATTTAACTTTGAAGTCTATTTTGTCAGAAATTAATATTGCTACTCCTGCTCTTTTTTGCTTATTGTTTGCTTGATATATTTTTTTCCATCCTTTGAGTTTTTTTGTTTGTGTCTCTAAGTTTAAGGTGTGTCTCTTGTAGGGAGCATATAGACGGATCGTGTTTTTTAATCCAGTCTGAGACTCTCTGTCTCTTTATTGGTGCGTTTAGTCCATTTACATTCAGTGTAATCATAGATAAGTATGTGTTTAGTGTTGTCATTTTGATGCCTTTTTATGTGTGTTGTGGGCAATTTCATTTTTCCACTTTTTTGTGCTGAGACGTTTTTCTTTGTAAATTGTGTGTTCTTCATTTTCATAGTATTTGACTTCATGTTTGCTGAGTTGTTATGTTTTTCTTGGTTTTTATTTTGAGTTATGGAGTTGTTATACCTCTTTGTGGTTACCTTAATATTTACCCCTATTTTTCTAAGTAAAAACCTAACTTGTATTGTCCTATATCGCCTTGTTTCCGTCTCCATATGGCAGTTCTATGCCTCCTGTATTTAGTCCCTCTTTTTGATTATTGTGATCTTTTACATATTGACTTCAATGATTCCCTGTTTTGAGCATTTTTTTTTAATTAAGCTTAATTTGTTTTTGTTATTTCCGTATTTGTGTTGACGTCAGGATGCTCTGTTCTGTGACCTTGTGTTGTGCTGGTATCTGATATTATTGGTTTTCTGACCAAACAATTTCCTTTAGTATTTGTTGTAGCTTTGGTTTGGTTTTTGGAAATTCGTTAAGCTTGTGTTTATCTGTAAATATCTTAATTTTTCCTTTATATTTGAGAGAGAGTTTTGCTGGATATATGATCCTTGGCTGGCAGTTTTTCTCCTTCAGTGCTCTCTATATGTCATCCCATTGCCTTCTTGCCTGCATGGTTTCTGCTGAGTAGTCTGAACTTATTCTTGTTGATTCTCCCTTGAAGGAGACCTTTCTTTTCTCCCTGGCTGCTTTTAAAATTTTCTGTTTATCTTTGGTTTTGGCAAGTTTGATGATAATATGTCTTGGTATTTTTCTTTTTGGATCTATCTTAAATGGGGTTCGATGAGCATCTTGGATAGATATCCTTTCGTCTTTCATGATGTCAGGGAAGTTTTCTGCCAGCAGACCTTCAACTACTCTCTGTGTTTACTGTCCTCCCTCCCTGTTCTGGGACTCCAATCACTCGCAAGTTGTCCTTCTTGATAGAGTCCCACATGATTCTTAGAGTTTCTTCATTTTTTTAAATCCTTTTATCTGATTTTTTTCCAGCTATGTTGGTGTTAATTCCCTGGTCCTCCAGATTTCCCAATCTGCTTTCTAATTGCTCGAGTCTGCACCTCTGACTTCCTATTGCGTTGTCTAATTCTGTAGTTTTATTGTTAATCTTTTGGATTTCTGAATGCTGTCTCTCTATGGATTCTTGCAACTTATTAATTTTTCCACTATGTTCTTGAATAATCTTTTTGAGTTCTTCAACTGCTTTATCAGTGTGTTCCTTGGCTTTTTCTGTAGCTTACCTTATTTCACCTCTGAGGTCATCCCTGATGTCTAGAAGCATTCTGTAAATTAGTTCTTTATGTTCTGTATCTGACAATTCCAGGATTGTATCTTCTTTTGGGAAAGATTTTGATTCTTTAGTTTAGGGGGTTGTAGAAGCAATCATGGTCTGCTTCTTTATGTGGTTTGATACCGACTGCTGTCTCCGAGCCATCACTAAGATATTGTAGTGATTTATTCTATATTTGCTCACTGAGTCTTATCTTGTTTTGTTTTCTTTCAATATACGTAGATGGGCTGCTAGATTGCGCTGTCTTGATTGTTGTAGCCCTTGACTCACTTATGACCCATTACCAGCTGGTTTGGGCTGTTACCAGATATATATGCCTGAGTCCATTCACTATTCTTGAGTAGAATCTGATTTTGGGTCATCAAGTGTGTGATGCAGACTGTCACCTATCCACCTAGAGAAGTAGTGGTGATAGTTGTGTGCACCAGATTCTAGTAGCAGTTGGGGTTCACACTCCAGTTGGGGCAGGATGCTGACAGGCTTCCCCCAAGTGTCAGTGAGGTAGGTGTGTCTCTATTCCTAAAGCACCTTGGTGGGAGGGCTCTGCAGCTGTACCTTAGGCCCCCAATGCAAGTACCTCTACAGATTGATAGGTGTCACCCTCCTTAGACCCTTAAGGCAGGAGGCTAGGTGGTCTGGGGGGAGCTTCAGCCCTCAGTTCCCTGTTGTGGGTCAGTGAGGGCTCTGTTGAATACGCAGAAGTATCAGACCTGGGAAACTTTTCTTTCCAGCAATCCGCTAAATCAATTACAGTCAGATCGCTATCAGAAATGCCTTTGCATTATAATAGCCACCTTGTTCCCTGTAGGGATGAAAGCCCAGGACTGTGGATCACATATGCTTGGCTGGAGCTGGTTCTGTTTTTAGTCCAATTAGCGAAGGATTTTTTGTCCCTGGGTTTTTTGTAGCTGCTTCTCTCAGGCCAGGAGAATGGGTTAGGAAAAGACAAAAAAAAAAAAGAAGGAAAGAAAAACCGCAGAGCAGTTCACTCTCCGGCTCAGGAAATTCCAATGTTAATGAAGTCGCCTGGGAAGGGGAGGGGAGGGTTCAGATAAATAGGAGAGAGTAGCACTCTGGAATATAGACAAAGTTACTTATCTTGCTTGGGATGACTGTTTTATCTGAGATTCCCGAGGGGTGCGTTGCCTGTGTGTGCTGGCTGGGTAGAGATTGCCCCCGAGGGTCAGGCCCACTTCCCGTGCTTGCGCTGTCTCAGAAGCCGTGGTCAGTTCCTCCACTGCCAATCCAAAGCCCCACGCCAAGGTTCCCTGGCTGGGATGCTGCACTCCTGGCTCCAAAACCAGTCACTGCCTCCCGTTGACTTCTCCTCCCCTCAGCCCCATCGCTGCACTGCCTGTGTGCCCTGGCTGGGATTCCCCTGAGGTCAGTTCAGTGGGTTGGGGCTGCGCCCCGTGTTTGCATCATCACAGGATGCCATGCTCAGCTCCCCTGTGCCCAGTCCAAAGCCCCGTGCCAAGGTTCCCCGGCTGGAACACCGCACTCCTGGCTCCAAAACCAGTCGCTGCCTCCCGGCGACTTCTCCTCCTGCCAGCCGCGTTGCCGCGCCACCCATGCGGACTGGATGGGCCCCCTCCCGAGGGCAGTTCAAGGGGGTAGGGCTGCGCCCAGTGTTTGCGCCGTCACAGGGTGCCGTGCTCAGCTCCTCTGCACCCAGTCCAAAGCCTGGCGCCAAGGTTTCCTGACTGGGATGCTGGCTCCAGGCTCTGAAAACAGTCGCTGCTTCCCCGTGGTTGTTCGTTCTCAGTCTCTGTCACTCAGATCAACTCTTTAAATCTGTGTTTGTTGGTCAGGGTTCGTAGATTGTCATGTATGTGATCGATTCACTTGTTTTTCCGAGTCTTTGTTGCAAGAGGGATCCGAGGTAGCGTCTACCTAGTCAGCCATCTTGGCCCCCTAAATTCACTTTTAATGGGGACCAACATTCAGAAGATGAACGTTTTTTAACTACAATAAGCATATTAGAGGGAATTCTTTTCCAGAAAGAATGCAAGGGATAGGAGTCAGCCTGGAAAGATGATGAGGATTTAGTGAAATTAGTCAGGCGGACTCAACAAATAATGATGGATAATGCTAGGACCCAGTATTGGAAAAGTGCTTGTACCCTGACCCAACTGGGCTTCTTGACTATTTTAATACAGATGGAGGCTGAAGTAGCCATGGGTAACTGCCCTTCATCTTAGCTGCTGAGTTTCAAGGGACACACCTGCAGGAATCTTATATACCCCTATCTTAGTTTCCTAGCGCTTCTGTAACATACATACCACAAGTGGGTGGCTTTAAAGAACATAAATTTATTTTCTCACCGTTTAAGAGGCTAGACTTCTGAATTCAGGGTGTGGATTAGGGGAAGGTCCTTCTTTGCCTATTTTGGCTTCTAGTAGCCAGCAATCCTTGGAGTTCCTGGGCTTGTGGATTCATCTGCCTCTGTGGTCAGAAAGCATCTGTCTTCTCCCTTGTTTGTGTGGACCTCTGTCTTAATCATCCAGCACTGCTATAACAAAAATACCACAAGTGGATGGCTTTAAGAAAGAGAAATTTATTCTCTCACAGTCTAGGAGGCTAGAAGACCCAATTCAGGGAGCTAGCTCCTGGGGGACGCTTTCTCTGTCAGTTCTGGGGTAAAGTCCTTATCATCAGCCTTCCCCCGGGTCTAGGAATTTCTTAATGCAGGGACCCCAGGTACAAAGGATGTGCTCCACTCCTGGCTCTGCTTCCTTGATGGTAGGAGGTCCCTCTCTGCTCTGATCAATTCTCTCTTTTGTATCTTAAAAGAGATTAACTCAAGGTACAACCTAATCCTGTAGATTGAGTCCTGCCTCATCAATATAACTGCCTCAATCTTGCCTCATTAAAGTCATAGAGGTAGGATTTACAACACATAAGAAAATCATATCAGATCACAAAATGGTAGACAACCACACAATGCTGGAAATCATGGCCTAGCCAAGTTGACACACATTTTTGGAGGACACAATTCAACCCATAACAACCTCTGTGTCTGTCTACTCTGCTCTTTTTTAACTCAGATGTGATTAGATTTAAAACTCACTCTATGTGGGTATGACCTAATTAACGTAACACCAAACCGGATTACATACACAGGTATGGGGTCAGGATTCCAACATATATTTTGGGTGGACACAATTTAATTCATACAACCTCCAAACTTACAAAAGGTCTCAGGGCCCTTGTAATTTGCATCAATGCACTATGACTGCCCTTGCTCCACGAAGAGGTCAGAATAAGACATATCCTAAAGTACAGTAAGTAGGGATAGGAACTATTCTGAATACCACCCGTGTTCTCCCTGTAGGAGAGAGATGGGCGCTGCTATATAACAATGGAAATCAGTCTCAGTACAAGCGTGTGAGCCAAGAAAAGATGACTGACTTTGTTCCCAACTAAATTGAAACCCGGAAGTAACCTAATGGTGGCTGATTGTAATGACCTCTGCTCATAATAACATCTGGTATATAGATAAGGGCCAATTCTGTTGGGAAGGCGTGGCTAATATCTCTGTAATTTTTACTGATTTAAAATGAATTTTATCATGACCATACTGCAGTATCATCTAACACTGGCAATGTCCGTAAAATTCAACTGCCGTAGGTAAATAAGTCAGGTGATAATACTGATATTGATGGTCAAATGTTGTGAGAGATTGAGTTAAAGTTTCCTTGGGATGTAAAACTGATGAAAAATGACTGGTCTGAGGAAGAATTGGATGTAGCTAACCATCAGCTAATTTCTACTCTAAACAGTTCTGTACAAGTTTATCATAAGGTAGCAGTAAAAGGTAGCAGTAGATCAAGGAAATATGAGTAATCAAATTAGTACAAAATATGAAACGCATGTAATGGCTTTAAAGGATGGGTTCATTGTTTATTTAAATACATCCTTATCCCACACTGGCTCCTCCAAATACTGTATTAGCAATATTTATGCGGACACTATTGCTATATCTGTTAAATAAATGCTATACTAAATCTAGTTGGTCAGATAAAAATGATTGTTTTTGATGTAAGGGAGCCTAGGCCAAGGGCCAGGGAGGTACACTGTACAATAAAGGGTTAACTCATCAGGCCTGGGCTACCCAAACCCTGCACATTCTAAACATCTTCAGGATTTGCCCTTGACCAACTCCTGGGAGATAACCTATGAGCCCTTGGAGTATCTTGCCCAATAAAAGTATCTTTTGTATACCTGACATCGTGGGCCATGCTACCAATGTGATTTATGCTAACAATGTTATTTACAGTGAATGCCTATTTTTGTATGCCTGAGGCTTTGGGCCGCGCTGTATCAGTTTGATCTCTGAGGGCTAAAGACTAAACAGCTAAGGTCAGTCACACAGATGTTCCATGCCTACCAGATTGATCCCCAGTAAAATTCTGGACAAGGCTCGGGTGAGCTTCCCTGGTTGACAGCACTTCATATATGTTGTCACACATTGTTGCTGAGAGAAATTAAGAAAAGCTGGAAGCTTGCACCTGGTTTCTCCTGAACTCTTCCCTATACACCTTTTTTCTTTGCTAATTTTAATCTGCCTCCTTTCACTGTAATAAACTGTAACTGAGTATAACAGCTTTTATGAGTTCTGTGAGTCCTTCTAGCAAATCATCAAATCTAAGGGTGGTCTTGGGGATTGCCAACATAGTATCTCCCACTTGTTTTTCCACGTAACAAAATGGAAAAGGGCAAATAATTGGAAAACAAAATCAGAAATTTAGAGAGAATAAAAGCTGTATAGCTGATCTAGCCTTACTTCTATATGAACTGAGCTGCATGTTTCTCTGTGAGCTTCCTGGAAACCACAGCGAGGAGGGTGAACAGGATCAGCTACATGATTTGCATTATCCATAAAAAGAAAACGGATCGGTTCTTTAGATACTAAAAATTTCCAGGCATTTAGGTCTAACAAATTTCATTGTTGGTTCTTTCTAAAGGTCAGTAATTTTCAGCTCAGGACTCTCCCAGTGAGGCCATTTTTAGTTAAAATTCTCTGGCAGATGCTTGCAGGGTTGGTGTTTGAGTGGGCTTTCCTGGTTTTCCATAGCTTCTTTGCCATCATCTCTTTTTGTGGATTCATGCTCCAACTCAAGGCAAGTTCCCTCTCCTATTCTCTTCCACTTCAAAAATCTTCGTTACTTTTTTCTCCTCACAAATATAATCTATACATGGGGCAAAAATATGTAAAGAATATAAATAAGTAAACATTGGGAAAGGAAAAGCCTCTGTAAAATTCCTCCATAATGTAACATCTGCCCCCTGACCCAAGATAACCATGATTATCTGGTTTGAAGAAATTCTGCCAGACTTTGTTTAATACATATATAATCCCATCTATATGGGTTTTTTTTTATATGGGTGTAGCTTTGTGTGTAAATGAGTATGAGTGTCTCATTATATTCTGCATTTTGCCTGACAAAAAATTTACTATATGTTCTGTCCCACAGTTTGCTTTGTTTATGGTAGATTTTTCCATAATTTGAAAAAGTGTTTATGTAGTTAAACTTACCAGTCTTCTCTTTCACAGTATCTAGGTTTTATGTTGAAGAAGAAATCGTTTCATTCTACTTGGATCAACAATCAACATTCATGGAAGTAGCAGTCAAGAAATCAAATGACAAAACTGCTGCAAGAGAACTCTTTAGAGTTTTAAAAAGCAGAGATGTTACTTTTTTTTTAATAATTTTTATTGTGCTTTAAGTGAAAGTTTACAAATCAAGTCAGTGTGTCACATATAAGCTTATATACACCTTACTTCATACTCCCACTTACTCTCCCCCTAATGAGTCAGCCCGCTCTCTCCTTCCAGTCTCTCCCTTCATGACGATTTTGCCAGTTTCTAGCCCTCTCTACCCTCCTATCTCCCCTCCAGACAGGAGATGCCAACACAGTCTCAAGTGTCCACCTGATACAAGTAGCTCACTCCTCATCAACATCTCTCTCCAACCCATTGTCCAGTCTCTTCCATGTCTGATGAGTTGGCTTCACGAATGGTTCCTGTCCTGGGCCAACAGAAGGTATGGGCACCATGACTGCTGGGATTCTTCTAGTTTCAGTCAGACCAATAAGTCTGGTCATTTTATGAGAATTTGGGGTCTGCATCCCACTGTTCTCCTGCTCCCTCAGGAGTTCTCTGTTGTGCTCCCTGTCAGGGCAGTCATCGGTTGTGGCCAGGTACCATCTATTTCTTCTGGTCTCAGGATGATGTAAGTCTCTGGTTCATGTGGCCCTTTATGTCTCTTGGGCTCATAGTTGTCGTGTGACCTTGGTGTTCTTCATTCTCCTTTGCTCCAGGTGGGTTGAGACCAATTGATGCATCTTAGATGGCCGCTTGTTAGCATTTAAGACCCCAGACGCCACATTTCAAAGTGGGATGCAGAATGTTTTCATAATAGAATTATTTTGCCAATTGACTTAGAAATCAACTTAAGCCATAGTCCCCAAACCTCCGCCCTTGCTCTGCTGACCTTCAAAGCATTCAGTTTATCCTGGAAACTTCTTTGCTTTTGGTCCAGTCCACTTGAGCTGACCTTCCCTGTATGGAGTATTGTCCTCCCCTTCACCTAAAGTAGTTCTTATCTACTAACTGAGCAGTAATACCCCTCTCCCACCCTCCCTCCCTCCCTCCCCCCTCTCATAACCACAAAAGTATGTGTTCTTCTCAGTTTACACTATTTCTCAAGATCTTATAATAGTGGTCTTATACAATATTTGTCCTTTTGCCTCTGGCTAATCTAATTTCACTCAGCATAATGCCTTCCAGGTTCCTCAATGTCATGAAATGTTTCACAGATTCGTCACTCTTCTTTATCGATGCGTAGTATTCCATTGTGTGAATATACCATAATTTATTTAACCATTCATCTGTTGATGGACACCTTGGTTGCTTCCAGCTTTTTGCTATTGTAAACAGAGCTGCAATAAACATGGGTGTGCATATATCTGTTCGTGTGAAGGCTCTTATTTCTCTAGGGTATATTCCGAGGAGTGGGATTTCTGGGTTGTATGGTAGTTCTATTTCTAACTGTTTAAGAAAATGCCAGATAGATTTCCAAAGCCGTTGTACCATTTTACACTCCCACCAGCAGTGTATAAGAGTTCCAATCCTCCACAGCCTCTCCAACATTTATTATTTTGTGTTTTATGGATTAATGCCAGCCTTGTTGGAGTGAGAAGGAATCTCATTGTAGTTTTAATTTGCATTTCTCTAATGGCTAATGATCGAGAGCATTTTCTCATGTATCTGTTAGCTGCCTGAATACCTTCTTTAGTGAAGTGCGTGTTCATATCCTTTGCCCACTTCTTGATTGGGTTGTTTGTCTTTTTGTTGTTGAGTTTTAACAGAATCATATAGATTTCAGAGATCAGCGCTGGTTGGAGATATCATAGCTGAAAATTTTTTCCCAATCTGTAGGTGGTCTTTTTACTCTTTTGGTGAAGTCTTTAGATGAGCATAGGTGTTTGATTTTTAGGAGCTCCCAGTTATCGGGTTTCTCTTCATCATTTTTGGTAATGTTTTGTATTCTGTTTATGCCTTGTTTTAGGGCTCCTAACATTGTCCCTATTTTTTCTTCCTTGATCTTTATCGTTTTAATCTTTTTGTTTAGGTCTTTGATCCACTTGGAGTTAGTTTTTGTGCATGGTGTGAAGTATGGGTCTTGTTTTATTTTTTTGCAAATGGGTATCCAGTTATGCCAGCACCATTCGTTAAAAAGACTGTCTTCTCCCCAAGTAACTGAAACTGGGCCTTTGTCAAAAATCAGCTGCTCATATGTGCATGGATTTATATCTGGGTTCTCAATTCTGTTCCATTGGTCTATGTGCCTGTTGTTGTACCAGTACCAGGCTGTTTTGACTACTGTGGCTATATAATATGTTCTAAAATCAGGTAGCGTGAGGCCTCCCACTTTCTTCTTCTTTTTCAGTAATCCTTTACTTATCCGAGGCTTCTTTCCCTTCCATATGAAGTTGGTGATTTGTTTCTCCATCACATTAAAAAATGTCATGGGAATTTGGATCAGAAGTGCATTGTATGTATAGTTGGCTTTTGGTAGAATAGACATTTTTACTATGTTAAGTCTTTCTATCCATGAGCAAGGTATGTTTTTCCACTGATGTACGTCCCTTTTAGTTTCTTGCAGCAGTACTTTGTAGTTTTCTTTGTATAGATCTTTTACATCTTCGGTAAGATTTATTCCTAAGTATTTTATCTTCTTGGGGGCTACTGTGAATGGTATGGATTTGGTGATTTCCTCTTCGATGTTCTTTTTGTTGATGTAGAGGAATCCAAGTGATTTTTGTATGTTTATCTTATAACCTGGGACTCTGCCAAACTTTTCTATTAGTTTTAGTAGTTTTCTGGAGGATTCCTTAGGGCTTTCTGTGTATCAGATCATGTCATCTGCAAAGAGAGATCATTTTACTTCCTCCTTGCCAATCCGGATACCCTTTATTTCTTTGTCTAGCCTAATTGCTCTGGCTAGGACCTCTAGCACAATGTTGAATAAGAGTGGTGATAAAGGGCATCCTTGTCTGGTTCCCATTCTCAAGGGAAATGCTTTCAGGCTCTCTCCATTTAGGGTGATGCTGGCTGTTGGCTTGGTATAGATGCCCTTTAATTTGTTGAGGAATTTTCCTTCAATTCCTATTTTGCTGAGAGTTTTTACCATGAATGGGTGTTGGACTTTGTCAAATGCCTTTTGTGCATCAGTTGATAAGATCATGTGGTTTTTGTCTTTTGTTTTATTTATATGGTGGATTACATTAATTGTTTTTCTAATATTAAACCTACCTTGCACACCTGGTATAAATCCCACTTGGTTGTGGTGGATTATTTTTTTGATATGTTGTTGAATTCTATTGGCTAGAATTTTGTTGATGCTTTTTGCATCTATGTTCATGAGGGATATGGATCTGTAATTTTCTTTTTTTGTGATGTCTTTACCTGGTTTTGGTATCAGGGATATGGTGGCTTCATAGAATGAGTTAGGTAGTATTCCATCATTTTCTATGCTTTGAAATACCTTTAGTAGTAGTGGTGTTAACTCTTCTCTGAAAGTTTGGTAGAACTCTGCAGTGAAGCCGTCCGGGCCAGGGCTTTTTTTTGTTGGGAGTTTTTTGATTACCTTTTCAATCTCTTTTTTTGTTATGGGTCTATTTAGTTGTTCTACTTCTGATTGTGTTAGTTTAGGTAGGTAGTGTTTTTCCATGAATTCATCCATTTCTTCTAGGTTTGCAAATTTGTTAGAGTACAATTTTTTGTAATAATCTGATATGATTCTTTTAATTTCGGTTGGGTCTGTTGTGATGTGGCCCATCTCGTTTCTTATTTGGGTTATTTGTTTCCTTTCCTGTATTTCTTTAGTCAGTCTGGCCAATGGTTTATCAATTTTGTTGATTTTTTCGAAGAACCAGCTTTTGGCTTTGTTAATTCTTTCAATTGTTTTTCTGTTCTCTAATTTCTTTAGTTCAGCTTTAATTTTTATTATTTGTTTTCTTCTGGTGCCTAATGGATTCTTTTGTTGCTCACTTTCTATTTGTTCAAGTTGTAGGGACAGTTCTCTGATTTTGGCACTTTCTTCTTTATGTATGTGTGCATTTATCGGTATAAATTAACCTCTGAGCACTGCTTTTGCTGTGACCCAAAGGTTTTGATAGGAAGTATTTTCATTCTCGTTGCATTCTATGAATTTCTTTATTCCCTCCTTAATGTCTTCTATAACCCAGTCTGTTTTGAGCAGGGTATTGTTCAGTTTCCAAGTATTTGATTTCTTTTCCCTAATTTTTCTGTTATTGATTTCCACTTTTATGGCCTTGTGGTCTCAGAAGATGCTTTGTAATATTCCGATGTTTTGGATTCTGCAAAGGTTTGTTTTATGACCTAATATGTGGTCTATTCTAGAGAATGTTCCATGTGCACTAGAAAAAAAAGTATACTTCACAGCCGTTGGGTGGAGTGGTCTGTATAAGTCAATGAGGTCAAGTTGGTTCATTGTAGCAATTAGGTCTTCCGTGTCTCTACTGAGCTTCTTACTGGAAGTCTTGTCCTTCTCCAAAAGTGGTGTGTTGAAGTCTCCTACTATAATTGTGGAGGTGTCTATCTCACTTTTCAGTTCTGTTAAAATTTGTTTTATGTATCTTGCAGACCTGTCATTGGGTGCATAAACACTTAATATGGTTATATGTTCCTGGTCAATTGTCCCTTTAATCATTATGTAGTGTCCTTCTTTATCCTTTGTGGTGGATTTAACTTTAAAGTCTATTTTGTCAGAAATCAATATTGCTACTCCTGCTCTTTTTTGCTTATTGTTTGCTTGATATATTTTTTTCCATCCTTTGAGTTTTAGTTTGTTTGTGTCTCTAAGTCTAAGGTGTGTCTCTTGTAGGCAGCATATAGACGGATCATGTTTCTTTATCCAGTCTGAGACTCTCTGTCTCTTTATTGGTGCATTTAGTCCGTTTACATTCAGCGTAATTATAGATAAGTAAAAAAAAATTTTTTCATGTGTTTAGTGCTGTCATTTTGATGCCTTTTTGTATGTGTTGTTGACAAGTTCATTTTTCCACTTACTTTTTTGTGCTGAGACGTTTTTCTTTGTAAATTGTGTGTTCCTCATTTTCATAGTAGTTGAATTTATGTTTGCTTAGTCGTTATGTTTTTCTTGGTTTTTATTTTGAATTATGGAGTTGTTATACCTGTTTGTGGTTACCTTAATATTTATCCCTATTTTTCTAAGTAGAAACCTAACTTGTATTGTCCTATATCGCCTTGTTTCCCTCTCCATATGGCAGTTCTATGCCTCCTGTATTTAGTCCCTCTTTTTGATTATTGTGATCTTTTACATATTGACTTCAGTGATTCCCTGTTTTGAGCATTTTTTTCTTTTTAAAATTAATCTTAATTTGTTTTTGTGATTTCCATATTTGAGTTGATATCAGGATGTTCTGTTCTGTGACCTTGTATTGTGTTGTTATCTGATGTTATTGATTTTCTGACCAAACAATTTCCTTTAGTATTTCTTGTAGCTTTGGTTTGATTTTTGCAAATTCTCTAAGCTTGTGTTTATCTGTAAATATCTTAATTTCGCCTTCATATTTGAGAGAGAGTTTTGCTGGATATATGATCCTTGGCTGGCAGTTTTTCTCCTTCAGTGCTCTGTATATGTCATCCCATTGCCTTCTTGCCTGCATGGTTTCTGCTGAGTAGTCTGAACTTATTGATTTTCTCTTGTAGGAGACCTTTCTTTTCTCCCTGGCTGCTTTTAAAATTTTCTCTTTATCTTTGGTTTTGGCAGGTTTGATGATAATATGTCTTGGCGATTTTCTTTTTGGATCAATCTTATATGGGGTTTGATGAGCATCTTGGATAGATATCCTTTTGTCTTTCATGATGTCAGGGAAGTTTTCTGCCAACAGATCTTCAACTATTTTCTCTGTATTTTCTGTTATCCCTCCCTGTTCTGGGACTCCAATCACACGCAAGTTATTCTTCTTGATAGAGTCCCACATGATTCTTAGGGTTTCTTCATTTTCTTAAATTCTTTTATCTGATTTTTTTTCAGCTATATTGGTGTCAACTCCCTTGTCTTCCAGGTCCCCCACTCTGCATTCCAATTGCTCGAGTCTGCACCTCTGACTTCCTATTGAGTTGTCCAATTCTGTAATTTTACTATTAATCTTTTGGATTTCTGAATGCTGTCTCTCTATGGATTCTTGCAACTTATTAATTTTTCCACTATGTTCTTGAATAATCTTTTTGAGTTCTTCAACTGTTTTATCAGTGTGTTCCTTGGCTTTTTCTGTAGATTGCCTTATTTCATTTCTGAGGTCATCCCTGATGTCTTGAAGCATTCTGTAAATTAGTTTTTTATATTCTGCATCTGGCAATTCCAGGATTGTATCTTCATTTGGGAAAGATTTTGATTCTTTAATTTGGGAAGTTGTAGAAGCAATCGTGGTCTGCTTTTTTATGTGGTTTGATATCGACTGCTGTCTCCAAGCCATTACTAAGATATTGTAACGATTTATTTTATATTTGCTCACTGAGTCTTATCTTGTTTTGTTTTCTTTCAATATACGTAGATGGGCTGCTAGATTGTGCTGTCTGGATTGTTGTAGCCCTTGAATCACTTATGTCCTATTACCAGCTGGTTTGGGCTGTTAGCAGATATATAAGCCTAAGAGTCCGTTCACTATTCTTGAGTAGAATCTGATTTGGGGTCACCAAGTGTGTGGTGCAGACTGTCCCCTATCCACTTAGAGCAGTAGTGGTGATAGTTGTGTGCACCAGATTCTGGTAGCAGCAGGGGTTCACACTCCAGGGGGGACAGGATGCTGACAGGCTTCCCCCAAGTGCCAATGAGGTAGGTGTGTCTCTATTCCTAAAGCGCTTTGGCGGGTAGGCTCTGCAGCTGTACCTTAGGCCACCAATGCAAGTACCTCTACAGATTGGTAGGTGTCACCCTCCTTAGACCCCTAAGGCAATGAGGGCTCTGTTGAATACGCAGAGATATCAGACCTGGGAAACTTGTCTTTCCAGTAATCCGCTAAAACAATTGCAGTCAGATCCCTATCAGAATTGCCTTTGCATTATAATAGCCACCTTGTTCCCTGTAGGGATGAAAGCCCAAGGCTGTGGATCACATATGCTTGGCTGGAGCTGGTTCTGTATTTTTAGTCCAATTAGGGAAGGATTTTTGGTCCCTGGGTTTTTTGTAGCTGCTCCTCTCAGACCAGGAGAACGGGTTAGGAAAAGACCAAAAAAGAAAAAAAACTGCAGAGCAGTTCACTCTCTGGCTCAGGAAATTCCAACGTTAATGAAGCCGCCTGGGAAGGGGAGGGGAGGGATCAGATAAATAGGAGAGAGTCCACCCCGGAACATAGACAAAGTTACTTATCTTGTTTGGTGATGACGGTTTTATCTGAGATTCCCGAGGAGTGTGTAGCCTGTGTGCTTTGGCTGGGTCGAGATTTCCCCCGAGTGTCAGGTCCTGTGCTTGTGCTGTCTCAGAAGCTGTGGTCTGTTCCTCCACTCCCAGTCCAAAGCCCAGCGCCAAGGTTCCCCAACTGAGACGCCACACTCCAGGCTCCAAAATCAGTTGCTGCATCCCGGTGACTTCTCCCCTTGTCAGCCGCGTCACTGGCTGGGCTTCCCCCAAGGTCACTTCTGGGGTCTAGGGCTGCATCCCATGTTTGCGCTGTCTCAGGATGCCGTGCTCAGCTCCCTTGCGCCCAGTCCAAAGGCCGGCGCCAAGGTTTTCTGACTGGGACGCTGACTTCAGGCTCCAAAAGCAGTCGTTGCTTCCCCGTGGTTGTTCGTTCTCAGTCTCTGCCACTCAGGTCAACTCTTTAGATCTGTGTTTGATGGTCAGGGTTCGTAGATTGTCATGTATGTGATCGATTCACTTGTTTTTCCGAGTCCTTGTTGCAAGAGGGATCCAAGGTAGCTTCTACCTAGTCAGCCATCATGGCCCCCGGATCAGATGTTACTTTAAGGACTAAGGTGAACCTGGCTCAAGCCATGATCTTTGTCAATCACTTCATGGGCATGAAAAAGCTGCATAATGAAAAAGGAAGAAAGAAGATGAATTGATGCATTCGATCTGTGGTGTTGGTGAAGAATATTGAATATACTGTGGACTGTGAGAAGAATTAACAAATCCGTCTCAGAAGAAATACAATCAGAATGCTCCTTAAAAGCAAGGATGGAGAGACTTTTACTTGCTTATTTTGACACGTCGTCAGAAAAGACCAATCCTAATAGAGTGTCAGCAAAAAGAGGAAACCCTCGATGAGATGTACTGACACGATAGCAAAAACTATGGACTCAAACACACCAAAGATCATGAAGATGGCGCAGGACTGGGCAACATTTCATTCTGTTGTACATGGGGTTGCTATGGGTTGGAGCCAACTCAACAGCAACTAACACCAAATTTTATGTAATGCTTAAGACGGGCTTCCACACTAAAAAATTCCCCTGATTCTCCTGTTTCTCTTATTACTTTTACCCATTCAATTTCTTTTTATTGTGCTTTAGATGAAGGCTTACAGAGCAAATTAGTTTCTCATTAAACAATTAATACCCGTATTGTTTTGTGATATTGGTTGCCAACCCCACAATATGTCAACACTCTCCCGTTCTTGACCTTGGGTTTCCCATTATCAGCTTTCCTGTGCCCTCCTGTCTTCTCATCTTTGCCCCTGAATTGGTGTGACCATTTAGTCTCATTTTGTTTTATGGGCCTGTCTAATCTTTGGCTGAAGGGTGAACCTCAGGAGTGACTTCAGTATTGAGTTAAAATGGTGTCCGGGGGCCATACTCTCGGTGTTTCTCCAGTCTCTGTCAGACCAGTAAGTCTGGTCTTTTTTTGTGAGTTACAATTTTGCTCTACATTTTCTCCAGCTCTGTCCGGGGCCCTCTATTGTGATCCCTGTCAGAGCAGTTGGCGATGGTAGCTGGTCACAATCTGATTATGCTGGACTCAGTAAGGTTGAAGCTGTGGTAGCTGTGGTCCATTAGTCCTCTGGAGTAATCTTTCCCTTGTGTCTTTGGTTTTCTTCATTCTCCCTCGCTTCAGACGGGGTGGAACCAGTGGAGTATCTTAGATGGCCGCTCATAAGCTTTTAAGAGCCCAGTCAGTACTCACCAAAGTAGAATGTAGAACATCTTCTTTATGTGCCAATTGAGCCAGATGTCCCCTGAGATCATGGTCCCCAGCTTTCAGCCCAGTAATTCTGTCCCTAAGGGAGTTTGGATGTGTCTATGAAGCTTCCATGACCTTGCCTTGGTCAAGATGTGCTGGCTTCTCCAGTATTGTGTACTGTCTTACCCTTCACCAAAATTACCACTTATCTCTTTTCTATTTAGTGGTTTTCCCTCCCGACCTCTCGCCTCCCTCGTAATCATCAAAGATTGTTTATTTTTGTGTGTAAGTTTTTATAATAATGGTTTCATACACTATTTGTTCTTTTGTGATTGACTTATCTCACTCAGCATAATGCCCTCCAGATTCATCCATGTTGTGACATGCTTTGCAGATTCATCATTGTTCTTTATTGCTGCATAGTATTCCATTGTGTGTGTACCATAGTTTTATTTATCCATTCTACTGTTGACGGGCACATAGGTTGTTTCCATCTTCTTGCTATTGTGAATAATTGTCTTAGTCATCTAGTGCTGCTACAATAGAAATACCACAAGTGGATGGCTTTAACAAAGATAAATTTATTTCTTCACAGTAAAGTAGGCTCAAAGTCCAAATGCAAGGCGTTGGCTCCAGGGGAAGGCTTTCTGTCTCTGTCGGCCTTCTCATCAATCTTCCCCCAGACTAGGAACTTCTCTGCGCAGGGACCCCAGCTCCAGAGGATGTGCTCTGCTCCTGGCACTGCTTTCTTGGTGGTATGAGGTCCCCCTGTCTCTCTGCTCACTTCTTTCTTTTGTATCTCTAGAGATTGCCTCAAGACACAATTCAATCTTGTAGATTGAGTCCTAACACAACTTCCGCCCATCCTCCTTCATTAACACCATAGAGGCAGGATTTACAACATATAGAAAAATCACACAGCACTGGGAATCATGGCCCAGCCAAAATGATACACACATTTTTAGGGGGACATAATTCAATCCATGACAATAATGCTGCAATGAACATGGGTGTGCATATGTCTATTTGTGTGACAGCTCTTATTTCTCTAGAATATATTCCTAGGAGTGGGATTGCTGGATCATACAATATTTCTTTTTTATTTTTTTAATTGTACTTTAGATAAAGTCTTACAGAACAAACTAGCTTCTCATTAAACAGTTAGTACATATATTATTTTATGACATTGGATAACAACCCCATGACATGCCAGTACTCTCCCTTCTCCACCTTGGGTTCCCTACTACCAGCTTTCCTGTCCCCTCCTACCTTCTAGTCCTTGCCCCTGGGCTGTTGTGCCCCTTTAGTGTCATTTTGTCCTGTGGGTCTGTCTAATCTTAGGCTAAAAGATGAACCTCCGGAGTGAATTCATTACTGAGCTAAAAGGGTCTCTATGGGCTATACTCTCAGGATTTCTCCAGTCTCTGTCATACCAGTAAATCTGGGCTTTTTTTTTTTAATGCACCTTTTATTTTATTTTTTTCTCTTTTATTTATTTATTTTTTAATTGTACTTTAGATGAACGTTTACAGAACAAACTGGTTTCTCATTAAACAGTTAGTACACATATTATTTTATGACTTTGGTTAACAATCCCACAACATGTCAACACTCTCCCTTCTCAAACTTGGGTCCTCTATTACCAGCTTTCCTGTTCCCTCCTGCCTTCTAGTCCTTGCCCCAGGGCTGGTGTGCCCCTTTAGTCTCATTTTGTTTTATGGGCCTATTCAATCTTTGGCTGAAGGGTGAACTTCAGGAGTGACTTCATTACTGAGCTGAAAGGCTGTCTGGGGGCCATACTCTCAAGGTTTCTCCAGTCAATGTCAGGTCAGCAAGTCTGGTCTTTCTTTTTGAGTTAGAATTCTGTTCTACATTTTTCTCCAGCTCTGTCCAGGACCCCTCTATTGTGATCCCTGTCAGAGTAGTCAGTGGTGGTAGCCGGGCGTCATCTAGTTGTACTGAACTCAGTCTGGTGGTGGCCATGGTACTTGTGGTCTATTAGTCCTTTGGACTAATCTTTCCCTTGTGTCTTTTATTTGTGTGTGTGTGTGTCTTTAGTTTTCTTCATTTCCCTTGTTCCTGAAGGGCTGAGACCAGTAGAGTATCTTAGATGGCCGCTCACAGGCTTTTAGGACCCCAGATGCTATTCACCAAAGTAGAATGTAGAACATTTTCTTTATAAACTATGTTATGCCAATTGAGCTAGATATTCCCTGAGACCATGGTCCCCACAGCCCTCCGCCCAGTAATTCAGTCCCTAAGGGAGTTTGGATTTGTCCACGGAGCTTCCATAATCTTACCCTGAACAAGTTGTGCCGGCTTCCTCAGTATTGTGTACTGTCCTACCCTTCACCAAAGTTATCACTTATCTATTGCCTATTTAGTGTTTTTCCACCCCCACTACTCCCCTCCCTCATAACCATCAAAGATTGTTTCTTTTTGTGTGTAAACCTTTTCATGAGGTTTTACAGTAGTGGTCTTATACAATATTTGTCCTTTTGTGATTGACTTATTTCACACAGCAGAATACCCTCCAGATTCATCCATGTTGTGAGACGCTTTTCAGATTCATCATTGTTCTTTATCGTTGGGTAGTATTCCATTGTGGGTATACACCATAGTTTTATTATCATTATTATTATCTGTTGGTGGGCATCTAGGTTGCTTCCATATTTTTGTTATTGTGAACAATGCTGCAGTGAACATTGGTGTTCATATGTCTATTCCTGTGCCAGCTCTTATTTCTCTAGGATATATTCCTAGGAGTGGGATTGCTGGATGATATGGTATTTCTATTTCTAGCTTTCTAATGAAACACCATATCGTTTTCCAAAACGGCTGTACCCTTTTTCATTCCCACCAGCAATGCATAAGAGACCCAGTCCTCCCACAGCATCTCCAACATTTGTTATTTTGTGTTTTTTAGATTTGTGCCAGTAATGCCAGGGTGAGATGGTATCTCATTGTGGTTTTGATTTACATTTCTGTAATGGTTAGTGATTGTGAGCATTTTCTCATGTGTCTGTTAGCCGCTTCAATGTCTTCTTTAGTGAAGTGTTTGTTGTATTTCCTTTGCCCATTTTTAATTGGATTATTTGCCTTTTTGTTGTAGACGTGTTGGATTTTCCTGTAGATTTTAGAGATTAGGCCTTTGTTGGATTTGTCATAGCGAAAAACATTTTCCCAGCCTGTAGGTTCTCTTTTCACTCTTTTGGTGAAGTCTTTTGATGAGCATAAGTGTTTAATTTTTAGAAGATCCCAATTATCTAGTTTATCTTCTGGAGTTTATATGTTGTTACTTACGGTTTGTATCCTGTTAATGCCATGGATTAGGGTCTCTAGCCTTGATCCTATTTTTTCTTCTATGATCCTTATAGTTTTGGGTTTTATATTTAGGTCTTTGATCTATTTTGAATATTTTTGTGTATGGTGTGAGGTAGGGGTCCTGTTTCATTTTTTTGCAGATGAGCATCCAGTTTTGCCAGCACTACTTGTTAAAAAGACTGTCTATTCCCCATGTGATAGACTTTGGGCTCTTGTCGAAGATCAGGTGTCCATAGGTGGATGGATTTGCATCTGGGTTCTTGATTCTATTCCATTGGTCAATGTAGCTGTCGTTGTACCAGTACCAGGCTATTTTGACTACCGTAGCTGTATAATAGGTTCTGAGGTCAGGTAGTACGAGTCCTCCTACTTTATTCTTTTTCTTCAATAATGCTTTACTTCTCCGGGGCTTCTTCCCTTTCCATGTAAAGTTAATGATTGTTTTTTCCATCTCTTTAAAGAATGTTGTTAATATTTGGATCAGGATTGCATTGTCTTTGCAGATTGCTTTGGGTAGAATTGTCATTTTCATAATGTTGAGTCTACCTATCCATGAGTATGGTATTTTTCCATTTATGTAAATCTTTTTTGTTTTCCTGCAGTAGTGTTTTGCAGTATACTTTGTATAGGTCTTTTACATCCCTGGTTAGATTTGTTCCTAAATATTTTACATTTTCGGGTGCTGTTATCAATGGTATTGCTTTCCTGATTTCCTTTTCATAGTTCTCTTTATTGGTGTATAAGAATCCAACTGATTTTTGTATGTTTATCTTGTATCCTGCTACTCTGCTGAATCTCTCTATTAGTTCCAGTAGCTTTCTTGTGGAGTCTTTTGGGTTTTCTATGTATAGTATCATATCATCCACAAATAGGGTCAATTTTACTTCTTCCTTATCAGTTTGGATGTCTTTTATTTCTTTTTCTTGCCTTATTGTTCTAGCTAGGACATCCAGCACGATGTTAAATAGGGGTGGTGATAAAGGGCATCCTTTTCTTGTTCCTGTTCTCAAGGGGAATGTTTTCAGCCTCTCTCCATTAATAATGATGTTGACTGCCTTTTATCTCTGAAGAGATAAAAGGAAAGGGAAGTAAGCAGAGAGTTGGGGACCTCGTACAACCAAGAAAGCAGTGCTGGGAGTAGAGGGCGTCCTTTGGACCTGAAGTTCCTGCACTGAGATGCTCCCAGACCAAGGGAAGGCTGATGCATCACAAGGACCTTCCTTCAGAGCCAATAGAGAGAGAAAGCCTCCCCCTGGAGCTGACACCCTGGATTTGGACTCTTAGCATACTAGACTGTGACAGAATAAATTTCTGTTTGTTAAAGCCAAAAAGAAAAGAAAAGAAAAGAATGATGTGGGCTGTTGATTTTGTATAGATGCCCTTTATTATGTTGAGGAATGTCCCTTCTATACCTATTTTATTAAGAGTTTTTATCAGGAATGGGTGTTGGACTTTATCAAATACCTTTTCTGTGTCGATTGAAATGATCGTGTGTTTCTTTTCTTTATGTATGTGGTTGATTACATTGATTGATTTTCTAATGCTGAACCATCCTTGCATACTTGGTATGAATCCTACTTCATTGTGGTGTATTTTTTTTTTTTTTATAAAATGCTGAATTCTATTGGCTAGAATTTTGTTGAGAATTTTTTTCAACTATATTCATGAGAGATATTGGTCTGTAATTTTCTTTTTTTGTGGTGTCTTTACCTGGTTTTGGTATCAGGGTTGTTTTGGCTTCATAGAACGAATTTGGAAGTATTCCTTCCTTTTCTATGTTTTGAAATAGTTTGAGTAGTACTGGTGCAAATTCTTCTCTGCATGTTTGGTAGGATTCTCCAGTAAAGCCATCTGGGCCAGGGCTTATTTTGTTGAGACTTTTTTGTTGTTGTTGTTACCTTTTCAATTTTTTCTCTTGGTATGGGTCTGCTCATATTTTCAACTTCAGTTTGTGTTAATTTGCCTAGGTGATGTATTTCTAGAAACTTGTCCATTTCCTCTAGGTTTTCAAATTTGTTGGAATATAGTTTTGTTGATTCTTTCTATTGTTTTTCTATTCTCTATATGATTTATTTCTGCTGATCTTTATTATTTCCTTTCTTCTGGTGGTAGTTGGCTTCTTTTGCTGTTCTCTTTCTATTTGTTAGAGTTGTGTACATAGAGTTTTGATTTTGTTTCTTTTTTGATGTGTGCATCTATTGCTATAAATTGACTTCTGAGTACTGCCTTTGCTGTGTCCCAAAGGTTTTGTATGATGTATTTTCATTCACGTTTGATTCTAGGAATTTTTTTATTCCACCTTTGATTTCCTCTGTCTCCCAGTGGTTTTTAAGCAAGGCGTTATTCAGTTTTCGTGTATTTGGGGTTTTTTTCCTTGCTCATCCTTTCAATTTTTGTCACATGTAGAATTTATTTTTATGTAAGCTGTGAAAAAAGTGTCTAACTATATTTTTCTCATGGCTATTCAGTTTTGAATAATCTGCCTTTCCTACATGTATCATATTAAGGTCCCATGTGCATTTGGGTTTCTTTCTGAACTCTATTCAGTTTCACTGTTTTGCTGATGGAAAGATTTAACAATATTTCTTTTATAAGATACAAAGCAAAATGTATTAGGCAGTCTGCACATTTTACTGTGGCATAAATGATCAGAATGTACAAAGTTGAGTGACATCCAAAAACATGACTGTGGACTTTGCCCAGGAGGAGTGGCAGCACCTGGGCTCTGCTCAAAGAGCCCTAAACAGACAAGTGATTCTGGAGACTTATAGCCACCTGGCATCTTTGAGTAAGGATGGCCACCCTCTGTAATTCAATGAATCCTTTCCCCTGTCCTTCAGAGCTGTCAAAGGTCTTTATATATTTTGCCTTAACAAGATGCTTCTTCTTTTATTACTATTATACTTTCCATTTTTAAATGTTTACATTTTTATTACATCCGGAATTTATTTTTATGTATGATGTGAGGTAGAGATCTATCTTTGATGGAAGTCCAGTTGGCAACTTCATTGTCAAGCCCCTGAAACTGCTCCCTCTCTTCATGAACTCCTGAACTGTCAAGGTAAACACCTTTATTATTTTGCCTTAACAGGTCTTCTTATTTAATAATAAATACATATTGGGCTATTGAATATCATCTGAGTACTAATTTCACTGTTTTTTATCCAATCTGATGGTGATATACATTGAATTGTGCCCCCCCAAAATATATTCCCCATTTGGGAATAGGGTTTTCTTTGTTATGTTAATGAGGTTATATCAGTGTGCTTTCGTTAGGTGCCATCAAGTCAGTTCCGACTCATAGCAACCCTATGTTTGCTTCTAACTCATAGTAATCCTGTGTAAAACAAAACAAAACACTGCCTGGTCCTGTGCCATCCTCACAATCATTGTTACACTTGAGCCCATTGTCACAGCCACTGTGTCAATCCATCTCATTGAAGGTCTTCCTCTTTTTCTCTGATCCTCTACTTTACAAAGCATGATGTCCTTCTGCAGGGACTGGTCACTCCTGATAACATGTCCAAAGCACATGAGATGAAGTGTCATCATCCTTGCTTCTAAGAATTCTGGCAGTACTTCTTCCAAAACAGATTTGTTCATTCTTCTGGCAGTCCATGGTATATTCAATATTCTTCGCCAACATCATAATTCAGAGACTTCAGTTCTCCTTCGATCTTCCTTATTCATTGTTCAGCTTTGACATGCATAACAAGGTGATTGAAAACACCGTGGCTTGGTTTAGGCACACCTTAGCCCTTGAAGTGACATCTTTGATTTTTAGCACTTTAAAGAGATCTTTTGCAGCAGATTTGCCCAATGCAATGCGTCATCTGATTTCTTGACTGCTGCTTCCATGGGTGTTGATTGTGGATCCAAGTAAAATGAAATCCTTGACACCTTCAATCTTTTCTCCTCTTATCATGATGTGGCTTATTGATCCAGTTGTGAAGATTTTTGTTTTCTTTATGTTGAGGTGTAATCCATACTGAAGACTGTGGTCTTCGATCTTCATCAGTAAGTGCTTTAAGTCCTCTTCACTTTCAGCAAGCAAGGTTGTGTCATCTGCATATCGCAGGTTGTTAATGAGTCTTCCTCCAATCCTGATGCCCCATTCTTCTTCATATAGTCCAGCTTCTTGGCTTATTTGCTCTGCATACAGATTGAATAAGTATGGTGAAAGGATACAACTCTGACCCACACTTTTCCTGACTTTAAACCATGCAATATCCCCCTTGTTCTGTTCAAACAACTGCCTCTTGGCCTAAGTACAGGTTCCTCACGAGCACAATTAAGTGTTATGGAATTCCCATTCTTTGCAATGTTATCCACAATTTGTTATGATCCACACAGTCAATTGGTCTTGGTGGTTGGTGTGTAAATTTGAATAATAGTTGTCTTAACTGGTATTCCTTGTAGACATATGGATATTATCACTGACAGCGTTGTACTGCAGGATAGACCTTGAAATGTTCTTCTTGATGATGAATGTAACACCATTCCTGTTCAATTTATCATTCCCAGCACAGTAGAGCACATGATTTTCTGGTTCGCTCAGGGGATGGTCCTCAGTCTCCTGCCTTGTTCACAGTGTGACCCCTTGCTGCAATCAGATACCTGTACCTACACCAATCACCCCTGTCCCTCTAAGACTGTAGGACAGAGCCTGTACCACACACTTGATGACCAACTACCTGGACACCTTTATGCATCTTTATGCATTCCATTCCATTTTTGACAGCTTCCCATTTTCCTAGATTCTAACTTCATACATTCAACATCCCTATTGTTAATGGATGTTTACAGCTGTTTCTTCTCATTTTGAGTCACGCCACATCAGCACATGAAGGTCCTGAAAGCTTGACTCCATCCATGTCCCACTAAGACCGACTCTACTTTGAGAAGGCAGCTCTTCCCAGTCGTCTTTTGAGTGTCTTCCAACCTGAGGGGCTCCTCTTCCGGCACTGTATCAGACAATGTCTTGCAGTTATTTATAAGGTTTTCACTGGTCATTTTTTTCAGAAGTAGACTGCCAGGTCCTTTTTCCTAGTCTGTCTTAGTCTGGAAGCTCAGATGAAACCTGTCCACCAACGGTGACCCTGTTGGTATTTGAGATACTGGTGGCAAAACTTTCAGTATGACAGCAACAAGCAAGGCAGCACAGTACAACAAACTGACAGACACGTGGTGGATATCAATGTAGGGTGTGTGTTAAACCTAACCACTTTGAGATATAAAAGGAGCAGATTAGGCACAGAAGCAAGCAAGCACAAATGAAGGAAAGATGGACGCCACATGGAAATTGCCAAGAAATTAAGTAATGCTGGGGATACACAAGCTGAGACAAAGATTTCTAGCCAGAGAGGACAGAGAGAGAGCCAGTGCCCTGAATTCAGACTTGCAGCCTCCTAAACTGTGAGAAAATTAATATCTGTTTGTTAAAGCCACGCACTTGTGGTATTTCTGTTACAGTAGCTCTAGCTAACTAAGACAGATGGCATTCTGATTTTTAATGTCTAGTCCTGTTATATTTATAGATCTAAAAGATCTGTTCAGTCTTATAGATGTTAAATGTACCTTGTTAATTACATTATTTAATCCCTCTCTAGCCCTTTTTATTTGTCCAATTGATCTGTTATAAATCAATAAACAAAGTGCCCTACTAAAAACATGTTTCTGAATATTTCACGTTTCTTGCAGTTCTTTTGTTTGCTTGTTTTGTTATAAATGTTGATCTATGCTATACAGAGTGTATATATTTATTGCTATTTAGTTCTTCATTTTGAATTCTATACCTTATCATTAAAAACTGCCAATATGTTTTTCCTTTCTTGCTTATTGCCCTAAATTCAACCCTTTTAGATGTTAAGATCTTTTCACTTTCTTTTTGTTTGCAATTGTCAGATATGACTTTATGTTTGTCCTTATTTTCCAATACTTCTGAGTCATCTCTTATGTATTGGGCTCTATTTTGTGGTTCAAACTGAGGGTACTTGATCTATCAGTAGACAATTTTACCCTGATTTTCTTTGTAAACATTACAAATCCATTTGGTCTTAGGTTTCCCAGAATATTTCCTGTTGGGCATCCTTTTTTTTTTTTTTTTCTGCTTTTACCCCTTTTAATCCTTCATTTGTGGTTCTGGTTTCCTTTGTATTGTTTTGGATGTGCTTCTTCTGGTCTAGAGCATAGCTAAGAGAGGAACACTTCCAAAGGGTTTTTAGAAAGCTAGCATAATTCTAACACCAAAAAAAAAAAAAAAAAGAAAGAAGGAAGGAAATAAATTGGGCAAAAAAAAAAAAAAAAGCAAACTGCATATCAGTTTTATTTCTGAATGTCAATGAAAAAATACTGATTAAAACAGCAGCAAAATAAAATCACCTAAACACTGATTGACAGCACTAACAAATGGGGTTTGCTCAAAGAATGCAAGAATGAGTTAATATAAGGGTATTAATATAATTCATCATATTAATGAATCAAAATAAATTCATATGTTCATCTCTATGTTGAGAAGACAATTTAATAAAATTCATCATTCATTCTTGATTCAAAAAAAGGATCCTCCCAAGGATAAGTGGTACATCCCAGTCCTTACAACCAAAAGCATCAGGTGCCCATGGACCATCTACAGAACCCACTGACCTGTGCAATCTAGGGAACAGGGATGCACTTTCCTCACAGACACTTGGGGGGTGGTTCTCAGCCTTTTGCTTTGTTCAGAGTGTGACCCCCTGCTGCAATCAGATACCATTACCTACACCAATCACCCCTGTCCCTCTAAGACTGTAGGACAGAGCCTGTACCACACACTTGATGACCAACTACCTGGACACCTGAGCTGAATCCATACAAGAAAAGTGAATGGACTCCTAGGCTAATATACCTGATAACAACTCTAGCCATCTCGTGACAGGACGTCAGAGCTTCAAAGGAGAAAATATTCAAGCTAGCTCACTCAAGCAACCCATTTGGGCATATCAAAACAAAACAAAGCAAGAAGCTAGGATACAGTAAGCAAACAAAAGATAAACTAATACAATAACTTATACGTGACTCTGAGACAACAGTCAATATCAAATCACATAAAGAAGCAGACCGTGACCACTTCAACAAACTCTCAAAACAAAGAATCAAGAGATCTTCTGGATGAAGGTGCATTCCTGGAATTACCAGATGCATAATACAAAAGATTAATATACAGAACTCTTCAAGACATCAGGAACGAGACTAGGAAGACCAGACAAAATGCAGAACAAGCCAAGGAACACACAGATAAAGCATTTGAAGAAATTAAAAAGGTTATTCAAGAACATAATGAAAAATTTAATAAGCTGGAAAAATCCATAGACAGCAAACAGAAATTCAGAAGATTAACAACAAAAGTACAGAATTAGACAACTCAACAGAAAGTCAGAGGAGCAGAATTGAGCAAGTGGAAGGCAGAATTAGTAAAACTGAAGATAAAACACTTGGCACCAATATATTTGAAGAAAAATCAGATAAAAGAATTTGAAAAAATGAAGAAACCCTAAGAATCATGTGGGACTCTATCAAGAGAAATAACCTACGAGTGACTGGAGTACTAGAACAGGGAGGGGTAACAGAAAATATAGAGAGAATTATTAAAGATCTATTGGCAGAAAACTTCCCTGATATCGCGAAAGATGAGAAGATATCTATCCAAGATGCTCATTGAACTCCACATAAGGTAGATCTTAAAAGAAAGTCATCAAGACATATTATAATCAAACTTGCCAAAACCAAAGATGAAGACAGAATTTTAAGAGTGGCTATGGATAAAAAAGTCACCTACAAAGGAGAGTCAATATGACTAAGCTCCGGCTACTCAGCAGAAACCATGCAGGCAAGAAGGTAATGGGATGACTTATGTAAAGCATTGAAGGGAAAAAAATGCCTGCCAAGAATCATATATCCAGCAAAACTGTATTTCAAATATGAAGGCGAAATTAGGACATTTCTAGATAAACAGAAATTTAGGGAATTTGTAAAAAACCAAGCCAAAACTACAAGAAATACTAAAAGGAGATCTCTGGTTAGAAAATCAATCATATCAGATATCAACCCAAGACGAGAACACAGGACAGACAAATCAGATGTCAACCCAGAGAGGGAAATCACAAAAAGAAATCAAGACAAAAAACGCTCAAAACAGGGAAACAGAGATGTCATTATGCAAAAGAAGACTTCATTAAAACAATAAAGAGATACTAAGAAATGTACTCATATTCTTTCATATGGAAAGGAAGTCAAGGCAATATGAAGAAATAAAATTTAGATTTAGAGCTAGAAAAATAGGAGTAAATATAAAGGCAACCACAAAGGAGACTAACAATCCTACTCATCAAAAAAGGAAAAACTCAGCAGAAACAAAATCAACAATGAATAAGAGGAAAAGACAATATATAAAGATAAATTACTCAGCACAAAAAATTAAGTGGAAGAAAGAAACTGCCAACAACACACAATAAAAAGACACCAAAATGACAGCACTAACTTATACCTATCCATACTTATGTGGAATGTAAATGGACAAAATGCACCAATAAAGAGACAGAGAGTAGCAGAATGGATTAAAAAACATGATTCGTCTTTATGCTGCCTACAAGAGACACACCTTAGACTTAGAGACACAATCAAACTAAAACTCAAAGGATGGAAAAAAACATATCAAGCAAACAACAAACAAAAAACAGAAGGAGTGCCAATATACATGTCTGACAAAATAGACTGTACAGTTAAGTCCACCACAAAGGATAAGGAACAACACTACATAATGATTAAAGGGACAATATACCAGGAGGGTATAACCACATTAAATATTTATGCACCCAATGATAGGGCTACAAGATACATAAAGCAAACTCTAACAGCATGGAAAACTGAGATAGACAGCTCCACAATAATAGTAGGAGACTTCAGCACACCACTTTTGGTGAAGGACAGAAGATCCAGAAAGAAGCTTAATAAAGGCATGGGAGATTTAAATACCACACTCAACCAACTTGACCTCATGGACATATACGGAACACTCCACCCAACAGCAACCAAGTATACTTTCTTTTCTAGTACACAGGGAACATTCTCTAGAATAGACCACATAATAGGTCATAAAGCAAGCCTTAGCAGAATCCAAAACATCAAAATATTACAAAGCATCTTCTCCAACTATAAGGCCATAAAAGTAGAAATCAACAACAGAAAAAGCAAGGAAAGAAATCAAACACTCGGAAACTGAACAATACCCTGCTCAAAAACGACTGGGTTATAGAAGACATTAAGGATGGAATAAAGAAATTCATAGAATCCAATGAGAATGAAAATAATTCCTATCAGAACCCTTGGGACACAACTAAAGCAGTGCTCAGAGGTCAATTTATATCAATAAATGCACATATACAAAAAGAAGAAAGGGCCAAAATCAAAGAATTATCCCTACAACTTGAACAAATAAAAAGAGAGCAACAAAAGAAACCCTCAGGCACCAGAAGAAAGCAAATAATTAAAATTAGAGCAGAATTAAATGAAATAGAAAACAGAAAAACAATTGAAAGAGTTAAAAGACCAAAAGCTTGTTCTTTGAAAAAATTAACAAAGCTGATAAACCATTGGCCAAACCGACAAAAGAAAAACAGGAGAGGAAGCAAATAACCCAAATAAGAAATGAGATGGAATATCACAACAGACCCAATTGAAATTAAAAGAACCATATAAGGCTACTACAAAAAACTGTGCTCTAACAAATTTGAAAACCTAGAGGAAATGGATGAATTTCTAGAAACACATGACCTACCTAAACTAACACAAGCAGAGGTAAAACAACTAAATAAACCCATAACAAAAGAAGAGATTAAAAAGGTAATTTTAAAACTCCCAACAAAAAAAGCCCTGGCCCGATGACTTCACTGAAGAGTTCTACCAAATATTCAGAGAAGAGTTAACACAACAACTACTAATGGAATTTCAGAGCATAGAAAAGGATGGAATACTCCCAAACTCATTCTATGAAGCCAGAATATCCCTGATACCAAAAATCAGGTAAAGACACCACAAAAAAAGAAAATTACAGGCCTATATCCTTCATGAATTTAGATGCAAAAGTCCTCAACAAATTTCTAGCCAATAGAATTCAACAACATATCAAAAAAATAATTCTCCATGACCAAGTGAGATTCATACCAGGTATGCAGGGATGGTTCAACATTAGAAAAACAATTAATGTAATCCATCATATAAATAAAAAAAAGACAATAACCACATGATCTTATCAATTGATGCAGAAAAGGCATTTGACAAAGTTCAACAACCATTCATGATAAAAACTCTCAGCAAAATAGGAATAGAAGGAAAATTCCTCAACCTAATAAAGGGCATTTATACAAATCCAACAGCCAACGTCATCCTAAATGGAGAGAGTCAGAAAGCATTCCCCTTGAGAACTGGAATGAGACAAGGATGCCCTTTTTCAACACTCTTATTCAACATTGTGCTGGAAGTCCTAGCTAGTGCAATTAGTCTAGATAAAGAAATAAAGAGCATCCAGATTGGTAAGGAAGAAGTAAAAGTATCTCTATTTGCAGATGACATGATCTTGTACACAGAAAACCCTAAAGAATCCTCAAGAAAATTACTGAACCTGATAGAAGAGTTCAGCAGAGTATCAGGATACAAGATAAACATACAGGAATTAGTTGGATTCCTCTACGCTAATATTGAAGAGAAAATCACCAAATCAATACCATTTACAGTAGCCCCCAAGAAGATAAAATAGTTAGGAATAAATCTTACCAGAGACGTCAAAGGCCTATACAAAGAAAACTACAAGACACTACTGCTAGAAACCAAAAGAGAACTACATAAGTGGAAAAACATACCTTGCTCATGGATAGGAAGACTTAATATTGTAAAAATGTCTATTCTACCAGAAACGATCTATAGATACAATGCAATTCTGATCCAAGTTCCAACGACATTTTTTTAATGAGATGGAGAAACAAATAACCAGCTTCATATGGAAGGGAAAGAGGCCCCGGAGAAGTAAAGCATTACTAAAAAAGAAGAACAAAGTAGGAGGCCTCACACTACCTGATTTCATAACCTATTATACCTCCACAGTAGTCAGAACTGTATGGTACTGGTACAGCAACAAATACTTAGACCAATGGGACAGAATTGAGAATCCAGAAATAAATCCATCCACATATGAGTAGCTGATATTTGACAAAGGCCCAAAGTCAGTTAAATGGGGAGAAGGCAGTCTCTTGAACAAATGGTGCTGGCATAATTGGATATTCATCTGAAAAAAAAAATGAAACTAGACCCATACCTTACACCATGCAGAAAAATGAACTCAAAATGGATCAAAGACCTAAATATAAAATCTAAATCGATAAAGATCATGGAAGAAAAAATAAGGGCAATGCTAGGAGCCCTAATACATGGCATAAACAGTAAAAAACATTACTAACAATCCACAAACACCAGAAGAGAAACCAGATAACTTGGAGCTCCTAAAAATCACACACCTATGCTCATCCAAAGACTTCACCAAAAGAGTAAAAAGATTACCTACAGACTGGGAAAAAGTTTTTAGCTGTGACATTTCCGATCAGCCTCTGATCTCTAAAATCTACATGGTACTGCAAAAACTCAAAAACAAAAAGACAAATAACCCAATTTAAAAATAGGCAAAGTATATGGACAGGCACTTCAACAAAGATGACGTTCGGGTAGCTAACAGATACATGACGAAATGCTCAAGATCATTAGCCATTAGAGAATGCAAATCAAAACAAAATGAGATTCCTTCTCACTCCAACAGGGTTGGCATTAATCCAAAAAACACAAAATAATGAATGTTGGAGAGGTTGTGGAAAGACTTGAACACTTACACACTGCTGATGGGAATGTAAAATGGTACAACCACTTCGGAAATTGATTTGATGCTTCATTAAAAAGCTAGAAATAGAACAAAGATAAGATCCAGCAGTCCCACTCCTTGGAATATATCCTAGAGAAATAAGAGCCTTTACGAGAACAGATATATGCTCACCCATGTTCGTTGCAGCAAAAAGATGGAAGCAACAAAGGTGCCCATCAACGGATGAATGGATAAATAAATTGTGGTATATTCACACAATGGAATGTTATGCATTGACAAAGAACAGTCATGAATCTGTGAAACATTTCTTAACATGGAGGAACCTGGAAGGCATTATGCTGAGTGAAATTAGTCAGTTGCAAAAGGACAAATATTGTATATGACCCTTATTATAAGAACTCGAGAAATAGTTTAAACAGAGGAGAAAATATTCTTTGATGGTTACGAGAGTGGGGAGGGAGGGAGGGTGGGAGAGAGGTATTCACTAATTAGATAGTAGACAAGAACTATTTTAGGTGAAGGGAAAGACAACACACAATACAGGAGAGGTCAGGAGCACTGAACTAAACCAAAAACAAAGAAGTTTCCTGAATAAACCGAACGCTTTGAAGGCCAGTGTAGCAGGGGCAGGGGTTTGGGGACCATGATTTCAGGGGACATCTAGGTCAATTGGCATAATAAAATCTATTAACAAACCATTCTGCATCCCACTTTGGAGAGTGGCATCTGGGGTCTTAAACACTAGCAAGCAGCCATCTAAGATGCATCAATTGGTCTCAACCCACCTGGATCAAAGGAGAATGAAGAAAAAGACACAAGGTAATTGAGCCCAAGAGACAGAACAGGCTACATGAACCAGAGACTACATCGGCCTGAGACCAGAAGAATTAGATGGTGCCCAGCTGCAAGCAATGACTGTCCTGACAGGGAACACAACAGAGAACCCCTGAGGGAGCAGGAGAGCAGTGGGATGCAGACCTGAAATTCTCATAAAAAGACCAGACTTAATGGTCTGACTGAGACTAGAAGGACCCTGGAGGTCATGGTCCTCAGAACTTCTGTTAGCCCAAGACAGGAACCATTCCCAAAGCCAGCTCTTCAGACAGGGGTTGGACAGGACTATAGGATAGAAAACGATATTGGTGAGGAGTGAGCTTCTTGGATAAAGTAGACACATGAGACTCTGTAGGCAGCTCCTGTCTGGAGCTGAGATGGGAGGGCAGAGGGGGACATAAGCTGGCTGAATGGACTTGAAAATAGAGGGTGGAGAGAAGGAGTGTGCTGTCTCATTGAGGGGAGAGCAACTAGGAGTATACCGCAAGGTGTATATAAATTTTTGTATGAAGGACTGACTTGATTTTTAAACTTTCACTTAAAGCACAATAAAAGTTTTTAAAAAAGGATCCTCAATAAAATAGGGGTAAATATAGATACTTCCTTAGCATGATACATTCTCTAGCAATTAAAAGTTTACAGAACGCTTTATGAGGAAACAACAGAAGCATTCCTAATGTGGAACAAGCACCATTGTTTAACATTGTTCTGAAGACACCTGACAATGTCTTTAGGCTTTACGTGTGTCTCTTAAAACAGGAAGTAGCTGGATTTTATTTTATCCCATCTAACATCTTTGTCTTTTATTTAATGTGATTGGTGATATATTTGTATTTATTTCCTCCAGCTTATTTGTGTTTTCTATTTGTAACACCACTATTCTATATTTATTTTGGTCTCCTTTCCTGCTTTCATTTGGATTGATTGAATTTTTTTTTTAATCCCCCTGTGATACGCAGAATAGCCACCAAAAATGTCCACACCCTAATCCTTGGAAATAGTGAATATGCTACCTTACATTGCAAAATGGTCTTTGCAGGTGTGATTAAGGTTAAAAAAAAGTACAGACCTTCAATTCAGATGGGGAGATTATCCTGCATTATTCGTGTGAGCCCAGCCTAATTACATGAGCCCTTAAAAGTGAAGAAACTTTCCCAGCAATAATCATAGACGGATGCGACAATGGAATAAAGTTCAGAAAGATTCAACATTGCTGGCTTTGAACATAGAGGAAGAAGGTCATGAGCCAAAGATTAGAGATGGCCTCTAGAAGGTGGAAAAGGCAAGGAAACTGATTCTCCCTTAGAGCTTTGTCTTAGGCTGGGTTCTCTAAAGAAGTAAAACCAGTAAAATGTAAAAAAAAATGTATATAGAGAGATTTATATCTAGGAAATGCCTCACGTGGTTTTAGAAACTAGAACACCCCAAGTCCATGAGTCAGGATAGAAGGTTTTCCTGATTCATGTAGCCACAGGGGCTGGTGAACCCAAGATCAGTAGGTCAGAGAGCAGGGCTCTTGCTCACAGGCTGTAAAGATTGATGAATCCCAAGATTGGCAGGCAAGACGGCAGGTAAACTGCAAGCTCAAGTCCCAAGAACCGGAGGCCAGAAGAACAGGAGCCAGTTGCAGGATCCCGCGAGAGCAAAAAGCCGCAAGCCTTGCCAGAATGTCCACTTGTATTCGATGCAGGCCACACACCCAAGGAAACTCCCTTTCAACTGATTGGCTACTCACAGCAGATCCCATCACGGGGGTGATCACCATACTATACAACTGCCAAACCACTGAGAATCATGGCCCAGCCAAGTTGACAATCTTAACCATCACAAGCCTCTAGGAAGGAATGTAGCCCACTAACACCTTGATTTTAGCCCAGTGACATTCTTGTTGGACTTCTGACCTACTGTGAGAACTGTAAGATATTAAATTTGTGTTGCTTTAAGCCATAAAGTTTGTGGTAATTTTTTTATGGCAGCAATAAAAAACTAATACCACTCATTTCTTTACTGTACTAATTTGTTAATTGTACACCCTTTCTATTCTTTTGGTGATTAACCTAGAAATTTTAACATGCGTACTAACTTACCAAAGCCTAAACTTAGTCATGTATTTCTTAATCAGTGTCACCTCCGCTTTTTATTTCTATCTTGTTCTTATCCCCATGATTTATCATTATTAACATTTTGAAGTTAGTGTTCATTTAGATTTACCCATATGCAGTGAAACTTGTGAGAATTGAAACTCAATGGGACTGCCTTGTTTTTCTGGGTCTAGTAAGTTTTCTGCCTTTGATAGGGTTTAGTCTTACCATGTTTATATCACTATTAGTGGAAAATATTTGTGGCTTCCTTCTCTTCCAGGTTTCTGCCTTAAACAGGTTCTGTATTTCGCAGGTTTAAATATAATTATCATTTTCTTCTCACTTATCATTATTTCTTGCACCTCAGACTGTTCATCTGAGACCAGTTTCCTTCTATTTGAAATACATCTTTTAGAATTTCCGTTAGTGAGGTTCTGCTGATGGTAAGCTGCCTAAATGTTGATTTGTCTGAAAATGTTTTTATTTTGACCTTGTTCTTGAAAAAGACTTTTTGCTGGGTATGTAATTCCAGGTTGGCAATTCTTTTCTTTTGGTATATTGAAGATGTAGTTCTTCTGGCTTCCATTGCTGCTGTCGGGAGGTCACTTGAAAGTCTAATTTTCTCTGTGGGCTGATGTCTTATCAATTTTGTAAAACTTTTAGCCACTGTCTCTTTGAATATTGCCACTGCCTCATTTTTTTTTTTCTCATCTCCTATTGGGACTCTGGTTAAGACATATGCTTAACCTGCTCATCTATCCACTATACCTCTAAAGCTCTCTAAAATTCTAATCTCCTTGACTTTTGACCCTGAATTCTCAATAATCTCTTCAAATGAGTCTTTCAGTTCACTTATTTTCTCTTCAGTCAAGTCTCATCTGCTGTTAAACTCATCTATTAAATTTTTATTCCAAATTATTATATTCTTTCCATTTCCAATTGTTAGACTCTTTTTAAAATCTGCTTAGTAATTTTGGATTCTCTTCTTTATTTATATGGTCCATTCTGCTTTTTGTTACTTTAAATATATACTTATTTTATTGTCTGTATTTGAAAATTTCAATATTTGAAGTTTTATGGGTTTGATTCTGCTTTTTGTTGTTTATTATGGATATTACTAATACCAAATCCATTACTCTTGAGTCGATTCTGACTAATAGTAACCCTATACAACAAAATAGAACTGCCCAATAGGGTTTCCAAGGCTGTAATCTTTACAGAAGCAGACTGGCACATCTTTTTCTCATAGAGCAGCTGGTGGGTTCAAATCACTGACTTTTGCTTAGCAGAGGAGTGCTTTAACTACTGCACCACCAGGACTTACTAATAGTGTTTTGTTTTCTTGTGTGTCTCGATATTTTTTTCCACCATGGGCTCTTATATCCCGGAATTTTATCTGTAGGAATATTTTGAGGCCTGGGTTGAAAGGTGGTTTACACTAGAGTTGGCTTATGTCCACTTTTCTCAGGCACCTGGGGTCATTAAAAGCTGGGACTATTTAAGGTAAATCATTGAGGTGCTTTTGGAATACCTGGGAGATGTGATTTGAGGTTGCAAAGAAGCATGATGGCAGGCATGCTTCTGCTACAGGGCCTTTATACTTACTGATCTCTCTGCCAGGCATGCTCTTCCCTCAAACACACCGTCACGTCCTTCAGATCTCTACTCAAATGGCACCCAATCCTAATTTTTTTTGTCCTTCATATTTTTAATAACAAATATACAAAAGCAAGAATAAAATTATGTTAAGATGTAATTAGTGATAACAACAAAAAATGTGGAGAGAGAAATGGTATAGGTTTACAATTTCTTGCATGTTACTGAAGTTAAGTTGGTACCGACTTATCCTAGGAAATTATAAATACAAGATGTTAAGTGGAATATTTATGGTAACCACTAAGAAAATATCTAAAAAACATATACAAAAGGAAAGGAGAAGGGAACCAAAATGGCTCATACAATAAACCTACAAAACACAAAAGCAAACAGCAGTAAAAGACAAAGACAAAGAAGGCGCAAGACACACAAAAAACAAAATGGCAGAAGTCACTTCTTATGGGTAATTACGGTGAATGTAAATGGAATAAATGCTCCAATCAAAAGGCAAAGAGTGGCAGAATGGATAAAAAAAAAACACAATCCAACTGTATGCTGCTTATAAGAGACACATCTTAGACCCAAGGACACAAATAGGTTGAAAGTGAAAGCATAGAAATAAATATTCCATGCAAATAATAACCAAAAGAGATCTGGGGTGGCAATCTTAATATCAAACAAAGCACACTTTAAGATAAATCTGTTACAAGAGGTAAAGATGGACATCACATGGTAATAAAAGGGTTAATTAATGAAGAAGATTTAATAATCATAAATATATATGCACACAACATCAGAGAACCGAAATACATAAAGCAAACACTGACAGAACTGAAGGTAGAAATAGACAGCACTACAATAATAACTGGAAACTTCAATACACTACTTTCACTATTGGACAGAACATCTAGAAAGAATATTAACAAGGAAATGGAGGACCTGAATGACACTATAAACAAACTAGGCTTAACAGACATATAGAACACTCCACGAACAACAGCACGATACACATTCTACTCCAGTGCACATGGATCATTCTCCAGGATAGACCACATATTAGGTCACAAAGCAAGTCTTGATAAATTTGTAAATATTGAAATCATTCAAAGAATTTTCTCTGACCACAACAAATGGAAGCTAGAAATCAATAACATAAAAAAATGGAAAAATACACAAACATATGGAAATTAAACAACACACTATAAAACTACCAATGGGTCGAGGAAGAAATCAAAAGAGAAATCACAAATTTCCTAGAGTCAAATGAAAATGAAAGCACCAAAAACCAAAATTATGGGATGCAGCAAAGGCAGTATTCAGAGGTTAACTTACAGCAACAAATGCTTACATAAAAAAGAAGATCTCAAACTGACAGCTTAACAACTCGAGGAACTAGAAAGAGAAGAGCAAATGAAGCCTAAACCTACCAAAAGAAAGAAAATAACAAAGATCAGAGCAGAAATAAATAAAATAGAAAACAGGAAAACAATAGAGAGAATTAACAAAACCCAAAGTCAGTTCTTTGAAAAAAATCAATAAAATTGACAAATCTTGAGCTAGACTGACAAAGAAGATAAAAGATGCAAATAACTAAAACAAAAAAAGAAGAAGGAAACATTACAACTGACCCAGTAGAAATAAAGAAAATTATGACAGAATATTAGAAACAACTTAAAAGAGGACATTCGAATGGCCACCAAACATGAAAACATGCGCGGAGTCATTAGCCATCAGAGAGATGCAAATGAAAACCACAGTGAGATACCATTTCACTCCCACTAGGATGGCTAAGATAAAAAAAAAAAAAACAGAAAATAACAAATGTTGGCAAGGGTGCTGGTAGGAATGCTTTTGTGGAAAATAGTGTGGCCGTTCCTCAAAAAACTGAAAACAGAACTACCATATGACCCAGCAATTCCACTCTTAGGTATAGGTCCAAAAGACTTGATTGAAAACAGTGACTCAGAGACTTTTATACCAATGTTCATGACAGCACTATTCACAACAGCCAAAAGGTGGAAACAACTTAAACGCCCATCAAAAGACGAATGCATAAAGAAAATGTGGTACATACATACAATGGACTACTACTCAGCCAGTGGAAGAAATGAAGTCTTGCATAATATGACATAATATGGATGGAGCTGGAAGGCATTATGCTAAGTGAAATAAGTCAATCACAAAAGGACAAATATTGTATGACTTCACTTATATAAAAGACAAGAAAAGACAAAGATATATAAGAAAAAAGGTATATAAGAAGATGGCATTAGCATTAGAGGAAGCCTCATTAACAACCTGTGATATGCAGATGACACAACCTTGCTTGCTGAAAGTGAAGAGTATTTGAAGCACTTACTGATGAAGATCAAAGACTACAGCTTTCAGTATGGAGTACATCTCAACATAAAGAGAACAAAAATCCTCACAGCTGGACCAACAAGCAACATCATGACAAACAGAAAATATTGAGGCTGTCAAGGATTTCATTTTACTTGGATCCGCAAACAACATACTGCCTGGGGCAAATCTGCGGCAAAAGACCTCTTTAAAGTGTTAAAACGTGAAGACGTAACTTTGAGGACTAAGGTGTGCCCTTTTCTGAATGTTTGGTAGAATTCTCCAGTGAAGCCATCTGGATGAGGACTTTTTTTGTTGGGAAGTTCTTTCTGTTGTTTTGTTTTGTTTGTTTGTTTTATTACCTTTTCAGTCTCTTTTGTTATGGGTCTGTTCAGATTTTCTACATCATTTTGTGACAGTTTGGGTGGTAGCGTGTTTCTAGAAATTTGTCCATTTTCTCTTGATTTTCAAATTTGTTGGAGTATAGTTTTTCATAATACTGTGTTATGATGCTTTTTATTGCAATTGGGTCTGTTGTAATGTCCCACATTTCATTTTTTATTTGGGTTATTTGTGTCCTTTCCTGTTTTTCTTTTGTCAGTTTGGCTAGTGGTTTGTGGATTTTGTTGATCCTTTCAAAGAACCAACTTTTGGTTTTGTTGACTCTATTGTTTTTCTATTCTCTATTTCATTTATTTCTGCTTTGATCTTTATTATTTCCTTTCTTCTGGTGACTGCAGGCTTCTTTTGCTGTTCTCTTTCTATTTGTTCAAGTTGTGTAGCTAATGTTCTGATTTTGTCCCTTTCTTCTTTTCTAATGTGTGCATCTATTACTATAAATTGACCTCTGAGGACTGCCTTTGCTGTGTCCCAAAGGTTTTGTATGATGTGTTTTCATTCTCGTTTGATTCCAGGAATTTTTTTATTCCGTCTTTGATTTCTTCTATTACACAGTGGTTTTTAAGCAGGGTGTTATTTATTTTCCACGTAATTGATCTTTTTCCTTCCTCTTCGTGTTGTTAATTTCTACTTTGATGGCGTTGTGATCAGAGAAGATACTTTGTATTATCTCAATGTTTTGGATTTTGTTGAGGGTTGCTTTGTGGCCTAAGATGTGGTCTACTCTGGAGAATATTCCATGTGCGTTGGAAAAGTATATGTACTTTACAGCTGATGTGTGAAGTGTTCCATATATGTCTATGAGTTCAAGTTGGCTGATTGTGGCCATAAGATCTTCTGTATTTTTGCTGAGTTTCTTTCTAGATGTTCTGTCCTTTACCAAGAGTGGTGTGTTGAAGTCTCGTACTATTATAGTGGAACTGTCAATTTCTCTTTTCAGTGCTGTTAAAGTTTGTTTTTTGTATTTTGGAGCCCTGTCTTTAGGTGCGTAGATATTTATTATGGTTATGTCTTCATGCTGGATCATCCCTTTAAACACAATATAGTGCCCCTCTTTGTCTTTTATGGTGGATTTTGTTTTAAAGTTTATTTTATCTGAGATTAGTAGTGCCACTCCTGCTCTTTTTTGGTAGTTATTTGCTTGATATATTTTTTCCATCCTTTGATTTTTAATAAATTTATGTCTTTATTTCTAAGGTATGTCTCTTGTAGACAGCATATTGATGGGTACTGGTTTTTATCCATTCTGTCACTCTGTCACTTTATGGGTGCTTTCAGGCCATTTACATTCAATGTAATTATTCATAGATGTGAGTTTATTGTTGTCATTTTGTGGTGCTGATGATTTCTTTGTTCCTCTTAATCTCCTGTGCTGAATTCCTTTTGTTTATGGGGTTTTTTTCCATTTCTTTTGTTTTTGTAGATTTTGCTTTTACTGAGACTTTATATTTTTCTTTGTTTTGATGAGAAGGTTTGTTAACGTTCTTTGTAGTTATCTTGAAATTTACCCTAGGTAAATTTACCTAGGTTTGAACCAGACTATTATCATTTGGTATTGCCTTGCCTTCCTCTCCATTAGAAAGTTCTACACCATTTATTCCCTCTTTTATTGTTCAGATGTTGTTCTCATTTGCAGATTAACCTCTCAGGTTCCCTACTGTAAATCTTTTGGTTTTGGATAGTCCTTGAGAGTTCATTTCCTAGGTTGGTACCTGGCTGATGCAATCTTGTGTCCTAGATTCAGGCTGTCATCTGATGTCATTTGTTCTCAAACTGAAGGACTCCCTTTAATAATTCTTGTAAAATTGGTTTGGTTTTTACATATTCCCTTAATTTCTGTTTATCTGGAGGTGTCCTAATTTGACCATCATATTTGAATGAGAGTTTTGCAGGATATATTATTCTTGGTTGGCAATTTTTTTTCTCAAGGTTTTATATATGTCATCCCATTGCCTTCTTGCCTGCATGGTTTCTGCCAAGTAATCAGAGCTTAGTCTTATAGTCTTCCCTCTATATGTGACTTTTCATTTTTCTTGAGCTGCTCTCAGGATTCTTTCTCTGGCTTTGGTTTTAGCAAGTGTGATTATGATATGCCTTCATGATTTTCTTTTGGGGTCTATCCTATATGGGGTTCATTGAGCTTCTTGGATGGCCAGCTTTTCCTCTTTCATGATATTAGGGAAGTTTTCTGTCAGCAATTCTTCAATGATCCTCTTTGCATTTTTTGTTTTCTCCCCATTTTCTGAAACTCTGATCACTCACTAATTTTTGCTTTTGATTGTATTCCACACAACTTTGAGGGTTTCTTCATTTTTCTTTGTTCTTTTTTCTGATTTTTCCTCAAAGTTGTATCCAAGCGTTTGTCTTCAGTTTTTCACTGATGCTGTCTTCCATTGTTTCAAACCTGTTCCTCAGCACTTCTGTGACACTGTCCATTTCTGAAGTCTTGTTGTTTATCTTTTGGATTTCTAATTGTTTTTGTACAATTTCTAGTTGTGAATTTATTTTGGCATTTTGTCCTGAATTCTTCCTTTTTGTGTGTGTGTGTATATTTGCCATGAATTTGTCTGCCTTTTCCATGAATTTGTCTATTTTTTTCCCCCTTTTTGTCTGCTTTTGCTTCAACTCTTGGATAGCTCTGAACTTTAGAGATTTGAATTCCTTATCAGGCAGTTTTAGTGCCTTTTCTTCTACTGGAAAGTCCTCTGATGTTTTATTTTGGACACCTACTGGAACCTTCCTGTCCTGTTTTTTAATTTGTTTTGGTATTGTCTGCTGTTTTGGGTACATTCAGTAATTATATTCTGCATTTATTGATTATAGATTTGTTTGTTTCATCCTGCCCTTTTGTTTTATTTGGGTATGTCTGAGCAGGTGGCCTATACTTCTTTGCTGTTTGCTCATCTGTGCACATGATATTTTCACCTCCTTGTCCAGTGATCAGGTCCAGTCACTCAGCTATGGTGCAGCAGAGAAGGTCCAGCCAAAGTGGGTCTCGGATGGGTTGTTTGAGGCACGTACTGGAGCTGGCATGGTGAACTGGGGGTCAGAGCAGGGCAGGTTCTAGTAGGCTTTGCCTGTGCTGCTTGGAAGTGCAATATTCAGCACATGGTGCAGATAGGCAGGACGGAGGTTGTGATGATGTGTGGAGCTAGGTCGGGTATGGAAAAGAAGAGAGAGGAGAGAGAAACAGGAGCAAAAATAATGCTGAGGGACGTTGCGACTGGAGTGGAGAGAGAAGAAACTGAGAAATGAAGGAAAACAAAAAGAAAAAAAAAATTAAATGCCCCCAGGGATCCGACCGATGTGACTGTGCAGACCAGGGGAGCAGGTTCCAAGCTGCACAGTACAGCCCAGCTAGAAAGTGTGGAGATGATACACAGCACCAGGTGCTCAGGAGACATGAAAAGAAGTAGAGCGAGAGGAGGAACCAAGAAATGAAGAAAATTAGAAAGAAAACAAACCAAAAAAGCCCCCAGATGTCCCACCAGCATGGCAGCTTGGACCGGGGAAGATGCTCCCCTGCTGAGGGGTGCTTCACACCCTGTCAAGAAGCAAAGATGGCACACGGAGTCAGGTGTTCAAGAGAAGGGAGAGGGAGGAGGTGAGAGGCAGGAAAGAAACCAAAAGAGGCTGTAAAAAAGCAACACCAACAACAAACGGCAGAGAGAAGCTGGCCGGTGTGGGTGGGGCGAACCCACACGTCAAGGAACCAGCGCCTCCCATGCCGCAGTCACAGCATGCCAGGAAGCAGCAAATTGGCCTGCTGGAAAGCCCCAGATGGGCCTGCTGGGGTACAGCAAATCAGTCCTCTGGGAAGCTGGGGATCAACCAGCTGGGAAGCCGTGGATCAGCCAGCCAGGAAGTGGTGAAGGCTGAGCATGGGGAAGCAGGGTGGGGGGTGGGAAAGCATGTCTCATTGGTTACCGGGTGCTCTGTCTCCTGCTGGGACCTCCATGAATCTGCTTTCCTGTACTCCCTGTCTGCCGATCTTCAACAGGTGTCCAAGATGTTGAATTTGTGCTGCATTAGCTGATAGGGGACCTCTCCTCACTCTCTGTTTTCTGTCAGTTTCACATCCCATTCAGTGCTTGGCTGAGTTCTTTATGTTTTCATTTGCTGCTTAGAGTTCCAGGATTGACATTTGTCTCTGTTTTACTTAGTTTTTTGGGTCTCAGCTGTGGAGAGATGGCATGGCGCTTCTGTCTATAGTGCCATGTTGGCTCCGCCTCATATGGTATTTCTATTTCTAGCTTTTTAAGGGACCAGTCCGCGGAGAAGGACATCATGCTTGGTGAATAGAGGGTGAGTGAAAAAGAATAAGATCTTCAAAGAGATGAATTCACAAAGTGGCTGCAACAATGGGCTCAAACTGAGCAACGATTGTGGGGATGGTGCAGGATCTGGCACTGTTTTGCTCTGTTGTACATAGGGTCACTAGGAGTCAGAGGCTTAGAATAATGGTTTTATGAGACACCTCAGTTAATTGAGCTCCAGACTTTTTGGATCCATGGTGGCTGGATGAACCCCTGAAACTGTTGCCCTGAGATAATCTTTAAATCTTAAGCCAAAAATATCCCCTGAAGTCTTAAAATCTAAAAGCAACAACAATAGAGACCAAAGTTTATTAGTGTTTACCAGGAGTGGGGGTGGGGGGAATGGGGGGGTTAATGGTGATGGAAAAAATCATATTGATTAAAGGTAGGGTTGCACAGCCAATTAATCAATTATTTTAAGTGCTTTCAATAGGTTGTACATATGTAAGATGTTGAATTTTCAGAAGTTGTGTGATACACTTATGCTAATCAGAAGACTTCACCAAAAGAGGAAAAAGATACCTACAGACTAGGAAAAAAAAATTAGCTATGACACATCCAATCAGGGTCTAATCTTTAAAATCCACAAGATACTGCAAAACCTCAACAACAAAAAGACAAACAACCCAATTAAAAAATGGGCAAAGGATATGGACAAGCACTTCACCAAAAAAGACATTCAGGTGGTTAACAGATACACGAGGAAATGCTCACAATTATTAGCCATTAGAAAAATGCAAATCAAAACTACAGTGAGATACCATCTCACCCCAACAAGGCTAGCATTAATCCAAAGAACAAAATATTAACTGTTGGAGAGGTCATAGAGAGACTGGAACACTTATACACTGCTGGTGGGGATGTAAAATGGTACATCCACTTTGGAAATCGATTTGGTGCTTCCTTAAAAAGCTAGAAATAGAAATACCATATGATCCAGCAATCCCACTCCTTGAAATATATTCTAGAGAAATAAAAGCCCTCACACAAATAGATATATGCACACCCATGTTCATTGCAGCACTGTTCACAATAGCAAAAAGATGGAAGCAACCTAGGTGCCCACCAACGGATGAATGGATAAACAAATTATGGTATATTCACACAATGGTATACTCACACAATACTACACAATGATGAATCCACAAAACATCTCAAAACATGGATGAACCTGGAAGGCATTATGCTGAGTGAAATTAGTTGAAAAAGGACAAACATTGTATTTGTCCACTATTATAAGAACTCAAGAAAAAGTTTAAACACAGAAGAAAACATTCTTTGATGGTTATGAAGGTGGGGTTATGAGGGTGAGGAGGGAGGGAGAGGGGTATTCACTAACTAGGTAGTAGACAAGAATTATCTTAGGTGAAGGGAAGGACAACACAATACAGGGGAAATAAGCACAATTGGACTCATCTAAAAGCTAAGAAGTTTCCTGAATACAGCCAAACACTTCGAGGGACAGAGTAGAAGGGGTGGGGGTCTGGGGACCATGGTTTCAGGGAACATCTAGGTCAATTGTCATAATAAAGTTTATTAAAATATGTTCTGCATCCCACTTTGGCGAGTGGTGCCGGGGTCTTAAAAGCTAGCGAGTGGCCATATAAGGTGCATCAATTGGTCTCAACCCACCTGGAGCAAAGGAGAGTGAAGACACAAGGAAAATATTAGCCCAAGAAACAAAAAGGGCCACATAAACCAGAGACTCAATCAGCCTGAGACCAGAAGAACTAGATGGTGCCTGGCTACCACCAATGACTGCCCTGACAGGGAACACAACAGAGAGTCCCTGATCCGGAGCAGAAGAACAGTGTGGTGCAAAACTGAAATTCATGTAAAAAGATCAGACTTAATGGACTGACCCCAGAAGACTTGGCCCCTGGACTCTCTGTTAACCCAAAACTAAAACCATTCCCAAAGCCAACTCTTCAGACAAAGATCAGACTGGACTATAAGACATAAAATGATACTCATGAAGAGTGTGCTTCTTAGTTCAAGTAGAAACATGAGACTAAATGGGCAGCTCCTGTCCGGAGGTGAGATGAGAAGGCAAAAAGGGACAGGAGCTGGTTGCATGGACACGGGAAATCTAGGGTGGAAATGAGGAGTGTGCTGACATGCTATAGGGATAGTAACTAGGGTCACATAACAATGTGTGTATAAATTTTTGCATGAGAAACTAACTTAAGCTTTAAGCTTTCACTTAAAGCACAATAAAAGTTGTGTGATAGATGTATTTACAACAATGGAAAAAAAAAGAGTAGCTGCTGAGGCTGCTTATGTACAACCAAACATGTCATAGGATTTGATTTTTTGGTTTGGAGGTTTAGAGTCACGGTTTTATGGGACATCCCAGTTAATTGGGCTCCAGACTTTCTGAATCTATGCTGGCTGGGACAAATCCCTGAAACTATTGCCCTGAGAGAATCTTTAAACCCTAAACCAAAAATATCCCCTTATGTCTTCTAAAAACCAAACAATAGTTTAGCTTAACTAGTAAAAAAGTCTGCCTTGAACATTACACTCTTTCAAGAACTATCTATCTATATGGGATCAAACTGACAACAGAAACTGGAAAGATTAGAAAGGATCCTAGGGGGCAATGAGTTTATGTTAATGGGGGAGGGACAACTCAGAAAAGGAGGGTGAGAATGGTTGCACAACTCGAAGGATGTAATTGACATCACTGAATTGCACATGTAGAAATTGTAGAATTGGTGTATGTTTCCCTGTGTATATTCTCAACAACAACAAGATAAATAAGCTTTTTTAAATGGCACTCTATCATTGAGGCCTCCCCTGTCAACCATGTATAACATAGGAGCATCCACAGGCCACTCCCCGTTCCCCTACCTTGCTTTATTTTCATCCACAGCACACATCACCAGATTATGGATGGGTGGGATAGATACGGAGATATATAATGTTTTTATTAACCATCCCTCCATGAAGGCAGGGACTGCTTTGCTCCATGCAGCATCCTCAGAATAGTGCCTGCCATGCAATACATGCTCAATAAAGATTTACCGAACATGAAGAAATAATGTATATCCACACTCTGGGACATTTTTAGGAAATTCCCCACTGCTTTGTGGCTTGCTGCCAGGCACTGACTTCACAGGAGACCAGACCAGAAGCTTGGCCATAGAAACTGCAGCAGACACAGACACTCCACTATTGCCCTCTAATTCCCTTTTAGTGCATCTATCAAAGCAAGATTACTCAAGCTTCAATTTTCAAGGATATCTGTGGTGAGAAGATGGTAGATGGAATCCAGGACCTACCCAAGGTGTGTGAAGGCTGCTGACATAAATCTTGGAAGAAAAAGGCTTCACTCTATAAGACTGAACTAGAAATAAACCATCTCCACTCAAGGGATTGTAAGGGAAATTGCTTGCCTTAAATTAAGTGGAAAGGTTAAAAAGTACTCTGAAAATGTATAGCCATAGGCTTGCTATCATGCTTCTTTAAAGCCTCAAATACCATATTCCAGGTATTATGGATTAACAAGATTATGGATATCAGGGTTATGCTAGCTTAATCCTTAAAAATTTATGCAAATATATTTAAGTACACTGAAGAAATAGATTATTAAAGAAAATAACAAGAAATGCATATATCATACAAATATATAAATATGAATACATATATAATCTAAAAAGACAAAATATGGTGAAAAAAATGAGAAAGATGACAAGGAAATACCTTTCAAAAAAATCCACCATGCCCAAATAAGTTCACAGCATCCTACAAAACCTTTAAGGATTAGATGACACCAAAGAGGTGAAAAATTGTTTCAGACACATTTATTCTGTGAAGAGGGATAAGATAACTTTAACGGTGAGCACATTAAGGGTGAGTACATCCATTCCATATTTACAGTGCTGAAAACACTCCAGGAGCTTGAATAGATCATTCCATGGAGGGGTTATCAGACATACTGAGGAACATATGAGTCTATTCTACAGTTGAGACGGTACCACATTTTTCCATATCCAACATATCCATACGATTTCTGCTCAGTGTGAGTTTTCCCATGCACTATGAGGTCTGACTTCTAGGTAAAGGCCTTCCCATAATCAGCACATATATAAGGTCTCTCTCCTATATGAATTCTGATGTCCAGTCAGGTATACATGCTGACAGAAGGCTTTCTTACAGTCACTGCATTTGAAGGGTTTATCCCCAGTGTGTATTCTCTGATATGTAATCATCTGTGATTTCTGGGAAAAGGACATTCCGTATTCAGCATATTCAGGATGTTTCTCCCCAGTACGGGTTCTCTGGTGTGTAACAGGTAGGGACTTCTCACAGAAGGCTTTCCCACATTCACTGCATTCATATGGTTTCTCTCCCGTATGCACTCTCTGATGTATAATGAGATGTGACTTCAGGGAAAAGGTCCTCCCACACTCAGTACACTCATAGGGTTTCTCCCCTGTATGAGTTCTCTGATGAATAATGAGGTATGGTTTCTGGGAGAAGGTTTTGCCATATTCAATACACTCATAGGGTTTCTCCCCAGTATGAATTCTTTGGTGTGTAATAAGAGGCGATTTCTGGGAAAAGGCTTTTCCACATTCGGTACATACATAAGGTTTCTCTCCAGTATGAAGTCGTTAATGTCCACTAAAGTGTGACTTCTGAGAAAAGGCCTTCCCACAGTCAGTACATACATAAGGTTTCTCTCCTGTATGAATTCTTTGATGTCCTATGAGGTGAGACTGTTGGCAGAAGGTTTTCCCACATCAACTACCCTTGTAGGGTTTCTCTCCAGTATATGTTCTCTGATATATGCTGAGCTGTGTCTTCTGAGGGAAAGTCTTCCCACATTCAGTACATTCATAGGGTTCCTCCCCAGCATGAATTATCTGGTGTATAAAAAGGCAAGACTTCTCACAGAAGGCTTTCCCACATTCACTGCATCCAAATGATTTCTCTCTGGTATGAACTCACTGATGTATAATGAGATGTGACTTCTGGGAGAAGGCTTTTCGACACTCAAAACATTCATAAGGTTTTTCCTCAGTATGAACTCTCTGATGTACAATAAAGGGTGACTTCTGGGAGAAGGCTCTCCCACACTCAGTACACTCATAAGGTTTCTCCCCAGTATGAATCCGCTGATGCACAATAAGGTGTGATTTCTCACTAAAACCTTTTCCACAATCTCCACATACATGTGGTTTCTCTCTGGTATGAATTCTTTCATGTATAGTCAGCTATGACTTCTTGATAAATCCCTCCCCACACACAATACAAACATTGGGTTTCTCCCTAGCTTGAACTTTCTTAGACTGAATATGGGCTGGCTTATAGTTGAGAACTTTTCCACATTGACTATCTTCACAGGGTTTCATTCTAGTATGAATATTCTCAGGCACAGAACAAGAAGCACTATAGCTAGGTGGTCTCCCACAGCCAGTCCTTTTAATGGGACTCATTCTTGCATAGTTTCCATTAAAACTTAATAAATCTAAATTAGACTTCAAAGTCTTTTCACATGAATCAAAATCATGGAGGTTTTTACTTGAAGGATCAAGGTCTGTGCACCTATCAAATATTTTCCCAAATGCATTATATTTAGGGCTTGTCTCCTCTGTCAATGTTTCATCGCTGGGGACTGTGATCTGCCTCAAAAATCTGTCTTGGTTTCCTTGATGTCTATCTATTTGGTTATCAATATGCCAGACTTTTAAAATGGAATACAGTGAATTATCCTTTGGAGCTCTTTCCAGTACCTCCATTTTAAATGAAAGTTCACTAGAAATGATCTGCTGGAAAGATTGAGTGCTTTTCTCTCTTTCTGAAGGAAGAAGAAGGTAAAATCAGGTCAACACACAAAAAAGCAATGGACAGAATTGCTAGGAATGTGGGTGGTGTAGAATAGATGTTGTTTAAAAAACAGCAGGATAAATTCTAAGGAAGAATGGAGGCCACCGATGTAAAAAAAAAAAAAAGAAGAAGAAGAAGAAGATCCCCTTTGACCATCTACCCAATTCTCACCTACCTGGGTAAAGCCATACTGACAACTCTCTCTCTAAGATCCAAAGGTCTGCTCCATGTCCCAACTTGAAGATTACATTTGGTTTCATACTTGAACGTCCTGTTAAGGGATAATTAAAATGGTCTTGGTCTTGGCAGCTCAGAAATTCATGAGAACAAGGAGAAGTTTCAGAGGTCTACCAGCAAAGATAGATCCCTAACTCACACCATACGCATACACGCAAAATTCCAAATGTAACAAAAATATAAGCATAAAAAACTGAAACTATAAAACACCCTGTAAATAAACTATAAAGTTCTTGATCTTGACAGCTGTAAAGAATGAGTATTAGGCTCATTAAGTTACACAAGGAATCTATCCTTATGCACAGAGACCAGGTGACTATAGGTCTCCAACATCACATTCCTGTGCAGGATCTTCTGAGCAGGATTCAGCTGCTGCCATTCTTCCTGAGTAAAGTCCACAGCCACATCTTTAAATGTCATCAGTTCCTATAACAGCACATTCCTGTAAAATCTGCTCATTCTAATCATTTTTACCACAGTGTTGTATGTAGGATGCTTACTTTGGACATAGTTGTATGGCATACTTTATAAGACAAACAACATGAAATCCTGCCATTAGCAAGACTAGTTAGTTGAACAGAATAGGGAGTCTAGAAATAGACACAAATACAAATGGAAAGTTTAATATACAATAAAGATGACATTCTAAATAAGTGTGGAAAAGAAGGATTATTCAAAAGTGGGTAGCTATCAGGAGAAAAATGTAAAGTTGGATTCCCTACCTCACACTATAAAAAAATAATAAATTCAATATATAACAAAATTTTAAACAAAGAAAAAGAGAAACCATAAAATAGAGAAATACAGGAGAGTTTAACAATTTTGAAGTGGAGAAGGCTTTTCTAAGCATACATTAAAAAAAAGATATCACAAAGGAAAACACTGATAAATTTGATTACTTATAGGGTCACTATGAGTTGGAATTGATTCGACAGCAATACGTTCGGGTTTTTTGTTTGTTTTTTAATGTATTGCATTAAACAACAACAAAATAAATAAAACTTAGGAAAAAAAATCAAAGGACATGACCATCAATTCACAGAGAAGGAAATGAAAATGGCTTTTAAACATGTAAAAATATGCTCAGCTTCACTCACCTGAAGAAAAATGCAAATTAAAACTAGGTACCATTTTTTCTTTTAACTATTATCACAAATCAGAATATGATAGTAAGTCACTGTGAGTTGATGAAGATGGCATGAAATGGGCCAACACAAATTGTTTGTAGGTGTATATAGGAATAATATATTTTGTGGGTAATTAATTTTGGGGTTTGGGTTAATTTGGTTATATCCATCAAAATTTAAATTTTGCATATCCTGTGACTACCAATTTCATTTCTAAAACATATTCTACTTAAATATCCACATTATAAGAAAAAAAAAAGCATGTGTGAAGATACTTCACTACAGTATTGTTTGTAATAGTAAAAAAATAAAATAAAGTCAGAGGGGGTTGCTTGAATAAATTATGCTACAATCTCCATAAGGAAAAGTTATCTGCAATCATAGAAACCAACAAGGAAGTTGTACATGTACTGAAATGCAACAGTCTTTAAGATATACTATTAAGTAAAATAAAACAAAAGCCAATCATTGATTCAAAAGAAACATTTATTGAGCACCTGCTAAATCCAAAGCACCCTTCTAGGGACTAGGGACACAGCAAGAAAGAAACCTGGCAAAAATACCTTTCCTTGAGGAGCTTATATTCTAGTGCGGGTACACATACAACAAAGTTTAGAGACAAATCACCACCTGGCCAAAAAAAAAAAAAAAAGTTTGCAATGCATATTCCAAAATTAATATCACTAATACACAAAAAGCCCCTAGAAAGTAATAATCAAAAGCCAAAAAAGCTAAAAGGAAATTCACAGAAAAATACAAAATGGCAAACAAATATGTGAAAAGATGCTGAGGTTCATTTAACTATTAAAGAAGTGCAAATAAATATAATGTCCAACCATGAAAACAGCAAGAATTAAAAACACTGATTATATTTGCTGACAGGGAAAATATTGAGAAATAAGCCTTCTTGTAAATGATTTAGGGCCACATGTGTAAGCTGATTACAGATATCAAAATGCAATTTGAAAATTACCCTTTAAATTTTAAACATGTGCACTCTTTAACCTAGCACACTCATGTCTAAGAATTTGGCCGATACAAATACTTGACAAATATACAAAGATGTATATAAGGTTTTCCTTTATTTGTGAATTCATTGCATAAAAGTCCTAGCTAGACTACGTACTAGCTGTGTGAACTCTGTGCCTCAGTTTCTTCATCTAAAAAATGGGGACATCTCCTTGAAATCAAGACAAGGTAAGGGTGCCCACTTTCACCACTTCTATTGAGTATTGTATTAGAATTCCTAGCCAGAGCGACAAGACAAGAAAAAGAAATAAAAGGGATCCACGTGGGGTTGGGGGGGGAAGCCAAATTATCTCTATTTGTGGATGACATGATCCTATATATAGAAAATTCCAAATAGTCTGCAAGAAAATTTCCAGAGCTAATAGAGGAATTTAGCAGTTTCTATACACCATCAATGAGAAATCTGAAAGGAAAATTAGGGAAACAATTCCATTTACAGTAGCATCTAAGAGAATAAAATACCAAGAAAAAAATAGACAAGGGACATGACGGACTTATACGATGAAAATTATAAAACACTGCTGAAAGAAATTAAACAAGACTGAAATACATGGAAAGATTTGCCAAGCTGATGGATTGAAAGGCTTAATATTGCTAAGATGTCAATACTATCCAAAGTGATCCATAGATTCAAAACAATCCCGATCAAAATCCCAACAGCCTTCTTTGCAGAAATGGAAAAACCAATCCTCAACTTTATATGGAATAGAAAGAGGCCTAAATAGCTAAAGCAATGTTGAAACAGAAGAACAAAGTAGGAGGACCCACACTTACTGATTTTAAAACATATTATACAGTTACAGTAATCAAAACAGCCTGGTACTGATATAATAATAGACACTTAGACCAATGAAATAGAATTCAGAGTCCAGAAATAAACCCACACATCTATGGTCAATTGATTTTTTACAAGGGTGCTAAGTCCATTCAATGGGGAAAGAAGAGTCTTCAATAAATGGTGCTGGGAAAACTGGATTTCCACACACAGAAGAATAAAACAGGATCCATGCTTCATACCATACACACACACACACAAAAACCAAAATGGATTAAGGACCTAAACGTGCAAACTAAAACCATAAAATTCTTAGACGAAAATGCAAGGGCAACACTTTCAGACCCAGCTTTTAACAACAGATTATCTAATATAATAACAAAAGCACAAACAGCAAAAGACAAAACAAATAAATGGGGCCTAATGAAAAAAAAAGTTCATCAAAAGAGTTTACAAAAAAAGTGAACAGATAAGCTACCAACTGGGAGAATATCTTCAGAAACCACATATCCAATAAGAATCTAATAACCAAAATATATGTAAAACTTCGGCAACTTAACAACAAAAAGACAAATAGCCCAATCACAAAATGGGCAAAGGACTTGAATAAACATGCTACCAAAGAGGACATACAAATAACCACCAAACACGTGAAAAGATGTTCAATGTCATTTGCCCTCAGAGAGATCCAAATCAAAACCACAATGAGATACCTTTTTACTCCCACTAGGATGGCTAAGATAAAAAATAATAATAGTAACAAATGTTGGCAAGGATGTGGGGAAATTGGAACTCCTATCCATTGCTGGTGGGATTGCAAAATGGTACAAACATTGTGCAAAAGAGTGTGGTGGTTCCTCAAAATACTAAAAATAGAACTACAATAAAGAAGAAAAAAAAAAACCTTTGCTGTTGAGTCAATTCTGACCCATAGTGACCCTATAGGACAGAGTAGAACTGCCCCATAGGGTTTCCAAGGAGCCGATGGTGGAATTGAACTGCCAACCTTTTGGTTAGCAGCCATACCTCGCTGTAGCTCTTAACCACTGCACCACCAGGGCTCTAGAGCTACCATAAAAACCAGCAATTCTGCTCCTAGGTGTGCACCCAAAAGACTTGAAAGCAGAGACTCAAACAGAGACGTGTACACCAATGTTCATTGCAGCACTATTCACAATAGCCAAAAGGTGGTAACAAGCTAAATGTCCATCAACAAATGAATGGATAGACAAAATGTGGTACATAGATACAATAGAATACTACTCAGCCAGTAGGAGAAATGAAGTCTTGAAACGTGCTACAATGTGGATGGAGCTGGAAGATATTGTGCTCAGTGAAATAAGTCAATCACAAAAGGACAAATGTGGCCTCACTTATATAAAAAGACAAGAAAAAGCAAATGTATAGAGAAGAAAGTTTATTAGTGGTTACCAGGGGCAGGAGGGAGGGGGAAAGGGATAGGTTAACAGTGATGGAAATATCGCACTGATTAAGGGTAGGGTCATCACGTGTCTGTCAGTTTGTCGTACTGTGGTGGCTTGCATGTTGCTGTGATACTGAAAGTTTTGCCACCGGTATTTCAAATACCAACAGGGTCACCCTTGGTGGACAGGTTCCAGCTGAGCTTCCAGACTAAGACAGACTAGGAAGAAGGACCTCGCGGTCTATTTCTGAAAAAATTGACCAGTGAAAACCTTATGAATAACTGTGGGACACTGATGTAGTGCCAGAAGAGGAGCTCCTCAGGTTGGAAGACACTCAAAAGACGACTGGGGAAGAGCTGTCTCCTCAAAGTAGAGTCAATCTTAATGACAGGGATGCAGTCAAGCTTTCAGGACCTTCATTTGCTGATGTGGCACGACTCAAAATGAAAGGAAACAGCTGCAAACATCCATTAATAATGGGAATGTGGAATGTATCAAGTATGGGAAGTCATCAAAAATGAAATGGAATGCATTAAGATTGATATCCTAGGCATTAGTGGGCTGAAATGGACTGGCACTGGCCATTTTGAATCAGACGATCATATGGTCTACTATGCAGGGAATGACAAATTGAAGAGGAATGGTGTCGTCAAAAAGAACATTTCAACATCTATCCTGAAGTACAATGCTGTCAGTGATAGGATAACAGCCATATGTCTACAAGGAAGGCCAATTAATGTCACTATTATTCAAATTTACACACCAACCACTAAGGCCAAAGATGTAGAAATTAAAGATTTTTACCAGCTTCTGCCATCTGAAATTGACAAAACATGCAATCAAGATGCATTGATAATCACTGGCAATTAGAATGTGAAAGCTGGAAACAGAAGAATTGGTAAGTGGAAAATATAGCCTTGGTGATAGAAATGACACTGGAGATTGCATGATAGAATTTTGCAAGACCAACGACTTCTTCACTGCAAATACTTTTTTTCAACAACATAAATTGCAACTATACAGAGGGAATACACAGAATCAAATCGACTACATCTGTGTAAAGAGTCAATGGAAAAGCTCAATGTCATCAGTCAGAACAAGGGACCAACTGTGGAACAGACCATCAATTGCTCTATGCAAGTTCAGGTTGAAGAAAATTAGAAAAAGACCATGAGAGCCAAAGTACAACCTTGTGTATATTCCACCTGAATTTAGAGACCATCCCAAGAATAGATGTGATGCATTGAACACTAATGACTGAAGACCAGACAAGCTGTGGAATGACATCAAGGACAACATACATGAAGAAAGCAAGAGGTCATTAAAAACACATGAAAGAAAGGACGGACCAAAATGGATGTCAGAAGAGACTCTGAAAGTTGCCCTTGAATGTAGAGTAGCTAAAGCGAAAGGAAAAAAATGATGAAGTAAAAGCTGAACAGAAGATTCCAAAGCATGGCTCAAGAAGACAAACTAAAGTATTATATGGAAATGTACAAACACCTGGCAAGAGAAAACCAGAAGGGAAGAGCACAGTCAGCATTACTAAAGCTGAAAGAACTGAAGAAAAACTTCAATCTGCAAGTTGCAATATTGAAGGGTTCTACAGGGAAAATATTAAACGATGCAGGAAGTATCAACAAAAGATGAAAGGAATACACAATCACTATACCAAAAAGAATTGGTTGACTTTCAACCATTTCAGGAGGTAGTATGTGTTCAAGAACTGATGGTACTGAAGGAAGAGGTCCAAGCTGCACTAAAGGCATTGGTGAAAAACAAGGCTCCAGGAATTGATGGAATACCAATTGAGATGTCTCGACAAATGGATGCAGTGCTGGAAGCACTCACTTGTCTCTTCCAAGAAATTTGGAAGACAGCTGCCTGCCAACTGAGTGGAAGAAATCCATATTTTTACCCATTTCCAAAGAAACATGATCCAACAAATGCCGAGATTATCAAAAAATATCGTTAACATCACACAAGAGTAAAATTTTGCTGAAGATCATCCAAAAGCCGTTGCAGCAGTACATCAACAGGGAACGGCCAGAAATTCAAGCCAGATTCAGAAGAGGTGGTGGAACAAGGGATATCATTGCTGATATCAGATGGATCATGGCTGAAAGCAGAGGACAACAAAGAGATGTTTCCCTGTATTTTATTAACTACACAAAGGCATTTGATTTTGTGAATCATAACAAATTATGGGTAACATTTCAAAGAATGAAATTCCATAACACTTAATTGTGCTCTTGAAGAACCTGTACATAGACCAAGAGACACTTGTTCGAACAGAACAAGGGGATACTGCATGGTTTAAAGTCAAGAAAGGCATGCATCAGGGTTGTATTCTTTCGCCGTACTTATTTAATCTGTATGCTGAGCAAATAATCCAAGACATGGACTACATGAAGAAAAACCGGGCATCAGCGTTGGAGTAAGATTCATTAACAACCTGCATTATGCAGATGATACAACCTTGCTTGCTGAAAGTGAAGAGGATTTGAAGCACTTACTGATGAAGACCGAAGACCACAGCCCTCAGTATGGATTAAACCTCGACATAAAGAAAACAGAAGTCCTCACAACTGGACCAATAAGAAACATCATGACAATCGGAGAAAAGATTGAAGTTATCAAGGATTTCATTTTACTTGGATCCACAATCAAGGCCCATGGAAGCAGCAGTCAAGAAATCAAAAGATGCATTGCACTGGGCAAATCTGCCGCAAAAGACCTCTTTAAATTGTTAAAAAGCAAAGATGGACTTTTGGCCAACATAGTGCCATAGACAGAAGCACCATGGCGTCCCTCCACAGCAAAGATCCAAAAAACTAAGAAAAACAGAGACAAACTTCATTCCTGGAACCCAAAGTGTCAAATGAAGAGATAAAGAACTCAGCAAAACACTGAATGGAATAAGAAAGTGGCAGAGTACAGACAGTGGGGAGAGATACATGCAGAGATCACCTATCGGCAAATGCAGCATGGATTCGCCTGTCGGAGATCGGCAGACAGGGAGCATGGAAAAGCAGTTTCATGGAGCTCCCAGCAAGAGACTGAGCACCTGGTAACCAGCGGTACACACTTTTCCACTCCACATCCTCTCTCCGCTGCTCTACCTCCGAGCTTCCTGGCTGGAGTGGCTCGGTGGGCTGGGAAGTGCAGCGTCCTTGATGCCTGGATTTGTCCCACCCACATCGGAGATTGGTGGACAGGGTGGACAGGAAAGCAGCATCAGGAGGTTCCCAGCAGGAGACCCCCCAACCCTTCGGCCTCATCTGCTTACTGCCAGCCGCAGTCTCCTGGATGGAAAGCAACGACTTCAGCCCCAGACCACTTGGATTAACCCCACCCACACTGGCCAGCTACCTGAGTGTTGCTTTTTCCATTTCTTCTGGTTTCTTCCATGCCTCCTACTATCTCCTCCTCCTTTCTCTAGAACACCTGGCACCATGTGCCATCTTTACTTCTTCTTGAAAGGCTGTGAAGCCCCTCTCAACTGGGGAACCACTCCCCCATGCGTGACACCATGCTGGTGGGATCCCTGAGGGTTTTGTTTTGTTTTTCTTTTGCTTTGTTCTGTTTTGTTTGTTTGTTTTCTTTTTCTTTTCATGACTTGGGAGCCCCTTCAAGCCAGGCTGCACTGCATGGCTTAGGAGCCACTCCCCCAATCTGCACAGCTACATAGGTGGGATCAAAAAAATACCTAGGGGGAATTCTTTTTTCTTTTACCCTTTCTGTCTTTCTTCATGTATCAGTTCTCATGTCTCTATACTTACTTTATTTTCCAGTTTCCTAAATAAATGGTGCAGTGTGGCATCTATACCCCCTCTAGCCAGGCTATACTGAGCCACATGGGAGTCACTTACCTGGTCTTTGTGGCCACACCAGTGGGACCCCCGGGGGCTTTTATTTTATTTTCCCACTTTTGATCTAGTTATTTTTTTTCTTTTTCCCTTTTTCCTTTTCTCCATTTCTCAGGTTCTCATCTCTCCAGTCCAATGGTAAGCTCCCTTAGCATTCTTTTTTTTCCCCTAATTTGTTTTCTTTTCCTCCTGTTTCTCTCTCCTCTCTTTTCCATATGCTTATTAGCTCCACACATCACAACCTTTCCCCTCTTTCCTGCCTACCTGCACCCTGGGCTGAACATCACACCCCAAGCAGCACAGACACAGCCTACCGGATCCTGCTCAGCACTGATTGCTGGCCTGCCCTGTCAGTCCTAGTACATACCACAAACAACCCATCCCAGCCACTTCCCTTCAGCTGGACCTGCCCTGCTGCACCATAGCTGAGTGACTGGCTCTGCCCATTGGACAAGAAGGTGAAAAGTATCATGACTACAGATACAACAAAGAACGCCCAGCCCACCTGCTCAGACATAACCAAATAAAACAAAAAAGCAGGACAAAACAAATGTACAATCAATAAATGAAGAAAATGACTACCGAATGTCCCAAAGACAGTGGACAATATAAAGACATATTAAAAAAACAGGACAGGATGGTTCCAGTAGGCGTCCAAAATAAAACACAAGACGATGTTCCAGCAGAAGAAAAGGCACTGGAACTACCTGACAGGGAATTCAAAACTCTAATATTCAGAACTATCCAAGAGTTGAAGTAAAGAGCAGACAAAAGTGAGAAAACAATAGACAAATTCATGGAAAATACGGACAAAAAAAAGGAAAAACTCAGAAAAATAATACAGGAACAAAATGCCAAAATAAATTCACAACTAGAAATCATAAAAAAACAACAATTAGAAATCCAAAAGGTAAACAACAAGATTTTAGAAATGAACAGTGTCATAGAAAGGCTGAGGAACAGGTTTGAAACAGTGAAAGACAGGATCAGTGAAATTAAAGATAAACACTTGGATACAACTGTTTAAGGAAAAATCAGAAAAAAGAATGATGCAAAACGAAGAAACCCTGAAAATTATGTGGGCTACAACAGGGAACCAGAGAGGTTAATCTGTAAGTGACAGCAACATCAGAACAATAAAAGAGGGAATAAAGAGTGTAGGTATAGAATTTTCTAATGGAGAGGAAGACAAGGCAATACCAAGTAATAATAGACTGGTTCAAACCTAGGAAGATAAGGGTACATTTCAAAGTAACCACAAAGAAAGTTAACAAACCTACTCATCAAAGTAAAGAAGAAAATCATAAAGTCTCAATAAAAACAAAATCTACAAAAACCAAAGAAATCCACAAAAAAAATGGAACTCAGCACAGGAGAGTAAGAGGAACTAAGAAGATGTTAGCACCACACACAAAAAAGCACTACAAAATGACAGCAATAAACTCACACCTATCAATAATCACACGGAATGTAAATGGCCTAAATGCACCCCCAAAGAGGCACAGACTGACAGAATAGATAAGAAAACAGGATCTATCAATATGCTGTCTACGAGAGACACACCTTAGAAACAAAGATGTAAATTTTTTAAAAATCAAAGGAAGGAAAAAATATATCAAGCAAATAACTACCAAAAAAGAGCAGGAGTGGCAATATAATCTCAGATAAAATAGACTTTAAAATAAAATCCACCATAAAAGACAAAAAAAGGTCACTATATAATGATTAAAGGGACAATCCACCATGAAGACTTAACCATAATAAACATCTACGCACCCAATGACAGGACTCCAAAATGTATAAAACAAAGTCTAACAGCACTGAAAAGAGAAAATGACAGTTCCATAATTATAGTAGGAAACTTCAACACACCACCCTCAGTAAATGACAGAACATCTAGAAAGAAACACAGTGAAGATACAGAAGAGCTAAACAGCACGATTAGCCAACTTGATCTCATAGACATATATAGAACACTCCGCCCAACAGCTGCACAGTACACATTCTTTTCCAACGCACATGAAACTTTCTCCAGAATAGACCACATCTTAGGCCACCGAGCAAAGCTCAACACAATCCAAAACACTGAGATAATACAAAGTATCTTCTCTGACCACAATGGCATCAAAGTAGAAATTAACAACAGGAAGAGGAAGGAAAAAAATGAATTACATTGGAAACTGATTAACACCCTGCTTAAAAACCACTGGGTAATAGGAGAAATTGAAGATGGAATCAAAAAGTTCCTAGAATCAAATGAGAATGAAAACAAATCATACCAAAACCTTTGGGACATAGCAAAGGCAGGCCTCAGAGGTTAATTTATAGCACTAGATGCACACATCAAAAAAGAAGGGACAAAATCAAAACATTACTTACAAAACTGCAACAAGTAGAAAGAGAACAGCAAAAGAAGCCCACAGCCACCAGAAGAAAGAAAATAATAAAGATCAAAGCAGAAATAAATGAAATAGAGAATAGAAAAACAATAGAAAGAATCAACAAAACCAAAAGTTGGTTCTTTGAATGGATCAACAAAATCAACAAACCACTGGCCAAATTGACGAAAGACAAATGGGAGAGAACGCAAATAACCCAAATAAGTAATGAAATCGTGGACATTACAACAGACCCAACTGAAATAAAAAAGATCATAACAGAGTATTATGAAAAACTATACTCCAACAAATTTGGAAACCTATAGGAAATGGACAAATTTCTAGAAACTCACAGCCTACCCAAACTAACACAATATAATGTTGAAAATCTGAACAGATCCATAACAAGAGAAGATATTGAAGAGGTGATAAAAACTCCCAACAAAAAAAAAGCCCTGGCCCTGATGGCTTTACTGGAGAATTCTACCAAACATTCAGAGAAGAACATAGAAAAGAAAGCAATACTTCCGAATTCACTCTATGAAGCCAGCATAACCCTGATACCAAAACCAGGCAAAGACACCACAAAAAAAGAAAATTACAGACCAATATCTCTCATGAATATAGATGCAAAAATTCTCAACAAAATTCCAGCAAATAGAATTCAGCATCACATCAAAAAAATAATACACCACGACCAAGTAGGATCCATACCAGGTATGCAAGAGTGGTTCAACATTAGAAAATGAATCAATGTCATCCACCACATAAATAAAAGGAAAGAAAAGAATCACATGATCAACTCAATCTACACAGAAAAGGCATTCGACAAAGTCCAACACCAATTCCTGATAAAAAAAACTCTCAATAAAATAGGTATAGAAGGGAAATTTCTCAACATAATAAAGGGCATCTATGCAAAACCAACGGCCAACAACATTCTCAATGGAGAGAGGCTGGAAACATTTCCCTTGAGAACAGGAACAAGACCAGGATGCCCTCCTATTTAACATTGTGTTGAGAGTCTTAGCTAGAGCAATAAGGCAAGAAACAGAAATAAAGGGCATCCAAATTCTTAATGAAGAAGTTAAACTGTCCCTATTTGCAGATGACATGATACTATACTTAGGAAATCCAAAGACTCCATGAGAAAACTACTGTAACTAAGAGAAAGATTCAGCAGTGTTGCAGGATTCAAGATAAACATACAAAAATCACTTGGATTCCTATATACCAATAAAAAGAACGATGAAAAGGAAATCAGGAAAGCAATACCATTTATAATAGCCCCTAAAAAAATAAAATACTTGGGAATAAATCTAACCAGGGATCTAAAAGACCTATACAAAGAAAACTACAAAACACTACTGCAAGAAACCAAAAGAGGTCTACATAAATGGAAAAACATACCATGATCATAAATAGGCAGACTCAACATTGTGAAAATGACAATTTACAAATACAATGCAATACCGATCCAAATACTAACAATATTCTTTAAAGAGATGGAAAAACTTATCATTACCTTCACACGGAAAGGGAAGAAGCCCCAGATAAGTAAAACACTACTGAAGAAGAAGACGAAATTAGGAGGACTCGCACTACCTGACCTCAGAACCTACTACACACCTATGGTAGTCAAAAAGCCTGGTACTGGCACAACGACAGATACGTTGACCAATGGAACAGAATTGAGAACCCAGATGTAAATCCATCCACCTATGGTCACCTGATCTTCGACTAGGGCCCAAAGTCCATCAAATGGGGAAAAGACATTCTATTAGTGCTGGCAAAACTGGAAGTCCCTCTGCAAAAAAATGAAACAGGACCCATACCTCACACCATATACAAAAACTAACTCGAAATGGATCAAAGACCTAAATACAAAGCCAAAATAATGGGTTTACATAAATATGAAGTTCATAGAAGAAAAAAAAAAGGATCAACACTAGAGACCCTAGTATACGGCATTAACAGGATACAAACTACAACCAACAACACACAAGGTAGATAACCGGGATCTTTTAAAAATTGAACACTTATGCTCATCAAAAACTTCACCAAAAGAGTAAAAAGTGAACCTACAGACTGGGAAAACATTTTTGGCTATTACAAATCAGACAAAGATCTAATCTCTAAAATCTACAAGAAAATCCAACACCTCTACAACAAAAGGAAAAATAATCCAATTAAAAAATGGGTTAAGGAAAGGAAAAGACACTTGACCAAAGAAGACATTCAAGAGGCCAACAGACAAATGAGGAAATGTCGCGATCACTAGCCATTAGAGAAATGCAAATCAAAACCACAATGAGATACTATCTCACCCCAGCATTACTGGCACGAGTCAAAAAGACGGGAAATGTTGGAGAGGCTGCGGGGAGATCAGAACTCTTATGCACTGCTGGTGGGAATGCAAAATGGTACAACCATTTTGGAAAACGATATGGTGCTTCCTTAGAAAGCTAGAAAGAGAAATGCCATATGATCCAGCAATCCCACTCCTAGGAATATATCCTAGAGAAATAAGAGCCGTCACACAAATAGACATATGCATACAATGTTCTTTGCAGCATTGTTCACAGTATCAAAAAGATGGAAGCAACCTAGATCCCCAACAGCAGATGAATGGATAAACAAACTGTGGTACGTACACACAATGGAGTATTACGCAACGCTAAAGAACAACGATGAATCTCTGAAGCATCTCATAACATGGATTAATTTGGAGGGCATTATGTTGAGTGAAATAAGTTAATCACAAAAGGACAAATATTGTATGAGACCACTACTGTAAAAACTCATGAAAAGTTTACACACAAAAAGAAACAATCTTTGATGTTTACGAGGGAGGGCTGGGGTGGGGATGGAGAAACACTTAATAGACAATAGATAAGTGGTAACCTTGGTGAAGGATAAGATAGTATGCAGCACTGGGGAAGCCAGCACAACCTGTACAAGGCAAGGTCATAGTAGCTCCATAGACACATCCAAACCCCCTGAGGGACCAAATTGCTGGGCTGAGGGCTCTGGTGGACCATGGTCTCGGGGAACATCTAGCTCAATTGGCATAACACAGTTTATAAAGAAAATGTTCTCTATTCTACTTTGGTGAGTAGCGTCTGAGGTCTTAAAAGCCTGTGAGCAGCCATCTAGAATACTCCACTGGTCTCACTCCTTCGGGAGCAAGGAAGAATGAAGAAAACTAAAGACGTAAGGGAGAGATTTGTCCAAAGGACTAATGGACCACATCTACCACGGCCTCCACCTGTCTGAGTCCAGTACAACGAGATGGTGCCTGGCTACCACCACTGACTGCTCTGACAGGGATCACAATAGAGGGACTCGGACAGAGCTGGAGAAAAATGTAGAGCAAAATTCTAACTCAAAATGAAAGACCAGACTTGCTGGCCTGACAGAGACTGGAGAAACCCTGAGAGTATTGCCCCCAGACACCCTTTCAGCTCAGTAATGAAGTCACTCCTGAGGTTCACCCTTCAGCCAAAGATTGAACAGGCCCACAAAACAAAATGAGACTAAAGGGGCGACCAGCCCTGGGGTAAGGACTAGAAGGCAGGAGGGAACAGGAAACCTGGTAATAGGGAACCCAAGTTTGACAAGTGAGAGAGTTGATATATGGTGGGTTTGTTAACCAATGTAATAAAACAATATGTGTACTGTTTAATAAGAAGCTAGTTTGTTCTGTAAACGTTCATCTAAAGTACAATTGATAAACAAGCAAAGATGTCACCTTAAGGACTAAGGTGCATCTGATCCAAGCCCTGGTGTTTCCAATAGCCTCATATGCATATGAAATCTGCACAATGAATAAGGAAGACCAAAGAAGAATTAATACCTTTGAATTATGGTGTTGGCCAAAAATATTGAATGTACCACGGACTGCCGGAAGAACAAACAAATCTGTCTTGCAAGAAGTACAGCCAGAGTGTTCATTAGAAGCAAGGATGGCAAGACTTCATCTCACATACTTTGGACATGCTATCAGGAGGGACCAGTAGTCCCTGGAGAAGGACACCACACTTGGTAAGGTAAAGGTTTAGTGAAAAAGTGAAAGACCCTCAAAGAGATGGATTGATACATTGGCTGCAACAATGGGCTCAACCATAGCAACAATTTTGATGATGGTGCAGGACTGGGCAGGTTTTCATTCTGTTGTACATAAGGTAGCTATGAGTTGGAACTGTCTTGATGGCACCTAACTACAAAAATAACAAGGGTAGGGTTGCACAGCTGATTACTGTAATTGCTTACAAAGACAAATGCATAGACACCAAAGTTTATTAGTGGTTACTATAGGCAGGAGGGAGAAGGAAAAGGGGTGGGGGGTTATTCCTTATGGAATACTGAGTTTGGGTATACGGTGATGGAAAAATCTTATTAATTAAGGGTAGGGTTGCATAGCTGATTATTGCAAATACTGTCAACAAGTTGTGCAAACCTGTAAAAAGTTGAATTGTAAAAGTTGTGTGACACATATGTTTTCAGCAATGGCCAAAAAAAAGAGTAGCTGCTGAGGCTGCTTATGTGCAACCAAACGCCTCACAGGGTTTGGTTCCTTGGTTTGGAGGTTTATGGTCATGGTTTCATGGGACATCCCAGTTAATTGGACTAATGATGTGTTTAGTGTTCTGTTCTACCTCCTAGTTCTTTATGTATTGCCTGGGGTCTTAAAAGCTTACAAGTAGACTTCCAAGGCATAACAATTGGTCTGTATTTGCCTGGAGTAACAGAGGAAGAAGGAGAGTCAGGAATAGGAGGAGGAAATGGAATGTGTGGCTAATTGCCTCCAGGAACAAGTACCCCTTTTCCATGAGACCAGAAGAACTGGATGGTGCCTGGCTACAACTACTGAACATTTCGATCAAAGATTCCATGGAATTCTGATCAAAAGGGGACAAATGCAGAACAGAATTTCAAATTCTCATGAACTCTAGACTTTCCGGGGCCATGGAAGGTGCATGAACCCCTAAAAGTATTTCCCTAAGATAATCTTTAAACCTTAACCCAAAAATATCCCATGAAGTCTTCTTAAAATAAAATGATAATTTAGCTTGACTAGTAAAAAATGTCTGCCATGAGCATTATGCTCCTTTAATAACTGTCTATGTGGGATCAGAGGAGCCCTACTGGTGCAGTGTTTAAGCGCTCGGCTGATAAGTGAAAAGTTGGTGGTTTGGACCCACCAGCCACTCCATGGGAGAAAGACGTGGCAGTCTGCTTCCATAAATATTTACGGCCTTGGAAACCCCATGGGGCAGTTTTACTCTGTCCTATAGGGTCGCTGAGAGTTGGAATCCACTCAAAGGCAACAGGTTTTTTTGGTTTATATGGGATCAAATTGAAAACAACTCAAAAGAAACCTTAGGGGGCAGTGAGTTTATGTTAACTGGGGAGGAACAATTCAAAGAAGGAGGGTGAGAATGGTTGCACAACACGTAGAATGTAATCAGTGTAACTGAATTGTACATAAAGAAAGCGTTGAATTGGTGCATGTTTTGCTGGGTGTATTCTCAACAAGAACAGCATAATAAATAAAAAAAATTTTAATGGGGATAACAATAGTAACTACCACAAAGGGCTCCTGGGTAATTAAATGAGGTATTGCCACTGTAAGTTATTATAACAGTGCCTGGAGCATGTTAAGTACTCAATAATAGCACCTGTGATTATTTTTATTATTATTACAAGTATATATAAAAACAAAAACACTGTAAACAACAAAAAGATCCATCAACAAGGGGCTGGTACCTACAGACATTAAAGGATAATAGGAGGATACTATGAACAATTTTATGACAAGAACTTTGACAATTTTGATCAGGGTTTGGCAAACAAGGGCCTGCATGCTAAACCCAGCCCACTACCTCTTTATTTTTTCACAACCCAAGAGATAAGAATGGTTTTTACATTTTTAATGCTTGAAAAAAAATAAAAATAATATTTTGTGACACATGAAAATTATATGAACTTTAACTTTCAGTGTCCATAAATAGTTTTATTAGAACACAGCCATATTCATTGGTTTACATATTGTCTATGGCTTCTTTCAAACTACAATAGCAAAGTTAAGTAGTTGAACAGAGACTATACGGCCCACAAAGCTGAAAATATTTCTATCTGGCTCTCTTCAGAAAGTGTTTGCTTACCCCTGACTTAGAAGAACAGGACAGATTACTTCAGCATCACAACTTACCTAACCTGACATAAAAAGAAATAGAAAATCTAAATGGTACTGTCTCTTAAATTAAATCCATAATTTATAACCTTCTCACGAAGAAAACTCCATGCCCTGAAGGTTTCACTAGAAATTTTATCCAAACATTTAAGAAGGAAATAATGCCAATCTTATCCATACTCTTCCAGAGAATAGAAAGAGATTATTTCCAAACTTGTTTTATGAGGTCAACGTAATTGTGATGCCAAATGTGACAAGAACAATACAAAAAGGAAAAATCACAGGCCAATATCTCTCATGAACAAGGTAGTAAAAATCCTAAACAAAATATTAACAGGGGACTGGCTAAATGATGATAATAATAATGATGAAGATGATGGCTAGAGTGGGTGAGGAGATAGATAAAACAAGATTGGCCACCAGTTGATAATATTTGTAGTTGGTTGATAGGTGCAAAGGGGTTCAATTTCAAACATACACATACACTATGTGTATGTTTGAGATTGAAATTTTCCTTAATAAACTGTATAAAAGCTACATTTATTGGTATGTTTATAGGTAAATAAAAAGTTTCAGAACAAAAGATAAAGTTTTATATTTGTGTGTGTGGTGAAGAAATATACATGAAAATAATATCATTCATACATATTTACACATACATCTACACACTTAAAAAAAAAACCAAATCCACTGCCGTCGCATCGATTCCGACTCATAGCGACCCATAGGATAGAGTAGAACCGCCGCATAGAGTTTCCAAGGAGCGCCTGGTGGATTCAAACTGCTGACCTTTTGATTAGCAGCCATAACACTTAACAACTACACCACCAGGGTTTCCATCTACACACATAAAAAAAAAAATTTTTTTTTTTAAAAAAAACACACATAGATGGGGTTATATGTATAAAGAAATAAGTCAGGAAGGACCATCCCCAAACCAGGTAATCCTGGTTATGTCAGGGAAGGAGGCAGAAATTAAACTACAGAGATATGCATTTTCTAATTTTTACTTTGCTATATTATATACACTTTTTGCCCCATGTAGAGAGTATCTCTGCAGGGATAAAAAAAAATGAAAGAGCAGAGAACAAACTGGTCTTGAGTTAGGTGCGTGACTCTACAAACTCTGAGATGACAGCAAATAAGCCACGGAAAACCAGGAAACCACCTCATGCTCCAAACTTCTACCAGAGAATTTTAACTAAAAACAGCCTCTTTGGGACTACTACTGTGATAATACCACCCTGAGCTGAAAACCACCAGCCTTTAGGAAAATCCAATAATAAATTTCTTCAGGCTAATGGACCAGAAATCATAACTTGCTGAGGAGCTGGGCTGATTTCTCTGTTTGGAGAATGCAAACCATGTAACTGGTCATGTTTGCCCTTTTCACTGTGGCTACCAGGAAGTGCACAGAGAAAATGTTCAGCTCAGTTTATATGAAGGAAGGCTAGATGATTTGTATATCTTCACAGCAGCTTTGCCTGTGTCTTGATAGTGTATTCTCTCTAAATTTCTCTAACTCTTATTTTCAACTAATTGCCCTTTTCGACTTTGTTGTGGGAAAACCAAGTGGAAAACAAACAAACAACTTACCTGGAGCTCAATCATTTTCTGTTTCTCTTTGGAAAGCAATTGGGAGTGGGGCTCAGTGCAGAAGAGTCTCCAGAAACCAGGCTGGTTTAACCACTTCTCAACAGCTGGATGTAAGGATGTGCTCCTTATTAACTGACGACTGTGTTTCTTGTCTGACAAAGTAATTCCATTGCTAGAACTTGGCCCGAAGGGAGACACCATGCATGTGTGCAGAGATTTAACTGCAGGAACTTTCATTACAGCTTTGTTTTAAATATTATGATATTGAAAATAACCGAAATGCCCAATCACTGTGGACTGGGGAAATTAGTTACAGAGTCTCCAAAGGTCATGGGTGGGTTATCATTGAAAGTAATACTGTAGACAATTAAAAGGCTCAAGAGACATATCAACCAAATGTAAAATATGGACCTTGTCTGGCTCTTAATTTGAATGAACAAAAAAAAAATTGTGATTTTTGATGACATTAAAGAATTTGAACACTGATGACATGAAGACATTATTTCATTATTTTATATTGGATAATGGTATTGATCATGTTTTTTTAAGTCCTTATCTTTTATAGGAAACCCTGGTGGCTTAGTGGTTAAAAGCTGTAGCTGCTAACCAAAAGGTTGGCAGTTCAAGTCCACCAGGCGCTCCTTGGAAACCATATGGGGCAGTTCTACTGTGTCCTATAGTGTTGCTATGAGTCAGAATCAACTCGACGACAACGGGTTTGGTTTTGTTTTTTTTTAATCTCTTATAGCTACAGAATGAAGTAGTTATGGCTGAAATAATGTCTGTGATTTGGTATAATAGGACCACATATGTAAAAATTCATCAAGCTGTACACTTAAGATGTTATACTTCAATAAAAAAGAAAAGGGGTTGGCAAACTTTTTCTGTAAAGGGCCAGATAGTAAATATTTTAGAATTTGCAGAGCTTATAGTCTCTATTGCAACTCCTCAGCTCTGCCATTGCAGGTGAAAAACAGCCATAAACAATACGTAAACTAATGAGTGGGTCTGTATTCCAATGAAATTTTGTTTATGGACACTGAAATTTGAATTTTATATAATTTTCACATGTCACAAAATACTGTTTTTCTTTTTTTTTTCAACCTTTAAAAATGTGAAAATTATTCTTAGTTTGTGGCCATTAAAAAACAGAGAGCAGGCTGGACTTGGCCCACTGCCCAACCCCCCCGGTCTAGATGAAACAAGACTGGCCATGATTAGCCATGACTGGCCAAGGATCGTTTACATGTCTATCTTCCCTACCACTTGAGTCTTACTTATCTTTGCCTCCCTAGTACTCAGAAGAGTCCCTGACACATAGTTGGTGCTCAAGTAATGTTTGCTGGAGAGGAATGACGATTGATGAGGCTGGGTGATGGGTATAAAGAGGGTTTACACAATTCCCTCTACTTTTTGAATGTTATAAATTTTCCATAATAATAATAAAGGCTCTTATTTAAGTATTACTATAGAAATAAACTAAGTATTACCATGGAAATAAGGTTAATGGCATAGAACGTACGATACCTGCTAAATGAAGACGCAGACCACAAGAACATGTTCCCAATTGTTTAATAAAACAAACATTCATGTAAATCATGCATTCTCAGCAGACATGATACTGACCCCAAAGGAACAAAAATTGGTTCTTGGGGGCAAAAAAAATCTTGGATATTACCATGGTTTGTGGCCCTCCAAAGCTCGATCCTTAGCAACAAACTCATATTCTTTAGTCTTTAATTTATTTCAGTGGGTTTTCTTAGGTATCACACGAGCAGCACTGGCCTTGTACTCATGGAAGATCCACAAAATAGATGCAAGATCAGTGCTACAAAACTATAACGATGGTTGTGATCGAAAGACTTTCTCTCAGTCGTCATACTGTGAGAGGTGGCCTGTGCGTACCTATTAGCTGCCTTGCGGATGTTGTGTATGTTTGATCCCCAGTGCCTTTGTGTGTGACTTATGGATCTGAGATTTAAATAAAAAGGTGGAATGGCTGAGTTGTGGGAATCAAAAACAACTAAACTTCTTTATCCAATAATCTGGCAAAAGTACTTCTTTGTTTCCCACCATCTTCTATGGTTGAAAGTTGTTTTAGTTCAGTAAATAATATGTTAAAAAAACCCCCAAAAAAACCAAACCCAGTGCCGTCGAGTCGATTCCGACTCATAGCGACCCAATAGGACAGAGTAGAACTGCCCCATGGAGTTTCCAAGGAGCGCCCAGCGGATTTGAACTGCCGACCGTTTGGTTAGCAGCCGTAGCACTTAACCATTAAGCCACCAGGGTTTCCAAATAATATGTTAGCAAAGGAAATAAACAGAATTGATGTTCAAGAGGCTACGTTAGAATTAAACTTGCTAACATCACACCCAACACTGAGCTTTTGGTTAAAAACATCAGGCTCAGGGATCCCATTGGATCCTTCTTGGATAGGTTACTTTCTATTGTAAACTAGTTAAATTAAAAGTTATATTCTCAAGTCAAGCAGAAGTTAAAAGTTAAATTCACTAAAAATAATTTTAGGAAATTGTTTTACTTTTGCTGAATAAAATAACACTTTTAAATGATTTTTTTTATTTGATTACATTGCTATTATTATCATTCACCCTACAGATCTCATTACTCACCCTATGACCTCCATCACTCATCCCAGACCCTCACACTCACCCCAGAGACCCCACTACTCATCCCAGAGACCCTCCATCCTTCACCCCACAGTCCCCCCTCTCTTGCTTCACACATGATATTCCTAGCCCAACAGACTCCTCCTATCACTCACTGTAGACACCCATCACTCACCCCACAATCTCCGCATCCCATATCCCATACACCGGTATCCCTGATCCAACAGACTTCCCTATCACGGTCCTCCACATCACTCAGTCCAAAGGCCCCCATCACTGACCACCCAGACTCACATCACACAGCCAGGTCCCTCACCCTGGCTGTGCTCTCAGGATTCAATAGCGCCTTCTTAAGCAGGACCTGTCTCCCCGCTTGCACAAATGAGTTCACCATCCCCCGATATCCCCTTCCCCTTCCAGTCTTCCGTGCTGGGTACCAATGACGCTTTAGCTTATCTTTTGCATGCTCAGAAGCAGCCGTGAAGCCAAGCTCTGCCAGTAATAAAAATGGCCTCATTCCGTAGTCGCCGGAGTCGCTGGGAACTCTGTTGCCCTCGAGGACAATGGCTGCGACTTCACGCTGCTACCGCCAGGAAGCCGCAAGCCTGGGGCTTCCATTCCAGACAGAGAAGACACGCGTTGGGGGGATCCCAGGAATCTCTGTGATATTTCCGAAGCAGGGTACTCCGAATCGGTACTTAAAAACCAGTGTGAGGCTGCGAACTGCAGCTATGTTTAGGGCGGGGTGAATGGGCGTGAGCAAAGGCGGGGTAACGCAAAGGGGTGGGCTGTTTTGTAGGGACAGGAGGTAAAGTAGTAAGGCCGGATAGTAGCGGCACTGCCTGGGAGAGTCCTCTGCGGAAAAATCATTTCTAAAATATCTGGGGAAAGTAATGAGCCCTTTGACATAATGCATTCACTCAGGGGGCTCATACACATACCCTACCTGTCACTAATCAGCCTCCTGGTCTCCCATTGTTCCTTCAATGAGGCAAGGCCCGCCCCCATCTGTCACTCACAGCCCTGGCTTCCCTGTCCACGCGGTCTTCCATTGGCTCCTTCGAATACTGAAGGACCCGCCTCCGCCTGTCACTCAGAGCCTGGACTTTCTCCCGGGGTTACTTAATTAAAGCCGGCACCCGTGGCGTTTTGTAGCGCGCGCGCGCACGCACACACACACACACACACACACACACACACACACACACCAGTTGCCGTCGATTCAACCCCAACTCACGGCGACACCATGTAGCCCATATCAAAGCTAAGAGAACAGAGTCAAAGGTTCAAGGTAAGACCAAAGGGGCATAGATTTTAGAACTATTAACCATTCAATCCCGTCTGAGTTGGAAGTCAGCCCAGACGAGATTGAATAGTTAATAAGGGCTCAGCTTCCATATCTAAAAAGAGAGGAGCTTTGAAGGTGCAATAGTTAAGAAAGTCCTAGGATTCAAGATCTCTACCGGGGTGTATAGATGAAGAAGACTTAACAAAAACCCTGCTTCAAGGTCAAACCAGAGGGACACTGATGACAGAATAGCAGTCCAGTTTCTAAGTCATTCCAGAGAGGCTTTGAAGGTGGAAATGTCAACTTAGACACAAATCTGAGATTTAGACCAGAGAACCATTAATGGTGGCACAGCTAATAAAGGCCCACAACTCACGACCTATACCAAAAAAAGCAGTGATGGTAGAAGAGTTAACCAAGAATTTATGATAAAGTGTTAACTGAGGGCTAGGGCTGATGCACATAGAACAAGGAGCACTAATGGTGGAAGCATTAGCACAGATTTGATTTTCTGCACACACCAAAGGAGCATAGACAGGGAAGATTTAGCTGAGTCTTGCAGTCAATGTACAGGCCAGAAGTGCAATAATGGGGAAAGAGTTAATGGAGGTGAGGAAAGATTCACACACAAATTACCCTGATAAGTGGAAAAGTGACCAGAACTTCAAATTTAATACAAAGACTGAAAGGAATTGTTAATTTTCTGCCTTCAAAACCCTGGATTCTAGATTTCAATCAGAACCTATTAATGGTGGAATAGGTAACGGATTCCTGAGTTCAAGGTAAAACAGAGGTTAATTTAGGTTGGAAAAGCTAATAGAGGCCCAGGTTGGAGGACATAGTTAAGGGATTTTGGTGATAGAATGGCTAACAATGCCTGTGGTTTGAGGTCTAATCAGGGACATGAATGGTGGAAGAGTTAACAAGGACTTGGTTTGAATATAGGCCAGGTGGGCATCAATGGTGGAATATTTCAAAGATGCCTGTATTAGTTTCCTATTCCACAAATTTACTGGCTAAAAGCAACACAAATTTATTATTTTACAGTTTTAGAGGTTACAAGTTTGAAACGTGTTTCCCTAGGCTGAAACCAAGGTGTCAGTAGAGCCGCACTCCTTCCAGAGGCTCTTGGGGAGAATCCATTTTCTTGCTTTTTCCAACTTCTAGAAGTTTCCTGCACTCCTTGGCTCGTGCAGTGTAGCATCTTCAAATCCCTCTCTAACTCTGACCTTTTGCTTCCATCGTTACATCTCCATCTGACTTTGACCCTCCTGCCTCCCTTTTATAAGGGCCCTTGTGATTTCACTGGGCCCACCCAGGCAATGGAGAATAATCTTTCCATGTCAAGATCCTTAACTTAATCACACCTGCAAAGTCCATTTTGCCGTGTAAGTTTAACATATTCACAGGTTTCAGGGAGTAGGACATGAATGACAGTGAGGGGCCATTATTCTGTCTACCACAATGCCCAATTTTCAGGTCAGACCAGAGGATGGTGGAAGAGCTCATTAAGGCTCAGGGACATTAATAGGGGAAAATTATTGATGGTACACAAGGTTTGAATTCATACCAAATGGGAATCAATGAGGGGCCTGGGCTATGGTGTCAGAATTGTTTCAAAGGCCTGGGTTCAGGGTCAGAATGAAGGAAATTGATGGTGGAAATCTCAACAGAGGCCCTGGAGCCTGGATCAAGGTCACAGCAACATTGATGGTATAAAAGTTAACAGAGGCCCAGCTTTAATATCTAAAACATACGGGCATTGACAGTGAAATACTTAACAGAACCCTAGGTTTGAAAGTTAAAGCCGAGTCATTAATGATTCGATATTTAACAGATAGCCGATTCAAAGTCAGAACAGAGGGGCATGGATGGTGAAATCTATAACTGAGACTAGGGTTGAATATATAGATCAGGAGGGAACAAATGGCGGAAGAATTAATAGACACCTAGATTTGATTCACAGAGCAGATGAGGCTATGAATTGATGAAGGAAGAAATAATAAAAAAAAAAGATTGTTTTGGTTTTTCATGCCAAAATAGTTAACTGAAACATAAGTTAGATACCGCAACAAGTGAGTTATTAGTGGTGGAAGCATTAATAGAAGCCTGCTTAGAGGGAAAACTGAACAGAGAGCCAAGTGCAAGGTCAGGTGTGAGTAGCAATGATGGTGGAAGTGTTAACAGACAACCAAGATCAAGGTCAGATTTGAGGGATGTAGATGGTAAAAGTATGCCAAGGCCCAGATTCAATGTGGAGAAGAGGGGACACATAATCTTCTGTGTGGTCCTAATTGAAGCCACAATCATGTCTAGGCTTTGTTAGTGTTATACTGTAGCTATGTTCATCTTTAAAAGCCCTCTCGAATACGTGGAAAACTAATTATGACAAAACCAAAAAAACCAAAAAAACCCCATTGCCGTCGAGTCGATTCCAACTCATAACAGCCCTGTGGGACAGAGTAGAACTGCCCCATAGGGTTTCCAAGGAGCGCCTGGTAGATTCGAACTGCCAACCTTTTGGTTAGCAGCCATAGCTCTTAACCACTATGCCACCAGGGTTTCCAAGTGTGACAAGACCCCTAGAAATTAAGAATTTTCTTTTTTTTTTTTTTTTTAAGGTCAAGGCCCTTCTCAAGAATTTTCTGACACAGTGGTTAATGCTCTTTGTGCATAGTCCTGGGCTCCATACCCCAAATTTCTGTCCAGTAGGTCAAGGATGAGGTCCAATTGTTCACATTTATTTTGATTTTTTATTTGGAAATAATTTCAAATTTATAGAAAGTTACAGGAATAGTACAAAAAACTCCCGTATGCCCTTCAGTCAGATTCCCCAAATGTTAATATTTTACCCATTTTCTTTATCATTCTCTCTATATATATCTATTAATATATCTATCTATACATATAATTATTTTTTTCTGAACCATTTGAGGGTAAATACCCCTAAACACCAGTAACTCCAAATACTAGTGTGTTTTCCCTGTAAAACAGAACAGTCTCTTACATAACCACAGTATAACAATCAAAATCAAGAAATTAACATACAAACAACACTATTGTCTAATATACAGTCCTTTTTCAAAATGTACCATAGTCCCAATAATGTCCTTTATAAAAAATAAAACTTTTTTTTTCTCTTCCAGGAGCCAGAACAGGATTGTGTGTTGCATTTACTTGTCATATTTCTTCAGTCTCCTTTAATCTAGCCTTTGTCTTTTATGACATTGACATTTTTGCAGAGCATAGGCCACTTGTTTTGTAGACTGTCCACGTGGGTTCATACTGATACTGTCAGGGAGATGAGCTGAGGGCTGAGCTAAGCTGCCAGGTATCCAAGTAGCCAATTAAGATGCTAGCCAAAAATGAAAGTAACAGTCAAGACTTATATCACTTATTGCAATAATATAAGCAAGAGATACCCAGAGAAAGCACACCAGCTACCCCTTGCTCCATATTTCCCCAGGAATGACATCTGGGCAAGGGCAAGGTGAATCAGTGCAGACTTGGGGTTCGTCTCACTGCCAAGGGGGCCCTAAACAAAAGGCTCCTACAATTTTATGGACCTCTGGATGGGGGGAGGGAAGGAACAAGGACTAGGAATGGAAAAGTACTGTGTGGGAGTGGGTAAAAGTGTCTGCAAGGCCCCACCCCCACCCCCTGATAAGGAGGCATCACAGAGGCATCTGAGGGATGAAGGCCTCTGCCAAAGGCCCACAATAAAGAGGCCTCTGTATGCAGACACCTGGGCTAAGAATGTAGACATATGAAAGAGCATGGCTTGGGGTGGTCAGAGCATGGCCGAGTCAGCATGGCTGACCTCCTTTAGAGACTGTATGACACTAGCTGTGCACCAACTCTGATTGGGGAGGGCACTTTTCCCCTGAGATGGGCTAGGTAAAGACTTTGTAATTGCCTATGGTCAGACTAGAAAGATCACATACAGGTTTTTAGCCAGAAGCTATGTTTGTCAATACCTCTGATTCCAATCTAAGACCTCAGGGGGCTTATTCTCACCTTCCTACTTTCCATATTTAATAATGCCTTTCTTTGATAACGAGAAACATTTACCCTCATTATCTATGCTATACCTACTTATTTGCTCAATGCTCATATACACATAGTTTCAGAATTCCTAACCATACTCCTGTGTAAAAAATTTTTACTAACTATAGTATTCATGTACTGTTTTTTTTGTTTTTTGCCTTACAGTGTCTGGTCAAAATATTGTTTTCCAATATTTTGTTTAGTTTTTTGCTTTCCCATGCCCTTCAGCGTAGTTATGCTATTCATTTCTAATACCATTAGGTTCCCTTGCATTCCATATTGGATTCACCTTCATCCTTGTTTATTTTAATTTATTGATTTTTTACCCACTTCCTTACTTTCCTTATGTCTTAGGCTGGATTCTCTAGAGAAGCAAAACAGTGAAATACACACACACACACACACACAGAGACTTATCTCAAAGAAATGACCCATGCAGTTGTAGAGGCTGGGAAGTCCCAAATCTGTGGGTCAGGCATCAGGCTGGAGGCTTCTCCTGACTCACATAGCTACAGGGGCTGATGAACCCAAGATCGGCAGGTCAGATGGCAGATTGCTGGCTCATGGGCTGTGGAAGCTGACAGATTTGAGACTGGCAAGTAAGATGACAGGCTGTTGGCTCAAGTCCCAAGAACCAGAGGTCAGATGATGACAAGCCAGATGCAGGATCCAGAGCAAGCAAAAGCCAACGAGCTTTGTCAGAAAACCCATATATATTGGACAAAGGCCACACCCCCAAGGAAAATCCCCTTACAGTTGGTTGGCTGATCACATCAGATCACATCATGGAGTTGATTACATTATATCACAAAATGAAAGATAACTATATCATTACATAACTGCCAAACCACTGAGAATCATGGCCCTTCCAAGTTGACACACAACCTAAATCGTTCCAGTCCACCCTTTGTCAACTTGGCACCTGTACACATCTCCTTAAACCACACACAATCCCTAAATAGGACAATTACAAAGTCATACTTGCGCCAAACATGATACAACCAACGTGTAAAACCGAAAACACATTAGCCTCGTTTACATCTTATATCTTATAAGTGAAGAAAACAAAAATATTTGATGCACACTCACAAGGAAAGAATGCTCATAACAATTACAGTCCTCATTTCTGCAACTGGTCACATGGTTGTGCCTGGTATTTAGAGCTACCTTCTTCCACCACCCATTCCATATTGCCTTTGCACTCAGCAACCACCTCAGCTGGTCTTGGTTCTTTGCCTAGTGGCATGACGCAAACCTTTGTTCCTGAAGGGTCTAGGCCATTAGTGGTCATGTCAGAATTGGGTTGCTGTAGTTTTCCATTGATTTTAATCACACGGCATGGTAGTACCAAGAGATGTAAGGTATCTCCTGTATTCCAGACATACTCTTCTTTACCTCCATTATGTAATATTAATCCTATTTCTCCTTGGTAATCAGGATCAATCACACTAGCCAATACAGTAACTACCTTCTTTACCTGTTGATCCAGAGGTATAACGAGCCCAAAGTGGTTGGGTAGCATTCTTAACTTCCAGTTCAATGGAATCAGTGTTGTGCCTCCTTGTGGGAGTATTCCTCCCTTTGGAACCTGCAGATCATAGCGTAGCAGGGAAAGGAAGCAAAAATTTTGCAAGTGAGTCACTAGGGGTAATAGTGAGTGGTGCCACTCCCATTTCCACCCCTTGATAACTAGACCGATGATTCCTGGCTATGGGAGAAACAGCACCATATATTGGATGCTGGTTTAAAGCATACACGGCCCAGTGGAGAACATTGCCCCAGCCTTGCAAGGTATTGTCACCTAGCTGGTGCCATAATTGTGTCTTTAGAAGGCCACTCCATTATTCTATCAAGCCAGCTGCTGCAGGATGATGGGAAACATGGTAAGATCAGTAAATTCCATGAGCATGGTTCCATTGTCACACTTCATTTGTGGTGAAGTGAGTCCCTTGATCTGAGGCGATGCTGTATGGGATACCATGATGGTGGATAAGGCATTCTGTAAGTCCATGGATGGTTTTGGCAGAAGCGTAGCATGCAGGGAAGGCAAACCCATATCCAGAGTAAGTGTCTATTCCAATAACAACAAAACACTGCCCTGTCCATGACGGAAGCAGTCCGATGTAATCACCTGCCACCAGATTGCTGGCTTGTCACCTCTAGGAATGGGGTGCCATATTGGGGACTCAGTGTTGATCTCTGCTGCTGGTAGATTGGGCACTCTGCAGTGGCTATAGCCAAGTCAGCCTTTGTGAGTCCCTGTTGCTGAGCCCATGCATAACCTCCATCCCTGCCACCATGGCCATTTAGTCCAGGAGCCCTTTGGGCAAGATGGGAGTGGCTGGGGAAAGAGGATGACTGGTTTCCACAGAACACATCATCCTATTCACTTGATTGTTAAAATCCTCCTCTACTGAGGTAACCCTTAGGTGAGCACTCACGTGAGACACAAATATCTTCACTTCTTACCCCATCCAGAGAACTCTATTCACATACTTCTTCCCCTTACCTCCTTGTCTCCAATTTCCAATCATGTTCCCTCCAAATCCCTGACCATCCAGCCAAACCATTGGCCACAGCCCATGAGTCAGTATACAGTCCCACATCTGGCCATTTCTCATCCCAAGCAAAGTGAACAACCAGGTGCACTGCTTGAAGTTCTGCCTATTGGGAGGATTTATCTTCACCACTGTCCTTCAGGGATATATCAACTGTCCAGCTCAATGTCATAATTTAGTCCACAGGGACCTTGATTGTCACTCTACAAGACCCTACACTGGTCCATTTCATTGATGACATTATGCTGATTGGACCTAATAAGGAAGAAATATCAATGATTCTAGGCTTACTGGTAAGACATTTGGGTGCTGTTGTTGTTAGATGCTGTCCAGTCGATTCCCACTCATAGCGACCCTATGTACAACAGAATGAAACACTGCCAGGTCCTGTGCCATCCTCACAATCGTTGTTATGCTTGAGGTCATTGTTGCAGCCACTGTGTCAATCCATCTCATTGAGGGTCTTCCTCTTTTTCGCCGACCCTGTACTCTACCAAGCATGATGTTCTTCGCCAGGGACTACTGGTCCCTCCTGATAACATATCCAAAGTGTGTGAGACAAAGTCTCACCATCCTTGTTTCTAATGAGCATTCTGGCTGTACTTCTTCCAAGACAGATTTGTTTGTTCTTCTGGCAGTCCAGTTCAATATTCTTCACCAACACCATAATTCTAATTCTTCTTTAAGTCTTCCTTATTCATTGTCCAGCTTTCACACGAGGGGATTGAAAACACCATGGCTTGGGTCAGGCACACCTTAGTCCTTAAACTGACATCTTTGCTTTTTAACACTTTAAAGAGATCTCTTGCAGCAGGTTTGCCCAATGCAATTTGCGTTGTCTGATTTCTTGACTGCTGCTTCCATGGGCATTGATTGTGGATCCAAGCAAAATGAAATCCTTTGACAACTTCAGTATTTTCTCTGTTTATCATGATGTTGCTTATTGGTCCAGTTGTGAGGATTTTTGTTTTCTTTATGTTGAGGTGTAATCCATATTGAAGGGTGTGGTCTTTGATCTTCATCAAAGCTTCCAGTGTCACAGCAACACACAAGCAACCACAGTACAACAAACTGACAGACACGTGGATTTGCATGCTAGAGGGTGGGAACTTAAAAAAACCAAGGGCCCAAAGGAGCAATTAGTCCAAAGGACTAATGGACCACATGAACCACAGCCTACATGACCCCAAGACCAGAAGAACTAGATGGTGCCTGGCTACCTCTATTGACCGCACTGACTGGAATCAAAACAGAGAGTCCTAGACAAAGTGAGAGAAAAATTGCAGAAAAAAACCAAATTCACAAAAAAGGCCAGACTTACTGATCTGATAGAGACCGGAGGAACCCCCAGGACTATGGCCCTAAGACATCCTTCTGAGATGGAACTGAAGCCATTACTGCAGGCCACCCATCAGCCAAACCACAGACCAAACCAAAACCAAACCCACTGCCGTCGAGTCAATTTCGACTCATAGCAACCCTATAGGACAGAGTAGAACTGGCCCATAGGGTTTCCAAGGACTGGCTGGTGAATTCAAATTGCTGGCCTTTTGGTTAGCAGCCATAGCGCGCTGTAGCTCTTAACCACTATGCAACCAGGGCCTCCAAACCATAGACAGACCCATATAAACAACAACATCCGAGAGGAACGTATTCCTTAGAACAATCTATTATACGAGGTCAAAAGGGCAACATTTGCCCAAAAGCAAAGACGAGAAAGCAGGAAGGGGTAGCAATTCAAGACGAAAGGAGATGGGGAACCTAGGGAGGAAATGGGGTGGGGGAAGCAGGCACATTGTGGGGAATGGAATCAATGGCATGGAACACTTTGTGTACAAACTATAGAATGGGAAACTAATTTGCTGTGTAAGCCTCACCTAATGCTCAATAAAAATTAAAAAAATAAAATGAAGGGTAAGCCATTGCATCTGACCCCTCCTACAACTAAAAAGGAGGCACAACGCCTGGTGAGCCTCTTTGGATTTTGGAAGAAACACATCCCTCATCTGGGCGTGCTACTCCAGCCTATTCATCAAGTGACTTGAAAAGCTGCTAGTTTTGAGTGGAGCCCAGAACAAAAGAAAGCTCTGCAACAGGTTCAGGCTGCCATGCAAGCCACTCTGCCACTTGGGCCATATGAGCCAGCTGATTCAATGGTGCTTGAAGTGTCAGTGGCAGATAGTGATGCTGTTTGGAGTTGTTGACAGGCCCTTATTAGTGAATCACAGCACAGACCCTTAGGAATTTGCAGCAAAGCCCTGCCATTCTCTGCAGATAACTACTCTCCTTTAGAAAAACAGTTTTTGGCTTGTTACTGGGCCTTAGTAGGGACCGAATGCTTAACCATTGGCCACCAAGTCACCATGCAGCCTGACCTGCCCATCATGAACTAGGTGCTGTCTGACCCACAGAGCCATAAGGTTGGATGTGCACAGCGGCACTCTGTCATTAAATGGGAGAGGTATATATGAGATCGGGCCCGAGCAGGACCTGAAGGCACAAGTAAGATGCATGAAGAAATAGCCCAAATGCCCATGGTGTCCACTTCTGTCACATTACCTGCCCTCTCCCAGTCTGCACCTATGACCTCATGGGGAGTGCCTTCTGATCAGTTGCCTGAGGAAGAGAAAATTAGTGTCTGATTTACAGATGGTTCTGCACGATATACAGGCACCACTCAAAAATGGACAGCCGGAGCACTACAGCCACACTCTGGGGCTTCTTACCACCAACAAAGAAGAGCCGGGAGCAGAGTGTGTCCTTTGGACCCAGGGTCCCTGAGCTGAGAAAATCCCAGACCCAGGGGAAAACTGATGCGTAGACCTTCCCTCAGAGCCGACAGAGAGAAAGCCTTCCCCTAGAGCCGACGCCCTGAATTCAGACTTTTAGCTTCCTAAACCGTGAGAAAATAAATTGCCGTTTGTTAAAGCCATCCACTTTTGGTATTTCTGTCAGAGCAGCACTAGATAACTAAGACACCTTATTTTTTGGAATATATGAAACATTACTATGGTTCTAAGAGTCAAAGATACACAAAATGTTATGTTCAGAGAAGTGTTGCTCCCCATCCATCCCTACCACCCAGTTCTCACTCCTTCCTTCTTTCCACCATGTTCCCATCATCAGGTACAAATCTCATTAATTATTATTTCATATTCAGGCTCAGGGTGAAAATGTTGGACTGGGGGGGCAGATTGTGGGTCCCCATGAGTCTATGCTCCAATTCCCTTCTGTAATTAATGTCTCTAAAGTCCTTACTGCAAATGTCCCTGTCCTTCTGGATGTGGTATATGTGTCTGGGATTCACCTCAGCTCTTGGCTGTGAGATCGTGTAGTCTAATGACGAAGAAATGGAGGAGTTTCACGATTTTATGTAATATAGGTTTAGAAATGGTAAACTTTGTCCTACACATCAATGTAGCCAATATCCCTTGAGTCCTCCACCAGTCTGTCAGTTTATTGTACTGTGGTGGCTTGCGCGTTGCTATGATGCTGGAAACTATCCATCCAGAGGTACCTCAGAAGAAAGGCCTGGCAATTTGCTTCCAAAATGTCACAGCCTTGAAAACCCTGTGGAGTACAGTTCTATTCTGCAACACATGGGATTGCCATGAGTCAGAACTGACTCAACAGGAACTGGTTTGGTTTTTGGTTTTAATATGTTTAATATTGTATGTCATTTTATATTTCAATAATGCTGTTTTAAACAGCAATGTGAGAAGTAATGACAGAGCCTCTCAAGTGATGGTCAATTATGTCGGAAGTACGTACAAGAAAGTCTAAGTTATTGAACTATGAAACAGGCAGATATATTTTTCTGATCACAACAGCAACGGTTTACCTTGAAGAAAATAACGCCATCACCCACATCTTGGATTTCTCCATTCAAAAAAATTTTTTTTTCTCAAGCAATATAGTTATGATTTGTGCAAAATTCCACCTGTACATTATACTTCAGTGTAAAGTTTACTTAAGGAATTGGAAATATACCACAGAGCAAAATAATCTTGGGCTCAATGAACAATATTCCTGTGGAGTCATAGGGAACTACTGGAGTCACATAATGCTAGCCTTTTCATCCATTCATCCTGGAATCAGAAAGCACATAGTATCCTGGATTCAGAGGGCCACCTAGTGCACTCCCTACCCTGACACAGGGGTCTGTGGACACCGCAAATGCTGAGGGTCTCTTCTGTTCTTTGTTGAAAAGTGCTGAGCACAGATACTCTCACCATCCTGGTTTCCCACATCATAGTCTGCAGCCCTGACTGTACGGCGAGTCCCTCCACACAAGTGGCCATAGGCTTTCCTGATTGCAGATGTATCCCTGTCATTTACACACACCCTCTGGAAGCGCTGAGGTTTAGAATATCCTCCTATGGTGGAGACTAGCATTGTGGTGAAGGATCAACCAGACACCATCTTGAGTCTCTTCTTTGTTATTTGTTGACTGCCTTTGGAAAAATCCTGGCCTCTTGACTTTCTTATCCTGTTTTGAATTTAAAGGGAATATTGAAGACAAAAAACTCCAGGGTCATCAAGACACAGAATTGCTCTCCGTGAGTGCCTCTAGAAGCAAAAAGTACCTGAAGGGTACTGAAAACCCTCTCAAATGAGAATCCTCCACCCAGGACGAGTTATTCTAACAATCTAGTTAGAATATTACTCTCAAAAAATGTCTGATGTATAGTGAAAAAAGGGGGGGGGGTGCAGTTATAGGCGTCAAAAACAAAAATAATAAACCAATTTAAAATCCTTAGGTTACTACAGAGGTCTGATGAAGTCAGAGACCGATGGGAAGGATTTGAGACGGCGGCGTACCTCATACACATCATTTATTAAAACTAAATAATAAACGCACAAGTGGAGGTTAAGGGAAAGGGAAAAAACAGCATGCGTGCAGAAGAGCCTGCTGAACTCAGAGTAGCAGATCCCAGCACACAGTGAGACTTAGTTGATAGCGGGAAAACCAGTCTCTGCCACCTATGGGAAGACGATCTATGTCCCTGGAGCCTGGAGCAAGAGACCCCACTTTAACCTCCCTTACCCCGCCCACCTTCCTGGCCTCTGATTGGCCAGATTGAGTTCACCGACTGCCCTGATTGGTTGATTGTGCGCCGGCAGTTAACTTCCCGAATCTCATCTCACGGAGCGACTCTTCACCACAGCTGTGCCTCCGAGGTAGGTTCTCTTAGACAGACGTCCTAGGCAGTTTAAGGGGAGACAAGTCTAAAAAATAGAAAGGAGCTTCTGCAGGGCACTCAAGAGGTTGAGTTTTTGCTGTGCTTCCCAAGATCCTCACAACTAAATTCTTTCAGGGTGAGAAACCCCCAAGATCTCAGGCAGAGACAAAACTAAAACTAAACATCTTCAGTCTGTGAGACTCCCTAATTGCTCTTCCTGAGGGAAGCAAAACTCCCCTCGGCTTGAGAACCCCCCAAGTCAGCCAGAGGACCCTAGATGTCCTCAACCAGAGATAATTCCAAATAACCTCTTCCTAAGAGACTACTTTATTGCCCCTTCTGGGATGTAGCAGCAATCTTCTTGGCCTCAGATAATCCTAAATTTCCTCTTCCTAAGAGACCCCCAGTGCCCTCAGTTTGGGGAGCACCAGATTGCTGCATCCTGAGGACCCCCCTCCCGCCCCAATTCTCTCCCGCCCCAGTGATGGCTGGTCCTGTAGTCTCAGCGATTCCAGCTCTCTTCACTCTAATAGTTTCCAAATAACCTAGTCAGACCCTCCAAATACACTCCTCCCTATTTCTCTTCAACATAGTAGAACCCCACATCCCTCTGCCTGACAACCCAAACCCATCAGTCAGGGAGACCTATGATCTCTGGGACTCACCTTCTGGCTTTACCTCAGACCCCCCCCCCAATAAAGCTACACATTCCCTTTGCTGCTTCCCCCAGAAGAGACTTTATGTCTTTCCTTTGGGATAAGCCAAAATCCAGGGGAACTACTAACAGTGGTTACTACCCTCAAAAGCAAATACACAAGGCTGCTTCAGTCATGCTACAGAAGACCTGTTCATCCCTAATAAATATTTCTCCCAGAGACCCTCAGCTTTGGGATAAAATTCTAAAACATGCAACACAAGAACACTTATTTTAAGGATAATAAATAAATGATAAATGTATAAATACTCATTTATCATTTATTTACTATTATTTATTATTATCTGACTCCCCCCTCCGCCACCACATGCTTACTCAAGGACAGATGAATCTAGGATAGAGAAAAGTAGAGCCTTAATTCCAGCAGGCTGTGGCTTTCCCTCAGCGCTTTCTCCCTCCACAGAAGCTTTGGTCTTGTGGATGGAGAGACTCAAGCCATATCCCTTCAGGACGAGAGAAGGTACCAGCACCGTGAACAGAGACAGCTCCTTGGCAAAGAGCTCCAAGGAGGATACCCAGAAACCAGAGAAGGAAAGCAAGGTAAGGTTATCTACAAGAGGCAGAGGAATGGCCCAAGGGACAGGGTAGGATGACTGAATTTCTGAGGTGAAGTCAGAGGTATTGAGGACAAGGAGTAGGGCCTCAAGGGGGAGATTCAGAGTCTAAAGAGCTTCCCACCCTCAGTCTCTCCTCTCCTAAAAAAGTGGAGTTTCCTTTCCTGCTTCCCTGGAGACAACAGGTCTATAACTTTGCACTGCATTTGTTTACTCTCAGTCCATCTGAAGTGGAAGGAGAGCAAACCAGCGTGTTAAGCACCTAGTGGGTGTCAGGGGAGAGGCTATGAAATGTCACCCATGTTCTCTCAGTTAGCCATGGCAGCAACCAGGAGAGCTGGAGGGATAATTATCCCCAGTTCACAGGCAGAGGTCTTGCAGCACAGGAAGAGGTCCTAGCTGAATGTCAGATGTGTTTAGCTGAGTTGCTGCTGGAATTTATTTTTCTTTCTTCTCCAGGCTTTCAAGGATATTTTGAAATACTTCTCTAAGGAAGAATGGGCAAAGCTGGGATACTCCAAGAAAGTCACCTATGTATATATGAAGAGAAACTATGACACCATGACTAATCTAGGTAACAGGAAGTTCTGGGCAGGGCTTGAAACTCGTTCATTTGTTAGAAATGCAAGTTCTCAGCAGGGGTTCGAACCGAAACAAACCGGTTTAAAGCCCTGGTTCCGGGTACAGGCAAGCCTGGAAACATGTGAACATCCTTTAATCCCTTTACATGTTATGGCTTCTTCTTAAAAAAAAAAATATTAGGTTGCAGCAAATGCACCCATACTTTCTTTTTGTGTGGGAAGAAATCCCAAGGCAACTTCAGAGTGTTCTGCTCTTTTATATCCTGTGCAGGGCTGAGGCCTGGGGTGGCCACAGTGGTGCCTAGACCTGGATCCTGCACGTTTCTCTCCCATCGGCCTTTGTTCTGCTCCACCTGACTGATGAGTCTTACTGTCTGCTGCATCCATCATCCCACCCTTCATTTGTCTCTTAAGGAACAAATCTTTTTTTTCTTTCTAGGTCTCAGGGCTACCCTCCCACCTTTCATGGATCCTAATAGGCTGGCCACCAAATCTCAACTGGATGAGTCTGATGAAGAGCAGAACCCAGGGACTCAAGGTAAGTGGACAGAAAGGACCTGGAAATGGTCTCCTGAAACCCAGAAGCTTTTAGGTCCAGCTGCTTGGGAAAGACTCTCAGGACTCTGTTCCCTCAAAAACATCATGCTGAGTTGGAAAAAAAAAAAGTTGGATATAGAAGGTTAAGAACAGTGAGAAGTCACTTATGTAAAATTCCAAAACATGGAAAACAAGAACACTTAGTTTATAAATAATAATTATAAATGTATAAAAACTTAAATGGTAATAAAACCCATCAAATTCAAGAAAATGGCTATAAGTGGAGAGGGAGGGAGGGCAGAGATTGGGGAGGATTGCACAGGCAGCTTCAGCTGTGACTTATTTGTAGTGTTTTTTATATCTCGAATAAAGAAATCAAAGAGATCTGTAGCCATTGTGGGATAATGTTGAGATCAGACTAGACTCAGTGGTAGGTGCTCACATGTTTTCGGTATTCTTCTCCATAATTTTCTGTACCTTTGAAATATTTTTATAAGATATATAGTTCTAGCTGAACACTGTTAATAAATCAAAAGACAATTAAGAAAAAATTTTAAAGTATAAACCCACCAAAAACTTCCAAAGTCAGTTTCCTAACAGCTCAGAGGTATTGGGTAAATACTTTCAAAAGAGAAATTGATTAATGCATTGTGTAATGACACCTATGTATTTCCCTGTATTTTATCAAAACGAAATGGTCTTCTCATCCTTGATCAACCCCGATTCTATGTGTTTAAATTGGAAGAGTTTTGAAAGAGCAATTTACACCCACGTACACATGCGCAAACTGAGCTTTCCCACTTGTCAGTGAGCAGAGACAACATTGGATGAGAAAAGTAACAGATTATAGTGGAGAAGTATTTGTATATTTAATTAAGTGTGCAATAATTATTCAGGGGATGTGATATGCTTACTTCTTCTTCTGCTCTGACAGCACAGTTTTAAGACGACAGGCTCAAAATGTCCAAACTGCCTCTCATAGACCTATAACTCCCTATACATGCCAGATTCTACAGGCTCCCAAAATTACTGTAAGAGGTCTGAAAATCCAGCATTTGAGTATCTGCAAAGTTTTTGACATTAAGGGAGAGTCTTTAGCCTGGAAACATTTCAGAACCTCTGGACTAATCCTCCATGGGTCATCACACATTTAACAGCTTTATTGAGATATAATTTGCATACCGTAAAATTCACCCATTTTAATGTACATGATTTTTAGTTGTCACGCATCTCTAAGTGGATATGGTTAAAATTCCCAACCAATCAATTTAATTCTTTGGAAAATATTAAGAGTACGTAATGGAATAGCATGAGGCAATGGTGGGGTTTAGTCCACGCTTTATAAACCATCAGAAGAAAAATTATGAATTGATATCGCAAATAAATGCATAAAGCATTACTAAAGATAATGCAGAAGCCAGTCTCAAAATAGCTCTGTGATAATGAATGAACTCATAACCCCCTGCTTCAGAGTTCTCTGATGCTACAGGAGTCTCTCTAGAGTTTGGAAATATTTACCAAACAAGAAAAAATTCTAATTCATCATTCTCTTTTAGATGAACCTCCTCAGATGGCTTCCAGCGTGCGAGAGAGCAAACACCTGATGGTGAGTATCTCCCAAACCTAAAGGGCAAAAGAACCTTTCTCCCTCCATGGGTGTGAATGTTGGTAAGAGTGGGAGAATATAGAAAATGCCCTAGCTCACTGCCTCCCTTTCCTGATCTCTTTATCACAATGCCTGATGTAGCATCAATAGCTTTATAATAACTAGCAACAGTTGTAATAGCTAATACTTCTTTTGTTTTCACAGTAAACCACATATTTTAAGCAAGTCACATGAATTAACTCATTTAATCCTTTTCTTAACTAGTTCACTATTATTAGCCCCGAATAATAATGAGGATATTATTTTTATAAATAATGATAAAAATGAAGATATTGTGGTACCAAACCAAACCCATTACTGTTGAGTTGATTCCAACTCATGACGACCCCATGTGTTACAGAGTAGAACTGCTCCATAGGGTTTTCTTGGCTATAATCTTTATAGAAGCAGATTGCCAGCCCTTTCTTCCATGGCACCGCTGGGTGGGTTCAAACCACCAACCTTTCAATTAGTAGTCAAGCATAAACCGTTTGTGCCTCCCAGGGACAGAGATGTTAAATAATTTGCCTGAGATCAGTGTCAGGGGCAGTAGTCTAATCTAAAGCCCCAAACCATTTAAGAACTCATTAAATTTTTCCTATGTTTATCAAGTTCAGGCCTCCCACCCATAGGGCTTTAACCCACAGATTCTGCTGATGCTTCCATGTAGATACCCACTCTCACAACAGGGAGTAACAGCTCCTTCTGCTCTGTCACAGGGCCACTCTAACGTGGCTTGGGAATTATTGCTGGGACTGACGGCCGCTCCCTAATATGAGTTCCTTGAGAGGCTTGTCTGTGCTGGATGTACCTCTGAAGTCTCAGCCCCCGGAGACCTGAGATGTTTGAATGTTTATTGAATAAATTATTCCACAATTGCAGGTTACGTTCCTTTCATTTAGAGAGTAGAGGGAGCTGAGGAGATATCTGTGAGCTGGATTGCAAGTATGGAGACAGATGAGTAAATGAAAGAAGGACCATGAAAGGAAGCATTAAGTTTTTTTTATTTCCACGTTCAGATGGTGTTTACAAGCTCCAAAAGTACTTTCACTTAACTTGTTTTACATTTATTGTGCACTGTTTCATAGAAGAGAAAGCTGAATGAAAGGTACTTTAAGATTGTTGGTCAATGACACAGCCCGACGCAGGCAGAATTGGTACAGGAACCGCCTCACCCTATTCCGCATTAAATGTTCTTTCCAGGGAAAGGCAGTGTGACACATCTGCCACCACTGTCTTTGATGTCTAGATTAATTTCTGTGATTCATTTCTTTCCTCTCCCTTCTTTATTTTCACCTCCCCCACGCCAGCATTGTCCGGAAGTGTTTTTTTCCCCTGTACATTTACTCCCATCTGCTGTCTACTTATAGCTTATATATAAAAATGCTCTCCTATATTTGATAGATCAGAGCCCTGGTGGTGTAGTGGTTAAAAACTCAGCGGCTAACCAAAAGGTCAGCAGTTCAAATCCACCAGCCACACCTTGGAAACCCTATGGGACAGTTCTACTCTGACGTATAGGGTCGCTATGAGTCGGAACTGACTCGACAGCACCTGACAACAACAACATATTTTATAGAAGCCCTTAGGTATACCTGGAAACCCTGGTGACCTAGTGGTTAAGAGCTACGGCTGCTAACCAAAAGGTCAGCAGTTCGAATCCAGCAGGTATTCATTGGAAACCCTAGGGGGCAGTTCTATTCTGTCCTAGAGGAAGTTGGAATCAACTCGACGGCAATGAGTTTTTTGGTAGGCGTACCTTTCACAGAGGTGGTGGAGTCTTAAAATGTTATTCTTCCCCAAACATTCTGTGTACCACACTCCTGCTTAAATGGAGACTTTGATGTTTGAGATAGTATCAACCTGGAAAGATCATGAAGACGAGGGTTCTAGCCCTGGAAACACCATTCATTTAGACCCTTCCTCTTTCTTCTAACCTCTCAGTTTCCTTATAATTTAGGTATGGATAATGTAACGGTCTCCTAGAGTTGTTGAGAGCATTAATTAAGGTAATGCATGTGAAGACACTTTTAAGCCCTACAGCACTACAGAAATGCCATTGATACTGTTTATATGTGACCCTTGCATTAAAAAAGATGAAGCCCAAGAAGCCATCAAAGGAAGAAAATGGTTCAAAAGTAGTGCCAGGAACAGCAGGCTTGATGAGAACATCTGGCCCGGAACAGGCTCAGAAACAGCCATGCCCCCCAGGAAAAGCAAATACCTCTGGTCAGCAGAGTAAGCAGACACCAGGTAAGGAAAAAAAAATCTTGGGGAACAAGTGCCTCTGGCTTCCCTGGCTATGTTCGGGTGTGTGGTCTGGGTGTGTGGGATGGAGTCTGGACAGGCCCAGGTCCAAATTGGACAGAAGAGATCTCCCAGGTCCTGCAGAGACATTAGAACAAGATTTCCAGAGTCACAGACTTGAATTGCTACTCGTATAAAATTCGTATGACTTTGGGTAATTCTCTGAGCCCCAGATTCCTAGTCCATAAAATGGAAATTAAAAAATCATAGTTCATAAATTGTTTGAAGGCATTAAATTAAAGAAGGCCTGACAACATGAAAGGTACTCCAGTAATGATAATCTGGGAGCATATTTTATTCAGGATTGTTACCCCAGCCCTCAGCTTAATGCTTGATACACAATATGCCCTTAACAAACAAATATATGCTGAGTGAAAGAATGTATGAATGAATGCTCTGCTATGTAGAGATTGGGACTCTAAACCTGAAAATGGAAGGAGCTAGGAGCTAAAATTTTAACTGGCATTTGGTCTGAATTGGTGTGGGCCTAACATCTCAGCCTCTCTGAGCCAGAAAATGTGAAAAGTAAGTATGCAGAAGGCCTGTGGGCACTTGGAAAAAGAGAAGGCGTCTCTTTTTCTGACAAAATAGGGACTAACACTCCCCAACCCATCTGACTACTATTTACCAACTCTTCTCCACCACAGTACCCGGGAAAGAGGAGACTAAAGTTTGGGCTTGCAGGCTGCGGGAAAGAAAGAATCTAGTAGCATATGAAGAGATCAGCGATCCCGAGGAAGAGGACTAGTTCTGTAAGTGACCCTTCAGTCCATCCCCCACATCCTTGCAAAATATACTGTTCTGGTCCATTAACAGATGAATGGATTTAAAAAAAAAAAAAGTAATATATACATACAATGGAATATTATGCAGCAATAAAGAGAAATACAGTCCTGATGCATGCCACAACATGGATGAACCTAGAAAACATGCTGAACAAAGTAAATCAGCCCCAAAAGGACAAATACTGTATGATCTCACTTATATGAAATAAACAAGTATATAGAAACCAAAGATTATTAGTGGTTACCAGGAGTGGGAGGGAAGGTGAACAGAGGAGTTTTTGCTTAGGGGGCATTGAGTTTATGTTAATAGTGGTGGAATGATTTGGAAAAGGATAGCAATAAAAGTTGCACAACATGAAGAATGTAATCAATGTCACTGAATTGTATCTGTGGAAATTGTTAAGTCAGTGACAATTTTGTTGGTATATTTTCACCATAATAACTTTTTTTTAATGTTTGGGTACTGCTATCCCATCTTGTCTCTTGTTCTCCAAATCTTTCCCTTCTCCTAGTCCCTTGGGGTGCAGAATTGTGGCTAAATGATGAGATTTTCCATGCTCTTTCTTACTCCCTGCTCTGTATATCCTGGGATCTTTCCTACCCAGGATGTTGTGGGCTTCCAAACCCCAGATCAAGTCCTGATGTGTAGGCCACACCTTCCTCTAGCCTAGGAATTCAAATGATAAATGAGGGAGACACTGCAGCGTGAGCAGATTCACTTTGAGGAGCAGTGGGAGGTGCATAGGTCATGAGGTAGGGGAGAATCAGAGTGTACAGGGCCTTACAAGTCAGGATGAGGATTTGGGTATTGATTTATCAGGCAGTGGGAACTCACTGTCACTTATTTTCCTTCCCTCTCCTTACCTCAACCTCAGGTATATGATGTATGCTCATGACGAGGAGCAGAACCTGGTGGCCTTTCAAGAATATCGGCATATCTTCTACTATACCTGCTGTGTCATCAAGTGGGGCTGTGTACTCCTGGCCGTCAAGTGTATAGCAAGTGAAAGAAAGCTCACAGCAGTTAAAAGTAAAGCATAAGTTTTCTTACTATGTGCCAAGCACTTTGTTAAATATTAGTTTCGTTGATGAACAAGACATAGACCTAATGCTAGTTCTGTGTTTCTGTGTACCTGCCTCAGGAAACAAGTGTTGTCAGACATTCTCTGCACAGAACAACACTACCTCCTCCCTCACCAGTTGTGACTACTGAGGGAAATTCTTGGTGTTTGATTCCAGACATTTTTCTCTGCAATAAAACTCACACACACATGCATGGGGTTCCTGTATGAGCATCTCTCACCAGCTTTTTCCCAGTGCCAGTACGTCCTGGAGAGGTCCCTCTCATTCTATCAACTCCCACCATTCATTTGCTGTACAACAGTTATTAACAATAAACATTAACAAGTTTTTGCCAGTTTTTTGCTTCTCTCGTTCTTGCCCACACAGCTCTGGGTACATATGTGAAGATACATTCTTAGATTCTGAGAAGTGGAATCTTGCTTCAAATCGTTCATTCAACAAATACCTAATGGGCACATACTATGTACCCAGCACTGTTCTAGGTACTGGGGAGACATCAGGGAACAAGGCAGACAGATGTCCCCACCCACATGGAGTTAGTATTCTAGTGGAAGACGCTTCCAGATTTTATTTTGATAGAGCCTGTACACCCAATCCTGGGGCTGGGATTCTGTGGCAGGTGGTTGGACGCCTTGGCCTTTGCTCTCTGAAATATATTCAAAGTCAAGGGCTGGGCTGGTACTTTTGGGGGACGTGTAGGAGGAAAGAGGGATGAAACAGTCACCTGGGGGACGTGGGAGAATCAGGGAAGAAAGATCAGTGGTGGGGCATGTGGTGGAGGGGAAGAGTCCACTTAGTAGTGATGCAGGGGAGCAACAGATGGAACAATCCGGTGGGCAAAGGCATGAAACTACCCATCAAGGCATAGAGCCTGGGATGGGGATGAGGAGCCAAAGATGGATCAGTCTCCTCCCATTGCTGCCCACAGAAATGAGGCAGTCAGCTCTGGGGAAGGGAAGACAGGAGTCTATTTTAGCACAAACTGTTGTGTGTGTTGGTGACACTAAGGCTGCCTCACCTTGCCCCAGACATCAGCCCCCAGCCCTAGGAGGCAGAAGACAGGATTGGCATTGTTTTGACTATACTTGATCTATCACCTCAGTCTTCCAGCTCCCGTCCAGACATAGAAGGTCCCCATTCTCCTGCTGAGGCCTCCATCTCCCCTGCGACTGCCTTAGTCCAACCTCTGGGCCCATGCCCAAACCAAACCAAAACCAAACCCACTGCCGCTGAGTTGACTCCAACTCATAGCAAACCCATAGGGTTTCCAAGGCTGTAAATCTACGGAAGCAGACTGCCACATCTTTCTCCCTTGAAGCGGCTGGTGGTTTCAAACCACCAATCTTTCAGTTAGCAGTCCAACACTTTAACCACTGCACCACCAGGGCTTCTTAACATCCCCAAAAGGCAGGAGAAACTATAAAGGGGCAGATGATTAGCTCCAGAAGAAGAGCAAAAATCAAGGCTCGCCTTGGACTCTGATTGGTCACTGTGACTCCAGGCTGGCGCCACAGTTACTGGGCCAGAATTGGGTCTACCCTCTCACACACACACATACACTATGACAGCAGCAGCAAGCAGGATTGCTGTCCACACGGCATCCATGGGGGTGGGGAAGAAAGCATGGGGGGGTGTGGACAGATGTGGACATCCACATGAACCCTCTCTGATCATCATGTTCCTCATGGTCCAACCTTCCTCACAGGTGTCACCCCTTCCCATAGAGCCAGCTCCTGGAAGCTACATAGCAAGGGCATCCCAGTTTACCTGGGTCCTTGCCTACTCCTCTGAGAATAATAATGTCTTGTCACTCATCATCACACCTCTGCGTAGCCCCAGGCCCAGGTATTTATACTTCTACAGGCCAGGAACACGGTCCACAGGAATGGGGGAAGGGTGTGTCTAGATCACTGAATCTCCCTTCTCACCCCACCTTCAATAATAATTACAGAAGGTGCAATTATTATTCATCTTGTGCTTTCAATGTCCCTGGCTGGATGCTAAACATCTCAAATGGATATTCTCAGACACTGTCATCATTATGTCCATATTATAGATGAAATGTTGAGGCATAGTTGTTAGGGGTCTTGCCAGATCTCCCACAGTTGGTGTGTACAGGAGTGATTGGGTTTGGAACTCATCTTGACCTCAGAAACATTAAGGAGACAAGTATTTATTGGGGGGAGCAGGTCCTGGATGAGCCCAGGTTCTGTCCCAAATCTCAGGTTAGAGGATGTGGAATCGTTTTTCCAAGGTGGGGAACCCCCAGAGAGAGAGAGAGAGTTCAGGGAAGAAGAGGCAGGAGTCCTGGGGGTGGTGGACAGAGATACACAGGGTGGGCAGAGGAGGGGCAAGCAGAGAGGCAAGGGACACCCAGGGCCAAGTGTGGGCTATCACAGCCACTGGAGGGAGAGGGCACTAAGAAGGAGATGTGAGGGGTCAGCTGGATCCAGGAACAGAGGTTGCCCAAAACTGTGAGCATCCTCTGCCTGGCACTGCAGGGAAAGGTGAGTGCTGCCAGGGTCAGGACATGGCTCTACCTGTGGCTCAGAGACCCTGGGAAGATGGCATCCACAGGTTGGATCCCCCAGCACATGGGACAGACATGAAGAAGGATAGCTCACTGAGACTCAGTCAAAGCAGTGAACATTTTTCCTTAGGTTCCTTGTGTATACAGAGAGTTCCTCACCATTTCCTCCCCACCCTCTGCCTCCTCTTCCTCCTCCATGTGACAGATTCAGATTCTGAAATGCAGGGAGACTCTATTTTTGCCAGACCCCAGAAGTCAACCTGTACATGGCCCCAAGTCCAACCCCAACCAGCTCCTTCCCCCCACCAAGCCTGGGGCCCAGTGTGGATGGATATGCTCTTCTGATGAGAATTCCAAGTGACTTCTTTTCTTACCTTCCAGTCTTTGTTTTGTTTCTATTTCAACAATTTTTTAACTGGATCTGAAACTAATCCCTTTTTTGTGGTAGAGAATTGGGAAAATGCAGGAACATGTGAGAGAAAACAGATCCACACAAAAAAAGGGTACTGAGTTTTATTCACTAGACCCACAGTAAAAAATGCACTTTGCATTGCAACCCCACACGAACACAGGACTAAAACAAATACTTTGCAAAACAATACTGACCCTTATAAGTGTGGTGCACTCAGATATTTTCTATTCTCTTCTGTGATATGCTGTATTACTTCATTATAATTCCTTAAAAACACTAAATTCTTTTCAGGATCTACTACAGTGTTCTATTGACCTGTTCAAGGGCCTCAACTTGCAGTTTGGAAAGCCTCTCTCCAGGGTTCCAGCATCAGTCCACCCAGTGACTTGCTGCTCTGAGTCCAGCAGAGAAGGTTCAAAGCAGCCTCATAATGTCCCTCTGAGCCAGGATCCCCTGGAAGATAGTGACCTGGAGGCTCCCACACCAGAGGAGGGGTGTGGGGGCGGTGGAAGAGGGGGAGTATTTGAGCCATCCCAGGGTTTATTCTCCGGGTGGGAAGGGATGAGCAGTCAGGACAGGATGGGTTAAGCTGAGATGACAAACAACCACAGTTTATTTCTCACTCATGCTACTTGTCATGCTCTGGTGTTCTTCTCCACATTATCAGCGCCCTCCTTCCAGGACCCTGGGAGACAGAGCAACCACATTTGGAACATTGAGAGAAAGGGGCATGCGGCTAAGCATGAGCTGGCCCATCAAAAGACCAAGTTTGACTTCACAAGGGTAGAGAAGGGGTGTGTGTGCATTCCTCTAGGAGAAGAAAGAGCTAGGATATTTTTGAACATTCTAAAGTCCATCACAAGGGGGGATGGGATCATCAAAGAGAATGTGGTGTGGGGGAACTGCCTAGGCCAGTGATTCTCAATAGGAGTGGGGAGGATTTTGCTCCCCAGGGAACATTGGGCAATGTCTAGAGACATTTTTGGTTATGACAACTGGAGAGGAGGCAGTTGCAACTGGCATCTAGTGAGAATAGGCCAGGGATGCCCCTAAACATCCTATAAGCTCAACAAAGAATTATCCAGCCCAAAATGTCAGTAGTGCCAAGCTTGAAAAACCCTGGCTATAGGAAGGGTTCTGGCATGGCACTGGCGTAGGAAAGGTATGTAAATGGAGAGATGTTAGGCATCAGACAGGGGAGCTATCTGGGTGATGGTAGGCAAGCAGGAGAATGGTACAGTTTCCAAGTTAGTCACCTTACCACAAGTCACTTAAGTCCTGACTGTGCGGAGAGCGATTTGGAGAAGGCTAAAGAGGCAAGAGATTGGGTTCCTGTAGTCATCTTGGGGGAGAAAGTTGACAGTGCATGGGCTCTCTTGTCCCCACTGCTCTGATGGCCACTTAAGCTCTAGGTCCCTGTGTGTAGGTCAGTTTCTCGGCTTTCTATCCTGTCCCATAGTCAATCCGTTAATCCTTGTGCCAGCACCACCTTGTCTCAGTGACTGTAGCTTTACAGTACTACTTGCTGTCCAGAAAGCAAGTCTTCTTTATGTCCTTTGCACATCCATGTAAAATTTAGAATCTGCTGGTCAAGTTCCATGATTTTAAAAAAAAAAAAATCTTTACTAGGATTCTGATTGGGATTCCATTATATCATAGATCAATTTTGGAGGAAATGACACCTTTACACTGTTGAGTCTTCTATCCAAAAACACTTTTCTTCATTTTTATAGTCTTTTTTAGATCTTTCTATAAAGTTTTATAATTTATTGCATACACAGTTTGCATATTTTTGTTAGATTTATTTCTAAGTATCTGTTGTTCTTATAGGAAACCCTGGGTGATGCAAACAGTTAAGCACTCGACTACTAACTGAAAGGTTGGTGGTTTGAACCCACCCAGAGGTGCCTCAGAAGAAAGGCCTGCCAATCTGCTTCCAAAAGGTCACAGTCTTGAAAACCCTTTGGAGTGCAGTTTTACTCTGCAACACATGGAGTCTCCATGAGTCAGAGTCGATGGCAACTGGCTATTTTGGTTTGGTTGTTATCTTCTCTATTTCTCACATGTGAGGATAGTAGGGACTCAAGGATCAGAGAAGTGCCCAGTCCATGTTCCTCTCCTGTTCACACCTGAAGTAACTGTAAGAGGAGACAAAGCTTTTACTCCACCATTAAAGACAGAGGGCTTGAGGTGCTCTGCTGAGGGCCAATGCCATCACACTGAAAGACAGCCAACCAATCACACTGTAGAATAAATTATTATATAGGAACCACAGTCATCATAACATTTCCACTTTCTATGGAAACTTGACTTTAGAAATCAGAAAGGTACTGGCTGGGGGACAGAAGCAGAAAGGAGAGACTGAGAGACAGAAAATCACATTGACTCCATAATATCAACTGGACTGAGCCCAGTTCACTTTATTATATTGATTCTATTAAGATTTATCCTCCCTTAGGGAGACCCATGTGCTTGTAGAAACGCAGTTTTTGAGCAAGTGAGATAGGCCAATGATACTTTGGACAACATTTTACATGCTTTACAGCTTTATTTAAATATTATATTCATAAAAGGTATAACCACGACCTGTCTGTCAGTTTGCTGTACTGTGGTGGCATGTTGCTGTGATACTGGAAGCTATGCCACCAGTACTTCAAATACCAGCAGGATCACCCATGGTGAACAGGTTTCAGTGGACCCTCCAGACTAAGGCAGACTAGAAAGAAAGGCCTGGCTATCTAATTCCAAAAATTAGCCTATGAAAACCCTATGGATCACAACAGAATATTGCCCAATATAATGCTGGAAGACGAGCTCCACAGACTGGAAGGCACTTAAAGTACGCAGTGGCCACAATGGATTTGAGCATACCAACAATCCAATCATGACGATGGCAAAGGACTGGGAAACATTTCTATGGTGAAATAAGTTCCTTTATGTGGCCTTTTGCCTTCGTTCTTTGGAAAAACAGCTTGAGAAATTTTTCCTCTAAGCCATAAGGAGTTACTTTTGCCCTAGTTTTCTATCCCAGAAAGTTTGTTACTTTTATCCAGGTAGATTGACATTTCCTGGGCAAGCTGTAAACAACTTGACTTTTTGTCTGGCCCTAGACTGCAGCCTGCCCAATCACCTCACAGGGATTGCTCAATATACCCATGCAAATGAAGTAACCATGGACTATGTAAATGAGGTGACTATAGGCTACTATGCACATGAAGTGTCTTTGGCCCACTGAGGAGGGATTGGTCAGTTTTTGGCCCCCATCAGAAGGGGCCATGCCTCGAAATCGATGAGTTGAGTGTGTGTGTGTGTGTGTGTGTGTGTATATATGTGCAGCCGGCCCCACAGAGGTTTTTTTTCAGACAGAAAGAAGCAGGAAGAGCAGAAGGAAGAGAGAAGCAGAGAAAGAGAGGAAGGAAGGATCTCCTAGAACAGCTATAACAGGGGTCAAGGACCGTAACACTGAAGATAGCAAGAGGCCCCGAAGGGGCCCAGCAGCAGAGACGGCACCAACAGGCCCAGGAGGGGCCCTGTGGCAGAGTCGGGGGTGAAATAGGGCAGGGCCAATACAACTCTGTCCTGAGGGGGCTGAGATGAGCCTGTCCTTGGGGCCAAAAGGAGGTCTGCACCGCCAAGAGGAGCTAAGAGAGCTGTTCTGCACTGAAGAAGGAAGTCTTTGCCTCCATGCTTCCTGATCCTGAACCTGAGTTGTAGCTTGTTGATCCTGATCCCGAGCTGTACCCTGTTATTTCCTTAATAAACCGCTTAGTTGTAATTATAGTTCCTGGTTCTGTGACGCATTGCAATGGATTATCCAACCCAGCAGAGAAGTAGAAAGTGCTATGGGAGGGACAGCTGGTGTCAGAATTGGTAAAAAGGTTGGAGACTGGAGGTATGTCTAATCTTCACCTCATAGGAATCCGCTCTGTGCTGATGGTGATTCTCATTATCCCCCCATGAAGTTAGACATGTTCTGATGATACTACTACCACTACAATTTCACAGTTTCTTTCATTGCCATAAGTTGGCGCTGACACATTGGCAACTAACAGGAACAAAATGCATGAACCCAAGGTATCACTGTAGGGAGCTTGGTTCAGACACTCTGTAAGTGGGTAGGACACTTAGAGCATAATCTTCACTTTTGAGTGATTGGCCATGAAGCAGAGAGCCTGGAAGTGGTCCCGTCTCCACAATGTGTTTCTCTCCTTCATTATTACTGTGGAAGTCTAAAGTCACCTCAGGCTTTGATATGCTTTTGTGGTGCAATATAGATATATGTGGCCTTTTGCCCTTGGTTCTTTGGAAAACAGCTTGGGCACCTGTCTGACTGAGGAACCCAGCTTGCAATTGTCAAGGCCTCTGTGAGTCCGAATCTACTGGACCACAATGGATATTAAGTTGATTGACATTTCCGGGTTAATTGAGGATTGCTTTTTCAGCTCCATAGGCCCGCCCAGTGGCTGGCAGGAAGTACTGACTGGCTTATATAAAGGGTACAAACACTTAGGTTCTGGGGGGCCTCCGGGAGGGGAGAACCAAGAGGGTAGGAGCATCCTTTGGGACATAGAGAATCTGCGCTGAGGACCCTCCCAGACGCGGGAAGGAGCTGTAACACTGATGGAGAGCTGGACTCAAGTAAAGAGCGGGACCTGGTAGAAAGCAGAGCAGTAAATAGCAGCTGAGAAGAAGCGGCAGTGGCAACTACCGGGAGACACAGGCGCGAGAAGCAAACGCCCACCAAGAAACAGCGGCTGACGAAACCCAGCGGTTGGGGGCGGCTGACAGCGGAGCTGAGCCACAGGGGGCTCAACCCAAAGAAGCGGCGAGCCGCAGAACAAGCTTTGAGGAGCCCAGCCCCCGGACGCAGCAGGAACAGCACCTGGCCCATGGGGCGCAGACAGGCGGCGCCCAGCCTACAGGGCACTGTGGCGAGTAGGGCCCAGAACCACAGAGATGAGACGGCTGCACCGACCCAGCCGCAGACAAGAGGCGGAGGTGAGGGGCCCAGCCGGCAGCGAGAGGGCCGCCTGTGATGCAAGGGGCAGCCCAAAGCTGGGGAGTCCCCACACAGCAGGGGCCGCCTATACAGCAGGGAGCGCCCGAGAGGAACACCGTCCCCCGCCCCAGCAGCCAAGGGGCCCATCAGGAAGAAGTGATTGACAGCTCAGCCAGTAGAGAGCTGTCCAGGTTCTAACCAGAGGATTTTACTGGTTGAAAATTTCCTGACTGATGAAAGTGAGCGTTTGTTTTTGGGAACGGGAAGCGGGTTGCCTTTGAGACGCTGAGGTTCCAGGCTGAGACCCCTCACAGACCTTGCCCTATGCATATCTTCATTTCAGTTTATATCCTTTGTTTATCTCTTTCTGGGTTATATTAAAATTATTATTGCAGATATGGGATTCCACAAGTTTTGTGCACAGTACAATGAAATATCAAACCCAGTAGAGAGTGCCATGAAGCGTAGCAGCTGGTGTCAGAAATAATGGAGAAGTGGGAAAGTGAGGATATACTTGACCTCCGTGTCATAGGAACCAGCTTTGTGCGAATTCTTAGCCTCCGAGTTATCTATTCAGATTCCCCCTCAGCATTCCCATACCTACACTAGAGACCTTTCCCAGGTAGGAGGTAGGTATCTCACTGTCTTTAAAGTGGTGTCTCCTCAGCTTAAGGGCAAGGGTGTTGAGGGTCTAGCTGGCCCTGCAATTCTGAGGGTAGTTCTTGTTCTTGTTCTTTCAATCGTTTACCCTAAGCTTGGAGTTTCTCCATATATAGTCTTACCTTCTTAGTTGTTTTCTCCTGCCTGTGTTTTGACTTGTGGTTCCCTTCACCCTTGTAAATATCATCTGTGCTGCTTTCTTTTTTTTAGAAATTCTTTATCATTCCTCCTCCCCAGATGGAACCCTTTCTTGTTTTCCAGTATTTTCTGAAATTTTTTTCTGTCTTTTCAGTGGATCAGGGTGGAGATAGACAAATTCAATCCAACTGCCATCTTTAGGGGGGGTTTGTTTTTACTGTATTTTAGATGAAGGTTTTTTTTTTTATAGAGCAAACTAGTTCCTCATTAAACAATTAATACACATATTGTTTTGTGACATTGGTTGCCAACCCCATGACATGTCAACACTCTCCCCATCTCAAACCTGGTTCCCCATTACCAGCTTTCCTGTCCTCTCCTGCCTTCTCATCCTTGCCCCTCGGCTGGTGTGCCCATTTAGTCTCATTTTGTTTTATGGGCCTGTCTAATCTTGGGCTGAAGGGTGAACCTCAGGAGTGACTTCAGTACTGAGTTAAAAGGGTGTCCAGGGGCTATACTCTCGGGATTTCTCCAGTTTCTGTCAGACAAGTAAGTCTGGATTTTTTGTTTTGTGAGTTAGAAATTTGTTCTACATTTTTCTCCAGCTCTGTCCGGGATCCTCTATTGTGACCCCTGTCAGAGCAGTTGGTGGTGGTAGCCGGGCACCATCTAGTTGTGCTGGACTCATTCTAGTGGAGGCTGTGGTAGTTGTGGTCCATTCCCTTCTGTCTTTGGTTTTCTTCATTCTGCCTTGCTCCAGATGGGGTGAGTCCATTTAAGTACCTTAGATGGCCACTCACAAGCTTTTAAGACCCCAGACGCTACTCACCAAAGTAGAATGTAGAACACTTTTTTAAATAAATTATATTATGCTAATTGAGCTAGATGTTCCCCGAGACCATGGTCCCCACAGCCCTCAGCCCAGTAATTTGGTCCCTCACATAGTTTGAACATGTCTGTGGAGCTTCCATGACCTTGCTTTGGACAAGTTGTGCTGGCTTCCCCAGTATTGTGTACTGTCTTACCCTTCACCAAAATTGTGTACTGTCTTACCCTTCACCAAAATTACCACTTATCTATTATCTGTTTAGTGCTTTTCATTCCCCACCCCTCCCCTCCCTCCTAACCATCAAAGATTGTTTCTTTTTGTGTGTAAACCTTTTCATGAGTTTTTATAGTAGTGGTCTCATACATTATTTGTTCTTTCCTTATTCGCTTATTTCACTGAACATAATGCCCTCCAGATTTATCCATGTCATGAGGTGCTTCAGAGATACATCATTGTTCTTTATCTTTGCATAGTGTTCCATTGCGTGTATGTACCATAGTTTATCCATTCATCTGTTGATGGGCACCTAGGTTGTTTCCATCTTATTGCTACTGTGAACAATGCTGCAATGAACATGGGGTGCATATTCTATTCGTGTTATGGCTCTTATTTCTTTAGGATATATTCCAAGGAGTGAGATTGCTGGATCATATGGTATTTCTATTTCTAGGTTTTTAAGGAAGTGCCATATCATTTTCCAAAATGGTTGTACCATTTTGTATTCCTACCAGCAGTGCGTGAGAGTTCCATTCTCCCTGCAGCCTCTCCAACACTTCTTATTTTCTGTTTTTTGATTCGTGCCAGTAATGCCAGGGTGAGATTGTGGTTTTGATTTGCATTTCTCTAATTGCTAGTGATTGTGAGCATTTCCTCAGGTATCTATTAGCTGCTTCAATGTCTTTTTTGGTAAGTGTCTGTCCTTATCCTTTGCTCATTTTTTAACTGGATTATTTGTCTTCTTGTTGTAGAGGTGTTGGATTTTCCTGTAGATTTCAGAGATTAGATCTTTGTTGGATTTGTCATAGTCAAATTTTTTTTCCCAGTCTGTAGGTTCTCTTTTTACTCTTTTGGTAAAGACTTTTGACGAGTGTGTTTAATTTTTAGAAAAAAAAAAATTTTTTTTTAGAATATCCCAGTTATTTAGCTTATCTTCTGGTGTTTGTCTATTGTTGGTTATGGTTTGTATCCTGTTAGTGTTGACCATATTTTTTCTTCTATGATCTTTATTGTTTTGGGTTTTATATTTAGGTCTTTGATCCATTTTGAATTAGTTTTTGTGTATGGTGTGAGGTATGGGTCCTGTTTCTTTTTTTTTTTTTTTTGCAGATGGACAGTTTTGCCAGCACCGTTTGTTAAAAAGTCTGTCTTTTCCCCATCTGATGGACTTTGGGCCTTTGTCAGAGATTAGGTGACTGTAGGTGGATGGATTTACATCTGGGTTCTCAATTCTGTTCCACTGGTCAATGTGTCTGTCATTGTACCAGTACCAGGCTGTTTCGACTACCCTTGCTGTTCTCTGGTCAGATAGTGGGAGTTCTTCTCCTTTACCATTCTTCTTCAATAGTTAGTGATTAGATTTTCCATCTCTCTAAAAAATGCTGTTGGTATTTGGATCCGGATTGCATTGTATTTGTAGATTGTTTTGGGTAGAATTAACATTTTCACAATGTTGTCTACCTATCCATGAGCATGGTATCTTTTTCCATTTACGTAGGTCTCTTTTGGTTGCTTGCAGTAGTGTTTTATAGCTTTCTTGGTATGGGTCTTTTACATCCCTTGTTAGATTTATTCCTAAGTATTTTTTTTAGAAGCTATTATAAATGGTATTGCTTTCCTGATTTCATCTCCGTAGTTCTCTTTATTGGTGTATAGGATGCCAACTGATTTTTATATGTTTATCTTGTATCCTGCTGCTCTCTTGAATCTTTCTATTAGTTCCAGTAATTTTTTCATGGAGTCTTTTGGGTTTTCTATGTATAGTATCATATCATCTGCAAATAAGGACAATTTTACTTCTTCCTTACCAATTTGGATGCCCTTTGTTTCTTTTTCTTGCCTTATTGCTCTAGCTAGGACTTCCAGCATGGTGTTAAATAGGAGTGGTGACAAAGGGCATCCTTGCCTTGTTCTTGTGCTCAAGGGGAATGGTTTCAGCCTCTCTCCATTAAGAATGTTAGGTGTTGGTTTTGTATTAAGAAAAAAAAAAACCTGTTGCTGTCGAGTCAATTCCCTTTATTATGTTGAGGAATTTCCCTTCTATACCTATTTTATTGAGAGTTTTTATCAGGAATGAATGTTGGACTTTGTCAAATGCCTTTTCTGCATCAATTGAGTGATCACGTGATTCTTTTATGTGGTGATTATGTTGATTGATTTTCTAATATTGACCCATGATTACATACCTGTTATGAATCCCACTTGGTCATGGTATATTATTTTTTTGATATGATGCTGAATTCTATTGGCTAGAGTTTTGTTGACAATTTTTGCATCTATATTCATGAGAGATATTGGTTTGTAATTTTTTTTTGTGGTGTCCTTGCCTTTTTTGGTATCAGGGTTATGCCGGCTTCATAGAATGAACTCGGAAGTATCCCTTCCTTTTCTACGTTCTGAAGTAGTTTGAGTAGTACTGTGTAATAACTTCTCTGAATGTTTGGTAGAATACTCCAGCAAAGCCATCTGGGCCAGGGCTTTTTTTTGCTGGGAGTTTTTTTGAATTACCTTTTCAATCTCTTCTCTTGTTATGGGCCTGTTCAGATTTTCAACTTCAGTGTGTTAGTTTGGGTAGGTAGTGTGTTTCTAGAAATTTGTCCATTTCCTCTAGGTTTTGAAATTTATTGGAATATAGTTTTTCATAGTACTCTGTTATGATTCTTTTTATTTTAGTTAAGTCTGTTTTAATGTCCCCCATTTCATTTCTTATTTGAGTTATTTTTGTCCTCTCCTGTTTTTCTTTTGTTAATTTGGCTACAGGTTTGTCGATTTTGTTGATCCTTTCAAAGAACCAACTTTTGGTTTTGTTGATTCTTTCTATTGTTTTTCTATTCTCTATTTCTTTTATTTCTGCTTTATCATCTCCTTTCTTTCTTTATTATCTCCTTTCGTCTGGTGGCTCTCAGTTTCTTTTGTTGTTCTCTTTGAGTTGTGTAGCTAATATTTAGATTTTGTCTCTTTCTTCTTTTTTGATGTGTGCATCTATAACTATAAATGGATCTCTGAGCACTGTCTTTACTCTGTCCCAAAGGCATTGGTGTGATGTGCTTTTGTTCTCATTTGAGTCTAGCAATTTTTTTATCCCATCTTTGATTTCTTCTATTGCTCAGTGTTTTCTAAGCAGGGTGTTTTTCAATTTCCATGTATTTGATTTTTTTTTCCCTTGGTCTTCCTGTTATTAATTTCTACTTTGATTGCATTGTGATCAGAAAAGATATTTGTATTATCTCAATGTTTTGGATTTGTTGAAGGTCGCTTTGTGGCCTAAGATGTGGTCTATTCTGGAGAATGTTCCATGTGCATTGGAAAAGAATGTGTACTTTGCTGCTGTTGAGTGGAATGTTCTATATATGTCTGTGAGGTCAAGTTGTTTGATTGTGACCTTTAGGTCTTCTGTATCTTTGTCGAGTTTCTTTCTAGATGTTCTGTCTTTTACCAAGAGTGGTGAGTTGAAGTCTCCTATTATTATTGGAACTGTCAATTTCTCTTTTCAGTGTTGTTTGAATTTGTTTTATATATTTTGGGGCCCAGTCATTGGACACATAGATATTTATTATGGTTATGTCTTCATGGTGGACTGTCCCTTTAATTGTTATACAATGCCCTTCTTTGTCTTTTGTGGTGGATTTTGTTTTAAAGTCTATTTTATTTGAGATTAGTATTGCCACTCCTGCTCTTTTTTTTTTTTTTGCTTCATATATTTTTTTCCATCCTTTGATTTTAATAAATTTATGTCTTTGTTTCTAAGGTGTGTCTCTGGTAGACAGCATATTTAATGGGTCCTTTTTTTTTTTTAATCCATTCTGTCACTCTCTGTCTCTTCATGGGAGCATTTGAGCCATTTACATTCATTGTGATTATTGATAAGTGCGAGTTTATTGCTTTCATTTTGTAGTGCTTTTTTTGTGTGGTGTTGCTTTCTTTGTTCCTCTTACTCTTCTGTGCTGAATGCCTTTTGTTTATGGATTTTTTTTCATTTCTTTCATTTTTGTAGATTTTGTGTTTACTGAGAATTTGTTTTTCTTCTTTATTTTGATGAGTAGATTTGTTAACTTTCTTTGCAGATACCTTGAAATTTACCCCTATTTCCTAAGTTTAAACCAGCATTTTATTACCTGATAATGCCTTGACTTCCTCTCCATTCAAAAGTTCTATACCTACACCATTTTTTCCCTCGTTTATTGTTCTGATGTTGTTGTCATTTACAGATTACCTCTCTGATTGTCTGTTGTAAATTTTTTCTTTTTTTTTTTTTCATCCTTGAGAGTTCATTACCTAGCTTGGTATCTGGCTGATGCTATCTTATGTGCTAGATTCAGGTCGTTGTCTAATGTTTTTGGTTCTCTAACCAAAAAATTAACCAAAGGGCTCCCTTTAATAATTCTTGTAAGTTTGTTTTGGTTTTTACATGTCCCCTTAATTTATGTTTACCTGGAAATGCCCTAATTTCACCATCATATTTGAGTGACAATTTTGCAGGAATATATTATTCTTGGTTAGCAGTTTTTTTCTTTCAAGATTTTATGTATGTCATCCCATTGCCTTCTTGCCTGCATGGTTTCTGCCAAGTAATCAGAGCTTAGTCTTGTTGTTTCCCTGTTTGTATGTGACGTTTTGGTTTTTTTGAGCTGCTCTCAGGATTCTTCTTTTACCTTTGGTTTTAGCAAGTGCATTGTGATATGTCTTGGTGTTTTTCTTTTGAGGTCTATCCTACATGGGGTTTATTGAGCTTCTTGGATAGTCAGCTTTTCATCTTTCATGATATTAGGGAATTTTCTGAGAGCAAATCTTCAATGATCCTCTTTGTGTTTTCCGTTTTCTCCCCCTGTTCTGGAACTCCAATCACATGCAATTTTTTTTTTGCTTTTGATTGTATCCTGCATCATTCTCAGAGTTTCTTCATTCTTTTCTCTGATTTTTCTCAAACAAAGTGATATCCAAGGATTTGTCTTCAATTTCTCTGATCCTGTTTTCCATTGTTTAAAATTTTCTCCTACAGCCTTTTATTGCACTGCCCACTTCTGAGATCTTGTTGTTTACCTTTTTGGATTTCTAATTGCTGTTTTTGTATGCTTTCTAGTTGTTGTTTATTTTGGCATTTTGTTTCTGTATTATATTCCTGAATTCTTCCATGGTTTTGTGTGTATCTTCCATGATTTTGTCTATATTTGCCATGATTTTGTGTATTTTTTCCTTATTTTTGTCTGCATTTTCCTTCTCTTGGAGAACCCTGAATATTAGAGTTTTGAATTCCCTGTTGGCTAGTTCCAGTGTCTTTATTCCAGCAGAAGGTCATCTGGTGTTTTATTTTGTTTGCTTTCTGGAGCCATCCTCACCTACTTTTGTTATATGTTTTGATGTTGCCTGCTGTCCCCAGGACATTCAGGAATTTTCTTAACTTATTGACTGTAGATTTGATTGTTTCATCCTGCTTTTTTGTTTTAGTTCGTTATTTCTGGGCAGGCAGGCTGGGTGTGTTTTTTGCTTGTCCCCCTGTGGGTACGATACTTTCACCACCTTGTCCAGTTGGGCAGGGCCAGTGCAGCATGGTGGGTCCAGCAGGGGTGGATGGGTGAGGATGGGTAGTTTGAGGCACAAGCTAGGGGCTGGGGGCAGTGCAGGGCGGGGTCTGAGGGACTGCATCAGTACCACTTGGAGGTGGGGGACTCAGCACATGGCACATATAAGCACGAGGGAAAGGAGAGGATGTGATGTGCAGGGCTAAGTGGGTGGGTGAAAGACGAGAAAGAAAAGAGAGAAACAAAAGCAAAAAGTTTTAAAAATGAAGTAAAATAAATAAAATACAAAGAGAAAAAAGTAAATAAAATGGCAGTGCAGTAGGATTCATCAGATGGAGGCAGGGCAGATCTAGTGAGGCCGTGTGCTGGTAGTGCTCTAGCAGAACACTGTGGCTCAGCCTGTCGAAAAGCAGTGTGGGTGTCACATGGGGCTAGGTGGGGCAGGATAAGGGAAAAAGGGGAAAGAGAGAGAAGAAACCAACAATCAAACAAATTTTAAAAATAAATAATAATTTTTTAAAAAATTGTTGGTGGGGGAGGCAGCTGTTGGGAGCGGGATGAAATTGGTGTGGCAGCGATCTGATGTCTCTCTCTCCAGGTCACACAGCACGGCCAGTCAGGAAGGGGTAGAGACAGAGCAAGGCCTATGTGGGAGGCAGAAGGAAAAGGAAAGGGGGAAAGACAAAGAAAAATAAAAAATATGGTGCTGAGGGAGCTGGCCTGTGGGAGTGGTGCACACCTGGGGAAACCATATGCCAGAGGCTCTCCAGCCGAGTGGTACAGCACAGCCCGCCAAGAAGTTGGGGGCGGGGCATAGGGCTCGGTGGACAGGAGAAAAGAAAGGAAAGAAGGTAGAGAGAAAGAAGAAATAATAACAAAAAAAGAGCAAACAATAAATAAATGGTGCTGAGGGTGACAGTAGAGCAGACCCAGAAAGGCCACTCACAATGACTCTCCAACTGAGCAACGCAGCACAGCCCCTCCAGAGGGGTGGGGACAGTGCACAGGGCTGAGTTGGCGGGAGAAAGGAAAGGAAGGAAAGAGAGAGAAGAAGAACCAGAAAAAAGAAAAACAACAAAGCAAACAAACCTAAAAATCACAGCCTGTCAAGAAGGGGAGGGGATGGCACACGGGACTAGCTGGGTGGGAGAAAGGAAAGGAAGGGAGGAAGAAAGAGAAACAACATAAAAAGCCAAAAAATCAAAAAAACAAAAGAACAACAACAAAGTAAACAAACCAAAAAATCACAACCCATCAAGAAGGAGGGGGGATGGTACGTGGGGCTAGCTGGGCGGGAGAAAGGAAAGGAAGGAAGAGAGAGAGAGAAGCAACAAAAAAAAAGCCAAAAAATTAAAAAACAAACAAAAATACAAACCAAACAAACAAAAAATAGCTCTGAAGGGGATGGCCTGTGGGGACAGGGTGGACCTGGCAGCAGTGAGCTAGTGTTTCTCCAGCCCTTGGAAAGCAACAGTGGTCATATAGAGGGAAGAAGGATAAGGGATGGGAAAGCGTGAATCCCTGGTTACCGAATGCTCTGTCTCCTGCTGGGTGCTCCATGGAGTTGCCTTCCCATACTCCCTGTCTGCAGTTCTTTGTAGCTGAGATCCAAGATGGTGAATCCAGGTGGCAGTGAACTGGTATCTCTCCTGCTGAGTGACTGTGGCCCACTGGCAAGCAGCATAGGCCTTATACAGGAAAAAAGAGTGGTGGAGTGGGAAAGCATGTATCCCTAGTTACCAGGTGCTCTGTCTCCTGTTGGGAGATCCTTGAAATTGCCTTCCTGTACTCCCTGTCTGCGTTCTCAGTTGGCTATAGTCCAAGATGGCAAATCCGGCCACATTAGCTGGTAAGAGACCTCCACTCCATAGCTCTCCTCATTCTCTGTTCTCTGTCAGTTTCTTATTCCATTAGGTACTTGATTGAGTTCTTTATTCCTTCATTTGGTGCTTAGAGATCCAGGATTGACATTTGTATCCGTTTTACTTAGTTTTTTGGGTTTTTGCTGCCGAGGGATGGCATGGTGCTTCTGTCTATAGCGCCATGTTGGCTCCGTCTCCCCACCCTCAGATTTAATGATTTGCTAGAAGGACTCACAGAACTCATAAAAGCTGTTATATTAACAGTTACAGTTTATTACAGTGAAAGGATACAGATTAATATTACCTGGGAAGAGTCCAGGAGAAACCAGGTGCAAGCTTCCAGCTTTTCTTTCCCAGTAGGTCACATGGACAGCACTTAATTCTCTCAGCAACAATGTGTGACAACACATATGAAGTGTTGTCAACCAGGGAAGCTCACCTGAGTCTTGTTGTCCAAGATTTTTATTGGGTATCAATCTGGTAGGTATGGAACATCTGCGTGACTGACCTTAGCTATTTAGTTTCCAGCCCCCTAGAGGTCAAACTGATACAGTGTAGCCCAACAACTAAAAAAAAAAAAAAAGGCACGCAAAAATAGGCATTCACCATAAATAGCATTGTTAGCATAAATCACATCGTTAGCATGGCCCAAGGTGTCAGGTATACAAAAGACACTTTTATCAGGCAAGATACTCGAAGGGCTCATAGATTATCTCCCAGGAGCTGGTCAAGGGCAAATCCTGAAGATCCTTAGAATGTGCAGAGTTTAGATAGCCCAGGTCTGATGACCTGAGAAGCTTCTAGATCAGGGGAAGACTGATGACAAGGACCTTCCCCCAGAACTGGCAGACACAGATAAAGCTTTCCCCTGGAGCTGGTGCCCTGAATTCAAACTTCTAGCCTCCTAAACTGTGAGAGAATAAATTTGTCTTTTTTAAATCCATCCACTTGTGATATTTCTGTTGTAGCAGCACTAGATAATGAAGACAAGTGGGGAGCTGCAGAGAGGCAAGAATCAGTAAATCAACAAGTAGCATATGGTAGAAAAATCACTTCTCCCACAGTCCCTTCCCCTCCCCCCAGTAATGTGGGCCACTGGCTGCTATGAACTGGGGAAGCAGCCCCAGCAAAAGAGTCTGTATTCCTAACCACCATACTCCCTACCTATACAAAGAGATAGGACCACAACCTTCTGCTCTAAAATCAACAAGGAGATTGTTCCAGGAGTCTGTTTGGAGCATACTAGCACATCCTCCACCCAGACACTGTCAGCTGCAAGGCTGCTGCAAATTGCTACAGAAGGCCCCTGCAGTGGAGTCTCCCTGCACACCCAAAGGTCAGACCTCTGTAACCAACAGGCCAGAACTCCCTGGGGGTCAGTTCACGTCTGTCTGCTCCCCCTTCAAGTCGGTGCAGAGGACTACTGACTGAGGCCGCTGTGTACTAGGAAGCAGTCATCTTGAGTGGAGGCTACACCCACAGCCAATGTACTACAAGAGGGGGAACCTCTGGTAGCAACAAAGTTAACCACCCTGGGGGTCCATGTGGAGCATGACAGTCCCTCCCCTAACCAGTTATGGTTAGCTGCAAGATTGTTGTGTATTGCTACAGAAGGTGCCCTGCAGTGGAATCTGCTCCCATAGTCAGTTCTGTAACTGTCTCCCTGCTTACCCCATAGCTCAGGCTTCTGAAACCAACAGGACAGACCTCCATGGGGGTCAGTCCAAGTCTGTCTGCTCCCCCTTCCCATTGGCACTGTGGACTGCTGACTGAGGCTGCTGTGTGCTAGGAAACAGATATCTTGAGTGGAGGCCACACCCACAGCCACCATACAATGGTGGGGGGGGTCTGATAGCAACAAGGCAGACCTCCCTGAGTATCCATTAGGAGTGAGACAGCCCCTCCCCTACCCAGTAACTGTTGGCTGGTGGACTGATACAAACTCCTACAGAAGGTTCCCTACAGTGGAGCCTAGAGGTGGCTCACCTAACTGGAGACTGCTTCTTCAACCACTGCAAGGCCACAGTGGCTCAGAAACCAACAAGACAGGTCTCTCAGAGGTCGTTCTGGGGTGTGCCAGCCCCTCCTTCTCCTGAAATGGAGGAAAGTTTTCCTGTGAGTCTCCTAAATGCCAGCTCAGATATAAGCAGCCCCCACAGAGTAGGAAAGGAAGCCTCAGGCAAAACTGAAGGGCAATACCCAGCCCCAAAAGGGACTTGCTGGGTGTGGGTTTTCTGACTGAAAATGTGATTGCAGAAAAAGAGAATAGAAGGGAGTAATAACCAGAGAGAGAGGTCTGCACCCCCAGGGGACAGATGGATTAGTACATGATATCTTGCTTGAGCAGTGGTGGTTGCTGGTGGAGAGATTGACCACAGCATGTTCTCTGGTGTGTTTCAGACATTGGAATTTGAAAACCAAGATCTGGGACTTTTGAATCCTAATTAAACTAGGGATGGAGAAGGAACTATCACAGACAGGGAGAGGAAATAATAAGGAAAGGCTGAAGGCACTCCCTGTCTAAAAGATTTTTTGCAGAAAGTTGTTGTTAGATTCTGTCAAGTCAGTTCCGGCTTATAGCAAGCCACGTACAACAGAACAAAACACTGCCCAGTCCTGCACCATCCTCATAATTTTTGCTATTTTTGAGAAAGTAGAGTGGGCAAAAACACTAATATTGTGGAGAACTGAGAAAGTTAACACCCTCAAAATTTCCAATGCCCCAACAACAAAAAAAAAATCACAAGACACAAAACGAAAAGACAAACAATAGCCCATGCAACTTAACATGGTGAAGGGAGTGAAAATGCATCTATGGAAGACTGAATACTGAAAAGAATAGAAGAATATAATCCAACAACGTTAAGCATAATTAAGGAGTCAAGGGAAAACATAGACAAAGATCAAAAGAAATAAGGAAAACGATGTCAGAACAAAACAAGGATTTAAAAAAAGAGATAAAAAGAAACCAAACAGAAATATTGCAACCAAAAGGGAAAATAGCTGAAATGAGAAACACAATGGACGGATTTACCAGGAGATTTAGTGAGGCAGAAGAAAGAACCAACAAAATGGAGGATAAGATAGTCAAACTTACACAAGCTAAAAAGCAAAAAGAATGGAGGCTAAAGAAGCCTGAACACAGTTTAATGAAACTATGGGACAACATCAAGAGACTTAATAAGAGAGAGAAAAGTACAGAAAGAATATTGAAGAAATAATGACAGAACATTTCCCCAGTGTGAAAAAGGACATGAATCTACAAATCCAAGAAGCTCATAGAACTCCAAGCAGGATAAACCCAAAAAGACACATCATAGTAACTCTCTCAAAAAGTAAGGATAAAGAGAGAATCCTGAAAGCAGCAAAGGAGTCATATACAAAGGATCCCAAATAAGATTAAATGCCAATTTCTCCTCAGAAACAGCAGAAGCCAGAAGGCAATGGAATGATATGTTTAAAGTGCTGAAAGAGCCAAGATGGGAAAATAGTCAGACGGCTCTGGTGGCCCCTCTTACAACAAAGACCTGAAAAAACAAGTGAATCAGTTATATATGACAATCTAGGAGCCCTGAACATCAATGGCAAAGTTGAGGAATCAGAATGAGAGGCAGGGGGTGAGAGAGAAGGTTCAGAAGCAGCAAGGAGTTGCCAGACCTGACCTAGCAGGAACCAGCAACCCATGGCCAGATCCACTGGAGTTAGTGCAGTAAGGCAAGTAATGGCATTTGGGACTCCTTTTCCACATCTGGAAAGATCAAGCAGCAGAGAGTTCACTCACACCTCCAGAATCGGCAAAAAGCAGCCCTTTCAGCAAAAGATAAGTATCTGTGTTTAATCTACATGTGAACCAAAAAATACCCTTTTGGAAAAAGCTCTCTCCCATTTTAACTGGACCCTCCCCTCTCTACACCAGGTCCCAATCCAGCTTCACAATAGCCACTTTCCCCGGGCTAGAAGTAGGACCCACTGCCACCCTGAGCCATCCTGCCAGCCTTGAAAAAGGAACAAATTAACAAACGGGGAAAAAAATAATCTGCTGACTCCCCTAAGCTGGGAACTCAGGGCAGAAACAGCTTCTTTGCCTAAGCACAGGCATAAGCAGTCGACAGACTTTAAATGCCTTTTACCCCTGCATAGACCTGTGTGGGTCCATTTCAACAGCATAGACCCTCATTAGCACAGTACTACAGGGTAGACACCTGAAGTCTAACTTCAACTGTTTCAGCTATATGATGGAAAGGTAGGTTCCTGATATTTGACACCAATCTGCCTATTAAACTGGATCCTCACCTACCCACATCGGGGGCCTGAGGACTGGTGGCTTCACACATGCCACCTAGCCACCCTCGACAGGAATCCAAGGATGAGTGGTGCCTCCCAGTTCTTACAGCCAACACCAGTGACTGCCCATAGTCCAGATGCACAACCCACCCACCTAGGGCCCTAAGGAACAGGGACACTCTGTCCTCACAGGCACTCAGGGGTGGTTGTCAGTCCCCTGCCTTGCTCAGTGCGTGACCCCCTACAGCAGCCAGATACCAATGACCCCTGCTCATCTAAGACTGTAGGTGAGAGCCTGCACCACAAACTTGGTGACCGACTTCCTGGACACCTGAGCTGACTCCATACAAGAAAAGTAAACGGACTCCTGGGCTCATATACCTAGTAACAACTCTAACAACCTGGTGACATGACATTAGAGCTTCGAAGGTGCCAATAATCAAATTAGCTCACGCAAGTGGCCTTTATGGGCGTATCAAAACAAAGCAAAACAATAAGATAGGACACAGTAAGCAAACATAACAAAGATAAATGTGATAACTTATTGATGACTCAGAGACAACTGCCCATATCAAATCACAGAAAGAGGCAAACCATGATGGCTTCAGCAAGCTCCCAAAACAAAGAATCAAGAAATCTTCTGGATGGAGAGAATTTCCTGGAACTAACAGAGGTAGAATACAAAAGATTAATATACAGAAGTCTTCAAGAGATCAGGAAATAGATCAGGCAAAACACAGAACGAGCCAAGAAACGCACAGACATAACATTAGAGGAACTTAAGAAGATTAGAGAAGAGCATGATGACAAATTTAATAGGCTTTAAGAATCCATAGAGAGACAGCAATCAGAAATTCAGAAGGCTAACAATAAAATTTCAGAATTAGACAACTCAATAGAAAGTCATAAGAGCTGAATTAAGGAAATGGAAGTGAGAATTTGTGAGACTGAGGATAAAGCACTTGAGACCAACATATTTGAGGAAAAATCAGATAAAAGAATTTCAAAAAATGAAGAAACCATGAGAATGATGTTGGACTCTACCAAGTGATTGGCGTACCAGAACAGGAGGGAATAACAGAAAATACAGAGAGAATTGTTGAAGATTTGTTGGCAGAAAACTTCCTTGATATCGTGAAAGATGAGAAGTTATCTATCCAAGATAGTAATCAAACCCCACACAAGGTAGATCCCAATACAAAGTCACCAAGACATATTATAATCAAACTTGCCAATACCAAAGACAAAGAGAGAAATTTAAGAGCCACTAGGGATATGCAAAAAGTCACCAACAAAGGACAGTCAATAAGACTAGGCTCAGCCTACTCAACAGGAACCATGCAGGCAAGAAGGCAATAGGATGATGTATATAAAGCCTTGAAAGAAAAAAAATGCCAGCCAAGAATTATATATCCAGCAAAACTGTCTCTCAAATATGAAGGTGAAATTAAGATATTTCCAGATAAACAGAAGTTTAGGGAATTTGCAAAAACCAAGCCAAAATTTTAAAAAATACTAAAAGGAGTCTTCTGGTTAGGAAATCAATAACAGCAGATAACAATGCAAGAAGAGAACACAGGACAGAACAACCAGATATCAACCCAGATAGGGAAATCACAAAATAAATCAAAGCTAAAAGCCTGAAAACAGGGAAATACAGACATCATTATGTAAAAGATGACGATATTAAATCAAAAAAGACCGAAATATAATGTAGTCATGGATATTTCAGATGAAGAGGAAGTCAAGGTGATACAAAGAAATAAAAATTTGGTTTAAACTTAGAAAAATAGTGGTAAACATTAAGGTAACCACAAAGGAAACTAACAACAACAACAAAAAAAATACAGACTCAGCAAATGCAAAAGCAAAAATGAAAAAGAGAAAAATATATATAAAGAAAAACTACTCAGCACAGAAAATTAAGTGGAAAAAAGAAACTGTCAACAACACACAAAAAAGCACATCAAAATGACAGCACTAAACTCAAACCTATCAATAACTACACTGAATGTAACTGAATGAAATGCACGAATAAAAAGAAAGAGAGAGACAAAAAAGGGTTAAAAAAAACACGATCCATCTATATGCTGCCTACAAAAGACACGCCTTAGACTTAAAGACAAAAACAAACTGAAACTCAAAGGATAGGAAAAAATATATCCAGCAATCAAAACAGACCAGAAGTGGCAATATTAATTTCTGAAGAAATAGGCTTTAAAGTAAAATCCACCACAAAGGATAAGGAAGGACACTGTATAATAATCAAAGGGGCAATATTCCAGAAGGATATAACCATAATAAATATTTACGCACCCAACAACCGGGCTCCAAAATACATAAAACAAACTCTATCAGCATTGAAAAGAGAGATAGACAGCTCCACAATAATAGTAGGGACCTCAGCACACCACTTTTGGTGAAGGACAGAACATCCAGAAAGAAGCTTGATAAAGACACAGAAGATCTAAATGCCACAATTAGCCAACTTGACCTCATAGACATATACAAAACACTCCACCCAACAGCAGCCAAGTATACTCTCTTTTCCAGTGAGCATGGAACATTCTCCAAAAGAGACCACATATTAGGCCATAAAAAAAGCTTTAACAGAATCTGAAACATCGAAATATTGCAAAGCATCTTCTCTGACCATAAAGTCACAAAAGTAGAAATCACTAAGAGAAAAAGCAAGGAAAAAAAATCAAACATATGGAAACTGAACAACACCTTGCTAAAAAACTACTGAGGTATACAAGAAATTAAGGACGGAATAAAAAAATTCATAGAATCAAATGAGAATCAAGAGCCTTTGGAACACAGCAAAAGCAGTGCTTGGAAGTCAATTTATAGCAATAAATACATACATCTAAAAAGAAGAAAGGGCCAAAATCAAAGAATTATACCTACCAATTCAAACAAATAGAAAGAGAGCAGCAAAAGAAGCCCTCGGGCACCAGAAGAAAGAAAATAATAAAAATTAGAGCAGAATTAAATGAAGTAGAGAACAGAAAAACAATTGAAAGAGTTAACAAGACCAAAAGCTGGTTCTTTGAAAAGATCATTGGCCAAGCTGACAAAAGAAAAACAGGAGAGGAAGTAAATAACCCAAATAAGAAATGAGATGGAATATCACAACAGACCCAACTGAAATTAAAAGAATCATAACAGAATACTATGAAAAATTGTACTCTAGCAAATTTGAAAACCTAGAGGAAATGGACAAATTTCTAGAAACACACTATCTACCTAAACTAACACAAACAGAGATAGAACAACTAAATAAATCTATAACAAAAGAAGAAAGTGAAAAGAAATTTTAAAACTCCCAACGAAAGAAAGCCCTGGCCCTGACGACTTCATTGGAAAATTCTACCAAACTTTCAGAGAAGACTGAACACCACCACTACTAAAGGTTTTTCAGAGCATAGAAAAGGATGGAATATTCCCAAACTCATTCTATGAAGCCAGCATAACCCTGATACCAAAAACAGGTAAAGACACCACAGAAAAGAAAATTAGACTTATATCCCTCATGAACTTAAATGCAAAAATCCTCAACAAAATTCTAGCCAATAGAATTCAGCAACATATCAAAAAAATAATTCACCATGACCAAGCGGGATTCATACCAAGTATGCAGGGATGGTTCAGCATTAGAAAAACAATCAATGTAACCTATCACATAAACAAAACAAAAGACAGGAACCACATGATCTTATCAATTGATGCAGAAAAAGCATTTCACAAAGGCCAATGGCCAAACTCATCCTAAATGGAAAGTGTCTGAAATCATTCCGCCTGAGAACAGGAACCAGACAAAGATGCCCTTTATCACCACTCTTATTCAGCATTGTGCTGGAGGTCCTAGCCAGAGCAATTAGGCTAGAAAAAGAAATAAAGGGCATTCAAATTGGTAAGGAAAAAGTAAAAGTATCTCTGTTTGTAGATAATATGATCTTATACATAGAAAACCCTAAAGCATCCACAAGAAAACTATTAGAACTAATAGAAGAGTTCAACAAGGTATCAGAATACAGGATAAACATACAAAAATCAGTTGGATTCCCCTATACTAACAAAGAGAACATCGAAGAGGAAATCACCAAAGCAATACCATTCACAATAGCCCCCAAGAAGATAAAATACTTAGGAATAAATCTAACCAGAGAGGTAAAAGACCTATGCAAAGAAAACTACAACACACCATTGCAAGAAACCAAAAGAGACCTACATAAGTGAAAAAACATACCTTGCTCATGGATAGGAAGGCTCAACATTGTGAAAACATCTATTCTACCCAAAGGGCTCTATAGATACAATGTAACCCCAATCCAAATTCAAATGGCATTTTTTAATGAGATTGAGAAACAAATCACCAACTTCATATGGAAAGGGAAGAGGCCCCTGATAAGTAAAGCATTACCAAAAAAGAAAAACAAAGTGGGAGGCCTCACACTACCTGATTTAGAACCTATAATACTGCCACCGTAGTCAAAACAGCCTGGTACTGGTACAACAACAAATGCATAGGCCAATGGAACAGAATTGAGAATCCAGACAAATTCATCCACCTTTGAGCAGCTGATATTTGACAAAGGCCCAAAGTCTGTTAAATGGAGAAAAGATGCCTTTTTAACAAATGGTGCTGGCACTCTATCAACTGGATATCTATCTGCAAAAAAAACGAAACAAGACCTATACCTCACACCATGTACAAAAACTAACTCAAAATGGATCAAAGACCTGAATATAAAATCTAAAATGATAAAGATCATGAAAGAAAAAATAGGGACAATGCTAGGAGCCCTAATACGTGGCATAAACTGTATACAAAACACTACTAAAATGCACAAACACCAGAAGAGAAACTAGATAACTGGGAGCTCCTAAAAATCAAATACTTATGCTCATCCAAAGACTTCACAAAGAAAGTAAAAAGATATCCTACAGACTGGGGAAAAAAATCTTCGCTACGACTAACCCGATTAGCTTTTAATCTCTAAAATATGCAAGATACTGCAAAATCTCAACAACAAAAAGACAAACAACCCAATTAAAAAATGGGCAAAGAATATGAACAGACACTTCACCAAAGAAGACATTCAGGCGGATAACAGCTACATGAGGAAATGCTCACGATCATTAGCCATTAGAGAAATGCAAATCAAAACTACGATAAGAGTCCATCTCACTCCAACAAGGCTGGCATTAATCCAAAAAACACAAAATAATAACTGTTGGAGAGGTTGTGGAGAGACTGGAACACTTGTACACTGCTGGTGGAAATGTAAAATGGTACAGCCACTTCAGAAATCGATTTGTCACTTCCTTAAAAAAGCTAGAAATAGAACTACCATAACCCACTGCTGTAGAGTCAATTTAGACTCACAGCGACCCTATAGGACAGAGTAGAACTGCCCCATAGAGTTCCCGAGGAGCACCTGGTGGATTTGAACTGGCGACCTCTTGGTTAGCATCCGTAGCACTTAACCACTATGCCATCAGGGTTTTCAGAACTACCATACTACCATACGATCCAGCAATTCCACTCCTTGGAATATATCCTAGAGAAATAAGAGCCCGCACATGAATAGATATAGGTACACCTATGTTCATTGCAGCACTGTTTACAAAAGCAAAAAATGTAAACAACCAAGGTGCCCATCAATGGATGAACGGATAAACAAAGTATGGTATATTCACACAATGGAATACTATGCAATGGTGAAGAACAACAACGAATCCATGAAACATCTCATAACATGGATGAATCTGAAAGGCATTATGCTGAGTGAAATTAGTCAGTTGCAAGAGGACAAATATTGTATGAGACTACTGTTATAAGAACTCAGGAAAAGGTTTAAACACAGAAGAAACTATTCTTTGATGGTTACTAGAGTGAGGGAGAGTGGTATTCACTAATTAGCTAGTAGACAAGAATTATTTTAGATGAAGGGAAGGACAACACACAATATAGGGGAAGTCAGCACAAATGGACTAAACCAAAAGTTAAGGCATTTCCTGAATACACCAAACACTTTGAGGGACAGAATAGCTGGGGCTGGGGGCTGGGGACCGTGGTTTCAGGGGACATCTGGGTCATCTGGCATAAAAAAGTATATTAAGAAGACGTTATGCATCCCACTTTGGTGAGTGGTGTCTGGGGTGTTAAAAGCTAGCAAGTGGCCATCTAAGATGCCGCAATTGGTCTCAACCCACCTGGAGCAAAGGAGAATGAAGAACACCAAAGACACATGGGAAATATAAGCCTAAGAGACAGAAAGGGCTTCATAAACCAGAGACTCCATCAGCCTGAGACTGGAAGAACTAGATGTTGCCCAGCTATCACAAATGACTGCCCTGACAGGGAACACAACAGAGAAACCCTGATGGAGCAGGAGAAAAGTGGGATGCAGACCTCAAATCCTAGTAAAAAGACCAGACTTAACGGTCTGACTAAGACTGGAAGGACCCCAAAGGTCATGGCCCTAGAACTCTCTGTTAGCCCAAAACTAAAACCATTCCTGAAGCCAACTTTTCAAAGATTAGACTGGACTATAAGACATAAAACGATACTGGTGAGGAGTGTGCTTTTAGTGGAAGTAGACGCATGAGACTATGTGGGCAGCTCCTGTCTGGAGGTGAGATGAGAAGCAACTGGTTGAATGGACACAGGAAATACAGGGTGGAGAGAAGGAGTGCACCGTCACATTGTAGAGAGAGAAACTAGGATCACAGAACAATTTGTATATAAGTTTTTGTGTGAGAAACTGACTTGAATTGTAAACTTTCACTTAAAGCACAATAAAAAAAATAAAGTGCTGAAAGAAAAAGGCTGTCAACCAAGAACACTACACCCAGCTAAATTGTCCTTCCAAAATGAGGGTGAAATTGAAACATTCCCAGACATTTGAAATTGAGAGTTCCTATCCACTGTACTGGCCCTACAAAAAATACTAATGGAAGTTTTGTACATGGAAAGGAAAAGACACTACAAAGTAATTCAAAGTCAAACATACAAAGAAATGTCGTTAACAAAGGGGCTAGCAATAAGGTATTCGTGCTTGATAATTCTAATTGTTTTGTCCTTCATGTCTTTTAATGGTGAATCTATTTTTAAAAAACAAGAATAAAATTATAGGACGCAGGAAACATAAAGACATAATTAGTGATAACAACAACAAAATGAAAGGGGAGGAATGGTATAGGTATGTGTCTTAGTCATCTAGTACTGTAACATAAATACCACAAATGGATGGCTTTAACAAAGAGAAATTTATTCTCTCACAGTCTAGTAGATTACAAGTCCAAATTCAGGGCGTCGGCTCCAGGGGAAGACTTTCTCTCTCTGTTGGCTCTGGAGGAAGGTCCTTGTCCTCAATCTTCCCTGGTCAAGGAGCTTCTCAGGCACAGGGACTGCGTGTCCAAAGGACACGCTCTGCTCCTGATGCTGCTTTCTTGGTAGTATGAGGTCCCAAATTCTCTGCCTGCTTCCCTTTCCTTTTATCTCTTGAGAGATAAAAGGCTATGCAGGCCACACCCCAGGGAAACTCCTTTTACCTTGGATCAGGGAGGTGACCTAAGTAAGTGTGGTGTTACAATCCCACCCTAATCCTCTCAACGTAAAATTACAATCACAAAATGGAGGACAACCACACAATACTGGGAATCATGGCCTATCCAAGTTGACACATATTTTGGGGGGAGGGGGACACAATTCAATCCATGACAGTTTAGAATTTCTTGTATGTTACTAAAGTTAAGTTGGTACCAACTTACCCTAAGAAGTTATAAATACAAACTTAAATGTAATACCCATGATAACCAGTAAGAAAATGTCTTTTAAAACATACACAAAAGGAAAGGAGAATGTAACAAAAGTGGCTCACTACAATAAACTCACAAGCACACAAAAGCAAACAGTAGTAAAGGACAAAGACAAAGAAGATTTTAAACACTCAGAAAATAAATAACAAAATGGCAGAAGTAACTTCTTATCAGTAATTACAGTGAATGTAAATGGACTAAATGCTCCAATCAAAAGGCAGAGAGTGGCAGAATGGATAAAAAACATGATCCAAGTATATGCTGTTTAAAAGAGACACACCTTAAACCCAAGTACACAAATAGATTGAATGCAAAAGAATGGAAAAAAGTATTCCGTGCAAATAACAACCAAAAGAGAGCTAGGGTAGAAATCTTAATATCAGACGAATTAACTTTAAAACAAAACCCGTTAGAAGAAATAAAGATGCACGATATATAGTGGTAAAAGTATCAATTTATCAGAAAGATTTAACAATCATAAATATATATGCACCCATCATCAAAGAACCTAAGTATATAAAACAGACACTGATAGAATTGAAGGGAGATATAGATAGCATTTTTTTTATGATAATAGTACAAGACTTCAATACACCACCTACAATATTGGACAAACATCTAGAAAGAAGATTAACAAGGAAACAGAGGAACCAAATGACACTGTAAACCAACTAGACTTAAAAAACAGATACAGAACACTTCAACAACATCACAATATACATTCTTCTCCAGTGCACATGGATCATTCTGTAGGAGAGGTCATATTTTAGGTCAAAAAGCAAGTCTTGATAAATTTTAAAAGATTGAGATCATACAAAGAATTTTCTCTGACCACAATAGAGGGAAGCTATAAATCAATAACAGAAAAAAATAGGAAAATACACAAATGTAGGGAAATTAATACAGTACTAAACTACCAATGGCTCAAGGAAGAAATCAAAAGAGAAATCACAAATTTCATGGAGTCAAATGAAAATGAAAACACAACATACCAAATTTATAGGATGCAGGAAAGGCAGTACTCAGAGGGAAACTTACAGCAATAAATACCTACATGAAAAAAGAATAAAGACCTCAAATCCACAGCCTAACTCAACAACTTCAGGAACTAGAAAAAGAAGAGAAAACTAGTCATAAACCTATCAGAAGAAAGTAAGTAACAAAGATTAGAGCAGAAATAAATAAAATCGAAAACATTAGAAAATCAATCAACATAATACACCACATCCGTAGAAAAAACGGAAAGAATCACATGATCATCTCTACAGATACAGAAAATGTGTTTGATAAAATCCAACACCCTTCTTGATAAAAACCCTAAGGAAGACTGGAATAGAAGGGAAGTTCCTCAGTATGATTCAGGGCACATATGAAAAGCCAACAGCCTACATTAATACTTAACGGAGAAAATTTGAGACCTTGCCCCATGAAATTGGGAACAAGACAAGGGTGCCCACTCTCATCATTTGTATTCAATATTGTATTAAAAGTCCTAGCCACAGAAAAGTTGTGATAGGTACATTTACAACAATGACAAGAGAAAAAAAAAAGCGGAGCTGCTGAGCCTGCTTATGTACAGCCAAACACCTCGTGGGATTTGGTTCCTTGGTTTGGAGGTTTAGGGTCATAGTTTCATGAGACAGCCCATTTTATTGGCCTAATAACATGTTTAGTGCTTCTATTCTACCTGCTAGTTCATTGTGTGGTGCCTAGGGTCATAAAATCTTGAAAATGGCCATCTAAGGCACAACAGTTGGTCTCTATTAGCCTGGAGCAACAGACGAAGACAGAGAGTCAGGAATAAGAGGAGGATATGAGTCGGAATTGACTGGACGGCACTGGGTTTTGGGTATGGAATGAGTGGCTAATTTTCTCCATGAACAACTTCCTCCTTTGCCATGAGACCAGAAGGTCTGGATGGTACCCAGCTACCATTACTGAACACTTTGATCAAAGATTCCTCAGAAGAATCTTGATCAAAAGGGGGAATATGCAGTACAGAATTTCTAATTCTCATGGACTCCAGACTTTCTGGAGCTATGGAGAGTGGATGAACCCTTGAAAATATTGCCCCGAGATAATGTTTAAACCTTAAACCAAAATATCCCCTGAAGTCTTCTTAAAACCAAACAATAGTTTAGCTTAACTAGTAAAAAAAAAAAAAAGTCTGTCTTGCACATTGTACTCTTTTAAGAACTATCTATATGGGACCAAATTGACAAAAGCTATTTGAAAGATTAGATAGGAATCTTAGGGCGCAGTGAGATTAAGTTAATTGGGGAGGAACAACTTGGAAAATGAGGGTGAGAGTGGTTGCACAGCTTGAAGAATGTAATAATGTCGCTGAATTTTACATGTAGAAACTGTTGAATTTTGTGTATGTTTGCTGTGTGTATTCTCAAAAACAACAACAAAATTAATTAATTAAAGTCAAAAAGATACACAAGTCCTAGCCAGAGCGATAAGACAAAAAAAGAAATAAAAGGTATCCAGACTGGAAAAAAAATAAAATTGTCTCTGCTCACAGATGATGTGATCCTACATATAGAAGATCCCAGAGTCTTGCAAGAAAGTTTCTAGAGCTAATAGAGGAACTTGACAAAGTTACAGAGTACAAGGTCAACAAATAAAAATCAACTGGGTGGCAGGTGAAGCCAACACGGCACTATAGACAGAAGCACCATGCCGTCCCTCTGCAGCACAGACTTGAAAATCTGAGTAAAACAGATACAAATGTCAATCCTGGAACCCTAAGCAACAAATGAAGGGATAAAAAACTAGATCAAACACTGAATCGAAGAAGAAACTGACTGAAAACACAGAAGAAAGAGAGATAAGGAGTGGAAATCCCTTTCCAACTAACACAATACAGTGTCGCCATCTTGGAGCACAGCCACCAACGACCCAGACAGGCAGTACGGGAAGGTGACTTCACGGAGCTCCCAATAGGAGACAGAGCACCCAGTAACCAGAGATACACACTTTCCCACCCCTCACCCTTCTGCCCTGTATGCTGCCTTTGATACTTCCCAATAGGCCACAGTCACTAGGCCAGAGAGACACCAGCTCACTGCTACCCAGGGTCTGCCCGGCTCCCACTGGCCGGCTTCCTCAGTGCCACTTTTTTTCTCTTTTCCTTTCTCCCTTTTCCTTCTCCCTCCCACCTAGCCCCCTGCACTGCCTCCACCACCAGCTTGCAGCCACCCCGATTCGGCCCTGTCCCCAACAGCAAGTTCCCTCAGCATCATATTTTTTTTATTCTCTTTCACTTCCTTCCTTTTCTTTCTCCCTGTGTGCCGACTCCACCACCCTTTCTCAATGGACAGTGCCACATCACTCAGCTAGAGAACCACTGGCACACAGCCTCCGCAGGTCTGCCCTGCCCCCACCCATCAAGTCCCACTGTGCCGCCATTATCTTTTTTTTTTTTTTTTGGTTGTCTCTTCTTTTATTTTTCCCCTCTCACCTAGTTCCATATATCACTTTCCCTCCCTTCCAACCAGCCCTTGAGTCTGCCCCACCCCCCACCAACTGGTTCCCGCCAAGCCATTTTTTTCTCTTTCCCTTCCTTTTCTTTCTCCTTCCCACTTAGCCCCATGCACTGCTTCTACCCCATTCTGACTGTCCATGCCATGCCAATTGGTGAGCAAGACACTGGCTCATCACCACCCCTACTCTTCCCCACCTCCACCAGCTAGCTTCCACAGTGCCACTTTTTTTCTTCTCTCTCTTTACCTTTCTTCTTTTTCTTTCTCACTCCCACCAAGCCCCATGCACCACCTCTGCCACTTCTCGACGGGCTGTGCCACACTGCTCAGCTACAGAGCCACTGGCACATGGCCTCTCCAGGTCTGCCCCACCCCCACCTGCTGGCGCCAGCCACACCACCATTTTCTTTGCTTTTTTCTCCCTCTTCTTTCTTTTCTTTCTCCATCCTATACCAAGTTCTATGCATCACATCACCTACCTTTCCACTGCCAGCTCCTGCCAAGCCATTTTTTTTCTTTTTTCTCTCTTTTACTTTCTTCCTTTTCTTTCTCCATCCCACCTAGCCCAGTGTGCTGCCTCTGCCCCTTCCTGATGGGCCACGCTGTGCCACTTGTCAAGAAAGACACCAGCTCACCACCACCCCCAGTCCACCCCATCCCCACAGGCTGGATCCCTCAACACCATTTTTTTTTACTTTTTTTGTTTGCTTGTTTCCCTTATTTCTTTTCTTTCTCCCTCCCACCTAGCTCCCACATCACATCCCCTTCTTTCCAACTGGCATTTGGTCCACCCTGTCCCCAGTCACCAGTCCCCACCATGCTGCCAGTTTTTATTTTTATATTTTTTCTCTCTCTCCCTTTTGCTTCTCCCTCAGACCTAGCCCCATAAACAATCTCCTCCCCCTACCACTGGAACCCACCACACCACCATTGCTGGAGAGCCACTGGCCCACTGCTTCCCTGGGTCCACTCTGCCCCCACTGTGCCTCCACTTATTTTATTTTTTCTTCTCTTTTCTCTCTACCTCCTACCTAGCCTCATAGCCACCTCCCCCCTCTCCCACCGGCCCCCAGGTCCACCCAGCCTCCACCTGCCTGGTACTTTTTAAATCTTTCTCTTTTCTTTTCTTTCTTCCCCCATCTCATCCTGTATACCACCCCACCTTCAAAACTGGCCCCCAAAATTCCACCACAGCTAAAAGACCCCTAGTGCTCAGGCCAGCTACCACACTGGGCCTGCACTGCCTCCCCTCCCACCACTTGACCAGTTCCTGAATGGTGGGAAGTGAACCTGTACCACTCTGCATCTGACACCCCTGCCTATCTGGTGAGAGTCTGTGAAAGCTCCCACACAGATGGACCAACATCAGGAGAGAGACAGAGCCCCCCCAGTCCACCCTCAGCCACCTAGTGAAACCAGAGTGTGGTGAAGCAAGTTCTCCCTGCCTGTTGCTTCACTGCCCACCTGGACAAGGTGGTGAGAACTAACATACCTGAAGATGAGCAAGAAGTAAAACATGCACTGACATATCAAAGCAAAACAAAAAAGGACAAAACAAATGAAAATACAATCAATAAATAAAGTAAATAATACCTTAATGTCTCAGAGTCAGCACACGATATCAAAACATATAAAAAGCAGGACAAGATGGCTCCAGCAAACAACCAAAACAAAGAATTTGATGACCTTCCAGTAGAAGAAAAGGCAGTGGAACTGCCTGATATGGAATTCAAAGACGATTTTTAGGACTATCCAAGAGATAAGGAAAGAGATCAAGGAAAACACAGACAAAACCTGTGAAAACATAGCCCAAATCGAGGAAAACACAGACAAAGCAATAGAAGAATTCAGGAAAATAATACAGGAACAAAATATCAAAATAAATAATTAGAAATCATACAAAAAGAGCAACTAGAAATCCAAAAGATAAACAACAAAATATCAAAAATGGACAACTCAATAGAAAGTTTTAGGAGCAAATTTGAAACAATGGAAGACAGAATCAGCAAGATTGAAGAAAATCCATGCACTTTGAGGAAAAATCAGAAAAAATATTGAAGAAAACCTAAGACTTATGTGGGAAACAATCAAGAGGAAAAATTTGCATGTGAGCAGAGTTCCAGAACAGGAGGAAATCAAAGAGACAAAGAAGACTGTTAAGATTTGCTTGCAGAAAACTTCCCATATATCGTAAGAGATGAAAAGCTGACCATCCAAGAAGCTCAACAATCCCCATATAGGATAGACCCTAAAAGAAAGTCACCAAGACACTTCATAATCACACTTGCCAAGGTCAAAAACAAAGAAAGAACCTTGACAGCAGCTTGAGAAAAATGAAGTCACTTACGAGGAGGAAAAATAAGACTAAAAAGTTCTGATTGCTCAGCAGACTATGCAAGGAAGAAGGCAGTGAGATGACATATATATAACCTTGAAAGAAAAAAACCTGCCAACCAAGAATAATATGTCATGCAAAACTCTCTCTCAAATATGACATTAGGACATTTCAAATGAATAGAAATTAAGGGATTCACAAAAACCAAACTTGCAAGAAATATTAAAGGGTGTCCTTCAGTTAGAGAACCAACAATATCAGACAATAACCAGAGTCTAAGACACAGGACAGCATCAGTCAGCCTAGATAAAGAATTCAATAATAAAACAAAGCTAAAAGACTTAAAACAGGGAAACAGAGATGTCAATCTGTAAATGACAACATCAAAACAATAAAAGGGGGAATAAATGGTGTAGATATGGAACTTTCAAATGGAGAGGAAGTCAAGGTGATATCAAGTAATAAAGGATTGGTTCAAACGTTGGAAGATAAGGGTAAATTGCAAGGTAACCACAAAGAAAGTTAGCGAACCTACTCATCAGAATGAATAAAAGAAGAAAAACATAAAGATTCACTAAACACAAAATCTACAATAATGAGAAAAGAAAATCCACAAACAACAGGATCTCAGCACAAGAGAGTAAGAGGAACAAAGAAAACATCAGTACCACAAAAAAAGCACAATATGACAGCAAAAAACTCAAACCTGTTGATAATCACACTGAATGATATTGGTTTAAATTTGCCCATAAAGAGATAGAGAGTGGCAGAATGGATTAAAAAATAATAATAAGACCCATCAACATGCTGTCAACAAGAGACACATCTTAGACACAAAGACATAATTTTATTAAAATCAAAGAATGGAAAAAATATATATCAAGCAAACAGCAACCAAAAAAGAGCAGGAGTGGCAATACTAATTTCAGTTAAAACAGATTTTAAGTCAAAATTCACCATAAAAGACAAAACAAAAATACCAAACCCACTGCCGTCGAGTCGATTCCAACTCATAGCAACCCTATAGGACAGAGTAGAACTGCCCTGTAGAGTTTCCAAGGAGTGCCTGGTGGATTCGAACTGCTGACCTTTTGGTTAGCAGCTGTAGTACTTAACCACTACACCACCAGGGTTTCCATAAAAGACAAGGAAGAACATTATATAGTGATTAAAGGGGCAATCCACCAAGAAGACATAATCTTAATACACATCCAACGACAGGACCCCAAAATGCATAAAACAAACCCTTACAGCATTGAGAATAGAAATAGTTCCACAATAATAGTAGGAGACTTCAACACATCACTTTTGGTAAGGGCTAGAACACCTAGAAAGAAACTCGACAGAGACACAGAAAATCTAAAAGCCAAAACTGAACAAATGGACCTCATAAACATATACAGAACTCTCCACCCAACAGCCCTGGTGGCGAAGTGGTTAAGAGCTCAGGCTGCTAACCAAAAGGTCAGCAGTTCAAATCCACAAGTTGCTTCTTGGCAACACTACGGGACAGTTCTACTCTGTTGTATAGGGTCACTATGAGTCAAAATCGACTTGACAGCTCACAACAACTACTACACAACAACAGCAACTACTACTACACAACAACAGCAACTACTGCACAAAGACCACATCTTAAGCCACAAAACAACCCTCAATAAAATTCAAAATACTGAAATAATACAAACCATTCTCTCTGATCACCATGTCATAAAAGAAGAAATCAATAACAGGAAGAGCAAGGATAAAAAATCAAACACATGAAAACTGAATAACACCTTGCTTATAAAAAAAAAATTGGGTAATAGAGGAAATCAAAAAATTCGTAGAATCAAATGGGAATGAAAACACATCATATCAAAACCTTTAGGACATAGCAAAGGCAGTGCTCAGGGGTCAGTTTGTAAAAATAAACACACACATCAAAAAAGAGGAATGGGCCAAAATCAAAATGCTAGCCAGAGAACAAGAACAAATAGAGAGAAGCAAAAGAAGCCCACAGCAACCAGAAGAAAGGAAATAATAAAGATTAGACCAGAAATAAATGAAATAGAGAAGAAAAAAACAATAGAAAGAATCAATAAGACCAAAAGCTGGTTCTTTGAAAAGATCGACAAACCACTGGCCAAACTGACAAAAGAAAAACAAGAGAGGAAGCAAATAACCTAAATAAGAAATGAGATGGGAGACATTACAACAAATTCAGCTAAAATAAAAAAGATCATAACAGAATACTATGAAAAATTGTACTCCAACAAATCTGAGAACCTAGAGGAAATGGACAAATTTCTAGAAACACACTACCTACCTAAACTAACACAAACTGAAGTAGAAAACCTGAAAGGGTGCATAACAAGAAAAAAGATTGAAGAGGTAATAAAAAATACTCCCCCCCAAAAAAAAAATAAAAACACAAATGCCCCGGCCTGATGGCTTCACTGGAGAATTATATCAAACATTCAGAGAACAGCTCACACCAGTACTACTCAAACTATTTCACAGCCTAGAAAAGGAAGGAATACTCCCAAATTCATTCTATGAACACAGCATAACCCTGATACTAAAGCCAGGAAATAACACTACAAAAAAAGAAAATTACAAAAAAAGGGGAAAAAAATTACCGCACAAAAAGAAAATCTTGGAGGCAGCGCCAAGATGGCGGACTAGGTAGACGCTACCTCGGATCCCTCTTGCAACAAAGACTCGGAAAAACAAGTGAATCGATCACATACATTACAATCTACGAACCCTGAACAACAAACACAGATTTAGAGACGGGAAAACGAACAAATACGGGCAAGCAATGACTGTTTTCGGAGCCTGGAGCCAGCGTCCCAGTCAGGTAACCTTGGCGCCGGGCTTCTGGGCCCAGGGGAACCGAACTCATAAATCTTGTGACGGCTCAAACAAGGGGCGCAGCCCTACCCCCCTGAACTGAACCCGGGAGGGGGCCCAGCCGGTCCGTGCAGGTGGCGTGGCGACCCGGCTGGTGGGAGAAGTCCCTGGGAGGCAGTGACTGGTTTTGGAGCCGGGAGTGCAGCGTCCCAGGCGGGGAACCTTGGTGCCGGGCTTTTGACTGGGCACTGTAACGGCGCAAGCAAGGGGCGCAGCTCTATTCCCCTGAACTAACCCCGGGAGGGGGCCCAGCCAGTCTGCGGGGGCGGCGCTGCAACGCAGCTGGTGGGACGAGAAGTCCCCGGGAGGCAGCGACTGATTTTGGAGCCGGGAGTGCAGCGTCCCAGCAGGGGAAACTTGACGCTGGGCTTTGGACTGGCAGCAGAGGATCTGACCGCAGCTTCAGCGGGCCAGACCCCCGGGGGTAATCTCCACACAGCCAGCACACATAGGCGACACGCCCCTTGGGAATCTCAGATAAAATAGTCATTCCAAGCAAGACAAGCAACTCTGGCTATCTATCACTCTAAACCCTCCCCTCCCCTTCACAGGCGGCTTCATTAACATTAGAATTTCCTGAGCCAGAGGGAGAACAGCTCTGGCTCCGTGGTGGCATTGCTTTTCCCCCCTTTTTATTTTTCTTTTGGTCTTTTCCTAACCAATTCTTCCGGCCTGAGAGAAGCAATCACAAAAAACCCAGGGACCAAAAATCCATCCCTAATTGGACTAAAAACACAGAACCAGCTACAGCCAAGCATATATGATCCAAATCTCGGACTTTCATCCTTACAGGGAACAAGGTGGCTGTTATAATCCAAAGGCAGTTCTGATAGGGATCTGACTGCATTTTTTAGCGGATTTTCTGGAAAAACAAGTTTCCCAGTGATGGCTCGGAGACAACAGTCGATATCAAACCACATAAAGAAGCAGACCATGACAGCTTCTACAACCCCCCAAACAAAAGAATCAAAATCTTTCCCAAATGAAGATACAATCCTGGAATTATCAGATACAGAATATAAAAAACTAATTTACAGAATGCTTCAAGACATCAGAAACGAAAAAAGGCAAACTGCAGAAAAAGCCAAGGAACACACTGATAAAACTGTTGAAGAACTCAAAAAGATTATTCAAGAACATAGTGGAAAAATTCACAAGTTGCAAGAATCCATAGAGAGACGGCATGTAGAAATCCAAAAGATTAACAATAAAATTACAGAATTAGACAACGTAATAAGAAGTCAGAGGAGCAGACTCGAGCAATTAGAATGCAGACTGGGAAATCTGGAGGACCAGGGAATTAACACCAACATAGCTGGAAAAAAATCAGATAAAAGAATTAAAAAAAAATGAAGAAACCCTAAGAATCATGTGGGACTCTATCAAGAAGGATAACTTGCGTGTGATTGGAGTCCCAGAACAGGGAGGGAGGACAGAAAACACAGAGAAAATAGTTGAAGATCTCCTGACAGAAAACTTCCCTGACATCATGAAAGACGAAAGGATATCTATCCAAGATGCTCATCGAACCCCATTTAAGATTGATCTAAAAAGAAAAACACCAAGACACATTATCATCAAACTTGCCAAAACCAAAGATAAACAGAAAATTTTAAAAGCAGCCAGGGAGAAAAGAAAGGTTTCCTTCAAGGGAGAATCAATAAGAATAAGTTCAGACTACTCAGCAGAAACCATGCAGGCAAGAAGGCAATGGGATGACATATACAGAGCACTGAAGGAGAAAAACTGCCAGCCAAGGATCATATATCCAGCAAAACTCTCTCTGAAATATGAAGGCGAAATTAAGATATTTACAGATAAACACAAGTTTAGAGAATTTGCAAAAACCAAAGCTACAAGAAATACTAAAGGAAATTGTTTGGTCAGGAAACCAATAATATCAGATACCAGCACAACACAAGGTCACAAAACAGAACATCCTCATATCAACTCAAATAGGGAAATCACAAAAACAAATTAAGATTAATTAAAAAAAATGCTCATAACAGGTAATCACTGAAGTCAATATGTAAAAGATCACAATAATCAAAAAGACGGACTAAATACAGGTGGCATAGAACTGCCATATGGAGAGTGATACAAGGCGATACAGAACAATACAAGTTAGGTTTTTACGTAGAAAAATAGGGGTAAATATTAAGGTAACCACAAAGAGGTATAACAACTCCATAACTCAAAATAAAAGCCAAGAAAAACGTAACGACTCAACAAACATAAAGTCAAATACTATGAAAATGAGGATCTCACAATTTACTAAGAAAAACGTCTCAGCACAAAAAAGTATGTGGAAAAATGAAATTGTCAACAACACACATAAAAAGGCATCAAAATCACAACACTAAACACTTATTTATCTATAATTACGCTAAATGTAAATGGACTAAATGCAACAATAAAGAGACAGAGAGTCTCAGACTGGATAAAGAAACACGATCCGTCTATATGCTGCCTACAAGAGACACACCTTAGACTTAGAGACACAAACAAACTAAAACTCAAAGGATGGAAAAAATATATCAAGCAAACAATAAGCAAAAAAGGAGTAGCAATATTAATTTCTGACAAAATAGGCTTCAAAGTTAAATCTACCACAAGGGATAAAGAAGGACACTATATAATGATAAAAGGGACAATTGATCAGGAAGACATAACCATATTAAATATTTATGCACCCAATGACAGGGCTGCAAGATATATAAATCAAATTTTAACAGAACTGAAAAGTGAGATAGACACCTCCACAATTATAGTAGGAGACTTCAACATACCACTTTCGGAGAAGGACAGGACATCCAGTAAGAAGCTCAATAGAGACACGGAAGACCTAATTACAACAATCAACCAACTTGACCTCATTGACTTATACAGAACTCTCCACCCAACTGCTGCAAAGTATACTTTTTTTTCTAGTGCACATGGAACATTCTCTAGAATAGACCACATATTAGGTCATAAAACAAACCTTTGCAGAATCCAAAACATCGAAATATTACAAAGCATCTTCTCAAACCACAAGGCAATAAAACTAGAAATCAATAACAGAAAAATCAGGGAAAAGAAATCAAATACTTGGAAACTCAACAATACCCTCCTGAAAAAAGACTGGGTTATAGAAGACATCAAGGAGGGAATAAGGAAATTCAAAGAATGCAACGAGAATGAAAATACTTCCTATCAAAACCTCTGGGACACAGCAAAAGCAGTGCTCAGAGGCCAATTTATATCGATAAATGCACACATACAAAAAGAAGAAAGAGCCAAAAGCAGAGAACTGTCCCTACAACTTGAACAAATAGAAAGTGAGCAACAAAAGAATCCATCAGGCACCAGAAGAAAACTAATAATAAAAATTAGAGCTGAACTAAATGAATTAGTGAACAGAAAAACAATTGAAAGAATTAACAAAGCCAAAGGCTGGTTCTTCGAAAAAATTAACAAAATTGATAAACCATTGGCTAGACTGACTAAACAAATACAGGAAAGGAAACAAATAACCCGAATAAGAAACGAGAAGGGCCACATCACAACAGACCCAACTGAAATTAAAAGAATCATATCAGATTATTACGAAAAAGTGCACTCTAACAAATTTGCAAACCTAGAAGAAATGGATGAATTCCTGGAAAAACACTACCTACCTAAACTAACACATTCAGAAGTAGAACAACTAAATAGACCCATAACAAAAAAAAAGAGATTGAAACGGTAATCAAAAAACTCCCAACAAAAAAAAAGCCCTGGCCCGGACGGCTTCACTGCAGAGTTCTACCAAACTTTCAGAGAAGAGTTAACACCACTACTACTAAAGGTATTTCAAAGCATAGAAAAGGACGGAATACTACCCAACTCATTCTATGAAGCCACCATTTCCCTGATACCAAAACCAGGTAAAGACATTACAAAAAAAGAAAATTACAGACCTATATCCCTCATGAACATAGATGCAAAAATCCTCAACAAAATTCTAGCCAATACAATTCAACAACATACCAAAAAAATAATTCACCACGATCAAGTGGGATTTATACCAGGTATGCAAGGCTGGTTTAATATCAGAAAAACCATTAATGTAATCCACCACATAAATAAAACAAAAGACAAAAACCACATGATCTTATCAATTGATGCAGAAAAGGCATTTGACAAAGTCCAACACCCATTTATGATAAAAACTCTCAGCAAAATAGGAATTGAAGGAAAATTCCTCAACATAATAAAGGGCATCTATACAAAGCCAACAGCCAACATCACTCTAAATGAAGAGAGCCTGAAAGCATTTCCCTTGAGAACGGGAACCAGACAAGGATGCCCTTTATCACCGCTCTTATTTAACATTGTGCTAGAAGTCCTAGGCAGCGCAATTAGGCTAGAGAAAGAAATAAAGAGCATCCGGATTGGCAAGGAGGAAGTAAAGTTATCTCTATTTGCAGATGACATGATCTTATACACAGAAAACCCTAAGGAATCCTCCAGAAAACTACTGTAACCAATAGAAGAGTTTGGCAGAGTCTCAGGTTATAAAATAAACATACAAAAATCACTTGGATTCCTCTACATCAACAAAAAGAACATCGAAGAGGAAATAACCAAATCCATACCATTCACAGTAGCCCCCAAGAAGATAAAATACTTAGGAATAAATCTTACCAAGGATGTAAAAGACCTATACAAAGAAAACTACAAAGCTCTACTACAAGAAATTCAAAAGGAAATACTTAAGTGGAAAAACATACCTTGTTCATGGATAGGAAGACTTAACATAGTAAAAATGTCTATTCTACCAAAAGCCATCTATACACACAATGCACTTCCGATCCAAATTCCAATGTCATTTTTTAAGGGGATAGAGAAACAAATCACCAACTTCATATGGAAGGGAAAGAAGCCTCAGTTAAGCAAAGCATTACTGAAAAAGAAGAAGAAAGTGGGAGGCCTCACTCTACCTGATTTCAGAACCTATTATACAGCCACAGTAGTCAAAAAAGCCTGGTATTGGTACAACAACAGGCACATAGACCAGTGGAACAGAATTGAGAACCCAGATATAAATCCATCCACATATGAGCAGCTGATATTTGACAAAGGCCCAGTGTCAGTTAATTGGAGAAAAGATAGTCTTTTTAACAAATGGTGCTGGCATAACTGGATATCCATTTGCAAAAAAATGAAACAGGACCCATACCTCACACCAAGCACAAAAACTAACTCCAAGTGGATCAAAGACCTAAACATAAAGATTAAAACGATAAAGATCATGGAAGAAAAAATAGGGACAACCTTAGGAGCCCTAATACAAGGTATAAACAGAATACAAAACATTACCAAAAATGACGAAGAGAAACCAGATAACTGGGAGCTCCTAAAAATCAAACACCTATGCTCATCTAAAGACTTCACCAAAAGAGTAAAAAGACCACCTACAGACTGGGGAAGAATTTTCAGCTATGACATCTCCAACCAGCGCCTGATCTCTAAAATCTACATGATTCTGTCAAAACTCAACCACAAAAAGACAAACAACCCAATCAAGAAGTGGGCAAAGGACATGAACACACACTTCACTAAAGAAGATATTCAGGCAGCTAACAGATACATGAGAAAATGCTCTCGATCATTAGCCATTAGAGAAATGCAAATTAAAACTACGATGAGATTCCATCTCACTCCAACAAGGCTGGCATGAATCCAAAAAACACAAAATAATAAATGTTGGAGAGGCTGTGGAGAGACTGGAACTCTTATACACTGCTGGTGGGAATGTCAAATGGTACAACCACTTTGGAAATCTGTCTGGCGTTATCTTAAACAGTTAGAAATAGAACTACCATACAACCCAGAAATCCCACTCCTCGGAATATACCCTAGAGATACAAGAGCCTTCACACAAACAGATATATGCACACCCATGTTTATTGCAGCTCTGTTTACAATAGCAAAAAGCTGGAAGCAACCAAGGTGTCCATCAACGGATGAATGGGTAAATAAATTGTGGTATATTCACCCAATGGAATACTACGCATCAATAAAGAACAGTGACGAATCCGTGAAACATTTCATAACATGGAGGAACCTGGAAGGCATTATGCTGAGCGAAATTAGTCAGAGGCAAAAGGACAAATATTGTATAAGACCACTATTATAAGATCTTGAGAAACAGTATGAACTGAGAAGAGCACATACTTTTGTGGTTACGAGGCGGGGAGGCAGGGAGGGAGGGAGAGGGTTTTTTACTGATTAATTAGTAGATAAGAACTGCTTTAGGTGAAGGGAAGGACAACACTCAATACATGGAAGGTCAGCTCAACTGGACTGGACCAAAAGCAAAGAAGTTTCCGGGATAAAATGAATGCTTCAAAGGTCAGCGGAGCAAGGGCAGGGGTTTGGGGACCATGGTTTAAGGGGACTTCTAAGTCAATCGGCCAAATAATTCTATTATGAAAACATTCTGCATCCCACTTTGAAATGTGGCGTCTGGGGTCTTAAATGCTAACAAGCGGCCATCTAAGATGCATCAATTGGTCTCAACCCACCTGGAGCAAAGGAGAATGAAGAGCACCAAGGTCACACGACAACTAGGAGCCCAAGAGACAGAAAGGGCCACATGGACCAGAGACCTACATCATCCTGAGACCAGAAGAACTAGTTGGTGCCCAGCCACAATCGATGACTGCCCTGACAGGGAGCACCCCTGAGGGAACAGGAGATCAGTGGGATGCAGACCCCAAATTCTCATCAAAAGACCATATTTAATGGTCTGACTGTGACTAGAGGAATCCCGGCGGTCATGGTCCCCAAACCTTCTTTTGGCACAGGACAGGAACCATCCCCCGAAGACAACTCATCAGACATGAAAGGGACTGGACAGTGGGTAGGAGAGAGATGCTGATGAAGAGTGAGCTAATTATATCAGGTGGACACTTGAAACTGTGTTGGCATCTCCTGTCTGGAGGGGGGATGGGAGGATAGAGAGAGTTGGAAGCTGGCAAAATTGTCACGAAAGGAGAGACTGGAATGGCTGACTCATTAGGGGGAGAGCAAGGGGGAGTATGGAGTAAGATGTATATAAACATACGTGAGAGACTGACTTGATTTGTAAACGTTCACTTGAAGCTCAATAAAAGTTAATAAAAAAAAAAGAAAATCTCTCGTGAATGTAGATGCAAAAAATTCTCAACAACATTCTAGCCAATAGAATTCAGCATCATATCAAAAAAATAATACACCATGACCAAGTAGGATTCATATCGGGTATGCAAATCAGCCAACATAATCCACCACATAAATAAAAGAATCACATGATAGATAATCTCAATTGATGCAGAAAAGGCTTTTGACAAAGTCCCCATTCCTGATAAAAACTCTCAATAAAATAGGTATAGAAGGGAAATTCCTCAGCATAATAAAGGGCATCTATACAAAACCATTCTCAATGGAAAGAGGCTGAAAGTATTCCCTCTGAGAACAGGAACAAGACAAGGGTGCCCTTTATCACCACTCCTATTTAACATTGTGCTGGAAGCCCTAGCTAGAACAATAAGGCAAGAAAAAGAAATAAAGGGCATCCAAATTGAAAATAATGAAGTAAAACTATCCCTATCCACAAATGACATGATCCTATACATAGAGAATGCCAAAGATTCTGCAAGAAAACTACTGGAACTAATACAAAGATTCAGCAGAGTAGCAGGGTCCAAGATAAACATACGAAAATGAGTTGGATTCCTTTACACCAGCAAAGAGAACTTCAAAAAGGATATCAAGAAAAATATACCTTTTATACTCACCCCTTTAAAAAGATAAAATACTTAGAAATAAATCTGACCAGGGATGTAAAAGACCTATGCAAAGAAAACTACAAAACACTACTGCTGGAAACCAAAAGAGACCTACATAAATGGAAAAACATACCATGCTCATGGATAGGACGATTCAACATTGTGAAAATGTCAATTCTACCCCATGTGATCTACAGATATAATGCAGTCCCAACCCAAATACCAACAGCATTCTTTAACAAGATGGAAAAACTAATCGCTAACTTTATATGGAAAGGAAAGAGGCCCCGGATAACTAAAGCGTTACTGAAAAAGGAAAACAAAGTAGGAGGCCTCACACTACCTGATCTCAGAACTTACTATACAGTCATGTTAGTCAAGACAGCCTGGTACTGGTACAATGACAGGCACATAGATCAAAAGAACAGAATTAAGAATCCAGGCATAAATCCATTCACCAACAGTCAGCTGATCTTTGACAAAGGCCCAAAGTCCATTAAGTGGGAAAAAGAGAGTCTCTTTAACAAATGGTGCTGGCAAAACTGGATGTCCATCTGTAAAAAAATGAAGCAGGACCCATACCTCACACTATACGCAAAAACTAATTCAAAGTGAATCAAAGACCTAAATAAAAAACCTAAAACTATGAAGATCATGGAAGAAAAAATAGGGACAATGCAAAGGGCCCTAATATATGGCATAAATAGGATACAAACAATAATTAACAATGCACAAATGCCAGAACATAAACTAAATAACTGGGAGCTCCTAAAAATTAAACATGCTCATCAAAAGACTTCACCAAAAGAGTAAAAAGAGAACCTACAGACTGGGGAAAAATTTTGGGCTAGGATATATCTGACAAGGGCCTAATCTCTAAAATCTACAAGATACTGCAACAGCTCAACAAAAAATGACCAATAATCTGATTAAAAAATGGGCAAAGGATATGAACAGACACTTCACCAAAGAAGACATTCAGGCGGCTAACAGACACATGAGGAAATGCTCATGATCACTAGCCATTAGGAAAATGCAAATCAAAACTACATTGAGATACCATCTCACCCTAACATTACCAGCACTAATCAAAAAAAGAGAAAATAACAAGTGTTAGAGAGGTTGTGGGGAGATTGGAGCCCTTATGCACTGCTGGTAGGAATGTAAAATGGTTCAACCACTATGGAAAACAATATGGCGCTTCCATAAAAAGCTAGAAATAGAAATACAATACGATCCAGCAATCCCACTTGTAGGAATATATCCTAGAGAAATAAGAGCTGTCACACGAATAGACATATGCACACCCATGTTCATTGCAGCATTATTCACAATAGCAAAAGGATGAAAACAACCTAAGTACCCATCAACAGATGAATGGATAAACAAATTATGGTACATAGACACAACTGAATACTACACAATGATAAAGAACAATGATGACAATGCAAAATATCTCACAATATGGATGAATCTGGAGGGCATCGTGCTGAGTGAAATAAGTCAATCACAAAAGGACAAATACTGTATGAGACCACTATCATAAAAACTTGTGAAAAGATTTCCACACAGAAAGAAACAATCTTTGATTTTTAGGAGGGAAGGGAGGTTTGGGAAGGGAAATCATTAACTAGACAGTAGACAAGTGTTAACTGTGGTGAAGGGAAAGACAGTGCATAATATAGGAGAAGTCAGCACAACTTGATTAAGGCAAAGTCATAGAAGCTTCATAGACACATCCAAACACCCTGAGGGACCGAGTTACTGGGGCTGAGGGCTGAGCTCCATCATTGTGGGGGTCATCTAGGTCAATTGGCATAACAAAATTCATAAAGAAAATGTTCTACATCCAACTTTGATGAGTAGTGTCTGGGGTCTTAAAAACTTATAAGCAGCCATCTAAGATACATTTAATGGTCCTCTTTTTTTTATCTGTCTGGAGCAAAGGAGAATGAAGAAAACCAAAGATACAAGGGAAACAATAGTCCAAAGGACTAATGGGCCACAAGTACCACAACCTCCACCAGCCTGAGCCCAGAACTAGACGATGCCTGGCTACCATCACCAATTACTTCGACAGGGATCACAATAAATGGTCTAGGACAGAGCAGGAGAAAATGTAGAACAAAATTCAAATTCACAAAGAAAAGACCAGGCTTGCTGGTCTGAAAGAGACTGGAAGAACTCCTGAGATTATGGACCTTAGACAACCTTTTTACTCAGAACTGAAGCCACTCCCGAATCTCACCCTTCAGCCAAAGATTAGGTAGGTCTATAAAACAAACAATAACACATGAGACGAACGTGCTTCTTAGTTCAATCATGTATACAAGACCAAAAGGACAACACCTGCCCAAAAGCAATGATGAAAAGGCAGGAAGGGACAATAAAATGGGACGGATAGAAACAGAGAATTGAGGTGTGGAAGGAAAGAGTGTTGACACATCGTGGGGATTGCAATCAATATCACAAAACAATTTGTGTAAACTGTTGAATTAGAAACCAATTTGCTTTGTAAAGTTTCACCTAAAACACAATTTTAAAAAACCCAAAGTTAAAATCTGTGATTTTAAATAACCATTCTGAAAGAAAAGGCTATTTTAGAAAGACATGATATAAGAGAAATGTAAATAATGAGAACATTTAAAAAAAAAAGTATCTTCTCTAAAAGTCAAATGCACCTGAAAGCAAAAAAAAAAAAAAAAAATCAATTGGGTTTCTATACACCAACAATGAGAAATCTGAAAGGAATTTAGGGAAATGATTACATTTACAACAGCATCTAGGAGAATGAAATACCTTGGAATAAATTTAACCAGGGAGGTAAAAGACTTGTACAATGAAAATTATAAAACTAAAACACTGCTGAAAGAGATTAAAGAAGACTTAAATAAATGGTAAGATGTTCCATGTTCATGGATTGGAAGAAAATATTGTTAAGATGTCAATACTATCCAAAGCAATCTACAGATTCAGCTCAATCCCAATTGAAATCCCAACAACCTTCTTTACAGAAATGGAAAAACCAATCCTCAACTTTATTTGGAATGGCAAAAGGCCCCAAATAACTAAAGCAATGTTGAAAGAGAAGAACAAAGTAGGAGGACTCACACTTCCTGATTTTGAAACATACTATACAGCTCCAGTAATCAAAAGAGCCTGGTACTGGTATAACAATGGACACACAGACCAATGGAGTAGAATTTAGAGTCCAGAAATTACCCCACCATCTATGGTCAACTGATTTTTAACAAGGGTGCAAAGTCCATTCAATGGGGAAAGAAGAGTCTACAATAAATGGTGTTAGGAAAATTGGATTTCCACATGCAGAAAAATGAAACAGCATCCATGCCTCACACCACACACAAAAACAAATTCAAAATGGGCTAAGAACCTAAATGTGCAACTAAAACCATAAAATTCTTACAAGAACATGCAGGGGTAATGCTGTAGGGTCTAGCTTTTAACAAAGGATTATCTAATATAACAACAAAAGCACAAACAGCAAAAGACAAAACAAATAAATCGGACCTCATAAAATGAAAAAAAATTTTAGTTCATCAGAAGACTTTACCAAAAAAGTGAAAAGACAAGCTACAGACTGTGACTATATCTTCAGAAACCATGTATACAATAAGAATCAAATAACCAAAATATACATAAAACTTCAACAACTTAACCCAAACATAAAATGAGCAAAGGACATTCACTCCAATTGGATGACTTAGATTAAAAAATAAAATAAAATAACAAATGTTGATGAGAATGTGGGGAAATTGGAACACTTACTCATTGCTGGTGTGGATGCAAAATGATACAACCATTGCAGAAAACATTTTGGCAGTTCCTCAAAAAACTAAAAAATAGAACTACCATATGACCCAGCAGTTCCATTCCTAGGTATGTATCCAAAAGACTTAAAAGCAGAGACTCAGAGACTTGTACACCAATGCTGCAATGACGCAGCAGTATTCACAATAGCCAAAAGGTGGAAATAACCTAAATGTCCTTTACCAGATGAATCGATAAACAAAATGTGGTACATACATACAATAGAATACTACTCAGCCATTAGGAGAAATGAAGTCTTAATACATGCTAAAGTATGGATAGAGCTAGAAGACATTATGCTGAGGGAAATAACTCAGTCACAAAAGGAGAAATATTGTATGACCTCACTTATATAAAAAGACAAGAAAAGGCAAATGTATAGAGAACAAAGTTTATTAGTGGTTGCCAGGGGCAGGAGAGAGAGGGAAAGGGAAGGTTAAATGTGACGGAAATTCAAATTGATTAAGGGAAGGGTTGCACAGCCAATTATTTTAAGTGCTGTCAATAAGTTGTACACCTGTAAAAAGTTGAATTGGCAAAAGTTGTCCAAATCAGGTCATGGAAGTTCCATAGACACTCCCAAACTCCCTGAGGGACCATATTACTGGACTGAGGGGTGTGGGGACCATGGTCTCGGGGACAATCCTGTTCATTGGTATAACATAATATATAAAGAAAATGTTCCACGTTCTACTTTGGTGAGTAGCAATCTAAGATACTCCACTTGTGTCACCCCGTCTGGAGCAAGGGAAAATGAAGAAAACCAAAGACACAAGGGAAAGATTAGTCCAAATGACTGACGGATCACAAGTACCACAGCCTCCACCAGACTGAGTCCAGCACAACTAGATGGTGCCCAGCTACCACCACCAACTGCTCTGACAGGGATCACAATAGAGGGTCCTGGACAGAGCTGGAGAAAAATGTAGAACAAAATTCTAACTCACAAAAAAAGACCAGACTTACTGGCCTGACAGACACTGGAGAAACCAGTGTGGCCCTGGGCACCCTTTTAGCTCAATAATGAAGTCACTTCTGACGTTCACCCTTCAGATTAGACAGGCCCATAAAACAAAATGAGACAAAATGGGCACAGCAGCCCAGGGGCAAGGACAAGAAGGCAGGAAGGGACAGGAAAACTGGTAATGGGGAACCTAAGTTTGAGAAGGGAGAGTGCTGACATGTCCAAAGTTGGCAACCAATGTCACAAAACAATATGTGCATCAATTGTTTAATAAGAAGCTAGTTTGCTCAGTACACCTTCATCTGAAGTATAATAATAAAAAAAAGCAAAGATGAGAAGATAATGGGGCAGGGAAACTAGAGTACTGGAAATGGAACAAGCTGAACACAGATGTTGACACATTGTGATACATGTAACTAATGTCACAGAAAAATTTGTGTGCAAATTGTCAAATGGGAACCTAACTTGCTATGTAAACCTTAATCAAAAACTTAATAAAATATTATTTAAATAATAAACAAAAATAAAAAATAAAATGTGGAGCCCTTATGAGGATAGAGCTGCAATGTAAGACTTTCAGATAATGGCTGTGAACACTAACCACCACCACCCACCCATCACTGGCTGTATCTCTACAGAACATGTGAAACTCTACAGAACAGTGAAAAGTGTTGTGAGGATATGTGCAGGGGGTGAGAAGAGATAGAATTTAAGCTTTTCTAATAGTTATCATGCAGATTAGCACTGGTGCTGTTGTGGATTGAGTTGTTTGCCCCAAAAATGTATGTCAACTTGGCTAGGCCACAATCCCCATTATTGGGTGGTTGTCTACCATTTTGTGACCTGATGTGATTATCCTGTATGTTGTAAATTTTATCTCTATGATGTTAATGAGGTGGGATTAGCAGTTATTTTAATGAGGTAGGACTCAGTCTACAAGATTTGATTGTGTTTTAAGTCAATCTCTTTTGATATGTAAAAGACAGAAGCAAGCAGAGAGACAGGGGGACCTCATGCCACCAAGAAAGAAGTGCCAGGAGCAGAGTGTGTCTGTTGGACACAGGGTTCCTGCGTGGAGAAGCTCCTAGACCAGGGGAAGATGGATGACAAAGACCTTCCCCCAGAGCCAACAGAGAGAGAGAAAGCCTTCTCCTGGAGCTGGCACCCTCAATTTTGACATCTAGCCTCCTAGACTGTGAGAGAATAAATTTCTGTTTGGTAAAGCCATCCATTTGTGAGATGTCTCTTATAGCAGCACTAGATAATTGAAACAGGTGCCCTTCCTTGAACTTGAGAGAACAGAGGTAGTTTCCTAACTCAATAGTTTCCAGAATGGTCTCATCACTGTTCCTTCAATCTCAGCATTTTCAAATAATTATTGTATTACTATTTATATGGTTATGCTTGATTAACTGAATTTGTAGGTTGGATCATTAATTTTAACGGAATTAATCATTTAATAGTCTAATGTAACTAATAAGTTTGTTATATGGCTTAAAAATATTCCTACAAAGAAAACGGAAATTTAAGGTAACACTAAGAATGCAAGCACAACAGAACAACCGTAAAATAATAGGGCTAATTCTTCTCCTTTTCCTAGTACATCTGTTAACTATATTATAAAGTTAAAATTAATTATAGTCTATAATCTGATAAGAAGATGAGCAAAAAAATACAATCAGAATTATGAAAAAAAAAACAAGACTAAAGAGGCACACCAGCCCAGGGGCAAGGACTAGCAGGCAGGAGGGGACAGGAAAGCTGATCATAGGGAACTCAAGGGGAGTGTTGACATGTCGTGGGGTTGGTAACCAATGTCACAAAACAATACATGTACTAATTGTTTAATGAGAAGCTGGTTTCTTCCATAAACCTTCATCTAAAGTACGATAATAAAAAAAGAACTCATTTTTCTAAAGTAGAAAACAAAAAAGTGTGATAGACATATTTACAACAAAGACAAAAAAAAAAGACGAGTAGCTGCTGAGGCTGCTCATGTATAACCAAAATCCTCGTGGGATTTGGTTTCTTGGTTTGGAGGTTTTGGGTCTTGGTTTCATGGGACATCTCAGTTAATTAGCGTAATAATGTGTTTAGTGCTTCTGTTCTACCTGCTAGTTCGTTGCCTAGCGCCTGGGATCTTAAAAGCTTGCAAGCAGCCATCCAAGGCATAACAGTTCGTTTCTATTCGCCTGCAGCAGCAGAGGAAGAAAGAGTGTTGGGAATAGAAGAAGGATATGGAATGTGTGGCTAATTGCCTCCATGAACACCTTCCTCCTTTGCCATGAGACCAGAAGAACTGGATGGTGCCTGGTTACCATTACTGAACATTTTGATCAAAGATTTCATAGAAAAGCCCTGATCAAAAGAGGAAAAACGCAAAACAGAATTTCAAATTCTCATGGACTCCAGACTTCCTGGAATCATGAACGTTGGATAAACCTCTGAAACTATTATAGTTAATCTTTAAACCTTGAACTAAAAAATATCTCCTGAAGTCTTCTTAAAACCAAACAATAGTTTAGCTTAACTGGTAAGAAATGTCTGCCTTGAGCATTATACTCTTTTAAGAACTATTTATATGGGATCAATAAACACACACACACACACAACTGGACCAATGAGCAACATCATGATAAATAGAGAAAAGATTGAAGTTGTCAAGGATTTCATTTTACCTGGATCCACAATCAAGACCCGTGAAAGTAACAGTTAAAAAACTCAAACAACATGTTGCATTGGACAAATCTGCTGCAGAAGACCTCTTTAAAGTGTTGAAAAGCAAAGGTGTCACTTTGAGGACTAAGATGAGCCTGACCCAAGCCATGGAGTTTTCAATCGCCTCATATGCATGTGAAAGCTGAACAATGAATAAGGATGACCAAAGAAGAATTGACACCTTTGAATTTTGGTGTTGGCCAAGAATATTGAATATACCTTCAACTGCCAGAAGAACAAACAAACTCATTTTGGAAGAAGTGCAACCAGAATACTCCTTAGATGTAAGGATGGTGAGACTTGGTCTCACATATTTTGGATGTATTATCAGGAGGGACCAGTCCCTGGAGAAGGACATCAAGCTTGGTAAAGTACAGGGTCAGTGAAAAAAAGGAAGACCCTCAATGAGATGGATTGACACAGTGGCTGCAACAATGGGCTCAAACATAACAACTGTGAGGATGGTGCAGAACTGGGCAGTGTTTTGTTCTGTTATATATTGGGGCACTATGAGTCGGAACTGACTCAATGGCATCTGACAACAATATGGGATCAAATAGACAACAATATGGGATCAAATAGACAACAGCAGCCTGAAAGATTAGACAGGAACCTTAGAGGCAGTGAATTTATGTTAATGGGAGAGGAACAACTCAGAAAAGGAAGGTGAGAATGGTTGCACAACTGGAAGAATGTAACAGTGTCACTAAATGGTACATGTAGAAACTGTTGCGTTGTTGTATGTTTTGCTGTGTATATTCTCAACAACAAGACAAGTAAAAAAAAACTGTAAATCCCATGTAAAAAGAAACAAAAAGCCCTTTAAACGTAGGTCAATGCAGTTTTTCTCAAACTTATTTGACCAAATAAACCTGTTTTCATGGAACATTTATTTATTTTTGTTATTTCTTTTTTTAGTAATTTTTATTGTGCTTTAAGTGAAAGTTTACAAATCAAGTCAGTCTCTCACACAAAAACTTATATACACCTTGCCACATACTCCCAATTACTCAACCCCTAATGAGACAGCCTGCTCTCTCCCTCCACTCTCTCTTTTCGTGTCCATTTCGCCAGCTTCTAACCCCCTCTACACTCTCATCTCCCTCCAGGCAGGAGATGCCAACATAGTCTCAAGTGTCCACCTGATCCGAGAAGCTCACTCCTCACCAGCATCCCTCTCCAACCCATTGTCCAGTCCAATCCATGTCTGAAGAGTTGGCTTGGGGAATGGTTCCTGTCCTGGGCCAACAGAAGGTCTGGGGGCCATGATCACTGGGGTCCTTCTAGTCTCAGTCAGGCCATTAAGTCTGGTCTTTTTATGAGAATTTGGGGTCTGTATCCCATTGCTCTCCTGCTCCCTCGAGGGTTCTCTGTTGTGCCATGGAATATTTATTAACAACCTCACAATTAATCTCGATTAGAATACCATTTGAGGAGCCCTAGTGGTACAGTGACAGTCTGCTTTCAAAAAGATTTCAGCCTCGGAAACCCTATGGGGTCACTATGAGGCGGTTTTTGGTTTTAGAATACCATTTGCGAAGTTTATTTCTACTTCTGTTAAGAATTTTCACCAGGAACACGGATCTTGAACTTTGTTATATCCTTGTCATTGAGACAATCATATGACTATTATTGAAATAACAGGACTTGACTCTTTAGACCTACTTACATAATAAATTGGAGCTCTGGTGGCATGTGGTTAAGAGCTTGGCTGCTATCCAAAAGGTCGGCAGTTCAAACCCACCAGCCGCTCCTTGGAAACCGTATGGGGCAAGTTCTACTCTGTCCTGTAGGGTTGCTGTGAGTTGGAATCCACTCAACGACAATGGGGTTTTTTTTGTGTGTGTGCTGTTTTTTTGGTTTTTGTTTCTTTTTTATGTAATAAATTATATTGCTAGATTTCCTAATATTGAGCCATTAAAATTGTTTTTTAATATAGTGATAAGTTCTATTTACTAGTATTTTACTTAGTATGCCTATTTATTTCTTAACTTGAAAAATAATCTTCCTTGGCCTCATGTCTTCCTCTAGTTAAATCCTCATTTCTCTTATTTCCCAACAAAACTTCTGAAACAGGTCTTTATTCAATCCTCACTTCCTCAACTCCCTTCCTCTATTTAATCCACTCTCTTCTTCTAGTTGGGCATTCATCCCTACTTTTCCACTGAAACAGCTTTTATCAAGGTCACCAACAACATGGCCAAAATCAATGATGATGAATATTCTTTTCTTGACTTACACAGTGTCTCTGCAGCATTTAACACTATTGACAATCCCGTTTTTCCTGTAACACTCTCTTCTCTAAGCTGCGATAGTACTGCACTCTCCTGATGTTTTTCCTGCCTCCTTGACAGTTCTTTTTCAATCTCCTTGTCTGGCTGTCCCTCCTCTTCCCTCTTGCCCTCTTCTAAATATTTAATGTTTCAGGGCTCAGTCTTGAGTCCTCTTCTCCTCACACACTCTCTCTTCCTAAGTGATCTCATGCAGTCTCATGGTTTCCAATGCTATCTACAAGCTGAAGATAGTGGGCACACAGTACTTACAGTGGCGTGAGAGGGAAAACAATGATTCAAGGATGACCTCTATGTTTCTGGCCTAAGCAACTAACCGGCTGAATGGTGGTGTCATTTGCTGAAAAAAGTCTAGAGGAAAAGCAGTTTGTTTGTTTGTTTTGGGGGTGAGGAATCAAGGATTTTGATTTGAAAAAACTTGAGATGTCTAAAATATATGAACAGTGATGTCAATATGCCAATGCGGATCTCAGAGGAAAGGTCGGAACTAGAGATACAAATTTGGATGGCATCAGCCCCAAAGTCTCTGACAGAACTAAAAAATTCCTCTTGGTTCTACCAAACTCATAAGGTAGTATATCAAATCCACTATTTCCCTCAGAGACTTCCTACCTAGGGCTTTTTTTTTTTGATTCAACAATTTTTTTTCCTTTTTTAAATTGTGCTTTAGGTGAAAGTTTACAGAACGACTTCTGGCCATCATGGTACCATAGACAGGAGCACCGCGCCATCCCTCCACAGCAGAGACCCAAAAAACTAAGTAAAACAGAGGCAAACATCAATCCTGGAACCCAAAGTGTCAAATGAAGAGATAAAGAACTCAGCCAAACACTGAATGGAATAAGAAACTGACAGAGAAAGGAGGAAAGCAGCTTCCCAGAACTCCCAGCAGGAGACAGAGCAACTATGGCTCCGCTGGCCAGGAAGTGCAGCGTCCATGCAGCTTGAATCCGCCCCACCCACATTGGAGATAGGTGGATGGGGAGTACAGGAAAGCAGCTTCACGAAGTTCCCAGCAGGAGACAGAGCACCTGGTGTCATAGATTGAATTGTGTCCCCCCAAAAATATGTGTCAACTTGGTTAGGCAATGATCCCCAGTATTGTGTGGTTGTCCTCTACTTTGTGATTGTAATTTTATGTTAAGAGGGTTAGAGTGGGATTGTAACAGCACCCTTACTCAGGTCTCCTCCCTGATCCAGTGTAAAGGGAGTTGCCCTGGGGTGTGGCCTGCACCACCTTTCATCTCTGAAGAAACAAAAGGAAAGGGAAGCAAGCAGAGAGTTGGGGATCTCATAGCACCAAGCAAACAGCACCAGGAGCAGGGTGCGTCCTTTGGGCCTGGGTTCCCTGTGCCTGAGGAGCTCCTTGACCAGGGAGAGATTGGTGACAAGGACCTTCCTCCAGATCCAACAGAGAGAGAAAGCCTTCCCCTGGAGCTGACACCCTGAATTTGGACTTGTTACCTACTAGACTGTGAGAGAATAAATTTCTCTTTGTTAAAGCCATCCATTTGTGGTATTTCTGTTACAGTAGCACTAGATAACTAAGACACCCATAACCAGCGATATGTGCTCTCCTAGCCCCCATGCTTCTCCCCGTCCCACTGGCCAACCTCATCTGCTTCTTGCCAGCCACAGTCTCTTGGCTTGGAGGCAAATGCATCAGCCCCAGGGGGCTTGGATTTGCCCCAGCCACACTGGCTGGCTCCCTAAGTTCCATTTGTCTGTTGCTGGTGTTGCTTTTTCCGTATCTATTGGGCTCTTCCATGCCTCCCACCACCTCCCCCTCCTTTCTCTTGAACACCTGGCTCCATGTGCCATCTTTGCTTCTTCTTGAAAGGCTGTGAAGCACAGCTCATCTGGGGAGCCACTCCCCTGGCCTGCGATACCACACTGGTGGGATCCTTGGAATTTTTTTTTTTTTTGATTGTTTTCCTTGTTCTGTTTTGTTTGTTTTCTTTTTCTTTTCACAACTTGGAAGCCTCTTCTAGCCAGGCTGCACTGCACAGCTTAGAAGCCACTTCCCCAGTCTCACAACCCCATTAATGGAATCCCTGGGGGCAACTTTAAAGTTTATTTTGTCAGAAATTAATATTGCCACTCCTGCTCTTTTTTGATTGTTTGCTTGGTATATTTTTTCCACACTTTGAGTTTTAGTTTGTGTCTCTAAGTCTAAGGTGTGTCTCTTGTAGACAGCATATGGACGTGTCATGTGTTTTTATCCATTCTGCCACTCTGTCTCTTTATTGGTGCATTCAATCCATTTATATTCAGCTAATTCTTGATAGGTATGAGTTTACTGCTATCATTTTGATGTCTTTTTTGTGTGTTGTTGACTGTTTCTTTTTCCCACTTAATTTTTTCTGCTGAGCAGCTTATCTTTATGTATTGTCTCTTCTTATTATTCATTGTTGTTGATTTTTTTTTGTGTTGAATCTCTATTTTTTTTATTAACTTTTATTGAGCTTCAAGTGAACGTTTGCTAATCAAGTGAGACTGTCACATATAGGTTTATATACACCTTACTCCGTACTCCCACTTGCTCTCCCCCTAATGAGTCAGCCCTTCCAGTCTTTCCTTTCGTGACAATTTTGCCAGCTTCCAACACTCTCTATCCTCCCATCCCCCCTCCAGAGAGGAGATGCCAACACAGGCTCAAGTGACCACTTGATATAATTAGCTCAATCTTCATCAGCATCTCTCACCTACCCATTGCCCAGTCCCTTTCATGTCTGATGAGTTGTCTTCGGGGATGGTTCCTGTCCTGTGCCAAAAGAAGGTTTGGGGACCATGACCGCCAGGATGCCTCTAGTCTCAGTCAGACCATTAAGTATGGTCTTTTTATGAGAATTTGGGGTCTGCATCCCACTGATCTCCTGCTCACTCAGGGGTTCTCTGCTGTGCTCCCTGTCAGGGCAGTCATCGATTGTGGCCGGGCACCAACTAGTTCTTCTGGTCTCAGGATGATGTAGGTCTCTGGTTCATGTGGCCCTTTCTGTCTCTTGGGCTCTTAGTTGTCGTGTGACCTTGGTGCTCTTCATTCTCCTTCGATCCAGGTGGGTTGAGACCAATTGATGCATCTTAGATGGCCGCTTGTTAGCATTTAAGACCCCAGACGCCACATTTCAAAGTGGGATGCCGAATGTTTTCATAATAGAATTATTTCGCCAATTGATTTAGAAGTCCCCTTAAACCATGGTCCCCAAACCCCTGCCCTTGCTCCGCTGACCTTTGAAGCATTCATTTTATCCTGGAAACTTCTTTGCTTTTGGTCCAGTCCAGTTGAGCTGACCTTCCATGTATTGAGTATTGTCCTTCCCTTCACCTAAAGCAGTTCTTATCTACTAATTAATCAGTAAAAAACCCTCTCCCTCCCTCCCTCCCTCCCCGCCTCGTAACCACAAAAGTATGTGTTCTTCTCAGTTTATACTATTTCTCAAGATCTTATAATAGTGGTCTTATACAATATTTGTCCTTTTGCCTCTAACTGATTTCGCTCAGCATAATGCCTTCCAGGTTCCTCCATGTTATGAAATGTTTCACAGATTCCTCACTGTTCTTTATCGATGCGTAGTATTCCATTGTGTAAATATACCACAATTTATTCAACCATTCATCCGTTGATGGATACCTTGGTTGCTTCCAGCTTTTTGCTATTGTAAACAGAGCTGCAATAAACATGGGTGTGCATATATCTGTTTGTGTGAAGGCTCTTATTTCTCTAGGGTATATTCCGAGGAGTGGGATTTCTGGGTTGCATGGTAGTTCTATTTCTAACTGTTTAAGATAACGCCAGATAGATTTCCAAAGTGGTTGTACCATTTGACATTCCCACCAGCAGTGTATAAGAGTTCCAGTCTCTCCGCAGCCTCTCCAACATTTATTATTTTGTGTTTTTTGGATTCATGCCAGCCTTGTTGGTGTGAGATGGAATCTCATCGTGGTTTTAATTTGCATTTCTCTAATGGCTAATGATCGAGAGCATTTTCTCATGTATCTGTTAGCTGCCTGAATATCTTCTTTAGTGAAGTGTGTGTTCATATCCTTTGCCCACTTCTTGATTGGGTTGTTTGTCTTTTTGTGGTTGAGTTTTCACAGAATCATATAGATTTTAGAGATCAGGCGCTGGTTGGAGATGTCATAGCTGAAAATTCTTTCCCAGTCTGTAGGTGGTCTTTTTACTCTTTTGGTGAAGTCTTTAGATGAGCATAGATGTTTGATTTTTAGGAGCTCCCAGTTATCTGGTTTCTCTTCGTCATTTTTGGTAATGTTTTGTATTCTGTTTATGCCTTGTATTAGGGCTCCTAGGGTTGTCCCTATTTTTTCTTCCATGATCTTTATCGTTTTAGTCTTTATGTTTAGGTTTTTGATCCACTTGGAGTTAGTTTTTGTGCTTGGTGTGAGGTATGGGTCCTGTTTCATTCTTTTCCGAATGGATATCCAGTTATGCCAGCACCATTTGTTAAAAAGACTATCTTTTCCCCAATTTACTGACACTGAGCCTTTGTCAAATATCAGCTGCTCATACGTGGATGGATTTATATCTGGGTTCTCAATTCTGTTCCACTGGTCTATGTGCCTGTTGTACCAATACCAGGCTGTTTTGACTACTGTGGCTATATAATCGGTTCTGAAATCAGGTAGAGTGAGGCCTCCCACTTTCTTCTTCTTTTTCAGTAATGCTTTGCTTAACTGAGGCTTCTTTCCCTTCCATATAAAGCTGGCGATTTGTTTCTCTATCACATTAAAAAATGACATTGGAATTTGGATCGGAAATGCATTGTATGTATAGATGGCTTTTGGTAGAATAGACATTTTTACTATGTTGTCTTCCTATCCATGAACAAGGTATGTTTTCCCACTTAAGTATTTCCTTTTTAATTTCTTGTAGTAGAGCTTTGTAGTTTTCTTTGTATAGGACTTTTACATCCTTCGTAAGATTTATTCCTAAGTATTTTATCTTCTTGGGGGCTGCTGTGAATGGTATTGATTTGGTGATTTCCTGTTCAATGTTCTTTTTGTTGATGTAGAGGAATCCAAGTGATTTTTGTACGTTTATCTTATCACCTGAGACTCTGCCAAACTCTTCTATTAGTTTCAGTAGTTTTCTGGTGGATTCGTTGGGGTTTTCTGTGTATAAGATCATGTCATCTGCAAATAGAGATAACTTTACTTCCTCCTTGCCAATCCGGATACCCTTTATTTCTTTGTCTAGCCTAATTGCCCTGGCTAGGACTTCAAGTACGATGTTAAATAAGAGCGGTGATAAAGGGCATCCTTGTCTGGTTCCCGTTCTCAAGGGAAATGCTTTCAGGTTCTCTCCATTTAGAGTGATGTTGGCTGTTGGCTTTGCCCTTTATTATGTTGAGGAATTTTCCTTCAATTCCTATTTTGCTGAGAGTTTTTATCATAAATGGGAGTTGGACTTTGTCAAAAGCCTTTTCTGCATCAATTGATAAGATCAGGTGGTTTTTGTCTTTTGTTTTATTTATGTGGTGGATTACATTAATGGTTTTTCTAATATTAAACCAGCCTTGCATACCTGGTATAAATCCCACTTGGTCATGGTGAATTATTTTTTTGATATGTTGTTGAATTGTATTGGCTAGAATTTTGTTGAGGATTTTTGCATCTATGTTCATGAGGGATATAGGTCTGTAATTTTCTTTATTCGTAATGTCTTTACCTGGTTTTGGTATCAGGGAGATGGTGGCTTCATAGAATGAGTTGGGTAGTATTCCGTCCTTTTCTATGCTTTGAAATACCTTTAGTAGTAGTAGTGTTAACTCTTCTCTGAAAGTTTGGTAGAACTCTGCAGTGAAGCCGTCCGGGCCAGGGCTTTTTTTTGTTGGAAGTTTTTTGATTACCGTTTCAATCTCTTTTTTTGTTATGGGTCTATTTAGTTGTTCTACTTCTGAATGTGTTAGTTTAGGTAGGTAGTGTTTTTCCAAGAATTCATCCATTTCTTCTAGGTTTTCAAATTTGCTAGAGTACAATTTTGCGCAGTAATCTGAAATGATTCTTTTAATTTCATTTGGTTCTGTTGTGATGTGGTCCTTCTCCTTTCTTATTCGGGTTATTTGTTTCCTTTCCTGTATTTGTTTAGTCAGTCTAGCCAATGGTTTATCAATTTTGTTAATTTTTTCGAAGAACCAGCTTTTGGCTTTGTTAATTCTTTCAATTGTTTTCCTGTTCTCTAATTCACTTAGTTCAGCTCTAATTTTTATTATTTGTTTTCTTCTGGTGCCTGATGGATTCTTTTGTTGCTCACTTTCTATTTGTTCAAGTTGTAGGGACAGTTCTCTGCTTTTGGCTCTTTCTTCTTTTTGTATGTGTGCATTTATCGATATAAATTGGCCTCTGAGCACTGCTTTTGCTGTGTCCCAGAGGTTTTGATAGGAACTATTTTCATTCTCCTTGCATTCTATGAATTTCTTTATTCCCTCCTTGATGTCTTCTATAACCCATTCTTTTTTCAGGAGGGTATTGTTCAGTTTCTAAGTATTTGATTTCTTTTCCCTAGTTTTTCTGTTATTGATTTCTAGTTTTATTGCCTGCGGTCTGAGAAGATGCTTTGTAATATTTCGATGTTTTGGATTCTGCAAAGGTTTGTTTTATGACCTAATATGTGGTCTATTCTAGAGAATGTTCCACGTGCGCTAGAAAAAAAAGTATACTTTGCAGCAGTTGGGTGGAGAGGTCTGTATAAGTCAATGAGGTCAAGTTGGTTGATTGTTGTAAGTAGGTCTTCCGTGTCTCTATTGAGCTTCTTACTGGATGGCCTGTCCTTCTCCGAAAGTGGTGTGTTGAAGTCTCCTACTATAATTGTGGAGGTGTCTATCTCACTTTTCAGTTCTGTTGAAATTTGATTTATGTATCTTGCAGCCCTGTCATTGGGTGCATAAATATTTAATATGGTTATGTCTTCCTGATCAATTGTCCCTTTTATCATTATATAGTGTCCTTCTTTATCCTTTGTGGTGGATTTAAGTCTGAAGCCTATTTTGTCAGAAATTAATATTGCTACTCCTCTTCTTTTTTGCTTATTGTTTGCTTGATATATTTTTTTCCATCCTTTGAGTTTTAGTTTGTTTGTGTCTCTAAGTCTAAGGTGTGTCTCTTGTGGGCAGCATATAGACGGATTGTGCTTCTTTATCCAGTCTGAGACTCTCTGTCTCTTTATTGGTGCATTTAGTCCATTTACATTCAGTGTAATTATAGATAAATAAGAGTTTAGTGTTGTCATTTTGATGCCTTTTTATGTGTGATGTTGACAATTTCATTTTTCCACTTACTTTTTTGTGCTGAGACGTTTTTCTTAGTAAACTGTGAGATCCTCATTTTCATAGTGTTTGACTTTATGTTTGTTGAGTCGTTATGTTTTTCTTGGCTTTTATCTTCAGTTATGGAGTTGTTATACCTCTTTGCGGTTACCTTAATATTTACCCCTATTTTTCTAAGTAAAAACCTAACTTGTCCTATATCGCCTAGTATCCCTCTCCATATGGCAGTTCTATGCCACCTGTATTTAGTCCCTCTTTTTGATTATTGTGATCTTTTACGTATTGACTTTAATGATTCCCCATTATGAGCATTTTTTTTAATTAATCTTAATTTGTTTTTGTGATTCCCCTATTTGAGTTGATATCAGGATGTTCTGTTCTGTGACCTTGTGGTGTGCTGGTATCTGATATTATTGGTTTTCTGAACAGTCAATTTCCTTTAGTATTTCTTGTAGCTTTGGTTTGGTTTTTGCAAATTCTCTACGCTTGTGTTTATCTGTAAATATCTTAATTTCGCCTTCATATTTCAGAGAGAGTTTTGCTGGATGTATGATTCTTGGATGGCAGTTTTTCTCCTTCAGTGCTCTGTATATGTCATCCCATTGCCTTCTTGCCTGCATGGTTTCTGCTGAGTAGTCTGAACTTATTCTTATTGATTCTCCGTTGAAGGAGACCTTTCTTTTCTCCCTGGCTGCTTTTAAAATTTTCTGTTTATCTTTGGTTTTGGCAAGTTTGATGATAATATGTCTTGGTATTTTTCTTTTTGGATCAATCTTAAATGGGGTTCGATAAGCATCTTGGATAGATATCCTTTCGTCTTTCATGATGTCAGGGAAGTTTTCTGTCAGGAGATCTTCAACTATTTTCTCTGTGTTTTCTGTCCTCCCTCCCTGTTCTGGGACTCCAATCACACGCAAGCTATCCTTCTTGATCGAGTCCCACATGATTCTTAGGGTTTCTTCATTTTTTTTAATTCTTTTATCTGATTTTTTTTCAGCTATGTTGGTGTTAATTCCCTGGTCCTCCAGATTGCCCAGTCTGCATTCTAATGGCTCGAGTCTGCTCCTCTGACTTCCTATTGCGGTGTCTAATTCTGTAATTTTATTGTTAATCTTTTGGATTTCTACATGCCGTCTCTCTATGGATTCTTGCAACTTATTAATTTTTCCACTATGTTCTTTAATAATCTTTTTTTAATTAAATTATTTATATTTAGTATGTTATCAAACATAAATTTTATCTCTACACAAACTTTTTCCCAAACAGAAATTCATGAATAGAGAATTTAATAGAATCAGATATATGCATCCATTTACCTTAGAGTCAGAGTATTAACTAAGGCTCAACTTTCCTAAAAAGCTTAGTACAGATCGTCCCCGACACCTAAGACATATGTGAGTTACAACGAACTGCCCTATGACTATCCTTTTTTTAATCTTTGTACATCTTTTTTTTATTAACTTTTTTAAGCTTCAAGTGAACGTTTACAAATCCAATCAGTCTGTCACATATAAGTTTACATACATCTTACTCCATACTCCCACCTGCTCTTCCCCTATTGAGTCACCCTTTAAGTCTCTCCTTTCGTGACAATTTTGCCAGCTTCCCTCTCTCTCTATCCTCCCATCCCCCCTCCAGACAAGAGCTGCCAACACACTCTCAAGTGTCCACCTGATATAATTAGCTCACTCTTCATCAGCAACTCTCTCCCACCCGCTGACCAGTCCCTTTCATATCTGATGAGTTGTCTTCGGGGATGGTTCCTGTCCTGTGCCAACAGAAGGTCTGGGGAGCATGGCCGCCGGGATTCCTCTAGTCTCAGTCAGACCATTAAGTATGGTCTTTTTATGAGAATTTGGGGTCTGCAACCCACTGATCTCCTGTTCCCTCAGGAGTTCTCTGTTGTGTTCCCTGTCAGGGCAGTCATCGATTGTGGCCGGGCACCAACTAGTTCTTCTGGTCTCAGGGTGATGTAGGTCTCTGGTTCATGTGGCCCTTTCTGTCTCTTCGGCTCCTAGTTGTCGTGTGACCTTGGTGTTCTTCATTTTCCTTTGCTCCAGGTGGGTTGAGACCAATTGATGCATCTTAGATGGCCACTTGTTAGCCTTTAAGACCCCAGACGCCACATTTCAAAGTGGGATGCAGAATGTTTTCATAATAGAATTATTTTGCCAATTGACATAGAAGTCCCCTCAAACCATTTTCCCCACACCCCCGCCCCTGCTCCGCTGACCTCTGAAGCATTCATTTTATTCCGGAAACTTCTTTGCTTTTGGTCCAATCCAATTGAGCTGACCTTCCATGTATTGAGTGTTGTCTTTCCCTTCACCCAAAGCAGTTCTTATCTACTGATTAATCAATAAAAAACCCTCTCCCTCCCTCCCTCCCCCCTTCGTAACCACAAAAGTATGTGTTCTTCTCAGTTTTTACTGTTTCTCAAGATCTTATAATAGTGGTCTTATACAATATTTGTCCTTTTGCCTCTGACTAATTTTGCTCAGCATAATGCCTTCCAGGTTCCTCCATGTTATGAAACGTTTCACAGATTCCTCACTGTTCTTTATCGATGTGTAGTATTCCATTGTGTGAATATACCACAATTTATTCAACCGTTCATCCGTTGATGGATACCTTGGTTGCTTCCAGCTTTTTGCTATTGTAAACAGAGCTGCAATAAACATGGGTGTGCATATATCTGTTTGTGTGAAGGCTCTTGTTTCTCTAGGGTATATTCCGAGGAGTGGGATTTCTGGGTTGTATGGTAGTTCTATTTCTAACTGTTTAAGATAACGCCAGATAGATTTCCAAAGTGGTTGTACCATTTGACATTCCCACCAGCAGTGAATAAGAGTTCCAGTCTCTCCGCAGCCTCTCCAACATTTATTATTTTGTGTTTTTTGGATTCATGCCAGCCTTGTTGGAGTGAGATGGAATCTCTTCGTAGTTTTAATTTGCATTTCTCTAATGGCTAATGATCGAGAGCATTTTCTCATGTATCTGTTGGCTGCCTGAATATCTTCTTTAGTGAAATGTCTGTTCATATCCTTTGCCCACTTCTTGATTGGGTTGTTTGTCTTTTTGTGGTTGAGTTTTGACAGAATCATGTAGATTTTAGAGATCAGGCGCTGGTCGGAGATGTCATAGCTGAAAATTCTTTCCCAGTCTGTAGGTGGTCTTTTTACTCTTTTGGTGAAGTCTTTAGATGAGCATAGATGTTTGATTTTTAGGAGCTCCCAGTTATCGGGTTTACCTTCATCGTTTTTGGTAATGTTTTGTATTCTGTTTATGCCTTGTTTTAGGGCTCCTAGGGTTGTCCCTATTTTTTCTTCCATGATCTTTATCGTTTTAGTCTTTATGTTCAGGTCTTTGATCCACTTGGAGTTAGTTTTTGTGCTTGGTGTGAGGTATGGGTCCTGTTTCATTCTTTTCCGAATGGATATCCAGTTATGCCAGCACCATTTGTTAAAAAGACTATCTTTTCCCCAATTTACTGACACTGGGCCTTTGTCAAATATCAGCTGCTCATATGTGGATGGATTTATATCTGGGTTCTCAATTCTGTTCCATTGGTCTATGTGCCTGTTGTTGTACCAGTACCAGGCTGTTTTGACTACTGTGGCTGTATAATAGGTTCTGAAATCAGGTAGAGTGAGGCCTCCCACTTTCTTCTTCTTTTTCAGTAATGCTTTGCTTATCCAAGGCTTCTTTCCCTTCCATATGAAATTGGTGTTTTGTTTCTCCATCCCCTTAAAATATGACATTGGAATTTGGATCGGAAGTGCTTTATATGTATAGATGGCTTTTGGTAGAATAGACATTTTTACTATGTTAAGTCTTCCTATCCATGAACAAGGTATGTTTTTCCACTTAAGTATTTCCTTTTGAATTTCTTGTAGTAGAGCTTTGTAGTTTTCTTTGTATAGGTCTTTTACATCCTTGGTAAGATTTATTCCTAAGTATTTTATCTTCTTGGGGGCTACTGTGAATGGTATTGATTTGGTTATTTCCTCTTCGGTGTTCTTTTTGTTGATGTAGAGGAATCCAAGTGATTTTTGTATGTTTATTTTATAACCTGAGACTCTGCCAAACTCTTCTATTAGTTTCAGTAGTTTTCTGGAGGATTCCTTAGGGTTTTCTGTGTATAAGATCATGTCATCTGCAAATAGTGATAACTTTACTTCCTCCTTGCCAATCCGGATACCCTTTATTTCTTTGTCTAGCCTAATTGCCCTGGCTAGGACTTCAAGTACGATGTTGAATAAGAGCGGTGATAAAGGGCATCCTTGTCTGGTTCCCGTTCTCAAGGGAAATGCTTTCAGGTTCTCTCCATTTAGAGTGATATTGGCTGTTGGCTTTGCATAGATACCCTTTATTATGTTGAGGAATTTTCCTTCAATTCCTATTTTGGTAAGAGTTTTTATCATAAATGGGTGTTGGACTTTGTCAAATGCCTTTTCTGCATCAATTGATAAGATCATGTGGTTTTTATCTTTTGTTTTATTTATGTGATGGATTACATTAATGGTTTTTCTGATATTGAACCAGCCTTGCATACCTGGTATAAATCCCGCTTGATCATGGGGAATTATCTTTTTGATGTGTTGTTGGATTGTATAGGCTAGAATTTTTTGGATTGAGCAAAAATTGAGGATTTTTGCATCTATGTTCATGAGGGATATAGGTCTGTAATTTTCTTTATTCGTAATGTCTTTACCTGGCTTTGGTATCAGGGAGATGGTGGCTTCATAGAATGAGTTGGGTAGTATTCCGTCCTTTTCTATGCTTTGAAATACCTTTAGTAGTAGTAGTGTTAACTCTTCTCTGAAAGTTTGGTAGAACTCTGCAGTGAAGCCGTCCGGGCCAGGGCTTTTTTTTGTTGGAAGTTTTTTGATTACCGTTTCAATCTCTTTTTTTGTTATGGGTCTATTTAGTTGTTCTACTTCTGAATGTGTTAGTTTAGGTAGGTAGTGTTTTTCCAAGAATTCATCCATTTCTTCTAGGTTTTCAAATTTGCTAGAGTACAATTTTGCGCAGTAATCTGAAATGATTCTTTTAATTTCATTTGGTTCTGTTGTGATGTGGTCCTTCTCCTTTCTTATTCGGGTTATTTGTTTCCTTTCCTGTATTTGTTTAGTCAGTCTAGCCAATGGTTTATCGATTTTGTTAATTTTTTCGAAGAACCAGCTTTTGGCTTTGTTAATTCTTTCAATCGTTTTCCTGCTCTCTAATTCACTTAGTTCAGCTCTAATTTTTATTATTTGTTTTCTTCTGGTGCCTGATGGATTCTTTTGTTGCTCACTTTCTATTTGTTCAAGTTGTAGGGACAGTTCTCTGCTTTTGGCTCTTTCTTCTTTTTGTATGTGTGCATTTATCGATATAAATTGGCCTCTGAGCACTGCTTTTGCTGTGTCCCAGAGGTTTTGATAGGGACTATTTTCATTCTCATTGCGTTCTATGAATTTCCTTATTCCCTCCTTGACGTCTTCTATAACCCAGTCGTTTTTCAGGAGGGTATTGCTCAGTTTCCAAGTATTTGATTTCTTTTCCCTAGTTTTTCTGTTATTGATTTCTAGTTTTTTTGCCTTGTTGTCTGAGAAGATGCTTTGTAATATTTCGATGTTTTGGATTCTGCAAAGGTTTGTTTTATGACCTAATATGTGGTCTATTCTAGAGAATGTTCCACGTGCGCTAGAAAAAAAAGTATACTTTGCAGCAGTTGGGTGGAGAGTTCTGTATAAGTCAATGAGGTCAAGTTGGTTGTTTGTTGTAATTAGGTCTTCCGTGTCTCTATTGAGCTTCTTACTGGATGGCCTGTCCTTCTCCGAAAGTGGTGTGTTGAAGTCTCCTACTATAATTGTGGAGGTGTCTATCTCACTTTTCAGTTCTGTTGAAATTTGATTTATGTATCTTGCAGCCCTGTCATTGGGTGCATAAATATTTAATATGGTTATGTCTTCCTATCAATTGTCCCTTTTATCATTATATAGTGTCCTTCTTCATCCTTTGTGGCGGATTTAAGTCTAAAGTCTATTTTGTCAGAAATTAATATTGCTACTCCTTTTTTGCTTATTGTTTGCTTGATATATTTTTTTCCATCCTTTGAGTTTTAGTTTGTTTGTGTCTCTAAGTCTAATGTGTGTCTCTTGTAGGCAGCATATAGATGGATCGTTTTTCTTTATCCAGTACATGACTCTTTGTCTCTTTATTGGTGCATTTAGTCCATTTACATTCAGCGTAATTATAGAGAAATAAGTTTTTAGTGTTGTCATTTTGATGCCTTTTCATGTGTGTTGTTGGCAATTTCATTTGTCCACATACTTTTTTGTGCTGAGACGTTTTTCTTAGTAAATTGTGAGATCCTCATTTTCATAGTGTTTGACTTTATGTCAGTTGAGTCGTTACGTTTTTCTTGAGTTATGGAGTTGTTCTACCTTTTTGTGGTTACCTTATTCTTTACCCCTATTTTTCTAAGTAAAAACCTAACTTGTATCGTTTTATATCGCCTTGTATCACTCTCCATCTGGCAGTTCAATGCCTCCTGTATTTAGTCCCTCTTTTTGATTATTGTGATCCTTTACCTATTGACTTCCATGATTCCCTGTTATGTGTATTGTTATTTTTTTTTAATTAATCTTAATTTGTTTGTTTTTGTGATTTCCCTATTTGAGTTGATATCAGGACATTCTGTTTTGTGACCTGGTATTGTGCTGGTATCTGATATTATTGGTTTTCTGACCAAACAATATCCTTTAGTATTTCTTGTAGCTTTGGTTTGGTTTTTGCAAATTCTCTACGCTTGTGTTTATCTGTAAATATCTTAATTTCGCCTTCATATTTCAGAGAGAGTTTTGCTGGATATACGATCCTTGGCTGGCAGTTTTTCTCCTTCAGTGCTCTGTATATGTCGTCCCATTGCCTTCTTGCCTGCATGGTTTCTGCTGAGTAGTCTGAACTTATTCTTATTGATTCTCCCTTGAAGGAAACCTTTCTTTTCTCCCTGGCTGCTTTTAAAATTTTCTGTTTATCTTTGGTTTTGGCAAGTTTGATGATAATATGTCTTGGTGTTTTTCTTTTTGGATCAATCTTAAATGGGGTTCGATGAGCATCTTGGATAGATATCCTTTCGTCTTTCATGATGTCAGGGAAGTTTTCTGTCAGGAGTTCTTCAACTATTTTCTCTGTGTTTTCTGTTCCCCCTCCCTGTTCTGGGACTCCAATCACCCGCAAGTTATCCTTCTTGATAGAGTCCCACATGATTCTTAGGGTTTCTTCATTTTTTTTAATTCTTTTATCTGATTTTTTTTCCAGGTATGTTGGTGTTGATTCCCTGGTCCTCCAGATGTCCCACTCTGCATTCTAATTGCTCGAGTCTGCTCCTCTGACTTCCTATTGCGTTGTCTAATTCTGTAATTTTATTGTTAATCTTTTGGATTTCTACATGCCGTCTCTCTATGGATTCTTGCAACTTATTAAGTTTTCCACTATGTTCTTGAATAATCTTTTTGAGTTCTTCAACAGTTTTATCAGTGTATTCCTTGGCTTTTTCTGCAGTTTGCCTTTTTTCGTTTCTGATGTCTTGAAGCATTCTGTAAATTAGTTTTTTATATTCTGTATCTGATAATTCCAGGATTGTATCTTCATTTGGGAAAGATTTTGATTCTTTTGTTTGGGGGGTTGTAGAAGCTGTCATGGTCTGCTTCTTTATGTGGTTTGATATGGACTGCTGTCTCTGAGCCATCACTGGGAAACTAGTTTTTCCAGAAAATCCGCTAAAAAAAATGCAGTCAGATCCCTATCAGAGTTCTCCCTCTGGCTCAGGCTATTCGGATGTTAATGAAGCCGCCTGGGTAGGGTGGGGGAGGGATCAGAGAGCTAGGAGAGTAGCACCTCAGAATATAGCCAGAGTTGCTTGTCTTGCTTGGAATGACTATTATATCTGAGATTTCCGCGGGGCGCGTTGTCTCTGTGTGCTGTCTGTGTGGAGATTGCCCCCGGGGGGTCTGGCCCACTGGAGTCACAGTCAGATCCTCAGCTGCCAGCCTGGGGCGGTGCACTCCCGACTCCAAAATCAGTCGCTGCCTCCCAGGGGCTCCCCGTCCCTCCTACCGCGTCGCCGCGCCGGCCCCGCGAATGGGCTGGGCTCCCCCCCAGGGTCAGCTCAGGCGAGCGGAGCAGCTCCCCGCGCCTACGCCGTGACAGCGCATCCCAGTGGGACGCCACTCTCCCCGCTCCAAGACCCGTCACTGTCTCCTGGGGCCTTCTCCCACCGGCTGCGTAGCCACACCACCCGCGCGAACCGGCTGGGCCCCCCCCCGTCAGTTCAGGGGGGTGGAGCTGCTCTCCGGGCTCGCGCCCCGCCAAAATCCCGGCGGGACGGCTCCCCGGCTGGGATGCTGCTCTCCCTGCTCCAAGACCAGTCACTGCCTCCCAGGGACTTCTCCCACCAGCTGCGCCACCACGCCACCCACGCCAGCCGGCTGGGCCCCCTCCCGGGATGAGTTCGGGGGCTAGGGCTAGGCCCCTTGTTTGTGCCTTCTGCCCCCCTGGGCTTTGCCCCAAATCGGGCGCCGAAGGTCACCTGACTGGTATGCTGGCTCCAGGCTCTGACAACAATCACTGCCTCTCCGTATTTTTTCATTCTCCGTCTCTAAATCTGTGTTTGTTGTTCAGGGTTCGTAGATTGTTATGTATGTGATTGATTCACTTGTTTTTCCGAGTCTTTGTTGCAAGAGGGATCCGAGGTAGCGTCCACCTAGTCCGCCATCTTGGCCCTGCCTCCTTTAATAATCTTTTTGAGTTCTTCAACTGTTTTATCAGTGTGTTCCTTGGCTTTTCTGCAGTTTGCCTTATTTCGTTTCTGAGGTCATCCCTGATGTCTTGAAGCATTCTGTAAATTAGTTTTTTATATTCTGTATCTGATAATTCCAGGATTGTATCTTCATTTGGGAAAGATTTTGATTCTTTTGTTTGGGGGGTTGTAGAAGCTGTCATGGTCTGCTTCTTTATGTGGTTTGATATGGACTGCTGTCTCCGAGCCATCACTAACATATAAAATATATAAAAAATTATTATTATTATTATTTTATATAGTAGTGGTTTATTCTATAATTGCTCACTGAGTCTTGTTTTGTTTTCTTTCAATATACGTGGATGGGCTACTAGATTGTGCTGTCTTCTTTGTTGTAGCCCTTGACTTACTTATGACCTATTATCAGCTGGCTTGGGCTGTTGCCAGATATGTATGCCTGAGTCTATTCACTATTCTTGAGTAGAATCTGATTTTGGGTCATCAAGTGTGTGCTGCACCCTAACACCTATCCACCTCGAGAAGTAGTGGTGATAGTTGTGTGCACCGGATTCTATTAGCAGCTGGGGTTCACCCTCCAGGGGGGGCAGGATGATGACAGGCTTCCCCCAAGTGTCAGTGAGGTCAGTGTGTCTCTATTCCTATAGCACCTTGGTGGGAGGGCACTGCAGCTGTACCTTAGGCCCCCAATGCAAGTACCTCTACTGATTGGTAGGTTTCACCCTCCTTAGACCCCTAAGGCAAGAGGCTAGGTGGTCTGGGGGGAGCTTCAGCCCTCAGTTCCCTGTTGTGGGTCAGTTAGGGCTCTGTTGAATAAGCAGAGATATCAGACCTGGGAAACTTGTTTTTCCAGAAAATCCGCTAAAAAAAATGCAGTCAGATCCCTATCAGAACTGCCTTTGGATTATAACAGCCACCTTGTTCCCTGTAAGGATGAAAGTCCGAGATTTGGATCATATATGCTTGGCTGTAGCTGGTTCTGTGTTTTTAGTCCAATTAGGGATGGATTTTTGGTCCCTGGGTTTTTTGTGGTTCCTTCTCTCAGGCCAGAAGAATGGGTTAGGAAAAGACCAAAAAAAAAAAAAAGGGAAAAGCAAAGCCGCCGCAGAGCCAGAGCCGTTCTCCCTCTGGCTCAGGAAATTCCAATGTTAATGAAGCCGCCTGGGAAGGGTGGGGGAGGGTTCAGAGAAACAGGAGAGTAGCACCCCGGAATATAGCCAAAGTTGCTTATCTTGCTTGGAATGACTATTTTATCTGAGATTCCCCAGGGGCGTGTCGCCTATGTGTGCTGGCTGTGTGGAGATTGCCCCCGAGGGTCTGGCCCGCTGAAGCCACGGTCAGATCCTCCGCTGCCAGTCCAAAGCCCAGCGTCAAGGTTCCCCTGCTGGGATGCTGCACTCCCGGCTCCAAAATCAGTCGCTGCCTCCCGGGGACTTCTCGTCCCACCAGCCGCGTCGCCAGGCCGCCCCCGCGGACTGGCTGGGCCCCCTCCTGGGGTTAGTTCAGGGGAGTAGGGCTGTGCCCCATGCTTGCGCCATGACAGCGCCCAGTCAAAAGCCCGGCGCCAAGGTTCCCCGCCTGGGACGCTGCACTCCCAGCTCCAAAACCAGTCACTGCCTCCTGGGGACTTCTCCCACCAGCCGCGTCGCCACGCTGCCCGCGCGGACCAGCTGGGCCCCCTCCCGGGGTCTGTTCAGGGGGGTAGGGCTGCGCCCCTTGTTTGCGCCTTCACAAGATTTTGTGTTCAGCTCCCCTGGGCCCAGACCTAAGCCCAGCGCCAAGGTTACCTGACTGGGACGCTGGCTCCAGGCTCCGAAAACAGTTGCTGCTTCCCCGTATTTGTTCGTTCTCCGTCTCTAAATCTGTGTTTGTTGTTCAGGGTTCATAGATTGTTATGTATGTGATCGATTCACTTGTTTTTCCGAGTCTTTGTTGCAAGAGGGATCCGAGGTAGCGTCTACCTAGTCTGCCATCTTGGCCCCGCCTCTCTCTATTTTTTTCTTTTATTTTATTTTAATGAGTAGGATTGTTAGTCTCCTTTGTGATTAACTTAGTATTTACCCATATTTTCCCTAGTTTAAGCCTAACTTTTATTTCTTTATATCACCTTGTCTTCCTCTCCATATGAAAGATTTAGTCTTAAATGACTACATTTCTCAGTCCCTCTTTATTGTTTTAATATTGTCTTGTTTTACTTAATAACATCTCTGTTTCCCTGTTTTGAGCATTTTTTTATCTTGATTTATTTTTGTGATTTCCCTATCTGGGTTGATATCTGTTGCTCTGCCCAGTGTTCTAGTCTTGGGTTGATACCTGATGTTATTGGTTTTCTAACCAAAGAACTCCCTTTAGTATTTCTTGTAGTTTTGGTTTGGTTTTTAGGAATTCCTTAAACTTCTGTTTATCTGGAAATGTCCTAATTTCACCTTCATATTTGAGAGACAATTTTGCTGGATATACAATTCTTGGCAGGCGATTTTTTTTCCATCATTGCTTTATATAAGTCATCCCATTGCCTTCCTGCCTGCATGGTTTCTGCCAAGTAATCCGAGCTCATTCTTATTGACTCTCCTTTGTAGGTTACTTTTCGTTTATCCCTAGCTGCTCTTAAAATTCCTCCTTATCTTTGGTTTTGGCAAGTTTGATTATAATATGTCTTGGTGACTTTCTTTTAAGATCTATCTTAAGTGGAGTTCGATGAGCATCTTGGGTAGATATCTTCTCATCTTTCATGATATCAGGGAAGTTCTCTTCCAACTAATCCTCAACAATTCTTTCTGTATTTTCTGTTATCCCTCCCTGTTCTGGCACTCCAATCACTAATAGGTTATTTCCATTAACTCGTAGGCTATTTCTCTTGATAGAGTCCCACAAGATTCTTAAGGTATCTTCATTTTTTTCTGATTCTTTTATCTGATTTTTCTTCAAATATGTTGGTGCCATGTGCTTTATCTTCATGTTCACCAATTCTGCCTTCCATTTGCTCAATTCTGCTCCTCTGGCTTTCTACTTTGTTGTCTAATTCTGTAATTTTATTGTTAATCTTCTGAATTTCTGATTTCTGTCTGTTTATGGATTTTTCCAGCTTATTAAATTTTTCATTATGTTCTTGAGTTACCTTTTTATTTTCTTCAAATGCTTTATCTGTGTGTTTCTTGGCTTGTTCTGCGTATTGCCTGATCTTCCTGAGCTCATTCCTGATGTCCTGAAGAGCTCTGCATGTTAACCTTTTGTATTCTGCATCTGGTAATTCCAGGAAGGCGCCTTCATCCAGAAGATCCCTTGATTCTTTGTTTTGAGAGCTCGATGATGCGATCATGGTCTACTTCTTCATGTGATTTGATGTTGACTGTTGTCTCCAAGCCCTCTATAAGTTATTGTATTAGTTTATTTTATGTTTGCTTACTGTATCGTAGCTCCTTGCTTTGTTTTGTTTTGATATGCCCAAATGGGTTGCTTGAGTGATCTAGCTGGATTATTTTCACCTTTGAAGCTCTGACGTCCTGTCACCAGATGGCTAGAGCTGTTACCAGGTATATCAGCCTAGGAGTTCATTCACTTTTCTTGTATGGATTCAGCTCAGGCGTCCAGGTAGCTGGTCATCAAGTGTGTGGTACAGGTTCTGGCCTACAGTCTTAGAGGGGGAGGGGTGATTGGTGTAGGTACCGGTATCTGGATTCAGCAGGGGTCACACTCTGAACAAGGCAGGGGGCTGAGAATCATCCCCCGAGTGTCTGTGAGGAAAGTGTGTCTGTGTTCCCTAGAGCATACAAATGGGTGGGTTCTGCAGCAGACCAAGGCACCCAATGCTTTTGGTCATAAGGACTGGGAGGTACTACTTATCCTTGGACCCCTGTCACAGGTGGCTGTGTGACCTGAGCAGAGCCGCCAGTTCTTATAGGCCCCTGATATGGCTAGGTGCGGACCCTGTTTAATAGGCAAAGCAATGTCAAACGTCAAACACCCACCTCTGCACCGCACAGCTGAAACAGCTGTAGTGTGCCAACAAGGGCCTATTCTCCTAAAATAGGCCCACACAGGTCCATGCAGGGGGAAAAGGTATTCAAAGTCCACGGACCGTTTATGGCTCAACAAGACCCACTTCTGTCCTGAGCTCCCCAGGTTAGTGAAGCTGGCAAGTTTTCCTTTCCCCCAATTATAAATTTATTCCTTCTCCAAGGCTGGGAGAATGGCTCAGAGTGCTCAGCAGGACCTTTCTCAGGCCCAAGGAAATCAACAGCCATTGAAGCCAGGTTGGGGGCAAGGGCATGGTAAAATATACACAAGGACTTAGCTTTTGCCAAAAGCACTGTCTCTTCTCTAGTTCTGGAGGTGTGAGTAGGCTGTGCAGTTGGCTGTTTCTCCCTGAGGAAACTGTGGCTGAATGCTACTACCAGTCTGCTGCAGTCGCAGTCGCTCCCGGGAATGCTGCCTGATGGATCCCAGCAATTCAGGTCCTGTAACTCCTCTCTACTTCTGAACCGTCTCTTCCTCCCCCTGCCGGTCAGTCCATTTTCTAACTTTGCCTTTGATGTTCAGGGCTCCTGGCTTGTCATAAATATAATCATTTCACTTCTTTTTTCGGGTCTTTGTTGTAAGAGGGATCATTGGAAGCATCTGGCTATTCTATCATTTTGGCTCCGCCTTCCTGAACTCTTTTCCTTGTGACAACTGTATGCAGCAGAAGTACTTTATAAGTACTTAGCGTTTCACCACACAAAATATTAAAGCATGTATAGTTAAGGGTTAAGATTTAATAAAATTAATCATTTTTACTGCGACACGCTTAATTGAAACTTTTTTCCCACTGGGAGTATGTTATGGCTTGAATTGTGTCCCCCAAAACTATGTGTTGTAAATCCTAACTCCTATACCTATGGAGGTAATCCCATTCGAGAATAGGGTTTTCTTGGTTACACTAATGAAGTCATATTAGTGCAGGGTGTGACTTAAGCCAATTATTTTTGAGATATTAAAGCAGCAAATTAGGCACAGAAGCAAGGAACTACAGATGCGGGAAGATAAATGTTATGCCATATGAAGATCACCAAGGAATGTAGAAACAGAAACTGAAAAGAGACAAGGACCTTCCTTCAGAGTTGACAGAGAAAGCCTTCCCCTAGAGCCAGTGCCCTGAATTAGGAATCTAGCCTCCTAAACTGTGAGAAAATTAATTTCTGTTCATTAAAGCCACCAACTTGTGGTACTTCTGTTATAACAGCACTAGGAACCTAAGACAGAGTACATGATGGTGAAGACAAGGACACCTAGTATATTTTGGTGGGACTGCTTTTATCTGTGCTGTAAGGAACCAGCAGTTTTAATCACTACTGCTTTTGCACTATCAGTGCAAATGCCATCACAGAGAAAAAGACAAATAGTGTCTTAGCATTAGTAAGAAAATCGTTTGACCTCGTGGACTCCTTGAAAGGGTTTCAGGGACTCATAGTGGTCTACAGATCACACTCTATCATGTCCTAAACCATGATCTTTCATTAAACACTATCTTTGTCTGACTTTGGTATGAGGGTAATGCTGGCTTTATAGAAAGAGTTGGGAAGTGTTCCCTGTTTTCTAAGTTTGTGAAGCGTTGGTATTATTTCTTTTTTAAATATTTCATAGAACTTACTAGCTGTGGGATATTTTAAATTTTTAAGGGAAACACAGCAATACTTGGTTCATAGTTTCAACATTAGATATTTATTACAGTAAAACCTGTGAAAGTTGGAACTTAAAACCTGTCAGAGAAGGAAAACTCAAATGTTTTCCACTAATAGAAAAGTGGTAAGCTATGAGACATGGAAAAATAAGGCATTCCTGTTGCATTCCGACTCTCACAGGTTTCACTGTACATCCCTCTTGATGTCATCATATCTTTGTGAAGCTGGGTTGTCTTGGTCGCTGTGATGAAAAGAGAGCACGGCAGGAAAATCAACATGAAACACGAAATGAAGGTTGTGATGTTCAAATGATTCCAAGGTTTGCAAAGTTGTACAGAGTCCAACAGATGGACACATCTCATTAGTAAGTAATTGTTATTTAAGGAGTAAATGGATTGTTATTGAAAAAGTTAATGAAGTAAGTTTAAGAAGTGAATAGATTTTTTTCTTTCAATCTATGTGTATCATTTTTTCAAATGGCTACTAAGGTGTTAAAAACCAAAACCAAACCTGCTTCCATCGAGTTGATTCCAACTTATAGCGACCCTATAGGACAGGATAGAACTGCCCCAGAGGGTTTCTGAAGAGTGGCTGGTGGATTCAAACTGCTGACCTTTTGATTAGCAGCCTGAGCTCTTAACCACTTTGCCACCAGGGCTCCACTAAGGTGTTAGGATATAAATACTGATTAAGTTGTTTATCACTAACTATTTAGGAAATGGAACTGTTAGATATTTCTTCTGTCCTATGGCACTGTGAAAAAAATTCTGAGATACTAAGGGTGCAGTGAACCAGGAAAGTTTGGGAGCCTCTGTCCTAGGGCAATGTCTTACGCTGGGTTCTCTGGAGGAGCAAAGCCAGTAAAGAGTATAATTAGACAGAGAGAGAGATTTATATCAAGGAAATGGCCCACATGGCTGTAGAGGCTGTAACATCCCAAGTCCATGGGTCAGGAAAGAAGCTTCCCCTGATTCACATAGCCACAGGTGCTGGTGAACCGAAGATCAGCAGGCCAGAGAGCAGGGCTGTTGCTCACGGCCTGTGAAGATCAACGAAACCCAAGATCGGCAGGCAAGACCACAGGCAGGCCACTAGTTCAAGTCCCAAGAACTGGAGGTCAGATGAACAGGAACCAGCTGCAGGATTCAGAATGAGCAAAAGCCCCAGAGCCCTGCCTCAATGCCCACCCACACACAATGCAGGCCACATGCCCAAGGAAACTCCCCCTCAACTGATCCGCTACTCACAGCAGATCCCATCATGAAGGTGACCATGTATCAAATCTCAACAGGTAAGTGATCACAATATTATACGACTGCCAAAACACTGCGAATCATGGTCCAGCCAAGCTGACACACAATCTTAACCATCACACACCTCATAACACAGTTTATAACTCAAAATATCATTAATGTAGCAACACCAACCTACAACTATAGTTTAAATCATTGTACTTAAAAAACACTTCCTCCACACACATTTTGTTGATTCTACTGTATTTTTTAATTGTTTTACTGTGGTAAAATATATATATAACAAAGCATTTGCCAATTCAAAATGTTTTACATGTACAATTCAGTGCCATTGGTTACATTCATCATCCATTGTATTTTTAAAAATCTTTTTTAAAAAAACAAGGATTTATTAATACTTCCTTGACCTCTATTGGAAACCCTGGTGGTGTAGTGCTACGACTGCTAACCAAAGGGTTGGCAGCTCGAATCCGCCAGGCGATCCTTGGAAACTCTGTGGGGCAGTTCTACTCTGTTCTATAGGGTCGCTATGACCTCTATTATCGATGCTTAAAAAAACAACCTATGAAATTATGAACTTTTCCTAATGATGTGTTTAGTGCTTCCGTTCTACCTCCTAGTTCACTGGGTAGTGCCTGGGGTCTTAAAATTTTGCTATCGGCCATCCAAGGCACAACAATTTTCTCTAACCACCTGGAGCAACAGAGGAAGAAGGAAAGTCAGGAATGGTAGGAGGATGTGGAGTGTGTGGCTAATTGCCTCCATTTCACCTTTGCTGTAAGACCAGAAGAACTGGATGGTGCCACCTACCATTACTAAACTTTTTTTTTTCAGATTTTTTGTTTTTAATTGTATTGTGCTTTAGGTGTGAGTAAGCATAAAATTTGAAGCACTTTGTGGAAAAAACTGCGACTTTGTGGCTAGGGCCCTGACTTCATCCTGTAACTTGATATAAAATTAAGACTCCATCTTGTCTTTTGACCTTTGTTATAAAGCTACTTCTACTTTTCTGTCTCTACAAAACATGTTTATCAGATATTATAATTTGTTCCAAGGAAACTCATAATACAACTTGTGGTTTATTACAAGATAATCAGCCAATAAGAATTAAGCTTGCTGTTTCTTATAAGGTATCAACCAGTCAGAAACAAATTACAAACTCGTTGTGGCTTTCTTTCTTAAGCTATTGTTGTTAGGTGCCATCAAGTCGGTTCCAAATCATAGCGACCCTATGTACCACAGAAAGAAACACTGCCCAGTCCTGTGCCATCTTTACAATTGTTGTTATGCTTGAGCCCATTGTTGCAGCCACCGTGTCAATCCATCTCATTGAGGGTCTTCCCCTTATCCGCTGACCCTGTACTTTACCAAGCATGATGTTCTTCTCCAGGGACTGATCCCTCCTGACAACATGTCCAAAGTTTTGAGACAGTCTCACCATCCTTGCTTCTGAGGAGCATTCTGGTTGTACCTCTTCCAAGATAGATTTGTTCATTCTTTTGGCAGTCCATGGTATATGCAATATTCTTTGCCAACACCACAATTCAAAGGCATCAACTCTTCTTCGGTCTTCCTTATTCATTGTCCAGCTTTCACATGCATATGATGCGATTGAAAATACCATGGCTTGGATCAGGTGCATTTTAGTCTTCAAGGTGACATCTTCTTTGTTTTTCAGCACTTTAAAGAGGTCCTTTGCAGCAGATTTGCCCAATGCAATGCATCATTTGATTTCTTGACTGCTGCTTCCATGGGTGTTGATTGTGGATCCAAGTAAAATGAAATCCTTGACAACTTCAATCTTTTCTCCATTTATCATGATGTGCCTTATTGGTCCAGTCGTGAGGATTTCTGTTTTCTTTATGTTGAGGCGTAATCCATACTGAAGGCTGTGTAGTCTTTGATCTTCATCAGTGAGCACTTCAAGTCCTCTTCACTTTCAGCAAGCAAGGTAGGGTCATCTGCATAATGCAGGTTGTTAATGAACCTTCCTCCAATCCTAATGCCCCATTCTTCTTCATATAGTCCAGCTTCTCAGATTATTTGCTCAGCATACAGATTGAATAGGTATGGTGAAAGGATACAACCCTGACGCACACCTTTCCTGACTTTAAACCACTCAGTATCCCCTTGTTCTGTCTGAACAACTGCCTCAGTTTCCTCATAAGCACAATTAAGTGTTCTGGAATTCCCATTCTTCTTAAGCTACTTACCACATATTATAATACATATGACTTTTACCATAACTGTGAAGTATGTCCAATCAAGGTGTGGTTATTACAGTACTCACTGATTTTCTGTAACTGTTCTCCCAGATTTAGCTCCTTTTTTCAAATGTATAATTTCTTGGTATTTTCCCCCATTCCTCAGAACACTGAATTCACTTGTGAGACTTGCTTTCACTCTGAGTTTGGTGCTTCCTCAATTATAAATAGTGTGTTGTGTGCTTTTAAACTCTCTAAAATCATTTATTTTACAGATTACTTATTTAGCTGTTAAGCCACTTTGACACAAATTGGCGACAAGGATGGGATTTTGAAGGAGCCCACCTGGCAGACCCCCACGGTATCCCATATTCAGAAGCCAGGTGCTGGCTTGAACCCATTGCATTCCATCCGATTTTCCATCAGTCCTAAAAAAAAAATTTTTTTTTCTTTCAGTGGAGGACGAGGTGAATCCTCTCAAAACTGAGAAACTGTGGCTTCGTGTGGGTCTTTTGAGGATTTTATCAAAAGTCTTTCTTTTTCCTGTCTCTTGAGTTTCTTGTTTGAAAAATCCTGCTCTATTTCATTTTCAGGTTTCCCTGTTGATAGGGAAGCATAAAGGCAGTCGTCCAGCACCACGTTGTAGTTCTGCCACTTAAAATTTCTCCAATAAAAACTTCGAGCCAGAGGGCTGCAAACCTACCTCTACCAGGACGCCAAGAGGGGAAACTGAGTTTTAAATGCTTTGTTGTTGTTGTCTTGATTTTGTTTGTTTGTTTTTGTTTTTTGAGGGCAAAAATCCTTTGTCCACATTAAAATAACAGGACTCTGTGAGAAAGAGTCCATCTTTCAATATAACAGGACTCTGTGAGATGGAATCCACCTTTCAGAGACAGTTTGGAGAAATTGGTGGCCGCTGTTCTTATTTTTGAACTTTTTGGTGTCATCTGGTTTGTTTTATGTTAGTTACAAGCTATTAGTGTTTTTTTAAGTTTTTTTTTTCCGGAAAGCAAAAGAGAAAAATTTGTTTTTAAAAATTGCAAGTTGAGCTCTTAGCCAGGAAAAAAGCGGTAGGGCATTTTAAAAAGACATGCTCGCCATCTACTGGTAAAATATGGGAGCTACCACCCCCACAGATGCCTCTGGTCTTCCTTTCAGAACGCCAGCTAATTTCATGTTTAAATATAATGGTCCTAATTCAATTTTATTCCTTTAATATTGGCATATGATTACTTAGAAAAAAGAAGACCTGTTACCTTAAAGTCGATTCCAACTCATAGCGACCCCACAGGACAGAGTAAAACTGCCCCACAGGGTTTCCAAGAAGTGGCTGGTGGATTCAAACTGCCGGCCTTTTGGTTAGCACCCAAGCTCTTAACCACTACACTACAACTACTAAAGATAGTTTTCAAAGACCAATAGTCTTTATGGGGCAGTTTTCAATTAAATAAGTTAACCTTTTTTGGACAGTAAATTAAATGGAATGGCCCCAAAATCTAATTCAATGGGAAGCATTTTATGATTGGTATCTTGAAGGTTCAAAAAGAGGGTCAAAAAGTAGATTTGCATCCTTACAAAAAACAAGCTCAAAAAAAGCTAAGCAGCTTAAAGAACTACATGCTGTCACTGTTTTTCTTCCTCCTTCTGTTCCTCTGGAGGTCATTTCTCTCTACCCTACTTTACCTGCCTATACCCCTAAAGATTCTGATAACCTTTTATGAGAACTTACATACTGTCCAGAAGATTCTTCAGAGCCATCTCATACAATCACTGAGATGCCCTTCAAGGTCCACCCTGCACCACCAGGGATAGGAACTAGAGATAATCCTAAAGAAACTATTATAACCTATGTTCCCTGGACACTCAGTGAAATATATAGTATAGTTAAAGATTTTCCAGCTGTATGGAAGGAACCATAAGATCGTATAGATCCTTATGAGCCAGGATTATCTGATTTATACCAGTTGGTCCACATGTTAGTCAGCCCAGAAGATGCTCAAATATGATTAAAATCAGCTGATTAGAAACTCTGGTGGCGTAGTGGTTAAGTGCTATGGCTGGTTAAGTGCTACAGCTGTTAACCAGGAGGTCGGCGGTTCGAATCCACCTGGCCCTCCTTGGAAGCTCTACAGGGCAGTTCTACTCTGTCCTATAGAGTTGCTATGAGTCAGAATCTACTGGACAGCAGTGGGTTTGGTTTTTTGGGGGGGTTTGGGATTAGGAAAAAAAAAAACCCAAGATAGCCTGGCTTTAAATGTTGGTCAGACAAAGGAATAAAGGCTTACACCTACTACAAAACAAACTAGTAAATTATATAAGGTTATTAAGGATGCCTTCCCTTCAGTAATAGATTGGACTAAAATTCATTCCTGTGTGCAAAAGAAAGATGAATTGGTATATTATTATTAAATTAGACTGTACTAACAATTTGAAGAACATTCTGGATTAGATATGGGTCAGCCAGGAACCACAGGAATTTTTAATGCAGCATTCATAGCTGGACTCAATTCTGAGCTAGTGACTTGAGTCAAAAGAAAGAATTTAGCATGGAAAAATATTCCTATACCTGAATTAACAGAATTAACTCATGAATTAGCTCAAACTCTAAAGACTAAAGATTGTAAAAGGAAAGAAAATTAATGATTTTACAATTATTACAGCTGTATACTCAGCCAAAAACCTTTCCTCCTGTGTCAGAAAATTCTTTAGAGGGTCAGTCAGAAATAAAACTTCCAAGAAAATAGAGAGGTGGGGCCAAGATGGCCGAATAGATAGACACTTTGGGCAAGCCCTCTTACAACAGAGACCTGAAAAAACAAGTGAAACGAGTATATTTATGACAAGCTAGGAGCCCTGAACATGAAAGGCAAGGTTAGAAAACAAACTGAAGGGCAGGGAGAGGAAGAGATGGTCCAGAAGCAGAGAGGAGTTACCAGACCTGAATTGCAGGGAGCCCTCAGGCACCATTCCTAGGAGTGGCTACAGCTGGTACTAGCATTGGGTCACAGTTTCCTCAGGGAGAAGCAGCCAGCCACACAGCCTACTCACACCTCCAGAAGCAAAAAAGAATGGCAATCTCAGCAATAGCTAAGTATTTCCGTATATTTTACCGCGCCCCCCACTCCCAAGCCTCATTCAGTGGCTATTGATTTCCCTGGGCCTGAAATAGGCCTTGTTGAGCACCTAGAACCATCCTCCAGGCCCTGGAGAAGGAATAAATTCGCACCTAGGGGAAAAGACAATTCGCCAGCTCCACTAACCAGGGGAGCTCAGGACAGAAGCGGCACCTGTCCAGGCATAAACGGTCCATGGACTTTGAGTACCTTCCCCTTCTGCATGGACCTGTGTGGGCCTAATTCAGGAGACTAGGCCCTTGTTAGCAGACTACAACTGTTTCAGCTGTGCAGTGGAGAGGTGGGTGTTTGATGTTTAACACTGCTTTCCCTATTAAACAGGGTCCTCACCTACCCACATTAGGGGCCTAAGGACTGGTGGCTCCACACAGGTCACCCAGCCACCTGCCACAGGGGTCCAAGGATAACTGGTATCTCCCAGTCCTTACAACCAAACATACTGCATGCCCGTGGTCTGTCTGCAGAACCAACATACCTGTATGCTCTGGGGAACAGGGACATGCTTTCCTCAGAGACACTTGGGGGAGGATTCTCAGCCCCCTGCCTTGTTCAGAGTGTGACCCCCTGCTGCAACTAGATACTGGTATATACACCAATCACCCCTGCCTCTCTAAGACTGTAGCACAGAGCCTGTACCATACACTTGATGAGCAGCTACCTGGACACCTGAGCTGAATTCATACAAGAAAAGTGAATGGACTCCTAGACTGATATACCTGATAACTAGCCATCTGGGGACAGGATGTCACAGCTCCAAAGGCAAAAATAATCCAGCTAGATCACTCAAGCAACGCATTTGGGCATATCAAAACAAAACAAAGCAAGAAACTACGATACAGTAAGCAAACATAAAATAAACTAATGCAATAACTTATAAATGGCTCGGAGACAACAGTCAATATCAAGTCACATAAAGAAACAGACTATGATCGCCTCAACAAGCTCTCAAAACAAAGAATCAAGGGATCTTCTACATGAAAGTGCCTTCATGGAATTACCAGAGGCAGAATACGAAACATTAATATACACAACCCTTCAAGACATCAGAAGGTTATCATGCAATACGCAGAACAAGCCAAGGAACACACAGATAAAGTAGGTGAAGAAATTAAAAAGGTTATTCAGGAACATAATGAAAAATTTAATAAGTTGGAAAAATGCAAACACAGACAGCAATCAGAACTTCAGAAGATTAACAATAAAATTACAGAATTAGATGGCTCAATAGAAACTCAGAGGAGCAGAATTCAGCAAGTAGCAGCTAGAATGGGTGAACATGAAGATAAAGCACTTGGCGCCCATATATTTGAAGAAAAATCAGATAAAAGAATTTAAAAAAATAAAGAAATCTTAAGAATCATGTGGCACTCTATCAAGAGAAATAACATACGAGTGATTGAAGTACCAGAACAGGGAGGGATAACAGAAAATACAGAGAGAATTGTTGAGGATTTGTTGGCAGAAAACTTCCCTGATATCGTGAAAGATGGGAAGATATCTACCCAAGATGCTCATCGAACTCCACATAAGGTAGATTTCAAAAGAAAGTCACCAAGACATATTATAATCAAACTTGCCAAAACCAAAGATAAAGAGAGGATTTTAAGAGCACCTGGGGATAAACAAAAAGTCACCCTCAAAGGAGAGTCAATAAGAATAAGCTCGGATTGCTCAGCAGAAACCATGCAGGCAAGAAAGCAATGGGATGACTTATATACAAAATTGAAGGAAAAAAATTTCCAGCCAAGAATCATATATCCAGCAAAACTGTCTCTCAAATATGAAGGTGAAATTAGGACATTTCCAGATAAACAGAAGTTTAGGGAATTCCTAAAAACCAAACCAAAACTACAAGAAATACTAAAGGGAGTTCTTCGGTGAGAAGATCAATAATATCAGGTATTAACCCAAGACTAGAACACTGGGCAGAGCAATCAGATGTCAGCCCAGATAGGGAAATCACAAAAATAAATCAAGATAAAAAAACACTCAAACAGGGAAACAGAGATGTTATTATGTAAAAGAAGACAACATTCAAGCAATAAAGACAGACTAAAAAATGTAGCCTTAGATCTTTCATATGACAAGGAAGACAAGGCGATACAAAGAAATAAAAGTTAGGTTTAAATTTAGAAAAATAGGGGTGAATATTAAGGTACCTACAAAGGAGACAAACTATCCTACACCTCAAAATAAAATACAAGAAAAAAATAGAGAATCAGCAGAAACAAAATCGACAACAACGAATATGAGGAAAAAGACAAAATACAAAGATAAACTACTCAGCACAAAAAATTAAGAGGGAAAAAGAAACTGTTGACAACACACAAAAAGACATCAAAATGATAGCACTAAATTCATATCTGTCCATAATTACACTGAACGTAAATGGGCTAAATGCACCAATAAAGAGACAGAGAGAGCCAGAATGGATTAAAAAACACGATCCATCTATATGCGGCCTACAAGAGGCACATCTTAGACTTAGAGACAAAAACAAACTAAAACTCAAAGGATGGAAAAAAATATATCAAGCAAACAACAATCGAAAAAGAGCAGGAGTGGCAATATTAATTTCTGACAAAATAGACTTTAAAGTTAAATCCATCAGAAAGGATAAGGAAGGACACTGTACAGTGATTAAAGGGACAATGCACCAAGAAGATATAACCATATTAAATATTTATGCACCCAATGACAGGGCTGCAAGATACATAAAACAAATTCTATCAGCATTGAAAAGTGAGATAGACAGCTCCACAATCATAGTAGGAGACTTCAACACATCACTTTTGCTGAAGGATAGGACATCCAGAAAGAAGCTCAATAAAGACACGGAAGATCTAAATGCCACAATCAACCAACTTGACCTCGTAGACATATACAGAACACTCAACCCAACAGCAACCAAGTATACTTTCTTTTCTAGTTTACATGGGACATGCTCTAGAATAGACCACATATTAGGTCATAAAGCAAGCCTCAGCAAAATCCGAAACATTGGAATATTACAAAACATGTTTTCTGACCATAAGGCCATAAAAGTGGAAATCAATAACAGGAAAAGAAATCAAACACATGAAAATAATACCCTGCTCAAAAAGGACTGGATTATAGAAGATATTAAGGATTGAATAAAGAAATTCATAGAATCCAATGAGAATGAAAATACTTCCTATCAGAACCTTTGGGACACAGCAAAAGCGGTGCTCGGAGGCCGATTTATATCAATAAATGCACACATCCAAAAAGAAGAAAGGGCCAAAATCAAAGAATTATCCCTATAACTTGAACAAATAGAAAGAGAGCAACAAAAGAAACCCACAGGCACCAGAAGAAAACAAATAATAAAAATTAGAGCTGAACTAAATGAAATAGAAAACACAAAAACAATTGAAAGAATTAACAAGACCAAAAGCTGTTTTTTTGAAAAACTCAACAAAATTGATAAACCATTGGCCAAACTAAAAAAAGAAAAACAGGACAGGAAGCAAATAAAATGAATAAGAAATGAGATGGGCAATATTACAACAGACCCAACTGAAATTAAAAGAATCGTATCAGATTACTATGAAAAACTATACTCAAACAAAATTGAAAACCTAGAAGAAATGGATGAATTCCTAGAAACACACTACCTACCTAAACTAACACAAACAGAGGTAGAACAACTAAATAGACCCATAACCAAAGAAGACATTGAAAAGGTAATCAAAAAACTCCCAACAAAAAAAAAAAGCCCTGGTCTAGACAGCTTCACTGCAGAGTTCTACCAAACTTTCAGAGAACAGTTAACACCACTACTACTAAAGGTATTTCAGAGCATAGAAAAAGATGGAATATGACCAAATGCATTCTATGAAGCCACCATATCCCTGATACCAAAACCAGGTAAAGACATCACAAGAAAAGAAAATTATAGACCTATATCCCTCATGAATGTAGATGCAAAAATCCTCAACAAAATTCTAGCCAATAGAATTCAAGAATATATCAAAAAAAATAATTCACCATGACCAAGAGGGATTCATACCAGGTATGCAGAGATGGTTCAACATTAGAAAAACAATTAATGTAATAAAACAAAAGACAAGAATCACATGATTTTATCAATTGATGCAGAAAAGGCATTTGACAAAGTTCAACACTCATTCATGATAAATACTCTCAACAAAATAGGAATAGAAGGAAAACTTCTGAACATAATAAAGGGCATTTATACCAAGCCAACAACCAACATCACCCTAAATGGAGAGAGCCTGAAAACATTCCGACTGAGATCCGGAACCAAACAAGGATGCCCTTTATCACCACTCTTATTCAACATTGTGCTGGAAGTCCTAGCCAGAGCAATTAGGCTAGACAAAGAAATAAAGGGCATCCAGATTGGCAAGGAAGGATTCAAAGTATCTCTATTTGCAGATGATATGATCTTATACACAGCAATCCCTAAGGAATCCCCCAGAAAACTACTGAAATTAATAGAAGAGTACAACAGAGTATCGGGATACAAGATAAACATACAAAAATTGGTTGGATTCCTCTACACCAACAAAAAGAACATCGAAGAGGAAATCACCAAATCAATGCCATTTACAGTAACCCCCAAGAAGATGAAATACTTAGGAATAAACCTTACCAGAGATGTAAAAGACTTATACAAAGAAAACTACAGTACACTTCTGCAAGAAACCAAAAGAGACTTACATAAGTGGAAGAACATACCTTGCTCGTGGATAGGAAGACTTAACATTATAAAAAAGTCTATTCTACCAAAAGCGATCTATACCTTTAATGCGATTCCGATCCAAATCCCAACGACATTCTTTAATGAGATGGAGAAACAAATGACCAATTTCATATGGAAGGGAAAAAGGCTCCGGATAAATAAGACAGTACTGAAAAAGAAGAACAAAGTAGGAGGCCTTACTTTACCTGATTTTAGAACTTATTATACCGCCACAGTAGTCAAAACAGCCTGGTACTGGTACAACAACAGATACATGGACCAATGGAACAGAATTGAGAATCAATAACAGAAAAAGCATGCAAAAGAAATCAAACACATGGAAACTGAACAATACCCTGCTCAAAAAAGACTGGGTTATAGGAGAAATTAAGGATGGAATAAAGAAATTCATAGAATCCAATGAGAATGAAAACACATACTATCAGAAACTTTGGGACAAAGCTAAAGCAGTTATCAGAAGTCAATTTATAGCAATATATGCACATATCCAAAAAGAAGAAAGGGCCCAAATCAAAGAATTATCCCTACAACCTGAACAAATAGAAAGAGAGCAACAAAAGAAACCCTGAGGCAACAGAAGAAATCAAAAAATAAAAATTAGAGCAGAATTACATGAAATAGAGAACCGAAAAACAATTAAAAGAGTTAACAAGACCAAAAGCTGGTCTTTGAAAAGATTAACATAATTGATAAACCATTAGCCATACTGACGAAAGAAAAACCCAAATAAGAAATGAGATGGGCAATATCACAACAGACCCAACTGAAATTAAAAGAATCATATCACATTACTACGAAAACAAAATTTTTTAAATAATTTTTATTGTGCTTTAAGTGAAAGTTTACAAATCGAGTCAGTCTCTCACACAAAAACCCATATACACCTTGCTACACACTCACAATTACTCTCCCCCTAATGAGACAGTCCGCTCTCTCTCTCTTTTTGTGTCCTTTTCGCCAGCTTCTAACCCCTTCCACCCTCTCATCTCCCCTCCAGGCAGGAGATGCCAGCATAGTCTCAAGTGCCCGCCTGATCCAAGAAGCTCACTCCTCACCAGCATCCCTCTCCAACCCATTGTCCAGTCCAATCCATGTCTGAAGAGTTGGCTTGGGGAATGGTTCCTGTCCTGGGCCAACAGAAGTTCTGGGGGCCATGACCACCAGGGTCCTTCCAGTCTCAGTCAGACCATTAAGTCTGGTCTTATGAGAATTTGGAGTCTTCATCCCACTGCTCTCCTGCTCCCTCAGGGGTTCTCTGTTGTCTTCCCTGTCAGGGCAGTCATCGGTTGTAGCCGGGCACCATCTAGTTCTTCTGGTCTCAGGATGATGTAGTCGCTGGTTCATGTGGCCCTTTCTGTCTCTTGGGCTCGTAATCACCTTGTGTCCTTGGTGTTCTTCATTCTCCTTTGATCCGGGTGGGTTGAGACCAAATGATGCATCTTAGATGGCTGCTTGCTAGCGTTTAAGACCCCAGACACCAGTCTTCAAAGTGGGATGCAGAATGTTTTGTTAATAGATTTTATTATGCCAGTTGACTTAGATGTCCCCTGAAACCATGGTCCCCAGACCCCTGCCCCTGCTATGCTGGCCAGCATAGAATCCCAGCATAGAATCCAACAAGAATGAAAACACTTCCTATCAGAACCTTTGGGACACAGCGAAAGCAGTGCTCTGAGGTCAATTTATATCAATAAATGCACACATACTAAAAGAAGAAAGGGCTAAAATCAAATAATTATCCCTACAGCTTAAACAAATAGAAAGAGAGCAACAAAAGAAACCCTCAGAAACTCAACAAAATTGATAAACCATTGGCCAAACTGACAAAAGAAAAACAGGACAGGAAGCAAATAACCTGAATAAGAAATGAGATGGGAGATATTACAACAGACCCAACTGAAATTAAAAGAATCATATCAGATTACTATGAAAAATTCTACTCTAACAAATTTGAAACCTAGAAGAAATGGATGAATTCCTAGAAACATGCTACCTACCTAAACTAACACAAACAGAGGCAGAACAACTAAATAGACCCATAACAAAAGAAGAGATGGAAAAAGTAATTTAAAAACTCCCAACCAAAAAAAGCCCTGGCCCGGACGGCTTCACTGGAGAGTTCTACCAGACTTTCAGAGAAGAGTTAACACCACTACTACTAAAGGTATTTCAGAGCATAGAAAAGGATGGAATACTCTCAAACTCATTCTACGAAGCCAGCATTTCCCTGATACCAAAACCAGATAAAAACACCACAAAAAAAGAAAATTACAGACCTATAGCCCTCATGAACTTAGATGCAAAAATCCTCAACAAAATTCTAGCCAATAGAATTTAACAACACATCAAAAAAATAGTCCACCATGACCCAGTGGGATTCATACCAGGTATGCAGGGATGGTTCAACATTAGAAAAACAATGTAACCGATCATATAAATAAAAGACAAGAATCACATGATTTTATCAGTTGATGCAGAAAAGGCATTTGACGACATACAACACCCATTCATGATAAAAACTCTCAGTAAAATAGGAATAGAAGGAAAATTCCTCAACATAATAAAGGGCATTTATACAAAGCCAATGGCCAACATCACCCTAAATGGAGAGAGCCTGACAGCATTCCCCTTGAGATCGGGAGCCAGACAAGGATAGCCTTTACCACCACTCTTATTCAACATTGTGCTGGAGGTCCTAGCCAGACCAATTAGGCTAGATAAAGAAATAAAGGGCATCCAGATTGGCAAGAATGAAGTAAAAGTATCTCTATTTGCAGATGACACGATCTTATACACAGAAAACCCTAAGGTTTCCTCAAGAAAACTACTGAAACTGGAAGAGTTCAGGAGAGCATCAGGATACAAGATAAACATACAAAAATCAGCTGGATTCCTCTACACCAAGAAAAAGAACATTGAAGAGGAAATCACCAAATCAATACCATTTACAGTAGCCCCCAAAGAAGATAAAATACTTAGAAATAAATCTTACCAGAGATGTAAAAGACCTATACAAAGAAAACTACAAAACACTTCTGCAAAAAAACAAAAGGAGACCTACATAAGTGGAAAAACATACCTTGCTCATGGGATAGGAAGACTTAACATTATAAAAATGTCTATTCTACCAAAAGTGATCTATATATTTATTGCAATTCTGATCCAAATTCCAACGACATTTTTTAATGAGATGGAGAAACAAATCACTAACTTCATATGGAAGGGAAAGAGGCCCTGGATAAGTAAAGCATCACTGAAAAAGAAGAACAAAGTGGGAGGCCTCACTCTACCTGATTTTTGAATCTATTATACCACCACAGTAGTCAAAACAACCTGGCACAGGTTCAACAACAGACACATAGACCAATGGAACAGAACTGAGAATCCAGACATAAATCCATCCACATATGAGCAGCTGATATTTGACAAAGACCCCAAATCAGTTAAATGGGGAAAGGACAGTCTTTTTAACAAATGGTGCTGGCATAACTGGATATCCATCTGCAAAAAAATGAAACAAGACCCATACCGCACACCATGTACAAAAACAAACTCAAAATGGATCAAAGACCTAAATATATAATCTAAAATGATAAAGAGCATGGAATAAGAACAGGGACAATGTTAGGAGCCCTAATACATGACATAAACAGTATACAAAACATTACTAACAATGCAGAAGAAAAACTAGATAACTGGGAGCTCCTAAAAATCAAACGCCTATGCTCATCCAAAGACTTCACCAAAAGAGTACAAAGATTACCTACAGACTGGGAAAAAGGTTTTAGCTATGACATTTCCAATCAGCGCCTAACTCTAAAATCTACATGATACTGCAAGAACTCAACTACAAAAAGACAAATAACCCAATTAAAAAATGGACAAAAGATATGAACAGACACTTCACTAAAGAAGACATTCAGGTAGCTAACAGACACATGAGGAAATGCTCACAATCATTAGCCATTAGAGAAATGCAAATCAAAACCACAATGAGATTCCATCTCACTCCAACAAGGCTGGCAGTAATCCAAAAAACACGAAATAAATGTTGGAGAGGTTGTGGAGAGACTGGAACACTTATATACTGCTGGTGGGAATGTAAAATGGTACAACCACTTTGGAAGTCGATTTGGCGCTGCCTTAAAAAGCTAGAAATAGAACTACCATATAATCCGGCAATCTTGCTCCTTGGAATATATCCTAGAGAAATAAGAGCCTTTACATGAATGGATATATGCACACCCATGTTCATTTGCAGCACTGTTTACAACAGCAAAAAGATGGAAGCAACCAAGGTGCCCATCAACAGATGAATGGATAAATTATGGTATATTCACACAATGGAATAATCGATAAAGAATAGTGATGAATCTGTGAAACATTTCATAACATGGAGGAACCTGGAAGACATTATGCCGAGTGAAATTAGTCAGTTGCAAAAGGACAAATATTGTATAAGACCACTACTATAAGAACTTGAGAAATAGTTTAAACTGAGAAGAAAACATTCTTTCATCGTTATGAGAGGGGGGAGGGAGGGAGGGAAAGGGGTATTCACTAATTAAATAGTAGATAAGAACTTCTTTGGGTGAAGGGAAAGACAACACACAATACAGGCGAGGTCAGCACAACTGGACTGAACCAAAAGCAAAGAAGTTTCCTGAATAAATGGAATGCTTCGAAGGCCAGCATAGCAGGGGTGGGGGTTTGGGGACCATGGTTTCAGGGGACATCTAGATCAATTAGCATAATAAAATCTATTAAGAAAACATTCTGCATCCCACTTTGGAGAGCCGTGTCTGGGGTCTTAAAGGCTAGCAAACAGCCATTTAAGATGCATCAATTGGTCTCAACCCACCTGGATCAAAGGAGAATGAAGAACACCAAGGACACAAGGTAATTACGAGCCCAAGAGACAGAAATGGCCACATAAACCAGAGACTACGTCAGCCTGAGACCAGAAGAACTAGATGGTGCCCGGCTACAACCACTGACTGCCCTGACAGGGAACACAACAGAGAGCCCCTGAGGGAGCAGGAGAGCAGTGGGATGCAGACCCCAAATTCTCGTAAAGAGACCAGACTTCATGGTCTGACTGAGACTAGAAGGACCCCATTGGTCATGGCCCCCAGGCCTTCTGGTAGCCCAGGACAGGAACCTTTCCTGAAGCCAGCTCTTCAGACAGGGATTGGACTAGCCAATGGGATAGAAAAAGATGCTGGTGAAGAATGGATCAAGTAGACACTTGAGACTATGTTGGCATCTCCTGTCTGGAGGGGAGATGAGAGGGCAGGGGGGATGGACATGATAAGAGAGAGTGGAGGGAAGGAGTGGGTTGTCTCATTAGGGGCAGAGCAATTAGGAGTATATAGCAAGGTGCATATAAATTTTTGTATGAGTGAATGACTTGATTTTTAAACTTTCACTTAAAGAACAATAAAATTTTTTTTAAAAAAGAAATAAAACCTCCTATTTGTTACTACTGCAAAAAAACACCAAAAACCCCAAACGCACCTAAAAAAGGACTATAAAAAACTTAAAAATAAGTTTAGTAATTTCCAAGGTGTCCCAAATTTTTCAAAAAGAGCCTAATGGGGCTCCAGGGAGTTAGCAAGGGCTTTCTCTGTGGTACCACTAGACTCCCACAGAGAAACAACAGTCCAAATAAATGGAGAACCATGCAAGTTTTTAATTGACACAAGTGCTACCATTTCGGTGATTAACCCTACTAATTAAAAAAAACCTTGCCCTGGAGTAGTACTGCTTCAACAATTGTGGGAGTTACAAATCAAAAACAAACATTGGTTCACTCTCAACCTGTTAGTGTAACTCTTGGTTCTATAAGAAATATGCATCCATTTTTACTTAGCAATGATTCTCCAATAAATGTATTAAGATGAGATTTATTATCTAAGTGGAATTTTCATGTCTATAGTGAGCAAGGGGAAATGTTATTAGACCTTCTTAATGATTCTATAGAGACCAAAGAGATTTCCTTAAAAAAAAAAAAAGTTATCACTTACAAGCCTTAAGCCTTCTCACACTTGAAGACCCTGAATTCCTTCCAGTTCATTTAGATGATCTTTCAGCAGGGCCTGAAACACTTTGGGTCACTAGTTCCACAGATGTTGGTCGTGTACTCTCTGCCGAGCCCACAGAAATTCAAATTGATATGTCTAAGCCTTTACCTCAGATTTCCCAATATCCCCTAAGAAAGGAAGCTCAAAAAGGAATAGACCTCATAACTCAAGACTTCATAGTAGAGGGTTTAATTATCCGCTGCGCTTGCCCTTGTAATACTCCTATCTTCCTAGCTAAGAAGCCAAAGGGTCAGGGTTGGAGACTTGTTCAGGTTTGAACTGCCAAACTTTAGTTACTAGTTAAGCACAAACCATTTGCACCACCCAGCAACTCCTTTTCCAATGATACTACAAGTAAGATATACAAAAGCATCCAGAGGTAAAAATTTCCCTTGGAGATGGCTGTTTTTTATCAAGGACACTAGGAAGGATTTAGGAAATGTGCCCTTTTCTGCAGAGTATTCATAGGAGTAAAAAATATGTACCAGAGTGTGTGTGTATGTGTGTGTGTATACAAAAAAAAAAAAAAGCCGTTGCTGTCCAGTCAATTCCAACTCATAGCAACCCTATAGGACAGAGTAGAACTGCCCCAAAGGGTTTCCAAGTAGCTTGAGGCAGTCAGCTGCTAACCAAAATGTCAGGAGTTGGAAATGACCAGGGGCTCCGCTGGAGAAAAATGTGGCCGTCCGCTTCTGTAGAGATTTACAGCCTTGGAAACTCTATGGGGCAGTTGTACTCTGTCCTATAGGGTCGCTGTGAGTTAGAATCAACTCTACAGCAATGGGTTTGGGTTTTTGTTTTGTTTGTTTCATTGGTTGGTTTTTGTTGTTTTGTTTTGGGTGCGTTGTTTATACGAGATGTTAAGTTTTACTCAGCTTGGTGTTCAGGCTTGTGACTGACTATTCTAAGCCCCAGAGGTTGGGAGTTACCTGGGTTAGCTTCCACAATGTAGTAAGGGAGTCATGCTCAGTGCTGCCTGATACGGAGAAAGATTTCCAAAGACAAGAACATATCCTTGATATCAAAACTAGTCTCCAGTGAGAAGAGTGTATCCTTGGTGGTTCACATCCTCATCACCCTGCTCTAGTTCTCCACCCTGAACTCTCTTCACTGGGTCTGCTCTATAAAGAAACCTGCTGAAAATTCTGTGCCCAGTTGGCCAGATGGTGTTTATTGTCTCTCAACTTCACACTCGTTCTTTCATACCTCCTGCAAAACACGTTTCCCAAACTTTCTTGCCATCTGGCTTCTTGGGTTTTGCTACTGGGAGGCACTTGATGCGCTTTGGAAAGTGGGAGGAAAGAACAACTGTTTTTCTTTGTCATCCACAGAGACAGTAACTGTGGCAGTGGTAGCAGTGGTTGACAAGTGCAGGCACCTGGCTTCCTATCTAAGCAACGACAGCTTCCATTATGAGCAATGCCATTTTTGGTTTTTTTTATTCCCAGAGGTGGTAGCAGCTTTGTGCAGTTACTAATCTTTGGATGAATTTACCTTCTCCTTTGTGCTCCTCCAGCCATTACAACATCTTTGTAGTCATTTTCCCATATTAAACTCCCTCCATTTGAAATATCTAGAGTGATTTCTGTTTTCCTGAATGGAAAACATCAGTGTAGCATTATTACAAATTGGCTTAATGAAGGCCCAGTTCCTGCTCTGGATAATGAGAACACTTTGTATGACATTAGGGTGGGGGTAAAGAGAGGCACTGGGGCAATTCATCTATTCCTTTAGGGTCCTCTGTCAAAAACTGCATCATCTCCTTTCATGTTTTTCCCCAAATGAAGAACAATATAAAATCAACGGGAAACAATTTCAAAGGTACCACTTCATTACTGATTTTTTTTCAATGCCTGTCTGTTAAGGGAATCAGAAACAAATACAGGGTTCATCTGATGCATGTGGTGAGTAAAAGCCGTCTCCACTCTGCTCCCTTCCTCCTTTTCAAACTGAATGAATAGCGTGTTGCTGCTCTCTTCATTTTGTTTCAGTGAATGCCTCTTTTGCGTTCTTTAAGTCATTTGTCGGGGGGGGGATCTGACATCTCAATTAATTTGGGTCTTTAATTATCTTGGAAGGGGTCTGACTTTCTTTTAAGTCCTTCACACATATTCCAAATGCTTTCTGAAAATGTAGATACATTAAGCACTTTTATATAACTGCAAATGATTGGAAAAAAACTATCCCAAGGATAGGGGTACTGGCTGAATTATAGTACAGTGTTACAATGGAATATTAGGCAACTGTAAAAAAGATGAGGTAGTGCCATCAGCAAAAATGGCAGAGAAGAACCTCCAAAAGTTCATGCCTCCATTACGGCAACAAAAAAAAATGGCAAAGCTAGCCAGAATCAATGTTTTCAGAACTCTGCAGATTAGTCAAAGGCATGCAGCAATCTGGGGAGCATTTATTCAAGAAATAGATTGAATCTCAGTAAAAACAGCAAGCTTTGTGGCATCTTAACTTATCTTAGTCTCATCCTCTACCCCACAACTCAATAGTAGCTTTGAAAGAGAACAGCCTGTATTACCCACACCAGAGGGAGCAGAAAAAACCTCATTTCCAAAGAATTGTCATTATTTGACCTGTCTGGAGGTTCCCGGAAGGCCCCAATCCAAAGGCTTGTCTTTATTCAACTTTCTTTGAACTCATTCAGTACTAAGAAAAGTGCAGCATTTGTATGCTGAAAACGGCAAAACATTTATCAAAAGAAATTAAAGACCTAAATAAGTAGGAAAACACCCCATGTTCATGGATTGGAAGACTTAATATTGTTAAGATGCAATACTCCCATATTGATCTACAGATTCATCACAAGCCCATTCAAATTTCCAACTGCCATTTTACAGAAATTTTGTTGTTGTTAGGTGCCATCGAGTACATAGCAACCCTATGTACAGCAGAACAAAACACTGCCCAGTCCTGTGCCATCCTCGTAATTGTTGTTATGCTTGAGCCCATTGTTGCAGCCACTGTATCAATCCATCTTGTTGAGGATCTTCCTCTTTCTCGCTAACCCTCCACTTTACCAAGCATGATGTCCTTCTCCAGGGACTGATCCTTCCTGATAACATGTCCAAAGAATTAAAGAAGTAGACAAGCTATTTCTAAAATTCAGGTGGAATTACAAGAGACCTGAAATAGACAAAACAATCTTGAAAAAGGAACAAAGTTGGAGGACTCACACTTGCCAGTTTCAAAACCTACTACAAAGCTACAGTAATCAAGACAGTGTACTACTGGCATAAGGATAGACATATATTGTTGTTGTTGTTGTGTGCCATGGAGTAGATTCTGACTCACAGTGACCCTATAGAACACAGTAGAATTGTCCCATAGTGTTTCCTAGCCTGTAGTCTTTATGGAGAGAGGGCTGGCAGCACAGTGGTTAAGTGCTCAGCTGCTAACAGAAAGCCACTCCATGGGAGAAAGAAAGTCTGCTTCCATAAAGATTTACAGCCTTGGAAACCATATAGGGCAGTTCTACTCTGTTTTATAGGGTCACTATGAGTCAGAATTGACTCGACAGCACTGGGTTTGGTTTTTGGTAATCTTTATGGAACCTGACTGCCACAACTTTCTCCCACGGAGTGGCTGGTGGGTTCAAAGCGCCGACCTTTCAGCTGTAGCCCAGAGCTTAACCATTGCACCACCAGGGCTCCTTAGGATAGACATATAAGTCAATGAAATATAATTGAGAGTCCCATATATCTACGTTAATTGATATTTGACTAGGGTACCAAGACTATTCAATGGAGAAAAAATGGTGCTGAGATGAGACCACTGGATCTCTACATGCAAAAAAATGAATTTGGACCCCTACCTCATACCATACGCAAAACTTAACTCAAAATGGATCAAAGAGCTAAAACTGTAAAACTTTTTCTTTAACATGTTATTGTGCTTTAAGTGAAAGTTAAACAGCAAATTAATTTCCCAAGCAGCTCGAATCTGCCAGGCGCTCCTTGGAAACTCTATGGGGCAGTTCTACTCTGTCCTACAGGGTCGCTATGAGTTGGAATCGATTCGACGGTACTGGGTTTTTTCTGGGTTATTCAATAATTCATACATAAATTGTTCCTGTGACATTGGTTGCAATTCCTGCAATGTGTCAGCACTCTCCCCATTTCCATCCTGGGTTCCCGTTTCCATTCACCCGATTTCCCTGAGCCTGTCTGCCTTCTCATCTTTGCTTTTGGGCAAATGTTGCCCTTTTGGTCTCACAGAGTTGATTGTTTTAACGAACACATTTCTTACGGGTGTTATTGTTAATTTTATAGGCCAATATATTATCTGGCTGAGAGGTGACCTCTAGAAGTGGCTGCAGTTCCAGATTAGAAAGATGTCTTAGGACTATAGTTTTGGGGGTTCCTCCAGTCTCTATCAGACCAGAAAGTCTGATCTTTTTATGAATTTGAATTTTGTTCTACATTTTTCTTCCACTCTAACTGTGACCTTCTATTGTGATCCTGGTCAGAGCAGTCGGTATTGATAGACAACCGGGCACCATCTAGTTCTTCTGGTCTCAGGCTAGAGGAGGCTGAGTTCATGTGGGACATTAGTCCTTTGGACGAATTGCTTCTTTGAGTTTTTGGTTTCCTTCACTCTCCTTTGCTCCAGACAGGAATAAAACCATGAAACTTTTAAAAGAAAACTTAGGTGTAAATCTTCATAACCTCAGATTAGGCATTGATTTCTTAGATATGACACCAAAAGCCCAAGCAACCAAAGAAGAAATTCATAAATTGGACTTCATCAAAATTAAAATCTTTTGTGCATCAAAGGACACTATCAGGAGAGTGCAAAGACAACTCACGGAAAGGGAAAAAATATTTGAAAATAATATATCTGAGAAGAGAATTATACACAGATTATATAAAGAACTCTTACAACTTCAGAACAAAAAGAAAATCAACCAAATTTAAAAATGGGCAAAGAACAAGAATAGACATTTCTCCAAAGAACATATACAAATGGCCAACAAGCACATGAAAAGATGCTCAACACCATTAGTCATCAGGGATGTGCAAATCAGTATCACAATGATATACCACTTCATACCCGTTAGGATGGCCGTAATTTTAAAAAGGAAAATAACAAGTGTTGGTGAGGATGTGCAGAAATTGAAACCATCATATATTGCTGCTAGGAATGTAAAATGGCGCAACCACTGTGGAAAACATTTTGGCAGTTCCTCAATAAGTTAAACGTAGACTTTTACCATATGACCCAAAAATTCCACTTCCAAGGGAACTGAAAACATGTTCAAGCACAAACTTGCACATGAATATTCTCAGCAGCAATATTCACAATAGCTAAAAGACAGAAAAAAGCGAAATGTCCATCACCTGATGAACGGATGAACAAAATGTGGTATATCCATACAATGAAACGTTATCCAGCCGTAAGAAAGAATGAAATAAAGAACAATGATGAATCTGCTAAACATCTCACAACATGGATGGCTCTGGAGGGGCATTATGCTGAGCGAAGCAAGTCAATCCCAAAAGGACAAAAATACTGTATGAGACCACTATTATAAAAAATCATGAAAAGGTTTACACACAGAAAGAAACAATCTGGGGGGGGCGAGATGGCTGACTAGGTGGAAGCTACCTCGGATCCCCCTTGCAACAAAGACTCAGAAAAACAAGTGAATCGATCACATACATGACAATCTACGAACCCTGACCATCAAACACAGATCTAAAGAGTTGACCTGAGTGACACAGACTGAGAATGAAAAACCACGGGGAAGCAGCGACTGTTTTCGGAGCCTGGAGCCAGCGTCCCAGTCAGGAAACGTTGGCGCCGGGCTTTGGACTGGATGCAGGGGGGCTGAGCAGGGCATCCTGTGATGGCGCAAACACGGGGCGCAGCCCTAGCCCCCTGAACTGACCTCGGGGGAAGCCCAGCCAGTGCACACAGGCAGTGCAACAACACGGCTGACAAGAGGAGAAGTCACCGGGAGACAGAGACTGGTTTTGGAGCCGGGAGTGCGGCGTCCCAGCTGCGGAACCTTGGCGCTGGGCTTTGGACTGGGAGCGGAGGAATTAACGGCGGCTTCTAAGACAGTGCAAGCACGGGACGCGGGCCTGGCCCTCAGGGGCAATCTCTACCCAGCCAGCGCTCACAGTCGACGTGCCCCTCGGGAATCTCAGATAAAACAGTCATCCCAAGCAAGATAAGTAAGTTTGTCTATATTCCGAGGTGCTACTCTCTCCTATTTATCTGAAACCTCCCCTCCCCTTCCCAGGCGGCTTCATTAACATTGGAATTTCCTGAGCCAGAGAGTAAACTGCTCTGCGGTTTTTCTTTCCTTCTTTTTTTTTTTTGTCTTTTCCTAACCCATTCTCCTGGCCTGAGAGAAGCAGCTACAAAAAACCCAGGGACAAAAAATCCTTCGCTAATTGGACTAAAAACAGAACCAGCTCCAGCCAAGCATATGTGATCCACAGTCTTGGGCTTTCATCCCTACAGGGAACAAGGTGGCTATTATAATGCAAAGGCATTTCTGATAGCGATCTGACTGTAATTGATTTAGCGGATTGCTGGAAAGAAAAGTTTCCCAGGTCTGATACTTCTGCATATTCAACAGAGCCCTCACTGACCCACAACAGGGAACTGAGGGCTGAAGCTCCCCCCAGACCACCTAGCCTCCTGCCTTAGGGGTCTAAAGAGGGTGACACTTACCAATCTGTAGAGATACTTGCATTGGGGGCCTAAGAAACAGCTGCAGAGCCCACTCACCAAAGTGCTTTAGGAATAGAGACACACCTACCTCACTGGCACTTGGGGGAAGCCTGTCAGCATCCTGCACCCCCTAGAGTGTGAACCCCTGCTGCTACTAGAATCTGGTGCACACAACTATCACCACTACTTCTCTAGGTGGATAGGTGACAGCCTGCACCACACACTTGATGACCCAAAATCAGATTCTACTCAAGAATAGTGAATGGACTCTTAGGCTTATATATCTGGTAACAGCCCAAACTAGCTGGTAGTAGGACATAAGTGACTCAAGGGCTACAACAATCAAGACAGCACAATCTAGTAGCCCATCCACTTATATTGAAAGAAAACAAAACAAGATAAGACTCAGTGAGCAAATATAAATCACTACAATATCTTAGTGATGGCTCGGACACAGCAGTCGATATCAAACCACATAAAGAAGCAGACCATGATTGCTTCTAAAACTCCCCAAACTAAAGAATCAAAATCTTTCCCAAATGAAGATACAATCCTGGAATTGCCAGATGCAGAATATAAAAAACTAATTTACAGAATGCTTCAAGACATCAGGGATGACCTCAGAAATGAAATAAGGCAATCTACAGAAAAAAGCCAAGGAACACACTGATAAAGCAGTTGAAGAAATCAAAAAGATTACTCAAGAACATAGTGGAAAAATTAATAAGTTGCAAGAATCCATAGAGGGACAGCATGCAGAAATCCAAAAGATTAACAATAAAATTACAGAATCAGACATCGCAATAGGAAGTCAGAGGAGCAGACTCAAGCAATTGGAATGCAGAGTGGGAAATCTGGAGGACCAGGGAATCGACACCAATATAGCTGAAAAAAATCAGATAAAAGAATTAAAAAAAAATGAAGAAACCCTAAGAATCATGTGGGACTCTATCAAGAAGAATAACTTGCGTGTGATTGGAGTCCCAGAACAGGGAGGAATAACAGAAAACACAGAGAGAATAGTTGAAGATCTGTTGGCAGAAAACTTCCCTGACATCATGAAGGACAAAGGATATCTATCCAAGATGCTCATCGAACCCCATTTAAGATTGTTCCAAAAAGAAAATCACCAAGACATATTATCATCAAACTTGCCAAAACCAAAGATAAACAGAAAATTTTAAAAGCAGCCAGGGAGAAAAGAAAGGTCTCCTACAAAGGAGAATCAATAAGAATAAGTTCAGACTACTCAGCAGAAACCATGCAGGCAAGAAGGCAATGGGATGACATACATAGAGCACTGAAGGAGAAAAACTGCCAGCGAAGGATCATATATCCAGCAAAACTCTCTCTCAAATATGAAGGCGAAATTAAGATATTTACAGATAAACACAAGCTTAGAGAATTTGCAAACACCAAACCAAAGCCACAAGAAATACTAAAGGAAATTGTTTGGTCAGAAAACCAATAACATCAGATACCAGCACAACACAGGGTCACAGAACAGAACATCCTGATACCAACTCAAATAGGGAAATCGCAAAAACAAATTAAGATTCATTTTAAAAAGAAAAAAAATGCTCAAAACAGGGAATCATTGAAGTCAATATGTAAAAGATCACAATAATCAAAAAGAGTGACTAAATACAGGTGGCATAGAACTGCCATATGGAGAGAGATACAAGGCGATACAGGACAATACAAGTTAGGCTTTTGCTTAGAAAAATAGGGGTAAATATTAAGGTAACCACAAAGAGGTATAACAACTCCACAACTCAAAATAAAAACCAAGAAAAACATAACGACTCAGCAAACATAAAGTCAAATACTATGAAAATGAGGAACACACAATTTACAAAGAAAAACGTCTCAGCACAAAAAAGTAAGTGGAAAAATGAAATAGTCAACAACACACAGAAAAAGGCATCAAAATGACAGCACTAAACACATACTTATCTATAATTACATTGAATGTAAATGAACTAAACGCACCAATAAAGAGACAGAGAGTCTCAGACTGGATAAAGAAACACGATCCGTCTATATGCTCCCTACAAGAGACACACCTTAACCTTAGAGACATAAACAAACTAAAACTCAAAGGATGGAAAAAAATATATCAAGCAAACAGTAAGCAAAAAAGAGCAGGAGTAGCAATATTAATATCTGACAAAATAGACTTTAAAGTGAAATCCACCACAAAGGATAAAGAAGGACACTACACAATGATTAAAGGGACAATTGACCAGGAAGACATAACCATATTAAATATTTATGCACCCAATGACAGGGCTGCAGGATACACAAAACAAACTTTAACAGAACTGAAAAGGGAGAAAGACACTTCCAAAATTACAGTAGGAGACTTCAACACACCACTTTCGGAGAAGGACAGGACATCCAGTAAGAAGCTCAATAGAGACACGGAAGACCTAATTGCTACAATCAACCAACTTGACCTCATTGACTTATACAGAACACTCCACCCAACTGCTGCAAAGTATACTTTTTTCTCTAGCGCACATGGAACATTCTCCAGAATAGACCACATATTAGGTCATAAAACAAACCTTTGCAGAATCCAAAACATCGAAATATTACAAAGCATCTTCTCAGACCACAGGCAATAAAACTAGAAATCAATAACAGAAAAACTAGGGAAAAGAAATCAAATACTTGGAAACTGAACAATACCCTCCTGAAAAAAGACTGGGTTATAGAAGACATTAAGGAGGGAGTAAAGAAATTCAGAGAATGCAACGAGAATGAAAACACTTCCTATCAAAACCTCTGGGACACAGCAAAAGCAGTGCTCAGAGGTCAATTTATATCAATAAATGCACACATACAAAAAGAAGAAAGAGCCAAAATCAAAGAACTGTCCCTACAACTTGAACAAATAGAAAGTGACCAACAAAAGAATCCATCAGGCACCAGAAGAAAACAAATAGTAAAAATTAGAGTGGAACTAAATCAATTAGAGAACAGGAAAACAATTGAAAGAATTAACAAAGTCAAAAGCTGGTTCTTTGAAAAAATTAACAAAATTGATAAACCATTGGCCCGACTGACTAAAGAAATACAGGAAAGGAAACAAATAACCTGAATAAGAAACGAGATGGGCCACATCACAAAAGACCCAACTGAAATTAAAAGAATCATATCAGATTATTACGAAAAATTGTACTCTAACAAATTTGCAAACCTAGAAGAAATGGATGAATTCCTAGAAAAACACTACCTACAAACTAACACAATCAGAAGTAGAACAGCTAAATAGACCCATAACAAAAAAAGAGATTGAAATGGTAATCAAAAAACCCCCAACAAAAAAAAGCCCTGGCCCGGACGGCTTTACTGCAGAGTTCTACCAAACTTTCAGAGAAGAGTTAACACCACTACTACTAAAGGTATTTCAAAGCATAGAAAATGACGGAATACTACCTAACTCATCCTATGAAGCCACCATATCCCTGATACCAAAACCAGGTAAAGACATCACAAAAAAAGAAAATTACAGACCTATATCCCTCATGAACATAGATGCAAAAATCCTCAACAAAATTCTAGCCAATAGAATTCAACAACATATCAAAAAAATAATCCACCACGACCTAGTGGGATTTATACCAGGTGGGCAAGGCTGGTTTAATATTCGAAAAACCATTCATGCAATCCACCATATAAATAAAACAAAAGACAAAAACCACATGATCTTATCAATTGATGCAGAAAAGGCATTCGACAAAGTCCAACACCCATTCATGATAAAAACTCTCAGCAAAATAGGAACTGAAGGAAAATTCCTCAACATAATAAAGGGCATCTATACAAAGCCAACAGCCAACATCACTCTAAATGGAGAGAGCCTGAAAGCATTTCCCTTGAGAACGGGAACCAGACAAGGATGCCCTTTATCACCGCTCTTATTCAACATTGTGCTACAGGTCCTAGCCAGAGCAATTAGGCTAGAGAAAGAAATAAAGGGCATCCGGATTGGCAAGGAGGAAGTAAAATTATCTCTATTTGCAGATGACATGATCTTATACACAGAAAACCCTAAGGAATCCTCCAGAAAACTACTGTAACCAATAGAAGAGTTTGGCAAGAGTCTCAGGTTATAAGATAAACATACAAAAATCACTTGGATTCCTCTACATCAACAAAAAGAACATTGAAGAGGAAATCACCAAATCCATACCATTCACAGTAGCCCCCAAGAAGATAAAATACTTAGGAATAAATCTTACCAAGGATGTAAAAGACCTATACAAAGAAAACTACAAAGCACTACTGCAAGAAACTAAAAAGAACCTACTTAAGTGGAAAAACACACCTTGCTCATGGATAGGAAGACTTAACATAGTAAAAATGTCTCTTCTACCAAAAGCCATCTATACATACAATGCACTTCCAATCCAAATTCCAATGTCATTTTTTAATGTGATGGAGAAACAAATCACCAACTTCATATGGAAGGGAAAGAAGCCTCGGATAAGCAAAGCATTACTGAAAAAGAAGAAGAAAGTGGGAGGCCTCACTCTACCTGATTTCAGAACCTATTATACAGCCACAGTAGTTAAAACAGCCTGGTACTGGTACAACAACAGGCACATAGACCAATGGAACAGAATTGAGAACCCAGATATAAATCCATCCACATATGAACAGCTGATATTTAACAAAGGCCCAGTGTCAGTTAATTGGGGAAAAGATAGTCTTTTTAACAAATGGTGCTGGCATAACTGGATATCCATTTGCAAAAAAATGAAACAGGACCCATACCTCACACCACGCACAAAAACTAACTCCAAGTGGATCAAAGACCTGAACATAAAGACTAAAACGATAAAGATCATGGAAGAAAAAATAGGGACAACCTTAGGAGCCCTAATTCAAGGCATGAACAGAATACAAAATATTACCAAAAATGACGAAGAGAAACCAGATAACTGGGAGCTCCTAAAAATCAAACACCTATGCTCATCTAAAGACTTCACCAAAAGAGTAAAAAGACCACCTACAGATTGGGAAAGAATTTTCAGTTATGACATCTCCGACCAGCGCCTGATCTCTAAAATCTATATGATTCTGTTAAAACTCAACCACAAGAAGACAAACAATCCAATCAAGAAGTGGGCAAAGGATATGAACACACACTTCACTAAAGAAGATATTCAGGCAGCTAACAGATACATGAGAAAACGCTCTCGATCATTAGCCATTAGAGAAATGCAAATTAAAACTACGATGAGATTCCATCTCACTCCAACAAGGCTGGCATGAATCCAAAAAACACAAAATAATAAATGTTGGAGAGGCTGCGGAGAGATTGGAACTCTTATACACTGCTGGTGGGAATGTAAAATGGTACAACCACTTTGGAAATCTATCTGGCGTTTTCTTAAACAGTTAGAAATAGAACTACCGTACAACCCAGAAATTCCACTCCTTGGAATATACCCTAGAGAAATAAGAGCCTTTACACGAACAGATATATGCACACCCATGTTTATTGCAGCTCTGTTTACAATAGCAAAAAGCTGGAAGCAACCAAGGTGTCCATCAACGGATGAATGGTTAAATAAATTGTGGTATATTCACACAATGGAATACTACGCATCGATAAAGAACAGTGACGAATCTGTGAAACATTTCATAACATGGAGGAACCTGGAAGGCATTACGCTGAGCGAAATTAGTCAGAGGCAAAAGAACAAATATTGTATAAGACCACTATTATAAGATCTTGAGAAATAGTATAAACTGAGAAGAACACATACTTTTGTGGTTACGAGGGGGGGAGGGAGGGAGGGTGGGAGAGGGTTATTTACTGATTAATTAGTAGATAAGAACTATTTTAGGTGAAGGGAAGGACAATACTTAATACACGGAAGGTCAGCTCAACTGGACTGGACCAAAAGCAAAGAAGTTTCTAGGATAAACTGAATGTTTCAAAGGTCAGCGGAGCAAGGGCGGGGGTTTGGGGACTATGGCTTAAGGGAACTTCTAAGTCAATTGGCAAAATAATACTATTATGAAAACATTCTGCATCCCACGTTGAAATGTGGCGTCTGGGGTCTTAAAGGCTAACAAGCGGCCATCTAGATGCATCAGTGGGTGTCAACCCACCTGGATCAAAGGAGAGTGAAGAACAAGAACACCAGGGTCAGACGACAACTATGAGCCCAAGAGACAGAAAGGGCCACATGAACCGGAGTCTTACATCATCCTGAGACCAGAAGAACTAGATGGTGCCTGGCCACAACCGATGACTCCCCTGACAGTGATCACAACAGAGAACCCCTGAGGGAGCAGGAGATCAGTGGGATGCAGACCCCAAATTCTCATAAAAAGACCAGACTTAATGGTCTGACTGAGACTAGAGGAATCCCGGTGGTCATGGTCCCCAAACCTTCTGTTGGCCCAGGACAGGGTCCATTCCTGAAGACAAGTCATCAGACATGGAAGGGACTGGGCAATGGGTTGGAGAGAGATGCTGATGAAGAGTGAGCTACTTGTATCAGCTGGACACTTGAGACTGTGTTGGCATCTCCTGTCTGGAGGGGAGATAGGACGGTCAAGAGGGTTAGAAACTGGCAAAATTGTCACGAAAGGATAGACTGGAAGGGTTGACTCAGGGGAGAGTAATCGGGAGTAGGGAGTAAGGTGTATATAAGCTTATATGTGACAGACTGACTTGATTTGTAAACGTTCACTTAAAGCTCAATAAAAATTATTTTAAAAAAGAAAAAAAAAAACAATCTTTGATGGTTACAAGGTAGGGGAGCAGGAGGAAGGGGAAAACACTAACTAGACAATAGATAAGTGGTAACTGTGGTGAAAGGAAAACCTGGTGGCATAGTGGTTAAGTGCCACGGCTGCTAACCAAGAGGTCAGCAGTTTGAATTTGCCAGGCGCTCCTTGGAAACTCTATGGGGCAGTTCTCCTCTGTCCTATAGGGTCGCTATGAGTCGGAATCGACTCAACAGCCGTGGGATTTTTTGGTTTGGTGGTGAAGGGTAAGACAGAACACAATGCTGGGGAAGTCAGCACAACTTGACCAAGGCAAAGAAAGCTTCATAGACACATCCAAACTCCCTGAGGGACCGAATTACTGGGCTGAGGACTGGGGACCGTGGTCTCAGGGGACATTTAGCTCAATTCGTATAACATAGTTTATAAAGAAAATGTTCTACGTCCTACTTTGGTGAGTAGCATCTGGGGTCTTAAAAGCCGGTGAGCGACCATCTAAGATACTCCACTGGTCCCAACCTGTCTGGAGCAAGGGAGAATGAAGAAAACCAAAGACACAAGGAAAGATTAGTCCAAAGGACTAATGGACCACAACTACTGCAGCCTCCACCAGACTGAGTCCAGCACAACTAGATGGTGCCCAGCTAACACCATCTGCTCTGACAGGGCTCACAATACAGGGTCCCAGACAGAGCTAGAGAAAAATGTAGAACAAAATTCAAACTAACCAAAAAAAGACCACTTACTGCTCTGACAGAGACTGAAGAAATCCTGAGAGTATGGCCCCCCGGACTCCCTTTTAACTCAGTACTGAAGTCACTCCTGAGGTTAACCCTTCACCCAAAGATTAGACAGGCCTATAAAACAAACAATAATACATGTAGCTCAACCTTGTATACAAAACTAAATGGGCACACCAGCCCAGGGGCAAGGACAAGGAGGCAAGAGGGGACTGGAAAGCTGGACGAATGGAAATGGGAAACCAAATGTCGAGAAGGGGAGAGTGTTGACACGTCGCAGGGTTGGCAACCAATGGCATAAAGCAATGTGTGTATTAATTGTTTAATGAGAAACTAATTTGCTTTGTAAACCTTCATCTAAGGTACAATTTAAAAAAAAAAAGGAAGAAGCAACATGGATGAACCTTGAAAACATTATGCTAAGTGAAAGAAGCCAGACAAAAAAGGTCACATATTGTATGATTCAATTTATGCAAAATGTTCAGAATCAGCAAATCCATAAAGATAGAAAGCAGATTGGTAGTTGTCAGGGGGATGGGAGAGGGGTGAATAAGACGTTACTGCTTAATGAGCGTTGTAGGGAAAAAACATCATGAAGTTTAAAAAAAAAAAGTTAAGTCAAGCAAAAAGAAAGTTTTATTCGGCATATATTCAAAAAGGCAAAAGTGGAAAGCGGACAAGCATGTTGTCAGAGCCGTGTCTGTCCAAGTCCAGGGAACTACTGCAGAATAGCCAAGAATAGGAAAATGGACAAGCATGGTGCCACAGGCATGTCTGACCAAGTCCAAGGTACAGTACAGAATCATCAGTATATAGTAACATTACAAATGGGCAAAATTATTGAAAGCTTCACCTTTTCATAGATGGGCTAGAAACTGTGATCCTACATTTTGAATTGTCTTTCTTAGCAATCATTGGTACAGGTTTCAGTAACGATAGTCAGGAGGGTCTTCCTTTGTCCAACAAATTTTCTACTTACTACGTGCTAATAGAAAAAGAGAAGAGGGGAAAGTCTTTTGTGTTCTAGTTGATTGGCTCATGTGAAACTTTCCCTAAAAGATATCTTCCAAGATTATCTTAGCTATTGTCTTTATACCTCAGGGCCCAGTTGATGTGTCTTTGTGAGTCCTTGTGAGCCCAGCTCCAGGTGGGTCACATTCTCTATGCTCAAAGACAGGGAATAATGATTGAACATTATTTTCTAAATCATGAGTGTAGGGTTTCCGTTTGGTGTGATAGAAAAGTTTTGAAACTAGATAGGGGTGATGGTCACATAACATTATGAGTGTACTAAATGCCATTGAATTGACAGTTTAAAATGGTTAAAATGGCAAATTTTATTTTACATGTATTTTATCACAGTTTTTTAAGATGGGTAAAGGACTTGAATAGACATTTCTCCAAAGAATATATGGAAATGATGAATAAGCACACGAAAAATGCTCAATGTCACCACTCATTAAGGAAGTGAAAATCAAAACCACAATGAAATAGTACTTCACACCCACTGGGATGGCTATAAAAATATTAAAAACAAAACAAAATGCAAAATAACAAATGTTGGTGAGGATGTGTAGAAATTAGAACCCTCATATGTTGCTAGTGGGACTGTAAAATAGTGCAGTCACTGTGGAAAACACTTTGGCAGGGTAAATGTAGAGTTCCCATATGACCCAGCAATTGCTCTCCTAGGTATATACTCAAGAGAATTGAAGATATATGTCAACACAAATATCTGTACACGAATATTCATAGCAACGTTATTTACATTAGCTTAAAAGTGGAAACAATCCAAATGCCCATCAACTGATGATATCTGTAATACGGAATATTGTTCATCCCTAAAAAGGAATGAAGTTTAGGCAAATCCGTGGAGACCAAAAGTAGATTAGTGGTTGCCAGGAGCTGGGGGGAGGGAAGAATGGGGAATGACTGCTAACAGGTATTGTGTTTCTTTTTGAAGTGATGAAAATGTTCTGGAATTAGAAATGATGGTTGCACAGCCTTCTCAATACAGTACTAAAAACCACTGAATTGTACATTTTAAACTGGTGAATTTTATGGGATGTGAAATACACCTCAAATAATAAAAAGAAAAGATGAGGGAGTTCTTCATGCAATATATCCAAATACCAGTAAAGCCCAAAGAAAATATTCTAAGTGAGAGTCAACATTTTTGTTTTTCAGCATGGCATCAAATCCTAAAACCTTCCTAGCCTCCCATAAAAGATTTATATTAACAGAGAAGAGGACAAGTTATGACCATTCACACGGGTCACCATGTTGCTTGGGTGAATATCCGTTGCCGTTGAGTCGATTCCGACTCATAGTGACCCTATAGGACAGAGTAGAACTGCTCTATAGGGTTTCCAAGGAGCAACTGGTAGATTTGAACTGCTGACCTTTTGGTCAGGCAGCTTATCTCTTAACCACTACGCCACCAGGGCTCTGTTTGGGTAAATAGGATCGAAATTCTTGCGAAAGTGCTCACTTTAACATCTATATCAAAACAGATTCTTTGATGTTTTCTGAAACAGTAACATCGCGCCTCTGCTGGTGCAGAGGAGCAAGGACATCGTCTTCTTTTTTTTTTTTTTTAGTTAAAGTATACACAGCCAAGATATAGGATTTCAGCAATTTCTACATGTACAATTCAGTGACATTGGTCACATTCTTCAAGTTGTGCTACCATTCTCATTATCCTTTTCCAAATTATTCCCCCACCGTTATCTTAAACTCATTGCTTCCTAAGTTTCCCATCCAACCTTTCAAGTTGCCATTGTCAATTTGATCTTACATGGACGACCCTTTAAAATAGCACAATGCTCAAGGCAAACGTACTTTACTAATTAAGATAAGCTACTTTTTGGTTCAAAGAAGACTTCAGGTGATAGTTTGGGGTTTTTTAATTGTTGTAAAAATATAGATAACACATTTGCCAGTCAACATTTTTCATGTATACAATTCAGTAAGATCAATTATATCAATCAAGTTGTGCTGTTGTTGTTGCTGTTGGGTGCCATCAAGTCGATTCCGACTCATAGTAACCCCGTGTGACAGAGTAGAACTGCCCCATAGGTTTTCTTGGGTGTAATCTTTACGGAAGCAGATCATTAGCTCTTTCTCTTGTGGAGCCAGTGGGTGAGTTCAGACTACCAACCTTTCAATTAGCGGCCCAATGCTTAGCCTTTGCACCACCAGTACTCCTTTCATGTTGTACAACCACCACCAATATCCTTTGCCAAATTTTCCAACCCTGTAAACAAAAACTCAATGATTCCTAAACAGTAATTGCCCCATCCACCCTCTTGCCCCAGTAACCACTAATGAACTTTGGTCTCTATACATTTGCCTATTCTAGATACTTCATATTAGTGGGATCATATAATATTTGTCCTTTTGTGATTGACTTATTTCACTCAGCATAATGTTTTCAATGTTCATCCATGCTGTGGCATGTATCAGGACTTCATTTCTCTCTTTAATGCAGAGTAATATTCCATTGATGTATGTACTGCATTTTGTTTATCCACTCATCTGTTGATGGACATTTAGGTTGTTTCCACCTTTTGGTTATTGTGAATAGTGCTGCAATGAACATTGGTGTGCATACATCAGTTCACATCACTGTTTTCAAGTCTCTTGGGTATATACCTAGGAGAGGAATTGTTGAGTCATATGGTAGTTCTGCGTTTAACTTTTTGAGGAACCACCAAACTGTTTTCCACGGTGGCTGTACCATTTTGCATTTCCACCAGCAATGGATGAGGGTTCTGATTTGTCCACATCCTCATCAACATTTGTTTTTTTGTTTTGTTTTGTTTTGTTGTGCTTTAGGTGAATGTTTACAGAGCAAATTAGTTTCTCATTCAAAAATTTATACACAAATTGTTCCCTGGCATTGGTTGCAATCCCACATTGTGTCAGCACTCTCCCCCTTTTGTTTTTCACCCCAGGTTCCCCGGTGCCATTTACCCAGTTTTCCTGTTCCTTCTTGCCTTCTCATCTTTGTTTTTGGGTAGATGTTGCCCATTTGATCTCCTATACTTGATTAATCTAAGAAGCACATTCCTCATGTGTGTTATTGTTTGTCTTATAGGCCTGCCTAATCTTTGACTGAAAGGTGAACTTTGGGAGTGGCTTCAATTCTGTGTTAGAAAGATGTCTGGGGGTCATAGTCTCCAGTCTCTGCCAGACAAGTAAGTTTGGTCTTTTTTGTGAATTTGATTATTTGTTCTACATTTTTCTCTCACTCAGTCCACGACCCTCTGTTGTAATTCCAACCAGAGTAATCGGTAGTGGAAGCCGGGCACCATCTAGTTTTTCTGGTCCTGGGGTCATGTAGACTGTGGTTCATGTGGTCCGTTAGTCCTTTCGACTAATTGCTCCCTTGAGTCTTTTGTTTTGTTTTCATTCTCCTTTGCTCCAGACTAGAAGAGATTGATAGTTATATCTTAGACGGCCACTTGCAAGACTCCACACGCTACTCATCAAAGTAGGATGTAGAACCCTGTCTTTAAGAACTATGTAGTTCCAGTACAACTAGATGGTGCCCAGCTACCACCACTGACTGCTCTGACAGGGATCACAATAGAAGGTCCCAGACAGAGCTGAAGAAATACGTAGAACAAAATTCTAACTTGAAAAAGAAAGACCAGACTTGCTGGCCTGACAGAGACTGGGGAAACCCTGAGCGTATGGCCTGCAGACACGCTTTCAGCTCAGTAATGAAGTCACTCCTGAGGGTCACCCTTCAGCCAAAGATTGGACAGGCCCAAAAAAACAAAACGAGACCAAAGGGGCACACCAGCCCAGGGGCAAGGACTAGAAGGCAGGAAGGAACAGGAAAGTCGGTAATACGGAACCGAAGTTTGAGAATGGAGAGTGCTGACATGTCGTGGGGTTGTTAACCAATGTCATAAAACAATATGTATACTAACTGTTTAATGAGAAACTAGTTTGTTCTGTAAACCTTCCTCCAAAGTACAATTAAAAAAAGAAAAGAAATAAAAGAATAAATGAAGAAATAAAACTTAAAAAAAAAAAAAACTATGTTGTGCCAATTCACGTAGATGTCCCCTGAGTCTATCTATGGTCCTTTGCCTTCGAGTTTGGGAACTTCATCCATGAGGTGTTTAGTTATGTCTAAGAGGTTTCCCTGAATGTGCCACTCGTGTGCTCTATTGTCTATATTAATATATGAGGAGCACCGACAGTCATGTATTTAGAAATTTCCACCACAGAACCTGTATCTGCCAGTGGGTGTGTTCCCTTACCCCTTCCCTCACCTCTTGGCATATCTATCTGCATATCCATTCATAGATTATTGTTTGTTGATTCTATTGTTGCAAAATTGTCTACGCTGTAGTAGTAGTTACCCTAGCTGTCCTCTATTCCTGTGTTCCTCTGTGTCCTTGCTTGCCTTGGTCATATTGTGCTGACTTGTCCCATATTGTGTATCGCCTTTTCCTTCACCAATATTAACACGTGTTTACTATCTCTTTGGTAAATTTTCCTCCCTCTCCCTCCCATCCCTGGTAACCACCAAGAAGGTTTTGTTTTTTTCTTTTCCTGTGTGTAAACCTTTTGTTGTTACTTTATAGAACAGTCTCATACAATATTTGTCTTTTGGCAATTGACTTATTTCACTCAACATAATGCCCTCTAGATTCATTCATGTTGTGAGATATCTTGTTGATTCACCATTATTCTTTATTGCTGCATAGTATTCCATTGTGTGTATGTACCACAGTTTGTTAATTCATTTATCTGTTGATGAGTACTTGGGTTGCTTCCACCTTTTTGCTATTGTGAATAATGCTGCAATGAATACAGGTGTGCCTATGTCTATTTGTGTCTTATTTCTTTAGGTTGCATACCTAGAAGTGGGATTGCTGGATCATATGATATTTCTATTTCTAGCTTTTTGAGGAAGCACCATACTGTTTTCCATAGTGGTTGTACCACTTTACATTCCCACCGGCAGTGCATAAGAGTTCCACTCTCCTCATATCCTCAGCAACATTTGCTATTTTCTGTTTTTTTGACTAGTGCCAGTGTTATGGATTGAATTGTGTCCTGCAAAAACGTCTATCGATTTGGCTAGGTCATGATTCCCAGTACTGTGTGATTGTCCACCATTTTGTCATCTGATGTGATTTTCCTATGTGTTGTAAATCCTACCTCTGCGACGTTAATGAGGTGGGATTAGCGGCAGTTATGTTAACGAGGCAAGACTCAATCTACAAGATTAGATTGTATCTTAAATCAATCTCTTTTGAGATATAAAAGAGAACTGAGCAGAGAGACACGGGGACAACATACCACCAAGAAAGCAGCACAGGGAGTAGAGTGCATCCTTTGGACCCAGGGTTCCTGCATGGAGAAGCTCCTAGACCAGGGGGAAGATTGATGACAAGGACCTTCCCCCAGAGCTGACAGGCAGAGAAAGCCTTCCCCTGGAGCTGGCACCCTGAATTCAGACTTCTAGCCTCCTAGACTGTGAGAGAATAAATTTGTTTGTTAAAGCCACCCACTTGTGGTATTTCTGTGTATAGCTGCACTAGATAACTAAGACAATCAGTAATGTCAGAGTGACATGATATCTCATTGTAGTTTTGATTTGCATCCCTCTAATTTTTTTTTAATTGCTAGTGATTGTGAGCATTTCTTTATATGTTTATTAGCAGCCTGAAAGTCTTCTTTGGTGAAGTATCTGTTCATATCTTTTGCCCCCTTTTTAATTGGGTTATTTGTCTTATTTGTCATTGTTGTTGAGGTGTTGAAGTTTCCTATAAATTTTAGAAATTAGACCCTTGTCAGACATGTCATAGCCAAAAATTTCTTCCCAATCTGTAGGTTCTCTTTTTACTCTTGGAGAAGTCTTTTGTTGAGCATAAGTGTTTAGTTTTTAGGAAGTTCCACTTATCTAGTTCATCACCCTCTGTGTGTGCAATTTTTAGTTATGTTTGGTAATCTATTTATACCATATATTAGGATCCCTAGGGTTGTTCCTAATTTTTCCTCAATAGTCTTTATAGTTGTAGGTTTTATGTTTAGGTCTTTGACCTATTTTGAGTTAGTTTTTATGTATGGTGTGAGGTATGGGTCCTGTTTCATTTTTCTGCAGATAGATATACAATTTTGCCAGCACCATTTGTTGAAGAAGTCTCTTTCCCATTCAATAAACTTTGGTCCTTTGTTGAAGATCAGCTGTCCATAGGTGAATTGATTTACATCTGGGCTCTCAATTCTGTTTCATCGGTCTATATGTCTGTTGTTGTACCAGTACCTGGCTATATTGACTACTGTGGCTGTATAGTAGGTTCCAAGATCAGGTACTGTGAGTCCTCCTGCTTTGTTTTTCTTTTTCAATAATGCTTTAGTTACCCAGGGCCTCTTTCACTTTCATATAAAGTTAGTTTTTCCATCTTGGTGAAGAATTCTTTTGGGATTTGGTTCAGAATTGCATTATATCTATATATTGCTTTGGGTAGTTGTCTTAGGTTGGGTTCTCTAGAGGAGAAAAACCACTAAAGTGTATAAATATATAGAGAGAGAAAGATTTATACCAATGAAACTGCTCATGCAATTGTAGAGGCTGGAATGTCCCAAGTCCGTGGATGAGGATAGAGGCTTCTCCTGATTCATGTACTCACAGAGGCTGGCAAACCCAAGATTGGCAGGTTGGAGAGCAGGGCTCTTGTTCACAGGCTGTGAAGATTGACGAATCCCAAGATCAGCAGGCAAGACCACAAGGCTTCTCCTGATTCACATAGCTGCAGGGGCTGGTGAACCCAAGATCGGCAGGTCGGAGAGCAGGACTCTTGCTCACAGGCTGTGAAGATCGACGAATCCCAAGATCAGCAGTTAAGCTGCTAGTTCAAATACCAAGAACTGGAGATCAGAGGAACAGAAGGCAGCCGCAGTTTCCAGGGAGGGCAAAAGCGAGAACATTCACTTACATTTGATGCAGGCCACACCCCCAAGGAAACTCCCTTTCAACTGATTGGCTACGCACAGCAGATCCCAACCATGGCCCAGCCATGTTGACACACAATCTTAACCACCACACTCCACCTCTTGTCAAATTGGCACCAGTACACATCTCCCCAAACCATACATAATCCGTGAATAAAGACAATTACAAAGTCATACTTGCAGCTAACATGATTCAACTAACACATGTACAACTGAAAAGGCACTAGCCCCATATACATCTTATAAGTGAAGAAAACAAAAATATTTGATGCACACATACAAAGCAGAAATACTCATAACAATTACAGTCCTTGTTTCTGCAACTGGTCACATGGATGTAACTGATATTTAGAACTATCTTCTCCCACCACCCATTCCGTATTCCCTTTGCCCTCAGCAAGCACCTCAGCTGGTCGTGGTTCTTTACCAGGTGGGTTGACCCACACCTTCATTCCTGAAGGGTCTGAGCCATTAGTAGTCTTGCCAGAATTGGGTTGCTGTAGTTTTCCATTGACTTTAATCACAGAGCATGGTAGTACTAACAGACGCCCTAAGGGATCTCCTGCATTCCAGACATACTCTTCTTTACCTCCATTATGTAAAATCAATCTGATTTCCTCTTGGTAATCAGGATCAATCACCAGCCAGTATGGTAACTCCTTTCTTTGCCTGTTGATCCAGAAGCATAAGGAGCCCAAAGTGCCCAGGTGGCATTCAGTGATGTGTCTCCAGGTGGGAGCATTCCTCCCTTTGGAACTAAGCCTCTAGACCTGTAGAGCAAAAGGTCATGGGGACTGGAAGCAAAAATCTTGCAAGTGGATCACTACAGATAATAGTGAGTGGTGCCATTCCCATTTCCACCCCTTGATTCCTGGACCCATGAATCTTGGCTATGGGAGAAAGACCACCATATATTGGATGCTGGTTTAGAGCATATACAGCCTCCTGGAGAGCACTGCCCCAACCCTGCAGGGTATTGCCACCTAGCTGGTGCCTTAATTGTGTCTGTAGAAGGTCATATCATCGTTCTATCAAGACAGCTGTCTCAGGACGATGGGGAACATGCTAAGACCAGTGAATTCCATGAGCATGGGCCCACTGCCACACTTCATTTGCTGTGAAGTGAATCCCTTTATCAGAAGCAATGCTGTGTGGGATACCACGATAGTGGATAAGGCATTCTGTAAGTCCACGGATGGTGGTTTTGGCAGAAGCATTGTGTGCAGGGAAGGCAAATCCATATACAGATTAAGTGTCTTCCAATAAGGACAAAACGCTGCCCTTTCCATGATGGAAGTGGTCCAATGTAATCAACTTGCCACCAGGTTGCTCACTGATTACCTCAAGAGATAATGCCATTTCGGAGACTCAGTGTTGGTCTCTGATGCTGGCAGATTGGGCATTTAGCAGTGGCTGTAACCAAGTCAGCCTTGGTGAATTGAAGTTCATGTTGCTGGGCCCATGGATAACCTCCATCCCTGCCACCATGGGCACTTTGTTTATGATCCCACTGAGAAATGGGAGTAGCTGGGGAAAGAGGATGACTGGTTTCCACAGAAAGCGTCATCCTACCCACTTGATTGTTAAAATCACCCTCTGCTGAGGCCACCCTTTGGCGAGCATTCACATGAGACACAGATATCTTCCCTTCTTTGGCCCATTCAGAGAAGCCTATCCACATACCTCTTCCCCATAAATCCTTGTCTCCAATGTTCCAATCGTGCTCCTTCCAAGTCCCTGACCATCCAGCCAAACCATTGGCCACAGCCCATGAATCAGTATGCAATTGTACATCTGGCCATTTCTCCTTCCAAGCAAAGTAAACAGCCAGGTGCACTGCTTGAACTTCTGCCCATTGGGAGGATTTCCTTCATCATTGTCCTTCAGGGAGGTCCCAGAAAGGGGCTGTAGTGCTGCCGCTGTCCACTTTTGAGTGGTGCCTGCATATTGTGCCGAACCATCTGTAAACAAGGCACAAGTTCTCTCTACTTCAGTCAGCTGATCATAAGGAATTCCACATAAGGCCATAGGTGCAGACTAGGAGATGGAAGGTAATGTGACAGAAATGGAGACCATGGGCATTTGGGCCACTTCCTCATGCAACTTACTTGTGCCTTCAGGTCCTGCTTGGGCCTGATCTCATCTATACCACTTCCATTTAATGATGAAGTGCTGCCGTGCACATCCAACTTTATGATTCTGTGGGTCAGACAACACCTAGTTCCTGATGGGCAGCTCAAGCCGCATGGTGACTTGGTGTCCCATAGTTAAGTGTTCAGTCTCTATTAAGGCCCAGTAACAAGCCAAAAGCTGTTTCTCAAAAGGAGAGTAGTTATCTGCAGAGGATGGCAGGGCTTTGCTCCAAAATCCTAAGGGTCTGTGCTGTGATTCACCAATAGAGGCCTGTCAAAGACTCCAAACAGCATCTCTATCTGCCACGGACACTTCAAAAACACCATTGGATCAGCTGGATCCTATGGCCCAAGTGGAAGAGTGGCTTGCAAAGCAGCCTGAACCTGTTGCAGAGCCTTCTCTTGTTCTGCGCCCCACTCAAAACTAGCAGCTTTTCAAGTCACTTGATAAACAGGCTGGAGTAGCACACCCAAATGAGGAATATGTTGACTCTAAAACCCAAAGAGGCCCACCAGGCATTGTGCCTCCTTTTTAGTTGCGGGAGCAGCCAGATGTAATAACTTATCACTCACTTTAGAAGGAATATCTTGACATGCCCCCCACCTCTGACCCCTAGAAATTTCACTGAGGTGGAAGGTTCCTGAATTTTTGTGGGGTTAATTTCACACCCTCAAGCATGCAAATGTTTTATCACTAAGTCCAGAGTTATTGACACTTCTTCCTTACTAGGTCCAATCAGCATAATGTCATCAATGTAATGGACACCTTGCGGAAGGGAAAGGCAATCAAGATCCCTGAGGACATAGGGCTGGAGAGTTGATGTAGCCCTCAGATAGGCACCTGAAGGTGTATTGCTGACCTTGCCAGCTGAAGGCAAACTGCTTCTGATGGTCCTTCAAAACAGGTATGGAGTAAAAGGCATTAGCCAGGTCGATAGCTGCATACCAGGTACCAAGAGATGTATTAATTTGCTCAAGCAATGAAACTACATCTGCAATTGGAGTCACCACCTTGTTAATTTTTCTATGATCTACTGCCATTCTCCAAGATCCATCTGTTTTTTGCACAGGCCAAATAGACGAGGTGAATGGGGATGTGGTGGGAATCACCACCCCTGCATCCTCCAAGTCCTTGTTGGTGGCAGTAATCTCTGCAATCCCTCCAGGAATGCAGTACTGCTTTTGGTTTACTATTTTCCAAGGTAGGGGCAGTTCTAATGGCCTCTACTTGGATTTTCCTACTATAATAGCCCTTACTCCATTTGTCAGGCATCCAGTGTGGGGGTTCTGCCACTTGCTGAGTATATCCATTCCTATTATGCATTCTGGAACTGGGGAAATCACTACAGGATGGGTTCAGGGACCCACTGGACCTACTGTGGGATGGACATGAGCCAAAGCTTCATTAGTAACTTGACCTCCATATGCCCCCACTCTGACTGGTGGGCCACAGTGACGTTTTGGGGCTCCTGGAATTAGTGCCAGTTCAGAGCCAGTATCCAGTAATCCCTGAAGTCTGATTATTTCCTTTTCCCCAATGAACAGTCACTCTCATAAAAAATCCCTTTGGGGAAGGCTGGGAGAGAGAATAACAGTAAAAAAATTTTTGGCAGTGTGTTGGAGTCCCTCCTCAAGGGGACCCAGCCTCCCCTTCATTCAAGGGGTTGTGGGTCTTTAAACTCACTCAGGTCTAGGAATTGGTTGAGGGGCCGTGACTTTCTGTTCTGGCAATTCAAGTTAGACTGCTGTTTACCTGACCTAGAATTCATCTGTTTGTACAGATCAAGTAAATATTTAGTAGATTTCCTATATTTCACTCCTAGGGATGCCATGACTAAGTAGCCAATGCCATAAGTCCATACCAGTCCAGGCTATTCTGATTACTGCTTTGACTCTGCTGTCCATTACTGTAACCACGCCCACCTTGTCTTTGTCGATTGAGTGCCGCCACTTGGCCCCTACCACCACGGGGTCCAATCAGCCCCACTGTAGTTAGGTGTCTTAATTCAGTTAGGGCAGTTGCCACTGTCAAATCTGACTTACATAAAATAGCAATCACAGCAGTCTTCAAGGATGCTGGAGCTCCCTTCGCAAATTTGTTCCTCACAGTTGTGGTAAAAGGTGTGTCCTCTGAGCATTCCATGTGTGGATCCATGGGTCTAACCTGATAAATCCACTCTAGCATGCCAATTTCCCTAAGCCTTTGGATACCTTCTTCTACAGTATACCAAGGCAGGTCTGATACTTCAACTTGATTTAGTGTAGTCCACCTCGTAATCTATGCTTCAGCAACCCAACCAAAAAAATATTAGATCCTTTCCTAACTTCTCGAGCTGAAACACTGAATGAAGAATCTGTGCTTAATGGACCCATATCAATAAACTCTGACTGATCCATCTTTATGTTCCTTGCACCATTATCCCACACCCTTAATAGCCACTCCCACACGTATTCCCCAGGTTTCTGTTTGTACATTTTAGAAACATCAAGCAGTTCTTTTGGAGTGTAGCATACCTCCTCCTGGGTCACACTTTGTACTTCACCTTCTGGAGCTCGCTGGGACGTAAATCTAGTTATATGTCTAGAAGCCAGAATCGGTAGCATGGAATTGTTTTGAGAACATTCAGCATCATCTTGTAAAGCATGTGCCTCAGGCGATGCCCCAGGGAATAATTCAGGCAAGGGATCCTTAAGAGGCAACTGGGCTAGGGCATCTCATTAGATGGGAGTGGAGGGGCTAATGGTTTTTCTGGGCAGGGTGGTTTAGCAGACAAACATGAAGTAATCTCTTCAGATGGGAGTGATTCTGCTGGCAGGAGTGATTCCACAGAATTTAGGGGCTCAGTGTCTTATTATCTGCCCATAAGTCCCCATCCCAAGTTTCAGGATCCCATTTCTTCCCAATCAATGCCCTCACTTTAACTTCAGACACCTCTTGAGGTTGGCAATTGAGCTGGTGGTGTAATTCGGCCACTCTTGCCACTCTTAAAATATTTGAGGCAATATCAGCTCTATTACTACAGGAAATAAGGCTTTCTTTCAAAGCACAGGTGGAAACCTTGAGGTCATTTATGCAGTTCTTGAGCTTTGACTCTGAAGCCCCGAATGCATCTCTTTCACCAGTCTGTCTAGCGAAAGTAGGACCAACCAACCAGCTTCCTTATACTTCGCATTCTGACAAAACTGTAGAAAGGTATCACACGTGTTCACCAAGAGCCTCACCTTTACCAATACCTGATCTATTGCTGGTGATATTTTGCATATTTGTATTGTCACCTCATGCCATGGATTAGCAGTGCCCTCCTTACTGCTGGAAACAGAGTCATCAACATCTCTAAGACTAGCCAGACTTGAGAAGAACCAATTTAGAAAACTCATTCTTACAATTTTGTTTCTCTAGAACAACTCTCGGTACCAAATGTCTTAGGCTGGGTTCTCTAGAGAAGCAAAACCAGTAAAGCATATAAATAGAGAGAGAGAGAGAGAGGTTTAAATCAAAGAAATGGCTAAAGCGATTGTAGAGTCGGAATGTCCCAAATCCGTGGATTAGGATAGAGGCTTCTCTCGATTCACATAGCTGCAAGAGCTGGCAAACCCAAGATCAGCAGGTCAGAAAGCAGGGCTCTTGCTCACAGGTTGTATCAACAAATCCCAAGACTGGCAGACAAGATCACAAGGCTTCTCCTGATTCACGTAGCTTCAGGGGCTGACAAACCGAAGATAGGCAGGTCGGAGAGCAGGGCTCTGCTCACAGGCTGTGAAGATCAATGAATCCCAAGATTGGCAGATAAGCTGATAGTTCAAGTCCCAAGAACTGGAGGCCAGATGAACAGGAGGCAGCTGCAGGATCCAAAGCAAGCAAAAAGCCAGAACATCTGCTTATATTCGGATGCAGGCCACACACCCAAGGAAGCTCCCTTCAATTGATTAGCTACTCACAGCAGATCCCATCATGGGAGTGATCACATATCAACACTGAGAATCATGGCCCAGCCAAGTTGACACACAATCTTAACCATCACACCTACAATGCCAGTGGGTGTGAAAAATGGCCACACTGACCTTCTCCTTACTTTTTCTTGAACCTCCCATACTCGTTCCTACATCAGGATCTTTGCACTTGCTGTTCCCTCTGCCTGAAACACCCTTTGCCCAGATAGCCATGGGGCTTGCTCCTTCTGGTCAGTCTAGGACCCAGCTTCCTGCCCCTCCTCAGTGAGGCCTCTCTGACATGCCATTCTCACACTGCTCATTTTCCTCATACTGTTCATCTTTATCACAAATGATTTATTTCTTTTCCTGTAACTTCTACCAAACCATGGGTCAGAAACTTTCTCTGATATGGGCCAGATAGTAAATAGCTTAGGCTTTGCAGGCCATATGGTCTCTGTGGCTACTCCTCAGCTCTACTGTTGTCACAACAAACAAGCATTACTCTGTTCCAATAAAACTTTATTTATGTACACTGAAATTTGAATTTCACATAATTTGCAAGTGTCACAAAATATTACTCTTGTTTTGGTTTTTTTCAACCATTTAAAAACGTGAAAACCATTCTTAGCTAACAGGCCATACAGACATAGGCAGCAGGCTGGATTTGGCCTGCAGGCCATGATTTGCAGACTCTGCTAGAACATCAACTCCAGGCGATTACTGTTTGCTTGGTTCACAGCTTTATCCCCAGCACCTAAAACAGTACCTGATACCCAGTATGTTATAGATAAATGTTTCCTGAGTGAGCAAGTGAGTAGAACAATAAGTTGAGTAGCAAGTTACTGAAGGAATGAGAAATGAGTGAACATGTGAGAGTAGGTACAGTCCTACTCTCAGGGCCTCAGTTTACCCCTGCCTGGACCTAGGCGAGTTCCCCCAAGTCTTAAAAAGAGATCAGAATTCTGAAGCCAGAGTTAGAATTTAGCACCTTTATTCTTCCCTTTTAGCCCAAGGGTGATCCTGACAAACAGTTTCTGCCAAGAGGAGGCCCATAGGACTGGGCTGGCCAGGGGGCTCCAAGAACCTGACCTCTTCCTCCTCCTGGAAAGTTGGAATTAAGGCCATGATCCCTGGAGAGGATAGAAATGGACCACTCGGCAGCCTGCCACCTCCAACAGCCACCTCCACATACCAGGCAGGAGGAAGCTGGGAGAGCATCCCATTCGCTTCCACATGCACATGCGCAGGGGTCCCCGGGCGGGGCAGGGCATGGTCAGTGTCCAGACACACGGCTCTGGCCTGTGGCCCAGTTGGCAAACAAAAAGCCCAGACTGATAACCATGAAGAGGATCCCCAGGGCACCAAAACACAGGGCCTGTGGGCAAGAGGGGAAGAAGATGGGGCTGGTTGGGCCTCCTCACTTGAGCTCCTCCTGAGAGTGTTCCTCAAGCCCTCCGTCCCCTCTAGGGAGTGCTCCATCCATTTCTGACCCTCCTTAATGTGCCCTCTTCTTCCTTAAAGCCAGCCCTTCCTGAGATTTCTCCTTCCATCTTCCCTGAATCCTCCAAGGAGTGCTCTCCTCCATTCTCCCTCTTAAAAGTGCTCCTGACCTTCTTCCCATCCATCTCGAGAATGCTCCTTCTATGTACAGTCCTACTCAGAGTCAGTCCTTTCTGGAGTTCTCCCTCTGTCTTTCCAGACCCCACTGGTGCTCTCTCTGCTCTGTCCCTTCCTAAGACAATCTCCTCCACTCTTCCAGACCATCTGCCTCTTCCTGGGTGCTCCCTTTTCCCCCAGCCCTCTCCTGAAAATGTTCCCTGTTTCCAGCCATCCTGAAGTGCTCCTCTTCAGAATACTCCCTTTCCCCAGCTCTCCCCTGGAATGCTCACCTGGACCTTGGGCCAGGAGCAGAAGGGCTCCACCTCAGAGGGTACAATGTGGAGGTAGAAGATGCTAGGAAGAATGAAGATGAGGCTGGGTGCTGAAGTGGAACCTGGAGAACAAGAAGGAAGGGCAAGGGTCAACCCAGGTCTGGGGTACAAGCCAGGTCCCATATTAGGTGAGATCTAGAACTAGGGTTGGGGGTACTTACCAATAACCCTGAAGATATCCTGGACAGTCGGCACACAGATGACAAGGACGTTGACCAATACAAGCAGGACCAGGGCTATGGCCACATGCCGTGGCCAGCTGAAAGCCTTGCTTGGGAAGAGCAGCTGCTGCAGAGCCCGGGGAATCTGTGGCCAGAGTAGGGGTTGAAGGGACAGCAATCAGGGCCCAAGTGCCTCCTCCCCCTCCATGTGATCATCCACCTTTAACACCACCCTTTTCTGAGCATCCAGCTCTGTCTTAGATCCCGGAATCCCCTCCATCTGACTATCTGTGTCTCCACCCTGTATGACCATCCATGTACGCCTCCACCTTCTGAATGAGGTGCTTGCCTCCCCTCCCTGATGATTCATGTCTTTCCCTGTCTGATCATCCATCTGTGCCTCTGCCGACTGTCTGAGATCCTTGCCTAATCCTCCACCTGCCTACCCCTGCCTCCCTATATCTGACCATCACTTGTCCTTCCACTGAGATCCCTGCTTCTCTCCATCTGACTACCTCTACCTCCCTCCTCTAATTGTCCTTACCTCCTCTTCTGAGATCTTTGCCCCTCCTACATCTCACTACTTCTGCCTCTACCCTCTGTCTGACCAGTCCTGCCTCCCCCTTCTGTCTAGCCATTCATCTGTCCCTTGCTCCAACTACCTCTGTCCCTCCCACCCTGACCTGCTATTTATTGTCCCTCTTTTGTATTACTACCTATTTTTTTCCTTCCCTGTCCATCAGACAACCCTGCATTTCTCGTCTGTCCATCCCTACCTCCTCCATCCATTTCTATCTCCACCTTCCCTCGAAACATCTATGCCTACATCCGCCACCCATCCATCCCATGTCCCTCTACTCCATGGGCCCACTCTCACACCCACACACAGGGAACAGCACAACTGGCACAGTGAGGGTCACTGCAAGCAGCACGGCCAGGTACACAGAGAGAATGAGCAGGTCCTTCTGGCTGTACATGTGCAGCATCTCTGGCTGGACGCTGCCTGGGATATGGGACATGAGACATAGGATGCAGGATGTGGCAGGAGCACCAGGACTAGTGCCCCAGAAACATATACATACACATAAATGGTGACAAAATGTACACGCATGATGCATACCCTCCCTTTGGAAATTGATGGGTCCCCAGGCATAGAGGAAAAGATCTCAAAGGCCCCTGCCCCACCCCTCTGCCCGTCCTCCACCCCAGCTTCCACCCAACCCTGGCTCCAGCCCCACTCACTGTAGAAGGTGAGGTATCCAAAGGTTGCTGTGAGCCCATACGTGCAGAACATGGCCCCAGTGGACACGCTGGCTATAGCCTGCATTCGGCGCTGGGAGGGCCTGAGGTCATGGAATTTTCATGCCCAAGCCCCTAAACTTGGCCCAGACCCCTCAAAGCTACTCCCACCCCTCAGCGCCTCCCCTCCCAGAGCTGACATTCAGCTGATACACAATGGGATGGCCATCTCTGCCTCTCCTGTGTGACTATCCAAGCCTCCCCTCTGTCCATTCATATTTCACTCCATATGATAACCTTTGTCCATTCCCTCTGTCTGACCATCTCTGCTTCTCGCCTCCAAATGACAGTCACTGCTTCTCCCTTCCATCTAACCACATATGCCTTCCACCCATCAATCCATACCTCCCCCTCCATCTGATCATCTCCGCTTTCCCACTCTGTCCAGACACACTTGTACTGAATGTTAAGATGTAGAACACTTAAGCCCCAGTCAGTAAACAGTCACTGTTCTGAGTCCCCTAAGGTCTCTTGGACACCCCAAATCCCTCCCTTTGCACAACCAAACATTACGGCTGTCACCCTGCCTGTGGCCCATCATGCATGCTCACTCTCCTGCCCACTCACTGGCAGAGCTTGGTGTAGATGGGCAGCACCTCAGGGTGGCAGACGAAGGCAAAAGCCATGATGGGCACTGTTTAGGACATCTGGGGGAACAGTGTGAGTACATGGGATTAGAGCCCACAGCGGTCCGTGCCCTCCTCCCCACCCCCCTGGCCCTGCCAGTGTCCTCCATATCAGACACATGGAAGCGCCAAATGTCCAATACTGGCTCCACACTGAGCAAGGTGCTCTGTGTGACAGGGCTGGAGGGCCTGAGTATGGTGCAAGCTCCTACACACCTGCACGCCCACCTATGAGTCAACTGTGAACATCTGGGCCTCACAGCTTCTGTTGAGGCCCTGGGTGTGGTGGCCCAGTGGAGCCTCACTCTGCATTGCTGTTTCTTTGCAGCCCACAGCACAGCCAAGCTGGAATTTCTTATAGATGACCTAGCAGGATGGGGCGGGAGGGCAAGGCCACGGGGTAGGCTATGTCCCAAAGTCTCCCAATTTGCTCACGTCCTTCTCTCTCAGACTCACCGAAATGAGGAAAAACAGCATGCAGGTCAGAGAAAGACCACTGGTATACCCCAGGTAGACTACAAAGGGCAATACACAGAGCCTCAGAAATCAAACTCCAACCCCCGGTCTGGCCTTCAAGTCCCCCTCACCCCTATCACATGAGAGAACATAGGAATCTTTAATACTACACCTTTGCACAAACTTTTACCCTTCCATAGCAAACTCCTACTCATCTGTTAAAACAAGTTCAGCCCTTGAGAATGGAATTTTCTTAGTCTGGTTCTCCCTCTCTAACCTTGCTATCCAAAAACAAACCCACAAAGCCTCTTACCCAAGTGTTTCATGAGAGCCAGCGGAAGGATGATGAACACACTGACGATGATGAGAAGGAGGTTTCCCTTCAAGAACCAGTCCCTAGGAAGACAGGCAGACATAGTAACTAACTTCCAGCCAAAGAAGTGACTGTCAAACAGACACTCAGAGAAGCAGCTGGACAGATTTTTGCCTGCAGTAAGGATAGATGAACCAACGCCTCAGCTGTGAGAAGTCATTCAGGTGGTTATAGTGACAAATGGCACAATAGGATTGACAGAAACAGTCAGACTAATGATCAGACTGTCATTCAGATACTGTCAGTGTGATACAGCTGAAAACATATGCACGGTCAGACAAAATTATACTGTCAGACTTACAAATGGACATGTCATCAGATGGTCAACCACTCAGAGTCAGACTCACATGGTCCAACACAAGGTACCAGACAAAGACAGAGTGAGAGTCATGATCCTGGCATGTCTGACAGGTAGAACAACAGTTTGATGATCTGGAAGACAGGCAACAATGCACAGTCAGACAAAATATCAGAAACATACGTGTGGTTGTTTGAACAGCACAAGGTTTGTTGAACACCTAGAAGAAGCCACTGCCAGAGAAAGACTGAAATAGTAACAGAATCAGCCAAATAGCTACACCATTGGAGCCAAGCTCAAAGGAGAGTGGGATCTGTTTAGATAATTGGAGGGAGGTGCCCAGTCAAAACAGCACCTGCAGGGAGAGCTCCATTCATCTTTGGATATTGCAGTTCCATCCTGTGGGTGGAAAAATTGGGTGGGGGGATCAGAGATGGAGCAGGACGACTGCAAAGTGAGGAAAGCTAGGAATAGGGGGGAGGGTGTCAGATAGAGACAGAGAGACAAAAAGACAGAGACGAGATGAGAACAGGAACAGAGAGGGATAGAGACATGGAGATAAATAGAGAGAGCTGGAGACAAGAACGGGAGGCAGACAGAGATAGGAGAGAGAAAGAGAAGGGAATCAGAGAGGGAGAGATGACAACAGTTACTCAGAGAGTCGGAGAGACATGGAGAAAAATGGGCAGCAGAGATAGTAGGGAGGAAAGAGAGACCCACCCCACAGCAGATGAGATGGGCATCTGGTGCTAGGATAGCCTCTCCTCCCAAGCCCAGGACTCGCTCTTTCTTTCCCGGATCCCCCACACCCCTCCCCTCCACCCTCACCACATGGCCAGGCTGCTCACTCCTAGCAGGGACAGGTGTTGCCCGGGCTGCCCCACCCCTTTTAGCGTCCCCTCATCCCCCTCCTCCCAGCCTGGTTTTAACCTGAGACCAGAACTGATGCAACCTGTAGAAGGGGCTGGGGGTAGGAGACAGGCCATGAACCCTCAGCCATGGGACCCCAGCCCCAGAAGCCCCAAACTCCTCTCTGCCACAACTCTGGATATCCTCACTGGAGGTCAAAAGACAATTCTCCAAACCTAAGCCCTTCCAAAGATAGAAGTGACTCACGGACCCCCATTTAATCCCCCTTCCAGGGTCTAGACATATTTTTTAGGACCTCTGTCAAGTCTTAAACACTCCTCTCCTGGGCAGGAATATCTTCGTCGACAGTACCAGACTTGAGACCCTTCCCCGGCTTGGAGTGTCTTAGGAACCTGTCCTGATCACTAATTTCCCCTCCTGGGAATAAGCTGTCTCTGAGACTTCCATCAAAACCCCCCTCTCAGGCCTGATGTGTCTCCTAGGGTGGAGGTGTCTCTGCAATCCCGATCCAAGCCTTGAGCTCTGTCCTATGGATGGCCTGCCTCTGAAGAAGCCCCGCCAGTCCTGAGCTCACTTCCTGGGAATGAGGTATCTCCAAACCCCCATTAAAGGGCACTATTTGCGCTAAAAATGTCTCCAGGGAATCCCTGTGCCCCCTCCCGGGAGCCCCACTCATGCCTCGGGGTCTCCAGGGACCCCACCCCTACACTCTGAGACCCCTCCTCACCTCCCTGCACCTCTCAGCTCCAGAATCTGCAGCACCTCAGACTTGGGCTCAGGGACCCCACAGCCCGCAAGGCTCCGGCTCAGGCAGGGTCCTGCCCCCGCAGCCCCGTGGCCAATCCGCTCCGCCCACGCCTGTGCCACAGCCAATCAGCAATGCCCGTGCTTACTAGGAGGCTAATCACCGCTCCCTGCGCCCTATCAGGCCGGTGGGTTTTTTGTTTTTGTTTTTCTGGGAAGAAGTTTTCATTTTATTTCAGTTTCCCTCCTTCTGGCCTTAGGTGGGGGATGGGAGTAATGGGGGAGGGGAATTCAGGAGCCCCCCCCCATCTGGACCCACGTGGAGGGAGACAAAGATTTGTGTGTGTCTTGGTGGGGGTAGAGGGAAAGATAAACAGAAAGATTGAGGGAGTAGATCTACATCTAGAGAGAAAGAGAGACTGGCAGGCAGAGGGAACAGACCCAGGGTCAGACAGACATCGGGACAGATAAAAGGAAGAGATGCAGAGAGGAGGAAACAGAGAGAGAGAGTTAGAGAAACAAGCAGTCACAAATAGAGATGGGGCCGGCAGGCAGGAAAAACAGCACAAGGGCAAACAGACCACAGAGGGAACAGAAAGACTGAAGGAGGGGCACGATAGACAGGCAGAGGAGCAGTCCTCGGGAGAAAGAGACATGCATACATTCAGAAACGGACAGGTGGACGGGGATATGCTCACACAAACACCTGGAGGGAGGCGACAGGCAGTCAGGCCCAGTAATAACCAGGAAACACAAGCTGGTAGATAAACAGGTGGACATGGCCAGACATAACCCCACACAGAGGCTGGGAACAAACACACCAGCCCAGAGAGATAAGAGGAGAAATGGGAGTGGCTGAGGCAGAGAGACACCCAGAGGGGCGGATGACAACAAGCAGAGAAAGTCAGATTCAGGCAGGGGAGCAGGCAGGAAGGATGCAAAGGCCTAGGGACAGCAGTGGAGCAGGTGCAGAGGCAGACACAGCCAGGCAACTATGGGCAGGCCTCGGACAGACCTTAAATCCTGGGATGGAGACAGGGAGGACATTCGTGGTCAGGTAAGGAGTGTGGATGTACCCTGTCTGCAAAGTAGGTGCCCAGAGATCCTGGCCTCCAGCCCAGGCATGCGGCAGGGCCTGTCCAGACCCTAACTGAGGAACTCCACTGCCTCTCTGTCCATGCTATCCAGGCACATGATAGGCATGTCTGTCCCAGACAAGGCCTATGTCCCCTGCAGGTAGGCAGGCAGGGTGGACTTGGGACAGGGCCCAAATTGGCTGGGCTGTTTGAAGCCCAGGTGGACAAGAGGCCTCTGTTCAGGCCCCGACACCCGCCTACCCACTCCCCCACAGTGTGCGCAGAACTCCCGGAAAGGCCAGGAGCTGGCTGGGTCTTCAAAGCCAGCCTAGATGCCCTCGTCCCACCCGGCATTGGAGGAGGGAGAGATGGGGCATTTACTGTCCCACAGCAAGAGAAAGATTCCTGCTCAGGGATCACAGCTACACAACAGGCACCATCACAGCACCATGAAGAAGCTCAGAGAGAGACCATAGGGGCAGACTTGCCATCACCCAAAGAGGCGCAAACAAACACAGCCTAATTTGTACAGACTTACAGCCCTACATCGGGAATAGAGGCTGACAGACGGAACACACAGACTCATCACCACACTCAGAATCCAGGCTTATGGTATAGTCACACACTCATGGCCACACAGTGACTATAGTCTCACAGGTATCCTCACCTGCAGACTCAGCCACACACAGAAAGCACAGACTAACACAGATTTACAGATACTACATTTTCACGGACTTCATCACCAACAGACTAACAGCCAGACTGGAGAGAACTGACATACAAGTCACATACAGTGTCACCACCACACACACAGCACAAAGACAGAGAGGATCACACCAAACTGACAACATCATGCATGGGCCCTGTGTCTCTCCAGCACACACAATTCCAGGTTCAGATAGCCCTTGAGGCCAACATCCAAATTCAGGCTCTATAATGATACGTCTATGTGCATGTGGATTTGTGTGGATATGACCATAGGTAACCAACCACACATACACAGTTCTGATCACAGAGAGAGGCACTTACAGACAAGCATAATTGTGCAGACAGAAAAGCCACAGTCACAGACACATGCACAACTGCATTCAAGCAGATAGTGACATGCACTCATGTACACACACACAACCATTCACACAAGTCAGACAAGACTTGGGCTCAGGGACTCCAAAGAGAACACACAAACAGAAACATAGGACTACAGAGAGTACACTTACTGTCATTAAAAAAAAACCCAAAAGAGGAAATACAGAAGATACACCTAAAGCTATAGGAAGAGAAAACGGGAACCAGACAACACACACATAACCATTCACAAAGGAGACACAAACATGGTGGTAGACACATGGAAGAAAGACCACATTCATAGAAGACATACACATAAAAAAAAATAAAAAAATTTTTTTTTTACCATTCACAAAGGAAACACAAACATGGTGGTAGACACATGGAAGAAAGACCACATTCATAGAAGACATACACATAGGAGAGACAAATACTCAAATACACTCACTATCCATAAGCATTACAAAGGAGACACATACATACCCAAGGAACACACACACACAACCCCATATACATGAATTGCAGAAGGAGGCAGTACCAACACACAGTTACCAGAAAGGAAAAACACGTATTAGATAGGCAGCCACAGATAGAAGACACAAAGAGCCAAGTTACACAGGAGGACACACATGCAGCTCACACATACATGGTTGTGACAGAGGACAGATGAGATACACTCGGGATATTCGCACAAACACACATCCCTGCCCAACCCCCTCCAGCTGCTCTCTCCTCCTTGGCCTATCCCAGCCTACTCCGATTTTTTTCTCCTCTGACACTCCTTTCCCCACTGCGCCCCCTCCCGGAGCCATTACACATCTGTGCTACAGACCGGCCAGGGAAAGAGGCACCTGTCATCTGAGGCCTTGGCCCAGGTGGCAGAAGTGGGGGGCGGGGGAGGCTAGGCAGGTATCTGGATTTCAAGGAGTCTGAGATGTTCTGTTCTAAAAACCAGTATACCTTGGACAAAAAATAGACACCCTGCACCAGCCACCTCTGGGCAGCAGCTTCCTGCTGTGGCCATTCACCTCCCCATTCAGAGCCTTCCCCAGCCCACTAACATTGCCCAGCACAGGACCACCAGCACATATCAGGTGCTCAATAAATGCCATTTATCAATTGTCATATCAGCATCAGTATTATTGTTATTTCTGCCAGGTGAACTATTCTAGGGGAGGGATGAGCCTGCATCCAGCTCTGCACCCCTTAGCACAGCTACGCTTCAGAGCACTGCAAATAGCAGGTGCCCAACATATGCTGGTAGAAGGGAAAACAAAGGGAACGTGTAATCTGGCTGTGAAGGGCAGCCTGCTTTAGAAGGAACAGGTGTCTTGAAGCATGACAGAGGCCTTGAGGCTCTGCCAAGGATAAAAGCACTTTGTTAGATCATCAAAGTAATGCCCCTTCTCAGGGTCATTTGGGGTTCTTGGTTCATTAAAGCCGATGCTTATGTGACATTTTGGATTCTTATCCTGTTTGGGATATCATTTTTGGCTCGTCAGTTCTTTTAAGCAGACCCCTTCCCCGTGGTGATTTGAGCTTAGTTTCATTAAAACAGGTAACTGCTCAGCAGTACTCAGGGGAGGGGGCAACATAGCAAAGCCGTTAACACCCCAAGCTTTCCCAGCTCTAACTGTCTCTCAGCTTCCTCAGGGGCTGAATAATGTTTAACTGGTAGCTTTATTGGAAAGACTTAATGAATTGCTACAGATAAAGCACTTAAAGCAATACTTGACACATAGTAATTTCTAAGAAAATTTCTCTGTTAAAAGAATTAATGGAGGGAGGTGGAGCCAAGACGGCGGAATAGACAGACGCTTCCGGCGAGCCCTATTACAACAAAGACCTGAAAAAACAAGTGAAACAAGTATATTTAGGACAAGCTAGGAGCCCTGAACATCAAAGGCAAGCTTAGAAAACGAACAGAGGGGCGGGGGAGGAAGGGAGAGTTCAGAAGTGGAGAGGAGTTACTAGAGCTGAATCGCGGGGAGCCCTCAGGCACTGTTCCCGGGAGCAGTGGCAGCAGGCTGGTACTAGCATTCGGCCACAGTTTCCTCAGGGAGAAGCAGCCAGCCACACAGCCTACTCACACTTCTGGAACCAAAAGACAATGGCAGTCTCAGCAAAAGCTAAGTACTTACATATATTTTACTGCACCCCCACCCCCAAGCGGGCTTCAACGGTTGAATTCCCTGGGCATGAGATAGGCCCTGTGGAGTGCCTAGAGCCATCCTTCCATCCTTGGAGAAGGAAAAAATTTGCAATTGGGGGAAAAGATAATTTGCCAGCTCCACTAACTGGGGAAGCTCAGGACAGAAGCAGCTCCTGTCTGGGCATAAACGGTCCACGGACTTTGAGCAACATACCCTTCTGCATGGAACTGTGTGAGCCTATTTCAGGAGAATAGGCCCTTGTTGGCAGACTCCAACCATTTCAGCTGTGCGGTGGAGAGGTGGGTGTTTGATGTTCAACATTGCTTTGCCTATTAAAGAGGGTCCTCACCTATCCACAAGGACTGGTAGCTTCACTCAGGTCACCCAGCCACCCGTGACAGAGGTCCAAGGATAACTGGTACCTACCAGTCCTTATAACCAAAAGCTTTGGGCGCTCATGATCCGTCTGCAGAACCCACCCACCTGCACGCTGTAGGGAACAGGGACACGTTTTACTCAGAGACACTCGGGGGTCGGTTCTCAGCCCCCTGCCTTGTTCAGAGCTGACTCTGCATGACTCCCTGCTGCAATCAGATACCGGTACATACACCAATCACCCCTGCCCCTCGAAGACTGTAGGACAGAGCCTGTACCATACACTTGATGATCAGCTACCTGGACACCTGAGCTGAATTCATACAAGGAAAGTGAATGGACTCCTAGACTGATATACCTGATAACAGCTCTAGCCATCTGGGGACAGGATGTCAGAGCTCCAAAGGCGAAAATAATCAAGCTAGCTCACTCAAGCAACCCATTTGGGCATATCAAAACAAAACAAAGCAAGAAGCTACGACATAGAAAGCAAACATAAAATAAACTAATACAATAACTCTATAAGTATAGCTCAGTGACAACAGTCAATATCAAGTCACATAAAGAAACACGATGAGTGCCTCAACAAGCTCTCAAAACAAAGAATCAAGGGATCTTCTACATGAAAGTGCCTTCCTGGAATTACCAGAGGCAGAATACAAAAGATTAATATACAGAGCCCTTCAAGACATCAGGAAGGAAATCAGGCAATATGCACAACAACCCAAGGAACACACAGATAAAGCAGTTGAAGAAATTAAAAAGATTATTCAGGAATGTAGTGAAAAATTTAATAAGCTGGAAAAATCCATAGACAGCAAGCAGAAATTCAGAAGATTAAAAATAAAATTACAGAAGTAGACAACTCAATAGAAACTCAGAGGAGCAGAATTGAGCAAGTGGAAGGCAGAATTTGTGAACTTGAAGATAAATCACTTGGCACTAATATATTTGAGGAAAAATCAGATAAAAGAACTTTAAAAAAGGAAGAAACCTTAAGAATCATGTGGGACTCTATCAAGAGAAATAACCTACCAGTGATTGGAGTACCAGAACAGGGAGGGATAACAGAAAATACAGAATTGTTGAAAATTTGTTGGCAGAAAGTTTCCCTGAAATCGTGAAAGATGAGAAGATATCTATCCAACATGCTCATCGAACTCCACATAAGGTAGATTTTAAAAGAAAGTCACCAAGACATATTATAATCAAATTTTTCAAAACCAAAGATAAAGAGAGAATTTTAAGAGCAGCTAGGGATAAACGAACAGTCACCTACAAAGAAGAGTCAATAAGAATAAGCTGTGACTACTCGGCAGAAACCACACAGGCAAGAAGGCAGTGGGATGACTTATATACAAAATTGAAGGAAAAAAAATTCCGGCCAAGAATCATATATCCAGCAAAACTGTCTCTCAATATGAAGGTCAAATTAGGACATTTCCAGATAAACTGAAGTTTACGGAATTTGTAAAAACCAAACTAAAATTACAAGAAATACTAAAGGGAGCTCTTTGGTTAGAAAATCAATAATATCAGGTACCAATGCAAGACTAGAACACTGGGCAGAGCAATCAGGTGTCAACCCAGACAGGGAAATCACAAAAATAAATCAAGATTAAAAAAACGCTCGAAACAGGGAAACAGCGATGTTATTATATAAAAGAAGACAACATTAAAATAATAAAGACGGACTAAGAAATGTAGTCATAGATCTTCCATATGAAGAGGAAGACGAGGCGATACAAAGAAATAAAAGTTAGATATAAATTTGGAAAAATAGGGGTAAATAATAAGGTAACCACAAAGGAGACAAACTATCCTACACATCAAAATAAAATACAAGAAAAAAATAAAGACTCAGCAAAAACAAAATCAACAACAACGAAATGAGGAAAGGACAATATATAAAGATAATCTATTCATCACATAAAATTAAGTAGGAAAAGAAACTGTCAACAACACACAAAAAAAGACATCAAAATGATAGCACTAAATTCATCCCTATCCATAATTACGTTGAATGTAAATGGACTAAATGCAACAATAAAGAAAAAGAGAGAGGGCAGAATGGATGAAAAAACATGATCCGTCTATATGCTGCCTACAAGAGACACACCTTAAACTTAGAGACACAAACAAACTAAAACTCAAAGGGTGGAAAAAAATGTATCAAGCAAACAACAATCAAAAAAGAGCAGAAACGGCAATATTAATTTCTGACAAAATAGGCTTTAAAGTTAAACCCATCATAAAGGATAAAGAAAGACACTATATAATGATTAAAGGGACAATATACCAAGAAGATATAATCATATTAAATATTTATGCACCTAATGACAAGGCTGCAAGATACATAAAACAAATTCTATCAGCACTGAAAAGTGAGGTAGACAGCTCCACAATAATACTAGGAGACTTCAATGCACCACTTTTGGTGAAGGACAGGACATGCAGAAAGTAAATATTTATGCACCTAATGACAAGGCTGCAAGATACATAAAACAAATTCTATCAGCACTGAAAAGTGAGGTAGACAGCTCCACAATAATACTAGGAGACTTCAATGCACCACTTTTGGTGAAGGACAGGACATGCAGAAAGAAGCTCAAAAAAAGACATGGAAGATCTAAATGCCACAATCAGCCTATTTGACCTCATAGGCATATACAGACCACTCCACGCAACAGCAGCCAAGTATACTTTCTTTTCTCATGCACATGGAACATTCTCTAAAATAGACCACACATCAGGTCATAAAACAAGCCTTAGCAGAATCCAAAACGCTGAAATATTTCTTCTCTGCCCATTAGGCCATAAAAGTAGAAATCAATAACAGGAAAAGCAGGGAAGATAAATCAAACACTTGGAAACTGAAAAATATGCTGCTCAAAAAAGACTGGACTATAGAAGACATTAAGGATGGAATTCAGAAATTCATAGAATCCAATGAGAATGAAAATAATTCCTATCAGAACCTTTGGGACACGGCAAAAGCAGTGCTCAGAGGCCAATTTAAGTCAATAAATGCACCACAGAAAAAGAAGAAAGGGCAAAAATCAAAGAATTATCCCTACAACTTCAACAAATAGAAAGAGAGCAATAGAAGAAACCCTCAGGCACCAGAAGAAAACAAATAATAAAAATTAGAGCAGAACTAATTGAAATAGAAAACAGAAAAACAATTGAAAGAATTAACAAGAGCAAAAGCTGGTTCTTTGAAAAAATCAACAAAATTAATAAACCATTGGCCAAACTGACAAAAGAAAAACTGGAGAGGAAGCAAATAACCCAAATATGAAATGAGACGGGTGATATCACAACAGACCCACCTGAAATTAAAAGAATCATATCGGATTGTTATGAAACATTGTACTCTAACAAATTCAAAAACGTAGAAGAAATGGATGAATTCCTGGAATCACACTACCTACCTATACTAACACAAACAGAGGTAGAACAACTAAATAGACCCATAACAAAAGAAGAGATGGAAAAGGTAATCAAAAAACTCCCAACAAAAAAAAAAGCCCTGGCGCGGATGGCTTCACTGCAGAGTTCTACCAAACTTTCAGAGAAGAGTTAACACCACTACTACTAAAGGTATTTCAGAGCATAGAAAAGAACGGAATACTCCCAAACTCATTCTATGAAGCCAGTATATCCCTGATACCAAAACCAGGTAAAGACACCACAAAAAAAAGAAAATTACAGACCTATATCCCTCATGAACATAAATGCAAAAATCCTCAACAAAATTCTAGCCAACAAAATTAAAGAACATATCAAAAAAATAATTTGCCATGACCAAGTGGGATTCATACCAGGCATGCAGGGATGGTTCAACATTAGAAAAACAATTAATGTTATCATTATATAAATAAAAAAAACAGACAAGAACTACATGATTTTATCAACTGATACAGAACAAGCATTGGACAAAGTTCAACACCCATTCGTGATAAAAACTCTCAGTAAAATAGGAATAGAAGGAAAATTCCTCAACATAATAAAGGGCATTTATACAAAGCCAATAGCCAACATCACCCTAAATGGAGAGAGCCTGACAGCATTCCGCTTGAGATCGGGAACCAGACAAGGATAGCCTTTACTACCACTCTTATTCAACATTGTGCTGGAGGTCCTAGCCAGACCAATTAGGCTAGATAAAGAAATAAAGGGCATCCAGATTGGCAAGGATGAAGTAAAAGTATCTCTATTTGCAGATGACATGATCTTATACACAGAAAACCCTAAGGAATCCTCCAGAAAACTACTGAAACTAATAGAAGAGTTCAGCAGAGCATCAGGATACAAGATAAACATACAAAAATCAGTTGGATTCCTCTACACCAACAAAAACAATATTGAAGAGGAAATTATCAAATCAATACCATTTACAGTAGCCCCCAAAGAAGATAAAATACTTAGGAATAAATCTTACCAGAGATGTAAAAGACTTATACAAAGAAAACTACAAAACACTTCTGCAAAAAACCAAAAGAGACCTACATAAGTGGAAAAACATACCTCGCTCATGGATAGGAAGACTTAACATTATAAAAATGTTTACTCTACCAAAAGCAATCTATACATTTAATGCAATTCTGATCCAAATTCCAACAACATTCTTTAATGAGATGGGGAAACAAATCACCAACTTCATATGGAAGGGAAAGAGGCCCCAGATAAATAAGGCATTACTGAAAAAGAAGAACAAAGTGGGAGGCCTCACTCTACCTGATTTTTGAACCTATTATACCACCACAGTAGTCAAAACAGCCTGGTACTGGTTCAACAACAGATACATAGACCAATGGAACAGAATTGAGAATCCAGACATAAATCCATCCACATATGAGCAGTTGATATTTGACAATGGCCTGAAGTCCATTAAATGGGGAAAACACAGTCTAAGAAATGGTGCTGGCATAACTGGATATCCATCTGCGAAAAAATGAAAGAAGACCCATACCTCACACCACGCACAAAAACGAACTCAAAATGGATCTAAGACCTAAATATAAAACCTAAAACGATAAAGAACATGGAAGAAAAAGTAGGGACAACGTTAGGAACCCTAATACATGGCATAAACAGTATACAAAACATTACTAACAATGCAGAAGAAAAACTAGATAACTGGGAGCTCCTAAAAATCAAACACCTATGCTCATCCAAAGACTTCACCAAAAGAGCAAAAAGATTACCTACCGACTCGGAAAAGGTTTTTAGCTATGATATTTCCGATCAGTGTCCGATCTCTAAAATCTACATGATACTGCCAAAACTCAACTACAAAAAGACAAATAACCCAATTAAAAAATGGGCAAAAGATATGAACAGACACTTCACTAAAGAGGACATTCAGGTAGCTAACAGGTACATGAGGAAATGCTCACGATCATTAGCCATTAGAGAAGTGCAAATCAAAACTACAATGAGATTCCATCTCACTCCAACAAGGCTGGCATTAATCCGAAAAACACAAAATAATAAATGTTGGAGAGGTTGTGGAGAGACTGGAACACTTACACACTGCTGGTGGGAATGTAAAATGGTACAACCACTTCGGAAATCGATTTGGTGCTTCCTTAAAAAGGTAGAAATAGAACTATCATACGGTCCAGCAATCCCACCCCTTGGAATGTATCCTAGAGAAATAAGAGTGTTTATATGAACAGACATATGCACACCCATGTTCATTGCAGCACTGTTTACAATAACAAAAAGATGGAAGCAACCAAGGTGCCCATCAACAGATGAATGGATATATTATGGTATATTCACACAATGGAATAGTATGCATTGATAAAGAACAGTAATGAATCTGTGAAACATTTCACGACATGGAGGAATCTGGAAGGCATCATGCTGAGTGAAATTAGTCAGTTGCAAAAGGACAAATATTGTATGAGACCACTACTATAAGAACTTGAGAAATAGTTTAAACTGAGAAGAAAATATTCTTTCATGGTTATGGGAGGGGGGAGGGAGGGAGGGTGAGAGAAGGGTATTCACTAATTAGAGAGTAGATAAGAACTTCTTTAGGCAAAGGGAAAGACAACACACAGTACAGGCGAGGTCAGCACAACTGGACTAAACCAAAAGCAGTTTCCTGAATGAACTGAATTCTTCAAAGGCCAGCGTACCAGGGACATGGGTGAATGTTTCGAAGGCCAGCGTAGCAGGGGCGTGGGCTTGGGGACCTTGGTTTCAAGGGACATCTAAGTCAATTGGCATAATAAAATCTATTAAGAAAACATTCTGCATCCCACTTTGGATAGTGGCGTCTGGGGTCTTAAAAACTAGCAAGCAGCCATCTAAGATGCATCAACTGGTCTCAACCCACCTGGACCAAAGGAGAATGAAGAACACCAAGGACACAAGGCAATTACGAGCCCAAGAGACAGAAGGAGGCACGTAAATCAGAGACTACATTAGCCTGAGATCAGAAGGGCTAGATGGTGCCCGGCTACAACCCATGACTGCTCTGACAGGGAACACAACAGAGAACCCCGGAGGGTGCAGAAGAACAGTGGGATGCAGACCCAAAATTCTCGTAAAAAGACCAGACTTAATGGTCTGACTGAGACTAGAAGGACCCCGGTGGTCATGGACCCCAGACCTTCTGTTGGCCCAGGACAGGAACCACTACCAAGCCAACTCTTCAGACAGGGATTGGACTGGACAATGGGATGGAGAGGGATGCTGGTGAGGAGTGAGCTTCTTGGATCAGGTGGACACTTGAGACTATGTTGGCGTCTCCTGTCTGGAGGGGAGATGAGAGAGTAGAAAAAAAAAACCTTTTTTTTTTTTAGCAAGGTGTATGTAAGTTTTTGTGTGAGAGACTGACTTGATTTGTAAATTTCCACTTAAAGCATAATAAAAATTTTTTAAAATAATAATTAATGGATTATTCTCAGTTGGTTAAAGCCAGTCTCTACTCAGGTGCATTTAGGATTTTCATCTAGCCTTTCATGCAGGCTTCCCACTGAGGAGCTCCGTGGAGTCTCTTCCGTCCCTCAAAGCAGGCTCTGGGCAGCAGGGCTTCTGGAGTCAGGGTCTAATCCTGTGCCCCTGGAGCCCCTTCTTTCCTTCACACTGTTAGATGTAAAGAGCTGGTCTGGCAGCCTCCCTCCAGGAGGCTGATGGGAGGAGACCTTTACACCTATTGGGGTGCCGGGTGGGAGCTACAAGCTGACACCCTACTTCAGGAAGAGCCTGGGGTGTTCAGAGCCTGGCTCCTGACCCTCAAGCCCCTGGCCTTGCTGCAGGAAGCAAGTTTTTTTTGCTAAAAATTAAACATCCTCTTTATGAGCAGCAAGAAAACAGGACTTGGGATGTGTCCCACAAGGTGAATGTGGGTCCCCCCTCTCCCATGCCTGCTGCTCTCTCCTTTCTGTGGGGCAGCAGCCTGGTGTCCTGAACCCTTCCTTTCTCACACTCGCTCACATCTACAGGGAACCATGTTCCCACTGTCTCCAGGACCTCAGCCCTCACACCCACAACAAGCCCTCTGAGCTCTGCAGAGAAAGCTCTCCCTTCCTCCCAGGCCCTCAGTGACTCCTCCAGGAGGGTGCTCTCTCAGGTAGGTGTCAGTGTCCGGTCTCAGCTCCTCTGTCTACACCTCTTTCCTAGAGTCTCACTGCCTCCTTCCAGGGCTCCGCACCACTGAGGAAAGAATGAAGGAATAATGAAACAAAATGGTGAATTTGACAAGCATTTGTTGAACACCAACTGGTTTTGGCTATGGGTGAACGTGACAGAACAGAAATCCCTGTCTTTCTGAAGCTCACATTCTAAGGAATGATGAAATCAATTGTTCTGTTCTTTGAATACTCACCAAGCTGGTTCTCACTTGAGGGTCAGTTGCACTTGATGCTCCCTCTGCTTAGAGTGCTCTTTCATAAAATATTTGTACGGTGGGCTCCTCTTCAGTTAATCCAGGTCTCAACTCAGATGTCACCTCCTCAAAGAAAGCCTTCCTTGACCATGCTGTCTAAAATAACAATTCAACCCCTCTGTTACTCTTGATCCCCTTTCACCCTGCTTTATTATTCTTCACAGCTTTTTCACCAGCTGACATAACAGTATACATTTAATTACTGTTGTTGTTAGGTGCTGTTGAGTCAGTTCGGACTCATACTGACCCTATGTCCAACAGAATGAAACACTGCCCAGTCCTGCCCCATCCTCACAATCATTGTTATATTTGAGCCCATTGTTATAGCCACTGTGTCAATCCATCTCCTCGAGGGTCTTCCTTTTTCTCACTGACCCTCTACTTTACCAAGCATGATGTCCCTCTCTAGGGACTGTTTCCTCCTGATAACATGTCCAAAGTACATGAGACAAAGTCTTGCTATACTTGACTCCAAAAAAGCACTCTGGCTGTATTTCTTCCAAGACAGACTTGTTGGTTCTTCTGACCAAAAGCAAAACCAAACCCATTGCCATCAAGTGGATTCCAACTCATAGCAACCATATAGGACAGAGTAGAACTGCCCATATGGTTTCCAAGAACTGCCTGGTGGATTCGAACTGCAGACCTTTTGGTTAGCAGCTGTAGCTCTTAACCACTATGCCACCAGGGTTTCCATATATATTTATTTAATGGTATATTTATATTTAGTACAAGGAGTTTGTTGTATAAATAAATGCATATAGATACCAAAAAACAAAAAACCTGTTGCCATCAAGCTATTCTGACTCATAGCGACCCTGGAAGACAGTGTAGAACACCCCATGGGTTTCCAAGGAGTGACTGGTGGATTCGAACTGCCAGCCTTTTGGTTAGCAGCCAAGCTCTTAACCACTGTGCAACCAGGGCTCCATATAGATAGTAGCACATTTATATATATTAACATATATATTTATATGTATATATAAAAAATATATACCATTATGTATTTCTTTATATTCACATATAATGATATATTTATGTGTTTAATATATTTTATATATTAGTAAGTATTATATACCACTATATATTTCTATATGATCATATAAATTAAATGGCAAATGTTTATATATTTCATATAATATATATCCTTCCTTGTCTCAGTTTTCTCATCTGTAAAATGGGCATAATTACAGTAACCACCTCATATGGTGGTTGTAAAGATTAAATGACCTAATATAAGAAAAGCATTCAGTGGGTGTGCTGGAGCCAACTTCTAAAGGTTTGAGGGAATTTTGCAAACTGGTTGTTCAACACAGCTATTATTAAAAATTAAATGATAAAAACTTACAATTAACTAAATTATATTTTTAAAAGGTGATAAATGCTCAAAACGCATCACTTTCTAATTATTTTATTACATCTCACTGTTATCTATGCTCTTGAGGTTATTTACCTCTATTCTGTCTATGATATGTCTATGAATATGATATATTGGTGCGCTACTGCATTTCGTCCCAACTCGGTGTTGAGTGATTACACGTTAGTAACCTTAAGTCAGCCGAGATGAGGGTATGTAAACCAATGAAATTGGCAAATGTTAGAAATCGGAACTTTTTTTTTCTCCTTCCCAGAACGCAGGTTGTTAGCCATTTACCAGGACACCACCGAAAGCACTTAGTGCCTAGTACATGGTAACTGCTATAATAAATGTTTCCATTATTATGTTTGTGCACTGGATCGCGATGTGTATCTTTTTTTGTGGGTCGGAGTTAATGTTTGAAGCACAGAATTACGAGCCGCCAGACAGACAGTGTGCTAAACTACACCTATTTAATCCTCCCAATAAATCTGTTAAGCCTGTACTATTTATTATCTTCATTTTACAAACGGGGAAAATGGAAGTTCTAAGATGGTAAAAGGAAGCGCTAGCATTTGCCGGAGGTAGGATTCGAACTTCAGGCTGGAAGCTTCAGAGCGCTCGCATACTTAACATAAAAAAAAAAACCTCCTTATTCTCACGAGGAGCCCTGGGTTCGAACCCACCAGCCGACTGGAAGGCAACGGGTTATTCCTATCGATAATTCCGCCTCGCAACACATGTAAAATGAATGGGTACCATCGTGCTCGTCCCATCTTTGGAAACGTAGTCCGCAGGCTCAACTAACGCCACGGTCCAAGAGTAGTGAGGAAGGAAATCGATTTTAGCATTAGAACAAAAGAACAAACAATCAGTTCCTGTGCCTCGCGATGTTTCAGCTACCCAGTGAGCGAATTCAGCAGCTTTGGTCGTGCCCGTTGCATGCTGGGAACGGCAATTCGCATGACCAGCCACGTCAACACAAGATGACGGAACTCACGTTGCACGTTCAGGTCGAGTCCAGGCCGCGCTGGCGCCTCAGCGAACCCGATTGCCAACCGTACCTTGCCGCATTCGTCCTTAAGCCTGTGCGACGAGCATTCGGGTCAACTAAGGGCACAAACTGAAGCCCTACGATTTCTCTCCTTTTTGCGCTCTCGCCGAGGCTCGGGCTGCTCACGGACCAGACTCCTTCCTCCCACTCTGAAAGCTAAGGTAGGCTGCGGGGCAAGGAGGATGTGGATCCAGGCCTAGGTTCTGTCGAGGCGCGCCTGCGCTGTCCAGCCGGCGGGGGAAGGAAAGAGGTCCGTCCTGGGCGTTGGCGGCGGCCTAGCTCTGGCAGCCGGCACTAGGTGGGCTCCAGACCCAAGGTTTCCGTGCGTAAGGGGACTACTCTTCGGCATAGGCTCGGGGTCCAGATATCAGCGGAGCCGCCTGAGGGGGGCTTGGAGGTTCCGATGAGGGCATAATTTTTGAGGCACTGATGAGCAGGGAGGAAACCTTGGTGGTGCAGTGGTTAAGTGCTACGGCTGCTAACCAGAAGGTCGGCAGTTCGAATCCGCCCAGGCGCTCCTTGGAAACTCTATGGGGCAGTTCTACTCTGTCCTATAGGGTCGGCAGTTCTACTCTGTCCTATAGGGTCGCTATGAGTCGGAATCCACTCCACGGCAATGGGTTTGGTTTTTTGGTTTGGATGCGGAGGCACTAGGGGTGTGGTCAGAGAGTTGTTAATGGGCAGTTGGGTAATGGAGGTCCGATGGGGATGTTAATAGGAGTGTTTTTAATCAACAGGTTCATTAGGGCCGGTTTGGGTGTGTTCAGCGATTGATAAACGAAGGGGTGGTAGAGTGGGCAACTAGAAGGTAATGGAAGGTGGATATGGGGGTGTGATCAAGGGATTGATGAGGAGGTATGGTATTTAACAGGTTGATGGGGAGCTATGGGGCATACTAATCGAAAAGGTAATGGTGAGGCTACAGAGCGAATAATAGAGACCGATGGAGGTGATCGTCGAGGGGTTAATGGAGGGCTAATGTGATAATCAAGGGACTGATGGGAGCAGTGATCAAAGAAGAGATAATGAGGGACTGATGGGGTATTGTAGTCAAAGGGTTAGTAGGACTATCATGACTTGATCATCCAGGAATTAATGAGGAGAGAGTAATAAATAGTAAACTGTTGGGGCATGGTCATCCAGTGATTAGTGGAGGGCAGGGTGGGCAGTGAGGGGAGAATTGGGAACTGATGAGAATTTGGTGTCAAGAGAGTAACAGAGAGGCTACAGGAGACTAACGGGGAACTATGAGATTGATCAGGGGGCTAATGAGTTAATGGGGGCTGATAAATCATAATAATTGAGAGCTTAATGGGAGTCTAATATGGCATGATCCTTTAGGCATTAAGCGGGGTTGATAAATACCAACAGGACCAGGCAGCATTTGGTGGTTCAAGCCCACCCAGAGGTGCCTTGGAAGAAAGACCAGGTAGTCTACTTCGGAAAAATCAGCTACTGAAAACCCTACAGATCACAGTTCTACTCTGACAGGCATGTGGTCGTTACAAGTTGGAATCAACTCGATGACACTGGTTTTGGTTTAATCATTTAAGGAATTAATGGAGAATGGGGTGGGCAGAGAGAGATGAAGACTAAGGGGCTGGGGAGTGCAATGAGGTAGTTTTAGGAGGGTAATGGGATGAAAAAAGCAGGGTATTAATGGTGGGCTAATGAGGGCATATGAATCCAGGGGCAATGGGAACAATTGGGAGTGTGGTCAGTGAGATGTTAATGGGGATGAGGTGGTCAAAGAAGGGCTGATTGTGCGAATCATGGGGTTTAATGTGTGGAGTGCAGATGACAGTGATGGGGGGTTGCCAGGGTCAGTAATGGGTCATCTCTGAGATAAGTATTGGGGGAGTGGGCATCTATGGGGTGAGTAATGGGGGTCTGTGGATTGTGATGGGGTCTGTGGAGTAAATGATGGGTCTGTGAGGTGAGTAATGAGGGATTTGTTGGGTGAGTGATGGGGGGTCTGTGAGGTGAGTGATGGGGAGCTCTGAGGTGAATGATGGAGGGTCTGTGGGGTGAGTGATAGGGGTCTCTGGGGTCAGTGATGGGAATTGTGTGAGATCAGGGATGGGTGATCTGTGAAATGAGTAATAGAGCCTGAAGGCCCAGTAATGGTGTTGTTCGGGTCACTGAGGTCATTGGCATCAGTGACTGGGCTTTAGTCTTCCCTTCTGCTGAATGGGCTGTCATGTGAGTCAGTTGAGCCTGATTTGGTTTATGTGGTTCTTCCAGCCCCCACAGAGGTAGGTAGTGGCCCCTCTACCCAGTTACTGATACAGGTTGGCATCAGCTTACTGTTGGCAGGTCCCTGGGCAAACAGAGTACGTGAGATGGGACGGACATCAAAGGACAAGCGGGATGTCTACTACCGCCTGGCCAAGGAGAATGGCTGGCGTGCCCGCAGTGCTTTCAAGCTACTACAGCTCGATGAGGAATTCCAACTCTTCCAAGGTCCCCACCTGGCGGGCGAGTTGCTGAGGGGGCCGGTTCAAGGGGGATAGACAAGTTGGCTAGGTCTGTAGGGCTCCCTGTGGTAGGTGGGCTCAATTGGAGGATCTCTGGGGCAGACAGGCCGGCAGGAAGATGGGCAGAATCCCGAGGAAGAGTTGGGTGCATGGACAATGGATAGATGTGTGCTTCCCCAGGGGAGAGGGGTGAACTGTGCAGGGTCCCTGAGTTGGAGAGTCAGGTGCAGCTGACTAATACACCTTCCTGTGTGTGCCCAGGCGTGATGCGGGCCGTTGACCTGTGCGCAGCCCCGGGCAGCTGGAGCCAGGTGCTGAGCCAGAAAATTGGGTGAGTGTGGGGTTCCTTGGTGGGGGACAGGGAGGGGGGCTGGGTGGGGGGTTCTGGGTATGAAGACTGGACTGACATGGGCCATGTTGTCCACAGGGGTGGACATGTGGTGGCCGTGGACCTGCAGGCTATGGCTCCGCTGCCAGGTGTGTTACAGATACAGGGGGACATCACCCAGGTGAGAGCATGGCCAGGATAGTCAGGGTGTATCCTAGGTGAAGGCCCCCCATCTGGAGGCTATAGAAAATAGGAAAGAGACAGAGAGAACTAGAAAGTGAAAGGAGAGATACAGTAGCTGAGAGGGAGTAACAGTGGAGAAACAGGGCTAGCAGCTGTCGTCACAGAGAAACAGCAAAAAAAAAAAAAGATGAGACTAGGTCCCCAAAGACAGGCAAAGCCTGAGAATTTGCCTGGGGTGGGGTCCTGGGCAGGTGGGGTTCAAGGGCAGCAGCTGGGGGAGCCCTGGAGCCACTCATTCTCCCTCTTTCCATAGCTATCTACTGCCAAGGAGATCATTCAGCATTTTGAGGGCTGCCCTGCAGACCTAGTGGTGTGTGATGGGGCTCCTGATGGTAAGCAGCAGGGTGGGGGGGCCCTGTGTATGTCTTTCTCGGGATCTTCCACCACTGTTGATTTCTTTGATCTCTTAACTTCTCACTGCCTCTTCCCTATGCTGTCAGCCTTTCCCCATATCTGGCAACTTCCCACCTCTGCTGTCTGCTCTCTGCTTCAGTCTTCTCCCTCCCCCCCTCCACCTTTCTGTTTTGTGTTTGTTGTCCACCTGTGCCTCTTATCCCTCTGCAACTGTCCAATTCCATTTTACTCTTCATTCATTTTTCCATTTATTCAGTCAATCATCCATTCAGAACACATTTACTGAGCACCTACCGTGTGCAAGCACTGTTCTAGGTATTGGGAAAACATTAGTGAATAAAATGTCACTAATTCGTGACCTCATGGAGCTGGGCACAGATGGAAAAGAAGCAAAATAAATGATTGAACTATGTAGCATGTTAAAATGTGATAGGTACCATGGGGAAGTCAACAAAGTAGGGAGGGGAAGTGGGGAGTGCATACTGGCATTTTAAATAAAGTGGATGGGGAAGGCCTCACTGACTTTAGAGCATAGACCTAAAGATGAGAGAGTGAGCCATGGATGTGTCTAGAGGAAGAACCATACAGACAAAGGGAACAGCCAGTGCAAAAGCTCGAGCCGGGAGTGTGCTTGACGTATATGTAGGAGAATGAGAAGGAAGAGTATAGCTGAAGCAGAATGAGTGAGGGGGAGAAGGGGTCAGGGGTAAGGTCAGAGAGGTGACAGGGGCCAGATCCTGTAGGTGAGGGCCACAGTGAGGAATTTGGCTTTTTCTCTGAGTGAGATGGGGGCTTGGAGAAAACCATGAGAGGATTCTAAGTAGAGGAGTGTCATGCCTGACTTGGGCTGTAACAGGGTTCCTCTAGCTACTGAGCAATGTAAGGGGTGCGGGTGGAAGCACGGGGACCAGTGAGGAGGAAGGAGTCTGCATTAGTCCAGGTGAGTCGTGATGGTGGAAGCAGTGGTAGAGATGAGAAGAGGGTGGATTCAATATATTTTTGAAAGCAGAGCTGACAGGATTTGCTCATGGCATGGCTTGGATGTGGGGATGGGGTCAAGGGTAACTCAGGTTTTTGGCCTGAACAACTGTAAGGATCAAATGAGATGAGGAAGATGGTAGGAGAAAGTTCAGGAAGGAAAGTCAGGAGTTTGGTTTTGGACGTGTTGAATCTGAGATGTCAAGTTTGATCTATGAGTCTGGAGTTCAGAGCTGCAGTTTGAGCTGAAGATGGAAATGGTAATGGTACTTGCACATGAGGTTATTTTTGAAAATAAATGAGTTCCTTGAAGGGTTAGGAGCTCAGCGTATGCTTCCAATTGGTTAGATATTAATTTGCATCCAGAACCTTAGCAGTAAGAGAGCCTAGGAAATATTTTTAGCTTTCTAACCTCTGGGAACCTCTCTGGTACAAGAAGATACATAGAACTGAAAAGGCCCCCTAACACTGTTCCTCTTGCCACAGTAACTGGCCTCCATGATGTGGATGAGTACATGCAGGCCCAGCTCCTCCTAGCTGTGAGTAACCCTGGCTTGTCCCTGCCCCAGTTTGGCTCCTTTCTGGCTGTCTCCATCTCAGCCTTAGCCATCTGTCCTGCCCACAGGCTCTGAACATTGCTACACACGTTTTGAAACCAGGGGGCTGCTTTGTGGCCAAGGTGAGTCTAGGGAAGCTTGGTCAGGGGTAGAGAGGAGTCCTTGAGGGCCGCCCTCACCCTCCTATTTTTGACTCCCCACCCCACAGATATTCCGAGGCCGTGATGTGACGCTGATCTATAGCCAGCTGCGGGTCTTCTTCTCCAGTGTGGTGTGTGCCAAGCCCAGGAGCAGCCGTAACTCCAGCATTGGTCAGTGGGGTGGAGGGGCCAGGTAGGTGGGTGGCAGCCTTGGGGGTGCATCCTGTACGGGCAGAGATGGCAGTCACCCCTCACTCCAGATTCTATCCACAGAGGCCTTCGCTGTCTGTCGGGGTTATGACCCTCCTGAGGGCTTCATACCAGACCTGACCAAACCTCTGCTAGACCATTCTTACGGTGAGAGCCAGAGCCTTGGGCCCTATCCCTGGGAAAACTCTACCCCCTTATGGAAATTATGTCTCATGAGGACCCTCAGTCCCACTCCCAGTGGAGCCTCTGCCTCCTTGTGGAAATTCTATCCCAAAAGGATCCTCAGCCCTACCTTTTGGTGGTAACTCTACCCCATTGTGGGAATTTTGCCTCATTAGGGTCCTTAGCCCCACCCCTAGTGGAAATGCTGTTCTGGGAGGATCCTCAGCCCTACCTTCTGGTTAAAATTCTACCCCCTTATGGATATCTTGTCCCAGTCCCCTGGTGGTTGCTCTTTGACCTGATAGAAATTCTCTCCCAGAAAGATTCAGAGCCCTGCCCTGTGGAGACTGCCTGCTTAAGAAAATTCTATCCTAGGAAACCTCTCAGTCTCACCCCCAGGTGGAAACTCTACTTCTATGTGGAAATTTTGCCCCATGAGGGTTTTTAGCCTCCTCTCTGGGGAAAAAAGACAAAGAGCCTGTTCTTGTGGAGATTACATTTGTGAGACAAGGTACAAACAGCATATAATAGAATGTCAAGTGTAGATAAGTGCTGTGGAAAAAAAGTAGAGTGGGGGGCAGTGTTTTAGAAGGGGTGATTATGGTGGGCCTCCCTGAGGAGGTGATCTGAACCAAGTGAAGGGTTTCTGGTGGAGGAATGGTAAGAGTAGATAGGGAGTATCTGGGGAGAGCTGGGCAGGGATCCTCTTGGAGGAGTTGGTAGCCATGCTGTGGCCTGGGTCATGACTGGTCCCAGGCATCCCAGCCCAGTCCTCAGTCTTCTGTCTCCCTGTTCCTCAGACCCAGATTTCAACCAGCTGGATGGCCCCACCCGCATCATTGTGCCGTTTGTGACCTGCGGGGACCTGAGCGCCTATGATTCCGACCGCAGTTACCCACTGGATGTGAGTGCCTGGCCAGCAGTAGGCAGGGAGTGGGGAGAGCAGCTGTCCTGAGTTTTCAGGTCCTCACCATTACCCCCATATGTTCCTGCAGCTAGAGGACGGCTCAGAGTACAAGTACACTCCGCCCATGCAGCCCCCCATCTCTCCACCGTACCAAGAGGCCTGCACACTGAAGAAGAAGGGGCGGCTGGCCAAGGAGATTCGTCCCCAGGAGACCCCTATCAGCATAGTGGATGTCTTGCCCCAACCCCTGGCTGCCCCACCACGCCACACCCTGCTGGCCTCTGAGGTCTGGAAACATGGCCAGGGCCCTCAGTACCCTTTCTGTGAACCCACAGTGACCCTCTCCCAGCGTGCCTCTTTCTGCCCCCAAATCATGTGGTTTTGGGGGCCAAAATTCTCTTCCCTGCCTCCCAACAGCTATAGAATGCAATGGGTAAAACCAGGCATAATAAACAGAAAAGCTCAGCCAAGTATCTGAGTCTCTCTTATTTTTCTTGGGTAGGTGGAAGACAGTGATATGAATTGTTCACCTTAACACGTTAAGGTAAGTTTGCCTTTTATCTAAGAGCATGAGTAAAGGGCACCTTTAAGAAAAAGCTCAGAATTTCCCCTTTGAAATTTTTAGGACAACTAATAAGATTTCAATCAACAAACCTTTATTAAGCACCTGCTGTATGCCAGGAACTGCCTTAAGCATTTTACAAATTACATATTCAGGCATTCAGTAAACACTTATTGAGCACATAGTGTGTGCCGGGCATTATTCTAGGTTTGAAGATATAGCAGGGAACAAAACAAATATCCCTGCCTTCATGGAACTTATAGTTTGGGAAAGAGGTAAAAAACAGTAAGACATTCGGAATGCAAGAGTTTCCACAGTATTTACTATAGCTATCTGCCTAGAGTTTGCATTTCACTATATATTTAAATATTACTTGCATGATGATAAATAATATGTAAAGGTAATAAAGGATATGAAAAGTAGAAGTAAAGCAGAGTAAAGAGGTGGTGGTCTGCAGTAAGGGTGGTCATGGAAGGCCTCATTGAGGAGGTAATGTTTGAGCAAAGATCTGAAGGAGATGAGGGAGAGAATCCATGTGTTTAGAGGAAGAGCATCCAGGTAGTGGAAACAGCAAATGCAAAGGCCCTGAGGTAGAGCTGTGCCTGGAGTATTTAAGGAACACCAAGGAAGCCGGCTGACCTATAGCAGAGTGGGCTAAATCTATGAGTACTGGAGGAATTCTCATCCTCAGGATGTAATGGATCCCTTTCTGACAGTTACAGGTTATTCAGACTAAGTTTTTCATACAAAAAAGACACCTTTAAAAGACTGAAGTGGCGTATCACAGTGGGAAAAGATATTTATAATCCCTATGTATAGTATCCTTAATATAAAAAACCTACAGATAAGAAAAAATAATAAGAATGGCCAATAAGCACATGAAAAGATGCTCATCAGGGGAATGCGAGCTAAAACTAAAAATACTGACAATAATAAATGTTTGGAAGAATATGGAACAATTGGAACCATCATATATTGACGGTGGGAATGTAAAATGGTGTGGCCACTATGGAAAACTGTTAGGCGTTATCTACTAATGCTGCATATATACGATTCCACTCTTAAGAAGTGAGTACTAAAATATTTATAGCAGCACTGTATGTAGTACCCTCAAACTAGAAACAACCCAGGCATCCATCAACTGTAGAATGGGTAATTAAATTGTTCACAATGGAGAACTACACAGAGATGACGATGAACACTACAGTTATACAAAGTAACAGATGCATTGTTCACCTTAGAGTTACTCCTTAAACTGAACATATGTTTTATGCATTATGTTTTTATGTAGTAAAAGCAGGGGAAAAACTTATAAAATAGTAGCTTAGTGAACAGTAATTCTAGTAGAAGTGGGAAAATGTTTTTGTTTAAAACTTTCTTTTTCTTTGACCTTCAATTTGCTGGCAAGCTGATTCAACTCAGAAGCTGTTCGCTGTCAGGAGAGCCAGAACTTGCATTGATGAACTTGTTTTCAGATATCATCATCTCATCAACAGGGCCTGAACATTCAAGCCCCAAGTGGGAATCTGCAACAACCACATAAACAACAAAGAAACATTGCAGAATGTCTATCTGCACTGCAATGGAAATTCTAGAGTTGAGGTCTTACCTCTTCTCTAGGTAAACCTTTCCAGGGGTGTCCTAATTATGTCCCGAATTTATCCCTAAAGCAGGGATTCTTAACCTGGATAGAAGTCAGGGGTATCCATGAACTTGATGGAGGAAAATATTACATCTTTATTTTTCATTAATATAACTGAAATTTAATTCCACTTTGAATCATGAATGCTGGCAATAAATCACAGTAGTAAAAGCAGTACCTGCAACTTTTTCACCAATACAAATCAGTCCTTTTTTATGTTACATTACAATTGTTGCAGGTATCTTGTAATGTTCTCCACATCCGTTACTACTATGAATATGGTAGTTCTTGTTACTTGATATACTAATAAAGAAGTCCTTATATTACTATATCCCAATTTTGTTTCATTTTAATATATAGTGATAACTATTCCAATTTAATTGGTTTCCACTGTAATCCTGTATGAGTATGTGCATGCATGCCCTTTTAAAAATATTCTGTGAAGGAGTCCACAGATTTCACCAGATGTCAAAGGGTTTCCAGAACACATTTTTTAGGTTAATCCCTCTCAAATGTCAGGATGTGTGCCTTAACTGCAGTCCTTAATTTCTACAATTCAGCAAACAAAAGCTGACAGAAAGTGACAAGCTACAAGGACAGAACAGTTTTGTTTTGGCTTAATACCACAGCTTTAGAAATGTATACTCTCTTACCCAAAGGCTGTCCATACCCAAGTCTGTGTGACCCAAGAAATATCTACACCCCCGTCTATGTGACATTAGGAGTATCCACATCCCAATCTATGACCACAGAGGTGTCCACAGCTCAGTGTGTGACATTCCAGGAGTATCTGTGCCCCTGTCCAGTGACCTAGGGAGCATCTACACCCCAGTCTGTGTGATCCCTAGGAGGGTCCATAACCAAGTCATTGTGACCCCAGGAGGGGGGAATGTCTGCAGGAAAAGCATCCCAGGCAAAGGGAACAACCAGTAAAAAAGCTTTGAGGTAAAAGCATACTTACCATATGTAAAGAACAGATGTCCACGCAATGGTACTCAAAACGGCCTGGTGCTGGTACAACAACAGATATATAGACCAATGGAACAGAATTGAGAATCCAGATGTAAATTCATCCACCTGTGAGCAGCTGATATTTGACAATGGCCCAAAGTCCGTTAAATGGGGAAAAGACAGCCTAACAAATGGTGCTGGCATAACTGGATATCCATCTGCAAAAAAATGAAACAAGACCCATACCTCAACCACACACAAAAACTGACTCAAAATGGATCAAAGACCTAAATATAAAATCTAAAATGATAAAGATCATGGAAGGAAAAATAGGGACAATGCTAGGAACCGTAATACATGGCATAAACAGTATACAAAACATTACTCGAGTGGCGGGGCCAAGATGGCAGAATAGCTAGACCCTTCCTGCTATCCCTCTTACAACAAAGACCCAAAAAATCAAGTGAAACGAGTATATTTCGGACAAGCTAGGACCCCTGAACATCAAAGGCAAAGTCAGAAAATGGACTGAGCGGAGGGGGAGAGAGACATGGCTCAGGAGTGGAGAAGAGTTACCGGACCTGAATCACAGAGATCCCTCAGGCACCAGTCCCGGGAGTGGCTGCAGAGGGCTGGTGGTAGTGTCCGGCCGCAGTTTCCTCAGGGAGAAGCAGCCAGCCACACAGCCTACTCACCTATGGAACCAGAGAAGACCAATGCTCTTGGTAAAAGCTAAGTAGCTGCGTATATTTTACCGCGCCCCCCACCCCCAAGCCAGCCTCAGTGGCTGCTGATTTCCCTGGGCTTGAGATAGGCCCTGTTGAGCACTCGGAACCATCCTCACAGCCTTGGAGTAGGAATAAATTCACAGTTGGGGGAAAATAAAATTTGCCAGCTCCACTTAACTGGGGGAGCTCAGGACAGAAGCAGCTCCTGTCCAGACATAAATAGTCCATGGACTCTCAGTACCTTTCCACCTGTATGGGCCTATTTCAGAAGAATAGGTCCTTGTTGGCAGACTACACCTATTTCAGCTGTGCAGTGGAGAGGTGGGTGTTTGATGTTTGACACCACTTTGCCTATTAAAGACGATTCTCACCTACCCACATCAGGTGCATAAGGACTGGTGGCTCCTCTCAGGTCACCCAGCCACCCATGATAGGGTCCAAGGAAAACTGGTACCTCCCAGTCCTTACAATCAAAAGCACTGGGTGCCCATGGTCTCTCTGCAGAACCCACCCACCTGTACGCTCTAGGGAACAGGGACACACTTTCCTCACACATACTCGGGGGACAGTTCTCAGCCCCCTGCCTTGATAAGAGCGTGACCCCCTGCTGCAACCAGATACTGGTACCTAGACAAATTACCCCTACCCCTTTAAGACTGTACAACAGAGCCTGTACCACACACTTGATGATCAGCTACCTGGGCACCTGAGATGAATTCATACAAGAAAAGTGAATGGACTCCTAGACAGATATACTTGATAACACCTCTAGCCATCTCGTGACAGGACATCAGAGCTTCAAAGGCGAAAATATTCAAGCTAGCTCACTCAAGCAACCCACTTGGGCATATCAAAACAAAACAAAGCAAGAAGCTAGGATACAGTAAGCAAACATAAAATAAACTAATACAATAACTTACAGACAGCTCGGAGACAACAGTCAATATCAAGTCACATAAAGAAACAGAGCATGACTGCCTCAGCAAGCTCTCAAAACAAAGAATCAATGAATCTTCTGGATGAAAGTGCCTTCCTGGAATTATCGGATGCAGAATTTAAAAGATTAATATACAGAACTCTTCAAGACACCAGAAACAAGATTAGGAAGGACATCAGGCAATATGCAGAACAACCCAAGGAACACACAGATAAAGTAGTTGAAGAAATTAAAAAGGTTACTGAAGAACATAGTGAAAAATTTAATAAGCTCCAAGAATCCGTAGAGACAGCAATCAGAAATTCAGAAGATTAACAATAAAATTGCAGAATTAGATAATGCACTAGAAGGACATAAGAGCAGAATTGAGCAAGTGGAAGGCAGAATTAGTGAGACTGAAGATAAAACACTTGGCACCAATATATTTGAAGAAAAATCAGATAAAAGAATTTTAAAAAATGAAGAAACCTTAAGAATCATGTGGGACTCTATCAAGAGAAATAACCTACAAGTGACTGCACTACCAGAACAGGGAGGGATAACAAAAAATACAGAGAATTGTTGAAGAATTGTTGGCAGAAAACTTCCCTGATGTAGTGAAAGATGAGAAGATATCTATCCAAGATGCTCATCGAACTCCACATACGGTAGGTTTTAAAAGAAAGTCACCAAGACATGTTACATCAAACTTGCCAAAACCAAAGATAAAGAGAGAATTTTTAACAGCAGCTAAGGATTTTTTTTTTTTTTAAGGATAAATGAACAGTCACCTACAAAGGAGAGTCAATAAGAATAAGCTCAGACTACTTGGCAGACATGATGCAGCCAAGAAGGCAATGGGATGACTTATATAAAGCATTCAAGGAAAATAATTACCAGCCAAGAATCATATATCCAGCAAAACTGTCTCTCAAATATGAAGGTGAAATTAAGACATTTCTAGATAAACAGAAGTTTAGGGAATTCGTAAAAACCAAACAAAAACTTCAAGAAATACTAAAAGGAGTTAGTTGGTTAGAAGATCAATAATATCAGATATCAACCCAAGACTAGAACAATGGACAGAGCAATCAGATGTCAAACCAGACAGGGAAATCACAAAAATAAATCAAGATAAAAAAAAAACACTCAAAACAGGGAAACATGTTATTATGTAAAGAAGACAACATTAAAATAAAGAGGGACTGAGAAATACAGTCACAGATCTTTCATATGGAGAGAAAGACAAGGCGATATAAAGAAATAAAGTTAGGTTTAAACTTAGAAAAATACAGGCAAATATTAAGGTAACCACAAAGGAGATTATCCTACTCATTAAAATAAAACATAAGACAAAAAGAGACTCAGCAAAAACAAAATCAACAAAAATGCATAAGAGGAAAAGACATATAAACTAAGCACAAAAAATTAAGTGGGAAAAAGAAACTCTTAACACACAAAAAAAACATCAAAATGACAGCGCTAAATGCAAAAAAAAAAAAAAAAACGCAAACCTGTCTATAATTCCGCTGAATGTAAATGGACTAAATGCACCAATAAAGAGACAGAGAGTGGCAGAATGGATTAAAAAACATGATCCATCCATATGCTGCCTACAAGAGACACACCTTAGACTTAAGAGACACAAACAAACTAAAACTCTAAGGATGGAAAAAAATATATCAAGCAAACAACAATCAAAAAAGAGCAGGAGTAGCAGTATTAATTTCCAACAAAACAGACATTAAAGTTAAATCCACCACAAAGGACAAGGAAGGACACTATATACTGATTAAAGGGACAATATACCAGAAGGATATAACCATATTAAATATTTATGGACCCAATGACAGGACTCCAAGATACATAAACTCTAACAGTACCGAAAAGTGAGATAGACAGCTCTACAATAATAGTAGGAGACTTCAACACACCACTTTCAGTGAAGGAAAGGACATCCAGAAAGCAGCTCAATAAAGACACGGAAGATCTAAATGCCACAATCAACCAACTTGACCTATAGACATATACAGAATAGTCCACCCAACAGCAGCCAAGGATACTTTCTTTTCTAGTGCACATGAAACATTCTCTAAAATAGACCACATATTAGGTCATAAAGCAAGCCTTAGGAGAATTCAAAACATCGAAATATTACAAAGCAACTTCTCTGACCATAAGACCATAAAAGTAGAAAACAGTAACAGGAAAAGCAGGCAAAAGAAATCAAACACTTGGAACTGAACAATAAAAACCCTACTCAAAAATAATGGGGTTATGGAAGACATTAAGGATGGAATAAAGAAATTCGTAGAATCCAATGAGAATGAAAACACTTCCTATCAGAACCTTTGGGACACAGCGAAAGCAGCGCTCACAGGTCAATTTATATCAATAAATGCACACATCCAAAAACAAGAAAGGGCCAAAATCAAAGAATTATCCCTGCAACTTGAACAAATAGACAACAACAAAAGAAATCCTCAGGCACTAGAAGAAAACAAATAATTAAAATTAAGCACGGAATTAAATAGAAAATAGAAAAACACTGAAACAGTTAACAAGACCAAATTGTTGGTTCTTAGAAAAAATTAACAAAATTGATAAACCATTGGCCAAACTGACAAAAGAAAAACAGGAGAGGAAGCAAATAATCTGAATAAAAAATGAGATGGGCGATATTACAGCAGACCCAAATGAAATTAAAAGAATCCTATCAGATTACTTCGAAAAACTGTACTCTAACAAATTTGAAAATCTAGAAGAAATGGATGAATTCCTAGAAACACACTACCTACCTAAACTAACACAAACAGAGGTAGAACAACTTAATAGACCCATAACAAAAAAAGAGATTGAAAAGGTAATAAAAAACCTCCCCACAAAAAAAAAGCCCTGGCCCAGACACCTTCACTGGAGAGTTCTACCAAACTTTCAGAGAAGAGTTAACACCACTACTACTAAAGGTACTTCAGAGCATAGACAGAATACTCCCAAACTCATTCTATGAAGCCAGCATATCCCTGATACCAAAACCAGGTAAAGACACCACAAAAAAAAAAAAAAAATTAGAGACCTATATCCCTCGTGAACTTAGATGAAAAAATCCTCAACAAAATTCTAGCCAAGAGAATTCAACAACATATCAAAAAAATAATTCACCATGACCAAGTGGGATTCATACCAGGTATGCAGGGATGATTCAACATTAGAAAAACAATGTAATCCATCATATAAATAAAAAGACAAGAACCACATGGTTTTATCAATTGTGCAGAAAAGGCATTTGATAAAGTTCAACACCCATTCATGATAAAAACTCTCACAAAATAGGAATAGAAGGAAAATTCCTCAACATAATAAAGGGCATTTACACAAAGCCAACAGCCAACATCATCCTAAATGGAGAGAGTCTGAAAGCATTCCCCTTAAGACCAGGAACCAGACGCAGATGCCCTTAATCACCATTCTTATTCAACATTGTGTTGGAGGTCCTAGCCAGAGCAGTTAGGCTAGATAAAGAAATAAAGGGCATCCAGATTGGTAAGGAAGAAGTAAAAGTATCTGCATTTGCAGATGACATGATCTTATACACAGAAACCGCTAAAGAATCCTCAAGAAAACTACTGAAACTAATAGAAGAGTTCAGCAGAGCATCAGGATACAAGATAAACAAACAAAATCAGTTGGATTCCTCTGCACCAGCAAAAAGAACATCGAGGAGGAAATCACCACATCAATACCATTTACAGTAGCCCTCAAGAGGATAAAATATTTAGGAATAAATCTTATCAGAGATGTAAAAGACCTATACACAGAAAACTACAAGGCACTATTGCAAGAAACCAAAAGAGACCTACATAAGTGGAAAAACATACCTTGCTCATGGATAGGAAGACATAAAAATGTCTATTCTACCAAAAGTGATCTATAGATACAATGCAATTCCGATCCAAATTACAGCAACATTTTTTAAGCAGGTGGAGAAACAAATCACCAACTTCATATGGCAGGGAAAGAGGCCCCAGAGAAGTAAACCATTACTGAAAAAGAAGAACAAAGTGGAAGACCACACCCTACCTGATTTTACAACCTATTATACCGCCACAGTAGTCAAACAGCCTGGTACTGGGACAACAACAGATACATAGACCAATGGAACAGAATTGAGAATACAGACATAAATCCATCCACATATGAGCAGCTGATATTTGACAAAGTCCCAATGTCAGTTAAATGGGGAAAATACAGTCTCTTTAACAAATGGTGCTGGCATAACTGGATATCCATCTGCAAAAAAATGAAATAAGACCCATACCTTACACCATGCACAAAAACTAACTCAAAATGGATCACAGACCTAAATATAAAATCTAAAATGATTAAGATCAAGGAAGAAAAAAACAGGGACAACCCTAGGAGCCCTAATACATGGCATAAACAGTATATAAAACATTACTAACAATGCAGAAGAGAAACTAGATAACTGGGAGCTCCTAAAAATCAAAACATCTATGCTCGTCCAAAGACTTCACCAAAAGAGTACAAAGATTACCTACAGACTGGGAAAAAGGTTTTAGCTATGACATTTCCAATCAGCATCTATCTCTAAAATCTACATGATCCTGCAAAAACTCAACTACAAAAAGACAAATAACCCAATTAAAAAATGGACAAAGGACATGAACAGACGCTTCACTAAAGAAGACATTCAGGTAGCTAACAGATACATGAGGAAATGTTCACGATCATTAGCCATTAGAGAAATGCAAATCAAAACTACAATGAGATTCCATCTCCAACAAGGCTAGCATTAATCCAAAAAACACAAAATAATAAATGTTGGAGAGGTTGTGGAGAGACTGGAACACTTATACACTGCTGGTGGGAATGTAAAATCGTACAGCCACTTTGGAAATCAATTTGGCGTTTCCTTAAAAAACTAGAAATAGAATTACCATATGATCCAGCAATCCCACTCCTTGGAATATATCCTAGAGAATTAAGAGCCTTTACACGAACAGATATATGCACACCCATGTTCACTGCAGCACTGTTTACAACAGCAAAAACATGGAAGCAACCAAGGTGCCCATCAACGGATGAATGGATAAATAAATTATTGTATATTCACACAATGGAATACTACCTATCGATACAGAACAATGATGAATCCGGGAAACATTTCATAGCATGGAGGAATCTGGAAGGCATTATGCTGAGTGAAATTAGTCAGTTGCAAAAGAACAAATATTGCATAAGAGCACTAGTATAATAACTGGAGAAATGGTTTAAACAGAGAAGAAAACATTCTTTGATGGTTACGAGAGGGGAGGGGAGGGAGAAGGTTTTCACTAATTAGATAGTAGATAAGAATTATTTTAGGTGAAGGGAAAGACAACACACAATACAGGAGAGGTGAGCACAACTGGACTAAAAAGCAAAGTTTCCTGAATAAACTGAACGCCTTGAAGGCCAGCGTAGGAAGGGTGGGGGTTTGGGGACCATCATTTCAGGAGACATCTAAGTCAACTGACATAATAAAATCTATTAAGAAAACATTCTGAATCCCACTTTGGAGAGTGGTGCCTGGGGTCTTAAACGCTAGCAAGCGGCCATCTAAGATGCATCAATGGGTAATTATGAGCCCAAGAGACAGAAAGGACCACATAAACCAGACAGTACATCAGCCTGAGACCAGAACTAGGTGGTGCCCAGCTACAACCAATGACTACCCTGACAGGGGACATATCAGAGAACCCCTGCGGGAGCAGGAGAGCAGTGAGATGCAGCCCCCAAATTCTCATAAAAAGACCAGACTTAATGGTCTGACTGAGACTAGAAGGACCCCGGAGGTCATAGTCCCCAGACCTTCTGTTAGCCCAAGACAGGAACCATTCGCAAAGCCAACTCTTTAGACAGGGATTGACTGAACTATGGGATAGAAAATGCTACTGGTGAAGAATGAGCTTCTTGGATCAAGTAGACATATGAGACTATGTTGGCAGCTCCTGTCTGGAGGGGAGATGAGAGAGCAGAGGGGGTCAGAAGCTGGTTGAACAGACACGAAAATAGAGAGTGGAGAGAAGGAGTGTGCTGTGTCATTAGGGGGAGAGCAATTAGGAGTATATAGCAAGGTGTATGTAAGTTTTTGTATGAGAGACTGACTTTATTTGTAAACTTTCATTTAAAGCACAATACAAATTAAAAAAAAAATTACTAACAATCCACAAACACCAGAAGAGAAACTAGATAATGGGGAACTCCTAAAAATCAAACATGCTCATCCAAAGACATCACCAAAAGAGTTAAAGAACAACCTACAGACTGGGAAAAATTTTTTTGGCTATGACAAATCCAATCAGCATCTAATCTCTAAAAGCTACAAGATACTGCAAAACCTCAACAACAAAAAGATAAATAATAACCCAATTAAAAAATAAGAAGGGATATGAACAGGCACTTCACCAAAGAAGACATTCAGGCAGCTAACAGATACATGAAATGCTCACGATCATTAGCCATTAAAACGAAAAAGTAAACCTGTTGCCATCAAGTCGATTCCGACTCATAGTGACCCCATAAGACAGAGTAGAACTGCCCCATAGAATTTCCAAGGGGCACCTGGTGGCTTCGAACTGCCGTCCTTTTGGTTAGCAGCTGTAGCACTTAACCACTATGCCACCAGGGCTTCCCATCAGCCATTAGAGAAATGCAAATCAAAACTACAATGAGACACCATCTAACCACAAAAAGGGTAGCATTAATCCAAAAAACTCAAAAAAAAAAAAAAAAGCCTGGAACACTTACACACTGCTGGTGGGAATGTAAAATGATACAACCACTTTGGAAATTTATTTGGTGCTTCCTTAAAAAGATAGAAATAGAAGTACCATACAATCCAGCAATCCCACTCCTTGGAATATATCCTAGAGAAAAAAGAGCCATCACATGAATAGATATATGCATACCCATGTTCACTGCAGCCCTGTTCACAATAGCAAAAAGGTGAAAACAACCCAGGTGCCCATCAAAAGACGAATGGATAAACAAATTATGGTACATACACACAATGGAATAAAACAATGATGAGTCCGCGAAACATCTCACAACATGGATGAATCTGGAAGGCATTATGCTGAGTGAAATTAGTCGCAAAAGGACTAATATTGTATGAGACTACTATTATAAGAACTCAAGAAAAGGTTTAAACACAGAAGAAAACATTCTTTGATGGTTACGAGGGTGGGGAGGGAGGGAAAGCGGAATTCACTAACTAGATAGTAGACAAGAATTATCTTAGGTGAAGGGAAGGACAACACACAATACAGGGGAAGTCAGCACAACTGGACTAAAACAAAAGCTAAGAAGTTTCCCGAACACAACCAAACATTTCAAGGGACAGAGTAGCAGGGTTGGGGGTCTGGGGACCATGGTTTCGGGGGACATCTAGGTCAACTGGCATAACAAAGTTTATTGAAAAAATGTTCTGCGTCCCACTTTGGTGAGTGGCGTCTGCGGTCTTAAAAGCTTGTGGGCAACCATCTAGGATGCATCAATTGGTCCCAACCCATCTGGACCAAAGGAGAATGAAGAACACCAAAGACATGAGGAAATATTAGCCCAAGAGGCAAAAGGGCCACATAAACCAGAGACTCCATCAGCCTGAGACCGGAAGAACTAAACAGTGCCTGGCTACCACCAATGACCGCCCTGACAGGCAACACAATAGAGTCCCTGATGGAGCAGAAGAAAAATGGGGTGCAGAATTCAAGTTCACATAAAAAGACCAGACTTAATGGTCTGAGACTAGAGGAACCCCAGAAGATATGGCCCCCGGATTCTCTGTTAACCCAGAACTAAAACCATTCCCAAAGCCAACACTTCAGACAAAGATTAGACTGGAGTATAAAACATAAAATAATACTCATGAAGAGCGTGCTTCTTAGTTCAAGTAGATCCAAAAAAAAAAAAACCCACTGCCGTCGAGTTGATTCCAACTCATAGCGACCCTACAGGACAGAGTAGAACTGCCCCATAGAGTTTCCAAGGAGCGCCTGGCAGATTTGCACTGCCGACCTCTTGGTTAGCAGCTGTAGCACTTAACCACTATGCCACCAGGTAAGTTCAAGTAGATACACGAGACTAAATGGGCAGCTCCTGTCCGGAGGCTAGACGAGAAGGCAGAAAGGGACAGGAGCTGGTTGAATGGACACAGGAAACCTGAGGTGGGAAGGGGGAGTGTGCTGTCACGTTACAGAGATTGCAACTAGAGTCACACAACAATATGTGTATGAATTTTTGTATGAGAAATTAACTTGAGCTGTAAACTTTCACCTAAAACACAATAAAAAAGAAGAGCCTTAAAAAAAAAAAAATAGGTGTCCAGTGGGGCTGAAGCGGAGTTCGTGAGGGGTAGAGCGGTGGGATGTGAGGTCAGAAAAGTGATGTGAACCCAACCAGATCCTGTAGGACCTCATGGGCCACGGTGAGGACTCTGGCTTTTTCTCTGAGTGAAGGTTCCGAGGAGAGCAGGAATATATGCCTGACTTGGGTTGCAACAGGATCCCTCTGGCTTCTGTGAGAAGGCTGACTGAAGCTCCTGAGTGGCAGATAATGCTGACCCCACGGAGGGCAGGTGCCCGAGCCCAACGGGCAGGCCAAGCACCACAGCCACTCGGCAGACTTCCCCTTGGGGTTGTGCGTTCTCTCTGGCGCATGTGGTGGGTTCTGGCCTTCCTGTTCCCAAAAACATTACACGTGCAGGAGAGGCCAAGGAGATTGAGTCAAGATGGCCTGACTGTGGGACTTCAAGCCAGAACTGCCTTTCTCTGGTCCCCACTTTTCCCCATTTTTCAGGTGAATCTAATTCCTGCCCTGCAACTCTCCAGCCTTCTCATTCTGTTCTCTCCAATCAACACCAGCCTCCTTGATGTTCCTCAAACACACCAAGCATTATTCCACCTCAGGGCCAATGTACCTGCTATCCCCCCTATACTTGGACATTCTCTTCCCAAGATATGTGTATAGTTCATATTTGCATGGCTGTTATTGACATGGCTACCTCTTTCATTTTCTTCCTCTCCACTTAAAGATCATCTCTGGAAACCTTCCCTGATTATCCAAAATAGCACCCCATCACTATCCTTGAAACTTGCTTTGTTTTCCTTAATAACAATTAGCAATTCCTGATAGTATATATTTACTGTTGAATCACTCAGGGTCTGGGGGGAAACGAGAGGCACACTCAACTGGAATTTTGAAAAGACTTCAATGAAGGGACCTAAAGATATGTGGGGAGGGTTCAGTAAAACAATAAAGGTGATATTATGGATTCAATCTATCACTTGTTTGTCAGTTTGTCACAGAGTGGTGGCTTGGGTGTTGCTGTGATGCTGGAAGCTATGCCGCTGGTATTTCAAATACCAACAGGGTCACCCATGGTAGACAGATTTCAGCAAAGCTTCCAGACGAAGACAGACTAGGAAGAAGGACCTGGTGATCTACTTCTGAAAAAACTGGCCAGTGAAAACCTTATGAATAGCAGCGGAACACTGTCTGATAAAGTGCCAGAAGATGAGCCCCTCAGGTTGGAAGGCACACAAAATACAACTGGGGAAGAGCTGCCTCCTCAAAGCAGAGTCGACATTAATGACGGGGATGGAGTAAAGCTTTCAGGACCTTCAGTTGCTGATGTGGCACGACTCAAAACGAGTAGAAACAGCTGCAAATATCCACTTGTAATCAGAATGTGGAATGCATAAAGTATGAATCAAGGAACACTGAAAATTCTCAAAAATAAAATGGAACACTTGAAGATTGATATCCTAGGCATTAATAAGGTCAACTGGACTGGTACTGACCATTTTGAATAAGAATATCATATAGTCTACTATACCTGATGCTATGGGTTGAATTATGTCCTCCCAAAATATGTGTTCTAAACAGGGCTGTAAACCAGTTTGTTCTGTTCAAACTGCTGAGAATTTGCATTTCTAACAAGTTCCCTACTGAGAACTTGCATTTCTAACAAGTTCCTAGGAAGTTATACTTAAGAATCACCTGAGGATCCTGTTAAAATGTAGATTCTGATTGAGTATGTCTAGGGTGGAAATGCAAATTATCAGCAGGGAACTTGTTAGGGATGCAAATTCTCAGCGAGGGTCCAAACGATAATGAACCGGTTGGAAGCCCTGGTTGTAAATTCTAACTTCTATGCCTGTGGTTATAATCCCATTTGGAAATCTGTGGTCTTTGTTATGTTAACGAGGCATAATTAGTGTAAGGTGTATTTTGAGTCAATATCTTTTGAGATATAAAGGAGATTAAACAACCTAGCAAAGTAAAGATGAGGGTAGACTGATGCCAAGCTACATGGAGATCTCCAAGGAACCAGGAAAAATGCTGAAGAGACAAAGACCTTATCCCAGAGCTGACAGAGAAAGCCTTCCCCTAGAGCCCATGCCCTGAACTCAAACTGCTAGGGGCCCTGGTGGCACAGTGGTTAAGAGCTACAGCTGCTAACCAAAAGATCAGCAGTTCGAATCCACCAGTCACTCCTTAGAAACTCTATGGGTCAGTTCTGCCCTGTCCTATAGGGTTGCTATGAGTCGGAATTGACTTGATGGCAACGGGTTAGCCTCCTACGCTGGGAGAAAATAAATTTCTCTTTGTTAAAGCCATCCAGTTCTAGTATTTTTCTTATAGCAGCACTAGATAACTAAGACACATGTATTTTACAATAGCAGTTTTTTTTTTCATAAAATTTAAAGGAAAACAAAAAATTTTTAAAGGAAGACATTAAAATATAAAGCTGTAGTGATGAAAACACTGATAAAAACCTATCTGAAGAGCACTTTGGAAACATCTGTTAAAATTTTTAAAAGTACACACCCCTAACCAGCAATACTACTAAGAATTTATTCTATGACAGTTGTTGTTGACTGCTATCAAATCTATTCCAACTCATAGCAACTCAATGTCACAGAGCAGAACTGTTCCATAGGGTTTTCATGGCTGTAATCTTTACAGAAGCAGATTGCCAGGTTTTCTTCCCATGGAGCTGCTGAGTGGGTTCAAACCACCACCGTTTCAGTTACCAGCCAAGCACTTAACTGTTGCGCCACCATGGCTCCTTCATCCTATGACTAGGCTTCTCCAAATACTTCAAGATATGCATACGTGGCTACTCTCCTTGGGATTATTTGTAACAGTAAAACAAAACAAAAGCCCTACGAAACATCTGCCAATGTTCACTGCAGCACTATTCAAAACATTCAAAAGGTAGAAAAAACCCAACTGTCCATCAACAGATGAATGGATAAACAAAATGAGGTATATTCATATAATGGAATACTATTCAGTCATAAGAAGAAATGAAGTCCTGATACATGCTACAACATGAATACATGGATGAACCTTGAAAACATATGTTGAGTATGAGTCAGAAATAAAAGGACAAATATTGTATGATCCCGCTTATATGAAATATCTAGAATAGGTAAAAGTCTTAGTTATCCAGTGTTGCTGTAATAGAAATACCACAACTGGATGACTTTAACAAACAAATTTATTTTCTTACACTTTAGGAGGCTAGAAGTCCAAATTCAGGGTGCCAGCTCTAGAGGAAGGCTTTCTATCTGTTGGCTCTGGGGGAAGGTCCTTGTCTCTGAGCTTCTGCTCCTCGATGAACTTCATGTGGCTTGGCATCTCTCTTCCCGCATCATAGCGTGCTAGCTTGCTTTTAATCTGTTTTATATCTCAAAAGAGATTGACTTAAGATACACCCTACACTAATCCTGTCTCACTAATATAACAAAGGTTATAATCCCAAGTGGAATTATAACCACAGGCATAGACATTAAGATTTACCACACATATTTTTTTTATAATTTTTATTGTGCTTTAAGTGAAAGTTTACAAATCAAGTCAGTCTCTCACACAAAAACCCATATACACCTTGCTACACACTCCCAGTTACTCTCCCCCTAATGAGACAGCCCGCTCTCTCCCTCCACTCTCTCTTTTTGTGTCCTTTTCGCCAGCTTCTAACCCCCTCCACCCGCTCATCTCCCCTCCAGGCAGGAGATGCCAACATAGTCTCAAGCGTCCACCTGATCCAAGAAGCTCACTCCTCACCAGCATCCCTCTCCAACCCACTGTCCAGTCCAATCCATGTCTGAAGAGTTGGCTTCAGGAATGGTTCCTGTCCTGGGGCAACAGAAGGTCTGCGGGCCATGACCACCGGGGTCCTTCCAGTCTCAGTCAGACCATTAAGTCTGGTCTTATGAGAATTTGGGGTCTTCATCCCGCTGCTCTCCTGCTCCCTCAGGGGTTCTCTGTTGTGTTCCCTGTCAGGGCAGTCATCGGTTGTAGCCGGGCACCATCTAGTTTTTCTAAGATTCACCACACATATTTTTGATGTACAAGGTTAAATCCATGCCAGAAAATACACAAAGTTTATTAGTGGTTACTGGGGACTGGAGGGATGAGACGGGAGTTACTGATAAAGCGGTACTGAGTTTCTGTTTGGGGTGATGAAAAACTTTTAGAAATACATAATAGTAATGTTTGCCCAATGTGGCGAATGTAATTAATGTCACTGAATTGCACACTTAAAAATGCTAAAAACAGAAAATTTTTATTATTTTACCAAAATTAAAATTAAAAAAAAAACATGAACTATTAAAGGAGGCAGTTTTTAGAGGATGGGATATAGGGAGTATGTCTTACATTTATGTGGTGTTTGTGTTTTTGCTGTTAGCATGTACACTGTTTTTGTTGTTGTTGTTAGGTGCCATCAAGTCAGTTCCAACTCATAGCGACCCCTAGGTACAGCAGAACAAAACACTGCCTGGTCCTGCCCCACCCTCACAATTGATGTTATGCTTGAACCCATTGCTGCAGCCACTGTGTCGATCAATCTTGTCGAGGGTCTTCCTTTTTCACTGTCCCTCTACCAAGCATGATGTCCTTCTCAAGGGACTGGTCCCTCCTAATAACATGTCCAAAGTACATGAAACGAAGCTTCACCATCCTTACTTCCAAGAAGCATGCTGGCTGTACTTCTCTCAAGACAGATTTGTTCATTCTTCCGGCAGTCCATGGTATAGTCAATATTCATCGCCAACACCATCATTCAAAACCATCAATTCTTCCGTCTTCCTTATTCACCAACCATCTTTTGCATGCATATGAGGTGACAGAAAATATCGTAGCTTGGGACAGTGCATCTTAGTCCTCAAAGTGACATCTTCGTTTTTCAACACTAGAAATAGGTCTTTGGGGACAGAACTGCCCAGTGCAACATGTCATTTGATTTCCTGACCACTGCTCCCATGGGTATTGATTGTGGATACAAGTAAAATGAAATCCGTAACAACTTCAATCTTTTCTCCATTTATCATGATGTGGCTTACTGGACCAGTTCTGAGGATTTTTGTTTTCTTGATATTTAGGAGTAATCCATATTGAAGGTTGACTTTCATCAGTAAGTACTTCAAGTCCTCTTCACCTTCAGCAAGCAAGGTTGTGTCATCTCCATATCGCAGGTGGTTAATGAGTCTTCCTCCAATACTGATGTTGTGTTCTTCTTCATATAGTCTAGTTTCTTGGATTATTTGCTCAGTATACAGCTTGAACACGTACAGTGGAAGGATACAACCCTGACATACACCTTTCCTGATTTTCAACCATGCAGTATCCCCTTGTTGTGTTCAAACAACTGCCTCTTGGTCTATGTACAGGTTCCTCATGAGCACAATTAAGTATTATGGGATTCCCATTCTTTCCAATGCAATCCATAATTTCTCATCATCCATGCAGTCAAATGACTTGACATAGTCAATAAAACACACGTAAACATCTTCCTGGTGTTCTCCATTTTCATCCATCTTATACCACCAATGTTATGTCTGGTTCCACATTCTCTTCTGAATCCAGCTTGAATTTCTGACAGTTCCCTGTAGATGAACCACTGCAACTGCTTTTGAATGATCTTCAGCAAAATTTGACTGGTGTGTAATACTAATGATATTATTCAATAATTTCCATGTACTATTGGATCACCTTTACTACATTCCTTTCATAGTAAAAGAATATTATTTTTCAATGTTGTATTTCTTTCTTTTTTACTTGAATGATACCAACTCAATGTTGGAACAGCACAATATGCTGCTCAGAAAAGCTTTAGCCATTCTATATGTCTTATATTTTTTAAATGGAAGAATTAGAATTCTTATCTAATAAACGGAATAAAAAAAAAACTCAACCACAAGAAAATAGTGAAATAACCCCTGTTGCAGTGGGTAGCCCACTGCCCAGTCCCCGGCATCCCCTCACTCACCCATTCAAGTCAAAAGCTCGGATGAGGATGTGCTGTAACACATCCAGAGACGTGATCTGGGGGTCGACAGCGAAGGAACGGAACTCAGGCGGCAAGAAGCTCTCACACTTCTGGGGGAGAGAAGACAGGGCAGGCCATCAGGGGCCACATCATCACGCTGAAGTGTAATGAGTGAGGCACAGAGTGGTAGAAGACAAGGTCAGAGAGGTGGCAGGGGCCAGATGGAGGAGGGCGTTTTGGGTCATGCTGGGGACTTTGGTTTTTGCCCTGAGTGAGGGGGGACCCACAGAAGGGTTTTGAGCGGAGGAGGGACTTGGCCTGACTTAGGATTTAACAAGATCCTTCTGGCTGCTCAGAGAAGAACAGTCTGGCGGGCGGAGGTGGGGATATCACCATGTCCAGTCTGGCCCTATTAAACTTCTGGAAGCAACCTTGAACACATCACTGCTCCAGGCTTTTGCTTATGCAAATCCCCCTGCCTGGAATGTCCTTCCCACTTTCTTCACCTGGCTTACTCACAGCTCAGGTATCATCTCTTTTCTGAACCCCCAAACCTTTACCATAGCACTTCCTCATTTATAGTGAAATGATCTGTACTTCTCTCCAGAATCTACCCTTTTCTCGTTACCGCCACCGACACCACCCTGTTCCAAGCCAGCATCACTGCTTGCCCGGTCTACTGCAACAGCCCTTTTACTCAGACTACACACCAAAGAGAAGCCCTGGTGGCGCAGTGGTTAAGGGCTCGGCTGCTAACCAAAAGGTCGGTCGGAACACACCAGCTGCTCAGCAGCAGTCCGCTGCCATAAAGATTTACAGCCTTGGAAAAAAACCCTATGGGGCAGTTCTACTCTGCCCTATAGGGTCGGTAGGAGTCGGAATTGACTGCATGGCAATGGGTATACACCAAAGACCCTTTGCCATCTTCCCCTGCCCCTTACCTCTCTAACTGACCTCCTACCACTCTTCTTCACTCTCTCAGCTCCAGCAATATGGGAACCTAGGGAACACGACAAGCTCATCCCCACCTCCCGGTCTTTGCCCTTGCTGTTCCCTCTGCCTAGAACACTCTTCCCTCCCCCCGCCCCCCATACGCACGTGCATGACTCCTTTTCATTCCAGTCCCTGCTTCTTCAATACCTCCTCTGGGGCTTTCCCTGTACAACCTCGGCTAAAGTAACTCCCAGGTTCATCACCTTTTTCATGATTTCCTCATGGCATTCATCAGTGTCTGAACCTTCTCACTTATTTAGCTGTCTGTCTCCCCCACAACCACGTCAGGTCACCAAGGGTGGAGACTCTCAACACGTTATTTGTTGACTGACTTCAGAGCCTCCCCCTCAATTCCTCAGGGCCCCACCCCTCGACTACTACAGCCCATCCTCCAACTCAATACCCCTTCCCTCTACCCATTATCTTCACCCGTCCATTCCATAGGCCCCCATCCCTCCATTTTCAGTCTTGCATCCCAGGATGTGTCCCTAAGGCCCGATGCCCTCAGACCCTGCCCCCACAGTCCCAGGTTCAGCTTCCCCCCACCACCACTCTGCCCTCAAACCTCGCCCCTCTGGTAACGCCCCAAATCTCGGGCCCCGCCCTCCATTCTAAGACAGCCAGCGCCTTCCCCTCCCCTGGGATACGGGGGCGGGCAGGCAGACCCGCCACCGGCCTCACCTTGACTCGGACCCGCACAACCTCCCGCTCCTCTTCCTCAGCCGCCACCGCCTGTGCTCCCCCGCCGGGCGGAGGCGCGCCGGAGCCGGCCAAGTCCGGAGACCCTGAGACCGTTGCCATCCCTCCGTCACCCGCTCACAGTGACAGTTGACCGTCGACCCCTAGCCCTTTCACTGTGCGCACCCCAGCGCGCTGTAGCCCGCGACCCCACCTTCCGCCGAGGCGCAAGCGCAGAACGCACCACACGACCCTGCCCGCACCGCCCCTCCCACCTGGCACGGGGCGAAAGCCTGCGCATGCGCCTAGAGTGCTCTTGTCAAGGCCCCGCCCCCAAAGCCGGGCATTTTGCCTCCCGTCAGCTAGTGTGAAAGCGCCTAGCGAGGGCTCGACTCCCCTTCTCCTGCGGTTTGGTTGTTTTGGCAGTTTACTTACGGTTCACCTCGTTATGTGTTACAGTGACTACCTGTATTTCAAGTGAGAGAAGCGGACGCGCAAAGGAAGCTGCTGCGCTATGACCTCAAAGCCCCAGACCCCGCCCCAAGTCGCCTCACGCCTCTGCTGACACATGATGTCACCTATTTCAAATAACCGTGGTCCTCGCTTCAAATGAGTCCGATGTACTGAAAAAAATCCTTTTTCCAGAGTGTTTAAAAAAAACAGTGTACCAAAAGGAAAAATACTGTATAATTCCATCTGTATGAAATACTAGAATAGGCAAATGCTCACAAACAAAGGTTTATTCGTGGTTACCAGGGGCTGGAGGGAGGGGGCAACGGGAAGGTATTGCTTAAGGGGTACTGAGTTTCTGTGTGGGGTGATAAAAAGCTTTTAAAAATGGATAATGGTGATGGTTGCACAACACAGTGAATTTAATTAACGTCATTGAATTGTACACTTCAGAAGAGTTAAAGTGGCAAAACTTTTGTTAGACATATTCTACCTCAATAAAATTCTTTAAAATAGTGTACTATTTTCCAATAGTGAAAATTCATGGACCTGCATATTTATGATGTTTTGCAGTTTCTGTACACATGTTCAGAATATTCATTAAATAAGTTACCAAAACAGGCATGTTTATGTTATCTGAAGATCCCAGCTTTTTAAAGTTTGCCTTCATGTTATTTAATCCTCACAACATATTGAGGCCGGCCTGTTACTAAATGGTGTGCCTCCACTAAATATCGGTTGAATGGATGAACATATCTTAGTCTCCTTTGAGAAACTTCATGTGTTGCAAAAAGGCCCTCTTGTCACTTCGTTACACAACATCCACGTGCTTTGGGTTGGGACAAAATATCCACTACCCTTACAAATGTTATTTCTAACAAAGGAGTCTTGTAAGATGCCTGGAATTCAGTTACTGTTGCAGTGCTGTGTGGATGCTACCCTTAAAGTTAACTTTTTAGAAAAGTCAGAAATTCTATTTTGGTATCTTTTAAAATAATTTTTTGCCTTGGTATTAATATTTAGATAGACATCTCTATTTTCTGGAAGGTATAACTAATGGGGGAACTTTCTTTGAAATCCAGAAGAGGGTTATTGGCACTTCTCTCTATTCCCATGTGCATGGAGCAAAAAACACCTATGGCACTGCTGATTTTCTGGTGGAAACAAGGAGTTTGAGAGTCTGCTTCTCATGTAGATTATAGGGTGGGATTAGCAAACCATTATCCTGGAGCTTGAAATTTGACTTAAAGGCATTGGGGCACAGGTTTTAGACAAGGGTGTGATGTGGTAAGATACCCCTGTCTTGGTTGCAGAGAGAGCCTTGGATGGAAAGGTACTGAAAGCAAGGAGATCAAAAAGGAGGTCATTGCCATAGTCCTGGGAGAACTTTCTTTTTCATTTGTTTATTCATTCTTCCAGTCAACAAACAGGGAGCCCTGGGGATGCAATGGTTAAGTGATCTGCTGCTAACAAAAGCTTCCCAGTTCAAACCCACCGGCTTCGGACCCACCAGCTGCTCCGAGGGGGAAAAGATCTGGTGATCTGCTCCTGTGAAGATTTCAGCCTAGGAAACCCTATGGGGCAGTTCTACTCTGTCCTATAGGGTCGCTATGGGTTGGAATCGACTCAACAACACACAACAACAACATGCCAGACAACCTACATATAATCCGCACTAAAACCCTAAGAGTTTTTATATAATACTATTATTATTAGTATTTTACAGAGGAGAGCAGTGAAGGCCAGGGAGTTTACGGAACATGCTCAAGATCAAAGTGGTAGTTAGTGTCACAGAGAGTAGCTCATGCAGTGGATGGAAGGTGGGGCTGTGCTTGGTGTATCTGAGGAAGAGCAAGGAGGCCAGCACTCCTCAAGCAGAATAAATGATGGGGTGATTGATGGGATATGGGGTGAGAAAATAATTGGGGTGAGATCATGCAGAGCCTTGGCCTCACAGTGAGCACTTCTCAAAAGCTACACTGTAAACCCAAGGGGAGAAGGGGAGCCAGGATTTGAACTGAAGCTATGCTCTACACAGGTCAGCTGGAGTCAGTCTACTGGTATCTCCAGTTTTCTTATTCCTTCTTTGTCAGCTCCTCAAAGTTCCTCAAGTACCCAACTGTTTTATGACTGAGGGTCCAAAAGGTGAACGATAAGAGTATGGGGTGAGTGATGGGGCCTGCAGTGCAATGGATCGCTTTTGTTTGCCCTTTCTGGCCATGGTCTTGTAACTCCCACCCAAGTGACTGGGTGGGACTGTGCAAATAGGGTAATTGTGGCCCACTGAGGGGATTGGTCAGTTTTTGCGATCCTGCTGGGCTTGAAATGAGCCATCCCAGAGGTGGGAAGGAGAGGATCTAACCACCACCAAAGAACAACAGCCAAGAGTGGAGCACATCCTTTGGACCTAGGATCCCTGCACTGAGAGGCTCTTAGAACCAGGAGACCGAGAGGGACAGCTGTAACACTGAAGACGATGGGAAGCTGTGGCAGGAGACACTGGCAGGAGACCTCGTGGTGGGCTTCCCGGCCCAGGGAGCGAGAAAGCTGAGTGCCTTTGGGCAGGAGGCTTCCTGGAGGAGTAGGGTGCCTCCCGGGCACTTGGCGGAGTTAGGTTTGCTGACCCACGGAGCTAGAGCTGAGTGCCTCTGGGCCAAGGCTTACTAGTGGAATGGGGTGCCTTTGGGCACCAATTGGCATACTAAAACAGCTTTGTAACATTTGGCCAAGCAGGGCAGAGGCTGAAGGGCTAGACAGAGGTGTGCCTGAGAACACAGCTGGGAAGAAGCTGTCCTGATGGAAGAACTGTATTATTCTAAGCATTCCAGAACTTGTTATTGCCCAAATAAACCCCACAATTGTTAAGTATTGTCTGTGAGTTTTGTGTGACCACTGCAATGAATTATCAAATCCAGCAGAGAAGTAGAGAGTGCCATGGGAGGGACAATTGGTGTCTGAATTGGTAAGGACGGCAGAGAGAGGAGGACCTCCGCCTCATAGGAATCAGCCTCTTGCTGATCTTGATTCTTGATTCTCCTTCCCCCTTGTGAAGTTAGAGGTCAGACACCGCCCCCACGCCCTTTTTAGACAGTCTGTGAGGTAAGTGATGTGGTCTGAAGGGGGGCGCGATGGGGATCTGTAGGGTGAATGATGGGGGGGTCTATAGGGTGAGTGATGGGATATCTGTGGGGTGAATGATAAGGATCTGTGAGTATACTGATAGAGAAGTCTGTGAGGTAAGTGATGGGGTTTGCGAGATGAGTGACAGGGCTTAGATGGGTGAGTGTTAGGGGGTTGCAGGATAAGTGATGGGGGAACTGAAGGGTGAATGAAGGGAGGCCTGTGGGTTGAGTGATGGGCAGTCTTTAGGGTGAGCGATGAGAGTTGTCCGTGGGACTGGTGATGGGGTGTCTTGGCATAAGCTGTCTGGCACCAATATGCTGAGTGATTGGCGTCTGTGGAGTGAATGATAGGGGGTCTGTATGTTGTGTGATGGGGTCTGTGTGGTGAATGATCGGGTGTGTGGGGTAAGTTAGGGGGAATCTGTCGGGTGAGTAATCTGTGGGCTGTGGGGTGAGTAATAAGAGGTGTGTGGAGTGAGTGATGGGGGTTGTGTGGTTTGAGTGATGGGGCATCTGTGGGGTAAATGATGAGGGTCTGTGAGGTGCATGATGTAGGGTGTGTAGGGTAAGTGGTTGGGATCTCTAGGGTGAATGATGTGGGCTCGTGGGTTGAGTGTTGGGGGGTTTCTGTGTTGAGTTATGGTGGTCTGTGGAGTTAGTGACATAGAGTGAATGATGGCATTTCAGTGGGGTGAGTGTTGAAAAGTCTGCGGGCAAGTGATCGGGTTGTAGGATGTGATGGGGGTCAGTGGGTTGAACAATGGGGTCTATGGAGTGAATGATGAAGGACTGTGAGGTAAGAGTTTAGGGAGTTGATGAGGAGAGAGAAGGGAGTCTCTGGAGTGATAAGGAGTCTGTGGAATGTGTGATGGATCTGTGGGGTGATGAGGGGTCTATGAGGTGAGATGGGGTCTATGTGGGATGAGTGATGAGGGGTCTGTGGCATGATTTATAGGGGGTTCGGTCAGGTCAGTGATAGAACATTGACGGGTGAGTGACCAGGATTGAAGGGTGAATGATGGAGTTGTAGGGTGTATGATGGAGGGCTACGGGATCAGTGATGGGGGTTCCCTAGGGTGAATGACACGGGGTCTATAGGGTGAGTGATTCTGGAGTGACCTGAGGCCTATTTGCTTAGCGAGGGGGCATCTCTGGGGTGAGGTGACAGGGATTTCTGGGTTGAATAATAGGGTCTGAATGATGAGTAATGGGCGAGTCTGTAGAGCGAGTGAGAGGGGTTTGCAGGTGAATGATGTGGCACCTGTGGGGTGAGTACTAGGATCATAAGGTACAAGTTGGGTACTCTGCAAGATGATTTATGGGGAGTGGTGTTTGTAGTGAGTAACAGTGGTTTGAAGGATGTGGGGTTTCCGATGTGAGTGATGGGAGGCTGTGTGGTTAATGAAGAGATTGTAGGGTGAGTTATGAGGGGATCTGTGGGGTAAGTGATGGGATGGGTGTATGGAGTGAGTGATGGGAGGGGTGTGTGGGGTGAAGGGAAAAGTGTGTGGGGTGAGTGATGGGAGAGGTCTGTAGGGTAAATGATGGGAGTTTTGAGAACTAAAATGATGGGGTCTATGGGGGTTAGTGATGGAAGTGTGGGGTGAGTAATGGAGTGTGTGAAGTGTGTTGGGGTCTGCAGGATGAGTTATGAAGTCTTAGAGTTAGTGATTATGGATATGTAGGGTTAGTGGGGATGTCTGTGCAGTGAGTGATAGGTGGCCTCCGGGGTTACTGATGGGGGAGTCTGTAGTGTGAGTGATGGGAATCTGTGGGGTGAATGATGTAGGTATTTGGGGCAGCAGTGGGTGTCTGGAGGGGTAATTTGGGATCTATAATGTGAGCTACGGAAGGTCTGTGAGATGACTATTTGGAAGTGAGTGGGGTGAGTAATCATAAGTCTGTAGTGTCAGTGGTAGGTGCTTATGGGGTGAATTTTTTTTTGTAGGGCGAGTGATGGAGATCTGTGGGTGAGCAATGGGGGTCTGTGGAATTATATGAGTCTGTGGGGTCAGAGACAGTGGTTTGCATAGTGAGTGAAAGGGTTTTGTGGGGTCACAGATGAGAGGTCTATAGGATGACAAAGGGCTGAAAGAACAGTGGACTGTGGAGTAAGTGATGGAGGGGCTATGGGGTCACTCATGGGACATCTCTGGGGTGAGTTATTAAAGATCTCTCAGTGTTAGAGTCAAGATTTTTTATTTCCTGATTTTAAAAACTGCCACCATCATGGACCTCTTAGGGCTTCTTGTGCCTTTGTCCCAACAGCTCCTGGCAGTAGCTCCACAGAGACCCTTTCTCACCCCTCTCTCTTGCTCTTTTTGTTCCCACCCACTAGCCTGAGCCTGACAGATTAGTTAACTTTGTCCCTCCAACCTGTAGGAGGAGGATTTGACTCTTCTGGCAAGTGATGAGTTCCTCATCAGCTAGTGTTCAAAGCGAGCCTGCCACTTACTAGTTCTGCTTGCTTTTGACATTTGAGGTCTTGGCATCTAGCGTGCTCTGAGCGTAAGTGAGATGCTTCACAGAATCAAGTACGAGGACTCCGGGCAGCACCAGCCACAGGGCATTCATGAAGACAAAGTAAAACCAGAAATAGAGTGGGTGACCCAGCTGCCCGTGCTGGAACCCATCACGGTGTTCTGTCAGGAAATAGAGTACGTCCCCGTAGATCTGGCCTGTAGGAAGTAGAAGGAGAATCCCTGTGAGGAAGAGGAAGTTATTCCAAGCTATCTATTCCTAGGCATTTTACTAAGTCATCATTCAAGGTCTCAAAGCTCAGGATTCCTGAAATCAGGGAGCTAAGAATTCTGACATCATAGGGCTGAAATTTTTAGAAATCAGAGAAGTGAGAATTATAGAAATCAGACATCTGAAAATTTCTGAATGCAAAAGAGCTCATATGCCCAGAATTTAAGGAAGCTCAAATCTTCAGAATTCAAGACAGCTCAGAAATACAGAACTAAAGAAAACTAATTTAAGAACATAAGAGGACTGCATCTCACATGACAGAGCCTCAGAATCCTGATCCTGGAGGAGCCAGAGGCCTCCCAACACTATGGGCTACCTCATGTAACCTTCACAGGAGACTTTGTTATGCAGGAGGAGGAGGAATGAGCCCTCCTTACTTTTAAGAGCAGACTCAGAAAGGAGCATGGCTGTTATAGAGCCTTGGGGGATTTGTGATTCAGTCTGATTCACTCCTACATGGGAGTGATACCCCACCAATCTTTTTTCCTCACCCACAGAGACCACAAGCTGTAGGACAAAGCGGAAGGGTTGCTGGCGGAGAAAGGCAATCACCACCCCCAGGCTGAGTGGTCCCCACATCCAAGCCGTGATGGTTTCCATGCATACTGTGAAGTTGTCACCCCTGCAGGAGAAAGGATGATGGATGCCTGTCATCAGTGTACTCTGCCCACTGGGTGACCCATTAGTGCTCCCTGACTCACTGCCACCCCAAACTGATACTGGTCTCCCTAGAAAAACCAAACACTTACAGAATGTATCGGCTGTCGCCTTTGGCATACTCTTTCCCTAAAGAAAACAAGAGTGACAAAGAATAAAGGCAGGACGAGGAGCTCACATTTGTGAGAGCTGGGGGCCCCTATAAGAAGGCAAGTTGCATCACCTTTACATGCCTCAATTTCCTCATCTGTGAGATGGAGTAGATGTTCAGATTCTATAAGTTAATACAGGTAGTCCCTGACATATGATGTATTTGAGGTACAACAAACTGCACTTACCACCATCTATTTTTTTACATATTATCAATAGTAATGCGTACTACATTCAATGTTCAGCATGTAATTTGCTGATTACATTCTCACAAGTTCACTCACAGATGTTCAATTTTATGATTTATAAAGATACTGATAATAAAAGGCAATAATAATGAAAAATAAAGAAAATGAGTTATTCGACTTATGTCAGAATTGACTTACGACAGAGTCGTAGGAAGGGAACCCCGTTGTAAGTCAGGGACTACCTGTATATGTAAAACAAGATAACGTGAGTAAGCCTTACATAGGACAGTAACTGTTGTTGTGAATGTCTGATACAAACAATTGGTCCAACAAAATTAATTAATGGGAGAAGAGTTGGTGGGTATGTAAACATCCAAGCCAATCCCTGTCCAGAAAACTCCCTCCCGCACCCCATAAAAGAACTTAGGACTCACAGAGTTGGGATAAGAAGGCTTGGTCTCCAAGGAGGTCCTCATGGTAGAGGGTGAACCACCCCTCGATCACCATGTGGATGAACCCGCACACTGCAAACCAGCACAGGGAGAGTCGTCTCCAATTCCCCAGTGGGACGACTGCAGCTCGACCTGACAACAGCCATGTGGTCACGACTAAGACCCCAGAGATGGAGAACAGGCCAGCCAAGAGATGCCAGGTGGGGCGGTCATTAGGCACAAAGTTGTCCAGCCTTAGGTGCCGAGGCCAGTACGGGTGCAAGGGGCTGACGGTGGTGGTCATGTCTTTGTGGGCTGATGGCTGTGTGCAGTTAAGTACAGAGAAGAAAAAGGCAATAGAAAAACCTGGACAGATAGAAAGCCCAGAATGAGATAGGAAAATCAAATCCAAATAGTTCATTAATCACAATAAATGTAAATGGACTAAATTTACCAGTTAAAAGACAGACTATAAAACTGTATTAAAAATAATATACTTAAGTGCTACTTTAAGAACAAGGCCAAAATATAAGGTTCATTCCAGCCATCAGGGAGCCATATATTGATGAGGCAGATAAAGGAACCAGATCTGATTCCTGCCTTTTGGTGGTGATAGTCTAGTGAAGGAGACACATGAGGATTTATCCCGGCACGCAAGGGTGAATGGTGGAATACTCACAGGAACCAGGCCTGGTCCCACCCTCAGGAGTCAATGTCAGGAGGGGGAGACACAGGAACCAGGCCTGGTCCTGATGTCAGGGGTCACAGTCTTTTGGGGGAAACACAGGAACCGGGCACTATCCCCACCCTCAGGGGTCAAATTCGCTTGAGGAGACACAGGGACCAGGTCCTGTCCCCACCCTAAGGGTTACAGTCTAGTGGGGGAGACACAGAAACCAAGCATGGTCACATTGCAGGGGTCACTGTCTTGCTTTCCCTCCCCTTAGTCCTGGAAACTGCAAATGGGGGGCAGAAAAGAGACGAATAATCAGAATCACGACCCTTAGGTCCCGTGTTTGGACAGCCAGGCGCTCCCTACAATGCTGACAAGCTGCAAGAAGAGGGAAGAGGGAGCAAGGTGGAAGGCAGATCTTCCACGGCGCTAAAAAGGAAAAGGACGGTCAAGCACAGAGAAGACCAAGGAACCAGAACCCTAAAGACCAGCTGCCCAATGAGAAGGCGAATTTTCCGTCGTCCGGACAACCGCGCGGTAGCAGGGCGGGGGGGGGGGGGGGCTCGCTCAGCTGTGCGGAGGTTGGGTGGTGCCAGGGGAATGGTCTCGCGCAGGCGCGCCTCGGGCCGGCCGTCTGGCTGTTGAGAACTAGGGGATGGAGTGGGGAGCCAGGCAGAGTGCACTCACCCAGAGGTGCGGTCGCACAGGGGTCTCCCACAGGCTCCGGGAGCTCTCTACGCTAGCTCTCAAGCTCCAGTACACAGCGAGTTCGGGCCCATCCCCTCACAGGCTACCCCGCCTTACGGAGCGGACCAATGGAAAGGCTAAGGAGGCAGCCAGTGCTGCTCCCAACCAATAGAATTTCGCTATGTGCTGCCAGCTCCGGCCTCGCTTGTGGTGCGATTTTTGCTGTTGGCTTAGACCGAGTCAGAAGTGAGGCGGAGGTGGGGACGGCCCAGGCGGGGGCGGGGACGATCTGAGCTGGGCCGGTATCCTTGAGCCCCAAGGCATTCAGCATTAAACAAACCCATTGCCGTGAAGTTGATTCCGCCGCAGAGAGACCCTATAGGACAGAATAGAACTGCCCCATAGAGCTTCCTAGGAGCGGCTGGTGGATTCGAAATGCTGACTTTTGGGTTAGCAGCTGTAGCACTTAACCACTACAACACCAGGATTTCCAGTCAGCATAGAATCTCGATTTTAATTCTCCAGTCCTCCCTAGCAAGAGCAATCAACCACAGCTTGTTGTCAGGTGCCATGGAGTGGGTTCCAACTCATCGTGACCCTATGTATAACAGAAGGAAACACTGACCGGCCCCTGTGCCATGCCATCCTTATTGCAGCCACTGTGTCAGTCCATCTCCTTAAGGGTCTTTTTCCTTGACCCTCTACCAAGCATGATGTCCTTCTCCAGGGACTGGTACCTCCTGATAACCTGTCCAAAGTACCTAAAATGTAGTGTAGCCATCCACTTCTTAGGAACATCCTGGCTGTACTTCTTCCAAGATAGATTTGTTAGCTCTTCTGGCAGTAAATTCAATACCCTTCGCCAACACCATAATTCAAATCCATTGATTCTTCTTCGGTCTTACTTATTCATTATACAGATTGCATGCATATGATGCGATTGAAAACACCGTGGCTTGGGTCATGTGCTCCTTAGTCCTCAAAGTGGCATATTTGCATTTTCACACTTGAAAGAGGTCTTTTGAGGCAGATTTGCCAAATGCAATATGTCGTTTGATTTTTTTTCCTTGCATCCTTTTTATTCTTTTTTAAATTGTACTTTAAGTGAAAGCTTACAGTTCAGTTTCTCATACGAAAACTTATACACGCATTGTTATGTGACCCTAGTTGCTCTCCCTACTTTGTGACAGCACATTCCTTGTCTTCACCCTGTATTTCCCATGTCCATTCAACCAGCTCCAGACAGGAGCTACCCATGTGTCTACTTCCCCTAAAAAGCACACTCCTCACCAGTATCATTTTATGTCTTATAGTCCAGTCTAATCTTTGTCTGAAGAGTTGGCTTCAGGAATGGTTTTAGTTTTGGGTTAACAGAGACTCTGGGGAACATGACCTCCAGGGTCCCTCCATTCTCACTCAGACCATTAACTCTGGTCCTTTTACTACAATATGAGTTCTGCATCCCACTTTTCTCTTGCTCCCTCTGGGATTCTCTGTTGTGTTCCCTATCAGGGCAGTCATTGGTGGTAGCCGGGCACCGCCTAGTTCTTCCGGTCTCAGGCTGATGGAGTCTCTGATTTATGTGGCCCTATCTTTCTCTTGGGCTTCTGTGACGAGACCAGTTGATGTATCCTAGATGGCCGCTTGCCAGCTTTTAAAACCCCAGACACCACTCACCAAAGTGGGATGCAGAACATTTCCTTAACACGCGTTGTTATGCCAATTGACCTAGATGTCCCCCAAAACCATGGTCCACAGACCCCCATCCCTGCTACTCTGTCCCTCAAAGTGTTTGGTTGTATTCAGGAAACTTCTTAGCTTTTGGATTAGTCCAGCTGTGCTGGCTTCCCCCTTATTCTGTGTTGTTCTTCCCTTCACCTAAAATAATTCTTCTCTACTATCTAAAAAAAAAAAATTCTTTTTTTGTCTAATTAGTGAATACCCTCTCCCTCCCTCCCCACCCTCGTAACCATCAAAGAATGTTTTCTTCTGTGTTTAAACCTTTTCTTGAGTTCTTATAATAGTGGTCTCATACAATATTTGTCCTTTTGTGACTGACTTATTTCACCCAGCATAATGCCTTCCAGATTCATTCATGTTATGAGATGTTTCACAGATTAATCATTGTTCTTTATCATTGCATAGTATTCCATTGTGTGAATATACCATAATTTGTTTATCCATTCATCTGTTGATGGGCAACTTGGTTGTTTCCATCTTTTTGCTATTGTAAACAGTGCTGCAATGAACATGGGTGTGCATATATCTATTCCTGTGGGGGCTTTAATTTCTCTAGGATATAGTCCAAGGAGTAGGATTGGTGGACTGCATGGTAGTCCTATTTCCAGCTTTTTAAGGAAGCGCAAATCGATTTCCAAAGTGGTCGTACCATTCTACATTCCCACCAGCAACATATAAGTGTTCCAGTCTCTCCACAACCTCTCCAACATTTAATATTTTGTGTTTTTTGGATTAATGCTAGAAATTGGTATCACATTGTAGTTTTGATTTCCGTTTCTCTAATGGCTGATGATCATGAGCATTTCTTCATGTATGTTAGCCACCTGAATGCCTTCTTTGGTGAAGTGCCTGTTCATAACCTTTGCCCATTTTTTAAAATTTTTATAGTGTTTAAGTGAAAGTTTACAAATCAAGTCAGTCTCTCATAAAAAAATTTATATACACCTTGCTATACACTCCCGTGGGTGGTATATACTCCTAGTTGCTCTACCCCTAATGAGACAGCACACACCTTCTCTCCACTCTCTATTTTCATATCCATTCAGGCAGCTTCTGACTGCCTCTGCCCTCTCATCTGCCTCCAGACAGGAGCCGCCCACATAGCCTCATGTGTCTATTTGATTCAAGAAGCTCACTCCTCACCAGTATCGTTTTTTGTCCCATAGTCCAGTCCACTCCCTGTCTGAAGAGTTGGCTTTGGGAATGGTTCCTGTCTTGGGCTAGCAGACGGTGTTGGTGACTTTCTTTTGTGGGGTTCGATGAGTGTGTTGAATAGATATTTTCTCATGTTTCATGATATCAGGGAAGTTTTCTGCCAACAAACCTTTGACAATTCTCTCTGTATTTTCTGTTATTCCCCTCCCCCCTCCCGTTCTGGTACTTCAATCACTTATAGGTTATTCCTCTTGATACAGTCCCACATAATTCTTAGAGTTTCTTCATTTTTTAAAGTTCTTTTATCTGATTTTCCCTCAAATATATTGGTGTCAAGTGCTTTATCTTTAATCTCTACTAATTTTGACTTCCATTGCCTCAATTCTGCTTTTATGACTTTCTGTTGAATTGTCTAATTCTGAAATTTTATTGTTAATCTTCTGAATTTCTGTTTGCTGTCTGTCTATGAATTCTTGCAGCCTATTAAATTTTCATTATGATCTTGTCTAATCTGCATAAGTTCCTCTAATGCTTTGTCTGTGTGCTGCTTGGCTTGTTCTGTGTTTTGCATGAGCTCCTTCCTGATCTCTTAAAGAGTTCTGTATATTAATTTTTTTGTATTCTACCTCCAGTTATTCCAGGAAGTTTTCTTCATCTGGAAGATTTCTTGATTCTTTGTTTTGGTAGCTTGCTGAAACCATCGTGGCCTGCCTGTTTATGTGATTTGATATTGACTGTTGTCTCTGAGCCATCAATAAGTTATTGTATTTATTTATTTTATGTTTGTTTACTGTGTCCTAGCTTCTAGTTTTGTTTCGATATGCCCAAATAGGCTGCTCGAGTGAGCTAGTTTGATTATAGGTGTCTTTGAAGCTCTAAAGTCCTGTCACCAGGTGGGTAAGCTATTACTAGGTATGTGAGCCTAAGAGTCCTTTCACTTTTCTTGTATGGATTCAGCTCAGGTGTCCAGGTAGTCAGTCACCAAATGTGTGGTGCAGGCTCTCACCTACAGTTCTAGACGAGCAGGGGTGATTGGTGTAAGCATAAGTATCTGGTTGCAGTAGGGGGTCATGCTCTGAGCAAGGCAGGGGGCTGAGAACTGCCCCTGAGTGTCTGTGAGGAACATGTGTTCCTGTTAACTAGAGCATGTAGGTGGATGAGTTTTGCACCTGGACTGTGGGTGCCCAGTGCTGTTCGCTGTAAGGACTGGGAGGCCCTACTTATTCTTGGACCCCTGTTGCACGTGGCTAGGTGTTGTGGGTGAAGCCACCACTCCTCAGGCACGTGATGTGGGAAGGTAACGACCCTGCTTAATAGGTAGAGTGGTGTCAAATGTCATGAACCTACCTCTCCACTGTGTAGCTGAAACAGTTGAAGTTAAACTTCAGGTATACACCCTGTTGTGCTGTGCCAATGAGGGCCTATACTGTTGAAATTGGCCCACACGGGTCTATGCCAAGGTGAAAGGCATTCAAAGTCCATGGGCTCCTTATGCCTATGCCTAGGCAAAGGCGCTGTTTCTGCCCTGATTTCCCGGATTAGAGGAGACAGCAGATTGTTTTTTTCCCTATTTTTTAATTTGTTCCCTCTCCAAGGCCAGGAGAATGGCTCGGGGCCAGTGCAGAGTCCTTCTTCCAGCCTAGCGGATGCAGGGAAGGGAGGGAGCAGGTAAGTGGCAGAGAGGTTTTTCTCAAAGGGGTATTTTTGGCTCTGTGAGGTAGGTTAAATGCAGGTACTTATCTGTTGCTGATTGAGGGACACTTCTCACTTGTTCTGGAGGGTCGAGCAGACTCTTGCTACTCGTTTCTCTCTCAATGTGGAAAATGCATCCCAAACACCACTGCTCCCTCACCACACTGGTGCCAGTGGAATCAGTCAATGGAGTGTCAGTTCCTGCTGGGTCAGGCCTGGCAACACCTTGCTGCTTCTGAACCATCTCTCCTTCCCCCTGCTGCTCAGTCCAATTCTTCAACTTTGCCTTTGATGTTCAGGACTCCTAGCTTGTCATATGTAATCGATTCATTTGTGTTTTTTTTTTTTTGGTCTTTGTTTTAAGAGGGACCACAGGAAGCATCTGACTACTCCATCATCTTAGCCCCGCCTTGTTTAATTTCTTGAGTGCTGCTTTCATACGCATTGATTGTGGATCCAAGTAAAATGAAATCCTTGACAATTTCAATCTTTTCTCTTTTTCATGATGTTGCTTATTGATCTAGTCATGAGGATTTTTTTTTTTATGTTGGGGTGTAGTCCATACTGAAGGCTGTAGTCTTTCATCTTCATCAGTAAGTTCTTCAGGTTCTCTTAACTTTCAGCAAGCAGGGTTATGTCATCTGCATATTACAGGTTGTTAATGAGTCTTCCTCCAATCTGATGCCACATTCTTCTTTGTATAGTCCAGCTTCTCAGTTTATTTGCTCAGCATACAGATCAAATAAGTATGGTGAAATGACACAACCCTAACACACACCTTTCCTGATTTTAAACCACGCAGTATCCTCTTGTTCTCTTTAGACGACTGCCTCTTGGTCTATGTACAAGTTCCTCATGAGCACAATTAAGTGTTCAGGAATTCCCATTCTTTGCAATATTATCCATGATTGTTATGATCCACACAACTGAATGCCTTTGCATACTCAGTAAGACACAGGTAAACATCTTTCTGGTATTTTCTGTTTCAGCCAAGATCCATCTGACATCAGCAGTGGTATCCTTCATTCTACTTTGTCTTCTGAGTCCAGGTTGAATTTCTGGCAGTTCACTGTCAATGTACTGCAGCAACCATCTTTTAATTATCTTTAGAAAAATTTTGCTAGGGTGTGATATTAATGATATTGTTCAATAATTTCCACATTCTGCTTGATCTCCAGCACAATGTTAAATAAGAGTGGAGATAAAGGGCATCCTTGTCTGTTTCCCATTCTCAAGGGGAATGTTTTCAGACTCTTCATTTAGGATGATGCTGGCTGTTGGCTTCGTAGAAATGCCCTTTATTCTGTTGAGGAATTTTCCTTCTATTCTTATTTTGCTGAGTTTTTATCATGAATGGGTGTTGGACTTTGTCAGATGTCTTTTCTGAATCAATTGATAAAATCATGTGGTTCTTTTGTTTCATTTATATGATGGATTACATTTATCGTTTTTCTAATGTTGAACCATCCCTGTATACCTGGTATGAATCCCACTTGGTCACAGTGAATTCTTTTTTTGATATGTTGTTGAATTCTATTGGCTAGAATTTTGTTGAGGATTTTCATCTAAGTTCATGACGGATACAGGTCTTCAATTTTCTCTTTTTTGTGTGCGTTGTCTTTACCTGGTTTTGGTATCAGGGATATGCTGGCTTCATAGAATGAGTTTGGGAGTATTCCATCCTTTTCTGTGCTCTGAAATACCTTTAGTAGTAGTGGTGTTAACTCTTTTCCAAATGTTTGGTAGAACACTGCAGTGAACCTGTCTGGGCCAGGGTTTTTTTTGGGGGGGGTGTTTTTAAATTACCTTATCAATCTCTCCTTTTGTTATGTTTTTTTTCAGTTGTTCTACCTATGTTTGTGTTAGTTTAGGTAGGTAGTGTGTTTCTAGGAATTCATCCATTTCTTCTAGGTTTTCAAATTTGTTAAGAGTACAATTTTTTGTAGTTATCGGATATGATTCTTTCAATTTCACTTGAGTCTGTTGTAATACTGCCCATCTCATTTCTTATTTGGGTTATTTGCTTCCTCTCCTGTTTTTCTTTTGTCAGTTCGGCCAATGGTTATCAATTTTGTTAATTTTTTCAAAGAACCCACTTTTCGTCTTCTTAACTCAATTATTTTTCTGTTCTCTTTTTCGTTTGATTCTGCTGTGCTTTTTATTATTTGCTTTCTTCAGGTGCCTGAGGGTTTCTTTTGTTGCTCACTTTCTATTTGTTCAAGCTGTAGGGATAATTCTTTGATTTTGGCCCTATCTTCTTTTTGGATGTGTGCATTTATTGATATAAATTGACCTCCAAGTCCTGCTTTCGCTGTGACCCGAAGGTTCTGATGGGAACTGTTTTCATTCTCACTGGAGTCTATGAATTTCTTTACTCTATCCTTGATGTCTTCTATAACCCCAGTCGTTTTTGAGCAGGGTATTGTTCAGTTTCCAAGTGTTTGATTTCTTTTCCCTGCTTTTTCTGTTGTTGATTTCTACTTTTATGACCTTATGGTCAGAGAAGATGTTTGTAATATTTCAATGTTTTGGTTTCTGCTAAAGCTTGCTTCATGACCTAATATGTGGTCTATTCTAGAGAATGTTCCATGTGCACGAGAAAAGAAAGTATACTTGGCTGCTGTTGGATGGAGTGTTCCGTATATGTCTATGAGGTCAAGTTGGTTGATTGTGGCATTTAGATCTTCCACGTCTTTATTGAGCTTCTTTCTGGATGTTCTGTCCTTCACCAAAAGTGGTGTGTTGAAGTCTCCTAGTATTATTCTGGAGCTGTCTATCTCACTTTTCAATGCTGTTAGAGTTTTTTTTTTTTTAATGTATCTTGCAGCCCTGTCATTGGGTGCATAAATATTTAATATGGTTATATCTTCCTGGTATATTGTCCCTTTAATCATTATATAGTGTCCTTCCTTATCCTTTTTGGTAGATTTGACTTTAAAGTGTATTTTGTCAAAAATTAATATTACCACTCCTGCTCTTTTTTGATTTTTTTTTTGCTTGATATATTTTTTTCCATCCTTAGAGTTTTAGTTTGTTTGTGTCTCTAAGTCTAAGGTGTGTCTCTTGTAGGCAGCATATAGATGGATCATGTTTTTTAATCCTTTCGGGCACTCTCTGTCTCTTTATTGGTGCATTTAGTCCATTTACATTCAGCATAATTATAGATAGGTATGAGTTCAGTGCTGTCATTTTGATGCGTTTTTTGTGTGTTGTTGACATTTTCTTTTTCCCATTTAATTTTTTGTGATGAGTGGTTTGTCATTATATATTGTCTTTTCCTCTTATTCGTTGTTGTTGATTTTGTTTCTGCTGAATCTCTATTTTTTTCTTGTATTTTATTTTGATGAGTAGGATTGTTAGTCTCCTTTGTGGTTACCTTAATATTTACCCCTGTTTTTCTATGTTTAAACCTAACTTTTATTTCTTTATATCACCTTGTCTTCCTCCCCATATGAAAGATCTATGACTACATTTCTTAGCTCCTCTTTATTGTTTTAATGTTGTCTGCTTTTAAATAATGACATGACTGTTTCCCTGTTTTGAGCATATTTTTATCTTGATTTATTTTTGTGATTTTTCTGTCTGGGTTGACATCTGATTGCTCTGTCCAGTGTCCTAGCCTTGGGTTGATATCTGATTTTATCGATTTTCTAACCAAAGAACTCCCTTTAGTATTTCTTATAGTTTTGGTTGGTTTTTATAAATTCCCTAAAATTCTGTTTATCTGGAAATGTTCTAATTTCACCTTCATATTTGAGAGACAGCTTTGCTGGACATATGATTCTTGGCTGGCAATTTTTTTCCTTCAATGCTTGGTATAAGTCATCCCATTGCCTTCTTGCCTGGGTGGTTTCTGCCGTGTATCTGAGCTTATTCTTATTGACTCTCCTTTGTAGGTGACTTTTCGTTTATCGCTAGGTGCTCTTAAAATACTCTCTTTATCTTTGGTTTTGGCAAGTTTGGTTATAATATGTCTTGGTGACTTTCTTTTAAGATCTACTTTGTGTGGAGTTTGATGAGCATCTTGGATAGATATCTTCTCATCTTCTATGATATCAGGGAAGTTTTCTGCCAACAAATCTTCAACAATCCTCTCTATATTTTCTGTTATACCTCCCTGTTCTGGTACTGCACACACTTGTAGGTTATTTCTCTTGATAGAGTCCCACGTGATTCTTAGGGTTTCTTCATTTTTTAAAATCTTTTTATCTGATTTCTCTTCAAATATAAATATATTGATGCCAAGTGCTTTATCTTCAATCACACGAATTCTGCCTTCCCCTTGCTTAATTCTTCTCCTCTGACTTTCTATTGAGTTGTCTAATTGTGTAATTTTATTTTTAATCTGAATCTCTGGTGGCTGTCTCTCTATGGATTCATGCAGCTTGTTAAAGTTTACATTATGTTTTTTAATAACCTTTTGAATTTCTTCAGCTGCTTTATCTGTGTGTTCCTAGGCTTGTTCTGCGTATTGCCTGATCTCCTTCCTGATCTCTTTTCTGTTACCTTAAAGAGTTTTGTATATTAAATCTTTTGTATTCTGCATCCGGTAACTCTACAAATGCACCTTCATCCAGAAGATCTCTTGATTCTTGGTTTTGAGAGCTTGTTGAAACTATCACGGTCTGCTTCTTTATGTGATTTAATATTGACTGTTGTATCTGAGCTATCTATAAGTTATTGTATTAGTTTATTTTATGTTTGCTTACTGTATCCTAGCTTCTTTCTTTTTGTTTTGATACGTCCAGATAGGTTGCTTCAATGAGCTAGCTTGATTATTTTCACCTTTGAAGCTGTAACATCCTGTCACCAGATTTTTTTTATGTTTTATGTTTTTATGCTTTTTTTTTTTTTTATTGTATCCTAGCTTCTTTCTTTTTGTTTTGATATGCCCAAATAGGTTGCTTCAATGAGCTAGCTTGATTATTTTCACCTTTGAAGCTGTAACATCCTGTCACCAGATTGCTAGAACTGTTATCAGGTATATGAGCTAGGAGTCCATTCACTTCTCTTGTATGGATTCAGCTCAGGTGTCCAGATAGTTGGTCATCAAGTGTGTAGTACAGGCTGTGTCCTATAGTCTTAGATGGGCAGGGGTGATTGGCATAGGTACCAGTATCTGGTTGCAGCAGGGGGTCACGCTCTGAACAAAGCAGAGGGCTGACAACCATCCCCTGAGTGTCTGTGAAGAAAGTGCGTCCCTGTTCCCTACAGCACACAGGTGGGTGGGTTCTGCAGACGGACCATGTGCACCCAATGCTTTTGGTTGTAAGGACTGGGAGGTACCGTGTATCCTTGGACCCCTGTCTTGGGTGGCTGGGTGACATAGGTGGAGCCACCAGTCCTTAGGCCCCTTATGTGGGTAGGTGAGGACCCTGCTTAATAGGCAAAGTGGTGTCAAACATCAAACACCCACCTCTCCACCGCACACCTGAAACAGTTGCAGTCTGCCAACAAGGGCCTGTTCTCCTGAAATAGACCCACACAGGTCCATGCAGGGGGGAAAGCTATTCAAAGTCCATGGATCGATTATACCTGGACAGAAGTCGCTTCTGTCCTGAGCTCCCCAGGTTAGTGGAGCTGGCAGAGTGTCTTTTCTCTAATTGTGAATTTATTCCTTCTCCAAGGCTGGGAGAATGGCTCAGAGCACGCGGCAGAACCTATCTCAGGCCCAGGGAAATTGACAGCCACTGAAGGTGTCTTGGGGGCTGGGAGCACATTCAAATATACACAAGTCCTTAGCTTTTGCTAAGAGCTCCATTCTTCTCTGGTTCCGGAGGTATGCGTAGGCTGTGTGGCTGGCTGTTTCTCCTGGAGGAAACTGCGGCTGAATGCTACCACCAGCCCAGTGGAGCCTGAGGGTTCCCAGCAACTCAGGTCTCACAACTCCTCTCTGCTTCTAAACAGTTTCTCTCTCCCCCTGCTGCTCAGCCCGTTTTCTAACTTTGCCTTTGATGTTCAGGGCTCCTAGCTTGTCATAAACATAATTGTTTCACTTGTTTTTTCAGGTCTTTGTTGTAAGATGATTCACGGGAGGCATCTGACTACTCCGCCATCCTTGCCCCGCCTCTCATACTTCTTTAATTGCAAAAAGAATGAACAAAGGAAAACAAAACTCAAATTCCAACCATAACCTACAGGGCCCAAAAGGAGCTGGCCACTGACTATATCGCTGCCCATGCTTCCCACCCCACATTCACTCTGCTCAGATCACACTGACCACCTGGCTGTTCCTCAAATATTCCAGGCCCACTCCCATCTCAGGGCTTTTACATTGGTTGTTACCCTTGCCTGGAATGGTTCTCTCCCTCACCTCTTTCAGTTAAAGAACTCAAAGTCACCTCATCAGGGAGGCCTCCCTGACCTCCCTGCTGAAACTCAAAACCACCTACCCCCTGATACTTCCTATTCCCCTTCCCTTCTCCATAGCACTAATCACAATTTAACAAACTATAATACTTTTTTTTATAATACCAACTTATTTTTATTTACTGTCACCCCCAGTAAAACGTTAGCCCTACGAGGGCTGGGACTTGGGCTTGCTTTGATCACTGTTTCTCCACACCTAGAACTTTGCCAGGAAGCCAGGAACTCTGAGACAGGTATGAGATGGCAACCAAAGTATAATATTCTTTGAGGGGGTGTTTGGGCACGAGGTTGGTTGTCTGGGCTGAACCCTCACCGAGCGATGCTGGTGCAAACAGTCTGGTGGACATCGTTTCGACAAGACGCAGGCACTGAGGATCCGAGCCAGGTGCTTCCGGAGGACTGGAGTGGGTGGGTGGAGGTAAGGAGGTCAGGTTAGCCTCAGGGAATGGTGGCTCCAGCCCTCCACCTGGGCCCTGCACTCACCATGCTCCACATAAGTGATAAACGCCAGGGACAGCAGCACTGCAGCCAGGTGGAAGCTGAAGCCCTGGGGGGAGAGGGCGAAGGGCAATGAGGTGAATAAGGAGGCCCTGCCCTCCCCCCAGCTTCCACCCTGATCCCACTCCACCCTGCTCACGTGCAGGAGGGCACTGGCTGCGTACGTGACCAGCACGGCTGAGAAGGTCCCCAGGCGGAGAGCATTCTTGAAAACGTCTGCGGGGGGCGGGGAACATGTGGGTCAAGATTTTCCTGAGATCTCCCTTCCCTTCTTGGAGAGCCATAGGGTAGGATGAGGGTATCTGCAACCTGTCGGACCCCCAGGGCCTTTTAACAGTCTCAAACCCCACACGTCCAAAACATAGATCCTGGTCTTCCCTCCCAGCCTGCTCTTCTCACAGTCTCTCACCCAGTTGAGTCAATGTCAACTCCACCTTCCAGTTCCTCAGGGAAAAAAACCTCTAGTCACCCTCGATTCATCCTCCTCCTACTTCTACATCTAAACTGTCAGCAAATCCTGTCAGTTCCACCTCCGTAATTTACCCAGAAACTGACTTCTCACCACAGCCACGGCCACCACCATCATCGCTGGCCTGGACTACTGCAGTGGCCTCCTCACTGCTTCCGCCTTCACCCCCTCCCCTCAGTCATTCCTCGGCAGGCAGAGGGATTCTGTTAAATCCTCAATCAGACCGCAGCCCTCCTCTGCTCAGAATCCCCTCATGGTTTTCTCTGCACACCCATCTCACTCAGAGAGAACGTCAAATAGCCCATAAGGCCCTAAGCTGTCAGTCCCCTCCCTTTTTCTATCCCCCTCTGGTCACCTCTCTGACCTCACCTTCTACCACTCTCCCCCTTACTCACTCCACTTCAGTCACAAGGCTCTCCTCCTCACTGTCCTATATAAATGCCATGCAGGCTCCCACCTCAGGGCCTTTGCACTGGCTGTTCCCTCTCTCTGCTATCCCCCTGCACATAGCCACATGGCTTGCTTTCTCATCTTTAGGTTGTTGCTCAAATGTCACCTCAGTGAGACTGTGCCAGACTCAGTGGAACTGTGCCAGACTATGGCAATCCAGAGACAGTGGAATTAGACTCCGACTCCGGGAGGCTGGCAAAGATGAGCAATGTTTATGAGCCACCATGATATGAAGCAAAAGTACCAGGAAGCAGGGAGAGATTTAGAGCAGGAGAACTTGTGCTTGGAGATCCAGGGCAGATTTCCTGGAGGGAGTGTAGGAAGACTAGTGAAGAGGATCTGCAGCAGGGGAGGCACAGAGACCCCAAGCCTCGTCCTGACCCTGGTTGGCCCAGATGTAGTTTGGAGATTTGAAGAAGGCAGGTCTCCCCTTCCAATCTCAGCACTCCAATCTTGCCAAGATTCACCCCTAAAAAGCCCCTCTAGGTGTAGGGTCAGGACCTTCCTCTGCCCCCACCACCTCTGGTCTCAACTCCAGTGTCTTAGTTACGTAGTGCTGCTATAAAAGGAATACCACAGTGGGTGGTTTTAAAGAACAGAAATTTATTTTCTCATAGTTTAGGAAGCTAGAAGTCCTATTTTAGGGCATCAGCTACAGGGGAAAGCTTTTTCTTTGTCAGCTCTGAGGGAAGATCTTTGTCTCTTTAAGCTTGTGTAGCCCCAGCCTCCTTGGTTCCTTGGAAATTCTCACCTGGCGTCTGTCTTTCTTCCATTTGTGCTTGCTTGTCTCTGTGTCTTATCTGCTCTTTTTATAACTCAGAGCTGATGAGGTTTAAGACACACCCTACACTGATATGGCCTCATTAGCAAACAAAGAAAACCCTATTTCCAAACAGGATTACATCCACAGGTATAATGGTCAGGACTGCAACACATCTTTTGACAGCAGACAATTCAGTCCATAACACCCAGGCTGGTGGCTTTCTCCTAGATCCTCCAGGGGTCAGCAGTACTGACTGTGGAATGTCAGGCAGCAGCAGGGCCACTATGCAGTTGTGCAGGAAGTGTGCCCTGACAAAAGACACCTGGCCAAGGCAGAAAGTAGGACTGGAATGCACCCCGGGTTCCTCTTGCTATGCCTGGGTTTTGGCGTGGAACTCTGTCCATCGGGAGGAAGGGGTGTCATTTTCTAAAGTTCACAAAGGCACTATGTGTGCTAGTGGTGCCTTGAGCTTCCAGGTCATTAAAGGCAAAGGAAGTCAGGAAATGATTCAGTAAGTGGACATAGCCCCAAGGGTTCAAAGCTGAGCAGTTCTCAGTCCAGGGGTGTCTCTGAGCTGGAAAAACTCTCAGCCTACATTAGCCACTGTCTAGTCCAGCTACCATACATTGTCAGAAAAAATTGTCAAAGACTCTTAAGTGGACAAAACTATTCCTAGGTGTCTTTTCAAAGGAACGTTGAGAGAGGGCAGGGCTAGGAATGAAAACGTATTGAATACTCAGTCAGAGTGGAGAAAGGTGTCTTCAAGTCCTGCTGATAAGGTGGTCTTGGCAGAGGCACTTGAGAGGAGCCTCAGCCAGAGTCCCCCCACAAAGAAGTGCCTGAGCTAGGAATGCAGATATGTGTAAGAGCATGTCTGACCGGGGGGACTTGAGTTCTTGACTGCAACTCCCTTTAGAGACTGAAAGGTACTGACTGTGCACCAAGGCTCATGTGGCCTGCAAGGTAAAGCCTTTGTAATTGCCTATGATTAGACCTGAAAGATCACACATAGTTTTATGCCCAGGAACCAGACTCCTTGTTATTTAGGACATGCAAGTGCTGAACCGCCCCCAATGCCATCCTGGGCCGCTGTCCTGGTAATAGCTGTGGGAAGGGTTTTGGTCTCAGGTAGGTTATTTCAACTGCTGTGCCTCAGCTTCTTTATAAAGTTGAGATAATTATGGTTCCTGCCTTATAGTGGTATGGAAAAGATTAAATAAGATGATGGACATAAAGTTCTTCAAAAAGCCTGGTACACGTAAGGGCTCAATAAGTATCAGCTGTTACTCATTAGGTCTGTTTGCTTTGCAGAATTGCCAGTGGCAGACACTTTTGAAAGGCTGCTTGGGATCCCTTCCAGATGCTGGCCTAGCAGGACTCAGGTACTCCATCCTTGGATAACACACCCAACGAGTTCTCCCCACTTGATGGATCAGCGAGGACAGATTCCTGGTCAGTAAGGACATACCTGGCTTGCTCTTTCTGGTGCCCCCCATGCTCCCACCCAGGGGATCCTGGGGCCCAGAGGACAAATGAAGGGGAGTGCAAAGAGAGGTGAATCCCTGACAGGTAACTGTGGGTGCCCTGGGTGAAGTTTCCCCATCTGTTCAATGTGTGCTTAGGAGCTGGGAATTGCTGAGAACCATTGCAGCCACCTGGGCATGAGTGGGCAAGAAGGTAGGCATATTCTTCAGGATCTGTGGGTTGTAAATGACAGAAACACAAGTAAAAATGCTTAGGATAGAAAAGAAATTATTGAGTGAGCTTTGAGGGTGCACACTGTGCCTAAGGACTCTACCTCTCTCTGTGAGTCGGCTCTGCTTTCTATTTGACAGCTTCACCCTCAGCAGGTTCTCCTCATGTGGTGAATGCCCCACCTACACCCAAACAGATATGAGCCCCAACTAACAGAGAAACATCTTTTCCTTTCATTCCAGCTTTAGGTCATGTACCCAAACTTGTGTCATATGCCCATTCCTGAACCAATTCCTGTGATCAGGGTGACAGACTGTTCTGATTGGCCAGACTAGTCATGGGTCCAGTCCTGGAGCTCTGAAACAGGCAGTTAGCCTCACAGAACTACATGCATCAGGGTGGTATGAAATGTGTCATCAAAAGAAAATGGAGTATATTCACACAGTGGAATACTACACATCGATAAAGAACAGTGATGAATCTGTGAAACATTTCATAACATGGAGGAACCTGGAAGGCATTATGCTGAGTGAAATTAGTCAGTTGCAAAAGGACAAATATTGTGTAAGACTACTATTTTAAGATCTTGAGAAATAGTTTAAACAGAGAAAAACACATTCTTTTGTGGTTACGAGAGGGGGGAGGGAGGGAGGGTGGGAGAGGGGTATTTACTGATTAGATAGTAGATAAGAACTACTTTAGGTGAAGGGAAGGACAACTCAATATGGGCGGGCGAGGTCAGCACAACTGGACTAAACCAAAAGCAAAGAAGTTTCCTGAATAAACCGAATGCTTCGAAGGTCAGCAAAGCAGGGGCAGGGGTTTGGGGACTATGGCTTCAGGGGAGATCTAAGTCAACTGGCAAAATAAAATCTATTAGGAAAACATTCTGCATCCCACTTTGGAGTGTGACGTCTGGGGTCTTAAACGCTAGCAAGCGGCCATCTAAGATGCATCAATGAGTCTCAACCCACCTGGATCAAAGGAGAATGAAGAACACCAAGGTCACAAGGTAATTATGAGCCCAAGAGACAGAAAGGGCTATGTGAACTAGAGACTACATCATCCTGAGACCAGAAGAACTAGATGGTGCCCGGCCACAACTGATGACTGCCCCGACAGGGAACACAACAGAGAACCCCTGAGGGAGCAGGAGAGCAGTGGGATGCAGACCCCAAATTCTCATAAAAAGACCAGACTTAATGGTCTGACTAAGACTAGAAGGACTCCGGTGGTCATGGTCCCCAAACCTTCTGTTGGCCCAGGACAGGAACCATTCCCGAAGCCAACTCATCAGACATGGATTGGACTGGACAATGGGTTGGAGAGAGATGCTGACGAGGAGTGAGCTACTTGCATCAGGTGGGCACTTTAGACTATGTTTGCATCTCCTGTCTGGAGGGGAGATGGGAGGGTAGAGGGGGTTAGAAACTGGCAAAATGGTCACGAAAGGAGAAACCGGAAGGAGGGAGTGGGCTGACTCATCGGAGGAGAGTAAATGGGAGTATGTAGTAAGGTGTATATAAGTTTATATGTGAGGGACTGACTTGATTTGTAAACTTTCACTTAAAACGCAATAAAAATTATTATTAAAAAAAAGAAAATGGAGGGTGGTATTTAGTAGAAGAGGGAATGGGTGCTGAGTTGACAAAAGGAATGCATGACAACTACAGCAGGCCATTGCTGAACCCTTAAGTATGATCATTGGCAGCCTCGTTCTTTCTTTGCCCACCATTTGAAGGTCCTCAGTTTTATGTCATAAAAAAAAAACCCAGTGCCTACCCTATCTCTCTCAGACACCAAAAATTCTACCTCCCATGACAGATTAAAAGTTGATTTATACTAGGGACTCAAACAGATACTTGTACACAGGTGTTCATAGCAGTATTATTTACAATAGCCAAAAGGTGGTGTCTTGGGCTGGGTCCTCTATAGAAGCAAAAACAGTAAAGTGTCTGATTTCAGAAGCTAAGCAGGGTTGGGCCTGTTTAGTACTTGGATGGGAGGTCACGTGGGAATACCGGGTGGTGTAGGCTTTTGGAGCTCTGGTGGTGCCAATGGTTAAATGTTCAGTTGCTAACCAAAAGGTCAGCAGTTTGAATCCACCAGCTGCTCCTTGGAAACCCTATGGAGCAGTTCTACTCTGTCCTATAGGGTCGCTATGAGTCAGAATCGACTCAACAGCAATGGGTTTGGTTTTGGTTTAATATATATATATAAGGTTTTTTATAAGGTAAGTATATAAAAAAAATATATTTACATATATATATCAAGAGGCAGTCATTCAAACAGGAAAAGGGGATACTGCATGTTTTAAAGTCAGGAAAGGTGTGCATCAGGGTTGTATCTTTTCACCACACTTATTCAATCTGTATACTGAGCAAATAATCCAAGAAGCTGGACTATATGCAGAAGAACATGGCATCAGGATTGAAGGAAGATTCATTAACAACCTGCGATATGCAGGTGATACAACCTTGCTTGCTGAAAGTGAAGAGGACTTGAAGCACTTACTGATGAAGATCAAAGGCTACAGCCTTCAGTATTAGATTATGTGTCAACATAAAGAAGACAAAAGTCCTCAAACTGGACCAATAAGCAACATCATGATAAACAGAGAAAAGATTAAAGTTGTTTTAAGGATTTCATTTTACTTGGATCCACGATCAACACTCATGGAAGCATCAGTGGAGAAATCAAAAGACCCATTGCATTGGGCAAATCTCCTGCAAAAGACCTCTTTAAAGTGTTGAAAAGCAAAGATGTCACCTCGAACATTAAGGAGCACCTGACCCAAACCATGGTGTTTTCAATCACCTCATATGCATGCAAAAGCTGGACGATGAATAAGGAAGAACGAAGAATTCATGCTTTTGAATTATGGCGTTAGAGAAGGATATTGAATATACCATGGATTGCCAAAAGAATGAACAAATCTTTCTCGGAAGAAGTACAGCCAAAATGCTCCTTAGAAGCAAGGATGGCAAGACTTCTTCTCACATACTTTAGACGTGTTATCAGGAGGGATTAGGCCCAGGAGAAGGACATCATATTTGGTAAAGTAGAGGGTCAATAAAAAAAAAAGAGGAAGGCCCTTAATAAGATGGATTGACACAGTAGCTGCAACAATGGGCTCAAGCAATAAAAACAATTGTGAGGCTGGCCCAGGACCAGACAGTGTTTCGTTCTGTTGTACATAGGGTTGCTGTGAGTCGGAACCGGCCTGACAGCATCAAGCAAAACATATATATAAAGCGAGGGAGAGAGAGATTTATCCCAAGGAAATGGCTCACGAGGTTGTAGAGGCTGGCAAGTCCCAAGTCTGTGGGTCAGATATCAAGCTGGATGTCTCCTAACTCATGGCATGTAATTTGGCAGGCTGCTGGCTCTCAGGCTGCAGAGGCCAACGAATCCCAAGATCAGCAGGCAGTACTGCAGGCTGCTGGCTCAAGTCCCAAGAACCAGAGGTCAGATGATGATGAGCTAGATGCAGGATCCAGAGCAAGCAAATCCAGTGAGCTTTGCCAGAACATTCCTATATATTGGATGCAGGCCACACCCCCAAGGAAACTCCCTTTACAACTGATTGGCTGATCACATCAGATCACATCATGGAGATGATTGCAGTATATCACAAAATGGAGGAAAACTACATCATCACATAACTGCCAAACTACATCATTACGTAACCACCAAACCACTGAGAATAATGGTCCTGCCAAGTTGAATCATAACCTTAAGGTTAGTTAAGGGTCCATTAACAGATGAATGGGTAAACAAAATGCGGTATATACATACAATGGAATATTATTCAGCCATAAAAAGGAATGAAGTACGGATGCATGCTACAACATGGATGAATCTTGGAGACATCATGCTATGTTTGTAGCAACAGCTGTCTGAAGGAGGCAAAGCCTCACTGGAAATTATTTAATCCAATGGTGGAACTTAAAGCAGTGTGGCAAAAGGATACAATAGATCTGTGGGGAGACTGCCAAGTACTCGACGGACTTAACAGCATAAAAGCAGCCCAAGGAAGAGAGCAAATTTCTTCCCATCTTATATCTCCTCCATTCAAGGCAGATGACTGTCCCAGGCTCAGGCATGTCAGAGCTTTAGGCTCTTTTTGCCATTCCCTTCGTCTAAGGTATCTGTCTGTCCAGTTTTCAGCCTGTTAGTTCAGCTCTGTTCTAAAGCTGTTGTGTATGTGTGTATTCATCAAGCATCGACACTGAGGAAGGATCTTCTAAAGAGGGAGGTCTGTTTTTCTGGGCCATTAAGGATAAATTCTGTGTGAGAGGGTCAGAAGGGATGGCCCAGGATGCAGATAGGACAGGTTAGAACATTAGAATAGTTACCAACTCACTCTTCCATCCATCTGCCCACTCACCCATTCACCTACACACCCATCAACCCACAATTCATCCACCCAACCACACATCTAGTTTTGCACTCTTTCATCCACCTACCTACCGATCCATCCACCCAACCTTCCATCTACCCACCCACACATCCATCCACCTACATAACTGATATCTGTTGCGGATCCAGGTTTGTGGCATACATTGGAAGCACAGATACCCACCCCCTGCCCTTTAAGCCTTCCCAGTCAATCTGGAGAGACAACCACATGTCTCACTACTTGATTCTGTGATTGGTGCTGTGGAAACCCCGGGGAAAATTTAATTATGACAATGACATTTTACCTAAGTGCTGACAGATCTGTCAGTGTTTGCCCGGAGAGATGAAGAGGAAGGGCATCCCTGGAAGTGGGAACAGCATGGACTTTTTAAGAATTTGGGCTCTGTTTCACATTTTTCTCCCCTTCTATCAGGATCCATCTATTGCGGCACTGATCAGAACTGTCTGTAGTGGTAGCCAGGCACCATCTAGTTCTCCTGGTCTCAGGGTAGATGAGACTATTAGTCCTGTAAACTAGTTTCTTCTGAGTTTTTGGTTTCCTTCTTTCTCTTTTGCTCTGAACAAGAAGAAACTGATAGCTGTATCTTAGATGGCTACTCTAAGTTTTTAAGGCCCCAGATGCTACTCACCAAACTAGGAAATAGAACATAAACTTTAAAAAACTATGTTGTGCTAACTGACCAAGATGTCCCAGGAAACTATGGTCCTGAGCCTTTAAACCCAGAAAACCAATCCTGTGATGTGTTTGGTTATGTCTAAGAAGTATCTGTAACTCTGACCCCTATGTGTTTATTATGTATATGGATATATATGCATGCACATGTGTACACGTATATATATATATATATATATATATATATATATATATATATATATATATACACACAAAAAAAAAACCCAAACCCATTGCCATTGAGTCAATTCCGACTCATAGCGACCCTATAGGACAAAGTAGAAATGCCCCATAGGGTTTCCAAGGAGAGGTTGGTGGATTCAAAATGCCAACCTTTTTGGTTAGCAGCCTGAATTCTTAATCGTTGTGCCACCAGAGCTCCATATACATATAGATACATCTCTATATGCACATGGAGCCCTGGTGGTGTAGTGCTTAAGAGCTCGGCTGCTAACCAAAAGATCGGCAGTTCAAATCCACCGACCACTCCTTGGAAACCCTATGGGGAAGTTGTACTCTGTCCTATAGGGTTGCTCTGAGTTGGAACGGATTCAATGGCACCTAACAACAACAATATATGCACACACATATATACACATATGTTGTTGTTGTTAGGTGTCCTCAAGCTGGTTCCAACTCATAGTGACCCTATGTACAACAGAACGGAACACTGCCCAGTCCTGCACCATCCTCACCATCATTGTTATGCTTAAGCCCATTGTTGCAGCCACTGTGTCAATCCATTTTGTAGAGGGTCTTCCTCTTTTACGTTGACTCTCTACTTTACCAAGCATGATGTCCTTCTCCAGGGACTGATCCCTCCTGATAACATGTCCAAAGTATGTGAGACATAGTCTCGCCATCCTTGCTTCTAAGGAGCATCCTGGTTGTACTTCTTCCAAGACAGATTTGTTAATTCTTTTGGCATGGTATGTTCAATACTCTTTGCCAACACCATAATTCAAAGGTGTTAATTCTTCTTCGGTCTTCCTTATTAATAGTCCAACTTTCACATGCGTATGAGGTGATTGAAAACACCATGGCTTGGGTCAGGCGCACCTTAGTCTTCAAAGTGACATCTTTGCTTTTCAACACTTTAAAGAGGTCTTTTGCAGGAGATTTGCCCAATGCAATGGGTCTTTTGATTTCTCAACTGATGCTTCCGTGAGTGTTGATCATGGATCCAAGTAAAATGAAATCCTTGACAACTTCAATATAAATATACCCATATATACATACCTATATGCATTTTTTTACATACATACACAGATACATGCATACATGTGTAATCACTGATATATATTTTTTGGTTGTTGTTCCTGTTGTTGCATAATTATATATGTCATAGCATTTACCAAAAATGTTCCTTTTTCTTGTGTACTTCTTAGTGACATCATTTACTTTGGTCAAGCTGTGAGCACTTCAGTATTCGGTGTTCCCCTTACTGGTCATTGCAAAATATTGGAAATATTATCAGTTCTTAGATATAGGCAGTAGTTGAATAAACTGTGGTACATCCACACAATGAAGTCCTATGCAACTGTAAAAAAGATTGAGGAAGATCTCTATGAACTGATAAGGAATGGCTTCTGGGGCATACTGTTAAGTGAAAAAAGCAAAGTACTAAAAAGTATCCTTTTTGCAACCCTGCATGTAAGAAAGAAGGGGGCATAAGAAAACATACATGTATTTGCTTATCTTCACAAAAAGAGCCCTGGTGGCACAATCGTTAAGCACTCAGTTGCTAACCGAAAGGTTTCAGTTTGAACCAGGGGTTTGAACCTGTTCTTTCCAGTTTGCAGTCCTGCTGAGAATTTGCATTTCTAACAAGTTCCTAGGTGAGAATTTGCATTTTCACCCCAGATATACTGAATTAGAATCTACATTTTAACTAGATTCTCAGGTGATTCTTACGTATAACTTTCTGGGAACTTGTTAGAAATGCATATTCTCAGCAGGATGCAAACGTGAATAACTGGTTTGAAGCCCTGATTCAAACTCGCCCAGTGGCTCCCAAGGAGAACGATGTGATCTGTTTCTGTAAAGATTACAGGCTAGGAAGCTCTATGGGGCAGTTCTACTCTGTCACATGGGGTCACTAGGAGTCAAAATTGACCCAATGGCACCTAACGACAACATCTTTACAAAGAGAAACACAGGACGGATAACCCAAAAACTGAGATTGGGTGCCTAGAGGGGGTGTGGGTGGAAGCAGGATAGAGGAATGGGATGGAGAAATGGCACTTCTCTGAGTCTACTTTTTGGTATAGTTCTGACTTTTAAAACCATGTTAATGTTTCACATACTTAAAAAAAACTAATTAAAAAAATAACAAGCATGGGGATAAATCCTAAAATGGAATACAAACAGAAGCAAATCAGCCTAACTGATTTTCAAATGAATCACACAGCCTCACTGAAGGGGAAAAGTGGAAGAACACAGCATCCATCAGGTAGAGGGTCAGCAAAAGAGAGGAAGACCCTCAACAAGATGGATTGACATAGTGGCTACAACATTGGGCTCAAACATAGCAATAATCATGAGGATGGTGCAGGACCACACAGGGTTGGTATGAGTTGGAATCAACTCTATGGCATCTAACAACAACAATAGAGACAAGAAGAAGTGTAAAAAAAAATTACATATGTTATATATATATATATATATATATATATATATAACTCTAGTTGGTATACTTGTTTTCCACAGTTGTATAAGGTAGAGATTCTGAAACTACTTAATGTGTATCCTAGAACTGAGGAAATAAGTAAAATTATTGTGGATAATGAGAATCGGGTTTCTCACATTTGAGAAGGGGGAAGGTTAGAATGAATACTATGGTGTTGGATTGGTATTGTAGGTGTCAGTAGGAATTCATGGATTTTAATATATAAACAGAAAGACAGATACAGATATAAATAAGTATAGGTGTGTGTATGTATTCTGTATTTATACCCTAGTTCTATCCACTGAGGGAGCCTAGAATCAGCAATACTCCAGAAGCAATGAGCACTTTTTTTAATTCCTGGACAAGGGCTTTATGCCTCAGCTTTATTATTCTATGTAGTGGCTGCTCACAAATCAGACATGCCCATTGTAGCTATAAATATACCTTGTAATACAAATAAGTTTTTTTTCTAATTTTTGATGAAGATGTACACAGCAAAGATACATCAATTCAGCAATTTCTACATGTACAATTCAGTGACATTGGTTACATTCTTCAAGTTGTGTCGCCTTTCTCAACACGCTTTTCCAAATTGTTTCACCATCATCAACACAAGCTCACTGTCCCCTAAGCTTTTCGTCTAACCTATCCAGTTCCTAGTGTCGATTTGATCTTACATAGGTAATTCTTTAAAAGAACAGAATGCTCAAAACCAACAAAGAATAATTTTTGATTCATCCATAGAGTTAGTATTACATTAACCCAGAAAATTCAGAAGTGTGTTTATAAAGCTACATGGCATTTTGAGAGTTGAAATTACATCCAGGAAAGGGATTACTTTGTCCCTTTACTTTTGGGATAGGTAACACTGCTGCAAACATCACATCAAAGGGAAGCATGAGCACACAGAACAGATGCAGAGTTCATTAAACGCCTACTTTTGGAAGGAGCTGCCTCCAATATAAATAATTTGGTTTCTGGTTAAAGTGGCTTGTTCTTCTTTTCCCGAAATCAGGAAAGCAAGGATATGGACTAGAAACAGCCCTGATATGGCCTCTGGTCCTAGCTCTGGTGTTAACTAGCTGTGTGATCTTGGGCACATGCAATGAGCACTTTTAATGCTCAGATCTTGGTTTCCTAAATGCCATTCTCCACTACAGGTAGTCCCTGACTTTTGACAGGATTCCGTACCTATAACTTTGTTGTAAGTTGGTTCTGACGCAAGTACCTCATTTTTTTTTTTAGTTTTGATTATTATTGCCTTTTATTATCAGTATCTTTATAACTCTGTTTTTTATTTGTCTTTGGGGGTTGGAAACATTACATATGAAGTTGCAGATATATTTTAACATTGCATGTGGTACATATTGCTAATGATAAGATGTACCAAAAAAAAAAAAAAGAAAGAGTTTTAAGTGCGGTTTGTGGTAACTCTAATACGTCATAATTTGGAGACTACAAACCAAGGCTGTTGAGGAAATGGCTAACTCCAGGGCCAAGACTAGGAAAGTACATGACAAGACTGAAACATTTTGATGTGACCTAAAAAAAAAGATGTTCTCAAAAAATGATGGGGACATGTCAAAAGGACACAGAAGCCAGCTCCAGGGGACTCCTACTGTCTGAATCTAGAACAATTTGACCATTAAAATCATGATAGTAACTGATTTTAACCTATAAATTAAATTAAGAATTCATGAGTTCCATATTGATACAAACTAATAAATGAACAAATAAATAAATGGAGGAGAAAGGAAAGCTCTTCCTTACAGTAGAATGCCAGCTATACATGTAAAAGAAAATTACCATTTGGCCACCATCATAGTAGTAATTGCTTCAGGCAAAACCACCAATGGATAATAAATGAGTGGAGTTTGAGGAAAAACAGTATAGTTACATGGTCTCAAAGTATCTCCCTACAATATACGTATTAATTACAAAGGGAAAAACAGTAAATTTATGGTGGACAAACCCAGAAGACACCACTCTAATCAAGTAATCAAAGTTACTATCACCAGTTTTGGGATTAACCAGTATCTTGCACTTCTTGATGTATTGAGAACTCAGCATCACTTCTGTAGAATTCCTGCCAAAAATGTATAACCTGAATCTAATCATGAGGAAACATCCGATAAACCCAAACTGAGTGACTTTCTTCCAAATAACTGGCCCAGGCTCTTCAAAAACATCAAGATCATGAAAGTTAAGGGAAGACTAAGACATTGTTACAGATTGAAGAAGACTAACAGAATACACCTTATGGCCTAGGATTTCCTTTTTCTATAAAAGGATATGAGTGGGACTATTGGCAAAAATCTGAATACAGTCTGCAAATTAGAAAAAAAACAGCAAAACAAAAACCAAACCCACTGCCACTGAGTTGATTAAGACTCATAGTGACTCTATAGGACAGAGTAGAACTGCCCCACAGGGTTTCCAAGGCTATAATCTTTACAGAAGCAGACTGCCACATCTTTCTCCTGCAGAGTGGCTGGTAGGTTTGAACCACTGACATTTTGGTTAGCAGTTGACCGCTTTAACCACTGTGCCAACAAAAACAAAAAAAAAACGTTTCTGTAAAGAGTTGATTCCTACTCATAGCAACCCTATAGGACAGAGTAGAACTGCCCCATAGAGTTTCCAAGGAGTGCCTGGTGGATTTGAACTGCCAACCTTTTGGTTAGCAGCCATAGCTCTTAACCACTATGCCGCCAGGGTTCCTTAAATTAGAAAATAGTACTTTATAATCCCTGATTTTGAAAATGTACTGTGGTAATATAAGAAAATGTGCTCGTTGAAATTCATGCTAAATAGCTAAGAAAAAATGTTATATATATATATATATATTTATATATATATATATAACCTATAACCAAACCATCAGCAGTTTGAATCAACCAGCTGCTCCTTGGAATCGACTTGACGCCAATGGTTTGGTTTTATACATATATACACATATATATATATAAACCAAAAAAACCAAACCCATTTCTGTCAAGTCGATTCCAACTCATAGCAACCCTATAGGACAGAGTAGAACTGCCCCATAGGGTTTCCAAGGAACACCTGGTGGATTCAAACTGCTGACCTTTTGGTTAGCAGCCATAGGTCTTAACCACTATGACACCAGGGTTTCCATGTATATACATATGTATATATATATAGAGAGAATTAATATGTTATTATTATGAGGCTTGGCCTTTCTTTGCCAGTCCAATAAGTGAAAAATGGGATCTCATTGTTTTGATTTGTATTTCTTTAATTAAAATGCCCCAGAAACTATAACTCATAATGACCATGAAAGCTGTAAAGTTGGTCCACTCTCTACTAAGCTCCAGTGATAAAAGTATGAAACAAAATAGAGACTTGCTCTCGACCTCCTTTCCTACAGCACCTGCCAGAAATATTTCAAACTGGAAGATCCTCACTATGTATGACCTTGAATTTCATGGACTAGATTGTTTCCATCTAGTGTTTTGATGTGTGTGACAAAGAATTAGTATCTAGATTTTAGGACTGTCTTGGTTTCTTAGTGCTGCTGTAACAGAAATACCACAAGTGGCTTTAAAGAACAGAAATTTATTTTCTCACAGTTCAGGAGGCTTGAAGTCCAAATTCAGGGCACTGGCTATAGGGGAAGGCTTTCTCTCTGTTGGCTCTGAGAGAAGGTCCTTATCTCAGCTTCTGTAACCTTACATTCTCTATTCCTTGGTTATCTCCATGAGGCATCTGTCTTCCCTCATTTGTGCTTGCTTATTTCTGGGTCTATGCTGCTCCTTATAACTCAGAAGTGATTAGGTTTAGGACACACCCTACACTGATATGGTCTCATTAGCATAAGAAAGAAAACCCTATTTCCAAATTCCAAATAGGATTACATCCACAGGTATAGGAATCAGGACTTCAACACATATTTTGGGGGGACACAATTCAATCTATAACAAGGGCATATAAAGAACATCTACAAATCAATAAGAAAATGACAAACAACAGAAAAATGGGCAACTGACATGAATAGGTAATTCCCAGAAAAGAGACCAGAAATGGCCAACATGTATACAAAGATAATTCAATTTCCTTAGTAATTAGGGAAATGCAAAATTAAAACAACAATGAGGTACCATTTCATACCCACCAGCTTGCCAAACATTAAACAGTCTCATAATTCCAAGTAAGGATGTGGAGAAGAAAAAACCCAGTGCAATCGAGTGGAGAAAGGCAGCTCTCAAATATAGTTGGTGGAAGTATAAATGAGTACATCGGGGAGTAATTTGGAAATATCTAGTAAAGTTCATGATACATGTATTCTGTGGCTCAACATGAATATTCATAAGAGCACTATTTATAATATTCAAAAAGGGAGAAAATCCAAATGTCCTTCAATAGTAGAATAGATAATAAATTGTGTTATGCTCTACAATAAAGTACCTACAGCAATGAGAATGAATAAATTATTTGTACACTTAACCACATGGATGAACCAAAAAAGTACACACTGGATGGAATTGTGTTAAATAAGGAAGTGTGGGATTCTTTCATTCCATGCATTAATGTGTATTTTTTTTAATTTAATCATTTCAGTAGTCAGTCTAAAAGAAAATAAAACTTCATATTTGAATCTGATCTAGCGTCTAGATCTAACTGCCAATTTACAGGAAATACGGGGGACAGAGGAATAAGTTGAAAGGCCCCTCAGGGGGCAATCAGCAAAATCCAGACCGTGGGAAACTCTACAGAATAAATGACCCAGTTTCCTCAATAAATAACTTGTAAGGAATAAAAGAGAGTGTGATGGAGGGAGAGTCTATAAATTAAGAGAGATTTAAGGAGAGGATTAATCAGTTGCAGTGTGTGAACCTTATTTGGACCCTGATTAGAACAATAACAAAACATTATTAAAATTTTTTTAGACAGGAAATTTTGAACACTGTCCCAATATCTAATGTTATTCAGGAAGTAGTTAATTTTTTAGGTGTGATAATGATATTATGGTTATTTTTTAAAAAGCACTCTTATCTCTTAGAGAAGCATACTGGAATATGTATGGATTAAGTGAAAAAATGTAATAATTCCTACAAACCAATATTCACTCAATCAGTTAATACATTTTTATTGAAGACATACTGTGTGCTAGGCATTTATCGTCCTAGGTGCTTGGGATACATCAGAAAACATCCCCCCCGCCCCACCACACACACAGAATGAAGTGTCTAATGGGAAGAATTTGAGTAAGAGCTGACTGGACTGAGTGAAACTAAGAAATTAACTGTTAAATTTTATTAGGCATGACGATGGCATCGGGGTTATGTTTAAGAAAATAAAGGCCGTATTTCTTGGAGATGCATCTGTAGGGGAGAAATCTAAGATTTGCTTTAAAGTAATTCAGCAAAGGGAAAAATAAGAAAAAGTTAAAAAGGAGAGTAGACAAAGCAAATATGATACAATCCTGACAGTTGTTGAATCTGGATGATGGATATATGGGGGGGGGTCATTGTTGACTCTATGTAAGTTTGAAAATTGAGGAAAAAATTATAATGAAGTCTAATTCATAAAACTTATGGCCTGTATTCTGCTGTTAAGAAAAACCAAAAAACCAAACCTGAGTTAATTCCGACTCATAGTCATCCTATAGGACAAAGGAGAACTGCCCCATAGGGTTTCCAAGGAGCGGCTGGTGGATTTGAACTGCCAATCTTCTGGTTAACAGCTGAGCTCTTAACCACTGAGCCATCAGGGCTCTGCTGTTAAGAAAGGGAATTGGTATTCATGCATCTGGTCTATGCAATTATCCACTATATATATTCTGTGTTAAATATTTTCCATTTGTGATACATGAATATTAATTTATGAGCTGAAACTCCATTTAACTTCATGTTAATTTTTTTTAAAGAGAGGAGACTTATACATCCCTCTTCGCTTGCTGTTGGTGTTTCCAAGCAAAGACCTGCTAATTGCACTCTTCTGTTTAACAGAAAGGCACACTGAAGCCTGAGAGTGGACATGACTTGCGGAGTTCCATACAGGCAGGCGTTAATCTGATTAGAATCTACTTTCCTTAGCTCCTCAGGTCATGGCGAGGTCCGGCTTGACCTGTGCTTCCTCCTCCCTTCTATATCATGGCTTAGCATCTAGTTGTTGTTAGTTGCTGTCCAGTCAGCTCCATTCATGGCGTCCTTATGTGTAACAGAAGGAAACGTTGCCCAGTCCTGTGCTGTCTTCACGATCCTTGGCATGTCCAGTAGTTGTCCAATAAACGCTTCCTTGGGAAAATGGGCCCTTCTTTGAAAAAAAAAAAAAAAAACCCTTCATCAGCTTAGTCACAGAGTGGAGTGCCCAGACACTGCAGGGTGTGCAGACAGCAGGCGCTGCATAAATCCTTAGCGTTTACTACAGCCCAATACAAATCTGTGTTGTGCTTTATAAATGCTCCTGATCTGTGCTCTGTAGTAGCCTTCTTCAGGTTCACAGTGAGCACTCACTAATTGCTGAAAAAGAAAAAGTATGCCCGATGAAGTCCTTTGGGGAATTAAGACATCAAATCAGTTTTCAGTGACATGGAAAATGCCCACAGGAAGTCCCTGGAGGAAGCACAGGTGCCTAATTCGTGATCCTAGGTGACACAGTCATTACTTATATAAGTGTTTCTGGCAATCCCCGGGCACCAGATTTAAAGAAAGCTTGGGGGTGGGGGAGCTTTTAAAGTTCCTTTAGTTCCCGCAAAGGATGGGTAAGGAGAGACCTCAGTTTATTTTCCCATCTGTGAAATGGGGGCACCATAGTGTTGAGAATGTGCGCGATGAGTCGTTGAGAGAAGGGGGCTTTCCTTCTCCTCCCTCCCACATCTTTCCCATTTCGGCTTCCAAGGATTAGAAACTTGGCGATTCCAAAGTTTATTCTTGGCGGGCCAGAGACTCGACCAACACAAAGGTTCAGGGGCTCCTCAAACATTAGCAGGCGGGAAATGTGAGGGCGCGAACTTTCTGCGTGCCTACGTCTGCCGGCTTCCCGCTCCTCTCAACCCTCCCGCTCCTCCTTCACTGTAACTTCTTGCTTCCCCCCTCCCAGTCCCCGCCCTGCTCCTGCCCTCTTATTGGCCGAGGCGCCGGTCGGGCCTCCCCGGCTTTTAAAGGGCCCGCACTCCACACGGCCCTGGGAGCCACAGCTGGTACCGGCCTTGCGGCCTGCGGGGGAGGCTGCCGGGAGGAGGCAGCGGCTGTGGTGGCGGAGGTGCGTGCCCTGCCCCCAGGACCGCGGGCTCCTTCCTGCCAGGTAGGTCGCCAAGAGTGCGCGTGTGGCTCCCCCGCTCCCATCCTTGACCCGGCTTCCCTGCGCCAATATTTGTAGCTCCTGGGGCTTCCTCCCCATTACCTTTCCGACACCCCCATCGACCATCTCCCCCTGACACCTCTACCTCCCTGCAGCCTCTGGACCTAGGCAGGGCTTTGTTGGCAGCCTCAAGAGGCCTGGTAGGGGTAAGATGGGACGCACGGGGATACAGGACACCCTCCATCCGTACAAGGAGATATGCACACTACCCCCAAATATCATAAGATCCTCCTTCCAGCCCTCCACAGAGTGATACAAACTGGTTCTACCCTGGAAACCAGGCACCCCCCCCCCATTTGATATACAGGCTTAGAATGTATGCATCATTCAGTCACCGTCAGATCTGGACGGTTCATAGCATCAAGAGACATAGTTCTTCTTCATTCACCACAGGTCACAGGCTGTGTGTGTGCGCCCAAAACATCTCCCCACAGACACAGTTGGCTGCTCCGTCTGATGTACCTGATGCTAACATCCTCCTCCAGTCCCCCAGTACCGGTCTCTACATGGGTTGGGCAGCCCCAGATTGAAATCCGAGTGCCCAAGTTCATTCCTTGAGCATGATCTGCCCCATGGATATCTCTGCTCCCTTTCTTTCCCCTCTTTGATAGGTCTGTCCATTCCTCCCTGGGAGTCTACAATGGCCACCTTCAGCCGCCAGGAATTTTTCCAGCAACTGCTGCAGGGCTGTCTCCTGCCTACTGCCCAACAGGGCCTCGACCAGATCTGGCTGCTCCTTGCCATCTGCCTCGCCTGCCGGCTGCTCTGGAGGCTTGGTAAGTGCATGCCACACCATGTGCTGCCACACCAGGCCATATCATTCCTACCACATTCATCCATGCCAAGCCACACCTTAACGCTGCCATGTCCTGCCATGGCAAGCCAGGCCCCACCATGTCTAGCCCCACCATATCCCACGAGGTCTACTTAGCCTTATTCCATCACACCACATCTTGCTTTGCACACCACATCTTGCTTTGCCCAGCCACTCCATGCCACACCATGCCAAGCCATGCCCTACCATGTCAAGCCATGTACTTCAATAGTTCTAAGTTCTGGGATTCTGGAAAAGTGAGGTCCCTGGATCTTGGGATCCTAAACTGTCTATACTGTCTATATCCCAAGGTTATAAGATACTGAAATGCTGATGTCACAGGATTTTGGAATCCTAAACTACCAGGGTTTAGGGATTCTGGCAAACTGAAATTTCCACATTCTAGGATTCCAAAATGGTGGCATTCGGGATTTATAGAATCAGGGCATGAAAAGATTTCTGGATTCTAGGATTCTGGAGCATTTATACAAACATAGCAGGCTTCTGGGGCCCTAAGATGATAAGATTCCAAGTTCCCTATAGGATGCTGAGATTTCTGGAAATCTGAGATCCAAAGGTTTTACAATTTTTTTCTTTCATAAATGAATGTTTTATTTTTCCCCAGCTTTATTATTTTGAAATATTTCCAATCTACCAAAAGGTTGAAAGCATAGTACAATGAACACCCATATATACCTCAACAGACTCTCTAACAGTCAACACCTTGCTGCATTAGCTCAATCTATCTGTCCGTCCATCCATCCATCCATCCATCCATCCATCCATCCATCCATCCATCCATCCATCCCTCTATCTAATCTTTCTGAATCACTTGAATAACTTGCTGACGTCATGACACTTCACCCCAGATTCTTCAGTTTGTGGCCCCCAAGAACAAGGACATTCTCCACAACCACAGACTCAACCAAGTCGATATTGAGATTTCCTCCAGGATCCCCAAAAGGCCATTTATAGATGTTTCTTATCTTTAAATCCAGGCCCTACTACCCTCTCCAGCTCTCCAGCACGTGCTTTGGGCCCCCTTTAGTCACACCACATTGCAACCTCTAGGCCTTTGCCCAGGCTGTGCTTTCTGCCCAGGTTGTCCTCCCCTTCCTACCAGCCCATCAACCTTCTCTTTCTTGTTCTCTTTCTTTTACCCAAAGGGTTACCATCCTACCTGAAGCATGCAAGCACCGTGGCAGGAGGGTTTTTCAGCCTTTACCACTTCTTCCAGCTGCACATGGTTTGGGTTGTGCTACTCAGCCTCTTGTGCTACCTCGTGCTGTTCCTCTGCCGACATTCCTCCCATCGCGGAGTCTTCCTTTCCGTCACCATCCTTATCTACTTACTCATGGGGTATGGGTGTGAGTCCTAATCCCCACGCCCTTGGGCAAAGGGCACATGGGCCCTCAGGCTCCCCCTTGGGAGGTTGTGGAGGACAGGGAGGGCAGGGAATTCCCTGGAGGCATCTGGGAGAATTCTCCTATGAGGAGGCACAGAACAGAGAAGGTGCTAAATGTCCCTGGAGAAAGGAATCTGGGAAAATTGTTCCCAGGAGGTTACACAGGGCAGAGAAAGTGTGACATCTCCTTAGGGAGGAAATCTGGGAGACTTGTTCTTTCACAAGACTGTGTAAGAGAGAGGGCATGGGCTCCCCCTGAAGGAGGGAATTTAGAAGAATTCTTCCTCCATAAGCTTGTTCTGGACAAGGGAAGGCATAACCTTCCCTGCACCTTGGTTTCTCACCTCTGTGGTCTCTGAGGCCACGGGATCATGGTGTCAAGACCAGCACCTTTTTCCTTTAGTGAGATGCACATGGTGGACACCGTGACATGGCACAAAATGCGAGGTAGGCAGCCTTGCCCCCTTCACTGGCCGCCCTTTCTGCCCCACCCCACATCATTTAAATCCCCCTACTTTGTGTCTTTTCTCTCCCCTTTTTTTCCTTGATCTGCCCACCCTGCTGGACATGAAGACCTCAGATTCCCCTTGTGTCTGTGTCTCTCTCCACCATAGTTTTTTTTTTTCCCCCTCCAAGTCTGTCTGTCCCATCCCACATACTTGCCTGACTCTCTTAACTAAGGGCATCTGCCTGTCCTGGGCCCACTTGCCTACCTGCTTCTCTGACCCCATGCCCACCTGTCCATTCTTGTACCTCTCTTTCTATCTCACCTCTCACCTGGTGCTCCTTATCCCCCTCATGCCAACATACTCTCTAACCCTCCACTTGACTATGGGTGTCATACTTAGGGGCCCAGATGATCGTGGCCATGAAGGCGGTGTCTCTGGGCTTTGACTTGGACCGGGGCGAGGTGGGTGTGGTGCCCTCACCTGTGGAGTTCATGGGCTACCTCTACTTCGTGGGTACCATCATCTTTGGGCCCTGGATATCCTTCCACAGCTACCTACAGGCTGTCCAAGGCCGCCCACTGGTGAGGTCCTGGGTGGACAGGTGGGCAGGGGCAGTGGGAACAGCCACAGGACAGTGTTCATGGAGCCTTGATCCCCACAGAGCTGCCGATGGCTGCAGAAGGTGGCCTGGAGCCTGGCATTGGCCCTGCTGTGCCTTGTGCTGTCCACCTGTGTGGGCCCCTACCTCTTCCCATACTTCATCCCCCTTGACGGTGATCGTCTCCTTCAAAAGTGAGCACAGCCTTTGAGGTCTCTGTCCTGCATTGATGGGGTTGGGTAGGGACCTGGGGTCTCCTCAGCTCTGAGCCTATCTCTTAATGCTTCTGTCTGTCTTCTGTTACTACAGCAAGAAACGCAAAGCCAGGTAAATAAGGGTGCTGAGGGCGAGTGGGGCTAACTGGGGAGTTGGGGGGCCACAGTCTATGACTGATTGGTTCTATAAGTCTGAATTCGACCATTCACCCTGTGACTAGACAGAGAGTGGGTGTCTGTCTGTGGCTGTCTGTTTTACCAAGATTGGCTCTATGATTCCTTGTATGACTGGCACTCTAACGCATACGGTGTGTCTGGTTGTCCATCTGTTCAGCTGTTTCACTGTTAGAAACAAATGATGTGAAATTATGTGACTGTAATGGGGAGGGACCCTTTTGTTACTCTGGCTAGGGGTGTGTGTGGGTTGTTTGCCTATTGGCAACTGACTCCCTGAATGTGGGACTGTGAGTTATGGCTGTCTGCCTATGCCACTGTCAATGATGGGGTGTGTGGCTGTCATTGGATACGTTACCTGTCTATAACATCTGATTGTGATGTGTTGTGTGCCTGTCTGTGAATGATTCTGCCTGTGTGCTTTTGGCTGCTTGATGTTGTCTAGCTGAGAGGTCAAAACCGACTATGTGCCTATCTGTGAGACTCACTGTCTCACTGCCTTTGCTTTGACTCTAGAATTCAATTCAGCTATTTGATTATGTGACATCCCTCCCACCCCCACCACTTATTGGCTGATGGTTATGTCTGCTGCCACATGAGGCTCTGAAATGTTGAGTGATTTACCCAATGTCACCCTGATAAGCAGCCAGGCATTAAACCCAGGCCTAATTCCAGAACTCACGTTTTTCCCAATGCAAGATGCTGCCTGCTTTTGACAGCGTCTGATTGACTAACGGGGTGACTATGTTTGGCTGTAGAATTGTATATGTATGCAGAGTGGGGTGTTTGGTGGTCTCTGTACCTAACTAAAGGGATTTTTGTCTGTCTTAGGGTCACTGAATCAGGTTGGAGAATTGTGAGGCTGATAGTGCTTGTCTCTGGCTGTGTGGCTGTGTTATATGTAGGGCTATGAGGTCAGGCCTCTGAGGATGGCTGGGTCTGAATGTCTGACCCTGTGAGTCTGCAGGACTATGTCATATTATAGGACAGCGCATGCATCTGTCTGATCCACATGAAACTCTCTGACGGCGTATGTATGAGTGTGACTATCTGTCCACCTCTTTTACCACTATGTTTCTGTCTGTCTCATCCATGAACAACTCAGGCCAGCTTCCAGGGCCTCTCTGACTCTCTTTCCTTTCTTCTCTGCTGCCCTCCTGATGCCTTGGGGCCCTAGGGGCACCATGGTAAGGTGAGTCCACAGGGTGAGGCCAGGATGCTGACAGATAGTGGGGGTACCATGCTGGGGCCTGAGCCCAATGCCTCTTTCCCCTGCTCCCTTCTCCCCAGGTGGCTGCGAGCCTACGAGAGTGCTGTCTCCTTCCACTTCAGCAACTATTTTGTGGGCTTTCTGTCCGAGGCCACGGCCACGTTGGCAGGGGCTGGCTTCACCGAGGAGAAGGATCACCTGGAATGGTGGGGAGGGCTGAGGGACCCCCCCTCCCACAGGGTGCTGCCTAGAGGAGCTGCAGGGAGGAGGGAGGGTGATCCTAGGGGAGGGAAAAAGTGTGGAAGCCAGGTGGGTGACTATCCCAAATGGATTTGCATGTCTCTTCTGCTCACAGGGACCTGACGGTGTCCAAGCCACTGAACGTGGAGCTGCCTCGGTCTATGGTGGAAGTTGTCACAAGCTGGAACCTGCCCATGTCTTACTGGCTAAATAACTGTGAGTCATCAAGTCACCACTCCAGCAGAGTTGGGCGTTCTCAACCTAGACCCTTTCACACATTCATATAAGAAACATTTATTATGCTATGTGCTAGGCACTGATGATACAGTGTTTTGGGGGGGGAGGGAGACAAAAATCTCTACCCTTGTGTAGTTGGCATTTTAGTGGGAGGAAGAGATAATATATCAGAGAGAGAAATACACAATAGTTCAGTGCTATGGTGAAAAAGTTAAGCAAGTAAGGGTGATCCAGGAGTGGAGGTGGAGGCAGATTGCAATTTTATTTTTTGAACATTTTATTGTTGTTTAGGTGAAAGTTTACAGAACAAATTAGTTTCCCGTTCAACAATTTATACACAGCTTGTTTTCTGACATTGGTCGTAAACCCCTAAATGTGTCAGCACTCTCCCCCCTTCCTCCCTGGGTTCCCCGTGTCCATTCACCCAGCTTTCCTGCCCCTACCAACCTTCTGAACTTTGCTTTTGGGCAAATGCTGCCTTTTAGGTCTCCTGTAGTTTATGGTTCTTACATTTACATTCCTCACTGGTGTTATTGTTCCTTTTATAGGCCTACCTATTGTATGGCTATATTGTGATCTCCAGGAGTGATTTCAGTTCCAAGTTTGAAGGGTGTCTAAGGGCCATAGCCTCGGGGGTTCCACCAGTCTCTGTCAGACCAGTAAGTCTGGTCTTATTTATGAGTTTGAATTTTGTTCTACACTTCTTTCCTATTCTGTCCATGAACTACTATTGTGGTCCCAGTCAGAGCGGTCGGTATCAGTTGCCAGGCGCCTTCTAGTTCTTCTGGGCTCAGGCTGGTAGAGATCATGGTTCATGTGATCCATTAGTCCTTTGGACTAATTGTTTCCTTGAGTCTTTGGCTTTCTTCACTTTTCTTTGCTCCAGACAGTAACAGAACAATTATTGTATCTTAGCTGCTCGCAAGCTTTTAAGACCCAGTCACTACTTATGAAGGTAGGATACAGGACATTGTCTATATGGATTATGATATGCCAATTGATCTAGATGTACCCCAGCATTATTGTCCCAAGTCCTCAAGCCCAATATCTCAGTCCCAGGAGGTGTATGGTTATGGCTAAGAAGTTTTCATGACTGTATCCCTGTGTGCACTATTGCATACATAGGTATATTTGCAGCATGTACACATATATATGTACGTGGGTGTACTTCCATATACCCTCCCACCCCTGTTCAGCTTAAACATCTACCTGTGTATCCACTTGTACATCATTGTCTATTATTACTGTTGTTGCAGGATTGTATATGCATTAGTATTTACATTGTTGCCTTTTACTCTTGTGTACCTTTCAGTGTCTTCCTTTACCTTTATTGTGTTGTGTTGATTTCCCCCATATTGTGCATTATCTCTCCCTTCACCAAAGTTAGTATGTGTCTACTATCTAGTTAGTGTCCCTCCCCCGCCCCATGCCCTGGTAACCGTCAAAGAATGTTTCTGTGTGAAAACCTTTTCTTGACTTTTTATAGTAGTAGTCTCATATAATATTTGTCCTTTTGCGATTGACTTTTTTCACTCAGCATAACGTCCTTCAGGTTCTTCCATGTCGTGAGACGTTTCATGAATTCATCATTATTCTTTTTTGTTCCATAGTATTCCATCATGTGTATGTACTACAGTTTGTTTCTCCATTCATCCGTTGTGGGCACTTAATCTGTTTCCATCTTTTTGCTATTGTGAATAATGCTGCAATGAACATGGTGTGCATGTGTGTATTCGTGTCACAGCTCTTATTTCCAGATTGCATTTTTAAATAAATTAGCCAGGGTTTAGTGTCACTGAGCTGACATTTGAGCAATGACCTGAAGAAGGTGAGCGAACAAGCAATGTGGCTATATAGGAGATGGAGGGAACAGCCAGTACAAAGGCTCTGAGGGAGCATGCATGGCATTTATGCAGAACAGTGAGAAGGAGATCCTTGTGGCTGGAGTGGAGTGAGTGAGGAGGAGAGTGGTCAGAGGTGCGGTCAGAGAGGTGACGGGAGGGGGAATGAAGAGAGGAATGATTGCATAGGGCCTTTTGGGCTATTTGGATTTTTCTCTGAGTGAGATGGGGTGTCAGAGAAAACTATGAGGGATGTCTTAGTTATCTAGTGCTGCTATAACAGAAACTCCACAAGTGGATGGCTTTAACAAGGAGAAGCTTATTCTTTCACAGTTTAGGAGGCTTTGTGGTTATTAGGTGCCATTGAGTTGGTTCTAACTCATAGTGACCCTATGTACAACTGAATGAAACACTGCCTGGTCCTGTACTATCCTCACAATCATTGTTATGGGTGAACACACTCTTGCAGCCACTGTGTTAATCCATCTTATTGAGGGTCTTTCTCTTTTTTGCTGACCCTCTGCTTTACCAAGCATGATGTCCTTCTCCAGGGACTGGTCCCTCCTTATAACAAGTCCAAATTATGTGAGACAAAGTCTTGCCATCCTTGCTTCTGAGGAGCATTCTGGCTGTACTTCTTCTAAGACAGATTTGTTCATTCTTCTGGCAGACCATGGTATATTCAGTATTCTTTGCCAACACCATAATTCAAAGGCATCAATTCTTCTTCAGTCTTCCTTATTCATTGTTCTGCTTTGCTTGCATATGAGGTGATTGAAAACATGGCATGGGTCAGGCGCACCTTAGTTCTGAAAGTTACGTCTTTGCTTTTTAACACTTTAAAGAGGCCTTTTGCAGCAGATTTGCCCAATACAATGTGTCGTCTGATTTCTTGACTGCTGCTTCCATGGGCTTTGATTATGGATCCAAGTAAAATGAAATCCTTGACAACTTCAGTCTTTTCTCTGTTTATCATGATGTTGCTGACTGGTCCAGTTGTGAGGATTTTTGTCTTCTTCATGTTGAGGTATAATCCATACTGAAGACTGTAGTCTTTGATCTTCATCAGTAAGTGCTTCAAGTCCTCTTGGCTTTCAGCAAGCAAGGTGGTGTCATCTGTGTATCACAGGTTCTTAATGAATCTTCCTCTAATCCTGATGCTGTGTTCTTCTTCATATAGTCCAGCTTCTTGGAGTATTTGCTCAGTATGCAGATTGAATTAGTGTTGTGAAAGGATACAACCCTGAGGCACACCTTTCCTGATTTTAAACCACGTGGTATTCTCTCATTCTGTTCGAACAACTGCATCTTGGTCTATGTACAGGTTCCGCATGAGCACAATTAGGTATTCTGGAATTTCCACTCTTTGTCGTAATGTTATCCATAATTTGTTATGATCCACACAGTCGAATCCTTTTGCATAGTCAATAAAACACTGGTAAACATCTTTCCTGGTGGCGTAGTGGTTAAGTGCTACAGCTGTGAACCAAAGGGTCAGCAGTTTGAATCTGCCAGGTGCTCCTTGGAAACTCTATGGGGCAGTTCTACTCTGTCCTATAGGGCCGCTATGATTCGGAATCAACTCGACGGCACTGGGTTTGGTTTTTTTTTTTTTTTTTGGTAGATATCTTTCTGTTATTCTCTGCTTTCAGCCAAGATCCATCTGACATCAGCAATGATATCACTCGTTCCACATCCTCCTCGAATTTCTGGCAGTTCCCTGTGGATGTATTTCAGCAACCATTTTTGAATTATCTACAGCAAATTTTATCTGTGTGTGATATTAATGATATTGTTTGATAATTTCCACATTTTGCTGAATCACTTTTCTTTAGAATGGGCACAAATATGGACCTCATCCAGCCAGTAGGCCAGGTAGCTGTCTTCCCAATTTCTTGGCATAGACGAGTGAGTGCCTCCAGCACTGCATCCATTTGTTGAAACATCTCAGTTGGTATTCCATCAATTCCTAGAGCCTTGTTTTTTGCCAGTGCCCTCAGTGCAGCATGGACTCCTTCCTTCAGTACCATTGGTTCTTCATCATATGCTACCTCCTGAAATGGTTGAATGTTGACCCATTCTTTTTGGTAAAGTGACTTTGTGTAGTCCTTCCATCTTTTGGTGCTTCCTGGGTTGTTCAATGTTTTGCACATAGCTCAAGGCTTGAATTTTTTCTTCAGGTCTTTCAGCTTGAGAAATGCTGAACATGTTCTGCCCTTTTGGTTTTCTAACTCCATGTCTTTGTACATTGCATTATAATACTTTGTTTTCTTGAGCCACCCTTTGAAATCTTCTGTTCAGCTCTTTTACTCCACCATTTCTTCCATTTGCTTTACGTAATCTGTGTTCAAGAGCAAGTTTCAGAGTCTCTTCTGACATCCAATTTGGTCCGTCCTTTCTTTCTTGTCTTTTTAATGACCTCTTGCTTTCTTCATGTATGATGTCCCTGATGTCATCCCACAACTCGTCTGGTCTTCGGTTATTAGTATTCAATACATCAAATCTATTCTTGAAGTAGTCTCTAAATTCAGGTGGAATATACTCAAGGTCGTACTTTGGCTCTCATGGACTTGTTTTAATTTTCTTCAGCTTCAAATTGAATTTGCATATGAGCAATTGATGGTCTGTTCCACAGTCGGCCCCTGGCCTTGTTCTGACTGATGATATTGAGCTTTTCCATTGTCTTTTTCCCCAGATGTAGTCCTTTTGATTCCTGTATATTCCATTGGTGAGGTCCACGGGTATAGTTGCCATTTATGTTGTTGAAAAAAGGTATTTGCGATGAAGAAGTCGTTGGTCTTGCAAAATTCAATCATGTCTCTCTGGCGTCATTTCTATCATCAAGGCCATATTTTCCAACCTCTGTTCCTTCTTTTTTTTTTTTTTTTGTTCCTTCTTTGTTTCCAACTTTCACATTCCAATTGCCAGTGATTATCAATGCATCCTGTTTGCATGTTTGATCAATTTCATACTGCAGAAATTGGTCGAAATCTTCTATTTCTTTATCTTTGGCCTTAGTGATTGGTACATAAATTTGAATAATAATCATATTAACTGGCGTTCCTTGTACACATATGGATATTATCCTATCAGTGACAGCATTGTACTTCAAGATAGATCTTGAAATGTTCTTTTTGATGATGAATGCGATGCCAATGCTCTTCAATTTGTCATTCCCGGCGTAGTAGACCACACGATTGTCCGATTCAAAATGCCCGATACAAATCCATTTCAGTTTGCTAATGCATAGGATATTGATATTTATGCATTCCCTTTCATTTTTGACAATTTCCAGTTTTCTTTGATTCATACTTTATACATTCCATGTTCCAGTTATTAATGGATGTTTGTAGCTGTTTCTTCTCATTTTGAGTCATGTCACATCAATGAATAAAGGCCCTAAAAGCTCGATTCCATCCACATCATTAAGGTCAACTTTACTTTGAAAAGGCAGCTCTTCCCCAGTTGTATTTTGAGTAGCTTTCAACCTGAGGGACTTGTCTCCTGGCACTATACCAATGTTCCACTGCTATTTATAAGGTTTACACTAGCTGATTTTTTCAGAAGTAGACTGCGGGGTTCTTCTTCCCAGTCTGTCTTAGTCTGGAAGCTCAGCTAAAACCTGTCCACCATGGGTCACCCTGCTGGTGTTTGAAATACTGATGGCATAGCTTCCAGCATCACAGCAACCCAGAAGCCACCACAACACGACAAACTGACAGATGCATATAGTTCCTAAATATTTACAGTAAAATGTATTCCTAATGAAATTATAGCATTTATTAAATAGTCCTCACTTAACTGACTCCTGACGTTAACCAAAAGTCTCCATTCGCTCTGTAAAATGTCTAGATGTTCAGGGATAATAGCCTACTCTCTAATACGTCTGGAGGCTACAACTCCAAATTCAGGGTGCCACCTCCAGAGGAAGGCTTTCTCTCTCTGTTGGCTCTGAGGTAAGGTCCTTGACATCAATCTTCCCCTGGTCTTGGAGCTTCTCAGCACAGGGATCCTAGATCCAAAGAGCACACTCCACTCCTGGCTCTTCTTGCTTGGTGGTAATGAAGTCCCTCTCCTTTCCTGCTTTCTTCTTTCTTTTATATTTCAAAAGACGTTGACTCAAGATAGCACCTAATCCTGTAGATTGTATACTGCCTCATTAAGATAACTGCCTCTAATCCTGCCTCATTAGCATCAATGAGGTTAGGATTTATAACACATAGGATGATTATATCAGATCACAAAATAGAGGACAACCACACAATACTGAGAATCATGGCCTAGCCAAGTTGACACACATTTTTGGGGGGTCACTATTCCATCTGTAAATTCTACCCTTTAACCTCCCAAAATTCGTGTCCTTGCCACACGTAAAACACTTTCACGCCATCATATCATCCCAAAGGTATTAATCAACCAAGTCCAAATTTCATCCTGGGACAAAATTCCTCTTCATCTGTGAAATCTAGAATACAAGTTATCTGCTTCCAGAGTACTATGGCGGAACAGGTACAAGGTAGACATTTCCAGATGGGAGAAATTGGAAAGAAAAAAGGAATAATTGGCACAAAGCAAGACAAGGAGCCCTGATGGCACAGTGGTTAAAAGCTCGGCTGTTACCCAAAATGTTGGCAGTTGAAATTCTTGGAAACCATATGGGCAGCTCTACTCTGTCATATAGGATAGCTATGAGTCTGAATCAACTCGACGGCAACAGGTTTGTCTTTTTTTTGGTTAAGCATTTCAAAAACCCAGCAGAACACATTACATTAGCTCCCAAGACTTGAAAATAATCCTCTGAGACTATCTAGGCAGTGGCTCTGCCCTACATACTCTTGGTGTTGGCCACACTCTCTGGATTCTGGGTGGAGGCCTCTCAGCCCTGGGCTTCAGCTCTGCCTTCCAGGCCCACTGGGATGGCAACTCTGCTCCCTCAGGTTTATGTGACTCCATCTTCCTAGTCCATCTGAGTGGTCATCCCACCCCCTTGGCCCTCTCAGGCCCCATTTTCTGCCCACTGGGCATGGCAGCCCTGCCCCCTTAGTTTTGGACAGCAGATCCAGCCTCATCTCCCTTGCACTTGTGAATGGCAGACCCACACTCCAGAAACCAGTTGATGAAGATCTGACTCTTTAAAACTTAAGAGGCTGTGGTCCCACCTTTTGAGACTCAGCAGGCAGTGGTTCCACCCTTTGAGATTAAGACAGCTCTGTTTCTTGTGCTCCTTGTCTCTTCAGCTTCTGCATTCTGGTTCCTTGGCCTTTAAGCTCACCGGCCCCTCAGGCCTGTTGGGCCTGCCTGGCCTCTGTCCTGCTTGGACAAGTGTGACAAAGTTCCTTAACTCTTCCAGTAAGTGCCTGGAGGCACCCCACTCTGCCAGGAAGCCTCCTGCCCGAAGGCACTCAGCTCTCCTGTTCCATGGGCCGGCTCCCACGCTCTCTCTTACCAGTCTCCTGGTTCCAGTGCTGCAGTTTCTCTGCTGATACTTCTCGCTCTCTGTGCCATCTCAGGTGTTACAGCTCTCCTCACTTCCTTCTGGGTTCATACCAGAATTGCCTTTGGCATCCATAATTACACCAACAGTCTCTTCAAGGCAATCTAGGCTTTTACTATTAGGCACCTTAAAACTCTTCCAGCCTCTGCCCATTCACAGTTTCAAAACTGCTTCCACACTGTAGGTATCAGTTAGAGCAGCACCCTACTCTTGGAACCAAATTATGTCTTAATTACATAGTGCTGCTATAACAGAAACTCCAAAACTGGATGGCTTTAACAAACAGAAATTTATTCTCTGACAGTTTAGGAGGCTAGAAGTCCAAATTCAGGATGCCAGCTCTAGGCAAAGGCTTTCTCTCTCTGTCAGCTCTGGGGGAAGGTCCTTGTTATCAATCTTACCTGGTAGAGGAGCTTCTCAGCCAGGGAATCCAGGTCCAAAAGATGCCCTATTCTCCTGGCTCCTGTTTCTTGGTAGTATGAGGTCCCCTTGTCTCTGTCCCTTCTCTCTTTCATATCTCAAAGGAGATTGACTCAAGATACAACCTAATCCTGTAGATTGTATCCTGCCTCATTAACATAACTGCCTCTAAACTGCCTCATTAACATCATAGAGGTTAGGATTTACAACACATAGGATAATTACATCAGGTCGAAATGGAGGACAACCACACAATACTGCGATCAGGCCTAGCCAAGTTGTCACACAGTTTTGGGAGACACAATTCAATCTATAACAAAAGATTTCTGAGCAGAGGAGGGCTGCGGTCTGATTGAGGATTTAACAGAATCCCTCTGCCTGCCGAGGAATGACTGAGGGGAGGGGGTGAAGGCGGAAGCAGTGAGGAGGCCACTGCAGTAGTCCAGGCCAGCGATGATGGTGGTGGCCGTGGCTGTGGTGAGAAGTCAGTTTCTGGGTAAATTACGGAGGTGGAACTGACAGGATTTGCTGACAGTTTAGATGTAGAAGTAGGAGGAGGATGAATCGAGGGTGACTAGAGGTTTTTTTCCCTGAGGAACTGGAAGGTGGAGTTGACATTGACTCAACTGGGTGAGAGACTGTGAGAAGAGCAGGCTGGGAGGGAAGACCAGGATCTATGTTTTGGACGTGTGGGGTTTGAGACTGTTAAAAGGCCCTGGGGGTCCGACAGGTTGCAGATACCCTCATCCTACCCTATGGCTCTCCAAGAAGGGAAGGGAGATCTCAGGAAAATCTTGACCCACATGTTCCCCGCCCCCCGCAGACGTTTTCAAGAATGCTCTCCGCCTGGGGACCTTCTCAGCCGTGCTGGTCACGTACGCAGCCAGTGCCCTCCTGCACGTGAGCAGGGTGGAGTGGGATCAGGGTGGAAGCTGGGGGGAGGGCAGGGCCTCCTTATTCACCTCATTGCCCTTCGCCCTCTCCCCCCAGGGCTTCAGCTTCCACCTGGCTGCAGTGCTGCTGTCCCTGGCGTTTATCACTTATGTGGAGCATGGTGAGTGCAGGGCCCAGGTGGAGGGCTGGAGCCACCATTCCCTGAGGCTAACCTGACCTCCTTACCTCCACCCACCCACTCCAGTCCTCCGGAAGCACCTGGCTCGGATCCTCAGTGCCTGCGTCTTGTCGAAACGATGTCCACCAGACTGTTTGCACCAGCATCGCTCGGTGAGGGTTCAGCCCAGACAACCAACCTCGTGCCCAAACACCCCCTCAAAGAATATTATACTTTGGTTGCCATCTCATACCTGTCTCAGAGTTCCTGGCTTCCTGGCAAAGTTCTAGGTGTGGAGAAACAGTGATCAAAGCAAGCCCAAGTCCCAGCCCTCGTAGGGCTAACGTTTTACTGGGGGTGACAGTAAATAAAAATAAGTTGGTATTATAAAAAAAAGTATTATAGTTTGTTAAATTGTGATTAGTGCTATGGAGAAGGGAAGGGGAATAGGAAGTATCAGGGGGTAGGTGGTTTTGAGTTTCAGCAGGGAGGTCAGGGAGGCCTCCCTGATGAGGTGACTTTGAGTTCTTTAACTGAAAGAGGTGAGGGAGAGAACCATTCCAGGCAAGGGTAACAACCAATGTAAAAGCCCTGAGATGGGAGTGGGCCTGGAATATTTGAGGAACAGCCAGGTGGTCAGTGTGATCTGAGCAGAGTGAATGTGGGGTGGGAAGCATGGGCAGCGATATAGTCAGTGGCCAGCTCCTTTTGGGCCCTGTAGGTCATGGCAGGAATTAGGGTTTTGGTTTTGGTTTTTTCATTATTTTTGCAATTAAAGAAGTATGGACAGCCTCATATTTGTCCTCTCACTGGACAACCAAGTTTTATCACCATAAGCTCCCATGACTCAAAGCCCCAACATTTTTCCTCCTCTGCCTGAATAGTCTCATCTCCTGCAACTGGACATCTTTGCCCCACACTTGACCTGGACACTGTCATTGATAACAGTACCCTCATCCTTGGATACCCTTGGAGCTCCCATGGGAGGAACGGAATCATCTCTTTCTTACCTCAGGGGATACCCTGGATACCCTTTCTGCTTGCACCCACTGTGCCTTGTGTGTCTCCCTATACTCCCCTGCCCAGGTGGAGATGGAGAACAGTGAGTAGGTGCAGCCCCCAAGGCTATCCATCTGTCCCCTACAGGGCCTGGGGGTGCGAGCCTTAAACATGTTCTTTGGGGGCCTGGCCATCTTCCACCTGGCCTACTTGGGCTCCCTGTTCGATGTTGATGTGGATGACACCACAGAGGAGCAGGTGAGGTGGGGTCCTGGGGTTGGGGGGGTACCCAGTGATGGCACTGCCTAGTCGTGGGAACCATGAGGACAAAGATGGTGCACCAAGTCGCGAGGTCCTCATGTTGCATTTCTTTAGCTTATGCAACCAGTCCTCCTTTCCCATTGGCCCCCTGGTTGATTCACACTCTTGGGTCTTTCTTTTATTTGGCTGAAGTGTCCAAAATGTGTTTTACTTATTTTTAATTGAAAAAGTCATTCTATACAGATGGAGTGCAATATCCAGGTTTTAATTTTTTTAATTAATTTTTATTTCATTTTATATTTGTTTAGGTAGTACTTGCAATATCTTGGTTTTCCTTTTTATATAATTTTTAAAAATAATATTTTTACTCAGGTTAAGTGTGTAAACTCTGGATTTTGCTACTTTAAATTTTTATGTTGAAATTTATATACTATTTTTATTCATGTCAAATATGCAAATTCCAGACTTCTTTTATTATTGAAAACAATTTTTTTCAAATTCAAGTTGAGTCTGCAAAATCTGGGTAAAGTTTTTGTTTTATTTTTATTAAAATATTTCAAATGGTTCAAAGACCAAACAGTATTCAACATATTCAGGGAAAAGTCTTGCTCCCACTTTTTGCCCTTTTTGCCCAGTTCTACTCCCTATCCTGTCAGGTAATCACTTTTATTCATTTTATAAAAATATCCTTTCAAATTTTAAGTATAACAGAAAGTATAAAAATAATTTTTAATTTCTTCCCCCTGGCTTTTACCCTAAATGTAGCACATCAATGACAGTATTCTACACGTTGCTTTTTTCACACAACAATTCTTATGAGTCTTCCTGGTCAGTACATAGAGTATCCACCTTCATTTTTTCCATTGTGAGGACATGACATAGTTTATTTAGTTTGTCCCTTATTGGTGGACACTCAGATAGTCTCCAGTCATTTTCTATTGCAAATGACGCTGTAGCAAGTAACCTTGTGCCCACATGAATTCACACAAGTGAAGATTATGAGCGAGACTGAGCATTTTTCATATGTTTAAGAGCCATTTGTTTTTCCTTTACTGAGAATTCCCTCCTCACCTCCTTTGTGGATTTGTGTCTTTAAAAAAAAATTGATTTCTAGGAGCTCTTTATGTGTATTAGGTCAGACAGTAGGACTGCCTTGCCTTGTTTTTAAAATGATTTAAAAAGAGAAAACACAAAAGAAAAAAATTAATCTGGTTTAACTTTTATATGCGAGGCCCTTCTATGGGACCTCGCCTACGGTTTTTGTGTAGTCTAGATGTGTGTGTGAAAAGGATAGGTTCTTCTGAGACTCTTTTCCTTGCTGAGTGGCACCATCACCTCTTTCTCTCCCACAGGGCTACGGCATGGCATACACTGTCCACAAGTGGTCAGAGCTCAGCTGGGCCAGTCACTGGGTCACTTTTGGATGCTGGATCTTCTACCGTCTCATAGGCTGAGGCACATCTGTGGACCCTTGCGGCCCCCTCAAGACCCCTCCTTAGGGTGCCAGCTGATAGGGGATGAAGGAAGACCCTCTCTCTACCCCTTCCCCCTCTCCATTCATGACTCCCAGTACACCACCCCACACCACACACACACACACACACACCATTCCCGTGCCTCCAGATTCCCACCCCACCACAAGGCAGGGTGAGGGTAGTCCCTGATGGGCTATAGGGGTGGGGGATGCTTGAGGAAGCAGAGAGGGGGGAATTCAGGGCCTTCTCGCCTTCTCCCTTTTTTATATACAGTTTGTTATTGTTGAATAAAAGCAGAAAAGATACAATAGGCTCTTTCTTCACTGCTCAGAGGGGAGTAGGAGTGAGTGAGGAAGGGGATACGAAGTGGATAAAAGGCTTAGAAACTGGAAACCATGAAGAGAGAGTGGTTGTGAATGGCCAGTGGTTAATTTATGACTTGCAATTGGTTCATGATCGGATGATGAGCCTGAGGATAGCAGAGTCTTCATCCTGATTGAGTGAGCCAGGACAGATTGGATATTTGGATGATGGAGGGCTGACATTAATTGCCTAGAAAATGGAGGGATCCATATCTGATTGGTTCCTTTTAATGGGGCAAAGAGAAGTGAAAGTAAGACAGATGAAGGGTTGATGCTTATTGGTCCTTATTAATGAGGGTTCTAGGTTCTAATTGGATGGCAGGTCTGGGAGGGGTACTAAAGGTGTCCACACCAATTAGACAGCCAGACTGTGGTGCCTGGGTTCTGACTGGTTCTTCAAACTTGAAGTCGGGAGAGGCAAGGATGACTGTGGCCATTAGGACTGAGGATTTCTGAGAGCTGAAGGATTTGAGGACTGAGGGAAGGCTGGAGGGGAGAAGGGGAGAAGGCATGTACAGGATGTCATCTGTTAACCTGCTTGTAGTATTAAGTTATCTCGTCCATTCGGCCATCAAGACTGGGGGTTGGTCCAGGATCCTATTAGTTGATCTGCCTAGAAAATGAGAGCAGAGGTGAGAGGACACAGTGCAATGATGATTCACCAGCACATGAGGGGGAGGATGCACATTTTAATGATTCCTGGCCGGTGAAAACCTTATGAATAACAGAGGAACATTGTCTGACACAGTGCCAGAAGATGAGCCCCCCAGGTTGGAAAGCACTCAAAATAGGACTGAGGAAGAGCTGCATCCTCAAAATAGAGTCAACCTTAATGATGTGGATGGAATAAAGCATTCAGGATCTTCATTTGCTGATGTGGCACAACTCAAAATGAGAAGAAAGAGCTGCAAACTTCCTTTAATAATCAGAACATGGAATGCACGAAGTATGAATCTAGGAAAATTGAAAGTTGTGAAAAATGAAATGGAACACTTGAAGACAGATATCCTAGGCATTAGTGAGCTGAAATGGACTGGTATTGGCCATTTTGAATTGGACAATCATACTATGCCAGAAATGACAAATTGAAGAGGAGTGAGATTGCATTCATTGTCAAAAAGAACATTTCAAGATCTATCCTGAAGTACAACACGGTCACTGATAGGATAATATCCATACGCCTACACGGAAGACCAGTTAATATGACTATTATTCAAATTTACACATCAACTACTAATGCCAAAGATGAAGAAATTGAAGATTTTTACCAACTTCTGCAGTCTGAAATTGATCAAACATGCAATCAAGATGCATTGGTAATTACTGGTGACTGAGATGCAAAAGTTGGTAACAAAGAAGGATTGGTAGTTGGAAAATATGGCTTTGTTGATAATTCCAGAGATTGCATGATAGAATTTTGCAAGACCAGTGACCTATTCAATGGAAATACCTTTTTCAACAACATAAATGGTGACTACACCCATGGACCTCATTAGATGGAACACACAGGAGTAAAATCGACTACATCTGTGGAAAGAGACAATGGAGAAGCACAATATCATTAGTCACAACAAGACCAGCGGCCAACTGCAGAACAGACCATCAATTGCTCATATGCAAGTTCAAGCTGAAGCTGAAGAAAATTAAAGCAAGTCCACGAGAGCCAAAATACGACCTTGAGTATATGCCACCTGAATTTAGAGACCATCTCAAGAATAGATTTGATGCATTGAACACTAACCACCGAAGACCAGACAAGTTGTGGGATGACATCATACATGAGGAATGTGAAAGGTCTTTAAAAAGGCAAGAACAAAAGAAAAGACCAAAATAGATGTCAGAAGATACTCTGCAAATTGCTCTTGAATGCTAAAGCAAATGGAAGAAGCTGAATAGAAGATATGAAAGGGTGGCTCGAGAAGACAAAGTATTATAATGAAATGTGTAAAGACCAGGAGTTAGAAAATCAGAAGGGAAGAACATGATTGGCAATTCTCAAGATGAAAGAACTGAAAAAAAATTTCAAGCCTTGAGTTGCAATATTGATGTATCCTATGTGCAAAATATTGAACGACCCAGGAAGCATCAAAAGAAGATGGAAGGGGAGGTGGGGCCAAGATTGTGCAATAGTCAGGTGCTTCCAGTGATCCCTCTTACAACAAACACTTGAAAAAAGCCAGTGAAATGATTATATTTATGACAAGCTAGGAGCCCTGAACATCAAAGGCAAAGTTAGAAAATGGACTGAGCATCAGGGGGAGGGAGAGACCTTTCAGAAGCGGAGAGGAGTTACCAGACCTGAATCGCCGGGGACCCTCAAGCACCGTTCCCTGGAGAGACTGCGGCAGAGCGCTAGACAGTTTCCTGAGGGAGAGACAGCCAGCCTCACAGATTACTCACACCACCAGAACCAGAGAAGAACGGCGCTCTCAGCAAAAGCTAAGTTCTTGCATATATTTTACCGTGCCCCCAACCCCCAAGCAGGCTTAAGTGGCTGTCGATTTCCCTGGGCTTTGCTGAGGGCTCTGAGCCATACGCTCGGCCTTGGAGAAGGAATAAATTTACAACTGGGGGAAAAGATAATTTGCCAGCTCTGCTAACCAGGGAAGCCCAGGACAGAAGCGGCTCCTATCCAGGCATAAACAGGCTGTGGACTTTGAATAGCTTGCACCCCTGCATAGACATGTGTGGGCCTATTTCAGGAGAATAGGCCCTTGTTGGCAGACTGCAACTTTCAGCTGTGCGGTGGAGAGGTGGATGTTTGACACCACTTTTCCTATTAAACAGGGTCCTTACCTATGCACCTCAGGGGCCTAAGGACTGGTGGCTCCACCCACACACCTATCCACTTGCAACAGGGTTCCAAGGATAACTGGTACCACCCAGCCCTTACAACCAAAAGCATTGGGTACCCATGGTCTGTCTGTAGAACCCACCCACCTGTGCGCTCTAGAGAACAGGGACATGCTCTCCTCACAGGCACTCAGGGGATGGTTGTCAACTCTCTGCCTTGTTCAGGGTGTGACCCCCTGCTGTAACCAGATACCAGTACCTACACCAATCACCCCTGCACTTCTAAGACTGTAGGACAGAGCCTGTACCACACACTTGATGACCAACTACCTGGACACCTGAGCTGAATCCATACAAAAAAAGTGAATGGACTCCTAGGCTCATATACCTGATAATATCTCTAGCCATCTAGTGACAGGATATTAGAGCTTCAAAGGTGAAAATATTCAAGCTAGCTCACTCAAGCACCCTATTTGGGCATATCAAAACAAAACAAAGCAAGAACCTAGAATATGGTAAGCAAACATAAAATAAACTAATACAATAACTTATAAATGGCTCGGAGACAACAGTCAATATCAAATCACATAAAGAAGCAGACCGTGATCACTTCAACAAGCTCTCAAAACAAAGAATCAAGGGATCTTCTGGATGAAGGTGCTTTCCTGGAGTTACCAGATGCAGAATACAAGAGATTAATGTACAGAGCTCTTCAAGACATCAGGAACAAGTCCAGGAAGGAGATCAGCAAATCACAGAACAAGCCAAGGAGGACACAGATAAAGCAATTGAAGAAATTAAAAAGGTTATTCAAAAACATAATGAAAAATTTAATAAACTGTAAGAATCCATAGAGAGACAGCAATCCAAAACTCAGAAAATTAACAATAAAATTACAGAATTAGACAACTCAATAGAAAGAGGAGCAGAATTGAGGAAGCGGAAGGCAGACTTAGTGAAATTGAAGATAAAACACTTGGCACCAATATATTCGAAGAAAAGTCAGATAAAAGAATTGGAAAAAAAAAAGAAGAAACCCTAAGAATCATGTGGGACTCTATCAAGAGAAATAATCTACGAGTGATTGGAGTACCAGAACAGAGAGGGATAACAGAAAATACAGAGAGAATTTCTGAAGATTTGTTGGCAGAAAACTTCCCTGATATCACGAAAGATGAGAAGATATCTATCCAAGATGCTCATCAAACTCCACATGAGGTAGATCTCAAAAGAAAGTCACCAAGACATATTATAATCAAACTTGCCAAAACCAAAGATAAAGAGAATCTTAAGAGCTGCTCGGGATAACCAAAAGTCACCTACAAAGGAGAGCCAATAAGAATAAGCTCGGACTACTTGACAGAAACCATGCAGGCAAGAAGTCAATGGGATGACTTATATAAAGCATTGAAGAAAAAAAATTGCCAGCCAAGAATCGTATACCCAGCAAAACTGTTTCTCAAATATGAAGGCAAAATTAGGACATTTCCAGATAAACAGAAGTCTAGGGAATTTGTAAAAACAAAGCCAGAACTAAAAGAAATACTAAAAGGATTTCTCTGGTTAGAAAATCAATAATACCAGATATCAACCCAAGACTTGAACACAGGACAGAGCAAACAGATGTCAACTCAGATACAGAAATCATAAAAATAAATCAAGATTAAAAAATGCTCAAAACAGGGAAACAGTGATGTCATTATATAAGAGAAGACAACATTAAAACAATAAAGAGGGACTAAGAAATGTAGAAATGTAGTCATAGATTATTCATATGAAGAAGTCAAGGCGATATAAAAAATGAAAGTTAGGTTTAAACTCAGAAAAATAGGGGTAAATATTAAGGTAACCACAAAGGAGACTAACAATCCTACTCATCAAAATAAAATACGAGAAAAAAGTAAAGACTCAGCAGAAACAAAATCAACAACAACGAATAAGAGGAAAGGACGATATATAAACTATTCAGCACAAAAATTAAGTGGAAAAAAAGAAACTGTCAACAACACACAAAAAAACACATGAAAATGACAGAACTAAACTCATAATTACACTGAATATAAATGGACTAAATGCAACCAATAAGGAGACAGACAGTGGCAGAATAGCTAAAAAAAACACAATTGATCTATATGCTGCCTACAAGAGACACACCTTAGACATAGACAAACAAACTAAAACTCAAAGGAAGGAAAAATATATACCAAGCAAACAACAATCAAAAAAGAGCAGAACTCGTAATATTAATTTCTGACAAAATAGACTTTAAAGTTAAAACCACCACAAAAGATAAGGAAGGACGCTATATAATGATTAAAGGGACAATATACCAGGAGGCTATAACCATATTAAATATTTATGCACCCAATGACAGGGCTGCAAGATACATAAAACAAACTCTTAAACAGCATTAAAAAGTGAGATAGACAGTGCCACAATTATAGTAGGAGACTTCAACACACCACTTTTGGTGAAGGACAGAACATCTAGAAAGAAGCTCAATAAAGACACAGAAGATCTAAATGCCACAATCAACCAACTTGACCTCATAGACATATACAGAACACTCCACACAACAGCAGCCAAGTATACTTTCTTTTCTAGTGCACATGGAACATTCTCTAGAATAGACCACATATTAGGTCATAAAGCAAGCCTTAGCAGAATCCAAAACATCAAAATATTACAAAGCATCTTCTCTGACTATAAAGCCAAAAAAGTAGAAATCAGTAACAAACAAACCAGGGAAAAGAAATCAAACACTTGGAAACTGAACAATACCCTGCTCAAAAACGACTGGGTTATATAAGACATTAAGGATGGAATAAAGAAATTCATAGAATCCAATGAGAATGAAAATAATTCCTATCAGAACCTTTGGGACACAGCAAAAGCAGTGCTAAGAGGTCAATTTATATCAATAATGCACACATCCAAAAAGAAGAAAGGGTCAAAATCAAAGAATTATCCCTACAAGTTGAACAAACAGAAAGAGAGCAACAAAAGGAAACCTCAGGCACCAGAAGAAAACAAATAATAAAAATTAGAGCAGAATTAAATCAAATAGAGAACAGAAAAACAATTGAAAGAGTTAAGAAGACCAAAAGCTGATTCTTTGAACAAATTAACAAAATTGATAAACCATTGGCCAAACTGACAAAAGAAAAGCAGGAGAGGAAGCAAATAACCCGCATAAGAAATGAGATGGGTGATATCACAACAGACCCAACTGAAATTAAAAGAATCATATCAGATTACTACAAAAAATTGTACTCTAACAAATTTGAAATCCTAGATGAAATGGATGAATTTCTAGAAACACACTACCTACCTAAAGTAACACAAACAGAGGTAGAACAACTAAACAAGCCCATAACAAAAGAAGAGTTAACACCACTACTACTAAAGGCATTTCAGAGCATAGAAAAGGATAGAATGATCCCGATCTCATTCTATGAAGCCAGCATATACCTGAATGCAAAACTAGGTAAAGACACCACAAAAAAAGAAAATTACAGACCTATATTCTTTATGAACTTAGATGCAAAAATCCTCAACAAAATTCTAGCCAATAGAATTCAACAACATATCAAGAAAATAATTCACCATAACCAAGTGGAATTCATACCAGGTTTTTTTTATGCAGGGATGGTTCAACATTAGAAAAGCAATGAATGTAATCCATCATATAAATAAAACAAAAGACAAGAACCACATGATTTTTATCACTCTATGCAGGAAAGCATTTGACAAAGTTCAACACCCACTCATAATAAAAACTCTCACAAAATAGGAATAGAAGGAAAATTCCTCAACATAATAAAGGGCATTTACACAAGGCCAACAGCCAACATCGTCCTAAATGGAGAGAGTCTGAAAGCATTCCCCTTGAGACTGGGAACTAGACAAGGATGCCCTTTATCACCACTCTTATTCAACATTGTGCTGGAGGTGCTAGCCAGAGCAATTAGGCTAGATAAAGAAATAAAGGGCATCCAGATTGGCAAGGAAGAAGTAAAAGCATCTCTCTTTGCAGACGACATGATCTTATACACAGAAAACCCTACAGAATCCTCAAGAAAACTACTGAAACTAATAGAAGAGATCAGCAGAGCATCAGGATACAAGGTAAACATACAAAAACCAGTTGGATTCCTCTACACCAACAAAAAGAACATTGAGGAGGAAATCACCAAATCAATACCATTTACAGTAGCTCTCAAGAAGATAAAATACTTAGGAATAAATCTTACCAGAGATGTAAAAGACCTACACAAAGAAAACTACAAGACACTACAGCAAGAAACCAAAAGAGACCTACAGAAGTGGAAAAACATACCTTGCTCATGGATAGCAAGACTCGGCATTGTGAAAATGTCTATTTTACCCAAAGCAATCTGTAGATACAACGCAATACCGATCCAAAGTTCAATGGCATTTTTTAATGAGATGGAGAAACAAATCACCAACTTCATATCACAAGGGAAGAGGCCGCTGATAAGTAAAGCATTACTGAAAAAGAAGAGCAAAGTGGGAGGCCTCAACACTACCGGACTTTACAACCTATTATACCGCCACAGTAGTGAATACAGTCTGGTACTGGTACCACAACAGGTACATAGACCAATGGAACAGAATTGAGAATACAGACATAAATCCATCCATAGATGAGCAGCTGATATTTGACAAAGGCCCCAGATCAGTTAAATGGCGAAAATACAGTCTCTCTAACAAATGATGGTGGCAAAACTGGATATCCATCTGCACAAAAATGCAACAAGACCCATACCTCACACCATGCACAAAAATAAGCTTAAAAAGGATCACAGACCTAAATACAAAATCTAAAACAATAAAGATCAAGGAAGAAAAAATAGGGACAACCCTAGGAGCCCTAATACATGGCATAAGCAGTATACAAAACATTACTAGAAATGCAGAAGAGAAACCACATAACTAGGAGCTCCTAAAAATCAAACACCTATGCTCATCCAAAGATGTCACCAAAAGAGTAAAAAGACTACCTACAGACTGGGAAAGGTTTTTAGCTATGACATTTCTGATCAGCGTCTGATCTCTAAAATCTACATGATTCTGCAAAAACTCAACTACAAAAAGACATATAACCCAGTTTAAAAATGGTCAAAGGATATGAACAGGCACTTCACTAAAGAGGACGTTCAGGTAGCTAACAGATACATGAGGAAATGCTCGCGATCATTAGCCGTTAGAGAAATGCAAATCAAAACTACAATGAGATTCCATCTCACTCCAACAAGGCTAGCATTAATAAAAAAAAAACACAAAATAATAAATGTTGGAGAGGTCATGGAGAGACTGGAACACTTATACACTGCTGGTGGCAATGTAAAATGGTACAATCACTTTGGTGATAGATTCGGCGCTTCCTTACAAAACTAGAAATAGAACTACCATAAGATCTATGTATCCCACTGCTTGAATATACCCTAAAGAAATAAGAGCATTTACACGAACAGATATATGCACACCCATGTTCATTGCTGCACTGTTTGCAATAGCAAAAAATGGAAGCAACCAAGGTGCCCATCAATGGATGAATGGATAAATAAATTACAGCATATTCACACAATGGAATATTACATATCAGCTAAGAACAATGATGAATCCGTGAAACATTTCATAACATGGAGGAATCTGGAAGGCATTATGCTGAGTGAAATTAGTCAGTTGCAAAAGGATAAATATTGCATGAGACCACTATTACAAGAACTCAAGAAATAGTTTAAACAGAGAAGAAAATATTCTTTGGTGGAGGGAGGGAGGGAGAGGGGTTTTCACTAATTAGATAGTAGACAAGAACTATTTTAGGTGAAGGGAAAGACAACACACAATACAGGAGAGGTCAGCACAACTGGACTAAAGGAAAAGCAAAGAAGTTTCCTGCATAAACCGAACGCTTCGAAGGCCAGCCTAGCAGGGGCGGATGTTTGGGGACCATGGTTTCAGGGGACATCTAAGTCAGTTGGCATAATAAAATCTATTAAGAAAACATTGTGAATCCCACTTTGGAGAGTGGGCTCTGGGGTCTTAAACGCTAGGAAGTGGCCATCTAAAATGCATCAATTGGTCTCAACCCACGTGGAGCAAAGGAGAATGAAGAACACCAAAGACATAAGGTAATTATGAGCCCAAGAGACAGAAAGGACCACATAAACCAGAGACTACATCAGCCTGAGACCAGAAGAACTAGATGGTGCCCAGCTACAAGTGATGACTGCCCTGACAGGAACACAACAGAGAACCCCTGAGGGAGCAGGAGAACAGTGGGATGCAGACCTCAAATTCTCATAAAAAGACCAGACTTAATGGTCTGACTGACACTAGAAGGACCCCAGAGGTCACTGTCCCCAGGTCTTCTCTTAGCCCAAGACAGGAGCCATTCCCAAGCCAACTCTTCGGACAGGGATTGGACTGGAATATAAGATAGAAAATGGTATTAGTGAGAAGTGAGCTTCTTCGATCAAGTAGTTACAGGAGACTATGTGGGCAGCTCCTGTCTGGAGGGGAGATGAGAAGACCGAGGGGGTCAGAAGCTGGCTGAATGTATACGAAAATAGAGGGTGGAAAGAAGGAGTGTGCTGTCTCATTAGGTGGAGGGCAACTAGGAGTATATAGCAAGGCGTATATCAATTTTTGTATGAGAGACTGCCGTGATTTGTAAACCTTCACTTAAAGCACAATAAAAAAAAAATTGAAAAAAAAAGATGGAAGAAATACACAGAGTCACTGTATCAAGAAGAATGAGTGGATGTTGAACCATTTCAGGAGGTAGTATAGGATCAAGAACCAATGGTATTGAAGGAAGAAGACCAAGCTGCACCGAAGGCATTGGTGTAAAACAAGGCCCCAGGAATTGAGGGAATAGCAATTGAGACATTTCAACAAACGAATGCAACACTGGAAGTGCTCAGTTGTCTGTGCCAAGAAATGTGGAAGACAGCTACTTTGCCTACCGGCTGGAAGAGATCCATATTTTTGCCCATTCCAAAGAAAGGTGATGCAGCAGAATGCATAAATTATCAAACATTATCATTAATATCACACATAAGTCAAATTTTGCTGCAGATAATTAAAAAATGGTTGCTGAAGTCATCCACAGGGAACTGCCAGAAATTCAAGCAGGATTCAGAAGAGAATGTGGAATGAGAGATACCATTGCTGGTGTCAGATGGATCTTGGCTGAAAGCAGAGAATACCAGAAAGATGCTTACCTGTGTTTTATTGACTATGCAAAGGCACTCAACTGTGTGGATCATAACAAATTACAGCTAACATTGCAAGGAATGGGAATTCCAGAACATTTTAATTGTGCTCATGAGGAATCTGTACCTAGACCAACAGGCAGTCATTCAGACAGAACAAGGGAATACTGTATGGTTTAAAATCAGGAAAGGTGTGCATCAGGGTTGTATCCATTCACCATGCTTATTCAATCTGTATGCTGAGCAAGTAATCCGAGAAGCTGGACTATATGAAGATGAATGCGGCATCAGGATTGCAGGAAGACCCAACTTTACTTGCTGAACGTGAAGACAATTTGAAGCACTTACTGATGAAGATGAAAGACCACAGACTTCAGACTAAACCTCAACATAAAGAAAACAAAAATTCTCACAATTGGACCAATAAGATGATATTCATGATAAGCAGAGAAAATATTGAAGTGTCAAGGATTTCATTTTACTTGGATCCACAATCAACACACATGGAAGCTGCCGTCAAGAAATCAAATGACATATTGCAGTGGGCAAATCTGCTGCAAAAAACCTCTTTAGAGTGTTGAAAAGCAAAGATATCACTTTGATGATTAAGGTACACCTGACCGAAGCCATGGTATATTCAATCGCCTCATATGCATGCAAAAGCTGGAGAATGGATAAGGAAGACCAAAGAGGAATTGATGGCTTTGTATTATGGTGTTGGTAAAGAATACTGAATATGCCATGGACTGCGAGAAGACCAAACAAGTGTGTCTTGGAAGAAGTACAGTCAAAGTGCCCCTTGGAAAAGAGGATGGCGAGACTTTGTCTCAGGTACTTTGGACTTGTTATCAGGAGGGCCAGTCCCTGGAGAAGGACATCATGCTTGGTGAAGTAGAGGGTCAGTGAAGAAGAGGAAGACCCTCAAGTAGATGGACTGACACAGTGGCTGCAAGGATGGGCTCAAGCACAGCAATGATTGTGAGGATGGCACTGCGCAGGACTCCCTAGCGTTTACTTCTGTTGTACATAGGGTCGCTAGGAGTCGGAAATGACTCCACGGCACCTAACAACAAGGGCTGTGATTGATTGCTCGATGGGGAAGTTAAAATCAAGATTCTATGCTGATTGGCTTGGGGACCAAGGACACCGCCCCCGCCGGAGCCGTCTCTGCCTCCATCTCTCTCTTGACTCAGTCTCAGCCAATGGCGAAAACCGCACCACGCGCGAGGGCGAAGTTGGCGGCGCTTAGAGAACTTCTATTGGCTGGGAGAGGCAATGGCCACCTTCCCAGCCTTTTCATTGGTCCGCTCTGTTACTCGGGCTAGCCTGTGAGGAGATGGTTCCGAACTAGGGATATTCTGGAGCCCCAGAGCCAGCGTAGTTAGATCCACGAGCCCGTGGGAGACCCTCTGCAACCGCGCCTGTGGGTGAGTGCTCCCTGCTCCACTCCATCCCCTAGTTCTCAACAGCCAGATGGCCGGCCCAAGGTGCACCTGCCAAGACCCTTACCCTAGCACCACCCAACATCCACATGCCTGCTCGAGACCCGCTGCTCCCACGCGGTTGTCCGGGCTACGGAAAATTCGCCTTCTCATTGGGCAGCTGGACTTAAGAGTTGTGGTTCATTGGTGGTCTCTGTGTTTGACCATCTTTTTTCTTTTTAGCATCGTGTAAGACCCTTGCCTTCCACCTTCCTCTATCTTTCTTCTCACAGCTTGTCAGCCTTGCGCACTGTTGCAGGCAGCGTCTGGCTTTCCAAACACCAGACCTAAGGGTCGTGATTCTGATTACTCGTCTCTCTTCCGTCCCCCAATTGCAGTTTCCAGGACTACGAGAAGGGAATAGCAAGACAGTGACCCTGCAGTGGCACCATGCTTGGTTTCTGTGTTTCCCCCACAAGACTGTGACCCCTAGGGTGGGGACAGGGCCTAGTCCCTGTGTCTCCACCACTAGAATTTGACCCCTGAGGGTGGGGACAGCATCTAGCTCCTGTATCTGCCCATCAGACCATGACCCTGAGGGTGGGACCAGGCTTGGTTCCTGTGAGTCTTCCACCATTCACCCTTGAGTGCTGGGATGAGGCCTCCTTGCTGTGTCTCCTTCACTAGACTATCATCACCTAAGGGCAGGAACCAGGTTTGGTTCCTTTATCTGCCTCACCAATATATGGCTCCCTGAGGAAAGGAACCTTATATTCTAGTTATGTTCTTAAAGTAGCACATAAGCATATTATTTTTAATACAGTCTTATAGTCTGTCTTTTAACTGGTAAATTTAGTCCATTTACATTTATTGTGATTAATGAACTATTTGGATTTGATTTTCCTATCTCATTCTGGGTTTTATATTTGTCCAGGTTTTTCTGTTGCCTTTTTCTTCTCTGTACTTAACTGCACACAGCCATCAGCTGATAAAGACATGACCACCAACGTCAGCCCCCTTGCACCTGTACTGGCCTCAGCACCTAAGGCTGGACAACTTTGTGCCTAATGACTGCCCCACCAGCATCTCTTGGCTGGCCTATTCTCCATCTCTGGGATCTTAGTTGTGACTACATGGCTGTTGTCAGGTCGAGCTGTAGTCATCCCACTGGGGAATTGGAGATGACTCTTCCTGTGCTGGTTTGTAGTGTGTGGGTTCATTTACATGGTGATCAAGGGGTGGTTCACCCTCTACCATGAGGACCTCCTTGGAGACCAAGGCTTCTTATCCCAACTCTATTTGTCCTAAGTTCTTTCATTGGCTGGGCGGGGCGAGGTGGTGGAGTTTTCTGGACAGGGATCGGCTTGGACATTTACACACCCACCAACACTTTTTCCACTAATTTATTTTATTGGACCAATTGTTTGTACCAGGCATTCACAGCAACAATTACTGTCCTATGTAAGGCTTACTCACATTATCTTGTTTTACATATACAGGTAGTCCCTGACTTACAATGGGTTCTGTTCCTATGACCCTGTCGTAAATCAGTTCTGACATAAGTTAAGTAACTCATTTTTTTTAGTTTTCCTTATTGCCTTTTATTATCACTATCTTTATAAATTATAAAATTGAACTTCTGCAAGTGAACCTCTGCGAATGATAACATCAGCAACTTACGTGCTGCAACATTGTATGTAAAAAATAATCAAGAAACAGACAATGGTAAATGTAGTTTGTCGTAACTCGAGTACGTCATAAGTTGGGGACAACCTGTATTAACTTGTAGAACCCAAACATCTACTCCATTTCACAGATGAGGAAATTGAGGCATGTAAAGGCTACGAAGCCTGCCTTCTTATAGGGGCTCCCAGCTCTCACAAATGTGAGCTCCTTTTCCTGCCTTTATTCTTAATGTGTCACTCTTGTTTTCTTCAGGGAAAGAATATGCCAAAGGGGACAGCTGATACATTCTGTAAAGTGTTTGGTTTTGTCAAGGGAGACCAGTATTGGCTTGGGGTGGCAGTGAGTCAGGGAGCTTTAATGGGCCACCCTGTGGGCAGAGTGCACTGATCATAGGCCTCCCAGATCCTTTCTCCTGCAGGGGTGACCACCTCACAATATGCATGGAGACCATCACAGCTTCGATGTGGGGACCACTCAGCCTGTGGGTGGTGATTGCCTTTTTACGCCAGCAACCCTTCTGCTTTGTCCTACACCTTGTGGTGTCTGTGGGTGAGGAAAAGAGGTTGATGGGGCACCCACAAACATGAATTCAGGAATCCTGAAGTCTGACACCTTGAATGATGACTTGGGAAAATATCTTGGAATAGATAGCTTGGAATAGCTTCCTCTTCCTCACAGGGATTCTCCTTCCCCTCCTAATTCACACAGCCCAGATCTTCGGGGATGTACTCTGTTTCCTGACAGAACACCATGACGGGTTCAAGCACAGGTAGCTGGGTCACCCACTCTACTTCTGGTTTTACTTTGTCTTCATGAATGCCATGTCACTGGTGCTGTCCGGAGTCCTTGTGCTTGATTCTGTGAAGTATCTCATTTATGCCCAGAGCACATTGGATGTCAAGACCTCAAAAGTCAAGAGCAAGCAGAACTAGTGAGCGGTGGGCTCACTTTGAACGCTGGATGATGAGGAACTCATCACTTGACAGAATAGTCAAATCCTGCTCCTACAGTTTGGAGGGACAAAGTTAACTAATCTGTCAAACTCAGGTTGATGGGTGGACACAAAAAGAGCCAGAGAGAGGAGAGAAAAGGGGGGCTATGTGGAGCTACTGCCAGGAGTCGCTGGGACAAAGCCACAAGAAGACCTGGGAGGTTCATGACAGTGGAAATTTTCAAAACCAGGAAATAAAAGACCTTTTTTTTTTCTAAATTGTGCTTTAGGTGAAAGTTTACAGAGCAAATTAGTTTCTCATTAATAACGGTTAATACACAAATTGTTTTGTGACATTTGTTGCCCACCCCATGATGTGTCCACACTCTCCCCTTTTCCACCCCAGGTTCCCTGTTTCCATTTGTCCAGTTTTCCTGTCCTTTTCTGTCTTCTCATCTTTGCTTCTGAGCTACTGTGCACATTAGTCTCATATACATAATTGAACTACGAAGCACATTTCTCATGTGTGTTATTCTTTGCCCTACAGACCTGTATAATCTTGGGCTAAAGGGTGAACCTCAAGAGTGACTTCATTACTGAGCTATAAGGGTGTCCAGGGGCTATACTCTCAGGGTTTCTCCAGCCTCTGTCAGACCAGCAAGCCTGGTCATTTTTTTGTGTGCGTGACTTTGAATTTTCTTCTACATTTTTTTCCTGCTCTTTCCAGGATCCTCTATTGTGATCCCTGCCAGAGCAGTCGGTGGTCATAACTATACATCATCCAGTTGTTCTGGACTCAGTCTGGTGGAAGTTGTGGTCTCTTAGTCCTTGGGACTAACCTTTTGTTTGTGTCTTTGGTTTTCTTCCTTTTTGCTCCAGCCGGGATGGGACCAGTAAATGTATCTTAGATGGCCACTCTAAGGTTTTTAAGATCCCAGACGCTACTCACCAAAGTAGGAAGTAGAACATTTTCTTTATAGACTAGGTTATGCCAATTGAGCTAGATGTCCCCTGAGACCATGGTCTCCAGCCCTCAGCCCAGTAGCTTGATCCTTCAGGGCATTTGGATGTGTCTGTGAAGCTTCTATCACTTTGTCCTGGTCAAGTTGTTCTGATTCCCCAGTATTGTGTACTGTCTTACCCTTCACCAGAGTTACCACTTATCTAGTATCTAGTTAGTATTTTTCCCTCCCTACCCCTCTCCTCCCTTGTAACCATCAAAGATTGTTTCTTTCTGTGTGGAAACATTTTCATGTGTTTTTATAATAATGTTTTCATACAGTGTTTGCCCTTTTGTGATTAACTTATTTCACTCAGCATGATGCCCTCCAGATTCATCCATGTTTGTGAGGTGTTTCACAGATTCATCATTGTTTTTTATCCTTGTGTAGTATGTACTGTAGTTTATCCAGTCATCTGTTGATGGGCACTTAGGTTGTTTCCATCTTTTTGCTATTGTAAATAATGCTGCAATGAACATAGGTGTGCACAGGTCTATTTGTGTGATGGCTCTTATTTCTCTGGGGTATATACCTAGGATTGAGATTGCTGGATCATATGGTATTTCTATTTCTAGCTTTTTAAGAAAGTACCGTATCATTTTCCAAAAATGGTTGTACCATTTTGCATTCCCACCAGCAGTGCATAAGAGTTCGAATCTCCCCACAATCTCTCCAACATTTGTTATTTTCTGTTTTTTGATTCGTGCCAGTAATGTCAGGGTGAGATGGTATCTCACTGTAGCTTTGATTTGCATTTCTCTAACGGCTGGTGATCACAAGCATTTCCTCATGTGTCTGTTAGCAGCCTGAATGTCTTTTCTCGTGAAGTGTGGAAATAAAAGATCTTGACTGTAACACTGAGAAATCTTTAATAACACACCCAGAGTTGCCCATGACCCCACAACCCCTCCATCACTTACTCCACAGTCCATCATTCTTTCAGCCCATTGTCATCCCATAGACTTCTCATCTGTGACCTCAACAAAACCCTTTCACTCACCATGTAAAACCCCTATCACAGATTCATATCACTGCACAGATCCACCATCACTCACCCACAAACCCCCATCACTCACCCCACAGACTTGCCATCATTCACCTCACAGACACCTGGCACTGACACTATAGACTTCTGATTACTCACCCCACTCACTTCCAAATAGTCACCTCACAGACCTTCCGGAGCTCACATTATAGATCCCAAATTACCCCCCACAGACACCCATTGCTACCCGAAATACCTACATCGTTCACCCCACAGATTCCCATCATTCACAGTACAGACTCCCCCATCAGTCACCCCACAGACCACTTATCACTCACTGCATAGACCCCCCCCCACTTACCCTATAGATCCCTATAGATTCACTAAACTTAAGACTCCTCATAACACCCTGCAGACCCCAACACTCACTTCACTCACTCCATTACTCACTCCATAGACCTTCATAACTCACTTCCACAGACCCATTAACCTACATATGTTCCCATTACTTTTCAAAACCCCCATTATTTACCCCACAAACCCCTCCCATCACTTACCCCACAGACCCCATTACTCAATCCACAAACCCCTCATTAGTCCCTGACGGAACCCACATCAGTCACCCCACAAAACCCATCACTCACTCAACAGATACCATAATTCACCCCATAGACTCCCCATCACTCACCTCACAGACTGTATCACTTATTCTGTATAATTCCCATGTTGTTGTCGTTAGGTGCCTTTGAGTCAGTTTTGACTCATAGCGACCCTATGTACAACAGAATGGAACACCGCCAGGTCCTGCACCATCCTCACAATCATTATGCTTGAGCCCATTGTAGCCACTGTGTCAATCCATGTTGTCGAGGGTCTTCTTTTTCACTGACCCTCTACCAAGCATGTTGTCCTTCTCCAGGGACTAGACCCTCCTAATTACATGTCCAAAGTATGTGACACAAAGTCTCACCATCCTCGCTTCCAAGGAACACTCTGGCTGTATTCCCTACAAGACAGACTTGTTCATTCTTCTGGCGGTCCATGTTATATTTAATATTCTTCGCCAGCACCATAATTCAAAGGCATCAATTCTTCTTTGGTCTTCCTTATTCATTTTCCAGCTATCACATGCATATGGGGTGATTGAAAATATCATGGCTTGGATCAGGTGCACCTTAGTCCTCAAAGTGACATCTTTGCTTTCTAACACTTTAAAGAGGCCTTTTGCAGCAGATTTGTCCAATGCAATACGTCATTTGATTTCCTGACTGCTGCTTCCATGGGCACTGATTGTGGATCCAAGTAAAATGAAATCCTTGACAACGTCAGACTTTTCTCTGTTTATCATGATGTTGTTTATTGGTCCAGTTGTGAGGATTTTTGTTTTATGTTGAGGTGTAATCTTCAACAATAACTGCTTCAAGTCCTCTTGGCTTTCAGCAAGCAAGGTTGTATCATTTGCATATCGCAGGTTATTAATGAGTCTTCCATCAATCCTCATGCTGCGTTTTTCTTCATATAGCGCAGTTTTTTCGGAGAAGCTGGGCTATAACCCTCATATATACCCCCATAGATCCCATCCATCAACCTGATAGGCCATATCGCCCACCCCATAGATCCCCTCATCACTCACCCCACAGATTCCCATTGCTCATACCTCAAACCCCACTTCATTCAGACTGCTATCACTCTCTATACATCCCCTCATAAATCATCTTGCAGAGCACTCAACTTGTACCCTACGATCCCAGTACTTACCCCACAGACACCTCATTATTCACCCACACACCCCTATCACTCACCCTATAGACTTACTCATTACTTATCAAGCAGACCCTATTACTCAACCCACAGATCCCTGTCACTCACCCCACAGACACCCCCTCGTTAAGCAAACAGGCCTCAGATCTATGCAAAAACACCACATCACTCACCCTACAGACCCTCTGTCATTCACCCTAGGGAACCCCCATCACTGATCCCATAGCCCTCCGTAACACACCCCATCACTCACCTCATAAACCTCCATCACTTACCACAAAGACACCGTCACTTATCCGTCAATCCTGGTCACTTACCCATCAACCTTCTATCACTGACCTGACCAAACCCCCTATAAATCATGCCACAGACCCCTCATCACTCATCCCACATAGACCCCATCTCACCTCATAGACCCCTCATCACCCCACAGATCCATCACACATTCCACAGACTCCTTATCACTCCAGAGACTCCCTTCTCTCTCCTCATCAACTCCCTAAACTCTTACCTCACAGTCCTTCATCATTCACTCCATAGACCCCATTGTTCAACCCACTGACCCCCATCACATCCTACAACCCGATCACTTGCCCGCAGACTTTTCAACACTCACCCCACTGAAATGCCATCATTCACTCTATGTCACTAACTCCACAGACCACCATAACTCAACACAGAAACCCCCCAACACTCAACCCATGAGCCCACATCATTCACCCTAGAGATCCCAACCACTTACCCTACACACCCTACATCATGCACCTCACAGACCCTCATCATTTACCCCACAGATGCCCCATCACTCAAACCACACAACCCCCATCACTCACTCCACACACCTCTTATTACTCACCCCACAGCCCACAGATTACTCACCCGACAGATTCCCCCTAACTTACCCCACACACCCGATCATTCACCACACAGACCCCATCACACAACATACAGACCCCCTATCATTCACTCCACAGACGCCAATCACTCAGCATATTGGTGCCAGACAGCTTATGCCAAGACACCCCATCACCAGTCCCACGGACAACTCTCATCGCTCACCCTAAAGACTGCCCATCACTCAACCCACAGGCCTCCCTTCATTCACCCTTCAGTTCCCCCATCACTTATCCTGCAACCCCCTAACACTCACCCATCTAAGCCCTGTCACTCATCTCGCAAACCCCATCACTTACCTCACAGACTTCTCTATCAGTATACTCACAGATCCTTATCATTCACCCCACAGATATCCCATCACTCACCCTATAGACCCCCCCATCATTCACCCTACAGATCCCCATCGCGCCCCCCTTCAGACCACATCACTTACCTCACAGACTGTCTAAAAAGGGCGTGGGGGCGGTGTCTGACCTCTAACTTCACAAGGGGGAAGGAGAATCAAGAATCAAGATCAGCAAGAGGCTGATTCCTATGAGGCGGAGGTCCTCCTCTCTCTGCCGTCCTTACCAATTCAGACACCAATTGTCCCTCCCATGGCACTCTCTACTTCTCTGCTGGATTTGATAATTCATTGCAATGGTCACACAAAACTCACAGACAATACTTAACAATTGTGGGGTTTATTTGGGCAATAACAAGTTCTGGAATGCTTAGAATAATACAGTTCTTCCATCAGGACAGCTTCTTCCCAGCTGTGTTCTCAGGCACACCTCTGTCTAGCCCTTCAGCCTCTGCCCTGCTTGGCCAAATGTTACAAAGCTGTTTTAGTATGCCAATTGGTGCCCAAAGGCACCCCATTCCACTAGTAAGCCTTGGCCCAGAGGCACTCAGCTCTAGCTCCGTGGGTCAGCAAACCTAACTCCGCCAAGTGCCCGGGAGGCACCCTACTCCTCCAGGAAGCCTCCTGCCCAAAGGCACTCAGCTTTCTCGCTCCCTGGGCCGGGAAGCCCACCACGAGGTCTCCTGCCAGTGTCTCCTGCCACAGCTTCCCATCGTCTTCAGTGTTACAGCTGTCCCTCTCGGTCTCCTGGTTCTAAGAGCCTCTCAGTGCAGGGATCCTAGGTCCAAAGGATGTGCTCCACTCTTGGCTGTTGTTCTTTGGTGGTGGTTAGATCCTCTCCTTCCCACCTCTGGGATGGCTCATTTCAAGCCCAGCAGGATCGCAAAAACTGACCAATCCCCTCAGTGGGCCACAATTACCCTATTTGCACAGTCCCACCCAGTCACTTGGGTGGGAGTTACAAGACCATGGCCAGAAAGGGCAAACAAAAGCGATCCATTGCACTGCAGGCCCCATCACTCACCCCATACTCTTATCGTTCACCTTTTGGACCCTCAGTCATAAAACAGTTGGGTACTTGAGGAACTTTGAGGAGCTGACAAAGAAGGAATAAGAAAACTGGAGATACCAGTAGACTGACTCCAGCTGACCTGTGTAGAGCATAGCTTCAGTTCAAATCCTGGCTCCCCTTCTCCCCTTGGGTTTACAGTGTAGCTTTTGAGAAGTGCTCACTGTGAGGCCAAGGCTCTGCATGATCTCACCCCAATTATTTTCTCACCCCATATCCCATCAATCACCCCATCATTTATTCTGCTTGAGGAGTGCTGGCCTCCTTGCTCTTCCTCAGATACACCAAGCACAGCCCCACCTTCCATCCACTGCATGAGCTACTCTCTGTGACACTAACTACCACTTTGATCTTGAGCATGTTCCGTAAACTCCCTGGCCTTCACTGCTCTCCTCTGTAAAATACTAATAATAATAGTATTATATAAAAACTCTTAGGGTTTTAGTGCGGATTATATGTAGGTTGTCTGGCATGTTGTTGTTGTGTGTTGTTGAGTCGATTCCAACCCATAGCGACCCTATAGGACAGAGTAGAACTGCCCCATAGGGTTTCCTAGGCTGAAATCTTCACAGGAGCAGATCACCAGATCTTTTCCCCCTCGGAGCAGCTGGTGGGTCCGAAGCCGGTGGGTTTGAACTGGGAAGCTTTTGTTAGCAGCAGATCACTTAACCATTGCATCCCCAGGGCTCCCTGTTTGTTGACTGGAAGAATGAATAAACAAATGAAAAAGAAAGTTCTCCCAGGACTATGGCAATGACCTCCTTTTTGATCTCCTTGCTTTCAGTACCTTTCCATCCAAGGCTCTCTCTGCAACCAAGACAGGGGTATCTTACCACATCACACCCTTGTCTAAAACCTGTGCCCCAATGCCTTTAAGTCAAATTTCAAGCTCCAGGATAATGGTTTGCTAATCCCACCCTATAATCTACATGAGAAGCAGACTCTCAAACTCCTTGTTTCCACCAGAAAATCAGCAGTGCCATAGGTGTTTTTTGCTCCATGCACATGGGAATAGAGAGAAGTGCCAATAACCCTCTTCTGGATTTCAAAGAAAGTTCCCCCATTAGTTATACCTTCCAGAAAATAGAGATGTCTATCTAAATATTAATACCAAGGCAAAAAATTATTTTAAAAGATACCAAAATAGAATTTCTGACTTTTCTAAAAAGTTAACTTTAAGGGTAGCATCCACACAGCACTGCAACAGTAACTGAATTCCAGGCATCTTACAAGACTCCTTTGTTAGAAATAACATTTGTAAGGGTAGTGGATATTTTGTCCCAACCCAAAGCACGTGGATGTTGTGTAACGAAGTGACAAGAGGGCCTTTTTGCAACACATGAAGTTTCTCAAAGGAGACTAAGATATGTTCATCCATTCAACCGATATTTAGTGGAGGCACACCATTTAGTAACAGGCCGGCCTCAATATGTTGTGAGGATTAAATAACATGAAGGCAAACTTTAAAAAGCTGGGATCTTCAGATAACATAAACATGCCTGTTTTGGTAACTTATTTAATGAATATTCTGAACATGTGTACAGAAACTGCAAAACATCATAAATATGCAGGTCCATGAATTTTCACTATTGGAAAATAGTACACTATTTTAAAGAATTTTATTGAGGTAGAATATGTCTAACAAAAGTTTTGCCACTTTAACTCTTCTGAAGTGTACAATTCAATGACGTTAATTAAATTCACTGTGTTGTGCAACCATCACCATTATCCATTTTTAAAAGCTTTTTATCACCCCACACAGAAACTCAGTACCCCTTAAGCAATACCTTCCCGTTGCCCCCTCCCTCCAGCCCCTGGTAACCACGAATAAACCTTTGTTTGTGAGCATTTGCCTATTCTAGTATTTCATACAGATGGAATTATACAGTATTTTTCCTTTTGGTACACTGTTTTTTTTAAACACTCTGGAAAAAGGATTTTTTTCAGTACATCGGACTCATTTGAAGCGAGGACCACGGTTATTTGAAATAGGTGACATCATGTGTCAGCAGAGGCGTGAGGCGACTTGGGGCGGGGTCTGGGGCTTTGAGGTCATAGCGCAGCAGCTTCCTTTGCGCGTCCGCTTCTCTCACTTGAAATACAGGTAGTCACTGTAACACATAACGAGGTGAACCGTAAGTAAACTGCCAAAACAACCAAACCGCAGGAGAAGGGGAGTCGAGCCCTCGCTAGGCGCTTTCACACTAGCTGACGGGAGGCAAAATGCCCGGCTTTGGGGGCGGGGCCTTGACAAGAGCACTCTAGGCGCATGCGCAGGCTTTCGCCCCGTGCCAGGTGGGAGGGGCGGTGCGGGCAGGGTCGTGTGGTGCGTTCTGCGCTTGCGCCTCGGCGGAAGGTGGGGTCGCGGGCTACAGCGCGCTGGGGTGCGCACAGTGAAAGGGCTAGGGGTCGACGGTCAACTGTCACTGTGAGCGGGTGACGGAGGGATGGCAACGGTCTCAGGGTCTCCGGACTTGGCCGGCTCCGGCGCGCCTCCGCCCGGCGGGGGAGCACAGGCGGTGGCGGCTGAGGAAGAGGAGCGGGAGGTTGTGCGGGTCCGAGTCAAGGTGAGGCCGGTGGCGGGTCTGCCTGCCCGCCCCCGTATCCCAGGGGAGGGGAAGGCGCTGGCTGTCTTAGAATGGAGGGCGGGGCCCGAGATTTGGGGCGTTACCAGAGGGGCGAGGTTTGAGGGCAGAGTGGTGGTGGGGGGAAGCTGAACCTGGGACTGTGGGGGCAGGGTCTGAGGGCATCGGGCCTTAGGGACACATCCTGGGATGCAAGACTGAAAATGGAGGGATGGGGGCCTATGGAATGGACGGGTGAAGATAATGGGTAGAGGGAAGGGGTATTGAGTTGGAGGATGGGCTGTAGTAGTCGAGGGGTGGGGCCCTGAGGAATTGAGGGGGAGGCTCTGAAGTCAGTCAACAAATAACGTGTTGAGAGTCTCCACCCTTGGTGACCTGACGTGGTTGTGGGGGAGACAGACAGCTAAATAAGTGAGAAGGTTCAGACACTGATGAATGCCATGAGGAAATCATGAAAAAGGTGATGAACCTGGGAGTTACTTTAGCCGAGGTTGTACAGGGAAAGCCCCAGAGGAGGTATTGAAGAAGCAGGGACTGGAATGAAAAGGAGTCATGCACGTGCGTATGGGGGGCGGGGGGAGGGAAGAGTGTTCTAGGCAGAGGGAACAGCAAGGGCAAAGACCGGGAGGTGGGGATGAGCTTGTCGTGTTCCCTAGGTTCCCATATTGCTGGAGCTGAGAGAGTGAAGAAGAGTGGTAGGAGGTCAGTTAGAGAGGTAAGGGGCAGGGGAAGATGGCAAAGGGTCTTTGGTGTATACCCATTGCCATGCAGTCAATTCCGACTCCTACCGACCCTATAGGGCAGAGTAGAACTGCCCCATAGGGTTTTTTTCCAAGGCTGTAAATCTTTATGGCAGCGGACTGCTGCTGAGCAGCTGGTGTGTTCCGACCGACCTTTTGGTTAGCAGCCGAGCCCTTAACCACTGCGCCACCAGGGCTTCTCTTTGGTGTGTAGTCTGAGTAAAAGGGCTGTTGCAGTAGACCGGGCAAGCAGTGATGCTGGCTTGGAACAGGGTGGTGTCGGTGGCGGTAACGAGAAAAGGGTAGATTCTGGAGAGAAGTACAGATCATTTCACTATAAATGAGGAAGTGCTATGGTAAAGGTTTGGGGGTTCAGAAAAGAGATGATACCTGAGCTGTGAGTAAGCCAGGTGAAGAAAGTGGGAAGGACATTCCAGGCAGGGGGATTTGCATAAGCAAAAGCCTGGAGCAGTGATGTGTTCAAGGTTGCTTCCAGAAGTTTAATAGGGCCAGACTGGACATGGTGATATCCCCACCTCCGCCCGCCAGACTGTTCTTCTCTGAGCAGCCAGAAGGATCTTGTTAAATCCTAAGTCAGGCCAAGTCCCTCCTCCGCTCAAAACCCTTCTGTGGGTCCCCCCTCACTCAGGGCAAAAACCAAAGTCCCCAGCATGACCCAAAACGCCCTCCTCCATCTGGCCCCTGCCACCTCTCTGACCTTGTCTTCTACCACTCTGTGCCTCACTCATTACACTTCAGCGTGATGATGTGGCCCCTGATGGCCTGCCCTGTCTTCTCTCCCCCAGAAGTGTGAGAGCTTCTTGCCGCCTGAGTTCCGTTCCTTCGCTGTCGACCCCCAGATCACGTCTCTGGATGTGTTACAGCACATCCTCATCCGAGCTTTTGACTTGAATGGGTGAGTGAGGGGATGCCGGGGACTGGGCAGTGGGCTACCCACTGCAACAGGGGTTATTTCACTATTTTCTTGTGGTTGAGTTTTTTTTTTATTCCGTTTATTAGATAAGAATTCTAATTCTTCCATTTAAAAAATATAAGACATATAGAATGGCTAAAGCTTTTCTGAGCAGCATATTGTGCTGTTCCAACATTGAGTTGGTATCATTCAAGTAAAAAACAAACATAGCATTTAAAAATACATTGTTTTACTCTAAAAGCAATGTACATATTGACAGGAAAAACTCAAACATCGTTGGAGAGAGATGCTGATGAGGAGTGAGCTACTTGTATCAGGTGGACACTTGAGACTATGTTGGCATCTCCTGTCTATAGGGGAGATGGGAGGGTAGAGGGGGTTAGAAACTGACAAAATGCTCACAAAAGGAGAGACTGGAAGGAGGGAGCGGGTTGACTCATTAGGGGGAGAGTAAATGGGAGTATGTTTTTTTGGTAAGGTGTATATAAGTTTATATGTGAGAGACTGACTTGATTTGTAAACTTTCACTTAAAGCACAATAAAAATTATTAAAAAAAAACTGTATGTGTGTGTGTACACACACGTGTGCTTGTACACGTGCCGATAAGGAGCAGTTTTAGCCTGATAATGGGAGGAAGGATTATACTGATAATGGACACGAAACTTGAGTCTCTTAATATCGATTCGAGAGCTACTCTAAAAAAAAAAAAACTCAAACATCGCATAAATGTAAGGCATAGTCCCTGTACTCTCATCCTCCAAAAACTGCCTCCTCTAATAGTTCAGGTTTTTTTTTTTATTTATTGTGGTAAACATTATAATAAAAATTTTCCATTTTAACCATTTTCAAGTATACAATCCACCAGTGACATTAATTGCATTCACCATGTTGGGCAACCATTACCATTATCCATTTCCAAAAATTTTTCATCATACCAGGAGAAACTTAGCACCCCTTTCAGTAATAACTCCCCATCCGCACCCCCCAGCCCCTGGTAACCACTAGTAAACTTTCTATATATTTCCCTAGTCTCTATATTTCATGTAAGTGGGATCGTGTAATATTTGTCCTTTTGTGTCTGACTTATTTTACTCAGGAAACCCTGGTGGCGTAGTGGTTAAGAGCTATGTCTGCTAACCAGAAGCTGGGCAGTTCAAATCCACCAGGTGCTCCTTGGAAATCCTATGGAGCAGTTCTACTCTGTCCTATAGGCTTGCTATGAGTTAGAATCGAGTCAACGGCAATGGGTTTTTTTATTTTACTCAACATAATGTTTTCAGGGTTCATCCATGTCGTAGCCTGTATCAGGACTTCATTTCTTCATATGGCTGAATGGTATTCTTTTGTTTGTATATACCACATTTTGTTTATTTATTCATCTGTTGATGGACATTTGGGTGGTTTCCACCTTTTGGCTATTTTAAATAATGCTGCAATGAGCGTTGGCGGCTGTTTGGTAGGGCTTTTGTTTGTTTTACTATTACAAATAATCCCAAGGTGAATAGCCATGTATGCATATCTTGGAGTATTTGTGGAATAGTCATAGCATGAAGGAGCCATGGTGGCACAACAGTTAAGCACTCGGCTGCTAACTGAAAGTTTGATGGTTTGAACCTGCCCAGCTGCTCTGTGGGAGAAAGACCTGGTAGTCTGCTTCTGCAAAGATTACAGCCAGGAAAGCCATATGGCTCAGTTCTGCTCTGTCACATGGGGTTGCTATGAGTCAGAATAGACTTGATAGCCCTCAGTATCAACAATCATAGGATAAATTCTTAGTGATATTGCTGGTTAGGGGTGTGTACTTTTAAAAATTTTGACAGATGTTTCCACAGTGCTCTCCAGACAAGTTTTACCAGTGTTTTCATCACTGTAGCTTTGTATTTTAATATCTTCCTCTTTTTTCCTTTAAATTTTTTTTATTTAAAATATGTGTAACAAAACTTTTGCCGTTTTAAGAATGTGTTCCTCTTTTTTAAATTTTATTGTGTGTTCTTGTGTACTTACTGTTCTTTTCATTTAATAGAATTAGCTTAAGTCACTAAAATCCTGATGGGAAATTGATTGGAGTTGCATTTTTTAAAGAACCTAATGTTTAATGTTTTAATTACTCAGTAAAATTGGTTTATAATCTCATTTTACAATCTCACCAGCAAACACTGGTTGTTATAAAACATTTTAACATTTGCCAGCCTGATAGATGAAAAGTCGTGTGTCTTGGGAACAGGTATGATGGTTATTTTGTTGTGGTGGTTCTTTTAGAGAAGTACAGGCACATGGTAACAAATTCAAAAAGTATAAAAGTGATAGGTATTTAGGATGTTTCCATGGTTTTAATGATTACTGCACAGCTTTTTTTTTTTTATCTTTGCAGGTTAAATGCATATATCAGAAGAATAAATTCTTAGCTTATTTCACTTTTTTGTATAAACATCTTTTGAACAAATGCTGCATTTATTTATTGTGGTAAAAATATACACAACAAAACATATGCCATCTCTACAATTTCTACATGTACAATTCAGTGACATTCATTACATTCTTCAAGCTGTGTAACCATTTTCATTATCCTTTCTCAAGTCACTCTACCACCATTAATTTAAATTCAGCGCCCCCTAAGGAATACTCCCACGTTCCCTCTCCCTCCCCATAAACATTTTTGTTGTGAAAACTAATAAACATACAAACTGCTTTATTTTTTAATATAGTAAGAAGGCGGCTTTCTTCCAATTTCTATCCCCCAACTACCCTGTTACCCTCCCCAGAGGGGACCAACATTTTGCCAGTTTCTGTGTACCCTCCCGGTGTAAGCAGGTGTGTGTCTGTTTCTGCGTTTGTGTAATAAAATGGGTATAAATGACCAGGTCTCAGGCTGCCCACAGTTCTTACCACAGTACCCAGCATACAGGAGGAAGCTGTTTTCAACACCTTCAACACCCCGTCCTCATTTTGGAAACTGTTCCAGAGGCCTCCAGGGTACTAGAGTCACTGAGACTTCTCCACGTCTCTGTCCAGGAAAAAGAACTTTGGCATCAGCTACCTGGGCCGAGATCGGCTAGGACAGGAAGCTTACCTCTCACTTCTATCTGACTGGGACCTCAGCACGGCCTTTGCCACCGCCTGCAAACCATACCTGCAGTTACGTGTAGACATCCGGCCCACCGAGGACAGTGAGTACCCAGCACCCTGGGGGCACTGCTCTGGGACCTTTTCCACATAGCATGGGGGTTATGACTCCATCCTTCCCAATACACTCCCTCTCTGTGATCTGGGCAGACTGGCCACTGGGCCTCAATTTCTTCACCTGTTAACATACAGATAATGATATCTTAGGGCTGTTGTGAGGATTAAACAGTGAATTTCATGTAAAATGCCTGAAAAGGTACATGGCCACATAGTGAACGCTCAAAAAAATGTTAACTCTAATAATAATGATTATTTTATTATGTTGCATTATGGTATCATAGCATATAATCTAGTAACATAATTGTATATTGTAATAATATAGCTGTAGTATATGTTTTAGTTATAATAATATCTAAATATAATAATACTTATAATAATGACTGTTTATTAATTTCCTCATTCTGCAGTCATCATTTGTGGTCTTGCTCACTCGTTTGTTCCCTTTGTCTGTCAGCCACTTCTCTTTTCATATTTGTTTTTTCTCACTTTTGTCTGTGCCTGATCTCTGAGAGCACACAGATAAATTAAGACATGGTCCCAAGAACTTGATAATGGACTGTATGTTAGATAGTAATATTGTATCAGCATTAAATTTCCTGGGTGTGGTAATGATATCATGATTATTGAAGGAAAATGTCTTTTTTCTTGGGAAAAACAGTGCATATTTCAGAGTAAAGTGTCATGATGTCTGCAGATGATTTGGCAAAAAACTAATAAGGATATATAGAGAGCGTGCGATGGAGCAAATGTGGCAAAAATGATGCCAGTTGAAGGAGCTAGATGAAGGAATGTGTGGTGTTCAATGTATTCTTGTAACTTTACTGTAGGTTTGCAATTTTCTTAAATAAAAAGTTGTGGAGTTGGAAATTATGGTTTCCAGCCTTGGGGAACTCACATGGCCATTTGGGATTAAAGGCATGATTTCTTTAATAAGAATCAGCACAAAGCTGTTTCCTATGAGGTGGAGGTTAAAGATGTCTCAAATGTCCAACTTCTTCAAGCTGCTGTACCACTCCATCTCTCACACTAACTACTCCCCCTCCCCTCAGTACTCTACCTCCCCTTCTTTGAGTTCAGTAATTCGCTGCAACATCTCACAGAACTCACAAAATCTAATTACAGTTAAGTGGTTTATTAGGGAAGTAACAGGCTACAACTCAGGATCAGGATCAACTTGGAAGTAACAGGAACAACTCAGGGGACAGGGGACAGTTCCTCAATCAGGACAGCTTCCAACCAAGACCTCTCTCAACTCCTACTACCACTGGGCACTTTGCTCAGGCCTGCTTCCGCCTGGCTCTGCCATTGCTCTGCCACTTCTTGTAGCTGCAGTGTTACAAATCTGTCTCCTGGGTCTAGGAGATTCTCAGCACAGGGACCCTTGGTCCAAAGGACATGTTTTGCTCCTGGCCCTCCTTCTTGGTGGTAATGAGGTCCCCCTCAGCCCCTGTGGGATTGGTTCTTTTAAGCCTAGCAGGATGGCAAAACTGACCGATCCTCTGAGTAGGCCACAGCCACCTAGTGTGCATAGTAATTGACCAGTCCCTGCAGGGATTTCACATGCCTTATTTACATAGTAGACTAACCAATCCCCTAGCGTGATTGTGGCCTAGCAAATCATCTTAGCAGAACTACAAACCCAGGGCCAGAAAGGCCATATATAGAGAAACCCATTGTCCTGCATGGATGATTGAGGCATTTTCATTGAGGTCATAATAACATATAAATAGCCATCCTGCTCACATAATATTTATCCATTGAATTGTCAAAATAATTCTACAGGGTAGGGACAATTGTTGTCCCCGTGTTATAGATGAGGAAACCGAGGCTCAGAGGGAAAGGGGCTTGTTCAAGTCATGTAGGCAGTAAGTGGTGGAGTAGGATTTGAACCCAGGAGGTCTGGTTTCAGAGTCCTTTCCCTTTGACTCTGTCAAAGTTGACAGTCTTGAGAGAGAGATGGAGAGATCAGCAGAAAGAGAGAAATAAGAGTCAGAAAGTGACGGAGAAGAAAGTTAGCTAACCAGAGACAGAGGAACCTCTGCCACTAAGTAGCTTAGGTCAGTCACATAACCAATTCCCCAAGCCTTGGTTTCCTTACCTGTAAAATAGACCCAGTAGCAGTATTCAAGTCAGTAAAGAAATCAAATTTGTGTGACTAGTAAACATGCGAAGAAAATCCCAGCTGCACAAGAACTGAGAGGGATGTAAATTAAAGCAAATAGTGACAGACAGAGGCAGACATCCATCAGTTTGGTAAAAAATAAGTTTAATAAAACTTTTTTTTTTAATTGGAGAATGATCATTTCAATTATTGATAAACCAGTTCTTTTTCTACTGTTTTCAGAAGTCTTGTTTTTACTAAACTCCTGCATATGTGTGGGTCTGTTTCTGAATTCCTGATTCTCTTACACTGATCTGTTTGTTAAGTTGTAAGCCAGTTCCATGTTGTTTTCATCCTTGTAACTTTATGTTTTAATGTCTTCCTCTTTTAAAAATTTTCTTGAGTATTCTTGTGCACTCACTGTTCTTTTCGTTTAATGGAATTAGCTTATTCCATTGAAATCCTGATGAGAATTTGATTGGAGTTACATTTTTTAAAAAACTAATTTTTAATTCTTCAGTAAATAATTCTCCTTATTAAAAATGAAAACATTTCAAGTAATGCTGAAGTCTCCTGGGACCACTACAGCTTTTCTTGATCCCTTAGTATTTTGCCCTGAGGAAACCACTTTGATTGGTTTCATGTGTAACCTTACTAAAACCCATTGCTGTCCTGTCGATTCGGACTCATAGCGACCCTATAGGACAGAACAGAACTGCTCCAGAGGGTTTCCAAGGAGCGGCTGGTGGATTCAAACTGCTGACTTTTTGGTTAGCAGCTAACCTTTTAGTTAGCAGCTGAGCTCTTAAGCACTGTGCCACCAGGGCTCTGTGTAACCTTACAGGTTCTTTATTTATTTACACATACCCACACACATATACTCAAAAATTTATCCACATATAGAGATATATGAGTATGTTAGTATTTGTGTGTATATATATATGTATATATAAACCACCAAAATCAAACCCAGTGCCATCGAGTCGATTCCGACTCATAGCGACCCTATAGGACAGGGTAGAACGGCCCCATAGAGTTTCCAAGGAGCACCTGACGGATTTGAACTTCTGACCCTTGGGTTAGCAGCCGTAGCACTTAACCACTATGCCACCAGGGTTTCCATCTGTGTGTGTGTGTGTGTGTGTGTGTGTATATATAAATGGTATGGATTTAACATAAAAAAAAAAAAAAAAATGGTATCAATAGATGGAAGCTGTTATAAATATTATTAATGTCATTGTGATTGTTTTCATGTCTGAAAGCAACAGGTATATCATGGCCACTTGGATGGCCCATTCCTCTTTCTCTGAAGAAGATAGTTTCTGTCACCTCTACAGTGTGAACATCACCAAGTCTAGACCTTTGATTGATGTGTACATTTGTGATACAAAGTCTTTTTCTGTTATATACTTTACAAATATTTTTCCCAGTTATCTTGGTTTTTATTTATTTTTTTTTTTTGGTTTATGGTATCTTTTTTGTTTTGTCATATAAAAATTTAAAATTTGTATGCAGCCTTATACATGTGTCACTATTCTTTTATGATTTCTGATTTTCTCATCTTACCTTGGAACATCTTTTCCATTCATAAGCTTATACAAATATTTTCCTAAATTTTTTCCTATTATACTTATTTTTTTACATATAATACTCTGTCAACATTGCGATAAGTAGCTACACTGATTTGAAATGCCATTTTTGTCATATATTGTGTTTCCATATATGCATGGATTTCTGGGCTTTCTATTGCGTTTAACTGATTGGATCAATTTGTCTATTGCTGTGCTAATACATTATTTTTAACACAGTGGTTTTGTAATAAAATTTAATAAATCAAGCCCTTGCAATCCTCCCACTATTCTTTTTTTCTTGGCTATTCTTGAACATGAATTTTTCCTTATGAACCTTATAATTATTTTATCCAGTTCTAGGAAAAACCCCATTAGACTTCTGATTGTCATTGCATTGGATTTATATATTCATTTTGGGTTTGGAAAGTTTGACAATTTTATGATAAGTAAATGTAGTGTGTTTGGCATATGTTATGTAATACCATGAGCTGGGGCAATACCCCATAATGAATCATTTGGATGTTTCTTCAGGGAAATACGTGCATATTCATACTAAGTGGGTTACGTAAGGACCCAGTATGTAGCCCCATGTCAGTTCAGATCAGGTTTTGCCTTTAGATGAGTTTGTGCTTGTAGAAGTCCTTTGTCCTTTATTAACGGATTCTTTTTTTTTTTTTCATCAGTACATATTGTCTCTCTTTTCCTGTTCAATGCTTTTGGCCTTGTGTGGTGCTTTTTCTGACATTCACAAATGCTCTTGCTTTCTGTTTGTGTGTGTGTCTGCCTTTTACTTTTAGTTTTCAACCTTTCTTTGTCACCTAGTTTTAGGTGTGTATCTCACAAAAACCCTATAGCAGAATTTATGCCTTTTTACACAATTGACGGTGAAACCTTTAGACTACTTTTTCTCTTCCAGCCTCTCTCACCCTTCCCTGGCCTCTGAAATGAAAGCTTTGAAATACTTCTAATTTTTATTCTTCCTCTGATCCCTGACCTTATTTAACCCTATTTAGACAGCTTTAATTTGTTTTCTTTTCAAATTCCAGGCTATCATTTTCCATTATATAGCAAGTCGTTTATATTTCAGCAATTCTAACGTAACACTTTATATTGCAAACTCCAAGTCACAGTATCTTTTGTCGTTTGCCCTTTGTCCTTTTATATATTAAAAACTTGTGGTCCACTACCTTTTACCCTCTCTTTTGTAGTCATTTGCTCAAAGAACTGTTTTGAGTGTTTTCTTCCAATAGTGTGCATGGGTTTTGGCTCTGAAACCCTGCATGGCCAAAAAGGTCTTTCTTTGGCTTTGATAGATACATACCGTCTTGGCTGAATGTGGGACTCTTGGATCTCAAGCCTTTTTCTTAGTGCTTCATAGGTGCTGTGAGCCACTTCTTGCTTTCAGAGTTGTGGAACAGAAGTCCATCATCAGTCAGACCTTCTTTCCATTTAAGTGGGCTGTTCTTTATCTCTGGGAGCTGGCAAGAGTTTTTCTTCCTTCTTAGAATTCCAGCATTTCACCAGCATATGAATGGGGTGGAGGAGGTTGTTATATGGGTTTGTTTTTTAATTAATCCTATCTAAGACTTGCAAACGGTTAACTCTGCTGCTAACTGAAAGGTTGGAAGTTCAAGTCCACCCAGAGGCTCCTTGGAAGAAAGACCTGGTAATCTGCTTTTAAAACATCAGCCGCTGAAACCTGTATGGAGCACAGTTCTACTCTAATATGGGTTGCCATGAGTCAGGGTTGACTCGGCAGCAGTTGGTGGTGTGCTGGAAGACTTGGTGAGGCATTTCTTCATTTCAGGGAAATTTTCCTCTATTACTTGTTTAATTATATAACATACCCATCTGATCCCTTTTCTCCCACTGCATTTCCTAGTGTTTACAAATTAGGTCTCCTGAATTTATCTTCTAGCTCTCTCTCCTTTTCCATTCACATCATCAAGCTTTAGCTGTGTTCTTTGAAGTAGTTCTTCTATTTGGTCTTATACACCATTAGTTTGATTTTCAGTAGTATGACCTTCCTCATTTTACCTGTTAAATATTTTAATGATTTGATTAATGTTGTAGAAAGACTACCCTGGTGGTAGCTGTTGGGAGAGATTGAGAGAGACAGAGAGGAAGCAGGGACTGGTTAGGAGGCAGTTTTTCAGGTAAGAGATGATGGTGGCTCAGACAGGGTGACAAGGTGGAGATGAGAGAAGTGAAATTGAAGTATTTTTTGCATGCAGAAGCCACAAGGTTTAGTGATGGTTTGGACCTGGGAGTTGAGGGAGTGGGGGGCATCAAGGATGTCTCTCAGTTTTCTGGCTTAAGCAGCTGAACAGATAGAGATGCTTTTCAGTCAGCTGAGTTGCAGAGAAAGGGGTCATGTCTGAGGGTGAATCTTAGGCCCCTCTTCTGGACACGTTAGGTTTTGCCGTGCCCTAGTGTGGCCTAGGGTTTGTTCCCCTCAGCTCTGTGGGAGAGAGTGCAGTGGACTTCTTGGGAATGCTAGTTAGGGGTGACATTTGCCTATAAATGACAGTGTCTTAAACAAATAAAGGTTTTTTTTATATATATTTATATATAATGGAGTTTGAAAGTTGGCCACTGGGTATTGCCGGTGTTGGCTTTAGCAGTTCAGTGGCATCAAGGCCGACATTTCTTAAGATTTTCTTGAGCTTTCCTTCATGGTCACAAAGTAGCCACTGCTGCTTCAGCTGCCACATCACATTTGAGGCAGGAGGAAAGAATGTGAGGGGGAGTAAGATGAGAGAGAAGGAACAGACTTACACTGATGTTTCAAGGGCCAGACTGGATAAAGTCAAGAATAGCATTGTGTCCTTTGCATAATGTATATGTCATACCAGTTCCACAAATACTTTCTCTAGAGTAAGGTAAGCGAGGTTCAGATGCCAGCATTTCCTAGCTATAGGGCCTTTGGCTATTTAATAATTGTGCCAAACCTTTTTAGCATCATCTGTAAAATGGGAATGATAATGGTAGTGTATACCCTTTATGGAAGTGGTCTGTCATGAATATAAGATTAAGAGTTTGAGCTCTTAAGCCAGACAACCCGGAGTTCAAATTTAGGTTATTTCACTCTGTATCTGTGAGGCCTTGGATAAGTACCTTAACCTAACTGTGCCTGCTTCCTCGTATAAAGAGTAGTGATAATAACAGTGCCTACTTCATAAGATTGATATGAATATTAAATGAGTTAATATTTGCAAAGGGCTCAGAATAGTTTCTGGCACTTAGTACTATGGAAGGGTTAGCGATTATTATTTCTTATGTTAAGGTTAAGCACTTAGCACAGTGCCTGACACATAGTAAATGCTCAATAAAGATTACTTTATATAATTACAATATTACATTTTCGAAGCTGCCCAGCCATTTTGTGAAATGGTTACCAGAAAAGAATCACTAATGGTTTTACTTTTTACATGTTTTGGGTGACATGGGAAGAGGGCATGGGAGTCATTCATTGCCCTGTAGGTGGCCTGGTTTTGGTAGAAGGAGAGGAACCTGGCTTTGAGGTCTGGGGTTCTCATCTCCCATATCACTTCATTTTGTATGCCCAGGCCCACTGCTGGAAGACTGGGACATAATCAGTCCCAAGGATGTCATTGGCTCCGACGTGCTGCTGGTTGAGAAACGGTCATCGCTGACAACAGCTGCCCTACCCTTCACACAGTCCATCCTCTCTCAGGTGGTTTCAGGGACCCCTGGGGCCCAGCTGTGGTTGGAGGGCAGGGCCTACGTGGCAGACCTCAGGAATCCCCAGTACCCTGGATTCTAGCATGCTGGTGGGCATTTGCTCCTAGCCTACCCAGCTCACCAGCGGCCTCCCGCCCTTCTTCCTTCACAGGTGGGCCGCACCTTATCTAAGGTCCAACAGGTGCTAAGCTGGTCATATGGGGAAGATGTCAAGCCTTTCAAGCCACCCCTGAGCGATGCTGAGTTTCACATGTATCTGAACCATGAGGGTCAGCTCTCTCGCCCTGAGGAATTGCGCCTGCGGATCTATCATGGTGGTGTTGAGCCCTCCCTGCGAAAGGTGAGTCTCCTCAGTTGCTCATTGGATCCATCCCTCCCCCTCATTCACTCTGTACTTAGTTATTAAAAGCTCCTAAGACACACACACACAGTCTACCACATTGCTGGGGGGTGGGATGGGGGTGCTCCAGGGTAGGCAGCTCTCCTCCAGGAGAGGGTGGGGAGTCAGAGGTAGACAGGGAGACTTTTCAGGAGCACAGAGGCCCATGGTTGGTGGGTGGGTGGTGATGAATATCCACTGGAGTATGGTGGCTCATCTGTAGAACCTTAGCCTCATCCCTTTCATCCCTGGCCAGGTGGTGTGGCGGTACCTCCTGAATGTATACCCAGATGGGCTGACAGGCCGCGAGCGGATGGACTACATGAAACGCAAGAGCCGCGAGTATGAGCAGCTCAAGAGCGAGTGGGCACAGCGGGCAAGCCCTGAGGATCTGGAATTCATCCGCAGCACAGTCCTCAAGGATGTGCTGCGTACCGACCGGGCCCATCCCTACTACGCGGGGCCTGAGGATGGCCCACACCTGCGGGCGCTGCACGACCTGCTTACCACCTATGCCGTCACCCACCCCCAGGTATCCTACTGCCAGGGCATGAGCGACCTTGCCTCACCCATTCTCGCCGTCATGGACCACGAGGGCCATGCTTTTGTTTGTTTTTGTGGCATCATGAAGCGCCTGGCTGCAAACTTCCATCCTGACGGCCGTGCCATGGCCACCAAGTTCACCCACCTCAAGCTGCTGCTGCGACATGCTGACCCTGAATTCTACCAGTACCTGCAAGAAGCTGGTGCTGATGATCTCTTCTTCTGTTACCGCTGGCTGCTGCTCGAGCTCAAGCGTGAGTTCGCCTTTGATGATGCCCTCCGCATGCTTGAGGTCACCTGGAGTTCACTGCCCCCAGATCCTCCTGAACATGAGGTTGAGCTCGTTGGACCCCCCAGTCAAGTGGCAGACGCTGGCTTTGGTGGCCACAGGGGGCGACCTGTGCGACAGAGGCACATGCTGAGGCCTGCTGGTGGAGGACGTGGTGCCTTTGAAGATGCTGTTGATCACTTGGCCACAACCAGCCAGGGGCCTGGTAGTGGAGGGCGTCTCCTGAGACAAGCCAGCCTGGATGACCTCCAGCAACTCAGGGGTAACACAGGCACTAGAAGGGACCCTCTGGTCCAGCTGCCACGCCCAGCTGCCCTCATCAGCTCAAAGTCCCTCTCTGAGCCCTCGCTGAACTCCCCAGACCCACTGCTCTCCTCTTCTTCCCATCCTGACTCCCCATCCTCCTCATCTCCACCATCTACTCAGGAGGCCTCTCCTGCTGGTGATGTGACTGCGGGATCCCCCTTGATGCAAGAGGTGGGCTCTCCACAGGACCCTGGGAAGTCCCTGCCACCCCAGCCACCACTAGGCCTACCCCCACCCCAAGAATTTGGTCGGGGGAACCCATTTATGCTCTTCCTCTGCCTTGCTATCCTGTTGGAGCACCGTGACCACATCATGCGCAATGGGCTGGATTACAACGAGCTGGCCATGCACTTTGACCGCCTTGTGCGAAAACACCATCTGGGGCGTGTCCTACGCAGGGCTAAGGCTCTCTTTGCTGACTACCTGCAGTCAGAAGTATGGGACTCGGAGGAAGGGGCTGAGGCCACAGCCCCATCTTGATCAGGCCCTGCCTGGCTGACCATCAGCCCCACCAGATCACTGTTCTCTGCCATGAGGGCCTCACGTGAGACCCCACCTCCCTGCCTGCCAGCCCTCCTAGACCTGTTGGAGCGTGGAGCCCTCTCCCTGGGTCTGAGTGTGTGGGGCTCTGCTTCAGCACTGCCCCATGGAGGCCACAGCCTCTTGTTTTGTTTTGTTTTGTCTTGTTTTTAACAACTGTACTTTGCACACATGAAAGTCACTGTGGTTTGTGTATTTCTCTGTCCCCTCCCTGGTTTTGCTGTAGATGGAGTGCCCATGGGGTATATACCTGATGGAGCTGAAATACTTCTACTTGGTGGAGGGTGGCTCCTGCTTTTCCAGTGGTAGGAGAGAGTGGATGCTGAGAATCGGTTCTAGAAGGTGAGCTCAGGTTGGGGACTGCTTGAGGAAGGCCTGAATGTTATTTTGGTAATACCTGTCTGCCTGTGAGGGCCTGTATTATGGCTGTGAATGTATATTTTCAGGATGGACCTCCTTAACTTAAATATTCTGAATATAGAGATGAACGAAAGAGTTCCTAGCTGAAAAAAAAAGCAAGATTCATTACAAAGACTGGGAGCTATGGACTACATAGAAATGTTGGATCAGCTACCCACCCCTGGCATTCCGTATGTCACCATTTCTAGAATCTAGACCCTTCCCTGTGAGTCTTACACACTAATGCTGGCAACCCTGGGCAGGGGAATAAGGCTCCTATTTTGTCAGTGACTTTTGGGCCAACTTGAGGGACTATGGCCTTGCTCTACCTTGGGCTTTGACCATAGTCTAAACCCTAAGCTGAGTTTCCAGCTCCTGGGTACCTATCTTAACTGTTTCAGCAATAGAAACCATTTATTTGTCTTCTCCATCCCACTGATACAAACAAATCAAGCACTGATAAAACTCAGGCCCTGAAAGAAGTCACCTTACTTATTTGAGGAATAATGATGAAAAGATGGTCCTTTTGTCCCACCTTACCTTCTCAGAAAGCAGGATTCTCCTTCAGGCCAATTGTTGTCCTCCACAAAGGATGTGGCAGATGATGTGTGAGGTGAGGTAATTGGGGTCCTTCAGGTCATGGCCTAGCCGTGCCAAGCTCTGGGCAATGCTAACAGAGATGAGGGGGTCATCAAAGGCAGCCATCCTCTAACCTCTTTTCCCCAAGAATGTCATTATAAAGCTGGGATGACCCTTAAAAAGCTCACATGACTCCCCAGTATTTGAGGGGAAGCTGATCATTCTTCAAATGAGGGCATAGTCACTCGAAGAGCAGGATAAGACCATTCTGTGTCTAGGGTACTCAAACACTGTGAGTCTTACAAGTGTATTCTGTGGATAAGGGCTCAGACCCCCTGGGGGACCATCCAACGTATGAGGGTGTCTGGCCCTCGTGAGGACCTAAAATGTTCCTTTTGTCAGTAATAGGCTGACACTCTCTAGAGTCAAACAAGTGCATTCTGTGATTAATGAGCTCAGATATTTGAAGAGCCAGACAGGTCAATTCTGTGTATGGGAGTTTGCTACCTTTGAGGCCCAGAAGAGTCCTTTCTGTGAATAGGAGGATCCCATACCCTGAAGGCCAGAAACCTTTTTTATTCCTCTAGGATATTTGGGGTTTCTGGTTCCTGCCAAGATGGTAAACCAGCAGAAGCTGCTGTCTCCCTTGCCTGAAACCAATCTTGGGGAAACTACAGAGGGAAACATTGATTCCAGAAACTGAAGCACAACTGTGAGAGACCTGTGAGGAAATGGAAGGCTGTCTTTAACTGGTGTGTGTTTTGAGGGGTGGATGGCTAGAGGCAGCAAATAGAGGATTGGTTAGGGAAAAGAGATTTAAGTTCTGGATCTAACCTTGCCCCAGTATTGCCTTGGGAAGGTCCTTCTCTGCCCCCCTCACTTCAGAAATCATCCAAACCATCAGTACAGGTGTCTATAGGGCTAGTCTCACAGCATCCAGACCCTCTCCTAGGGGGAAGAAATGACCACCAGAGACAGTCACTCCTCCATCTCTCTCCCTCCAGACACTAGGGCTGGTAGGTTACACCTAGGGAGACTGCCTCCTCCTAAAGTTGCTTCCCTCTGAGGGTTTAAAGATGAAGCCTTTGTCAGAGGAATTGTCAGGCAGTGTGATAGCAGATGGGAGTAATAACCATGGTTTTGTTGTGCCTGGGACTGTCCACCTTCTGGCTCATCTCCCTTCACATCCCTTCACCCCTTAAACTCCAGGTAATTGACCAGCTAGAGTCTGGCCTTCAGCTTTTCCTCAGTACATTTTACCGGCCAGAATAGCTGATAACTTCAGGGAAATACTAGCTCACAGCCAAAATAACTAGACACCTGGGCAGTATAACTGCCCCCAGAGAAAAATAAACTGGATGTATTAGTTATTACTGTATAACAAATTACCCCAAAACTTAACAGCTTAAGACGACAAATATTTATTTTCTCAGTTTCTGAAGGTCAGGAATCCAGGAATGGCTTAGCTAGGTGGTTTTGACTCAGGGTCTCTCATGAGGTTTTTGGTGAGATTGCTTGCCAGGACTGTAGTCAGATGAAGGCTTGGCTTGGCTAACAGACCCACTTCCAACGTGGCCCACTCATATGGCAGTTGGAAGGAGGCTTCAGTTCCTCACCACCTGAGCTTTTTCATAGGGCTGCTCTTAGTATGTGATGTGAGCAAGCAAGCGAGAGCCTGTGGCCAAGACAGAAGCCACAATGTCTATTCTGACTTAATCTCAGGAATGGTACACCACTTCTGCTGTATTCTAGTGGTCATATAGACCAACCCTGGTACAGCATGGGAGGGAACTATACAGGGTGTGAACACCAGGGGACAGGGATCACTGGGAGCCATATTGGTGACTGGCTACCACACTGGGTAACATGATATCTGAAGCAGAAGTATTGGGGCCGACAGATGAAGAATTTTAAACAAGTATGTTGTTGTTAGGTGCTGTTGAGTTGGCTATGACTCATACCGACCTTAGGTATAATAGAACAAAATGTTGCCATCCTCAACATTGCTATGTTTGAGCCCATTATTGCAGCCACTGTATCAATCCATCTAATTGAGGGTCTCCCTCTTTTCTACTGACCTCTACTTTACCAAGCATGATAAAATATAAGAATTTAAAATAAGACATAAATTAGAATATAAAACAGGCAGGAATGAAATTATAAAAAGGACCCAAAGGAAATATTAGGTATGAATATGATAGTGGAAACAAAAAGTATTCTGTAAATGGAGAATATGAAATGGGAAGTCAGAACTAAATCCTAATATAAGAGTAATTAACAAAACGTAAATGGATTAAACTATTTAAAACACAGAGACTTTCCGTGGATTAAAAACACAAATCCAAGAGTATACACACATACACATACAAAGATTCAGAAATGTTGAAAATGAACAGATGAAAAAAGATATAGCAGACTAATAAAAGCCCAAAGAAAGCTGGGATAGCCATCCTAATAGCTACCAAAATAGAATTTAAGACTAAGATCACAAAGGACAAAGGACATATATACTCAATGACAAAGAAGATATGTCTACCATAAACATACATATTCCTAAGAAGCCCTGAACAACAGTTAAACTTTTATATCTATATGTATATAAAAAAAATACATACACATATGTATATCACATCTATCTGTATATACGTGTGATATGTAAAATCACACATCTCTCTTTGTAACCCTCCACTTAACAAATGGAGAAAACATCTTTTTGTGCCTGCACTTAACAATTAAGGAACCCTTTTTTTTTTTTTTTTATGGTGCAGACAGTTAAGCGCTTGTCTGCTAACTGAAAGGCTGGCAGTTTGAACCTACTCAGTGGCTGGCTCCAGGGGAGAAAGACCTGGCAATCTGCTTCTGTAAAGATTACAGCTCAAAAAAACCCTATGGGGCAGTTCTGTCACGTGGGGTTGCTCTGGGTCGAAATCAACTCAACGGCACCTAGCAACAACAACTTAACAATTACAAAAGCAGACTATGTTAGGGCACAAAGAAGGCCTCAGTAAATTCGAAAGGATTAATAGTAAACATGTTCACTCACTATAATGCAATAAAATTAGAAATTAATAACAAAAAAGCTAAAAAAAAACCCATTTTGGAAACTAACATTACTAAGTAACTCTTGGACAAAGGAAGAAATCATAAAGGAACTTTAAAAATATTTAGAACTAAAGAATTAAAACATTACCCATCAAAATTTGTTGGACACAAAAATCAGAAGAAAATGCATAGCTTTAAATTTATCAGGAAAGAAGAAAGGTAGAAAAAAATGATCTAAGCATTCAACTCAAGAACTTTGGGAAAGAACAGGGAACAAGCCCAAAAGATTGAGGCATGGAGGAAGTAATAAATGTAAGGAAGGAAATAAATGAAAGAGAATAAAAAAGTAATTATAAAGATTAACAAAATCAAAATCTGGTTCTTTGAAAACATTAATAAGCTATACTGATTTTTAAAAGAGTGCAAACTATAGAGAACAACAAAAAAGAAACTTACAGACACAAAAAGAGGCTAAACTGTGAGCTAATACATTTGGAAACCTAGTTGATGTGCATGTTTCTGGTAAAATAAAAGTGTGCTCAAACTGATGCAAAAAGAAATAGAAAATCTGAACATACCAATAAGTTTTAAGAAAAATTGAAATGATAGTCAAAGATACCCCATATCCCTGTAACAAAAAGCTTCAGACCCAGACTCAGATGGTTTCGAAGATGTAGTTCTATCAAACTTTCAATAAACCGTTAATTTCTATCTATACAAATTTTTCCAGAAAATAGAGAAAAAAGCAAAAGCAGCCCAGCCCACTTTATGAGGCTAGTGTAATCTTGATTATAAAACCAGATGAGGAAAATACAAGACAATAAAATTATAAACCCATTTCACTTATGAATATAGATGCAAAAATTCCAATAAAATATTAGCTACCTAAATCCAACAGTGTATTTTTAAGAATCACAAATATGGTTTATTCCAGTAATGCAAAGATGATCCAACATCAGAAAATTCATGAATGTAATTTACCATGTTAATAAGCTAAAGGAGGAAAACAATGATTTCAAAGTAGAAAAAATATTTGCTAAGTTTTATCTGTTTAAAAAAAAACAGCAAAAATATTACAGCAAATCTTAAAAGCATTTTACCTTTAAAATCAGGAAAGAGACAAGATTGCTTACTCTCAATAGTACTGTTTCATATAATAATGGAGGAACCAGCCAATGCTGGAAAGAAATGAGGTGTAAATTTGATAAAACTTGTTTAGAAGTGATATGATCCACTACCTTAAAGAACCAACAAAAAAAACTATTAGGAATAATAACATAGTTCAGCAAGGTTGCCAGATACAAGATCAATCTATAAAAATCAAAAGCATTTCTATACGCCAGCAATACCAACAAGAAGGTATATAAGGATGAATTTAGTCAACACAAAAGACCTCTATTAAGAAAAAATTTAAATTCTAATAGCATAAACAGAAGATGATCTGAATAAAAGAGACATTTCATGCTCTGCTGGGAAGATTTCGGTAATATATTATCTGTTGTGTGACAAATTACTCCAAAAATTACTGCCTTAAAACAACAAACACTATCTCACACAGTTTCTGAGGGTCAAGATATTGGGAGTGGCTTAGCTGGGTGGTTTTGCCTCAGTCTCTCATGAAGTTCCAAGTCAGGATGTGGATTGAGGCTGGAGGATCCCCTTCAAAGAAGGCCAACTCAGGAGGCTATTGGCAGGTGGCCTCAGTTCCTTACCACTGAGTCCCCTCCATAGCGCTGGTCATGACATGGCAGCTAACTTCCCAGAAAGTGAGCAATCTGTGTGAAAGAGAGAACAGGAAGCCAAAGTGCATTTTATGTTTTTATGTATGACCCAGTGGGAAGTGACGCACTATCAGTTCTGCCTGATTCTATTATGTTAGTAAGTCCAGCCCACACTCAAGGGGAAACTGATTAGGTTTCAACTCTTGAAGGGAACAGTATCCAAGAATCTGTGGACATACCTTCAAACAACCACAGGTAATACTATTAAGGTGTTATTTCTCCTCAAATCCATAAATTCAATGCAATCCCAATAAAACTTCCATTACCTTTTTAAGAATTGCAGTAAACCTTACATTATAATTTAGAATAATAAAGGATCATGGATAGCTATGACAACCTTCAAAAAGAAAAGCTGATGGGTACTTGCCCCACCAGAGACTAAGACATACTAAAATCCAAACCCACTGCCTTCGAGTCGATTTTGACTCATAGCGACCATATATGACACAGTAGAATTGCCCCCATGGGGTTTCCAAGGCTGTAATCTTTATGGAAGCCGATTGCCACGTCTTTCTCCCACAGAGCAGCTGAGGGGTTTGAACTGCTGACCTTTTGGTTAGCAGGTGAGCACTTAACCACTGTGCCACCAGGGCTCCAAGACATACTAAAGACCCTAGTAATTAAAGGGGAAAAAAACTGATATTGGCCCAGGAGTTGACAGGTAGACCAATGAATAGGACCAAAAAAAAAGCTCAGATACAGAGCCACATATCGGCAGAACTTAGTATATGATAGAGGTGGTACCACAAAAAAAAAAAAAAGGATGGGACAGACTGCTTAGCAGATGGTTATGGGAAATCTAGCTCACGACACGGAGAAAAATAAAACCAGCTGCCTATCTTATACCATGGTGGCCCAGTGCTTAGGAGCTTGGCTGCTAACCAAAAGGTCAGATATCTGAATTCACCAGCCGCTTCTTGGAAACGCTTTGGGGCAGTTCTACCCTGTCTTATAGGGTCACTGTGAGTTGGAATCGACTCGATGGCAATCGGTTTGATCTCATACTACATACAAAGATGGACTCTACATGGATTAAAGATCTAAGTGTGAGAGCAAAAACTATAAAGATAATAGAACAAAATGTAGAACATCCATGTGACAAGGGAGAAGAGAATTTCCATAAAGGCACAGACCATAAGGGAAATTTTTTTTTATTATTATATCAAAATTAAGGATCCTTATTCAACCAAGGACACTACTTATAAAATTAATAAATACCAGAGTGGAAGAAGCTATTTGCAATTTCTAACACCCAAGGAATTAATATTTAGACATCTGAGGAACCCCTGAAAAACAAGAGAGATATGAGAATTTGCCCAGTAGTTATATGGGCAAAAAAATATAAATAGGCAATTTACATAAGGAAACCCAAAGTCAAACAAGCACATGAAGAGGTGCTCAAAATCATTTTCAATCAGAGAAATGTAATTTTAAAATGAAATATGCTACATCTACTAAAAAAAAAAACTGGGAAATTTCAGAAAGCTGGATAATGCTAAATGTTAGCAAGGATGGGAGAATGTAGGCACCTTCATACTTCGCTGGTAGGAATATAGACAGTACACCCATTCCAGATAACAATCTGGCACTGCTTACAAAAATTAAGTATGTTCATCCCCTATGATCCAGCAATTCTTCTCTGAGTATACATCCTAAAGAATTTTTCACATTGGCTTGTAAGGGAGCATTTACAAGGCATTATATATATATTTATTGTTGGGGAGCTCTGGTGGCACAGTGATTAAGAACTAGGCTGCTAACCAAAAGGTCGGCAGTTCCAATCCAGCAGCTGCTCCTTGGAAACCCTATGAGGTAGTTCTACTCTGTCCTATAGGGTCGCTATGAGTCAGAATCAACTCAACGGCAATGGGGTGGGGGTATTTATTGTTGGAGGCAACCCAAGTCTACTTTTTTGGCAACTTGAAGGGGTAAAATGATGTAGTAGATAGGTGCACATCACAGAGCTTATTATAACCATTAGAAACAATGTACAAATCAGATGTACACGTGGCAACAGGGATCTTAAAAACGGTGGTTGAACAACAGAATAAAACCATTTAAGCACATAGACACAAAAATGCAAAATTTATATGAAATCATGCAAAAAGACAAAATAAAATGGTTAATTATGGGAGGAAGGGAATGGAAGTTGGGCGTGGGAATAAAAATAAATGAGAGGGGCTTGTATGGAACAATGACGGTGGAGTATGGTCAGAGTTCAGACACTCTGAGAGGCAAACAAGTATATTTTTGTATGGGGGGGGTTCATATTCTCTGAAGGAGACCAATATGTATGTATGTTTGTATGTGTATATATATATATATGTAAAATAAACCTGTTGCCATCGAGTTGATTCCAACTCATAGCAACCCTATAGGACAGAGTAGAACCACCCTGTAAGAGTTTCCAAGGAGCGCGTGGTGGAGTTGAACTGCCAACCTTTTGGTTAGCAGCCATAGCACTTAACCACTACAGCACCAGGATTTCGCAGTATGAAATACATTTAAGTCCACTCTGGCGATAGGAGGCCTGAATATGGTGAAAGCCAGACAAATCGATTTTGTGGATGTACTCTGTGTGCTGTACTCTGAAGGTTAACACATCTAGTCTGTGTTTTGGGGGCTGATAAGTCCATTCTACGGATAAGGAATTTAGAGCCTCTGAGATCAAACGAGTCCATTGTTCCTTGATGGGGATCTCAAAAATGAAAAGTCTGTCAAATGGATTCATTGTGAAGGTAATTCAGGCACTGAAGTCTGGACAAGACCAAACTGCGGGCAGCGGGCTCATGCAACTTTGGCTTCCATAAATCCTTTGTGTATTGTTAAAGTTCTTTTTGTGGATCGAGGGCTCATCTACCCAGAGTGACAGCAAAAACTGTTCAGTGGATTGGGATATACACCCTCTGAAGACTGAGCATCCTGTTTTGTAGAAGGTATCTCAGGGAGTACTGGAAATCATAGGCTGGCTTCAGGGGGCTGTCAGATGAATATGAGGGCTGAAGTCAAAGATGAGAAAGAATGACCTTAGGGAAAACGGTCCCATGACACGTGGTTAGATGTTGGACACAGAGTTGAAAACGTAGAGGGCAGTGGAAAGTCTGATGTCAGGGACTGAAGGGTGATGACTTCAGGGAACAAAATCCGTTGATGTCGATTCCGACTCCTAGCAACCCTATAGGACAGCGCAGAACTGCCCCATAGGGTTTCCAAGGCTGTAATCTTTACGAAAGCAGACTGCCCCATCTTTGGAACCACAGGTTTTTTGGTTAGCAGCCCAGCAGTTAAACACTGTGCAACCAGGGCTCCTTACTTCAGGGGACCAAAACAAAACAAACCCGTTGCCGTCGATTCTGACTCATGAATTCAGGGGACAGTGGGGGATAAAACGCCGGTACTTGAGAAGAGGCTAGAGGACTAGAAGGCGAAGAGGAAAGACATCAGTGGACATCAAAGGACGTTAATTAAGCCGTCAGGGACCAAGCGGAAAACAACTGTGATGGTGAGGAGGATGTCAGAACAAACTGGGGGATGACATAAAGGACGCTGAGGATGTCAGGGACGGAAAGGGGTGTGAGATCAGAGCCGTGAGAGAGAAAAAGTTCGTGCGCGGGACGGACGACGACGTCGGGATTCACCAGTCACGCACAAGCCGCCTCCATTCCCGGAAGTGCGCAGAGCGCATCGCTCCCTTTGCTCTGCCTTCCCGTCCTCTCTCCTCGCCTCCTCCCAACCTCGCTCGTCTCAGCCAATGAACGCACACGCCAGCGCGCGCGGGGGACGTTCCCTGACGTGTCCGTAACGTACGCTTTATCAAGCGTCTTCCCGCGCGGTAGCTTCCCCTTTTCTGTACTCCTCGGCGTTAGCTGTTTCGGCTGTTCTGTTTTTTATTTTCCAGGTAAGCAGTGTATACCCTGCAGAGCATCAGCTCCTTGCCTTATTCAGTCGCGCCTGGCAAGAGCAGGGGTGCGCGGGAGGAGAGTAGAGGCCTCTGACTTGGGTTTCTCTGGGCCGGTGGGTCCCATAATCTCAGGTGAAACATTTCGGTTGGTGGGAGGCTGGCGCACGGTATCCGATGGGAGGAATGCCAGGAGTGGCTGGCGGCATCGGTGGCGGCGGCAGCGACCACGCGACAGCCGAGAACAGCTCCTTCCCATTCACGTGACCGCCGCCATCTTGTTCCGCGCGCATAGAGGGACCGCAAGAGGTTTCTGGGCCTGCGTGGCCTCAAAATGACGGACGTGGTGGCTGGGGAAGTTACGGACATGCGCGATGGCGGCCCTCAAATGGCGACCTCGCTCTGTGAGCCTGCTGATTCCTGTCTTCTCGGCCCTCCGTCTCTCCTTAGCCACCCAGCCACTGCTTTCGAGTTGATTTCGACTCGTAGCGATCGTGTAGGACAGAGTAGAACTGCTCCATAGGATTTCCAAGGCTGTAATCTCTAAGGAAGCAGACTGCCACATCCTTCTCCAGGGGGAACGGCTGGTGGGTTCAAACCACCAGCCTCTTGGCTACCAGCTGAGTGCTTAATCACTGCACCACCAGGTCTCATGTTTATCCCACAGGACCCAAATTCACTGCCATGTCCTCTGAAGAAGGGAAGCTCTTCGTGGGAGGGCTCAATTTCAACACCGATGAGCAGGCGTTGGAAGACCACTTCAGCAGTTTCGGTCCTATCTCTGAGGGTGAGACAGTGATCAGGCCCACGATAAGGGGTGGGTGGGAGGAAGTCTGGGGCCCTTGAACGTCAAGAAACAGAAAGGTCGGCGCTCCGGACCCTTCACGTTATACGTGTGTTCCTAGGCTTAAGGAATAGGTTTTTTATGCTGAGGAGAACCCAGTTAATTTCTCTTCAGGATGGGTGGGAGGGGTTCCTGTTTCAGACCACCCCTTGCTCTCTCCTTTCTGGTGCTGACTGATCTACATTTTCCTGTCTCTCTTCCTTTCTCCAGTGGTTGTCGTCAAGGACCGGGAGACTCAGCGATCCCGGGGTTTTGGCTTTATCACCTTTACCAATCCAGAGCATGCCTCAGATGCCATGCGAGCCATGAATGGAGAGGTGAGGCCTCCTACCCACAGAGGGGCCCTGCCCCCATCTGCCACCTTCTCCATTCTTCTGTTTTTCCCTCTGTGTCTGCTAGGGGCAGCGCGGCCACCAGGCCCTGCAGTGCCCACTCACGGGAGCGTGACTACCTTCTGTTCTAGGGGGTGGAGGGCAGCGGCAGACAGAGCCAGGCTGCTTGGGAGGCGACGACTGGTCCTGCATGAGGCCGAGAAGCCACCTGTGGATGGTTGACCCGCCCTGGGCTTAGGTAGTAGAGTCTGCAGACCTGTGGGCCTGGCCCGGAGAGGACCTCGTGAGTCTTCTGGGATGGACTCTGAAGCCTCAAACCAAGAGGTGTCTTTCTAGCCCTAATAGTTGGGCAGCTTAGAGGAGTGGGGAGGAGAACTCAACCTGAGTTCAGTCAAGATGTAAGTAGTAGCAGGGGAAACACGGTGGATTCAGGTCATTTTGTGGGCTTTTGTAGCTCCTGATAAAGCCATTCTGGTCAAAGGAGCTTGTGCTGGAACGGGGCACCCAGAACTTGGTGCCCAACAGGAATTTCTGGGCTCCTTTGCCCATCTGCCCATGCCCACTCTTCCTGTACATACCATTACCCTGAATGACTGCCAACCCATCCTTATGTCTCCCTCCCATACCTAGTCCCTGGATGGCCGTCAGATCCGGGTGGATCACGCAGGCAAGTCAGCCCGGGGAACCAGAGGAGGTGCCTTTGGTGCCCATGGGCGTGGCCGCAGCTACTCCAGAGGTAAGTACATTGGTAAGTTTGATCATGGAGCAAGGGGGAAGTGACCTTTGTCTGGAGAACTGCCATATCAATGTTTCTTACTTGCTGCAGGTGGTGGGGACCAGGGCTATGGGAGCAGCAGATATGACAGTCGACCTGGAGGATATGGATATGGAAGGTCCAGAGACTATAGTGGCAGGTGGGTAGTCAAGGGGTTGGGGTACTCTAGTGCTACTTCCCCTCCTTAGGAGCTCAGGTATGTTTTAATCCAAGCAGTAGTCAGCTGTGCTACTTGGGCAAGTCCTTTGTCCCTCGAACGGGCGTAACAGTACCAGCCACACGGGGCTGTTGTGAATACTGAATTTTAATGCTGGTAAAGTGAATTGAACAGAGTCTGGCACATAGTACTTAATACTAAGAATGTTGTTAATAGTATACTTTTGAATTATAATAAGTTTGTAAGTATGACAGATCATATCATGCCTTGGTGTTATTGCTTTTTGTTAATGTATGTGATACTATAAACAAGTACGTAATTTAGTGTCTTTAGATTATATATAACATTAAAGTGATTTTGTTAATTACATGAGTCATGTATAATGTAGATAATACGTATTCAGTTACTGTGTTAGATATAACTATTGGGTTGATACATAATCATGACAATATTACATATAAACTGCTGTATAATTACATATTTATATCCTTAAGACTTTTTTATGTATGTTACAGGTTATGTTATAGTATATATTACAAAGAAGTATATGATACGTAACCCAAAAAACCAAACCCACTGCTTTCAAGTCAATTCTGACTCAGTGTCCCTAGAGGACAGAGTAGAACTGCCCCATTGGTTTTCTAAGGCTGTAGTCTTTACGGAAGCAGACTGTCTGTCGTACCTTTCTCCCCTGGAGCAGCAGGTGGGGTTGAAGCGCTGACCTTTCAGTTAGCAGCCGAGCACTTTAACCACCGTGTCACTAGCTCTCCTTCTTATGGTACATAGAGATTATTAATACATGGTTGTTTTTAATGTTGTCAGGTGTATGTAAATACGTTCCTACAGGGCAATTGTGTATATTTTTTCCTAGAAGCCAGGGTGGTTATGACCGCTACCCTGGGGGGAATTACAGAGACAATTACGACAACTGAGATGAGGCGTGCACATATAATGTAGGTGAGAGTTGTGTGTTCTTAGCATGAGCAGACAGACCTGTTCACCCCACCCTGTGGTGTTCTCTCATTTTTTTCCCTCCCCAGGCTGCTCAGCATTTCCACTGCCCTCACATATCTCACCCAGCCAGCCCACCTAACCGCATTCCTAGGCCTCCAGCCTCCCTTGCTCTCTGAAGTGCATGTCAGTCTGGCGGGGATGGGGGCGGGTCTGAAAATGATGTAGTCTTCCTGGGCATGGAGGAGGTGAAGGGAGGTCCCTGCTATCCAGCCTTCAGCATCCTTATCAACCCTGGGAGGTAAGCCTGTTATCAACCTGCCCCTTCCTGACACTACAATTTTCTCCTTTCTCACTGTTCTCAGATACACAAGGAATAAAAATTCTTCTGATCCAGGATCGTCCTTCCAAATGGCTGTATTTATAAAAGATTTTTGGAGCTGCACTGAAACATCTTTGTTTTAGTACATCAACTTCTATTTTTGAATTGAGCTCCCAGAGTAGCCTGTTAAAGACCTTTTAGTAAATTCCATATGTTTTTTAAACTTTTTTTCTCCCATTTAAAGACAAATTCTGTGACATTTGTAGAGTCTCGGGGTATTTTCCAATTTACCAGTTTTTTAGTTTGGGTGCTAAGGATTACTCTGGCAAAAAAAACATTGGCCAGACAGTTCCCCCCCATTAATATCTAGGAACATTTAAAAATTTTGTACACAATGTTTCTTTATCATGGTTAGAAAACAATTTCTGAATGTACCTACAAGGAATCTGCATCAAGAATGTGATTATTTAGTCGTTTTTTATTCTACATTATGAGACCACCACCCTGATTATATAGAAGAGCTGAAAAATGTTTGTGAATGTCATTTCTCTTTTAATACTGGAAGAAAAAATATTCTGTTGTGTTTCTTGTAGTATTTAGGATGTCCTTCATGGAGCCAATTAAAAAGATGAAATCTGAAAATTGATATTGATAGTGTTGTTTCTTTAATCTAGTCTGCAAATTAAAAAGAGGAAGGTCAGGAGGAGGGAGAAAGGGGGTGGGCAGGGACTGCCTGAAGGGGGAGGGTCTTTGAGTTTCAAAGTTTGGCCAAGTTTAGGATCAGTTTGGGTGCACATTGAGTCCTGAGGGTATGGTGAACCTCTTGCCATCAAGTCCATTCTGATTCATAGCGACTGTCTAGGACAGTAGAGCTGTCCCACAGGGTTTCCAAGGAGTAGCTGGTGGATTTGAGCTGCCAGCCTTTTGGTTAGACAAGCTCTTAACCACTGGCCACTGGGGCTCTGAGGTATGGTGAGTACAGGTGAAATCCCCTTACGGCTGGGATTGCGTTTCTTAAAATGGTCCCATTTTCTTGTGTCTGCTTGGGAATCAGAATGTTTGGGTTTGAATATTCCTAGCTTCTCTTGAGTATCAGGTGAGTATCCTCAGGGTTGTTTTAATGATGGAATGTAAGCACTTAATCCCATGGTGTAAACTAATCCCTGCCGTACATGGAGAGGGGTTCCAGTTCTTTCTCCAGAAGTGACAAGAGTGGGAGAGGCTTATTAACTAATCTTTTATGAGAAACATGGGAAAAACCTGGTTCGAAAATGGTTTTAAGAGTCTAGACTCTGAGTTCAAATCCAGGCTCTGCTGTTTACTAGCTGTTTGACCCTGACTTCTGCTTGTCTCAGGCTCCTAATAGGCTTCATAACCCGTTGCAGTTTCTGTTGAGGGTTAAGTAATAGGCGTATTTATACCCATTGCAAACAGATGGCAAAGTTCTCAGTTACAGGGATTCGATCTCAGTGTAAGGTGGGGGTGAGGGCCCTTTTTTTTTGTCTGTGTTTGTAACTAGGTGGTTTTAGTTCTTCAGTTCTAATTCTCACTTTAGTTGGTTGTGGTGGCTGAGTTGGAGTCCTGTGGGCTCGATCTCTCCATTGGTTCCAGTTTGCAACAGAAGAATCAGTGGTATCTGTGATTTCCACAGACACCACTAGATTAAAAAAAACTCCAGTACATTATCCTGAGCCACCTTATTCCATTACTGAGGTGTGGGTCCCTGTGTTGTGAGTCTCAGCCTTTGAGGACTGCCTCCTGGGTCTCCCATTTCGCTGGGGCAGGCCCCAAGCACCTCCCCCACAAAAAAAAGTTATGAATTTGCTTTGGCAGGTGGATAGAGATTGGAACTTCTCAGATTTCCTGCCTCACCCACTGAGCCAGGCCCAGGTTATGGGGCATTATGGCTACTCCCACCAGGTGGGTACTTGGTCTGAAGAGGCATTCTTTGCTGGGCCTTCCGTAAGCTAAGGCCATGAGAATTGGCAGGAGGACCACCATTATACTGCCTTGTAGGTGGGCGGGGGCTGTGTATGTAGACAGGGATTCTGCTCTCCAGGAAAGAAAAATGTAACTATCAATCACTGCCACTGTGGCCTGAGGCAGGATCCCATAGTCAACCACAGTATTACTGCAACAAAATGGATCTAAGTGGGATTAGTAAAGACTATAAGTAATCTTACTACCAGTTGCCAGTGAGTCTGTTCTGACTTATGGTGACCCAGTGAGTAGAACTCCACTCTAGGGATTTAAAGGCTGACTTTTTAGAAGCAGGTCACCAGGCCTCTGGGTGGATTTCAGCTGCCAACCTATCACTAGCAAGGCTTCTAAGTAACCCCATAGACCTGTACTAACAACTGTGCTCTCCTTTCCTGATTTCAGGAAGTCTTTGTGGTGGTAGTCCACCCCATGGAACCCAGTCTTCTATTTGGTCTAAAGAAAAAAAGGTCAGGGAGGGGTCACAGTTGGTTTTCCACAGTGCCCACAATCCCTGATGGATAAAATTCAAGGGTTTAGCTATCCTTCATTTTATTTTTGTTGTTGACAGTGCGTATAGCAGAACATACGACAATTATTACATGGATAATTCTGTGGCATTGGTTACATTTTTCAAGGTGTGCAGCAATTCTCACCCTTCTTTTCAGAGTTCTTCCCCCATTAGTATAAACTCACTGCTCCTAGGTTTTGTTTCCTATCTAAACTTGAAGTTGCTATTGTCAGTTTGATCCTATATGGATCTTAAAAGAGCACAGTTTCAAAGCAGATATTCTTTAACAGTTATGCTAAACTATTGTTTGGTTTTAAGGTTTCAGGGGATACTGACTTATGGTTTAAAGATTATCTCAAGGCAGTAGTTTCAGAGGTTCATCCAGCCTCCATGGCTCCAGAAAGTCAAATCCATGAGGTTCTGAAATTCTGTTTTGCACTTTTACCCGTTTTGATTAAGATTTTTCTATAGAATCTTAACAAAGTGTTCAGTAATGGTAGGTAGGCACCATCCGGTTCTGTTCTCATGGCAAAGGAGGCCACCAGCTATCACCTTTTAAAGTGCTCGTTATTTGGTAGTACAAATGGTAAGGGCTCAGCTATTAACCACAAGGTTTGTGGTTTGAACCCACCCAGTGGTGCCTCAGAAGAAAGGCCTGGTGATCTGCTTCGAAAAGATCACAGCCATTGGAAATCCTACAGATAAGTTTTTACTGTTTTTTATTTTGTTTTACCCACCAAGAGTCAGAATTGACTCAATGGCAACTGGTTTTGTTTTCCTTGAGGCCAGAAACCACTGAACGTCAAAGGTACGTTGTGTCCCAAGGCCTGTGCAGACCAAACTCCTGGCCTGCAAATACTTTGTATTTTCAAGCTCTGGATCTTGTGTCTTATACCTAAAAGTTTAATATAAACACCATGCCCCACCCTCCCAGCCCATTTCCAGGTCCAGAATAAATTCCAGATTGTGCTTTCAACTGTAAATTCCAAGCCAGTGCTCCCACCCTGTGTGGACAGAAATGAGTGTTTTCACACACTGCTTCCTAGCTTAATACCTTCTTTCTCTCCGTTACATTGTCTGTAAAACTGAAGTAATAGTACCCACCTCACAGAGGGGCTAGGGGTATTAAATGACTTATCTCAAACCAAATTCATTGCCATCAAGTCTATTCCGACTCATAGGGACCCTATAGGACAGAGTAGAACTGCCCCATAGGGTTTCCAAGGGGTGCCCAGTGGATTTGAACTGCTGATTTTTTTGGTTAGCAGCTGCAGCTCTTAACTACTATGCCACCAGGGTTTCCTATTATCCCAGTAGCTGGCTCCAAACCAGCAAAATGATCATGGAGCCTGTAGTGTGCTTATAATCATTGAATCTGGGTATATGAAGATTCATTATACTATTTTTTTGTAGATTTTCATAATAAAAAGTTAGAGAAAACTTAGGGATGTGGTTTGTTTTGTTTGATCACAGCGTTGGGGTGGGAGATGGGTTGCTATCAGGTATTTTCTGTTGGCCTGCCCTGCACCCCCAGAGACAGCTAGAGCAGTGTCTGGTACTTAGAATGTAGTCAGTAAACGTTAACTCGTTCTTACGTGTGCTGTATATAACATTTCTCTCAAGATTTACGTATTGGTGGGGCCTGATGACAAACTAATAATTGCATAATGTGATGATAGGTAATGGAAGTATGAGACCACAGGAGGCTTGTGAGCTGTTGCTACAAGGCTACTTCCCAATCTCCGTTCGAGGAGGCTGTCATATGAGACAGTTTCTCATCACCTCCCAGGGTTAGGGATGAGGCTTTTGGTACCACCCCGCTTTGGGGTATAAAACCGCTTACCTGCTTTATTGTGAAACTGGCCCCTTAACAACAGCCCACTGTAGTCGACTCGATTCTGAGTCAGCGAGTCCATAGGACACAGTAGAACTGCCCCATAGGGTTTCCAAGGCTAATTTTTACAGATGCCAACTTTGTCCTGCAGAGCACCTGGGAAGTGTGAACCACCGACCTTTTGGTTAGCAGCCAGGCACTTTAACTGATGTGCCACCAGGGCTCTTCCTTAGCAGTAATGTGTCCTATCCATGTTGCAGTTATTTGGCCCCTTTTGTTTCAGTGTTGCCTTGTACAAGGGACATGAACTGGAATGTATGACTAGTCTTGGTATTGCTAAGAAGAAATGTTCAAATCTAGCAAGGACATGTTTCTTTATTGGCTGAATCTCAGCCTTAACTTGAGTTGACAACTGGTGGAAGAGAATTACAGGCAGAAGAAAAGGCAAAGTACAAAGTCCCTGAGGTGGTGCCTAGCATTCTTGAACTGTGAGAAGGAGACCATTGAGGCTGGAGCAGTGTGAAGGAGAGTGAGATCAGAGAGACGATGGAGGCTACATGGTATAGGGCCTTTGGGCCATAGTGAGGACTTTTATCTTTTCATCTGAGTGAGGTAGGGCCATGGCAGGGCTCTGAGCAGAGGAGGGGCGTGGCCTGATTGAGGATTTAACGGAATCCCTCTGCCTGCTGAGGATAGACTTAGGGGAGGGGTGAGGGCAGAAGCAGTGAGGAGGCCACTGCAGTAGTCCAGGCCAGCAAGAGGAGCTCACAGAGTAACTTAGTTGGAAAGATCGTCAAATTTAAATAGTATAGAGGCTAAGAGCAAGGATTCTGGAGCCCTTGGCCTGGGTTTGAATCGAGCTCCATCACTGACTACACGACCTTGGGCAGGTAACTTTATCTCATTGCCTCCGTTTCCTCCTCTGTGATAATGGAGGAAATGTCAACTTCATAGGGTTAGTTTGAGGATTAAATGAGGTTCTGTGTTCATGTAAGGAAATTGTTGGTATTATTACTGTAGGATGAGTACATGTGTTAGCTATGTGAAGGCACAGAGCATTCCAGAAAACAGGAACAGTTACAGTTTTCAAAGGTTGTGAAAGAGCCATTGTGGCTAGAGCATAACCTGATTTGAGTAAGAAAGTTAAGAGATGAGGTTGGAGAAGGATGATGGGCATGCAGGGGCAGCTGTGGGTGAGGCCTAGGAGCGTTTTCCTCACAGCAGTTGGAAGCCATTGTGGATTTCAGAGTGGATGTACCAGTCCAGGAGATCAAAAGAGAGACAGGAGCAGAAATAGACTGAGGAGTTAATGCAATTAGCCAGAGAATGCAGAGTGAGGAATAGGATGGTGTGCTATTGTCCAGTCAACACTATTGGCTGGAAGAAAGGATGGTGATGTCCAGTGTCCAGGATAGGGAACTTAGTCAAGTTTGACTTCCCTGCCTAAGTCCAAATACTAGGTCTGTTATTTTCTGCATATGTAGCTATGGCAGGTTACTGAATCCCTCTGAGCCTTTACATTCCTCATCTTCAAAATGGGACTAAATGCCACCTCCTTCAGGGTTGTTGTGACAGTTAACCCTTTCGTGAACCACTTATTTTCTGGTTTGAATTTTTTGTTGATACCATGTGTTTTCATTAGTGGAAGCATGCTGAATCATTCAGTGTGTCTGAATTTTTGGTAGGTAGTATGGATTTCTTTTTCTTGCCCCCTCCCACAAGCCTACCCTAAGTGTGTAGTGGTACATACGAAGTACCACTAATTATACCCCAGAGTTCACCGGCGTCTGTTGGTGCATATGTGCAACAAATAAATTTTTACTTTTCCTACCAAAAATTCAGACACCTTATACAATAGTCGTTAAAAACAGTAGTTTTGAGCACACACCCGTTTCTTTGGATTCAAATAGTCATAAAGGCCACTGCCTTGTGGCAGCATGCACTGTCAGTGGTGCAGCAGCTTCCCCCATAAACCTTCAGAGGCAGAAAAAGTACTTGGTCCCTGGAGGTACCCATGAGCACAAAAGGGTTAAATAGGAAGATCAGTTTATTGGAAAAGGAGGGTGAGAATGGTTGCACAAGTTGAATGTAATCGATGCCACTGAATTGTACGTGTAGAAATTGTTCTGCTGTGTATATTCTCAACAAAATATTAAAAATAAAATCAGTGTAGTAAGAGCTCAGTAAATGTAGGCTGTCACCACAACCAGGTGAGATTTATAGGAAAGCAAGAGTGGCTTAATCTTGTGAATGGCTTTTTCCCGTCTGAATCACTGAGCAGCCTCACTAGCCACTGAATCCTCTAGTTAGAACAGCAATTTAGTTGCCTTCCTGTTGGCTGTTCTCACCACACCTAGATCTTGGCATATCTGGCTCTCTTCATTCTGGTTTCAGTTTAAATTTCTCATTCATTAGTCCCATCTCCCCTTCCTCCATAACACTAACCAATCTACTTTTTTTTTTTTTTATAGAAAATACCGACTTCTGAATGTCAGCTCCATGATTGCAGGGACCATTTCGTCTGAGTTATTGCTGGTTCCTGGCACATAAAAATCAAAATAACCAAACCTGTTGCTGTCTAATCAATTCTGACTCAGCAGCCCTATAGGACAGAGTAGAACTGCTCTGTAGGGTTTCCAAAGAGCACCTGGTGGATTCAAACTGCCAACCTTTTGGTTAGCAGCTGAACTCCTAACCACTATGCCACCAGGGTTTTCTGGCACATAGTAGACCATAAAAAAAACAAACCTAAAGGCTAAATATTTGTTGGGAGGCTGGCTGGCCATTTCAGCTTGCTGGGGACTGCTGAAGGGGTCTGTTGAGGCAGGTATCATTTCTGTCTGTGTTAGAAATGAAAAAAGGGACACAGCTAGTGTAGCCCAGTGCTCTCCGTTACATTTCTAAACTCAAGGCCAAACAGGCAGGGGTGCGTGAAGGGGCCAGAAAAAACATGGTCCTTCCAGTTTCCCCACCATTTGAGTCATTCTTAAAATGAGGTGTTACCTTCAAACAGCTCTGGCTTACCTGTCTTTTCTGTCCTAAACTTTTTGTTCATTTAACTGGACCTTCAGCCCTCACTTTGACGGTAAAATAACCCTGGATCATGTTGGAATTAATGGGACTTGTGGTCCTCCATGGGTTTGAGTTTTTTTCTAGATGTCATGATTGTAACCAAGGTTACTCACAACCTCCAGGAGCTGCTTCCCCCAGGCTTGAGACACTCCACTCCCCTCACCCATTTACCTATTGATGCAGGTAAACTCTGTCCACACTCCCAAGAAACTGAAAGTGCCTTCATCAGCTTGTTCAAAACCCATTTCAATCCAATGAAACCGTGTCAATGTGGGGAAAAAAATGCAAGAGGTGACAATGGCCATTCTAGTTCACACAGAATGTGACTACCTCTGGCAGGTGGATCTGTTATTGGGGAAAGTTTTTAAGACAATAATGGTTAATACCTGGTGGATATTTTCTGTGTTCCAGATGCTTAACCTTAAGCTTTACAAGTATTTAGTCCGTAACTGTTATGTGCCAGCTTTCTTCAGATGAAGAGACTGAATCACAGAGGTATTACATGACTTGCCCAAGACCACATAGTTGGCAGAGCCTATGCCAGTGGCCAAGTTATGCTGCCTTTTGAAACATAATTGTACTGCCTCAGAAAAAAATAGCAAACTGTTCGTTGAGGCTTTTTTACGTGGCAGGTAGGAAACAATTCATGCAACAGCCCTGTCATTAGGTGGTTCTGTCTAGTATCTCATAGCCTTATAGGAATGAGGTTTTAAAAATAACGTTTTGAAATTTTAATATATGAATATTTTAATTTAAAAAGCCAGCAGTGATACAGTAAATCTTCCTGGCATCCCTAACTCATGATTTCCTCCGACCACGTTTCTTTGGAAGAATGGTGGGATGAAGGGGCAAGAATATTGGAGGTGAATGGGAAAGGCATCACAACATCCTTTATGATGACAGAAGAACCTGGAAATAAACCCAGTGCTTGCCACAAATAAGGTATTGGTTCAATAAAATGTGGCCATTGAACTCCCTGGGCTTCAGCTGTCCTCATCAATAAAATGGAGATGATAATATAACCCACAACATTCAGTTATTAGGGTTGAATGAATTAGTATGTAAATCAACTTGGACAGTCCCAGCACACTGTACATACTGAGTAAATGTTAGTGGTTCTTGTTAAGGTTAGAGATTTTTGCAGTGAAATACAATTTATTCTTTAGCGATTATGTTACAGAAAGATAATATGAAAAGACCTCAAAAGCTTAGTTACATGAACAGGGGAGGTACTAAATCAACACAAAAACTGGTCTGTTTTTATGACACAGAGGGTAATACATTTTTGGATGTGTCCCTAGTTTTAAGTGGCTTTAAAACATTTGGAAACCCTGGTGGTGTAGTGGTTAAGTGCTACAGCTGCTAACCAAGAGGTCAGCAGTTCAAATCCACCAGGCGCTCCTTGGAAACTCTATGGGGCAGTTCTACTCTGTCCTGTAGGGTCTCTATGAGTCGGAATTGACTTGACAGCAGTGGGTTTGATTTGGTTTTAAAACATTCAGGTGATTGTATCATTTAAAAATGTGAAGAATAACTTTTCAAAATTGTGGCAGTTGTTAAGATCCAATAGGCAGTTACTAAACCTTGTATTTAAAACTTGTAAATTCTGTTTATCCTGATTGAGATGAACAATTTCAGATGCATTTTCCTGTTGGAGTTGAAATAAAAATGATTATGATAGCCTCCACGTGGATCCAAATCTAAAAGTTTGTTTTGTCTAATTGTCTTCTTGCCTTTGGAGACTCAAGCCCCAACCAACCCTCCTGGGAGCATCCAAGTCCCCCAACCCCAGTCACACACAGAATGGACTCATCCCACTGATGTCCGGAGGCGCATCAGTCACACTTAGAAATGGGAGGACTTTGTAGGGGCTTCTGCATGCGTGATCCTTGACAGAGTTGGCCTGTCAGACCATTTGAAAGAATTAAAAGGAATTTAATGAACAGGGAATGTTATGTGCTGTCTGGTCAGTTCCGACTCAGCGAGCCTATGTATAATAGAATGAAACACTGCCCAGTCCAGTACCATCCTCACAATCTGCTGTGTTTGAGCCCCCAGGGTTGCAGCCACTTACCAAAAGGAAAAAAAAAAATCCAAGCCCATTGCCGTTGAGTCAGTTCCAACTCACAGTGACCCTATAGGCGAGGGTAGAACTGTCCCATGGGGTTTCCAAAGAGCAGCTGGTGGATTTGAACTGCCAAGCTTCTGGTTAGCAGCTGTAGCTCTTAACCACTGCGCCACTAGGGAAGTTCTCTTTAATAAAACATTTTCCTATGCTTGGTGTCTGCTTTTTTTTTTTTTTTTAACGGGTGTCTGTCTGGTCAACATGTGCTGCAAAAAAAAAGCAGCCCAAACCACACTAAATAAAGTTGTATTTTGGGGGGGAGGGGTTTGGTGCCGAAACCCGGGAATGAACCAGTTGTATTTCTTTTTGAAAGTCATGTTTCTGATCTTATTTCTATGAGCGATTCGCAGATTCGTCCCACCCCCTATGGCTCTTGGGCATTAGTCCTTGTGTATACAAAAGGTGCCCTTAGCAATTGGCGGTGGTATATGATCTAGGGGCGGAGCCCCGGTCTCCGTGCGGAAGTTACTGTTCCTTAGTGAGCCTGCGCGACTCTCCCAGTGTCTTCCCCCGGGAGGATTCCAATCGATTCGTTCTTGCCTTGGCAGCCTTTCCTGCCAGCGGACGGCCATATTACCTGGAGTCTGGGAGAGTGAGAAGAGAAGGGACGGGCGACATCGGTTTCAGGGCCGCCCCGGGGGCCTCAAGAGCCGGAGGCAGCCCCTGAGGTGGTCCTTGATTCCGGGCCCTGCTCTTGGACCCGCGAAGGAAAGGCGGGGGTCGGCGAGGGCAAAATAAGAGGGAATGCCAAGAAAGATTGCTAGGTGGGGGAGGGGCCAGACTCGCTGCTGAGGGTGAAGGGGCGCCGCCCAGGCAGGGCTGCGGTGGTGACCATGGTAACCCCCTGTGCGCTTGTAGTGGGTGGGGTTTCGTGACGTCCCTGCGTCTATGGCAACGGTCGCCTGGCGGAAGGGGCGGGACTAGATCTTTTGTCTTGAGACCGGGGAAGCTGACATTCCAGGCTTTTGTCCTGTAGGCTCCCGCGGGCGGACACGCCGGAGAAGGTACCGGAGGCCAGGGAATGGCCGCGGTGTGGCAGCAGGTCTTAGCAGTGGACGCGAGGTAAGGACGGGTTGGACCCCATGGGAACGGAAGGTATGAGGTGCATGCGCAAGGGCGATGAGTGAGGCTAGGCGGAGAACGTGTCTTATGCGGCTGCATAGGCATGGCGGAGGTGAGTGTGTGCAGCAGCGGGGTGTGGGAGCATGCCTTTGTGAGATGGCCGGACCAGAGATGGCCGTAAAGAGCATGCTGGGAAAATACTGTCAGAAGTGAGCATGCGCAGAGAGGCCGTGTTACTACAGCCTTTGGAAGGGGGATGGAGCTCAGGCTGGTGACTTCCTGTCCCTCGTCATTGCATCCCAGAGTTCTCTTACCATCATCGCTTCCCCAGTCTACTGCATCACTCCCCAGACTAACCCTATCACCACCTGACACTGACCCCCATTGTCGCTCCACGTGAACTCCCATCACCGTAGCAGTTTGACTTCTATGTTAGACTGATTCCTGTTACTGTCTGAACTGACTCAGTCACCCCACACCGACCTCAGCAAAGCTGCAGACTCACTCCATTTTCCCTACAGTGACCTCATCACCATGCCACACTGATACCATTATTAATGCAGAATCACCTCTATCATAGCATCAGCGGGACCCCCATCACTACTCTAGCTTGATACTGATCACTGGTGCCTTCGGACCCAAATCACTGCCACACACCTCATTTTCCTTCTCTGTCCCCTGAGCTGATTGATTCCCCTTTATCCTGTGCCTGCTGCTGCCCGCTCTACCTCCTGCCTTGGCAGGTACAACGCGTACCGCACGCCAACCTTTCCACAGTTCCGGACACAATACATCCGGCGGCGCAGCCAGCTGCTGCGGGAGAATGCCAAGGCTGGGCACCCCCCAGCACTGCGTCGACAGTACCTGAGGCTGCGTGGGCAGTTGCTGGGCCAGCGTTACGGACCCCTCTCCGAGCCAGGCAGTGCTCGTGCCTATAGCAACAGCATCATACGCAGCAGCCGCACAACCCTTGACCGCATGGAGGTGAGCTTCTTGCCACACCTATGTACATTCACTCAACATACTTGTCAAGCGTTGTTTTAAGCTCTCAGCATCAGCAGAGAACAAAACGAGAATATACAAGCTAAGCCAGTAAATAGACAATAAACAGATTGATAAACAAGAAAAATAGGTCAACAAACGTAGCAAACCAGGTAAACAAGTCAGTAAACACCATGTCTGGTAGCAAGAAGTGCTAA